>NC_073233.2:26950000-29450000 GCF_029281585.2 Gorilla gorilla gorilla | reverse complement strand
CTCCTTGAGCTGTGGTGGGCTCCACACAGTTCAATCTTCAAGGCTGCTTTGTTTACCTAAGCGAGCCTGGGCAATGGTGGGCACCCCTCCCCCAGCCTCAGTGCCACCTTGCAGTTTGATCTCAGACTGCTGTGCTAGCAATCAGCGAGACTCCGTGGGCATAGGACCCCTTCAAGGAGAACTACAAACCACTGCTCAATGAAATAAAAGAGGATACAAACAAATGGAAGAACATTCCATGCTCATGTGTAGGAAGAATCAATATCGTGAAAATGGCCATACTGCCCAAGGTAATTTATAGATTCAATGCCATCCCCATCAAGCTACCAATGACTTTCTTCACAGAATTGGAAAAAACTACTTTAAAGTTCATATGGAACTAAAAAAGAGCCCGCATCACCAAGTCAATCCTAAGCCAAAAGAACAAAACTGGAGGCATCACGCTACCTGACTTCAAACTATACTACAAGGCTACAGTAACCAAAACAGCATGGTACTGGTACCAAAACAGAGATATAGATCAATGGAACAGAACAGAGTCCTCAGAAATAATGCCGCATATCTACAACTATCTCATCTTTGACACACCTGAGAAAAACAAGCAATGGCGAAAGCATTCCCTATTTAATAAATGGTGCTGGGAAAACTGGCTAGCCATATGTAGAAAGCTGAAACCGGATCCCTTCTTTACACCTTATACAAAAATTAATTCGAGATGGATTAAAGACTTCAACGTTAGACCTAAAACCATAAAAAACCCTAGAAGAAAACCTAGGCATTACCATTCAGGACATAGGCATGGGCAAGGACTTCACGTCTAAAACACCAAAAGCAATGGCAACAAAAGCCAAAATTGACAAATGGGATCTCATTAAACTAAAGAGCTTCTGCACAGCAAAAGAAACTACCATCAGAGTGAACAGGCAACCTACAAAATGGGAGAAAATTTTCGCAACCTACTCATCTGACAAAGGGCTAATATCCAGAATCTACAGTGAACTCAAACAAATTTACAAGAAAAAAACAAACAACCCCATCAAAAAGTGGGCAAAGGATATGAACAGACACTTCTCAAAAGAAGACATTTATGCAGCCAAAAGACACATGAAAAAATGCTCATCATCACTGGCCATTAGAGAAATGCAAATCAAAACCACAATGAGATACCATCTCACACCAGTTAGAATGGCAATCATTAAAAAGTCAGGAAACAACAGGTGCTGGAGAGGATGTGGAGAAACAGGAACACTTTTACACTGTTGGTGGGACTGTAAACTAGTTCAACCATTGTGGAAGTCAGTGTGGCGATTCCTCAGGGATCTAGAACTAGAAATACCATTTGACCCAGCCATCCCATTACTGGGTATATACCCAAAGGACTATAAATCATGCTGCTATAAAGACACATGCACACGTATGTTTATTGTGGCAGTATTCACAATAGCAAAGACTTGGAACCAATCCAAATGTCCAACAATGATAGACTGGATTAAGAAAATGTGGCACATATACACCATGGAATACTATGCAGCCATAAAAAATGATGAGTTCATGTCCTTTGTAGGGACATGGATGAAATTGGAAATCATCATTCTCAGTAAACTATCGCAAGGACAAAAAACCAAACACCACATATTCTCACTCATAGATGGGAATTGAACAATGAGAACACATGGACACAGTAAGGGGAACATCACACTCTGGGGACTGTTGTGGGGTGGGGTGAGGGGGAGGGATAGCATTAGGAGATATACCTAATGCTAAATGATGAGTTAATGGGTGCAGCACACCAGCATGGCACATGTATACATATGTAACTAACCTGCACATTGTGCACATGTACCCTAAAACTTAAAGTATAATAATAATTTTTAAAAAAAAATCTGTAGAGACAGGGTCTCACTATGGTGTCCAAGATGGTCTTGAACTCCTGGGCTCAAACAATCCTTCTACCTATACCTCTTGAAGTGCTGGTATTATAGGCATAAGCCAGCATTCCTGGCCTGATTATTTTTTAATGTGTCTATATAACAATAATCTTTCTGGAACACCATAGGAAAGCATAACATATGACAAACTTGATTAATCTATTTAATCTTGAAACAATTGAAAGTGCATGACTTTTTCAATTTGCCATATTCAGATTTCATTCAGCATTAAAATACTCCCAATTTAAAAGAAAAACACAAAAGAGAATCATAATACTCAAGTTAAAATAATGAAAAAATTTGTAAGAGCCTTATATATAGTTTATTGTTTTTTATTATTTTTCTTGGAAATACTGGAAGTATTTATTAACCCCTCATAAAAAAACTTAGGAAATGTAAAATACGTTATCATCTTCAGAGGACAAAGCCAGATAGAAAGTAAAATGCATTAAGAAACAAGGAGACACTGAGAAAGAAACTCTCTCTCTATTTTGCCCTTTCTTATTAGCCCAACGTAAAGTTATTTTGAATAGATAGATTTGGTAATATTTTGAAATTGAAATATGTCATGTTAGAATGTTAGCCCTTAATGGCACTGTTAACTGTTGCTTTACTAACTGAGGCTTTTTTTTTTCTTTCTTTTTTTTTTTTTTTTTTCTGAGACAGAGTTTCGTTCTTGTTGCCCAGGCTGGAGTGCAGTGGCGTGATCTCGGCTTACGGCAACCTCCGCCTCCCGGGTTCAAGCAATTCTCCTGCCTCAGCCTCCTGAGTAGCGGGGATTACAGGTGTCCTTCACCACACCAGGCTAATTTTTTGTATTTTTAGTAGAGATGTAGTTTCTTCATGTTGGCCAGACTGGTCTCCAACTCCTGACTAATGCATATTAAGCAAATGGTAAAATCTGAATATATTTTAGCAACTACCATTAGCTATTATATAACGCTATAAAGTGATTTACTAAGGTAAATAATCTTAAGAATTTATAGCAGAAATTTTCTCTACAAATTGAACAGGAGGAAAAATATGCACAATTCAAAAATTACATAAAAAGTATGTCATTTAGTTAACCAGTAATCAATTCATTGAAAATAAGATTCATACTTCAATGATAGAAAATCATTTGATTTTTAGAGTATACTCAGCCATAAAAAAAATTGCAGCGGTTGGGGCAACAATTTGTTGCTGTAAAAGACATCCAAACTGATGGATTATGAAAGCCGACTCTTCCAATTTTATTTGTGCAGTGGAACTAAAATAAATCTCATTTAAAAAATACAAAACATAAAACTGTATTTCCAATAAATACCTTTGTAATAGTAAAATTCAAAAGATTCTATTTGTGCCAGCACCTCTTTTACAAGAAATTGATTTTCTCTTCAAAAGGTAAATCTAATGAAAAGTGTGGATTTGAGGTTTTTATGTCACTGCTAGCAACAATGCTAAATGGATTTGACACTTTTTGTAATTTAGTTCATGAGAAAGCTGAGCCCATTCTTTCTTTACTTATTTATTTCTGTAAAGAAAAATTATTGGCAGGAGAAGGAGTGTGACTTAAAGTCAGCAAACCTTGGTTCTAGCCTTCATTTATGCCAGGAATTACCATGTGTTTGACTTTGTATCCATCACAAATTACAAGTTTTAGTATTACTGTGGTTTGAACGTCTCCTTCAAATTTCATGTACTGAAAACATAGTCCCAAAATCCATACACTGATTGAAGATGGGGCTTTGGGGAGGTAATTAAGATTAGATGAGATCATCAGGATGAGGCCTTCATGATGGGACTGGTGGTTCTATAAGAAGAGAAAGAGGGGCCTGAGCTGACATAAACACTCTTGCCTTTTTGCCATGTGATGCCCTTTTGCCCTCTGCCATGTACTAGTACAGAAAGAAGGCCCTCATGAGATGCCAGCACCATGCTCTTGGACCTCTCAGCTGCCAAAACCATGAGCTAAATACATTTCTGTTCATTACAAATTATTCAGTCTATGGTATTCTGATACAGCAACAGGAAATGGACTAGGACAAGTATCCCCTCAGTATAACAGAACAAGGACTTCTGTATCAGAAAAGCTTGAGTTCTAATGTAGGCTCTGTCCCACTCTTCTGTAACACTTGGGAAGTAATTTAATAGTGCTAAATGTCAGGCAATTCATCTGTAACTCTATGTAGTAGGGTTCCTGTGAGCATGAAATAAGTTAGATTTCCTGACTCTACTTTTCCATAGCATCCTTTGCTTCCCTTTAGGAATACTAACCACAATTGCAGTTAAATGTTTCATGTATCTGAATCTCTGGTCCTCAGAATAGTATCTGAAAAATTAGACATATAATAAAACAATTATATGCTTTGTTCTATTGATTATATGTGAAGTATTTAACATAGTTTCTGGCTTGTAATAAAAGTTAATTAAATTCAGTTATTATTATTTATTTTTCCACCATAAGCTAGTGTGGTTAGGCAAATTATTCTTCCAGAAATAAAGAATGGTAGTTGAAAATTGTTATTCCAAAAAAGATATTTATTCAAAATTATTTATTTAGCATCTCCTTTGTATGGAACATTGTCCTTGGGATGGAATTTAAAAATACTAATAATAAATGTTGTGTGTATTTTTTTCATTCAATGCAGAAACCATTACCCCTTTTCAGAGAATTACTTGCTCTATAAAGACACAGATGAGCCTTTAAGCAGTCAGATTCTTATCACATGACTCCACCTCTAATTGTCACAGGAGATTAACAGGGTGGACATCTGATCCTACTAACAAAGAAATGTCTCTCTCAAGAGATGATTATTTAGTCTCAGTAGGAAAAATAGATGAATCTTTTGAGCCATGTCTGAGATATTTTCTGGCTCTCACTGAAAATAAAACAGTTTATAGAAATGGAGAAATGCAAACAGACAATGCAGAATGAAAAGAGACATGCAAAAGCAAGAGGAGACTAAATAAATGACTGAAATACTTTCAGGTCGGCTTTCAACTCTTTTGCGAGACTGACTCATTTCTTACTCTTGGACTTTCTGAAATACGTTGTATACTTAAAACCTTGCAATAAATTCCTATGCCAGTTGCTTAGGATTTGCTGTTTCTAATCAAAAGAGTTACACTTCCAAGCTCATTTATTCATCTTCAAAAACATAATGATCCCATTATAGAAGTGTGAATGTCACGGTCCCTTTTCTCTGGCACCTAAAAATTCTAAAAAATCTAATTTACCATCTGCTATCATTGTTCTTGTTAGTATGTATGTCCTTAAAATGATAGATAATATTTTTGCTGCTATGATTTCCTTCTGAAATATTAATCATAGATATCATTGGCTTTATTGTAATACAATCAGTATGATTTACTAGGTATCATTGGAAAATTCTGAATAATGTTAGTCTTGTTAACTTTCTAATTCATTTGGACAAATTGTCCAAATTTGTCAGTTGAGTGAGAGTCAGTTGACAGTCAGGTGAGTGAGAGTCAGTTGAGAGTCAGCTGAGTGTCAAATGGAAGCATTTTAATCCAACTTGTTCTAAATATCAAGAAACGAAGGCTTGAAGAAGTGCAATAATTTCAGCCTATTCAATACTCTTTGCACCTCACCACATTCACATTTCCCTTGCATCGTATTTTTAGACATCTGTTAATCATTACAATAGGGTGAGTCATATTCTCTAAATGTATGTATTTTTTAATCTGCTGGGTTAGTCATTTACACAGAGGTTTCTACGTTTTAGTGAAAAAAATTAGAATGTGGAAACCTTGTGATATTGCATTGGATGTCAATAAAGTTCTTAAACTGCTTTTCTTTCTAATTAGAACCAACTCAGGGGATCAGAAGGAAAAAGAATATTATGTACCATAAAATTCTACTAAAGTAGAACAGTATTTTAATTGCATTCATGAATTATTAAATATTTTTCAGATAGAAAGTCTACATGGTGTAGTCAGTGGAAAATTCACAGGAATGGAGCTGTGGGCGCCATGTTTGTCTACCTTTGCCATTAAGTTGCTAGGTGCTGGGAGGAATTGACACTGTTAGAAAAGAATACATGATTTCAAAAGTCACTTCCAACTCTGAAAGTTCTTTTTATGATAAAATACAATTCTAAGATATTTGCACAAACAAATTTTATGTTTATTCATCTCTTTAAAGCACTGCAATTTTACTATTTCATTTGCCTTTCTCCATTTTTACTTTCAATAACTGTATATTCACTGAAGCAACTTTAGATTAGACCAAATGGTTTTTAAATGACTGATAACCAAATAATCAATTACAGATGGGGTTCCTTTGTATTGGGATTCATTTGTATGATGAATCTGCTATTTATTGTTAATATAATAAGAAACTACCAAATAAGCATTGAGATTTGCAAGAATCATTGAATACTATTTAATTTACTCATCGTTCATAGCTGTCACACCTGTACTTATAGGTAGTATTAGTTTATTTCAGCAGCATTCTCACCACAGAATGTTCTAAATTTCAATTAAGTTTGATATCCCCAGAAGAAGCTGAAGTATATAATGTTAATTTGTTTGTGTTTACATAGTTCAGTTTTTCTTTAATTAATGAGCTCAGGCAATTTCTAAAGGAATCTATACAAAATAAGTATGTTTCTTGAGATTTCCTTTGCATAATTAGACATAGTTGCTGCAGAGAATTATTTTAGTTCATAAGTTAACAATTACATCTTGGATTATTATTTTCATTTAATTAAAGTCACACAAGATTTACATTTTGGTGACATTCTCAGTATTGAAAAAAAAGAATCATAAAATAAAACTTTGTTAGAAGTTCTTTAACTTCTCAGAAAATAAAAAAAATGGTTTTCTTATTTAATTACAAAATAGCTCAGCTCTTTTTTAAAAAAATGGAGTAATGATATACTGGAATAATTTGACAGAAATAATATTTAGCAGTTTAATTTTGTGGAACTTGAATAGTATACAAGGTCATTTTAAATGAAAGATGTTTAGCATAATGGCTACATGAGAATCCAGGGGAAGAGACTCTTATATCAACATTTTGAGGAAATTAAAACTCTTTTAAATCACTTCCCTCCTGTGCCTTCACATACTTAGCACAATATAATGAATGGCCTAATAAACCAATACTCATGTTTATAGGTATTCTGTGTTTATGTGAAGATTGTGGCATATCTCTGTCCTCGATCTTTTTGTTTATTCTTATCCTGAAACTATTCACTAAATAGGCCATCAGTCCTGTCCAAAAAAATAGGCTAAGTCTGGGTGGAATTTTAACATTTAGAGAATAAGGGTTATTACTAAAAATCCCATTTTTTTTTCTCCAAGGCATACCTCTCCATTTATTTAGTGATCTTTAATTTCACTCGGCAATGTTTTATAGTATTCAGTGTACAGATGTTTCATATCTTGTTTTATACTATTCAGTGTACAGATGTTTCATATCTATGTCAAAATTTTTTCTACAATTGGTATTTTAGGTTCAGAGGTACATGTGTAAGTTTGTTATGTAGGCAAAGTCTGTCACAGAGGATTGGTGTACAAATTGTCACCCAGGTAATAAGCATATTATCTGATAGGTAGTTTTTCAATCTTCACTCTTCTTCTATCCTCCACCCTCAAGTAGACCCCATTGCCTATTGTTCCATCTTTGTGTCCATATGTACTCAATATTTAGCTCTCACTAAAAAGTGAGAACATGCAGCATTTGGTTTTCTGTTCCTGCATTAGTTCACTTAGGATACGCCCCATCTTTGTTGCTGCAGAGGACATGATCTCATTGTTTTTTTTATGGCTGCATGGTATTCAATGATGTATATGCACCACATTCTCCTTATGCAGTCTACTGTTGATGGGCATTTAGGCTGAAGAATTCCTTTTTCCTGATATTGACATACATTCTCAGAGCCAAAATGACCCTGAGATGTTTTTAGTTTTTTTTTTTTTTTTAAATAGGTAAAAATGCATGGGGAACAGCTAAGTATTTTGGCCAACTTGACCCTCTGAAATTCATCATTGTAATATTTTATATTTTAAAATATCTTCCATTTATATTTCAATTGGCTCATTACAACAAAGCATTGCATTTAAATATGTAGAGATTTTATTTTTGCTTTTACTTTTATATTTTAAGCTTTATTAATTGAACATTTTGTCATCACTTAAATGAGCTAATTTTCAACATCATTTAACAAAACCTCTTATTTTTTCCTTTATGCAAAGGAAAACATGTGAACCATGTGAAAATACTTTAGTTTTTAATGTTCAACAGAAAACCCAAATGACTTTAATTATACAGTCATACAGGAATCTTCCTCCTGATCAGTCAAGTATATTCAAATGTTTAGTAACATATTCTAGCAATATTAAATACATAATTATGAATTTTTAAAAATTGATTCCATGTATTCTTGAAGGTTGATCACTCAGCTATTTAAGAGTAAAATTCAACTGCATATTTTTATTTATATTCCTTTAGTTTCTCCAAAATAATGTACTTTTGGATGGCCAAGCACAAAGGTGTCTAAATTTAATGCATTCTATTAGTCAGAGTTCTCTTAGAGGGGCAGAACGAGTAGGATATATATATGTATACGTATATAGTGTATATATCTGTATATATACATATTATATATAAATATACACAACACACACACACATATATATATATAAAGGGGAGTTTATTAAGTATTAACTTACATGATCACAAGGCCCCACAATAGGCTGCAAGCTGAGGAGCAAGGAGAACCAGTCCGAGTCCCGCAACAGAAGAACTTAAGAGTCTGATGTTCAAGGGCAGGAAGCATCCAGCACAGGAGAAAGAGGTAGGCTCAGAGGCTAGGCCCGTCTCTCCTTTTCACATTTTTCTGCCTGCTTTATATTTGCTGGCAGCTGATTAGATTGTACCCACCAGATTAAAGGCATATCTGCCTTCCTCAGCCCACAGACTCAAATGTTAATCTCTTTTCGTAATACCCACACAGACGCACTCTGGATTAATACTTTGGATCCCTCAATCCAATCAAGTTGACACTCAGTATTAATCATCACATGCATATTGAGAAATATACTTAATTATGTTCCTCTTCATAAAAAGTCTTTCTCATTACTAACATTTCCTGAAATTTGTACCATTCAGAAATATCAAATAATTTATTCCATAAAACTTCCCATTAGTACATTTAGAAAACCATGGTAATAGTAGAGGGAAAAGTAGTGTTTCTTAAAAGCAACTACCCATTCATGTGAGGTTTCTATCTCCTCCTTAAATGCTTGGCCTTAAGCATCTTTAAGGCCAAATTCTTTGCAACTTAGTAAAAATATTGGAAAGACCATTAGCCGTCCAACAGCCCCAGAGCTGTTGTCTGTTAAACACTTTTTCATCTATATTTAAACGCATAAATATAATCTCAGTAAGGCTGCTTAGCTTCATAATTATACAGAAAATATTATGCCATTGAAAGATAATATAAAAGTGAAAGAGCCCCATGGTATATTATGTGATATTTTCCACATGCTACACATATATTATACACTGTACAGACAGAATGCTCATGAGAACTGAGAAGAAGCAAAGAAGACCAGACATGAAAATGTGGCACTGGAATGATGTTGATGAAAACATAGTGGCATTGCTGAGAATGGTTTAGCAAAGCAAACTTGAACTTTTTATGCAGTTCAATATAAAATAATAAATTTAAAAATGAAAGTTACATGTGTTGGTCACATCTTATCTGGAAGGCACTAGGCTAAGCATTTTATCTGCATTATTTTTAGTCTTTTATTTAATAAAATCAACAGCTATTATAGATACAGCAAACAGCGTACATTATAGAGACACAAACATTGATCTCTTTTTACTGATCAGAATCTTGAGAAAAGAGAAAGTAAGTAAATAGCCCAGGATCATATGATTAGCAAATGTGAGAACCCTATTCAGTCTACTTCCAAATCCCATAAGTACCATCAGGATGTACTATTTTTCAAAAAGTTTTTCTAGATAAATATCCAAAATCATAAACCCATATAATCTCACGTTTAATAAAGTTTTAATGGTTATCGAATACAACCCTCCATTCAGTTGACTGAATTCTATTCTAACACAGCCACATCCACCACTTCTTGTGTTGCTTATTATTTGTTGTTTTATCCTTAGGCAGTTTTTCTCTGACCTTCAATGTTATTGAATACTACTCAACAATGTGCCAGATATTCATCCAAGTCCTAAACATTTAATAATAAGACAATAGATATGGTTACTGTTCCAGTGGAACTTAACTTTCTAATAAAAGAGACAAAGGCAACAAGGTTTTTTGATAGAGATTGGGAGCTATTTTAGATTGGAGGCCAGAGGTCTCTTTAAGGCCATATACATTGAAACAGTTATGTCAAGAAAAAGCCAACCACATGAAGATAAGGGTAAAAAAACACTCAACAACCCCCTAAATTTTCTAAGGCATACAATTAAATTGACATGTTTTAGGAAAAGAAATATGCCTGCATGTCTGGAGCAATGTGATGAATGGGAAATCATCAAGAAATTTTGGAGATGCAAACAAGGAAGAGAAACATATGACCTGACAGAGTCAATTAAAATCTTACACTGTATCCTAAAAAGAAGTATGATGTTTTTAATAGAATCTGTTGTACAAGGACCATAATAGAAATAGGAAAACCAGTTAGACCCAGTGAGAAATGGTGGTGGCTTAGACTAGGGTCATGCCAGTGGGGATTAAAAACAAGTTGATGGATGCATTTGTAGGTTAACTCTGAAAGACGCAGCTGTAGATGAGGTATTCAGAGGGAAGGAAGAAAAACAATCAAGAAGTAATTTTAGGATTTCATTTGATCAAAGTGTGAAGCCATTTACTGACTGGGATGACTTGGGAGGAATAGATTAGATTGAGGAGGGAATCAAGGGTTATATTTGGGTAGAATAAGCCTGGGAGACTTAGCAGATGAAATCTATCTCTGCCATTTTTACTTAATTGATTCTTGTTCTGCCCTTTACTGTAATAGTATAGTAAAAAGGAAAAAAACCTATTTCCTCCACATGGCATTTTTTTCAAATAATATTATAGGTCTCTTCCAGTGCTCTTTATAATATACATTTTCATCATCATTTCATTTATTGCCCTTCAAATATGTTGTATTTGCTTACAAATGATCAAAAAGAGGGAATGGGATGTAAACATAATTGGAGCAAATATAAATGTAAATGTATATATAATGAGAGCATGTGTGGAAATGTAAATACAATGGGAGCAAATTAAAAATATTTTAAGGAAATATTATTGGTGCTGCTCATTTTTCACCATGTATATGCCTTCTCACTTTAACAAGTAACACATAAGTATATTCTACTGTACACAATTTTATCTTCTCCAACAGAGTTTGCCCAGATAAATCTTAATGATTTACTGCAGTGTGTGGGTTGTAGGAAAGTAGAGAGAGGAGTAATGCCCAAGGAGGATATCACAGGATATGAACTAAAAAGACAGACCTAGAGTACTGAAGGATGGGTATAGTTTTAGGGCTGGGGAGAAACGGACATTAACAGTGTGGCAAAAAAAAAAAAAAAGAGAGAAATGATGTTGTGCCTCAGAAGAGCCAGGTTTATCTAGTGTGAAATAAAGTGGGCCAATATATGGAGCTGCTACAAAAACAAGATTGAGGGAGTAAACGTGAATATGAGTATCCCATTTAGAATTTCATTTTACTCTTTAAGCTAGAAATTATTTCAACCTTTAGTGGATAAATTAAAAATGCTTTCTTTTAACATTTCCCTTCTTTCAGGAAAAGGTGTGCTTTTCCTTTTTAGTGACTCTCATCGACTTTTTAACTTAGAAATCTCCTTAATGATCATTCTATACATTCTGTCTGCAAAAAAAAAAAAGACCTTTGAGTGGAAATGATCGTTGTCTTCCAAAACTGGAAAACATGCCCAGTGGAAAAGAAATGAGACTTGTGTTAAATAGAACCAGAGGGCAGTGCTAAGACCAATATGGGAGCTACAAGAAAATTGACTTTGTGTTTAATATAGGAAGTGGTTTAGTAATTACAGCTATCCAGTCAGTTAATGTGCTATACTGCATGAATGGGAAGGTCATCTGTGCAGAAGTTTAACTAAATTAGACAGCCACTTTGGAGAAACGGACACAAGAGAAAGCAAATAGTGAATAGACATTTGGACTAGATGACCTTTAAAGTTTATTTTTCTAATGTGGAAATGTAACATTTCTAAAAAATAACGATTCTATAAGCTGAATGAGGACTAAGTTTAAGTTGATAACTTGGCTTGGTGTTGAAACAGATTTGTTTGGATCCTAATCAGTGCATATTTAATATATCAGTGATGTATTCAGGCAGTAGAAATTTAAGGCCCTGACTTCAAATGGAAGATATTATTAACCCACATCTAAAATCTTTCCTGAAATTAATAAAACATGTTTATATGTAAGGAGTTTCATGGTAGCCATCGAGTCTCCTCCATTGATATATTTTATTATTTTTATTACATTTTTATTTATTTTGGAATATTTTTATATTTATAGAAATGTTGCAAAGATATGCAGACAGTTTACATATTTTCCTCACCTACTTTCATTTCCTCCTGTTAACACCTTACATTAGTATGATATATGTGTCAATACTAGGAAACCAACATTGGTACATTCTTATAAACTAAACTGCAGACTTTATTTGGATTTCACCAGCTTTTTGTTGATACCCTATTTCTGTACTAAGATTCAATTAAAGATATCATAAAGCATTTACTCATGTCTCCTTAGCCTTCTCTAGTCTGTGACTGTTTCTTAGTGTTTCCTTGTTTTTCATGACCTTGACAGTTTTGAGGAAGACTAGTCAAGAATTTTGCAAAATGCCCTTCAAATTTGAATTGTCTGATGTTTAAAAAATAATGATTACACAAGGATTATTTGTTTTTGGAAAGATTATCAGAAGTGAACTTCTCTTCTTGTAACATCCTGTCAGGTTACATGACTTCCACATGATAACACTGGTGATATTAACCACAATCATTGGATTAAATAGTGTTTATCAGGTTTCTCCACTATAAAGTTAATCTATTTCCCTATTTATTATATTCTATTTTGAGGAGTCAGCTACTAAGTCTAACCCATACAAAAACAGGGATGGGGACTAAGTTACATCTTGGTTGTATCTACGTATATTATTTAGATACATTAGCTTTTAAAGACTTCATTTTCATTATTTAGTATTGTTTAAGAAAGGCAATATTTCCCAAAATAGAATTAAGAATTTTTCTCATTTTCTCTAACATTTAAAACATTAGCTCAAAGGTTAAACAATATTAAATATTATCATGAAATTGCAAAAAGGCATGAACTCTAAATACATTTTGTGTTTATGAAAACTAGGGACAAGCTATTAATATTAGAAGTTCAACTTGTTTATCTTTATGCAAAAATAGCAGTTTCAGAATACCAAATCCTTTTATGTTAAGCAAAAATGCATTCCCGTGTAATGAAAGAAGTTGACTGTGAGAATAATTTTACACTGGAAATTGAAACCCAAATTATCCCCAGTGTGATATATACACACACGTACCCACACAACCTTTCCATTTCATATCCAATCATGGTCAAGGAACTAATTTGGTCAAGTAAATATGAGCAAAATTTAGTGTTTAGTTTATCCTTTAAAACATTTTCTGTTTTTGTGCTGCAAAATAATTTTTTTCAGTCATGGAAATCCACTAAAGCTTTATTTATTCTTTTTGTTATTTCCTGAGTAAGGCTGTAAGCATGTAAAGTTGAGGAAAAATTACTTATAGACCTTTCCTTAAGTCTTCTAAACTATGAAAAGTGAATACCAGAATGATATAATCAAACTAAAATGCTTTAAAAGAACATAGCATAAATGTTGTTGATAGTAAAATCATTATAGAGGTGGAAGTAAAATAGAACAGGATTATCTAATTAAATGAAAGAGGAAGAACTGTTGTCCTCCCTGGGTATTTATTGTGAACAGCTTATTTACTGAGTCACCAGGGGAAGGCAAAACAATACACAAAAGCAATGAGAACAAAATCATTTTACATATTTGCTAACAAGATAAGTTATAATGATTCTAAATGAGAAAGATGTTCACCAAAACAATAGACTTTGTTAGAGTTCATTTCAAAATGGTTAATTTTGAATTCAAATCTCACCTTGAATTGTTATAATCCCCATGTGTCAAGCGCAGGGCCAGGTGGAGATAATTGAATCATGGAGGCGGTTTTCCCCATACTGTTCTTGTGGTAGTGAGTAAGTCTCATCAGATCTGATGGTTTTATAAAGGATTGCATTTAACACAGTTTGGATGTTCTTCAGTTTTAGTTTGCTGATTTTTTTGTCATGTTAGATTATGATTATGAGTGGCTTTTTTTTTTTTTTTTTTTTTTTAGGAAATTGAGGTCAATTTTTCCTAATTTTGGTCAGGTTAACTTTCATCACATCAATAAAGTAGGATTCTACAGGTTTATTCACTAAAATTTTCCTTATATAATTAATCAATGATATGTGGGGAGATATATTAGGAATATTAAAACACCTATTTCTTATTAAAATTTTACAAACTGGTTGTAGGAAACATCGAACCTTCTTACCTAAATCAATTACTAGTATAATGGCTACAAGTGCTAATTTTCCAGTTCTACCATTTCTTTATATTTTATTTGGTATTCCCTTATAAGGAGAGCATTTTCCTCTCCTCTAGATTTTATTCATCTTGAATTTTGTATCATTGGAAGATAATATTTTATTCAGTGAGTGATAATTCACTCCTTTTGCTATTTATTTTATGCTCAAAGTGCCCCATATTTTGATTAAATTTGAAGGATAATTCTTTCAAACTTGTTCTTGTGTTATTTGATGTATCTTATCTTTTTGAGCTTTCTTACATTCTACTACAACAATGTGTTCTTGGCTCTTCTAGTATGAGGCTGCCGCTCTCAATTTAGTATTTCTCCCAGGAACCCCTGGTCTTCTTAGTGGAGAAGGGGAATTAGAAACTAAGACCTTGATTATAGACTCACTGTTACTAGTGTGTTATTGCTTTTTCTAGGTCCACTCTGGACAAAAGAAATCAGAATAGATGATTAGATATAGATATATATGACAGCCAATCATAATCCCAAAAGACATAATCTCAAACACCATAATCCTGAATGTTGAAATCCCAAAAGAACAAAACCTCAAAAGTCTAAAATTCTAAAAATTGTAATCCCAAAAGATCAAAATCCCAAAAATATAACTCTAAAAAAATTTTCCAGTTCTCTAAAATATACCTATTTACAATTTTAAAAGATTTATTTGAGGAACATATAAATATGACAGAATATTTCATAGGCAACTTTACACAATAAAATAAGCAATAACAACATATGTATTTTTGCAAGCATAAACACTCAAATATACTAATGACAGTTAAATATACATGTAACAGTTATGACCAGATTAACCACGTTCATAAAGAAATAGTATAAAAGGAAATATATAAATGAATACCTCTGTGGTTGGTAATTGTGTGCACTCAGTTTTATACTGCAGTTGCCTGAAATACCATGAAAAACAATCTAAGTCTTTTGAAGAGATCGATCAAAAGCTGTGATAGGCCACCATAGCGTATACATTCATCCAAAGAGCCAAGATCTTGAGAAATTGTACCTTTCACAATTGCAGATGTACAAAAGGATATCTCTTCACTTACTGAGGAAGTGCCAGCATTTTTACATACATGTGCAATGCTTACACACAAAGTCAGCTTTGTGATAATGCACTTTGGTGGAGTTAAATTTCTGATATTCAAGGCAGTAAAACAAAGTCTGTATTTGCTCTCAGAGAGAGTCTAGTTTGCCTTCTGTATATGTTCTCTCCAGGAGAGAACCCTGGATGACTGGATGTGGAGGCCAACATTGAGGGATCATCTTCCCCACCTAGTCCACGTGGGTTCAAACACTAATCACTCTGAAAACAATCTCACAGACACATGAAAAAAATAATGTTTCCAAGGTTTCTAGATCATTCTTAATCCAGTCAAGCTGACACCTAAAATTGAGTCAAGTTCATCTTTGGTCAACTCGGCATCCATACACATCTCCTTAAACCTGACCTAATTTCAAAATAATAAAAATAACAAGATGATAGTTCTACCAAACACAATAAAACAAACAAGATGCCACTATTCTACATACAACCAAAACCACACTAATTCCTTTCTCATAATTTGCTTTCAGGATTTCAACATTCAAAATTTTAATCTTTGGTGATTGTGATTCTTGGGATTTTTTTGTTATGTATTTTAGACTTCAGTCATTTAGACTTTACGGGTATTGATCCTTAGAGATTTTGATCATTTGGGATTTAAATATTCAGGATTATAGTGTGCAGAAATGTGTTTTACAAGATTATGATACAAACCCAATATAGATACAGATAGATAAACATATATATATATGTAGATATAGATACAGAGACATGAATAAAAATACAAATACATGTATGAGTTATCTACACATTCTACAAAATAAAGCTTACGTTATATATTCATGAGTTGTAAAACATGAAAAGCAAGATGCATGAAAGGAAAAACTGACTAATTTGGACTTTTCAAAAATTAAAACTTTTTGGTTTTTTTGCAAAATACACTGCAAAAAGAATGAAATAGCAAACCATAGACTGGAGTAAACTATTTGAAAATTACATATCCAGAAAAAACATGGGTGTATGCCCACAGAATACTATGCAGGCATTAAAAAAGGATGAGTTCATGTCCTTTGCAGGGAGATGGATTAAGCTGGATACCATCATTCTCAGTAAACTATCACAAGGACAGAAAACCAAACACCGCATGTTCTCACTCATAGGTGGGAATTGAACAATGAGAACACTTGGACACAGGAAGGGGAACATCACATACTGGGGGCTGTCGGCAGGTGGGGGACTGGGGGAGGGATAGCATTAGGAGAAATACCTAACGTAAATGACGAGTTGATGGGTGCAGCAAACCAACATGGCACATGTATACCTATGTAACAAACCTACACGTTGTGTACATGTACCCTATAACTTAAAGTATGATAATAAAAAAAAATACATAATATATGTTATCCCACATTAAGAAATATGGGTATATGCAGGATATATAAATAATTTTTTAACACAAAATACAACAATAAGAAACTTAACAACCCAGTTTAAGAAGATCACACTCTGAATAGGCACTTCATGTTTTCGTTTTCTAAAATTATGTAACTTTTGAATAAAACAGACAGAGGAAAACTTAAGCAAAGCCGTAATCTTGCTATGTTAAAATTGATAACTATTTGTAGAATTATAAATGAGTGAAACATAGTGATGCAAGTCTGGTTCAACATTCGTATATCAAAGTAATCCACAATATTAGAAGACTAAAGAAGAAAAATTACATGATCATATCAACTGATATAGAAGGAGCATTTGACAAAATTTAACACCCATTCATAATAAAAACTCTCATATAAATAGAAATAGATGAGAAACTTTCTAAATTTGATAAAGAACATCTGCAAGACAATCCTACCACTAACTTTATACCTAATGGTGAAAGGCTAAATGTATTTCTCCAAGATTGAGAACAACATGAGGATGTCTTCTCTCATCACTCTTATTCAATATATTGACTCTTATTCTAGCCAATATAATAGCAATAAAAGGAAATTTAAAAACATCAAAGGGAGAAGTAAAACTGTCCCCATTTGATGATGATGATGTGAAATCTACACAGAAAATTCCCAGAAAACTAAAAAACAAACTCAAAACTTATTGAATTAATATTAGTTTAGCATATTTACATGATACAAAAAAGTATACAAAATTAAGCATACGGCTAATACAAGAGTAATAAATATAAACACTAATGTGAAAAGCACAATGTCACTTATAATTGTTCAAAAAATGAAATCTTAATTGTAACTCTAACAAAACATGTATGTGACTTGTATACTAAAAACTATAAAACATTGATGAAAGAAATGAAGCTAAATAAATCAAAAGCCACATTGTTTTCATGGATTTGAAGACACACATTGTAAAGTTGTTAATTCTCCCCAAAGTGATATACAAGTTTAATTCATATAAAAATAACAGAAAAATGTTTTATATATTTAGACAAAATTCTGATATGCTTTGGCTGTGTCCCCACCCAAATCTCACCTTGAATTGTTCTAATCCCCATGTGTCAAGTGCAGTGCCAGGTGGAGATAATTGAATCATGGAGGTGGTTTTCCCCATACTGTTCTCATGGTAATGAGTAAGTCTCATGAGATCTGATGGTTTTATAAAGGAGAGTTCTTCTGCACACTCACTCTCTTGCCTGCCGCCATGTAAGACATCCCTGAACTCTTCCTTCCTCTTCCACCATGATTGTGAGGCAAGCCCAGCCATGTGGAACTGTAAATCAATTAAACCTCTTTCCTTTATAAATTACCCAGTCGCAGGTACGTCTTTATTAGCAGCATGAGAACAGGCTAATAGAGATTCTCTTAAAATTTATATGAAAAGACAAAGAATGAGAATAACTGAAACAATTTTTAAATGAAGAATAAAGTGGGCAGAGTTAATTTACCTAATTTCAGGACTCATTATATAGATGCAGTAATAAAATGGAGCTATAAACCCATAGGTAACAGAATGAAATAGAGAACCCAGAAATAGATCCATGCACATATGCTCAAGTGATTTTTGACAAAGGTGAAAAGCAATTCAATAGATGAAAGATACCCTATTCAACAAATGATACCGAAGAAATCAACCATCTATAGGCCAAAAAGAACCCTAACCTTATCCTCATATACAACATATAATAATTAAATCAAAACATTTCATAGACTTAAATGTAACACAATAAAACTCTCAGAAGAAAAAAAGACAAAACTCTTCTGGATCCAAGGCAAGACTAAGAGTTACTGGGCTTGACAACAAAAGCCCAACCCATAAAAGGAAAAATCGATAAACTGTACTTCATCAAATTAAAAACCTTTACTCTGTCAATGACACTGTTAAGAAGATGAAAAGACAAGCTGTAGACTGGGAGAAGATACATGCAAACCACAGATGCATCTGGCAGAGGTTTTATATAAAGACTGTATAAAGAATCACCGAAACTCACATTTAAAAAAAATCCATTTGGAGACTGCACTTTCGTGGAGTTAAATTTCTGATGTCCAAGGCGGTAGCAGAATGGCTCAGCTCTCAAAGAGAGTCAGTTTGCCTTCTGTATATGTTCTCTCTAGGAGACAACCCTGGCTGATGGGAGGTGGAGGACAACATTGAGGGATGATCTTCCCCATCTAGTCCACATTGGTTCACACAATAATCAGTTCTGAAAACAACCTCACAGACACATGCAAAAATAATGTTTTCTTTCATTCTTAATCCAGTCCAGTTTCATGAAGTCCAGTTTATCGATTTTTCCTTTCATGGATTGTGCTTTTGTTTGTTTTCAAACACACATTTCATCAAAAGATATATATGGAGATGGCAAGAAAGCACATGAAAAGAAGTTCAAAATCAGTTAGCCATTAGGAAAATAAAAATTAAAACCACAAAGAGATCACTACACACTCATCAGAGTGGCTAAAATAAAAATAGCGACAACACCAACTGCAGGTGAAGACGTATAGGAACTAGAGCAATCATGCGTTGTTGGTGAGAAGGTAAAATGGTATAGCCACTATGGAAAAGTTTGGCAATTTCTTAAAAATAGAGCATGTAACTACCATACAAACAGATAATGTTCACACCTGGACATTTATTCCAGAAAAATGAAAACTTATATTCACACAAACCTTATAAACATATATATATATATACAGCAATTTTATTGGCAATAGCCCCAACTGGAAATAATACAGTTATCTCTCAATAGCTGAATAATTAAACAAACTGTGACACATTCATACCATGGAGCACTACTCAGCAATAAAAAGAATCTACTATAGATAATGAAACAACTCGAATAAATATCCAGAAAATTATGCTGAATGTTATTCATTTTAGAGAAAGAGTCTCACTTTGTTGCCCAGGCTGATTTCGAACTCCTGGCTTCAACGAATCTTTCCACCTCAGCCTCCCAAAGTGCTGAGATTACAGGTGTAAAATTACAAAATTATAGAGATGGCCAAACAATTAATGGTTACTAGGGATTAAGGAAGGGGTAGGAGTAGAGTGGGAGGGAAGCAGATGTGGCTTTAGAAGTACAACATGAAGGATCCTTGTAGTGACAGACATATTCTGGATCTTGAATGTATTTGAGTCAATATCCTGATTGCAACATTGTATTATCCTTTTGTAAAATGTCACCTTAGAAGCGACTGAGGAGATCTCTTTGAATATTTCTTAAAACTGCATTTAAATTATAATTATCTCAAAATTAAAAGTTTAATTTTAAACAAGTGATCTAAAAAATGAGTGAAATGGTTAACACAGATGGCATTACTCAAAGACAATCTTCCCTAGGTTATAACAGTCACAATGGAGATAGGGGAATACCACGGAGACATGAAATTCATCTCAGTCATTACATGAATGTTCAAAAGTAAAAGGCCTCTTTCTTTCACAGACAGATAAATATCAAGGCTTATACTATATTAGATAGGAAGTCACTGAAAGCCTACTCTATCTCTCCAGGCTAGCTGGGGGTAGGAGGAAGTGAGGCAGGGATTTAAATTCAGTTCTATTTCTCCTTGCCTGGACCAGTCTTCAACTGTTGAACTTTAAAATAAAATCTCCTTGCTTGATAATCCTTGAGAAGCCTCTTCATGTCCAAAAAAAATCTACATTCTCCCTTATGTAACATTATTTAAATGTTTCCAAATTATTTATATGTGTAATTTTATTTTATATTAGAAAGCATGTATGATTTGCCCATATTGTAAACATTCCCTTGACTTGGCTGAGGATCTTATTAAAGTGTGCACTACTGATTTCTTGCCAAGAAATTTTAGAGACACTACAAATATAGTATAGTTCTTGTAGGCTTTTTATTAAGGAAGTCATGTGCAGTGTTTATAAGATCACTAGGAAAACATCAAAGTACTGATACAATTTTTCTACATGAGACTTTATAGTGAAGGAAAACTTGTTTATGAGATCTTTGGCTAAAATTGAACAATACTGACTAAATCAATAATGAATTTATAACATACAACATATATGATTCATGGTATACAATCATATACATTATGGCAAATAAAATAAATATAAATTTTAAATAAACTTTAAAAATAAATTAGAAGATGGATATACTTGTGTCAATGAAAGGTTGGTAAACTACATTCAGCAAAATATTGTTATCTTTTAGAGTACATGTAAATATATCTAATTTGATAACACACATAAACTCAACCCATCAAGTCCATTTCTCTAAGAGCTCATATGATATACTTTGGCTATTTGTCCCCCTCCAAATCTCATGTTGAAATGTGATCACCCCAGTGTTAAAGGAAGGGCCTAGTGGGAAGTGTCTGGGTCAGGGGGTGAATACCTCATGAATGGCTTGGTACGCTCACGGTGGAAATTAGTGAGCTCTCATTCTATTACTTCGCTTGAGAGCTGATTGTTTAAAGAGCCTGGGCACCTACACACCTCACTCATGCTGTCTCCTTCTCTTGCTTCTTCTCTCATTATGTGACATGCTAGCTCCCCCTTTGCCTTCTGCCATGACTGTAAGCTTCCTGAGCCCTCACCAGAAGCAGATGCTGTCACCTAGCTTCTTGTGCAGTCTGTAGAACCATAAGCCAAAGTGAACTTCTTTTCTTTATAAATTACCCAGCCTCAGGTATTTCTTCACAGCAATGCAAAACAGACCAATAGAGGATAAATGTGTCAAACTGTAGGTAAAATTACAATTTTCCTTAGTTATAAAACTGGTTTAATAATGTATATCAATACAATGAAATAATATGAAGCAGCCAAAAAGAATAACTTAGACCTATTTGTGCTGGTAGAAATGGATGTCTATGATATACTGCTATATGGGTAGAAATGGCAAGGTGTATAATGCTTTGATTATTAATAATAAGTTTATAAAAGGAGGTACTATGTAGAGCTTGAGGTCAAGGGTTAAGATTTTTATTTCATTTTATAGCTTTATACTATTTGACATTTTTTTCATGGCAGATATATTATTTTTAAAATGGCATAGCATGACGAAACATAAAATAGAGTCAAATGTTATGTCAGTAATATACTAAACTCATATGATATTTTATGGTAACAAGTTAAAAAACAAATAATCAGTGAATGATTCTCTTTATTAGAGACTGAGTATAAAGTAACAATATGCTATGTTTGCAAGGGTGTTACAAGAAAATAAATGTGATCTTTCTGGAAATCACAGTTTTTTTATCATTATTGATAACATAATTACCTTGCTTTATTTGCTTTTAATGTTTTCTAAGATTTGTAACTAAACTTGCTGAAATAGCATATTACTGTACAAAAAAATCAGACTACATAAATTATATATTTAAAAAAACCTCCAGATATTGCTTCAAACAGCAGCCAATGACAGGAACTATGGTAGAATGGTTTATATTCAAAACCAATAAATTAATAACTTACTATTCAATGTATGGATTTGAAAATCAAGTTTTTTGAGAGACTATGTTAAAGTCTAGAAAGTTGGTATATTTCTGTGTATTCTAATTTTAAAGCAAAATACTGCAAGAGTAGATTAATCATAAATATTTGCAAAGGAACTGCATAATGGCTTTTAAATTATTGAGTCTGCTATTTCTAATGCAGCTGACTTCTGTTAAGGAAAACATATCATTATTAACTTATAATTTCTAATGTGCCTAGGCCAATGAGCAACAGCTCAAAAATATTTACTGATGACATGAAATGCTCTTAGCATTTAATTATCTCCTCAAAGCCTAGTTCAATCTCATAATACACAGGCTATAGAAAGTGGAGATCTACTATAGCGTATTATGTATGTTTCTACTGATAGTTTTATATAAAAATATTCATTATATGAATAACACTGTCAGAGCAGAAAGAAAAAGAAAAAATTCAGAGTAATTTCATATTGTGAACAATTAACTTTCACTTTTCTTTGTTCTATTGCAGATTTATTGGTACGCATCTAGAATTTTTCTAGCAGTGATAGGGTATTGGTTACAATTTTGTATTCTATATGAAATAATAAACAACAAAACAGACCAAAAGTGCACACACACATAAACAATATGATTCTATATCTAGAAAATCCCACAGTCTCTTCCAAAAGTCTCCTTAATCTGATAAACAACTTCAGCAAAGTTTTAGAATAGAAAATCAATGTGCAAAAAACAGTAGCATTTCTATACACCAACAACATCCAAGCTGAGAGCCAAATCAAGAATGCAATCCCATTCACAACTGCCACAAAAAGAATAAAATACCTAGAAATACAGCTATCCAGGGAGGTGAAAGATCTCTAGAATGAGAATTAAAAAGCACTGCTCGAAGAAAGCAGAGATGACACAAACAAATGGAAATCATTCCATGCTCGTGGATAGGAATAATCAGTATTGTTAAAATGGCCATATTACCCAAAGCAATTTACAAATTCAGTGCTATTCCTGCCAAAGTGCCAATGACATCCTCCACAGAATTAGAGAAAACTATTTTAAAATTCATATGGAACCAAAACAGAGCCCAAACAGCCAAGGATGATAATGATGGGAATGGAACCTTAAAATGAGGGTATTGCATCTTCCATTGTGGGCATTTAGTATGTAAGTCTTCCGTGGCACAGATTGTCATTTTTACTTCTTAAAACAGTCATAGTCTTTGGCCTACCAAAGAATGCCCTAGAAGGACAAGAAAACTGAAAAAAGTGTAGATAGGTACCTAACTGATTATCAGTTAACAATAACTTATTGATACTTTTAACAGCCATTCACCTTGCATTTTCAAATTTTTAATTCCCTATCCATATGCTTTATCCTCTGAAGAGCTTGGATGAAGAAATATTAAAAAAAGTCTAATCAGTAATTTAAATACCATGTCTAATTATTACTTATTTAGAGTAGTAAATGACTAAAATATTAAAGTCAAGATGACAGACAGGATAAATGGATTTCATGATGAGAGTGACAGAGTAAGAGACAGAGAGAGAAAGAGAAAGAGAAGAGAGAGAGAGAGAGAGAATGAGGATGAAGAGGTCAAATTAGAAGTTTGAGACCAGCCTGGCCAACATGGCGAAATCTTGTCTCTACTAAAAATACAAAAATTAGCCGGGCGTGGTGGTGCATGCCTGTAGTCCCAGCTGCTCAGGAGGCTGAGGCAGAAGAATCACTTGAACCTGGGAGGTGGAGGCTGTGGTGAGCAGAGATCGTGCCATTGCACTCCAGCCTGGGTGACAGAGTGAGACTTCATCTCAAAAAAAATTAATTAAAATCAATAAATAAAAAATAGATTTTAAAACTCAGGTCATTCAGTTCTTAGTCAGTAGTACTTTTACTTTGAATATGCATAATCTTTTCTTCTCATACCATAGGTTTGCTGTGAGTTTCTACTTTGAAATCATAAGATCAGATGTTAGATGGTAATCACTTGTCATAATATTGGGTTCTGTCACAATAATAGGATATATGATGCCTCCAGTCTGGAAGTCATCTATAAGGGGAACTTTCCTCTCAGAAAAAAGTGCAATATTTTGGCTTAGTAGTGCCTATATAGAATGATATGAATGTGTATATGATGGATGGATAAATAAGATAAATAGATGATAGGTAGATAGTCGATGGATATATACATAGATTACAGATAGTGATGCAATAGTAGTAATGTTAGGAATATATATATATATTATAAACACATATATACCAGCCTAAACTAATGTCATATAGAATGTAAAAGCTCTGACACAGCAAAATCAATACAATACTTGGGGTGTAAAGGATAAGGTGTAAATCCAAGATTTGTGGCTTGTTGGGTAGATAAACTTCTTTCATCAATTAAGCTCAGAGCCTCAATTTCTTCAAGTCAAAAATAGGTGGAATTCTATATGCCACCTGGATTATTGTGTGGATCAATAGGACTAACATATTTTCGATGTATGCCTTATATTTCCTGTAAAATGAATTCAAAGTACCAATAACTCACATTTATTATATTTCTAAAAAGAAAACATACAAAAATATGTCAAATACTGGAAATTATAAACCTGATACCAGAAAAGATACTACGCAGATTTAGTGTTGCTCCAAAATATTATAATTCAATTTGCTGCAATCTTAATTAACACATATCTTAATAAGTATGTGCACCAAGATCACCAAAGCTAATAAATACATTTTAATTGCTGAAGATAGTTTTATACATTCTTCTGACAGTAATCTGTATTTATGCCAGAAAATTTCCTGTAGCATTAAAGATTGTCATTTCACTATTAATTAATGTTCTTTGCTTTTCAAAAACCATCTGTGTAAAGGAGACACAGGCTAATAAATTTTTAGAGCCACAGATGAGGAAAGATCTCTACAGATGTTTAATTGCCAAAAACATCTTGTTATCTTTGACATCACATTGGTCTCCATCCATATAATAGCATGTACTATGCATTCTTTCTATTAGTAATCTAACACATGGAAGTTTTCTTAGAAGAAAGCAAATGCTTTACTTCTAAATTCTGCTTAAATAGTATTAATTATTTTCTGCACACTCTAACAATGTATAAAGAAATTCTTAGCTTTGATGCAGGTGAATCCTAAAAGTGGGGCTCATCCCAAAAGGGTTCTTGGCTTCACTCAGGAAAGAATTCAAGAAAAAGCAGACAGTGCAAGAAAGCAATTTTGTTGGAGCAACTTTGTACAGCACAATGGTTGCTCTGTAGACTGAACAGGCCCATCCTATAGAGCAGCACTAGCGGATTTATATGGACTACTCCTTACATGTTAATTAAGGGGCAGGTTATTCATGAACTTCGGAAAAGGAGCAGGAATTGTTGAAACCATAGAAGGCAACTTCCGGGTTGTTGTCATGGCATTTGTAAACTGCCATGGTGCTGATGGGAGCGTCTTAAGCAAATGCATTATAATTCCTAGTCAAGCTGGTTTGGGTGTTTTTTTTTTTTTTTTTTTTTTTTTGCCATATACCGTTCTCATCAGCAGGGTCATGACCAAGCTCAGAAAACAAGTCCTATTGATCTCCTACCTCGGTTTCTTATAGGAAGTTTAGGTTGTTGGATTTGATACTAGTTTAATTAATCACTTCATTTTTTATAATTGGGGTTTACCACTCTTTATGTCACAACAAATTATCTAAGGACAGATATTTTAACTTCTTGGTTTTCCAGAGTTATTTATCCTACATGCAATTATTAGGCTCCTAAAATTTACCAAGTATGGTGTTTCATTTCATATAGTAGCAAGGAAAATTGTACTTAAAACCCAAATACAGTGTAAGGTGATAAGAGCCCCAAATGTCATACAGACAAGATGCAGTGGCAACTTAGAAGCAGGAGATGCTATTTGGAATTAGAAAAGTAGAAAAATGCTGGTTTGAATGAAAAAAATAGTATCTAGAGATGTTTTCATGAAGAAATTGGCATTGGAATTAAAGAATGTAAAGAATGCTATGGGATTTGACAAGAAGGAGTGGAAAAGCATGCCAATTGAAAACAAGAGCAGGAACACCAGCATTGATTTTCATCACCTGGGACACTTATGATTTCTCTGTGGTAAGAACATTACAATTCTTTCTTTTACTTGTTTTGAAATATACAATGTATTATTGTTAACTCTAGACATCTTACTGTGCAAGTGAACACTACAACTTATTTCCCCTATGTAACTGTAACTTTGTACTAACTGACAAATGTCTCCTCCTCGCCTCCCTACTCCCCTACTCTTCCCAGCCTCTAGTAACTACTATCCTGTTCTCTACCTGTATGAGATCAAATTTTTTAGATATTCACATATAAGTGAAATTATGCAGTATTTGTTATTCTGTGCCTGGTTTATTTTACTTAATTTCCTCCAATCTCATCCATGTCATGGCAAATGACAGTATTTCATTCTTTTAATGCTAATTACACTAATTTGATTATTACACATTGTATATATATGTATCAAAACATCACTGTACCTCACAAATATGTATGGTTATTATGTGTCAAAAATAAATTTAAAGTAATATAAAAAATTAAAGCATTGATTTATTTTGGAAATGTCTAGAATCATTTGAAAGGGAAGTTAAAAATATGAGCAAGGAATGGGGAGCTGGAAGTAGAATGCATCATCTATTCTGCATTCAGGCTCTGATCACATTTCTAACACCAATAGATCATTTTAATTTGTGAGTATACAGATATTTTTCAATAAACTATGAGCTCCTTGAAGGATAGAAACTGTGAGTTATTATTCTTTTTTAAACTTGGCATCTGATTGAGTGTCTATCAGATAATCATATATCATAAATCCCTGTTGAATGAATAAATGAATAAAAAACATTTAATGATGAACAGATGCTCTTGAATACCAGGCTTAAGGCGAGACATTGTACTTTATTATTGTACCTACTCTTCTTTTCCCACATGAGTCAGGTTAACAGTGAAAAAAGACCATCAAATAACAGTTACTGCAAAACGAATCTTCTATAATTATCTGCATTTCTAATTATAGACTCAAAGAGGAATGATTCACTTTAATTCTGTTTTTCATAATGCTTATTGAATTGCTAGGAAGAACTAAATTCAATAATTTTTTAAGTCAGGGAAATACACTGAATAAATACACTGAAGAATAAAAATGGCATGCTTTCTTCTATGGTTATACTTTAAAAATTGTAACCTCAGCTACCATTCCATTTAAAATGCAATAATATTTTATAATCTTAATTTATTAAACAGAACAAAATAAAATTTTCCACAGCTCCCATCCTCTGAGTAAACCACAGTTTATAGTTTGAGGAAGTTTTTTAATACTTCATTTCTAATTTCTTAATCTATAAATCACAAACTTAATTTCTTTAGTATTTTTCATTATGCTTGCAAAAGAGGGAATGATACCACATTATATTTTAATATGAATTATATTTTGAAAAATATCTCAATAGTAAATATTACATTTTCCTAAGGAGATAGTATGATTCCAGTTTCTCTTAAAAATACCAGGCAATGTACTATTTTTCTTTTTTCCCTGGCTGTTAGAAAATTCATATATACATCTGACACCCTAACCATACAGACTAACCCTTCCTGTTAATTCAGATTTTTCTTTCATTAATTTTTAAAAATCCTTATTTTAAAAAAAAAGATAGAGAAAAAGGGGATATTCCTCAAATAACACTGCGAAAGTATCTATTCAGTTCTAAATTTAGAAGTGAAAACAGAAACTTCAAATAAGTATTTACAATGTCTAGAATGTTCAGCTATTTTATTTGATGTAGCTCTAACATGCTTAATGAAACTCCTCTGCATATAACACAATATTTCAGTTTAAAAGTATTAGTCTCAAATTTTCATCTTTTGAGATGCTTACACTAACAGAGCTTAGATAGCAAATATTGGATATTTTGTGCCTCTGTATGGACTTAGCTGGGTGTTAATGTTTATGAAATTGCTGAGTTTACCATCCATGCAATATAGTTTAAAGTGAAGACTTCAAGAAGCTCTTGGCTTTTTGTGGATAGTCAATTTGAAGAAAACATAATGAACACAACTATGGAGTCAAATTTCCTAACAGACCATAAAAAGGGTACCAGGCATTTGTATCTATTAAAGCAATTCTGTTAGCTTCAGTCACAAAGCTCAAAGATCAGTGCAATAACTGCAATAAAGGAGAATCAATATCTCAGATATTACTTCAAAATTAAAATGAGGCCAGAAATATATTAACAGTAATGATGTATTTATTACATGAATAAGGAAACTCTTCAAAGTGAAGGTAACGTCTGATTTAGTTTTTAGATGAGGAGAATAAACCACTTAAAAGACCGGAGAGGACATTCCAGGCAGATTAGACACAGTAAGAAAATGCATCATTTGGAACATTTAATTACAGAATAAGCAAAAGCTGTTCTGAACACTTTTCAAAAGCTTTTTGTTCCCTGAAGTAATTTATATTTCATGCTTTTTCTTACTTCCTTAAAGATGAACAAAATATTTAAGTTTAATGCATCCATAAAAAAAGAACAAGATCATGTCCTTTGCAGGGACATGGATGGAGCGGGAGACCATTACCCTTAGCAAACTAACACAGAAACAGAAAACTAAACACTGCATGTTCTCACTGGTAACTAGGAGCTAAATGACGATAACACATGGACATATAGAGGGGAACAGCACACACTGGGGCCTACTGGATGGTGAAGAGTGGGAGGAAGGAAAGGATCAGGAAAAATAACTAATGCGTACTAGGCTTAATACCTCAGTGATGAAATAATCTGCACAATGAACCCCCATGACCACATTTACCTATATAACATCTGCACATGTACCCCTTAACTTGAAATAAAGTTTAAAAAATGTTTTAAGTTAAAATTTCTAGTAGTGTGGTTCCACACAAAGTAAGAGTACTTAAACCGGAATTAGCAGCTGGGAGTTCTAATTCCAGCTCTGCCCCTAATCACATGACCTTCAGCAAATCATTCATCACCCCTGCTCCTTTATTTTTCATCTACAAAATTTGAGGTAGTTACATTTCTAAAGTTTTTCCTAACAATTAACTAATAAAAATATTCTATGGTCATTTAAATATTGGATAAAGATATATTAACATTTTACTGTACAGATCAGATTTAATTTCAGGATAAAAAGTACTCCAGGTAGTTCAAGATAGAAAACTATCACAAATATTACCAGAAATCAGCATTATCTTATGTTGGAATTGTATTATCTGGGAGCATGTGAGCAAAAATGTGACTGCAAAATTTGTTATATGAATGATTAAACCCACCTCCAAATGTCCGCTCTTTGGACAGATTAATCTGTCCCATCTTTGGATAGAACTAAAATGAGGACTCTATTTTTCTTGCTGGTCTCACTTATACAGCCCTAAAGAAGCAGCCCAAAAAGAACAGTTTATGCCTCTGTTCTTTATCACAAGTGTAATCCAAGTCTTTGAGGGTCTTTAGATTCAGTTGAGCCCAATTCATATGGCCTTTGTCCCCAAAAGTGATTTCTCTATATTTTATGCATAAATCAGAAATGCACACTTTATTTCCTATGATTTCACCTGAATGAAAGACTTTCATTTTCTATTCAGTACAGTTTGTTGTGCCTAATCTCTTTAATGTTATGTCCAATTTCTTGCCTAGTGAACATGAACTTCATTTTACAAGCTCACATTTTAATTAAAATCTCAAGTTCTCATAGTTGAGATTTTTTTATCCATTATGTTAAATCATGAGTATCATCCATAAAATGGAAATCCATCCCAGAAGTTAACGCCATCTACATAAGGGGAGTTGATGAAGCTAATGAAATTATTGGAAACCCATATATGATGCCTACATTTCTGCTTGTTGGCCCATATTTCAGGTTTCTTCATCATTATTCATTAATGGTTGAACACACTTCAACTATTTAATACTTGATGTAGTGTTTTCTGTCCTTAAACATATATATTCCTTTTTCACCTACTTTGCAGATCTCTCTTAAACATCAGAGTATAATTTCAAAAGAAAATAATTTAAAATTTTCAAGAAAACAGTATTTGGTAAATACCATTATTAATACAAAAGAGAATCTATGAACTACATTTATTGAATAGCTCTCAAAACCTATCTCATTCTACTTTAAGGGGCTCTTATAGTATCAGAGAAAGATGATGGATTTGATGTTTTCATTCTCAGTTCATTTTTAATAATAGTTTTTAGGTGCATAAATAAATAGCTGTAGTGTGTGGTAAAGAGAGATGAATACTGAAGAGGAACAAAAGTGGTATTGTCAGCTTGAAAGATGATAGTGATCACCAAGACTTTATTTTATAGATAACATACAGCCACACACAAAATCCATGTGAAATTTCAGTTATACAAAGAGTTTATGATTCAACTGCCAAAATCTTGAGGACACAGTGGACCTAGTAGAACATGTTGTGAAGAATGTTGAGATAAATAAATATTTTTTAAAATAAAGTTACCAAAATTGGGCTATTTGAGCAGCAGCAATGCATATTTGAGGGAAGTTCTCATCAATACTTTAAATAATTTGTATATCAGAAAGTCCAATTTGATTTATATACCAAATACAATTTGATTTGCGTACCAAAAAGTCCAATTTGATTAGTTTATAAAACAATTTCAAAATATTTGTCATTATTTACTTATTTTTATTTATTTATTTATTTATTTTGAGACAGAGTCTGGCTCTGTCACCCAGGCTGGAGTGTAGTGGCGTGATCTTGGCTCACTGCAAGCTCCGCCTCCCGGGTTCATGCCATTCTCCTGCCTCAGCCTCCCCAGTAGCTGGGACTACAGGAGCCCGCCACCACGCCTGGCTAATTTTTCTATTTTTAGTAGAGACAGGGTTTCACCGTGTTAGCCAGGATGGTCTCGATCTCCTGACCTTGTGATCCGCCCGCCTCGGCCTCCCAAAGTGCTGGGATTACAGGTGTGAGCCACCATGCCCAGCCTTATTTATTTATTTTTATTTTTATTTTTATTTTTTGAGACGGAGTCTCACTCCGTTGCCCAGGCTGGAGTGCAGTGGTGCAATCTTGGCTCACTGCAACCTCCGCCTCCTGGGTTCAAGCTATTCTCCTGCCTTAGCCTCCCGAGTAGCTGGGATTACAGGCACCCGCCATCAAGCCCAGCTTATTTGTGGATTTTTAGAAGAGACAGAGTTTCACCATGATGTCCAGACTGGTTTCGAACTCCTGACTTCAAGTAATCCACCCACCTTGGCCTCCCAAAGTGCTAGGATTACAGGCATGATCCACCATGCCCAGCCCATTTCTTAATTTTTATGGGTATAAAATAGTTGTACATATTATTGAGATACAATATTGAGATATTTTGATACAAGAATACAATGTATAATGATCAAAACAGGGTAATTGGAATATCCATTAACTTGAATACATATCATTTCCTTTTGCTGGGAACATTCCAAATTCGCTCTACTAGTTATTTTGAAACGCGCAATAATTTATTGTTAACTATAATCACCCTATTGTGCTACAGAACACTAGACCTTATAATTTCTATTTAATTGCATTTTTGTATTCACTAACCAACACTTCTTTATCCCCCATTCTCCACTACCCCTCAAGTAACCATCATGCTACTCTCTAATTCTTTGAGGTCATTTTTTTAGCTCCCACATATGAGTGAGAACATGTGATATTTGTCTTTCTGTGCCTGGCTTGTTTAGCTTGACGTAATGTCCTCCAGCTGCATCCATGTTGTAACAAATGACAGTATTTCATACTTTTTATAGCTGAATAATATTTCATTGAATATCTGCACCACATTTATTTTACCAATTCATCTGCTGATGGACACTTAAGTTGATGAATATCTAGACACTAATGTAAGCTATTGTAAATAGTACTGCAATACACATGGTAGTACAAATATATCTTCAATGTACTAATTTCCTTTTTCATGTATATGCCCAGCAGTGGGATTGCTGGATCATATGGTAGTTCTATATCTAGTTTTTGTTGTTGTTGGAACCTTCACACTGTTTTCCATAGAGGCTATACTACTTTACGTTCCCACCAACAGTGTATGAGTGTACTCCCTTCTCCAAATCCTCACTAGCATCTGTTATTTTTTTATAAGAGCCATTTAGCTGAATCGAGGTAATATCTCATAGTGATATTGATTTGCATTTCTTGATGATTAGTGACGTTGAACATTTTTTCATACACTTGGTCATTTGTATGTCTTCATTTGAGGGATGTCAATTCAGACCTCTTGCCCATTTTTCAAATTAAATCATTTGCGATTTTTACTATTGATTTGGTTGAGTTCCTTATATATTCTGGTTATTAATCACTGATCAGTTGAATAGTTTGAAAATATTTTCTTTCATTATGCAGGTTGTCTCTTCACTTGATTATTTTCTTTTCTGTGCAGGAGCTTTTAAGTTTGATGTGTTTTCATTTATCCATTTTTGCTTTGGTTGCCTGTGCTTTAAGGTCTTATTCAAGAAATCTTTGCCCAAGCCAATGTCTTGAAGCATTTCACCTGTTTTCTTCTAATGGTTTCAAAATTTCAGATTTTACATTTAAGTATTTAATTCAGTTTGATTTGGTTATTGTATATGGTAAAAAATAGGGGTCTATTTTCATTCTTCTGCATATAAATATCTATTATTCCCCACAGCATTTGTTGAAAAGGGTGTCTTTTCCCCATTGTATGTTCTTGGCACCTTTTTTGAAATGAGTTGGCTGTAAATGGACGAATTTATTTCTGGGTTCTTTATTCCGTTCCATTGGTCTATGTGTCTACTTTTATGTCAGTACCACAATGTTTTGGTTACTATAGCTTTGCAGTATAATTTGAAGTCAGGTAATGTAATGCCTCTAGATTTGTTCTTTTTGCTCAGGATGGCTTTGGCTATTCAGGGTCTTTAGTGTTTCATAGAAATTTTAAGACTTTTATTTTTCTATTTCTATGAAGAATGTCATTGATACTTTTATAGTAATGCATTGAATCAGTATATCGCTGTGGGTAGTATGGATATTTCAACAATATTGATTCTTCCAATATATGCACATGGGATATCTTTCCATTTTTTAAATCCTCTCCAATTTCTTTCATTAATTTTTTATAGTTTTCACTGTAGATTCTTTTACTTCTTTGGTTAAGCTTATTCCTAGCCTTCACAGCCAAATTCTACCAAATCTTTAAAGAACTAATACAAATCTTACTCAAAATTTTCCAAAAAGTCAAGGAGGAGATAACTCTTCCACACTCATTTTTTGAGGCTGGCATTACCCTGACACCAAAAACAAAGACATAGCATGTGAATAAAACACAGGCCAACATCTCTGATGAACACAGATGCAAAAAAGAACTCAACAAAATACTAGGAAACTGAATTCCACAACACATTAAAAAGATTGTTTATCACGATCCAGTAGAATTCATTCTCCAGATGCTAATATGGTTCAACATACACAAATCAATAAATGTGATACATCACACCAACAGAATGAATAATAAATGTTATATGATCATTTTGATAGATGCCAAAAAGCACTTGATAAAATTCAACATCCCTTAATAATTTTTAAAAACTCTCAACAAACTGGGTACAGAAGAAACATTCCTCAACACGATAAAGACTATATATGATGAACCCACAGCTAGTACCATACTGAACAGGGAAAAACTGAAAGCCTTTCCTCTAAGATCTGGGACAAGGCAAGAATACCCACTTTGACCACTTTTATTCAACATAGTATTGCAAGTCCTATCCAGAGCTCTAGGTAAGGAAATGAAATCAAAGGCATACATATTGAAAAGAAAGAAGTCAAATTATTCTCATTTGCAGATGTTTGCAGATTATATTCAGAAAAACACTAAAGACTCAACCAAAAGTATTACAACTGATAAATTCAGTAAAGTTTCAGGATACAAATTAATGTACAATAATCAGTAGCATTTCCATATGTCAATAGCAAACAACCTGAGAAAGAAACCAAGAAAGTAATCCCATTTACAATAGCTATAAAAGCCACAGCAAAATACTATTTTACAGAGTTGGACAAAATAAATCATTGAAGAAACAATAGTGAAACCAAGACTGAGTTTCTTCTGAATCAAACCAATGCCCTCGTATTTGAAAAATTATATTGATAAATAGGTCCTAAGGATTATTTAATGGAGTCTGGTATGTTGGACTTTGAGATTTGAATAGATTAAAAATGCCCTTCATTTAAGCTCAAGAGATATACCACTAAGTTACACCTAAATAGCCATGAATGTCTTTACCATGTAATTCATTGTCCAAATAGAGACACTTCTGAGGGAGAAAAGTGGCATCAATAATGCAAGGATAACAGGTATAAAACAATAATGTTCTTAGTAGACTAGGGAATATGGTCATTCTGGCATGAATCATAATAATATAAAGGCTATACTGTCCTTGAGCTTACCAGCACTGCTGTGGAGCACAACTTCAAGAAACACCATGCCCGTATCACACTGTGCTCCAGCCAGCACCAGTCACATAGAAATGATTATGAATGACGCCCCGGGAATTGTTCAAACTGGTGATCCTGGTCCTTACAATGAGTTAGGCATTTTTCTAAAGGCTTAATTTCTAGTAACTAACTTACTATTCAGAAACTCTGAAATGCTTATTATTGCCATTTTACAGATGAAGAAACAGAGATATATTGACTGTATAACCTGCCCACAGTTACAACTCTAAAACCGGTGGAACAAGGATTTGAACCTAGAGAGTCTTGCATTCTAATCCTTGTTTTAATTGCCCACTGTCTTCCACTGTTTTATTTCATTTGTTCCGTATACATTTTTTTTAATAATCAGGACAACACTTTGAGAGTATATAACTTTTAGGATGCATAATATTCCCAGAATTAATTCTATTCAAATAATTTCTGTTGCATTAATATGGAATATGCATGCAAAATGGTTACCAATGACTTCAAAACATTTCACAAAGCATATGTTAAGTGACAGACTGTGTAAGTTAGAGTTTTACCTCAGCAGTTTTATTCTGAATTAAAAATAAAATGAAGAAACCACATCTTTTTAGAATTGTATTCAAGTATTTGAAATGAAAAGGAGGACTCGTGTAAAAAATTCATACCTTTTTCATTTCTGACATAGACACTCAGCTGACAATGCTTTGAACTAGTATTCCTTTCCATATAATATAAATCTTCTCCCAGTAAAATACTTCCCTAAAGGAGAAATTCTAAATAGTCTCAGTTTTAAAAATCAGATCAAATGTGACTTAAATGTACACACAGTATTTCTGAGCCAACAACGTTTGTATACCATACTTAGTCTCAAACCAAAACTTAATTATGCAAATCATCCCCAGACAAAGCAGGTGCATAATAGGAGGACAACTGTACTTGGGTGTGCGTAAGGATGAGGGAAGGGTGTTCAAAAACAGCAAGAGGAGAAAGGAAGCCAATGAATGTATGAAAGTTAAAATATTTAGCATGGGGATGGCTCTTTCATCTTTATTTAGCTGCTAGTTTTTCTACATTGTCAGTCTAAATGTGAAATTGGTATTATAATTTGAATACTGAATATTGAAAATGTGTTTTATTAATTTTTACAAAAATAGACTTTAGAAAATCATACTATTATTTAGACACAAAGCATAAAAGTAAATTAAAATATCTTTGAATAAAATGTTTTATATAAGAGAACTTTGTGTGACAACTCAAGTTATTTAAGTAAAGTTTCTGTCCATCTCTATAATTAATGTTTCAATTTTTTCATTAAGACAGCAAGTGAATAGGGCTAAGTAGATTTTCTTCAAATCTGAGTATGTTGATAATGGTCTGGTTTAAGATATGGACTTAATGAAAGAGCAGAAAATCACTTAGGCTCTGGGGGAGAATTTCCACACGGCCTCCACAGGAATTGGTAGCAGAGCTAGTGGTTCTCAGAGCAGCCCCAGGGCTTTAGGAGCATCTCAAAGAAATGGACTGCAATCATTCTGAGTGAACCTGAGGGAAGTACGAAAAGAAAGGCCCATGAGATTACTGATTGGGAAATATATAAATCTTTATACCATGGATACAGTAAGAAGCAGTGGTGCCAAATATGAGCCCCAAATGGATTGGCCCAAGAGCCAATCAACACTTGGAACTAGCATAGTAGTTTGAAAATAAACTACTTCTTACTTGGACATCACTGTGCAATGAGCTCTGAGTTGAACATCATAAAGATGGTTAAAATACTTCCCTAGGAATGCCAACAAAGCCACCTAGACTGCCCATAAATCTCTGCTGGAGAGCAGAGCTGCTTTCCATGTATACCAGGAGTATGAAGAAAATACTCCACTGATATGTGAAGGATATGAAACCTAGAAACCCTTGTTCTATGTTACAGTAATATTTTCCTGATGTAATAATGTTGTAAAAAGTAAAATGTCTATTAGAGAAGTTTTCAAATGACAATGTACACACATACATAAGTATGTATGTACGTATGTGTGCGTGTATGCACATATACATGTATAGAATGTGTGTGCGTTTGTATCTGAAAATAGAATGCTTGGAAGCATGTTTCACCCAAACAGCCACTCAATTCAGTAACAGCTCTTTCTGACAAAATTGGAGTAATGTAACCACCATTAATATTTTTCAGTATTTTTAATGTGTTCTTTCATTGTTTGCAAAGCTTTCTGTGGCTTTTTGTGAAACCATAGGTAGAACTGTAAAAGGTAAAATTAAGTATTAGCATTCATGAAGTACTGTTCTTAGTGTTTATTAACCTATATGTTCTATGCAAAAAGACTACATATTGCATGATTCATTTATATGGCATGCCCATAACAGGCAAACCTTTTAGTGACAAACTAACTAAAATCACAAAATTTGTGATTCACTTTAAGTGTAAAAATTTGTATCCAGGTTGAGCAAACCTCTTTGTGAAATGAAGTTTTACTAATCTAAATGTGAAAAAATGACATTTAGAATAACTGTAATCTCACTAAGGAATTTAGATTAGTTTTTTTCTTTAGACCTTTCTGTTTGACAATTCCATCTGAAGAAGAATAGGAAAAACATATTTTTAAAAAAGTTTTACATTGTTTCATCTTGTAGGTCATGTATGAATAGGATGAATGTCACTTCCAATGAACATGGTTAACTCAGTATTCATTAATAATATGAAATATATTTATACATGCATGTTCTATATACATCTATATTTATATATGCGTGTTTTGTATACATAGCTATAATGACTATGGCTATGTAATACTATAGCAATAGAACATGTAGCTACATACTACTACCATCCTCGATGGTGTTTCTAAGAGACCTCTGCGGAAGGATGAAAGGTAATCACAGGCCCGGCGCGACGGCTCACGCCTGTCATCCCAGCACATTGGGAGGGCGAGGCGGGCACATCACAAGGTCAGGAGATAGAGACCATCCTGCCTAACACGGTGAAACCCTGTCTCTACTAAAAATACAAAAAATTAGCCCGGGCTTGGTGGTGGGCGGCTGTAGTCCCAGTTACTCCTGAAGCTGAGGCAGGAGAATGGCGTGAACCCGGGAGGCGGAGCTTGCAGTGAGCCGAAATCATGCCACTGCACTCCAGCCTGGGCGACAGAGCAAGACCGCGTCTCAAAAAAAAAAAAAAAAAAAAAATATATATATATATATAATCACAGGCTAATTAAGATGCAAAGACTAAAGATTATTCAAATGATAAATTTAAATTTTCTTCTTAAACATGACTATTCATACATATTTACAAAAAATGCTTTTTGAATGTATAATTATATATGTGTACACACACATTTATTTATCTTTTTAACAGCTTTATTGACATATAATTCACCTACCATACACGTCTCACATTTAAGTGTGTAATTCAAAAGTATTTAGCATGTTCACATAGTTGTGAAATCACAATTAATTTTATAATATTTTTATTATCTAACAAAAAGCCCTATATTCATGATCATGTCCCCATCCCCAAACCACTTATACCCTCTTCAGCCCTAAGAAACTGCTAATTTACTTTCTGTCTCTATAAGATTTGTCTATCATAAAAATTTCATAGAAATGAAACACACAATATATATTTTTTGTGACTTGATTCTGTAACTTGCATAGTATTTTCAAATTTCCTCAATATTGATACCTGTATCAGTTCTTCATTCTGTTTTACTGCCAAATAACACTCCACTGTATGCATATACTACAATGTATTTATGCATTTATCAATGGATGAACATTTTGTTTGTTTCTGCTTTGAGGCTATTATGAATAATGCTGCTATGGACATTGAGGTACAATTTTTGTGTTGTATGTTTTCATTTATTTGGGGTATATACCTACATGTGGAATTGTTGAGTCATATGGTAACTCTATGTTAAATATTTATGAGAGAAAGAGAGTAAGTGAATGTGTGTGTGTGTGTGTGTGTGTGTAAACAAGAGGAGCTATAGATAGATATATATATATATATCCTGTTCAGATAGTTTATTTCAATTTTCAATGGGAGAGCAATAAAAAGAACTTTAAAAATAAATAATACCGTAACACCAGTGTTTCAAATTAGAAGCTAAAACTTCAATTTCAATACTCAGCCTAAGCTAAGATATACAATATATCTTATGTTCTCTCTAATTTCTGGGAGATATATAAATGATAGGGAGATACATAAATACATATTATTTTATATTATCTCCTAATTTCCAAATTTGTATATTTTGTTTTAATATATCTTAACATGTTTCATCTTACATGCTAGATGCTAAACAATAATTTTATATAGAAGCTGCTCTTCATCTATCTTAGTATCACCAGCAATATTAATTTGCCAGCTTTAAAGAACATCAGTATCACCTACTTGCCATGTTAATCACACAATACACACACATGCACACACAAATAAAATCATAAAAACCAAAAAATGCATTATTGGGTCACTCTATAGAAATTCTGATTCTGTAGGTCTGGAAAAGGGTCTAGGAATCTGTATTTGAATTATATTCCCCAAGTTATGCTGGCATGGTCAGTTTGTGTACTTCTTTTACATCATAAAGTGCCTTTTTTTTCAGAATAAGCTTGTAGAAACAGTCATCAGCATTTCCAGTAGTCACTAGCATTTATATTCATTTTAGATACTATTTTTTTTTCACTTGATTCTTGGTTGAGTGAAAAGAAAACCAGGCTACCTTGGGTGGTTGGTTATACTTTATATCACATCTTTGTAACTTTGGGGGTGACAAAGAAGTTTCACACTTTTCAGTACAGCTTTTCTTTATTTCAGGAAACTTGAGCATTTGAAGAGCATAGTTAACCTCTTTCCTCATTAACGAATGGTTTTAAACAATCCTTATCTCTCCAGAAAGACTTGATTTACTCATTAACAGATGAGTGGATAAAGATAATGTGGTACATATACCCAATGGAGTAATATTCAGCCATAAAAAAGAATGAGATCCACACATTTGCAACAACATGGATGGAACTGTTTGTTTTTGAGACAGGGTCTCATTCTGTTGCTCTGGCTGGAGTGTAGTAAGACGATCATGGCTCACTGCAGCCTGGACCTCTTGGAGTGAAGTGATCCTTCCACCTCAGTCACCCAAGTAGCTCGCACTATAGAAACATGCCACCATGCTCAGCTGATTTTTTTTAGTCGAGACAGGGTCTCACTATGTTGCCCAGGCTGTCTTGAACTTCTGAACTCCAGCAGTCCTCCTGCCTCAGCCTCCCAGTGTTGAGATTACAGGCATGAGACACCGTGCCTTGCCAGCTATTGTATTTGGTACAATATATACTGTCTACATTTGTAGTCTAGGAGCAATAGGCTATACCATACTGCGTAAGGGTATAGTAGGCTATACTATCTAGGTTTGTGTAAGTGCATTCTATGATGTTTGCAGAATTAAAAGTTGCCTAAGGACTCATTTCTTAGATGGTATCCACATCATTAAGCAATGCATGGCTAAAGTTGAAAACTGCTAAGAGCGTAGATTTTAAGTGTTTTCAAAACAAAAAAAAATTATGAGTGTGTGAGGTAATGCATATTTTCTTTACCTTATTTAGCCATTCCACAATATGTACGTATTTCAAAACATCATGTTGTACTTAAAATATATACAAGTTTTACTGTTCGATTAAAAAATACAATATATCTAGAAAACAAAAACAGCAACACTGCTTTTAAAAAGATATGTAATGATCTCTTTGTATAAAGGAACATTTTAGGCTAAAATAAAATGCATGCTATACCATTTGCTATAAATAAAGCAATAGAATAAAATTTGTGTAAATACCTCTGTCTCAGAGAAAATATTTTATCAGTTTCTTCTGACTGCAGAATATATTATCAAAACATTTTCAGTAAATATTTTCCACAGAAGAATATGAGCAAATTTTGGGGAAATGAAAAAAAAATAACATGATATTTAATTCTGAAAAATATGTTTCTTTTGCCTTTTACTCTCATTTTTAGGTGGTCACGTTAGTTCTAACTCAATAGCAGGCATCATTTATAAAAATGAGTTAACCAAATCCAGGTCTTCTTTCTCACCCACAAAACACATGACTTAAAAAAAATCAGGCTGGGCTGGAGGCAGTGTCTCACACTGGTAATCTCAGCACTTTGGGAGGCGAGGCGAGCGGATTTCCTGAGGTCAGGGTTTCAAGACTAGCCTGGCCAACATGGTGAAACCCCGTATCTGCTAAAAATACAAAAATTTGCCAGCGTGGTGGTGTAATCCCAGCTACTCAGGAGGCTCAGGCAAGAGAATCGCTTAAACCTAGGAGGCAGAGGTTTCAGTGAGCTGAGATTGCGCCACTGCACTCCAGCCTGGGCTTCAAGAGCAAAGACTGCCTCAAAAACAACAACAACAAAAAGAAATCAGGCAGATTTTCTTCTGTGATTTAATTCTGTAACATCTCTAAGATATCCCATCATTTTGTATAAGATTTATAAAGCCTAAGTTTTTGCAGGTTATCAAAGAACATTCAGTGGCTTTGCAAAACAATGTATTTCACTGGGAATTTCCCATAATTATACTTGGCACCTTCCTGTGTTGTGACAAATATCTTAGATAATATAATAGACAAAATTCCGGGATAATGTTGTCTCAGACAACACAGACCAATGTAGTTTAATATTGCCTGACAATATAATTTTTTTCTCACTTGATTGACATTTCTTCTCCAGGAGTATTTTACGTCTTGATTCATTCTATGTACCCCTACCAAACCTTTGTAGCAGTATCATGTGATGCAAAGTGATAGTTTAAATTCTCTTTGATCTAAGTATGAATTAATGAATTTAGTTAGATTTTGCTTTTATTAATTTACCTCTTGAATTCAATCAGTCTCTAATGACCTGTCCCCTTGAGCACAAAACACTTGATAATTGCTTCCATATCTGATTTTTGATCCAGTTTTTAACAATTCCAAAATGAAAACAGTGAAAAGCTTGTTTGTCCTCTTTTCTCTCAATGATATAGTGGAGTCAAAGGGAAGAATACATGGGCTGAAGTAAGCTTTTTCATAAAAAAATCTCCTGCATAGCAAATTCTTTGATGGTTCGGCGAGTGTTACTTTAGGAAAACATATAAATGCTGCTAGAGGCCACTGCTTTAACAGCACTTGGCTGGTCCTAAAGTAAACCCCTGGGGCTCCTTTATTGCTATGCCTTATTGCCTCAGCAAAATAATCTTAACTTCATTCTGCAAATAGCCAGTTTATTGAGACAATACATTGAATATTCATAAACTACATAGGAACCAAGCTATGACAATGGAAGTATGAGGATATTAAAAAGGGAGAATTGGCCTGGCGTGGTAGCTCATGTCTGTAATCCCAGCACTTTGGGAGACCAAGACAGATGGATCGCTTGAGGTCAGCAGTTCAAGACCAGCCTGGCCAACATGGCAAAACACTGTCTCTACAAAAATTAGCTGGGTGTAGTGGCACACATCTGTAATCCCAGGTACTTGGGACGCTGAGGCAGGAGAATCGCTTGAACCCAGGAGGTGGAGGTTGCAGTGAGCCAAGATTGCACGATTGCACTCCAGCCTGAGTGACAGAGCCAGACTCCACCTCAAAAAAAAAAAAAAAAAAAAGGAGAATTTATTTAATTTGTAATATCTACTGAAAATGCAGATCCTGAATCCCAATGCATGCCTTCCACAGCAGGAGAAATCAACTGACTCACAGATTAGATCCTATTGAATCATGGACACTCATATTCTTTCTAGATATTTGCTTATATGTAATTGAGATTTTGGCAATGATTACAGGGAGATATTGAAATAACAGCACATTGTACATGAAAATATAGTTGTACTTAGATGTTAAGCAGGATGATTTGTGAGCAAGCTACGGCAACGAGTAGAAAAGAACTGGCACCTAGAATGAGGATGAGGAAGTGGGGCTTGGAGGCAGGTCTGGACAGGAGCCTAGAAGTTTATAGCATCTGAGGATCACGACCAAGTTCCCTCAAAGTGAGTTTATAGCAGGGCAATATGAGATTTATGGCTTCCAAGAAAAAATGGAGTAGTGAAAAATCATATAAGAGCTCCGTCTGTGAAACACCACAAGCACTCAGTGGGATTCAGCAGAGCTCAATGCCTTTGATCTCTATGAAAACTAAGAGCACTTGAAAGAAAACAGCCCTAGCATGTAGCACTGGAATCTTCTCTTGATCATTCTCCCCCTACATGACTCTGACTTTCTCAAATATGTTTTCCATATTGTTTTCATTGGGACCTTTCCTTTTCTCTTTCCTTTAACCTTACCTTCTTTCCGCAAGTAAACATAGAATGTTACTTGGATGCATAAATGTGAAGACATAGATTCTTTAATTTTTAGTTCAAACAAGAGTAATTATTTATGTTTCTTGCTTTACTCTTCTCTTTTTTTTTCTACAACCTCCTTATATATCATGAAAGCTCCATTTGGTATCTCAAAAGAATAATAAATTAGACATTATTTAGATTGAATCTCCACCCCCATGTATTCTTCCCTTTGACTCCACTATATCATTGAGAGAAAGAACCTAGTTCTTTCCAGTATATTCTCTATTACTGAAGGAATAAGATTTGATACAGCCTATTTCCTATCTATTACAGTCACATTGCTTTTATGACATAAACACCAATCCAGCCTGTCCACTTCTCTCCAGCTGAACCATCATGACTACCCTTACCAGGGACCATTATAATTACCTATTAAATATGACTCTAATATTCTCAAATATGTTTTCACCGTTTCCAGAGTTACCCTTTCTTCTTTCTTACCTTAAATCATTACTAGTCTCTTTATACATGTGTACATATATGCAATTTTACTTAAATGCATAAATATAGTATTAAAGGTGCTTTTGTTTTGTAGTGGAACCTTTATTTTCCTTTGCTGGTTTTGCTCAATTTTTCTTTTTCAGTCTTATGCCCTCTCCATATATATATCAAGCACTTATGTCCCCAGATAGCTCATGTTAGCAAACTTGTATGCATCACTTCATATTAGTCTCTAGATTCATATGACCATATATACAAACATGTACAGACACATATTATATATACACATAGGCATATGTAAGTTTTGTTGTCATTGTTTTCTAAGTTATGATCCTCTTATAAATATTTTTCTCACTAAAAACTTGTGTACATTTCTCTTTGGCATACTTTTGGATATACATTGGTAATGTTTGATGTTACATACTAGTTTTCTATTGCTGTATAACAAATCACCACAAACTTGGCAACTTAAAACAACATCCATGTATTAGCTTAAAGTCTTATAGGTCAGAGGTCTGCACAGGCTTGACTCTCAAGGTCTCACAGGGTCAAAGTCAAGGGGTCAACTTTTAGCTGGAGGCTCTGTGAAAGTTTCCTAGCTCATTCAGTTGCTGGCTGAATGTATTTCCGTGTAGGACAGAGTTCTTCATTTTCTTGCTAGCTGTGGGCTGAGAACTAGTCTCTGTTCGCAGGGTAATTCTGTGTTCCTTCTCACATGGCCACCTCCATCTTCAAACCAGCTATAGCACGTGAAGTCCTTCTTGTGCTTAGAACCTCTCTGACTTCCTCTTTTGCCATCAGCCAGAAAAAGCTCCCTATTTTTTTACAAATCATAGATTACATGAGACCTACCCAGATAATCACCCTAATTTTTTTCTTCCAAAAGGGATCACTTTTGTAAAAAGTAATTTCAACTTGTATTTTAGATTCAAAGATTCAGGGGTTACATGTGCAGGTTTCTTACATGGGCATATTGACGATGATGCTGAGGTTTGGGACATGATTGATCCCTTCACTCAGTACTGAGCATAGTACCAAATAGGTAATATTTCAACTCTTGCCCCACTCCCTCCATCTTCTAGTAGCCCCCAGTGTCTATTGTTGTCATGTTTATGTCCATGAGTACCCATTGTTTAGCTCCCACTTATAAGTAAGAAAATGTGATAGGAGGTTTTCTGTTCCTGCATTAATTCGCTTAGGATAATTGCCTCCCACTGCATTCATGCCACTTTGACAGACATGATTTTGTCCTTTTTCATAGCTATGTAGTATTCCATGGTGTATATAGACCACATTTTCTTTATCCAATTCACCGTTGTTATGCAGCTAGGCTGATTCCATGTCTTTGCTATTGTGAATAGTGCTGTGATGAACATATGAGTGTATGTGTCTTTTGGGTAGGATGATTTATTTTCTTTTGGATCTATACCCTGTAATGAAATTGCTGGGTCATATGGTAGTTCTGTTTTAAGTTCTTTGAGAAATGTCTAAGCTGTTTTCCACAATGGCTGAACTAATTTACATTCCCACCAATTGTGTGTAAGTGTTCCCTTACACAGGTGCAGCCTTGCCAGCATCTATTGTGTTATGACTTTTTAATGATAGCCATTCTGACTGATGTGAGATGCTATCTCATTGTGGTTTTGATTTGCATTTCTCTGGTGATTCATGATTTTGAACATTTTATCATATGGTTATTGGCCACTTGGATGTCTTCTTTTGAGAAGTGTCTGTTTATATCTTTTGGCCATTTCTTAATGGGGTTATTTGGTTTGCTTGTTCAATTATTTAAGTTCTTTATATTAGACATTTTTCTGATGTGTAGTTTGCAAATATTTTCTCTTATTTTGTAAGTTGTCTGTTTACTCTGTCGATAGCTTCCATTCTATAGCCTGTCTTTTCACTCTGTTGATAGTGTCTTTTGCTGTGCAGAAGCTCTTTAGTTTAATTATGTTCTACTTGTCAATTTTTGTTTTTGTTGCAATTGCTTTTGATGACTTAGTCATAAATTCTTTTTCCACAGCCAATGCCCAGAATGGTGTAGCCTAGATTTTCTTCTAGGACTCTTATTGCTTGAGGTCTTCCATTTAAATCTTTAATTTAAATTAAAGTTAATTTTTGTATATGATAAAAAATAGAGGTCCAGTTTCATTCTTCTGTATATGCCTAGCCAGCTATCCCAGCACCATTTGTTGAACAGGGAGTCCTTTCCCCATTGCTTACTTTTGTAAACTTTGTCAAAGGTCCTATGAATGTAGGTGTACAGCTTTATTTCTGGACTCTCTATTCTGTTCCATTTGTCTGTGTTTCTGTTTGTGTACCAGTAGATGCTGTCTTGGTTACTGTCGCTTTATAGTACAGTTTGAAACTGAATAATGTGATGCCTCCAGTTTTGTTATTTTTGCTTAGGATTGCTTTGGCTATGGGCTCTTTTTTGATTCCATATGAGTTTTAGAATAGTTTTTTCTAATTCTGTGAAAAATGGCATTGGCAGCTTGATAGGAATAATAAATCTGTAAGTTGCTTTGGGCAGTATAGCCATTTTAACAGTATTGATTCCTCGAATCCATGAGCATGGAATGTTTTTTCATTGGGTTGTGTTATTTCTGATTTCTCTCAGTAGTGTTTTGTGGGTTTTTTTGTAGAGATCTTTCACCTCCTTTGTTGGGTGTATTCCTAGATATTTTATTTGTGTGTGTGTGTGTGTGTGGCCACTGTGAATGGAATTGCATTTCTGATTTGACTCTCAGCTTGAATATTATTGGTTTATAGAAATGCTACTGATTTTTATACATTGATTTTTATATCCTGAAACTTTTACCAGTTTATTTATCATTCATCATTTATCAGTTCCAGGAGCTTTTTGGTGGAATCTATAGGTTTTTCTAGGTATAGAATCATATTGTCAGTGAAGACAGAGAGTTTGGCTTCCCCCTTTTCTATTTGGATTCATTTTGTTTCTTTCTGTTGCCTCATTGCTCTGGCAAGGACTTCCAGAACTATGTTGAATAGAAGTGGTGAAGGCAAACGTCCTTGTCTTGTTCTAGTACTCAAGGGGAATGCTTCCAGCTTTTGCTCATTATAATGATATTGGCTGTGGGTTTGTCATATATGACTCTTATTATTTTGAGATATGTTCCTTTACTGCCTAGTTTGTTGAGGGCTTTTATCATGAAGGGATATTGGATTTTATAGAGAGCTTTTCCCACATCTATTGAGATTATCATATTGTTTTTGTTTTTAATTCTGTTTATATGGAATCACCCCATTTTAAGGTCAACAGAGCTATATAAAAAATGTAATCATGGGAGTAATATTTTATCATATTCACAGAGCAATTTTTAGAATTTTGCCTACCAAAGGGTATCACTATTTCTTTATGTTTTGTGGATGTGTAATATTTAATTGGAAGTGCCATAATATATCCAATCATTCCTCTATTGATGGATTTTCATTCCTTTCCCTCATTTAATCATGGCAACACTTATACCCATCTTCCACAAAAACACTTTAGTAGCCACAAGGCCCTGTGTCCTCCTGCCCCAACCTCCCTCTCCATTCCCCTTGACTGTCAATCGCACTCCTTTTTATTGTGTGCTTTCAGTCACAGTCCATCTTGTAGTCTTGTGAACTACACCATTCCCTTCTCACCACCAGAACTAGGTAAATGTTTTCCCAATGCCTGAAATGCATCATGCATATATACACACACAACACTCAAATTTGTTTTTATTAATCTTATGTCTTCTATCAGATCTAACTAAGATATCAATTCCCTAGATACATTTTCCTTGGATTTTCTAAGTAGGTCATTTATTCAGCAAAAAGCTCCCATACTTTCATGCATCCACCCCTTATAGTTATTAAATTTTCAAATTCATTTCTGTGATTAAATGTTAATAACAGTCCCTTTAACTAGACCACAATTTCAATTGATGCAGGGCTCTTTTTTCCCTAGCTTTTTTGTTTTACATTTCTTACTACTATTTGAACCCCTGACATCTATCAGAGTATAAGTATATAAATGTATTCAACATATATTTGGTGAAAAAATAAAGAGACAAATTGATATAAATTACAATAAACATAGTAAAAAGACTAAAATATAAATAACATATCAAATAAAATTATTTTAAAAGTAAATTAAAATTTGTAATAGGGCTGTAAGAATAAAATTAAAATATGTAGGCTTAAGATTCAACACTTTGCTACAGCTAAACGTGAATTTTATTTTGACACTTACTGATGGCAAAGAAAAAAAAAGGGAAACATGGAAGAAAACACAGACATTCTTCAGAGAAAGCAACACTGTCTTCCCTTGCACTTAAATCTAAAAGACTGTATTCACCTGGGGCTTTGTATAGGATCATAATTTTCCTGAAACTTTTCTCAGCAGTCTTGAATTTTGGGACTAGCTTAATTTGAGTATAATAATAGTTGTTATCATTATAATTATTATAGTGAAACTTGTACAGCACTGAAACAGGAGAGTTCCCTGACCACCCCTTGCAGGATGAGTGACAGGGGTGTGGCTTGTCTGTTAGGCCACCACCTTGTAAGCTCAAACCCCTTACAGGAGGGGTAGCATGCAGATGGGCAGGTGCAGAAGCCAGAGCAAGTGCTTTCTGGGGGCTCTGGCCCCACGGTAGCATCTAAGGGTGGATGCCTCCGTCTCCTGAAGCCCAAGTGGGCGTGTGTTACAGCGCACTCTTTTAGCTTTGCCGTCCATGAACGGCTTAAGTGTTAAACAGCTCAGTGGACCCTCTGCTTTTTCACAAGGGCAGAGGGCCAGCATGACAGCTTTCTGTATCCTGAGCTCTTGTCCAACATTCAAGAAAAATCAGTTCACACACGGACTTGAAGGATAGTGAATGTGGGGGTTTTACTGGGTGATGGAGGTGGCTCTCAGCAGGATGGATGGGGAGGTGGAAAGAGGATGGAGTGTGAAGAGGATCTTCCCCTAGAGTTTTGCCATCCAGTGGCCAATCTCCTCTCCAATCATCCCCAACTGAACCCCTCTCAACGTTCAGGTGCTCTTTCTCTTCCTTCCTTCTCTGCCACACCATTCTGCCACTCTTTTGCTCTCCTGTTCCTTTGCTTATCTGCTCGTGGAGCCTTGGGTTTGGGGTTTATATGATTACAGGATAGGGGAGTGTGGCAGGAAAAAAGGCAACATTTGCAAAAACAGAAATGTCTGTTCCCATTTAGTGCCACAGGTTTCCAGGCTTAAGGTGGGGCCTTGGCCAGGCCACCACCCTCTTCTACCCAGAATTTCCCCGTCTCCTGTCCATTTCAGCACCTACTGTATGCCAGGTACTTTTCAAACACTCCATTATTTCATTATTCTTCAGAACAAAGGTCTATCAGGTAGGTGCAATTATTACCCCTTATTTTAACAAGGACTAAATAGAAGCATAGAGAATTTAAGTAACTTGCCAACCAAGAGTGTACAGCTAAAAAGTGGCAGTGTAGTATCTATTTTTCTTGTCATCTAATGGAATCAAAACAATCATTGGTATTAGTAAAGAAAACAGTTATTACAGTTGAAAAATTCTTCAAAGGTTTAATAATCTATTTCCAAACTCCTCACTGCCCAAATATATTATACTAAATTATGTAACAAGCAGTTGAAGAGACTGGTCTACATTTTATTATTTTCTTTCATTTTTGTTCATCTACTCATTTCTTTTTGGAACAAAACAGTAAAAGAAAAAATGCAATAATGTACCAATGTTTATGTATTCTTAAGAGTCTTCTCTGAAAATCACAACCCATCTCTTTATAATCCAGACTAGCAAAAAAGCACATCTGTAGCTATCACCAGCAGATACCTGTGGTCTGCTGTTCTGATCACCATCATATGTAACTATCACCCAACTCCCCTAATCATTACAATGGTGTTACATATTGATTAAAATAAGCAAATATGATTGGTAGTATCATTGAATTTCTAAATTTTAAATAAAACATTTAAATTAGAAATGAAGACATGTATTACCAAATTAAGAAATACACAAAGCAATTTACTCAATGGAAAATAAGAAACTCGATATGAAAGGAAGAAAAAGTTCAGCATGGCAAATGCTACCGAGAAGACATCAGAAAGGAGACAAAATACCTAGGAAAATGTAGAAGATAAATTACAGCAATCAGATTAAATACCACTTTCGCAATATTATTTCATTTAATCCCCAGAACAGTTTTATAAGTAGCTGCTTTTATTCTCACTTTACAGATGAATATAATGAACACTAGAGGTTAGCTTACCAACGATAGGAGTATAGGCAATATCTGAACTCAGCTTCAATGCAGACTGATTCCATGGTCAATGCAGAATGATTACATTTAGGAGGGAGGAGCCAAGATGGCCGATTAGGAACAGCTCCGGTCTACAGCTCCCAGTGTGAGCGATGCAGAAGATGGGTGATTTCTGCATTTCCATCTGAGGTACTGGGTTCATCTCACTAGGGAGTGCCAGACAGGGGGTGCAGGTCAGTGGGTGCACGCACCGTGCGTGAGCCGAAGCAGGGTGAGGCATTGCCTCACTTCGGAAGTGCGAGGGGTCAGGGAGCTCCCTTTCCTAGTCAAAGAAAGTGGTGACAGACGGCACCTGGAAAATCAGGTCACTCCCACCCAACTACTGCGCTTCTCCGACGGGCTTAAAAAATGGCACACCAGGAGATTATATCCCGCACATGGCTCGGAGGGTCCTATGCCCACGGAGTCTCGCTGATTGCTAGCACAGCAGTCTGAGATCAAACTGCAAGGTGGCAGCGAGGCTGGGGGAGGGGCGCCCACCATTGCCCAGGCTTGCTTAGGTAAACAAAGCAGCCGGGAAGCTCGAACTGGGTGGAGCCCACCACAGCTCAAGGAGGCCTGCCTGCCTCTGTAGGCTCCACCTCTGGGGGCAGGGCACAGACAAACAAAAAGACAGCAGTAACCTCTGCAGACTTAAATGTCCCTGTCTGACAGCTTTGAAGAGAGCAGTGGTTCTCCCAGCATGCAGCTGGAGATCTGAGAATGGGCAGACTGCCTCCTCAAGTGGGTCCCTGACCCCTCACCCCCGAGCAGCCTAACTGGGAGGCACCCCCCAGCAGGGGCAGACTGACGCCTCACATGGCCAGGTACTCCAACAGACCTGCAGCTGAGGGTCCTGTCTGTTAGAAGGAAAACTAACAAACAGAAAGGACATCCACACCAAAAACCCATCTGTACATCACCATCATCAAAGACCAAAAGTAGATACAACCACAAAGATGGGGAAAAAACAGAGCAGAAAAACTGGAAACTCTAAAAAGCAGAGCGCCTCTCCTCCTCCAAAGGAACGCAGTTCCTCACCAGCAATGGAACAAAGCTGGATGGAGAATGACTTTGACAAGCTGAGAGAAGAAGGCTTCAGATGATCAAATTACTCTGAGCTATGGGAGGACATTCAAACCAAAGGCAAAGAAGTTGATAACTTTGAAAAAAATTTAGAAGAATGTAAAACTAGAATAACCAATACAGAGAAGTGCTTAAAGGAGCTGATGGAGCGGAAAACCAAAGCTCGAGAACTACATGAAGAATGCAGAAGCCTCAGGAGCCAATGCGATCAACTGGAAGAAAGGGTATCAGCGATGGAAGATGAAATGAATGAAATGAAGCGAGAAGGGAAGTTTAGAGAAAAAAGAATAAAAAGAAACGAGCAAAGCCTCCAAGAAATATGGGACTATGTGAAAAGACCAAATCTACGTCTGATTGGTGTACCTGAAAGTGACAGGGAGAATGGAACAAAGTTGGAAAACGCTCTGCAGGATATTATCCAGGAGAACTTCCCCAATCTAGCAAGACAGGCCAACATTCAGATTCAGGAAATACAGAGAACGCCACAAAGATACTCCTCGAGAAGAGCAACACAAAGACACATAATTGTCAGACTCACCAAAGTTGAAATGAAGCAAAAATGTTAAGGGCAGCCAGAGAAAAAGGTAGGGTTACCCTCCAAGGGAAGCCCATCAGACTAACAGCGAATCTCTTGGCAGAAACTCTACAAGCCAGAAGAGAGTGGGGGCCAATATTCAACATTCTTAAAGAAAAGAATTTTCAACCCAGAATTTCATATCCAGCCAAACTAAGCTTCATAAGTGAAGGAGAAATAAAATCCTTTACAGACAAGCAAATGCTGAGAGATTTTGTCTCCACCAGGCCTTCCCTAAAAGAGCTCCTGAAGGAAGTGCTAACCATGGAAAGGAACAACCGGTACCAGCCGCTGCAAAATCATGCCAAAATGTAAAGACCATCCAGACTAGGAAGAAACTGCATCAACTAACGAGCAAAATAACCAGCTAACATCATAATGACAGGATCAAATTCACACATAACACTATTAACTTTAAATGTAAATGGACTAAATGCTCCAATTAAAAGACACAGACCGGCAAATTGGATAAAGAGTCAAGACCCATCAGTGTGCTGTATTCAGGAAACCCATCTCATGGGCAGAGACACACATAGGCTCAAAATAAAAGGATGGAGGAAGATCTACCAAGCAAATGGAAAACAAAAAAAGGCAGGGGTTGCCATCCCAGTCTCTGATAAAACAGACTTTAAACCAACAAAGATAAAAAGAGACAAAGAAAGCCATTACTTAATGGTAAAGGGATCAATTCAACAAGAAGAGCTAACTATCCTAAATATAAGTGCACCCAATACAGGAGAACCCAGATTCATAAAGCAAGTCCTGAGTGACTTACCAAGAGACTTAGACTACCACACATTAATAATGGGAGACTTTAACACCCCACTGTCAACATTAGACAGATCAACGAGACAGAAAGTCAACAAGGATACCCAGGAATTGAACTCAGCTCTGCACCAAGCGGACCTCATAGACATCTACAGAACTCTCCACCCCAAATCAACAGAATATACATTTTTTTCAACACCACACCACACCTATTCCAAAATTGACCACATACTTGGAAGTAAAGCTCTCCTCAGCAAATGTAAAAGAACAGAAATTATAACAAACTATCTCTCAGACCACAGTGCAATAATATGAGAACTCAGGATTAAGAATCTCACTCAAAACTGCTCAACTACATGGAAACTGAACAACCTGCTCCTGAATGACTACTGGGTACATAACAAAATGAAGGCAGAAATAAAGATGTTCTTTGAAACCAACGAGAACAAAGACACAACATACCAGAATCTCTGGGACGCATTCAAAGCAGTGTGTAGAGGGAAATTTATAGCACTAAATGCCCATAAGAGAAAGCAGGAAAGATCCAAAATTGACACCCTAACATCACAATTAAAAGAACTAGAAAAGCAAGAGCAAACACATCCAACAGCTAGCAGAAGGCAAGAAATAACTAAAATCAGAGCAGAACTGAAGGAAATAGAGACACAAAAAACCCTTCAAAAAATTAACGAATCCAGGAGCTGGTTTTTTGAAAGGATCAACAAAATTGATAGACCACTAGCAAGACTAATAAAGAAAAAAAGAGAGAGGAATCAAATATATGCAATAAAAAATGATAAAGGGGATATCACCACCCATCCCACAGAAATACAAACTACCATCAGAGAATACTACAAACACTTCTACGCAAATAAACTAGAAAATCTAGAAGAAATGGATAAATTCCTCAACACATACACTCTCCCAAGACTAAAGCAGGAAGAAGTTGAATCTCTGAATAGACCAATAACAGGCTCCGAAATTGTGGCAATAATCAATAGCTTACCAACCAAAAAGAGTCCAGGATCAGATGGATTCACAGCCGAATTCTACCAGAGGTACAAGGAGGAACTGGTACCATTCCTTCTGAAACTATTCCAATCAATAGAAAAAGAGGGAATCCTCCCTAACTCATTTTCTGAGGCCAGCATCATCCTGATACCAAAGCCGGGCAGAGACACAACCAAAAAAGAGAATTTTAGAACAATATCCTTGATGAACATTGACGCAAAAATCCTTAATAAAATATTGGCAAACTGAATCCAGCAGCACATCAAAAAGCTTATCCACCATGATCAAGTGGGCTTCATCCCTGGGATGTAAGGCTGGTTCAATATATGCAAATCAATAAATGTAATCCAGCATATAAACAGAACCAAAGACAAAAACCACATGATTATCTCAATAGATGCAGAAAAGGCCTTTGACAAATTTCAACAAGCCTTCATGCTAAAAACTCTCAATAAATTAGGTATTGATGGGACGTATCTCAAAATAATAAGAGCTATCTATCTATGACAAACCCACAGCCAATATCATACGGAATGGGCAAAAACTGGAAGCATTCCCTTTGAAAACTGGCACAAGACAGGGATGCCCTCTCTCACCACTCCTATTCAACATAGTGTTGGAAGTTCTGGCCAGGGCAATTAGGCAGGAGAAGGAAATAAAAGGTATTCAATTCAGAAAAGAGGAAGTCAAATTGTCCCTGTTTGCAGACGACATGATGGTATATCTAGAAAACCCCATTGTCTCAGCCCAAAATCTCCTTAAGCTGATAAGCAACTTCAGCAAAGTCTCAGGATACAAAAACAATGTACAAAAATCACAAGCATTCTTATACACCAACAACAGACAAACAGAGCCAAATCATGAGTAAACTCCCATTCACAATTGCTTCAAAGAGAATAAAATACCTAGGAATCCAACTTACAAGGGATGTGAAGGACCTCTTCAAGGAGAACTACAAACCACTGCTCAAGGAAATAAAAGAGGATACAAACAAATGGAAGAACATTCCATGCTCATGGGTAGGAAGAGTCAATATCATGAAAATGGCCACACTGCCCAAGGTAATTTATAGATTCAATGCCATCCCCATCAAGCTACCAATGACTTTCTTCACAGAATTGGAAAAAACTACTTTAAAGTTCATATGGAACTAAAAAAGAGCCCGCATCACCAAGTCAATCCTAAGCCAAAAGAACAAAGCTGGAGGCATCACACTACCTGACTTCAAACTATACTACAAGGCTACAGTAACCAAAACAGCATGGTACTGGTACCAAAACAGAGGTATAGATCAAGGGAATAGAACAGAGCCCTCAGAAATAACGCCGCATATCTACAACTATCTGATCTTTAACAAACCTGAGAAAAACAAGAAATTAGGAAAGGATTCCCTATTTAATAAATGGTGCTGGGAAAACTGGCTAGCCATATGCAGAAAGCTGAAACTGGATCCCTTCCTTACACCTTATACAAAAATTAATTCAAGATGGATTAAAGACTTAAACGTTAGACCTAAAACCATAAAAACCCTAGAAGAAAACCTAGGCATTAACATTCAGGACATAGGCATGGGCAAGGACTTCATGTCTAAAACACCAAAAGCAATGGCAACAAAAGCCAAAATTGACAAATGGGATCTAATTAAACTAAAGAGCTTCTGCACAGCAAAAGAAACTACCATCAGAGTGAACAGGCAACCTACAAAATGGGAGAAAATTTTCGCAACCTACTCATCTGACAAAGGGCTAATATCCAGAATCTACAATGAACTCAAACAAATTTACAAGAAAAAAACAAACAACCCCATCAAAAAGTGGGTGAAGGACATGAACAGACACTTCTCAAAAGAAGACATTTATGCAGCCAAAAACCACATGAAAAAATGCTCACCATCACTGGCCATCAGAGAAATGCAAATCAAAACCACAATGAGATACCATTTCACACCAGTTAGAATGGCAATCATTAAAAAGTCAGGAAAGAACAGGTGCTGGAGAGGATGTGGAGAAATAGGAACACTTTTACACTGTTGGTGGGACTGTAAACTAGTTCAACCATTGTGGAAGTCAGTGTGGCGATTCCGCAGGGATCTAGAACTAGAAATACCATTTGACCCAGCCATCCCATTACTGGGTATATACCCAAAGGACTATAAATCATGCTGCTATAAAGACACACGCACACATATGTTTATTGTGGCATTATTCACAATAGCAAAGACTTGGAACCAACCCAAATGTCCAACAATGATAGACTGGATTAAGAAAATGTGGCACATATACACAATGGAATACTATGCAGCCAAAAAAATGATGAGTTCATGTCCTTTGTAGGGACATGGATGAAACTGGAGATCATCATTCTCAGTAAACTATCGCAAGAAGAAAAAACCAAACACCGCATATTCTCACTCATAGGTGGGAATTGAACAACGAGAACACAGGACACAGGAAGGGAAACATCACACTCTGGGGACTGTTGTGGGGTGGGGGGAGGGGGGAGGGATAGCATTGGGAGATATACCTAATGCTAGATGACGAGTTAGTGGGTGCAGCACACCAGCATGGCACATGTATACATATGTAACTAACCTGCACATTGTGCACATGTACCCTAAAACTTAAAGTATAATAATAATAATAATAAAAGAATGATTATGTTTAGCAGGCATGTATCAAAAACTCACCTTGGGAACACATTCTACAGCAGCCTGTAGTCCAGAATAACTAAAAAAATAAATTGAGGCCAGGAGCACTCAATTAAATAAATAATCACAGAGAAATAAATGGAGAAATTTTGGTTTAAGGCAAATGGTGAAACCTTGATAGACTTACAAACATGATATAGAGAAGAAAGAGAGGCATATAAAATTCTTGGTTGTATCTCGGCAGGCATCTTGGAGAGTGTGAAATTTGAGTGGGATTCAGAAATATTTGTATTGGGTTTATATGGGGGAAAAGAACATTCTAGGCAGAGGAAACAGCTTGAGCAAAAAGCCAGAGGCAAGAAAAAAAAATCAGTATTGTAAAAAAAAAAAACCTTGGTAAGTCAATAAAATTGAAAAAAAAAAAAAACCAGTTGCATGAAAAATGTAATCAAGATGATTTTTAACAGATAGAGAAGGGACAAAATTTGAAGAGTTTTAAAAGGAAGGCTGAGGTTTTGAACTTAACTCTTTTGCCCAAAGCCCGCTGTAGGCTATTTTTTTTTTTTAAACCTAGAAGAGATAACGTAACTATGGAAAAACAGGAGGAAGTTGTTTTGAATCACTTAAGGATGTCAACATCTTCTCAAATGTTTGATATGTTTTTGAACACTGCTTTCCAAGACCTGAAATGTCATGAAAAAGGATTTGACAAGGATATTCACAATAGTAGAAAACCTAAGTTCCTCCAGTGCAAAATTCTTTAGAAAAATGTCATGTGCAGAGAAAGAATTTAAACTACTCTTCAGAGAATGACAAGAGGTAATAAAATCCTGAAAATAAAACTTCCCTCAGTTAAAATAAATAAATAAATAAGTAAAATACTCCATCTACAACACATTAAATGTGAGTTCTAGCTACCTAAGGAATGTTGGCTGATTAATAAACATTATAAATAATTGAAACCATACATATCTTACAAAATGAAGGATGCATTCCTCTCTCTCCAGACACTGCACCTAAAAATTGCCTTGAGTAATGACAGGTGTGAGCATAAAGAAACAGGAAATTTAAAATAAAAGAAATTGACTAAGTACTTTGACCCAACTGTATACTTCTTCATTGAAAGAACTTGTCAAGTAGGGAAGAACTGAAACTGGAAAGGAAAGATACATAAAACATTGAAACATAATTTGAGTTTTCCACTCTTGTTATTTATCCAACAAACACATATAGTACTTACTAGATAAAAAGAACTTTTCTAGGCACTTAAAAACTGCAATTTTTAATACTCATAACAATCTTATGAGGTGAGTATAATTATTATCCTTATTGTATGAATGAGAAAACTAAGGTACAGAAATGTTAAGTATCTTGCAGAAAGTCACATGTATTGTCAGAGGCAGAGCCAGGTCCATGTGCATAACAACCACACTATGTTCTTGTTCTCTTCTTTTTCTTTGAAGATTGTTTTCCAAGAGGCAATAAAAATGCCATCATTAGATTATATTTAAAAAGGTTTATTGAGACTTTATTTTAATATCAGGCATTTTTATCTGCTTGGTTTGTAATAGTGAACTAAAGACAAGTAATGACTCTGACTTTCTAGACCTCACTTTCTAGTGAGATGAAGCAGGAAGTACATTATCAAACCATTAAATAAGCAAGATTATTTCAAAGACGATGAAAAAGATAAAAGACTATTTGGTAATAGGAGGATCAATATGTAGAAATTTATACAAAACTGATTTGGAGCATAAGAGACTCAATTGTCTTTCCATCTGACAAAATTAATTTGCATATCTCTAGACAAGAATTATTTTTATTGCTATTAGTTATCTATTACATTCGTAGTTGTAAAATAGCTCAAAGACATTGAAAGGCACAAATCCTATAGCATCAAATAACCCAGAAAGATGTCTGACACTACATGAGTTTCTTAGATCATCGGTGTTATATGTTATGTGCTAATAACTTAGAAATGTATATCCCAAGTCAAACATTTTCTCTGTATTTTGAATCATCTACTATTTACTTGACATCTCCACTTGGCTGTCTAAAAAACATCTTGAATGTAACATTAAAAAGAATTGACTTTTTCTCACCGAATCTATTCCTCTTCCACTTTTCATTAATACAGTAAATGATATCACTATTCATCCAACGATTCAAATCCAGAAATTTAAGGAGTCATACTTGATTCTCCTTATTCCATCAGTCCCCACATGAAATCCCCTAGCAAATCCTGTTAGCAGCTTTACCTCCAAAATGCATTTTGATTTGTTCATTCTTATCCCTCTCTACAGTCACCACTCTGGCTTGTACCATTCTCATATCTCAATCAACAATTTCAATAATGTTCAGCTTCCCTTTTTCTATTCTTGTTTCTCTTCCTTCAATTCTCCCCATAGCAAGCAGTCAGAACATGCTTCACAAATATAAACCAGATTTCATTATTGTGATGCTTAAAACCCTTTGTTCCATTCCAACAAAATAAACAAAACATTCACTATGGGGCTGTAAGGCTCTGCATGGACTGTACCCTATCTCTTTAACAGCTAATACTCCAATGTCGCTGTCCTCAGAGAGCTCTTTCCCTTCTCAGTATTTGTTGATATATTTCCCTGTTAAATTTCTTCAGAGCAGCTACATCAAACTTAATTCTTTCACCTAATAATTTATTTATTCTCTGTCTCCCCGCTCCCCTAAAAAAAGTTTAGAAAGGCAGAGGCCATGAGTCTCTCATTCTTGCACATATTGATGCTCGATAAACATGTTATCTAACTGAATAAATATCGTTACTTAGAGGAGTATTTCCCAAAGCATATTTCATGAAATAGTCGAATGTTAATGATACACAAAAATGATGTGATGAGCTCATTGAAATCAGCCAATACTCAGTAAATATTTTACAATATTTACAGAGATTTTTTAGTAGATTTAATGTACCAGTGTGTACTGTGAATTTTCAAGAGGGGGACATAGTGTGCTGTATTGTTATTTTTGTTATTTTGGATTACAGACATGTATAAACTGATCCTACAGTAAGGCAATTTGGGAGTTTGTATATGTTTAATGTGGCTACATTGTAAAATGAAAGAACGTGTGTAGGAAATGTAGGTTGTAATTTATTATCTAGTCTATCTAGTTATTTTACCATATTTTTGTGACTATTTCTCGGTTATGTATAGTTTCTTAGTATTTGCTGACTTTTTTCAGTCAATAGGCAATCATTAAACCCTTAACTTGAGCACCTACATCAAACTTAATTCTCTCATTCAATTATTTTCTCAAAGAATTAGATTAGGACTTAATAATTTTTATTAAAAAATAGTGCTTTATAAAAATTGCTCTTTTTTTAAACAGATTGAATGAGTAAATAAAATTAGCCAATAGTGAAATGTGGTTTGTCAGGCCATAAATTTGCAGGCTGGTTAATTAGCAAAGAGCATCTTCCAAGGTTTGTTTAAATTGCAGTAATATTAGGTTGGTGCAAAAGCAACTGCAGCTTTTGCCATTAAAAGTAATTATTTTTAATTCAGCCACTCAGATGTTCCTTTCTCCTAAATTTTTCAGTAAAAGCCTAGTCAATATATGTTTGTGTAGTATTTAAAATTTAATAAATTAGGGCAGATTATGGCTGAAAGTTTGAAACATCTTCCTGTTTCCCCTCTCATGGACATCAGCCCATTATAAATGTGCAAATTTAGAGGCACATTTATGCCTCCCAAATGTGCAAAGTACATTAAAAGTAATTACTTTTAATGGTGAAAACTGAAATTACTTTTGCACCAACCCAATAATTCAAAGCCTCAAGTTATCATTCAGCTGACATATATAGCTATGCATAGATAGGTAGATAAACTTATTTTTAGTAATAAGTATTTTCATTTTAATATTTCATTCTAATGACTTTATAAAGAGATTACATGAACAAATGTATAATTTTTTATTCTTTCTATAACATAACCAATCCTGCTGGATGTGTCAATTGGTCTTTTTACTTCAGGTCATGGAAAGAATTGATATGTCTTTGCCTCCGAATTTGCACATGTATAATGGGCCGATTGCCAATGAGAGAGGAAACAGGAAGAGGTTTCAAACTTTCAACCATAATCTGCCCTAATTTATTAAATTTCAAATAGTACACAAACATATATTGACTAGGCTCTTACTGAAAAATTTAGGAGAAAGGAACATCTGAGTGGCTGAATTCCACAGCGATCTGTGGATGCATCATTTGGATCAGAGTGATTTATTATTCTGTTGGTGTTGCTTCTACTGGACACATTCTCCCAAGTACCAGGGATTTGTAACCCAGGGTCTCCAGATTTTTGGGTATGCACTGTGAAAAAGGACCCACTTACACCTATTGTACCTTGAGCTCTTATTTCAAAAAAGTTCCGGGAAGAAGCTCTGCCCCAGAAAAACAAAAACTGTTTGGGTCCAGAGATGCCTGAGTTGGAGGTGAATTTTGCTGAACTCCCCTCATTACCATACTAAAATCCCCACCCCAGGAGGAGCTCATTTGTCATTTTGTATACATGCTTCTGCATGATCAGCGACTGAGCCTGCACTGTCTTTACCCCCTCTCTACATAAAATGACTCAGCTAAACAACTCAATAAAAGCTGTTTTCAATGATGTTTGGGAGCCACTGCCTTGGGAACTATCCTCAGTGTTCTCTTTACTTGTTGCAAGTAATAAAATCCCCTAGTTAAATCCACCTTCATCATTGGACTGTCAACCCTCAAGTGATAAAGCCCACCTATTGTGTGAGTAACAATCCTGGTGACTCAGATAGGCTCAAGACCGTGGTTGTGATCCTAACTCCTCAAAGCCTCCCAATAAGTGAAGCAGTGGGTAGCAGCAGCTCACCGAGGCTAACTCGCTCACATTGCCTGAGAGGGGTGGGTATGATACAGGAGGATCTTTCACATGGTGACAAGCCCACCAGGCTGTCACTTGGGCCTACCCCAAAAGAGTGCAAGTGGCTGCCTGACCCTTTTTGTTCTGTGATCCTTCAGGGCAGTAAGTGGACTTCACACCATGGGCTGACTAAAAGTGTGAATTCTTTGGATCTAGCAATGGGATCTCTAGAGTAAGGGCAGTGTACCTCTGTTTGACTTTCTTTCTTTTTCTGGTTTGTGCCCTGGGGGATTAAAAGAAACTCCCATCACAGTAAACAGCAATCTAGACCTGGCTAGCCAACAGTGAAATGAACTGTGATATCAATTTTTCCAGAGATAGGTTTAAGGTCATCAGAGGGGATGCATCTCCCAAAGTAGAAAGGGACCTGTGGAGGCTGGAAGCCCTCGACTTTGACAGCTAGACTGGGAAAACTTCAGCTTAGGAGAAGGGGCTCACACTGATACATTCCTGATTCACCTGGGTATGTTCTCTTCAGGTATCAGCTTTTAAAAGAAGGAGAAGCTACTGTGCCTGATGCCCAGGAGGGTCACTGGGCGGCATGGTGGGATTTTGCAGGAAGCACACGGGGCTGTGCTTGGGATCTGCCAGGTCACCCTCACACATTGACTTACTTTTATTATGTGTGTTAGAGGGGCCTGTCATATTTTGAGAGGAAAAATCAGTCATTGCACATCTGTATAACTGCTAACCTGTTATGTAAACTTTGAGAAGCTAGAATCGAACCCTAAATAAGAACTTTAGGGTATGGGGAACCTGACCTCCGTATCAGAACAAAGCCCATTAGGGTTTATTCTCTAAACACTAGAAGATTTTGGGGTATTCAGATAAAGCCTATTAGGATGCATTATCCAACACTAGAAGATTTTTGGGTATTCTCCAATAACTAAAAAGAAGATGATTTTCTTTTCTAACACAGCCTGGCCACAACGTGTCCTAGGTAGCCAGGAACAATGGCAGAGGGACAGGTCACTTAATTACCATAGCATTCTTCAGCTGGATATTTTCCGTAAGAGGCAAGAGAAATGGGACGAGATACCCTGTGTCCAATGTTTTATGGCCCTTTACCAGAACAGGAACCTATAGATAAAGTGAGGACTTTGTACTCTCAAGGTCGGACAACCTGGATCTCCAGCTAAGTCACTGGAGAAGGTGCTACCAATCCTAGAGAGCCCTGTGGATGAGAAAACCTCCCTCCACCCCATGAAAGCCAGGAAAGAAGAGAACGGAGAGAGGGAGGTTGTCATTCCAACAGATTATCGGGGATGTCTCCTCCCACGTAACCACCTGACTTGGCAGATAAACTCCAACTAAAACATCAGGGGCCTCCCCAACTAATGTGTCAGGGGCTCCTCTTCCAGATAGCACAATCCCAGAGTGGGAGCTTTTACAAACTGGGAGGTGGGATGTTTCCCCTCAGGCAGGTTTTGGATGGGGATGTGCATTTAATCCAAGTACATGTGCCTTTTACCACCTCTGAGAACTGTAATTGTGAAATACATACGAAAGGCTTTCAGGCTAACCTGAGGAATTTATTTCCCTTATAGGAGGCATCTTTTCCACTCACAACCTGACCTGGGCTGATGCTCAGACCTTGGTGACCACCTTTTTAACTATTGAGGAAACATCCACAGTTTTAGCTGAGGCTGGGGCAAAAGCTGGCAGGCAGCATAATAACCAGCCCAATAGCCCCATCTAGTGACCAGAAGAGCAATTGGTTCCGAATGGAGAACCACATTGGGACCCCAGTACCAGAATAGGGAGGGAGAACTTGGAAAATGAACTGAACATATTATTGAAAGGAATGAAAGAAGTTAGCGAACCTCCTGTTAATTGGAGTAAGCTTAGGGATGTTCATCAGGGACCTTGAACCCCTCAGCATTTCTAGAATGGCTGGGAGAGTGCCTGCAGGACTATACCTCCTGGGACCCTGAGGCACAGGGAAGTCAGGTGGTCCTTAGCACCTGTTTATATCTCAGAGTGCTCCAGATACCCACAGAAAGATCCAGAAATTGGCCATAGGCCCTGACATTATCCCCTCCCCAGTTAGTAGAGATGACCTTCAAGGTTTCAATAACAGAGATGTGGTTGGAGAAGGCAGAAAAGAAGACGAAGAAACAAGCAGCTTTCTGGTAGTTGCACCTCAGTCCATTCCAGACAACCCAGAAGGAAGAAGGGAGCCAGCTTGGGTGACTGATCCCAGGCCCTAACGTGGGATCAGTCTTGGGCCACCAAGAAACTAGGACCTAATCAGTGTGCCTATTTCAAATTAGTGGGACACTGGGGGAAGGACCCAGCTGTCTCCACAGAGAGAAGGCTAGGGACAAGCTCTCAACAACAAAAGAAGACTGGCCGGACCCAGGACCTCCCCAACTGGCTCCTCAATATAAGATCTCTATCTCCTTAGAAGTAGGGGGACAGCCGATTTGAGTTTCTGCTCAATACGTGAGCCACATTCTCTACACTGGCTAGCAGAAAGGGTACTCAGAGTGTGTAATATTAAGGGGATGTCAGGAAAGGGAGACAGTGAGCAGTTTCTGGAGGCTCTGACTGTGATTCAAAGACCCTGACCCCTCTTCCCTGTATGCCCCTCAGTGGCTCATCCCCTAGGGAAGGACATACTGACAAAACTTGAAGCCATTGTCTGCCTCAACCAAGTCCAGTTAGAAGTAGAGGTGCCAAGAGCTCAAAGAGCTGCCTTCCTGGCCCTTCTTCATGAAGACCTTGATCTTCCAGGAGAAACCCTAGGTGATATTCTAGCACAAGTCAACCCTGAAGTACGGTCACAGGGCCAAATAAGAAGGACTGTCACAGTAGAACTTAGAAGGATACAGTTAAAACCAAACAGCCCGACACCAAGAGTAGGAAAATATCCTCTAAAACCTGAAGCACTGCAGGGAATACAGCCTGTGTTAGAGAGTCTCTTACTCCAAGGGCTTATCAGGCCTGGTCACTCCCCATGTAATACCCCACCCTCACTGTTAAGAACCCAGAAAAAAGAGAGATGGTTAACAGTGCTGCTCAGGACATTTACCCCATAGAGCCTAACACTTATATACTGCTAGCCAGTCTCTCAGGGGACAGCAAATACTTTAGTGTGCTAGCTCTCAAAGATGCCTTCTTTTATGTGCCTCTAAGCCATGACTCTCAGGAATTATTTGCCTTTGAATGAGAGGATCCTAAAATGTTTCAGAGAAGTAATGCTGGATGGTACTTCTCCAGACTTCAGGAACTCCCCAAACATTTTGGGGGGCCCTAAGCTGAGCTCTATGAGACTTGAAGATATAGTGGGGCATCGTCTTGCAATATGTGGATGATATCCTCACAGCCAGCCCCATTAAAGAAGATTCTGGTAAAACTATCCATCCAGTCCTGAACTTTCTAGCAGAAAGGGACTGTAAAGTGTCAGAAGAAAAGTCCAGATTTCAAAGGAGACTGTCCAGTATTTAGAGTATGTTATCCCTCAGGGCCAATGCAAACTTCCCTATGACGAGAAAATGCTGTTTACCACCTGGTCCTTCCTAGGAACCATATAGAATTGCATGGATTCTTGGGTACAGTGGAATTCTGTCACATCTGGACCCCAAATTTTTGGCTTATAGCAAAGCTACTTTATGACAAGGGCCAACAACTACCTCTTTTTTTTTTTTTTTTTTTTTTTTGAGACAGTCTCGCTCTGTCACCCATGCTGGAGTACAGTGGCATAATCTCACTGCAACCTCTATCTCCTGGGTTCAAGAGATTCTCCTGCCTCAGCCTCCAAGTAACTGGGATTGCAGGCATGACCATGCCTGGTTAACTTTTGTAATTTTAGTAGAGACGGTTTCACTGCATTGCCCAAGCTGGTCTCAAACTCCTGGCCTCATGCGACCTGCCCACCTCGGCCTCCCAAAGTGCTGGGATTACAGACATGAGCCACTGCGCCTGGCCACACCCACCTTTTTGAATGGGATGGGAAATTTGATCAGGCTTTCCAGAAGCTTCAAAAGCTGTTACTGGAGACTCTGGCCCTACAGCTCCCCAACATAACTGAGCCTTTTGACATTTACATCCATGAACGACAGAGAATAGCTCTTGGAATGCTGACCCAGATGCTAGGACCCATGAAAAGGGTGCTGCACAACTTACTAAATAATGTGATAGTGTGGCAAGAGGTTGTCTCCCCTTGCATGGGGCAGTGGCTGCCATTTGTATGCTTATCCAGGAAGCTGAGAAGATTAGAGAGTCAAGAATTGACTATTCAGATCCCCCACCACGTGACAAGTGTACTGGAGTCTAAGGGAGTTATTGGTTAACAAGCTGCAGAATGCTGCAATATATCAGGCCTTGTTGGTAGACACCTCCAACAACTGCATGTGTACATGCCAATCCTTATCCCTGCCATCCCAATGCCCATTATCCAGGATTCCCTGATCCATTACTGCTCTACCACCATAGAAGAACTATACTCTGGAAGAAATGATCTGTAGAGTGAACCTCTTCCTAATTTGAAAAATGTATGTTTGTAGATGGCAGTGGCTTCATGGAAAGAGGCAAAAGAAAGGCAGGTTACGTGGTTGTCTCCCCATGGGAAACCATCAAAGACTACAGCCTCCCCATAGGAACCTCCACCAAAAAGGCTGAGATAATAGCATTAACCTGAGCCTTAATGTTAGGAAAGAAAAAGGCATTGACACTTTATAGACACGTGAGATATGTGTTCTCTGTTCTCCATGCCTGTGGAGCAACCTGGAAGGAAAAGGGACTTCTTCTAAATGCCAAAAACAAGGAAATCTAATATGGAACAGAAATACTGGCACTGCTTTGGGCCGTGGAAATGCCCAGAATGATTGCTGTAGTCCTTTGCCAAGGTGACCAGGAGGGTCTATGAAATAATACAGGAGAACAACCTGGCAGATACCATGGCCAAAAGGGCTGTGCTGGTGGGGAGGGGAAGTCCGCCAAATGTTCTTGCTTCCTTTGGTAACTTTTTATGAATATAAGCCAAGGTGCTACCCTGGAGAATTATAGGAAACCAAGCAAGAGGGATAACAGAGTTCCCTCTCAGTGGGGTGGACTCAAATTTAAAGAGGTAAGATATGGGTGCCCAAAAATCTAAGTTGAGCTATTGTAAAGCATAGCCATATTTCCTCACACTATAGCAAGGAGGCTATGCACACCTGGCTCCTTAGGATAATAAGGACTTCAAGGGTAAAGAAAATTATAAAGTGGCTGACCAGTGTGTCTTTTTTCAGAAAAACATGCTCAAACCAGACCTCCCATATCTACTTTGGCCAAGATGGTACAATTCAGGGGAACCATGCCAGGGGAAGACTGGCCAATTGAGTTCATTGTTATGCCTATGGCTCCTGGAGGATTTAAACACTTCCTGGTACTTATAGATATCTTTATCTGTTGGACAGAGGTTTTTCCATGCTGGACTATGAAGGCAGGAGAAGTCATAAAGGCTTGATTAAATGAAATTATCCCTTGATTCAGTCTCCCTGTTCAGTCCAGACTGACAATGCACTTGCATTTGTTTTTAACATAGTGACAAAAACTTCCCATGCCTTGGGCATACAGTGGAAGTTCCATGCAGCCTGGGACCACAGTCTTCAGGGAAAACTGCAAGAGCCAATAGAACTCTCAAGGGTATCCTAGGCAATTTATGCCAGGAGGCCCAAGAGAATTGGTTAAATATATTTACCATAGCCCTGGCCCACATATGGGCAGTACTCGGAGGTAAAGTGGGGTTTAGCCCCTTTGAAATATTATATGGAAGGCCTCATCCAGGCAAGGCAAGCCCCTTTTTTTGCCCAGATACAGAGATAGAAAGGACAATAAAGCATATCACTCATCTAGAGTCAGCAGTACCCTCTATAAATCATTATGGCAATCACAGCCTCCCAGTCCCCCCTGGGGTAAACCTTCACCCATACAACCCAGGAGACAGGGTATACCTTAAGATATACAAGACCAAGCCCCACCAGGACCAGCTTTACCCTGTATGGACAGGGACCTACCTAAAGCTTCTAAGCACTCATTCTCCCCTTAAACTCCAGGGAGTAACCTGTTGGGTCCATCATGATTCAAGAGTGAAGAAAGTCAAGAAGCCCCCAGGTTACCCTCCCTCCAATATACTTGTGAAGCTATAATGGACCTCAAATTGGTTTTCAGAAGAAAAGGTCCAGATAAGTAAAAATGAACTCTCTTTCCTTTATGCTATTTAGCCCTTTTAGTTCCCATGGCCAGTGGTCTCTGAGAGGCCAAGGCAATAGTAAACTTCCAGTGGGAACAATCTGTCCAAATGCTGGATATGCCACAGGCATCCCTAGACCTGGAGACGGTGGCTGCTGCCTTTCCTTTGTGGGGAGACATTAACATCACAGTGGTGGGATGGAGATCCAAAATCTCGCCCAAGCCTATAGCTGTCCAAATGGGCCCTTCATGTTCTATGGTTTGTGTGGACCTCACCCATAAGAGCAGTGTCACCAAGAGAATCAGCCTCATTTGTTTAAATTGCCCAAAAGAATAGAAAAAGTGTCAAGCATGTTCAGATCAAGAAGATAACGAAGGCAAGTCTGATATCTACCTCTTTAGCTTTAACCTCACTCACCCATGCACTCCAAACACTACCCATTTGTGTCCCATCACAGAGAGCTATCAGGGCCCAAAAGACTGTAATGCCAATTATTACCATCAATGTAAAATTTGGCAAGCAATAAACAAAGCCTTTTTCCTCTGTTGGGGCCCTGAGTGGCCACTGTTCTGTTACTTTTCAGTTCTGTATATTTAAATTGATAGTAAACTTTGTGTCCTCCAGCCTCCAAAAGTTCCATCTTCAGTTGTATTACAACAATATTGGCCCCTTGAAACAACTCCAGGGGACCCAAAAACTTACTTAAACTCAGCCAGAGAGTTTACTCCTCTAAATTTAAGAGAATCGATGTCCCTGGTCAGCATGAAGTAGACACAGAAGAAAGACCTCTGTCAGTAACCCCTCAAGAATGAGGAGTGGAATGTCTCAGGGGTGATTTGTAAGCCAGAATCCCCGAGTTTTGGGATACACACTGTGAAAATAACCACTTGTAACTGCTGTACCTTGGGGTTCTTGTTCCCAAAAACTTTCAGGAAGAAGCTCAGCCCCAGAAAATCAAAAACTGGTTGGATCCAGAGATGCCTGAGTTGGAGATGAACTTTGCCAAACTCCCCTCATTACCATCCTAAAATCTCCACCCACAGAGGAACTTATTCACCATTTTTCTATACATGCCACATGTGTAGAAGCATGATTAGCAACTTTAGGATAAATGTACCTGATAGCAATAACTGAAGCATACCCTTAGAATGTCCCTGTATGGCAGATGCACCTGCATGTGTGTTTTGAGCTAGAAAACCCAGGAGTGGAGACCCTGGAAATGTGTTCCTTGTCTGTGAGGAACATCTGAGCTCCTGGCCCATCCCATGGAACATGGGCCATGCAGGGGATTGAGGCCCTGAGTTTGGGATTAAATAAAGGTTGCCAGGTGAAGATTGCTAAGGGGAGGGTATTATGTAAAAGAGGTATATAAACTGCATGATATTTGCAAGAAGTTATAGGTCTCCTGCCCAGCCCGCCACCACTGGACTCTCTACCCTGTATATAAGCCCCTAATGAAACCCTATGTCTTGTTTGCTGGCTCTGGGTCTGTGCTTTGGCCCCTTGAACATGGTGCCTTCCCTACTGAGGTTAATGATGAGGGTTCAGCACAACAGCTGCACCTGTGCTGCCTTTACTCCACCTCTACGTGCAATGACTCAGTTAAGCAGCCCAATAAAAGCCCTGCTTTCACCACTGTTCATGGAGGCACTGCTTGGGGAACTTTTGCTGCTGTCCTCCTTGCTTGTTGCAAATAATAAAGTCCCCTTGTTAAATCCTCCTTGGTTGTGGTCATTGGACTGTCACCTGTCAAGGGATGGAACCCACCTGTTGTGTGGGTAACAGATTCAGTAGGGAAAAATATAAGACTTTGCCTCTCTTGGAATTTATAATCTAGTGAGAATTACAGCTATTAATTAATAATCAAGCAAATAAGTACATAATTACTATCAGTATGGGCCTTTAAGGCTCATTTGTGGTTATTTCTATCAAAAAAAAAAAACAGTACAGGTGACTTTGAAAAGGTACAATAGGGAGCACCAAGTTTAGACATGAGGGATCTGCTTAGGATTTACCTAGGAAGAAATATTTAAAAGCTTCAAGGAATCTCATTATTGAGCCTCATAACATTAGGTAATTTCTTTCTCTGTAAAAGATTTGCCATTATTATTTATAAATATGTTATAAGAGATATGTACATTTACATATAGATATATAAATTTATCATAAATGTATATCATATATAACATATAAGTGATGTATACATTACTATATCATACATGTATAATATATAAATAGATATATAGGTGTATTTGCTCCTGAATTTCTCCTTAAAGCTGTTATTCAAAAGAACTGACAAAGAGAAATGAGAATAATCTCTACTGAATGATAGCCCATAAAATATTTTCCACTAACAAGTTATTTATCTTTTATAAAGAGTAGAAGTCAGAGAGATGTTTAAGGAGCATAAATTTATTATTGATTTTGGTATTTACCATGTAGGTTTGTTTCAGTTCTTGGTATCAAATCTTAATAAGATTTTAAACTTTACATATAGGATAAGAATATGTAAGTAGGCTGATAGTTTATAGTACCATGTTTAGCCTTTACCTATTAAAAAATAAAATTTAGAAAGAAAACTAATAATTCTTTGCTTCTAGAGAAGAAAAAATTTGTTTTGAAGGCTCAAAGACATTTTTCAGGAGCTTAAAAAGCATCATAATCACTTCCACATTTAAAAACCTTTTGAAAATATATAACAAATTTTTAACAACTTTTTAGAGAAGTGTTTATGTAAGCTTTTGAAAATTTTAGACAGGTGTGTTTTGGCAGCCTAATCTTGGTTTTCAACATTCAGTAAAAACAGAAAAGTCTCCTTACTGTAAAAATTATTAATAACACAGAGTACAATTTTAGTTGCTTTCTGCTTAGTTTTTGACTTATACTAGTAATTCCAAAAATGGGAATTATTATAATTCAATTAAAACATGAATTGGCAAATCTGATTGTAGTACATATACCCAAGAACTTTTAAATAGTGATATGTTTAACATCTTGGTTGACAGACAAAAAATTATGTAATAAAACTAATGAATGTATTGCTAATTTAAGTTTCCAGATTTAATTTAATTATGTTAAGGAGTGTTTACTATATGTGTGGCACAGTGAGGGCCACAAGCAGGAAATTGCACAGTTACTGGCTTTGGTGGTTAGTGAAAAATTACAACCATTTTGAAAGTATCCATTGAGCACCAACTACATGCAGTGACTCTATGAAAAGCACAGGCTGAATGTCAAAGTGAAAATTGCATGGGTATTGGCACCAAAGAGATTAAGATACGAAAAGATATATAAAGGAGAGATGACTCATTAATTTGTAGAGCAAACTGAAAATAATTTCTTCTTTCTTATTTATATTCTACGACTTGATGACTTGAAGTATAATGTGTATGATACAACATGACTCAAAAGAAAATAAAGGAATTTTTATTGTAGAAAAGATGAGGAACACAAAGGGCTTTCAGGGTAGTAAAACTACTCTGTGCGATACAATAATGGCGGATATATGTCATCGCACATTTGTCCAAATCCACAGAAAGTACAGCACTAAAAGCGACCCCTATTGGAAACTATGGACTTTGGGTGATAATAATGTGTCATTGTAGGTTCACTGACTGTAACAAATACACCACTCTGGTGCAGTATCTTGATAGTGGAGAGGCTGTGCCTATGGGAGACCAGGAGACATGGCAGATCTCTCTACCTTTTGCTCAGTTTTGCTGCAAAAGTAAAACTGCTGTAAAATATGAAGTCTATTTAAATTTTTTTAGAGATAAACTAAATAATATTTCAAGTACAGGCATGCCTCATTTTATTGTTCTTCACTTCATCACCCTTTGTGGATATTGCATGTATTTTTGACAGATTGAAAGTTTGTGGCAACTCTGTATTGACCAAGTCTATTGGTGGTATTTTTCCAACAGCATGTGCTCATTTTACCTGCATTTTTAAAAACAAGGAACTTTTTAATTAAAGTACGTACTTTTGTTGACAAAATGCTATTGCACACTTAATAGACTAAAATATAGTATCAACACAACTTTCCTATGCTCCAGTAAACTAACAAATTTGTGTGACTCATTTCATTATATTTGCTTTATTTCAATACTTAATTTATTGTGGTGGTTGGGTATGGAACTGGCAGTATCTCCAAGATATGCCTGTACACTCATTAAATACATCCTAGAAACCGCAGTTTCTAGGCGTGGACTAAGAATGTGGCTTTTGACAATTGCAGGGGAATAAATATCAATACCTTAGTATTTAATAAGATCAGGGCAAGTTTTCCAAATAACAAGGCCTGAGAAAGATTTCCCTTTTGCTCTTAATAAAAAAAGGCATTACATTCTATACTGGACTACAATAAAACAAATACATTGATGATATTCTCATAGCTATATCTTTCTTTTGGAAGCACAATTCCACTAATGCAGTTTTAGGAAGTATCAAAATAGTGCATTTAAGTGGGCAGGTTTTTGAATATCTGAATGCTTCATAGATAAAATGTAGACTATCTAAAGGACGTGTTCTCAAATTGTATAAAGAACACACCCAAATCTATGTGGAAGTGTGCAGGGATATCAAAGTCATATTTTATTCAAAGTTGAATCATTTTAAAGATTAATTTTAATTTAAAAGAAACAAGTCTTTCATGGGGTAGTATGCACAATTAGCATCATTTCACCCTTAAAAAAGGAAGGAAAAGGAAAAAAGCATGAAACTTCTAAGAAATTTCACTCTCTGTTTGCAGCAAGCTATTTGGCTTTGCTCTCAGTTGCTCATGAGTACTAATTTCCTCTTCTGTCATTATGGTGACTTCAGTGAATATATTTGAAATTGTGATTTCAGAGGAAGAGTATAAGATTATACATGACAATATTTGTGATGTGCTTCACGGGGCTACATACTTCTGCCTTCATTTGCCCTCTGAAGTGCATCATCCCCAACGGCAGCAAAATTTCCTGTGAAGTTAAAGATGAAAAGACGAAAGATAGGTAAATTGGAAATAGAAGAAAAAGTTCCAAGAGGCAAAATGTGTAGCCGGTTGATTACGGTCTTTGGAGCCAGAAAAACCTTGTCTGAAGTCCTGGTGATGCCATGTACTTGTGCATGACTACAATAAAGTTACTTTACCTCTGTAAGCCTTACTATCTTCATTTGCAAATAGGAATAACAATAATATCTACCTCATAAATTATCGTAAGGATTACAAGATATAATAGGGCTTCACTGTCCGATATGGTAGCCACTAGCCACTTTGAAACATTCGAAACGTAGCCCACCTGAATTCAGGTGTGGTGTAATTATAAATACATACTGGATTTTGAAGACTTGGTATGAAACAAAAGAATGTCAAATATTGCATTAGCGATGGGCGCAGTGGCTCACACCTGTAATCCCAGCACTTTGGGAGGCCAAGGTGGGCAGATCACAAGGTCAGGAGATCGAGACCATTCTGCCTAACATGGTGAAACCCCATCTCCACTAAAAATAAAAAAATTAGCCAGGCGTGGTGGCGGGCACCTGTAGTCCCAGCTACTCAGGAGGCTGAGGCAGCAGAATAGTGTGAACCTGGGAGGCGGAGCATGCAGTGAGCTGAGATCACGCCACTGCACTCCAGCCTGGGAGACAAAGCGAGACTCTGTCTCAAAAAAAAAAAAAAAAAAAAAAATTCATTAATACTTTTCTACATAGTTTACATTATTTTTATCTTATAATGATATGATTTGAATAAAGTATATTACAAAAATTAACATCACATATTTCTTTTTATCTTTTTAGTATCCTTATTTGTTCTTTATTTACACAAAATTCCACAAGTAGGAATGGAACTTAGAAACAAAGTCAAGTTTTCTGTGTTTTTTTCTCACTTTACTGCCTCTAAAAATCAGCATCAGCACATAATATTAGAAATAATAATTACAACTGCAACATTTTCATTTACTAGGTGCCCTTCATGAGGCTGTCACTATTGTAAGGACGTTAAATTCATTAAACTAGTTTTATACTCACACCCACACTTGAAGTAGATGCAGTTATAATCTCTGTTTTACACATGGGAAAAGTTAGGTGCAAAGTGTGCAAGGCAAGCTCTGGTGTGTTTTGACTTCTTGTGCTTTGATCTTTCTCCAAGACTTTGACTTAAATAGGAATCAAACTTAAGGATCCTGAAACTTGTTTAATCTTCAACCTTAGAGCGAGACATCTTTGCACCTCCAATGCATGTGCTGAAGTGTACTTTATAATATTGGTTAACCATTATTATTGAGCAGCTTTATCATATTATCAGTGACTTTAATTATTAACTCTGCAGTGTGTGGATTTCTCACCAGTTCATAGTGCAAGGGCTGGAGCCAGCCTGCTAGGTTCAAATCATGGATATAACACTTCCTAGCTGTGAATTTGAGCAAGTTCCAAATCTCAAATCACAGATTTTTTTTTTCAATCTATAAAGCAGAATAATAGAAATTAAAGGAAGGCAGCAAAACAGTCTTTCAGCTATTTCAAAAATTGCCATATATGCATCCCAAAGTTTCACCAAAGGATGATTTTTCAAAGACGCCAGTGAAACTATTTTTAGAAAGTCTCTTGAAATTCATAATTTCAATTTTTTTTGACTTTACATTTTGTATGGTGAAATAAAAATAGGAATCATTAAAAGGATACCATTGTGATATTAGTATCTGCAGATAGCTGATAAATCAACAGATCAATCAATAGATACATAGAAAAGGGGTGTCTGTGCTTAGTGATTGTTACTGTGTTGCACTATTTCTTAAATTTAAAGATAATTGAGAAGAACTTTATATAATTTGTGATTTAGAGGATATTAAATTATATGTGGATGCAATCTTTGGCATTTTACTCACATTAGTTATTTTTTTCTAAGAAACAGATTGACAACCTTTTTCTTTATTTTATTTTATTATTATTATTCTTTAAGTTTCAGGGTACATGTGCACAATGTGCAGGTTAGTTACATATGTATACATGTACCATGCTGGCATGCTGCACCCATTAACTCATCATTTAGCATTAGGTATATCTCCTAATGCTATCCCCCCCCTTCCCCCAACCCACAACAGTACCCAGAGTGTGATGTTCCCCTTCCTGTGTCCATGTGTTCTCACTGTTCAATTCCCACCTATGAGTGAGAATATGCGGTGTGTGGCTTTTTGTTCTTGCGATAGTTTACTGAGAATGATGATCTCCAGTTTCATCCATGTCCCTACAAAGGACATGAACTCATCATTTTTTATGGCTGCATAGTATTCCATGGTGTATATGTGCCACATTTTCTTAATCCAGTCTATCATTGTTGGACATCTGGGTTGGTTCCAAGTCTTTGCTATTGTGAATGGTGCCGCAATAAACACAGGTGTGCATGCGTCTTCATAGCAGCATGATTTATAGTCCTTTGGGTATATACCCAGTAATGGGATGGCTGGGTCAAATGGTATTTCTAGTTCTAGATCCCTGAGGAATCGCCATACTGACTTCCATAATGGTTGAACTAGTTTACAGTCCCACCAACAGTGTAAAAGTGTTCCTATTTCTCTGCATCCTCTCCAGCACCTGTTCTTTCCTGACTTTTTAATGATTGCCATTCTAACTGGTGTGAAATGGTATCTCATTGTGGTTTTGATTTGCATTTCTCTGATGGTCAGTGATGATGAGCATTTTTTCATGTGTTTTTTGGCTGCATAAATATCTTCTTTTGAGAAGTGTCTGTTCATGTCCTTTGCCCACTTTTTGATGGGGTTGTTTTTTTCTTGTAAATTTGTTTGAGTTCATTGTAGATTCTGGATATTAGCCCTTTGTCAGATGAGTAGGTTGCGAAAATTTTCTCCCATTTTGTAGGTTGCCTGTTCACTCTGATGGTAGTTTCTTTCGCTGTGCAGAAGCTCTTTAGTTTAATTAGATCTCATTTGTCAATTTTGGCTTTTGTTGCCATTGCTTTTGGTGTTTTAGACATGTAGTCCTTGCCCATGCCTATGTCCTGAATGTTAATGCCTAGGTTTTCTTCTAGGGTTTTTATGGTTTTAGGTCTAACGTTTAAGTCTTTAATCCATCTTGAATTAATTTTTGTATAAGGTGTAAGGAAGGGATCCAGTTTCAGTTTCTACATATGGCTAGCCAGTTTTCCCAGTACCATTTATTAAATAGGGAATCCTTTCCCCATTGCTTGTTTTTCTCAGGTTTGTCAAAGATGAGATAGTTGTAGATATGCGGCGTTATTTCTGAGAGCTCTGTTCTGTTCCCTTGATCTATATCTCTGTTTTGGTACCAGTACCATGCTGTTTTGGTTACTGTAGCCTTGTAGTATAGTTTGAAGTCAGGTAGCATGATGCCTCCAGCTTTGTTCTTTTGGCTTAGGATTGACTCGGCAATGCAGGCTCTTTTTTGATGCCATATGAAATTTAAAGTAGTTTTTTCCAATTCTGTGAAGAAAGTCATTGGTAGCTTGATGGGGATGGCACTGAAGCTATAAATTACCTTGGGCAATATGGCCATTTTCACGATATTGATTCTTCCTACCCATGAGCATGGAATGTTCTTCCATTTGTTTTTATCCTCCTTTATTTCATTGAGCAGTGGTTTGCTAAGAAACTCACTCAAAACCGCTGAACTACATGGAAACTGAACAACCTGCTCCTGAATGACTACTGGGTACATAACGAAATGAAGGCAGAAATAAAGATGTTATTTGAAACCAACGAGAACAAAGACAACATACCAGAATCTCTGGGACACATTTAAAGCAGGGTGTAGATGGAAATTTATAGCACTAAATGCCCATAAGAGAAAGCAGGAAAGATCCAAAATTGACACCCTAACATCACAATTAAAAGAACTAGAAAAGCAAGAGCAAACACATTCAATAGCTAGCAGAGGCAAGAAATAACTAAAATCAGAGCAGAACTGAAGGAAATAGAGACACAAAAAACCCTTCAAAAAATTAATGAATCCAGGAGCTGGTTTTTTGAAAGGATCAACAAAATTGATAGACCACTAGCAAGACTAATAAAGAAGAAAAGAGAGAAGAATCAAATAGACGCAATAAAAAATGATAAAGGGGATATCACCACCGATCCCACAGAAGTACAAACTACCATCAGAGAATACTACAAACACCTCTACGCAGATAAACTAGAAAATCTAGAAGAAATGGATAAATTCCTCAACACATACACCCTCCCAAGACTAAACCAGGAAGAAGTTGAATCTCTGAATAGACCAATATGTATTTGAATGTTAAATATAGTGTCTCTCTTGTTTTAATATTCCCAGGTTGAGAAATATTTAGATTTTATATATATAAAACTCTTATGCATCAGTAACTGTGGAGACATAGATAATAAAATTACTAAATCCAGAGAGAGAAAATATATAGCAATGAATCAAAGGAAAGCTTTGTATTAATTCATTCTGTAAACAGAGCCCTGTTTACAGGCTCTGAAATTGTGGCAATAATCAATAGCTTACCAAATAAAAAGAGTCCAGGACCAGATGGATTCACAGCTGAATTCTACCAGAGGTACAAGCAGGAACTCCTTGTACCATTCCTTCTGAAACTATTCCAATCAATTGAAAAAGAAGGAATCTTCCCTAACTCATTTTATGAGGCCAGCATCAACCTGATACCAAAGCCGGGCAGAGACACAACCAATAAAGAGAATTTTAGACCAATATCCCTGATGAACATTGATGCAAAAATCCTCAATAAAATACTGGCAAACCGAATCCAGCAGCACATCAAAAAGTTTATCCACCATGAGCAAGTGGGCTTCATCCCTGGGATGCAAGGCTGGTTCAATATATGCAAATCAATAAATGTAATCCAGCATATAAACAGAACCGAAGACAAAAACCACATGATTATCTCAATAGATGCAGAAAAGGCCTTTGACAAATTTCAACAAGCCTTCATGCTAAAAACTCTCAATAAATTAGGTATTGATGGGACGTATCTCAAAATAATAAGAGCTATCTATGACAAACCCACAGCCAATGTCATACTGAATGGGCAAAAACTGGAAGCATTCCCTTTGAAAACTGGCACAAGACAGGGATGCCCTCTCTCACCACTCCTATTCAACATAGTGTTAGAAGTTCTGGCCAGGGCAATTAGGCAGGAGAAGGAAACAAAGGGTATTCAATTAGGAAAAGAGGAAGTCAAATTGTCCCTCTTTGCAGATGACATGATTGTATCTCTAGAAAACCCCATTGTCTCAGCCCAAAATCTCCTTAAGCTGATAAGCAACTTCAGCAAAGTCTCAGGATACAAAATCAATGTACAAAAATCACAAGCATTCTTATACACCAACAACAGACAAACAGAGAGCCAAATCATGAGTGAACTCCCATTCACAATTACTTCAAAGAGAATAAAATACCTAGGAATCCAACTTACAAGGGACGTGAAGGCCCTCTTCAAGGAAAATGACACCCTTTTTTATTGCAGCACATTTTTCAGGAATGTAAAATATCTAAGCATGTAAATTGTCTCTGTTAATGGAACTCTGTGTATTTACTTTGTGCTAGCTAAATATAAGGTGATAACTGCAATTTCTCTAAGGAAATGATATAAGGTTGTAGAATAAATGTGGACAACACTCTCTAAATTTATGTAGTTTTAAGCATTATCTTTGGCAGCCATGAAATAAACACTACTCAATTCCACTTGGATTGTTTATCCCCAACCTCCATTTTTCAACATTCTCTCAGTACTTTATCTTTCAAACTATCATAAAAGGAATGAAGAACATATATTTTTAACTTCATCAATAATCCTGAAGTAAATTTTAAAAATAAAAATAGCTCTTAGTCACTGGGCTCTTTTTACAGAATGAATTAATACAAAGCTTTCCTTTGATTCATTGCTATATATTTTCTCTCTCTGGATTTAGTAATTTTATTATCTATGTCTCCACAGTTACTGATGCGTAAGAGTTATATATATAAAATCTAAATATTTCTCAACCTGGGAATACTAAAACAAGAGAGACACTATATTTAACATTCAAATACATATGATAGTATTTATTTGGTCCATTTTTCTAATTCCAAAAGTGCTAACATCACATTAATGAATAGTTTATAGATTTGTTTGATCAAATGTTTTTAAATTATTTACTCATCATAAGATACTATGACAGACTCTGTTATTAGATGCCTAAAAAATAGTAACTGTCCTCAAGTGACTAACAACTGGAATATAGTTTAATTGATGCCGTATTTCTAATTGAGAATAGAGAGGAATAAGTAAATAAGGGCATCTGGGTGATTGGGAGGCAGAGGATAGGGACATAAAGGAAAGAGTCACCAAGGAGGAAATGTTGAAACTGCCTCTTTAATGCAGACCTGGAGGACAAGGCGAAAGGGTGTGAGGCATGGGACAGTCTGTCTATAGAGAAATAAATCACTCCCACTGGCAGCTATAAACATAGAAAGATTAAAAACACAATGATGTATTTAAGAAATTGTTAGTAGTTAAATATGTTCCAAGTGCAGTGCACATTGCAAGAAAAGAGACAGGGTTTAAAAAAGATAGTTTTGAGGAGAAAATTAGGGGCCAGCTCACGAAGTAGGCCTGCCTTAAATGTTCGTGAAGCATGAGCGAAGAGTACAAACAAAATGTACATACCGTGCATCAAAAATTTCAGAACTTATAAATGAAGTTTAAATAAGTTCTATCTTTTTACTGTGACTTACAAACCTTGTATAACTTAGAAGGCCAGTTTTTAATTTAAAATTCTAGGTCATCTTGGGAATCTATATCAGAATGTGACAGTAAGAGAGAAGGCTGTTTCTGATCCTCTGGCCTGCAGTCTGCAATGCCTCTTTTCCTACCCATCTGCACCCCTTACCTTTCCTTTTAGAGTCCCCAGTGTTTATTATTGCCATCTATACGTCCATGTGTACCTATTGTTTCACTTTCACTTGTAAGTGACAACACGCAGCATTTGATTTTCTGCTTCTGCGTTATTTCACTTTAGATAATGGCCTACAGCTGTATCCATATTGCTGCAAAGGACAGAATTTTATTCTTTTTATGACTGTGTAGTATTCCATGATGTATATGTACCACATTTGCTTTATCCAATCCACCACTGATGAATACTTAGGCTGATTTCATAATTTTGCTATTGTGAATAGTGCTGCGATAAGCATACCAGCGTAGGTGTCTTTTTGATAAAATGACTACCTTTCGGTAGATAACCAGTAGAAAGATTGCTGGGTCACAATGGAGTTGTATTTTTAGTTCTTTAGTTCTTTGAGAAATCTCCATACTGTTTTTTATAGAGGTTGAACTAATTTACATTCCCACCAATAGTGTATAAGTATTCCCTTTCTATGCGTTCCATTGCCAACATTTTTCCTTTTTCTTTTTCTTTCTCTTTTTTTGAAACGAAGCCTCGCTCAGTAGCCCAGGCTGGAGTGCAGTGGCACGATCTCGGCTCACTGCAAGCTCCACCTCCCGGGATCACGCCATTCTCTTGCCTCAGCCCCCCGAGTAGCTGGGACTACAGGTGCCTGCCACCACAGCCGGCTAATTTTTTGTATTTTTAGTAGAGACGGGGTTTCACCATGTTAGCCAGGATGGTCTCAATCTCCTGACCTCATGATCCACCCGCCTCGGCCTCCCAAAGTGCTGGGATTACAGGTATGAGCCACCATGCCTGGCCCAACATCTGTTATTTTTCAACTTTTTAATAATAGCCATTCTGGCTGGTTTGAGATGGTAGCTCATTGTGGCTTTTATTTGCATTTTTTTGATGATTAGTAATATTGAATATTTTTTATCTGTTTGTTGGCCATGTGTACGTCTTATTTTAAGAAGTGTCTGTTTATGTCCTTTGCCTGCTTTTTAATGAAGTTATTTGTTTATTCTTGTTGATTTGTTTAAATTCCTTATAGATTCTGGATATTATTCCTTTGTAGGATGAATTATTTGCAAATATTTTATCCTATTCTCTAGGTTGTCTGTTTACTCTGCTCGTTGTTTCTTTTCTATGCAGAAACTCTTTAACTTAATTAATTCCTATTTGTCCATCTTTGTTTTTGTTGCATTTGCTTTTGAGGTGTTAGTAATTAATTTTTTGCCTAAGTCAATGCCAAAAAGAGTTTCCCCTAGGTTTTGTTTGAGGATTTTTATAATTTCATGTCTTACATTAAAGTTTTTAATCCATCTTGGATTAATTTTTGTCATGGTAAAAGCCAGGGGCTGAGTTTAATTCTTATGCATATGGCTAACCAGTTATCCCAGCACTATTTATTGTTAATCCCCAAGACAACAAGGAAAATGTCTCCAGAGCATATCAGAGGTCTTCACAGCAGCCCCTCCCATCTCAGGTCCAGAGACCTAGGAGAAAATGGCTCTGCGGACCAGGCCCCGGGTCCCCGTGCTGTTTGCAGCCTAGGGACTTGGTGCCCTGCATCCCAACTGCTCTGGCTGTGGCTTAAAGGAGCCAATGTAGAGTTCAGGCCACGGCTTGAGAGGGTGCAAGCCACAAGCCTTGGCAGCTTCCACATGGCATTGAGCCTGCAAGTGCACAGAAGTCAAGAATTAGGGTTTGGAAACCTTTGCCTAGATTTCAGAAGATGTATGGAAATGCCTGGATGCCCAGGCAGAAGTTTGCTGTAGAGGCAAGGCACTTATAGAGAACTTCTGCTAGGACAGTGAGGAAGGAAAATGTGGGGAAGGAGCCCCCGCAAAGAATCCCCGCTGGAGCTGTGAGAAGAGGGCAACCATCCTCCAGACCCCAGAATGGTAGATCTACTGATAGCTTGTACAGTTCACCTGGAAAAACTACAGACACTCAATGCCTGCCCATGAAAACAGCTGGGAGGGAGTCTGTACCCTGCAAAGCCAGAGAGACAGAGCTGCCCAAGACCATGGGAACCCACCTCTTTCATCAGCATGACCTGGAGTCAGACCTGGAGTCAGAGGAGATCATTTTGGAGCTTTAAAATTTGACTGTCCCACTGGATTTTGGACATGCATGGGCCCAGTAACCCCTGCTTTTTTGTGCCAATTCCTCCCATTTGGAATGGCTGTATTTACCAAATATCTGTACCCCCATTGTATCTAGGCAGTAACTAACTTGCTTCTGATTTTACAGGCTCATAGGCAGAAGGGACTTGCCTTGTCTAAGATGAGACTTTGGACTGTGGACTTTTGGGTTAATGCTGAAATGAGTTAAGACTTTGGGGGACTGTTGGGAAGGCATGACTGCTTTTGAAATGTGAAGACATGAGATTTGGAGGTGCCAGGGGTGGAATGATATGGTTTGGCTGTATCCCCACCCAAATCCCATTCTGAATTTTTCTCCTATAATTCCCACATTTTGTGGGAAGAACCTGGTGGGAGATAATTTAAATGATGGGGCAGTTTCCCCCATACTGTTCTTGTGGTAGTGAATAAGTCTCACAAGATCTGATGATTTCATCAGGAGTTTCTGCTTTTGCATCTTCCTCATTTTCTCTTGATGTTGCCATGTAAGGAGTGCCTTTCACCTCCTGCCATCATTCTGAGACCTCCCCACCCATGTGTAACTGTAAATCCAATTAAACTTCTTTCTTTTGTAAATTGCTCAGTCTCAGGTATGTCTTTATCAGCAGTGTGAAGATGGACTAATACACCACTCTATGTCTTTTAATTGGAACATTTAGGCTATTTACATTCAAAGTTAATATTAACACATGATCTACCCTTTACCTTGAGAGCTTCACCCTTGTAACTCCTCAGTGGGTGTTTCTTGCCTGCTGCCCAGATACAGCCAATTTACCAAGACAGGAGAATTGTTATAGAGAAAGGGTCTTATAGAGATGGCTAAAGGGAAGACTAGAGTTTTATTGCTATTCAAAACAGCCTTCTTGAGAATGTGGAGGTGAGGGTTTTACAAAGATAGTTTGGGTGAAGGGAGTGGTTAGGCAAAGAGTGCTGCTGATTGGTCAGGGGTGTAATTATAGGGATGTGGAAAATGGTCCTTCTGCGCATTGAGTCACTTCTAGTTGGGGCCACAGGACCAGTTGTGTGTCCAGGTGGAGCCATCACTCATCAGAAATGCAACAAAACCCTGAAAAGACATCTCAAAAGACTAATGTTTCTATAATAATGATGTTATCTGCAGAAATAATTGGGGAAGTTGCAAATCTTCTGACCTGTGGAATAATGACTGATAATCATTTCATCTATACCTTAGCAGAATCTGGGCTCCTCATCCTCCTAACCTGATGGTCTCTCACTAGCTTTAAAATGGTACTTGAGTTTGGAGGAAGGGTTATTACCATTTAAACTATAAACTAAATTTCTCCCAAAGTTAGGTTGGCCCAAACACAGGAATCATTTAGAGCAGTTTGGAGGTTAAAGGAAAGATGGGGGTTATTTAGATCAGATCACTGTCACTCATAATTTTCTCACTTTTATAATTTTCACAAAGGCAGTTTCACACTCACAAAGGTAAAGAAACCCCAGCATAAACATCCAAGCTCTACCCTCATCTTCTCCAAATGGCTCATCTCTCACCATTCAAAGGGTGCAGGGGTGACACACAGGGAATTATAGAGTCCCAGCTCTGCAGAGTATGGTCAGAACCAACTGCCTCTTGGCCACTCATGAGGTCTGTGGGTACATTCCCCTTGGTGCTGTCTACTATTAAGAATTGATGATAGATCAGAAAGCTGAGCTTTGTAAAAAAGGAAAACTAAAATTAAAAAATTTAAAAAAAAGAACTGATAAGATTAGGCCTGCTTATGTCCTGGAAACAGACCACCATTGGACAAAAAATCTAGAGCACAGTCTGAAAGTTGTGGGGTGCAAAAGCACAGATTCAAGATAGGCATATTCCCTTGACCCCATAGACTGCCTTCTTGTGGAGAGGGGTGAGTGTAACCAGAACAGGGCCACAAGATGTTCTCTAAAGCACAGCAACATGGGCAGGGAGCCCCTTGCCTGCATCTAAGACTGACAGATTTATAAGCTGAGCATGAAAGTTTGGAATATTTTTTCAGCCTAAAGTTTTCATAGAAAACTTTCCAGTAGTAAACATCTCAGATAACATTCTTGTTTAAACATTTATAAATTAGTGAAGAACACAGGTAGGAACATTTCCTTTTCAAGGTAAAATAACACTGTATACATATTGTAACCTCCTTTGAAAGGCCTCACTTATTAATGTGTTGCACATATTTCTATCACAAGTAAAAATATAAATTAAAACATGCCATCATAAGGACTAATTCCTGTGATACCAGTGGTGGGGAGGTAATGGTAAAGTGATCACTGAAATGAGTGACTGAGGAAAAAAATCTCAATCATCAGTTGAGGTTTATTAAGCAAGCCTTAGGGCATGTCCAGGAAAACTCATGAGCCACAGATGTTTTTCAAAAAGATTTTCAGAAGGTTTAGTATTTATGTCTTTCCTTAAAGTGGGATAAGGCATGTAGGAAGAGAGACAGGTAGCCCTTAAGGCAAATAGTTACATTCTTGTGAGATTTTAGTTAGTGTTCAGTAAATCAACATTTTACATGAGGTGAAGATAAAAAGGGAATAAAGAATCAACTATACAGACATCTGTGGGTAGGTGGAAAATGACGGATCTCTTTGTCTTGTTCTTGTTCTGCACCTAGGAACATAAGTTTGTAATTGACATGATCACTGGGAAATCAGACTTTAGTTTTACTAGCTAAACGTAGATTGTAGACCTAACATTACAATTGCAATGTCCTTGTTTAGGGGAGGCCAGCAAATAATTTATTTATAAGTGATCTGTGGGGCAGTCTTTCATATGTGCCTGATGTCAGAGATGATAAATCCCTCTTCAAAAAGCTTTGGTTCCCTGTTCTTTGTTTCTTAAGACCTACTTCCTCGTACTTCCTCGTCTCCTAGCTACCTGTTTCTGTAAACAACCTTCCCATCTTTGCCGTGCCCAGACAAGTCCAGATATGCCTTCCCACCTAGTAATGGACAGTCCCTCTTCCTCCCGCCTAATAGACCCAATTCAATTTTAAACCTTATCCAATTGAGTTAGCTTAGATTGTGTGGTCCAACCCCAGTCAATGGGGAACAGACACAGAAGTGCTAGGAACTGCATTAGGGATAAAAACCCCTGCCCTATCTCACTCAGTGTGCTCTTGTGATCGTAAGTGGTGCAAGCTGCAACCTTCTGCAGAAGTAAATTTGCCTTGCTGAGAAAGCTTTTGTTTGAGTGCCCATTTTCTTTATGACTCTGAGCTATTATTTCTAACAATTTGGGGGCCCACCTGGGATTCCCATTTTCCTCCGGGGAGGGGTCTCTGATCATCTCTCATGAGGAGACACATTTTGCTGCCTCACTGCGGTGGCCTCAGGGCTAAGGGATTGAGACCCACCCAGGGTGACGAATAAACCCAGACTCTCAGCAACATGGAAAGAAAAGGCCTACAGATACCACAGCGACCAGGTTACTCTGTGCACAGACCAAGGTAAGAAAAACCATGGGTGCAGTGAAGTACTTCCCTGGTGGTCGGGACATCTTGGAGGTTGAAAGTGTGTGAGTGAGATGGACAATTGAGTGTGGAGCGAGTGCAGAGTCCAGATGTGGTTCTGTGGTCACCTCATATGGCTTAGAGGCAGCTTGCCTGTCATGCAGTTTATACCTATTTGCCTATGCTAAGAGGGACCTGAAAATTCCCATAAGGGAAGCAGACAGAGAAGGATGAAGCAAAAGCTGAAGAATGCAGGAAACCTCCAGTAGGAGAGGTGAGCCTCTAGGGTGCAAGAAATCTCTAGTAGGAGAAATTGAGCCCCACATACTCACTAGGGTGCAAGAAATCTCTAGTAGGAGAGGCTGAGCCCCACAGACTCACTAGTGTGCAAGAAATCTCTAGTAAGACAGATTGAGACCTGCAGACTCAGGGAAAAACACTTTCTCCAGGATAGGAAATACAGCAAGTAAGACAAAAGATAGGAAAGGTCATGATCATGATAATATCCCCTGTGATATTCCCCTAGGCCTAATGTTAGAATATTGGAGGGATAATGGAAGGACCAAACACAAGAAAAAGTAGCAAATAATAAAATGCTGATGTTTTATTTGAACTAAATAACCTATACTCAAACCCTCAGTTTTCTGGCCAAAATTTGGATCAAATGAGGATTGGATCTGTCAACTCTTAATGGAATATGTTAATGATAAAAGTCCTGTCTCACAGGAGGAAATAGAATATGCCTTATTCTGGCAGAAAGGTCCTGTCCTCCTATACCCCCTCAAAGCTACAGGAGGTAAGCCAAAAACTGCCTCCCCCAAAGAGATTAAACCAAAACAGTCTGCTAACACATGGGACCCTTTAGACCACCTTCCCCTGCTGAACACCCCAACCTTCCTCTCCCACAAGCAGCTGCCAACCCAGACCCTTTCCCTACTCATGTTATTCCTCCCCTCTATAAACCTGAATGTCACCCCTCAAGAGGACTTCGACGTCAGATAGAACAATGTAAGAAAGATATCCAAAATTTCCCCTTCCCCAGTACCTCCAAAGTGTCTGATCCAACTCTCTTTCCCCAGAAAAGTGCATCTTGCAGGAGGGGACATTGGCTTTGTGAATGTTCCCTTAACCAGCTCAAAAGTCCAAAACCTAAAAAATGAGCTTAAACCACTCTTGGATGACCATTATGGAGTGGCAGATCAAATTGATCAGTTTTAGAACCCCAGCTATATACTTGGCTTATAGAAGTTATATACTTATATACCTGGGCTGAGTTAATGTATATCTTAGGCATCTTATTCTCAGAAGAAGAAAGGAGCATGATACACAGGGCCACTATGACCATTTGGGAACGTGAACACCCTACTGGTCAGAACATCCCAGCGGCTGAACAAAATTCCCAGCCCAGGATCCTCAATGGGTAACAACAATATAGGCCATCAAGGAAATATGAAAGACCTTAGGGAGATGATAATAAAAGGAATTTGAGAATCAGTGCCCTGCACTCAAAATCTTACCAAGGCCTTTTAGAAAGGCTTAAAGAGCAAATGAGAAAATATGCTGACCTAGAATCAGAAAACTCCCTTGGACAAGGAAGGTTAAAGCTCCACTTTGTCACCAATAGCTGGCCAGACATTACTAAGAAATTACAGAACAAATGTTTCAAATGTGGAAAAATAGGTCACTTTAAAAGGCAATGTCTCGAATAGGAAAAGTAAGAAGAAGTCATCCGATTTATGGCTTTTAAAGAAGACTAGGGAAGTCAGAGGCTCTATCTTTTTATCTTGAGTCCAACCAAGAGCCCTGGATAAATTTAGAAGTGGGACCTAAACCTGAGCTTATTACCTTTTTGATCAATTCAGGAGCAGCTCGCTCCCCAGTCTGTTATCTTCCATCCAGTGTAACTTGTTCACAAGAACTTTTTATCTCCAGGGTAAAAGGAGTAGGGTTTAGAGCAAAAATCTTAGAGGAGACAGAAGTAAAATGTAAAAACCAATAAGCTGGTATCACATTTTTGTTAATTCCAGAAGCAGGCACAAATCTATGAGAAAGAAATTTAATTCTAAAATTAGGCTTAAGCCTCCAAATCAATCATGGAAAATTCCTCCTCTCCCTGAACTTGCTCACCACCACAGACAAAGAACACATTCATCCTGAGGTATGGTCCAAAGATGGGAATTAAGGAAAGCTACAGATTCCTCCAATTCATGTCAAATTAAAAACTCCTGGGAAGGTATTAAAGAGAAAGCAATATCCTATTCCTTTAGAAGCCAGGGTAAATTTAAAACCTATAATTGAAGTCTTCTTTGTGATGGGCTTCTTGAACCCTGTATGTCTCCCTATAACACTCCAATACTGCCTGTAAAGAAGCCAGATGGGTCATACCAGTTAGTGCAAGACCTTAGAGCTATTAATCAGATAGTCCAAACTACACTCCCTGTTGTTCCCAATCCTTATACTATTATCAGTAGGGTCCTATACAGCCACCAGTGGTTTACAGTAATAAATTTAGAAGATGCCTTCTAGCCTTTTCCATTAGCAGAGGGTAGCTGGGACCCATTTTCCTTTGAGTGGGAAGACCCTTACTCTGGTTGAAAACAGCATTAACAATGGACAGTCTTATCCCAAGTGTTTACAGAGTCTCCAAATGTATTTAGCCAAATATTAGAAAAAGTCCTAGAAAAACTTTCCCTGCCCTTGCACATATGCCTTCTCCAGTGCATGGATAATCTTCTAATTTCAGGAGGTGATAGAGAAGGAGTAGCAGTCTTCTCAACCCATGTCTTACATTTTCTATGGGATAAAAGGCTAGGGGTCTTGAAAAACAAACTCCAATTTGTAGAACCTGAAGTAAAGTATTTAGGCCATTTAATTAGCAAAGGTAAACAGAAAATTGGGCTTGAATGGATTGAAGGCATCATATCCTTGCCTCTGCTAGAGACTAAACAAGAACTGAGAAAATTTCAGGATTAGTCAGATACTTTCATCTATGGATAGACTCTTATGCCCTAGAAATAAAACCCTTATACAAAAAGCTCATCCAAGAGGAGCCAGACTCCCTCATTTGGCAATTACCAGAAATCCAACAGGTGGAAAAGTTAAAACATCTATTAGTAACTGCCCCTGTCCTAGCTTTACCCTCCTTATAGAAGCCATTCCATCTTTTTTCAGTGCAAACAAGGGCATAGCCTTAGGAGTACTTACCCAAAAGGACAAAGGCCACCAGCAACCCACAGCCTTTCTATCAAAAATCCTTGACCCAGTAACCTGTGAATGGCCCAAATGCAATCTGTAGTGGCAACTGCTTTGCTAACAGAAGAAAGTAGAAAAATAACTTTTGGAGGAAACCTCATTGTGACCACACCTCACCAGGTCAGAACTATCCTATGTCAGAAGGCAGAAAGGTGGCTTACTGACTCAAGAATTTTAAAATATGAGGCTATCTTGTTAGAAAAAGATGATTTAACCCTAACCACTGATGATTCACTTAACCCTGCTGCCTTCTTAACAGAAAATTCAAACCCAGAAAACAAAATAAAACAAACAAACAACAACAACAACAAAACACCCATGCCCCAGACCAGAAGAACTTGGGCATAGATGTTTAGATATCATTGCCTATCAGACAAAAGTTAGACCAGACTTAAACAAAATTCCCTTTCAAACCAGAAGACACCTTTTTGTAGATGGTTCTTCTCAAGTAATAAAAGGGAAAAGGCATAACAGGCACTCACGGAGTAGTAGACGGAGACACTCTCACAGAAATAGAACCAGGAAGATTTCCTAATGACTGGTCTGTAGAAACATGTGAATTATTAGTACTAAATCAAGCCTTAAAAATTTCCACAAAACCAGGAAGAAACTATTTATACTGACTCTAAGTATGCCTCTGGAGTAGTCCACACCTTTGGGAAAATTTGGGCAGAGTGAGGCCTCATTAACAGTAAAGGCCAAAACTTGGTGCATAGAGACTTAACAAGCCAAATACTAAAGAACTTACAGCTGCCAGAAGAGATAGCAGTTGTTCATATTCCAGGTCACTAGAAGAATCTTTCCTTTGAGAACCGAGAGAATAATCTAGCTGACCAGGTAGCCAAACAAGCTGCCTCTTCTCAAGCAGCACCCATTTTCCACCTAACCCCTTTTCTTCCCCCTCCAGCTGCAGCCCCTATTTTCTCTCCCAGAGAGCAATGAAAGCTAAAAGAAATACGAGCCAAAGAAAGCCTCAAGGGAAAACAGGTACTACGAGACAAGAGAGAAATGCTGCCTAAGCCCCTCATGTGAGAGATACTGTCAAAGCTACATCAAGGAATTCACTAGAGCCCCCAAGTTATGTGCGATGCAGTCCTTAGAGTTTGTGGATGCATAGGAATTTATACCCTTGCTAGACAAGTTGCAGATAGTTGCATAGTGTGCAGAAAAACAACAAACAAACCATAAATAAAATGGGAATACCACACACCATGGCATCCTCCCACATCAGTGAAAGTAGAAAGGCCTATTGCCTGTTGAGTGTCTGAACTGCTCCATGAAAAGACATAGGCCTATTCCCTCATGAGATGCTTTATGGATTGCCTTATCTACATTCTACTACCGATCTTCCTACATTTGAAACAAAAGATCAGTTTCTTAGAAACTATGTATTAGGTCTATCTTCTACCCATTCCTCCCTCAGGACTCAAGGCCTCCTAGCACAAACTCCACACCTTGAATTCCTAGTTCATCAACATCAGCATGGAGATGACATCCTTATCAGAAGTTGGAAAGAGGGAAATACACTTGGGAAGGGCCTTACCTAGTGCTCCTTATAACTGAGACAGCAATCCAGACCACTGAGAGAGGATGGACCATTATACCCAAGTCAAAAAGGCTTTACACTCTCCAAAGTCATGAACTGTCATTCCAGGACTTACCCCACCAAAGTAAGGTTAAAGAGAAAAGCTTAATCTTCCTCTTCCTCTTCCTCCTTTTCCTCTTTTCCCCAGCTACCCATATCTTATTATTAATGTTACTAAGTCTAGCTCACCCCGAACTATCACTTGTGATGCTTGTCTTGTTACACTCTGTGGAGATCTGTAAGGTCAAAGACAACTCTCTACTTCAGAAAAGTATCTTTGTCTTTCCTGGTTCTCTTCAGACTGGAAATCCATTACTGGGATCAATTAGTCTGGGAAGATTTTAACAGAGATTCCATTAATTGGGAATCTTGTCCTACTAAAGCAGAGCATCAGCATCTCTGCTGTAGATGGTCTAATAATGTTCTATGGATCACCAAAAACCAAGGATGGACCACCCGAATGAGTAGTTGTATATTCCTAAAACCATACATTTATTTTACTAAAGGGAGTACTCCTCCCAATTGCCAATATAACCAGGGTAATCCTGTACAAATTTCCATTACTATCCCAGCTTCCCAAGGTTCTTATCCTTCCTTGAGCCATTTTTAAGGTACCGAAGCAGAAGTCTCAGGGACAGACCCTATAGCCTATTTCAAAATAGCCTATCACCTTCATCACTCCTCCACCTCCTTCACCCACTTCTCCCTCTCCTAAACCCTCCTCTAACCAAACCTTTTCTCGCTTCATAAATAATGATAAAACTAAAGTAGCCACTGTAGAAGTTAAAGATTTAAAGCAAACTCTAGCTACTAAAATAGGATATTGAGCTGCAAATGCCTGGTTGGAATGGATTAAATATTCTGTCTGTCCACTAAGTAAAAGCGACTGTGGCACTTGTGCAACAGATAGGCCAGAAACTCAAATTGTGCCCTTCCCACTTAGATGGTCAGCTGACCAACGAGGCATGAGCTGTATGGTAGCTCTCTTCCAGAACCCCACAGCCTGGGGTAATGAGTCATGCAAGACACTTTCACTGCTGTTCTCTAAAGTTAAAAGCCCTGTGGGTCAGACCCCAACAGCTATCCAGCCTCCAGTCCCTGATGTTAACTTCACCTTGTGCCTTTCATGGCAGGGGGAAAAGTTAGCAGTCCTTGGAGACCTAACAGGGTGCAGTGAAACCAAGCCTTTTCAAGAGCTTACCAATAAGTCTGCCCTTGTTCATTCCCAAGCAGGTGTGTGGTGGTATTGCGGGGGACTATTGATGGGTACTCTGCCAAGTAACCGGAGTGGCACTTGTGCTCTAATTCAATTAGCTATCCCATTGACCTTGGCATTTCATCAACCAAGAAAGTTGAAGACAGAATATCGTAAAAAGAGAGATGTCTCTCATTGATCCTTTGATCCACATGTTTATATGGATGCTACTGGAGTACCACGAGGGGTACCAGATGAATTCAAAGCCCAAAATCAAATAGCTGTAGGATTCAAGTCTATATTGTTCTGGTGGTCAACTATAAACAAGAATGCAGCTTAGATCAATTATATCTATTATAATCAACAATGCTTTGTTAATTTTACTAGAGATGCAATTAAAGGAATAGCTGAACAATTAGGCCCTACCAGCCAAATGGCCTGGGAAAATAGAATAGCCCTTGACATAAAATTAGCTGAAAAAGGTGGGGTTTGTGTCATAATTTGAGGCCAGTATTGTACTTTTATTCCTAATAACATAACCCCTGACAGAACAATAACAAAAGCCTTACAAGGCTTTACTTCCTTATCAAATGAGCTAGCTAAAAATTCTGGACTAGATGACCCCTTTACAAGCCTCATGTAGAAATGGTTCAGGAAATGGAATGGAATTATCACCTCAATATTCACCTCCCTTATAATAGTTATAGCTGTGCTCATTCTTATAGGATGCTGTATCATACCCTGTGTTCGTGGTTTAGTGCAAAGACTTATAGAAACAGCTCTCACCAAAACCTCCCTTAGTTCTTCCCTGCCTTACTCAGATAAACTCTTCCTTCTTGACACCCAAGAAGAACAACAGAGCCTAGATATGTTAAGGAATTTTGAAGAGGAAAAACTATAAAATCAAGAGGGGTAAATTGTCAGAGAGGATAAATATCTCTCAAAAAGCTTTAGTTCCCTGTTCTTTGTTTCTTAAGACCAGCTTCCTTGGACTTCCTTGTCTTCTGGCTACCTGCTCTGTAAACAACCTTCTCACCTTTGCCCCGCCCAGACAAGTCCAGATATGCCTTCCCGCCTAGTAACAGACAGTCCCTCCTCCTCCCGCCTAATAGACCCTATTCAATTTTAAACCTTAGCCAATCAAGTTAGCTTAGATTGTGAGGTTCAACCCCAACCAATGGGGAAAGGACACAGAAGTGCTAGGAACTGTGTTAGGGATAAAATCCCCTGCCCTAACCCACTCGGTGTGCTCTTGCATTCGTGACTGGCACAAGATGCACCCTTCTGCAGAAGTAAATTTGTCTTGCTGAGAAATCTTTTGTTCAAGTGCTCATTTTCTTCATGACTTTAAGCTCTTATTTCTAACACTGTGTCCTTTGACCTTCCCATGGAGATGTGGCTAATCCACGATGCTAGTAACAACATTCATTTGGAAGAGGGCATTGCATGACTCAGCTTCCAGGCTTAACCTTCCCTTCTGCAAAAGAAATTTGGTAGTCGTGAGGTTTTTTTTTTTTAATTTTCTTTTACAAAGCAATACAATAGATAGAATTAGCAAACTACATAATTAAGGTATATGTTACTATTTATCAAGTGTAATGCTTTATTATTTCAAAATTCCTTAATAACCACACAAGCTGTAGATTTAATCCTGATAATGTTCACTCTGATCACTGAGAATGACAGATTTTCTTCAATGGAGATTTGTAAATGTCTAGGCTGAGCCTCACAGACTCCCTGAGAAGGGACAGGAGAAGGGAAAGAGACATAATTTTTAAAAATGGAGACTTAAGAATTGAATCTAGGCCACCTGCTTTTCTAATAGCCCAATCATATTGTTCTACACGTATTCCTTAAGTACACAGATTGAGACTATCTACAAATCCTCCAATAATTCTCTTATTAAACATGATTTACCCACATGAATCATACAATATATAAATATAAGAATGATACTGACATATAGTAGAATTTAAATCTCAGAAAATATCACACACCATAGTGCATGTTGTGGTATGCCAATCCCCACCATCTTTGGAACAAAAGCACTCAAGCACTCATTTCCTCAAATGCTTGGTGACTAAGTTCCTCTTTAGGAATTGCCCTTTTCTGAAGAGAACCACTTCTTCCAAGGTTATACCTCCTTCCCTCCTTATAAAGATCCAGCCACTTTGCCTCCATGTATGCAGGGGGCCTTCTCTGCAACAAAGCGGATGACCCTCTCCCTTGTGAATCCTGCTTCCATTACTCTCCCTGAAGTATTGATCCTAAGGATTCCCCATTAAACTCCTTTACATAAATTTCTGAGTATACTTTTTGGACAACAGGACCAGAAACATATATTGAACTCATTATCCCTTAAATTTGTCATCTCAAGGGATGGGAAAAAATATTATAGTTCATATGTGAAGCTCCTACCCTCATATTTTCCTTAATATTATAATTCTTGAAGGATTTATTTTACCCTTGTAAGTGTAAATTAAATTTTTTAAAGAATTTTCCCTGATGCCCAAAGTCAAAAAAACTCTTTTCTTCTTCCTTTCTTAGAGTATTTTCTTGAGCTATAAAATGCCTACAAAACCTCTGTATCCCTAGGATATGTATGTAAATCTTTTTAAAGGATGAATAAGCTAGTATTACAACTCAGGAATGTTTCTCTTAAGAGCCTAGGAGCTATCTCTTTGAAATGTAAATGTCATGGATGCTAGAGTCCCTATCTACCTATCCTCAGAATTTTAGCCTAAAGGCCTTCTCCAAGCTGTAACCATCTGCTTGTCAGAAATATACAGAAGTTTTCCTATTTCTTCAGAGAAAAGCAATTAACTAGCCTAGCTGGCTACTCCATTACCAGGCAAATTTGGCATGAACTATGAAAAAATGTATAACAAGCGGTGTTGTAATGTCCTCTTCCAAGAAGACAAATTATCATTAATCTTGAGAACCTGTACATAATGGATTATACATTGTTGGTAGTATAAAAAGGATGAGATTTCTTTCTGTCTTTATCATCTTATTAGTAGATTACCTGTGATGTATATCTCAGTCTAATTTAATGTTTATTCAATAATAAAATATTTTTTCCTACATTTGTGGAAAGGATTTTCTGAGTTCACAGGGAATTTTATTTTTAATTTTTCCACAATATCTTGAACAAATTTCTATTGCAAGTACAAATATACAATAAAAAATGCTATTATCAATACTAACTCTGCTGACACCACTGGTTCTCCTATCAATTTATCATTCATGGGGATGTAGCTGTAAAGCTAGATGAAGCTTCATAGTGGAAAGAGTTAGAGAGGTGCTTGCATTTAGTCTTTGGAATCCTCATTTGTGCAAGGGGACTCTGGACAAAGTCACACTTCACAACACTATAGAGTTTGAGTCTCCTACCACAGATTCAACTCTGGATATGAATAAGCTGGATCTGGGCATGTGTTTTCAGAGGACTCTTCTAATCTAGAACTAAGTGACCTTGTCCAAAACCAGTCTTTCTTGTCTTTTGTATCCAGGACAGCAGTTATTAATTTTGGGGAGGATGTCATTCATTCTTGGACACTCTAATGCCAGCCTTGAAAAGCACTCAGAAAAGTACACATATCCACTTAAGGTCAAATTTTTGCATGAAAATAAGGAAAGTTCTGAGACAACTCAGCCTCTTTTTTTTTTCAGTTATCATAAGAATTAAACATTCCTTAATAGTGTATGGTTTGCATCCAGTAGGTATTCAGTGAATATTGGTTAGATAAATCCTGGTGGTGTTACTCAGAGAAGTGAATGATGCCTGTGATTTAAATTACAAAGTATTTTTTTTCTTGTTTACCTATAAAGAACTAACTTTCCAGAAGAAAAGGGTCCTTAGTCATCTTAGAATTTCAATTCAACTTTACTGTGCTTTTACTAAGAGCTCTGTCTGTGCATACTACCATAATATACGGGTGAGGGTAATGTAGTATTTAAGAACACAAGCTCTGGAGTCAGATTGCCTGGGCTTCAAATAACAAATCTCTCTATTCCTCAGTTCCTTATAAAAAGCAGATAATAGCAGTATCTAGCTCATTTGTTTTTTGTGGATTTTTTTGTGAGAATTAACAAAATAATCTATGAACTATATTTAGTAAATATTTGATGTAGCAAAGGCCCAATAAGTGATCATAGATGAAATTTTATATTTAAGAAATACTATTTAAGCATTCTTCTGGCAAAAAGCAACCATTAGAAAAGTTAACATATAAAATACTGATATTTATATTGTAACAGTATTGACTCTGTTAGAGAAAAGCTTATTTGCTTGGATATAATTATTACTTTGATTAAGTTTGTAAATTATTCATTAAAAACAGCCTCAGGAAGACAGGACCTTCAACAGAGATAAAAGAAAATATGCTAGCCAGCAACTCTGAGAATGAGCTGACTGGCCTGATAAGAATAAAGAATAGCCTGATGGTGACTGCAGAAGGCCACAAAACAATAACCAAGAAAGCAATGATTAACTGCCAACTTGAGACAGTGCATGTTTCACAAGAATGCTTTGATCATCATTTGTACTCTCCTAGTTTTCCTTAAAAACTCCTTACCCAGAGACACAATTTGGAGATGCAATCTCTGAACAGAGATTCCTAGCCCTTCCCTGGGTTGCTGGTTTGCCAAAAAATACTGATATGATTTGGCTGTGTCCCCCCCAAATCTTATCTTGAATTGTGACTCCTATAATCCCCACATCATGGGAGGAACTTGGTGGGAGGTAATAGAATTAAGGGGGCAGGTTTTCCTGTGCTGTTCTCATGATAGTGAAGAAGTCTCATAAGATCCTGATGGTTTTATAAAGGGAAGTTTCCCTGCACACGCTCTCCTGCCTGCTGCCAAGTAAGACATGACTTTGATCCTCCTTTGCCTTCTGCCATGATTGTGAGGCCTCCTCAGCTATGTGAAACTGAATCCATTAAACCCCTTTTTCTTTATAAATTACCCAGCCTCAGGTATTTCTTTATAGCAGTATGAAAATAAACTAATACAGTAAATTGGTACTGGTAGAGTTGGGTACTCCTGTTAAGGATACCTGAAAATGTGGAGTCAACTTTGGAACTGGATAACAGGTAGAGGTTGAAAGAGTTTGAAGGGCTCAGAAAAAGACAGAAAAATGTGGGAAAGTTTGAAACTTCCTAGAGGCTTGCTGAATGGATTTGCCCAAAATGCTGATAGTGATATGGACAATAAAGTCCAGGCTGAGGTAGTGTCAGATGGAGATGAGGAACTTGTTGGGAATTTGAGTAAAGGTCACTCTTGCTATGCAAAGAGACTGGTGGCATTTTGCTGCTGCCCTAGGGATTTGTGAAACTTTGAACTTGAGAGAGATGATTTCAGGTATCTGGTGAAAGAAATTTCTAAGTAGCAAAGTGTTCAAGAGGAAGTAGAGCATAAATGTTTGAAAAATGTGCAGCCTGACCATGCAGTAGCAAAGAAAAATCCATTATCTGGGAAGAAATTCAAGCCAGCTGCAGCAATTTGCATAAGTAATGAGGAGCCAAATGTTAATCATCAGGACAATGGGGAAAAGGTCTCCAGGGGTTGTCAGAGACCTTTGTGGCAGCCCCCACCATCACAGGCCTGGAGACTTAGGAAGAAAAAATGGTTTTAGGATTGGAACAGGGTCTCCCTGCTGTGTGCAGCCCACGGACTTGGCTCCCTGTGTCCCAGCTGCTCCATACTTGGTTAAAAGGGACCAAGGTACACTTTGGGCCCTTTAGAGGATGGCTTCAGAGGATGCAAGCCCCCACCCTTGGCAGTTTCCATGGGGTGTTGAGCCTGCAGATGCACAGAAGCCAAGAATTGAAGTTTGGAAACCTCTACTTAGATTTCAGAGAATATATGGAAATGCCTGGATGTCCAGGCAGAAGTTTTCTGCAGGGGTAGGGCCCTCATGGAAACCTCTGCTAGTGCAGTGTGGAAGGGAAATGTGGTGTGGGAGCCCCACACACACTCCCCACTGAGGCACTGCCTAGTGGAGCCATGAGGAGAGGGCTACTGTCCTCCAGAACCCAGAATGGTAGATCCACCCACAGCTTGTACTGTGTGCCTGGAAATGTTGCAGACACCCAACACCAGACCTTGAAAGCAGCTGAGAGGGAGGCTGTACCCTGCAAACCATGGGGGTGGAACTGTCCAAGACCATCAGAACCCACCTCTTGCATCAGCATGACCTGGATGTGAGACATGGAGTCAAAGGAGATCACTTTGGCTTTAAGATTTGACTGTCCCACTGGATTTTGGACTTGCACGGGGCCTGTAGCCCCTTCATTTTGGCCAATTTCTCCTATTTGGAATGAGTATATGATATGGTTTGGCTGTGTTCCTACCCAAATCTCATATTGAATTCCCATGTGTTGTGGGAGGGTCCTGGTGGGGGTAATTAAATCATGGGGGCAGGCCTTTCTTTTCTGTGCTGTACTTGTGATGGTGAATAAGTCTTATGAGATCTGATGGTTTTAAAAATGGGAGTCTCCCTGCACAAGCTTTCTTCTCTTGTCTGCTGCCATGTTAGACATGAGTTTCACCTTCTGCCATGATTTTGAGGCCTCCTCAGCCATATGGAACTGTCCAAAAAACTTCTTTCTTTCATTAAAAACAAAAACAAACAAACAAACAAAACAGAAAACAAACCCCACAACCTGTGGAGGTTCTTGCTGAAGGCAAAGGGAATACAGAATGGGTAGTAGAAAACGGTAGTCATCTCTACTAGCTACGACCACGTGACCAGTTGCAGAAACAAGGAGTGTAATTGAGTATTTCCTCCTTCTTTTGCTAAAAATATGTTTGTGCATGTATACACTTGTACTAAGAAAATATCTTCATTTCGTTTCCTTTTTTTACCATGTGACATAAGATTTATTGACTTCATATCAGCAGTTATATATTGTTTATGTGATAGCATTTTGGTTGGGATTGGTGCATTTCCAGTTGTACAAAGGATAGTTGTATCATCTTAGGCATAAATAAGACCTTATTTGAAGGTGTTTATTTGAAGATTATGTATGATCTCAGGAGATGTGTATGGGTTCAAGCTGACAAGGGGTGGACTTGTGATGGTTGATGCTGACAAGGGGTGGACTTGTGATGGTTGATGCTGAGTGCCAAATTGATTGGATCAAAGGATGCAAAGTATTGATCCTGGGTGTGCCTGTGAGGGTGTTGACAAAGGTGATTAACATTTGAGTCAGTGGGTTGGGAAAGGTAGACCCACCCCTAATCTTGGTGGGCACCATCTAATCAGCTGCCAGCTCAGCCAGAATATAAAGCAGGCAGAAAAATGTTAGAAGACTAGACTGGCTTAGCCTCCAGCCTACATCTTTCTCCCATGCTGGATGCTTCCTGCCCTCAAACATTGGACTCCAAATTCTTCAGCATTGGAACTCGGACTGGCTTCTGTGCTCCTCAGCTTGCAGATGGCCTATTGTGGGAACTTGTGATCGTGTGAGTTGATACTCCTTAATAAACTCCTATATATATATTAGAATATATATATATGCTTTATATATTATATTTAGAAGACATAAATTCTAATATATATATTCTATTATGTATATTCTTATATATATATATATATACACACACACACACACATATATATATGAGAGAGCATTTTGGTTGGGATTGGTGTGTTCCCAGTTGTACAAAAGATAGTTGTATTATGTTAGGTGTAATTATGGCCTTATTATAATAAGAATAATAGGACACATATATATGTATGTATGTATGCTATGTATATATATATATATAAATATATATGTGTGTGTGTGTATATATATATATATATATATATCTTATTATTTCTGTCCCTCTACAGAATCCTGAATAATACAGTGTATTTACCCAGTGCTTGTACCCCCATTGTATCTAGAAAGTAGCTACCCTGCTTTTGATTTTACAGGCTTCTAGGCAGAAGGGACTTGCCTTGTCTCAGATAAGACTGTGGACTGTGGACTATGGACATTTGCGTTAATGCTGAAATGAGTTAAGACTTCAGGGGACTGTTAGGAAGGCATGATTGATTTTGAAATGTGAGGACATGAGATTTGGGAGGGGCCAGGGGTCAAATGATATGGTTTGGCTCTGTCCCCACCCAAATCTTACCTTGAATTATAGCTCCCATAATCTCCATGTGTCATGGGAGAGACCTTGTGGGAGGTAACTGAATCATGGGGGTGGGTTTTTTTCTGTGCTGTTCTTGTGATAGTAAATAAGTCTCATGAGATCTAATGGTTTTATAATGGGCAGTTTCCCTGCACATGTTCTCTTGTCTGCCACCATGTGAGACGTGGCTTTCTTCCTCCTTTGCCTTCTGCCATGATTGTGAGGCCTCCCTAGCCATATGAAAGAGTAAATCCATTAAACCTCTTTTTCTTTATTTATTACCCAGTCTCGGGTATTTCTTCACAGCAGTATGAAAATGGACTAATGCCAATACTAACTTTCCTTTTCACCAAAGCTTTTCTCTTGTGTTTTGGCTTTCCACTGACTAGTGTCCCAGACCTGAGTTTGGTTACAATATTTGTACTTGAAAAGTAAAACTGTTACTGAAGTATATAAGAAACATGTACAGACCTGTTTTCTCTTAGGCAAGGTATAAGAATAGGAAATACAAAAGAAAAGAAAAAAAGTAATAGTAGTCTGATTCTCATAGGTGAGTAAAATTAAGCTGAGAAACAAACCATATTTGAAATTTTCACACAGGGAAAAAAAGCTTTAGAAGTTTTAATAGGGCACAGATAGGTTTCTTTCCCTTTGAAGTTTCTACTTAAACATTCATAGAGTTCAAGCTGATGAATGGGGAATGAAAAGTGAATTTTTTTTTTTTTTTTGGACAGAGTTTCACTCTTGCTACCCAGGCTGGAGTGTAGTGGCACTAATCTTGGCTCACTGCAACCTCCACCTCCTGGGTTCAAGCACTTCTCCTGCTTCAGCCTCCCAAGTAGCTGGGATTACAGGACCACACCACCATGCCCAGCTAATTTTTTGTATTTTTAGTAGAGACAGGATTTCATCATGTTGGCCAGGCTGGTCTCAAACTCCTGACCTCAGGTGATCCACCCACCTCGGGCCACCAAAGTGCTGGGATTACATGTGTGAGCCACCATGCCTGACCGAAAACTGAGTCTTGATGGTAAGGTTGTAAATCATTTAATAGAATTTGAATAATTTGGAAGAGATTGGGAAAGAGAGCTATATTGACACTTTCTCTGCTCTTTCTAGCCCCTTGCCCAAAAAATTATTTAGATTTTTAGTTTTCTGGTGGAAAATTATGTTTTGTGAAAACATAGCATTATACACTTTAATAGCTATTATTCCCCTTTTAGTATAATTGTACTAAATGTGAAAATTCATATCATTATGCCCACTATTTGTGAATTGTACATAAGGAGTTAATGTTCCAGTTTTTATTTTGCAATTTAGCTAGGCAGCCAGAAAGCAAAAGCATTTTTTTTTCTACTTCATTTCCATTGCAGGCCCCAAAAGGGATGTGCCTTTCTTTTGTATAATGTCTTGGGGATAACAGCTACAAATCCTATCCTCCACAAACAGTAATAACTTTTCACAGCCAAAATAGTCAAGGTAGATTTACTACAGAGGATCTCCATGTTGTTCTGTTTTTCTTCTGCTTCTATAAATTCAGTCTGTTGGATTGTCCCTCTGGAAGAGGGAGTAATTCTCTTTGTGTTTTTATTTGACCTGAAGATGAAAGTTTAATGACCTCTATTTCACATACGATTGTAGGATAGTAGACTGCTTCTTCATAAATATTGGCAACACCCACAAAGCCAGTATTGTGTGTTGCTTTTATAACTTCCAGAAATTAGTTGTAGTTATTTAAAATTAATGATATCTTACTCTGGATTCCTACTTTCATTGTTTTTGCTCATTGTTTATTACACTTGGAATGCTTTTCCCCTACATAAATTTACATAAATTCTAATTGTGGATCTAGACTTTATTAAAGTTCCAAAACTTTTGGGCCCACCCAAATTTGAAATGATGTCTTCTTTCTTTCTATAGCATTGATTACAGTCAATATTTATTACTTCTTGCCTGGACAAAATCATAATGGGGTATTTTGTGTGTAAATAGACATGTAAATGAATTCTCTGAATAAGATAGTCAATTCTTCCAAGGCAGAATCATTGGGTATATCACAGGAAATAAGTACTTTATTTTCTATGTTTCAGAACCCACAGGGATATTTACTATGTAGCTAAAGATGCTTAAGGTGCAGAATAGCTCAGTCACAAATGCCTCCTTCTCAAGCTCTGAGTGTTCTCTGGGACAAAAAATAAGAGAGAAGAGGATCCCATCATGGGTAGAGAGTGAGAGAGATACCCCAGCCTGGGAAAATTTTCTTTGTTTTGGTAGTAATCCTGGAGCTGCAGATGAAGACTATGGTTGGCAGAATGACTTCCTCGCCCATCCCTCCCCACACAGCAACATGTTCTCATGACCTCCTGGTGCATCTGGACCCCATTTTTGTCTCCAGAAAGGATTGAATGAGCTATTTCTCCATTCCTTGCTTTGGCAGCACTAAAACCCAGGCTTCAGGAACACTTTGCTCACCATAAAAAAATGTGGTTGGAGTATGGTGATAGTGGGGTAGAGACAGAAACAATGTTGAGGAAATGGCTGGGCAGACTAGGGTCTATGCCAAGGCCAGTGTTCCCAACTGATACGGTTTGGCTGTGTCCCTACTGAAATCTCATCTTGAATTGTAGCTCCCATAATCCCCACATGTTGTGGGAGGGACCCAGTGAGTGGAAGATAATTGAATCATTGGCGCAGTTTCTCCCTTACTGTTGTCATGGTAGTGAATAACTCTCATGAGATCTGATGGTTTCATAATAGGAAACCCTTTTACTTAGCCCTCATTCTCTCTCTTGCCTGCTGCCACGTAAGACATGTCTTTCGCCTTCTGCCATGATTGTGAGGCTTCTTCAGCCACGTGGAATTTTGAGTCCATTAAACATCTTTTTCTTTGTAAATTACCCAGTCTTGGGTAAGTCTTTATCAGCAATGTAAGAACAGACTAATACACCAACCAAGAAGCAGTGCCTGTGTGTAAACACCCAAAGAGAAAATTAAAGACATGACATTATCAGTAAGAGCATGTAAAGGTGGAAGTAGCTTTTCTAACCTAACCTAACCTATTATTTTAAAAAATCAACTATGATGGAAGCAAGATGGATTTATCTTTCTTTTTCTCTATAGAAAATGATATTACAAAATGTTTATCTTATGAAGTGGCAAGCAAGGAACACGAAGTAAAAAAAAAAGAAAAAATATTACAGATCTATGGCTGGTAGATAATCAAAAAAAAGCAAAATTGATACTATTTTTCCAGAATAATTTGTAATGTTTTTGGTGTTTGTGAACTTTTTAAAAATGTGCATTTTGTTGTGATATTTTTTTCTAAGAAAAATAAGTCTTTCCTTTCATTGCTAATTTTGTGTTCCTTTTTAAAAAGACGATGCTTAAGATTTAAGATTTGAGTCCCAACCTGGATATGACCTACCAGAACCTCATGCTGTCTCAAACCCTCCATCTTCATTTCTCAGATTCATCTCAGACTCAATATGAACTAATCAGCTTTCTCAGCCATAAATCTTTTTCTCATTCTGTGTTTGTTATCTAATTACATGACTTCACCATCACCACCTTCACCCACAGGATGCAGATTGGAAGAAAATTCCTCCAAGGAGAATTCTCAGACTATCTCACTCAAAGGCTGAGTTATTTCATTTCTGGTGAAGTAGCCCCTGGTGTCTTCGTCTAAAAGAGCACTCTTCACTCTTTACCCTGAATGAAACACTTTGGCTTCTAACTATTTATTCAGTGTCTCTCTAAATGGTATATATATATATACACACAATACAGTCTATTAAGTCTTCTCTGTTTAGCATCTTATTATTTAGCACAGGGTTTAACTTCATAGTTGGTAGGAACAGACTAATTATCAAATGGCTAAATAAAATCTTCCTGAACTTCCTATAAACTTTATTCCTTATTTAATCAAGTCATTGGTACATTTATTTGATAAACAAACTTTGATTAGATATAAGGCACAGGGTATTCTGCTACTGAGGACACATAGTGTTGCATTAAGGATCAGAACCTAGTTTCAGGTTACTTTCAAGTTTAGGAGAAAGAAATGTTAAGTTGACACTTAAAAAAAGTTTGATGTTGTCTGGGTAGAGAAAAGAACAAAAGATATTGGAAGCACATCAAAGGAGCAGCTATCACAGTTTGGAATTCTCAGAAAACACTTCCCCAAGACATAAAACCAAAACCAAGTCTCAAAGAATTAATAAAAGTTGAAGCAAGTGAAGAAAGTATAAGGAAATAGATCTTCCAAGAAGAAAGAGCAGCTTTTACAAAGGCATGGAGTTCCAACAGCATTACTTGTTAATGTCACTGTAATTATTTTAGTATGAATTGTACATATAAAGCATGGAACAGAGTGAAAGAAGTACAGTTGCGGAGGCTGGTGTTGTTACTAAATGCCAGGAATTTGATCTAGTCCTGTTGTTCACTGCACAGAAAGCCAATTACTGAGACAAAAAGTATCGCAAGGAAAGAAGGCTTTATTATGGGTGATGTCAGCTGTAGAAACAAGAGACAAGCCTCAAATCTGTTCACCTTCCTCCGTGCCCAACTAAAGTTAGGGGTTTATAAAACAGGGAAGGAAAACAGGAAGTGCAAGAAAAAGGGGTTAACCAACAGGCAGCAGGTATGTCTTACTGTATAAGTTTCTCAAGCTTCAATTCTGTGGACATCCAGCTTGCTGGAAAATTGTGTGGGTTTCAGGTGGGCCCACAGTTTATGATTGCCTCCTCTTAACTCTACCAATGGCATGCTTTTGTTATCAAACTATATTTGTCATACAGCCAGTCAATTACTAATCTATTGTTATCTTGATGTTATGACTATATCTTAATCACGTTACTTTTTGTAGTTCTTAAAGTCTGGTGCTAAAATTATCCCTATAAACTTTATAAAATTAAAAAGGGAAAAAGGGAGATGGAGAGAAAAATAAACCAAACTGGCAGCATATTCAGCATTAATCATTAGGTCAGTTGCTCTCTGACCTACTTCTCAAGTTTGCTGCCTATCATGTAGACTCTTTCACAGGATTATAGCACCCCCCGCCCCATCTGCTCTATAGATAACAACTTGAATGTTTTGAAACATCGAGTTTTCTATTTGAGACATTCTTCTAGGTCCGGCATATCGATGAAACTACTGACAGCAGCTGTCTGAAAGACCCCACAAGAAGCTGACTTACCAAATAATTCAGTTTCCACATCCTGGTGATCTAATACTCCTTACTATGATGAAGCAATGACGCTAATTTTCTAGCCCCTTATCCTCCACAATTCCCTTTAAAACCCTAGCTCAGAACTCTTCGGGGAGATGGATTTGAGGGTCTCCTCCTAACTCTTCACTTGGTGTCCTGTAATCATCAAACTCTTTCTCTGCTGCAAACACAACTGTCTAAGTGTATTGGTATGTTACTGAGCAATGGGTATACATATCTGTTGGTCCTATCAAAGTGCTGTTTGCAAAAAAGCTAATGTGCTTTGCACATTTAAGACACTCAAAAGATGCTTCATTATACATGCATAAAATTGATTTAGCATTTGTTTAAAATCAATATTTGAACCAAAATCCCTAGTCTAAAATGATGAACTAATGTAATGAAATGACATAAGGAACATAACATTAGTGCATTTCATTGAAAATAATTGAGGAATTTCGTATGCCTTTTTAGCATCCATGCTTTATACTGATTTCTATCTTTATATGCAGCAAGTTTAAAAAGTGTTGAAAGTGGGGATAATATTCTAGATTTGGGAAAGAGGGAGAGAATATTTGGATACTCTTTCCTTCTAATCCTTCCTGTTTTAAAACCAGCACCTCAACGTCAAGAATGTCTGCTGTCATACATACATCCACTATGAATCTACTGGCCTTTAAAGAAGACCGAAAGATTGCTACAGTTTTTGCTGTGGCAACTGAAATTTACCAATCTAAAATAATATAGCTTCAAATAGAATACAGCTGTGTTTTTAAAGTAAGAATCAGAACAGAGATAATGACTTATGTATCCAAGTATGTCACAAAAGACTAAGTTCACTTCTTTGTGAATAAATGTTTATTGAGACAAATTAAGGTGTAAGTCAGATTATTTGGGGTTTTGAAGATAAGGAGTTCTTTATGTCAGCAATTCCAATATTTCAAAGCACATGAGAGGAATAATTAAAGTGAGTTTTGTGGCAAATCTAAAATTAAGATGTTCAGCTTGTTAGAGCCCACATAATATTTTTAGTTTGAAAATTAATTCTGGTGGGCACGGTGGCTCACGCCTGTCATCCCAGCACTTTGGGAGGCCGAAGCAGGCAGATTGCCTGAGCTCAGGAGTTCATGACCAGCATGGGCAACACAGTGAAATCCATCTCTACTAAAATACAAAAAAAATTAGCTGGGCGTGGCGGCATGCACCTGTAGTCCCAGCTACCTGGGAGGCTGAGGCAGGAGAATTGCTTGAACCCAGGATGTGGAGGTTGCAGTAAGCCAAGATTGTGCCACTGCACTCCAGCCTGAGTGACAGAGTGAGACTCCATCTCAAAAAAAAAAAAAAAAAAAAAAAAAAAAAGAAAGAAAGAAAAGAAAAGGAAAAAAAAAGAAAATTAATTCCAGGAGCTGATTTTAGGTGATATCATAAAATGGGTCAGTTTTGATTTTGATTCCCTTTTATTTGTTTTCCAATTACTAAATCCCTTTGGTGGATTCTCCCAGTAGCTTTGTTTCCAGTGCCCTCCAGAACCCAACACCTTCACTGTGATATTCACTTAAAGGCTCCCAGTGAAGGCTCTCAGGTGTGAAAATTGCACTCCCTTTCCTGTCATTACAATTTCTCATGTTATATAGCATTTCCCCACAACTTGGATGCACAAAGTATTCTCAGGTGAGGATCGTTCTAGTGAAATACTTTATTATCATGATAAATTAGTATGGAAATTTTAGGAAATCAGGAAGACAAATAGAATATTTGTGAGAAGGAGACTTTTAAAGGAATTAAAGAGCTTTCATTCCTCCATTACTTGTAGCAAGCATTTATTGGACACTTTCAATGTTCCAGCACTGTTCTGTATACTTCACATATACCAGCACATGTAATTTTTACAATAGTCCTGTGAGGTGGATATTGTTATACACGTTTCATATATGAGAATCTCAAGGCAGAAAGAGATAAATAAACTTGCACCAAAGTTACAGTTTGTAACTGGCAGAGCTGAATTAAATTCAGGTAGTCCAGATTCAAAGTTCATGCTCTTAACCCCTTCACTTTCTGGTAAAATGCTATTCAGTAACTTTTGGTTTTGGGGGCATGTCAGGTAACAGGAATACTGACATGAATTTGACATTGCTCTTGCTCTCAAGGAGCTCATAGTAGGGTGGTAAAAACTTGTATTTAAACCAATAATAGTAAAAATGAATACCTTATGTAAAGGACTTTCATTATTTTATATTACTCACATATTTTTATTTTGAAATAAAGCAAAATATTTGCTATTAGAATATCATAAAATATAAATTAAAATGATATTTCTCAAGCCCACCATGGAAAAAAAATCACATTTCTTTTTTTTCCCATGTTTTCCTACTAGACCTTTTCAAGTGCTTAGAAATTATTCCATATTTAGCTTTTTGCTACTTACTTACCTAATATGTCACTGTATATAATGTATGGAATTTGACCTTCATAAAAAGAGCTCTGTCTGCACTTTGCCTTGGCTTCTGGGAGGTAATCTATGTCACATATAATAGGAGTGTCTTTGCTTCAGGTGAGGCTAACCCTATACCCATTATAATAGGGTGAGTATTGCTCACATCTCAAAAAATCAACCATGTGATTTAGGGTTTGGGCTTTGGGTCATGCTGTATTAGTCAACCTGAAGGCTGAATACTGATGTTCAGGTGGGATTCCCTGGGTGACAATCCTCAATGCCTATTGTCACAGATCAATAACAGGAGAGTAACACACTTTGAGGGCTTCATGTTTGTAACCTTCACAGACCTTATCCTATGCATCTCTTCCTTTGGCTCATTTCGATCTGTAAACTTTCTTTGTAATAAACTGCAATCATGATTATAACAGCTTTCAGTAAGTTCTGTGATTCAGTGTAATGAATTATGAAAACCAAGGGTAATTTTGAGAATTTCCTGAACTTTCAATTTGTGTCAGAAGTGGAGATATTCTTGGAGAATCAACCCTCAAACCTCACTATTTAGCTAACTCGGGAAGTCATTCAGAGTAAACCACATACTTATTTAATTTTTCTGTTTGGGACATTTAGGTTGTTTCTAATTTTCCACTCTTAGGAGTAATTCTACAATGAAGATTTCAGTCCATAAACATTTGACTCTTAGATATAAATATGTATCTCTTTTATTTCCCAGGAAATTAATTCTCAAATAAATATTTCTAATTGTAATATCAGGTTTTTGCATAAACTAGAAGTTGTTTTCCTTAGCTTCAGTTGTTATATTAGTCAGTTTTCAAGCTTATGATAAAGATATGCCTGAGACTGGGTAAATTACAAAGAAAAAGAGGTTTAACTGGACTCACAATTCCACGTGGCTGGGGAGGCCTCACAGTCACGGCAGAAGGCAAGCAGGAGCAAGTTACATCTTATGTAAATGGCAGCAGGAAAAAAGGGACAGCTTCTGCAGGAAAACTCCTGATTTTAAAATAATCAAATTTCATGACACTTATTCACTATCCTGACAACAATGCAGGAAAGATCTGCCCCCATAATTCAATCACTTCCCACTGAGTTCCTCCCATGACACACAGGAATTGTGAGAGTTACAATTCAAGATGAGATTTGGATCGGGACACAGCCAAACCACATCATTCTGTCCCTGGCCCCTCCCAAATCTAGCATCCTTTTTACATTTCAAAACCAATCATGCCTTCCTAACAGTACCCCAAATTCTTAACTCATTTCAGAATTAACTCAAAAGTCCATAGTCCAACATCTCATGTGAGACAAGGCAAGTCTTTCCAGCCCATGAGCCTGTAAATCAACAACAAGTTAGTTACTTCCTAGATACAATAAGAGTACAGGCATTGGGTCAATACAGCCATTCCAAATGTGAGAAATGGGTCAAAAACAAAGGGGCTACAGGACCCATGCAAGTCTGAACTCCTGCAAGGCAGTCAAGTCTTAAAGCCAAAGTGATCTCCTTTGACACCATTACTCACAATCAGATCATGCTGATGCAAGAGGTAGTTTCCCACGGTCTTGGGCAACTCTGCCCCTGTGGCTCTGCAGAGTACAGCCTCTCTCTCGGCTACTTTCACAGGCTGGTGTTGAGTGTCTGTGGCTTTTCCAGGCACACCGTGCAAGCTGTGGGTGGATCTAACATTCTGGGGTCTGGAGGATGGTGGCTCTCTTCTTAATGTTCCACTAGGCAGTGCCCCTGTAGAGACTCTGTGTGGGGGTTCCAACCCTACATTTCCCTTCCATACTGCCCCAGCAGAGGTTCTCCATGAAAGCCCCACCCCTGCAGTAAGCTTCTACCTGGACATCCAGGCATTTGCACACATCCTCTGAAATCTAGGCAGAGGTTCCTAAACCTTAATTCTTGACTTCTGTGCACTCGTAGGCTCAACACCACATGGAAGCTGCCAAGGTTTGAGTCTTGCATCCTCTGAAGTCACGGCCCAAACTCTACCTTGGCCGCTTTAAGCCATGGCTGGAGTGACTGTGACACAGGGCACCGAGTCCCTAGGCTGCACACAGCATGGGGACTCTGGGCTTGGCCCACGAAACCACTTTTTCCTCCTAGGCCTGTGATGGGAGGGCCTGCTGCGAATATCTTTGACATGCCCTGGAGACATTTTCCCCATTGTCTTAGGGAATAACATTTGTCTCTTCGTTACCTATGCAAATGTCTATAGCCAGCTTGAATTTCTCCTCAGGAAACAGGATTTTCTTTTCTATCACATTGTCAGGCTGCAAATTTTCTGAATTTTTATGCTCTGCTTCCATTGTAAAACTGAATGCCTTTAACAGGACACCCAAGTCACCTTATGAATACTTTGCTGCTTAGAAATTTCTTCTGCTAGATACCCTAACTCATCTTCCCAGATCTCTAGGGCAGGGGCAAAATGTCACCAGTCTCTCTGCTAAAACATAACAAGAGTCACATTTGCTCCAGTACCCAACAAGTTCCTCATCTCCATCTGAGACCACTTCAGCCCGGAACTTAATGTTCCTATCACTGTTGGCATTTTTGTCAAAGCCATTCAACAAGTCTTTAGGAAGTTCCAAACTTTGCTACATTTTTCTGTCTTCTGAGTTCTCCAAACTGTTCCAACCTCTGCCTGTTACCCAGTTCCAAAGTCACTTTCACATTTTCAGGTATCTCTTAAGCAATGCCCCACTCTACTAGTACCAATTTACTGTACTAGTTTACTGTACTTGTTTTCACACTGTTGATAAAGACATACCCAAGACTGGGCAATTTACAAAAGAAAGAGAGGTTTAATGAACTTACAGTTCCATGTGGCTGGGGAGGTCTCACAGTCATGGTGGAAGGCAAGGAGGAGCAATCACATCTTACATGGATGGCAGCAGGCAAAGAGAAAGAGCTTTTGCAGGGAAACTCCCCTTTAAACCCTCAGATCTTGTGAGACTCACTCACTATCACAAGAATAGTGCATAACAATTCCACCCCCATAATTCAGTCACCTCTCACTGGGTTCCTTCCACAACACATGGTAATTGTGGGAGTTACAATTCAAGATGAGATTAGGGTGGGGACATAGCCAAACCATATCAGCTGTCATGTGTAGTTATTTATTTAATTTTTATCTGAATCAGTTATGTTTTTGGCTAATAGCTTCATTAAATTATAAGTTAGAGGTTGTGGCCAAGATGGCCTCTTAGAAGCAGCTTCGATCTGCAACTCTTGCAAAGAGCAATAAAAACAGCAAGTGAATCCTGCACCTTCAACTGAGGTACCCAGGTTCTCACATTGGGGCTGACTAGGCAGATGGCTTTACCCAGAGAGAGTGAGGAAAAACAGGGTGAGGCATTGGCTCACTGGGGAGTGTCACAGAGTCAGGGGAGCCCCCACCTTCAACCAAGGAAGGCAACGAGTGATTGTGCAACCCTTCCCGGGAAAGCACGATTTTCCTATGGATCCTTGCAACCCACATATCAGAAGATCCCCTTGTGAGCCCATGCCATCATGGCCTTGGGTCCAAAGCACAGAAATGTGTAAGTCTTGGTAGAAACACTCACTAGCTCACTCAGGCATACAAGAAGACCCAGGAGTTTTGCATACTCCAGCCCCAGGAAGTCCAGCAAGGCAGGATATCTATCTATGCATTCCCCTAGGAAGAGGGCTGAATCAAGAAAGCCAAGTGATGTTATTCTGCAGGCCTCACTCCCATGGCACCTCACAAGGTAAGACCCACTGGCTTGGAATTCCAGCTGGCCAGTGGCAGCAGGCTACAGAGAGCCTGAAATGGACAGAGTTCCCAGGGAAAGGGGCAGCCACCATCTCTGCTGTTCCAGTTGGTGGCTCTAGCCTGCCTGCACCAGGGACTGGGAGCAGTTCCCCTCAGTGCAGCACAGCTGCTGTGCTTGGTTGTGGCCAGACTGCTTTGTTTAGTGGGACCCCAATCCATCCATCCTCACTAGGTAGGGCCTCCCTGTGAGGAATTTCAGCAACTCCAGCCAGGGTTATACAGAGTTCCAGAGGAGAGGGGCAGCCACTGTCTTGGTGGTTCAGTTGACTTAGTCTTTCCAGCCTGATGGCTCTGAAGAATCCAGGCAGTTAGCACAGTGCACCGGCTTCTGTGGGCAGCCAGGCTGCTTCTTTAAGTGGGTCCCTGATCCCATTCCTCCTGAATGGGTGACACCTCCCAACAGGGGTCTCCAAACACCTCCTACAAGAGCATTCCGGTCAGCATCAGATTGGTGGCTCCCTGGGACAGAGCTCCCAGAGGAAGGAGCAGACTGCCATCTTTGCTGTTTTGCATCCTTCACTGGTGATACCTCCAGGTATGGGAGGAACTAAGGCATCTAAGGTCTGGAATGGACCCCAGCAAACCAGCAGCACTACAGAAGAATGACCCTACAGTTAAAAGAAAATCAAAGAAACAGAAAGCAACAACAAAAACAACATCAACAGAAAAGACCCCATAAAAATCCTATTCAAAGGTTAGCAACCTCAAAAATCAAAGGTAAATAAGCCCAGAAAGATGAGAAAGAATCAATGCAAAGATGCTGAAAATTCAAAAACCCAGAGTGCCTCTTCTTCTCCAAGTGACTGCAACACCTCCACAGCAAGGGCACAGAACTGAGCTGAGGCTGAGATGGCTGAATTGACAGAAGCAGGCTTCAGAAGGTGGGTAACAATGAACTTTGCTGAGAAAATGGAGCATGCAAAGAAGCTGAGAATCATCATAAAACAATACAGGAGCTGATAACCAGAATAGCCAGTTTTGAGAGGAACATAACCGACCTGATGGAGCTGAAAAACATAGCACAAGAACTTCACAATGCAATCACAAGTATTAATAGCTGAATAGACCAAACAGAAAAAAGAATAAGAGCTTGAAGACTATCTTTCTGAAATGAAGCAGGCATACATATAGAATAGAGAAAAAAGAATAAAAAGCAACAAGCAAAATGTCTGAGAACTATGAAATTATGTAAAAAGACTAAACCTATGACTGATTGGGGTACCTGAAAAAGATTGGGAGAACTGAATGAAGTTGGAAAACATACTTTAGGATATCAGCCAGGAGAACTTCCCAAACCTAGAAAAACAGGCCAACATTCAAATTCAGGAAATCCAGAGAACCCCAGTAAGATATTCCACCAGAAGATTACCCCGAGACACATAATCATCAAATTCTCCAAGGTTAAAATGAAAGTAAAAATATGAAGATTGGCCAGAGAGGAAGGCCAGATCACCTACAAAGGGAAGCCCATAAGACTAACAGCAAACCTCTCAGTGGAAACCCTACAAGCCAGAAGAGATTGCAGGCCAATATTCAACATTCTTCTAAAAAAGAATTTCCAACCCAGAATTTCATATCCACCCAAACCAAGCTTCATAAGCAAATAAGAAATATGATTGCTTTCAGACAAGCAAATGCTGAGAGAATTTGTCACCACGAGACTTGCCTTGCAAGAGCTCCTGAAAGAAGCACTAAATATTGAAATGAAAAATCATTACCAGCCACTACAAAAGCACACTAAAGTCCACAGACCAGTGACACTATGAAGCAACCACATAAAGAAGTCTGCAAAATAACCAGCTACCATCATGATGACAGGATCAGATTCACACATAACAATATTCACCTTAAATGTAAAGGGGCTAAATGCCCCAATTAAAAGACACAGAGTGGCGAGCTAGATGGAGTCAAGCCCCATTGAAATGCTGTCTTCAAGAGACCCATCTCATGTGCAAAGACACATATAGGCTCAAAACAAAGGGTTGGAGTAAAATTTACCAAGCAAATGGAAAACAGAAGAAAGCAGGGGGTCATAATTTTAGCTTCTGACAAAACTGACTTTAAACCAACAAAGTAAAAAAAGACAAAGAAGGGCATTACATAATGGTAAAGGGTTCAATCCAACAAGAAGAGCTAACTATCCTAAATATATATGCACCTAATACAGGAGCACCCAGATTCGTGAAGCAAGTTCTTAGAGACTTAGACTCCCACACAATAATATTGTGAGGCTTTAACACCCCGCTGACTATATTAGATCATTGAGACAGAAAATTAACAAAGATATTAAAGACTTGAACTCAGCTCTGGATCAAGTAGACCTGATAGATATCTACAGAACTCTCCACCCCCCAAAAAACAGAATGTACATTCTTCTCATTGCCACAAAGGTCTAACATCCAGATTCTACAAAGAACTTAAACTTCAGACACCTACTCTAAAACTGACCACATAACAGAAGTAAAACACTCCTCAGCAAATGGAAAATAACTGAAATCGTAACAAACAGTCTCTCAGACTACAGTGCAATCAGATTAGAACTCAAAATTTAAAAACTAACTTAAAACCACACAACTACATGGAAATTAAACAACATGCTCCTGAATGACTACTGGGTAAATAATGAAATTAAGACAGAAATCGAAAAATTCTTTGAAACTAACAAGGAAAAAAGAGACAATGTACCAGAATCTCTGGGATGTAGCTAAAGCAGTGTAAGAGAAAAATTTATAGTGCTAAATGCCCACATCAAAAAGCTAGAAAGATCTCAAATAAACAACCTAACATCACAAGTAAAATAACCAGAGAACCAAGAGCAAAAAAACCTCAAAGCTAGCAGAAAACAAGAAACAAAACCAAGATCAGGGCAGAACTGAAGTAGATAGAGTCACGAAAAGCCCTTCAAAAAATTAACATAACCAGGAGCTGGTTTTTGGAAAAAAATAATAAAATAGACCACTAGTTAGACCAATAAAGAACTAAAAAGAGAAGAACCAAATAGACACAATCAGAAATGATAAGGAGGATATCACCACTGACCACACAGAAATATAAACAACTATGAGAGAATACTGTAAACACCTCTATGAACATACACTAGAAAATCTAGAAGAAATGAACAAATTCCTGGACACATACACTCTCCCAAGACTGAACCAGGAGGAAATTGAATCCCTGAATAGACCAATACAAGTTCTGAAACTGAGGTAGTAATAAATAGCCCAGGACCAGGTGGATTTACAGGTGAATTCTACCAGAGGTACAAAGAGGAGCTGGTACCATTTCTTCTGAAACTATTTCAAACCATTGAAAAGGAAGGACTCCTCCCTAACTCATTTTATGAGGCTAGCATCATCCTGATACCAAAACCTGGCAGGGACACAACAACAACAACAAAAAGAAAACTTCAGGCCAATATCCCTGATCAACTTCGATGCAAAAATCCTCAATAAAATACTGGCAAACTGAATCCAGCAGCACATCAAAAAACTTATCCACCACAATCAAGTTGGCTTCATCCCAGGAGCGATGCAAAGTTGGTTCAACATACACAAATCAATAAATTTAATTCATCACATAAACAGAACTAAAGACAAAAACCACATGATTATTTAATAGATGCAGAAAAGGCCTTTGATAAAATTCAGCATCCCTTTATGATAAAAACTCTCAGTAAGCTAGGTACTGAAGAAATATACCTCAAAATAATAAGAGCTATCTATAATAAACACATAGCCAATATCGTACCAAATGGGCAAAAGCTGGAAGCATTCCCCTTGAAAACTGGCACAAAACAAGGATGCCCTCTCTCACCACTTCTATTCAATATAGTATAGGAAATTCTGGTGGTGGCAATCAGGCAAGAGAAATAAATAAAAGGTATTGAAATAGGGAGAGAAGAAGTCAAATTATCTTTGTTTGCAGATGACATGATCCTATATCTAGAAAACCCCATCATCTCAGCCCAAAGCTTCTTAGCGGATAAGCAACTTTAGCAAAGTCTCAGGATACAAAATCAATGTGAAAAAATTGCTAGCATTTCTATACACCAACAAAAACCAAGCAGAGAGCCAAATCATGAATGAACTCCAATTTACAATTGCTACAAAGATAATAGCACACCTACAAATACAGTTAACAAAGAAAGTGAAGGATCTCTTCATGACGAACTACAAACCACTGCCCAAGGAAATCATAGAGGACATAAACAAATGGAAAAACATTCCATGCTCATGGATAGGAAGAATCAATAACATGAAAATGGCCACACTGCCCAAAGTAATTTATAGATTAAATGCTATTAAATCACTGTTGACATTCTTCACAGAATTAGAAGAAACTACTTTAAAATTCATATGGAACCAAAAGAGAGCCCAAATATCTAGGACAATCCAAAGCAAAAAGAACAAAGCTGAAGGCATCACACTACCTGACTTCGAACTATACTACCAGGCTACAGTAACCAAAACAGCATGGTACTGGTACAAAAACAGACACATAGACCAATGGAACAGAATAGAGAACTCAGAAATAAGACCACACACCTACAACCATCTGATCTTCGACAAACTTGACAAAAACAAACAATGGGGAAAGTACTAAATGGTGGTGGGAGAACTGGCTAGCCATATGAAGAAAATTAAAACCGGACCCCATCCTTACACCTTATATACATAAAGTAACACAAGATGGATTAAAGACTTAAATGAACAACCCAAAAATATAAAAACCCTAGAAGAAAATCTAGGCAATACCTTTCAGGACATAGGCACAGGCAAAGATTTCATGACAAAAATGCCAAAAGCAATTGCAGCAAAAGCAAAAATTGACAAAAGGTATCTAAAAAAGAGCTCCTGCACAGCAAAATAAATTATCATCAGACTGAACACACAATCTATAGAATGAAATAAAATTTTTGCAGTCTACCCATCTGAAAAAGGACTACCACCCAGAGTCAACAAGGGCCTTAAACAAATTTACAAGAAAAAAACCAAACCACCCTATTAAAAAGTAGGCAAAGGACAGGAACACACACTTTTCAAAGGAAGACACATATGCAGCCAACAAACTTATAAAAAAATGCTCAACATCACTGATTAGAGAAATGCAAATCAAAACCACAATGAGATACAATCTCTTGCCAGTCAGAATGTCAATTATTAAAAAGTCAAGAAACAAAAGATGCTGGTGAGGTTGCTAAGAAAAAGGAACACTTTTACACTGTTGGTGGGAATGTAAATTAGTTCAACCACTGTGGAAGACAGGATAGTGATTTCTCAAAGATCTAGAAGCAGAAATACCATTTGACCCAACAGTCCCATTACTGGTTATATACCCAAAATAATATAAATCATTCTATTATAAAAATATATTCACATGTATGTTCATTGAAGCACTGTTCACAATAACAAAGTCATGGAATCAATCCAAGTATTCATCAACAATAGACTGGCTAAAGAAAATCTGGTACATATACACCATGGAATACTATGCAGCCATAAAAATGAACAAGATCATGTCCTTTGCAGGGACATGGATGAAACAGGAGCCGTTATCCTAAGCAAACTAAAGCAGGAACAGAAAAACCAAACAATGCATGCTCTCACTTATAAGTAGGAGCCAATGAGGAGAACATATGGACACATGATGAGGAACAACACATACTGGCACCTATAATTGGGGGGGGGCTGGAGAAGGGAAAGCATCAGGAAGAATAGCTAATGGATGCTGGGCTTAATACCTGGTGATGGTTTGATCTCTGCAGAAAACTAACATGGCACATGTTTAACTATGTACAAACTTCACATCCTGCACATGTACCCCAGAACTTAAAAGCTGAAAAACAAACAAACAAATAAACAAAAATAAAGTATCAGTTACACACCATAAAGTTCATGCATTTAAAATGTGCACTTCAGTTGGGCATGGTGGCTAATGCTTACAATCTCAGAACTTTGGGTGGTCAAGGCAGGAGGATCGTTTGAGGCCGGGGGTTTGAGATAAGCCTGGACAAAATGGTGAGACCCCCATCTCTACAAAAAAGTTTTAATATTAGCTGGGCATTGTAGTGTGCACCTGCAGTTCTAACTACTTGGGAGGCTGAGGCAGGAGGATGACTTGAGTCCAGGAATTTGAGAATGCAGTCAGCTATGATCACTTTACTGCACTCAGGTCTGGGCAAGTGCATTTCAATGTTTTTTAAAATATATATTTACAGAGTTTTTCTTTTATAGCAAAAAATTTCCAGTAATATAAAATAGAAATACAATTTTATCCTTTCCTCTTAACAATTATTAGACAGAAAAAATGGTAAATTAAAGCATTCACTCTACTCTAGCCATGCAACATTATGTAAGAAACTTATTCTTTTTTTTCTGGCGCTTTGATGATATGGATAACTATATCTCTTCTTTCCAGAATTTTTTGTTCCTAAAGCATTATTACAGTTGTCAAATTGTATCAACTCATTCTTAGTTTTTTGTTTGTTTGTTTGTTTTTCATTCTTATTGAGACCATCTATAGCCTACCAGTTACCACTCTGGCCTTTAAAGGCTGCTGGAACTCAAGAGATGATTGCTGACTTACAAATAATTATTAAGATGTGTAAAACAATGAATCAGATTAGGTTTTGTTAACATTTTATTTAACATGATTTTTAAGCCTTGTAACAACTTCCTCATAGCTGTGTCCTACACCGTACTAGTTCTTCAGGAATACCTATGGAGAATCTTGCCAAAGAGTCATTCCTCCCAATTCTCAAACTTACATTCCCTTATAGTTTGCTGTGAGGGTTGTTCTCAGCTGATGAAATAGGAAACACCAAACCTTTAAGGTTTTTGCATGCAGTTAATTTGATGGATTACTCCAGGAGATAGAAGAGCTACAACACCGTCAGAAATTGTCTTGCCATTGTAGCACATTTCCTAAACTAGAATAACAACACCATCAGTTTTTTGAAATACCTTTGAGTTTGTATTTGACCTATGTTTTCCACAAGGTGATTCCTCTCTTTAAAAAATATTTTCTTTCTCTGCAGTGGAAAAAAACACAGTAGTTTCTCATAAATATACCACAAGCTGCAATATAATTTATGACAGAAGTTATTCCTTCCTTTAATTTCCACTGGTTCTATCCTAACCTGGACACTATTTAATACAATGTACTTGGTCATTGCATTAGTCTTTTAACTCCCTGATTTTAATATCTCTGTTCAAAATCATGACACAGATTTACCATATGAAAAAATTCTAAAATACAGCTGTTTCCATGTTTTCTCTGGCTCAAAAATCTTTACTAGCTCCCCAGTTTTTCATAATAGAAGTATCTTAGGCATTATTCAATAGGAGAGTAAGTTGTACAGACAAGAGTTTAAATTCCTACTTTGTTACTTAGCAATTTTGTAATTGGAAGATTATTGTGTATCTATGCAAGTCACTTTATTTTTTTGATTAAAAATGCTTAGACATTGGCCAGGCATGGTGGCTCACACCTGTAATCCCAGCACTTTGGTAGGCCGAGGTGGGTGGATCACAAGGTCAGGAGATTGAGACCATCCTGGCTAACACAGTGAAACCCCGTTTCTACTAAAAATACAAAAAAAAATTAGCTGGGCATGGTTGCGGGCACCTGTAGTCCCAGCTATTTGGGAGGCTGAGGCAGGAGAATGGCGTGAACTTGGGAGGCGGAGCTTGCAGTGAGCCAGGATTGTGCCACTGCACTCCAGCCTGGGCGACAAAGCAAGACTCCGCCTCAAAAAAAAAAATTCTTAGAAATTATTTCAATTTAACTTTCTAAACATGAACTTTTAATTTTGACTCTCCTTTAAAAGATACTGAGAAAGTTAATTAAGTTAATGAGTGCACAGTTTCTGAGAAACTATACGTGTAAAATCTATATTTCCTGCATTTTCTTAGCCTCATATTCAAGTTTTTCCATGATCTTGACTCAACTTTCTTTTTAAAAATAAATATTTCCTGAACACCTACTATGCTGTATATATACTACAAATTTCAGTGAGGGACAAAAGAAAGAGACAGCATGATGGCCAAATAGGAACAGCTCCAGTCTGCAGCTCCCAGCGTGATCAACACAGAAGACAGGTGATTTCTGCATTTCCAACTGAGATACCTATTCATTTCATTGGGACTGGTTGGACAGTAGGTGCAACCCATGGAGGGTGAGCCAAAGTAGGGTGGGGTGTCACCTACCTGGGAAGCACAAGGCATTGGGGGATTTCCCTTTCTTAGCCAAGGGAAGCCATGACAGACTGTACCTGAAAAATGAGACACTTCTGCCCAAGTATTGCACTTTTCCTATGGTCTTAGCAAGAGGCAGGCCAGGAGATTCTCTGCTGTGCCTGGCTTGGTGGGTCCCACATCCATGGAGCCTTGCTCACTGCTAGCAGAGCAGTCTGAGATCAACCTGTGAGGCTGCAGCCTGGCAGGGGGAGGGGTGTTCGCCATTGCTGAGGCTTGAGTAGGTAAACGAAGCAGCCAGGAAGCTTGAACTGGGCACAGCCCACCACAGCTCAGCAAGGCCTACCGCATCTATAGACTCCACCTCTGTGGGCAGGGCATAGCTGAACAAAAGGCAGCAGAAACTTCTGCAGACTTACACGTCCCTGTGTGATAGCTCTGAAGACAGCAGTGGTTCTCCCAGCATGGTGTTTGAGCTCTGAGAATGGACAGACTGCCTCCTCAAGTGGGTCCCTGACCCCCGTGAAGCCTAACTGGGAGAAACCTCCAAGTAGGGGCCGACAGACACCTCATACAGGCAGATGCCCCTCTGGGACAAAGCTTCAAGAGGAAGAATCAGGCAGCAGTATTTGCTGTTCTGCAGCCTCTGCTGGTGATAGCCAGGCAAACAGGGTCTGGAGTGGACCTCCAGCAAACTCCAACAGACCTGCAGCTGAGGGACCTGATTGTTAGAATAATTTAACAAACAGAAAGGAATAGCATCAACATCAACAAAAAGGACATCTACACCAAAACCCCACCTGTAGGACACTAATATCAATGACCAAAGATAGATAAAACCACAGAGATGGGAAGAAACCAGAGAAGAAAAGCTGAAAATTCTAAAAACCAAAGTACCTCTTCTCCAAAGGATCACAGCTCCTTGCCAGCAACGGAACAAAGCTGGACAAAGAATGACTTTGACGAGTTGACAGAAGTAGGCTTCAGAACGTTGAAAATAACAAACTTCTCCAAGCTAAAGGAGCATGTTCTCACCCATCACAAGGAAGCTAAAAACCTTGAAAAAACGTTAGATGAATGGCTAACTAGAATAAACAGTGTACAGAAGACATTAAATTACCTGATGGAGCTGAAAACCATGGTACGAAAACTTCATGACACATGCAAAAGAATCAATAGTTGATTTGATCAAGTGGAAGAAAGGGTATCAGTGACTGAAGATTAAATTAATGAAATACAGCGAGAAGACAAGTTTAGAGAAAAAAGAGTAAAAAGAAATGAATGAAGCCTCCAATAAATATGGGACTAGGTGAAAAGACCAAATCTACGTTTGATTGGTGTACCTGAAAGTGATGGGGAGAATGGAAGCAAGTTGGAAAATGCACTTCAGGATATTATCCAGAACTTCCTCAACCTAGCAAGGCAGGCCGATATTCAAATTCAGGAAATGCAGAGAACACCACAAAGATACTCCTTGAGAAGAGCAACCCCAAGACACATAATTGTCAGATTCACCAAGGTTGAAATGAAGGAAAAAATGTTAAGGGCAGCCAGAGAGAAAGGTCAGGTTACTCCCAAAAGGAAGCCCATCAGACTAACAGTGGATCTCCTGGCAGAAACCTTACAAGCCAGAAGAGAGTGGGGGCCAATATTGAACATTCTTAAAGAAAAGGATTTCAACCCAGAATTTCATATCCAGCCAAACTAAACTTCATAAGTGAAGGAGAAATAAAATCCTTTACAGACAAGCAAATGCTGAGAGATTTTGTCACCACCAGGTCTGCCTTACAAGACCTCCTGAAGGAAGCACTAAACATGGAAAGGAACAACTGGTACTAGCCACTGCAATAACATGCCAAATGGTAAAGACCATTGATGCTATGAATAAACTGCATCAATTAATGGGCAAAAAAACCAGCTAACATCATAATGACAGGATCAAATTCACACATCACAATATTAACCTTAAATGTAAATGGGCTAAATGCCCCAATTAAAAGATACAGACTGGCAAATTGGATAAAGTGTCAAGACCCATCAGTGTGCTGTATTCAGGAGACTCATCTCACAGGTAGACAGACATATAGGATCAAAATAAAGGGATAGAGGAAGATCTACCAAGCAAATGGAAAACAAAAAAAAGCAGGGGTTGCAATCCTAGCCTCTGATAAAACAGACTTTAAACAAACAAAGAACAAAAGAGACAAAGAAGGCCATTGTATAATGGTAAAGGGATCAATTCAACAAGAAGAGCTAACTATCCTAAATATATATGCACCCAATACAGGAGCACCCAGATTCATAAAGCAAGTCCTTAGAGACCTACAAAGAGACTTAGACTTCCATACAATAATAATGGGAGACTTTAACACCCCACTGTCAATATTAGACAGATCAATGAGACAGAAGGTTAACAAGGATATCCAGGACTTGAACTCAACTCTCCACTAAGCCGACCTAATAGACATCTACAGAACTCTCCACCCCAAATCAACAGAATATACATTCTTCTCAGCACCACATCACACTTATTCTAAAATTGACCACATAATTAGAAGTAAAGCACTCATCATCAAATGTAAAAGAACAGAAATCACAACAAACTGTCTCTCAGAACCACAGTGCAATCAAATTAGAACTCAGGATTAAGAAACTCACTCAAACCTGCACAACTACGTGGAAACTGAACAACCTGCTCCTCAATGACTACTGGGTAAATAATGAAATGAAGGCAGAAATAAAGATGTTCTTTGAAACCAATGAGAACAAAGACACAAGGTACCAGAATCTCTGGGATACATTTAAAGCAGTGTGTAGACAAAAATCACATGGTTATCTCAATAGATGCAGAAAAGGCCTTTGACAAAATTTAACAACGCTTCATGCTAAAAATTCTCAATAAATTAGGTATTGATGGAACGTATCTCAAAATAATAAGAGTTATTTATGACAAACCCACAGCCAATATCATACTGAATGGGCAAAAACTGGAAGCATTCCTTTGAAAACTGGCACAAGACAGGGATGCCCTCTCTCACCACTTCTATTCAACATAGTGTTGGAAGTTCTGGCCAGGGCACTCAGGCAAGAGAAAGAAATAAAGGGTATTCAATTCGGAAAAGAGGAAGTCAAATTGTCCCTGTTTGCAGATGACATGATTGTATATTTAGAAACACCACTGTCTCAGCCCAAAATCTCCTTAAGCTGATAAGCAACTTCAGCAAAGTCTCAGGATACAAAATCAATGTGCAAAAATCACAAGCATTCTTATATATCAATAACAGACAAACGGAGAGCCAAATCATGAGTGAACTCCCATTCACAATTGCTACAAAGAGAATAAAATACCTAGGAATCCAACTTTCAAGGGATGTGAAGGACCTCTTCAAGAAGAACTACAAACCACTGCTCCATGAAATAAAAGAAGACACAAACAAATGGAAGAACATTCCATCCTCATGGATAGGAAGAATTAATATCGTGAAAATGGCCATACTGCCCAAGGTAATTTATAGATTCAATGCCATCCCCATCAAGCTACCAATGACTTTCTTCACAGAATTGGAAAAAACTACTTTAAAGTTCATATGGAACCAAAACAGAGGCCCCATTGCCAAGACAATCCTAAGCCAAAAGAACAAAGCTGGAGGCATCATGCTACCTGACTTCAAACTATACTACAAGGCTACAGTAACTAAAACAGCATGGTACTGGTACCAAAACAGATATAGACCAATGGAACTGAACAGAGGCCTCAGAAATAACACCACACATCTACAATCATCTGATCTTTGACAAACCTGACAAAAACAAGAAATTGGGAAAGGATTCCCTATTTAATAAATGGTGCTGGCTGGCCATATGTAGAAAACTGAAACTGGATCCCTTCCTTACACCTTATACAAAAATTAATTCAAGATGGATTAAAGACTTAAACATTAGACCTAAAACTATAAAAACCCTACAAGAAAACCTAGGCAATACCTTTCAGGACATAGGCATGGGCAAGGACTTCATGACTAAAACACTAAAAGCAATGATAACAAAAGCCAGAGTAGACAAATGGGATCTAATTAAACTAAAGAGCTTCTGCATGGTAAAAGAAACTATCGTCAGAGTGAACAGGCAACCTACAGAATGGGAGAAAATGTTTGCAATCTACCCATCTGAAGAAGAGCTAATATCCAGAATCTACAAAGAACTTAAACAAATTTACAAGAAAAAAACAAACCCATCAAAAAGTTGGCAAAGGATATGAACAGACAGTTCTCAAAATTAGACATTTATGCAGCCAACAGACATAAGAAAAAATGCTCATCATCACTGATCATCAGAGAAATGCAAATCAAAACCACAATGAGATACCATCTCACACCAGTTAGAATGGCGATCATTAAAAAGTCAGGAAACAACAGATGCTGGAGAGGATGTGGAGAAATAGGAATGCTTTTACATTGTTGGTGGGAGTGTAAATTAGTTCAACCATTGTGGAAGACAGTATGCCATTTCCTCAAGGATCTAGAACTAGAAATACCATTTGACCCAGCTATCCCATTACTGGGTATATACCCAAAGGATTATAAATCATGCTGCTATAAAGACACATGCACACGTATGTTTATTGTGGCACTATTCACAATAGCAAAGACTTGGACCCAACCCAAATGTCCAACAATGATAGACTGGATTAAGAAAATGTGGCACATATACACCATGGAATATTATGCAGCCATAAAAAAGGAAGAGTTCATGTCCTTTGCAATGACATGGATGAAGCTGGAAACCATCATTCTCAGCAAACTATCACAAGGACAGAAAACCAAACATCGCATGTTCTCACTCATAGGTGGGAATTGAACAATGAGAACACTTGGACACAGGGCGGGGAACATCACACACTGGAAACTGTCAGGGTGTTGCCGGCTGGGGGATGGATAGCATTAGGAGAAATGCCTAATGTAAATGACAAGTTGATGGGTGCAGCAAACAAACATGGCACATGTATACCTATGTAACAAACCTACACATGATGCACATGTACCTTAAACCTTAAAGTATAATTTTAAAAAAAGAAAAAATAAATAAATAAAGAGACAGCATCCTCAAAACTTTTAGTTCGAACAACAGAAGGACATGGTATTGGACACTTTCATGAAGAGAAATGGATGGGTGGTTGAGTTGACAAAACTTACCAATTGAGTGAATAGAGGTAAGTAAAGGAGAGGGCAGTATAAAGGAAGACCCCAAAGCTTATGGATCAAGCCAGTTGTTAGATGGCAGCTCTAATTTTACAGTATTTTATTTTTCAAATTTTCTCTTTTTCTGTGGATGCCCACTTCCCTCAAATGAATTGGACATCTCTTTAGCTCATATACTATGGTACAGAATTATTTACATATACCAAACAACTCTGTATATAAAATAGGCACTCAATAAATATTTGATGAAAGAGTAAATGCTTGTAGGGAAGAAGAAATTTGGAGGCAAGTGAGGCGTGCCAGGGATGAGAGACTTTCCTTGCTAAGAGCTGATTAGTTCAATCTCATTAAGCAATACCAAGACTTTATTGACCCCCATAGTGAATAAAATTACTTTAACAAAACTCCAAAGATGAAAACAACTCTATTTTAGTCATTTTAATCCCATCTCTTAAAGTTCTTAAAATGCCAAAAATAACTGACCTATGTTTTACTTTTGTTTCTTTAACTTAATAGTGGCAAAGGCAAACTGGGAAAGAAAAGCTCAAAATGTATGTAGATATTGGAAGAAGGAGAAAAACCAAGAAATAGTTTATATAAAGAAAAACTATATATTTTTACTAACATTTTATGATAAATAAACTACAAATAGCTGTTTACCAAGGTGTTCTAATTCATATACACAAATGTATACATATATAGATATAAAATACACAAGTACATATACCCATGTATATATTTAAACCACTGATTAAATTGCAAAATTATTTAAAACATTTAAGTCTTGGAGAAGAAAATATTTTTTAAAATAAAGTAACCAAAGTTATTTTCTATAGTACTTCAAAATAAGCTAAAAGAATGTAAATATAGTATATCCATTTTTTCTTTCTTTCTTTTTTTTTTTTTTTTTTTTTGAGATGGAGTTTCGCTCTTGTAGCCTAGGCTGGAGTGCAATGGCAGAATCTCAGCTCACTGCAACCTCTGCCTCCTGGGTTCAAGCGATTCTCCTGCCTCAGCCTCCCTAGTAGCTGGGATTATAGGCATGCGCTACCACGCCCGGCTAATTTTGTATTTTTAGTAGAGACAGGGTTTCACCATATTGGCCAGGCTGGTTTCGAACTCCTGACCTCAGGTGATATGCCTGCCTCAGCCTCCCAAAGTGCTGGGATTACAAGCATGAGCCACCATGCCTGGACAGTATATCCATTCTTAGTAGGAATTTATAACTGGTCATTCAGAAAAATAGGAGGTTGAAGGGGAAACTGAAATAGCTCTTGGTTTTCATTCAGAAGCAGAATGTTGGATGCAGTTGAACATGGCAGTGGCTGGGAGTGGAGTTTTAGTTATCACAATAGACCTCACCTTCCGAAGGAACAGAAATACACTCTCATTACCACTTGTAGTTGTTACTATATGATGCAGTCGATCAAGTAGTAAGAACAGTTATTCCCCAAGTATAAACTAACTACTGGGGGACAGGCTTATTTGTAAATGATGATACTGACATGAAGAAATTATCTCTGTTACAGAAGCTTATGCTTGTGGAGTGTTAGGCAGGTAAATAGATAATTATAATGAAATATGACAAGGATGACCCCAGGCCCACAAATGATATCTCTAATCTTGCATGGAGCTCTTTTCCACTGAATCACGACTGAGCCTCTCACTCTTTCTCAACATGGAATGGAGATCCAAGGTGCTTGTCTGGGTCATTTGGAGTTGGCTAGTGCACTGAGGTTATATGTAATTTACAAGAGCTTCTTCCTTATAATATGAAGAGAGTTGGGGAAGCATAGATCCTGTCTCTGATCTTATCAAGGCAACCTACTTCAAACCGAGTGATTTTGATCTTGCTGACTGAACAAACAATTGGGTTCCTAAAAAACATAGCAGCAGTATGAATTGCAAGCACCTTGAGGCCACTTATTAATGGAGTAAATCCTTTTAGGAAAGCTAGTTTCCTACTAAGCAAGTTAAAGTACAGATGGCTCAACGAGAAGTTGCTTGGTATATTTAGAGGGGCATATGTTATGTCACACTACCCACATCCTCAGATTTTTTTTTTTAATTTTTCCTCTCAGGAGCTGTATCCAGCAATTGGCAATGTTCTATACCTCATTTAGCATCTCTGTAAGTCTGGCATGCTTCTGAATTTTCCTCACAATTTTAACAGTAAAATATCTGGAAATAATTTTCACAGCTACATTAAAGGAAGGTGGATGCTCTGAGTCACGGCTGAAAGCACCTGCAGTCTCCATGCCACTGTATGCTGTGTGGTAACTCACACAGAGCCCAAGTCACATGTCAGGCTCAGAGATGTCCTTAAAGAGCCAAGGCTCCTGCCCATATTTAGGTTGTCTCACTCATTCATATTCTTCTTGTCATGGGAAATTGAGTTTTTGAGTCAAAAGAGTTTTTGAAGTACTCTACTACCTCCTAGGCTGAGTGCCAGGGAAAGACAAGAGTTTAAGAGATTCTAAAAGTAAGAGGCAGAATTTATAGAGCAATGACTAGGATGTCAGGAAGTTGAAGAAAATAGTGCCTGGCTTTTAGTGGGCTCTCCATAATTCTTACTGTATGTGGGAATGAAAACAGTCGCAACCTGAGCTCAAATAAAAGGCTTGTCTTCCCTAAAAGCTGGAATTCTAATGGAATTCAAATCTCCTCTTTGGTCAAGAGGATATAAGGTTGGCATAGAGAACCTATATTTTGGTGTTAATCTTAATAATAGAGAATTCTGTAAATACATGATATAACTAAAATTTGTCTTATTTTTTAGTTTTTTAATAATGTTGAGACTTTTTTGTATTTCTAATTTTTTAAAAAAGGAAAAATTATGTAATTTAGGTGTGCTTCAATATGCTTTATAGATTAGTATCTTTGACATTACCTGGAAAGATTTTTAATGTTCCTAATCTTGGATCCCATCCCCTAAACATTCAGATTACACATTAGGAGGCTGAACTAAAGTAGGTACATCAAATTGACCTGGTGAGCATTTAAAGAATACAGATGACTTGGCCCCAGGTAAAAACTAATGAATCTGAATGTCTTGAGAGGTCATCTGCCACCACATTTTTGGTTCCTATGGCAGGGGACTCACTATTCTTCAAAGTAATGCACTTTTTACTAGTTACAGTTGCAGTCGCTGTAAGCATTTCTTTTACTAATTACAGTCACTGTATATGCAAGCTGGAAGAGATCAATTATATCTGTGTGTTAAACTCTTCCAAACACAATACATAATATTAACCATGTTTGAAACATCACCTTCAGCAAGATTAAGGAGAATGTAGACTCAACCATTTGACAGGTGTTTCTGTTCATTTATTGAGCACTCTTATGTACCAAACATGAGACTTGAATCTTTACATTTATTCTCTGACTGGAGCTGTGGAAATAAATGAAAACCACCCAAATGAGAACAAAGGATATTTATTTAGTTTGCTATGTAGAAAGCCACTATCACCAACATTTGGCAGAGACTTAAAGGCAGGCAGAGGCATGGGAAAGATTTACAGTGAAAAAATAAAAAGGGAGAAGGCTTCAGGCATACTGTTTGCAAGTTTTTAGAATGGGGAGTCTGGAGGCATGCTAACTACAAGTGGAGGGTCTTATGTGACTAGTTTAGGGGAATATTTGGCTTTTTATCATTGGTCCTGAGTTGGAAATAAGGACAACTGAAAAAAAGAAAAGAAAAAAAGAGAAAGAGATTGGTGATCATGAACTAAATCCTGTTCATCCTGGGCCAATTGCTACAGAAGTTGTGGCTTGGCTCCCAGGGATGGTTGCTACAGAGGTTGTAAGTCAGTTTACTGTAATATATGGTCTGGCCACTTTCTGTTTGTGTATGTGTCTCTCAATCTTTACAACCAACAGTCTGGTATGCTTTATTAGATCTTTTTTTCATGACAAAGAAATCAAAGCACAGAGAAATTGAATAACTTTCCCAAGATCATAAATGTAAGTCAATGTAGTAGCTGGGATTTAAAATAAAGTCCAACTGATTGGAAGTTCTTACTCTTTCTCAACCACTACTTTACCTGTTTCACAATTAGAAATGATGTTTAAAAAACAGCAATCACTGTATCTATATTATCCATTCAAGTTTTTGCACTCTTCTTTTCCCATTTAACAGCTCTGGATTTATTCCAATGTGGATTATGGCTCATGCAAAATCAAAAGGTCTCAAGTAAAAAACAGTATTAATTTGGTCGGGTGCAGTGGCTCACACCTATAATCAGCGCACTCTGGGAGGCTGAGGTGGGCAGATCACCTGAGGTCAGGAGTTCGAGACCAACCTGGCCAACAGGGCAAAACCCCAACTCTACTAAAAAATACAAAATTAGCTGGGCATGATGGCATGTGCCTGTAATCTCAGCTACTTGAGAGGCTGAGGCTGGAGAAGCTCTTGAACCCGAAAGGCAGAGGTTGCAGTGAGCTGAGATTACGCCACTGACTGCACTCCAGTCTGGGCCACAGACGGAGACTCCGTCTCAAAAAAAAAAAAAAAAATCTATCTATCTATCTATCTATATATATATATGTAAATTCAAGACAGGAAATTATAACTATCATCAAAATAAAAAATAGTTTTACTTTGCATTGTTTCTAAAAATTAGTATTTTCAGAAATAAATGTTTATTTTAAAAATTTCTTCATCATATGTTATTGGGGTGGGGGATTAGGTTTGCCTAATTATAGATAATTTTGCCATGTTTGGGATAGACAGACAATTTTCTCTTTGGAATATTATCAGGCACACAGAGAAAAGTAGCCTAGTGGTAAAACCATAAAAAGTTTAGTGAGAAAAGAACCTTCTCTATACTGCTGCATATTTTCAGCATGACCTTAGAAAACTCTCCCTTTTTGCTTTTTTTATAAATAGAAAATTTTCAAAATCATATTTTTACATGTTCCTATTTCCTCACAGGATTTAATAGGTAGTTCTTGAAAGTGATCCGAAAGGATTTTTTAGAACTACCTGAATTCCTTCTATATTTTTAAATGTGAATTCTGTGGGCAAGGTAGAAATGAAAAGAAAAGAAAGAAATTCTGGTTTGATATATATGTTCTTACTGAAATTGACAATTCAAAAATAAAGAATAGTCTGGTGATGACTGAAAATTTTCAGTCATTTAAAAATATTTATCTTTTTAATAGTATGAACAAAGAGTTTGCAAGCAGATAATGTATTTGGTAAATGAATATTGTTTTAAATAATGTATATCCAACTTTTTTCCTTTTACTTGGATTGGTATCTTCTTCTTAGGCTTATGAGATAAAATGGATCTTGATACCTAAGAACTTTGATATAGAAAGGGATTTCAATGACAATTTCTTTTGTAATTTTGCATATATTTCTATGCTCTAGTGCAGAAATGTAAGATACAAGAGAAATGATACTTTAAAAATAACATTTCCTTATTAAATTTTTATCAGTTTAGAGTAATTTTAATTCTAAGTATATACTTTAATATGAGAGAAATATTCATTTCTCTCATCTGATCATTATTAAGTTCATTTTATTAGCCATCATGGAGATTATTTTGCTTCAGAGAACAACTTTCATCGGCTATTAAGTAGCAAAGGTACTTTTTGCGTTGAAGTATATAAAAGTGGCTAAGTGTCTTGTCTTTCTAGGTTTAACCTCTTTCTCTTTTAAAAAGAAAGTGAAGGGACAAAGTTCTTCAATACTAAATTGAACTAAAAGAAATTACATGAAAGAGAAGCATAACCTACTTAATCAGATTTTCATAGGATGTAAAATACATTATATGACAAAAGTTTTTGAGCTTAAAAATGATTCATAGTAACTTTTATACAGATGCTCCTTGACTTACAATGGGGTTGCAGTCCAATAAACGCATCAGAAAATGAAAATTTTTAAGTCGAAAATGCATTTAATACACCCAACCTACTGATCATCATAGCTTAACCTAGCCTACCTCAAATGTGTTCAGAACACTTACGGTAACCTACAGTGGGGCATAAACCTCTGACACAAAGCCTGTTGTATAATGAAGTCTTGGATATCTCATGTAATTTATTGATTACTGTACTGGATGCATATTAAGTTTGCATCATTGTAAAGTTAAAAATAGTAAATCAATCCATCACATGTTGAGGACCATCTGCAATTTAATAGATTAAAAATGTCAATTCTTTATAATGATAATAATTATTATAGTAAATAATAATAATAATAGATGATAAGTCATATTTCTTTCTTTTAAAATATTACTTAAAAGCTGGGGTTAGCAATAAGAACTATCCCAGGTCTATTTGTATTTAAAAGTAAACCTAAAAAAATATGATTTATTAAGAAGAATAGCATGTATATTTCAGTAAATTTGTTTTAATATGTGAGACAAAGGTGGGTTTCTTCATGTATTAATTTTAGCATAAAGATTTAAAAACTATTTGATGAATGTTTTCATTGTCTGCATATGACACCAAGTTTTCAATTGGGCAATTTATTAGATTTTTATTTTCCCCTTAGGACCTGTATTCTATTATATGAGCTGGATAGGTGTTGAGAGTGAGAAGTGTTGACACTGGAGTCTGGGATGAAAAAGTGAGAAAGGAAAGGAGTGACATAGCACAAGTATATATATATATTTGAAATATACCTCCAAAAAGCTAGAATAAATTCAAGAAAATAAATTTGCACTGGGGTGGAAAGGAATAATACTTATATAAGAGGAGTTGGTGGGGAAGGTCAAGAGTGAACTTTTATTGTTTTCAGTGTTGTTATGGAGTCATCATGGGTTGAGTTAGGCTTATGCCATTTTGTCCAGTAGCAGGAAAGTTTGAGATCCATAAAGAACATCATTCTCTATCAAAATACTTTCTAAAGATAACTTAGCAATATATTCTGTCCTTAAAATGTCATTCAAATTTGGTATTTATTATGAAGATAACACATAGAGGACATTGAGAAGTATGTAGTGGAAATAAATATTATCAGGGCCCAGCCACTGCCCTGTGTTGAGCACTATTATAAGCAAATTATTGGCCATGATATAAAGCAGGTTTAAACAAAGAAGCGTGGATATAATTTTGAAAGGAGATGATATTGAAAGAAGAAGAACTTTTTTTTGAGACACTTTAGGTTTATAATCTGAGTTTAAATTAATACACAATTTAGTTTCAGTTATTCTGGCTGACATTTAATTATCTAAGAAAAAAACTGCTCAAAGTTTGACAAGGTTGAATAAATTATTTTACCTTATTTTCCATCACAGTCACCTTTCTCTGGACCAGGATCCCAATTTTCTAGTATCACAAATTTAAAGATGAATGTCAGAAAGTGTGATAGTACTTGTACTATTTTGTACAATAGAAAGAGTATTATGGAAATTAAAAATCTATGATTTTTTTCTCTCAGAACTTCTGTGTGTGAAAATAAAAATAAAAATCTGTGAATATGATTTAATATATAAATTTTGATCATTTCTAGTGTTGTATATTTAAATTTAACTTTAGCTCACTATTAACAGGCTAAATTGAAAACAACCTTGTCAAAGCATGATAATTTTTTTTTTTACTTTTGAAAATATATACTTTGCATTTAAATAATAAATGCATAAGAAAAGCAAAATTATGTCTTTTGGGGATATTTCTGATAGCTTTGATAATTGTTACATTTTATGGAATTTACAGAAATGTAGATGCCATTCTTCAAAGGATGAATTGAGTTTATGACAGAGAGAAAAACATTTTAATAAAATGATCTTTAAAGCAACTCACATAGTAATTGATAACATACAATACATTATGTAAGTAATTTTTCAGAAACAACTATTAAAAACACCGAATTTTTATACTTTGGTCCAGTCTAAGTATTGGACATGTTGGAAATAGTGTAGGCTTGTTTTGCAAAGTGTTACCATTGGGAGAAATCAACTAAAGGATGCATGGGATTTCTCTGTGTTATTTCTTAAAAGTGTTTGTGAATCTACACGATTCTCAAAAGGAGTTTAATTTTAATTTTCAAATTTTTTTTGTATGGCAGGGTCTCACGATGTTGCCCAGGCTAGTCTTCAACTACTGGGTTCAAGCAATTCTCCTGCCTTGACCTCTCAAAGTGCTGGGATTACAGGCCTGAGCTACAGTGTCCAGCCAATTCTTTATATTTTTAATGTGTACTCTGCAGAAACTGTGAAGACAATCATTATGGTAATTCTGAAATATAAACATGAGGAAGGAATTAGTATTTTCTTAGTATCTACTACTGGCCAGGCAGTGCAGTAGGAAAAGTCCATATAGTATTAATCTCATATAATTCTCAGGTAAATCCCAAGGAATACATAGTATGATCTCCATTTTGTATGCTAGGAAATTATGCTATAAAAGAGTGAATGGATTTGTGCAAGGTAACATAGCAAACAGATTTCAGAGTTTCAATCTAGCTCTGTCCCGAAGTTCACGTCTACCAAATTTTTGTGTAGACATAGCCCTGCATATCCGTGGATGAATTATGTTGTTTTAGGACATGTGAAGAACTTACAGAAGGAACCAAGCTGTAAGGAAGCAAGAAGTTATCTAAAAGCTGTAGTAGAGAAAACACCTGAGAAAGAAGAAAGAAGATGGTCCCAATAAGAGAAAGGAAATAAGGCCCCCAACTTTCCTAGTAGGCATATTTGTAAAATCTGTATATATTATTTATGCTATTGAGAGTTATGGGTAGAATAAAGGAAAGTGAAAAAAAGTCAATTCAGTCAAGAAGGGGAGGGAATAATAAATATGATTTTGACCCTGTATGTGGTTGGAACACTAATTATAAGGAGGGTCTGTCCCCAAAGACAAAGAAATAAAAATGGAGAGTCATCTTCAAGAATAGCAAGGAAGGTAACTAATATGCAAGGTGATAATTTGCTAACCTATGGAAGGAGTCTTTCTGGTTTCATCTAGAAATCATTAAATCAGTGTTGCTAAATATTGTTTTATGTTAATAAAATCTTAAATCTATGTTGTGTGCCTCAAAAATGTCGTAAAGAAATTTATCTCCTTTAACAAATTCACAGGAGAGGTAAGTTTAATTTATTGAGACTGATTCCCTGAAATCTGGCCTCCCAGAAACAGAAGTTACATTCTGCTGAGCTCTGCGGGAATAGATAGTGCTTAGCAGTTGCAATCTTGATCAACTTATAAGGCTTGAACCTCAGCCTCCCTGCTCTCATTCCAAACGAAAAACCAGTGCTAAAATCAACTACAGATGTGAGCTTATGATGTAAACTGAAGTCAATGTGAGACTGGTGGGTAGGCTGGACTCCTGTTTTAATGTGGTATAGAGAAAAAGAACAAAAGCTCCTTACTCAAGCTGCAGCTTACTTAACTTCTAGCCAGTCAGCAACAAAAGACCCAAGAAGCTATGAACCACTAGTTCCTGTCTTAGAGAGGGGCTGGAGACTTCCCTGGGACCCTGCATGTGCAATTAGAAGTAAACTTCGCCTTATACTGGCCTCTTCCTCATTTTAATGCTGAAAATCACACCCAGGTGTGGAAATTTAAACTGCTAATGTTACGTGCAATGTATGAAAAAGCATGAGGGCGGGGCGCGGTGGCTCATGCCTGTAATCCCAGCACTTTGGGAGGCCGAGGTGTGCGGATCACGAAGTCAGAAGATGGAGACCATCCTGGCTAACATGGTGAAACCCCGTCTCTACTAAAATACATACAAAAAAATTAGCCGGGCGTGGTGGTGGGCGCTTGTAGTCCCAGCTACTCGGGAGGCTGAGGCAGGAGAATGGCGTGAACCCGGGAGGCAGAACTTGCAGTGAGCCAAGATCGGGCCACTGTACTCCAGCCTGGGCAACAGAGCAAGACTCTGCTCAAAAAAAAAGAAAAAAAAAAAGAGAGAGAAAGCATGGGAAGCCATTGTGCAAGCACTAGAGAAACCCCTCTTAAACATGCCCTGGCGAAATGCTCCCATACAGAAAGGCCCACCTACTACCCTCAGGGAGCAGCCAGTCCTTCTTCCGTTGTGCTGGCTCCTGTGTGCACAAGCTCCATAAACTTTCACTTTCTCTTTGCTGTGTCTGGTCATCACTCTTGAATTCTATTCTGGGAGAGTACAAGAAGCCAGGGCAAGCCACTGGTAACAAATGTTGTGCCAGTAAATATGGCTATTTAATCTGGCTGGGCTTCCACCAGGGAAGAGTGTGGACCTTGCCTAATCATATAGTTAAAAAGCCACGGAGCTCAAGGATTTAGGGTTACATTCTAGCTTATGACATCTTGACCTGCTGGATATTTGAGAACTACCCTAAAATAAAAGGGTGATGCAGACCCTCAATACACACACACACTACTGATGATGTCAATATGAGTTTTCACCAATGAACATAGCTCCATTAGGCTTTATGTGTCTATCCTTTGGCCATGTGCCCTTGCTTGCATTCTGCAAGGGTAACACATATCAAACAAAGATATTAATACTCATACAACTCTTAATCTCAATTGGCAAGCAGTATTTAAGATGACGGTAATATTTTTGTTACCCAAATAACAGGAAACATCACGAGTTAAGTGTCAAAGCTTCATAATCTTGAGTTGAATGTTTATTTTAAGATTCCTGGGACTCTTAGGACAAGAAAGCTTTACCATCTTTTGCTTCCACTATTCAATCAGAAACTTTCCTAATATCACCCCCTCCACCCCTTCTCTGTCCTCTTTCTCTCTCCTTCTTTGATGTATGCATTTCATTTACATACATTGTAGTTATTATTATGTAATCTGGAACCCTTTATATATTTAAGGCTTGTGTTTCCTAGAGTGAATTGTTGCAAATCATGTTGTTTTGATAAGCATATTTCTATGGCAAATCGTGAAACAATGCACATTATTCAGGGGAGTGATCTATGTTTTCATAGGAAGAATGTTTGTCTCTTTTTGTTAAGAGGTAATTCTCTTTTGGGAAAATAATTTCTACACTGTTTTGCACATTCTGTGTCCTTTTTGGACAGTGCATATACACAAAATTTTTGAGTCTTTCCTTTGATATTGATGAGCAGTCGAGGAAGACTGACAAATCAAGAATGTGTCATGAGACCTACGTTCTAGAGTGGTAGGAGAATTTAACATCAACCCTTTTACCCTCTGACTCAATAATTGTATAATAATCCACAGGTGTATTGTTACTCCACCCCACTGTTGTTTCAGGGTTAGCCACTAAAATTGGCAGGCCATATTCCTCAGTGTTGTTTTCTCAAGATGCTGTTTACAGCTATTCTGAGGCAACAAATAATTAGAAACATGAGTCCAGATAAGTTAATGACAATACATGTTTATGAAGAGGCAGTAAGCATTTGCTTTTTCAACACATATTTGTCATTATTTTTGTGAGTTTTTGTCTAGGGGGTAATCACAGGCTCTGATTCTCTTCTCCCTCTCCTTATACTGACACATCTAATTCTATCAGTCCCCACTGACTGTGAGGATTTTAAAGATATATTACCATGTTTTGAGCTAGATGTATCTCCGTGGATTATGAGCAAGGACATTCTGCTACTTTGTTCTGTTTGTGTTTATCTTGATATTTACAGATTTCTTCATTCCAAAATAACAGTAGCTGTAAATGTAATGAGTCTTCTTGTTCTTTCTTCCATGGAAACATTAGATGTCAGACAGGCTTGAATATTTAATCACCACCTATTTGTACAAACTCTTCTAATTTCATTTTTCATATCAGAGCCTTTGGGGATTTTGATGATATTCTTATGGCACTAAAGCTTTTCTAGAAAGAGACACATCTTCTGATGAAAAAAAAATCACTACTAGAGATTAACATAAAATCCTGTTTTGTAAATCAAGAAATCCCCACTTACACTAAATAAATAAATGTGTTTGCTTTCGGAATCCAAATAAATATGAATAGAATACAGGTTACATTAGCAATGCTGTAATAAGTAGCTTAAAAGAAACACAATAAAGCATAAACAAAGCATTAATAAAGCATAAATATTGATGGGTTTTTTAAATGAAATAATGTGTTAGGAATATAATATCTCTCCATAAAAGAAAGGACTATAGAATGTGACTAGCAATGTTACTTTCTTTTGGCATTTTTTACTTTAGGAAATTGTTTTCTAATTAATCTAGATGATATAAAAGAGGTGAAGATCTCTGATATGCTGCTTTGGATTTGTTCTATGTCAAGAGAAAAATCTCATTAATACCTACTTACTGTGAAATAATATAATGATTTTCACTGTAAAACAAATGTTTTACCTCGATTTGAGCTTCAAGAAAGTAAATAAATTGAGAACAGATTGGAAAACATTTAAATCTAATCTCCCCAACCCCCACCATCAAGTCTCTTTAAGTAAATTCCAATTACTTGGTTTTTTACTCTCTGTAATAGAAAAATATAGAAGACCGTGTAACCACAGCCATTCTCTGTATCCATGGGTTTCACAACCATGGCTCAAAATTATTTAAAATCAAATTAATAAATAGAGTAAAAAATAAAAATACAATGCAATACAAATAAAAAAGCAATTCAATATAACAACTATTTACATAGCATTTACATTGTATTATGTAATATTATTATAAGTCATCTAAAGATGATTTGAGGTATATAAGAGGATGTATGTTACATGCAAATATTACACAATTTCATGTAAAGGACTTGAGCATCCGTGGATTTTGAGCATCCTACTTGAGTAGGGAGTGGGAATGGGGAGACATCCTAGAACCAATCTCCCCAGATACCAAGGGATGATTGTATTTTCAAAAAACATACTTGACTAGGGGAACCCAGGATGTAAATGTATTAAACTTTAAATAGTAATTAACAATGAATGCAATCAACATAGAAGAAAGCATCTGTATAAGTACAAAATAAAATGAATGGTGGAGACAATAAAAATTATGACCTAAGAGAGGGAGACACACTCATGAGGTTATGGGGCAAACAGCCACCCTATATATGGAGAGGCAGTTTCATCTGCAAGGAGACAACCAAAACCTACTTACATGGAACAGAAGCTACTGCAACCATAAACTAAAAGGAACACTTAAATGAAGAACTTCTGGAAGCTGAGTGCGAACTGGCATTAACGTAATAATCTCCTGGGGAGCACAGACCTTTACCTCCTATATCTGCACCCAGTTCTTATAGTGCAGACCTGAAGAAAGATCCTTTATGAGTTCTGGAAGGGGAGGGGAAGAATGACTTTAATGAAATATGCCCAGAGTCTTTTATAATGCAAAAGCTTAAATTCTAAGGGAAATGACTTTGCAAAGCCCTTCGCCCATTGGAAAAGTGTCATGTGATCCATATCAAATGATGCAGAAAAACACTTAATAAAATTCAACATATATTCAAAATAAAAACTATCAGCAAGCCAAGAGAGGAACTTTCTCAACTGGATAAAGAACATCTATAAAAGCCTATAATTAATATTATACTTCATGGTAAGGAACTGGACACTTTCTCCTTAAGATTAGAAACAAGGAAAGGATGCTTTTTCTTACCACTCACACTTATTTAATTTGGTACTTAAAGTCCTACCTAGTTAAATAAAACTAACAATGCAATAAAATACATACATATTGGAAACAAATAAAACTGTCTTGTTTGCAGATAACATGATTATCGAGGTAGAAAATCACCAAAAAAACTATAAAAATCCTCTTGGAAATAATAATGGAATATATCAAGGTCACAGGATTCAAGGTCAACATACAAAAGTCAGTTGCTTTGCTATGTGATAGCATATTGGTCAGGGTTCTCCAGAGAAACATAATCAACTGGAGACATAGATAGATAAAAGTAAATTTATTATGAGAATTGGCTTAGGCAATTATGGATGCTCAGAAGTTCCACTGTATGCTGTCTACAAGTTGGAAAACAATGAAGGACAGAGAAACAGGGCTGGCGGTGGGGGATTCTGGAGTAAGTCCCAGAGTCTGAAGGGCTGAGAACCATAAACTGTGACATACAAGGGCAAGAGAAAATGAACTGCCCAGCCCAAAAGGGGGAATTCTAAAATATACCTGGCCAGTACCCAAAACTATCAAGGTCATCAAAAACAAGGAAATTTTGAAAAATTGTCACAGCCAAGACGAGCCTAAGGAGACATGAAGACAAAATGTAATCAGGAAAATTGGATGAAATCTTGAGATTAAAAAAAGGAAAAAAGCTCATTAGTCAAAAACTAAAGAAATATGAATCAAATGGATTATCATTAATAATTTATTGATAACATGATTAATATTGTCATATTAATCATGATTAATATTATGGTATATGACAAATATACCATACTAAAACAATGTGTAAATGATGAGAGAAACTGGGTATGGTATATACAAGAACTTTCCATATTATCTTTGCAATTTTTCTCTAAAGCTAAAACTTTTAAAAAACAAAAAAAAATTAAGAGGTACTTGAATCTGTATTTCTGAATAAAAGCAATGACTAATTTTGTTAACATTAACATGTCTAAAGATAAAAGACATATTTATCAGAGGTTTGATTTAAAGCAGCAATGGCAGCTACTAGCTAATTCCTTATTCAGAACATTCCACCAAATGTTTTTCTACATATTACTGATTTCCAACTTGACTGGATATTGTTTTGTGTCAAGCTAAAAAATAACCAGAGCATAATATTTGCTGAGAGCTTAAAGTTTACAATAATTGGCTATTTTCAGCTGATAAATTTGCTTTTATTACTTTTGGCAAAATTCACAGTTGATTGAGTGAATGTGGAAGAAATGTCTTATTTTTCTTCCTGAAAGGTTATAAATATTCTGGAACACTTTTTAAAGTAAGTTGGGTCAAAATGGCAAGTCAATATCAAAGTGGACTCCAAAAGAAATCTATATTGAAATCTGTTCACAGTGTAGATGTTTTGAAAGTCTTTATTTTGTATCTGCCTACAACTGATCGTCTCTGAAGAAATACTAACAAATTGCTAATTATAAGATAATTTAATGCTGAAAGATATAAATCCATGTCTTCAAATCCATGTATTTAAAAATATTGCCCTTAGTCTCAGTTCTTCCCTAAAGCCTCTGTTGCACATTATTGTAACCACATTTTCTCTAAATTGTTAATAAGCAACTTTTTGAAATACATAATTTAAAAATGATAATTTATATTGAAACTTAGGTCTTACACAGATGCTATGAAATGATTACTAAAGAATGTTTTGTTTCCAAAGAATCTTTGGATAGATTAGACTCAGAATGTATAGGTGAATTAAATGCTTTGCATTTTCTGCATTCAGTATCCTAAAGCTGTTCTCTTTTCCTTGAGGAAAACATCACAGTAGATAAGACATGCAAATGTAATTATTCCTGGCTGCCATTGTACTCTGATCCTAGGATTGAGAGAAAATTTGGAGTCTTTAACTGTGAAATGTAGGGAACACATGTGCAAGAGTCTTCAGCAGATCCATCCCCCATTTCAGCAAATAGGCTACATACAGCAGCAGGACAATCCAAGAGACGAATTGGAAGCACTTTATCTTCCTAATGCATGCTAGCAAGATCAAGACTTCCAGTCCTTAGGGAAGATAGAGTTCAGTAAAATGAAACATATTTAGCAACTTTTTCTAAATTTAGTGCATTCATTGGTGCATACAGAACTGGTAATTGTACATGTAAGTAGCTATTTTGTTCTAGTGAACATCTGTTTGCAGATCCAATGTGCTGGTTAATGGAAAGGGAGATACTGGAGAAATGTTAACACCTGTCTTTAGAAGATTTACCTATTTATACTTAATACACATGCTCTAAAAGTCTTCTGTTTTTAAAAAATGAGAAAAAATATAATCATGTGCATTCATAAGCAGCTATTATATTCTCATCCTTTGGTAAAGTGTCTATGAATAACATAAAAATATGAGACATGATCCCTGACATTGGCAGGCTTATAATATATTTAGAATGATAAAACTAAATAGCTAAATCAAAAAATGAACAACTCAAAACATAGTCATTTGCAAAGGACTCTGAGAACAATAGACAATTTTGAGTTAGGACAGCTGGGTTGAAATACCTGATGGAAGTGACAGAGTGAACTTGGGCTAGTCAACCTCTCTGAATAGTTTCCTATTTGATACAAAGGAGATACAGTTACTATTATTTAACTTATTGGACTCTATTTTGAAATACCCACCGAGCATCCACGTGCAGGCAGAAAGACAGTGAATTTGTTTGACCCCCTCTTAAGACTTTCAGATAACACAAAGGTAATTGCATCAACAGAGACCTATTGTATTCTTTGACCAAATAAGAAGTATTACTATTATGAAGATGAGTAATCCAGCAAGAGTCACAGGTGGTTGTTGACCCATGCCACCCTCAGTCTCCAAAGGGCAGACGTCTTTGTTCATCTTCTTAACTGAAAAATCCAAAAAAGCCTGAAAACCATAGATAATCAATAAATATTTTTAAAGAGCAAATTAAAATGTGACCAGAAGTTCAATATAGTTTCCTAGTTACTGACATGGTTTGGCTGTGTCCCCACCCAAATCTCATCTTGAATTCCTATGTGTTGTGGGAGAGACCCAGAGGGAAGTAATTGAATCATAGGGGCAAGTCTTTCCTGTGCTGTTCTCATGACAATGAATAAGTCTCACAAGATCTGATGGTTTTGTAAAGATGAGTTCCCCTGCACAAGTTCTCTTTCTCTTTGCCTGCTGCCCTCCATGTAAGATGTAAGAAGCAACTTGCTCCTCCTTGCCTTCCACTATCATTGTGAGGCCTCCCCAGCCACATGGAACTGTAAGTCCATTAAAACTCTTTTATTTTTTTGTAATCTGCCCAGTCTTGGGTATGTCTTTATCAGCAGTATGAAAGCAGACAAATACAGTAAATTCGTACCAGTAGAGTGGGGAGCTGCTGTACATACCTGAAAATGTGGAAGAGACTTTGGAACCGGGTAACAGGCAGGGATTGGAACAGTTTGGAGGGATTAGAAGAAAACAAAAAAAAGTGAGAAAGTTTGGAGCTTCCTAGAGACTTGTTGAATGGCTTTGCCCAAAATGCTGATAGCGATATGGACAACGAATTCCAGGTTGAGGTGGTCTCAGATGGAGATGAGGAACTTGTTGGGAACTGGAGTAAAGTTGACTCTTGCTATGTTTTAGCAAAGAGACTGGTAGCATTTTGCCCCTGACCTAGAGATTTGTGGAACTTTGAACTTGAGAGAGATGATTTAGCGTAACTGGCAGAAGAAATTTCTAAGCAGCAAAGCATTCAAGATGTGACTTGGGTGCTGTTAAAGGCATTCAGTTTTATAAGGGAAACAGAGCATAAAAGTTCGGAAAACTTGCAGCCTGACAATGCCATAGAAAATAAAATCCCATTTTCTGAGGAGAAATTCAAGCTAGCTGCAGATATTTGCATAAGCAACGAGGAGCCAAATGTTAATCACCAAGACAATGGGGACAATGTCTCCAGGGCATATCAGAGACCTTTGCAGCAGCCCTTCCCAACACAGGCCCAGAGACCTAGGAGGAAAAAAATGGTTTCATGGGCCAGGCACGGGGTACCTCTGCTGTATGCAGTCTAGGGACTTGGTGCCTCATGCCCCAGCCACTCCAGCCATGACTAAAATGGGCCAAGGTACAGCTCAGGCCATGGCTTCAGAGGGTGCAAGCCTCAAGCCTTGGCAGCTTCCATGTGGTATTGAGCCTATAGGTGCACAGAAGTCAAGAATTGAGGTTTGGGAAACTCTGCCTAGGCATCAGATGATGTACATAAACGCCTGGAGGTCCAGGCAGAATTTTGATGCAGAGGCAGGGCACTCATGGAGAACTTCTACTAGGACAGTGCGGAAGGGAAATGTGGGGTGGAAGCCCCCACACAGAGTCCCCACTGGGGCACTGCCTAGTGGAGATATGAGAAGAGAGCCACAATCATCCAGACCCCAGGTTGGTAGATCCACCCACAGCTTTCACCGTGTGCCTGGAAAAGCCTCAGACACCAAGGCCTGGAAAGCAGCCCAGAGGGAGGCTGTACCCTGAAAAGCCACAGGGGTGGAACTGGCCAAGACCATGGGAACCCATCTCTAGCATCAGCATGACCCAGATATGAGACATGGAGTCAAAGGAGATGATTTTGTAACATTAAGATTTGACTGCCCTGCTGAATTTTTGACTTGTATGGGGCATGTAGCCCCTTTGTTTTGGCCAATTTCTTCCATCTGGAATGGCTGTATTTACCCAATGCCTGTACCCCCATTGTATGTAGGAAGTAACTAACTTGCTTTTGATTTTACAGGCTCATAGGGAGAAGAGACTTGCCTTGTCTCAGACGAGACTGCCTTGTCTCAGATGGGACTTTGGACTGTGGACTTTTGAGTTAATGATAAAGTGAGTTAAGAATCTGGGGGACACTGAAAAAGCATGATTGGTTTTTAAATATGAGGACATGAGATTTGGGAGGGGCCAGGGGCAGAATAATATAGACTGGCTGTGTCCCCACCCAAATCTCATCTTGATTTCCTACGTGTTGTGGGACGGACCCAGTAGGAGGTAATTAAATCATGCGGGCAAGTCTTTCCCATGCTGTTCTCATGACAGTGAATAAGTCCCACAAGATCTGATGGTTTTATAAAGAGGAGTTCCCCTGCACAAGTTCTCTCTCTCTTTGCCTGCTGCCATCCATGTAAGACGTGACTTGCTCCTCCCTGCCATCTGCCATGATTGTGAGGCCTCCCTAGCCATGTGGAACTGTAAATCCATTAAACCTCTTTCTTTGGTAAGTTTCCCAGTCTTGGGTATGTCATTATCAGCAGCATGAAAATATACTAATACAGTTACTATCTCAGTCAGATTTTTAAACAATGCATCATGAATCACAGTGCAACTCTATATTGTGAAAGTCAGCATGAAAATATACTAATACAGTTACTATCTCAGTCAGATTTTTAAACAATGCATCATGAATCACAGTGCAACTCTATATTGTGAAAGTCATATAACTGTAGTATGTTACTTTAAATTTTATAGAGTGATTTTAAACAAACTGAAAATAAAAGGGTCAGTCTGTTTGGGGGCAGCAGGAAAAGTGATAAGAGCTAGAACTAAGGAGGAAGGAAACTATCAAGGGATTGAGTAGATGAAAACAGCAGAGAGGGAAGTATCTAACAACATTGTTCAATGCTGGGTTGAGTGGTACAGACTGAAAGTTTTTAAGAATTTATTCATAAAAAGGCATCCTACAAAAGGTAAAATGAAATGTTGAACTTTACGACAATATTGGTAGAATCTCCAAAGTGAGGAAAGTGTTTGCAGAAGAAATGTACAAAAGCCTAAGTGAAATACAAAAAGATAAGTCTACTAATTTGTAATAAATAGACTATAAAAGAGCAAAAACACATTATTTTATCTTCTTTCCTAGGCTCCTACCGTTGTTCATTAATGTTGTTCAGCATATGCTCCAACACCTCAAGCAATCCTTCAGTTAGGGGTTCCTGAGCCATAATACCTGCCTTACAGAAAGGACTGAATTGAAGGTAGAATCAATATTGCAGGAAATAAGAGAATAATGTGTGTTCTAGAGCACTAGAAATAGTATTGGCCAAGTATTAAAAAGTAAAAAATTGTTTGGAAGATGCTATGCTTTGTTAGTGATGCTAAGAAAGAAATAGAACACTATTGACAATCATAAGTTAAGGAAACAAAATGGTAAGTGTAAGATTTAAGGAAGGGATAACTACAATGGGTTAACAATATCCTTGAAAAAAAAAGTGGGGGGATTGGTAAAGGCATACAGGTAGGAAGGGAAGCCAATCTAAACAAAAACAACTTATTAATGATTAGACCAATCAGAAAAGAAAGGAAGGTAGTAATGAAATGATATACTTTAAATAAAGTAAACACATGTGATACTTTCAAAATAACAGAAAGATTAAAGAAGATGCCATGATATGGATTCTCAATAACATAGGTACATAAATTATAAAGTTCAGAGGAAAAAAAACAGTACTTTTCTTATTTTAGAGACATGTTATAAAACTTGTTTTTTACTTTGCTCATGTTGTGCGGCCTCTGAATATTTGCCCACTTATTAAATAATCTTAAAAAAAAGTGATCTTTTGTTTCTTAATATTCTCCCTTGAGCATTGTGGTAAAGGGGAAGTAAATACCGATTATTGACTTAATTTGTATACTTAAATTTTAAATATCTGAGTCCACTAAAAGAGATTGGTCATTCTTTCATTTCAAAATCATGAGTTTAGTTTTTACTAGTGTTGTCAAATTTAGCAAATAAAATTAAAGGGTATCCAGTTAAATTTGAGTTTCAGATAAACAGCAAAGCAAATTGTTATAGGTTTGTCCCAATTTTTTTTCAAAAATTTGTAATCTTTTTAATCTGGCAGGCAATTTTCAATGAATAATGTTTTCAGCTCAAGAACAGCAGACAAAATTATTAAATATCTCTTATGTTAGTGTTTTTCATAACTGAGAGATGGACATATGGGACACTGAGTCTAGCTGTGATGTTCTTGTCCCTGAAGTTACGACAATGAATAATAGTAGATTCATTCAGGTTAAAAAATACTCGAGATCTCTGGACTTGAACAAAGATTATATAATCAAACTACTCATATTTTTTTGACTGTAGAAGGACCTAACTAATGCATGTATTAACCCAGTATTTTCAAGTTTTCAAAGAATACAATAAATCCATAATAACATTTCTAATATTTCAAACTTTAAATAAGTCATTTTAAATAAAATACATAAATTAGTCTCCTAACCTTTTAGAAAAATCAAACGAGAAACAAAAAATATCCCTCTGGGCAGCATAATTAAATTTTATTTGGTTCTGAATTGCTACTTTTAAAAATTAAACATGATATGTTAGAAAATAAATAACTCCATAAATTAACCAAATACTTTAATCTAAAACATTAACTCACATCAAATGTTGACCCCAGATTGAGAAAATACGTAATATATTTTACTAAATTTAAGGATTATAAAATTATCTTGTCCACTGTCATTTTACAAGTGAGAAAACTAGAGAGCACAAATATTTAAAACTGTTGAGATTCCCTGAGCTTCCTCTAAGGTATCACAACCACGTGGAAGTTCAAAAGGCCACTCTCTTCCGTCTTACCCACTCCAATCCAGGGCCTTCAATAGCCCATATGAACTTTTATGTAGATTGGAAAAATGTCCCCACTTCTTAAATGGATGAATAAGAAGAATATCTGCCACATCTATCAACTTAGTTGTTCAGGAGATGACAGGGAAGGCTCTGTTAAGGAGAATATTCCCATCTCCTTTCTGGCCCATACTTGTTCTGAGCAAAAAGTTAAGCCAGAAGAGCACAGGCAAAATTTCAGTTCCCGTTTGTCCTTTGAGAAGATGCTTTTATGCTATGCACAAGATGCACCCCTATCCAAGGTGACTGTGTACTCATTGTTGGTTCCTTTGTTAGATTCTCAAGTTCATACTGTTTTCCCAAGATTTTGTACAACCAACCTATTGGTTTGCTTGTTTTTCTGTCCATGGTAGATTTGTCTTCAGTGGAATGTCAGGAATTCTTTTCTAACCACCATAGTGGTTCTTCCCCTCTATTCCTACTGAATGCCCCTCCCTCGGCATCTACTGACTATACCCTAATTATACACGGTCACATGTTGGCCCTTTTGATGTTACAGTGCCTCATTCCTATTCTTAAAAAAAAATTAAACTGTAAGATATGCAGCATAACAGGTCTGCTTCCCTTTAATTATACTAATAGTTATCAAGGAATTTTTCTGACCTAAATCTGTGCTTTCCTATGTTTTCTTTCACTTAATCAAATTATTATAGTGTCATATTAATACATGGCCATGACTTCCATGATTAATTATGTGTTAATCACATAATTGTTGAATATGTGTTATATTAAAACAACTGTTAGCTTATATGAAATAGTTTCCAAATTATAACACATTATTTTAATTTAAAAGTTTAACTGTTATTTTTAGAACATTCTATAGCTTTCTGGAGGTGTCAGTTTCATCTAATACAAAATGAAACACATTTTCTCTCCTTCTGGGCATCCAGCTATATTACATTTCTTACTTTCCCTTGCAATTAGTTGTGGTAATGTGACAGAGTTCTAGCCATAGGATTTGAAGGAAGAGATGGAAGCCATTTCTAGGCCTGGTCTATAACATACTCCCAATCCGGAAAACTTGATATTCTTTTCCCTTTTGTTAGATTGACACAGACTAGCACTGTGATCATGGAGACCACTTTTCAATCACAGACACATGTGTTAGAAGGATGCTAATTCCCCAAATCACAAATTGGAGAATAGCTACCTACCTATCAGAAAAACCTCTTTTAGACTTTATTTGAACATGAAATAAGCATCAATTATGTTTGGGCTATTATCATTTTTGGATTTGCCAGTTACAGAAACTAACATTAGTTTAACTAAAACATGGTCTTCATCATAAAATTAGACTATAAGACAGGAATCTTAAGCAGTGATGGGCATAGGATTATGCGTACCTCAAAAACTGTTATATTTAATCCTCATTTTATGGGAAACATTTTCTGGGGAATACAGCATTAAAATAGAGAGCAACAACTTTTTTTACTAGGGTAATGCCAGACTTTATTGATTGCATTTTAGGCAGAAATGCTATGCAACACAAATCTGGAATTTGGGAACTGGTTTAAGCCTCAAGCTGGTCAAAAAGTTATCACTGAGAAAATATGTTCAAATGTTTTACGAATCTTTGAAAGATTAACTTTTCATATACTCTAGGATTCAGTTTTCTGTTGACCCCTGGTGTGAGAAGTATATGCTTTGTCTCAAATGCATCTGTCTCAATTTTATAGGCCTTTATATCTCGGTGTGCTGCACATGTGCCCTGTGCCCTTTTACTGATGACACATAATAGAACCTGGAGTTCAGTTTGAAATATATAGAGATTTTCTGTTTTGAGGACAGAGAGGTGATTGTATTCAGAAAATAGTTGCCAATAAGACTATTAAATTCAGAAGAGTTAGAAAACTTAAGTGCTTAAAGATGGATATAGATACAGATGATACAGATATATCTCCAATGAATAATTCAAAATAACCTTACTTATAACTTACAAGGCTGAAGGCATGAATAAAAATACTACAGTGTATAATTCATTTCCATAGTTAGGCTTTTCCCCAAAAAATAGCTTTTAAAAGATTGGACAATATTTTTAACTTCATCTAATAAATTTTGGGTGATATTGTAATCTAAAATTTTCAACAATATACGAACAGTATTCTTAAGACTGAATATTTACAAATTATTGTATGCCTGCACCCAAGTTAAGCATAAGGACAATGCTGGAAACTTTAGGAAGACAGATTGACATTTTCTAATAACGAAAATCAGAAATTACATCTGCCATTATCTGTCATTTCTGGACATTGAGTCAATGTTAAATTCTTCTTCTTCATTTTTAAGAAAAATAAATGGAGAGAAGAAAAGACTGCTTTGGAGAGAAAAAGCTTGAGCTCATGTATTTGGCTAATGATAACTTACAAGCCCACTGTATTTCACCATGAAACAAAATGTCTGGCACTTTTGCAGCATACTGGACATACAACAAGTGTCCATGGACTAAGTGAATGGATTAGTTCCCAATAACAAAAATAAAATAAGGCTTTACAATTATTTGAATTATTCATGGAAAACCACATAAATCCTGAAAAGGAGAATACTCATATTTTTGAACTTTTAAGCAAAACCAGACAAATTTGCTAGAAGTACTGTTGATCCTCAAAGAAAAGGCAATATATACACATATAATACATAACAATGAAAATTTAAAAATAATTTTCAATTTTAAAAATATATTTCTGGAGTTATATTCTCATTACTTTTTTATAAGTAATACTTTGGTACACTTCCTATTATCAGGTAACAATACTACATAAGTAGTTTGTAATCATTACCTTATTTAATGGTTGCAAACAACTCTATGAGGTACACAGTTTTCCTCATTTTTACAAATTAAGACTATTTATTTTACTTTTCTAAACAAACATATTGTGCTTATTAGGGCTGGAAAGCATGCTAAACATTTTAGAAGTATGAACTTGCTTAAACATCATAATAACCCTCTGAGGTAAGGACCATGATTATATACAATTTTCGGATGAGGAAACTGAGGGGCAGAAAGATGAACTACTTTGCACAAGGTCTTACTGCTACTTGGTGGAACAGGAATTCAAACTGGGACATTCTGGCGCCAGACCAACACTTCGAGTGGTAAAGTTAATTGTCTGAGAAAACACAGCTCTTAACTGATGAGTAAGATTTAAACTAAGGTCTACCTGCAGCATAACCATCAGACTCAAGGAAAAGGGTCCCCTGCCCTGGTCCTGTTTTTAGAGGGTCTCTCTCTAGTCCTCCTCTCACCAAGCTTCTTTCTATGCACTTGTACCTGATGCCTTCCTTTTGGAACCATACTGCTAGCAACTAGCACCCAGAATTGCCCCTGCCAGCTGAAGCATGCCTGCCCCTGCTTCGAGGTTTACTGATGTCTCCAAAGAACTGACTGCACCATCAGATATGACCCCCAGGTATGACAAAGCTTGGACATATATGCTAAGGGCTTCCATACATATGTATAAAAAAAACTCTGATGGTTCAAGACACATCCAGAGTCGGGGAGGAATGGAGGTGGGTCATAGTCCAGAGGCCAGCAGCCATATCTCTTCATGCTTCCATGTTTCAGTGCAGAACTCCAAAGAGTTTGAGCATTCTAAAGGTAAATATGAACATCCAGGTATTGTGAAGAATATTTATCAAGTGAAAAGATAAGATGTAATTTATTAGTTTCTTTCCTTCTTCTTCTTCTTCTTATTTTTTTTTTTTTTTTTTTTTTGAGACAGAGTCTTGCTCTGTCACCCAGGCTGGAGTGCAGTGGCACAATCTTGGCTCACTGCAACCTCCGCCTCCCGGGTTCAAGTGATTCTCCTGCCTCAGCCTTCCAAGCACTTGGGACTACAGGCACGTGCCACCACGCCTGGCTAACTTTTATTTTTAGTAGAGACAGGGTTTTACCATATTGGCCAGGCTGGTCTCGAACTCCTGACCTCATGATCCACCCACCTCAGCCTCCCAAAGTGCTGGGATTATAGGTGTGAACCACTGCGCGCAGATTCTTTTTTTTTTTTTTTAACAGAGAGTCTTACTCTATTGCTCAGGCTGGAGTGCAATGGCGTGATCTCAGTTCACTGCAACTGCCACTTTCTGGGTTCTGGTGATTCTCGTGTCTCAGCCTCTCAAGCAGTTGGGGTTACAGGTGTGCACCACCATGCCCAGCTAATTTTTTTGCAGGGGCTATTTTTAGTAGAGATGGAGTTTCACACATTGGCCAGGCCGGTCTCAAACTCCTGGCCTCAAGTGATCCACCTGCCTTGGCCTCCCAAAGTGCTGGGATTACAGGCTTGAGCCATCATGCCTTGCCTGTATTTTATTAGTTTCTTAGTTTGCAACACTTCCCCATTTAGATATATGGCATGTGACCTCAATTTGAACTTTAGCTAGGCCCTACAATTGTTAGGATTGGATTAATCTATTCTAGAAAACACTCATTACTAAACCTTATGCTATTTTGCATCGTTGTATGTGGATATAAAATGTGAAGATAAAAATGATTGAGTACAGGATTCTAGCATTTCCATGGAAAGATGAAAATTTTCTTCCCTGAAATGTATCCTATCTATCTTTTATTGAACTTTATTATTTAGACGTACAGAAGAGTCAATAATGAGGTGCTGAGAAATTTTGAAAATGGTGATCCGAGAACAGCCATAGCAGGATTGGGAATAGGGTAAAGCCTGAGGGGCAACTAAGGTCTGGAGTTTGATAAGACACTTCCCCAAATGTTGTGCCCTAGGCATCTCACCCTCAACCTGGCTCTGAAAATTGGCCCTGGATTCCACCTTAGGGATTTCTAGATTTATTGCCCTTTGGTTGCTATCTTAGTCCATTTGTGCTGCTATAACAAAATACCTGAGACTGAGTAATTTATAAAGAACAAAAATTTATTTCTCACAGTTACGGAGGCTAAGAAGTCAAAAATCAAGCATCTGCAGGCCCAGTGTCTGGAGAGGACTTGGTCTCTTCTTTCAGGATGACACCTTGTTGTTACATCCTCACATGGCAGAAGGCAGAAGGGCAAAAGGGGTCTAGCTAATTCCCGTCAGCTTCCTTACAAGGTTGCTAATATCATTCATGAGGGTTCCATCTTCATGACTTAAAGACCTCCTAAAGGCCTCACCTTTGAATACTATCATATTGGGTCTTAAGTTCCAATATATGAATATTGGGGAACACATACATTCAAGCCATAGCAGAAGCTACCACCCCTCTTCTAACCATTTATTTAGGCTGAGAAAATAGAGTAAGTTGAAGTTTCTACACTGCTTCACAAAGTATTATTTGTGCAGTCTGACAACTAAAATACCCTTCTTACAAATTTCTGTGATCCTGTTTTTGTGGATGGCACCAGAACTTTTGATAGATATTCCACCATGTTAGCAATCCATCTTCTTTAAAAATTTTAGCAACAGTAAAGAAACAGTATATCATTTGATGTGAAAAATGCTTCCAATTTGCAATAACATATAACTTCAGAAGAAATCAATGTTATATCAGCTAAGAGTTTAGCAAGAATATATGAAAAATAACAGTCAACCACACTAAGACTAGCCATAAAGAAAAAAGAAGAAAAGACAATTACACAAGGCCAACCTCTCTTCTTAGAGATAGAATTTCCAGGAAAAAAATCTTTTTTATTATGTTATTATATATCCATTTTGAAAAATGGGCTTTGAAAAGCCTAGTCACACATGAGTAAAAAATGATGCTTATAGCAAACCCAGTAGTAGATTAAAGCCATACACTTTGTGAAAGGAAAAAACTATTATTGAAAAAGTTCAGAAACTTTTTGTATTCCATTCAAAAAGTTTTCTATCTGACCATTTTTAATAACTTTTCTATTGGAAGATTTTTATATTATGAAGGTAAAATGGAAGTGTGGTCATATCTAGTTCTTTAAAAATGCTCCAAATTATATAGGGAGAGCTCAAACAAGAAACCTAAATCGGATTTCAGCTTTTTCTCTCCTTGTAGTCTTTTTTCTGGACACTCTGCTATTACATGGTCCACTTCACCTGTCTAGTTAGAGATGGTTGCACTGATGTTGAACGACACCTGTCTTCCTAAGTCTTGGTCTTTGCAATAAGGACTCATCACTCATCTTTTAGCAGTGGGTCACATAATATTTATTTTATGATGCATCCTTTAGAAACAACTCTCTCTTTAAAAAAAAAAGCTGATCATGAACATAAACAACAGTTGATAATGAGGGAAAAAAAAGAAAGGAAGGAAGAAAGGAAAGAAGGTAGGAAGGAGGGAAGAAAGGAAGGAAGGGGGAATAGGAAGGAAAGAAGGAAGGGAGGGAAAGAGAGGGAGGAAGGGTGAGAAGATAATCAACAAAGTTGCCTCTTCCTCAACACAAAATATGTATATAGGAGAGTGCAATCAGTCATTTTGATATCTTATCTATACAATCCCCAGAATCTGCATCTTTGTATAAGTTAGATTGTACACACTTTTTTTGAGATGTAGTCTCGTTCTGCCACCCCAGGCTGGAGTGCAGTGGCACGATCTCGGATCACTGCAACCTCCGCCTCCCGGGTTCAAGCAATTCTCCTGCCTCAGCCTCCTGAGTAGCACGGATCACAGGTGTGCACAACCACGCCCAGCTAATTTTTGTATTTTTAGTTGAGACCGGGTTTCAACATGTTGGTCAGGCTGGTGTTGAACTCCTGGCCTCGTGATCCTCCTGCCTCGGCCTCCCAAAGTGCTGGGATTACAGGCGTGAGCTACTGCGCCCAGCTGATTTTATATATCTTTTAGTAAACAGTGACCAAGGCCAAAGAAAATGATATGTGGTATAAACAGAAAATTACATTCTGACACCCAAAGAAACATATGGAAATGAAAACAAATTTAGCACATTTTCTCCAAAGTCCTTATTTCTATTGTTTTACGACCTACTATTCAAAAAATGAAAAATTCTAAAAAGCTGTTGCTTTTTTAGATATAATTCTAAAGAGTTTGACTAACTGTATTTTCTTACCAAATCAACCAAGTTGGGAACTAGTTAGTATTGCTGATTACAACTTCAAAGTGTTAGTGGATATATGCTAATTGAGGAAACATTGGAAAAGTCTGTGTTCTAGTGTGAGATTTGACAGGTTAGGATGACAAAAGCACTTTTGAATGGCTATAGTTAAAATGCATTTGGGAAGTCTTGGGGAGAAAAGAGTAGTTGAAAAATGTCATGTATTTTGTTTTTCTTTCATTTTCCTTTGTTAAAGTATCATATAAGCAAACTTTTGAGCATATAGAGGAATTTTCTGAGTCAGACTCTTAAGGAGGAAATGAAATAATAATAAATTCATATGTGCTTTAAAAAGATATGTAGTAGCTAAACAACTTATTTTTGGAAATAAATGTGTCCAACAACACAATTCAAGACATTTTGAATTTTCCTCCTTAACTGTGGCCAATTGACTTCTCTTTGGGATTAAGTTAATTCATCAAGTTAATTCATACTGATGATGGTACATATGTGCAGTGAATTTCAATAATTTTATGTTGCCTTCACATCTATTTTGAATACAGGTTTCACTTTCTCATATCAGAAGCAGAGTTTAGTCATCCTTGACACAGTTTCAAGTGCCCTGCCTCACCCCAGGTCCTCAATGTGGCTGATCGGATATCTGCCTTATACAATCAACTCCTGGTGACCACCTTCCTCTGAAACATTTAGATATAATGTACTTGACTTGCTCACTGACCCCCACACTTGACATGAACTGTGCAGATATACTGTAGCGACAACCTCTCAAGTGTGACTCAATGGAACATGTGCTGTATTAGTCTGTTTTCATATTGCTATAAAGAACTACCTGAGACTGGGTAATTTATAAAGAAAAGAGGTTGAATTGACTCATAGTTCCATATGGCTGGGAAGGCCTTAGGAAACTTACAATCATGGCAGAAGGCAAAGGAGAATCAAGCACCTTCCTCACAAGGCGGCGGGAGAGAAAGAGAGAGCGAGAGTGAGTAGGAAACCACCATACGCTTTAAAACTATCAGATCTCATGAGAACTCACTATCACGAGAAGAGCAGGGGAAAACTGCTATACTGCCGAAAACAATTTACATATTCAACATAATCCATATCAAAACATCAATGAAATTTTTCACAGATATTTTTTAAAAATCCTAAAATTTATGCAGAATCACCAAGGACCCCAAACAGCCAAAGCAATCCTGAGCAAAAAGAATAAAGCTGGAGGCATCATACTACCTGACTTCTAAATATACTACAAATCTATAGTAACCAAATCATTATGGTCTTAGCATAAAAACTGATACATAAACCAATGGAACAGAATATAGAACCCAGATAAAAATCCACACATTAACAGTTAACTCATTTTTTGACAAAGGTGCCAAGAACCTGCAATGGGGAAAGACAGTCAGACAGTCTGTGTAGTAAATGGTGCTGGAAAAACTGGATGACAATATGCAGAAGAATGAAAACAGATCCTTATTTCTTACCAAATACAAATATCAAAATCAAAATGACTTCAAGATTTAAATGTAAGACCTGAAACTATGAAACTAATATAAGGATACTGGGGACATGTTACAGGACATTGCTCTGGGCAGAGATGTTTTGCATGGGCAACAAAAACAAAAATGGACAAATGGAAATATATGAAATGAAAAAGCTTCTGCACAGCAAAGGAAATAATCAACAAACTGAAGAGATAACCCACAGAATGAAGAAATATTTGCAAACTATTCATCTGACAACCAAAATATAAAAGAAGCACAAACAACTCAGTAGCAAAAAAATTTAAATAATTTGATTAAAAAATAGGCAAAGGATCTGGATAGACATTTCTCAAAAGAAGACATAAAAATGGACAACAGTTATATGAAAAAATGCTCAACATTACTAATCATCAGAGAAATGCAAATGAAAACCACAATGAGATATAATCTCACCCCATTTAAAATGGCTTTTATCCAAAAGATGGAATAATGAATGCTGGTGAGAATTTAGAGAAAGTGGAATCCTAGTACATTTTGGGAATGTAAATTAGTACAGCTGCTGTGGGAAACTATATGGAGGTTCCTCAAAAAACTAAAAATAGAGCTACTCTATAATCCAGCAATTCTCCTATTAGATAGATATAGATATAGATGTATATATATACACACATATACTATATATATGCACATACTATATATATAGTATATATAAATACATATAGAGTATATATATAAAATAAATCAATATATCAAATAAATATCTGCATCCCCACATTTATTGCAGCACTATTCACAACAGCCAAAATATGGAATTGACCTAAGTACCCAATATGAATGAAGGCATAAAGAAAATGTGGTATATATATACAATAATATATTTTTCAATGATGAAATGAACAAAATCATGTTATTTGCAGCAACATGGATAGAACTGGTGGACATTATGTTAAGCGAGGAAAGCCAGGCACAAAAAGATAAATATAGCATGTTCTCACTCATATGTGGGACCTAAAAAAGTGATTCTCATAAAGATGCAGACCAGATTGGTAGTTACCAGGGGCCAGCAAGGGAGGTGGTGGATAAAGAGTGGTTGATTAATTGGTACAAATACACAGTTCAATAGAAGAAATAAGACCTACTGTTTGATACATCAGTAGGTTGAATATAGTTTATAATAATCTATTTTATATTTCAAAATAGTTGGAAGGGAGTAATCCAGTGTTTCTAACATAAATAAAAGACAAACATTAATGCTGATAGATATTCCAACTATATTGATTGGACATTTGCAATTTATATGAATGCATTAAATTATCACATGTATCCCCAACATATATACATCTATTTTTATTCATTTAAAACTTTTTGAAAAATATGAATTTTAATAATAATATATTAATGAACTACTGGTGAATTAAAAAACCACCTTGGATTGAGCTTGTCACAAAGATCACAGAAATAGAAGGTTTTGTTAACACTTTTTTTTTTTCATTTCAATCCCTGACCCCTACTGGCATCCTCAACTCCAATTCCCTGATTCTCGTATCAAAATTTGGGTGCTATAATATTTCTTAATATCCCAAATCACTAAATTTACTACTAATAATAATAGCTAACACTTACATAAAGCTTACTATGTGCCAGGTACTACTCAAACATTTTAAATAATTTAAATATGGTAAGAGCTCTATGAGATAAATAGTATTCTTCATTTAAAAAAGTAAGCTCTTTGTTCTTTTCTCCAGTTATCAGTATCCCCATATTTAATTCAGTTATGTATTCATTCAACAAATGCTTTTGGTCCCTGCTCAGTAGAGGGCACTACACTGGGCACTGAGAGAACAATAGCAAATACACATTCTCTTTCTTCACAGACAGTATGATGATCTAGTAGGGGAGAAAGGCGAATAAACCAACAGCCACAGGATGAGTTCGAATAGATGTGTGCAAAGAATGCCTTAGAACCACAAATTGGGCATCTGAACCAGACCAGGAAGATCTTGAAAGACTTTTGGTATAAAGAACACCTCAGCTGAATTCAGAAAGATCAAGTAAAAGTTAGAGAAATAAGTTTGTGTGAGCAACAGTATGTGTGTGTGACAGTGTGTGTGCAACTGTGTGTGTGTGTGTGTGTGCGCTCATGTGCACTCACAGGCATGCACATGTGCATATGTAGCAGAATAGCATTCCAGCCAGGGAAAATAAGATGTGTAGCAGCATTTTTGATTATTTATAAGCAACATTTTGACCTGTAAAAAAATGTAATTTTGATGAGATGGAACTTTTAATCAAAAAGCTGCTGGGAGGGGGTAGTTACTTAGCTAGCAGAAGAGCCTAGCTTACTGCTCAGCAGCCATATACGAAAGATGTTATTTTTTGTCCATGCTTATCTAGTTCATCATAAATCTTATTGTGAGATAAAAACCCACTTTATGGGTTTATGAAATGTATGATTCTAAGACCGAGTACCTAGCTAGCTGACTGTAAAACACACAGCACTTCAGAGAGACAGGAAATCTCAAGGCCATGTAAACAGAAAATGAAGTCATTCTCCAATAGTAAACAGCTATTTGCACATGGGAAGGAACTTAAGCCTCATTATCAATACAACTGATAAAGATTGTTTCTCTTCCTAAAGGGAATCTTAAGCAAGTACACAGAAGGGCATAGGATTAAAATAACAAGGGACATGGAGATGATAAGAACATCTAGAAAACTGATAGAGAAATCATTTCCTTAACCAGTTTTGTGAATGGATTTCATCAGTTTCTCAGGAAAGAAGAGTGATTGAAAATTAATTAACCTATTTTGTGTAACAGTTTTGTATGTATGAATATTTCTAAGTTAACTCTCTTGTAACCAGCATAGTGTCTTCATTCTACCTTGTGAGTTGAGCCAATCATTAGTAAAGCCTGAGTTGAAAAAAATGTTGTATTTACTTGGATCATATAGAATTCTTCTAAATTCTGCTGCTAAACCTGTAATGCCAGAGTAGACAGATTTGGTAAGGAGAATTTTAAAATGAGTGCTGCCTACCGTCCTTCCAGATTTTCTGTATGTACCTAGCTCGTATTTCATAAGTATAAAATGTAACATAATATGTACAGTTGAATTAATTAACAATAGCATGATTTTTATCTGGCCCAATTCCAAATGAGCTTGATGCTCAAAATAAAAGCACAATTACAATAGACCTAAATAATAGACATAACAAAATAAGGTGTATAAAACTTGAGTTGACAAGATGTGAAGAAAATCAATATTAATTTATTCTCTTTGAGAAAATATAAAGTGCAAAACTTAGCCATGAGCTTCCAAGAAGGGATGACAACAATAAAAAGAAATCAATGTAACTATGCTTTAAGTGGAAAAAGTTCGGATTCATTGATAGGATTGGAAAGCTTCTCTTATTTAAAAATTAATGAGTTGTTTTTATATAAAATTATTTTTGGCATACATTTTGCCTCCATCCTTTGAAATATCCATGAGCCAATAGATATGTTTGTGGATGTCCATGTGGGTTTGCAGCATTTCCGTTTTTTTCCAAAGCACCTTAGAAGTTAGTTTTTAAAAATAAATGTGGGTTGCAGACAGTTGAGATCACTAGTCTAGATAGAATATGAACTAATATGGTTAAATTTTTGTCATAATGGATAAAATTCTATAAGGTAAGGTCATTTATATTTTTCTGCAGTGAAAATGTACTGTTAATTTTTTATCAAAATTTTGTGTAATATGAATTATAAAAATCACTGAAGAAAAATTACTTTCTGTGCTACCTTTACATCAAATTATTATCATTATTATTATTGAGAGATATGGTCCCTCTCTGTCACTCAGGCTGCAGTTCAGTGACATTATCATAGCTCACTATAACCTTGAACTCCTGGGCTTAATTATCCTCCCACCTCAGCCTCCCAAGTAGCTGGGACAACAGGTGTGCACCACCATACCCAGCTTGCTTATTTATTTATTCATTTATTTATTTATTTATTTATTTTTGTAGAGACAGGGGTCTCCATATGTTGCCCAAGCTGGTCTCAACCTCCTGGGCTTGAGCAATCATCTCTTCTCAATCTTGCAAAGTGCTGGGATTACTGGTATGAGTCATTGCATCTGGCCCACAATTTTTAATAAAATAAAAATTATAGTCTGGGGTACTTTTACATCAAAATGACTTTAATAAAAGTATCTTTTTCAATATGTTTAATAAAGAAAGAAAAGGTAAATTCAAATTTATTTATATTATTGAATAGCCTTCATATTACCAGGTATCCAATGGCTGAGTTTCTCAAGCTAGTGCAAAAAATACACTATGCTTGAGTCAACAGAATAACTATGGAACATACCTGAAGTATAATATTTTTCTGGAAGATTTCAGAGCAATTAACCTTCTAGGAAAACAAGGTGTGTGTTAGAGTAGATTAAAACATCTGCATGATCTATTCAGTCAGCATTCTAGACTTCAAGGCCTATGGTGCCATTGATGAGGCAAGTCAGATCACATTTGCAGAAAATGGTGGGCTTGAGGAATGCCTAAGCAGGATGTGGGATCTTCTTATAATGTCCTTTCTCCACCACCCCCAGCCAGAGAAAATGAAAATAATCAATGCTGCTCTTTAAGAGATATCATAGACGAAAGATAACTGGAAAACTCTTATTTATTTTTTATAACATACAATCTAAGGAAAAAAAATCTTCTTGCCTCTTTCTCCAACCATACTGTTTCCCTAAGCCTCCCTAAACCACCAGCTCCCAGAACTCTTGTGTGTGCACATTTACTTTTCTCTACAGAAAAAAAAATAGGAAGAAAAAATTTAAGATACATGATCTTAGACTATATGACCTTCAAAAGCAAGAAATTGATCTGATTCCTCTGTGTGTTCCCATGACCAATGGGGTGTCTGAACTCAATAAACGTTTATTATAGTGGACTTTCCTCAATTCTCTCACCTTAAACGTCCCAAACCCCCAAAGAATACATAAACCCATTTCTAAACTTTTCACAAAACAAAAGCTCACAAAGAAATCTTAAACGTAAATGTTTTCCTTTCTTACCGGCTATTTCAAATGAGAATTTTACTGGCAATTTGTCACTTTGCGAAGCAACTACAGGAACCCAGAATAGTTCAGGGTCTATTCAGAAGTTCTTTGTTAGAGAGGCTTTCGGGTGTCAATCTAGTTGGAGGTGGGAGATGGGGAAACAGGAGAAGTTGCATGATCACAACTAGCATGTTGTTCCTGCTTAGAATCCCGGTTTATTTGGAAGGACCCACCACAAATATAAATTACTGGTACATTACATACAATAATAATAATAATGTTTTTATAAGTTACTTGAAAAGCCAGTAATTTAGAAGAAAATCACAAAGACAGAAGCCTAAATGGAATAAAAATTTATTTTTTCTAAAATGTTTTAACTATTAAAATTAGAAAACTATACCATTTATAATTACTAGAATCAAAATTTTACACAAAAATGATCTGAGTAAAGGTGAATTTTTTAAATTTAAACTACGTCTTATAAAAGATTGTTTAAAAATAAAACCATTCACAGTTCTATTCATTTTCTTGTTGCCAGTGTAAATAATACATGCATTACTGCATAAGCATTGTTTGTATACCTACATATATACAAATTTAAGAGCAATCTGAATTCTTTAATGTTATAAAATGTCCCATAGTTTCCATGTACAATGGATGTAAATAGTGTGCTAGATTGTGAGTAATTATAAATTGGAACACAAAGACAAGCAAAAAAGTAATGAACACAGCATTATTGTGAAGACATAATTATGCATGTAAGAATCGTTTGCATTCAGACTGTCTTAGAGAACTAATTTGACAGTTTAATTAATCTGTCTTTTCTCTTAAGCAAGCATTTCTGCCTCTCAAATCATCTTTGCCCTCTAAAACAATGTGTTCTTAACATCAGCAGTGGCAAAAGCCATGTATCTTCACTGTACATGTGCCATCATCTTTTATTCCAAGAGCATACACAGAAAAGTATTTCCCTGGGACCTGGACAAGATTATTTACAACAGTTCTGACACATAAACACCTCTTGCCCTAATCTAAGAATATCTGTATATTATAACTTTGTATTAGAATTCTGCCAAAATAATATTCTCTTTTGTTTGTGTCTGTCTCTCACACTGCTGGCCTTCTAGAATTCCTAAACCCTAACTACATAATGCCTGTGGCACTTTCAATCATTTAGGCAAATGTTCTCACAGATTTTCTAAATACTGTCAGGAGGTTATAAAATTCTCATTGGAAAATACTACCTAAAGATAATCATTAGAATAAGAACTGTAATAATTTAGACACTAATGTTAATGTGGCTTCATTTGAACAAAAGCTGGTGAGACTTAAATTTGGGTTAAAGCTTTAAGAAGGATGGAGTCAGTTATCAAGACTTTTGTACAACAAAGAAACTGTTGCTAATCAGTGTTATGACATGGTTTCTGTGTTAACCAAGCAAAACTTTATCTTCAGTGGAATTACAAAGTACCAGTAACTCATTAATTATTGCTTACCAGCTTACTTTTACTACTCTGAAAACATGTAGCTCTAAGTAGTCAGGTACGTAGAATGTACATGTCTTTCCTTTTTGCATGGAAGACATGTCACACTAATCAAACATGGAAGATGTGTCATACTATTCAATCCAGGTACACCTTCCTGATAAACATTATGGATCCTCTGTATTCTTCCCAGACCCACATTCTAGGTACCCAAAACTAGATGACCTTGGAAGAACTTCAGATGAAATTTGTTTGCCATTGATTTTGAGATAAAGATGAACAAGCTGTTAATGAGGTAGTAGTGTAAATAAAGGAGATTGTTAAGTTCATTTGTTACATCTCAAAAATCTCTGCAAAAAAATGGTAGTACAGGTCTAGGTATTCTGAAGTCACCACAATAAAAATAAAGGACAACAATAAAGCACCAGAGGGGCTTTACTCTCTGGCAGGAGATTACAGTTTATCTGGGAGGTATGTATTCAGTTAACAAGCCTATTCTAAAACCCCTTTTCAGAAAGTTTGCTTACATCAAAATTACTGAGATAACATATGCTCCTGTTTCAAGTAAGATGGAGTAAATGCATCCCACTCTATCTTTCCTACTTATTGCAACTATAAAATGTGCACAGAATGCATTATGCAGCCATTTGACAACAGTGAAAAGCAAACAATAGTTGGCAGACTCAGGAGGAAGATGAGTATTTGAAGTACTGCCATATCATAGGTGAGTTTACTTGTGTGTTGGCGGGGTGGGTGGTGGTGTGTGTGTTTCTATTTGGTATACCACCCAATCCCCCCAGGCTTGGAATCCCAGCCTGGATTCAATGTAACCTTAAACTTGGAACTGCATAGTGATGTGGATAGAGAGAGCTCCACAAGGAACCTTCTGATTCTGGCTCTAGGAGCTGGAAATGGGTTTCATAATGCAATGCTGAGGGGTGGAGGATAGGGAATCCCTTGTGTATTTGTTTGTTTTTCTGTTTTCTCATGTATCAGTCCTCAGGCAATCCTGAAACAATGGGGCTCACAGGACTAAATATCTGAGAAAAGATAAACTCTTCTGATTAGAGGAGCAGTGGTCCCAAAAGGGTGAGTCAAGCTCCTATTTCCTTTTGTTCTCTGTCTTCCTGTTGCTTGGTCTTGAATGAGGTCATACTCATGGGAAGTGTGAAGCTAAAGGAAGATAAATAAAACCTGGCTTTCTGGCCAGAGGACAGATAAGAGAAACCTAAGGGAACCAGAAAGGGCTGGAGAGATCATAGAGAGGAAAGACCTCAGGAAAGCAACCTCATAAAGTAGTAAGCTGTGCATGTATAGATCTGACACTAAATAGCATATCAAAGACATTAAGATCTAAACTAAAGAATAGGTAAGTGCCAAAGTCCCATCTAGCCATTTACTGGTGCACACATGGAACACGCAGGAGTAGCACTACAAATGCTTTGAAAACATAACTGACACTGAAACCAAAACTCACAAAAAGCAGGTTAAAATGTATGACCTGAATACAACTGGGTAAATTGTATACTAAAACAAAAATACCAAGCTAAGCACAGTGGCTCATGGATATAATACTAGCACTTTGAGAGGCTGAGAAAGGAGGATCCCTTGAGCCCAGGGGCTTGAGGGCAGCCTGGGCAACAAAGGGAGATCCCATTTCTATGAAAAAATTGAAAAAAAAATACATACAAATCACAAAAAAGCAAGTTTCATATCATGTTTAAAATTTCCAAGAAACAAGCCAAGATCACTTAGCATACCCACAGCCAGGAAAATCACGACTCACATGAAAAAGGTAATTAACAGAAACCAATGTCTAGGTGACACCAATGTTAGAATTATTAGAAAAAAGACTTCAAATTTGCTTTAGAAAAATGCTGTAAGAATTAAGGACTTCAAGGGCCAGGAGCAGTGGCTCATGCCCATAATTCCAGCACTTTGGGAGGCTGACGGAGGCATATCACTTGAGGTGAGGAGTTTGAGACCAGCCTGGTCACCATAGTGAAATCCCGTCTCTACTTAAAAAACAAAAATTAGCCAGGCCTGGTGGTGCATGCCTGTAGTCCCAGCTACTCGGGAGGCTGAGACAGAAGAATCACTTGAACCCAGGAGGCGGAGGTTGCGGTGAGCCGAGATCGCACCACTGCACTCCAGCCTGGGGGACAGAGCGATATTCCATCTCTAAATAAATAAATAAATAAATGGAATTAAGGATTTCAAACCCTTGAAATAAATGGATACGTTAAAAATATCAGTAATAAATTTTAGATATAAAGAACTAAATGAAAATTTTAAAACAGTAAATACAATAACTGAAATGTAAAAACTCACTGAATGGCCTTGAAGGCAGAATGCAGATTTCAGAGCAAAAAACCTATGAGCTTGAAGACAGATGAATAGAAATTATCCAATCTGAACAACAGAAAAAAAAAAGTGAGAATAAAAAGAGATTCAGGAACTTGCGAGATAGTAACAAAACTTTTAACATGCATTGAGGTCTCAGAATGAGAAAAGAAAATATGATGTGCAAAAAATTTTTCTTTTAAATAATGTGCGAATATTTTCTAAGTTTGACAGGAAACAAGAAAAATTTTAAAAAGCTCAGTAACCCCAAACAAGAGAAACCAAAAGAATCTATATACAGACACATCACAATCAAACTGCTAAAAACTAAAGAGAAAAAATAATGTTTAAAGTAGCCAAAGAAAATTGACACATTACCTCTGTAGCAGTGATTCTCAACGGGTCTGATTTTGTCTTCTGAAACAACCCAGGGACATCTGGCAGTCTAGAGACATGTTTTATTGTGATGGCCGGGGATAGGTGCTACTGACATCTAGTGGGGAGAAGCAATGAATGCCTCTAAGTTTCCTGCAATGTACAAGAAAGCCTCCCACAAGAATTTCTGGCCCCAAATATCAGTGCTGCTAAGGCTGAAAAACCCTGCTTGTAGGAAAACAACTATTCAAATGACTGAGAATTTCTCATCAGAGATTGTAGAAACCAGAGTGAAGTGGAAAAACATTTTTAAAGCACTGAAATAAAAAAGCTATCAGTCCAGAATTCTTTATCCAGTGAAAATATCCAACAAGAATGAAGATGAAATAAAAACATTGCTAAATGAAAGAAAACGAAGAATTTGTTGCCAACAGACGTGCCGTAAAATTATATAAAAATATATGTCAAACGTAGTAATAATAAATTAAATGAAATATTAAAGGTGTTCAAATAACCCAAAGGAAAATAGAAAGGGGAAACAGACAAATGATGAGCAGACGAAACTAAAAAAAAAAAAAAAAAAAAGTAATAAGAGTAAAAGAAGCCAGCCTTACCTGGGCACGCCTGTAGTCCTATACTGAGGAGGCTGAGGCAGGAGGATCGCTTGCACCCAGGAGTTCAAGGTTACGATGAGTTAGGATTGTGCTACTGCATTCCAGTCTGGGCAACAGAGCAAGACCCTGTCTCTAAAATAAAATAAAAAGAAAACAAAGTGAAGGAAAATATTGTTTAAGAAAAGAAGCCGGTCTTAAAGATTACATAATAGATGGTTTCATTTATATATATTTTTTTGGCAATAACAAAACTATAGTGCTAGAGAACCCTTCAGTCATTATCAGAAGTTAAAATTGGAAGGAGGGTGTACTTGGACAGGTATTGCAAAAGGGAATTTGGAGAGGTGATGAAATTTTTCTCTGTTTCAATTGTGGTGTTGGCTACTCAGATCTATACATGTGTTGAAAGCCATAGAACTGAGAGGAGGTACCAGCTGGGCCTCCTGGGTCCTGCAGGGGCTCAGAAAGCCGTGAAACGCACTCATTTCCTACTTCAGGACTTACTTTAGTCCTGGATGAATAATATTGAAGATATATGCTTAAAATATTCCTAACACCAGGATTCGTGCATGTGTTTTCTTCCCCAAGAAAGCTATAAACAGCAAAAATTTTACTGTAAGTTTCCCTGTGTCCTCTCTCCCTCTCTCCCTTCCCCCTCCCCAAAACTAAAGTAAAAGAAATGTTAACTGCCTGTCTTTCTGTAACCAGCGGACCTTATCTATACTCCCAATTCCAATTCCTTGTAAACATACTTTGTAAAGTCCTGTAAGATCCTGTCTCCGTTGCCATGCCGCTGCAAGGTCAGAAAGTAGATAAAACCTAAGTTGCAATTCCGGTTTTCCTCAAAATCTAAGACATGTCACAAAACAATTTACTGCCTTTGTTTCTCGCTCTGGTAACATCTTCCCGCCACACGTATTTCCCGCCTTAAAGAGTTTAAAAGGCAATCACCCAAAACCAACAGTGGCTACCCGTTCAGGACGGACCCCTTCCATGCTGTGGAAGCTTTGTACTTTCACTCTGCTCAATAAAGCCTACAACTTTTTCTTGCACTCTGTCCATGTCTCTATCACTCATCATGATCAGCTGCCACACCAATTCTTTGGCATGGCCAGGCAAGAATCTTAGGCATTACAGAACTATACACAAAAAAGAGTCAATTTCATTATAACATAGTCTATAAAAATAAAGATCTTTGAAGAGAATATAGTCTTTGTAGGTAGTAAAGTATTGAAAGCACAATTTTAGACTAAGGATTTTTTTTTCCAAATTGGTAAATCAGTTCACAAAAAATAAAAGATAACCATTGCAAATGCCTCTAGGGCTTAAATATTTTTCCAGCTGTTAATATAAACAATAATATAATACAAAATGATAACACAAAAATTGAAATAATATTCAGATACAAAGGCAAGCATTTTTGTACCTTTCTCATATATTTACATGTGGGTTGGATTTACACATTATATAAAAATTTCAAGAGTATTTTTGTATATTTATTGGCCTCTTCAAATTCAAAACTTTTTAAAGCACTATTGTCAAGTGAGAGAACAATATGGCAGAATAAAGAAACCATCATGCGGGCATTCAAACTCATTCTTCCCAGCTTTATTGAGGTGTAACTGGCAAAATAAATGTATTTATGTAAGGTGTACAAGGTATATTATGTCATTATTAGAAATACATATATATGTGTGTGTGTATACATACATACATATATATATATATAGTGAAATGATTACCACAGTTAAGCTAATTAGCACATCCCTCATCTTTCACAGTTACATTTATTTATTTATTTGGTGGTAAAAATACTTCAGATCTAATCTCTTAGCAAACTCTTTGAAGCTGTAATTCCACTCTCAAGAATTCTTCATATGGGAATAATTTACAGAAGTATAACAAAAAAAGTAAAAGTATTTCATTTGCAAATCACTTATAATAGTAGAACTGTAAATACATAAAAGGAAGGAAGGAGAAAAAGAAGGAAGAAAGAAAAAAACAGAAAAGAAAGAATGAATGAAGAAAATTAGGTGAGGCATGGTGGCTCACACCTGTAATCCCAGCACTTTGGGAGGCCAAGGTGGGCAGATCATGATGTCAAGAGATCGAGACCATCCTGGCCAACACGGTGAAACCCCGTCTCTACTAAAAATACAAAATTAGCCAGGCATGGTGGCGGGCGCCTGTAGTCCAAGCTACTCAGGAGGCTGAGGCAGGAGAATTACTTGAACCAGGGAGACAGAGGTTGCAGTGAGCCGAGATCGCGCCACTGCACTCCAGCCTAGTGACAGAGCAAGACTCCATATTAAAAAACAAAGAAAATTAGAAAGTCATATATATGCTCAGTAAAAAACATTTGCTAAACTATATCAAAAAATACAACATAAGCATGAATAATTATGTACTCTTTCAAGATATAGTAGAGCTGCTTATAATATGGCTTCAAAATTAGAAATATGATTTCAAAATCAGAAATGGTGTGGAAATAATGACTACAACTATCAAATGCATAGGCATGTGGATTAGAAATCAACTTTCATCTGTGAGTGAAAATTAATGTCATCAGGATAGCAAAGTTATGAAAGGGTTTCTCTCTGTTTTACAGTAGTCTTCAATTTGCTATATTTCTTTCCTCAATCATAAAAGAAAAGTGCTTCCATTTAGAATATATATAGGTGAATAATTTATAAACCTGCACACAGGAGGTTATTCTCTACTAAGATAATTATGATCACTATAGCAGTTTACCTTTAAATAAATCTTTAACAAAGAGTGTCTTAGGAGACCCACAGACAAGACAGAAATTTTTAGTAAAAAAGTAAATAGATTTAAATAGTGCAATTTATTATATACAAAATTGACTTAAAGAAATATTTGCCCATGATAATATATATGCGATAGCACATCTGACAGCAAAATAAAGCCATGAAACACTAAGTAGCCTAAATGAATGAACGGATAAAACACAATTTTAGCTACTTTTATTCGAGCTCTATCTCAACATACTATAAATTAAGAGAAAGAATGAAGAAAATTCATTCCCAGAGCTTTGTGAAGAGTGTCATATACATGTGAAAGTGATAACCGATATACAAAGATTAGTCAAACTTTGTGAAATAAAAAGACTAAAATCCAGAACAGAAGACTGCAATTAAATATATGCATACATTCATGAATAAAGACTCTGAGAACCCAGTATTCTGTCTGAATGTCCATTGTCTAAATGTCCAGTTACACTCAGTTATTATGTTTTTTTCTCTCTCTCTCTCTATTAGTCCTGTAGCTGATAAAATAGTTTATCTTTATGACTCTAGTTATTATGCTTTAGTAATTTGTATTCCCAGAGCTTGTACTTGTTAGGCAAATCAAGAAATCATAAAGCTTTAAGAGCCATTTTAGGTCTAAAATAGAAGCAGCCCTAGTCTAGCATGTGATTCTATACTACCTGGTGAGACGTCTGAGCTTGGGTTACTTTAGGTCACTGGTCTAGAGACCCATTAGGTCAGAAGCTAAAGCTAAATGGGGCCAAGTATTGTCCAGTTGTGTTAGTGATGACCCCTCACAAAAGAAAGGAAATGAATAATTATCGAGCATCCATTGTGACCTTTCCATCTTTCATATCAATTTTCCTGAACAACCACTCTCTGAGGTAGGTATTATATTCTTTATTTTATTTTATTTTATTTGGAAAAGGAAATTGACGATCAGTTTCTTACATTTTCCAGGTTCACTTGCTCCTAAGGGAATAAAACTGGCTCTCTCCCTCCTAATTGTTTCACTTTTATCTCACTCTCTCTATATATTTTTGGTTTTTGTTCTCCTGATTCATAACACTCGCAGATATCAACAACTAAAACCATTTTTTAAAATACAATAAAAGAAAACTTATGAATACCAGAATGTCACACCAGAGTTTCTAACTGGACAAAACCAAAAAGGCAGCCTCACATGAACGCTTTGGTAGAGAAGGATAAAGTACAGATGGCAGGAGCCATAGGATAGAGGTTTCAACATATTCTTTCTGTAGAAAAACCATATTCCAACTGTGCAACATACTCGTGTTTGGAGATAGAAGGCAAAATGAAAGGCATAAACCATACTTAGAGTCAAAGAGAATCATTTCTGTCCCTATATGTCCTTTTATTCTTGGCAGTTGCATAGAGCAGCTGAATGAACAGTATGTTCCAGCTGCACACAATGGAGACATCCGTGGCAGGTGCAGCACAGGTATGTCATGTCTTGTTAATTATTAAACAAAAATATAAAGAAAGATTGCAGCAGTAGATTGAAATAAACTGATGATCAAAATATTTTAATAATTTATTTTCTTCCTAATTTACTCTTTGGTAAATAGTGCTTTTGATATTAGTGCAGGTCAGTAAAATAGCATAACTAAATTATGCTCTTTTATATCTGATTAATTAAAATCATAACAATCAAATGACTCTTCAGTCCACCCAGCTTAATTCTCCCACTTTATAGCTGGCAAAAACTGAGATCTAGCAGGGTGGATTTGAGAAGGAAGTTACGGAGTAAAACCCTTGCCAAGGTCTAACCAAAGGCAAAGAGTACTTGCATGATTAGTAGCTTTGGACTTGGCCAGTGCCTTGGGTTGGTCAGTGCAAAGAGGCACATATAACAAGGTGCTAGTTCTGAATGTAGGCGTTGAAAACCCTTGAATGCTTCCACCTGCAGTCTTATACTTCCGCAATTACCATGATAATAACCTTCCCCACTGGCCACTGGTGCAAAAGAGTATTAGAGACATAAGAGGACCACCTTCGGGTCAGATGCTTGAACCAAAGCCTCCCAGCTGAAACTAACCTAGATCAGAAAGCCATTCACTTCACCCCACCATCCCACCCCTGCACCAGCTGACCTGCAGAAACCCTGAGTGAGCTCCTCTGAGCTGAACAGAGCTGCCCCAACTGACCTGCATGCTTATAAAGATAAATCAATTTTGTTTTAAACCAATGTGTCTTGTGGTGGTTTGTTAGCAACACCATTTTAGCAATAGCTAACTGAGACACATGAGTATTGCTTGCCCCAACAGGAAAATCACATGTGCACACACACACATACACACACACAAAATAAAAACACATCATAATGAGGGGAGTGCTAAATGAGAGAGGAGATCAGTAAAACTAAACCTAACAATTGTCACACGGTAGTGTGAAAGTTGTCAGAATAAAAATTGAGTCACTTATGCAAAATCCTAGCAAAAGTAATCAGGACCAGAAAAGAGGGACTGTCATGCACCTTTGATAAATGCAATTACAAAGACTCACTGTAAACCACAACCTTGCAGAAGGACCACCTGAACTTTAAACAAAGAACACTTCTAGGAGGACTTCTGCCCAACAACTTCCTATTCAACCTTGGACCAATGCCACCCTTGTTATTTATCCTTGCAGCTATGAATAATTATTTCAAAACAACCCTTATTTTGTATAGCTTTCTTTATTTTGCCTTTAAAAACCCTAACTTTACTTTTCTGGGTATACTCATACCCCTCCATGGGCTGCCATGGCACACATATTCTCTGATTACAATCCGTGATTCATTCCCAAACAAACTCCATTTTTTAATAAAGCAATTTTCTCCATTGTTATTCAGGTTGACAAGGGCAAGGGTAAAGAATCCCAAACACTTTAATCACAAAGTTTTGGAGAGATTAAAACTTATCTACTAGCACTGCCCTTGTAACTATGTTTAGACCTCTGTGTACTCTACTCTTCTCTGGGATTGTAGAACTCAGCATGAGTCTATATGTAAAAAGCAATCTTTCCAGTGGTTTTAAGATAATTGATATCTCTCTAAAACCTGGTAAAAGACATTGAGTCAAAATTCAACTTATCATACATCACAATGACCAGCTGCAATGAAATATGATACATGGGTACCCAAAGAGGCAACCCTCAAATCCATTATTAATATTAATTTTTGTTTTTAGATTTACTCTCTCAATCTCTATAGTCCCTAGGGATTATGGCTCTACCCCCTCATTAAGGATCCTGTGAACTCCTTGGATATTTTTTTACTCTGGGTAAATCTCACAGTTATATTTATTACCATCTTATTAATTCATCAGTGGAATATATCAACAGAATTGTCAAAATATTCCTGTACAAAGATTTTACTATAGTCATCTTTTATCAGTTGGGGGAAGTTCAGATAGACCTTAACACCAAAAAAAATTTAATAAAAATTGTCAATTATATTTATATTTATCAATGACATATTTCTTGCCATTAGTAGAAATAAGCATTTTGGATGCACAATTGTCCTCATATAACTTTTAAAATTTTAATTAGCCAATTTGTTTAACATATTTTTGAAGTTTTTCATTCTAGTATAAATGTTTGAGTAATACATAGATGAATAAATAAAATAAAACAATAAGTATCAATAAAAATATCAGATTGTCAAAGAATTTAAGAAAATGGAGGGAGGCACAGTGAGACTATAGGCAATGTACCTATAAATATTGCAAAAAGTATTTGTGAAAATAAAATTTTCTTTGGTCCTCTACTGAAACTGTTATGAAAATAGTCTCTGTTATTATTTTGATTTTGACTAGAAATACCTAACTTTAAACATATTTATCAAGCTATGGTAAATACAAACTATCTGTAGAAGAAAGAACGTATACATTTTGGTAAATAGGTATCTACAAATAATACTTTGTTTGAAAAAAATAACATTTGGAAAATTAGAATTTTCCACCCCTAAGATATTTATTGTAAAATGTCTATACCTTCAATTCTTACACACCATAAATTAAATTCATTGCTTTCTACAACACTAAGATGAACTTCACTTTTTCTGTCTTGCCTCAATAAATGTCATTCTAAGGTTTCTCTCACACAATAGGATATCCACCCAATTTGAAGAAAATAACTTCTTTTTTGGTACTTCAGAAAAGCATTTTCAGAGAATTGTCTCTCCATTTTTAAATATTTCTCACGTCATTTCTTACTTATAAACTATGTTTGGAATCATATTTGTAGACTATCCAAAATAAACTAAAATAAAAGCTACTAAAACTAATAAATGAGTTTAGCAAGACACAATGCCCCTAGGTACAATAATAACTGTTTAAAATGTATATTATATGGTAGCAACGAACAATTGGAAATTGACATTTTAAGAAACCTACACTTCATATTAGCATCAAAAATGTAAAGTGCTTAAAATAAGTTTAACTAAATATGTTTAAGACCTGTACTTTGAAACAATAAATCACCGTAGAACGAAAGAACAAAATAAATGGAGAGATAAACCATTTCATCTATAGGAAGGAAGACTCCATATAATTAAGCAGTTAATATTTTCAAAGTCTGTCTGTGAATTTAGTGGATTCCCATTCACAAGGCCTTCTTCTGGTGGAAATTAAAAAGCTGATGTAAAATTTATATGAAAATGCAAGGATCAAGGTCAGCCAAAATAATTTTGAAAAAGAACAAAGTCAAAAGACTTGCATTATCTGATTTTTAAATTAATTATAAAACTAAAATGGTCAAGTGTAGTATTTGTATAAGAATAGACATATCCAATAGAACAGAATATAGGGTCTAGAAATATACAAACATATATATGGTAAATTGATACTTAACATAGGTGTAATGATTAATTTTATGTATCGACTTGACTGAATCATGGGGTGCCTAGACATTTGGTCATGCAAAACACATCCACGTAAAGAATTGTTCTCAAATGTTCATATGAGATTTATTTAGTAAAATCTGCTGAATGAAAATAGAAAGTGTTCTTTATTCACCCAATTTAACGTCATAAAATGATTTAAACAAGGAACGAACTGTTGGTATGAGAGATAATGGATTAATTATGGTAAAATTATAGAGGCAGAAAGAAGATTGGTGGCTACTAGACTGAGGAATGTGGAAGGGGATAGGTTGCAAAGGGGTGATTTCAAGTGATGGAAATGTTATATATCTTGATTGTGGTAGTGGTTGTACAACTATTAATATTTGTCAAAACTCATTGAATTAATTGTACACTTAAAACTTCTGAATTTGACTACATTATATTTTAACAATGCTCTTACAATTATATTCCACTAATTTTATAGTTTTTTATTTATATAACTTTCTGATGAATTAAGTACAAAACAATTTAGAGACAATAGTTAGCAATCTTTACTGCTGTACAGCATCTTTAGGTTTGCTACAACTATTGTCATAATATTTCACAAAATAAATCTTTCTAATATATTAATTACTATTATATTTTCTACCTGTTTTTTCTTTACCTTTCTTAGAGCAAGTTAGGTTTGTTATCAATTCTGCATTCATCCTTTTTGAATTGTTGGTAAAATTTACCTTTTATATCTTGGTTTGCAGTATATAATTAGACTTGCAAGTTTTCATTCTACTACTGTTTTGAGCATCTTAGTGAGATGTTGCCATGTGAAATATTGCAAATGCAATTTTTCTTTGAGTGGTAGTTAATAATGACATAATGATGCTTTTTAAGGATATTTTTATTAAAATCTTATGTGTTTTTTTCTGACTGTAAAATAATTATGAATTTATTAGAGAATACAATAAGAAAAATAAAATAATTTGTTATTCTAGCCAGACATGACTGCACTTGAAATTTTATAAATATTCATACATTCATCATGTATATAATTTCATGTACAAAATTGGGGACAATGACATCTTTATAAGTTCTGTAATTACTTTAAAAATAGAAAATGACTTTGCCATCAAGTTTTTATAAATTTTTCATGGTATTTAAAGTGACTAAAAATTGCTTATTCCACAATATACTTTTTATTAGTCATATGTATATCCACAAAGAAAAATTTTTTAAACAGAATTTAAGAGTCATACACTTATTGAAATCTACAAACACGTGCAGAGTGGGAAGAATGAAGAATTGGTTATCAGTGAAAAGAAATACTAGAAAGTCTCAAAATATACATTCATTTATCATTAAATTTTATAGTTAGAAGGAATATTAGTGATGATATAACCCAATAATACGCTTTATAAAGGCTAAGATTGTGACTAACCAAGTGATTTATCCAAAGTCAATAAGAAATGTAGTTAGTGTTGAAAAAGCACTCAAATGGCCCACCTTAGTGGTCTTTCTTCTTTTTTTTTTTTTTTTTTTTTTTTTTGAGACGGAGTCTTCCTCTGTTGCCCAGACTGGAGTGCAGTGGCGCGATCTCGGCTCACTGCAAGTTCCGCCTCCTGGGTTCACGCCATTCTCCTGCCTCAGCCTCCCGAGTAGCTAGGACTACAGGTGCCCGCCACCACGTCTGGCTAATTTTTTTTTTGTATTTTTAGTAGAGACGTGGTTTCACCATGTTAGCCAAGATGGTCTCGATCTCCTGACCTCGTTATCTGCCCGCCTCGGCCTCCCAAAGTGCTGGGATTACAGGCTTGAGCCACCACGTCCGGCCAGTGGTCATTCTTCTTGTCAAGTGTCTAGTGTGCTTTCTGCTGCTATAAAAGAATACTACAGACTGGGTAACTGACAAAGAAAAGAAATTTATTCCACAGGTCTGGAGGCTAGGAAGCCTGAGAGCATGGCACCAGCATCTGGTGAAGGCCTTCTTGCTGCAGTATCCCATGGAAGAAGGACAAGGGAGCATGCAATAATGGCATTATTTTACTCACGAGAGGGTAGCTTTCATTACCTAATCATTTCTTACAGGGCCCTTCTCTTAATACTGTTAAGTTGGCAATTAAATTTCAACATGAGCTTTGAAGGAGACATTCAAACCACAGCAACAAGCTATCTCCTTTTCTTTCTGTCATAAATAAAGATAGAAGCACCACAGTCATACATGGTGCTTCCAGAGCTGTCATGTTCAGCCACATAGTGTATTGTACGGCTACAGACAACTTTATTTAAAAAGAAGTCAGCGTGATGACATGCCCTAGAGTTGCAAGCCATGCAAACTATACAACTTTTTGAAGTGTGGTCTCTATTTCTTGTCTTTTGTCCTCCATGGAAGCTTAATAAATATACACATTAGAGGATATGCTTTTAAAGTTTCAACAGATTAAAAGAATAACATATTAAATACATTTGTATTAATAATCCCAGTTTCGGTTCCTGTAAGCCAATATTCACACAGTTGTCAATATCTGATCATTTCACTCTTCTATTTAAAATTTCTTCATTGTTAATGAAACAAACCAAAGGTAAGATGCTGATTTCCAGATTGACCTCATCCTGCTCCACCCAATCAGTAAATGCTAAAGAAAACTAGATCAATCACCTTATTAGATCATGTTAGATGTTATTTAATCTTTCTGAGGATCCTACACTAGATTTTCAGCAGAGAAACAAAAAAGAGAAGAATCCCCCTAAAAACTGAGGCTACAACTGATTAAGGCCATAATGATCAACAAAATACTATGAAATATGTTTTCCATAATTTATGTATGAGTTTTGAATCACTGCTATAACAAATCATCACAAATTTAGTAGTTTAAATTATATAAATTTATTACCTTTCAGTTCTATAGGTCAGAATATTAGTAGATCTCACTTGTCTAAAATCAAGATTCAGCAAGACTGTTCCTTTCTGAAGCCTTTAAAAGAAAATCATTTCATTTCCTGCTTACTTAGAATTTGATTCTGTGCAGTTGTAGGACTGAGATCCCATTTCCTAGAACCAGGTGATGGCTGTTCCCAGTTGCTACAGGCAGCCCACATCCTTTGGCTTATGACCCCACCTTCCCATTTGGCCAGCAACAATGGGCCAAATTCTTCTTGTGATTTGAAACACTTCTCATTCTTCTATCTCATCTCTCTCTACCTATTCTGTGTTCTACTTCCTATTTTAAGGACCACGTTTATGATGGGTCCACCCAAATACTCCAGGATAAACTCACTATGTTAAAATCTGCTGATTAGCAAATTTAATTCTATCTGCCACCTTAATCCCCCTTAACCATCTAATGTAACATGTCCACAGGTGTAACACAATGGGGTGAAGATCACGGCTGCCAAAATCCTGCCTATAACCATTTCTGAATACGTTATTCTGATTGTCATCCCAGCAGGCATATGAATCACTAAAAATTGTAGTTTAATATGCAGATTCCTGTACCACATTTCAAGAAATTCAAAATTACATAGGTCTTGAGTATGGGCCATCAATCTTTATTTTACACACACCCCAGGTGATTCTAACACAGGTTGATAATGAATCACACTTTCTACTTTGTAGAGCATTAGTGTTGAGGTCAGGCCGATTAGAATGCCATGACAGTTTGTAAATTAACTCATCAAATACAAATGAGCACCTGCCATGCATCAGGCACTGTTAGAAATGCTTCTGGAAATAAACACTGAACAAAACACAAAATCTCTACAAACATGGGGCCTACATCGCAGTGCATGGAGATATTGGTTAAGTAGATAAGTAGCTAACATTTATAGTATGTCAGATGATGATGAATTATAGGAAGAAAAACATGGAAAGAGAAGAATAAGCAGTGCCAGTGTTGGGCATGAAAGAAAATGCATTTTTTTAAACTAACTAAAAGTCAGGGAAGACTTTGCCAAGGTGGGCAAAAACCTAAAAGAAAATAGAAATTAAGCCAGCTGTATCTCTGTGGCAAGAGAATTGTGGAAATGTTAAACAGTTGAGGCAAAGTCTTTGAGAGTAACTGGCATGTTCAAGGGTAAACAGTAAACAGCCTTGTGTTGATGTTGCCAATAAGGCTACAGAGGTATGTAAGTGGTGGTACGTTTTGAAGTAATTACCATGGAGGCAGCGGGATGAATAAACTATAGAGAGTCAAGGCAAAAACAGTGAGATAAGCTAGGAGGCAATGGTAATTGTCCACTCAAGAGGTGGTGACTAGACTGCTGATGGAGAAGTGGTGGATTGAATCCTAAGTTCACACAAGTACATTCAGAGAAGAACTATTATGTCTTATAAATGGAGTGAAAATTAGATACACAACAACAAAAAAAGAGTCAACGATGCCTCTTATTAGTTCAGGAACTAGCAAGAAGGGATCACCATTCATTGAGATGGAGAAAAATATGGGAGGGGCAGGAGAAAGAGATGCTTATTAGACACCAGCTGTATTTGTCAAATAGCCAGTTGCCTATTTCAGCTTAAGTTTCAGGGAGAGTTTAGAATAGAGATATAAATTGGTGAATAATCAACTTATACATGGCCTTTAAAACCAGAAGATGGAAGGAGGACATCCCCAGGAGTGGGAGAGTAAAATAAAGAAAAGGTCCAAGGACCAAGCTTTGGGTCAATTTCACTATTCTGAAGTTATAAAAATAACAAGAAATCAAAAAAAGAGACTAAAAAATGCAACAAATGAGAAAAGAGAAAAATCAATTAAGTGCAATGGAAAGTCAAGGTAGGTGGAGTGATCAGCTGTGAGAAATATCACTGCCAGGCCAAAAAGAGTCTTGAGAACTGAGCACTAGGCTTAGTGATATGCTGACCACTGGTGACTTTGATGACAACAGTTTCAGTGGCTTGTTGGGAATAAAAGATGTATTAGGTGGGTGCAAAAGTAATTGCGGTTTTTGTAATCACTTTTAATGAAAAGTAATTTTTAATTAAAAATAATTGCAAAAACCACAATTATAGTAGGGTGAATTCAGTTAGACCCACTACTTATAAATTACATCATCTTGTACTAGTTTTCTATCCTATCAGTTCTTATCTCTGAGAAACAAGATAATTATGCTTCCAATACAGAGTTAGTTGTTGAGAAGAGTAAATGAAACATGACGTATAAAACATCTCTTAAAACTTAAGGCACATAGTGCTAAAAATATTAGTTCTCTTTTCCTGCTATTCCTCTACACTATTCCAGTGAAGTAAATAATTGTTTTTTATTTGGTCCCCAAAAACTGAAATAAACAGAAAAATTGTGCAATGCAGATGGTAGCTGGTATTACTCTGCATCTTAAGGTACACTTCAGATTTTAACTTTAGCCCCATTTTTGACTTAAAAATATACAGTAACCTGCTAGGCCAAGGTTCTGAGTAAACAGTCTTTCAAAGAAATGCAAACAAATGACCAACATATATGTGAAAAAAAGTTTAACATCACTAATCATCAGAGAAATGCAAATTAAAATCATAATGAGATATCACCTCACAACTATTAGAGTGGCCATGATAAAAAAGATGAAAGATAACAAGGATTTGTGAGGATGCGAAGAAAAGGGAACCCTTGTACACTTTGGTGGGAATATAAATTAGTACAGCCAGAATGGAAAACAGTACAGAGGTTTCTCAAAAAATTAAAAATATAAATACCAGAAGCCACAGCAATCCCACCACTGGCTATATATTCAAAGGATATGAAGTCAGTGTATCTAAGAGATCTCTGCACTCTCATGTTCCTGGTAGCAGTATTCACAACAGTCAAGATATGAAATCAACCTAAGTGTCCATCAGTGAATTAATGGGTAAAGAAAATGTGGTATATATACACAATGGGATCTTATTCAGCCTTAAAAAAAAAAGAAAATCCTGCCATTTGTGACAACATAGATGAACTTGGAGGACATCATGTTAAATGAAATAAGCCAGACATAGAAAGATGAACACTGCTTGCTCTGACTTATATGTGGAATCTAAAAATGTTGAACTCATAGAAACTGAGAATGGAATGGTGGTTACTAGGGGCTGTGCAGGTAGGGGGAAGGTGAGAAAATGTTGGTCAAAGGATACGAAATTTTAATTAGATGAAGGAATAAATTCAAGTAATGCATGTCACAGCATGATGACTATGGTTAATAACAACACATTTTATACTTGCAAATTACTAAGAAGGTAGATTTTGTGTTCTCACCATGAAAATTAAGTATTTGAAGTAATGCATTTGTTAATTAGCTTGATTTAGCCATTCCACAGTATATACATATATCAAAACTTTATGTGGTACACCATAAATATATACAATTTTTATTTGTCAACTTACAAATAAATAAAATGCAGTGACCTCCAAAAAATTTATGCCAATTCTGAAAATCCACATTCTCGGAGTTAAGGCTGGCTCATATTTTAACAGTTCACTGATGAATGATCTTACTCTCTATCCCAGTTAATAATTTATTTAGCTGTTAGCAAGTAAAACCTCAACAAATAATGGTTTCACATAATCTGTGTTTGTTTATCCCAATTCGTAAGAAGTCCAAAAATCAGAAGTTCAGGGTTGGTGTGGCACCTCCATGATTCCCTAGAGGCCTTATGTTCTTCCTACATTTATACTGTCAGCCTTAGCATGCAGGCCTTGTCCCTGTGCCTGTATAATGTGTGAAGGTAACATGAAAAGGCATTGTGAATAATTTGGGAGTAACAAATCTATTGTGTGGGCCACCATAATCCAGATATAAATCCCAACCTTTGTCTTGATTGGCATATGTGTGCATAAACACATACATACATACATACACACACACCACTCACATCAGGCATTTTATTGCATAGAATTTACTAATAGGTTGGGAAAGAAGCTGTAAGGTTTCCATGCAGAAATCTACACTCTTTAAAATTAATTATTATACATTTATTTTCATAAAAGTTTATTAGCAATTCCACTATGTTCTCAGCTATTTCTTCTATTTCTTCTCTTTTTTCTGCTTTCTTTATCTGCCAAGAAATTATGAAGAAATTGCCTCCCATCACAATTTATAACCAAGAATCCATTTTTATTTGCTTTCATACCACTTCCAGAAAATATTTTCTTTATTTGCATTTGTTTTCAATATTCTCAGCAAGAAATGCCAGTGCTCAAATAATAAATTTACTGATTGTTAGGAATTATTTGTTCAATGGGGCATATGGGCTTCTTACAGAAATGAAGAACATCAAATAATTTAAAAAATTAAGTTCCATGTCTTTAAATCATCTGGAAGGTAGAAAAATGGGTCCTCTTATTTTTAGTGAGTCTTTCCTAAAAGTTGTTACTAGGTGGCTATGAGTAACCAGTGTTTCCTAAAGTATGGAATGTATATAACTAGTGGTACATGAAAATACATTTTTATTTTAATAATGATGTGTTAATTTTAATATGTATGAATAGAATCACAGCTAGCAAATCAAAACCATTAAATTATGAATATCTAAGCATATTTGAAACAAAAACAGTAAATTTAAAGAAAAAATATTAATTAAATAATAGTACTACTGGAATCCCAATATAATAAAACCATACAAGCATATTGAGAACTGTAGAGGGGAAAGTCTAAGAGGCATTAAATTATGCCATCTAAGATTCTCCCCCTGAGTCACTACGGTGCAATTCAGAGGTGCCCAGGTCATCACCAAGTCACAAAGTAGAGATTAGATTCACAGCAGGGTCTCATAGAAGGATAATCACAGAGATGCAGAATCCAAAGCAGTGACATAGGAAGTCACTGAATAAATTTAGTAAGGAGAACATTACTTTTAAGAGCATGGAATCTGGCCATTTGTTCACAACAGCCAGGAGAGAGTTCAAACAGCAGCTTCTCTCCAAAAGCCTTTGCTGCCTCTTGTCTGCACTTCTCTTATTTATCAGTCCCTTTGAGGTCAAAGGATTTTTTTCCCTGCCTCTGACCAGGTATAGTCCTATTGATTTCAGTAAGCAGGCTTATGTCCCGAAACGACTGAGGTCAGGAGAGATTCCCATATTACTTGGGAGCTGGGGGTCTGGGCTGGGAGGCAGAGCTGAAGAGTTATTTTCCCTTTGGTGGTCTCCCTCCAAGAGCAGCCTGGGGCATGTTTTCAGGGATACTGATACCCTATGTATTACAACTACTTCAAAAAAACAAGCTTCCAAGTTGTCTCTGACACCCTCAAACAGAGGAGGAATGTCAGCTATTTCATTTCTTACATAATTCATTTGGCAAGTTATTTGCATATCTGTTCATGACAATTTTCAAAGCTCTAAAATGTTAAAAGTTCCAGTCACAGTGAAGTCAAATTCAGTCTATGCGATTTTGAAACTTAGTCTCCTTAAGGAAAAACATTGAAATACCTTCTCTAATGCAAACCTGCAGCTATATCTATATGATATCCAGAAAGGGACACATCTCTCCTAGACTTGGGAATTACAAATTCCCTTGGAAGCATATGCAGTATAAATTAGCTGGACTAATTCTCATGATTAGTATTCAGTTGCTCAGTATATAGTGAGGCCCACTAAAGATCCCTGAAGTTAATAGGTGGAAGAGAAATGGATCCAGTCTATGAAAAAGGTGCAGGTTTCTCTGCAAATCATCCATGACTGAAGGACTAGAGGAATTTTGTATTTCTGATTATTTTCCCCAGTACCTCAACCCCTATGACTGCCAGCGCTAATCGTGTCATTACAGAAATTGTATCCTGGAAAGCCACTGGGATTTTTGTTCTGTGATCTCATCTGATGCAATTACTTACCAGCTTCTAGGAGTAAATTAGCTTAGTTTTCTGTTTTTCTACTTGGCTGATTTACAGCTATAACTAATTGCTATAATGAATCTAAAGTATTAATAATACAAAAGAAACCCTTCCACTCAGGCCAGCTCCACTGATAATAGAAAATTCCTTTATTGCAGGCAAGGAGTGAAGTTTGCTCTAATGACTAGCAAGGAGTGGATTTTAATTAAGTATATGTGTGTATCTGTGTACATATACTTTAGTTAAGTATATGTGAACACACACACACCATCTACACTAGGCAGCCTTCATTTCTTCATCCACTCTACTATCCACCTATCTCCATCTTACTCTCTGCTTTCAGAGGCTGACTTGTACAGACTACATCAACCAGCTTTAACACTCTCTGGCTTCCATTTAGATTTACCCAATAAGCAGCCCCAGCAGTTGCTCAAAAGAAGCAGGAGAGTAAAATAATGGTATTTAATCCATTAGATGCCTCATTTTAAGTAATTTGGTCTCTTGATCAGAGATCGTTTCTCTTATCAAGATTAGCATCTTAGTTGATTCTGCCCATGGTCCTGTAAAATTTCCTCCAATTAAGCTTCTAGACCTGGTTCAGGGAGATGGGAGACAGTCATAGAGGTTGTGATCTTTAAGATGCACTCAAAGTCTGTAAGTTTCTTTCAGACTAAGTAGCAGTGAAAAGGAAGAAAAAAAGAAGACAGTGCCTACATTCTGAGACATTTCCAAATATCAGTGTGAAAAAGACTACCAGAGATCAGCAGAACAGAAGAGTTTCTTCCTGCTGAAGGATTCATTATAGAAGAGAATAAATGATTATCAAGAAGACTGAAAGCAAACTGTCTATTCTACTGGTTGCCGAGTATCAAATATCATGGATGGTCTGGCTTTTGGGAAGGTAGAAATCTTTCCACAGAGGAGTTTCCAACAGCTTCATGTGCTTATTACGATGCTAAACATTGACCCAAAGAAAATAAGCATTCAGTAAAATTTTACTCTTTTAAAGTAATCTAAGCATTTTGTTGCTTCTTTGTTAATTAAATGTCTTATATCCATGCATTGTGTTTGCTTGTTTTCTATAGCCTACTATTTATACATTTATACTCATTCCAATGCACCCAGCTTCTTTGGATTCACATTTTACACAATTTGATACCGTAGGGATTCCCAAACTCACATAAAACATGTGTTCTACAAATTGATTCCTGGGAAAAGTCCAGAGGCAAAGCCAGTTTGTCATCATTTCAAGATACAAGAATGACCCCATTCATCTAAAATGGTAATAGATAAATGAGGTACTTAAGATACCTGAGGGCAGGCAATGTAGTAAGATGGTTAGGCTTTGGGTTAGGGCCGTTTGGACAGAACTGAGCTCCAGGCTTAACTTTGCCGGTTACTGGCTGTGTGATTCTAGCCAAGTTACTGACCCTAAAAAAGCCTCAGTGTCTTGATCTGTAAAATAAAGAAACCCGTATATGAATATAATAATACCTACCCCGCAAGATCATTGCACTGATAACATTTTTTAAAATACAGGTAAACTGAGCACAGTAGAAGTAGTACAGTGTAAAAGTTCAATAAATTTTCCTATTATCTATTAGGGATGCCTTAAAAGGGGAATTGACACTAAATGAGTGAGATCCCGGAACCCCATTCTATCTTCCAAAGCAGCTTTGCCATTATCTAGTTTCCATTTTGAGTTTTCAGGTAAGATTTTATTTAAAGAAGGTTTTCACTATATATATATATATATATGTAGTGAAATATATATATGTGATATATATATCACAACCACAACTTAAAAAATAAAAATAACCAACATTCTTTGAATATTCATTATATTTTCTAAGTGCTTCCTGTGCATTAATTTAATTTTCACAGCAAATCCTGTGGTAGGTATAATTATGTACACTTTGTAGAAGAATGAAATGAGGCACACAGAAGCTGGGTAATTTGATGTAGTTTACCCAGCTAATAAGATGAAGGGCCAGGATTTGAACCCAGGAATACTAGTGCCTGAGCCCATATATTTAGCCTCTCTTCTCTACTGACTTTTGGAATATTTAAAAAAAAAACAAAACTATAGATTTCAAATGCCACTTTTTCCCTAATATTTTGAAGGGAACAATTACATCATTCACTTCCACATTATCTAAAACAGGATATGGACTGAAAAGATAGCTACACATGAACAAACAATGGTGGCTAAAAATAATTCCAGGGCCTACGTCCATTAACATACTATGAATTAGTTCAGTGAAAAGTCCTAAACTGTTAAGTCACACAGACCTAGTTCAAATTCAAGGTCTGTCCACAGTAGCTGCATATTCTATATTAGGATTTTAAGGTGGGAATTGACAAAAACTGAACTTTATACTGACATAGAGATTACAGGATTGATTGAAAAGATACTGGATGCTTCAGAAAACCTAAGGGTCAACCCAAGGGACCTCAAGAATTAGAGCAGAGGACTCAGTACCAATAGAACTTTCTTTTTATCTCCTCCTTACATTATTTCCTTGCATTCTCTCACCTGCTCCTGCAGCATCAACAAGACTGCCCTCAACTGTGGGATTACATACATAGCATTGGTGGTCAAAAATAAAGAAGTTTTCACTGCCAGCTCCAGCACAAAATCCAAAGTAGTGACTCCAATTGCCCCAGCTGGACCATCTCCTGTTTCCAGACAGATGAGGGCTGTCATCAGAAGAATGACGATAATGAGAATATCACCAAGTAACAAAACCATAGTTGCCACAGAAACTCAAGCTGTTATCTGAAAAGTGAGGTAATTCCATTCCCCATTGGCTTATAATAACTGTGTTGAGTAATGTATGTAAAGCAACTGGCACACGATAGATGCTAAATAACTGTGAGGCTCTTCAAGTTCTACAGCCCTTCCTCCAAGTTTTGGGAAGCAGCTGACAAAGAACAGGAAGACCAGATAAAAAGGTGTGTGTGTGCATTCATGCACTCACATGTGCCTGTGTGTGTTTTGTAGGGGAAATGAGCTTGCCTCTCTTGCTCTGTGCCTCTCTTGACTCATGTCCTAAATATTACGCAACCCAGGGTGAAAGTAGAAATAGAAAAAGTTGCTCTTCTTTCTGAAGCTTTACTGTACACCTGCTAAAAAGTAAAATTCTGTAATTGCTCTATTATAGTTTCCGTCATACTAATTACAGTTATTAATTTACATGCCTTTCTCCTCTGATGAAATGCAAGCTCTTCAAATACAGAAAGCATGTTGTATTCATCTCTGCACTTTTAGAATCCAGAATTTTCACAAGGTATGTGTCTAATAAAATTATTGAATGAATGAGTTGAGAGGGTGTGGAGTTTATGGCTGTGGTTATGTTTTCATTGCATTGTTTACAAGGTATACATAATCATAATCAAAATAATTGCATGTATCCTTCATTAATAAGTTACTAATAAAGACATAATGTCTAAATACTTTGCGTGTACCACCTCATTAAATTCTTCCAATATTTTCTGCATTTTGTAGTATTTCTTCACTTTTCCCTTCTCTCCTGCTATTGCTTTTTTAGATAGAGAAAATAAGAGTTAAAGACATGAAGTAAATTAGAGTTAAAGAGGTCAAGTAATATTTTCCAGTTACTTACCCAAATAGTGTCAGAATCATCAGTATTTTACTGTTTATAATGTAACTTTTCAGAATGTTCTATAGTCACTTACAGAAATGTATACAGGAAGCAGTGTTTAATTTTGGCAACTTCATTGTTGAACATCATCTGCAGGTATTGATCTGACAGTGTATATGTCAGGATCTGGTGGGTTTACTCTGCCCTGACTTGGGGCTGCTAGATATCCAAGTACTACAAATTGCTTGTTGTGCTATTGCTACACCTCACATTTATTATTCTGTATTTCATAGAGAAATGCACATTTTTATGGAAGCATTTTTTCTCCTGCTCTGTTAGCTTCTTCCTAGGAAATGCTACTAAACTTGTGTCACGTACCCTGTCTTGCAGCGTTTAGTTCAGGAGCCTTACAACCCGGTGCAGCTAGCTAATGAGGCTGAGGAAGAAGGTGAAGCCCGCTTCTGGAGCAAAATCTCTGCTGATCACTGCGAAAACAGTGCTGAAAGAGCCCCTCCTTCACTTAGAGGCTATAATATCAGAAGAAATAACATTTTCTTCTGATAGCCAATTTTCACAAACAAAGCTCAAATGAGAGACAAAGATAAACCTGGATTCCACACTTTTCCATTTGTTATGGGAAGTATTCTTAATGATAAGAAGGTCTGAGTCTGTGAACCAAGGTGCTTCTTCTGAGTAGAAAGTTACCCAGAAAGGCAGATCTTTTCTCAGCAGGTTATATGAAATGTGCAGAATTAGAATGAATGTGAGGGAATATTTGCCTCGAGTCAGAGATCACCAATAAGCTACTGATGGCTCTGAACCAAAGAATGAATGTGTGTGTGTGTGTGTGGTCTTTTATTTTTCTAAACTAATGTATTTTTGCAGTATTAGACTTCATGACAAAGTTCCTTCTCTGTACCCTATTTTTCTTTTTTTTTTTTTTGAGATCGAGTCTCACTCTGTCGCCCAGGCTGGAGTGCAGCGGTGCAATCTCGGCTCACTGCAAGCTCCGCCTCCCGGATTCATGCCATTCGCCTGCCTCATCCTGCGCAGCTGGGACTGCCAGCGCCCGCCACCACGCCCAGCTAATTTTTTTTTATTTTTTAGTAGAGATGGGGTTTCACCATGTTAGCCAGGATGGTCTCGATCTCCTGACCTCATGATCTGCCCGCCTCGGCCTCCCAAAGTGCTGGGATTACAGGCGTGAGCCACCGCACCCAGCCTCTGTACCCTATTTTTCTAAGATGACCATTCTTCTATTCCTTGCCCTCCTCAGCTCAGGCAAGATTATGGTGAATTGTGGTGTTCTACAGTGGGTCTCACAGTACTTTACCAGTGGCTATTTTACATTTAGATGCATCCACATTATACAGCACTGAAATGGAAAAACTTTCACATCATACTACCATTACTGGATGTGACATGCTCTCACATCTATGTTTTAGTCAATCCTTTTTAAATTGTAGTTAAGGCAGGTCGTGATTGAAATAGTTTGGCTGTGTTCCCACCCAAATCTCACCTTGAATTGTAATAATTCCCCACATGTCAAGAGCAGGGCCAGGTGGAGATAATTGAATCATGGGGGCAGTTTCCTCCATGCTGTTCTCATGGTAGTGAATAAGTCTCACAAGATCCGATGGTTATATAAATGGGAGTTCCCCTGCACAAGCTCTCTTGTCTGCTGCCATGTAAGATGTGACTTTGCTCCTCATTCTCCTTCTACCTTGATTGTGAAGCCTCCCCAGGCATGTGGAACTGTGACTCAATTAAACCTCTTTCCTTTATAAATTACCCAGTCTCGGGTATGTCTTTATTAGCAACCTGAGAACAGACTAATACAATTGGCCCATTAAATTGATTTCAAGATCCATTTAAAGGTCATGATTACCACTTTAAAATACTAAGACCCCGGAACATGAGGGGACATTTTTGATGGAACAGTCAAGTGAGTGCAGCCCTATGCATGAATTGGCCTTCATGGTATGCAGCAAAAGGGTCCAGCTGAGCCCATTGGACCCACAGGATAATAAGAAACAATAAATTATTTTTCTTTTAAGCTTACAAAAAAACCGCCCAGAAACAACAAAACATTGGTTTTGTTGAGGGGTGAGGAAGGTCGAGGGGTGAGGAGGCTGGGTTTTCTTTCTTTGTATGAATTGTATTAAGTTTTCTCTCAGAGTTTTAAGGATGCCTCTTGTGGTTGTCCAAGGGAGAAATTGTGAAGCTAGTGCCATGAATCCCTTCTGAAATGCATACGTGGAATGACTAAGGGTGGAAAGACAATGAGCAACTTGATGATACTCTCAACCAGAATAAGAAAAACACGGGCTGATTAGTAACATAAAATGTTATGTTTAAGAGCCCAGGACTTGAATTTACATGGTTCTGAGTATAAATTTACTACTTAGTTTGTAATAATTACTTAACATCTCCAGTCCTTAGCCTTGTCTTCTGGACAATGGAGATGGAAGTAGTGCAGTATCTTCTCATCAGATTTTTAGATAATTAAATGCATCAACATATGAGAACTGAAATAACCTACTATATAACTTAGGATATAAATAATAGTCTGCAATACATTTCCTGAAACACAACCTTTGCATTCATACATTCTCAGCTTATCAGAGGATCCAGTGTTTCTAATCCACTGCAGCCTTCCCCATATATGAAGTCTTACTCTTGTCTAAAATGTATTTTTTCTCTCTCCTTGTCTCTGAATCAGTGCTCAGATATACCCCCTGGAGGCTGGGAGATTTTAAAATTGCTTCTGCCACCCAAACTTGGTTGCTACAGACCAATACCCTATACTATGTATACACCATGGCTAGTGTCAAAGCCAAAGGCTGAATGACACCATGACACTGACACATTTCAAAATGATCCTAGGCTTGCTGCTGTGGGCATGTCTAAAATGTGTCATTATAAATGAATTCCCTGTTCTGGACCTTGCAACTGTTGACATATAGGAGCTTTCTCTAAGTCACAGAGAATCTTTCAGGCAGGAGGAAGAACATTCTTTACCTCTCTACCCCCAGTGATGTGTCCAGCAGAAAACAGTGCTGCCTTGGGGCCCAGTAGATAGTGGATACAGCATAATAGTGAGTGAAAGGAGAATAGAGGAAATAGTAGCCCTACAGCACCATTAAGGAATGCTACTGCAGCCTTAGCATCCTCCTCTTTTACATACCAGGACTGAAGAGACAGTAAGATGCTATTCAGTGAATTCAACATATTTCACTCTTGGTTCCATGTAAGACACTGGCTTCAGTTCTCCTGGAAGGGGGTTAAGAGATTCCTAATTCATCTGGAGGAGTGAGATGCAGGTTGACTATACTATCTATTCAGCTGGTTTCAGGATGATCGATGAAAATATAATTGTGGACTCATTCCTCATTTCTTGTGTGCTACATCTAGACTTTCTAAAAAGATCCTAACAACAATGTTGTAAACATATTTTCTGTGGTTCCAGAGAGCTACAGAACAACATGGCAGAGTGGAAACAGTATGAGTCTTGAGGTAGGTTGTGGGTTTTTAGTAATGATTCTGTTATTTATTATTTTTGTTTCTTAAGCAAACTATTGACTTCTGTGAACAAATTTCCTTGTTGATAGTTGATATGGTTTGGATACATGCTTCCTCCAAATCTCATGTTGAAATGTGGCTCCCAATGTTAGAGGTTGGGCCTGGGGGAAGGTGTTTGGGTGATGGGGGCAGATTCCTCATGAATTGCCTGATGTCCTCCTGGTGGTAATGAGTGAGTTCTCACATTGAATTTACATGAGATAAGGTTGTTAAAAAGAGTCCAGGACCTCCCCTACCACTCCCTCTTGCTACCTCTCTCTCACGATGTGATGCACCTGCCCCCTTTTGCCTTCCACCATGATTGGAAGCTTCCTGAAGCCTCACCAGAAGCTGAGCAAATGCTGCTGTCATGCATGTACAACCTGCAGAACCATGATCCATAATAAACTTCTTTTCTTTATAAATTACCCAGCCTCAGGTTTTCCTTTATAGAAATGCAAAAGTGGATCTATTACATCTTCTTTTTGTATGTCTTTTCTCACAAAAGATAGAGAAATAGAATCACAACAAAGGATGGAAACTGAAAAGACAAACCAAATAAAGAAGAAAAATTTGGCCACTGTTTCAATATTTGTGATTGGCCACATGTATCTGGGGCTCTATCTATCCTTTTAAGAGCAGAGTTTCCCAGCAGAGGCACTACTGATATTTCAGACCAGATAATCCTTTGTTGTCATGTATATTATAGGATGTTGAGCAGCATCCTTGGCCTCTACCTACTAGATGTCAGTAGCAAGCCCCCTGATCCCCCATTGCCTGCCAAGGCATAGCAATTTAAAAAAAAAGACATGTCTACAGCCAATGCCAAATGCTTCCCTAAGCCACCAGTTTGAGAAATCTCGATATAATGAGATATCTTATTTCCTACTAAAGAAAGAAAAATTCCAGATTCTCACTTTTCTGGCCTTTCTTGCAATTGAGGCTCAGGGACATTATTCGTTCTCCTCCAATTGCACACATCCATTTGGGATTTTGAGTCATATGTTAGTAACGCAAAAACTAGAGAAGGAATGAGTCTGTTCTGTAAAGAGTGTCATTTATAGTAAGACTACACAAGTGATAAGCTACCTCACAATTTCAAAAGTAGTGTTATGGACCAGTGCTGATGATATCTGCAGAGTATACTGTGGTGACGATGACCAAGCGAGTACAGTGGTGTCTAGACTAGACCAGTTCTTCAGTGTGATTTGGGGTATTATTATGGGCTACCTAGTTTTTAACACTTATACCCTTCTCAGAGATTCTAAGAGCTACTCAATCTTTCAATAAATTCTCTGCTCAAATTAGCTAAAATGATTACTGTTGCATGCACTTAAAAACCCTGCCTGATACAGTAGCTAATGCATAAAATCAGATCTTTCAGGAGGTTTTGGAAAATGATTTGGATAGATATTTTTAATTTTTTTTCTAAGTCAATCTTCTTGTCTTTGTCTTTAGAAAGTCTGGCCAGCCCCTTTTTGATGTCTACCCATTGTAAGAGAAACTGGATAGATAGTTCATGATATATTAGAGGAACAGGTGCCAAATCTGATAAATAAAAATTGCTTCTAGAGAGAAAAGCTAGCTTGATAGAAAGACAGTGTGCCTTTGTGATTTTCTGTGTAAATTTTATAAGGTCCCTATACAATATGACACTGTTATTTCTGAACAATGGTAACTGGACCAGTACCAGGCTCATAAAAGGGTCTCAGGGAAGGCTTCTTAACTTGGCTACTTGCAGCACAACATATAAACATTTCCTAAACATATTTTTCCATTTTCTAAACAGAAAGTTGCTTTGGCTGGTGATTTCAGAATAGGAGCTACTCTGTAGAAAATCACATAGCAGAACTTTTCATTCACATACCTACAAACCCACTTCTTCTTCTTCTTCTTCTTCTTCTTTTTTTTTTTTTTAATTGAGGCAGAGTCTCACCCTGTTGCCCAGGCTGGAGTGCAGTGGTGCAATCTTGGCTCACCACAACCTCTGCCTCCTGGGTTCAAGTGATTCTCCTGCCTCAGCCTCCCAAGTAGCTGGGATTACAGGCGTGTGCCACCATGCCCAGCTAATTTTTGTATTATTAGTAGAGACGGGGTTTCACTATGTTGGCCACGATAGTCTCGAACTCCTGACCTTGTGATCCACCTGCCTCGGCCTCCCAAAGTGTTGGGATTACAGGCATAAGCCACCGCACCCAGTCCAAATCCACTTCTTAACACGAGAGGCCTTCTGTAGTGCAGAGCTCAGGGAATTAAGAATTTAAAAGATACTGAAATGTTAGGAAAAAAATGGACTCATTTATCTCTCTGAAGTTGTGCTATTAAGCCAAGATCAAACATTCATTAGGGGGTAGGAAAGCATCCAATAACTACCAGCCTTGGGCACCCTATCCTTTTCAAGAAAATACACTTCATTATCACACTTGACTCATACACTTGCTCTGCTCTCCCATCTGGGGACTTCTGATCTTTGCGTTTTACCATTCAGACTCAGCCTTAGGTATACTTGGATGGTATGGTTTCCTTTGACTTTGAATCTCTGAGCTTCCTGGAGATTATCTTACACTCACCTGCAGACTTTTTCCCCATCTGAATGCTTCAGAATATCCACACCCTCCTGACTCAGTTCTATCTTGCTGCAATCCAACATAAGTCTACTGAAATGAAACCTCAGTCTTCTCCAAAAACCAAAGATGGTACCAAATACCACATCTATCAGTGAGAAGGCCTGCCACTGGAAGAACGAAATCTCTAACTAAAACCAGTTTAAGCAACACTAGCACTTACTATCTCACCTAATCAGGAGTCTAGAGGTAAGAAGTGCTGGTGTTGGTGCAGCCGTTAAGCATTTTTATCAAAGATCCAGACTTCTCCCATCTTTTCTCTCAGCCATCCTCAGATTGCTGGCAATGAATCCCAGCATGGCTGCAAGATGGCTGCCACACAAGGCATAAAGAAAGGGCCTGGGCAAAATGGGTTTCTTCTTACATGGCTCTCTGACAAGGAAGGGAAACCTTTTCCAGATACTCCCATCAGACTCTCCATATATCTAATTTCCCCTCAGTCTCAGAATGATCACTAGTAAATAACCTGAGGTTGTGCACCATATCTCCCAAACAGTTTGGAATTCTGTTATCCAGAAAAGAAGAGATGGTTTTGGATGTGCAACCAGAAATGCCCACCAATCTCTACTGAGCAGGAATAAAGAAAAACATGGCAGTGTATGTGCTATCCTTGTTCTGTCTACCTTTTTCTCAAAAAATAACCAAGCCTCCAAAGTCAGAAGCTTGGAAACAATCTAAATTTTATTCAAAAGGGCATATTTATTGTTATTAATACTGCCTATTTAATACTAGTATGCAGCCTAAAATTGGAACCTCCTGTTTGCAGAAGGACCCCTTTGGTAGCTGTTCCATGAGAACTCATCTTAGACACTACCATCAACAACTCTGTTCCTGTTTCTCTTCATCATATTTGTGCTGCAATAAGGTGGGAGTGGCAGCAGCAGCAGCAGAGCTAGGACATCCACATGATGGAGCTGAGTCACATCACTGCTTTCTTCTGCAGGATCCCAGAGCACAGCACAGCACATTATGGGGTAAATCATGCATGTGGAGAAAAATGAGCCAAAGGCAGATGTAAACCGTTTTTTGTATGGGTGGTGTAACCCTGAGATGCCTTATGGAGATGTAGCCCCTGATGATAAATGCTAAAGAAGAAAAAAGAGAGATTCAACTGAAAACTACTCTGACTGCACCACAGAAAATGCTGCTGACTTGCTGGCATATCTGCTAAAACAGAAGGTTTTAAGATAGACATTTAAAACCAAATTTTTCACAGTGCAGAAAGTCTTCAATCAATAGTCATGCCTATATAACACATTCTGCAATTGCCTTTGCAAATGGAATAGGTTGAACTGAAATAATCCCCACAGGATAGAAACTTCTTCAGGAACTTTTCATTTCTTGGCATTACTTCTTCCAGAAAATAATCTTTAACCTGAGTCATTAGGCTTATTTCATCTCAAATAAGTACATTTGATAAATCCCTATGTAAAGAATGACCACAGCACTATTAATAGCAATTGATTTTTAAAGATAGACAATGATGGAGGTAGTAATAATATTCAGGAAAAACAGTCATTAATGTGTTATTCATCTGATTGAGTAAAATGACTGATAATTTTTACTATTTGTCCTTTGAATGTTAATCTCCTCTATGCCAAACACCTTGCTTTCTATTAAATATCTCTAACAGTTATGAAAATTCTATCTTATGAATAACTAAACTGTGGCTCAAAGTAATTTCTCAGGACTGGTCAGAGATAGAGTTGGTCTTCAAATGCAGGTTTATCTAACTCTAAAGACTTTGTGTTTGATACCTTGTATATGCTGTTTGCTATATACTAGTGTAGCCCGTAAAACCAATTATACTTCCGGTCATCTGAGAATGCCTAACATCAGGTATAAGAGAAGAAAAAAAGGACTATAGAAAGAGATGAATTCCATTGGGTACAGTGTACACCACTCAGGTGATGGATGCACCAGAATCTCAGAAATCGCCAATAACAAACTTATTCATGTAACCAAACACTACCTGTTCCCCAAAAACCCTATTGAAAATAAATAAATAAATGAACAGAAAAAAAGACATGAATTCCATCTTGTACTATTAGGAGCACACAAAGGACTGACTAAAAGACTGATAAAAAGTTGTCTTTATAACAAGGCAACTAACAGTTGAGAAATGTTGTTCTAAGTAGCAGAAAAAGTAAGAGAATTTAAACAGCACCTATTTTTTTTATGCTGAATCTTCACACTGGCAACAATCATAAAGCAATTCTCATCATTCCATGGAATAGTCTAGTTTTTTTTTCAGTGCAGTTATCACAAAGAATTATTCACTTAAATATTTATTACTATGTAACCTATGCCAGGCAATTTGCTAAGCCTGAGCTTACGAAGACAAAATTATTTAGTCCCTGTTCTGAAATGTCTTACAGTTTAATGAGTGGAGCAGGGAAAACAGAATGGCTATATAAAGAAATACATGTAATAAAGTCTCATATTTAGAGAGAGGAGACAATGTATAAATGAAAAAAAATGATTATAGCTTCCTTTATACTGTTAGCTCTAATGTCAGGCTAGGAACTATTAAATTTATTACTCCTTTGTTTAGTCTTTATTGTTTCTATGGTCAATGATAAAGAGGAGCTATATATATATCAAAAAAGAATTTGTACTCAACATTGCTGTTTGCAGCAGAACAAATATGTCCATTCACAGATAATTTCCTAGCCAAATAAAAATATTTACAAAACTTTTCTGAAGAGTAATGCTGGAATGCAGTGCACATGCATAAAGAATAAAGGGGGAAACTGCCATAATATTCAGTAAAAATACTTCTAGTCATTATGTATTTGCAGAAAACATTTTTTACCTGAATTACACATACGTACTAAACAAAAATATAAACAGGCTCTTTCCCAGCGGATTCAATATGAAGTCGGTTCTGCTATGTTGCCTGCTGTGTGATGTTAAGAAAGGTGACCCAGTCTGTAATTGGTATTTTATCCTCTTAACCAGGTCTTTCACAAAGCAAAAGTTTTTAATTTTGATTAAGTTCAGTTTATCCATTTTTACTTTAATGGTTAATGGTTTTTGCATCAAATCTAAGAACTCTTTGTCTACCATTAGACCCCTAAAACTTTCTCAGATATTTTGTTGAAAAAGATTTATAGTTTTGCACTTTACATTTAAAGTCCATGGTCCATTTTGAGTTAATTTTTGTATATGGTATAAAATTTAAGTAGAGGTTGATTTTATGGTGTATGGATATCCATGCTCCAGGACCATGTTGCCAACACGATCTTTTCTCCATTAAATGGTTTTTGTACCTTTATCAAAAATCAATATGACACGTTTATGCAGGTCTGTTTTCAGTTTGTTTTGTTCCATTGATCTATGTGTTTATTCTCCCAATACCAAGTAGTTTTGTATATCATAAGTCTTGAAATTGGATAAAATGATTCCTCCCACATTATTCTTTCTTTTCAAAATGGGTTTGGCTATCCTGGTGCCTTTGCATTCCCATATGAATTTTAGAATATCTTTATCTACAAAAATCTTGCTGGGATGTTATAGTAATTGTACTAAATATGTGTATCAATTTAAGAATTACAGACATCCATCAACATAGTATAAATCACTATATAGATATTATTTAATTTCTTTCATCAGTATTTTGAGGCTTTCAGAAAACAAATCCTGTACATATTTTGTTAGATTTACAACTATAATTTTATTTTTGTAGATAGTATTATATTTTTAATTGCAGGTGTTCATTGCCAGAATATAAAAATAGAACTGATTTTTGTATGTTTATCTGTATCCTATAAACTTGCTGAATTCACTTATTATTTCTAGAAGTTTTTGTTTTTTAGATGCCTTACAGGTCAGTTTTATTTACTCCTTTTCCATATGTATTTTTTGAATTTCCTTTGCTTGTTTTATTGCACTGGCTAGAACTCCTAGCATTATGTTGAATACCAGTGATGAGAGTACACATCCTTGCCTTGTTTCTATTCTGAAAGGAAAAGTATTTACACTTTTCCCATTAACTATAATGGTAGCTGTAACTATTTTGTGTTAAGAAAGTTCACCTCTATTTCTATATTTCTTAGAGTATTGACTTTGTCCAACTTTTTTGCATTGATTGGTATGATCATGTAATTTTCATCCATAGCCTCTTAATAAAGTACATTGATTTTTGAATATTGAACTAGGTTTGCCTCCCATGATGAATCATACTTTGTCATTACACACATTGTCATAGTGTATAGTTATACATATTGCTGCATTGTATGCTAATATAATGTTAACCATTTTTTAATATGTATTCTTGAGGTACATTGGTCTAGTTTTCTTTTATGTGCTGTCTGTGTCTGGTTTTAATATAAGGGTAATACTAACTTTATAAAATAAATTAGGAAGCATTCCTTCCTTTTCTATTCTCTAGGAGAGATTGTGCAGTTTTAGTGCCAATCCTTCCTTAAACATTTGCTAGATTTTCCAGCAAAATTATAGGGTCCTGGAGATTTTTTTGGTAATTTTTAGTTTATGAATTCAATTTTATTCACAGTTGTAGAATTATTCAATTTATCTATTTCATATTGGATGAGTTTTGCTAGTTTATGTTTCTCAAGTAACTAGCAGTCCACTCTATCTTGTCAATTTTTATATAAGTTGTTCATCTTATTCCCCAGCATCCTTTAATTGTCTGAAGTTTATGAATTCAATTTTATTCACAGTTGTAGAACTATTTTAGTTTATGAATTCAATTTTATTCACAGTTGTAGAACTATTCAATTTATCTATTTCATATTGGATAAGTTTTGGTAGCTTATGTTTCTCAAGTAACTAGCAGTCCACTCTATCCTAATTGTCAATTTTTATATAAGTTGTTCATCTTATTCCCCATCATCCTTTGTCTGAAGGATCTATAGTAATATGCCCTATTTCATGTATTATATTTGTAATCTGTGTCTTTATTTTTTGCCAGTGTTGTTAAAAGTTTATCAATTTTATCTTTTTGAGTAAACTACACTTTGTTTTACTGATTTCCTCTACGTTTTATATTTTCAATTTAACTGATCTTTGCTCTTTTTTATTTTATTTTTATCTGCTTGCTTTGGGCTTATGTTGTCCTGATTTTTTTTTTTTAATTTCTTTAGGTGAGAGTTTAGATGATGAATTTGAGACTTTTCTTCTTTTCTAATGTATGCATTTGGTGCTATAAATTTTCTTCTCAGCATCGCTTTAGCTATTTTTCATAAATGTTAATGTGTTGTATTTTCACTTTCATTCAGTGCAATGCATTATCTTTTTCCCTGAGACTTTCTCTTTGATCTATAGGTTATTTACACACATGTGTTGCCTAGTTTTCAAGTGTCTAGAGATTTTTCTTTTATATTTTTGCAATGGACTGAATTATCATAACCCCCTCCCCACCATTCATATGTTGAAATCCTAACTTCCAAGGTGATGGAATTAGGTGGGGGGGTTTTGGAAGGCAATTAGGTCATGAAGGTAGAGCCATTATGAATCTGATTAGTACTCTTATAAGAGAAGCCTTGGAAAGACCTCTTACGCTTCCACTATGTGGAGACACAACAAGAAAGCACTATCTACGGGCCAAGAAATCGATCTTCTCCAGACACCAAATCTACTGAAGCCTTGACCTTGGACTTTCCAGCTCAAACCGTGATAAATAAATATCTGTTGTTTACAGATTACTCTGTTTATAGTATTTTGTTATAGCAGGCAGAATGGTTAAAGTCACTTTCTGTTAAAAGTTTCTAGTTTGATTTTATTGTGATCAAAGAACACACTTTGTATGTTTTTAATTATTTTACATTTGTTGAGGTTAATTAGCTTTATGACCCAAGTTGTACTCTATCTTGGTATATGGTCTGTTAGTACCTGAAATGATATGTATTCTGCTGTTCTGGGGTGTAGTACTCTAAAAAAGTTTTCAGATCTTGTTTCTTGTTGGTTAATAGCATTGTGGAATTCTGTATGCTTGTTGATTTTTTATCTAGCTTTTCTATCCATTGTTGTGAGAAGGTTGTTGAAGTATCAAACTATAATTGCTGATTTGTTGACTTCTTCTTTCACTTCTGTCAGTTTTTGATTCTCATTTTTTTGCAGCATCATTGTTTGGCGCATGCACGTTTAGGAATGTTCTCTCTTTGTTGGATTGACACTTTTATTAATCATGTAATATCCTTCTCTGTTTTTGGTAATTTTCTTTTCCATTGCTTACAAGTTTATTTCATGCTAGGCTGCTCCTTTCTTGATTCTTTGGCTAGAAACAGCAAACTTTTGTTTCAGGGCTTTTTTTGTCTGGTTGTCTTGGTGTTTCCAGGTTGTGGACTTCTTCAGCTACAAGTTTGGGATATATGAGGGAAACAAAAAACAAAAGAGAACAGAGAAGTTACCACTGTGTCATTATTTGGGTCTAAAGGGTTCCTAGCACGTCTGCCTTCTTCTCTTCATCTTTCAGAGTCTTCTTATAAGTGTTTCATATATAATTTCCAGGTTTTTAAGTTGTACTTAGCTGGAGGAATAGGAAAAACTATATCTATTCCCTCTTCTCCAAAGCAGAAGTCTCCAGAGTTGTTCCACAATTAAATGTGATCATGTATGTAAAAGTGTCCACAGGATCGATAGTAAACATTCAAAGTAAACAAAAATAACAAAGGCCTACTTTTGTTATTTACTTACACAAGGGAAGAGCATGATACCTTAAAGCTAGAAAAGAATTCTTCTTGTATTTTGCATCTATTTATTTCTTTTCTTTGACACACAAATTGTTTACACAATATGAAAATAATATCGCATCTAGCCAACTTCTCTTTAACACCCCCATTATATACAGACACGACTTCTGATGAAATATAACATGAAATTATGTGTTCTGAAATTAAATATTGCAAAGTTACTCAGGCATTCCTCTAGTGGTTTCTTGCCCTCACTAAGCAGACATGTCTAGGAATCCAAAAGGCAAACCAGATTTTAAGTACATTCTTTTTTTGGAAAAATAACTACAAGACTCTTAGGAAATATTATTCTTTGAAAATATTTGCTTAACAAAGTAAAGAGAGTAAACACAAATATGAGCCAGATGTTTGACATTTTTTTCATCATTTGCTGTGTATAACATTTGTCTGGCTAACACACTTTAGAAAGACATTCTTATCAATAAGAGATATGTTTATGTAACACTGTGTCCTCAGAAGATGGCCAGTGATAACATTTTTTCTATATTCTTTCAATTTTTATAGAAAATAAGCTCCAAATTTTTATAACTACTCTATAAAACACCATGTCAGAATGAAAAGGTTGGGGAGACAGAAATAGAGAGAGAATGTAAAATTGTACTTGGAAATATTTCAACATGTAATATCAAGAAATTTAGCAATAGCTCTCTATATCCAGTCCAGTCTTCTTACTTTATGAAAACTGAATTTCAGAGAACTTAAGTGAACTAAGAGTAAATGCTGGCAGAATTGAAGATAAAATTCACATCTCCTATTTTTAAGTCTAACGGGCTTTTTAAATTTTCTCATCTGTTATTAATGTTAAAAAAAAGAGTTTTTTTTTCAAGAAAAAGGTGAAGATAAAGTGTTAGTAATAATAGAAATAAATTACAAGAGTGTTGTAATTCCAGCACTTTGGGAGGCCAAGTCAGGTGGATCACTTGAGGTCAGGAGTTTGAGACCAACCTGGCCAACATGGTGAAACCCCGTGTCTACTAAAAATACAAAAATTAGCCAGGCATGGTAGCTCATGCCTGTAGTCCCAGCTACTCAGGAGGCTGAGGCAGGAGAATCGCTTGAACCCACGAGACTGAGGTTGCAGTGAGCTGAGATCGTGCCACTGCACTTCAGCCTGGGCAACAGAACAAGACTCCATCACACACACAAAAAAATTACAAGAGTGTAAAAATAAAGCATACATTTTCCTAAATAGGGATGTTTTCCTTTTTATACGATTTCTTGCCAGACTTCAAAAAAAAAAACCTTTTTTTTTTTTTTTTTTTTTTTTTAAGATGGAGTCTCACTCTTGCCCAGGCTAGAGTGCAGTGGCAATCTCAGCTTACTGTAACCTCTGCCTCCTGGGTTCAAGCAATTCTTGTGCCTCAGCCTCCTGAGCAGCTGAGACTACAGGCATGCACCACAACACCTGACTAATTTATTTATTTATTTATTTTTTGCATTTTTAGTAGAGATGGGGTTTCATTATATTGACCAAGCTGGTCTCCAACTCCTGACCTCAGGTGATCTGCTCACCTCGGCCTCCCAAAGTGCTGGGATTACAGATGTTAGCCACCGTGCCTGACCAAAAACCTCTTCTATATTTAGAATTTGAGCATCAATTTAAGACTAAGACCAAGAAAATATTGCTAACATGAATAAGAGATTAAATTAGATTTAATTTCTTTAGATACATGACTGTGACCATTCTAAACAAAAATATACATCATTAAAGAGTTCTCTCAATAACACTAATATGAATAAATGGTTTGATCATATGTATATATGTTAATTTTATATACTTTTTTACATTTTACTATGAATGTTTGCTATATGCTAAGTTATATATATATATATATAACACGTAATTTAATTTACACATAGATTAGGAAGTATAATGATGAAATGAACACTTGTGGGCTTACCAAATAAATTAGCATGTAGACTATTATCAACACCCATGAACTTCCTATTGCTCTTTTCCTCCCTCTCATCTCATCTCCCCACTTCTCCCACACTCATGAGGAAACTATATTCTGAATGTAGGCTCCTTATCACTCTTTTGCCTTTCTGTATAGGTAATAGCTACGTGTCTATATATACTTATATATACTAAGGAATTCCAAAGACTTAGAAGTCAAAACAAAATTGCATGTTTGTATGTATGCACCCTAGAGAAAAGGAAGGAGTCTTCAGACAGAGGATTTTAAAGATGTTGTCCAAGTATGGACATTTTAAAGTTACTTCCACAGTATTTGTGTAGATGATTTTATTTCTTCCAAGATTTAGAAAAATGTTTATTTTATCATATGCATGACTGTGTATACATACAAATAAAAGAAACAATTGAAGCTATTTTCAATAGATTCAAACCAAATAAGGATTTCCTCAAGAATCTAAATATTTCAAAGGAAACTTTTTGCATTACTAATCAGGAAAACCTTTTCTTTTTTATCTTTCTGTGATAATATGCTCTTTAAATTCCCATTCTCTTCCCCTTCTAACTACTCCACAACACTCTCGATACTGTCAGAGTCTTCTACATGTGGGGCACTGTTTCAGGACTGAGGGTGAACAGTCAAGAACAGGATAGAGATGATCCCTAACCTTGTGTGACTGATTTACATTTCAGTGTGGCAAAATCTAAGGGACTGTTGTCCTATCCGGGTTTCCTTGGGCCTAGAAGTCTTCATTCTTTGTTCTCCCAAAACTTACAGATGGAATTCTCAAGGATTATGGTTTCAGACCAGAACTGTACTAATGCTATGCACTCTTGGGATGCTGAAATATCAACATGACAGGCAAACTAATTTGTCCTACCAATGAGCTATGAGATTTTGGCATTTAAATTCCTCTTCCATTTATTTCTTCTGCTCCAAAATCATGTGTTCTTGTACCGCTAAACTCATACCTGAATTACTGCTAACGTGTTCCCAGTGTATCTTCTGAATCCTAGTCTTCAGTTGACCCTGCATAATTTCCAACAAATCAATTGTCCCTTTATACTTATTTCATTTTTTCATTCTCTTCTGCCATCTTCCACATTTTTAATTTAAATTAGTCAAAACTGAATATTTCTGTCTGGCTTCTCAAGGACCACCAAGGCCCACTATAATGTGGTTCCTTTATTTGCTAGGAGTAGAGGTTGTTTTCTTAGTCTAAACTTCTTTCTTTTTTTTTTTTTTTTGAGACAGAGTCTCACTCTGTTGCCCAGGCTAGAGTGCAGAGGCATGATCTCGGCTCACTGCAACCTCCACCTCCCACGTTCAAGTGATTCTCCTGCCTCAGCCTCCTGAGTAGCTGGGATTACAGGCACCTGGCACCACACCCAGGTAATTGTCGTATTTTTAGTAGAGACAGGGTTTCACCATATCAGACAGGCTGGTCTCGAACTCCTGACCTTGTGATCCATCCACCTCAACCTCCCAAAGTGCTGGGATTACAGGCGTGAGCCACCACACCCAGCCTAAACTTCCTTTCTTCTAGCAAAAATCCCCTTCCTTTTGACAAAAGCAGTTGATCTGTGAATGAATATGACTTCTTCATTGGAGCTTTCAACTAGAACTGCCAGAAGAATGTTTCTTTCTATTGCCTGACAAAATAAGACTCCAGAGCTGGGATGACCAAAGTTCCAGTTTTCTTGGGATAAGGGGAGTTCCCAGGATCTGGGACTTTCAGTCTTAAAACTTGGATAGTCCCAGGAAGATCAGGACAAGTTGGTCACTCCAGCTTCTCCATGTGGACAATAAAGAAAATTCAAATGACATCAAGTTTCATGTTCTAATCCTGGTAGTTCTTGATGGGGGTCTAAATTCTGTATTTTTTCTTCATATTTTGTGAGAAATCCTAATATCTTTCCAAAACCCCTTTTTGTTCAAGCATTTCAAGTTTGGCTTCTGTCACTTGCAACCAAAAGTAGTCCAAATTTACACACCCATTTCAACTTCAATGTGATGAAAGTAAAAAAGTTTAGACACAAATTATGAATTGAACAAATTATGGTAAATCCAAACATTGTAATGTTTTGTAGCCATTAATAATTACGGCAGATATTTAACTTATTACCTGAAAAAATTTTGATATATTTATCCATGAAAAAAGCAGGCTGCAAAGTATTTCCTAGTCTATAAGTCACCTTTAATATACACATATATACGTTAGGATTTCTCAGATGACACTGTCAGAAACTATAGTCAAACATGATTAGGGCCAAAAAAAGGAAATTTTTGGCTCATATAATGTATAATTAGGATTTGAGGATAATGGGATTGAAGGGGATAAGTTTTGTTGGTCAGGAAAACATAGATATGGATTGAGGTAGTTTCCAAATGAAAAAGGGATCCTGTTTTTATCCAAAGAATGGTAGGAAGGGCTACTAAACTAGAAAAACAATTACTTCAAATTGAATAGATTAGATAGATAGATAGATAGATAGATAGATAGATAGATAGATAGATAGATGGATGATAGGTAGACAGACATGGAAAGAAAAATATAATAGATGTGTGACCATGTTAACAGCTATTTTATCTGGATGGTCATGTTATGAGTGATTATTTTTTCCTACCTGGAGCTTCTCTGTTTATGAGATATACTCTGACTCTCAGTCTCTTTTCCACTCTTTGATTTGGAGAGTTTGGAAAGCTACAATCTAAACTCCCCCTAATATTCTTGAAGCTAACATTCTGGATGCAAATTATCTATTTCCAGTACTTGAGAGAAATTGAGAAAATTGAGAAAGTCTGCAAGGCAGAATGAAGAAAAGATGATAGCATGTTCCTGCAACTCTTGGCTCTTGCTGCTGGCATTTTAGAAATGTGAGACTTTCCTGTAGCTGCATTCCAGGTCTGTGCACCATTTTTCCGGGTATGAAACTGCAGAATGACATCCTACTCTGGCTTCCTAAAATCAGTCACTGTGAGAGGCAGCTGTGGCAGCAGTACTAGCAGCTGCTTCAGGGATAGTAGTAGCTCCTCTGTGGATCAGCTTGGTATTCTTTTGGACATCAGTCCAGAAAGTCTGGAACAGAACCTGTTCTTTCAGCCCTTCCAACAATAAGCAATAATAGTTGCTAAGTTGTAAGGAACTAATATCTTGTATTAAATTCCTTTCTACTTAAAATACTTGCACCAATTTCTGTTTTCTGCATTCAACATTACTGATTTGCCTATATTTTATTATATTGTGATTGTACATATATATATATATCTCGTGTAATAAAACATACTTAAAAAGTCATTTTATTCCTCTCCAACACAAATTCCTTATTTAAATTAAACTGGTCATAATGTATGCATTTATATTGTCTATGTCTCCCTCCTGTCTACTCAGATTAACTGGGAGAAACCACAGCACATAGTGCAGTAGCAGAGAATTCCGACTGTCCCCACCATGTGCACTGTGCTCAAAAAAGCAACAGCAGTTTGCGCAGGAAAACTGTTGGGTCCAATATGGCAGGACAAAAAGACAGTGAAGTGGAGATATGAAGAATCTTCTAAACCCATGAAAAATCAGGGGTAGAAAGAAGTTTTGCAGAAGTCTAGAATTTCTCTTTGGGATGGTAAGAGCAAGAGCAAGAATGATTTAAAATTGTACATTTATATCATCTAATCTTTATGTATGCTTTCATTATCATTTTTTGCCCACAAGAACTCTGAATTTTGATAGTGTCCATTGGACTTTAAACTCATCTACCTCTTTGCTTGGCTGTGATTAATTTCCTCTTCTTTACTCCTATAGAAGAAAGTTGACATTAGATTGTATTATTTTGTGTCTTTATTAGTTTTTTTTAAGGAAATGCATATGGGAATTGACTCATATTAGACTCTATCAAATGTGTCAGAAGGGAGTTTCCAATCCTCATCCCTGTAGACATCAAGTAAAGAATTCTATTGCTCAGAGATAACCAGTGACACCAGTTTGGATAAAGACTTTCTGACATTTTTTGATGCATTTGCATCACCTTACTTTCTTTTTAAAATGGAAACACACTGTACATACTGTTTACTACTCAATACTTTCTCTCAGCAATATATCATGAAAATATTTCCATGTCAATATACAGTTGAATCTATCTTTTTTTTAACGGCTGCACTGTGGCCCACTTTATGTATGTAGCTTATTTAACATGTATTCTGTTGATCAACTTAGCAATCATTTCCTGATTTGGGCTCTTAAAAACAGTGAGGCAATCTATAGCTTTGCTTACATGTGAATTAATTTGATTTGAAAAAACTCTTCAAGTGCAGGTTTCATCTGCCACCTAGCAAACAATGTTAAGAACTGGCCAGGTACAGTGGTTCACACCTGTAATCCTAGCAATTTGGTAGGCCAAGGCAGGACTGCTTGAGCCCAGGAGTTGGAGGGTGCAGTAAGCCACACAATTATACCACTACACTTCAGCCTGTGCAACAGTGAGACCATGTCTCAAAAAAGAACTATGTAGTTTATACAGTATGAAGCCTGAGAATGAATTTATGTTTTTATTATAGTTATAAAATCTGGGTTGAGGTGTAAAAGTCAGGAGCTATTAGTATATTGAGTGTAAACTTCTTCACCCTTTCTCCTGCAGCAGACCAAAAATAGATTCATGAAACAAAGAGGTTATTAGCCACTGTGGTATATGGATACACTTGAGAAGATTTATATATTTGAAATAGAGAATTTAGTCCACCACCAAAAGCAAATTAAACATGTTTTATTGTTCTAAAATACAAATGTATTATCAAAAATATATCAGTGTTATCAGTGATTCAGTAAAAGTTACACCAGCAAAAAAAAAAATAAAGTAGATAATTTCAGTTAACCGAGAAAATAACTCATCTGAAAAAAAGAATCTATTTTATTTCAAGTGTATCCCAAGAAGAGGCTGGCAATGTGAGCTAAAGCTGAAATTAGTGTTATAGATGGTGTTAGGAAATCACATTTCCTTTAAAGTCCTAAACTCAATAAAACTTAATTCCAAGAACTCTAAGGAGGAACCTCCATGCACTCAGCATTGGCTTCATAATGCATTCAGCATGGCAAATACAGAGACAATCTTCTTAACAAAGCATACCTCCATAGAATCTCAAAGCTCAAAGGGAGTTTGAAGTTCATCTAATTGTTCTACCAGACTACTAGTTTATACAAATGAAACAGTAACTTATGTTTGAATATCTCTAGTTACAGGCAACACTACCTACCATAGAAATTTGTTCTATTTTTAGATACTCAGGTTTTTTGGTTTGTTTTTAGTTTTTTTTTTAAATTCTTCCTGTAAGCTTTTGCTCTTAGAGCAGCCTTGCAGATACCAAAGTTATCATCTGCATCCTCAACATTCTCTTAAGGGGGAATAGCTTGCCATTGAAAAATATTCTGAATCCTTCAATTTAATTTTACTTTCCAGAGACCTCTGATTTTTTATTTGTTCATTCATTCTGTCATGATATGATACGGTACACTCACTCACTGCAAATACAGCAGTGGGAAAGGTGATGAACATGCTTCTGTCCTCATGAACTTACACTAGGGGTAGGTAGGGCCAGATTTAGATGGAGGGAGCGTAGTGTGATAAAGTTTGTATAGAAAGAAAACGCTACAGAAAATGATTGGAAAGAATGGTATGAGACAGACCTGAAGAGGTGCCTTTTGGGCACGTTGAGGTTTGACTGCTTAGAGAAGTAAAAAGTTATTGAAGGTTTTTATAAAAATAGGAATGAAATGATCAAATTTGCATTTATAAAACATTGCTCTTGATCTCATGAAAGAAAACAGATTAGAGGGGGCAAGAGGAAGGTAAGTCAACTCCTAGTAGGCTATTGGATTGCCCCACTAGCTGAAGGTAGGAGATAGAAGGAAGTAATGTGGTATGTGAGAAATTGATTCATTTCACAGACATTTAATAGGCAAGTATTTAGAATTCAATGATCTGGCAACAATTTTTAGAAAATAGAGTTTCTGCTAATATGAAAGCTTAAACAAAGTTATGAAGCTGTTTAATTTTTACTTCCTATTGTTTAAAGTGATTAAAGACTTAAACATTGGCAACAGAATAAACAAATACATTAAAATTAAACAGTATTTTAGACAAATTCATGAAGTATTATAGAAGAAAGATTTCAAACCCTTTTTTTCCTGATTTGAACATGTCAGAAAGTGTGTCTGCAGTTTCCCAGATCTCCTAATTCAGTGTTTCATCTTCCTAAGAAAATCACAGTGGAGAAATAGAAAAGAGCAGAGGATTTATGGTATATGATAAGTACATACTTTATAAAAATGTATAATCTTCAAACATATAGAGAAACAGTACAATAACAATATTTAAATATGCTCTCTTTTTTGCAAAGACTATGAATAATAAAAAATTAGAATGTAAAAGTATTTCTTGCTTTCATGAGCTGGACCAGAATTCTTTAATTGTAAAAATAATACACTTAAAGTTGAAATTTGAAGGTATGGAAGGTAGAGGATTCAGACAATGCTCTTCACAATACTCAGATTATAAATCCTGTGATTCAGTAAAATTGAAGTTGTCTATTTCAAATGCAGACACTGATTTTAAAGACTGGTCACCTAGCTCCACCTTCTGGCTAAACAATAACTTTTGTTTCCTTACCCACTCCTGGCATAGTTTCATGAAGGTTAAATATTATGATGTTGGCGCCACCTGCTGGAATGTTTTTCTAAAAACAAACATACCCTAGAGATGGGAAATTAGATGGCTATACTGCAGAAATATGACTTCTAATTTCTCTGGAAAAAATATATATATAATACTTGAAAAATAGCTAGATTATGCTAAAGAATTATTATGAATTATGTTTATTCTTATGAAAAAAGTTATATATCCCTTTAGCAACTCACTTTCTATTTCCTCTTTTGCTGTCCCAATGCAAACCTTAGCCACAAAAGAAACTATCCCGAAATAGTTTAAGAGGAAAATTAATATTTGAGCACACTGAAATAGATTATTCCTTAAATTGTATAATTGTAAGAAGTAGATAGTATTAGTCCCCCATTTACTCACTAGAAAATTGAGATTTATTCAGTTTAGCTGCATCTAAAGTATCTTATACCAAAATAAAATACAGTAAAATTTGAATTAAGGTATTTTTACACTGAATTTTTTGGTTTTTCTGCTCTACCTGTTTTCATTGCTAATTAAGGGGGGTTGAGAAAATGTGGATTGTAATTAAATATGATTTTTTAAGCGTCTGAAAAGATTTGCTAATCTCTGTTAATAGTAGGTCTTTGTCAGAAGTAAACAACTACTCTTAGCCAAGATCAATTTATTTCCTTTATTAGTTTTCCACAGGCTTCATGCCACACTTTCTGTTTGTTGCCTGGGGTTTTTTTCTGCCTAGCTATCTCTAAAACCAATCATGATATTCAATATTCAAATCACCCTTATTGACATTTGGACAGAAAGGTACAAAAGAAGGAATAATAACTTGTTAATTATTCTAAGATCTTGATTAGATTCTACATAAACATTAGAAATGCTAAAATTTCCATCAACTTAAAAATAGATGTTTCATTAATTCACTAATACTAATCTTATTTGATCTAAACTTTTTAAAGGATTTCCTTTTTGTGTTTTCATTGTTATATTATAGCTGTGCATAATTTGGAGGTATCTGTGATATTTTGATATAGCTATACGATGTGTAATTATCAAGTCAGGGTAACTGGGATATCTATCACCTCAAACATTTGTCTTTGTGTTGGCAACATCACAATTCTTCTCTTCTAACTATTTTGAATTATACAATAAATAATTGTTAAGTGTAATTTATTTACAGTACTATTGAATACTAGAACTTAATATGAGCCTTTTAAATGCATTTTCAATAACATTTTAGCTACTAATAAATGCCAGTCAGGATGCTCCATTGCAGCTGGCAAGGAGGACTCTCTTTTAGGTTAAGTTGTGAAGAAGGATGGCAGCCTAGCAGAATGAAGGTAGATATGAGAAGCCTCCCTCATCTGCAGAGAAAACTATTAGTAGTAGGACAAAATAAGGCCAGCATACAGAGGGAATAAAGCTAATACTAAGATGAATAGTTATTATTTGAACAAAATTTCCTTCTGTTTTTAACCCATTATCAAAACAAAATAATAGTCTTTCCAGTTTGTTGCTTTCATAAGTGTTTCTGCTCTTGCAACTAAGGGAGTGCTAACATAGCTCTCCAAAATTACTTACTGATTAATATAGTACTAATACCTATAGTACTTACTGACTAATACAGTACTCCAAAAATATTTATTGAATTAATATATGTTGAATGGAATGACCTTATTCTCCTAAGTTCTCTGAGCTTTATTTCTTTACTCAATTATAAAAGTTAAGGTAATCATACACACTTTACCTTTTCTCAAATTTAATATGGTTTATAAATGTGCTATACAAATATCAAAGATCATGACATTTAACCTGCCATATTGTTCAACAAATGAATCCATGCACCCAGAAAGTGTTCCTTAAATATGTTATATGTTCAATAAAGGTAAACGTGTTTGCCAGAGTAATCTGTTTCCATGTGTCCGTTCTAACACGCAAAACCAGGTAGGGAGAGTTTTCCGAGGATTTTATAATTTCATACAGAACTGTAACTCACTGTTATGACAAAGCAAGTTAAGTTGAAGTATCAGTATAATGATTGCTAACATCCATATTTGTCATATAATAGGTGCTTGAAAGAAAATCCTTTGTATGAAATAATACTCCATTTACATTTTTTCTTTTTGTAAAAAAAAGGAAGTCATTCTGTCAATATAAGAGGAAATAATTTCTCACACAAGTTTTTCAGTTCTTGCTATCTGAAAAATATCTTATTTAGGATGCTAATCCAATTGTTAGTGTTCCTGTGATTGTATAAGTATCAGAAGAGCAATTTGTATTTACTTCTGTGATATTAAATATGTAATGCAGTTTTCAAAGATGATTTAATTAAATACCTAGGATAAGACAAAATCAAATGTCTTTAAAAATGTCTTCAGTAAAAATAAGCATATCTTAATAAGGTTACTTTTTTTCTTAATAAATATTTATGTATGTTCTTTGGATAAATTTCCAATCTTCCATTCTATATCATCTATTTTCACTTTTGTCCTCAAAATAGCAACTTACTGTAGAAAATTATATGACAATCAAAACTAGAGAATACATAAAGGAAGAGATTTGTTATCTCTGTGAACTTGAATACAATTATTTGCTATTATACACAACGACAGTTTTAGTACACTCACCCTGTTATCATCCCAGCTTTCCCTTGATTTGAGATTTTAAGAATTATAAGTACTGCAAGAGGAGCTCTCTTCATTACTAAAACTTAGCTGAAAATTAATTTTTGTTCTAAAAATATATTGCATTGTGGTTTTTTTCTAATAAGTATAAGCTAATTAGCTAAATAAACTGAAGACCGCAAAATAAAAAGTGGCTTCAAATGAGTCCCTTTATTCTCCTGTAAACTCATACACATACAGTATAAACCTAGAGGAAAATGGAGAGTAACAGGAAGCTATGACTTGCCATATAGACTCTAAGTCTTGAGTACTACTGATCCTAACATCAAGGTACTTTCAATATACAATTCCTAAAAATGCATGCTATCTAATAAAGATGCATCCAATAATGATCCTTTTAGCCACACCTTATCTAGATTAAAAGTTAAGTACTCAACAATTATAAAGTGCGACTATTAATCATTCATTTCACCTTTGCTCTGATGGTTGTCCAAAAATTAGTATTAGGTACTAAAATTGAGGATTATTCTTCTCAGTAGGGAGTTAATTGTCACTCCAGCTAAATAATCACCAGTATTTCCTCTTTAGATTTATATCATTTCCAGGAGCAAATATGACATTATCATCACTTTTGAAAGATTTCTTCAGATCAAAATTAGGCAAGAAGAAATCTGTCTATCGCTCTGAAGATCACCCTTCATGGGGAGAGAATCATTTGTTTTGCTGTGAAAGTTAATCACCATTAGCAAAAAAAAAAAAAAAAAAAAAAAGTATTTTTCTATTGATACTTTTATGTGTGATGATCTGCCTTTCAGTATGAAGCAGGACCAAAGGATTCTGTAACCTTGACTTCCATAAATCAGAACACAAATGAGAAACCAGGAAGAGCAGGCTCCAATATGTTTCTCTAGGCTGATTGCATGCAGGAGAAGGTGAGTTAGGGCAGAGATTGGAAAGCATGAGAAAATGTTTTATATTAGCCTTTGGATTCTTGTACTTGTTTGATGAGTGATAGTACACTTGGGTCCTTTCTAGAAAGAAATTGTGTTTTCAGTCTTTCCCAAAAATTTTTATTTACTTTGATACAGGATGACAGAAAGTTAAAACATTCCAACTATGAGAAAAATAAACTATTTGGGGTGCAAATATCACAAAAGTTTGTTGTCAGTTTGACTCTTTAAACTTTCAGAGATGTAGCTAAAATAGCTAAGTTTCTACTTGTAATAATTTATTAATTTATTACACATCTATGTTTAAACCCACGTTTTATAAATAATATTTATAAATGTCCTACATAAGTTTAGAAACATTACTTATTTTCATGCCCACATTTCTTTAAACAGTTGTTTTCAACTTCTTCATATGTGTGTTTAACATTACTGTCATAATTGTCGCTGGAGGCTGGGCACAGTGGCTCACACCTGTAATCCCAGCACTTTGGGAGGCTGAGGCAGGCAGACCACTTGAGGCCAGGAGTTCAAGACCAGCCTGGCCAAAATGGCGAAACTCCATCTGTACTAAAAATACAAAAATTAGCCAGGCCTGGTGGCACACACCTGTAATCCCAATTACAAGAATCCCTTGAACCCAGGAGGCAGAGGTGGCAGTGAGTCGAGATGTTGCCACACACTACAGCCTGGGCCACAGAGTGAAACTCTGTCTTAAACAATAATAATAATAATAATCACTGCAACAAGTTTTTGCATATATAGTGATTTTAAAAGCCTTATCCTTTCACTCCCATCTCAGAGTCTTCAAATACAGCACTTTTTAAGTTCTAGTTTGATGCTGTTACATGTTACAGGGAATTTATCCAAAGCCTCGACATTCTTTCACATTACATTAGAATAGTTGTTCATTTTTATCTGTCCTTTAGGTGTGTATTTAGGATCTCCAAAGCGTAGCCATTTATTTATTCTATTAGCTTTGAAAGTGATCTTTAAAAGACTTGCTTATAATTACTTTCAGAACTCTAAAAGGTAAAGTTTTATCCCAAGAGATAATTAGTAACTTTTTCTTGACTTGTGTTTTTATTGATTCAGCTAGGTGACACTAATAAATACTAAAAGCTAGCATTCATTACTTCCATTTCCAACTAATGTGTTTTCCTAAACAAAAAAAAAAAAAAAAACAAAAAAAAACTTTATTTTCCAAAATAAAATAAGTGAGGAAGAGCCCTGAAATAGAGACTTCATAAGGGACCTGACATGAAGCAACTCTCTTCTGTGAAATAACTTAGAGTAATAACTCGACCTTATCTTGGGTCAGACATGGAGTCAGCAAAGGTAAGGAAGCTCAAAATGTAGATCAAGTTCAAAATAACAGGAGAAAATTTAAATGGGTGGGCATAATAGTTCCTTAAACTCACGAAGTTGGAGAGATGGGTAGAGGAAGGAAAGGAGAGAGGCAGTGAGAAAAACAGCAATCACCACAGGTTTGGGATCTCTCAGCTATTTATTTCCCTTTTCTAATCTCAACTCTTAGCTCCGTTTTTAATCATTTAACCTTTTCTTCTTCAACTGCTAGATTTCACCCATCAGTCTCTCATGACTGAAGGCTAATGCAAAGATGGCCCATAAATGGTCCCTCCTGGCCTATAAAACCATTTCTTGTGAACTCTCTCTGATTTCCCTTTTACCCCTCCTCTCATACATTCATAACTCATACATTAATATAATGCTAATTTAAGAAAAGGGAAATGCCCACTTCTAATTTCCTGGACTTTGTGGAATCTCTCTAGTCCAGGCCCCTTTCTGTCTCTACTGAACATACTTGTTCTGTCTTATCCTTTCTGGCAGCCAACTTAGGACTTTTGGCCTTAGTTTCTGTTCATCTACCAAGACCCATAATTTATGAGGCACCATGATCCGCCAGCAGCTCACCTCTGCCAGCTTGTGCCTATACCCAGCCTCTACATATCCATTAGTCTAAAAGGAATTCAGAGACCAGAAACGTTGACATATAACAGTCATACCAAAAAGGATATGTGATTAAAAGTGCATTAAAAAATTGTCAAAGACAAATTCCCAAATTCCCATATGGCATTTAACAGCAAAAGAGGCCATCTGTTGCTTTTTTTTTTTTTTTTTTTGAGACAGAAGATCTCTCTGTTACCCAGGCTGGAGTTCAGTGGCATGATCACAGCTCACTGCAACCTCAACTTTCCTGGGGGTCCAGTGATCCTCCCAGTTCTATCTCCCAAGTAGTGGACTACCGGCCCACACCACAATGCCTGGTTAACTTTTTGCTGAGATGAGAGGGTCTTACTTTGTTGCCCAGGCCAATCTCGAACTCCTAGATCACTTGAGTCCAGGAGTTCGAGATCAGCCTCGACAACAATTGTTATTTTTAACATTCAAACTGCAGCTCCTGGTTAACTGTTTTCCTTGCAATAGCCCAATGACCTAGTGACACATTAAGCATGGCCTTAACTTTGTGCCAAAGCTGTAAGAAGGTATAGCTCCAGGCAGTAGAAAGAATAAGTAGGTCTTTTTGGGACAAAAGGGAAGCAGGTGAAATTAGCCCCTATCCTGGAACAGGTTAAGACAAATCATAGCCCTAAAGATGGAAAATGTGCTATGCTTTCTGCATTGAATTCAAAACTAAAATGCAATGCTAAATCTGATATGCTGATAATGGCTCCCAAATGTGTGTCCATCTCCTATCTCTAATCCCTGGAACCTATGAAAGTTACCTAATTTGGAAAATAGGTATTTGCAGATGTGATTAAGGGTTTTGAGATGAGGAGACTATCCGGGATTATCTGGGTGGGCCCTAAACGCTATCATAACTGTCTCTATAAGAAGGAAGCAAAGAGGGAGATTAGATACACACAGAGGAAGGGGACATGTGAAGATAGAAACAGCAACTGGAGTGACATGGCCTCAAGCCAAGACAGCCACCAGAAACTGGACGAGTCAAAAAATCCCTAGAGTCTGTAGGGAGCAAAGCCATGCTGGTATATTAATCTCAGACTTTCAACCTCCAGAACTGTGAGATGATACATTTCTGTTGTTTTTAGTAACCAAGTGTGGTGACTTGTTACAGTGGCAATAGGAAACGAATACACTAACCCATAACATAAATTTAGGGAAGTCCGACAAAAATGCTGTCCCTCTACCCTGGTGTGACTCCTTCATTTGTTTTCATTGATTTCCTCTTTTGAGACAGAGTCTCGCTCTGTCACCCAGGCTAGGGTGCAGTGGCATGATCCGCTCACTGCAACCTCCACCTCCTGGGTTCAAGCGATTCTCCTGCCTCAGCCTCCCAGGTAGCTGGGACTTAAGGTGCATGTCACCATGCCTGGCTAATTTTTTTTTTTTTTTTTGAAAAACAGGGTTCCATCATGTTAGCCAGGCTGGTCTTGAACTCCTGACCTCAAGTGATCTGCCCGCCTCAGCCTCCCAAAGTGCTGGGATTACAGGCACGAGCCATCACACCTGGCCTCCTTCATTGATTTCTTTGTTCAATATTAAGTCTGTAGAATTTCACCTAAATTGTTTTCAGAGTTAGGGAGAAATTACTGAACAATCTTCAACAGGGACTAGTAGCCAAAGTGTGTCTATATTTTAGCAATACATTTGAAAAAGTATTTTATGATACAGATTCAAATGAAATTGATATAGTAAGAACTAGTTAATTGCAAATTTGGGTGAATGGGAACTAAGTAAACAATTCTATCAAAAGGTATTGGCAAATCAATAATGATCAACATGAAAGGAAGCTTTCTGTGCTGTGCTACAGAGCATGCTTCTCACTGCTGTTCTATGCAAGGTTTGCATCACAAATCTGGATGACGACATGCTGAACTAGTTCACTGATATGGAGGCATTTTGTTGCAGAGATGAATAAAAATGACTCTCGACAACACAGAGTGATAAGTTATATCTAAAACGATGCAACTTAATATAGACAAATTAAAAATCCTATAACCAAGATTTCACAAGTTAACTGTACAGGTATGGAAAAGGAAAAATTCACCATATATTCCTTACATAGCAACAATAGTAAAAAAGAACATTAAATGTTACAATGTGCCAGGTGATAAAGAGATGATGGAGATAGACAGGTAGATAGAAGATAGACAGATAGATAGGTAGATAGACAGACAGACAGACAGATAGATGATAGATTTCTCACAAACTTTGTGGTGTAGATTTAAGACCACCTACATAATTTGCAGGTTCTAGCACCAAATAAAAATGCAGAACCACTTGTTCAAAAATTAAGAATTTTATCAAAAGACTGCAGGAAAATCATATTAACTCTTCTTTGTACAAACCCTTGTGTGACTGCACAGGCCATATACCATGAAGCCAGCCCTGTACTGGTATTATTTTACAGGAGACCCATTCATATAGCAATCATAAGCAACCATATCTGCCTTGTTCAGTACTAAAACTCTAGCACAAAATACAGAGCTTGGAATAATAGGACACTCAGTAGATATTACAGAATGAAAGGATGGCCAAAAAGAAAGAGTCATGTATCTCTCAACATCCTACTAAGAGGACAAATAACATTTTGTAGGGAAAGATAATAGACTTTAATTATAAGAAAAATTTCCAGTGTTTAGAGAATCATAGGACCATAAAAAAATTAACCCCCCTCAAACTTTGTTTTCAAGAAGAAAGTCACAGGACAATACTACAGATCCGAATTACCCACAATTCTCTCATTTACTTTGAAAAACAGCTGCAGATTGTAGGATAAACAGTTATATTGAAATCAAACTAAATAAGTGAAATTCTATTAATATTCCTAAATGGATTCCATGGCCCACTGGAAACCCAGAAAACAAACTAATAAAACAGAAAATCAGTGAATGGTACAAGATAGATCAGTGTTGATATTCCATTTGTATTTCTGCTCAAGTGGCTTCATTTATGTGAAAAGCCTTACAAATTACTTTTTAAGAACTTACACTGTATTTGTATAAAGTTACAAATGTACAATCTAATTATGGAAGCATCAAACAAACATGACAAACTTTTTTATCTTAAAATGTAAATAAGATATTTGATGTTTCTATAAATTTGGTTGCCAAATAACCAAGTTTTAAAATATTGGGAGTGAAAGAAAAGAAAAATGAAGAGACACACACTTCAAATTATTTCATCTACAAAAAAATAAAAAAAATTAATATTAAGTTAATATTTAAACTAATAAAAATTGTGTGGAGACTCGGCTAATTCTTGTTTTACAGGATATAGATATAGCATTTACTAGTGCAATGCTACTTTAACTAATTTCATCAGTATATATGTATCAAGCACCCAGAGAAAAATAATAAAAACAGCAGCTGAAGTACAGCAACATCTTAATAAACTAATCTTACTTGAATTATGAAATAGCACTTAAGATATAAAATAAAAATTAGCAAATATTGCTTAGACAGAAAATGAGAAAAATAATCAGATGTGAGAAAATCGGATTTAAATATTACTATTCCAAATTATTGGTGTAGTTAATGACATAAAAGGCAATATTTAAAGTAATATAAAATTCCATGTAATTTTCAGACATAACTGATGCAGGATTTTTCTTGGTCCCTTTGCCAGACTCGCAGAAGGGGCACCCTGTCTACTCGGCCTGCCATGCTCAACTCCCTGCAGGAGGGAGCTCATGAGCAAGTGAGTGGGATCTGACTGGCTCAAGGCACCAACACAGGAGCAAGCTCCGTGCGAGGCCCATGGCCAGATCAAGAATGTTGCCATGAGGGGAATGCAGTGGTGCCCAGGTGAGGGTGCTTGTGACCCTGAAATTCCAGAGAGGGTGGTAGAGCACTCCTTTAGTTCTGCTGTCCGCGGATGGTTGTGTGTTAGCAACTCAGTTGGCCCCTTGCCTTTTTGCATGGGATGGCTGCCCTCTGCTAGTGAGGGCAAAGGGCCAGTGTGATGGCCTTTCTGGTTTCCCACACTCAGTGGGTCCCAAGCTCTCGCCCAGTATCCAGGAAGAATGAGGTCACATGGATGATTGAAGGATGGTGAAGGTGGAGAATTTTATTGACAGATGAAGAAAGCTCTCAGCAGTGAGGGGAGCTGGAGAGGGAATAGGAAGGGTAGGTCATCTTCCCCAAAGTCATGCTGTCTCTTTTCCCCAAAGTCAGACCATCTCTTCCCTGAAGTCAGGCTGTGTCCTTCTCTTGACTGAGTCTGGAGTCTTTATAGGCACAGGATGGGGAGTGCCTGCTGATTGGTTTGTGAGTATGCAAAATGTTAAAGCAAAGACACCACTCAAAGGTGAGCATGACAGTGAAGAAAACCAATTAGGAAAGGGTAGGTATATGTAAAATAGGTGAAGGGTAGGGATCAGTCGAGGAAAGCACTCCAAACTTAAAGACAAGTTCTCAATCTGGTCCAAGAACTTAACTTGTAGCTTGGCTTTTGGGCTTTAAACTGTCTTTGGCTTGGAGGTGCTTCACCAGGTACCCACCACTATCTGCCTAGGCATTTGGCTGCCTCCTGTCACTATAATAACTGCCATCTTTAATATAGAATCCTCCACATATAAGTTAGAGATTATATAAGGCATACTGCCAGGGAGTCACACAAGCAAGTAAACTGAGGAAACACTGTATAATATATACCCTTCTGAAAATTCATAACCACTTTAACATACTATAAGTTCTGAAAAGTTCTACACAAAAATATTTGTTTAACTTTGTTTGACCTAGAATTTCCCAAACTTATTTAAACTCGATACCTAATTAACATAGGGAACTAGGTGGCTTGTTTACCTGTTTATTTTTACATAAAATTATAAGCATTTTGAGACGGTGGTTTTTCTGGAGTTTACTTTGAATCACAACTCTATATCAAACATGCACAAACAAGAATTCTGCCTATGCTTACATTTAATAGTCACAACTTTTCACAATTCATTTTACAGTTTAACTGTACTCATTTTTTGAAAATGTAATGTTTATGCAAATAAACTGTATGGAATCAGGGAGTTAATACTCTTTACCCTTACAGTTTTTACTTTGTGTATTAGTCAGAGTTGTCTACAGAAATAGAACCAATAGGATATATTCTACTAAAAGATATATATGTATCCTGTTTTATATATAAAGGGATTTATTACCTAAGGGATTTGTTTATGTCTCTAATCAGAGACAGAGGTAAGTCCAAAAGAGCCTATGCTTCAGTTTGAATCTGAAAGCAGGCAGGCTGCTTTACAATCAGAAAGAGCTTGTGTTCCAGTTCAAAAGTCATCAAGCAGGAGAATTATCTCTTAATTGGAAGAGGGCCATCCTTTCTTTCTATTCAGGACTTCAGCTGATTGGATAAAACTGCCCCATAATATGGAGGACAATCTGCTTTAACCTACAGATTCAAATATCAATCACATTTTAAAGCATCCTCACAGCCACACTCCAAATAATGTTTGACCAACTATCTGGGCACTCTGTGGCCCAGGCAAGTTGACTCATAAAGTTAACTATCACACTTGGCCTGATCAAAATTTTGAGATTTCTGTCCTGTGTGGGACACTGGCTGACTATAGTATAATAAAGGTTATCAACGGAAGGTGGGGAGAATAGAAACCATTCTAAGAATGTCTTAATCCATTTTGCAATACTATAGAGGAATACCTGAGGCTGAGTAATATATAAAGAAAAAAGGTTTATTTAGGTTACAGTTCTACAGGATATTCAAGAAGCAATGTGCCAGCTTCTGGCAAGGGCCTCAGGTTACAATCATGGCATAAAACAAAAGGGGGGCCAGGCGCAGTGGCTCACGCCTGTAATCCCAGCATTTTGGGAGGCCAAGGCAGGTGGATCACGAGGTCAAGAGACTGAGAACATCCCGGCCAACACGGTGAAACCCTGTCTCTACTAAAAATACAAAGAATTAGTCTGGTGTGGTGGTGGGCACCTGTGTCCCAGCTACTCGGGAGGCTGAGGCAGGAGAATCACTTGAATCCAGGAGGTGGAGTTTGCAGTGAGCCAAGATTGCACCACTGCACTCCAGCCTTGGCAACAGAGTGAGACTCCGTCTCAAAAAAAAAAAAAGGGGGGGGGGGAGGGACAGAGGAGCAGCTGTGTCACATGGAAGAGGAAGCAAGAGGAGGAGGATGTGCAGGGCTCTTTTCAACCATGAGATCTTGCCGTAACTAATAGAATGAGAATTCACTCATTACCACAAGGAGGGCACCAAACCATTCCTGAGGAATTCACTCCCATGGCTCAAAAACGCCTCACTAGGCCCCACCTCCAACACTGAGGGTCACATTTCAACACTAGATTTGGAGAAGACAAATATTCAAACTATATCACACAGGTATCATTGAAGGAATGCTTGTGGTTTAGGACCTGATGGTTGGTGCCACTTACTAAGCTGTTGTCTTTCAAATGTAAATCCATTCTTTCATATTCTACTTTGTGAAGGCAGGGTTGGAACTGTTCATATTTTATTGCTCTTTAGAAATAAAGAGCTGAAAATTTAGCCAACTGGAGTCCTGGAAGGTGTATCCAATAAGTGGCACTGGAAGGAGACTGGAAGGCAAGTGGAGGGGTTAGGATCATGTTTGTTTGTTTGTTTATTTGTTTGTTTGTTTATTATGCTGCCATCCTAGCAATAACACTTGACTTTGCAGTAGCAAATGTTTCTAGCAGCAGTTCTTCCCAGTTTCCAAGATCTTTCCACATTCCCAGAATTGGTTTTATCATTCTTCCTTATCATACCAACACCTGCCAGATACTGCCTCCTTCTAAGAAATCTCTATTCCCCAGCTCTGAAGGACCACCCCCCACCTCCCTCCACCACTACCCTCTGCCACCTCCCTCCACCACTACCCTCCATCCACTAGCTCAGATGGGCAGTGTTCCCCTCCTCAGAGGTCTGGTTCCTAGTTTATGGGGCTGCTCCTCCAAACTTTCAAACTCTGACTATCCCAGCCTCTTCCCCAGCCCTGTCATCAGGTAGAAAAGAATGAATTTATTGAGTGAGGATTTTGAGAATATAACTAGGATAATAGAGTAACATATTTCAAATCAATGTAGGTGAGAAGGTTTCAATAATTAGAGGTGTCAAAAAATTGAATGGGTTGGATTGAATTTTCCATCATTGATTTAATCAAAACAAGCTGAATTGCCATTAAATGAAGATATTGCCAAGGGAAGGCAGTGTCTTCATTTAGTGGCAACCCCCTTGGCAATATCATCATTTAGTGGCAATTCAGTGGGAGACTGCGCTGAATGATATCTAAGGTTCTTTTCATTTGGAGGATCTTACAATGTAATCCATAGTAAAATATAATCATAACTACCATGATCGATAACCACTACCTAACAGATACTGGATCCAATTCCTTATTTATATTATTTATAATGATTATAACAACCCTATATTGTTGGATGTTATCATTCTCATTTTATAGATACAGAGAAAGTAATTGAGGATCACGCATGATAATTAATTGGCCAGGGTCACAAGAGTTTTCAAGTAGTTACAATAGGATTTGGGCTCTTATGGGTTGCACTACCAACTTCCTAATAAGTCTCAGACATGTGACTCTGAAATATTCTTTTATGCAGTCTTATGGTGCCTGATTCCTGCTAACCCTTTTGACTTTTTTCCACACAAAATATGGTAGGAGGAAAAGCAAAGAGATGTGATGAGTAAAACTTGATGACAACAGTTACACATTCATCAAACCCATGTTACTTATCTGTATGCACTGCCATTTGGACATGCTGCACCTCTGTCATAAATGCACTCTCTTTTGCTACCTGGTAAACTCTGGCTACTCCACTCCACTGAGAAGGCTATTTGGGCCTATCTTCAGAGAGCATTAGGGGCCCCCAAATGTCTGTACAACACAACATGTGTTATTATTGAAGCTCACTATATATTTTCTACCTTTTTGTTTTTGCTAATCTATCTGACTGCCTTTGAGGGCAATAATTTATTCATTTTGTATGCATGGGACTTGGCATGATATGTGACAGTAGCATTCAAAACATTTTCTATAGTGTGTCAAGTCAATTCCTGGTTTGTGATAATGGGGAAGTTTATATGATTTTTCTACAACTTATTGCTCCCAGAGGGGAGTTTCAAGAAGAGCATGGATAATGATTTTGAACATTACAGTTGGGCAAAATTGTTTACTTTTTCTAAGCCTAACTCATCAGAAAGACTTTTCAGCAGTTTCTAACGTGATACAAAAATCATATGATAGAAACTGTCCATTGAATTCAGGAGAAAGATCATTTGATTAACCATTCTGAGAAAAGCACCAGTGGAACAGTGGGAGTTGAAACAGGTTTCAGTAAGCCAAATCTTACACTGAACATAAAGAAGAGGCAGAGGTACAGACCACTCTCATGAATATTTACTTTATATAGAGGGGATGGGCAATAGATACAATTGGTTGTTGTTCTAAGGAGTTTCCTTTATTAGTTTGGAGAGGGGGAGATTTGAACTTACAGTAATGAAATGTTTAAAGGAAAGAGGCAATATAGAAAAGTTAACAAGGAGAGGAACAATCTGTAGAGCTAGATCTGAGGAGGCTCTTAGGAGGGAAATGGCATGGAAATGCAAATGGATAGATTTATTTGAGACAACAGAAGGGATACCATTTTTTTTTCCCCATTTCGACAGGGTTACAGGGAAAAGGATAATGTGGATATTGACAAGGTTATAGACTTTTAGGTGGTATTGAGGTAGCCCCAGTGAGGGCTTCAAAAGCAATGGTAGCATAGCACATAATTAGGAGCACATGATCTAAGGGCCAACCCTGGATTTAAATTCCAGCTCACCCTCTTACTAATAGCGTAACTTCGAGAAAGCAATTTAACATGCTAGCGCCTTGTTTCCCAGTGATTATAATCATGCACTTACCCACCTTGAGTGGTCTAAAGAATTGATCAGTTAACACATATAAATTCATGTAACAGTGCTGAGCATAGTAAGCTCTATACGTATTCACCAGCATCAGAGTGTGAAGCACGGATTGTCCCACTTCTACTGGAAGTGCCTGAGTGTTGGTGGATTCAGAGATTTTAATAGAAGACAATTTGAAGGGAATACTGCAGAGCACAAAAAAAGCTGGTGCAACATAAAAGTCTTAAGCAGCTTTGAGGACCCAGTTTAAATTGGGGGTCATGGCCGGGCCTGGTGGCTCACGCCTGTAATTTCAGCACTTTGGGAGGGCAAGACGGGCACATCACCTGAGGTCAGGAGTTTGAGAACAGCCTCCAATATGGTAAAACCCTGTATCTACTAAAAATACAAAATCATTAGCCAGGCATTGTGGCATGCGCCTGCAGTCCCAGCTACTCAGGAGGTTGAGATGGGAGAATTGCTTGAACCCTCGAGGTGGAGGTAGCAGTGAGCTAAGATTGTAGCACTGCACTCCAGCCTGGGGGACAGAGAGAGACTTGGCCAAAAGAAAAAAGAAAATAAATAAATAAATAGATCTGGGGTCACAAATATGTATTCCAGCCATCTTCAAGCTTCTCCTCGCTTCACCGGGTATAGATAGATGGGAAGAAGGCAGACAGTTGGGTCAACCCAACTAGAAGCTGTGAAGGAACAACAATGAGGTGGTGGAATTGAGAACCCTAACAACAGATAGACAGTCTGAAGTAAGAGAACATGGAGACTAAGCTAGATATGTTAACAAATGAAAGGGGCTTTATAAAGAGAGAGAGTAGAGAGATGAAGGGTAGAAAAGGTGGGAAATTGGTATTCTGCAATTTTCTGAGGAAGAAGGATAGGATATAAGGAATTATGGTAAACTGACTTCCATAACTCAAAGACACTGCAGACAACTTGAGGCCTTGCCTTCCCTGCACTGGACTGGAATACAACTGGGGAAAGGGTGGGGCCCATAGCAGGGAGAAGAATAAAGAGAATAGTGATGGAACTGGGTGGGGCAGGGCTTGAAGGCTGTGAGTGTGGGGCCCCATAATCGTTTGGTCCAGGACAGGCAGTAGGCGTCAGGGGGCGCCCTAAGGCTCCACGGCATATGCCTGTACTGCTGGGACATCGAGCCTTCCCAAGTCAACCCTGTGAGTCTGCTGGGTCCTACAACCTCAACTCTGCCACTCTGTCCTGTGCCTTGAGCTCCAGGCCACTGTGGCCTTGGCCATGGTGCTTCTAACTCTTGTAAATGTGGTTTGGTGCTGGGGGTTGGGAAATTCCAGATGATGTAGACAGACTACATCCTGACTGCTGGACCCCTCTGAAACAAGAAAAAGCTCCACCCACTGTGTGCTTAGGGGTCAGGTACATCACCTGTATGTTGACTGCCCCATTGGTCTGCCCTAGGAGGTGGAGTGGAAATTACAGAAGTAGGGAGCAGGATAAAGTTCTCAATTGCCAGATGTGGAACAGATTGCTCTTGGGTCTTCTGGTTAAAAGATTGGATCAAAACGAGTGAAGGAGGAGTTATTTAAGGTACAATCAACAAATAGAGGAAGTGGTGAGAATCTCAAAAACTAACAGCCAAGCTCCCTGTGCTTCAGAAAACCATACGACCTCAATCACATCACCAATTACTCCTAGGCTTTGAAACCAGATTGAAGACTAGATTGCTCAATAGCACCACTGAAGTCCTGTAGAAGCAGAAACATGCATTTTTCGATTTCTCGTACATTCTTTCCCTCCCGAATATATCTCTATACTCTGCCTTTTATCTGTAAGGTGGTTCACAGCTGGTTCTTTTTTATCATAATACCGTCTCCATCTTCCACCACAATTTTTATCTTAGATGTTTTTATTCTGAACTTGACTTTTTTCTTTTTGTTTTTTTAACCTGCCTCTTATAGTTGAAATGATTCATATAATATATAAATTTAAAAGTAGCATAGGCTTCCTATTATAATAATTAATTTACTGTTTTTAATGACTTTTTTTGTGTGAATGTGTTTTAATTTTGTATATTACATAGGAAGGACCAAGACAACATCATCCTTCAGAGGTCACTGAGCGGCAGGTAATGTTTAAATAAAGAACTAGGTTCTGGTCGTTTAAACATTGTGCTTGTAACTTGTTCCTTTATGTAGTGGTCCCTAACATAACAGAACTTGTATTAAGTAGACACTTCAGTATATTTCTTGGGACTCTGAGATCTAATGACTACTATTGGAATGGGTCTTAACTAGGGTAAACTAAATGGCTTATGTTATTTTTTAATGTAACATTTGACACATATACAAAAATAGATGTGACAGATATAATTTATAAATTACAATATGCCTCCCATTTAAGGATTAAAATATTAGGTATTTCTGAATCCAGCTAGGGAATGCTTCTCTATTCTACCTCCTAAGGTCTCTCCCAGAGGTAACCTCCATCTTGATTTTAGCTACATCAATCTCTTCCTCTTCTTTAATAGTTTGTTACATAGGTGTCTCTATAAGTGCATTATTTGCTTTTGCTTGGTTTTGAACTTTATAAACATAGGATCACACAAAATTTAGTGTATGATTTACTCTTTTTTCTCAATATTATTTCCTAAGATTTATCTACATTGCTGTATATAGTTTCTTTATTTTCACTGCTGTTCAATATTTTGTCATGGAACATATCACAGTTCATTAATCCTTTCTCTTGTTTATGGACATTGTGTTATTTTTACATTTTCCTAAAATGAATAGTACTATTGCAAACATTCTAGTACACATCTTCTTGCCCCATGCACAAGAATGCCATTTGATTATTTAGGCAGGAGTGCAATGGTTGAATCATAGGAAAAGCAAATTTTTTATTGTTAGAAAGTAGTGCCACATTCTTTTCAAAGCAATTGTTCAAGTTTATATTCTGTTATCAGTGGATTTTTTAAAAAGTTGGTTTTCAAAGCAATTGTACCAATTGATACTTCACTGGAAGTGGATAAAAAAAAGTTATTGTTATTCATATCCTTTCTATTCTATTACTGTATTTCATTATCTTCAAAGCATTCTAGTTTGATCTCCTAGGTCTCTGCTACTTGTAGACGCCACACAATGGTGGCATAAAAAGCTATGTGTGTCATGCAACATTTCAAAGGAGTGAATAATTGTTTTCATATTTCTATAGAGAAAATTCCCTAGGTGTCTTTAATGAACATTATTTTTAAAGCAAAAGTAAGCACACTAATCCATGAGTCTGGATCTACTTAAATGTATGCAGTGGTAAGATGAGAATCAAGAATAGTCTTATTTGAAAACCCTACTGATGCTCCAGTGTGGTTTTCTTCACCTATGAACCATACATTTGAATGAAAGAGATTTTTCCCCCTATTTCTATGTAGTTATGTGAACCGCTTGCAGTGGTGGTGTTTACCTTTTTTATTGACACAAACCAAAAATATAATCAGAATGTTACCTTTATATGTTACAAAAAAGTATGATTTTTCTTTCATTTTAATTTTTCTAAAGCTTGCAAATAAACGTATTCAGAATATGCAAAACCTAAAGAAAGAGAAGAGGAGATTGAATAAAAGGTTTGCAAGGCCTTCTCCTATTCCAGAACCAGGACTCCTAGTAAGTATAGAGGTTTCACTGAAATTAACAGATCATTAAATGCAACTGATATCGTCATTTTAATTCATGTAATATTCACTATAAATTTTTTTTCCCTTTCTCTTTGAGAAATTTGTAATTTCAGTCTTAAAAGTCGTATCTCATCTATTATTTAAATATCCTCTGCTGTCCTCTCCTGGAGGTGATATGGTTTAATGAAAAGAGGATTATCTTTGAAACCAGGTTGTTCTGGACTCCACTTCTTGTTTTGCCATATGTTAGATGACTACATAAGGTTAATCACTTAAATCTTTTGGCTATATATCTGAAAATTGATTGCCAAATTTAAGGTCACATTAGTTCTCTTATGTATTATCTCCTAGAAGTTTTGCAGTTGTGTATGTTACATTTAGGTCTATGATCCATAGCCAGTTAATGTTACTGAAAGGTGTCAGTGTCCAGATTATTATCATTTTCATGTAGATGTCAAGTTCTAGTACCATTTGCTGAAAAGACTATCTTTTCTCTATTGTATTGCCTTTGCTTCCTTATCAAAGATTTATTGACTATATATTTGTGTGGGTTTATTTCTGAGCTCCCTATTCTGTCTCGTTGAATCCTGTTTTTCACCAATACCACACTGTCTCGAAAACTATAGATTTACAATAAGTCTAGAAATCAGGTAGTGTCAGTCCTCTTCTGTTCTTCTCCCTCAATGTTGTGTTGGCTTTTCTGGAACTTTTCCCTTTCAATATAAAATTTAGAATCAGTTTGTTGAAATCTACAAAGTAACTTGCTAGAATTTTTATTGGGATTGTGCTGGATCCAAAGGATCAGTTTGGAAATAACTGATATCTTAACAATATTGAGTCTTCCTATAAATTAACATAGAATTTCTCCTATTTATTTAGATCATCATTTTTACCTGAGTTTTATAATTTTCCTCATCCAGATTTTATACATATTTTCTTGGATTTATGCCTAAGTATTTTATTTTTTGTTGCTAATATAAATGGGAGGCTGTTTTTCACTTTGCATTCAAATTGTTCATTGCTGGCATAAAGGAAATCAATTGAATTTTCTGTATTAAACTTACATCCTCTAATCTTACTATAATTGTTTATTACTTCCAAGAGTTTTTTGTTTGTTTTTTATTGTTATTGTTGATTCTTTGAGATTTTCTACTTAGTCAGGTCGTCTGTGAACGAAGACACAGAACAATTTATTTCTTTCTTCTCAAACTGTGTAACATTTATTTTCTTTTCTTGTCTTACTGCATTAGCTATGTCTTCCTTTATGATGTTGAACAGAAGTGAGAAGGTACATTTTTGCCTTTTTCCTAATATTAATTGAAAAAAATCTGGTTTCTTGCCAGTGACTATAATGTGAGGTTTAGGTATTTTAGAGATGTTCCTTATGAAGTGAAAGACATCCCTCTCTACACCTAGTACTGAGAACTTTTATCATAAATGGGTATTGGATTTTGTCAAATTCTTATTATGCATTGTTGATATGATCATATGATTTTTCTCCTTTAGCCTTTTGACGTGATGAATTTCATTAAATAATTTTAAGATGTTGAAACAGCCTTACATTCTTGGGATAAGTCTCAGATTGTGTATAATTATTTTTACACATGTTTGGATCAATTTGCTAATATTTTGTTGAGAATTTTTACATCTATGTTCATGAGAGATATTGGTCTGTCATTTTCCTTTCTTTTAATATCTTTTTCTGGTTTTGGTATTAGGGTAATGCTCACTTTACAGAATGAGTCAAGAAGTATTCCCTCTGCTTCTATTTTCTGCAAGATATTGTAAAGAATTAGTAAAGTTTCTTTTTTAAATGTTTGGTAGAATTAATCAGTGAAACCATCTGGGTCTAGTATTTTCTATTTTGGAAGATTGGTAATTATTAATTAATTTTTTAAATAGATAATAACCCTATTTAGATTATCTATGTCTTGTGTGAATTTTAGTAGACTGAATCCTTTTTAGATTTAGTCAGTTTTATCTAAGTTTTCAAGTTTATGAGCATAGAGCTGTTGGTTATGTTCTTTTATTATTCTTTTAATGTTCATGGGATTGGCAGTTATGGTCTCTTATTTATGATGTTAGTAATTTGTGTCTTTTTTGGTTAGTCTGGCAAAAGTTTATCAATTTTACTAATATTTTCAAAGAATTATATTTTGGTTTCATTAATTTTCTCTATTGCATTCTGTTTTCAATTTCACAGATTTCTGCTCTAGTTTTTATGTCTTTTCTACTGCTTACTTTGGGTTTAATTTGCTCTTCTTTTTCTGGTTTCCTAAGGTGAAATCTTAGACTATCGAGTACAGAGCTACTTCTTTTCTAATATATTAAGTTAATGCTATAAAATTTCTCTAAGCATCACTTTCACTATATCCCATAAATTTTAATAAATCATATTTTGTTTTCATTTTGTTCAGAATATTCTAAATTTCTTTTGAAACCTCTTCATCGATCTATGTGTTAGTTGTAAGTATGTTCTTAATTTCCAAATATTTGAGGAATTTCCAGTTATCTTTCTTGTTATTGGTTTCTAGTTTAACTCCACTGTGGTCTGAGAACACACTTTGCATGATTTCTATCCTCTTAAATTTGTTAAAGTATATTTTAATGACATTGAATGTGATCTGTCTTGGTGAATGTTCCATGTGTCTTGAGAAAAATGTGTATTCTGCTGTTATTAAAGTAACTATTAATGTCAATTAAATCCAACTGATTGATGGTGCTGTTCAGTTCAAATACATTCTTACAGATTTTCTGCTTGCTAGATCTGTCAATTACTGTTAGAAAGAATTGACATTTCCAGCTATGATAGCAGATTTGTCTATTTCTTCTTGCACTTTTATCAGTTTTTGCCTCACATATTTTGACGTTCTGTTGTTAGGAACAAACACATTAAGGATTACTATGTAATTTTACCCCATTATTATTATGTAATGTCCCTCTTTATCATTGATAATTTTTCTTGTTCTAAAGTCTTGCTTGTCTGAAATTAATAATGCAACTTCAGCTTTCTGTTGATTACTGTTAGCAATGTATATCTTTCTCTATCCCTTTGACACTATCTGCCCTTATAAAGTGAGTTTCTTGTAAACAACATACAGTTGTGTACTGTATTTGTATTAACTCTGACAGTTTAAGATCATTGGCATCTGAAGTGATCATTGATATAGTCGAATTCGTATGTGCCTTATCTGTTACTGTCTTTTAGTTGTGGACTTGTTTTTACTTGCATTTATGCCATTTACTTTTCCATTCTTCTTCTGCATTCTCTAGTTTTGAGCAATTCATATTATTCAATATTCTCTCCTGTCTTAGCATGTCAATTATACTTGCTTTATTTTATTTTTTAACTTTTTCAGTGATTTCCTTTGCATTTGAACTATACATTTATAATTTGTTCAAGTTCACTTTCAAATAACACTATACTACTTTATGGGTAATGCAGTTACCTTTTGACATAGTATTCCCATTCCCCTTTTCTTATTCTTCATAACATTATTGTCATTCACTTCTCCATAAAATATAAACAACACATACATTGTTGCAATTATTATTTTGAACAAATTATTATTTCTTAGATCAGTTAAGAATAAGACAGATAAAATATTTTATTTTACCTTCTTTTTTTTCATTTCTAATGCTCTTCCTTTATGTACGTCCAAGTTTCTGACTTACAACATTTTCCTTTTCTCTGAAAACTTCTTAACTATTGCTGTGTGGGCAAGCCTACTAGTAACAAATATTCCTTCTGCTTTTGTTTGTCTGAAGAAGTCTTTTGTTCTCTTTCACTTTGGAAGGATACTTGCACATGATACAGAATCCTAGGTTTCTGCTCTTTTTCTTTGAACACTTTAAATATTTTACTCCATTCTCTTATTGCTTGCATGATTTCTGTAAAGAAATCCTATGTAATTGTTGTTATTCATGTTCCTATTTAAGTAAGCTATCCTACCACTCTCCCCCAGCTTCTTTCAAGATTTCATTTTTGTCTGATTTTTTTGCAGTTTAAATTTCATAAGTCTAGATGTAGACATTTATCTGGTGTTTATCCTGCTTTGTGTCTTATGAATTTTCTGAATCTGCGGTTTGTTGTCTATCATTAACTTTAGAAGGTTCTCATCTATTATTATGTCAATATTTATTCTGTTTCTCCTCCTTCTCTTCCTTCCTTTCTTTCTTCTTCCTTCTTCTTTCTTCTTCTTCCTCTTCCTCTTCGTCCTCTTCCTCTTCCTCTCCTTCTTCCTTCTTTTTTTTTCCAATTATACATATTTATACTTTTTGTAATTGTTGCTCAGTTCTTGAATAATGTATTCCATATTTTTATACTTTTTTCTCTTTACCGTTAGTTTGGAAAGTTTCTATTTACATATCTTTACGCTAATTAGTTTTTTTCCTCTGAGTTCAGTCTATTAATGAGCCCATCAATGTCATGCTTCATTTCCATTAAAATATTTTAGACTTTTAGTGTTAGTTTGATTTCTTCTTAGATTTTCCATTTTGCCTTATATTACCCATCTTGTCTTGCATCATGTCCACTTCTTCTATTAGAACTTAGCATATTTGTCATAATTATTGTAAGTTCGAAGTCTGATAATTCTAAAATATCTGCTATTATCTGAGTCTGGATCTGATTGGTGCTTACTTTTTCACTTCAGATTGTTTCTGCCTTTTAGTGTGTCTTGTCGTTCTTTATTGAAAGCTGGATATGATGTATTGGGTAACAGAAACTAAGGAAGATAAGCTTTTAGTGTAGGTTTTATGCTTATCTGACTAAGATTTAGGCTGCATTTTCTGTTTATTTGTAGCTGTGATATCAGAGGGTAAAATTTCCCCTGATTCAGTTTTGTCTTCCTCCTTATTTTTGGTCTTGCTAGGGACTCTTTCTTAAATAATATCTGAAGCTTGCAATTTTTTAAAGCTGGAATCCTCTGATATATACAGGAGACTAATTGATGTGTTGGTAAGTTGTAGGGGAAGAAGGGTTCCATAGCCTATGGTTAGGATTCAGTCTTTAAGTGAGTCTGTATCTATAACTGCCCAGTGGGTTCATTTTGCACACTACCCAGATAGAGCCAATTTATCAAGACAGGGGAACTGCAATAGAGAAAGAGTTTAATACACATAGAGCCAGCTAAACAGGACACTGGAGCTTTATTATTACTCAAATCAGCCTCTCTGAAAATTTGGAGGCTAAGCTTTTTCAAGGATAGTTTTGTGGGCAGGGGCCTACGGGAACAGGCTGCTGGTTGGTTGGGAATGAAATCACAGGGGTATGGAAAATGCCTCCTCATGAGGTGAGTCCACTTCTGGGTGGGGACCACAGGACTAGTTGAGCTAAGAGTCTTGGGTCCATGTGGGGCTGCCTGGTCATCAGAAATGCAAAAGCCTGAAAAGATATGTGAAAAGGTCAATCCTAGTTTCTACAATAGTGAATAGGGGAAGTTGCAAATCTTGTGACCTCCAGAATAATGGCTGGTAATCACTTGACTATGCCTGCATCTTAGCAGAATTCAGGCCACTCTCATCCTCCTAACCTTGTGGCCTTTCATTAGTTTTACAAAGGTGGTTTAATTTTGGGGAAGGGCTATTATTAAACTATAAACTAAATTTCTCCTATAGTTAGCTTTGTCCATGCCCTGGAATAACCAAGGGCAGTTGGGAGGTGAAAGGCAAGATGGAGTTGGTTAGAACAGAAGTCTTTACTGTCATAATTTTTCACTGCAAGAGCAGTTTCCTATCCCTGGGATGTAAATTTCACAACTTCTTCTTTGCTATCATCCCTGTTAGGTGAGATAGGAAAGCTACAGGGAACAGGAGTTGTGTATTTCCTTTCCCCTAAGTCACTTAGAATTTGGTAAAACCCAATTTATTTAGGCTCTGCTAAAATAGTTTCTCTTGAGAGCATGCTCTGGTAAAGAGAACGGAGAGCTCTGACATATTTTTAAATGATTACTTCTCCCCTTTCACTACTAGAAGCAAAAAAAAGATTGTTCTCTGATCTTTACAGTGAGATCTAGTGAGGCTCCTAGAGGTAAAATTTAGGAAACTATGGAAGCTTCCCTAAGACTGTCCTCTCTACACCCAGAGTTTTTAATTAAAGCTCATGCATACTGAGCCTCCAGCCATTCATCAGATAAAGCTGACATGTTCCCACTGGTACTGGCCTTAGCAGAAGGCTTTTGTTCCTGGCAAGCTCTGATTCTCCACATCCACTTGTCTGTCTCTCTGGTTTTCAGGGCAGCAGCTTGCCCTGTGCCCTCACTTCTCTGATGAATGTAACAAGATTAATTGCTTTTCAGTTTGTTCTGCTTTTTTCTTATTGTAAGGATGGAAGGAACAATTTGCAAGCTCTTTATATGTCAGACTGGAAAGCTCCACTTAAATTTCTTTGATCAAAATTGTTTCACTGGCCACCCCTAGCTGCAAATAAATTTAGAGATGTGAAAAATTAAACTGACTTCCTTGCTGCCCTGAAGAGAATAGAGGTACCATTAGCATGGAAGAAAGTACTTTCCTTCCTTTTTCACACTGTGAGGATTATCTTTCTGTAACTTCCTCCTTTCTGAGATTTTGGAGTAAATTTATATTATGAGTAAAAGTTCAACCCATTGGCTTTGTTTACCATTTGTTTTTGCATAATGAAGGGAACTTACACATTGCCATACAGAAACCCAGGACCATCAACTATACACAGTTATTGTTTTGCCTTAATTATCAACAAAGCTCCTCCCTTGCTGATATACCAGTGTTTATAACCCCAACCCCATAATCTTTGTCTCTCTTTTAAGCATTAAAATATGCCTATGCACAGGAGAATGGCGTGAACCCGGGAGGTGGAGCTTGCAGTGAGCCAAGATAGCACCACTGCACTCCAGCCTGGGTGACAGAGCAAGACTCCATCTCAGAAAAAAAAAAAAAAAAAAAATATATATATATATATATATATATAGCCTATGCAACATATATTTTCCCCTTCCAAGTTATCTCTTAGTATAAAGTATCATAATTTGAGATATAGGAAAGAAAAGAGAATTATTCCTGAGTCTACCTTTCTATAGTGCAAGACAATTGCCACCATTTCTGAACCCTGTACCTCTTGATTCATTTACACACAGTTATTTTGGTTACTCTTTCTACCCCTTTGTCATTTCAATATCTAGTACCATCAATCTTGTTTTCTTCCATGACTTGGCCCTTAACAAACCATCTAAGGTTTTTAATTTCAAAAGCTCCCCTTTTTAACTAAAATTAGAACTACCATTTGATCCAGCAATCCCACTACTGGGTATCCACCCAGAGGAAAATAAGTTGTTATATTAAAAAGACACTTACACATGCATGTTTATAGAAGTGAAGTTTGCAATTGCAAAAATGTTGAATGAGGCTAAATGCACATCAAACAACCAGTGGATAAAGAAAATCTGGTATATGGATAAAATGGAACAGCCATAAAATGGAACAAAATAATGGCATTCGCAGCAACCTGGATGAAGTTGGAGACCATTATTCTAAGTGAAGAAACTCAGAAATGGAAAATAAAATATCATGTGTTCTTGATACAGGAGTTAAGAAGAAATTACTTAGGCAGATAGTGAGGGTATGGAAGTCCTTGTTAAGGTTTTCCCTTTAATGAAAAGCAGCTCCAAATCATTTTCCTTCTAACAAAGGGCAGCCTATAAAATCGAGCTGCAGACATAGATGCTGGCCATTGTGCCAATCATGTTCAAAAGGACAGCTCCATCTTCCCTTCTCTGCCAGCCACGTGTATAGTAAGAAGCAGAGAAGATGGCAATGGCCAAGGGGTAAGTTCATCTGCATAAGAAGATTAGAGTGAAGTGGCCAGCCTTCCCTGCATGCTATGTAAACATCATACCTGAGTGAACCAATCTGTGAGCCCTATGTAAATCAGACGCCTCCTCAAGCCTGACTATAAAATCTGTCGCCTCCACCACCGGCCCGTCTTTCCTCTCAGGAATCTCCTCTCTCTCACTAGAGAGAGAGCTGTTTTCCAGTCTCTTTCTTCCTCCTATTAAACCTCCACTCCTAAATTCCTCATGTGTGTCTGTGTCCTAAATTTTCTTGGTACAGGACAACTAACTCTGGATATCTACCCCAGACAACGTAGCTGCCTCCTTCTCACCTACAAGTGGGAGCTAAGCCATGAGGTCGCAAAGGCATAAAAATGATATAATGGACTTTCGAGACACATGGGGAAGGAAGGGAGGAAAGTGAGGGCTAAAAGACTATACGTTGGGTATAGTGTATATTGGTCTGTTAATGGGTGCAGCAAAATCTCAGAAATCACCACTAAAAAACTTATGAATATAACCAAAACCACCTGTTCCCCCAAAAACAATTGAAATAAAATAAGTTGCTACAAACTGAAAAAAGCTCCCCCTTTTTTTCTTGAAGTCCCAGATGTTTTTTAAAGAAATGTCTACAAACTGTTCTATACCATTCATCCCACCAACTGGTTTGAGGTTGCAGAGACAACTGAAATGTTTCACAAATAAGTAAGAATATGCAAAATAAGATATATTAAATATGAAAATCCTAAGTTCATTCTGGTACTTATGTTTTCTTTTGCATTAATACAAAAATTCTGGAATTGTCTTCAGAACATCTAGATACTTTTTACTAATGGTATTAGGCAATTATAAAGGCTCTGATAACTCATAAAAGAGAAAGTATACCTTTCTTCCAAGAAAGCACATTGAGGAGCTCAAAGTTCCAAAAAACTATACTAAAAGATTTCTCTTCACTTTTCAAAGAATAGCAATAACAAAGAGTTACTGTGACAACCGTATTCTAGTTTTTATTCTATATATTGACCAAGATGTATAGTATCTCCCATTTAAGCTCAGGCATTCAGTCCTTCCCAAATATGGTCAAAAACAGTTACTTTAATTTTGTTTTGTTTCATTTCATTTTAATTTTCAAATCATTGTGGATTGATAATTTTTAACATAGACAATTGCTCATAATGTCATCACAGTATCAAATTGTTACAAATGAATATAAACGTTTACTCTCAATTTCTCTATTAATCTTGTCTCAAAGTGATAATGAATATGACACACCAGAAACCATACCACAGAGTAACACTGCTTTAATCTTTGTTGATTCTTCTCATTTTACCTCTTCATCTCTTATACATTTTGCAATTTGCTTTGTTATAAGCAGTATCCCTACTAATGCCCTCTTCTCATTTTTTTCTGCTTAAATCAATCTTTAAGAAAAAAATGCAGTAACAGTTTTTGTAAAATTTAAATGTTTTGGGACAAAATAAAAGCCTGAATTCCTACAAATAAGTACTTTATTTGACAAATAAGTTGTGCCCAGTACAACAGAGGACGTGCGATGAAGTTAGAACACAGTTGTTAAAAGTTTGAAAAAATATTTTTGTTTTTATTTTTGTCTGTAAACTTTTTTTTTTTCTTTTGAGACACAGTCTCCCTCTGTCGGCCAGGCTGGGGTGCAGTGGCACAATCTCCGCTCACTGCAACCTCTGCCTCCCAGGCTCAAGCAATTCTCCTGCCTCAGCCTTCCAAGTAGCTGGGATTACAGGCATGTGCCACCACGCCTGGCTAATTTTTGTATTTTTAGTAGAGATGGGGTTTCACCATGTTGGCCAGGCTGATCTCAAAATCCTGGCCTCAGGTAATCCTTCTGTCTCGGCCTCCCAAAATGTGGGAATTACAGGCGTAAGCCACCATGCCTGGCCAACTTTTATATAATAAAACCTTTTAAAAATTATATTGTTAAGTATATGTATTTATGAATGTTAAAATTATCCTTAAATATTATTTTAAGGTTAAATTTCTGCCAATACTGATGTAGACAATTTTTTCATTTTTCTTGTCTTTTATTTGTCCTTGTTGCTCACTTTATTCTGGGTCATTTTCAGACATAAACACACTCAACAGATGCCTAAAATATGCTGTGTTAGTCACTCACAGAGCATAAGACTTGGAAAATAAAAGCCTTATTTAACATCTCTATCACATCTATTATGTATAGAAATGACTTTGACCTTTCTCAAAACTGATATCCAGGGTTTCTACAAATTCTTTCTGCTTGCAGTATTTGTTGTATGACTTATAGAGAATTGTTTTATATCATATCCATCTTCAGATATGATTTATTTGATGATAATTTTTTTTGTATCTGGCTTCTATCTGAATGTGACCTTACTTTAGTTTAAAATAGCATTCCTAGCTATTAATGATTATTTTTTACAATACTTCTTGTATGAAATAGGTTTTCCATGAGACCATTTCCAAATAATTTATAGTATATATAATCCTTCCTTATATAAATTTTAATTAAATTTCTTATTATTTGTGTATTTTAATCTTGTCTAGTGGTCATCTTGATAAAGCAGGAGTCTATTTGAAGGAAACCATGCTCCAGACCAAAATATGTGGATTGTGAACATCAAGTGACATATCATGAATTGATCATCCACAAAATAAATGCAATACTCCACCATTTCGGGAAAATAAACACAGTGCAAGTATTTAATATCCAAGCTACAGGCTCTAGAATTTTATTAAATGCCATCTCTCATTACCATATTTTTCTTTCCTGTGGTAAACTTGAAATTTGCTGCTTTTCAACAAATAATAATGAATATGTATAGGTAGGCTTTTGAAAAATATTATTCTCGTTTAAATTTTTGCAAATGTTTTATGACATATTTAGATGTTTAGAAGTACGTTTTAATAATAGAACACCAGATTTCCTCTGCTGTATATTTATAATGACTTCCATTTAAACAAAATGTTTAAATACTTTAAACAGTCCTAGGAGACTGTTATTATAACTAACTCCTGTATTTTGTGTTGCTATTGCAGATAAGCCATAGTTTAATTAAAATTTCCATTTAAGGTAAAATTTGAATACTGAATTAAAATTTTACTTTTAGGTATGAAATAAATTATAATTATTGCTGACTCTCTAAAATCTTTCTTAACTATAATACTTAAGTAATTTCTAATATATAGATTGAATTATCACAATTATTTTATAAATTAAAAGATTACAAACTATTGGATTCACATGAACATTATATTTGGTAACCGATTTGCAATCTCTAATATGCAATTTAAAGTGAGGTACAGGGAATTCTACTATTGGAAATGATGGAAGCACTATAATTATGCTTCCACAATAAACAATTAGAAGATAGGACAAAATATTGAAAACATGGTTTCCCAGAAATGGAACAAAAGTGAGAAGGACTGTGACTTCTGAGACAAGATAAATAAATGAGAGGAATCCTATAATTATCCATTTACTGCCTGGAGGAGCATTCCAAATCATCATCCAGGGAAAAGGATTATAAGTAGAGCACAGCAGTTATCCTGAGTTGAAGGTGAGTTGATGAACAGAAATAAAAATTCAGGGAGTCTGGGGAAGCTGGAAGTTGTAGGGAAGGGTTCCACAGTAAGAACTATGCAAAGAACTTTGTAGGCGTGCATATTGCTCATGTTGAGTCTTTGCTCATTGATAAGCTGCGTGTGCACAGAATGAAACTGAAAAAGGTCACATCTTTTTATTCTTTCTTTTCTCCACAATGCTAGGTAGTAAAGAACTGGTTAGCGATAAACTAAACAATCCTCAGCATTCACACTTCCAGAGGTAGATGCTTGAATTTTGGCCAGAGGCATGGAGAGTCCTTGTTGTTCAAACAGGGCATTTAGTAGAGAGACCATAAGAGTCACGTCTTAGTAGTAGTGGTAAATTACCTGTAGCATAAAGATGACTCTAGGCCTAGCCTAAGGATGCTTAAAAGCTAGTTTGAAAAAATCAGACTTATCTGCAAGTAACTGCCCACCAGAACAAAGACTACAAAATCCAGGTATTTAACATACACGATGTCTAGTATCCAATAATAAATTTCTAGGCACGCCAAAAAGCAGGAAAACAAAATACATGATTGGGAGAAGATAAAATCAATAGAAACAGACACAGAAATGAAAAAAAAATACAATTAGGAAAAATTAACTTAAACATATATTACGAATATGTTAACTATGCTCAGTTAATTGAAAAAAAAACATGAACACAAAGAGAGGAATGAAAGATATTAAAAAGAAGTAAATGGAACTTTTAAAAATACCAAAAATTCAAAAATTCACTAAATTAAATTAACAGTATATTAAATACAAATAAAGAAGTCACTAAAATTGAAGATATAATAAATATAGCTGGAAAAATCCAAGCTGAAGCAAAGATAAAAGAGTGGGAAAATGATTAGTGCTTCACTGACTTGTGAGACTGTATCAACTGGTCTAACATATGAATAACTGGGTATGTCAGAATGAGTTGGGATAAGAATTTTAAAAACATTTTGTATTAGTCTGTTCACTGCCAATAAAGATATAGCTGAGTCTGGGTAATTTATAAAGAAAAGAGCTTTAATGGACTCACAGTTCCACATGGCTGGGGAGGCCTCACAGTCATGGCAGAAGATGAGGAAAGAATAAAGGGACTTCTTATGTGGTGGCGGGTAAGGGAGAGCTTGTGCAGAGGAACTCCCATTTATAAAACCATCAGGTCTCATAAGACTTATTCACCACACTGAGAACAGCACAGGAAAGACTCCCCTCTATGGTTCAATTATCTCCCACTGGGGCCCTCCCATAATATGTGGGAATTACGGCAGCTACGATTCAAGATGAGATTGGGGTGGGGTCACAAACTATATCATTCTGCCTCTGGTCCCTCCCAAATCTTATGTCCTCACATTTCAAAACCAATTACACCTTCCTAACAGTCCCCAAAAGTCTTAACTCATTTCACTATTAACCCAAAAGTCCACAGTCCAAAGTTCCATCTTAGACAAGGCAAATCCCTTCTGCCTAGGAGCCTGTAAAATCAAAAGTAATTTAGTTAGTTACTTTCTAGATACAATGAGGGTATAGGCATTGGGAAAGTACACCCATTCCAAATAGAAGAAATTGGACAAAACAAAGGGGCTAAACGTACAATGCAAGTCTGAAATCCAGAGCGGAAGTCAAATCTTAAAGCTCCAAAATGATCTTCATTGACTCCATGTCTCACATCCAGGTCACGCTGATGTAAGAGGTGGGTTCCAATGGTCTTAGGCAGCTCCTCCCCTGTGGCTTTGCAGGGTACAGCCCCCTCCTGGCTGCTTTCACGAGGGGGCATTGTCTGCAGCTTTTTCAGCTGCATGGTGAAAGCTGTCGATGGATCTACCATTCTGGGGCCTGCAGGATGGTAGCCCTCTTCTAACAGCTCCACTAGGTAGTACCCCAGTGGGGACTCTGTGGGTGCTTGTACTCCACATTTCCCTTCCTCACTGCCCTAGCAGAGGTTCTCCATGAGGGCTCCATCCCTGCAGCACCCCTCTGTCTGGACCTCCAGGTATTTCCATACATTTTCTGAAATCTAGGCAGAGGTTCCCAAACCTGAATTCTTGACTTCTGTGCACCCTCAGGCCCAATACCACATGTAACCCACCAAGGCTTGGGGCTTGCACTCTCTGAAGCAATGACCTGAGCTCTATGTTGGCCCCTTTAAGCCACATCTGGAACACAGAGCACCAAATCTTGAGACTGCATGAAGCAGCAAGGCCCTGGACCTGGCCCACAAAACCATTTTTTCCTCCTAGGTCTCCTGGCTTGTGATAGATAGGGCTGCTGTGAAGACCTCTAACATATCCTGGAGACATGTTTCCCATTGTCTTGGCAATTAACATTTGGCTCCTCATTACTTATGTAAATTTCTCCAGGTGGCTTGAATTTCCTCTCAGAAAATGGTATTTTCTTTTCTATCTCATTGTCAGGCTGCAAATTTTCCAAACTCTTATGCTCTGCTTCTTCTTGAACACTTTGCCACTAAGAAATTTCTTCTACTCAATACTCTAAATCATCTCTCTCAAATTCAAATTTCCACAGATCTCTAGGACAGGGGCACAATGTCACAAGTCTCTTTGCATAGCAAGAGTGAGCTTTACTCTAGTTCTCAACAAGTTCCTCATTTCCATCTGAGACCACCTCAGCCTAGACCTTATTGTCCATATCAACATCAGCATTTTGGTCAAAGCCATTCCACAAGTCTCTAGGAAGTTCCAAACTTTCCACATCTTCCTGTCTTCTTCTGAGCCCTCCAAACTGTTCCAACTTCTGCCTGTTATCCAGTTCCAAAGTCGCTTTTACATTTTCAGGTACCTATACAGTAGTACTCCACTCAACCAGTACCAATTTACTGTATTAGTCTGTTCTCACATTGCTAATAAAGACATACCTGAGACTGGGTAATTTATAGAGAAAAGAGGTTTAATGGATTCACAGTTTCACATGGCCGGAAAGGCCTCACAATCATGGCAGAGACGAAGGAAGAGAAAAGGTACTTCTTTTTTTCTTTTTTGAGATGGAATCTCACTGCATTGCCCAGGCTGGAGTACAACAGCACCATCTCAGCTAACTGCAATCTGCCTTCTGGGTTCAAGTAATTCTCGTGCCTCAGCCTTCCAAGTAGCTGGGACTATGGGCATGTGCCACCATGCCTGTCTAATTTTTGTATTTTTTTTTTTTTTTAGTAGAGATGGGGTTTCACCATGTTGGCCAGGCTGGTCTCGAACACCTGACCTCAAGTAATCCACCCACCTTGGCCTCCCAAGTGGTTACAAGTGTAAGCCACCTCCCATGGTGGTTACAAGTGTAAGCCACCATGCCTGGCCCAACAAAGGGACTTCTTACATGGTGGCAGGCAAAAGATAGCTTGTGCAGGGGAACTCCCATTTGTAAAACCATCAGATCTCCTGAGACTTATTCACTACCACGAGAATAGCATGGGAAAGACCCGCCCCCATGACTCAATTACCTCCCACCAGCTTCCATCCACGACACGTGGGAATTATAAGAGCTACAATTCAAGATGATATTTGGGTGGAGTCACAGACAAAACATATCACATTTCTAAAACATTTCCAAATTTGATGAAAATGAAACCCACAGATCCAAAATGCTGTAAAGAACACTAAGCAAAACAAAGAATAAACCTGCTCAAATTACCTTGTCATAAAATTTCTCAAAAACATTGAAAAGAGAAAAGAAAGCAGCAGGGGAGGGGCCACCTTAAATGCTAAGAAACAAAGTGGTAAGATATGAATCCCTCTCTGGCTGCCCATGAATCATGGCTGATATCTTTTGCACTGACATCCTCAGAGGAAGTGTCCTTCCAGATTGGGGAGCTTGTCCATGGAAGTTGACTGGACTCCATGATGTGCCCTGCAGACACTGATGTAGCTCTGTCCATTACTGTCTCATAGATCTCAGCCTTACAGGTGGACAGAACATGAGTTACCATACCAGCAGCTGCAACTACTTGAGTCTTATTGGAGGTGAGGAAGCTGAAGTATGGGTAGGGCCAGTATTTTTTTGTTTTTTCCTTTTATTTCTAGCTGACACATAATTGTACATATTTATAGAATACAGAGTGGTATTTTGATACATGTGCAAAATATGTATTTTCTATATTCTTGATTCTGTGGCACCTAGGACTTTGTAGAGCCAGGGAGGGACTGCTTTTTACAGGGTTACTTCTTAGAGACAGTAAACAATTTGCTTGTGAGCAATCTGTGACACTGTCCCTCCGGTTTAGTCACCCCAGGATCAGGGACTAACAACGAGGGACCAACCTATAGCTGAGACCTCACTGAATTATACAAGTTATTCAAACTATTTAATATTCAACTTGTTTAACTTGCTTACTTTTCTTCTCCCATTTTTTTCCCAGGAAAACCACAATAGTCACCCTCCAGTCCTCTCTCTGTCTGCTCATTCTGTTTCTGTGCTTCCCTGAGTGGCCCTTAACAGCACGACATGCCTATTAGTTCTTCACGACTGTGATGTGACTATCATAAAAGCATCTTCCTTCATGACCAACATTTTCATGTCTGTATGTCTTACCATACCTGATTAAACAAAATCCCAGGTATATCTTAAAACTGCTTCATAAGATGAATTGGGGCATATTCCTTCTGCCTCTGTTTTCTGAAAATATTTGTATGAGAGGGGTGTAATTTCTTAAATGTTTGGTAGAAAACACCAGTGTACCCATCTGGGACTGGAGAATTGCTTATAGAAAGATTTTTAATTACAAATTCATTTATACATATATAAATAATATATATATTTCAAATTATATATGTAAATATATATTTCAATTATATATATTTCAAATATATATATTTCAATTATATATATTTCAAATATATATTTGTTCAGATTTTCAATTTTGATCACTTCCAACATTTCTGCTAATGGTTATCTGTGTCTTTTCTTTTTGATCACTCCATCTAGAGTTTATTAATTGTATTGATCTTTAAAAATATAATTTAAAGCTGGGCACGGTGGCTCATGCCTGTAATCCCAGCACTTTGGGAGGCCGAGGCAGGCACATCACGAGGTCAGGAGATCGAGACCATCCTGGCCAACATGGTGAAACCTCATCTCTACTAAAAATACAAAAATTAGCTGGGCATGGTGGCACGTGCCTGTAATCCCAGCTACTCTGGAGGCTGAGGCAGGAAAATGACTTGAACCAGGGAGTCAGAGGTTGCAGCGAGCTGAGATTGTGCCACTGCACTCTAGCCTGGCAATGGAGTGAAACTCCATCAAAAAAAAAAAAAATATATATATATATATGTATATAATTTAGAGTTTCATTTATTTCTTCTGTTGTTTCTAGTTCATTATTTCTAGTCACATTTTCATAGTTCCTTCCTTCTACTTAATTTGGCTTAATTTACTCTTCTTTTCCTATTTTCATAATATACAACACAAGTTCAATTTTATATCTTTTTTTCTCATTGAGAAGAGCTATACCTGTTCTTTTAAGCACATTTTAGCTGTATTCACAAATATAAAGTGCATTTTGTACTGAATTTTTATTTATTACAAAGTATTTTCTAATTTCCATTGTGAGTTCTTCTTTGACCCATGCATTACTCACATCCTTGTTTAATTTCCAAATGTTAGCAACTTTCCAGATATATCTGTGCGATTGATTTTTTCATTAATTTCATTTTGGCCAAAGAACGTATTCTGTATAACTTTAATCCTGTGAAATTTACTAAAACTTACTTTATGGCTCAGTAGATGGTCTGTTTTTGTGTTGCAAGGTGCACTTGAGACAGTATGTGTTCTGTTGACATTGAGTGAAATATTTTATAAATGTCAATTAGGTCAAATTGTATAATAATGTTAAGTCTTCTGTATTTTTACTTTTACTTTTTGTTGCGTCAGCTTACGAGAGAGGAATGTTTATTTTCCAACTATAATGTAAATTTGTCTATTTGCTCTTTGAGTTCTGGAAGATTTTGCTGGATATATTTTGCTTTGTTGTTGGGTGTATATATTTATGATTATTATGCCTTTGTGATAAACTGACCTTTTTATTATAAGTGTTCATCTGTATACCTGATAATATGATTTATTCTGGACTATTATATGTTCTATTAATATACCCATTTCACATTTTTTTAAGATTCATGTTTGCACACTATTATTCAATCCTTTTATTTTTAACCTACAATTGTTCATATAGGCATACCTCATTTATTGTGCTTCACTTTATTGTGCCTAGCAGATATTGTTTTTGTTACAAATTGAAGGTCTGTGGGAACCTTGCATCAAGTAAGTCTATCAACAGCATTTTCCCAAGAGCATGTGCTCACCTCTTGTCTCTGTGTCACATTCTGATAATTCTCACAATATTTCAAACTTCTTCATTATATTAGTTATGGTGACCTGCAATTAATGATCTTTCATAATACTGTTATAAATGTTTTCAGGTGCCATGAACCACACCCACTTAAGATGATGAATTTAATCAATAAATGTATGTGTTGACTGCCCTACTGACCAGCCATTCCTCAATCTCACTCCCTCTTTTCACAACCTTCCTATTAACTGAGAGAAAACAATATTGAAATTAGACCAATTAATATCCCTACAATGGTTTCTAAGTATTCACATGAAATAAAAAGCTAATGACTCACTTTAAATCAAAAATAAAAAAATTATTAATCTTAGTGAGGAAGGCATTGTGAAAGATTACAAAGGTCAAAAGCTATGCCTCTTGCACCAAAGAATAAGCCAAGTTGTGAATGCAAAGGTTTTAAAGGAAATTAAAAGTGCTACTTCGGTGAAGACACAAATGATAAGAAAATGAACCAGTCTTATTGCTGATACAGAAAAGGTTTTAGTGGTCTGGATAGAAGATCAAACAAGCAACAATATTCCTTTACACCAAAGCCTATCCAGAGCAAGGTCCTAACTCATGAATTCTAAGAAAGCTAAGAGAGGTGAGGTAGCTGCAAAAGAAAAGTTAAAAGGTAGTAGAGGATGATTCATGAGGTTTAAGGAAAGGAGCTGCCTTCATAACATAAAATATCATAAAGATAGTGAAAGTAGGCATCCAAAAATGTTATAGGTAGAGTCAGAGGACAGTAAACAACCTAAGCAGCCAAAAACGTCACTACATGCACCTTCATATGCTTTGATCAGACTCACAATGTGTTCACCCTCCTTATCCAGGGTCATTTGAACCTTATGATAAATCTTATTTGAAGATTTTAATAAATAGTCTCTCTTCTGGCCAATTTATCTCCATAGGTATAACATCCTGAGAAGGGTATAAACCAAATGCAAGGAATGCCTGGTCCTCAGTGTCTAAATTGTTATAAACTTGTTAACAGTAGACAAATCTATTTTTCCTACCATTTTTGTATTGCACCATATACTGGTATTTGGGAGAGAAGAGGAAGTTTTGTCACAGGAGAAGTCATATAATTCTACAGTGGTTTTTTGTTTTGTTGTTGTTGTTGTTGTTGTTGTTGTTTTTGTCCCTTGGCAGGACTCCCTATGGCCAAAGGCCTTAAGAGACAAAAGACATATAGCTAATTAATTGTTCTAAGCCATATAGGAATGGATGTGGACAGGCACTTGTTACTTCGTAAAATTATTATTTTAAGTAAAAAAGCCAACAACAAAACAAAACAAAACAAAAGTTAAAAGACGGACTTATTTTTAACTTCTATGTGTTGAGCTACTGTGAGCTTGGTTTTTGTTACAGACTTATAACAGTTAGCCTTATATACCAAACATAAGCATTGTTCTGAAAAATATAGGTACATAGATAGATAGATAGATAGATAGATAGATAGATAGATAGATAGATCGATCGATCTTCACAACTCATGATTGGTAGTATTATACCCAGGAGGCTTTGTTACAAAATATTTTTATCCTGTTAGTAAAGAATTTCCTTTAATTCTATAGTAAGCAGAAAAGTTTTATGGTTGGGGTGGATGCAAAAGTGACACATAATAGCTTAGAAGGCAACTAAACTTGTTTTACCTGCTGTTTAGGCATTTTTGTACCCCCTTTCTTGATTTGCAGGGTTTGACCTTAAGCTAATTTTTTCCCTGAAAGCCAGTCCTTACAATCTTATGCACCCACCTCTTCTGCAATAGTCCAGGCAGCTTGTATAGTTTTGGCAGCAGAACATTAGCAGTGAAACAGGTCCAGGCCCAGTGGGATGCCAAACGAGGGAGATTCATACCTCTGGTTTTCAAAATACCATGATTTTGGTTTCCTTGGATGTAAAACAAGGAGAGATAATTAACATTTATAGTTTGACAATTATAGGAGTAATTCATATATCAGAATAGAAAAAGGAACCTATTACATTAGGGTACCAACTAAAAATATGAAGAAAAATTATAACTTGGTGCTTTCTAGAGGATTCTTGTAGCCAAGAAATAACGATTTAATCTTACTCAAAAAGTTAGGGCTGAAATCTAGTATTAAGTGTTACGCTTTACCCTTGAAACATTTTTTTTAGCTGCCCTTTTTATTAAACAAAAAGTTATAGCAAGGCCAATTTGCGTGCAAGGTAAGTTTTAGGCTTATTATGCTTGCCTGAATAGCTGCATAAAATGCAGCAAGAATTTATTGGCCATATAGACTCCTTTCGAGTTGGTTTTGCTGAAAGTTTACCTAAAAATAGAATATTTTAGTTTCAGTCTTGGTAAAATAACCAGTGTCTCCAATTGTTTGAAGAAAAAAAAACTATAATTGAACTTATGCAGACAACTATATTGTCATAAAATTCAATCTGAATTTTGGAGGACTCAGAAAGGTAAGTTTGCTTACAAAAATGTACTTTATCCAAATAACTTAAAAGATTTTTTTTTGACCCTTCTTTAACCAGAGCCGCAGCTTTTAAAACAAGTGTTTGTTTACCTGGGAAATGCCATTTACAAACCAAACAGCTCATGAGAACTATCAGGCACTGTAGAATTTAGCAGCTCCTCACAATTAGTCCTAGAAAAGAGGCTCTCTGCTTATTAAGTAGCAAGATTTTGTGTAAGCCATTTTTATTTTATCATAGAACTCTTTTGGGAAACATCATTTCCATTAGCATAGGGGTAGCTTCAGTTAATATCTCATAGCAAGGCAGTAAATGCCCTATCAAGTAGAAATTCTGTAGTTCGGTCATTGTCATTGAAAGGTACTCACAGTTTTTTCCATCAGCCCCAATAAAAGCTCCACATAAAGGGCTATGCAGCAAAGGAAAGCTTTACCCTATATTTTGTGGGCTTTTACTAGTTCCTATTTAGTGTGTTTAAATAACATTTTTAAATAAATAAATTTAATAAATGTTTAAATAACATTTCCTAAAGAGCCGATTTATATGTCTTCAGTTTTTATAGTACTAGAAAAGAGAAAAACAACCCCCAGTTAGATATAGTACCCATTTTCATAAGACTTTTTGGTAAAAGGGGGTTACAACTACCTTACATAAAGCTTGTTTAAACATCTTAAATTTTATAATTCTATTAAACTGTATGTTTTTATGTTCAGGTCTCAGGAACCCTTTTTTACCCCCAGACCATTTTACCTTTTCTGGTGAAAAGGATTTGGTTTCCCAGCAGGGAGTTACATCTATAAGACCTATGAGGGACCGCAGATTTGATAAGTCTTCTTAAATAATCCTGTCATTCTGTCAGAGGAGCACCCATGTAAAGGGGGTCCCCTTCACCCCAAAATTTACCATGACCTAGGTAATAGGCATATTCGGCAGGAGGATATCCCAGTTATCATAAAGCTAGTCCAACATGGCTTGCATATGAAACATATTAACTGCTTCATCTGGTGTACTTCACTTGGTATTTTATAGGAACAGTGGGGCAGTCCCCTTCTCAGGGCAAAGAGAACTTACAATGGCATTATCTGGCCCACTAGGCAGGAATAAACATGAAACTACTTGATCAATAAATGCAAACAAAATGCTAACATTGTTGATATTATTTTACCAATAGTTTTAAAGCCATCTTATTTATTAAAGATTTTCCTTAAGTCATGTGAACTTGAAAAAATGTTTGACTAGTCTTTTCTTTTTTAAGTCTCTGATTTAAGCACTTTTACCTATTTTTTAGCCAATTAATTGGAACTCTTTACATATATATATTTTAGCAGAAAAACACTGAATGCATAACATAAATACATGGACATATCTAGGCATGCCGATAGAGGTACATTTTATAGATTAATAAAGACTTCCTTTTCCTTTTTTTTTTTCAATTTTAGACTTTCAAATTTTCGATAACATGTTGCACCACCCTAAGCAGTTTTCAGCTAAATAGACATAAATTTGCATATTAAAGGAAACAACCCAGGTGACAATCAGATAGCAAAATTTACGTAATAAGGTACAAAAAGAAAAAGTTTGGTATGCTAAAGGAAAATTAAAATGAATTTAACTGCCAATTAAACATAAAATTATAGAATTTATAAAGGCCTTCAAATACATACACACATATATACATACATATACGTACACACACAAAGATCCTATAGATTTACTTTAGTACTTTGGCTATGAGATGAATATAAATTCGCCGGTTTGCAAAAAAACGGTTAGATCCAAACAGTGGTTTTTTATCTCAGTATGAAAGTAACACCAGATTTAAAGCAGGCAGAAAATAGAGAAAGAGAATTTAGGAACTCTATAGTTTGCAGGTCGACCTTAGGGACCTTTTTCCTTAAAGTAAAACGTACACAAAGACTATATTACTTCCATTTTCCATAAACTCTGGAAAGTAGAGGTGCCACAAAACCTACGGTGTGCTCAAAAGGGGGTCATTCTCCTTGTTTTTTTTTTTTTTCCATATTCTTAGTTAATTTCTTTCCTACTTTTTTTTTTTGAGACGGAGTCTTGCTCTGTCTCCCAGGCTGGAGCACAGTGGCAGGATCTCGGCTCACTGCAAGCTCCGCCTCCTGGGTTCACGCCATTCTCCCGCCTCAGCCTCGCAGCTAGCTGGGACTACAGGCACCCGCCATGACGCCCGGCTAATTTTTTGTATTTTTAGTAGAGACGGGGTTTCACCGTGTTAGCCAGGATGGTCTCGATCTCCTGACCTCGTGATCCACAAGCCTCGGCCTCCCAAAGAGCTGGGATTACAGGCGTGAGCCACCGCGCCCGGCCCCTACTTTTTTTTTTTTTTTTTTTTTTTAAAGGAGGAACTGATGAGCCGTGGATGAAAATGTCAGTTCAGTTCCTCACTCAAATATGCACAAACAAGCCAAATTGAGATTAATTCTGAGAGAAAAGCAATTGAGGAGACCCTTTAGAAATGCATCTTTGAACTCGAATTGGGATCCTAAAGCAACAAATTCCTAGGAGAATAAAACAGCTCAGAATACATCAAGGACTATCAACCAAAACAGGAGGTCCGAGGCTCAGGAGGACTTACCAGTTCCACAGGAGGAGAAGTCCAAACTCGGTGAGGCTTCAGTGGGCTCCAGCTGGTACCTTAGCTCTGGTTTTGGTATACTCCTTCCGGATCCAGAGTCTTCTCTGAGGCCCCACGTGTTTGGGCGCCATATTATTGTCGACAAAAAGAGTGGAACTCTGTAAAATATTTGAAGAGATTTATTCTGAGCCAAATATGAGTGACCATGGCCCGTGACACAGCCCTCAGGAAGTCCTGAGAACCCGAGGTGCTTCGGCGCAGCTTGGTTTTATACATTTTAGAGAGCATGAGACATCAATCAAATGCATTTAAGAAGTACATTGGTTTGGTCCAGAAAGGCAGAACAACTCAAAGCAGGAGCTTCCAGGCTATAGGTAAATTTAAACATTTTCTGGTTGACAATTGGTTGAGTTTGTCTGAAGACCTGGGATAGATAGAAAGGGAATGTTCAGGTTAAGATAAAGATTGTGGAGACCAAAGTTCTTTTGAAGTCTTATAGTGGCTGCCCTTAGAGGCAACAGGTGACCAATGTTTCCTATTCAGCTCTTAGTTAATCTCTTTAGGATTGGGAGGGTCTGGAAGAAAAAAATCTAGGTATGTTAATAGAGATTCTTTACAGCTGCACATTTTCCCCCACAAAGAAACGCTTTGGAGGGTCACTTCAAGATATGGCAAAGAAACATGTTTTTGGTTAACATATTTTAATTTTCTTCTTTGTCTTGTAATGTTATGCCAGAGTTACGTTGGAAAGTAAATCATGATATACAGGGTTAAATAAAATCCATCTGATGAGAATTTATGATTTGTAGGGCATGACTCCCCAGACCCCTTAGATAGGGATTTGGGCAAGATAAAAAAATTAAGAGTTCAGTCCTCATTTCCATATATGTAAAATATAAATAAGTTATTCCATTTTTAGGTAGTCAAGACAAAAAAAACTTCACACAAATAACTGCACACAAATATTCACGGAGCTTTGTTCATAATGGCCTGAAAAGACTCAAAGGAGCCCATACATCCATGAATAGGTAAATTGACTTTTTGGGGGTTTTGGGGGGTTGTTGTTATTGTTTGTTTGTTTGTTTTGAGATGGGGTCTCACTCCATTGCCCAGGCTGAAGTGCAGTGGTGCAATCATGGTTCACTCCAGCCTCGACTTCCTTGGGCTCATGTGTTTCTCCCCCCTCAGCCTCCCCAGTCACTGGGACTACAGGCACACACCACCATGCTCAGCTATTTTTTGTATTTTTTGTAGAGATGAGGTCTCTCCATTCGACTTCCTTGGGCTCATGTGTTTCTCTGACCTCAGCCTCCCCAGTCACTGAGACTACAGGCACACACCACCGTGCTCCGTGCTCAGCTATTTTTTGTTATGTTTTGTAGAGATGGGGTCTCCCCATGTTGCCCAGGCTGGTCTCAACCTCCTGGGCTTGAGTGATCCTACCTCTTCAGCCTCCTGAGTAGCTGATACTACAGGCAAGAGCCACTGTGCCCCCTGGTAAATTAACTTTTTAAATGTAGCATACTTATAACAATGTAATATTAAGAAGCAAACACAATAACACTGATGAATTTCAGCAACTTTATGTAGAAGGAGCAGAGCCAGACAAAAGAAGCACTTATGATATATTTCCATTTCTATGAAATTTTAGAAAGTGTGTAGTTAATTAATAGAGACAGAAAGCAAATCAATATTTGTCGTGGGCTAGAGGTCAATGGGGGATTGTTTGGAAAGTGGCACAAGGAAAACTTTTAGAGTAATGGAAATGTTGTATACCTTCTTATGGTGTTTACAAGAGCACATATAATTGTCAAAAACTCAACTAATATCCAAGACAATTTGCACCTGACAGAGTTAAACAGCAACAAAAGACTTTATTTAAGACCACTGTAATAAGGCACAGAAAGAGGGCTCAATGCCACTGAAAAAAAAAGCAGGAGAGATTTTAAGCACAGAAGTCCCTAAGTGGAAAAGTACTGTATGTTGGTCAATAGGGTTAGACCATCTGTGTTTGCTGATTGGTGCTTAGGGAAGTCAGGCTCCTACTCTCCCACAGAGATTAGGAGATAAGAAAAGGTTCTACCTTTCTTAATTATTGAATTTCAAAGAGATGACACCCAGGTTTTTGAGAAAGATGGTTCTGCATTGTAGAACTGATAAGAGGCCAGAAGATTTACATCTTAAAGGAGCAGAGAAAATGTACACTTTGCAAGTTTTTTTAAAGTGAATGGTCTAAAAATAGGGAGGTCAGAGGCCAACAATCAGGAAGAACCCTGTCTAAAGGTTAGTCAGGTAGCAGGAAACATTAGGCCATCTTGGTCAGTGACTGTATCTGCACTGTTTTTTTCTATACGTAATACCTATGATAAAGTTTAATTTATAAATTAGGTTCAGTAACAGATTAACAACAACTAATAATAAAACAATTATAAAAATATGCCATTATCACTAATTTTGCACTTTGGGTCATTAATATGTAAAATAAGGGTTATTTGAACACCAGCACTGTAATACCAACAGTTAATGTGACAACTGAGATAGCTACTAAGTGACTAATGGGCGGGTGGCTTAGACACTGTGGATACGCTGTACAAAGGGATGATTCACATCATTCACATCCTGTGTGTGATGGATTAGGACAGCCTAAGATTTGATCAGATACTTAGAAGGCAAGCAATTTATAATTTATAAATTATTTCTGGAATTTTCCATTTAATATTTTTGGACCTCAGTTGACCATGCAGTTGACAATACATGTGCAAAACATATATTGTATATTTCATTTATGTAAAACTTACAGATTATAGTGATATTAATGTTGAATAAACTGAAACTTTATCAAAACCAGGAATGGAAGGCACTACTGTACACCTAAAGTAGATGTGTTAATTGTATTTTATATCTCAATAATGTTTATTAAAAATAAAAATCAATAAACCATGGAAAGTATTGGGGAAATAATTATGTCATGGAAAGTGTTTTGATAATAATTAAAAACAAAATCTGCCAATGCAGGAAACTTCTCCACAAACGCAGAAAAGAAACAGTTTTATCATTGAATAAGCATTAAATCGACTGTGATTTCTATCAGAAGCAATCTACTAAAGAGTTTGCAATGAAAAAATTCTTCACCATTTTTATATAGCCTGGCAGATACAATCCACTACACACATGTTAATTGTTTTTATCTAAAGGAAATCTAAAGGAAAGAATAACACTTGTATCTCTTGACAAGCAGAAAGCTCCATCTTGAAGCCAAGTGCCTAGACAGTAAACTACCATGAAGACGGGGAGACAGGTGCCACTCTGGGATGTTTTCATTTCTAAGAGAAAGCCAATAGGCCTCCAAAGATATTCTGAGGATGCAAAAGTTATTTAGGTTCTTTCTTTCTGATGCAAAACTGGCAAGAGGCTTATTTAGCCTCCCCTGCCCTCCCCTCCCCTCCCCTCCTCTCTTTCTTTTCTTTCGACGGAATCTCGCTCTGTTGTGCAGGCTGGAGTGCAGTAGCGCGAGCTCGGCTCACTGCAGCCTCCGCCGGGTTCAAGCGATTCTCCCTGCTCAGCCTCCGGAGTAGCTGGGATTACAGGCGCCCACCACCATGCCTGGCGAAGTTTTGTATTTTTAATAGAGAAAGGGTTTCCCCACGTTGGTCAGGCTGGTCTTGAACTCCTGACCTCAGGTGATCCACCCACCTTGGCCTCCGAAAGTACAGGAGTAAGCCACCACGCCTGGCCTTTTTTTTTTTTTTTTTTTTTCCATACATTTCAGTGAGACAGAGATAGCGCTTACAATTTCACGTTTTCTAAACACAGTGCTAAAGAGGAGGTGGGTAGTTATCTTTCTCTTTTTGCAACAGAGAACCTTCACTTTTTCTTTACATATTTTTATTTACCCTTAGAAAGGGCCCATGCAATCGAATAATAGTATTAAAAAAGCATCATCCCCTATTATTTAAGGAATAAACTACTGTTTCATTCAATACCATGCAAGAATTTAAAAAATATTACGGCTTTTGCAAAACATATTGTATATTTCATTTATGTAAAACTTAAAGACTATAGTGATATTAACATTTATGCAAAACTTAAAGACTAAAGTGATATTAAACAAATTAATAGTTTCCTGGATCTAGGTATAGGATAAAGTATTGAATGGGATTGGGTACAATAGAAGGTTTTTGGGTGATGGAAAACTTACATATCTTGAATGTGGTGATCACATGTTTCTTAAAACTCAGTGAACTCTACAGTCAAAATAAGTGCATAATATTATATGTAAATTATACATCTATAAAAAATTAACCAGCAAGTATATCAAAAAGCCGACAATGGTTTCTGAGACGCTGTCACTATACATCCTACCTTTTTGTAATGTTTGAAAATTTTTAAATAAGCAGAAATAACTAATAGAATGCAAAAATAAAATAAAATAAAATAAAATAAAAGCATTTGTGTGGAGACCAGATCAGTAACTTTAGTATCACCTGTGGGTTTACCGGAAATGACTCTCAGGTCCCACCTTATACTTACTAAATCAGCATGTAAATTTTAACTAGTTGCCCAGCTGATTCTCATACTTATTAAAATTTGAGGAGAATGTCATTAAAATATTTCTCAGTAGATGAAACTTTATTATTTCTCTCAGAAGGATAAATGACTTCTAAATACCAGAAACTAGTGGAAATCTCAACTAATGCCACATTTATGACGCTAGATTCATCGTCATAATAATGGATTTTATATTCTGCCCTCTGTTCTGGAATAGCACTGTCACTAAGAAGGGAGAAAAGGGTGCTGATGTTTACTTGGAATTTTGGCTTTAATTTCTAGGACACCAGAGTCCCATCTCATAAAAAAAGGTAGCATGAACTACCCAGAGTTGTACCACTCACTCATTTATAAATGGTAAGGCAAGGTTAGCAGGAAGAGCTTTGGAACCGTAGCGAAGCTTTTCCATCCCTTCCCTGCATTGCTACCCACAGCAGGTGTTTCCTGGAACCTAGGCTTTGGCCACAAGCCCAGCGGTCGCGGGGCGGGGGTAGGCGGAGCTGTGGGTGAGGAAGGGGCAATGCCTTAAGGGGGCGCAGCTGAACTGTGGGACTGGTTGGTGTCGCGAGAAGAGGGGGGCGTTGCCGCAGAGAGGCGAGGCGGGGCAGAGCCGCGGGGTGGGGGCGGGGCGTTGCCGCTGGGGCGGAGCCGAGCCAGTGGAGGGCGGTGGGGGCGGGGCAAGCGCGGAGGACCAGGGACCGGCTCCGGACCGCGCAGTTAGCGCCGCCTGGCCTGGGGCGAACCCGGTCAGGGTTCCCAAGCTGTCGTCCCTATGGGGCTGTGTTTTCCTTGTCCCGGGGAGTCCGCGCCTCCCACGCCGGACCTGGTGAGTAGAGCAGGTCCCTGCGTCCGCCGGGCCGCGCCTTGAGCACCTGTCCTCGGGTTGCGGGGCGGGCCGAGCCATTGTACCTGGTGGCGCAGGTCGAGAGCCCGCTGGGGGACCCTGCTAGCAGGACGGGTGGACACGTCAGGAGGGTCGTTGGGTCCTCTCAGAGCGACCTAGGCCGTCGCCTCCGTGTAGATCTCCACTTTTGTAACAAAAAGTTGTCGAAAGGCGGCTGTGGCGTCTTTCTACCTTCCACTGACTTTAGCTGCACCGGATCTTCATAGGGCGCCGGCGCACGCAGAGGGCGTTGCGCGTGGGACATTCCGGGGGATGTGGTAGGTGGAATTCGGCGCGAAAAGACATTGCTTTCCCCGGGAGCTCTTTAGTCGTCTAGGAGATGTGCGTTTTCAACTGTGTCTACCATCTTTTAAAAGAAGGTGCTCGGAAAGTCGCTTATACGCCTGAGCTTTATCGGATATGTTTTTTTAATGATTTCTTTTTAGTATTTATCTCATTCTTTTACGTTCTCCCTTTAAAAGAATATGTAGTACAGAGTGTCCAATTTATAATGTTGTCGTATTTAATAAAAATACTGGACACCCAGTTACATTCGAATTTCAGATATACAAGGAATACGTTTATAATATCGTTTTGTGCCATGCAATATTAGGGATCTAGTTCTACAAAAACATTACTCATTGCTTATCTGAAATTCAAATGTAGCTAGTGGGTGTGTGGTACAATACATGTACACTTTTTGTAGCTTTCTGTTAACAGTATCTTTACATTAGTACTCCTTACAGGGAGTTGACATAAACCTGTTTCTCTTCTCTAGCTAAAAATTAGTTGAAGAAAATGAAGTATTTTTGGGAAGTACATTAACTCTTCAGCTATTATAGATACTAAAAATTTAGTACTTATAAATTTGATGTGGGAAAGTTCAGCTTGTCTTTGTTGCTGCTGTTGTTTTAAATTAAGTTGATTTTGTTGTTCTGGCTGTCGATAAAATATAACATGTCAGATTTGTTAAGCCCTCCCCCCATCCTCATACTATACCCTCTTCCCTTGATAACCACACGGCTCACTGCTTGGATGTCACTTTATCAGTGAAGCTTTTCCTGACCACGTTAAACAAAATATATTCCCCACAATACCACCCACCCATTCTCCCATTACTTATCTGCCATGCCATCTGACAGACGTTTACTTGCTTCATTATATTTGTCTGTGCGCCCGCAATTGGAATTTGTTTCATTTGGGAGGAGACATTTATCTATGTTTTTACACTGTTGTATCCCAGCACCTAAAAAAGGGTTTTATAATAAGTAGTACATGGTCTAGAAAAATAGCATTCACTGTTTTCTGATATGGAACAATACCTCTCATGAAATTACTCCAATCCTTCCCTCCTACACACTGAGATTAGCCCACTTCATTTATTAACCTTTCCTAAAAACACCAGGTTACTTCAGACTCCATTTTAACTGGCAGTATCAAACCATGTATTTTCCTTCTTGTATTTGTAAACATTATTTGTTTTATTATTGCCCTGACTAGCTTGTAGGCCTTTTTATTAAAAAAGAGAGTAAATAAATGATTATATAGGTAAACCTTGTATCTGTTTTAGCATGTGCTGATTTGAAGGTATATTGATTAGGAGAATGAAATTCAGAAAGTTGAGTAGTGGCATTCTTTGTGGGACATTTAGGGCCAGTACCGAATATTTTTGTAAATTGTTATAGTGCCTATGAAATAAATGTGAATAATTTATTAATAATAATGTTTGTTATTTTAATACATATTTTTACACATTTATTTAGGAAGAGAAAAGAGCAAAGCTTGCAGAGGCTGCAGAGAGAAGACGAAAAGAGGTAAGATTAAAGATCAAGTTTTGCCTACTTAGATAATTGAGTTTGGACTTTATTCTTCATAGATGTCCATAGCTAGATTTTGTAACGCAAATGGCCTTTGATATCCCAAAAATTTACATTTAAAGTAATTATTTTCAAAATGATTTCCTTATTTATATGAATTGCATTAATATATTTATATTAATATATGAAAACTATCATATCTTCTCTAAATTCAGATACTCTTTTAGTAACATCCTTCCTTTTAAAATGACTGTGCATTGTAAAATACTTACAGATGTGAAGCAAGTTTAGGGGAAAATTTGTATAGTTACAAAATACCCAGTGAAGAAATGATGTTTTATGTAAGGCTGTTGTAGAAACACTCCTTCTATGTTACCAAAAATAAACCAACTCCCTACCCCCAAAGAAAAACCTAGAAAGCAAAGATAGACAAAAAAATGTTTTGCACACTGGACAGATTTTTGTTGTCTTTCTGTTTTTCTTATCAAATTTCTTCAAGGCTGCATCTCGGGGAATTTTAGATGTTCAATCTGTGCAAGAAAAGAGAAAGAAAAAGGAAAAAATAGAAAAACAAATTGCTACATCTGGGCCCCCACCAGAAGGTGGACTTAGGGTAAGTATTAAAATTTTCTTAGTGATTAACTTAACTGGCATTTTAAAAAAACTTAAGTAGCAATCCATTCATAATTTTCTCCTGAAATGTATTATCAGAAAATTTTGAAATAGTTTAAAAGCATGAGTAGTAAATATTGGAAGTAATACCAATTTATTTTAACATTTATTGGAATCAATTAGCTTTTTTCCCCAAAATGAAATAATAGATTTATTATTTTAACACTATATATATTTTAATACTCTTATGCTTACTACTAATCTTAAATAATTCAAAAATTCAAGCAATATGGAAAAGTATAAAGAAGTGTAAAAGTCATCCAAACTAAGTATCATTTTGACAGACATAATTTCTAACCTTCATTTACATATCTTATTAAATTGGATTACACTATAAGTTCTGTTTTATGGCCTGAGCTCTTTTACTCGTTGATTTGGAATCTTTGATCTTTCCATTGCCCCTCTTTATTATAGTTATGTAAATGTTAATTTGGATTACAGAATGTATACAGGTGTGGGTATCATACACATACCTCCCTAGATATGGATCCCAGAGCTAGACACTGGGAATATAATGGTGGACAAGTTAAGCAGAGTCTCTGAATGCTGGAGTCTTTACAGTCTAGCAGGACTTTAAAGGATTTATTTTTAAAATCCCTTAAAGCTCAGGAAAATAATGGCTCAGATATTAAGAATTTATTCTTGGTCCATTTTTAAAGTAAATGGAAGTTAGTATATTTGCGAAAAGGACAATGTCTTTAATTTCAGTCATTTATATTTAACTTGTCAATGATTTATGAGTACTTTTCAACAGATTTATTGTTTTTCTCTCAAAACTACACACACACACACGCACACACGCACATACATATACATGTACATATACACATACACTTGCCTACATGTAGATACTCTCCTAACTTGTGGGGCAGGCAGCTTATGAACACCCTGAGCAGTTGATTCTGGCTCAAGAATATCACAGAAATAAGAATGTGTGTCTGTGTATTTTACTATTGTACGTTACTTCATCTAATATCATTTAATGAATGAAAATTTATTTATAAAGTTTTTTTATGGTGAACTTTTAGCAATATATAATTAGTTTCAATATAAGGTAAATAAGTCTGACCATTTTGCTTATGTTTTTTATAATTCCATAATAGAACAGAATAGGTCTAGTGTAAAGTAAAACAGTTGGGTGATAACAACGTCAATTCTTTATCATATCTCAATATTCTGTTGAGATACAGTGCTGTTTCACTAGGTTTACTTCATATAGGGTTGTCAAAAACAAACACAAAATTACAAAAATTAAATTGTAGGACTGGAAATAATGAGATCCACTATTTCACAGTAGAAGTGGTGAAGGTATTAAGTTAAAGTCATACGTAATGTTATAGGAAAAGGATAATTTAATCAACACTTAATCATAATTAAGAAGACACTTCACAAGTTCTAACCTAATGAAATTAACATCAGCTTTTAAAGTATAATAAAGAAAGAGGCTTTCTTAAACTTGAAGCTTCCCCACTCTGAAGTCTATAGATTAAAAAAAAAATTAGGCCTTATATTACTTACAATCCCTTCAAAAGTGCTCAAAATGTAAAACATACCCAATGTTAAATTTAGTTTCTGTTTTTCTTTGTGTACTGTTCTTGTAAGAAATCTCTCAAACTCACTTAGTAAAAATGACCTTCAGGACCTTGATACTATATAGTGGCAGGAGGATTTTCTCCAGTGGCTCACTGTCATTAGCCACTGCTGTTGTCCACTGTGAGTAATTTTTCCTTGGAATATTCCTCATCACCTACCACTAACACACTAGCTTCAAGTGGCATGCTCCATTCTGCTTGACACATGCACAGCATGTCAAGAGCATGAAGTGAAAAAATTCTGGAAGGCTCAGGGATAACAGAAGGGAAAAATACAAGGCAGAAGTACTTAACCCTCAAAACGCTTGGCCTATGGTCCTTTAATGGCTGCTGTCTGGCTTGTTTCATGGGCTGGCCTGAAGTATCGGTAGAGTCTTCCTAAGGTAGGAAGGTTAGGAAGACTCTTCCCTAGGTAGAGTCTTTCTGACCTGACTCTACCTAGAATATGAGTCTAGTTTGCATTCCCTGTATTCATGCCTTTCACCTATTCATCTCCTGACCAGTGCTGCGTCTTTCCAGGGTAATTAGCATGGGTAATGCCCACTGTCTTCTGACTTCTTACCTGAAGAAGTCAATGTGATGATGGCATCAGGATGCAAAGTACTATCAGTACAGGATATAGCAGCATGGGAGTAAGGGTAGACCTCTAGTACAATGGCTTTCCACCTTAGCTGCATGTTGGAGTTTCATAGTCAGCTTTCAAAAAGGATTGTTCATTGGGCTCCACCTCACACCAGTCAGAGTCTCTGAGAGTAGGGTTTAGCCATCAGGACTGTTTTAAGCTTCCCAAGGTAATCTAATGTGAACCCAGATTGAGAATCACTATCCTAGCGTTTATAACACTTGTCCTAAGAGAGATGTTTTGGAAGATAGAGTCCCATGGGAATAAATATTTAAAAATGGTAAACTGTATATTGTAGACTATATCCCCTTCTTAGAGACTAAAAAAGGCACAGAATTATGGCCTCTAAGAAATTGTACAATGAAGAAAAGCAAGTTTACTTGGATTAATCTTTAATTTTGAAAATGTATTTAAACATAGATTTTATATATATGTATATGTATAAAAACACCCAATAATATTCCTTGGATGTACTTGGAAAACACTATCAAGAGATTGCTAAATATCTCTGGTTCTATCCTAATGGCTCTTCAGGACCTATCACAGATTTAATAGACTTCATTAAACAAAGGGGCAAATGAAATATTTTCTCAACTTAAGAAGGAAAAGACCTTGCCAAACCATTTTTTAATGGTTTCTGCCATTTCTTGACTCCCTGGCTCAAACAAGAATTTTTAAATTTTTGTTTTGTTGTGTTTTATTTTGTGTTCCTTTACTGATTATTGGATATTTAGGCTCTTGCTACTGAATAGCAGGTTCACTGTGCAGTGGTTACCAACTTCAGAGTCCAGTGGACAGAATACTCATGCATGTAACATTTGCATGAAGAGGCTGAGCACAGTCACTCACACGTGTAATCTCAGCTGTGAGAGGAAAGCTTTGGGAGGCTGAGAAGATGGGATGATCACTTGAGGTCAGGAGTTAAGAGACCAGCCTGGGCAACATAGCGAGACCCTGTCTCTACAAAAATAAAAAATAAATTAGGTGTGGTGGCATGTGCCTGTGGTCCTAGCTTTTCGGGAGGCTGCGGTGGGAGAATGACTTGAGCCTGCGAGGTTGAGGCTGCAGTGAGCCATTCCCACCTCACCCCAGCCTGGGCGATAGAGTGAGACCCTGTCTCAAGAAAACCCCAAAACAAAACCAAAAACATTTAACGTGGAGTGAGTTTATTACTTACAGATTGGCAACAAGGGACAACAGAAGCCTAGGATTCATTATAAGCTTGTCTCCCAAGGAAAACTGCCCGGGGTTGATGACATCTGTGTGTGCCCCACTTGAACCTCAGATGAGTGCCCTGGGTTTTATGACCTGGGCGTTAGAAGGGGAGGTACTACATGACTTCTTGGGCTAAAGCATTGAAGGACATCCTGTCTTTAGGGAGGGACTGGAACAGAACTTGAGCTGTCCTTGGCCGTTCATTTGCTATCCCAGGATGTTACATTCCCAGCACATTCTACAGTTACTCTTGAAAACTACAGGCAAGACAGTGAGACAGAGCTATCCTTCAACTACCCACCAATCTGACCAGATATTTTGTCTTCTTTATGCTTTTAAACTATCATCTTATTTCAGGCTTTGGACTATAATGTAAAATTTTATGAATAGCTGCTATTCAGAAAAATCATTTTGTATTTCTTTGTCCCATATTCCTCTTTTTGCCTGTTTGTTCACTAAAATACTGTTATATAACTTCAAGTAAAATTTACTTTTCTGTCTCTTTTTTATCTTTTCTAGTGGACAGTTTCATAAAGCATAACATGAGTAGAAGAATCTACTGCCAATAACTGTTTATTATCTGCAATCAAGTGGACTTCATCAATTTAATTTCTTCTCTTTGAGTAAATGAAGATTCAGACTTTGTAATATTATTGCCCTTAAGTGCAATGCTAAAAAAACGTTGATTTTCAAGCTTAGAGAATGGCTAGACTTTTCATTAAATACTGATTTTCCTACATTTGCTCTTCTGCAGTTAGTGGGTGATTTGCTATTTTTCTTAGTAGTTAAAAAATGGAACTAAGTAGTGAATATACATACACTGCATGTAAACATTCTGCATATACCTCTAAGATTAAAATTCGCAGTTGTCTTTTCATCCTTTATAAAATGATCTAACTACTTATATTTGTGCTGCATCGCGTTACATCTGTTTTTATTTCACTATGTATGAAGATGTTTGATTAAACTTATGGACTTAGTGCCTTTAAACTGATCATCAGGGAGAATCTTGAAAAAATCATTTGAAGGGCTGATGTGAAGGAGCACTGTAAATTTTTATAACTTAGTAATGGATATTCTTAGGCAGATGTAAAATTTTTTCCAATTTATTTTTATTTATGTAGCTTATAAAATTAACATACCCTGTTTTACTTTATGATAAAGGATTTTTTGTTTGCTGAATTTAAAATTATATATTAGTGATACCATCAGAGGGCAGTGATGTTCTATTGTATATTAAATTCAGCTCTGTAAGGATCTTTGTAGTAATTGAATGAGTTAAACTAATAATCTGGATGGGTTATAATGAGTAGTAATATATTTGTCCATATTTCATAAGTAGTGTTAATCTTGTGTACTTATTAGAGAATGATCATAAGATTTATACAGATGTGAAACTGCGAACAAAGGCAAGTATGAATTTATGAAAAAAACATGTAGGTACTGTACTTACAAAAGGTCTACTTCAGATGTAAAAATATTAGGTAATTCTATACAATGCATAGTCATAAACCTTAACATTTTTGTTCATTAGAAACATGAATTTTATAGCATTTTTTGTTTCTCCTATATAATACACTGAAATAAAAGAATTTGTGTTAGCTATTAAGGCTGATAGCTCTTTTAAATGGCAAGGCCACATGTTGAGCCCTAAATTAAAATTTGCAGATATTAAGTGCTAATAGAAATTTTAAGTTAAATCGACCAAGTTCACTTGCTTTACACAAAGGAAACTGAGCCACTATCTTCATCTACCCCTCCCACAAAAATTATGTTATACTGCAGTATATTGTACATGTTAATTTTAAAAAGTTTGAACTATTATATAATACAGGTCTCTTGACTTCTCATGGAAAAATTATTTTTTCTATTATGGTGTGAAATATTGTGTGAATATCTAGGCAAAACATAACAATTTGGCTCAATTTTCTTTAGAGGATTCGTGCTGTTTTTGTTCATAAAGGGTAGTGAAGTCACTGAACTATATTTTAGAATGAAAATTTTTGATTTTATTAAAATGATTTTTTCAAGGCAGAAAGTAAAAGGAATGATTGATAGCGGAGTGCATATAGAGGTAGAGCATATCATCCTTGAACTCTGCAAATCCTTTCTTCCATTTTAATATAGCAAGAACAATTTTGTCTTTACTACATCTTAAAGAATTAGAACTTCGGTTGGTGTAAGTGACTTACTTCCAGGGAATCATGCCCTATTTCTACCAGCAGGTCATACCCAAATGTCACGCTATCTATTGTTAACCATGAATGATATTCAGATCTATTACTTTTCGGGAAAAGTGGAACATGTTACTTCCAACCATGGCCTGTCACCATGAGTGTGATCAGCTTTCTCCAAAACCACATGGGTCGCAGGAGCTAAGGAGTGGTACCCAAATGTTAGGAACAGTGTTAGGAAAGGGCAAGGGAAAAGAAGTGACTGAATGTCTTATGAGAAACCGGTAAATGACTAAAAAAAAAAGCAAATGACTAAAAACATGACTAAAAAATTATATATATATATAATATATATTATATATGTGTGTATACATACACATAATATCTGCAAATTCTAATTTATATATGTGTGTGTATATACACACACACACACACACGCCCATACACACATACGTCCGGACATCTCCCTCATAAAATAACCATCAGTTCCTATGAAAACCTTAAGTGGAAGCCAATTTCCCATAGTAAGTAATTTAGGAGAAAATTATAATGCTTAAAATGTTGCTCAAACCCCTGACCTATTACTAAACTATAACTGGAACAGTAAAATGCATATATGTAACTATCATATCATGATTTAAAATTGCTTAAACCATTGCTGCGTAATACTAATCAAACTTACGGCTGCTAACAAAAGTTGTGAATTATTACACGGCCTCTTTGTAACGTGCTGCATGTTTTTTAAAACATCTCTGTGTTTCTGTTTGTTCCACTGCTAGTATTTGGAATGTAATTTAACAGTTCCCACACATGGTTTGGTTATAAATTCTGTATTGCCTTTTAGGGATATAAATATACATTTTTTTCTATGTAAAAATTAGCTTTAGCTGTCTCTTTAACAAAATTTTATCTTTACTGCATCCTAAATACTTAGAACCTGAATTGGTGGTTAGGGAAACCTCAGGAACATTTTTATCACATTGGGATTCAGAAGAGCAACAGAACCAAAGGTTGTTTGGTGTGTTCATACAATCCCTGGATTTATAGGTGGATTTTCTATAAAGGAAAAATGATGTAATTAGTATCCTGTTTTTTCCTAAAGAAATAATACTATCATAAAAATTCTGTCTATCCTTTGTACCCCAGGAAAATGGACATGAACTTTGAATTTTCCCTTTCTCCAAATGTTTGACTTCTTATTTTCACTGATGAGCATTATGCTATGTTCTTAGAAGACAAAAGCAACTCTTGCCGGTTTTGAATAATTTCTGCATGAATAGACCAGTAAGAGGTAAGTAGCCATGACTGCCTATATGTGTTGAGACATAAGGTATATTTCTTTAACATCTCCCAGCAAGCATTTCAAATTCTCTTAACTACTAAGCATGCTCTAAGCTAATTCAAATATAGTATTGTGGCTTTTTTCTTCAATTTTCTCAAAAGCTACAGACACAAGGCATTTGTATATATAACAGACTTTGATGAAGTTTTGGTTCCAGTAACTCAAAATACTAAGTTTCCCATTTGATATGGCTTTTTATTGTCCTAGTCTCCCTCTTCTAGTTATGCTTCACCTTGCAAATATTGACTTTGAATGTGATAACTATTGCCTACAAATTAAGTATTCATACATTATTCCTGTGGATATCATACTTTTTTGTTATTATATCCTGAATTGCATCGGCTTTTGTTTTGTTTTGTTTTGTTTTTTGAGATGGAGTTTCACTCTTGTTGCCCAGGCTGGAGTGCAATGGCGCGATCTCAGCTCACCGCAACCTCTGCCTCCCAGGTTCAAGTGATTCTCCTGCCTCAGCCTCCCTAGTAGCTGGGATTGCAGGCATGTGCCACCACGCCTGGCTAATTTTGTGTTTTTAGTAGAGATGGGGTTTCTCCATGTTGGTCAGGTTGGTCTCGAACTCCTGACCTCAGGTGATCCCCCCACCTTGGCCTCCCAAAGTGCTGGGATTACAGGCATGAGCCACCGCGCCCGCCTGCATTGGCTATTTTTATAGTACCAAATTTGTGTTGGGTTTTGAGTTAATGTCTTCTAGTTATCAAAACAGGTTTGATCCATTCTTTGCAAGTACCTCTAACTTATCTCAAGTGGAACTAATTAGTTTTTCACACAGATTGGTGCTCTCTAGGCTATTTCCCTGAAATTTATCTTGTTACTTAAGTCAGATGTCAAGGAGTTATGCTAAATTCCTTTTCCTGTCTAACTCCTAAAATGCCCTTTTCTCTGTCTATATTTCTTAGACATAGTTACATTATAAATATAACAGATATATTTAAAGTAGGTTAATACCAAGTGTCTCAGGTAGAAAATTCTCATAGGTTCCACAAAAACTTCTGGAACTAATAAATGACTTTAGTAATCTTGCAGAATGAAAAGTATATGAAAGTCAATTCTATGTTTATATGCAAGCAATGAAAAATCTATAATTGAAAGTGGGAAAATTTTAATTACAATATCAACAAATAAAATAGGAAAAATAAAACTGTAGACATTAAAAATGACAAAACATTGCCAATAAATTAAGATCTAAATGAAGAAACATTGTATGTTTTTGGATTGGAAGATGGTAATTCTCAAATGGGCCAGTAAATTCAGTGCAAAATCCCAGCAAACTTTTCTAGAGAACTTAATAAGATGATCCTTGAATTTATATGGAAATGCAAGACTTGGAAAAGCCAAAACAGTTTTGAAAAAACAAAGTAGGGAAGTACTAGCCAGAGCAATCAGGCAAGAGAAAAAAATACAAAGCATCCATATAGAAAAAAGTTGTCAAACTGTCTCTCTTCGCTGACAACATGATACTATACCTAGACAACCCTAATGACTCTGCCAAAAGGCTTTAAAATGGATAAACAACTTCAGTAAAGTTTCAGGATACAAAGTAAATGTGCAAAAATCAGTAGCATTTCTATACATCAATAATATTCAAGTTGAGAGCCAAATCAAGAATGCAATCCAATTTACAATAGCCACACACACAGTAACTACCTAGGAATGCATGTAACCAAAGAGGTGAAATATCTCTAAAAGGTGAATTACAATACACACTGAAAGAAACCAATGGAAAAATGTTCCATGCTTATGGATTGGAAGAATCAGTATCATTAAAATGGACATACTGCCCAAAGCAATCTATAAATTCACTGCTGTTCCTATCAAGCTACCAATGTCATTTTTTCACAGAATGGAACAGAATAGAGAATTCAGAAATAAAGCTGCACAACTAGAGCCATCGGGTCTTTGACAAAGTTGATGAAAATTGGCAATGGAGAAAGCAGTCACTAGTCAATAAGTGGTATTGGAATAGCTGGCTAGCCATAAGCAGAAGAATGAAACTCAAGATGGATTAAAGAAAGATTTAATTGTAAGATCTCAGACTATAAGGATCCTAGAAGAAAACCTAGAATACACTATTCTGGATATCAGCCTTGGGAAAACATTTATGCCTAAGTCCTCAAAAGCAATTGCAACAAAAACAAAAATTGACAAGTGAGACAAACAGTTTCTGCAAGCAAAACAAACTATCAACAGAGTAAACAGACAGTCCACAGAATGGGAGAAAATAATCACAAACTATGCACCTGACAAAAGTCTAATACGCAGAATCTATAAGGAACTTAGTTCAACAAGTAAAAAATAACCCCATTGAAAATGAGTAAAATACATGAACAGACGTCTCAAAAGAAGACATACAAGTGGCCAACAAATGTGAAAACATGCTCATCATCACTAATCAGATAAGCAAATCAAAACTACAGTCAGATATATTTCACGCCAGTCAGAATGGCTAGTATTAAAAACTTAAGAAAACAACAGATGCTGCTGAGGCCGTGGTGAAAAGGGAATGCTAATACACTATTGGTGGGAATGTAAGTCATTCAGTTCAGCCACTGTGGAAAGCAGTTTGGAGACTTCTCAAAGAACTTAGAACTGGTATTGGACCTGGCAATCCCATTACAGGGTATATATCCGAAAGAAAATAAATCATTCTACCAAAAAAGCCATGCATTCATGTATGTTCATTGCAGCACTATTCACAATAGCAAAGACATGGAATCAACCTAGGTGCCCATCAATGGTAAACTGGATAAAGAAAATATGATACATATATGCCATGGAATATTACACAGCCGTAACAACAACATAATTATGTCCTTTGCAGCAATATGGATGCAGCTGAAGGCCATTATTCTAAATGAATTTATGCAGAAACCAAACCAAAGACCACATGTTCTCACTTACAAGTGAGAACTAAGCATTAGATGCTCATGGATGTAAAGATGGCAGCAATAGATACTGGGCACTACTCTAGAGTGGGGAGAGAGGGAGGAGGGCAATGTTTGAAAAACTAACTATTGGGTACTATAGTCACCTGGGTGATGAGATCAATTTCACCCCAAAGCTCAGCATTATGCAATGTATCCATGTAACCTTCATGCGTACCCACTGAATGTAAAAGTTGAAATTGTCTTTTAAAATTGCAGTTTCTGAGAAAAGTAGGAAAATTTATACTGCCTGATATCAAAATGTACTATAAAGCCACAATAGTCAAGATAGTGTGGTATTGGCCTAAGGATAGCTGCTAGATCAGTGAAACAGAATAGAAAGTTTACAGGGCACTTCAGTGGAGAAATGGGGAAATAACATTTTCAACAAATGGTGCTGGGAAAACTGAATCCATATGCCAATAAAATTAACTCAAGCCTTTACTTCACACCACACACAAAAATTAAAATGTATCATAGAGCTGAACGCAGTAACTAAAACCATGGAACTTCTAGATGAAAACATGCGAAAAAATCCTTACGACCTTGAGTTAGGCAAAGATTTCTTGGATATGACACCAAAAGCATTATTAATTTAAAAAATAAATTGAACTTCATAAAATGTTAATTTCAAAAGCACTATTAAATTTCAAAGGCAGCTGGGCGCAGTGGCTCACGCCTGCAATCCCAGCACTTTGGGAGGCCAAGGCGGGTGGATCACTGGAATTCATGAGTTTGAGACCAGCCTGGCCAACATTGTGAAACCCTGTCTCTACTAAAAATACAAAAATTAGCCAGGCATGGTGGTGCGTGCCTGTAGTCCCAGCTACTCGGCAGGCTGAGGCACGAGAATTGTTTGAACCTAGGAGGTGGAGGTTGCAGTGAGCCGAGATTCGTGGTACTGCACTCCAGTCTGGATGATATTCCATCTCAAAAGAAGAGAGGGGAGAGAGAGGAGAGAAAAGTGGGGGCAGGGAGATGGGGGAGGGGGGAGGTGGGCGGGGAGGAGGAGGGGAGAGAGAGAGGAGAAGAACAGAAGAAAAGAAAAAGGGCAAACTGTAGACTGTAAATAAGTAGCTTATATCCAGAATTCATAGAACTCTTACATCTCAATAAAATAATCCAATTAAAAACGTGCAAAAGATTTGAATAGCATTTCACCAAAGAAACTGTAAAACAAGCATTACCATGTAGATGTTCAACTTCATTAGTCATTAGGAAAAAGGAAATTAAAGTAAAAAACATGCCCTCCCTTTTTTCCTCCAATGGCTATGATTCGTAAAAGTGGAAATACCAATTGTTGGCAAGGATATGGAAAAACAAACTATCATACGTTGCTGGTGTAAAGAGGAATTGGTACACCCATTTTGGAAAACAGTTGTATATTTCTCAAAATGGTAAAAATAAATTTCCCACAGGGCCCCCAAAATAATATGAATTACTTTTATAGGAGATAAACACATGATATAGCAATGTGAACAGCAGTTATCAGGCCATTAGTCTTCAATACTTCAAGACTCCTTCCAACTCAGCCACTAAGATCCTTTTATGCACAAAGATTTTGACACTAGAGATCATAGAAATAACATTTAATTGTGCATCTAAAGGCATGAGTTTCAGACGCATGTTTAACTTTGGGGAAATTTAGCTAGAAAATTTCCTCAACTTTAAAATCAGAGGACTTGAGATAATTTTTAATCTTTCCACTTTTGAGTTTCTATGAATTGGGATTGAGATTTGACCCGTTTTACCCCAATCTGATTAAGATTCATGAAATAGAATTTTAAGAAAAGAAAAGCATTGGAATTAGAGCCATTACCTGTTTTACCTTAGCAAATTATTTAAACTTTCTGATGCCTTATGGCCCTTAAAATGCAAAATGAGAGGATTATAAGATTTCATAACTTCATGGTTAATCTGAAGATATTTTACACCTTAGAGATGTAGTTGGTTGGTTTCCTTCTTCATATGTCTAGAAAAACTCATTTCATGCACTTTTCTGAGAGATAGTCAATGGTCTTCAGAAACCCTAAGGACAAAGATAGCCCCAACATGACCCAGAGAGAGGAATCTGAGAAAAAATTTAATCACAAACAAGTTTAAATTTAGTGTACTCACCCAGTGTTCTTAAATGTTCCTTTGGTAACATCTTTGAGGAAGTCAACTCTAGTCGATATTGTCTTTTCAGTGACAAAGTGTCAAGTACCTTATAAAGTGGGCATTGTGTCTTGGATCATTTTTGTAACAAAGTTCCTCTTTCCTTTGAGCTACATTTGGTGATCCAGAGTTTTCTACTCATTCTCCCTGCTTCTATTATTTTTGCTAGTACAAAACAATCTGCAGACAAGACAGCTAACAGTTCCTCCAAGTAATTTCTTAACAGTAAAAAATGAACACCTCCCAGCATTCCTGAAATCATTCCTTATATGTCTCTGATTCAAGCACTTTTACCAGGTATCCTGTAGGTACTATTCTGTCCCCACCCACATCAGGAGACACTGAATATGATAGCATTGAGTCACCTAATTTCAGAATCAGCCTAGTCTGCTCAGTGTGTTGATATTATTTCTCACTGTGGCCTTTTTACTATTTACTTGAACTTCTGGTTTGAGATGTTTCCACTCTGTTTGCAATCAGATTTCTAGACTATTTAGACTTTTTAATCCTTTATTCATTGGCTATTGGACCCACCTCTCCATGTCCTTCTTTGGATCTTACATCTAGCTGAGAATAAGGTGACATTAACCTACTTGGTCTATGTCCTGGCCAGTCTTCAATAAGGAGTTGAGGAGTAAGAGGCTGAATATAGTCTCAGTTTTTTTCACATCCCTGGTTGGTGCCGACTGACTAGCAGCTAGACTCCAGTGCCAGTTGTGACCATGTTTTCAGTGACACTTAAAAGACCATCTTAGATGTGGTATGGGTATCATAATCCTTCCCTCCCCACCAAATATGTTCATGTCCTAATCCCTGGAAGCTGTGAATATGTTGTTACATGGCAAAGTGGATTCTTTAGATGTGCTCAAGTTAGTGACCTTAAAATAGATTATCCAGGTAGATCCAAGCTAATCTTGTGATTGTTAAAAGCAGAAAACCTTTCCAACCTATGAGAGAAAGAGATGTGAAGAAAGAAGACGGGTCATAGAGATGCTACATTGCTGATTTTGAAGATGGAGGAAGGAAATCATGGAGCTTAGGAATGCAGGTGGCCTCTAGAAGATGGAAAAGGAAAGGAGATGGATGCTCCCCTAGACTCTTCAGGAAGGAAAACAGCCTTGGTGACACTCTGATTTTAGCCTATTGAAACCACGTTGAATGACTGCAGAAATGTGAGATAATAAACATGCTTATTCAGCTACCAAGTTTGTGGCAATTTAGTGCAGCAATAGATAACTACTAATGCAAAAGATAAAGAGGTTAATATTACTTTTGTTAAGCTACACTTCTTTAATGAAGTTGACTATTATTTTTAATTTTTGTTTGAGAGACAGGCAGTGGAATTATATTATTAAGGATATAAATACGCTTATGGAACAAATTTAGGCACAGGAGAAAATGTTGATGGAAATATTGTCATTAACTACACAAAGAAATTCAGTGTCAGTATTAGGTAATTTAAAGATCTTAATCTTTATCACTCGACATTATATTTTAAAATATATTAGAATTATTCACTGCACCAAGGTGACTATCTCCTACAACACCTCAGGGTTTTTTTTTTTTAATCAATTTTTTTTTTTTTAGGTTTCACTGACTTTCTCTCCCCCAAATGATTATCATCCCTTCCAGCACTACAAAATTATGCCATGCATGTTATTTAAGAACTTCTCAATTAACACATTATGTATATTTTGACTAAATTTGTCATGTGACAAACATTCTTCCTTCCTGACTTTTTGGAGCAAGAAAGGTGGATTCTTTTGTTGATGTTGAAAAATGAATACATGAAAAATTAATTTTCTATCCTTTTTATACTGAGAGCAGCACTTAACATTACTACCAATAATAAAACCTGAACTCTCTGCTAAGGAAAACTAACACCACCATCACTCATCTCCCAAAGTGAAGAAGTGCCAGGGAGCCCTAATTTGATTCTTCTTACAACTGTTGGAGAAAGTTGCCATTTGAAAATTAACTTGATTTCAGAATGAGGCATTGATTTAGAGACAGATAACATTTTTAAAACTTATCCTTTTAATTCTTGAAAGAGTAAGGACAATATTTTGCTGTTTATTGGTATAAAACAGCCCTGTCCCAGGTATACAAGGGTATACGTAAGTCTGTAACATCATTAGCTACAGTGAATTTACTTTACTAGAAAGCATAGCAAAATAGGATTAACTAAAGATATATTTTTAATAAGAAAATGCTTTGAAATAACATGAAATCAGTGAACATTTGACTGTACGATTTACTCGTCAAAATATCAACGTATGTCAGCTCATGTATGAATTACACTAGATCATTCTAAACACAGCCATGTGCTAAGGAATGTGTGAAATAACTCATAAGCTATTCTCTAAGGGAGTGTACTGAAAACTTCTAAAAGTACCCCAGATATTTGGTCATAGATAAGAGATATACTTTAAGGCATCCTTCCAAGTGAATGTAAACTTTTCGGAAGTGGCCTTTCCAGTAACATATTACTATTGTGAATACTCTGTACTTATTTGTAGTGCTGTTGGATATTTTTTGCAGCACATTATCACACTAATCATCATTTTGTAAAAAAAAAAAAAAAAAGCATAAAAATCTTGCAATTATAAAAATGTCTGGAGTGCTTTTACTCATGAGTGTAAAGCAGGCACTTTCTGTTGACTTATCTGCAAATCCTAAATGTTTTCTCCTTATTTATCTTTAGTTAGAATTGTGTTTCTAATATTGTGTTCTAAATACTGTGTTCGCACATTGAGAAATAATAATTTGCCTAAAATTTGGCTAATTTAAATTTGAGTTTAGATTTTCTTTTAATAGGTCATATTCTACAGAAGCATTAAAAATAAATAGTGCTACTCTTTGAACATTTTTCAATATGATGACATTTTTCTGTCTATCTTTCTCCAAAACAGTTTTCAGAACATATGAACTAAACTGACTATACTGGAGAAGTGGATACAGGCCATTATGAGGGTCCCCTTGTCATGACCAATTTGTTTCACTTAATTTCCTTCTTAGCCTTATAACTGGCAGAGACCACCAAGTAGTTATCTGGATTCATGTCCTTTAGAGTTGGAGATTTGCTTTGGATAGGGGATGTTTTGCCATCCACACGGGAGATCTGCAGCATTCGGCAGGGGTCGTGTTTCAACAAATACCCTGCAAAAGTTTCCCAGCCTCCTCCCACACGGACCATGACATGTTTGTTGTGCAGCATCTGAAATGAAAAAATATCAAAAGTGTTAAATTTCGAGAATTTTTACAGTACCTTGAATCAACCCCTGGTTCTAGTGAAATTAGTGTTTTGGTTTGTATTTCATGACCCATTGTTTTTCTACTTGGTGCAAAATGTCTGAGTTAGCATATAGTCTATGAAAGAAGTCCTGTTTTTTTCCGTGGAAGTGGTAAGAATAAACATCTCCAGAACCCAGCTTTGCTGTGCTATGGGAACCAGCACCTACGTATAATTCTTTGGTTTAATGTGTCTGGAGGCTTCTCTCTGACATCTGATCTTCTATTACAGTTCTTATTACTGCCTCTGGTTCCTGCCTACTGACTCAGCTTAGTGCTCCATTTTTCCCAGTGGGTTATTCCCCTCTGAATCAGGATTTTAAGGACCATGGAAATGTCTGCTATTGAATTACAATGCTAAGAGTCAGACAAATACTCAATACAAAATAACATTGAAAGTGCACTAAAAAAATTATTGGAGTTTTCCCAATAATTGTCATTGTCTGAGCCCTTGAAGGCAAGGTGTTTTTGAATAGGCAAACATTTATGTTTTTCTTTATTCTTTTTCTTCCTAATTATCGTAGAATATGTCTTTTAAAACAAACAACTTACCCCTAGGCCCAGGAGCCATCTAGAGCTCCAACTTAACAAGGTTATTGATTTAAATGTGAAGAATGCATGATTCTTTGTATCTAGTAAAAATATATCATGGAGGTTTGACATGGAAAACCAAATAATTTGTCATCAGCTTCTTGCAAATATCAGAAAATTTAATATTAAGTGGTAATGTTGCATGATCATCAAAGACCCTGCTGACTCCCTCTCCTGCCCAAAATGTTATGGATACATATGGGCACTGTAATGTTGGGAAGAGGATGTGATTGTGAGAGAAAGTCTGGGAAGTCACATCATAGAGCCTATAAAATCTGTTTCAATTCTTCTTACTTGGCGTCAGCTTGAGATCTAGACTTTTTTTTTGACTCCTAGCCAGTGGGAGATGACTTGTATTCTTACCACTTGTTCTTACCACTTTCATGTAGGTTTTGATAAAGATTTTGGACCTGCTTTCTATATGCCTGTATCTAAAATTTCTGCATGTGTATTTGGGGGTTTCACAGAACTTCATTTATGTGGTTGACATGAAGCAGTTTTCAAAATCAAATATTGTACCAACTAATAAAAATTTAATGAAAAATAGTACTTAAAGCTATTTGATTTATAAGAATTAAATGTATTTCTACTGGTTATTCTCATTTAGAGTATTAGAAATTTAGAACAGAAAGTGAAACCAGCACTACTGTCCCATAGAAATGATGTTTGGGGTTTCTTTTGAATAAATATAAAAATTGACCCTCCCAGTCTTAAAATTTGAGAAAATTGCAATTGTCTTATTTGAGTTCCCTTCTCAGGAAACCAACCATCAGGCCTCCCAGATAGTATCAAGCAGCTGAAACTTACCAGAACACCGCATCTGGACAATGAGACATCAGACCCCTCATCTGTTGTGATTGCCTAATAGACCATGTGCTTCCTGTTGACCAATTCCTCTTCCTTACCCTTCGCTAATTCCTGTTTTCATGGCTACATTTCTTCCCTGCTATATAAACCCTTAATTTTAGTCTATTAGGTAGATGGATTTGAGACTGATCACCTAGCTCCTTGGCTGCAGCACCCGAATAAAGCTTTTTCCCCTGGAAATACTCATTGTTTCAGTGACTGGCGTTCTATGCAGTGAGCAGCAAGACCTAGACAGAACCTCTGACATTTCAGTAACAAAAGGACCTTAGAACACATCTTCCAGCTGGAAGTCTTCAAACTTATTTTAGCATCAGAACATACTCATTAAACAAAATCTCAATGAGAACCCCTGAAATATAAAGCAGATAAAAAGAGGGTTTAGCTTGTAACTACTTTGCCTTTCCTGGCCCTCCCAGTGGTACTGAAATTGGCTCAAGTGTCGCATAGAACTAATATTTACTTTTAAAAATAAATATGATCGGGCGTGGTGGCTCATGCCTGTAATCTCAACACTTTGGGAGGCTGAGGCGGGTGGATCACCTGAGGCCAGGAGTTTGAGACCATCCTGACCAATATGGTGAAACCCCATCTCTACTGAAAAAAAAAAAAAAAAAATTAGCTGGCCGTGGTTGCAGGCACCTGTAGTCTCAGCTACTCAGGAGGCTGAGACCGGAGAATTGCTTGAACCTGGGAGGCAGAGGTTGCAGTGAGCTGAGATCGTGCCACTGCACTCCAGCCTGGGTGACAGACTGAGACTCCATCTCAAATAATAATAATAATAATAATAAATAAATATAGAAATTGACCCTCCCTTGTCTTAAACTTGAAACTTAAATTGGTCTTATCTGAGTTTCTTCCTCAGCAAACTGACCTTTAGGCAAGGAACAGATGACACCAGACAATTAAATGCCAGACTCCTTGCCCCTCCCTAAAATTCCTGTTTTCCTACATGTAGCTACATTCCTTCCCCATTATAGAAACCCTGAATTTTAATTGATTGGTGAAATGAATTTGAGACTGATTTGTTCTTCTTGGTTGCAGCACCCAAATAAAGCCTCCTTCCCTGGCAATACTCATTGTCTTAGTGATTAGCTTTCTATGTAGCAAGCAAGAGGATCTAACCCATGGTGTTTCGGTCACAGTACCATGTTGTTTTGGTCACAGTACCATGTTGTTTTACATATGTAGACACTGAGAACAAGATTTTAGGACCCAAGCAAATCAAATCAAAGATCTGGTTCTCAGTGTACGTATCTGTAAAACAAGAACCTGACTGGAGTCAGGTTGGACTGGAGCCAGATGCTTAGCACCTGACTCCAGTCTAGTCCTTTACTCATGACAGCTTTTACTAAAGAAATAAAATCAACTAGGGCTTTTATAATTTCATCCACATATTCATATTCCCATGAGTTTCTGCATGTGTCTTACTGCCAGCTTCCAAAATTTGAAGTCACTGGGACAAAAACTGCCAAGGCCAGTGTCAGAATAACACTTTGATTCTTTCTACCACTGTTCGAGAGAGCAACTTTGCCTATTTTGAAGTTCTGGCACCTCCTGGCTCTGCAAATTACATTTAAGACTTGCCTCCAAACATTCTTGGTATCAATGCCCCTGGCAAAATGCCCAAGTCTAATTCAGTGTTTGTGAGCAGGCCATTTCAACCAGAAAGAACCACCAGTCACAACAGTTTTTAAACAATTCTAGGAAGCAGTGACAGAAACACTTTTCAGCCTGGAGTATGCTGGCCATTTAGGCACATATTCAGTTTGCTAATTTCTTAATGAATCCATAGCACTTTGCAAAGTGGATACAGCATGAAACAGAGTCCCATACCGAATATGAATAATACAGGAATTAAATTTCTGCTCACTTCCTCTTCCACATCCTTTCTACTGCAGATGTTGGTTTCAGTCCAATATTCTTACCACAGTCAATAGGGGAGGATTAGCAGGAAATACTTTTACAATGTATCTAGGTTTACTTTCCTGCCTTTGTAAGAGGAGTCTAATGGACATAATTGTATTTTTGTGAATAACATCCATCTCCAAAGTCTAGCTTCATCCTGTGAATGTTCCTTTAATAAGAACTATAGTGGGAGGAGGCATACAGCTTTGTTGATTGATTTTGTGTGATTGTGAGGCGGAGGGATCTATTTGCTGTTTTCTTATTTTGAAACCCGAACCTAGGTTTTTCATGAGATTATCTCATCCTTTTGAAACTTGCCCAAGTGTCCCATAGAACTGATGTTTATGATTTCTTTTGAATAAACATAGACATTGACCCTCCCAGTCTTAAAATTTGAGAAAGTTAAAACTGTCTTATCTGAGTTCTTTTCTCAGAAAATCAATCATCAGGCCTCCCAGACAGTGTCAAGCAACTGAAACTTACCAGATCATCACATCTGGACCATGGGAGCCAGACCCCTCACCCATCATGATTGCCTAAGGGACCACCTGCTTCTTGTAACCAACTTCTCCTCCTTGCCCATCCCTAATTCCTGTTTTCCTACACATAGTTATATTTCTTCTCTGCTATATAAACCCCTAATTTTAGTCAGTTGAGTTGAGATGGATTTGGGACTGATCTCCTATTACAGGCTGCAGCACCTGAAAAAGCCTTCTTTCCTGGCAACACTCATTGCCTAGTGATTGACTTTCCACGCAGAGAGCAACAGGACAAAGACCAAACCGCTGGTGTACTGGTAACAATTTCCCTTTGACTGTGGTTCTGTAGGCAGTAACTGGAGAGGTGTTTTTCTCCAAAGGCGTGAGCTGACCTCCTTCCACTCCCAGGCTTTTCAAGGAAATAATGAACAGACAATTTATACCTACATTTTAAAAACGTGTTCCACAAAATTAGAGAATTGTTTTCCTTTTAGAAACAGATGCAAATTCCTTTAAAACATCTTACATGAGACACTGCCTTATATGGACACCTTAAGAATGGGACATTACTAATAGTAAAATCAGATATCAGAGGTTTCTTTCTCTTGGAAGATTTCTCCTAGGTATCAGCCTTAGTAGTTTGTTTGGATTTTCCAATTATTGCAAAGACAGTTTTATATTTTTCCTGATCTTCTCTATGGACCTAGTCAGTGCTCTGCAGCTTGGGTCCTTATAAATTTATCAGAACTGTAAAGTGCTTCTCTCCTGCTTTGAAGGAGTCATTTTTTCTTTTTTCTTTGCTTTTCTGTTTCTAAGCTACACTGAAAAAAATGAAAACATACATAAATACACTATTGCCTTTCACTGAATGCTTCCTTGATGCTGTATTTGACAAGGGTGTAAGCATCCATGATTCATGTACTTACCCATAATACTTAAAACAGAAAGGACTTTCTACATCTTTGAAGAAGAATATTGATTTCATATTGAAGAGGAGTAATTGTGGAATCCATTACCTTTCCTCATGCCTCATTTTGGCTACTCTTGGGAGATGGAAGGGTTTTAGGTCAATATTATGAGGTTTCCACAGCAAACCTTACAACCTCTCTCCATGAAATAGGTGGCCCTGTCTGGGGATATACTCTAGTAAACAGATTTTCAATTCTGACTTATTCTTGCTGACATCTCAGTTAGACCTTGCTAATTAGTAACCTATAATTTGCTAAGAAAGCCAGTGGCTAAGCTGTTTGAAGGTTTCAAGCTTGGGATTAAGATATTAGGGTCATACAAAAGATAACAAGTGTTGGCAAGAATGTGGAGAAAAGGGAACCTTTACACACTATTGGTGGAAATGCAAGTTAGTATAGCCATTATGGAAAACAGCCAGCATAAAGATTCCTCAAAATATTAAAAATAAAGGTACCATGTGATCCAGCAATTCCACCACTAGGTATATATACAAGCGAAATGAAATCAGTATATCAAAGAGATATCTACACTCCCAGGTTTACTGCAGCACTATTCACAATAGCCAAGATACGGCGTCAACCTACATGCCCGTTAATGGATGAATGGGCAGAGAAAATGTGGTATATATACATAATGGAATACTACTCAGCCATAATACAGAAGAAAATCCTGTTGTTTGCAACAACGAGAATGAACCCAGAGGACATTGTGGTACATGAAAGAAGCCAGGCACAGAAAGATAAAAATACCATATGATTTTGTTGGAGGCATGTGAACGAGAGCAACTCCATCTTGAATAGGGGCTTGGTAAAATGAGGCTGAGACCTACTGGGCTGCATTCCCAGATGGTTAAGGCATTCTAAGTCATAGAATGAGATATTTCACAGGATAAGTCATAGGATCAGATATAGGGTAAGGTCAGCACAAGACACAGCTCATAAAAACCTTGCTGATACAACAGGTTGCAGTAAAGAAGCCAGCCAAAACCCATCAAAACCAAGCTGGCGATAAGAGTGACCTCTGGTCATCCTCACTGGACACTCCCACCAGTGCCAGGACAGTTTACAGATGCCATGGCAACATCAGGAAGTTACCGTATATGGTCCAAAAGGGGGAGGCATGAGTAGTCTACCGCTTGTTTAGCATTCCATCAAGAAATAATCAGAATATGGGCAACCAACAGCACTCAGGGATGTTTTGTTTATGGAGTAGCCATTCTTTTATTTCTTTACTTTCTTAACATACTTGCTTTCACTTTACTCTGTGGACTTATCCAAGAATCCACTCTTGGTGTCTGGATCCAGACCCCTTTTCTGCAACAATTTCACTCATATGTGGAATCTAAAGATGTTGATCTCATAGAAGTAGAGAAAAGAATGGTGGTTACTAGAAGCAGAAGTGGTTGGTGGGTGAGGGTGATAGGAAGGTGTTAGTCAAAAGATATATAATTACAGTAAGATAGGAGGAATAAGTTCAAAAGATTTGTTGTACTGCATGGTGACTATAGTTAAGAATGATATATTGTATTCTTCCTTAATTAAAAAAATGCAAAAAGAGTGGATGTTAAGAGTTCTTGCCACAAAAATGATAACTATGTAGGTAATACATTTGTTAATCAGCTCTATTTAGTGATTCCACAATGCATATGTACTTTAAAACTTTATGTTATACATGATGAATACATATAATTTTATCTGTCAATTTAAATAAATACATATGTAAATAGAAGAGGACCCATATATAAATTCTTTTTTAAAAAAGATATTACTGTCATAGAGATTTATAGCTCTGATTATAGAGATTAAAATTCCATGCTTTTCTGGTATGTGACCGATCTAAAAACAAAAATTGAACAGTCACCTCCATCTCCATAAACCAAACTCCCACAGTTTAACCTAAAAGCAAATCAGCCTGCTATTATTATTTAAACTCTTCCCTACCTTTCCCTAGAATGCTTGCACTACCATGAGCTTTTCCAGCACAGATGCTGAGCTGGTTTAGAAGGAAGATTATATACTTCATCCAAGAACTCTTCCATCTCACAAATTAGTGACATTAGGCCAATTGCAATTAATTGATCCTTTTAGTTTTGGTCAGCTCCATTTCCCATTTTTATCTATTATTCTCAAACACACTACTTGTCCCCACCCTCCATCAGCCTACCAATGACTTCACCTTTATCAAGCATGCATCCTCTCTTGACACCTCTACCGGCCAATATACCTGAATCTGTATTTATCATTTACTCCACCTTTCTTATCTCAGAAGTTCTGCTGTCCAAGTTCAATTCCTCCCACTATGTTCTAACTCTCATTAATTTCCACTCTTACTTTCATACTTTCTCCTTACATCTGACCTTCTTGATAGTTACATTCACACTTGGTGTCTTCACTTGCTCATCACGGTACAAGCTACAGTACACTTTGCTTCTGCCCTCTACCTCTTAACTGACTGCACAGAGAAAGGGAGCCAGATGGCTTCTAATGTATCAAATACAATATATGGTCCTTAAACTTTATTTTTCATGATAACTTTGTCAAGCAAGGTATCTAATGATATTGACCACTCCTTCCTTGAAACTCCCCACTTCTTGACTACCTGTGACAAGTCTGTCTCCTGAATTGTCTGCTACCTATCTCATTGTTCTTTCTCTGCCTCCTTGATAGGTTACATTTCTTCTACATTGTTAAGTTTTGCCATTCTAACATATTCTGTCCTTTGTCTACTGCTTTTCTGACTCTAACCATTCTCTATTTGTAACCTCATGGTTTTCACTACCACCTACTTTTGTTTCCCAAATTATAACTCTAGCCCTTGCTTCTTCCCTGATGTTCAAAACATCACCCCCAGCTGGAAAATCTTCCATGGTCATCTCCTTCCCCAGATAAGTGAATCCTTCCTTTCTGTGTACTGTTTAGTTTCCAGGTGATTTCACTGGTACATGCATCTCACAATATTGCAATTGCTGATTTACCTGTATGTCCCTTTTCAGAATATGGAAAATCTTCCATGTTCATCTCCTTCCCCAGATAAGTGAACCCTTCCTTGCTGTGTACTGTTTAGTTTATACATGATTTCACAGTTACATGCATCCCACAATATTGCAATTGCTGATTTACCTGTATGTCCCTTTTCAGAATATGTGAGCTATCTGAAGACAGGGATGATGTAGTCTTCATTTTTGGAATCTCATATATGCAAACTCAGAACAGGGTCAATACTGTTATCATATAATACTTCTTTTCATTTGATACTTCCACAGGTTGTACCCACTTTATCTAATCTACAATGTCATTATCAGTATTACTCCTTTTATAGATAGGAATACTGATGCTCTGAGAAGTTAAGCAACTTAGGCAGGATCACACAACAAATCAGTAGCAGAACTGGGACAAGAATCCTTTATTCCATTAAACCATACCCACATATTCTGCAAAGTGCTAGATCTTGGTTTTCACCCATGCTTGGTTACTTATCTGTGATAATTCAGCACAGGCAAGATATCACTAATATCAGAAGTAGTAAGTAGTGTAAGCAGATTAACTGTGCTCATTTAAAATGATTCATAGGCTTATGTCCTAATAAATCTTAAATAAATATTAAATTTAATTTCAGAAGATTATCCTCAAGTAGCCCTAATTATTTCAGAAGAAAACGTGTCTAGTGAGGTAACACGACGGAATACACTAGTTATCTGTTGGCATAAGTAAGAAGGGGCTTTGATTTCTGTCAGTGTATATCTCACTGGTTTTTTATTTTAATGCTTCACAGAGTTGAACTTTGTGTTCTTCATTCTAAAAGGTAGCGGCTCTTGACCAGTAGCATCAATGCATATGTCAATTGAGGAATGGTTGTGCAACACATAACAATGAGAACACATTCTGAGAAATGTGTGTTAGGCAATTTCACCACTGTGTGAACATCATAGAGTGTACTTACACAAAACCAGATGGCACAGCCTACTACACACCTAAGCTACATAGGATAGCCTGTTGCTTCCAGGCTACAAACCCGTACAGCAAATTACTGTACTGAATACATGGGCAATTATAACACATGGTAAGTATTTGTGTATCTGAAGATATCCAAACATAGAAAAAGTACAGTAAAAATCTGTATTAAAATCTTACAGAACCATTCTTATTGACTGAAACATTGTTATAGAGTACATGACTATATTGAATATCGAGTATTTAGTCCTATGTTGGTGTTTGTTATTTTTCTTTATTTTTGTTGTTGATAAGAAATAAAAGAGTTGCTACAAATAGCCTCCAACACTATATGTTGCAAAGCAGTAGTTTTTGCATGTTAGGTTTTATTATGGCTGTCATCATTTTTAACAATTGGTTTCATTCCTTACTGTGCCTCTGATCATAGCAAAGTCAAGGCAATCCATTACTGACTTAAGCAACATTTCTCAATTCTGAAGCGGGGAAAAAAAGACCGTGAGCAAAATCTTAGCTCAGCTTGGTTTTTTTTTTTAATACTTTAAGTTCTAGGGTACATGTGCACAACCTGCAGGTTTGTTACATATGTATACATGTGCCATGTTGGTGTGCTGCACCCATTAACTCCTCATTTACATTAGGTATCTCTCCTAATGCTATCCCTCCCTCCTCCCTCCACCCCACAACAGGCCCCCATGTGTGATGTTCCCCACCCTGTGTCCAAGTGTTCTCATTGTTCAATTCCCACCTGTGAGTGAGAACATGCAGTGTTTGGTTTTCTGTCCTTGTGATAGTTTGCTCAGAATGATGGTTGGAAATTATCTCAGCTTTTATCCCAGTGTCCCTAATGAAGCTCTATAAGCATAATCAGGCTGTTGCAAACACTGTAAATCATTTCTTTGTTTCTATTAATGATACACATTCCTTGTCAAGAGGAAAGAATCAATATGCCTCAAAGTTGTCTTTTTGCTTTTTTTTTATATTTTCTCTCAGTAATGAGAAGAAACACTCCCATTCTTAATCAAGAGCATTTTGTTTCATGACTTTGTCTTACTGTGATGCTTAATTATGTGTTTTAATTAGAAAACCTCTTCATATGTGACAGTAAGAGGGAAAGCGTTTCCTTGAATGACATAGAGTCATACAATAGTAGAGTGCTTACTATGTGCCAAGTAATCTACGAATATGCCCTGTTGAAATTAAGAGGATTAAAAAGAAACATCGAGGTCACTGGCAATGTTGCACAGATGCAGTCTGAGAGAAGGTCACATAGGTGGTTCACCAGAGCCAGGCTAGAAACCACATCTTTATTCCCCATCTAGCATATGACCTTAGAATTAAGGAGCTGTGTTATTTCAAAAATTATTTTCCTAATAATGAATGCAATATTTAATGGTGGGTGTATCATTTAATATATTGATACGGCAGTGATTTATTACATCATGTCAGGTAAGTCACTATCTATGTTTTACTGAATTGAATACACATTTTTGAGACCTTTTAATTTTATTTTCCTAACATTAAATAATAAAAAAAAACTATCCCATGCCCCCACCCCAATCAAGTTTCTTAGCTCATCCAGATACTTAATCCAAAGGGGAAAAATAAGTTGAAATGAAATAAGTTAACTTTCCCATGTTAACTTAGAACATAATGAAAATTTCGTAAGTTGTAGAAATGATCAGTCAGCAGCTTCCTGTGGGTCTTGGGGAGGTCACTGCAGTATCAAGGGGTCTAGTGCTCTGGCTTCTATGATATATGATAACAGGATTTCAGAAAGGAGTTTTTTCCCCTGTCTCTTAATTATGTAGTTTAGCAAGACGGGCTGGAATCACATTATATGGAGGTAAGAACTTAAAGCAATAAAAAAAGAAGAATGTCTTTTCCTTTTTCTTGGGAACATTTGTGTTTAGAAACAGAAATATATCAACTCGCTTTTCATTGAAAAGGTAAAGCCTACATTCATGTAGATCACAGAAAATCATATGTTTTACTAAATGAAAAAGTAATGGCCACATAGGAGAGCCAGAAAAAATATGCATTTATTGGTAATGTACTTGTTTTTTAAGATAACCAAGCTGTATATATCCTAGCTATATTACATAAACAACAAACAAGCAAAACCACTAACAAAAATAAAAACTACCCAACAGGAAATGTCTTTTCGATGAGAATTTTAAATTAAAAGGTTCATGTTTATATTTTATAGCTTTATTTAATTCCCCAGCATAGATCTGCTTGAATGTCCCTGTCTGTTTGAAATCGTAATTCGTATGAAATGTGTCAGGTGTCATCGCCCTCTCAGGATGACAGTGACAAATCTGTTTCATTCTGTCTCTAATATTGTGCTGGTGGCCCTGAAAACTGAGGGCAGCAGGAGTATCTGTCAAGTGCTCTGAACACAGATGTCATTAGACCTTGAGGACATGAACGCTTTTCAGCAGGATGTCCCCTCATCTCTCACTCTTCACTAATCCACCATCTACTCCAGAGCCACAGTAATCTTCCTCAAAGGAAAATCTGAACATGCTACCACCTTCTTAAAAACCTGTGAGGGCTCTCCATTGTCTAGTGTTTCTCAGACATTCTTAGCTACAGCTCACCTGAGAAATATGACTTACAGTAAATTAGCAATGTGGCGAAGATCCTGGGAAAGCAGTGGGGGTAAGGGGAGGATATCAGCATCCCCATAGTGGTCAGAAGCATACATAATGTGGAAAATCTGACAGCAATTCTGATACCTTCTCTTTTACTTCTACCCTCATCCGTCCATAAGAATAAGTAACCTGGCTCACAAAGCACTTTATAGCCCAGCTAGTATTTTCTTTTCCCACATTCTTTCTTACTATGCCAGAGTTATCCTGCATGACTGTTCAGGATGTGCACTGCACAACTGTGTTATACTGCATGTAGTCCTACCTTCTGAGCCCAGGCCCACTCAACAAATTACTCACTCCATAGATATTGTGAACTCCTTAAAATCCCAAGAAAGTTTCCTGCCTTTATACATGCAGAGAATTGTTCCCCATTCACTAGGTGAATTAAAGTGAATCCCTTCCTTTGATCATTCAACAAATATTTGTTGAGTGGCAGGCAAGGTTATTCCTTGCTAAATTTCATACCCTGGGGGCCTAGCACAGTGCCAGGCACACAATGCTTATTAGATGAATATTAAATGAATAAATGCAAGTTAAACGACTGGATGAACAAAACTAATACTTACTAATGCCCCATTCCAAGCAACACTACCTTTATAAATTATATCTGCATTGCTTATTTAGGAAAAGATAGGAGAAAGAGAAAGGTAAAATAGTTTATGCCCTTATTTAGAAAGAGGAGTCTGAAAAAAATCTGTGTGTGAATGATAACTCAGACCAATTTTTGCTTAGAGAATTTCTTTGAGAGAAAGATAGATTTGGGTCAAAAATTGAAGCTATAACAGGAATTGCATAAGAAAGTGGGAGATTGTATTGAGAATCAAGAGAGAAATAGAAGAAGAAGAAATGGGGAAAAGGGAAGCAAAACGAGAAGAAACAAATATCATGACAGAATCCATAGTGAATTAAGTACATTATTCTCTTCATGATCTTCATTCACAAGTTCTTATTATACCTGGAATGCATTTTTTAAAATACATGGTTTACAGCAGTAATAAATTGCTTCATAAAATTTTCACCCCTTCCTTTTCTGTCTTTTAATGCTTAAGTGCCATGGTTCCCTCAGTGCAACTCTGGGTCTCATTAAATGATTCCCCACTTAATGGACCACAGAGGCTCATGTTTCCGCACAATCTGTTAACTGCTCTTCACTGAAGTCATCCTTTTAAGAGACTATGGTATCTGACACCAACTGCCTAGTAGAGACAACCCACCTAAATTTAGATGTGTTCAGCCCCCTGGGATATCATATGCTTCCCAACACCTTCTTGTCAACTCCATTCACTGTGTGTTTTTACAAGCCATCATAACTCGAGAGAAAATATTGTTTTTAGAATGCAGTCATCTGCTCTCCAGAGGAAGAGTGTCAAATTAATTTATAGGACAACAGACTCTGTCATTGTCTAATATTCTGAAATGGCATATGCTCAAAATTGGGTGATTGGGAATTCAGCTATCTCCCTGAGGTACCTTGACACATGGAGGAGTGAGACAGCAGGTGTTCCATGGATAGTTTGCCATGTTGAAAGCTTGATTCTAGCACTTTCAAGATAACTGATAAGATCACCTGTTAGCAGGGCAAACTGAGGCACCACTAATAACAAATGACACTTAAAGACGTCCTTGCCAAAGGTGGGGAATTCATTTCAACTTCTCTAGTTACGTGCGATTACAAATAGTTAATCACAGCCCAAATAACAAGCTTCTGGAATTACCGTTTTACTGTTTACAAGCATTTTTTTCTTATTTATTATCTTATTTACTATCTCATTTTAACTTCCCAATAGTCCTTTAGCTTATTATATCCTTTTCTTAGATAAAACTTCAGAGAGATAAATAACAGTAAACAGAGCAGAAGCTCCTATTTGTTTTCCCTTTATCAGGCTGCCAACTTGCTGTATGACCAGAATAAATTTATTTAATCTGTGTCTCAGTTTCTCATCTGCAAAATAATGACTATAGTAATTCCTTCCTCCCATAGTTGTTCAAACACAGATATTGATGTGTGTAAGCATGTAGAAACAGTGCCTGGAACATGGTGTCCACTCAATAATAAATAGCCTGCTATTGTTATTTTTAAATAATAATGTTGTGCTGCTGCTGCTGCCACTGATAATGATAAGGTTCTTACAGGTTTTATTTCATTTAATCCTTGGAGCAACTCTAAGTGGTTTGCATTATGTTCATATTTAAAAATGAGAAAACAGTGGCTCGACAAGGTTAAGTGAATTGCCCAAGGTCACCTAGCTAAGAAGCAACGAAGTTCAGATTTGAAAATCTCTTAGGATTCAGATAATACTCATTACCACTCAACTATACATCCTAAAGTGACTTTGCCAAGGGTTACAGTCACCTGAGTTTTTAAAGGTCTTTCCACGGGCAACACCTCTTTTCTTTAGGGATACATATTGCCATTTTATGAAGTCCTTGCTGATGATCATATTGCCCAACTGGGAATGAACCCCAAAACCACAATAAAGAAGGTGCTTTACATGCTTGGAACAATTTATGAATCTGAGCCTCATTGTTTTAGCCATACAAAAATGCTGAAAGTTAGCTGCAGCCAGCGTGCTTAGCCCTTGAGCTCACATTCAAAAATGAAATCTTATTAAAATCCTGATAGTACTTCCTCCTATTTAATTTTGTTATCATAATTACCCAGTGGCTCAGTAGGCAAGTATTAATGTTACCATTATCTGGATAGAGAAATAGTGGTTAAGTGGGTAGCTCAAGGACACACAGTGCACTAGTCTTCTGATGCTCAGTTGTGAGACATTGTCTCCAGTGATAAATCATACATTAGGGTGAATGTAATCCTCAAACCTTTATTTGAAGGGTGAACTACTATAGTGCCCTAGATGTTGAGAACCAATCTCCCAACATGGACAGGGCCTTGGGTCAGAAATATTCTGACTATTGGAACTGAATAGAAAAAAGTTCCTGGCCTGCTGTAATTGTTTCCCTCTGGTGGGGGAGGGAATTCAGCTTCATAAAGTAGGCTCATTGTAGAGACAAATGACTGTCAAGTAGCCTCTTTCTGGAAGCAAGCATGGGAAAAGCAGCAAGCAAGTGACATATGATGATGGACTGGTGAAAAGTTCCATTTGCATCTGCTTGGAAATATGTGTAGGAGCACTTAACGCCAACTGCCGGTCAGTCCTCATCTCCTTGTTATGTAAGGGCTCCATTTTCCCAGCCCTGCACCAAATGAAATTAAGAAGGCTTAGTCTCCATCTAATTACCAGTGTATGGCACCATTTCAGACAGAGAAGACAAAGTCATAATAAATATTTTATAGAACAGTCAGCATAGTGAAAGCAATGAGATAGAAAATGTTGGTGTTAGAGGAAGGATTTGTAGCTGGTCTATACCGGAGTGAAATTAGAATTTATCCACTCCACAGATATAATAACCTATTTAGGAAGGGAAGCTGGGCTCCATGGAGCAAAGAAAAACCATTCCCTCTACTAAGCAGACAGGGCCACATTTGCCTGATTCAATCTGAATTCCATTATCTCGTCTAAACACTAATACCAAAATCCAACAAACAGGCTAGAATAAGTAAGCACTGGGAGAGCCAAAGTTTAACACTCCATGATGATGATACACAACAATGGTTTCCAAACTGATGTCCCCTTGAGTCTTAAAAGGCAACAAAATAGTAACCTAGATACTCTGAAAAACTATTACTTTGCTACTGGTTTTAATGTATCTTTAGTATATTGATATTAAAATGGAAAAATAAGTATTACTAAATACATTCAGTTCTGTCTATTGGTAAAATATTTGAAAATATGGGCCTCCTTCCTTTTAAAACCCTACTCAAATGAAAGGGAAAGAATAATGTTACAAAGTCAAAGGATAAGGGAAGTTGAGAGGATAAAATGATAGAGAAGAAAGAGCAATACATTTTTAGAAGTTGGAAAACAAATGAGTTGTAACTAAGAGTGACAGAGGTGGAACTAAAGCCTGAAATGGCAGCTGTCAAAAAGAAGCAAGCCAAACAATGCCTGGAAACTATAGAAAATGTGGGCTTTAGAATCACCAGGTACCTCCATCAGGTGAGGAGAAAAATGCAGTTTAATAAAGGAGAATGGGTTGAAAATTGGTATAAGGATTGGTTAGCACCCAGAATTACTATGTCCCCACCCCAGATTTCCAATGCCAGTGACTGTGTCATCACAGCAGGAGACTGAAGGTTTGTCTCTGCAGAAACAGAAATGTCTGACTGGCAGATGACTCAGCCAGAGGATGGAGAGAAGGAAAAATATATGATAAAGCAAATAAAGCGAAAATTTCATTGCAGAATCTATTTGGCAGTTACATAGGTATTACCATCTCTATGTGTATGAAAATTTTCACAGTAAAATATTAGAGGAAAAATACATCTAAAATGCAATCTGTTCTCACCATCTTCACTGCTAGCTCCTTAGTCCAAAATTTTTTGATCTCACCCAGATTATTTTAACAGTTTTCAAATTGGTCTTTGAGCTTTCACTTTTGCCACCCAGTGTTTTCTCAATGGAGCAACTAGGGAGATCTTGTTAAAAGAGAAGTCACCTCATGCCATAACTCTTCAAAACCCTGCATGGCTCCCCATTTCCCTGGGAGTAAACTACAGAGTTATCCCAATAGCCTAAGTTTCCTAGAGGATCTGGACTCCTGTTACTTCTCTAACTTCATCTCCTACCACTGCATCCTTCAAATGCTCTGTGACAGCCACACTGGTGTCCCTATTTCCCAAACACTCAGATCCACTCTAGATATTCTTCACTTGGTGTTCTTTCTGTCTAGAATCTTTCCTCCCAGATAACCTCAGAGTAAACACCTCACCTCCTTCATGCCCTTGCTAATATCTCATCTTCTCAATGAGGCTTATCCTAATCACCCTGTAAAAATTGCTATCCCTCCTCCTGGTACTCCCAATCTGCCTTACCCTGTTCTGCTTCTCTTTCCCCATCGCAGCATGGCATTTACCACTCTCTACCATGCTATTTATTTACCTAGGTTTTCTGGTACAGTCTAATCCCTCCCAGCTAGGGTTGTCATATTTAGCCTATAAAAATACCAGGACACCCAGTCAAATTGCAATCCAGATAAACAATGAACATTTTCTTAGTATAAGTATATCCTTTACAATATTTAGAAAATATTCCTACTGAAAAGTATTCATTGTCTGAAGTTCAAATGGAATAGAGCGCTCTGTATTGTATATGGCTAGGCTACACACTACACACATAAATATGAAGTCCTTTAGAGAGTCATGGATCTCCTGTTTTGTTCCCTGATATATCCTTATTTCCTAGAACCCTTTTTGTTTCATAATACATGTTGAATAAATATATGTTGGATGAATGAATTACTGATTTTCTCAGGGTGAGCTCTGGAAATTGAGGGAGTAATCTACACAAGACTCTGATCCAGTAAATAGTGGATCCAACAGATCAAGGTAGAGAAGTTTCAGGGTGACACTGTGAGACAGACCTGGCTAGGGAAATGTAGGGGGCCAGAAATCAAACAGATACATTCACTGGCATGTTTGCCTGTGACATTACTGTGAGGGTTTTACCCTTCTCTAAGGGGATCTGATAAGGGCCTTTTCATCATACTTAGGACAACACAATGAAGCATTACTGACTTCCAGAAAAATTGAAATTATTGCAAAAAGGAAAAGTAATCATGGTGCACTATAATATTTACATGATCATTATAAAATAAATGCTGAATAATGATTTGACCAGTGTTATGGCATGGCTAATGATGTTGAGCAAATAGAAAGAAAGGAAGTGTAGTATGTGTGGTGAGTGAGGGAAGGGGAGAGAAAAGATGGCTAGATCGTCATCTTCCTACTCCTGCTACACTGAATTCATGAATATGCCATAGAAAATATCTAAAACTTAAAACTAAGATAAAGCAGCATAATTAAATAATTTAGAAGCTTGGAGATAAATACAAGAAGAAACAGTCATAACAGCTGCCTCTGGGGAGAACTAGTGAGGGAAAATAAGAGTGGAAAGGGGTAAGAAAGGAGGAGCAGGTTTGCTGTTTTGAGGGCGTAAGTCTTATAGCACCATTTTATTAACAATGTATATGTATTTCTTCATAAAAATAAAATTAGGTTTAAAATGCCCAGCTCAGCTGCTTAAAAAAAAGCAAGAAGACAGGAATATTTCCAAAATATCTACATAAGAAAATGTTTTCTTCACTAAAAAAAAAAAAATTGTTTTATTACTATGAAGATCTTATTCTTGTTTTGTAGACTAGCTGGCATGCTGTCATACAATTCACTATATAAAGATGTAATTTTACCTGAAATCGTTACAAAAGTAAGGATGAATAATGATCTTATTCCCCTCCCCCACCATACTTCAGGAGTAGCAGATAATGGAACAGTCTTCTGACCTTAGGCACAATCTAGCCACCGAATTTCAAATCCATTTCCTAACATTTTAATTGTACTTTATGGTTACAAAATCCTCTCTTGTACCATTTCACTTTATCCTTTAATGTTACTTTTTAAACTATTTTCATATTACACATTATTTGAACTCCTCTGATCACAAAACACAACCATCATAATATCCTCAGACAAGGCCATGACTGAATTAGGACTCAAAGCTTTGCTATTTGTATTGCTTTTCCTTTGTTTTATCTTCCCCTTTCTATAACATACTTCTGAATAATTATAAGCCTTCATATTTCTCTCTCAGAAACTTTCTCCCCAAGATCATCATTCCCTGTTCTTCCTATTTCTCTTCACACTTTCCATAGCTTCATCATTGTGTTCTCTATAAATCTAATAGGCTCCAAACATTTTCTCTGGGGCACAAAGTGTTCTTCTTTCTCTAACTCTGTGTTTCTCAATCATTTTTTGCCCAGACTATACTAGTTGACTTCTTTCAAAGCTTTAATGTTCATAAAGTTTTCCTACTATCTGAACAGTTAATGAACATAGAAGAAAATTATAAACCAATTTCACTATCTATATGTAAAACTCACTTTTGTAATTATGTTCTTTTTAAAATTTTTTTAATTTTTATTTTATTTATTTTTTTGGAGATGGAGTTTCACTCTTGTCATCCAGGCTGGAGTGCAGTGGCACGATCTCAGTTCACTGCAATCTCTGCCTCCTGGGTTCAAGCAATTCTCCTGCCTCAGGCTCTCTAGTAGCTGGGATTACTGGTGTGTGGCACCACACCTGACTAACTTTTATATTTTTAGTAGAGATGGGGTTTCACCATGTTGGTCAGGCTGGTGTTGAACTCCTGACTTCAGGTGATCCCCCCACCTTGGCCTCTCAAAGTGCTGGGATTACAGGCTGAGCCACCACGCTCAGCCATGGCCTCTTTGTAATCCCTGTTTTTGTCTTCCATACATATGATCTTTGTTATGTCTTTTAAATTGTTTGACCTATTCTGAATTCCAAAGTCTTCCTTTACCGTATATTCTGATCCCATCACTCATTTTCCAATATGAGTAGGTGAAGCTTGGAGCTCACTTCCAAATTTTTCAGTCTTCTTAAAGATGAAGTCCAGAAGAATTAAACAATTCATCACTGACTATGTCTATCCACCCTTGCTTCAGAGCTGGTCACATGCTGACTTATAAATAAGCCTATTGTTCCATGGGGCCACCCAGAGGTCTCCGTAGGGAGGATGACACAAACGCTGTTTATAAAAGCCACACATAACGAATGCCCTAGGAACTTATCATTACAAACTGCCTGCTAAAATTCAGCCAGTTTTTAGACATAAACTCCCAAAGCTCCCATGTTGACTCTTTGCTCTTAAATTTACTTTTGCCTCTAGAAATTCTAGTAACTTTATTCCTTTCAAAGTTTACACTAAAAATTGTCACCAGTTCATCTTCTATTTTTATATTTCCACAATTTTATATTTCTATTCTCTCATTTCTATAATTTTTCTCATGATTTCCTAAAGTCTTTCATATGTGTGTGCACAGGTCTGTTATATGCCCACAGGTAGTAGAGAAAAATGTGTATAAACTATTCCCATCTGATATAAAAAATATATATCCATCCCATTCCCATGTCTTTTTTCCTTCAACTGTTGTTAGACGGATGTTGTTTATCTAATTAGGGCCCAGCTGGCATACTAGAACTACTTTCTATTTGTTTAGTCCACCTCTCTCAAATGATATGTGTTTTCTTATGACAAACTATGGCACAAATCTTCAGCTATGTGGATCCCTCAGCCACTTCCTTTTCTTTCTCCAGTAACCCACTGTGTGCAATGATATGTTCCTGCTTGCACAAATATCTTTTGTATTTCAGAATCTTCCCTGCATATCCATATCACTTCATGTCAGTGAGAAACTGAGTTTTCTGATAAACACCTTCCTGTGCCTTTTGTATTTTAAGCTAAAAAATGATGTTGAAGGAACACCAATATTCACTCCTCATTGATAAGTCTAACTTATATTTCCTAATTGTTTTCAATTCAGCTCAGCCTCCAGTGATGTGCTTGTTTGTATAAGGGCCTCATATACAGAACCATTCCTAAGTTGCCAACACTTTGGTTTCATGAAGTCATCGCCTTATCTATAGTATATGTGTAGGGAGGCAAAGCTGGCAATAGTGTAACTCATTCTGATTCTGTTCATTCCTTCATTTGTCTTAAAAGCCCTCTTTTCTTGGTGCCAACATCTTTTAAGTTCACCCATATCTCTTTTCTGCCATTTTGTGATTCATTCTCCCTAGTATCTAGCCAGCTTGTTATAGTGAGATCAGAAAAAGAAAATTAATTAATATTAAAGTCACATTAGTGGCCTCCAGATTTTAAGATCCTTCCTCTTTCTTTTCCTGTATATTATGATTAACACATACACTTTAATGGAAATGGATATTCCATCTTTGGCCCATTAGCTTCTAAAAGTATTTGCGAAAAGCATGTCTGTCAGGTCTTGAAGACCTCAGCACTGAGACCTGCAAACTGAGATGTGCTATCCATCTATACCATGGACCTGGTGGTAATCTCTGATGTCTGATGCCAGCACCTAAAAGGCTTGCCTCTCCCTTTATATTTTATTTTTGCCTATTTCTCCATTTAGAGACACCCCCATCCCCTCTACACCTTTTCTAGATCTTTAACTCAGTTTCACAAGAAATTCCATTATCCAGTCTCTCAGTATCTTCACCATAAATTCATTCTCAAATCTCAAATTTACCATTTTTTTCTTCTCTGTCTATCCATTACCCAAACAGGTCTTCAGGAAGGGGATTTAATCTTGCCTAATCTATTCTTTTTCATTTTGAGTTTATTTGATCTCTGATAGCAGCTATTTTTGCTAGAATTTCTTCACCTTTGTGGTTTTGTTATCTATGCTCTCAGTGTTATTTTTATTTCTCCTCTGATGTCCATTTATATAGCTATTTGCCAATTATCTTTGACACTCTGAAGCAAAAAACAGGTCTTCTCTGCATATACTACATTTCAAATTTCTTATTATAGTGCAATTTTTATAATCTATATTATCTATCTATATTTAATAATATATCTTTGTTAAGCTTATTCTAATAAAGGATGCTAAGAAAACATACTGAAAGCTGGGTGTGGTGGCTCACACCTGTAATCCCAGCACTTTGGGAGGCCAAGATGGGCGGATCACTTGAGGGCAGGACTTCGAGACCAGCCTGGCCAACATGGTGAAACCCTGTCTCTACCAAAAATAACCTGGTGACTGAGCGAGACTCTGTCAAAAAAAAAAAAAAAAAAAAAAAAAAAAGAGAAGAAGAAAACATTGAGGATACTTTCAGCCGAGTCTTTGAGGGCAATAGGTTTTGTGAAAGTGTCCTCATTGGAGGAAATGATATGAGCATCAAAGAAAAGTAGGACATTGTTGGATGAAAAAGTATAAAAATGCTTTTCATCTGAGGGAAATCAGGTGCAGAGGGACAGAAATGTAAAGCAGCATGGCTCTGTACACAGCACTGAGTAGTTCACTATTTTTTTTTATTATACTTTAAGTTTTAGGGTACATGTGCACAACGTGCAGGTTTGTTATACACAACTGCAAGAGAGATAGGAGAGGCCCGTCTGAACGCTATTGCAGTGGTCCAGGCTAAAGAGGGTTGACTGCACCAGGGGTGGTGTGGATGTTAGAATCCTTCTCTCAGTGTTCCAATTACCTCACTCTCATCCAATTTCCCACCAGATTTTGGCTCTCTTTTTTCCGGGATGCACCGCTGATTCACAGATGGAGATCATGCCATTGGCTGTAACATGTGTTAGGTAGGTAGAGTAGGTAGGGGTACACATAACCCATTTAACAGAGGAGAAAAGGGAGACAGAAGGAAAATGTGCTTACCAAATATGTTGTCTCTTTCTAATGACTTCCAGAACAGACCCGGAGAGCCATGTTTATGTATCATACCATGTTAGAAAAATAAACATACTTTCTCATAGTTAATGTGTTATAAGGAAACATTTACTTGTTTTATAACTCGGTCAGCATTCTGAAGTAAAATATATATCCGTATATCTCTCTATATAGAGAGATATATATTTCTTTTCTGCTAGTTTCAAAGACTAAATTAAAAATACATATCATGGCCGGGCACGGTGGCTCACGCCTCTAATCCCGGGACTTTGGGAGGCCAAGGCGGGCGGATCATGAGGTCAGGAGATCGCGACCATTCTGGTTAACGCGGTGAAACCCCGTCTTTACTAAAAAAAGTACAAAAAAATTAGCTGGGTATGGTGGCGGGCGCCTGTAGTCCCAGCTACTCGGGAGGCTGAGGCAGGAGAATGGCATGAACCCGGTAGGCGGAGCTTGCAGTGAGCCGAGATCACGCCACTGCATTTCAACCTGGGCGACAGAGCGAGACTCTGTCTCAAAAAAAAAAAAAAAAAAAGAATCTATATATCTATATATCTATATATATATCTATATCTCATATGAGATACACACACATACACACACACACATATATGTATATGTGTATATATGTATGTATGCCTGTGTATGTGTGTGTGTTTGTGTGTGTGTGTGTGTGTGTGTGTGTGTGTGTATATATATATGAAATCTAGGCATACTGCCCCAGGAAATTGAACTTTTTCTACTTCAGCCGATTAACTACTGACTAGCAATTGATTCCCAAAAGTATCTCCATCAAATTAGTGTCAATCCTGATAACAATGACATGGCATAGGATCTTGTACCTCTTCTCTATTACAGTAATGATCAAGATAATTATATATATAACTATATTTGAATTCTTTTCCCACTACACTGATCTACTTTGGGAAATTATGGGTAAATCATCAGTATTTCCCTAGTGACTGCCACAATTCCTGGCACATAGAGGGATTTAAAATATCTATTAAATGATAATTAATAATTACTGAGTAATTACCTAATTGGTAGACACTGTGATATGGACTTTAAATGCAATATCTCATTTAATTTTTACACTTATTTTGTGAAGGAAATACAATAATTATCTCCAGTTTATGGTTGAAGAAAATGGAATTTTAGATTTTAGTATTAATAGAGATAGTAAATTATTTAATCACAAAATTTAGTAAGTGGCAGAACTGAGGTTCAAACTTATACTACTTACTATTATACGATGTTGTCTCTCTCAAATATATAAATGAGGGAATAAGTAATTAAATAGCTTGAATTTGCTGGCAATTCATGAGGCATCACATAAGCTCTGTCCCCAATTAGTACAAACCCTAGACTAATTAAAAATATAAAAATCACTTTTGATCTGTAATTACCATAGTGTGCTTTTTCTATCAGTGGTTCTCAACCCATGAGACATTTGACAATTTCTGCAGACTTTTTTGGTTCTCACAAGTAGGGGCAGGGATACAAGTGCTTACACTGGCATCTAATGGGTAAAGGCCAGCAATCCAATGAAATCTCCTACAATACACAGGATAGCCCCAGGCCCCAAACAAGGAATCATCTCATTCAAAATATCAAGAGCCTGAGTTTGAAAAATCCTATTCTATATCATATGATTGTTCATATGAAGAAGTCAAATCATATGGAAACTTTTCCTGTCAAAGGAATAAAAACATATTTTCATCATATTCTAAATCTCAGTGATAATTTCTTGTTTCTCATGTCTCTTGGGCTCTCTTTTGGTGTCACTTTTACTACCATGAGCTTAATTAACATGCAAGACTCACAATATAACATTTTACTATAACATAATAACAGTGCAAATAGAGCAGACGTAGTGCTACATTCCTTTTACTTGCAGAGTAGCATATCTTGCTTAAAGACAAACTTAAGGAAACGCACACCATTTCATGTTGCAGAGGCACTCCGACACCTTTCAAAAAGATGAGCTACATGACAAGCAAGAAGCCAATAAACCATTCAACTTAAGCCAGCAGCTATTCAAAATTACATACTTTAAAAAGAAAGGCGAACCAATAAACTAACACAAACATATCTCAACCATATTTAAGATCTCTTAAAAAGAACTAACAAGATACCATGCTGTTTTCCAACCCTGAATACCTGACATTGAAAGAAAACTCCTAGCAAAATAGTAGTTATTGAATCTAAGCACTAGGTGGCAGCAGCACATTAAGTGCGTGGGTTTGTCCCCGAATAAAAATGCAGTGCTGCATTGTTTAAATTCTATCAGAACTAAAGAAGCAAACGTGTTTTTCCCCCAACGCTTCTCACCAGTGACTCCGATGTATTTTACTGGGCTAAAAACTATTTAGCTGATCTTTTTTCTTTTTTTTTTCGGAATAAATCTACTTGTCACTCCAGCACATATGTTTCTCTGTGTGAAAGTAACAAATATTTAATGTGTATGTGTGTATGTATACATATATACACACAACAATTATGTATACATAACTATGTATATGTACATGCACTGCATATATCACATATAATTGTATGTTATACACATTAAATTGATAATAAATACTGAATAATAGGAACAACATTACTTTCTACTGAGCACTTTATCTCATTTAATGCTTCTAATAACCTTACGAAGAAAAATATTTGCTTTCTCCCTTTGCAGTTTAATTGCCAAGGATCAGAGAGATTGAGCAACCTGTCCAGGGTCACACAGCATAAATAGCTACAGAGCCTGGATTTACGTCATACATTTCAGAAAACTCCAAGTCTGGGAGCTTTTTGAGAGGAGGAATCTTGTTTCATTAGTATCTATTCTCTCTCACCAAATATAGACAAATGCTCAAAAATGTATTATATCAGTTTTAAGAATAATTGTGTATTTTCATGGTGGTGAAGAAAAAGAATTCATGTGGGGAAATGAAAGTGATTATTGGGATGCATGTTAAGATGTGGATTATCAGGCCTCACTTCAGACAAATGAAATCAGAATTTCTTATGGAGGTAGTTTTCTAAAAGTTATCCATGTGATTCTAATATGCATTGTTCAGAATCTGTAGGGTAGTGACTATGAGAATGAGATTTTAAGTAGTAGTAGAAGCCTTTCTCACTTCTTTCTGAAAAGTCCTCAAAAATAAAACTGAAAATACCTAACAGTGTGATATTTAGCACTGAAAGAGATACAAGTTTGCACTCACCAACACTGACAATGTCCTACCCATTTGCATCTACTTTTGTGGTCAATTTTGTAACTTCATTGTCAGAGACAGGTATCTATTTTTGTCTATTTCCACACAAGGCCAACATTCACAGAAGTAAACGGTAGATACAATTACAATCATTTCTGTACTACATTGCCGATTATCTTCTAGAAATTCAGCAAATTGTTCAAGACACATCTTGAGATATGACTTATTATTAATACTATCCTATATTACTATTACTGAAAACCAGTCCTTGCATAGTGGACAGTGATAAGTTCTTTCTGCAGGAATAAGTGGATAAACGCTTATCTATCCATACATAAGTAGATGAATGGACATAGGACGACTTGTTAGATAATGAGATATGAAGCTGATCTTATTGGTTAATCTTCAAAAACCCACTTCAAGACATTCTCAGTAATTTTTACCAGTATTTCTATCTGGCCAATTGTTTTCAAAAATAATAAAGATTGATGGTGACAGCTCGGATGAAGTTCATTTTCACAATTTTTTAAATCCAACTCATGTAAATGTAAATCTATTTTCAAAAATAAAAGCCTGGTAAGCTTTGTGATTGTTTTAACAGAACTAAGGGACATAATTAAGAACATTTTAAGCTATTCTGAGGTGGATACCACAGAAGCAGAATCTGTTTGTGGACAGATAGAACAATAAAAGGGTAGTTCTCTGCTTGGTTTGCTTTGGATTTTAACCAAAACTCCCCTTAGAAAACTAAGTCCTTTAGAAGGATTTATCCAAGAAGTATGCCTTGCATTTATTATATCCTTTCATGTTCAGAAACTGTTTCAGATAACTACATATTACTCACAGTCCATAGCATCATGAAGGTAATTCCTGAATGTGCTAATATGTTGACATCTTCCAGAATTATAATGCCAGCTCCCCGAAAAAAGTACAGCTATCTATGTTTACAGTTTTTGTCCTACACTCCCTTATAGACTTATAATCCTGAAGAGAGAGACAAGAAAGAGGACACTAGAAAACAATCTTTTCAACGAAAGTAGCATATATCTAGGACTTTGAATGGCAAGCAGCTTAGGGCAAAAAACCAAGTGCTGAAGATATAGTTTAAAAAAAAGGTAGAAACACGCTTAGCAAAGAGTCCCCCACAAAACTTGTAATCTGCATAAATTGTCAAGGCACAGCTGTGGAGGTGACAAGGGCATTTCCTGATTCCCAAGACATCAGCAAAGTCCTTTAATCAACACATACATTATTCTGTTCTGTATGTAATATTGTTCTTGAATATTAAGCAGCCAGTGATTCAGTACCATCTGGCACTTCCTGGTTAAGCACAGCTCTGATACAGTAAGAATGTGTCAAGAGTCCAGGAAAGCAGTTTCCAATGAGGACAATGCAACAGAGTGAATCAGACAGGCTAGGTAGGGGTGGGAGAAAAGATACACTCTTCCTTCACCCAGGATGAATGGAAAAAAGAGGAGGTGGTAGGGCATCAAATGCTTTGTGCCACTGACCTTCTTTTTCCATGCGGACTATAAAGATGCACTTTCTGAGTGCTATGGGGGGATTTTTGTTTTTGTTTTTTATCCCTCAGTAATGATGCAAAGTGTGGGAGAGTACATCGGGCTTAGATGACAAAACATCCACGACTCACACAGACCAAACAAGCTGTTCTTGGCATTCAGAATCTCTACATTTGGAATATGTCGAGTGTGATGGAGGAACACTGGAATTTTTGCTATCCTTTTTCCTCTTTTTGTCCTCTAAGACTGAAGGTGTCCTTGCAATTTAACCACAGGATTGCCTGTGTCAGGTTTACTGGAACCTTCTGTAGCCATGCCAGAAGATGCAAAGTGGTCTTCAAATGAATCTAAACCATGACCTCAGATCTTATAGTTAAAAGCAACAATGAGTTGGGGAAACCAGGTAGAAAAAGAGACAGGAGAAATGTCTCAGAAATGAAAGTGAATGCCTCTACATAGGAATAGAAGAGGAAGATACACAGAGGATTTAGGCTACTTATGAGAACATATTTGTAGGACTGGGTTTGATTCTGAGGCTCATATTGGAGGAACGACATAGTCATCTTGGAGCATATATAATAAATGTGCATAGGATGGTAAAAAACCTATGAAACCTTGCTTGTGGGGAAAGGCTGAGTGAGCAGCTACCATTTACATTGTGAGCAATGACTATTATATGCCAGGCTCTTAACGTATAATCACCTGGAAGGCAGTTATTTCTATATCCATTCTACAGATAATGAAATTTAGAGTCACAGAAGATTCATGCCTTGCCAAACAATACTATGTGTAGCAGACCTGGGGAGTTTGGTATATGGTAAGGAATATGAACTATCTGACCTAGAAAGTACCTTGAACTTTAGTTAACTTTACTAGTAACTTACTATCATCAATCCAAAGCTTTCCTTCTCATAGTTGAAGACACAGAACACTTAAATGATATCATCACTTTCCCAAGATAGTTTATAACAGAAAATAAAAACACAGAATCAGTTGAATCTTGACTTCATTCAGCACTGCTTCCCATTTACAGATTCAACATTCCTATCAAACTACCAATCATTTTTCACAGACATAGAAAAAGCTGAAATTCATATGAAACCAAAATGAGTCCAAATAGCCAAAGCAATCCTAAGCAAAAAGAACAATGCCAGAGGAACCATATTACCCAACTTCAAGCTATACTACAAGGCTACAGTAACCAAAACAGCATGGTCCTGGTACAGAAACAGAACTATAGACCAATGGAACAGAAGAGAGAACCCAGAAATAAAGCCACACACCCACAATCAACTGATCTTTGACAAACTTGCCAAAAGTAAGCAATGGGGAAAAGACGCTAATTCAATAAACGCTGCTGGGATGGCTGGCTAAGCATACGCAGAAGAACAAAACTGGACTCCTTCCTTACACATATACAAAAAATAACCCAAGGTGGATTAAAGACTTAAATATGTCTCAAACTGTAAAAATCCTACAAGAAAACCTAGGAAATATCCTTCTTGACATGGGGATTGGAGTAAAAACTCACAAATGGCAAAGGAAGAATTTCCCCTCCTCCCAAAGGGGTGCTAACTCAAAAAAAGTAAGTAAGTGGGATCCTTAAAGGGCCAGAGTGAGGCCCTATGCAGTTGTACAAACTACTTCAAAAGTCACTGGAAAACTTGGCCTGGGGAGTGGGGTAACAGGAACGAAAAGCATATGGCAAGTCATAAGGAACCTTTGCAAAGAAATTATGGCTAAGTCCTCAAGAGCCTTGCAATAAAAGCGAAAATTGATAAGTGGGACCAAATTAAACTAAAGAGCTTCTACGAAAGAAGAGAAACTATCAAGGAAGTAAACAGACATGCTACAGAATGGGAGAAAACATTCACAAGTTATGCCTCCGATAAAAGTGTGATATCCAGAATCTATAAAGAACTTAAAGAATTCAACAGGCAAAAAACAAATAGCCCCATTAAAAAGTGAACAAAAGACATGAATAGACACCTCTCAAAAGAAGACAAACAAGTGGCTAAGAAACATGAAAAAATGCTCATCATCACTAATCATCAGAGAAATGCAAATCAAAGCCACAATGAGATGCTATCTTGTACCAGTCAGAATGGCTTTGTTAGGTCAAAAAGAAAAGGATGTTGGCAAGGCTGCAGAGAAAAGGGGACATTTACACACTGTTGGTGAGGTATGTAAATTAGTCCAGCCTCTGTAAAGACCAGTTTGGAGATTTCTCAATGAACTAAGAATTGAACCACTATTTGACCCAGCAATCCCAAGACTGGGTATGTACCTAAAGGGAAATAAATCATTCTACCAAAGGAACACATGCATGTGTATGTTCATTGCAGCACTATTCACAAGAGCAAAGACGTGGAATCAACCTAGGTGGCCATCAGTTGTAGATTGGATAAAGAAAATATGGTACATATATACCATGGTACGTATACACTATACGGCCAAAAAAAAAAAAAAGAACAAAATCACATTATTATTATTATTTTCTTTTGCAGCAACATGGATGCAGCTGGAGGCCATTACCCTAACCTAACTAACACAGGAATAGAAAACAACGTACTATATTTTCTCACTTATAAGGGAGAGCTAAATTCTGGGTACATGTGGACATAAAGATGAGAACAATAGACAATGGGGACTACTAGAGGGGAAAAGGATGTGGGGGCAAGAGCTGAAAAACTCCCTGTTGGATACTATGCTTACTACCTGGATCATGGGTTCAAGTCATACCCCAACCTCAGCACTGGGCAATATAGCTTTGTAACAAACCTACACATATACTCTCTGATTCTAAAATAAAAGTTGAAAAAGAAAGACAAAACACAGTGCTTTCCAATTGGTTCACAACTAAGGAACCCCTTAACTTTATTTTTCTTTTAAACTTCCGGTTTTGAAAGAAAAATAATGATAATGATGCTACTACTGCTTCTGTTGCTGATGATAACTCTCCATCATTAAGAGGCTAGGCTACTATGTGCCAGTTATGAGCTGGGTGTCCTCTCTAGCTCTCACAACAAATCTGTCTATTAATATTATTAATCCCCTTTATATAGATGAGGGAATTCATTCCCACAATAGTTGCATAACTTACTCAAAGTGACAAAACAGTCAGTACCAGGGTTCCATCTTACAATTCCTTCCAATATTTGCATTATTTTTCACACACACCATGCTGAAAGACTTTATCAGCAAATGTTATTCATTAGTAAATAACTTGGTCCCCATTTTAATTAATAAAAAACATATACATGAAATGCAGACCATCAACTGATTAGTATAAAGAAACAATTTTTATATTAATTTGGCCGAAAGCATGGTATCTGGTGAGTCCATGCAACCTAGCCATTGGTAAAGGTTCAAGTTCCATTGTCCTTTCTAAAACATTGAAATTAGCCTATGAATCCCAATTTTTATAAGCACAAGACCCAGGGATCTAGACAGTCCTAGAGGGGAACTGCTTTGTTACATTACAGTATCATAAAAAACAATTCCAAAAAATATAATATTTTTTGGACCTTATAATGTGTTATACCGAGTTCCATAATAAACCTCAGGGAGTTTACCCACATTATCTTTAGCTCCAAACACAGACTAACAATTATGATTTTCTTTCAATCAAGGTTCCCAGTGAAAATCTATAAGTTGTTAAAGGGGTTACTAATCTCTTCCTATAGAAAGAAAGGCACCATAACCATGCAAGAGATCATGAGCACTGAACTTGTTTCTCTCAGAGAGAAAAATTACAAAAGAGAAATGATAGACGGTGCTTGCTAGAAATTTTAATTAAACCTGTGAATGAAAAGTCTGAATCAGGCTGAGTGGCAGCTGCACTCATACATGACCTGCTTCAGTAGCAGAGGCGGGAACATGTCAGGAAATAGATATTCTGTGAGAAAAGCCATAATACCCTTGAGTTTCATTTAATCTAACTCTCCACGTGGCCTAGTTCTGAAGGGCCTTCTAGGAGACCCCCCACCCCCACCTCAGTGAATAGCTCAGAAAACAAAGCAATCTCCTCTTGGTTGCTAAGTGACCACAGAGTGTGGACCACAGGATGTCTGTAGTGTGTGTGGGCTGTCCCTTGTTTGCCAAAGGACAGCAGACTCTGCCACTCTGCAACTTCCGGTTTTGCTGCAGTAATTAAGCAAGTTGTCTGCCTCTACTCTGATCTGCTTTTTTTCTCAGGTTCTCACCTCTTAATCTATCTAGTCTGGGGGGATGTTATGAGGTCAAATGCCCTAATTCAGAATGCTTTGCTTTGTAAATGGTCAAGATGCTGTGATTATCTTTTTAAAATTTCTGAACCACATTTACTTTGTCATACTTTTTGAAATTTACAGACATAGAAGGCTGATTGAATTTAATCCTGAATCTAGAATTAAGCTGTTTCCAAGTCAATATATTTCATCAGAAAAACATTCTATTCCTTATAAAAGCCATCTTTTTCTCCATCTTTTTGCCTGAGACACAGAACCACCTTGGACCATATGTGTCTGAGACCTACCACCAGTGATAGCAAAGTATTGAGCTGGAGTAACTGAGTCTGTGGGGACTTCGAGGAGCAGAGTCATCAAACCACCCTGGAATTTTATGATGAAGAAGCAATCTTTTACCTTCTTTAAGTAACTACTGCTTGATTGGTTTCTGCTACTAATAGAAAATCTTACAATCTTTTTTTTTTTTTGAGACAGAGTCTTGCTCTGTTGCCCAGACAGAGAGACAGTGGTAGGTCTCAGACACATATGGTCCAAGGTGGTTCTGCTCTGTTGCCCAGGCTGGAGTGCAGTGGCATGATTTCGGCTCACTGCAGCCTCTGCCTCCCAGGTTCAAGCAATTCTCCTGCCTCAGGCTTCCGAGTAGCTGGGACTACAAGTGCATGCCGCCACGTCTGGCTGATTTTTGTATTTTTAGTAGAGACGGGGTTTCTCCATGTTGGCCAGGATGGTCTCGATCTCCTGACCTCGTGATCCACCTGCCTCAGCCTTCCAAAGTGCTGGGATTACAGGCATGAGCCACATCCGGCCCTCATAGCTAATCTCAACCCTAGCTAGTGAAATTACTTTTCTACTTTTCAGAGTTCCCCAACTTCCCCAAATCCTGTATTATGTCTAAACAGTACCTGTTTGTTTTAGCTCAATTCATTTGATAAATAAATATTAAGCAACTCGTATATACTACGCAATGTACTAGAGAGTACACCGCACTGGGAAGAGAGCAACAATCAACTCCGAGTCAACTCTTAAGGTCAAAAGCAGTAAAGAATGGAAGAAAACACAGCAAAGATTATGACATCATGAATGTCATGAAAGAAAATTACAGGGTGCTTGGGATCAGTATCCCTTAAAAGGGAGACCTAATCTAACAGTGGCCTAATTTGGGGAGGAAGGTTGGTTGGTTGTAGGACAGGACATTGGGAGTAACCACTAAAAAAAATTAAAATGAGATGTTAGAAAATGGATAGAGAAAGGAGGTACATTCCAGAAAGAGTTACTGTAATACTTTCTTTTTGTTTGTTTGTTTGTTTTGTTTTTCTTTTTTTGTTTTTTGACACGGAGTTTCACTCTTTGTTGACCAGGCTGGAGTGCAGTGGCACGATCTTGGCTTACAGCAACCTCCACCTCCCAGGTTCAAGCAATTTTCCTGTCTCAGCCTTCCAAGTAGCTGGGATTACAGGTGCATGCCACCACACCTGACCAATTTTTATATTTTTAGTAGAGATGGGGTTTCACCATGTTGGCCAGACTGGTCTGGATCTCCTGACCTCAAGAGATGTGCCTGCCTTGGCCTCCCAAAGTGCTGGGATTACAGGCGTGAGCCACCACACCCAGCTGAGGCATTGTATTTCAAAAGGCCCTTGAACAAGAAACAACACACTGTGTTGAAAGAAGGGAAGACCAATATGGCTACAGAACAAACAAGAACTCAGACATAGGTGTGGAGGTGGGCACCATCCCCACATTTTCACTCTATTCTCTATTGTCTCTCCATCATCTCCAAAACTAGGGAGATGGGCACAAAATGAGGGCGATGACTAGGACTCATGAAGAAAAAAATTCCAAGACCCATTTTTCAGAATTTTTTCGTGGGTGGAGAGATAGAATTTCAACCCACACAACAGAATCAAAGTATTCCCTGATTCTATTTTTTTCCTTTATTTTAAACCCAAAAAATAAAAACACTGAAGTGAAAAAAAAAAACAAAAAACTTAATGGGATCATTGTTTTGCCCTAGTTTATATAAGAATGAACAGACCAAACTAAAATATGCAAGTCATCCCTTTCAACAGAACACTTCTTGTTCCCCTCTGTTTCCATTCCTTCTCATTTACAAAAATAAATAAATATATCCCTCTTCAACAGAAGCTGCCTTCTCAGAATTCTGCTTCCTACATAAAGAAATAGTAATGCATTTCACAGAACAAATGCACACATACACAGTTTCAACATTCTTCATGGCACTTGGAAAAGCCTATTAACAGGATTAAATAAGGCATAGAGGACACTAGAGGGCATGTGACCCTTTTAAATCTGCTATTATTTCTACCTACAGACTGACAATTAAGTATTACATTTGTAGGTGTGCATTACCTAAAAAATCTGCTATACTGCTCCTCAAATAAACCAACTTTTGCACTTGCTCTTCCTGTTACCTCTGAACTGTTTTTCCTGCTCTTCGCAAGCCTGGCTCCTTCTCATCATTTACATGTCGCTTCAAATATCACTTCCTTGGAGAGGCCATCTCTTCAAGCTTTACCCAAAGTAACCCCTCCTGAACCCTATTATTCTACATTGAATCAAATGTTTCCTTCTAACATTTATTAGAACTCAAAATTACCTGTATATTTGCTTACTGAGAAAGAATCTGTCTCCATCAGAAAATATACTCCTTAACAGCAGGGACCTTGTCTCATTCACCACTCTATTCCCAGGAGCTAGACAATAATTTATGGAATATCGGCTGAATGAATAATCAGCCCTCTAAAAATGAGTAGCATTATAATTCACATTATAGATGAGTCACAGAGATTTTAAATAACTTGATCAAGGTTATATAGCAAGTGGACAGCAGAATCATTTGACCTCAGAAAACTCTTTTAAGCTGGAAAGATTACTTTTCAACTAAATTTTTTTCTAGGGGAGGAGTAATTTGTTTTAAGAAATCACTATTTTCAAAATTCTAGTTTCTTCTTCGCCTCTTCCCTCTATTCCATTAATAGCCAATCAAGTCTACCCTCAAAATACCACTAACATTGTCCATCATTTTCCCATTCTCTCTACCATTTTTGTGAATGCACATAGCATATGAACAACTGAAATAGCCTCCTAATTGGCAGAATTGCCTTTGGTTTCTTTCTGCTCCACCTACAATTGTATATACAAACCTCTGCCAGATTAATTGGCTTAAACTTCAATGTACCATGCTATTGCTCAGTATCTCCAATTGCCGTGTAATGCCTTCAGGTTAAAATGCCAAAGTTTTTGGCTTTATCAAGACCCTCCAACAATTGCCCCCAACCTACCTTTCTTACATTATTCCTGCTGGAATTCTCTACATAATCTCCAATCAAACTAACTGTACTCATTGTTTGAAGAGCCCTTGAGTTCTTCCTATTCCTCTGCCATGCTTACCCTTTAAAATGGTGCTCTCAAATTAAAATCCCATATACTTCTCAGGACACTGGTGAATTTCTACCTTCTCTTTGAAAGCTTTCCAGATAAATCTATATCATATTGATCCTACGTGTCACAGTTCATCAGTGTCTAGAAAAATAGCCAGCTCATTATAAGTACTCAGCAAAATTTTGTTGAATGAATATGTACTCTAAATAATGCTGCTTCATGGAACTTTTCATTTTGTCTTATTTTATTTGTGTAATTAACTCTTGAGTCTTTCTTAAACTGATCGTTGAGGTCTGAAGCCATGGCTTCTATCCAGTTCCTTATATACAAGAGGTAATGCCTATTGTCTGACAGATTATTCCACATGCATCAACCAAGGGAGCCAAATGGCACAGAGTATTGTTGATAAACTTGTACTCTTTAATTTGTTGTATGGCTTAGGATTTAACAACAACTACAGTACACATAAAACAACTCACCCTACAAATCTTAGAGAGATCACTTGAGATTCACAAGTATGCCTCTCCTTTTCCTTCAGCTAATGTTTTCCATATAGGAAGTTTTTATGCATTGTGAAAGCAAATTATCAATCTGAGCCACCTCTTGTTGGACTCCTAGCTGCACTCTCTTTTAACTTTCCTGATCCTCACAAAATGGTAATTCAATAGTTATGACATGCCAGCTACAGAAGAATGCCAAGCTGAGAGGCCAGTTTAGAAACTAACATATAACACTGTCCACACACTTCAGGTCAGCATACACAAAACATACACTAACCAATGTTACATTTTCTCAAGGCTAAGTGAATCTCATCATTTAATAAATGCCATAGAAATTCAGAGGAAAGTATGAATTAAAGAAGGCTGGAACTTTTGAGAAAGATATTTTCTGAAACTCTCTTCAACTACAGGGCAACAATTGTTGAGTCCAGGTACATGTCAGCATGTTCTATATGGTTCCTACCTCCTATAAATGTATAATATGTAACTTAATTTTCTTAGCTTTATATAAAATTTTAAGACAAAGGTAAATAGATGATAAATAGATGATATTGACAACTTGCTCTTTAATCACTCAGACACTGATTTAACCCAATCACAAAAAACTCTTGCCCAATCACTCTGGCCAAAGCTGCCACAACTACTGCCTTCCATATTATCCTGTTCTATTTTCTTTCTTATTAGTAGATAAGATGAACTTCCTTATTTAGTGATCAATATCAGGGGTCAGCAAACTATATGGTTTATAGAACAAATCTGGCCCATACCTATTTTTGTAAGTACAGTGTTATTGGAACACAGCCGCGCAAATTCATTGCTAAAACAATAGAAGTGAGTAGTTGTAACAGAAACCATACACCCCACAAAGCCTAAAACAGTTATATCTGGCACCCTTGGTCTATGTATTTATTCCTGTCTTCCCACTCCCAGAACATAAAAACGAGACTATTTTGTTCACTGCTCAATTCATGACACCAGTTCCAGGCACATAGTAGGTACTTACTCCCTGCTACTGAAAATCAACAGGCACAATATGAGGTAAATAAATTGTGTTAACTTGTACCCAAAACTCTTAACTCAGCCGTACATCTGGAATCAATGCTTTCTGGTTATATTTGTAATGAACTCATGTAAAGAAATTTGTAAATGGCCAAAGAATGCTCTGGAAGGATCTTGGCCCAAGGAACAGTTTTAATATAATGTCTTGGTCTCTATGAAAGGCTTATTGTGGGCAGAGCCCTATATTTTTTACAGTTCTTCTATGCTAAACAAGCCATGTACTAAATTACTAGGCAGACTTGGAACTGAGAATCTGAATAACATCTGGAGAATAAGAGCTTAGGGTAACAAATTTCTAAAAACTTGTTGATAGGAGCACTAGTCTGTGCTTTTTATTAATTTATTTGACTCTTGTCAATTGATATTACCTGGAGGTTTTTTTTTTAAATAACAAACAAACAAACAAAAACTCATTACAGTGGTAAAATGTTAAAAGACTATTTCCCATCATTCTCTTTTAGTTTCTGTGAGTAGCCCACAATTTTATTCTACATAAAATTCTCACCAAAGAAACCACTCATTAACAAGCAGAAATTCTGACATTTTGAAACCCTACCAATTCCTCCATGCCAGGCAGATGTATCAGAATAAGCCAAAATCAACATGTTGCTTTTCTGTTATCGTTTGCAGGACAAAGATGAACTTAATGGTGTTTCAATTTTAAATAACCAAAACACTAGATAGAAAGCCTCACACAGTAGATAATAATATATATACCTGGAATTTCAAGAGGTAGGTCCCCAGAATGAGCTGCCGCTCTCTTGACCTCCACACTCTCCAAGCCAAAACGGTGGAATGCTAGTCCTCCAACTTTATACCTTTTCAATTCATTATCTGCACTACAGCCTGAATGATTTAAAATGCAATCTTCTCATGTTTCTCCTCGTCTAAAAATTATTTAGAATCTTCTTATTGCCTTCAGGAGAAAGCCAAAGCTCTCATCATAAAGGTAGCTCTCCATGAGCTGGCTCTGTGTGTCTGCCTGGCATCATGTCTCCCTTGCTACACCAGCCTCTCATTGCCCACTCCTCCTTTTGTCCTCAACTCTCAAGGCTGCACTTCTGCAGTTCTGATGAGGTCTCTCTCTTTCTCTCTCTTCCCCTCATCTCCTCCTCTGTTACTTCTGGGCCTTTTTGTATGCTGTTTCCTTTCTTTCTGATTCTGGTTGAAACACTTTCACTTCTGCTTTGTTTAGCCAACATGTGCTTATTCTTTGAGTCTCATCTCAGACATGACTTTCTGCAGATACCCTTTCTTGACTCTTGAAATCCAGATTAACAGAAAAAAAAAATCACCATAGGTAAACTCTACTGGCAACTTCAACCCCAAATCTAACCAGAAGAAATGTACTGCATGAAAGATTCATGAAAGGAAAATATCTACCTTAACTCTGCTGTTAAGTTGATATCTCCTCAAACATAATCTCAGTTCTTAAAGTCAACATACCAAATACTGCCTTTAGTACTTGCCCAGGCAATTCAGTTTTGGTCTCCCAATCTTCAAGCACTTTGCTACCAAAAAAATCTAGGAGTTGTTACTTTAAGAAAATGCCTTGTTTAAAATGTCATACTAACCACATTTTCATGAAACATAGGTCTTGTTTGGAAAGCCCTTCACTTTAAGAAAATCAGAAAGAGATCATGTTTGAAGATAAGTCATTTGTAGTAGCTCTAACACCTAGTAATTTGAGAGAGCTCTGGGTTATTTTAGAGAAATACTTGCAACAGAATAAATAAATTTGGAGATCATTGAACATAAAATTGCACAAAAGGCCGGGCGCAGTGGCTCATGCCTGTAATCCCAGGACTTTGGGAGGCTGAGGCGGGCCGATCACCTGAGGTCAGGAGTTCGAGACCAGCCTGACCAACATGATGAAACCCCATCTCCACTAAAAATACAAAAATTAGCCGGGTGTGGTGGCATGCTCCTGTAATCTCAGCTACTTGGGAGGCTGAGACAGAGGAATTGCTTGAACCCGGGAGGCGGAGGTTGCAGTGAGCCGACATTGTGCCATTATACTCCAGCCTGGGCAACAAGAGCGAAACTCTGTTTCAAAATAAAATAAAATTGCACATAAAATTAAAACAGAGCTCTGATGTATTTAACTGGGAATGTCTAGGAAGTGCATGCCAGGTGGGAAGCACATTACATATATCGATGCCTCCCTCACTAGCCTCTGGCTATGTGAAAATTGCTGGAATCTAAATGCTTAAAATGGTGTTTGCCAACTTTTTTATAACCTGCTGTGGAAGCGAGGTCAGGAAGGAGATCATGTTGAAATGATGATCAAGTGAAAGAAACTGATCTGAGAAATGCAAACAAAAACAAGTAGAAATGGCCATCTTGCTTCAGAGAGAAAACATTTCATAACAAATAAGCCTCAAGGAGAGTGCCAATTCCAGCCCTGCAAAGATCTTGGAAGACGTGACGGTGTTCTAAAGAGGAGAGATTAAGACTGAGGTGTGACACGGTGAAACCCTGTCTCTACTAAAAATACAAAATATTAGCCAGGCATGGTGGCGGGCGCCTGCAGTCCCACCTACTCGGGAGGCTGAGGCAAAAGAATGGCGTGAACCCGGGAGGCGGAGCTTGCAGTGAGCCGAGATCACACCACTGCACTCCAGACTGGGCAACACAGCGAGACTCTGTCTCAAAAAAAAAAAAAAAAAAAGATTGAGGTGTGACATTGGACATAAAGAGCAAAGATGACTGGAGCATAAGTCCCATCCTTGGAAAAGTGCTTGAAATTAGGCAGGGAAAACCGGGCCCAGATGTAGGTAATGAGATTCAGGAATGAAGATAGCTTGGCAAGCCTCCTTACCAAAAGTCAGAAGAGCCAGAGGACTGAAGTTACTCTGGGGAATACTGGGAACATGAACCGCGACCACAGACAGAAGACTGCAGCCTCTAGGAGGAGAAAGAATTATGAGGTTGGCACTATGTAGCCTCTGCTGGTCTCCAGGTGTTTCAGCCCTAGGTGCCAAGGTATGATAAAGCCTGAACCTCTTAGCACTCTACTGGAACTTCCTGAGTTCAAGAGTGGAAGGAGAGATGACCCTAGAAAGGGCTATACCCACTAAAGGCCCCTCTCTTTATTCTAGGACTGAAAAAGAGCCCACTGGCGTAGCTCAGCTCCAGATTATTTCTTTGGGCATTGCAGAGTGTGAGAAATGCAGGAAGCATGCTTTGCTCTTGATTTTACTGCATTTAAACTTTAAGTAGGATAATGCCAATGCTGTCATTCTCTATATGCATTTAGAAAGAAAAACAAATCAAAATGGGGATACCACTGCCAAAACTTAGCAAATTATCCTCTCTCTCTACTCATCTCTGGGAAAAGACGGAAGGCAGAGAGAAGGAAAGAAGAGAACTCTGCATGATTTTTAGCCCCTCCAAATGGAGACCTGAACTGCCTTCAAAAAACTATCACACAAACTCCATTACAAGCCTCCAACATAAAATCCATGATGCCTATGGAAATCATACTAACTTCAGCGATTTAAAAAAAAAATTTATTCTAAAATAAGAATTATTCCTAGGGTTTTTAGAAAATGCCACCCCATCTCTCTAGTCCAATACACACACCCCTTTAAAAGATACTGATGAAAAGTAAAACAAAAAACAAAAACCAAAAAACAATACTTTTATAAGACGCAAGGAGAATTGTGGCAATTTAAGTAGTGAAAATAACAGAGGTACTCATATTATTTGAAGAAAACCTGTCCGCCAACATCTTCCTCTTGAACCAAGTGACACCTGGATAGTGAAAGGGGAAACTTAACACCAGCCAGGAAGAGGGGTTCAATCGACTTTGGTGATGAATGGGGGTCAGGGCTGTCATAGTCAGATTAGCTCCACAGACTTAGGTTTCATGTTCATTTACAAGTAACTTGCTTCATAAGTCTATACAATGCCTTTCAACAGCTCCAAGAAAAGTTATGTCTGGTGTTTCTGCCACACAACTGAGTTATACTTGTATCTTGTATGACATATTTGCACGTCTGTTGAAGGAATTTTAGAAGTAGATTTTCAGAAACTCACATCCTGTCTCTGTCAATTATTAATAGGGATAATAAATTAAATTATATTGAACTGTCAGAATAATTAATAGTATATGACCAATATTTACATTATTAAGCATTATCTTTACAAGGAAACAGAACCTACAAAGAAATTAAATCCTCAAGCTTTCTAACAGTTCTTTCAAATAGCACACCCTCTTCTATGTAGTGAATGAATGATAGAATAAATGACGGTTAAGGAAATACATTTAACTGTGCTCTTTTAGAAATCTAAAAATTCTCATAATGTACTTTCAAGATATGTTCATCTAGTTTTAAGTAGAATTTATAATATGGGGTTTCTCTTATAATTATTTTGTATTTATGTATAACAGACAAGACTTTCTCAAGTAAGCTGTGCTTTCTAGATATAATTATTAATATTTTAAAACTAAAAATGAGCCAGTTTTCCTATGTGCAATGCAACCTCAGTACCTCAAAATCAAATCCCATTCCATTTCCATCCTCTCTAACTTTCATCATACTGAAGTGTTAAAACATGACTGATACATCTGGAAGTTTGGTATGGTGTCAGGAGCAAAAAATGTAGTGGAGGTCCATGAGGTTCCTTTTGCATTAAACTACAAATGGGAGTAGAATTGAGACATTCTGAAATTATATGGTGTTTCATTTTTTATTCTATAAATGTATTGTTCCAAATATTTGAAAGCAAAGGCCAAGATGATATTGCATACAGAAGCTAAAACCCAGGTTCATACAAGCAATTTTTAACAATAAGCTCAACATTCCTGGAGCACAAGAATTATACTACCAAAATAACAAATATTATATTACTAGGTTACTGTCTTCTAGCCACCCACAATAGATCTGAGATTGCCATTTTTCAAAAGTATCATGGGAAAAACAAAAGAAGAAACAGTGTTTTAGTACCTCATGAAAAAAAAAAAGTAAAATATTAACTTCTGAGTGCCCAACTTCCCTCAACTGATTGAAGGCCAAGGCACCACAGTGAAAGCAAAGTGGAGATTTGCCCACTAATTATCTAAGTAATTACCTTAAATGTCTGCTTTGCTTTGGCTGTGGAGATATAGTCACAACCATGAAGACCCTACTGAAACAAGAAGATATGAAGTTCATAAAATGCTCTCCGTCTTCAATGAAGAAAGGTACATGAACGCCACCTAAAAATGCAAACTGTGATCTTTTGTGACAAGACTAAAGAAAAGCTTTTTGAACGACAATGAGAATAACTATTTCCATATTTTCATATAGTGAAGTTTCATTGCATAGTAATCCATATTAAATGATATTTGAGACATATATACTTTGAGAATCACAGGCTACGTTGGCTGTTGGCAGTTTAAAATATGTATGTTAGAATTATCTCTCTTCTGGGGTTTTAGTCTCCTGTTCCAGAATAAAAAATACCTGTAAGGAAATATTTTTTGCTGAAGATGACAGATATCAAGTCTGTGTCTCAATTCTACAAGAGAAACATATCAGACTCCAGAGAATGTGTAATAAAGTCCTAGAGAAAATTGTTAAGTAAATGAAACGTTTAATTTCAGTGTAAAACTTTCTACTTTGGGGGAATATCCTACTATATTGTTCTGAGTTCCCTCTCACCTCACGTGTGTTGGCCCCTTGCTTCCTGTCTAGGCCCTACCACTGTATTATGAAAGTAATGGCCCTACCATTGCTATTTATTTATTTGTTTATTTAAACTTTATGTAAGTTCCAGGGTAGCTGTGCAGAAAGTGCAGGTTTGTTACATAGGTATACGTGTGCCATGGTATTTTGCTGCACCTATCAAGCTGTCACCTAGGTTTTAAGCCCTGCATGCATTAGCTATTTGTTCTGATGCTCTTCCTCACCTCACCTCCCCTACTCCCACAGGCCCCAGTGTGTGTTGTTCCCCTGCCCTTGTCCATATGTTTTCATTGTTCAACTCCTACTTATGAGTGAGAACATGCGGTGTTTGGTGTTCTGTTCCTGTGTTAGTTTGCTGAGGATGATGGCTTCCAGTTTCATCCATGTCCCTGCAAAGGATATGACCACATTCCTTTTTTCTGGCTGCATAATATTCCATGCCTACCATTCATTTCAATGGCAAAAACCGCAATTACTTTTGCACCAACCTAATATTTACCCTCAGAAAGTTACATGACACAGGAGACACTCTTTTCTACTCTACCACTTTCTTCAGTTGTAATTAAAAATGTAATTTATGTAGCATCTTAAGCTCACAATTAGAGAGATTAACTCAAAATTAGAGATTCCAAACTCACAAGGAGACAGTTTATCTGAAAGGTAATTTGTTGAAAGGCTTTCAATAGGAATCAAAGGATATGTTTCAGATTCTCTGACTAAGCATCAGGATGACAAAGTCAAGTCATCTTTGGGAAAACTGTTTCCCCTCCCATGATTAGATACTATTATAGCTGTAATTTTTAAAATTTATTTAAGGCTACTTTCTCTTTTATCTTTAGAATATTTCATCTTCACTTTTCCTCTAGTTGATATATGTATACATGTTATCTATCAGATCTATGAGTGCTGTACATGAGGGAAGAGCCTGTTCATGTCACTGGTGCCAAGATGTCAATTAACATTCAGGTTCACCTGGAATTCTTTCAGTACTTATTGGTGGATTTATTTTTGTTACAAGATGTTGGGGAAATACAGGAGATAAATAAGATCTTCAAGGTTGGACATGTTATTCCTTGCTCTGCTCCTTGGAATGCATGCCCCTACCTGCCTGTCATGTTGGCTATAGGTTGTTAGAGAAATAGTAGGAGGTATAAGGTGTTTTGTAAACATCACCCTGGGAGGGGAGTTTTGTGACACATATCCTGTGGTTCAAAGTGCCTCCTTGGGCAACGCTAAAGCCCACCTTAGGTTAAGTCCTACCAGGTGGACAGGCAATGTGATGTGAATAAAACTGTCTGCCATATGAGTTTCCATACTTTTTCTATTAACCCTGGACCTCATTAGGAACATAAAGAGTTCCTTAAGATCTTAGCATGATTATCAAAATAGAGTCCAGGACTGAGTAACATTAGCATGAATGTTATCATTGGTAGATGATAACAAATTAATGTGTTACTTTGTCTGCATGTTACGGTTCTGGAATGAAATTCTTAGAGACCTTATGCCTAATGCAAAAGCTAGAAGACAAATTTGAAATCAGGCCTGCCTTTTATCTGCCTTTAAATGAGATCTTAGAAAGACTATTCATTTTCTCTGCATTCCCCCATAGTCTATGAAGCCAGACTTTAGGAAAAATATGACAAATGAACTATGTTGTGAGTGAAAGTTAGAGACTGTGAACCAAGCTATCAGTTTCTGAGAAAAGGAAATAATAAAACTTTGTATAGTTTGGTTTAGCAACAACAACAAAAGGTCAGAAAGCCCATTACAAGGTGATGTCTCAAATAATTTGTTCCCACGGAGTTTGTGGTCCCATAAAACTTGCCTATAACATAAACTAGATCATCAAGTACTCTGGCCTAGAGAGAAGGCAGTTTTCCATAATTGGCAAGAGTGTTTGAAGGGCAAGCTGTGAGTGTAGTGCTGGGAGGTTAGAAGTTGGCATGAAAAGCTGGTGTGTAAAAGAGATAGTGATGTAAAAGAAAGCTACAATTGGGAGATGAATAACACCTTGATGTAGTGATTTCTTATTGCTGGTGTTTGTTTAAAGAAATAGACAAAATGCCATTAAATACCTTGCCAGGGCTTTTGTTGTCATTTTGCTTTGTTGTTGTTGTTTTAGTAACATCTGGAATTTCTTTATAAAGAAAATTGAATGATATATTCTTAGGACAACATGTAAACCCAAATTTTCACACACCGTTCCTCCCAAAACCTACATAAAGAGCTCCTTAAGATCTTATTCTGCTTCTAACAAGATGGCAGACTATATCATGAAACACTGTACACCCAGCCTTCAAATGAAAATGTTAATACACCATTTCAGTGAACTCAAAGTTGATGTGAATCAGTAAACCTCTTGCAATGGAAGGACTGGCCGTTTAGATGAAGGAGGTGCCTGCTGGGTCCAGGACCAAGATTATGTGTTTTTACTGAGGTGGTGAAATTCAAAATGTCAAGTATTAAAGGGAAATGCAAGACAAGCTCTAAAATGACCAGTCATGTAGAAACTTAACTCACTAAGTTTATGAAAAAGATAGCACTAAATAAATAAGTCCTAATTTATCATAGTGAATCTTGTAACAGCAGCATTTCCACCATGCTTGACTATGTTCAATACAAACTCAAAATGGCCACACTTGCAAAGCATATTTCTTACTGAATCCAGCTACATCCTATTTATGCAACTTGAACCCATGGGAGAACTATAGACAATTTATATGACAGTTATTTCACAGTTTTTTTTCTTTGGCAGCTAGAAGACTCATCAGTTATTCAAGAACACAACACATTATGCATAATTATTTCATTTCTTTCCCCTTTGCAAAAAAAATCATTCACATATCAGTATAGAACATATAAACAAAGAAATATCCTTGTCAGGATGTCTACAGAAAGTTAAAAGAAAATTCTTACAAACATTGCGAGTAGACATTACTATGTATTGTTTGCTTTGTAATTTAAGGAAAACAATGCCAAAATCAAAAACACAGTGAAGAACTATTTTCATTTATATAAAGTTTTTTTAAAAAAATTTCAAAAGGGAATTTTACTGTGTGAAGTTTAAATCATATAAAATTTAGATATAAATTTTCATAATATAATTTAACCTGGATCAATCACTAACAGGATTACTTTAGGAAAATTACTAAATTTCTATTAGCTGCAGTTTCTTCATCGGTAAGTTTTATAAATTAACAATCACACTCATTTTTGTCATACAGTAATAATTAAGCTAAAATGAGATAATGTATAAAATGAAAGTACTTTACAAACAATATAAAAGAAAGATATCTGTACTGCTATCAAGAAACAAGACAAAAACAGTTAAGAAAAAATGTTATGTAAAAATTACTTGACAATTTTAGGAAACTTGCTTTCAAAGCATTAGTTGCTATGCCAACGTTTTCAGTTTGCACTTGGTCATATGTTTAGTTTAGACCCTTTAATAAAAGTAAAAAATGATACAAAATGCAAATTCATCTCTCTGCCATACCATAGCACGCTCAGAAAATCCTTCCATACCTATTGAAATTAAGAGGATTTAATCTTAACTGACCAAAGGCCATAAATATAAGTTTATAATTGTAGTAAATTGTAAATGTTCCTTAGTTTCTTCATTCCTAGAATAAATTTTTGTTTCTGGAAGACTTTTCAAGCAAAGAAAAGAAAATCAATAACTATACTGAACTATTTTTGTTGGGTTTTCTAGTTTATGTTGTTGTTGTTATTGAGGCTGTTTTGTAAGATTCTGTTTCCTGGGTGCTTTTTTGTTTTTTGACTCTAGAATAGGAATTGGCTGTTAAATTCCTTGTTTTGCCAAAGCACATAGGCAAAGGAATAAGCAAACTAGGAGCTATGCATCGAGTATAGGTAAATTACTAATGGATTTTAAAAGTTGAACAGTAATACTTACAAAATGACATGCCAAATGTCTATATGGTCTGAAATGGAATGAATAGCATATAATTAAAACTGTGGGCTCTGAAATCAGATACATTAAATTCAAATAAAGGCTTTGACACTTACTGTGTAATCTCTGACAAGCAATTTGCTCTCTAACACTTAATTTCCTTATTGTTACTATGAGGATAACAACAGTGCCTACCTCAAAGAGTTGTGAGGGTTGAAAAAAAAAAAAAGAATCCGAGGAAAGCACTTAGACACCAGATACACAGAAAGCATTTGGTGAGTATTAAATAGTATATGATACAGTTTAGATATTTGTCTCCTACCCATGTCTCATATTGAAATGTAATCCACAATGTTGAAGGTGGGGCATGGTGGGAGGTGTTTGGATGATGAGGGCAGATACCTCATGAATGGCTTGGGCCATCCCTTTGGTGATAAGTGAGCTCTCGCACTGAGTTCACAGATTTGGTCATTTTAAAGTGTGTGGCACCTCCCCTCCCACTCTCTCTTGTTCCTACTTTCACCGTGTGAAGTACCTGCTCCCTCTTTTTCTTCCACCATGTGTAGAAACTTCCTGAGGCCTCCTGAGAAGCAGATGCTGCTTTCTGTACAGCCTGCAGAACCAGGAGCCAATTAAACCTATATTCTTTATAATTACTCAATCTCAGGTCTGTCTTTTCTTTTTTTTTTTTTTTTTTTTTGACAGAGTCTCACTCTGTCGCCCAGGCTGGAGTGCAGTGGCGCGATCTCGGCTCACTGCAAGCTCTGCCTCCTGGGTTCATGCCATTCTCCTGTCTCAGCCTCCCAAGTAGCTGGGACTACAGGTGCCTGCCACCACGCCAGGCTAATTTTTTGTAATTTTAGTAGAGACAGGGTTTCACAGTGTTAGCCAGGATGGTCTCAATCTCCTGATCTCATGAGCCGCCCGCCTTGGCCTCCCAAAGTGCTGGGATTACAGGCATGAGCCACTGCCCCCCGGCCAATCTCAGGTATTTCTTTATAGCAATGCAGTAACAGCCTAATGCAGTATATGTATATAGAAATATAGGATAAAAAGGTGTATTTTTCCACAAAATTTTTGACTTGGGATTTCAATTTCAGTTGTAGAAAAATCAACATGAGGTCCCTGTTAAAATCAGTTAAAATGTCAAATCAGTGGACCGGTTCAACTCTCTACTATATTGTTGCTTTTCACTATATACACATATATTTCTGTATATATTTTTTGTGTGTGTATGGAGGTGTGTGTCTATCTGTATAATATACACATACACTATATATACATACATATATACACACACAACATCACTAGATATAAAATACACATATATGGGACAAATTTATCTTAATGGCAGGAAGGTCATAGCAATGCAGAAATCGGGAATGCAGATTATAGAAGCTGTGCAGTTTTTCAATGGCGTCATTTGACTTTTCAATGCTTCCTTAATATGATTTGTGGCCAATGAAAAAGCAATTGTACATTGATTCTAGATACAGCATAATGGCAAAAGAAAATTATTCAAACTGAAGTAAGGTGGCATGTGTATGGCACAATTTAAAGCCATGGTAAACCTTGCTAACTGAGTTGGAGATGAGTAAGAATGCTTATCAGGTCAAGTGAAGGCAGACACTATTGAAAAATCTACTCATTGCTAAATGGCCAATAGTGGTAAGTTTTTAATGAAGAATAACTTTTGGTTTTGAGCTTCTATTTATTTATTGTTTTTCACATTTAATATGTCAGTGGAAGAAGAAATGAGCTCTCTAACTTAAATTAGAAAATAGAAAACTGCCCAGATGTATTATTCTGTTGGTGCAAAAGTATTTGCGGATTTTGTCTTTACTTTTAACTATTGTAATAAATACCAAATTTCATTGTCTTTCTTGTGTGTGTGTTTTTTTTTTTTTTTTTTTGAGACGGAGTCTTGCTCTGTCATCCAGGCTGGAGTGCAGTGGCGCGATCTCCACTCACTGCAAGCTCCGCCTCCCAGCCTCACGCCATTCTCCTGACTCAGCCTCCCGAGTAGCGGGGACTACAGGCGCCTGCCACCACGCCCGGCTAAATTTTTGTATTTTTAGTAGAGACGGGGTTTCACCATGTTAGCCAGGATGGTCTCGATCTCCTGACCTCGTGATCCTCCCGCCTCGGCCTCCCAAAGTGCTGGGATTACAGGCATGAGCCACTGTGCCGGGCCATCTTTCTTGCTTTTTTAAAAAAAGTGGTGTCAAATGGATGTAGTTTCAGGGTGCAATTCTTGGCAGTTTGTTTTGAATTTTTAAGATTTTTTTAAGGGTTTTCAACCTGAAAGGATAACTCTCAGAAAAAAACACATTAGCTGAATTATTTACATCAATGGTTAGTTATTACTTATATTGCATTTATCTAAAACATATGCCTATCTTAGAGACTGTAGGTTAAGAGTATTTATCAATATCTGCAAAGTCCTTTGAGATACGTTTTACCAAAGTGTAAATTACATCAATGGATGACAAAACAAATAAGAGTGTCTTTAGTGAAGCAAAAACATAAAAGAATTAAAAGCTAAAAGCATTTGAACACATTTTAAACATTATTGCTTGCATTTCCTGAATTAGTGTTTAGTTTTGAGGCAGTTGGGAGAACTGAGTTTGGAAATATTCATGTATTAATAGCACTCATATTTCTCTTACTATGGCTTAGAGCACTATAAATGTCTGAGATTTTATATACATCAGAAGCAAACACGGCCATATTTTCCCTCTAGAAACAAATCTAGGCATTAATATAATTTTAAAATGGCATTCACTATTCTCATACATTGCTAAATTAGATGACGTGTGTGTGTGTGTGTATTTTTTAATGAATTGTTGACTTTCAGCTGCTGAGTAATGGCTGCTTCTGCAGCATTTCCACTAAGGATAAATGGAGGTTTTAACCTCTTTGCTAGTTGTTTAAAACTCCTTTACATTTTCACAAAACAGCCCATTTTTCATCACTAGGAAAAATATGAAATTTCAACCATGCTACTTTTTACTCACAGTAAATCAGTATGTGTCATAAGAGCAAAAAAGAACGTAATATCACCCACTATCATGGACCTTTCCTTAGAGCAAGTCCCAGAAGACATTGCCAAGTTCAGTTGCTATAGCAACAGAGCTTTGGTGCCTCTGTTGCTTGGTTTGTTTCAGAGAGTTGATTTTTACCACACAGGCATAATCCTGAAGAATTTTTATGCTAAGGAAGAAATTACACAGAGTCAATAACAATGTGTGTGACCTTTCTATTGATCTGTGATGATTTAATTTAAAAGTAGTACAAAAGAGGTAACGCCATAACATTTCAAATCCCTTTGCTGACTTCCAATTAAATTATTCATTGTCTTTTCTTTAGGCCCCTCAAGTACTCATATTTCTTAAACTAGAAAAATACCCTTAAGCCACTGGAGCATCAGTATGGAATTTCATATTATTTTATCCAACTGTGAAGTTCTGCTATGAAAATGTCTTGACGTAATACCAGTCTACTTAAAAAATAACTACAATTAGCAAGAGAAGACTCAACAAGACTATACTGGCAATATGGGAGAATTATCTTCTGATTTCTACTGAAAAGATATCAGGACAGATAGCAATATGTCTTATTATAGAATTCTAGTTAATTTTGCCTATTAAGGAGATAGACCACATAAAGAATTTTATACAGTGTCCATCATACAGTAACAAAAATATTATCATACTTTTTATCCTGTCATAATATAGTCAGGCAAATATATTATATATCTTTATATTAGGCACTATTGATTATGCAATTGAATGCCCTTTGTATTCTGAATACTTTTAAAGTAAAAATTGTGTAAAAATACTTTACTGTGGTTGAGCATGAAATATATTATAAAAGGTACGGATTATAGAGGAATAGCCTTTTGAATAAGATATTTGCATTTAATGGACATGCCACAGGTGGCAGCTTGGAGTGGAATGTGTTATAGGTTTGGCAAGTCACGGCTTTGACTTTTATTTATTTTACTACTTACTTAAGAACTTGTCTAAGACTTTATTTTTTCACCTGTAATAAAAAGATAAAAACAATTTCCAACTTGTATGGTTTAGAAAGAATCCTGTGATATAAATATAAACATAAAGCAGCTGGTAAAATGCCTGGAACTAACGATCCTTATTAAATTGTAGCTGTCTTTTCTTTAAAGGTTTTCCAGTCATGTCCTTGAAAATCATTTCCAAATGGAATTTGAAGGTAAAAATGAGAACAAATTAAATATTCCTTAATACCTTAAAAATATATGAGTTTTAATTGTGGCAAGATGTGGACAACTTTCAATATAAATTCTACGTTACAAATTATTCCATTTGCTTCAATTGAAAAATTGACAATGTCTTTCTCAAACTATGTTTCTATGACCTCCTAGCACAGGAAGATGCTCTGGGGGATAAAAAGGTGGGAGGGAGACTATTTCTATGGTTAAATACATTTGGAAAATGCTGAACAATATATTTCCCTCTAGGAGCTTACAGATCACATTAGTATATTGAATCATCCAAGAAATTCCAGGTAAAGTGATCAATACTGCTTAGTGGTAAAAAGTGTAAATTTAGGAGTTAAGCTGCCAGGATTTAGTGCCCACTTCCAATGCTTATTACCTTAGAACTTTGAGAAGTTACTCAACCTCAGTGTCTCAGTTTCCCCATCTGTAAAATGGAAATGGCAACAAAATTTTCCACACGAGTTTGGGAGGTTATAATGAGATATATCAAGTGTTCTGATACAGGCTAACAAAGGCAATTATCAGTAAATAAGAGCAATTAAAGAAACCTGTTTCAACTCTTAACCATGTTAACTTTTCTTTACAAATAATATCTTTGAACATCTTCTGGAACTATTATTCTTGGGAACACACTTTGAACAACCCTAAGGTACAATATTAGGGTAGTGATAAATTGCAATTAAGTAAAAAAGTATTCATTACATTAGTGAGCAAACCAAGTAGCACAAAATGTTATCTACCTCACAACATGTGACCCCACTGGCTGCTACTTTGTCAGAAATTTTTATTATCAGAACATTAGAGCAGCTTAGTTAAGTGTAAAGACCTTATCACATAGATGTTCTATTCACTGGGGCTGTCTGCATCAATTTCATAAATTAGCACAGATAAGTTTATCATATTAGGTTATTTTCCTGTCACTAAAAACTGAGCCCTAAAGGAATGGAACACCAAATGGTTAAAACTGTAATGATTAGTAGAGAAAAAACTGAGTACGTAGATCACTGATAGGGTCTGCAAAGATAAGGAAAGACAAGGCATATTATCCAGACAGTAGATAAACATTTGCATATTTCCAGGTGCTAATCCTAAACAATATCAATTTCCAAAATGGAGAGAGAAAATAGTAAAGGAAGACAGCTTCATCTAACGAAAAATATGCTATAAATTCACAACAATATGCAAAAATTCTCTGTAGTCTAAATAATACCATGACTCCAAAAAACCTCCCCACCATTTTCCGGAAGATAGGAAGCTCAGCAAAAGGACGATTCAAATGAGCAGTCTGCTAATTAACCTGACAACTTTCAGGGGGCTTTTAATTTATTCTCAAATTTTTAACTGTATCTGTTTGCTGGTTTATCTTAAAGAGTTCATATTTTTAAAATGATCATCAGAAATTTGCAGAACAGAAAAAAACACACACTTATAATTCTGTGTCCTTGACAAATAAAAACTATTTTCTATTATTCCCATTTTCTTTGTCTTTATCCTAATCATTTCTACACAGAGCTATTTTATATGTAAATATAATTTAAAAGCCTCTTTTTTTCACTTACAATGACGTCTTAAGCATTTCCTTCCAACAATACATAGAAGTCTTCAAAATGATCATTTTTAGCACCTGACTGCTAATATGCTTTCATGATCAGACATGCAAATGATTTTGAATTGTGTTGTTGGTACACTGAATCCCTTCCTATATATTGTTCTAAAGTGATTTTCAAACTTCAAGACACGTATGAAACACCTGGAGGACTTATTAAAACACAGGAGGCTGGGCCCTACCCTCAGAGTTTCTGATTTAGTAAGTCTTGGGGGAGCCCCAAGAATTTGCATTTCTAACAAGTTTCCAAATGATGCTGATGCTGCTAATCTTTGGCCATTTTAAAAATTACTGTTGGAAGAGACTGTGTGCGGTGGCTCATGCCTGTAATCCCAGCACTTTGGGAGGCCAAGGCAGGCGGATCACCTGAGGCCAAGAGTTTGAAGCCAGCCTGGCCAACATGGTGAATTCCTGTCTCTACTTAAAATACAAAAAAAAAAAAAAAATTAAAAATTAAAAATTAGTTGGGTGTGATGGCACACACTGTAATCCCAGTTACTTGGGAGGCTGAGTCACGAGAATCGCTTGAACCTGGGAGATGGAGGATGCAGTGAGCCGCAGCACTGCACTCCAACTTGGAGTACTTAGGTAGAACATAGCCATCAAATTGGAATTGATAAGTCAAATACCACAGACATTATTATTGCATCTAAGACATATTTCTGAAGTCCCTTTTTACAGGCTCATTCGGATTTCAATTGCCAAGTGACTTCTTGATACTTGAAGCCTATGTAGATACCAACTGGCTGAATAAACAAATGAACAAGAGAAAATTCTCTCCTCCCTGAAATCAAGACATTAGTCCTGAGATCCACCTATTTACATTTCAAAGATACGTATTATGGTTGAATGGGAATAATCCAAATCTCTGTTACTGCAGAAATCAGCAGGTTTTATCATCGCTCTCCAAATTCAAAGTCACTGAAAAATAACTGAAATATTTATATCTTGGAGGAGAGTACATTTGCATCTGCACAATATAGATAAAAATTAGCTGCATTTGATAGTTCAAAAAAACAATGTTGCTCTTTGGAAAGTACCAGGCAAAAATTTGGCTTTGACAAATTATTTTTCATAAGCTAGAAACAAAAAAAAATTCCCATTTGGCAATGGATTATTAGGATGTTTTCCTAAATCCTCAGAGGTTTTTCTCTGTACTAAAGGATTCTTAACATTTAGGCATGGATTAATCCTCACCTGTAAATGGAGAAATATGAACATAAACAAGCCTGTCTACAAAAGTACATAGATGCCTCTATTAATACATAAGTACACATTAGATAGCCATGTATGGGAAGTATCTATTCATACATTGGTTTCCAGAAACCCACAGAGAAGACATAAGCTTAGTAAAGATATTCTCTGCAGAAAATATCTTGCCGGTCTTCCTTTGAAATTTGCAGGCATTCTTATTTTTTCATTCATAGTTGTTGTTACTGTATCTGTTTGAATGTATAGGGAAGATATGTTCATATACATACACATAATCATAAGTCGACACATAAAGTGATTAGGTGTGGTCAACAAACCTTGTAAGGTGGTTAGCAATGGAATTGTTAACTCTGGCTTAGTTAAGCATCAGTCAAGAGTTAACGGTGTTAGGCACAGGCTTATCAAAAGAATCTTGTATCTATGACTTTCTCTTTTTTATTTTTATTTTTTGAGACAGAGTTTTGCTCTTGTTGTCCAGGCTGGGTGCAATGGCATGATCTTGGCTCACCACAACCTCCGCCTCCCGGGTTCAAGCAATTCTCCTGCCTCAGCCTTGCAAGTAGCTGGAAATACAGGCATGCGCCACCAAGCCCAGCTAATTCTGTATTTTTAATAGAGGTGGGGTTTCTCCATGTTGGTCAGGCTGGTCTCGAACTCCCAACCTCAGGTGATCTGCCCGCCTCGGCCTCCCAAAGTGCTGGGATTACAGGCGTAAGCCACTGTGCCTGGCGTATCTATGACTTCCTAAGGAACAATTCTTACTGAGTTAGTGTTCTGGTAATTGTTTTATCTTTAAGTAAAGGTAAACAGTCTCATTAGCCTTAAGTGACCCTGAATTGTTCTTTGCATTGGACAGGTTCATTATGACTATATGAATACACTGCTGCTCTCAGGGTGAACAACTAACTAGGGGACAAATGTTAAGACACAATGTATGTGTCTTTGTATGTATACTTTATAGAATAATATACATAAATACTGTCAGTAAATATGACCATATTAGGCAGCCTCAAAAAAGATGTGACAAAGTTTAAAATACGCCCATGTGAAAGATGCAAATTTAAGAAATGCAAGAACTGCAATGAAGACACTATGAGGCAGTTGTTCACCTAGTATGTGTGAGAATTTGACTATAGGCACTTACTACTTAATCCAAGTGTTCAAGGAAATACAGTTAAAACATTAGCAGTGACAACCATATGATCATTTGAAAACCAATTCAATACCTATGAGATTTTTTGAGTAGTAACTGCCAGTTCCTTACATGAGTAAGGAGCAGAATGGCAATCAATTAAATATAGTCCCTACCACAAATTGAAAGTACTAGCATAAGCATATGCACATCAAGGAGACACGTTTAGTTTTTCTAGTTAATACAGAGGAGGAAATAGGGAAAAATATACAATTCAAGGCACATGTGACCTGCCTATGAAATTTTAATTTTTAAGCCTCCACGGATAACCAGACACATAGACAGGAGCCTTTTTTAGAATCATGTTACTCCTTCAGGGTGGAAATGAACTCATGACAAGCCAAAGGATAAGTATTTCAATCAATATATGTTCAAGAATGTTTTCCTTTTTTGACAAATAGTTTTGGTTTGTAATTTAGGCAGTGATAGAAATTTATCTTTGCTAAAAATTAAGTTTTTAAAAAATGTTTCATTTTAAAGGGAAATGTTATAAAAATAGTAAAATTGTATGTGGATAGTATAAAAATGAAGAGAATAAATGATTAACGTTCATTAAGACACTATTCTAAAACATGTCATAGTAGCATGATGCCATTTCTTGCTGGACTAATCAGTGAATAACCACATCACAGTTAACTCTCTTACTGCAGGTTCACCTGAAACATTAGAAGTAAGAAATTGAGTGTGCACAATATGTTCTTATGTATTAGTTGATATTAAATTAATATCCCTAAGAAATTTGATACGATTTTTTCAGTACAGCAAATCTCAATTTCTCTATAAATAATGCATGAATAGATTTAATCAAAAGATAACTATTTCTTGAAAAGAAAACCGGAATATCAAAAAACCTGCCTTATATAGTAAGGACTATAAAAACATGTTATTCACAAATGTGGACACTAAAATCCTTGATAAATGACTAAATTTGCATCTGAAATCACAGATGCAAATAAACATATGTAATATATATTTTTGACTGAAGATATTAGGTTACATTGCAGGAAGAAGTATATAATTTATTAATCATGTGCTTTATTAACACTTTTATTACAAAAAGGAATAACTGTTTAAACAAATGACTCTCTCTGTTCTGATTCTAAGCTCTGGAGCCTAATATTCTAAAGGAGACTGATTATCAATTGAGAAAGGTCAACCCGGTAACATTTAAACACATCTGTGGAGATTCTAGATCACTATTACTTAATGTACTAACGTGACAGCAGGCAGTTTGACTTAACAAAATACGTATGCTATCCTTGCAATAAAGAACAAAAGAACAATAAGCAACTCAGACAACTGCCTTTCCTAGTGAGGCCATCTATGCAGATCTGTCTCATACTCCAATAATAACACATTGTTATAGCCTTTTGCTGCTATTCCAAAGCAGAATAGCAATTATTTCCTGGAAATTTAAGAAATATATTAGTAAATGCTAATCTAAAATTAGATTAAAATTCAAAATCATTAACATTATATTTTAAGGCTAAAATTATGATTAAACTTTCTTTTTTCAACTACATGTTGCAGAGCCTTTAAAAAGACCTGTTATACCAATAAGTTTTGGTCAAAAGTAGAAATTAAGAAAACTTTACAAGGGCAAAATTTCAACAGAGTCATTGCAGATTTGAGTATTGTGAGAATACACATTGCTGGTACTAGATGTACATATTCAAATCATTCTATTCTACAAAACAGCAGGATATTTTTTAACTTTTTCAACTGAGGAAAGAATACAGCTTTTTAAAAAAACATCACAACCTCTGTTCCTTTAGAAATGACTAAACCATAAAGCAGAAAATTACTTTTATTTACAACTGCAGATTTCTAGGAATGTATCTCTATTTTTCATTTTCTTTTCTTTACTTTTTTTTTTTTAAAAAAAGAATTATTGGTCTTAGTAAAAGCCACAAACTTACTTTGAGAGATTAAATTATCTTGATTCTTAGCAAAACATAACACAAGTGGAAAGCCTTCTTCATCTATTTGATCTCCATGGTGTCTTTGGTGTATATGCGTTTTGGTATATGTACCAAGAGAAAACAGTTGTATTTAGCCTTCAGTAGTACATTATAATGTATGTTACTTTAAAAAAATTCATACCATGTATCTTTAAACGTAAGCACCATATGGAAGTTCCTGCTCTTATCTGTCATATTTCCCCTAACTCAAATTCTGAATCTTCCCATAAAAACAAGATAAGTGAAAAGTAAAACTTTACCCTAATGAAGAGGATCTTTTCTCCCACTCGGTATCTTCCTTGGGAGAGCCGCTCCACACAGAACTTGTTTGGGCATTTGCAAGGAGGATCTTCAGAAATTCGTTTCACCTGAAATAGAAGAGCAGGCACATTCATTTGTCTTAATTAGGTTGCATTTATGCTAATTTGCTCCAAGGACTCCACGGCCCCTGAACCCTTAATGACTTTAAACTTGTTCTTTATCTGTGGACATCATGTGAGCATAGGAATATCACATTAAATCATAACCATGTAAAGTTCAGGCCCCAAAGACATCTGAAGGCAAATGACTGCACTAAGGCATAAGCTAGCTAATGACAGTGATGATGCTGGAGGATAATGAGCAGGAAACCAACTGAAATTATAGACTATACATAATCAGCTGGGTTCCTACTTTTGGAAGACTAAAAAGACCATGCACATTTGGGTTGTCAAGGTCGACCTATTGAAAACCAGAATAGAAAGTATGTTAACATAGAGTTTATGTTACTTCAGTATAATTTTAATTATATTAATTTTACCCAGTTTCAAAATAAATGAGAGTGAATTTAACAAGTTGTTTTTTTAAGGAGACTATTGTTTCATCTTATTTTGAACTCTAAGATTTTCTCTAAGAATTAATCTCTCATATACTCAGATTTACCCTGCAACTCACTCCATCTCAGTAATTCCTACCTATCAAACCCTACTTCTTTGACCATGTTTTATAGCTTATGTGTGTTCTATGTAATTGATGCTTGAATATCAGATTTTTATCCCTGTTATATCTATTCTCCCAGTCTTTTAAAAATACATAATCTAAATGATATGTGCATAAAGCTTACGAATAGTTGTGATTACTAGACGATAATATAATAGTCCATGATTTTAGGAACAATTTTATGTTTATGTTTTCCCTGATGGGGAACCACCCACTCTGTCTGCTCTTCAACTAACCAACCAACCAAACAACCCAAAACAATAATCTCCTGTGTTTTGAGGAAAAGTTTCCATGGAAGAAACAGAAAGCCGTAAATGATGTGCAGTTTGAACTTAGAAGCTAGATAGAACAAATTTAGAAATTGGCCTGGATTTTCCTCACCCGAATTCCTCCACAAAGATGTCATGGGGTCTACATTTATGTCATGAAAGAAATGCAATCATTCCTTCAAATAATTCAATTTTTGACTTTAATCAGCCTTCTAAGCAAAAACTGTGCAGAGATTAAACATGAACTCAATTGAATGTTAATGTAAAGGAATTAAACAACTTGTTTTTCCTAGAATAAGAAATGTTCCAGAAAGTTTGAAAGCATAAGACAATAGAAGAATAACCAAAAAAAGGGAAAAAAACCCTGAAATTAAATTTATCTCATAAATTTATCGCATGTACAATTATGACTCAATGAGGATGTATACAAAGAGAACCAACACTATATTGGGGAGAAAAGAACAAAAGAACCAACTTTAGTATATACATTGCCATTAGTCCTTTTTGCCGTCCTTAATTTTGCTGACATATAAACCTATGGCTTTTGGCACTTATTTTTATCACAGCATATTGTATCTCATTTAGTGGTTAACCTTAATGTCTTCTTGCTAGACTGAGTTCCTTTGGAGTTAAGATGGTATTTCATTATATTTTAAAATCATTGATATAAAGCACATCTTAATGGCAAATAAATATTCATTAAATACACATTGACTAAATAGATATATAAGAACATGAATCTATACAGGCCACAGGGGGAAATTAGAGGAACAAAATAATCATGGATTCAAAGAACCTTAGAAATAGCTTTCATCAAAAAATGAGAAAACTACTTAACATTAAGTTAGTGATTAGGGCAATTACTTTGTGTTCCGAGTTTGTTCTGTCATATTATACTTGGTCTATAGATACATTCACCCCAACACTAATAGATACCTGTTCTAAGAGATTTTTTGAAAGGTTATTTCTGAATGGGACGATGATAATAAAACAAGATATATAAAAGTTGAATAAAGATCACATCATTTCCTTCCAATAATGCAGAACCACATTCTAGGACTGAGGGTAGGGTCACAGGACCAATGAATGTTGTCTATAGTTCCTGTTTTCAGTATTTCTCTATGTGTATCTCTTTCTATATGTGTTTATAAAATATGTTTAAATATAAATGTGTGTATATACATGTAAAATATGTTTATGCCATTGCTAGAAGTGGTACCGTTTTCCTTATCACCACAAATAAGGGCTTCCATGAGGAAAGCAAGGATGAAGAAAGGGAGGGGCATTGGGAGAAGGGGTCGATCATCCAGAAGAAAATCAGACTGACAGCATCAAGAAAGCACATGGCCTGAGGCCTGAACTTTAGGAGGATCATGCTTGGCACAATTTTGCTGCCATGTGGTAATTAACCAAAGAGTAAATTGATGTTCAACTGGTTCCTCCACTAAAAAATGACAATCACAAGTCTGTATGGAAAGTAATTCCATTTTGCAGTCTTCTTAGACAAAAGACAGAAACTCTTGGTATCAAATGAAATAAAATACAAGAAACATTTTCTCAAGTGGCCTGCCCTTCTCAAATGCCTTTCTAGCTTTGAAAATGGAGTTGATTTTAAAAGTCAAGGGCTGTTTTTGTAGTTGTATGAGAGGTGGAAGCAGAAATGGAAGAAACAAGGCCAGACTGTGGCCACTGGAAATATATTGTTAAGTAAACAGTGACTGATGACATCTGTGCTTCTTACATTACCTAGGGAAAAGTCAGTCTGGCAGGAGTTCTTTTTTGGCTAGGAACCCAGCCAGTTTTCTGCTGAAATGGGATTTCAAGAGGAGCCTGATTACTCAGAATTATACTATCTCTCATCCCCAGACTGAGGAAGTTGATGGAGAAGAGGAAGAAAGTAAGAATGATTTCTGAGAACTGTATTCAACTCATTGTGTGAGAACTAGCTCGCGAAGAGGAGAGCTAAACCTGACTCCACCGTTTTATCACAGCTGAATCACTCTATCAGGACATCTGGAGAATAAATTAATCTGAATGGAAACCACTGTGTTTCTTTCATGATATCTTGATTAAAGAAGGTGATGTATTTTCCACATAAAGGGTCACCTATTTTTTCCCACTATTCCCCTAAGTATCAAACAAAGAAATGTGAAGAAACATTGAAGGTTTCAAAACTGGCAGTTATTGCTGAAACTGTTCACTGGAATATAATATCTTAACACAGATCTGCTTCTTTTGCTTTCTCTCTTTTTTCTTCATTTCTTCTTGTTTTTTTCCCCTTCTTTTACTCCTCCTCTTTCTCTTTTTCCTCCTCCTTTTCTTTTTTGGGGTGGCAGATAATAGCTTTCCCAGAGTAAAATTAGCCAATATTATTAACTAAACACAGAAACTCTGCAAGCAATCTCTATTTTATATTTCTATTCTAAAACCCATGTTGGAGTACATCATTTTCAACCCCAAACTGCTATATGTGCCTCACATTCAGTGAAGCAGTTACTATAGGAATAATTTCCTTTTATATTAGATGTATTAATTTCTGATTTAAAACATTAGTGAAGCTGAAATTACTTTTCTCTCTGCTCCACTGTTCCTGAAATAAAACACTTCAGTAAAAAAAACCTATCAAACAGAATGCAAATAGTTCAGTGCAGTTTTCCCCAGTGTAAAATGAAGGAATAAGAGACTTCTGTGGTCAAATAAGTTTAGAAGATTCCAGGTTAAACAAGATCTTATTATGGAACTCACTAGAGCCTTTGATATGCCAAAGTTTATCACCAGACTCTGGATGAGGACTACAGTCCTAATCTATATATAGTAAGTTGTATTTCTCAAACTAATTTAACCGTGGTGTGTTTGATCAAACATTGATTGAAAAATGCCATTTTAAAGACTTGTGAAACATAATATTCTAGCTGACAAAATTACAGAAATATCCACATTGTATATTTCCTACATTTGATTAAAACTTTGAGCAGATGTTTATGTTCTAAATTCTGGTAAACTTTAAAGAAGGTTTAAAGCTCCTGAGAAATCCATTCCATTGTTCTCAACTGAGAGCATACAATTTGGGAGTAGGGGAGAACCACCATGTATTGACTGACTGGCTTACTATTGTATGGAAAATCTTTATTTCACTCTCTTTTTCTGAAGTCCTTTTCATAGTTTTCCTATCACCTTCTTGCCCTCTCTTCTTTTTCTCCCCATCTCAAGGATTGCCAGATAGGGGACAAGCTAGTGAAGAAAGAAAATCATCCTAGCTACTTCTAGGTTCACAGAAATAGCTTCAAGTGGCAGCATCTCCACCTTCTAAAAATCTACAGTAGAAATGAAAGGTGCATGCATTTCCAGAGCATGTGGCCAACACGGATAAACAGAATAAGGGAGAAGGTTAAACCTTAATTAGCTACATTGATAATTTATCCAAAAAACACAGTACTGGATGTAGATCGATAAAATATGGTCTTTGTCTTTGAGTACAAAGTCTGCACCTTGAGATGAAAGGACATTTATACCCAAAAAGGTAAATGCTTCATTAAACAGATACAAATACTTGGCAGCACCAAGGAATGATTTGCCAGTTATACCTGGAATGAGAGATACCAGAAAAATCTTTATATAGGGGGTAGCGCAACCTGAATTTTAAAAGATGGAAAGGTGTTTAAAAGTAGTGTAACAGGTGAGTAGGCAGAAGTATAGTGAGAAAGCAACAGTGGCTTCATCAAAATTCAGGGACGAATGCAGCAGACAAAATAGCCAGAAAACACACAGTAGGCCAGAACATGGAGGGCTATGGACTATATGACATATGAACGAGCTTGGATTTCACCCAAATGTTATAGAGCACCCTATATAATTTTAATCAAATCCAAAGTGCATTTAGTTTTATCCTTCTGGTAGCAGAAATGTTGTAGAGATGCATTTCAAGAATGGAGTGGTCAACAGTGTCAAATACCAGGAAGCAATCTCATAATTTCAGGACTAAAAAAATTCATTAGATCCAGTAATTCATTCAATAGGAGGATAAGAGGGACATTAGCCAGATACTCTTTAGTGGTCTGGAACCCTGACTATAAGGCATTTAAAAAAAATGAATGAAGGTGATAGCTGAAAGGAAATGGACTATAAGCAAGTATATTTGCCCCAGGGAAATATATTTATAACATAAAGACTAGAGGTACATCTTACCCTAAGGTAAGTCTAATAAAATAAGTATAATTGACACAGAAGAAAAAATGTTCTCATCAATATATAAACAATAGATCATTATCTACTATTAATATAATGTTACTCAATTTCCTTACAAAATAAAAAGTGAAATCCTATGAAAAGCAAGGTATATGACCAATTCTTCGAAAAAGTTATGTGATTTTAAAATCCTTTTCAGTAGCATTAAATCAAAATGTCTTGCCTGTTCTTCTTTAGTTCCTGAGTGATTGAACAGTTACCCAAAAGAAACCAAATTAAACTAGCTAAGATACCTTTAAGAGCTAACATGCTTGCTGCCCTTAACAGAAATGAGGGTTCTTAATCTATCAGACAAACTGTTATATTTCGGCTCATCTAAATCTGCAATATAGTTGATCGTGTCACATGGAGAAAAGCAAAAGTCAGAGAAATCTCTTTTTCTGCATCCTGTAGTGTCCAACCATTTTCCCAGCTCTTTTCTGCTCATATCCTGGAGGAAGAAACTCACAGCTACGGACCACCAGTCCTTTTCAGTTCTGCCTATTTTTACAGCTAGCATTGTGGTTGGTGCTAGTTTCTAAGGACTCTCCCCATGTATGTGAGACATACGTCACTCTAATGCCTCTGGCATTGCCATTTTCTATAAAATTAATAAGCAACTACAACTCCCACAATACAAACTTTGCATAAACAACATCCCAGTCACTCATGATTTATCTCCTTTATTAATTTTTTTTTACATTTGCACTTAAAATATATGTGGAGGGCATATGCACACACATACTCAAGCACACTACTTTTCATAACCAATAAACTACTTAACAGACAACCAAGGTCACTTGAGAGTTTTAATTCACCATGTTTGCTGTTATACCTAAAAACGGTTTACTGTGATTCTGTTAAAACATTTCCTAACTACCAAAAATTGTGACTCAAGGGCTCTGCTAAGTAGAGTGACCTTGAAGAGTTAGACAAAACTTTGTTGGAATCTAAGCTCCTCTCCTCCCCTCAGCAGGTTACTCAATTTCTATGTTTCCATTCCTCAAGAGGGAACCTGCCTTTCATATATGACAGCACTTGAAAAACAATGGTAGTCCATAAAAGGCACTTAACTTCTCTATCATATATTTACTTTCCCTTCTTTAACAATCCTCAAGATCTTGTTTTCAGACTTCTTATCTGTGAAAGGGGGAATGGTGATCCAGTGACAAAGAGACTTTCATGTTTTCAAATACAATTTTCAGGGAGTTGACTTATTATTCTAAAGTTTTAGATATTGGTCTGCAGCATTAAATGATACTTTATTTTGAACAACTAGTTCAGTTTTGAATCTCAAAATGAATTGTAGGACTGCAAAGTTTTTCATATGGGCTTAAAATAAATTTCAAGAAAATTGATATAGATAAAGATTAGACTGATACGAGATTGCACAGAATATGTTTTGTAGTGCAAGAAAGACTAACCGTTGGTAACAAGTCTGACTGATTTTACTTACTGCATCATCCAGTAAGTTTCCTGTACTCTTTTTTCCAGAAGACTTTGATGAAGGAGAAGGTGAAGGAGAAGGGGCAGAAAGTGTTTCTTCTTGTTCAATCTCTTTTTCCAGCTTTATCAAACCAGGAGGCTCCACACCATACCTTTAAAAAGACCCTGGATCATTACATATGCATAACTTATAATGATAAAATTACCATATATTACATGTGATGATGAGCACCATGGGAGTAAATCGCTGACTTAAATATAACATTCACTTTTTTTTCTGGCATTGAAATGGTAAGCTCTTGAATTAGCATCCTTCTAAGCAGAGGGAAAACATGTATACCTGCTGTGTATGCATACGTGTACATATATGGACACATATAGTATACTAAAAATAAATAAAAACACTCAATGCAATATATTAATGAAACAGCAACATGAATAACCATGTAAATTTGGTCTTCAGCATTCACATTTACCAGCTTTACTGATATTAGTGCTGTAATGAAACTATTTTGAACCTAAGTTTGTTAAAAATGGAAATACAAACAGAGGGTCAGACTCAAGTTTGCAAACAGCAATCCCCAGAAATAAACATCTTTAAATGATTTAGCAGAAAAGAATTAACTTTGAATATATTTCCTATGGGTCCAGAACATTGTACTATGGGTTATACAATGTCATAGGTTATGCTCCTAGGAATAGCATAATGAAAGCATATATATTGTTTTGGGAAACAACTGAGCATAGAGGAAACAGAGACATAATTTAGAGTAACAATGTATAAAAAATGTGTTTTGCAAATTATAAATGCCAGAAAAGTTCAAAGGGAGAGACATAGTTACTATCTCCTGTAATCATATATTTCTTTAGCTAAATATAAAAATTAGATTTGGTTTCTTAGGTACATATCAACTGTACCTAGGTGGGGGAGGCCAACAATAATTCTAGAATTTGAGAGTTGTGAAGGGTCTTGGGGATCATCAATTTACACCCTCTCACTTTTACAGATAATAGAGATCTAGAGAAAATATATAACTAGCAAGGAGCAGGATAAAGACTTAAATGCAGTTTCTCTGACTTTAATCAGGTGATTGGGTGTTAAAAAGGAGGGGAAAAGTCACTTGGAGATTTAAAAACATGTTTTTTTAAATCTACTATTATCTACTTTTTTATCTATTTAAAAAATATACAAAGTAAATAATCTATAGGTAGAGAATATGTTGACAATGTTTTAATACTTCTTATTGAACAGTATATGAAAACATCGTTAGATTTAACCTTAAGTAATTGTCCTATTCTAACTGCTTATTATTTTAACTGATATCATTACACGTATGTTCAGTACATACTCCGAGGGGAAAGCGATTTCCCTATTCTTGATGTTTTGTTTTTGCAGTGGATGCTCAAGTAGTTTTATTCCTGGCTTTTCTGCTTCATTACCCATCCACTACAAGATAAAGGGATTTATAAAATTAGTAAATTTATGAATAAACTGAGCATGCTTTACTTAGTTTACCCTACTTCTGGGGAAGAAGCTGTCCACCGGGAGCCCTCCACATGGACCCCCCACTTTGCTTGTGACTAGATAGTTAGTTGGCCTAATTCTGGAGCTCTGTTAAAGACACCAAGCATGTCTATTGGCTTGGATATTTTTAGCTGTAAAGGTGACATGCAAGTCTTTTATTTTCTATTTTTTTCAGAATTCAAATAGTAAAGAGGGGTGCTATGTGTTAGGAGCCCTTTGAGAGATGGAAAATTTAAACAAAACAGTCTAGTGAGCCCAATTCTACTGAACAATTACTGCTTTTAGAACAGCCTCTAGTTCACAGATTAATGTTTACTTACATAGATATCACTTGCTAAAAGACTGTAGGCACCATTGAACATATTTCTAATCTTTTGTACATAGGTACCAGTTTATGGGACAGGACAATGGTGGAAACTGCTAGACTGCAAATAGTGGTAGAGATCATTGTCTGTCTCATTCCAAGAATCACAAGCATCTCACATAAGATCTTGGCACAGGGCAATTACCTAACAGCTACCATTTGAATGTAAAAAAATTCTCTATTCTCATATAAAAATAAGGTTCTTAATATAAATTCAGTCTTATGGTTTTGAATCCCTAACTGCATATAAGGCTTTAATAAAACATGTTAAGTATTAAATGTACAAAAATGCTTGACCAAAACAAGTTAATCTAGAAGACTTCAACCTTGTCCAAAACCAGAACACATTTTTTTTTAGTTTTCTAGTAATCATTGATTATGCTGAATTCTAGACAGCATCTGGTTACTTTGCTCTTGACAAGTACCAACAATACTCACATTAAGATTTGTTTCTCATTCTTCTCTGAGTTATTTTGAACTAACTGTTCCATTGACCTACTTAATTTTTTTATTTTTTAAACAATTTCAAATTGTATTTTAGATTCAGGGGTACATGTGCAGAATTGTTACATGGGTATATTGCATAATGTTGAGGTTTGGGTTACAAATGATCCCATTACCCAAGTAGTGATCATAGTACCAAATAAGTAGTTTTTGTTTGGCCTTTCCTCCCTCCCTTGCTCTCCACTCTAGAGTTCCCAGTGTCTTTTGTTCCCATCTTTATGTCCATGAGTACCCAGTGTTTAGCTCTCATGTATAAGTGAGAACATGCAGTATTGGGTTTTCTGTTTCTGTGTTAATTTGCTTAAGATAATGGCCTTCAGCTGCCTCTATGGTGCTGCAAATGACATGATTTCATTATTTTCTATGACTGCATAGTATTCTATGTCTTACATTTTCTTTATCCAATCCACCATTGATGGGCAAGTAGATTGATTCCACGTCTTTGCTATTGTGAACAGTGCTGCTATGAACACATGAGTGCATGTGTCTTTTTGGTAGAATGATTTATTTTCCTTTGGGTATATACCTAGTAACGCGATTGATGGGTTGAATAGTGGTTCTCAGCTCTTCAAAAAATCTCCACACTGCTTTCCTCAGTGGCTGAACTAATTCACATTCCCACTAACAGTGTATAAGTCTTCCCTTGTCTCAGCAGCTTCACCAGTAACTGATGGTTTTTTTGTTTGTTTGTTTGTTTGTTTTTGAGACATGATCTTGCTCTGTCATCCAGGCTGATGTGCAATGGTGTGATCATGGCTCACTGCAGCCTTGACCTGGGCTCCAGTGATCCTCCAACCTCAGCCCCCTGAGTAGCTGGGACTACAGGCAGATGCCGCCATGCCTGGCTAAATTTTTTGTGTGTATTTTTTTGTAAAGGTGGAGTTTTTGTAATTTTTTATAGAGGTGGAGCTCGTCTCAAACTGGGGTCCAGTGATCTGTCTGCCTTGGCCTCCCAAAGTGCTGGCATTACAGGTGTCAGCCATTGTGCCTGGCTTCATTTGGTTTTGATTCACATTTCTCTGATGATTAGTGATACTGAGAACATTTTTGTATGTTTTGGGGCCACTTGTATGTTTTTTTAAGTGTCTGTTCATGTCTTTTGCCCAAATTTTAATGATGTTATTTGGTTTTGCTTATTGAATTGTTTAAGTTTCTTATGGATTCTGGGTATTAGACCTTTGTCAGGTGTGTAGTTTGTGAATATTTTCTCCCATTCTGTAGGTTGCTTCTTACTCCATTGAATTTATTTTGTTGTGCAGAAGCTCTTTAGCTTAATTAGGTCCCACTTGTCAATTTTTGTTTTCGTTGCAATTGCTTTTGCAGATTTACTCTAGTATTTAGAAATCCTAGTATTTCCTAGGATTTTTTCTAGAATTCTTATAGTTTGAAGTCTTACATTTAAATCTTTAATGTATCTTGAGCTAATTTTTCTATATAGTGATTGGTATGGATCCAGTTTCATTCTTCTGCTTATGGATACTCATTATCCCAGCACCATTTATTGAATAAGAGAGTCCTTTCTCCATTGCTTATTTTTGGTAATGTTGTCAAAGATCAGATGGCTGTAGGTAGGCAGCTTTGGTTCTGGATTCTATATTCTGTTTCATTGTTCTGTCTGTTTTTGTACCAGTACCATGCTGTCTTGGTTACTGTAGCCTTAGGGTATAGCTTGAAGTCAGGTAATGCGATGTTTCTGGCTTGTTCTTTTTGCTTAGAATTGCTTTTGCTATTTGGGCTTTTTTTTTTTTTTTTTTTTTGGTTCCAAATGAATTTTAGAATACTTTTTTCTACTTCCATAACAAATGACAGCTGCAGTTTGATAGAAATGGTGGAATTTATAGATTGCTTTGGGCAGTATGGCCATTTTAATGATATTGGTTCTTCCATTTGTTTGTGTCATCTATTATTTCTTTCAGCAGTGTTTTGTGGTTCTTCTTGTAGAGATCTTTCACTTCTCTAGTTAGATGTATTCCTAGGTGTTTTATTTTATTTTTTTGTAGGGAGATAATTTGACTTCTTCTTTTCCTATTTGGATGCATTTTATGTCTTTCTTTTGCCTGATTGCTCTGGCTAGAATTTCCAGTACCACGTTGAATAGGAATGAAGAGAATATGTTAATATGTTGAATAGGAGTGAAGAGAGTAGGCATCCTTGTCTCATTCCCCTTCTTAAGGCAAATGCTTCCAGTTTTTGCCCAGCTTTTGCTTCAATATGATGTTGGCTGTGGTTTTGTTGTAGATGGTTCTTGTTCTTTTCAGGCAGGTTCCTTTAATGTCTAGTTAGTTGAGGGTTTTTTTTTTATCATGAAGGGATGTTGCATTTTATCAAAAGTTTTTTCCATATCTATCAGATGATCATATGGCTTTTGTTTTTAATTCTGTTTATGTGGTAAATTACATTTATTGATTTGCATATGTTGAACCAATCTTGTATTCTAGGAATAAAACCTACTGGATCATGGGGAATTAACTTTTCGATGTACTGTTAAATTCAGTTTGCTAGTATTTTGTTAAGAATTTTTGCACCTATGTTCAACAGAAATATTGGCCTGTAGTTTTCTTTTTTCATTGTGTCTTTGCCAGATTTTGGAATCAGGGTGATGCTGGTTTTACAGAATGAACTTGGGAGGTGTCCCTATTCCTTAAATTTTGGAATAGTTTCAGTAGAATAGGTACCAGCTCTTCTTTGTATGTCTGGTAGAATTTAGCTGTGAACTCATCTGGCCCAGGGCTTTGTTGTTGTTGTTGTTGTTGGTAGGCTTTTTATTACTGATTCAATTTCAGAATTCAATATTGGTCTGTTCAGGGTTTCAACTTTTTCCTGATCCAATCTTTTGAGGTTGTATGTTTCCAGGATTTTATCCACTCCTCTAGAGTTTCTAGTTTGTGTACATAGGGTGTTCATAATAGTCTCTGAGGATCTTTTGTATTTCTTTGGGATCAATCACAGTGTCATCCTTGTCATTCCTGACTGAGCTTCTTTGGATCTTCTCTTTTTCTTTGTTAGTCTAACTAGTGGTGCATCAATCTTAGTATCCTTTCAAAGAACCAACTTTGGGTTTCATTGATTCCTTGTATGGATTTTGGGGTCTCAATTTTCTTCAGTTATGCTCTGATTTTAGTTATTTCTTTTCTTCTGCTAGCTTTGGGTTAGTTTGTTCTTATTCTTCTATTTCCTTTATAACCTACTTCTAAAATTTCACAAATCACTTAACCTCGATGAGTCTATTTTCTATCAGAAAAGTAGAAATGAAAATGGCCTGTTCTCAAGGTCTGTTGTAGCAGTGGATGGAGGGAGGCAAGAGGAAGAATCTTAGAAAAGCAACTGCTACTGAGCATCTTCAATGCATCTGACATTGTTGGATATCTTGACATATATTATTTCTGAATCTCAGTTTTATTTAAATATAAAATGGAAATTCTAATTTCTATGTTTTAATATTATTAGAAGGAATTAAATAGTGTACTTCATGTGCCCAGTATAGTCTCTGACACATGGCACAACATCTGAGATTGTTGATAAGTTAATTGACAAATTAAGTGTTGTACAATCTGGAAACTGCAGCACTAAGGTTCTGTTGCTAAAATTCTTGGTTTTTAGAATATATTATACCACTGAATGACATCACGTTAACTTCAAAATTAAGGTGTTAAAATACAAAGTAATATTATTATATTCTTTACCAAAAAAATTACCGTAGTCATTCTTTAAATAAATTTCCCTAGAATAGTGAAATGTCAGAACTATCTCTGTACTGGAGTTTAGCAGATCAAGTTATAAATTCAGCTTTGCTACTAACTCACTGGGTAAAATTCATCAAGCAATCCCTTTTAAACTCTGTAAACTTTTCTGCCATCTTAGTTCCAGGAAGCTATAAAATTTGGTTATGTTTAATGTTCTTAAAAGAATAGCATAAACTTGGTAGTGAGGCTAGAGTAACTTAAGATGTGAGAAGTCACAGCCAATTAAAAGTCATCCATAAGTGAAAAATATCATATTTGAAACTTAAATTAGGTGAATTGGAAAATATGATTTCATTTGCAATTGTAGGTGGATTCATGCCACCTTTCAGGAATAGATTGCATAATTTTTAAATTTTTTTACAAAGTGAAATAATAATACATATGTTCGAGTAACAACAGACTTGGCTCTATGTCCAATATAAACAAAGTAGACTAGGTTTGAATAAAATTGGTAACAGTCACACATGGAAAACCTTTCTCTGGAGATTTTTCTTTATCTGGGAATGCTGAAAATTAGTTATGCCACTGAACATAAAAAATCAACACTAAGTCCCAAATCTCTGCTTATATTGGCTTTTGAATACTTCAAACTGCCTAAGGTACAGTCAGCCAGTCCTGAAATGCATACTTAAATACGATTCACTGGCTTCCTGTCTGTCTGGAGATGTCAACAGATTGTAAATCACAAAATTCCCTTTGGGTTGGGGGCTTGCACCTGCAAGCCAACTTAGTCATCAAATAGATCTTTTTTCTGTTCTCCAAAAGGCTGCTTCATTCTGGTTTCCATGAACTCTATACCACTCCACATTTTTATTTTGTCAATGAGGTTTTCACACATTTATAGTATTTTCCACTCCCTTCCAACTACAAGATTTCAGAGTTTTAGAATGGGGTAGCTGTTGTTCTCAAACTAATTAAGGGTCACACTAAAGAGACCAAGAAGGTAGAATCCACTAAAATCATATCCTCATACCTTTATACCCCAGTGATAATGAAAGTAGGGTGAATACTCAAAGGGCAACATATTTTTGTTTCATTTTTTTTAAAGTGATAGGGAACAGGTCTTATGGTTAATGACTTTATGATGAGGTTTTAGGAATGGATTTCTCATTTTTCTGGCACTTGACACAGTTTTTGAGCTCTAGGTAAAATAACTAAGACCCCAAACTGAGGCCTGAACTAGAAAATTTACTCAAAGTATTTAGTAGCCTAGAGTTTTCAAACAAAAGACATCTGGATCCTATTTTACTAGGGTTAGAGGGACAAATTTTACAGCCTAGTGTGAGAAACTGTCCTTTTTAAGGCATATAACACACAGTTTATAGATTCCTGCAAGATAATTTTTTCCTCATTTATCTTCTGTTTTAAAGCAATTTAAAGATTGATTTAGATTTGGAAGGAAATTTCAACCATGTGAAAGTATATGATGTTCTCAGCAGTTAGTTCAAGTGCTTTAAATAGGATGGGTCAGTTAATCATCTTTGTATAAGAATATTTTTTTCTTTTAAGTAACATTTCCTTTTAAAAGGTAATGAATTAAAATCACAGATTAAAGATAATGTTCTGAAAGTATATTTCTTTTAAATGATCATAAATTTTGCTCCAAATCAAGGAAATACTAAAAAATAAAATTCATAAAAAACTCCGCTATACCGATTATTGATTATGACCCTAAACGAAAATATCAAAAGTTTTTTTTTTACTTCTATTATAAGGATCATCTTAATTCTACAGTCAAAAAATGCTGAATTTATACTAACTTTGTTTTCAGCAATGAATATCAAAACACTGTCAGTAAAAATATCTTTGAGGTTTTATTAACTTGCTTTTACACAGAGTTTTACTTTTCACAAGTCAAACACATATTTTATATTCAGAAACTGATATTTTTCTGAAATATTAGCAGAGGGATTTCACTCTTCAGTGATGATAGCTCTATTTAGTTGAAAATAAAAGGAAGTTTTACCCATGAGAACAAAAATAAGTGGTCTCATTCAGCCATCTCAGAACTCAGAGAGGCCCACAGATCGCAAAGGAGCTTCCTAAGTGTCCCGAGAGGAAAACATGGCAGAGAATCAGAAACTCTCTGGGAATCACTTCCAAAGTGATGCTTATGGTTTTAAAATTATGTTTATGTAATCTGGAAAAGTGTTTAGAATCAAATATAAGAATACATCATCTATCAATGATGAAAAACACAAAACTCACAAGATTGTACTGGAGACTTCATTAAGGTCTAAACTCATCTGCTCTGTGTGCAAATTACTGTTGTGATTATTGAGAGCTCTCCCAAAACCACTTCTACTTCTGCTTAAAACTGTTTTAAGTCATTAATTTGTATAATCCTCTATGGGTCTGTGAGAAGCACAAATTTAAGCAGTTAGATATATGTTTAATGTATGTAAGGCAAAATTTAGGAGTAAAATTAGATTAAGAGAAATTTCCCTTTTTTCTTTCAACTAATTATGCTTCAACACAGGGGTAAAAGAGTAAGATCTGAGTTTATTGGGTTGCCGTTTGTAAAACACGTTTGAATTTGCAACAAAATCAAAAAAACTTTAAATGTATCCAGAGAGAAACTTAGACATTCTTACTTAAATATTCAATCTATCCTACTGGTATTCAACTATTTACCATCATGTCACACACTAGAATAATAGTAGCACCATGAATAATTTATTAGGATTTTTTTTTTATTGCTGAAGGTACACCATAGTTCACACCATCCAAGTTGAGTAAAGAAGATAAAAGGCCAAATTTACAAATTAAATATTTTAATGTAAGGGTTATCTTAATCCTTATGGAACTTCTTTTGTAAAATCCATAATTTATTTTTTGGTAATGTGAATAATCACTGCTTTTATCAGGTTGCGTGGAAATGAAGCATGGTCAGAAATGGAACAAACCCAAATCACAATTTTAAAATATTTGGGTGGGAAGAACTCTTCACATAATGTATTACCTTGAAAATGACAAGGCCATTATAATTCACTTTCATTAACCAAGATTTTAATTTGTTTTACATCCTGTAACAAGGGGCAATTTATGCCAGACTCGGAGCTGGAGGAAAGGTGATTCTTAAAGGCATTTTATAATTGGGCAGCTTGTCTTCTTTGATGACTTGGCTATAATTAAAATGTTTATTCAGCGGGCTCCCTAATCACCGTGCTCATTTAATATATAATAGCAATACATAAAATAAAATCCAGAAATAAGGCAAATGCTATAAACTTAAATGGGAGGAAAATTTATAAATCCCACCTAATTCTAGAGATAGTATAATCCCGTCTGTTTACTTCTGTATCACAACTTTCAGAAGCAAGAGGCTTATCTGATGAAATATTTAGAATATTTAAGTAACAAAATTATATCTGGCATTTTACAGTATTCTAATGTGATAGTCAACTAAAAAAAGTTTTTTGTCTATTCTCTCTTTAAGTAGGAACTCTAGACAATCCATATTTCTTTTACTTGAACATTTCCTTGGCAGCAGTTCATTTATTGAAATTTCATTTAGTTTGATTTCCTACTCCTTGTATTTTTAACTTCCCCTTTCTTTTTTTCTTTTTTCTTTTCTTCTTTTTTTTTTTTTTTGAGAGCGAATCTTGCTCTGTCGCCCAGGCTGGGGTGCAGTGGTGCAATCTAGGCTCACTGTGAGCTCCGCCTCCCAGGTTCACGCCATTTTCCTGCCTCAGCCTCCCGAATAGCTGGGACAACAGGCGCCCACCACCACACCCGGCTAATTTTTTGTATTTTTAGTATAGACAGGGTTTCATTCTGTTAGTCAGGATGGTCTCGATCTCCTGACCTCGTGATCCACCCGCCTCGGTCTCCCAAAGTGCTGGGATTAGTCATGAGCCACAGTGCCCGGCCAACTTCCGCTTTCTTAAGCAATAGATGCTGAGTCCTTGGTTTTCACTTGACTTAAGGCCATTTGTCTTCCAGGCCAGAAGCCCCAAGGTTGGTGGGGGAGTAGGTGTGGCCGGGTGCTAGAAGCAAGAGGTATATCTTTATCCTGCTCCTTCACAGAACCCAAGTATGTGGCACCAATGATAGAGAACGAAGTCCTAAGAAACAGCCAGATGCCACAAGTTTGAACTATGCCTGAGCAGTAGACATCTGAAAGGACCAAGACTAGAGAGTTCTCCCCCAGAGGCCTTCCCACAATTAACTGGGAAGAGTGTGGGGTAAATACAAAAATCTTCACATGTCTCAAATTGTTTTTTTACTCCATGTTGAGGTAAGGCTCAAAAATATTTAATTTGAATTGAAAAACATTAAAGCAATCTTTTGCACACCCACTTATTGTGGAAAAATGAAATTTATACCCAATGCACAATTCATGAAGATTATATTGATATGATGATTTAAAGAACTTGAGGTTACATATTCTGATTACAGGTTAATTTTCTATTGGATCAAAGAAAGGTCTATTAATTGGCAGCAAGTTTTCTAGCCATGTTGTAAATTGCTGGTGTGTTCACCTATTTTTTTTTCTTGATTTTATTAATAAATTCTTTGAGAATGTTCATTCAGTGTTAGTTCTCACTTTATCTTACTTATTCATCTGATCTCAACCCTAAAAGTATACCCAGATGTGGATAAGAAACCATTTTCTAATTAATCTTGAATTTTTAATTTGCATCAAGACTTCTTCAAACATTTGTATCTTCATTTCTTGTTCTTTGGGCTTCATGGGCTGGCCAGAAGCCCTGTCTGATGGTATGCAAGATAATAAATGGGAAAACAGGTAACCAAAGCAAGTTGCTTTAGCTAACAGAGTTCCTTCCTCTGCTTATTTAGCTATGATTTCTGAAATTAATTCTTGTTTTTCCTTCCTACAGAAAAAAAACAGGTTTCAAAGATGCTTCTACATAAGGATAACATTCTATGTCTTTTCCTAATAAAAATGTAGATAATTTTAAAACTATCATCCCAGTCAGAAGTGGAAACTAAAAGAGCAAAGTGTTGAATGAGGGAAATGAAGAAAAGGAATAAAAAGGGAGGCTGAAAATTATTAAAAAGTAAAAAGGAAGCAAGGAGGTGAAGGAGGAGGAAGATAGAATATGGGAATAGACTTTCCACTAAGGAGAACTGTCATATAAAACTGCATGTACAATGTCCTCCCCTCCCCAGGAAAGTTTTGGAGGGAAAATGTATTTTATTAGCAAATGCTTAGACATAGTGGCTTTGACAACAAGATCTTGAGGTTAGGAATATTGGTGGCACACTTTTAATTTGGTCAACTGCTGCCCTCAAGAAGTTCATATTATCATCGTGAATGAGTAGCTTCTCAACATCCAGGTTAAACATTAGCAATGAAAAGCCAGCAAGCTTCTGTGTTGCTTGGATGCTGAAATCGTCTATGTCTTGACATAGTTGCAGTGGTTTGACCTACCTGGCTGCAATCCGGCCAAGCTCTAGCAGACAGAGACACACTTCTCTGGGTTGCTTGTGGAGGACTGAAAGACAAGACAGAGGTGAACACCTTTACAATAGAAGGAATAAGCAGCTCAACAGCACAGGCTTGCCAATGACCCTCATCCCTCGTGCTCCCAGGAAAGGATCTAGTCTTCATTCTGACAGTCATAGAACCCTCCCATACCTCAATACATCTAGCTCTACTAAAGGCTTAAATTAGTTCTCAAAACTCTGCCCATGCTTCCTCTTGAAAGCTATTCGTCTCAGGAACTCTCACCCTGGAAATCTCAGGAAACCCTCAGGAAATCTCACCCTAAAAATGTTTTATTCAATTAATTAATACTGGTACACCAATATTGGATGCCTATGTAGCTGTAATTATGATACCTGTCAATAATTGATATTTAAAAACACAAATCACAACTATGGAGCAAGGGCTAGCCATTTTAATATCATGGGCCTACCTCCAACAGTGATTTTAGCAGGAAAAAAAATGAAATCAGGATAAACATTTTATACTACATTCCTTTGTTATCCTCCAAAGATGAATGTCAAAGTGAGACCCTGTCACTTCATGTGCCCTTCTAATCAAATCTGATTAAATAATATTTTAGAAAGAAACAATTTCAACTGACTGAATTTTGGAAATATGTACCAATGCACCATTAGCCAGTTTTGCCCATCACAGAAGCAAATTAGAAGGCTATACTTTGAATTGATATTTCTATTATAATATAATGTGATTAATTAGTGCATTTGCTTTACTGATAGACATTCAGTAATGTGACAAATCATACTTGCTTTTGTCAAGCCTACAAGAAGAGCATGTAAAAGAGCATACTATTCTCTTTTTTAAGCAAAATGTGGGGATTTTTACAATGTTCTTTTATTCAGCACTGAATAAAGATAAGAGAGATTGGAAAAAATTTGCACTGAGAACAGTCTTACACTGACACATAGTATTCTAAAAAAGGAAAATATTAGCTTATTGATTGTTTATTGATAGACTTTAAGAAGAAGAGCAATATTGCTTTTATTCTTAAACACAGAATTCCATAATAATTTAACTTTCCAGTATTATTCTATTCACTTAAATATTCTAGTTTCTTCTTTCTACAGATTATGATAGTGGCAATATTTGATCCACTGACAGCACAGTGGAATTTGCTGGGTGTGTGTAGTAAATAGAATAAACACTTTTACCTGATTGTAAAAGTGTGTGATTTCATTTGGTTTTAAGGAGACATCCAAATGTATTATTATTTGGTTATAAAATGGCATTTTAAAGCTTTTAAAATAAATTTGAATCCTACCAGAATTCTAATCCCACCATTAAATTTTAAATCCCATAGCCAACTATAGAAAATCTGAATTGCAGGATATTTCTATTACTGATAACACAAATTTTAGATTCAGATGACCATCAGTAAATTGTCACAAAGTCCTAGTTAGGGAATTTTTAATTGCTTTTAATTAAAAGGGCTTAAAATGAAGATATTTACTACCTCCAGTTTCAAATGTACTACAAGTTGACTGTGGCTAGAATGATATCAACTTCATAAGGTTTAGTATATTAAATAAATTCCAGCACAAAGTAACATAAGGGCTGTAATACCACACAGGCATCAATTTCATAGAGAACAATAACACATATTACGAAACAGAAATAAACAAGTGAAAATGGATCTTCCTGTATAGATCATCAATTTTTTTCTGATTCAGACTTTTTAACATACCCATGGTACAAAATAACAAAAAGGAGTTTTGAGTGGGAGAAAGAAGTATGTAAAAACTGAGGAGAGGAGGACTTTTAAAGCTAATGCCCTCATCCTAAGCAAAAGCTGTGTGAAGCAGTGGCTATAGCATCAAGAGCTTTGGATACAATGTCATGCATTTCTTGATGACAAGAGTGTCAAAATATAAAAGCTATTAGTTAACTGACTAAATTGTGTCAATGTGCAGCTAATAACCAACTATAAAAGATAATACCTGATAATAATGGTTCTTTAACCAACTTACTGTACATATTCTGAGTACTAATTTGGAAAATGAAATTCATTCTGAAGAAAAATAATAATGTGAGTGCTATAAGAAAGACAATTTCACATGTAGGATGCATCAATATTATGTATTTCTTTGCTTCTTCATTTGCCAATTTAAAACAGCTTTTGCATGCCAAAACTCAATATCAACTCTATCATAGACTCATTAGAAAAGCAATTTGGCAAACTGAGAAGAAACTGCATGATTCTCCATTTTATTTCATTAACAGAATCAGCCCGTTAAAATTTAAGACCGATAAACCTCTTCCCCAGCATCATTTCTTAGGAAAATGCTAACAGAAAAATGGCGTTTTACTTTCACTGCTTTGTGTAAATATTGCCTTTTTATAAAGCAATAAAATTGCTTTAAAGCACATCTGTAATATTACCTCATATGTTAATAGTTTTTCAAATAACGAATATACCAAGCCTGGCCACTAATGGACCAAAAAAAAAAAAAAAGAATGATTGGTGACCAGTAAGCAATGACTAAGATAAATCTGTAGAGTTGCATAACTTAATGCAATACTTAGAACAGAGAAAGGCCTTAGTGACTACTATGCCTTATAAGACAAGGAAAATGATGGTTATGTGGTTATGTGGTGGTGGTGATAGGGGTTGTGATGATGAGCAAACTGAATGAAGGCTAAAGTTTTACCTAGCATCTTTAGAAAAGGCAAGAATTTAAATCATGCAAATGTTTAATTGCAAAAGCAAGCACTCTTACCTTATTGCTATAAAATGTAAATTCAAATGTCTGTATGTAGTATCTATATTATACTAAAAAGGTGACTTTGGTAGTGGCACTAGAGCAAGTTCTAAACTAAAGTTAATAGATGAAAAGAATATAATGGTTGCGTAATTCAAGCCACAAAGATCTGGGTGTGAGTATGAGCACTAATACTTGCTGGTCATATTATTTTGGGAGGTTATTCTACAAAATCACATTTTTCTGCAGGAAAACAATAGTGCCCACCTGATAATATTTTTGTGATGATTCAACAAAATAATATTTACTGTTATGCTTAGCACAGTACTTGGTACATAGAAAATAACAACTCAATGTTAGTTTTATATTTTTTTCTTTTCATTATAATTTTATTTGGTTTAGTCGATTAATATTAATTCACTTTTTTCCCTGTAAGCACTTTTTGTGCATCATAATGTGTCAGTTACTAGACAGTGAGAGAAACTCTGGAATGAAGAGAAGATTACTGTTAGGAGATATAATTTAGATTGGTTCTATTATAATGAGTATATTTTAAATGTTTATCTTTTATATTATATCAGATATAGTTAATTCTAAATTTAATCAAACTTCAGGTTAAATGAGTCAATTTGGCCAACATGTAAAGATATAAAGCAGACATCCTTCAGCAATTACAAGTTGATGCTAAGTACAAAGTTCAAGTAACAATTGCATTAGGACATATGTCAGTTTTTGAAACACCAAATACCTTGCCTTTAATTTTCTTTTATGATTAAAATAATTTAGTAGAGTTCACTCTTAATAATTATTTATGTAATCATGTATCATCTATTTTAGAAGATAAAATAACTGAATGTATACCTTTGTCAAGATAATTAGACAGGCAACTTTCATTGTACTGTGTTTGTACTAAAGCCCTTGCATGCAGTCATATGTACTACTCATTTTAAGCACATGTCATCATTTATCTTTTTCAAAAGAACATCTAGTTACATTAAAATTTATAGTAGGAGACATTTTCCCCACTTGATCATTGTAACATTAACAAGGTCTTTTGCTTTGAGTTGGGGTAGAAGAGAGGATTGCTGTAGCTTTCTTCTGAACAAATTCTCTTCAAAACAAATAAAGAGCTCTCTAGTCAATGGTGATTATTACACAAATGGTTTTATCATTGGCGGCTTCTTTTTAAATAATCAAAACCATTTCAAGAAAAGCATAATGTAAAACACCTCTGGGAAAAGTAACACAGATTTCCATTCAAAAATATGTGGCAAGAGACTCAATCTCATAACCTAGATTCTATTAAAAAAAATCTCATGGGCATCAAATGTCAAATGGAATGCTGTTAACTCCAGGAATAGAAAATGAGGCCTTCCACTAAAGCAAGAGGGTAGAATTTCAATGTCACAGAATCTGCAAGGATAAAATGCATTAGACCATGAATGTATAGTTTAGTTAAATATATTAAGTTTTAACAGATGGGCAAAGAAATGAAAGCATGAAAAATTATGTTGTCCATTTGGTTTCTATATAACTAGAGGTTACAACATTAATGGTAATGTCGAAGAAAATCGCTTTTTAGCCTTTTATTTAGTAAGGAAACTTGAAAAAATATACTTTAGGATAAATGTTGTTCACTTATAAAAATATTATAAATTAATGGCTGCCTACTTTCCCAGAGTAGAGAATCGGTTCTAATATGCCAAGGAGAGTGGTATAGTAGAAGAAATAGTAAACTAGAAGTCAGAAGAATTGGGTTCTACTTAAGGCTAATTTCTTCAACTCTAAAACAAGTGCCATGTCTTCTACTTGCTCTTCTTTATAAGGTAACCATATGGTTAAGAACACATGGTACCTGGTAAACAATAAATGTTACTCTCTTGCACTAAAATGTGACCCACAGACCAGCAGTATTGGCATGGCATGGGAGCTTATTAAAAATGCAAATTTGGGGACCTATCCAGCTCTAATAATCAGAAACTACATTTAAACAAATTTTCCAGGTGATGTGTATATACACTAAAGTTTGATAAGTACTGTATTAATCAATGTTATAATAATAAATAGTAGTTATAATTCCTACATATGTTTTGCTGAAAATATTTAAGTGTGCTTTGATATATGTAACATGCTCTACAAATGTAAAGGATAGCAATGGTGGTGGTGATGATGATGATGATGATGATGATGATGATGATAAATGGAGGGGAAATAACGAGAATGTTGGATTAGCCCTTAATAAATATTATAGGCATTTGTCTCCTGCCGGAATCTATAAGATACATAAAAACTTTCATGCTTCCCAAGAAAGTGAAGACAGTCACAAACTACTCTCTGTGTCATGTCACTCTGAGTAAGACCCACACAAAAATCTGTGAGGTTAAATGTAGGTGATAAATAGGGATAGCAATTTAGGGGCTATAAAACTGATCTGAGGCTGCTGAGAAGAAGGAAAAAGCAAACAAAGAAGAATCTCACAAGCTCAATAATGATGTGTGTGAGTATCCACATTTCTCAGAATCACCAGTAAGAATGATTTAAAATAGAATATGGCATCCATATAAATCATTTGAACAAGGAGTGTCCATTCATAATCTCATCAGTAATGGAAGCCCTACAGAATAGAATGAATTTCATTGCCTTTGCCCCAGAGTTGAGAAAAAAGAGCGCTCTTTTTTCCTCTAGCACCCAGCACCCAGGTTAAAATAATGGATTAAGCCACTATCACTCAGAATAGCAATCAGAGGTGAGTCTTTTCTAAGTTGGTATATATTTTTTCCTTTTGCTTGAAATAATTCTAATAACATCTAAAATGAATGCAGACAAAGTATATGTTTCTATAACAGATGGGGCATGATTTTTGAAGGTGAATGGAGCTGAATTCAAACTGTAGCTGGGCCATTTAAAAGTTGTGTAACATTGCGTAAGGGATTTAATTGCTCCCTCCTGCATCTTCCCTGACATAGGGGAGAGGGCCAGATTTGAAAAGGGTTTTCTGAGTTCCAGAGTAAAAGTGAATTGAAATGCTAATGAAGTATGTACTTCATAAAACAAAAATGTGTTAAAAAACAAAAAGTCTAAAAGAAAATGATCCTGGGAAAGAAATTAATATAAATAATCCAGGGCTGAATGAGTATCCTGAAATTATTATCATAAATTAATACTCATAAAAGTAATATAGCTTTTTTCCCACAAAAATACTCTTATAGTCTTCAATATAGACAAAAACAAGAATAAGGAATGATTTATCAAACACTTAAAGGCAGGCATAGATTCTTTTTCTGATGCAACACGTGACTTTAAGAAATGAAATGGAAAATGCTAATATTTAAAAATCCACACACAAACCTTTTTACTTCAGGTAGACAATGTTTGCCCCTGAAGCAAAATGCTCACCAATGTTCAACAAAACAAAAAAAAAATTTGTAGAATTCCTCATCAGGATGATGCATCAAAAGAAGACAGTACCACACAGCAAACACAAACACAGAAAATAAATTTTTTTAAAAGTTATACTCAAACAAATCACACACATTTGCATGCTACACCGCAGATAGCAAACCCTTTTCTTGTTGAGTAGATTCTTTCTCAGAGAAATAGATGAAGCATAGTCACTGGCCTCCAAATCCTATAATTATCCAATAACATAATGATATTGACACAATTATAGCAAGCAAAAAAAGTGTGTATTTTTAAAATACTTCCCCGTCCCTTTTTTCGCCATCTCCCAGCTTACCAGAATGTGTATAAATAAAACAAAATAAACAAATTTCTAGGAAAAAAAGTTAACTTGACAATTTATAAATTGATAGGCCAATGCAAATTACAAATAATTATCTGTACAGCAAGACTAGCAGTAATTTAAGAAAATGGTTAGTTACTTAAAATATCTTAGTAAAAAATGACATAAAAGCATCAATTTCATGATTCATAATTGAAAACTCTTTTTAAGCTTGAAAACAAAGTATAGATTTCTGATCTTAATTTAAATTGTAAAACTTAGCCCCATAAAAACACTCAACATCATTTTAGAAAACGTGGTTAAATTATTTATTTAAATGAACATTTGAAAAATTACTGAATTTACTGTTAGGAAGATTATTGATTAATACAGTCCAATAACTTTTACATTTTGGTGAAACTGAAAATATAAATACTTTCACACCTAGAGCCTTCTATAGCTATATATATTTTTAACTCTACAACTAAAAGTTAATTTCTTATAAAATAATTATTGGGGTCTATTTTGTTTATAGACTGATCAACTACATACTTTTGAATTCAAGAAAATACTTATGTTCATCTTTTTAACTTAAAGCACAATCCTAAATATTTTAAAGGAATCTAATGAAACTGTTATTCATCTTAATATATCAAAGAATTGAAAATAAATGTTTCTCTTGTCACTTATATGTCAACATGGTTTGAACAGCAGGGGTCAGAGTGAGTATTATATGTAGACCTTTATGGTTACAACATGCTCTGCAGACCACACAGAAACCTTTGTTATGATACAACATAGAATTCTGTAATCACTTAAAGTATCAGTTTAACTTCAACAATGGGAAAAATCCTTTTAATATACTGATGTATAAAATTTTATGTCAATAAATCTCTAGGCTAATTGGTCCAATTGCATCATAATATAAATCAATTGTTCATGTTTCAGATTACATGCCATAATTCTTCACTATCTTAAGTTTGTTAATAGATAATTGAAGAAAATGATATAATTTACAACCTAATTACTATTTATTTTTCCTTCAAATTCTGAACGTGAAATTTTATTGTTAAATATAGATACAAACGTGTGACCTCATGTTAATCATATATGATATTTTCCCATATCCTTAAATAGTTTCAAGAATATTGTCTTTGGATGGCATCTATGGATGACTACAATTTGTTTAAGCTGCTACCAAATATCATAGGTTCCAGCTATTTTTTTTTAATGTTTCAGTAGACATTCTGGTTCCTATCTCTACTAATTGCCTTTTAATACATTTTTGGAAGCAGAACAACTTAATCAAAGTGTATAAATACTTCTGAGGTCTTTGATATAAAATTGCCTTCCAAAGAAAGCATGCCAATTTCCAATTTTCTTCAGCAATGTATGGAAGATTCTGATATAATATATACTTATCAATACTAACTATATAATTTTCTTAATTTAGCTATTTTTTCATAGCTAAAATCTACCTTTAGTAATAAGGTAGATTTTATTCACATCTACCTTATTACTAAAGTGTCCAACATTTTAACATCTTAATTGGATTTTTATAAGTCTTTTGCAAATAGGTTCTTCATCTCCACTTTTCTATGGGTTTATTTCTGAAACATTTCAGGATGTAGCGAACACATGATCTAAGAACTGACATTTTACAGCGGAAAAGTTATCTCTAAAGAATGTCACAGAGTATAAATAATAGGTTAAACCCTGTATGTGGCATAGGAAGTTATCTGCCAAGCATAAAAAAGACAAGAAGCATGACATAAACATATGGAATTAGTTGCTCTCCCTTCTCCCCAGTTCGTCGCTTGCACACCTTCCCTCACCCACTGAGGTTTCTTGCCATTAGCTGTTGTGAAAAGAGAACAGTGAGTTGTGAATCAAGATCCTCTGACAAATAATTGTACAAAAAAGCACTGCAACAGAGGGTAGCATATCAGTTGCCACAAAGATAAGGATGCTTTATGCAGGCAAAGACCTTTGAACAGCTAAACACAGAAGCCTCTTCATACACACTCAGTACAGTGATCTACTTTATCATTCAAACACATTTTTCCCGTTCATCAGAGCATCTTTTCATTTTATTTGCTGTTCAAAACACTAGGACACAAAGGATGTGCTTCATCTTCTGTGCCACTGAAATGAAATCTTGAGGTTAAAAAAAAAATAGCCTTGCCCCAAATTTCCTTTCAAAAGTGAAGTGTGAAAAGACATCAAGCAGAGGACACAGTGTTATTGTTGCAAGAAAGTCAATTCTGCAAGTAGAGTCCAAAGCCATCAGCAGCGGCTCAATCTCTTCCTCACCCACAATGAATAATTAAAAAAAAAAAAAAAACAGGGAGAAAGGGTTCCACTTGTGGAAATGGAACTTCTTATTGTCCTTCCTCCTGATTATCATGAACATTTATGAGCACAGCTGTTTCCTTTCTCTGACTAATCCTAAAGTCAATGCCATAATATTGACCCCCTTCTATTACATCCCTAGAGCCTATTACATATCACTTTGGGTTCTATTCTGAGCAGGAGAAATTGCAAATTTATCTTTTCATTGAGCAGCAACTGGAAAACCTAACTAATTAATTTAACTTGGTACTGAGAAGTTTACAAAAGATTTTTAAATTTTTATAGCCTTTAAAATTTGTACAAAAATTTTTGTACACTTATATATAATATATATATAACTTATGGGCTTTTTATAATGTCAGAATATACTTTTTCAAACAGGCTGAAGAAGTAGGCCATCTAAAAGTTCTTCCTGACATAATTTTATTTGTTATAGAGTATGCATTTATATACCAGGGTCATTATATAAGTTGCTTTAAACTTTATAATTTTAGGGTAAAATGTAGTATTATTTGGATGGGGTTTTTAAAAGCCATCAAAGTAAATACACATTAGAACCTTCACCTATAGTGCTATTTCTAGCAGAGAGGATTTAATATTAGATGGACTCTTCTTGGTGTCCACAGGAAAATTTCATTAGTTCAAACAACAAAAGAAGTCGTGGACAATGAGAAAATGAGACAAGACCATATTTACATTCATAGCTTTTATTAACCAATTTAGCCTATAGTAATCACTGAGAAAATGCTTCTTTAATGAAAAATTGTACAATGAACAAACTAGCAAATTAACGATAGTTTCCCCATGTGATTGTTCTTTGGCAATTCAGAGGCACTGTAGAATTTTAAATCGTGATGTTAATTGTCCACACATGCAGAGTGTACTCCTTGTTACTAAGATTTGATTTTATGGCTATATATTTTTACATGATCTTAACATTTACCAGATCTTGTAAGCAATTTTATTTAATTGTTTGTGCAAATAATTCTTTTACACCCCCTTCCTATAATCCTCCACTCACATGGTTTCCTACAAACCTGAAAGTTAAAATTGATCTGTAAATTAACCACAGGACTGAAAAACAGGTATTATCCATGTACGCACACATCTTCCACCAAATTTTTTTACTTTGATATGAGGAAATTGTAATAATAATCAAAAGCTGATTTATTTACTGAGCATTTCATGAGCACACTATTGTGTACAGCAGACTACTGTGAGATTATTCTGTTTCCTTTTTTTTATTCAGGTCTAGCATATTCCCCCAGGCTAAATTTATGCTGTTCCCATCTTTGCTAAGAGAATTTTCAGAAATTTGATGGTATTTCTTTGCTATAACACACCAACTCCTCTGAGAACAAATACAGATTTCCTTAAGCACATAAAACGAGTAAGATTTCAGCTGTTTCTGTAAATTTCCTAGGTTACGCATGGGAATGGGGCCTAGGGGCAATAGGCATTTTGGCTGTTTGGAAGGTAATTTGTATACTTGTTCTCTCTGAAGGATGCTCACCTTACTTTGATATTAATATTTGTTATTATATGACCTATTAAATTGATTTTTAAGGCTTCAGGCAAGAAGAAAGCAAAGTTTTTTTCTCTAGATGTCTCCTTTCTCAATTTGGTTGCATTTTGCAAAAATGAGCCTTTAGTTCTAATATTTTACATATTTGAGTTGTACTGTGGTGGAGCCTACATGGAAAGTTTGAACATGTTATCCTAGGGTATGGAGTGGTATTGAAACACTGAATGCTCCAATGTATGTCTTCTTCCAAAGAAATAAGCTCATTCTATGATTTGGAAGTGACTTTGCCTAAATTCAGTCAGAAACAACTACAGAAATCTACGCAGTTATCTCAGTAGGTGTAGGCACTAAGGTATCTGTCTTTTAATTCAACATCTTTGATGATATTAATCTCTTGTTATCTTGCCTGATTTTGAACTCACTAAAAAATAAATAAATGAATGAATAATCTGTATGTTCAATAAAGGTAGAGCTTATGGGCAATAGTGTTTCCATACTGTTGTAGAGGTGAAAAGACAAGAGTGCTCTCTATGGCTAGAACGTGCACAGCTACCCTTTAATCCAATCAAAGCCTGGGGGTAAAATTTGGTCCTCTGTTTTCCAAATATCCACAATTTTGCACCAATTTTGCACTAATGGCCCTTATATTTAGCTTGGAAAAAATTCTGCTACTTCTGTTTCTATTCTTGTATCCATGAGGTAACCAATAGTAAGAGGGCATATTCATTTTTCTATTTTCAAAGTATCAAGTTAGCAGCAAACCTGCAAGATTTCAACAAACTCAGACTTTTTAAGCTAATAATCTGCAAAATGACATCATACAAAAAACTTTTTGATGGCTATACTGACAAAGACAAAAGATAATTTGAGTATCTTATCAACTAAAATTCTGAAGTTAATACATACCCAAACCTTCCGATTCAAATAGACATGTTTCATCCACCCCTAAATCTCGGCACCAGGATAAGAAATTTGCTGTATTGTCTCTGGCAAAAAAGGAGCCCGAGGGTGCACTGGTTTTGCATGGGATCTTCTTCAACGGTAGATTCTGAAAAATAAAGAAATTCGTTCTAGGAGAAATCTGTCAAAGTTAGCACAATGATGTTTTAAAAACATGTTTTCAACAAAATGCTTTGGAATGACCTCATGCCAATAAGTAGGTTTGCAAAGAACCCTAGAAAGGAAATATAATGCTATGCAATTAACCTGGCAGTAAGGGACTGAAAATCTGTTCCTGCAAGCACATATCCTTTTCTTTTTAGTACCTAGGAGTTAAGATAGTTAAGTACTTTTCTTGGCTCAGGCTGCTGCTTCTCTTTCTCTTCTATAATTTTTATGGCCTTCCCTTTCATCTAAGCATTCTATCAGTATTTTTCACAAAGTACTTATAAATGTATTTCTCATTGGTGAAAGAGGAATGGGAGAAATACAAATATATGAATATGATATACAAATAACATATATACACCTGCATTCTTAGAGGTATAAACACATACTGTAAAAATTACACAAGAATTATAAAGTCAAAAGAGAGCAGCAGAATTATTTGACATCACAAGTCTCAGTCATCAATACCAAGAAAGGGAAATGTTAAAAAATAATGTAATGATAACATTTGCTGTGTGTGGTGGCTCATGCCTGTAATCCCAGCACTCTGGGAGGCCGAGGCAGGAGGATTGGAGTCCAGGAGTTCATGACTAACCTGGGCAACATAATGATATCCTATCTCTACAAATAAAAATAAAAATTAGCCAGGTATTGTGTGCACCTATGGTCCCAGCTACTTGGGGAGCTGAGGCAAGAGGATTGCCTGAGCCCAGGAAGTTGAGGCTGCAGTGAACCTTGATCATGCCACCGCACTTCAACTCAGGTGACAGAGTGAGATATTCTATCAAAAATATAACATTCTACAGACTTTTTTCCAGACTATTTTCTTTTAAACCACAGGATATAGCAATAGAATATAATACAAACATAATTCTGGTCTGAACTCTGCTATCTGACCTTGAAATGCATGGTTTACATTCTGCATCATTTCTATTCTGGGATAAGAATGTGCTTAAGATAAGGGTGGGGGTGAACCTGGATAGACTTTTCTGTTAACCATCTCGTAAAATTTTAAGCAGGAAATCTCCCTTGGAACCATACCAAGTGTTATCTTTTTTCTTTAATAGAAATAAATTATTTCCATGACATTCCGTGAAGCTAAAGAATGTAATTCTTCGTGATGTGAAAGAATGAGCATGCCTTCGGGTGAACTGGGCTACATAGGACTTTGCCTCAACAAGCAAAAAAATCAAGGGAGAAGCACTTTGTGATTTAAATTTATAAAATCTTTCTTATATTCACAGTGAACCCTTAAATACAACCAAAATATTGTTGATTGCTGAACTCATTTACAAGGATGGTTATAAAAAAAAAATAAAATAGTGGCTTAGGTGGATTGGTGAAGTCCTGCCAACATGCAACTCTTACTAGAGTTCTTACTAGAGTTCCAGGGATTTTGTGGTTATACATAATAACTTAAAACATTCAGTTACCACATCACTCAAAATGGGTGTCTGTCTAATCTCAAAGATCAATCTCTTTGTTGCAACTCGAATTTGATTTATGATAGATATAATCAAAGTTTCTGCATAAATACACAGATATATACTTCAGGCACTATAGCTATATAAACCATATATAGGGTTACCCTATACAGAAATATTTCCTTTAATGATTTTGTCCAGATATCAAGTAATGGTTTTCAAAAGAATGCTTTCCTAGATGACTTATAAAAACAATCAGAAATAGTGTAGTATAATGTTTCCCTTGTAAAGTATTCATAAACATTAATTAGTATGTATTAAAATTAAAATATAAATTCCTTAAATCTAGCAATTCACTTCTAAGAATATATTCTACACACAAAATAGCACTCATGATTAAAATATATGTACAAGTATATTTGTTGCAACACTGATTGAATAGCAAAAAACAAAAATACATCAAGAGAGCTGGTAGAATGACATATAATACATAAATACAATGAAACTCTATACAATCATAAAAAACACATGTCCATGTATTGAACCAGAAGTATGTTCAGAATATACTCTTAAGCAGAAACAAATTTGCAAAGAGATATTTTTCCTATGATGTATCATTTTATGATGTATGTACATGTGTACACATTAGTGTGTGTATACACATGCAACATAGATGGCCATAAAGTTAAATTGCATGTAAATATGTTGTGATACATATATAAATATTTACATGATTATAGAATGTAAATTTAGAAATAATTCAACAAGGACATGCATAAATTGATAGTAATTGCCCTTGAAGAAGGGAATTGATTGATGTATCAAGGAACGTTTACTTATTTTATATAATTCCAAAACAAGTAATAGGATTTTTAGTGACTTTTATATTTTATCAATACTACCAAACTTAAAAAAAAAATCAAAGTAGTAGGCAAGTTATGTCAGCCAAAACATATTATAAAAATAATCTGCTGAATAAAATATCCAAGAGATGATGGTAAAGCTTTTTTATGACATGAATAAGGTAAAAACTATGTTTAGGAAAAGAACAAAATTAAATCCAAACAATGAGCCACTTTAAGATCTACCACCTATATCCCTGGCGGGCAGAAAAAACTACCACTTCAAATCAATATACGAGTTTGCATGTAAAAACTTAATCTAGGAACTATCAAATAATTCACATTGCTACAGCCTTGCTAAATGACATGAGGTACATGATCTACGTGGCAAAAAGGAACAAAATATCCATTTTGCACTGAAGAAGCAAGAGATTGATTTGACACTTAATCCACTAAGGGATACATTTTGAAAGAATATGCACAAGTGACAAGCCCTCAAATATCATTCAGCCCACTCTTGAAGAAATTACAAGGACAACCACTGAGCGTATAAATGAAAATAGCATTTATTTTCCCTTTACAAAGTCATGTACCTATCATATGCCAGAATCTCAGAATTTACTTAAAATTCAGTGCAATCATATTGGAAGACAGGTAAGTCATTTTAAGACAAATAAAATGAAAGCTGGCTATTGATACTCCAAAACTTGGGAATCCCCAGTGTAGAAGAATTTAGCAGTAACACTGATCTAACTACTTGGCATTTAGGTAATTTATGGGCTATTTGCTTCTGTTAAATTGAGTGTTCCCATGCCAGCTGAAGACTGGGAAATAGCGAACAGTGTGAATAGAAGCTTCCAATTTTCATCCAGATAAAATATTTTATTTGAGGATTTTTTTAAGTCACACTCATTAGTCCTATCAAGTCTATCACATGTAACTAGAAATAAGGATCTCTGCTCATCAAGAATTTAAAAGAGAACCTTCAATAGCTCACCTGATATGTTTCCATAGTAGTTTTCCATTAACTGCTCAATTCTCCAAAGAATTACAGCATTTAAATTGTATATTATCTTTGTTTACTCATGAAAGCTTTTTTAGACAATATTATGTCCTCAAAAACTAATAGATGAATGAATGAATGAATTGTTAGACTGCCTCCTCAAACTAGATCATAATCGGCTTGAGAACAGGACCAAATACTCTGTATTAGAATTTTTACATCCCCAAGGGACATGTTCCCAGGGCCTTCAAAATTCACTAAGTTAATGGCATAACTATGCATAAAATGCCTTCAATAAATTCAGGAAAGCAAAACTGAAAAATTTAATACCTTCAAAACTTTTCTGAAAGTTACTGAATATGAATAATGAATAGAAAACAGTCAAGCTGAACCTAAATTGGATAGAAATTTAGGCTCACTCACTCACTAGCAAGAGTCATGCTATATTGTACAACAGTGTCCATAGTGTAGGATTCAATATTTTGTGTTAGCAAAATGAGAAGTTACTACCAATAAGCTATTGGGATTGTGTGCAAGCAGTCAATAGGATAAATAGTAAAATTTATAATATCAAGACTACTGATTTTATCTCTCAGCAAGATTAATCCAACATACATACTTATAGCTTCTAAAATACTTATACATCGGTTGATTGACCCTATAAGAGAACAGTTATGCATTCCAAAAGTGCCCTTCCAATTCCCATCAGGAAACAACCAAGATTGGTGGCAATAAACAGAAAAAAATTAAATTTTCTTCTAAAGGCTGTTATTACTAATTCAACCCACTGCCTTTCAGATTAGTTTCTAGGTAGGGCTCTGGAGTCCAATTACTTGAGTTCAAATTCAGCTATATTTCCCTTCATGCTATGATTAGGAAATGTACTTAAAATCTGTATTTCAGTGTCCTCTGCTATACGATGTTCATAAAACAAGATGTACATCCCATTGACTATGTGTATGGGGGTGCAAATTAATTAAAGTGTATTAGTAAGCATTCAAAAAAGGTCATCAATGCAAGTAAAAACATACTGAATATCTATGATTTCCTTCTCTCATATTTTCTTGCCAACATTGCATTATTTCCGTTATGGGTACAAGAATTCAGAAATAGACTGCCAAACAATTTACTTCTTCCTATCTTTACCCTAAATTTGAACCCTAGCTTCTGAATAGTTTTCTAATATAACTTTCTACATTGATAAAAATGTCCTATATCTGTGCTAACCAATATGGTAGCTAGCCATTAGCCACATGTGGCTATTGAATAGTTGAACTTTTAAGCATTTATTTCATTTATCAACTTAAATTTAAATAGCCACATGTGGATAGTGGCTATCATATTAGATAGTACATTCATAGTGGGAGAAGTGAAGCTATAATTTGGAGTTTTATAAAGTGTGGTGTTTGACTACATGACTAGCTTCCCTCCTAAATCATCTCCATGTCTCTCAACTCCCATCAAATCCAGTAGTTACCCTGTGTGTAGTTACTAAGACATACAAACATGCAAGTCATTTTCAAATATTGTACATATATGCTGCAGTATGTCCTAGTTATGGTGTCAAGAAGCGCATTCATAACTAATTCTATTTATAGTGTTGTAATAATCTGCATCTGGAGAACCGGATCTTATTTAGCATTATACTGCCACAGTGCCAAATGTGGTGCTTTACACACAGGAGGTACTGACTTACTGTTTTCTGAAAGTTATGGTGGGGTTGGGGAGGAGGGTACTCATGTTGTAAGTGCCTTCAGTGCTCTAGGTACACAACGTTCACTTTCATATGGATTGTCTTATTTAATTCTCAAAAAAACACCACCAAATGAATTGGGTAGGTAAGAGAAGCCTCATTTTCCAGAGAAGAAACTGAGCTTATGCACAGTTCAAACCAAATCATTTGGCCTCTTGTGCTCCTACACTTTCAACTGTTCCATGATAGCCCACCAATGCCTTGAAGGTAATATATTTCACATTTAATTTATTTCCCAAATGTTTGTCCAGGCAGCATTAAAACAAATAATCAAATATTCTCTTTCACCTATTTAAGTGAAGAGAAAAAAAGACTGAGAGAATGGTATCTTTAGTTCCCTTGCACTGTGCGAACTGAAAATTTAATACTGGTAGTTTAATTCATTCTTCACAAAAGTTTGAGTCATACTACTCCCCTTGATTACATCAAGTAGACATCTGAGATATAAAACAGAAGAGATACATAAATGAAGACATGAGGCTTGCCAAGAACTAATATTTTTTCTTCTCCAAAGGGTATATAGAGTGTACGGTTCAAATAGGCAGGCAATAAACTCGCTCTTTCCATGATGGAATTAATGTTTCCGCCTGTATCCCCTTGCTACTTTTAGTTTCACTGTATATTTAATAGAAAAAATAATCTCTTTCAATAAAATTATTTCCTTGAACATTCATAGTATCAAGGTATCTAACTATAACAACCAAGTGGCTTGAAAAAATGATGAAAATATAGTCTTTAAGATAAAAATTATAGAAATGTTTAAAAAGGGAAAAAAAACTTTGTGGTATCTTAACCCTCTCCTGGGGACTCTGCAGTAAGACCCTGTGCCTCAAGCAGTGAGCTATGATTTAGGACAGTTGAACACACTAAGCTTGAATCCAAAATTGACCCTTTCTCCTTTCTCCCTCTCCAAGATAAATTCCACTTTATATAGAACAGATCTTAGATCAAAATTTTAGTGCAATATTCATGCCGTAATGCCATAGGAATATTCACATACACAAAAAGGAAATATAAAACAAGTTTCTCAGAGCAGAGTTTTAGTACACCTTTCTTCCTCTAAAATCATGAAATTAATCACTTAACTAACAAAGTTGGCAAATAAGTACAGCATTTTGAATTATCTGAAATCATCTCTGGCGTAATATAAACTAATGTTTGAAATGAAGGTCAAACCTAGTCCTCAAACCTCAGGCTTACAAGATGGACAATAAAAGTTACTATGTAAATAAGTTGAAAACATATCTACTAAAAATCTGCCCATGGATGCTTATAGCAGTTCTATTCGTTGGAAACAACCAAGATGTCCTTTAGTAGATGAATAATAAAGAAATGATGGTAAAGTCAGACAATGGATTATTCGGTGCTAAAAATAAAGAGCTATCAAGTCATGAAAACACAAGGTGGAAGTTTAAATGCATATTACTAAGTGAAAGAAGCCAACCTAAAAAAATACTACAGACTGTATGATTCCAACTACATGACAATCTGGAAAAGTCAAACCATGAAGACAGTAAAAAGATCAGGGGTTAGCAGGGAGGGACGGATGAAAAGGTAGAGCACACAGAATTGTTAGGTCAGTGAAACTATTCTGTATGTAATTATATTGGTGGATACACGTCATCTGTAAAAACCCAGACTGTTTAACACTAAGAGTGAACCCTAAAAACTATGGACTTTGGGTGACAATGTGTTAATGTAGGTTCAATGACTGTTAACAAATATACCACTCTGGTGTACTTTCCACTCAATTTTGCTGTGAACTGAAAGCTTCTCTAATAGGTGAAATCTAAAAATGTTGAACTCATAAATTCAAGGACTAGAACGGTGATTGCCAGGGGTAGGAGAAAGGGGTTGAGGGCTTGGGAGATGTTAGTCAAGGGTACAGTTTCAGTTAGCCAGTATGAGTAAGTGCTGGAGATCTATTGTACAACCTGGTGACTATTATTAATAACAATGTATCACATAATAATTGCTAAGAGAGAAGATTTTAAACGTTCTCATCAGAAAAAAATAAGTGGAGTGATGAATATTTTAATTACCTTGATTTAATCATTTCATGATGTATGCATATATGAAAACATCACAAATACACCATAAATATATGTAATTTTTGTTACATGTTAATTATACCTTAACAAAACTTTAAAATAGTGTCTACAAAAAGATTACTATGTCACTGATAGTTTGAGAAGTATCCAATGCTTCGCAAAGGAGAAAGTATAGGAAGTTTGACAACAAATGCATTCCTTCCATTTTTATATACTGTGTGCCTAATTTATATATACATCCACATGGGAATCATCATCAACTACGAAAAGCTTCTGTTCTCCCAACTAATCGTTTGCATATGAACATACTGAGATTAATTTCTTAAAACCTCCAAAAATCTAGTTCTACATTTTAAAATTAAGTCAATTGGTGAGCCTATCTAAAAAATTTAAATAGAAATCTCAGTGTTCATAATGAGGAGTAATAGAAACATTTTAACATTTATTATTATTATTATTTCAATAGTTTTGGGGAAACAGGTGGTGTTTCATTACATGGCTAAGTTCTTTGGGTATAATTTCTGAGATTTTGGTGCACCCATCACTTGAGCAGTGTACAATGTACCCATTGTGCAGTCTTTTATCCCTGAACCCCCTCCCACCCTTCCCCCAAAGTCCCCATAGTCCATTATATTATTCTTATGCCTTTTCATCTTCATAGCTTAGCTCCCACTTATAACTGAGAACACACAATGTTTGGTTTTCCATTCCTGAGTTACTTCACTTAGAATAATGGTCTCGAACTCTATTCAGGTTGCTGTGAATGCCAGTATTTCATTCCATTTTATGACTGAGTAGTATTCCATGATACATATATACACACAAACATACACATACACACACACACCATATATATATATATATATATATATATATATATATATATATATATGACACATTTTCTTTATCTACTTATTAGTTGATGGACATTTAGGCTGGTTCCATATTTTCGCAATTGCAAATTGTGCTGCTATAAACATGCGTGTGTAAGTGTCTTTCATATAATGACTTATTTTCTTGTGGGTAGATACTCAGTAGTGGGAATGCTGGATCAAATAGTATTTGTACTTTTAGTTCTTTAAGGAATCTCCATACTGTTTTCCATGGTGGTTGTATTAGTCTAATTTCCCACCAGCAGTATAAAAGTGTTCCTTTTTTTACCATATCCATGCCAACATCTATTATTTTTTGATTTTTAAATTATGGCCATTCTTGCAGAAGGTGGTATCACATTGTGGTTTTGATTTGCATTTCCCTGATAATTAGTGATGTTGAGCATTTTTCAGATGTTTGTTGGCCATTTGTATATTTTCTTTTGAGAACTGTCTATTCATGTCCTTTGCCCACTTTTTTGATGGGATATTCTTTTTTTTCTTGCTGATTTGTTTGAGTTCCTTGTAGATTATGGATATTAGCCCTTTGTCAAATGCATAGTTTGTGAATATTTCTCTCATACTGTGGGTTGTCTGTTTACTCTGGTGATTGCTTATTTTGCTGTGAAGGAGCTTTTTAGTTAAGTCCCATCTATTTATCTTTGTTTTGTTGCATTTGCTCTTGGGTTCTTGGTCATCAACTCTTTGTCTAGGATAATGTCTAGAAGAGTTTTTCCTGATGTTATCTTCCAGAATTTTTACAGTTTCAGGTCGTCTTAGAGTTGATTTTTATGTAAGGTGAGAGACAGAGATCCAGTTTCATTCTTCTACATGTGGTTTGCCAGTCTTCCCAGCACTATTTATGAAATAGGGTGTCCATTCTCCAATTTATGTTTTTGTATGCTTTGTGGAAGATCAGCTGGCTGTAAGTATTTGGCTTTATTTCTGGGTTATATATTTTGTTCCATTGGTCTATGTGCCTATTTTTATATCATACCATACTGTTTTGGTAACTATATCCTTACAGAATAGTTTGAAATCGGGTAATGTGATGCCATCAGATTTGTTCTTTTTGCTTAGTCTTGCTTTGGCTATGTAGGCTCTTTTTTAGTCCCATATGAATTTTAGGATTTTTTTTCCTAGTTATGTGAAGAATGATGATTGTATTTTGATGGGAATTGCATTGAATTTGTAGATTGCTTTTGGAAGTATGGTCATCTTCACAATGTTAATTCTACCCATCCATGAGCATGGGATGTGTTTCCATTTGCTTGCGTTGTCTATGATTTCTTTCCGTAGTGTTTTGCAGTTTTCCTTGTAGAAGTCTTTCACTTCTTTGGATAGGTATATTGCTAAGTATTTTATTATTTTTTGCAGCTACTGTAAAAGGGGTTGAGTTCTTGATTTGATTCTCAGCTTGGTCGTTGTTGGTATATGGCAGTGCTACTGATTTGTGTACCTTGATTTTGTATGCTAAAACTTTACTGAATTCATTAATCAGATCTAGGAGTTTTTTAAGGAGTCTTTAGGGTTCTCTAGGTATATGATCATATCATCAGTAAACAGCAACTGTTTGACTTCCTCTTTAATAATTTGAATGTCCTTTATTTCTTTTTCTCTTTTGAGACAGAGACTTGCTGTGTGTGTTACCCAGGCTGGAGTGCAGTGGCGTGAGCTTGGCTCACTGCAACCTCCACCTCCTGGGTTCAAGCTAGTCTCGTGCATCAGCCTCCCTTGTAGGTGGGATTATAGGTGTGTGTCATCGTGCCTGACTAAATTTTGAATTTTTAGTTGAGACAATGTTTCACCATGTTGGCCAGGCAGGTCTCAAACTCCTGGCCTCAAATGATCTGCCTGCCTCAGCCTTCCAAAGTGGTGGGATTATGGTCGTGAGCCACTGTGCCCGGCCTGAATACCCTTTCTTTCTTTCTCTTGTCTGATTGCTTTGGCTAGGACTTCCAGTACTATGTTGAATATAAGAGATGAAAGTGGGCATCCTTGTCTTGTTCCAGTTCTCAGGGTAAATGTTTTAAATTTTTCCCTGATCAGTATGTTTGTCATAGATGGCTTTTATTAACTTAAGGTATGTCCCTTCTATGTCAATTTTGCTGACTGGTTTAATCATAAAGGGATGCTGGATTATTGCCAAATGCTTTTTCTGCATCTACTGAGATGATCATATGTTTTTTGTTTTTACTTCTGTTTATGTGGTGTGTCACATTTATTGATTTGTTAAACAACCCCTGCATCCCTGGTATGAAATCCACTTGATCATGGTGGATTATCTTTTGGATATGCTGTCAAATTCAGTTAGCTAGTACTTTGTTAAGGATTTTTTCATCTATGTTCATCAGGGATATTGGTTTGTAGTTTTCTTTTTTTTGTTATGTCCTTTCCTGGTTTTGGTATTAGGGTAATACTTGATTAATAGAATGATTTAGGGAAGATTAGCCCTTTATCTTTTGGAATAGTTTCAGCAGGATTGGTACCAATTCTTCTTTGAATGTCTGATAAAATTCAGCTATAAATCTTCCAGGTCCTGAACTTTTTTTGTTGGCATTTTTAAAAATTACGTTTCAATCTTGCTACTTGTTATTGGTCTCTTCAGAGTTTCTATTTCTTCCTGGTTTAATCTACAAGGGTTGTATATCTCCAGGAATTTATCCATCTCCTGTAGGTTTTCTAGTTTGTGTGCATAAACTTGTTCATAGTAGCCTTAAATGGTCTTTTGTATTTCTGTGTTATCGATTGTAATATTTCTTGTTTTGTTTCTTTTCTTTTCTTTTCTTTTCTTTTTTGAGACAGAGTCTTGCTCTGTCACGCAGGCTGGAGTGCAATGGCGTGATCTCAGCTCAGTGCAACCTCCGCCTCCCGGGTTCAAGTGATTCTCCTGCCTCAGCCTTCTGAGTAGCTGGGACTACAGGCACGTGCCACCACACTTGGCTAATTTTTGTATTTTTTAGTAGAGACAGGGTTTCAAAATGTTGTTCATGGTGGTCTTGAACTCCTCACCTGGTGATCCGCCTGCCTTGGCCCCCCAAAGTGCTGGGATTACAGGTGTAAGCCACCACACCTGTGGCACCTGGCCTGTTTCTAATTAAGCTTATTTGGAACGTCTCTCTTCTTTTCTTGGTTAATCTCATTAATAGTCTATCAATTTTGTTTATCTTTTCAAAGAACAAGCTTTTTGTTTCATTTATATTTTGTATTTTTTGTCATTGTTTCAATTTCATTTAGTTCTGCTCTGATCTTTGTCATTCCTTTTGTTCTCCTGGGTTTGAGTTTGGTTTATTCTTGTTTCTCTAGTTCCTTGAGGTGTGAGCATAGATTGTCTATTTGTGTTCTTTCAGACTTTTTGATGTAGGCATTTAATGCTATGAACTTTCCTCTTAGCACTGCTTTTGCTGAATCCTAGAGGTTTTAATTGGTTGCATCATTATTATCATTCAGTTCAAAGAATTTAATTTTCATCTTGATTTCATTGTGGACCCAAGTATCATTCAGAAGCAGATTATTTAATTTCCATGTATTTGTATAGCTTTAAGGGTTCTATTTGGAGTTAATTTCCAATTTTATTCCACTGTGGGCTGAGAGAGTACTTGATATAATTTCAATTTTCTTAAATTTATTGAGACTTGTTTTGTAGCCTATCTTACAGAATGTTCCAGGTGTTGAAGAAAAGAATCTTTATTCTGCAGTTGTTGGATAGAATGTTCTGTAAATATCTGTGAAGTCCATTTGTTCTAGGGCATAGTTTAAGTCCACTGTTTCTTTGTTGACTTTCTGTCTTGATGATCTATCTCGTGCTGTCAGTGGAGTATTGGGTTTCCTCACTATTACTATGCTGTCATCTATCTCATTTCCTATGTGTAGCGGTAATTGTTTTATAAATTTGGGAGCTCCCATGTTAGGTGCATATGTATTTAGAATTGTTATATTTTCCTGTTGGACTAATCCTTCTAACATTATATAATGTCCCTCTTTATCTTTTTTAACTGTTTTTCCTTTAAAGTCTGTTTTGTCTGATATAAGAATAGCTACCCCTGCTCACTTTTGGTTTCCATTTGCATGGAATATCTTTTTCTACTCTTTTACCTTAAGTTTAGGTGAGTACTTATTTGTTAGATGAGTCTCTTGAAGATGGCAAACACTTGGTTTTTGGATTTTGATCCATTCTGAGATTCTGTACCTTTTAAGTGGAGCCATTTACATTCAATGTTAGTATTCAGATGTGACATAGTAGTGTTCTATTCATCATGCTAGTTGTTACCTGAATACCCTGTTTTTTTTTTCTCATTGTGTTATTGTTTCTCATTGTTTTCTCATTGTGTTATTGGTCCTGAGAGATTTATGCTGCAAGGACATTCTATTTTCGTGTATTTCAAGGTTTTGTTTCAAGATTTAGGACTCCTTTTAGCATTTCTTAAATGCTGGCTTGGTAGTGGTGAATAATTATCTTAGCATTTATTTGTCTGAAAAAGACTTTATCTCTCATGTATGAAGCTTAGTTTGCTGTGTACAAGATTCTTTGCTGATAATTATTTTAAGGAGGCTATAGATAGGACCCCAATCCCTTCTGGTTTACAGGGTTTCTGCTGAGAAATCTCCTGTTAATCTGATAGGTTTTATTTTACAGGCTACCTGATGCTTTTGCCTCTCATCTCTTAAGATTCTTTCCTTCATCTTGACTTTAGATAACTTGATGACTATGTAAGTTCCTAGGTGATGATGTGTTCGTGATTAATTTACCAGGTATTCTTTAGAGCTTCTTGTATTTGGATATCTAGATCTCTAGCAAGACCAGGGAAGTTTTCATTGATTTCCCTCAAATGAATTTTCCAAACTTTTAGATTTCTCTTCATCCTTGGGAACACCAATTATTCTTATGTTTGGTCATTTAACATAATCCCAAATTTCTTGGATTCTTTGCTCATTTTTTAAATTATTTTTATTTGTCTTCATCATATAGGGTTAATTCAAAAGCCTTCCTTGAGCTCTGAATTTTTTCTTCTACTTGTTTGATTCTATTGTTGAAACTTTCCAGTGTATTTTGCATTTCTCTAAGTGTGACATTCATTTCCAGAAGTTGTGATTGTCCTTTCTTTATGATATCTATTTCCCTGGAGACTTTTTCATCTGTATCCTATATGTTTTTTGTATTTCTTTTTTCCTTTCTTTTCTTTTCTTTTTTTTTTTTTTTTTTTTGACACAGTCTCAGCCTGCTGCCCAGGCTGGCATGCAGTGGCACAATCTCGGCTCTGTCTCCGGGGTACAAGCAATTCTTATGCCTCAGCCTCCCAAGTAGCTGGGACCACAGGTTTGAGCCACCACGCCTGGCTACTTTTTTGTATTTTTAGTAGATATGGGTTTTCATCATGTTGGCCAGTCTGGTCTTGAACTCCTGACTTCAAGTGATCCACCTGCCTTGGCCTCCCAAAGTGCTGGAATTACAGGCATGAGCCACTGCCCCCGGCCTTTAATTTATTTAAGTTGGTTTTCATCCTTCTCTGGTGCCACCTTGAGAAGCTTAATAATCAACTTTCTGAATTCTTTTTCTGGCATTTCAGAAATTTCTTGGTTTAGACCATTGCTGGACAGCTAGTATGATCTTTTGTGGGTGTCATAGAATGTTGTTTTGTCATATTACCAGAATTACTTTTCTAGTTTCTTCTCATTTAGGTAGAATGTTTCATTGGAAATATCTGGAACTCAAGGGCTGCTGTTCAGATTGTTTTGTCCCACAGGGTAATCCCTTGATGTGGTGCTCTCCCCTTTCTTCTAGGAATAGAGCTTCCTGAGAGCCAGACTCCTGTGACTGTTATTACCCTTCTGGATCTAGCCACTCAGTGGGGCAACTGGGCTCTAGGCTGGTGCTGAGGAATGTCTGCAAAGTGTCCTGTGTTGCAATCTATCTTCAGGTCTCCCAGCTGTGGATGCCGGAACCTGCTCTGGCGGAGATGGCAGGGGAGTAAAGTGGACTCTGTGGGAGTCCTTGGTTGTAGTTTTGTTTAGTGCACTGGTTTTCTTGAATGTTGGTTATGCTAGCAGTGAAGCTGTCATGTGGACAGATTCAGGACCTCTGGCTAGCCAGGGTGTGTCAGGTGGTAGAATTAGCTGTTGTTTTTTCCTTCTTCGAAGCAGGGTTGTTCTGTTATGAGTTGCTGTAATGACTTGAGTTGGTTGGCCTCCAGCCAGGAGGTGGTGCTTTAAAGAGAGTGAAAGGAGGATAGCAGTAGAAGAGGGATATAATTTTGCCCTACATTGGCCAGATGAGTGCTTAGGTTTCTCAGGTGATGGGCAGGGTCACACAGCTCCCAAGAGATTATGTCTTTTGTCTTTGGTTACCAAGGTGGGCAAAGAAAAACCATCAGGTAGGGGCAGGGTTAGGTGGGTTTGAGCTGAGACTCTCCTTGGGCAGGGCTTGCTGCAGCCACTGTGGGGGCTTTTGGGGTGGCTTTCAGGCCAATGAAGTTATGTTTCCAGGGAGATTATGGCTGCCTCTGCTGCATTCTACAGGTCACCAGGGAAGTGGGGGAAAGCTGGCAGTGACAGGGCTCACCCAGATGCCACATAGCCAGCAAGGCCAATCTCACTCCCACCATGCCTCCAGAACTGCACTGAGTTTATATCCAGGCAGCTTGTGAGCATGGCTGAGATCTTGCCCCAGGCTATAAGCATCCCAATTGAGAAAGCAAGCAGGGCTCTCAGGCCTCGGCCTGCCTACCCACACCATCTGTGGCTTCTGCACTTGTATCTGCACTACCTGTTTTCCCCGTCTCCCCCTGATTCTGCTCAGGAAAGTTTGTGCTCAGACGAAATTATTACAAAGTTCAGCTAGGAGCTTACCTCACCCTGTGCACCTCCCAAATTCCACCGGCTGCTTTCCTTTCCCCAAGGACCTCTGTGAGATAAGGCCAGAAATGGCTTCCCTGGACTTCAGCTGAAGACTGGAAGTGCCTATGGGGCTCTTCTGGCTGCTGCTTCAACTTTTATCTTTCATTTGGCTTCCTAAATCTGTTTTGGCTCTAAGTAAAGTTAAATCCTTCTCCCATGATCAGGATTTTTCCATTCACAGTGGGGATATGTGTTTAGAGGGTGACTTTTCCCCCCTCACACTTTGGGAACTCATAGTTTTTTCAGCTGTCTAATGGCATTTGCAGAAGCAAGTTGCTTGTTTCAAAGGGTCTGTGAATTATTTCTGTTTTCCTGATTTGTTCCTGTGATGTTCTTGGAGCAAAAGTTCACAATGTGAGTCTCCAGACACTGTTCTGTCCATCTAAGTGGGAGCTGCTTGTTAGTCCTGTCTCTTATCTGCCACTTTTCCTACTTGAATTGTAGATTTTAACATTTTAAACTAAGAATGAACATAGACTTTGGGAAAAATACCTATGACATTGCTGTCAAGGATGGACTAAAGGAAAAAAAATTAATGATACTTCTGCAGAAGGAAAAACAGTGATTTCTTTTTCTCCTGACACTTCCATCTTGGAAACCCTTAAGTCACAGCTGAGTGATAAGACAGAAAAAGTGACATACAAAATGGAATATGAAAGACTTCTCAGAAAGAGGAAGGAGCTTGAGATAGCAGGTGTGACAACCCTCAGATTCTCCAAAAAATTAATAGAAATTATTATTAATTATAGATAATCAAATTGATGATAGTTATATTTTCAACAATGTGCATCAGTTTTTCTGTCTCTTCCACAGTTGAGGAACTTCCTTGGGAGTAAGAAACATATATATATATATACACACAGACACACACACACACACATATATCTACACACATATATATATATCTTGAATTTTTCATTTCCAACAAATATTCTGCATGTTCCATGACATCATAATTTATCATTATTGGCAGCAAATTGTGAATTCAGAGTCTCTGGCTTTAATATTTTAGTCAAAACTATTTTTGGGTACTCATCTGTAAATTATGCATGAGATAAGTATTTTCAAAAGTTCAAAGATTTTTTAATAGATGGATTCCAAGAAAGGAATTTATTTTAGTGGCTCACAGATTACCAAACAATTTTAGGGGAAAAAAAGTTGTTTTTGTTTGTTTGTTTGTTTTTTTCCTTTTTTAAATTATTATTATACTTTAAGTTTTAGGGTACATGTGCACAATGTGCAGGTTAGTTACATATGTATACATGTGCCATGCTGGTGTGCTGCACCCATTAACTCATCATTTAGCATTAGGTATATCTCCTAATGCTATCCCTCCCTCCTCCCCCTACCCCACAACAGTCCCCAGAGTGTGATGTTCCCCTTCCTGTGTCTGTGTGTTCTCATTGTTCAATTCCCACGTATGAGTGAGAACATGCAGTGTTTGGTTTTTTTGTCCTTGCGATAGTTTACTGAGAATGATGATTTCCAATTTCATCCATGTCCCTACAGAGGACACGAACTCATCATTTTTTATGGCTGCATAGTATTCCATGGTGTATATGTGCCACATTTTCTTAATCCAGTCTATCGTTGTTGGACATTTGGATTGGTTCCAAGTCTTTGCTATTGTGAATAGTGCCACAATAAACATACGTGTGCATGTGTCTTTAGAGCAGCATGATTTATAGTCCTTTGGGTATATACCCAGTAATGGGATGGCTGGGTCAAATGGTATTTCTAATTCTAGATCCCTGAGGAATCGCCACACTGACTCCCACAATGGTTGAACTTTGCTGCTAACTTCACTGCACTAATAATGACCAAGAACAGTAATTTAATCTAATTAACCTTTCGAACTGAAGGCCTAACATTTGTAACATGTTTTGAGAATTAAATAAGATGTCCTAGAAAGCACCTAATACCAATCCTAGATAATAGCTTATCTTCAATTAATTTAATTTTTTTTCAAATACATGTCTACTTTCAATTACATTTACAAAGAATGCCCTGAGGAGAGTTGACTATTAGTTGTATCACCACATCTGTAATTACTGTAGTAAGCCAACATATACACAGGAAAAAATAAACATTTAAGACAAATGCTTTACTTTCTATGGTGATTTAATTACAATGTCTTCAGTGTTTTTTTTTTTTTCATTACCATGCTGTGCATTCACCTCTGAGTTCTACAGTCTAATCAAATTAGGGTTTTCAAATGGAAAATTTGATTGGGTTTTTCCCTGCTTAAAAATCTTCAATGACTTCCCAGTGCTTTTAGGATAAAGAAAGCTCCCTATGATGTGGCTTCCATGGTTTGTATTAGCCCGCACACCGTCTACTCTAGTACCATGGGCCCTCTGTCTCCTGTAGCCATGCTAGCATTTGTTCCAATGCCTGCATGTTCTCCATCCTGCCTCCCACCACACGTTTCTTGCACTTTAAGTGTCCTCTCTGCTCTTCCCATATTTCTTTGCCCAAATAATTGCAAGTCCCACCCCTTACACATCAGTTTACCTGGGTAAAATCCACATTGTTTAAGTGCTCCTGCTATCAGGTTCCTTCATATGATTAACTGATTAATAACTATCTCTCCTTTTAGGCTGTAGGCTTTATGAGGAATGGAACAGTGACTGGTTTTGTTCACCACCTTATTCCTAGCACCTAGTGTAATACCTATCAAATATTACTTATGAAACACTTATTGAATAAATACAAATATGATTGTAGCTGAGGCATATATTCCATATATAGTCACGGGCAGCAGAATGGAGTGGTCATAAGTACATTTGGAACCAGACTGCCTGAGTTTGAATACTGGATTTTTAATTACTAGTTGTGTTGACATGAGGCATATTAACTTCATCTGTGAAATGGCATAATAATAGCATCTACATCATGACGTTGCTATGAGGGTTATATAAGTTTAAACAGAAGTTCTTGAAATAATGACTGGCATATGGTAAAATTTAAGTGCATGTTTGTTAGAAAACTGAAGAAAAGGACATTTAAACTAATTTAAATAAAATTTAGTCCAGGGTGCCAATGAAAATTTGGGGATTTTAATAATCACTAAAAAACATAAACACAATCTCAAAAATATCCATAATATCCACCTACATATCTTGCTATTCAGTACATCTATCAAGTCATTATATGTCTCCCACAAAAACAGAATTTCCTTCTTTTGTTCTGTCCCCTAATCATCATATTGTCTCAAATTGTAAAAATTATGGTAGCTTTGATTCTTTCTTCATCCCTTCTTTTTGTGCCCAGTAAATCATCAATCTAGCTCATTGTTGTTTTCCAATGAATATCTCTTCAATTACCCTGCACCTTTTAATAAAATATTGACACACTCACCTCAGACCCTTTAACATCTCAGATCTAAACAAATGTAGAAACTTTATCCAACGATCCTCCTGTTTCCTGTCTCAAATTTCTCCAACTTAATATGCATACACATCAACCTCAGATTAATCTTCCTAAATTTAATGTTCTCATTCTCCAGCTCAATGCTTACAAAACAAAGTTCAAATACTTAAGTCTTGTAGTTATGAGATGTGAGCTTCACCAGTCCATGTGCCAAACGTTCTCTCCATATATGATCCACATCAACCATGTCTTTCTATTCACTATTCCTGGTACATGCTTGCATTTTTCCAGCTTTAATATTTGGTTCACTCACTACATATTTATATTGCATTTGTCACAAATTTCTCTGTACATTTTTTTGCACCATGTTTGGACAATTTCAATTCCACTGCTGACATGCAAACTTCCCCGAGCACTTAGACAAACTGTTTCCTGAACCCTTACAAGAACCTACTATGTATATCAGCAGAGGTCTGTCTAAACAATGGTATTTCTAGATCAGCTGAGAGTCAAGTCTATAAACATTTGTGACTTTTAAAAGTATGGATCTTAACAGCTTAAAACTGAAATATTTTTTAAGGACTAGGTCAAAGAAAATTCAAGGTTACCTCTAAAGCACCTCCTTACTCATTTGTTTATGTTTCCTTGAGCAGAAATGAAAGGTGCGGCATGACAGGGAGACAAAAAGGCTCATAACCCTCAGGTACTCGTGAAGGTAGAATGCACATGTGTGTAAGAAACAATAATGTTTCCCCAATCCTACTCTTCCGTGGCCTTTCCACTTGCAAAACAAAGCACTACTATCCATCTATGTCCTCAAGTAGGAAACTCCAGACCAATCTGCCTTACCCATTCTATACAATTTATCACCAAGCTCTGCCAAGTCCACCTGGTCTCAATATATCTCAAAACCATCAGAGAAATGCAAATCAAAACCACAATGAGATATCATCTCACACCAGTTAGAATGGCAATCATTAAAAAGTCAGGAAACAACAGGTGCTGGAGAGGATGTGGAGACATAGGAACACTTTTACACTGTTGGTGGGACTGTAAACTAGTTCAACTATTGTGGAAGTCAGTGTGGCGATTCCTCAGGGATCTAGAACTAGAAATACCATTTGACCCAGCCATCCCATTACTGGGTATATACCCAAAGGACTATAAATCATGCTGCTCTAAAGACACATGCACACGTATGTTTATTGTGGCACTATTCACAATAGCAAAGACTTGGAACCAACCCAAATGTCCAACAATGATAGACTGGATTAAGAAAATGTGGCACATATACACCATGGAATACTATGCAGCCATAAAAAATGATGAGTTCGTGTCCTCTGTAGGGACATGGATGAAATTGGAAATCATCATTCTCAGTAAACTATCGCAAGAACAAAAAATCAAACACCGCATATTCTCACTCATAGGTGGGAATTGAACAATGCGATCACATGGACACAGGAAGGGGAACATCACACTCTGGGGACTGTTGTGGGGTGGGGGGAGGAGGGAGGGATAGCATTGGGAGATATACCTAATGCTAGATGACGAGGTAGTGGGTGCAGTGCACCAGCGTGGCACATGTATACATATGTAACTAACCTGCACAATGTGCACATGTACCCTAAAACTTAAAGTATAATAATAAAAGAAAAAAAAAAAAACAACATGTACTTCTTTCCCATTCCACTGCCACTACCCTAGGATAAGTGGTCATTATCTGTCACCTGAGCTAGGCAATAGCCTCCTGACTTGGGTGGTTATTTCCACCTTCACTTCTCCTTTCCAATCCATTCTCTACACTGCTAATGTTGTCATTTTAAAGGAGTCTATCATGCTTCTGTTTAAAATGTTAATAGTTCAATGGCATATTGTTATACTTAAGATAAATGCCAGCATCCAACAAGACTTAGCTTTGGTCTCATCTCTTGATTCTCTTGAGTTATGTGCTAGTCTCCAGACATACTTGCTTTCCTTTACTTCCTCAAAGTCATCATGCACCTTTACATCTGAGGGCTTTCACGTGTGCAATTTACTGTATTTGGCACACTCCATATTCCCTCTCTGCCTTGCTTATTCCCATTCTGCTTCAGAATAATCTAAAATATCCTTTGTACATGACTAATTTAGGTCCTCCTCTTAAAGGAGGTCATGTATGTACACTTCCTTGTATTTATACACAGCGGTTGAAAGTCACTGTTTGCGTACTTTTTAATTACCAGCTTAATGTTATTATCCCTTGCTAATCCACAAAGGCATGAAGCATGTGAGCATCCAATATTTTGCCCTGTATATTTTAGGTGTTCAGTATACATGTGTTGAATAATCAATTGAATGTTTTCATTGTAATGTATGTTATGGTTAAATGAAAGTTGAGAACCACTGGTGGGTATCACTTATTTAGCACTTGCCATTGATATCTATATTATTATATGTTCATATTTTATGTACCTAACTAGACTGCAAGTTCTTGGGGAGGACCCAATAATGCTTTAGTCTTCTTTTATTTATCAGATCTTGTACACAGTTAGCATTCAATAAATATTTAGCAGTTGAAAAGTCTGGAAAAGCATTCTTGAAAGGCACTTTATATAGGTTGGTCAGGGAAGGCCTCAGATAAAACATGACATTTGAGCAGGGACATGAAGAGAGTGAGAAGCAAGTCATACACACCCCTGGGAAAATAATACTCTAAGAAGCTAGGAGAACAATTGTGAAGGCCCTGTGGTGGATGGGACCTACTCGTCAGGTTCAAAGAATTGCAAGGAGTCCAGTGTGGCTGCAACAAAGTCAGGTAAGGGAAAAGTTACAACAAATGAAATCAGAAAGGTCACAAAGGAACAGTGCATATAGAGCCTTGTAGGCTGTCATATAGATTTTGGCTTTTTCTCCAAGAAAGTTGAGGTGCCATTTGAAAAAATTTGAGCTAAGAAGTGGCATAATCTACCTTGAGTTTTAAATTATTTGATGATTTAATACATGTAAAAAGCTTACTCTGAATGACACGAAGTAAATACTTAGTAAATGTTTGCTTTATTATCATATCACATGGCATTAATTAAGTCTGTGGAAATAGAGGATCGTGTATCTACTTTTCAATCTTTGAACAATTTTAAATGTAGCAAATATAACAACATAGAACAACATATGGTTTAGTTCCACACATATATATTTGCATACACATTCATTAGATAAGTAAAGATTAATCTCTCCTGTGTTAATCTGCCCACTGCATTTTGTTTATTCTGTAAAAATCCATTTATTCTGAGTTTTGTTTGTTTATTAGAATATTCCTTACTACAATATTCCTTACTACAAGAAAGGGTTCTTTTCTGGGAGAATCATGAATTTGAGATGAGCAAAAAAAAAAAAAATATATATATATATATATATATATGTTTATTTTCACTGGCTTCTAATTGAAGTTTAATATCCCTTCAATTATAAATGTAGACAAAAATACCACAGTAGCTTTCTCATTGGTAAAAATTGTAGAAGCTTTTATTTCATATTACAATTGTTCCTGGTATCTGGAAACACTGGGTTTACTCTCTTCTCTACTTTATAACTATAGGATTTATTAGAAGCAATGCCAGATTAACCTTTTTAAAATACAAGCACATTATTTTAAATTTGTGTTTCAATGTTGATTTTTAATATTGAAATAACTGTATTTTAATAAAATTGGTTCTCTTTATTTTGTATTTATTTCATTTATTTAAAAATAGCATGAGGAGAAATGATCCACAGGCTTCACCCAAGTGCCTAAAAGAACATGGCACAAAAGCACTTAAGTGATCCTGATCTAGAAGAAAGAATCTATGACTTATTTGCTTCACATCCTCCATAACACCTACAAAACAGAGTCTCAAAAGACTTTCTGAATTTATTGAGTTGTTTCACCTTCATTGTAGGGTTCTTTTCTTCCTTGTCACTTCAAAGATTTAATTCTTTTTTAACAATTTTTGATTGAGCTGGGATTTTTGTTTGCTTCTTTTGGCTTCAAGATATGCAAATTACCACATTTTTTATTTCTTATATGAAACAGCAATGCTAGCGAGGCATCTGTTAGACAAGCAGCCTACACTGGTGTGAAATTAGACATGACTAGCACAGTAATATAAACACAAAACACATACTAGAAGGCTTCATGCATGATATGTAATGTGTTTTCAAACTGCTAAGTCAAACAATAGAAGCCATTCATGTCGTCAGCCCCTAAGAGCTTAAGATACAGTTGAAGAGCTCTATATATTGTAAACTCAGTTACCTCATCTAAAAAGCATTATTCCATTACTCTGTAATGTACCAGTACCACATACCTTGGACCACACACACATAAATATGGTGAGTGCTTACATTTTAAATTACCTAGCAATTCTCAGACATTTTTAAATGAAAAAGCAACTCTTTCCCCCAAATTTCAGCCTTTTGGAAAAGGTTCTTAATATAAAATCTATGAATGTTCCCCTTTAAGAAATAGCATACATATTCATTATTGATTTGTTCCAACGACTTGAGTTTCTCCAACACATTTAGTAACAGCTCATTTTAAACTAATTAATTCTCCATTTTCCATAGGGTGAGAGTGACTTTTTCTGACATAATATTCTACATCCACAGTGCTTTGAAAGCAGTGACCGCAATTAGTGCTATCAAATATCATGAAAACAGTTCCCCAGTTAGACTCCTTTTACAATCTTGTCTTGCTGATGTGCCTGCATGTTGTTAAATGCAGGATGTGAGACTGTAAGTAGAAGGGGTGATGTCATCATGGAAAAATTCAGTCAGGTTTACTTTCATGCTCAAGGGACAACACTGCGCTGGTGCTAGGAAATCACATAGATGAAAAATGTGTATGTGTGCATGTGTGTGTGAACCTCCCTTTTTCTATCCAGAATTTGCTCTCCTTCTTTTTATACTTTTTGGAGTTTCAATTTAACATATTTTATTTTCAGTCTCATGTTTCATATGCCTTTAATGCAACTGTTATTTACACTACCAAACAATATATTATGGTTTGAGCTCATAGACAAAAAGAACAATTTTGAAGGGGCTCTTTATAAGCAGATTCAAATAAATGTAGTAGCCTCTGGAATCTAGACAAATTTCTAGGTTAGAATCTGCCACCTGGTCTTTCCCCATCTCTTCTCCTTGCTCTGAACTATGTAGATTCTCAGCAGAGTACAGAATAGGGCTAGACATACTCTTCCCCACATCTCAGCACAAAGTCCTTATTAGGAGCATACCCCAATATGTAGAGAACATTAAGATTGGGGAAATGGCTTTTTGCTCATATGAGAAGGCTAGCAGCTACTGGCCTACAACAAATAAGAAAGGAGACAAACATGAAAATGATAGATTTTATTTTACCCTCTTATAATTTAAGGGGAATTCTAAAATAATTTTTACTTTTGCCATTTGCTTATTAGGGCATAAAAAGTAAGCTATCTCAAACATGAGTGCTTTTTACAAAGGTTTTCCATGCTTTGCATATGGTCATTTTCCATTTTGCTAGGGCCTATACTCTTGTCCAAAGATTTTTAAATACATAAGGCCATAAAGTAATTTTGTTCAATTTGCAATTCCATCTACAGACAGTTCAACAAACTTCATCCTCTGTTAAGTATTATTCCTAAAGAATCTCAACACAATATCTTAGACACTGGCTTCTTCTGCCACCCACCTCAAGAGTTATATATCAAAAGTGTGAGAGACAATTCCTTCTATGACTCACTGAAACAAGGAAATGAGAATAATTTGGATTTTGACCTTGTGATAATAAAAAGAGCAAAGAAAATGATAATGTATGGGTAGTCAGAATGGTCAAACTAATCAGTTTACACCCACTTAAAAAGCATTGTAATAGGTCCATACATAAGCACTTTAGACATTGCAATGCATGTGTAGCGCCTGTATTTATATTATATGGCAGGTATTTTTATTATTAATTAGTATCATTTTTGATTTAAGAAGACAGGACACATTTAAAATAATCTTAAAAGTGTGAAAACATTTCAGTATATACTGTTATATCTTTTAACTTCTATTTTAATTTCAGCCCCATAATAAAATAATGCCTTTTTCTTACTTAAGACCTGTGACTTCTTGCAACTAATTTTTTTCCCCAACTTTTATTTGTTTGTTTGTTTGAGACAGAGTCTCACTCCATTGTCCAGGCTGGAGTGCAGTGGTGTGATCTCGGCTCACTGCAACCTCCACCTTCCAGGTTCAACTGATTTTCCTCCCTCAGCATCCAGAGTAGCTGGGACTACAGGCACCTGCCACCACACCTGGCTACTTTTTGTATTTTTAGTAGAGACGGGGTTTCACTATATTGGCCAGGGTGGTCTTGAACTCCTGAACTCAGGTGGTCCACCTGCCTTGGCCTCCCAAAGTGCTGGGATTACAGGCGTGAGCCACCGCGCCCAGCCCTTTCCGAACTATTTTTTTTTTAAGCTTGATCTCACAAGCTATACATTACCACATACAACACACTTCTTCCTAATAGAGAGTAAACTCCTTGAGAGTATTCTATCTTCATTTAAATCACACCCTTTAAATCACAACTATCTTTCTCACCATGAAGACAAATGCACATTAACACCCACAGCCAATAACATCATCTCTTGTTGCTAACATATACTCAAACTATCCAATTTTAAAGTAACATATATAAGTAGGACTCAATTATTATAAAATATTTGTTGTTGGTAATATTCAATATTATAAAAGATTGATAAAAGGAACTTGCTATACTCCATGATCATATGTAACTCCTTTTGAGTTACCTATTGTTTAATAACACATTTTCAGAAAGTCGATAGCAGTATTTACTGTGCAGTTTTCCTAAGTACTAGAATTCTGATTCTCTCCTGCAGTTCTATAGAAATTGTATTTTTACATTGGTTTGTGCTTTGGCAGACAGCAATTAGGTGCTCTGATAGAAAATAAAGGTTCTAATATTCTCATTTCCCTCACCAACTATTTTATTGAGCAAAAGAGGCAGTTATTGGGAAAAAGATGCAAAAGAAAAAAAATGATTTCATCTTTATGTCTCCTTTAGTAATTGAAAGACACAGCACTTCATTTCAGGTCAAAAACATCTTTTGAGAACCTGTTACCTAAAAGCCCTACAATTTAATTTTTCTTCCTAATTTTCAATGGTGAGCAAATTCATGAAACCATTAGCTATTGCTCATCTGATGCTTATTTTATACTGCAAGCAGTATAATCAGGCCTTGAAAAGAAATCCTCAAACTGAATGAACCATTGGATATAAATATGCTCATTTTTATCATAATTTTTGCCTTTATATAATGCTCTGAACTCATATAATACATCATGTGACTATATAATAACATTTACAATTAACTAAATGATTATCCTCCTCCAAGATTCACTTTTTCTTAACTAGTTTAAATCCCCATGGTCTGTTACTTCAGCCAATCTCTTGTCAGTGCTTTTAACATCCTCAGATCCTTATTGTTTCCCTAGACCATTCTAAAATTCTCAAATCTTCCGTCTTTACGACTGGAAAAGTCAGATTTGCTCCTCATGCTTTGTCACATCAAAGGCTTTTGAGCTAAGCAAACAGGCAGAGGGGGGACTTTCAAACTTAATGAGAATAAAGTCTTCAGGATTAAAAATCAAAGATGGCTAAAACCCATGGATAACAGTATTCTGGATCTAAAGGTAAATATCCATCTTGGGGCATTTATTTATTCATTCATCCAACACCATGTCTACTGAGCATCTATATGCTAGGTATTATGTTAGATTCACAGATGAATAGAACATAAACTACGTACTCAAGGATCTTAGAGTCTAGCAAAGGGATAAAGACTAGGAAACAACTAAGTACAACAGTATGGTACAAGAAAGAGGGGTTAACATGCAGATGGACAAACCATAAGAAAGAGTCCAGATCTACAGATACAGAGTGTAGAGACTGCAAGGGCATCTCTACACTTCCAGTATCCTTTTCCCTTCTTAGGTAAGAGCATATTAATTTTCCATACGGACACTATCGTTCTTTCATTTTATTCAGACTGAGCAATCAAGGTATGAAGCCATGATCTAGTCAGAAAGTTGGCTGTCAATCAGACTCTTTCTTGCTGAAATGTTAATCTTGAGAGGAATGATACAATAAAGTTAACAGCTAAATGTTAATGAGCACCCATATGTACTAGGTACCACTCAGTGCTTGTGTATACTAACTTACTTAGTCCCCATAATAACCAAATGAGGTAGCTACAATTATTACTACATTTTACAAATGAGAAAACTAAGGCACAGAGGAGGAGTTATGATTTCAACCCAGGTAGTATGACTACTGAGTTTACACTATTAACCATTTCTGTTCAGCTGCCCTCTCTAAAAATGTCTGAAATTATTCACCCTAACAGTGGTACTGTGAAATGACTGTGTATCTATGCTGCATAATCCTTGCAAATAGTCTAATTCTTAAGCCCTCCAAATCCAGTTTCACTTTCCTTCACATGTCTTTTTTCTCTAAGCAGTACCCCCATATCTTTCCAATACATTCTTTTGGCAGTAAATTCATCTTTTCCAATAATTTCAGATTTAAAAAATCTACCTGTCACCTGATTCCCCACAAGGCATTTCTCTTCCCTGAATGCACAGTAAAGAGTTTGGGTCCCTTTGTAGATTTGAAGGAAGCAGTACAATAAAGACTTGAGATCATTACTCCCCTCATTTAGAACTCTCCCTTCATTCTGTACATTTATCTCAATAAATTCATCTTTTTCAAAAATTTCTTTGGTGCCAGAGTATGGAGTTAAGTTGTCAGGACTCAGAAAAATATGTTATATTTGGAATTGCTGTTGAGACCGATAATGGAACACAACTGTGGAATAGAAAACTAGCAGCCTATGCTATTTACACAGGGGCTAGAAAAGAAACAGATTTTGTGGGGGCTTGAGCTTATTTTATTTGGGTGCTTCCTTATAGAAAAGAACAGAATTATAAACACAAAATAAGATATGAAATTAAATATTTTAGCCTAATAAAATAAAGCACAAGAAATTAATAACTTTTAAAAGATGGTAAACACTAGAACCATCACAAAGCACAGAAAAACAACATAATATTTCTTATTAATTAACTGCATGAATGAATGCTACTTCACATTTTCTTAAATATTTTTGTTTTATACTGTTTGGTCACCTCTTCTTAAAACAATGTTTTATCTTTGGTTCTGTTTATATGCTGGATTACATTTATTGATTTGCGTATATTGAACCAGCCTTGCATCCCAGGGATGAAGCCCACTTGATCATGGTGGATAAGCTTTTGGATGTGCTGCTGGATTCGGTTTGCCAGTATTTTACTGAGGATTTTTGAATCAATGTTCATCAAGGATATTGGTCTAAAATTCTCTTTTTTGGTTGTGTCTCTGCCCGGTTTTGGTGTCAGGATGATGCTGGCCTCATAAAATGAGTTAGGGAGGATTCCCTCTTTTTCTATTGATTGGAATAGTTTCAGAAGGAAAGGTACCAGTTCCTCCTTGTACCTCTGGTAGAATTCTGCTGTGAATCCATCTGGTCCTGGACTCTTTTTGGTTGGTAAGCTATTGATTATTGCCACAATTTCAGCTCCTGTTATTGGTCTATTCAGAGATTCAACTTCTTCCTGGTTTAGTCTTGGGAGAGTGTATGTGTCAAGGAATTTATCCATTTCTTCTAGATTTTCTAGTTTATTTGCGTAGAAGTGTTTGTAGTATTCTCTGATGGTAGTTTGTATTTCTGTGGGATGGGTGGTGATATCCCCTTTATCATTTTTTATTGCATCTATTTGATTCTTCTCTCTTTTCTTCTTTATTAGTCTTGCTAGCGGTCTATCAATTTTGTTGATCCTTTCAAAAACCCAGCTCCATAGCCAATATCATAGTGAATGGGTAAAAACTAGAAGCATTGCCTTTGAAAACTGGCACAAGACAGGGATGCCCTCTCTCACCACTCCTATTCAACACAGTGTTGGAAGTTCTGGCCAGGGCAATTAGGCAGCAGAAGGAAATAAAGGGTATTCAATTAGGAAAAGAGGAAGTCAAATTGTCCCTGTTTGCAGATGACATGATTGTATATCTAGAAAACCCCATTGTCTCAGCCCAAAATCTCCTTAAGCTGATAAACAACTTCAGCAAAGTCTCAGGATACAAAATCAATGTACAAAAATCACAAGCATTCTTATACACAAACAACAGACAAACAGAGAGCCAAATCATGAGTGAATTCCCATTCACAATTGCTTCAAAGAGAATAAAATAGCTAGGAATCCAAATTACAAGGGATGTGAAGGACCTCTTCAAGGAGAACTACAAACCACTGCTCAATGAAATAAAAGAGGATACAAACAAATGGAAGAACATTCCATGCTCATGGGTAGGAACAATCAGTATCGTGAAAATGGTCATACTGCCCAAGGTAATTTATAGATTCAATGCCAACCCCATCAAGCTACCAATGACTTTCTTCACAGAATTGGAAAAAACTACTTTAAAGTTCATATGCAACCAAAAAAGAGCCCGCATCGCCAAGTCAATCCTAAGCCAAAAGAACAAAGCTGGAGGAATCATGCTACCTGACTTCAAATTATACTACAAGGCTACAGTAACCAAAACAGCATGGTACTGGTACCAAAACAGAGATATAGACCAATGGAACAGAACAGAGCCCTCAGAAATAATGCCACTTATCTACAACTATCTGATCTTTGACAAACCTGACAAAAACAAGCAATGGGGAAAGGATTCCCTATTCAATAAATGGTGCTGGGAAAACTGGCTAGCCATATGTAGAAAGCTGAAATTGGATTCCTTCCTTACACCTTATACAAAAATTATTTCAAGATGGATTAAAGACTTAAACCTTAGACCTAAAACCATAAAAACCCTAGAAGAAAACCTAGGCATTACCATTCAGGACATAGGTATGGGCAAGGACTTCATGTCTAAAACACCAAAAGCAATGGCAACAAAAGCCAAAATTGACAAATGGGATCTAATTAAACTAAAGAGCTTCTGCACAGCAAAAGAAACTACCATCAGAGTGAACAGGCAACCTACAAAATGGGAGAAAATTTTCGCAACCTACTCATCTGACAAAGGGCTAATATCCAGAATCTACAATGAACTCAAACAAATTTACAAGAAAAAAACAAACAACCACATCAAAAAGTGGGCGAAGGACATGAACAGACACTTCTCAAAAGAAGACATTTATGCAGCCAAAAAACACATGAAAAAATGCTCACCATCAGTGGCCATCAGAGAAATGCAAATCAAAACCACAATGAGATACCATCTCACACCAGTTAGAATGGCAATCATTAAAAAGTCAGGAAACAACAGGTGCTGGAGAGGATGTGGAGAAATAGGAACACTTTTACACTGTTGGTGGGACTGTAAACTAGTTCAACCATTGTGGAAGTCAGTGTGGCGATTCCTCAGGGATCTAGAACTAGAAATACCATTTGACCCAGCCATCTCATTACTGGGTATATACCCAAAGGACTATAAATCATGCTGCTATAAAGACACATGCACACGTATGTTTGTTGCAGCACTATTCACAATAGCAAAGACTTGGAACCAATCCAAATGTCCAACAATGATATACCGGATTAAGAAAATGTGGCACAAATACACCATGGAATACTATGCAGCCATAAAAATGATGAGTTCATGTCCTTTGTAGGGACATGGATGAAATTGGAAATCATCACTCTCAGTAAACTATCACAAGGACAAAAAACCAAACACCGCATATTCTCACTCATAGGTGGGAACTGAACAATGAGAACACACGGGCACAGGAAGGGGAACATCACACTCTGGGGACTGTTGTGGAGTTGGGGGAGGTGGGAGGGATAGCATTAGGAGATATACCTAATGCTAAATGACGAGTTAATGGGTGCAGCACACCAGCATTGCACATGTATACATATGTAACTAACCTGCACATTGTGCACATGTACCCTAAAACTTAAAGTATAATAATAATAAAATTTAAAAAAACAACGTTTTAGAAATATTTGCATAGGAAGAATAGAAACGTATTGGAATCTTTCTTTTAGCATGATTAATCAGGACAAAATTTCTAATAATTCAGGAAAATCACTTTCAACCTCACAGCTCATTATTGGTGAATATCACAAATTTTGAAATTTTTTCTTTATTTCAAATTTGTTTGACAAATATTCTGTTGTCAAATTTAGAGAAATCTAGCAAGTTTCTTTCATTTGTGAGCTGTTGAATATGGAAGAATTTTCCACTGAATAGCTGTGATATATGGAATTTACAGAATAATATGACTTGCATTTGCTATTGGCTCCTGTCCTTTGCTAAAATCCTCTCCCCTTGCCAGATCCTGGTCTCAGATGAGAAGGGATTAACATTCTTATCTTGGGAAGAGAGGCAGAGCCATGAAAAGAATGAGCAGGTTGGGAAAGAAAATAGCAAGCATACCCTCCCAGGAAACAGGGAGGGTACATGGTGGATTCCTCTACGCCCGGTATGCTCCTGGACCAGGTTAAGAAAAGTATATGAATTAATTTGGACAGTTCTGAAACAATGGCTCTGTCCTTAAATCTCAGCTAGCCACAGAATAAAGAATCTTTTTTTTTTCTTTTTGAGAAGGAGTCTCACTCTGTCACCCAGGCTGGAGTGCAGTGGCGTGATCTTGGCTAACTGCAACCTCCGCCTCCCAGGTTCAAGTGATTCTCCTGCCTCAGCCTCCGAAGTGCTGGGATTACAGGTGCATGCCACCACACCCAGCTAATTTTTTTTATTTTTGGTAGAGACAGCGTTTTACCATGTTGGCCAGGCTGGTCTCAAACTCCTGACCTCAAGTGATCCACCCGCCTCAGCCTCCCAAAGTATTGGGAATACAGGGGTGAGCCACCGCACCCAGCCGAACCCATACTTTTTTAAGCCATTGCTGACAACCTCTATCAGGCATCAAAATACTGCAGCCTGGCTGAGGATGAATTTAGATACATCCCATAGTAAGGCTCAGGAATTCCTGGCTAACTAGTTACAAAGCCTCAATATACATTTACAATGTTGAGTGCCACTAAATATATTATGGCAGAAGTTTTTTGTTTGTTTGTTTGTTGTTGTCTTTGCAATAGATTTTGAGGGTATTAGTCTGAGGAGAGTAGGATGTAATTTTAGATTCAGCAAAATTAATTTACTTGTACTGGACTAAGAAGATGTCCCAAATTCAATGGGCTAGCATAAAATGACCCTATTAAAGTTTGCTAGATTTGCTAATACAAAGATATATTCAACAATAGCTCACACTAAATGGCACAAAAAGCCAGGAATCACTTGGTATGATATAGATAAAGGAATTAGAACTTCAAGAAAAAATTCCATGTTCTATTCGACCTGTAATTGATTCCTCACATAAGCATACTTTTCACTATGTCACTCAGTGGGACCCAAGTGGCTCTATTTTTCACTAACGGGTGAAGAATAAGTTGATGAAGAAAGCTCCAAAAATTTTTAAGGTGACATTATTCTTCAGAAAGTCTCAGGAGCTGTTATTGAAATGAGCTTCCTCATTTTAGTGTGAATGGAAATTCTCCGGGTGGCAGGAACACACGTTGGCACTTAATTTCCAGAGGCAAAGTGGATATGGCGGAGAGAATACAATCTTGAGAGGCCAATCAGATCTCCTAGAATGACCTAAAGCACAGGAAATCTGATTATGGTTTATTAATCATGGGGCCCTGGGAAGTAAATTGAAAGTCAATTCCCTAAATTCTTACTTTTTTAACTTTTATTTTAAGTTCAGGGGTACAAGTGCAGGTTTGTTATATAGGTAAACTTGTGTCAGAGGGTTTGTTGTACAGATTATTTAATCACCCAGGTATTAAGCCTAGCACCCATTAGTTATTTTTCCTGATCCTCTCCCTCCTCCTTCCCGCTACCCTCTGAAAGACCCCAGTGTGTGTTGTTCCCCTGTATGTGTCCATGGGTTCTCATCATTTAGATACCACTTATAAGTGAGAACATGCAGCATTTGGTTTTCTTTGTATAACAAAAAGAGCAACAAATTTTCTGATTGCCCAATTCCCAGACTAGAGCCAAATTATAGACCCAGAGCTCACTGAATGAAGGCAGTAATGATCTCAAGTCTTTATATAAAGCTTCCTTCCAATCTCCAAAGGGACCTGATCTGTTTACTATGCATTCAGAAAAGGGAAATGCTTTGTGGGGAATCAGGTGACAGTTAGATTTTTTACCTAAACCTACTTTACACTATAACTAGTACACTTTTGCAAACATTAGATGTTATTTTTATAGTTTTTCCTGAATGTGTAATTTGCATGGATATTCTCAAAAACTGTCATAATTTTTATCCTTGACACATGGAATAAGTTCTTTTGTGGTAAAAGTACCAAATAAAAAAAAGCACACCTATTTAAAAAGTCAGAGATTCACGCTGTTATTAATGACCTGAACATTGCAAAAAATAAAAGTGACTTCTACCACATCTCAATGAAAATCAGTAAAAAAAGATTGACATGACTTGGAAACAGTGGGAAGATTACAATGAAGTAACATATTTAATCAGATCGCTGTTACAGATGTGGTCTTTTCAATGAAGTGTTATCATTCAATATCCTGGTACTTAACATTCATCTCTTGGTTTGGAGAATGCAATTTTCTTTATTCTAATAAGTAGAAAATTCCAGAATCAGTTTGCATATGTTTGACAGTAACAACAGAGTTCTTACTATCCTATACACCATCTCCAGCCCTGTGACATAACCTACAGGGACCATGGATATTTCAGCATCACAGGTCATCAAGCTCCTCTTCTATTTTACAATATTTGATATTGGAGATTTGATACTGCAAAGCAGGAATAGTAGGAAACCAGACGGTTTCATAAAATACACACATTCTGGAGGGTAGAGAATACATCTCATGAAAATGCAGAAAGGGGGTTCTGCCAACTAAACAAAGTTTCAACGTCTAGTAGTAGGGGCCAGGTAGGAACATTGCCCTTTTAGGAAAGGACATGACACAAATGTTCCTCACTTGTTCTTGTTGTCTGATGGAGACTGAATTTCTACCATGGGAACCAGTAATCATGAAACATTAAATGTTTATCATGAACTTAGTGCCATATGATCCACTGGGCCATATTTTTTATTGTGCCCAGCACTACTTTACCATTGAGTATGTGAAAGGAAAATATCTTGGGCCCCCAAAAATCACTAGGCTAAAAGGAAAACTCAAGCTGGAAAGTGCTTAGGACAAATGTGCCTCCCACTCTATTCAAAGTTATACCTCTGATGGCTGAGATAAATGCATTTCTGACTGCTTTCTTTGGAAAGGCTAATCAGAAACTCAAAAGAATGCGACTGTTCTTCTCTCATCTGTCAGTGACCTGGAAGCATCCTCCCTACTTCGTGTCTTCCTGCCTTTGCCTCAAGTTGTCCTGCCTTTCCAGACCAAACCAATGTACTTCTTACATATATTGATGGATGTCTCATGTCTCCATAAAATGTATAAAACTAAGCTGTGCCCCTACCACCTTGGGCACATGTCATCAGGACTGCCTGAGGCTGTATCATGGGCGCACATCCTCAGTCTTGGCAAAATAAACTTTCTAAATTAACTGAGACTTGTCTCCGATTTTCTGGGTTTACAAGTACAAGTGCCAATATGGGATGGGCTCAATTAGACATGAAGATCTAGATAAGTTCCATAGGCACATCACTCACTCCCTATCTTGCCCAATTTTTCACATTGCTGCTTTCCACTCCCCCACCCCCATCTGCAAATGTAGCCCATATCAAGTCTCCTGTGATGAGTTTTATTTGAAAAATAAAAGTCAAGCTCCTTTACATACCATTCTTTTTATTCTATATGATTTACCAACATGTATTGCTATGGCATTGAAGCCCCATTTAGGCATATCTCTGGAAGATGGTATAGAACAGAAACTCTCAGTGGAAAAAAAACAAAAAACATTAAGCAAGACATTTCATTGTCTCTGATTTGGAGGTGAATAATTTGGCTATTTGGTCAGAGACTTAAAAAATAGTGACAGGGGGATTTAATTTTATACTGAGAAATAATTCAACCTCAGGAAGCAATTACAAAGTAAATTAAAAAAATTAGTGTATTTAAAGCTTAAACATATTTTACCTATATTTTACAAATCCTGAGGAACTGGACTTTACCACTAACTTTTCTTTTTCCTTTAGTCTCAGGCAGCAACATACCTGTAAAAAAATTATTTCTTTCTACATCATGCCACTTATATTCTTCCCATCTCATCATAATACATTCTGTGTTTAATTCTAGCATTATGTTTGCAATTTAGAACAATAAATTTTAAGGGATATAAAATCATTTAGCTGTATAGCCAGCAATGAATGACTCCAGATTAATCACAGCTGAGATTTTATTTTCTTTTTCATACAAAACCTTTTATTGCACCTACCATACTTTCTTGTTCTGGCAGAGAGATCAGCAATAAACACAAATATCTGGATTTCTCAGAATTAAATCTTGATAAGATGTTCTCTAAACAAAAAGTGCTATTGATTTTTCTGAGAAGAAAATTTCTAATCTTTATGTCTTATTTAATTCCCACATGGCACAAAACAACATCCTGAGGTATTGTTATCTTGCAGCTCAAGGAACCAAGTACTCCTGATGGGCAAATGTATTGTAGGCATTCTATCTGCAGGATGTTCTTTCTCCTGAACAAGGACTGGATTCTACATTTAGACGGTTAATGTTCAGTTCCTTCCTTGGAGCATAATGTAGCATTCTACTAGGTAACAGAACTTCTTTTTTCCCCCCTCCTTCATCTGCTTCAAACTTGATCTAACCACCCAGCGCTCTTTGAAGTCAGAGGAAGCTCTAAACCCAGAGAAACTCTGATGTCTGAAGAAGAGACTCAAAATAAATGAGACAAATGCAAAGGAAAGTTAGTAGAAAAAGAGAGGTTAAACCTTTTGAATGTCTTGCCCCACGCTGATGCCCCGTGGTTGAGAGAGTCTTTTGCACAAATCAGCAAACTTGTGATTGGTGGGGGTGGGGGAAAGAGAGCAAATATACAGTAGGAAGGGGTTTGTACTGTGGAACACTATTTGGACCGGGAAAAGAAAGTTCACGCATAAATGTAACAATTCCCCTATCTTGATTAGAGATGCCAATTTCGATCGGGTAGCTGAGAGTCAAAAGGCATAAAACCTAACCTTAAACCTGTCATTTCGTTTGGTTTTCTCATCCTAAAACGATATTGAAAGATTCATTTGATTTTTATTTTTGCCTTTAAACATCCTCAACTCCAGAAATATTAAGATTTGTAATTACAGTGAATTCATAATATTATAGTATGTATAAATGAATTAAATAAAATTACACATTAAATGGCTGCACACTGGTCTCAAATGCTTCCACCCATCTACTGCCCTAGTCTGTGAAGTCTCTGCATTGCTCCCATGCAGAGTTAGAAAATGGGCCACTACACAAAGGCTAAGATTAACTACTTAGAGCTCACATACGTAAAGAAGCTATTTTTAAATTGACCTATTGATGTCTGGGAAGAAAGAATCATAGGACAGAATTATTTCCATTCAGAGTATTTTATCAAACCAAAGCTGGATATAAAAGAGTCATGGATTTATATCTAAAATATTAAATTTAGAAATATCTAAATATCTAAAATATTAAATATGTGAACTAACATTTATTAAAGATTTAAGAGCATTTAAATCATCCTTAATACAGACATACTTCACACATACCAGGCATAACTTACTCATTCAAATTTGTTTACACAGCTGTAAAGTCTCCAAATTAACCATCAACCAAGAATAGTAAAAAATATTGCTATGAAAATGAGGAGATAAGATTAAAGCTGCTAGAAAAAAAATACAGAGAGCTTCCTGTGGCATGGCTTTGGATGGGATCAAGTTTCTCAATTTTTTAAAAGTAATTCTGTTTCAACATCTCCCTATGCACAGTTTCATTAATTCAAAGAATGTATTGACTAATTAATCTATTTTCGCCACCATTTTTTCTGAACTCCAAAATGCCAAAATGAGAAATAATTCTATACAAACACATACATGAACACATGAGTGTACACACGTGTAAAAGCAGACTTAATATTGTAACCTCCAGACTATTTATACTCAATTTGAAAGCCTCATTTTTTCCCATGGGAAATACTCACTGTAATCCTAATTACCTGGGTTGTAGTGAATCCATTATTGTTTAAATTTGTATTTAGATTTAACAACATCAACACGCTTACAATCTCAGAAGTTTTTTTTGTTTCTAGACCAAAGATGGACTGAAAAATCTTGAGTTTAACAGAAGTATATTTATGAACAATAGTAGCCATGAAGATATACATACTAACCTTCTGGCCTTTCATCTTTTAAAATTTTACTATAAAAGGCAGAAAATAAAATGTAGTCATCTTTGCACTTTTCATACAGTAAGGCACAAGTTATTATTGATTTAAGCTGCATATTACTGGCAGTCAGTTGTGAATATATAAATGCTGCCACGAACAGAGAAGGCAATTCGGTCAAGAGCAACTGTGTCAACTTTTACCTCAGATCAAATTTGATGTATTGAGCAGTGAAAGTGAGGTCATAATCGGTATTTTTTTTTTAACTTTTATTTTAGGTTCGGAGGGGACATGTGCAGGATTGTTACATGGGTAAATTGCACCTTCTTGAGGTTGCGTATATAAATGATTTCATCACCCAGATAGTGAGCATAGAACCCAATAGGTAGTTTTTTGACCTTCACCCTCTTCCCGCCCTTCCTGCTCAAGTAGGCCCCAGTGTCTTTTGTTCTCCTGTTTGTGTCCATGTGTACTCAGTGTTTAGCTCCCACTTATATGTGAGACCATTTGGTTCTGTTCCTGCATTAACTTGCTTAAGATAATGGCCTTCAGCTGCCCCCATGTTTCTGCAAAGGACATGATTTTGGTTTCTTATGGCTGCAAGGTATTCCATGGTATATAGGGACCATATTTTCTTTAGCCAGTCCACCGTTGATGAGTATATAGGTTGATTTCATGTCTTTGCTATAGTGAATAGTGCTGCTATGAACATATAGGTGCATGTGACTTTTTGGTGAGACAATAATAAGTATTTTTAAACCTCCACTTGTTCAAGTAACACATTTAAGGTTTTATACTAAAACCTTTATCACAATCAGAAAAAAATTTAGCTTTATATTCAGTTAAAAATTTGCTCAGGTTCACGGAACTATTTCAAGTTTAATAACTTGCTGCAGTTCTACTAACTGAAAAAAATTCTTTTCTTTTTGTTTTATAGTTTTATTATAAAAATTATAATATTGAAATGGCTGTTTAAAAGGAAAGTACTTACATAACTTTTGATCAATAAATATTCTCAATATTCCGTATTATCATGGAGATTGGGGCAAATGTATACATATTTGCACATAGCAGCTCTCATGCTAAATACAAACATTTATAAGGCATTTATTTTCTCCCTTCCAAGTCCTAACCAGGCCCAACCCTGCTTAGCTTCCAAGATCAGACGAGACTGGGCATGTTCAGGGTGGTATGGCCGTAGACTATAAAGTATTTATTTTCTTATAGTTAATCGAAAATACTTACAAGGGTCTCTTATCTTTCACGTAAGGAAAAGAGATTTTATCAAAAAGAGATTTTATCAAGAGCTCTATTTTGTGCAATGCTCTATGGAAGCTATACATATGTAATTATTAATCCTATTTCACAGATAAGGAAAGTACGGCTCAGACACGTCCAATTAATAAATAAAACTAGAACCCAAGCAAAATGCACTTAATGTCAAAGCCTTTGACCTATAGGCTAATGCTTTAGGGTTATCTTACATTGAGTCTTACAATTACAAATCTATTTGGGAATCTTTGCTTCTGTTTTAAAAAAGCAAAGGCTTATAAACAAAGCAAAACCAGAACTGCACAACAGCCTTAATAGAGTTGGTTAATCTTTACTACTCTGGAGGATTCAAGGATTCTTTACACTGAGGCATTCGGCTCTCCATCCTCAGCAATAAGCAATACAAGTTTCAGGGACTTCGTAATGTGAAGGTAATGCTTTCAAGAGTCTGGGCACCACAGCTTATTTCCCTCTGTTCATTGCTTTACAGTAAACCTTCTATACAAATTGTCCTCTTATTGGCATTATATTTTTTCATCAGTAGCTGATGTAGAGGCCAGTTACATCACGACAGAAATGAGAGCAGAAGAAAAATTCGTGCCCTAACATTAAGCTTGACACAAAGCATTTTCATAAACAGTCTCCTCACACCTGGGCTACCCATAATGACATAATGAACAAAAATGAGAGAGCATTAAACTTGCAAAGTTGTCTGTGTCAGATTCTTGCTTGGTCACTTACTAGCCAATCTTGTACAAATTACTTAGAGTCTTCAACCATCCAATTAAGGAGAAAATTAAAAGAAATTAATGGTTACCAAACTTTGCTGCACATTAGAATCACCTGGGGAGCTTTTTAAAAATTCTAGTACCCAGGTTTCACCCTATGGGATTAAATCAGAATGTTCAGGCATGGGATCGAGGTCTCAGTATTATTTTATTTTATTATTACTTTTGAGAAATGGTCTCATTCCGTCTTCTAGGCTGGAGTGCAGTGTTGTGATCTTGGTTCACTGCAACCTCAACCTCCTGGGCTCAATTGAACCTGCCGCCTCAGTTTCCCAAATACCTGGGGCTACAGGAACACACCACCATTCCCTGCTAACTTTTTTGTGTTTTTCTTACAGATGGTACTTTGTCATGTTGCCCAGGTTGATCTAGACTCCCGAGCTCAAGCAATCTGCCTGCCTTGACCCCCGCAAAGTGCTGAGATTACAGTCACGAGCCACCACATCCAGCCCAGCTCTCAGCATTTTTTTTAAAGATGCTCAGGTAATTCCAATGTGCAGCAAAGTTTGGGAGCCACTGAACTAATTAATACCTTCACAGAGCTGCTTTTAAGAAATAAAAAAATAGAGGGAGGTTTTGTATATTATACAATACTTCACGGAGTAATATAAAATATTTAAAAAATAAATTCAGTGGCAATACACACATACACCCCTTTTATTTTTTCTGTCAGAGTTGCAGAAAAGGCTTAACAGTTGCTTTTTGTCTTAAATTGTCTTCAACATTTTTATTTTATTATTTTTTTAGATAGAGTCTTACTCTGTCACCCAGGCTGGAGTGCGATGGCGTGATCTCTGCTCACCGCAACCTTTACTTCCTGGGTTCAAGCGATTCTCCCGCGTCAGCCTCCTGAGTAGCTGGGATTATAGACATGCGTCATGATGCCGGGCTATTTTTTTTTTTTTTTTTTTTTTTTAGTAGAGACGGGTTTTGGCCATGTTGGCCAGACTAGTCTCAAACTCCTGACCTCAAGTGATCTGCCCGCCTCAGCCTCCCAAAGTACTGGGATTACAGGCATGAGCCACCATGCCTGGCCAACATTATTTTAATATTTTTTATATCTCTTTTCATTCTCTATTAAAAATTAAGTACAATCTCTCTTGTTTTCTTCAAAAAAAGTCAAACACTATACTTTCATCAACTGTTTATAATCACTAGAAAAGAATATTAGAATTAATGTGGAGAAAAGAAATCTGAGCAGTTAGAAATAAAATAATTTGTCCAAATTTACTTAGTTCAATGGTACTACTTATTTAGAATAAACCAAAAATTACAGTCCAGAAGTTTTGTTCTAGTATTCTGTCATAATATTTTTGAAAACAAAGATCTATTCAGTAAATCTTTCTTGGCTAGATTTGTGCATTGCCTAATGACACAATTATTTCTCTGCTAAGTTTTTAATCAATATTTCAGATTCATTGAGTTTATACACAATACTCTTTTAATACCATCATTTTTCATAAGCTTTTATTTAATTAGATTCACCAAAAGGATTATGCAATTTATGTAATTAGAGTGCAAATAACACGTTACCTAATTAAAAAGAACACTCTGTACTTTGTTGTTAGTATAGACCTTGATGCATCCGTTCACAATAAATTTTTTAATTACACCCAATTTATAAGCAATTATAAATGTAATCTACCACCTAAGAGTGATTTTTGCATTGGGATCTTTTACCTTTGTGGGCTTGTTAGCATCCATGCTCTCCTTGAATTTCTCCTGCATAGTTTCTGCAAGTTGACAGAGCAAGGCACCATTGTCCAACTTCTCCATAAAAGTTTCTGCTGTAATCTCCTTCCCTGAAATAACAAAAAGAAGCATTATAAAAGGAAAATCAAATGTCAGATTCACACTAAATAAAATATTTGACACAGTTTTATCACTAAAATTGCTATTCTAGCTAAGTTACATAGCTGGGATAGGAGCTTACCAGAAATAGTCATTTCTTTGGAATTTTCTATCTTCCTTTGGTTGCAAGAATCTCAACATTTAATATTTTCATAACATAGTGCTAACTGCATAACAGTTTTATTTCAAATAAAAGGTGGCAAAATGATATCCTGGGTGAAAGAGTTCCATCATTTAGTAATCAAGGGGAATGAAAACTAGCCAACAAAACTCAAAGAACCAGCTTTACCAGTGATTTCATAATTTGGCCTCCATTAATCATTCCATTCTCATCCCCAGTGGCCCATTCAATTACTTTGACCCACAAGGCAGGACACAATGCAGGACAAGTATTTTTTGTTAGGTGTATGTCTGACTACAAGAACGCCGTAGGTCTCTCGCTCTCTCTCCCTCTCTACAGGATTGTACTCTGTCACGCAATCTGGAGTGCAGTGGCAGGATCATAGCTCACTGCAGTTTTGAGCTCCCAGGGCTCAAGCAATCCTCCAGCCTCAGCCTCCAAAAGTACTGGGATTACAGTCATGTAATCTAGGGTGCACCCAGCCAGATCGATTTTCTTTAATTTAAAATGGAACCATGTATGTATTTTTTAAAAACCACCATTGGGAACTTTAATAACATGGCCAATGTATAAAACCATATCTCCAGATTCTATTGAAATGGTTTTCCTGATTAAAATAATACAGGAAGGCTGGGCACAGTAGCTCAGGCCTGTAATCCCAGAATTTTGGAAGCCGGAGGTAGGTGGATTGCTTGAGCTCGTGAGTTAGAGACCAGCCATGGGGCAACATGGTGAAACCCCATTTCTACAAAAACACAAAAATTAGCCAGGCATGGTGGTGCATGCCTGCATGCAGTCCCAGCTACACGGGAGGCTGAGGTGAGAGGATGGCTTGGGCCTGGGAGGCAGATGCTGCAGTGAGCTGAGATCGTGCCACTGCACTGCTTTCTTATATACTCTTTCTAAACGTATCTTTCTCAAAGCCCCTTCCTTTTTTTGTTTCCTGTTAATCCAAGTTTCAGAATATTCCATTTTCCTGCCTTATTTTTTCTGTAAATTATTAGTCAGAAGTCCTACAGATTCAAGCTTCCTTCTATTTCTCAGGCCATAACCTTAATAAAAATCTTCATAAGGTGATACTTAAACCTCTAGCAACAAGAACAATGGCTATTCTTTGTGTCCTCAACTTCTCTCTCCAATACATACCATGCTCACTGCTAAAATTAAGATGGCTAAACACCGTCCTCACTGAGGCATTCTCCAGACACCTTTATTGCACAATCCCTAATTTTCTCCTTTACCTGGAATATGAAAACTAAGCACTTTAACCCAATATCCAAAGGTCTCCCTGTATTCCTCTAACCCATCTTTCCCATCTAACATCCCTATACCCTGCTCCGTGATCTATCTATAGGCTGCCTTCACAGATTCCCCTTGCAGACCTTTCTATTTCTGCTGCTATGCTTTTGTTCCTGGTATGGCCCCCAACTTCAATGTCCTACCTTTTACCTCCTTGGACAAGTTCTATCTTTAATCGGAGTTCCAGAAGGAGATTCATCCAGTGCACATTGATCTGTTTTCCGTATGTCATACTCATGAATATCACTTACTCTGGCACTGATCAAACATATTCTATTGTTAGTAGTATGTTTTATATGCAGTGTTTGTCTTCTTTAGTATGTTATAAACCTTGAGGTATATCTTTTTTTATTATTATTTTTTTGTATCTCCTACAGAGGTAAGCATAATGTTATTCACATACTAGGCACCTAGTAAATGTGCTCAGTGAGCATGTGAATGAACAAATGAAGAAATAAGCTGCTAGAAAACTTTGAGAAAACATTAATATTATTTTTGTGAAACACAGTTAAGTCAAAAGCAAAAAAAAAAAAAGAAGAAATTATTTTAAAGTTTTATACCAAGATGCTCAAGGCTTATCTTTTATCTTAAGAAACAGGCATGAAGCTCAATTCCATGAACCTTAAAATAAATATAATCCGGCCGGGTGCGGTGGCTCACTGTAATCCCAGCACTTTGGGAGGCCAAGACAGGCAGATCACCTGAGATCAGGAGTTCAAGACCAACTTGGCTAACTTGGTGAAACCTGCCTCTACTAAAAATACAAAAATTAGCCAGGTATGGTGGCACACGCCTGTAATCCCAGCTACTTGGGAGGATAAGGCAGGAGAGTGGCTTGAACCTGGGAGGCGGAGGTTGCAGTGAGCAGATATCACACCACTGCACTGCAGCCTGGGCGATAGAGTGACACTCTGTCTCATAAATAAATAAATAAATAAAATCCGACTGGAACAACAGATGAACCATTTAAGTTAAACTCAGAATATCTAATATATTTGGATTTCAAGAAACATCTGCTTAAAATGACTTTTTTTTTTTCCATTTTTGGGAGCAGTCTTAGGGAAAAAAAATTACTTTTTAAGTAGTTCATATTTTAGCCCCCAATTAAAATAATGACTTCTGCAGGTGGAAAAACATCAGTAGCTTTAAATACTCACCACACAGGTAGCCTGTACAGAACTTTTATTTCAAAATTGTGTGCAGCTCAGTTCAGAAATGAAAGTAGCATGCCCATAATACAAAAAAGCCAGTGTAACAGAATTTGTATTGTGTATTCATCATATTGGCCTGCACTTTCTCTTTTTTTTTTCTTTTCTTTTTTTTTTTTTTTTTTTTTAGCAGAAAGTGACTAACCACAGGCTGGAGTGCAGTGGTGCGATCTCGTCAGGCTGGAGTGCAGTGGCACGATCTCAGCTCACTGCAACCTCTGCCTCCCAAGTAGCTGGGACTACAGGCATGCACTACCATGCCCAGCTAATTTTGGTATTTTTAGTAGAGACAGGGTTTCACCATGTTGGCCTGGATGGTCTCGATCTCTTGACCTAGTGATCTGCCCGCCTCAGCCTCCCGAAGTGCTGGGATTACAGGCATAAGCCACCACACCAGGCCACATTTTCTAACAAGAAAATTATTTCACAAAATTACAGAAAGTAAATATTAGAAATAATTCTCTTAATTATAATGTTATTCAAATAAGTTTAAATTTTAAGATAAAGAAGATAAACTTTAAATTGTTGAATTATTTCTTTACAAATTACTTGCAAGATTTTCTACATTTGTAATAGATCTTTATGTATTCTTATTTCATTAAGTTCTATGGCAATTTGAAGATTCCATTCATAATTTTAAGTTATAAGATAGTTACAATATACTTAAAACAACACATAAATCATAAAAAGAAAAAAATGGCTTTCATTAAAAAGCCATTAACAATTTACCAAAAAGTATGATTTTTACTTTTTATACATTATATCTTTTTAGTTATCCTGTTTTTCATGAATACTTGTAAAAAGAATTTTACATTGAACATCTGTATCTAATGAAAAATATATTAGGTGTCAGCTTTCAATTCTGTATATTTTATAGCTCTGAAAGGTGAGGTTTTTTTGGCAAAAACAGACTATTACATACTTTATAGTTGAAATGTACTACCTCAAATGAAGAAAAAACACAAGTCTGAGACTTTTTAAAATAACTTCATGTGTAACATATTTTCCTTCCAATGATTAAAAATTATTAAATACGTACTTTATGATTACAATCAATGTATGATTGTAAGAAATCAGTTATAATCTTTATATGGGGATGATATATTATCTCATTATTACATTAATATTAATATTATCAACAGTATTTTTTTCAAAAAAAATACAATATAAAAGTAGCTGAATTTATCCATGGCAAATTCTTAAGAACAGGCTGTGTAGAAATAATTACACTTTCTCAAGTAAAAGTCATACAAAGGTAAATATCTCTGTTACACAGAATCAGATCTTCTTTAGTTTAAATTGTGCACCTGGTTTAACACATCAGACTACATGTACTGGAAGAAGTGTGATTTTAGCACCAGAGAATCATTTCTTCCCCAACCTCAGCATTTCATTGTGGTTGGTGTTTGTAGGGAAAGAAAGAACAATAAATGAATACAATTAAATCATGTTAAAGTCCTGACCGGTGCTGGTCCGTAAAGACGTTGGTTTGAACATTAATCTAGAGTGTCCTAGTTTAGAAGTAATAGTTTCACTTCCTAAATTTATAATTGCGATATTTGATCTTCGCATGATTAATTTAGTCAAGAATGACAACTTGCCAGTAGATCAAAATCAGGAAATTTGATTAAATATTGTGACTAGTTGCTTTATGTTAAAACATTATAGCTCAATGGTGGGATATAAACATCTGCCTGAAATCTTTTGCCAGGCAACTATAATCAACATGCATACACATACACATCAGTGTATTCCTCCCAGAAATATGTTTGCCATAACTTTTATAAAGATTTACATATCAGCCTATAAGTGTTTTAGACTGGGGCCACCTGGAAAAAATAATCCTTTTAATCTTCCAAGTTGCTGAGAAAGAATGTTCTCTTCCCGATAAATTAGCAGTATCAAATTTCTAAAGAATTCTAATAATCATATTTAACAGTTGAGTTCTTATTATATGTCAAGTACTGTTCTAAGCATTTTACATGTATTCATGTATTGAGTCTTCTCAAGAAAACTGTGAAGTGGGTGCTATTATTATATCCATTTTACAGATAATGAAACAGATGTGTAGATTAAGTAACTTGCCTCAGGTCACCTAATTCGAGGGTAGAGGAACTCGGCTCTTTGGCAATTTAGGTTCAGAGTCCATGCTTTTAGCCACTATGCTTGACTACTTAAATGTTTGCTGAATACACAAATGACTATTTTCATGACAGTGCATTCTCCCTCATGCCGCTGTCTTTTTCTATGTAGAAACACCACAGAAACCTCTTTGGTGGAAAAAAAAAGCTTGGGATTGAAGATTGTGGTGCTAAAAAATGAATAGCAATCCACCTTGTAGACTGGAGAATGGCTAACAATATCATTCAGGCAAGTTCTGGTATTTGGCATGATTCACTGAAGAAGAAAGTTGGTATATTTTTAATCCCTAAAGATGATCCAGATACTATCAAATTCTATTTTCATCCCCACTGTACCTCTCAGTACAAATATATTTTTCTAACTGGAGAATTCAAAGTGGTTCATATGCTCTCTTTAACCAAAATTATTCAGTATTTTGAGACTAAAGTTTCAAGTTTGTGAGATAGGAAACAGTTCATTATATGCACAATCCCTAGACCAGCACCTGCTTCACACTGATTTTCAAGTGTCTACCCTGCATTTATATCAAAAAAGATCAAGCTGGTTCCGCTGCACAAGTCACATACAAAATTAGGATAACTGCTCTGAAAGGTGTCAACTTGTGAACATGAAGGTGATTCTGTAAACTTTTGAACTAACAGAAGATACCATCTGTCCTAAGGAATTTTTACTGGCCATACCAAGAATGTGAGAACCCTGCAGAATAAGTATCTGGTAAAAGGGCCACAAGAAAAAAGAAAAGCAAGCTGTTCCAAACTCATTAGATAGTAGCTGTATTTGACAGCAGCAACCCTAATAAATAGGTGCTTAAATTTTTAATGCTGAAAATGTTATTTTTTAAGAATAACTGAAAAAAATGAAATGTTACATATTGCTCATATTAAGTGGAAAACAACTGCATTTTCTTTTATATGCATGTACAAAGCTCAAAGAAAGGGAAAATCACCATGACATCAACTGTCAATGCATTTTCTAAATATAAGTAAAATCAATTCAGCGCAACTTGATTTTTAATATATCTGATGATTTATTCAAAGTCCCTGCATTATCCAAACACATATGCCTATATCCTAAAGATCTATAAGCTTTAAGAACAATTTTATTTCATGTTTAACAACTATAATCCTTTCTTTAAAATATGCTCTCATGTAATTTATATAGCATTAGACAAATATTAATTGAAAATAAAGGTAAGCCATCATTTTAAATTAAAAATACATGTGAAATAGACAATTTGAGAACACTTATTTTAGTATATAATCAAAGCCAAGCCAATAATATTCTTAAAAAGTCCATCAAGGCCAGGCGCGGTGGCTCACGCCTGTAATCCCAGCACTTTGGGAGGCCGAGGCGGGTGGATCACGAGGTCAGGAGATCGAGACCATCCTGGCTAACACGGTGAAACCCCGTCTCTACTAAAAATATTAAAAATTAGCCGGGCGTGGTGGCGGGCGCCTGTAGTCCCAGCTACTCGGGAGGCTGAGGCAGGAGAATGGCGTGAACCCAGGAGGCGGAGCTTGCAGTGAGCCGAGATCGCGCCACTGCACTCCAGCCTGGGCGACAGAGCGAGACTCCGTCTCAAAAAAAAAAAAAAAAAAAAAAAAAAAAGTCCATCAATAATTATAAAAGTAGTAGAATATGCCTAATGTATTTGAATAATGGGTGGCTGCCATGATCCAGGACTGTTAATGTAATAACATGCTGTTTGCTCATAATGACAATTAAAAATTTCCCCAAGATTTATTTATATATGCATTTCATGTTCTAATATACCCTAAGGGCATAGTTAAATAACAAATTGGCAATATTTGGTTCATGAGCAAAAATAACAAAAGATCTAAAATAAAAATGAAATGTGTATATTTAATGTACAATAGGCAACAATGGCTAAAGAAACTTTTTGTAAAGAAAGACGATAAGATCTTCATGACTGTTTTGCTGTCTTTTTTGAATGTTGGTCACAAAACTGCTCCATGGTGCCAGCCATTATTCAAAAACCTACTAGGACTGCAAAGAGTATTTTCTATAAGATCAGTAGATATATCCAAGGATATGTAAATAGTCAGTGAATATTACATGATAATGTTCTCATTAATCAGTGTGTGCTACCCCCTAGAGAAATCCCAGCTACTATTAACCACTTATTCACTTTAACTAGTTAACATCACAAGATAGCTGGTATTTTATATTCTAATATATAAATTTCAGCTAGCATAAAATTTTGCAGTTGATGCTTTAATCCTATGCCTAGGAATTTAAAATGATATTTATTATTATTAATGATTAAGTATATTTCCTGGAAATGACAGTATAATACATGCATATGTTATATGAATATGAACATTGGTTTATGAACTAACAAAATCACTTTCTTCTCTATCGAATCATTTTTATCCATCAAAATATCAGAATATAAATGGAGTATTATTTAAGGAACCATATTTTTAATAGACAGTTTATATGTAGGATCAGAAATATCTGAATTTAGAATATCATTAATACTCCTTTTGAAAAACATAAAAGGAAAAAAATTACATTTTAGACAAGTATACTAGAAATAAGCAGCAAATTTGCACAACAGCAAAACCTAATTAAAAGCTTTAATTTAATATGTAATTTCTACCTCACCTAGGAATTCAGAGGAGATATATCAATTCCGAAGCTACTTTCAAGACTTATTATCTTTTTATGTTTTTTACTTTTTATCTCTTTCAAGTAGATAAAAAGCAAGACTTGAAAAAGAGCTGCATAATAAAAATCTACAAATATTTCTGAAGTGACAAAACAGCCAATAATAAATTATTTTAAAATTCACTTTAATTTCTCTATTTCCAAAGTATGTGAATACTAAATGTATCTAAGTGTAAGAAAAATATCTTCTAACATAACTATAAATTTATTCTTACCCTCCTTATCACCATTCTAGCACACAGTGCATTTTTCTACCTCCAAATGTTTTACCACTTTTTAATAATCTCAAGTTGCCATGAGAGTAATGACTTAAAGTCTATTATCTATCTACTTTGTATGAACTGAAGTCAATTCAAAGGTCAAACTTTACTGTATCTTGAGATTCTTTTAGGATTCCTTTTCTGAGAAAATTTCATAAACCATCAATTGCATTTGTGTTATAACTACGACCATTAAAAAAGTCTTAATTTGAAAAAAAAAGTCATTCATTTATGTAAATCTTCTCCTTATTTATATATATTAATGACTGTCTCAACTACCCCAAACTGGGTCTCAAGAGATGGATTTCCTAAAACTCAGACTTTTGGATCTGGAAAAGACATTAGAGATCATCTACTTCAACCCCTTCATTTTATGGTTGAGGACACTGAGCCCAGAAAAGATAGCTGAGTGACTTTGGGCAAGTTTCCTACCAAGTAGCAGAGCCAGAACCAGAGGCCAGGTCTCCTGACGCCCAGTTAGGAGCCAGGTCTCCTGATTTTTAATCCAAGGATCTTTCCATTACACACACTGACTCTCTATTCTTTGAGGCTGTCTTGGGCTGCTCACACTGATCAAGCTGCCTTGTAAATGACCACACTCACTAAATAAAATGCCCTTGATGACAAGTCATAGGACATTATAGCATACCTGTATAAGCAGACTATACTCTAATTAATCACACTCTTCCTCTGTTTAGAACATTTCAATGGCCTCTCATAGATCATACTGTAAATTATAAGCTCCTTAATATGATTTTCAAAATAATACATGATCTAGCCCGAACATGTCTCATGAAACTCTCTTCCTCTTTCTTTTCTGTTGAAACTAGACTTGCTCCATTTCTTGCAATGTACCAAGCTCCTTCCTACCTCAACACATGCCCTTCCCTCCTCGCAAAGTCTCTTACCCCATGTTTGGTCTGCCTAGCTATTAATCTTCAGTTCTCAGTTTAAATATATGTTCCCATAAAGAAGATTTCCCAAGCCCTCTGATTCTTTGCCCTATTCCCACCTCAATTTACATTTTAATTGCAACTTGTATCTTTTAGTGTTTATAACAAGTAATAGATTATATATTCAATTACTTATTTACTGTGTTTTTTTTGCTAATCTAAGCTTTGCAAGAATAGGTACTATGTTTATTCTTAATCACTATCCTCCAGTACCTAGATGACTGTCTGGAACACAATAATGACAATAGTTATTATTTACTGCTTGATTATGTGCCATACCTTCTTCTAAAGGCAATTATCTCATTCAAACCCCCAACAATTCCATAAGGTTGGTTTTATTATGGTATTTATTTTACAGATGATATAACCAAGACACAGTGCAATAAGACATTTGCCCAGTATCACATAATAAGTGGTAAAACCAAGATTTGAATTGAAAGCATTCTTATTCCAGAGTCCACTTTTTTTTTTTACCAATGCTTATGCTGCTGCACACTCAAATGTTTGTTGAAAAAAAGAATAAATTTATGCACAAAATCAAATTAAGTTTCACTGAACTATGTAAGTAGAATAATAATAACAACAATATAGTGTTTACTAGGGCCAGATACTGTTCAAAGTACTATACATATTTTAATCATTCACTGCCACAGCAGCCCTAAAAAGTAGTTACTACTGTTATTACCACTGTACAGATGAGGAAAATGAGGCACAAGAGAGGTAAGTAATTTGCCCAAGATCACACTGCTAGCAAGTGGCAGAGGTGGGGTTCAAACACAGACAGTCTATTTCCAGCGCCTGTGCTCTTAACTTTTATTCTATACTACCATACTTGTGATTGCCTATATCTGAAAACTGATAGCTCAAATTTAATAATTAACTACTAATATGACAATCATTAGTGAACCCGAAAAAGACAGAAGAGAGAGAAAAATCCATCTGTTTAGGCTTAAATAACTCCCTCTCCTTGATGGAGATAAAAGGCCCTCTGAATGAATCAATTACTGAAAGGTGTAGCCCCTTCCTTCTAGGGGAGACACTTCCATAGCACTGTGAAGGGTCTTTCTAGGGAGTGTCTTCTTCTTTTTCTGATCTATCTGTTGGTGAAGGGTACAATTTACATACCCATATTCAGTAGCCTTGGTTAGACTACAGAGTTGCCAAAATTGTGTGCACACCATGAAGAAAAAAGAAATATAGGATAAAGAAATCCTAGGATAAGGACTAAAAAATAAATAAATACAAAAGCCATGCAAAAATCCAGAGCCATGGAGAGCAAGCAAAACCCTGATAAAATGTGCTAAACTTCTGCCAAACCTTGCTAAAATTTCAGATGGACAGGGTGCACCTTACTAAGCTCTTAGTTTCATTAGCTAGAAAATGAGGATAACAACTTTTACCTTGACAGATGATTTAAATAATAAAATAGTGTTGATGAAATCTCCCCTGCAAATGATATGCTCAAATCTTATATCTTATAAAGTCTACAGGGATCTTTTTTCTCACATTTAAATTAAATTTATTCTCTATAAAAAACTTAGTGGAAATAGTGTTGCTATATATGATGATCCTTTAAACATGTGATTCTATTTTTCACATAGTTGAAATTTTATCCTGGGAATATGAAAGCACAACAGCAACAAAAGGAGAGGAATCTTTACCAGGAGGTAGCATGAGGTCAGCAAAAGTACTGTTAGACTAGACCTTAAAAACAAAAGCAAATGGAAAAGAAAAATTTTAGTTCAGGGTTGGATGACTCTAGTCAGCTCATTTGGAAAAAGAATACATGATTTTGTTCCTGAGTTTGGGTATTCAGCAGTTTTAGAAGGTGTGCTGTAAAAGTAGGGCAAAGAAATCCAGATTTAGAAGCCAGATTTTACAGACACTGTGGCCTGTGTACGATGTCAAAAGAGTAGGTCAAATTGGTCAGCTGCATGAAAGAAAAGCCAAAAATAAATCAGACCAGCATATAGACAAAATAAGCAATCTGACTGCATATTTCCACATTTGAGTGCATCATATTGGAATTACTAAGCACAGTTAATATGACAGACATTGGGAAATTCACTTAAATTTTCCACCTGCTTCAGGTTTCCCAGATGCAAATGTCAAATAATAAAAGTCTTTCTTTCCAAGGTGCTATCACATGCTTAGGTGAAGGACACTACAGGAGGAAAAATAAAACAAAAACTGTTGTCTTTGCTCACAAAATGAGATCTTATAACCTTACCTAATAGATTGGTTAACCACAAGGCCAGATCTTCTTTCATTGGTAGCAAATTAGCTTCATGTCTGCTGGCTAGCCATTGGCTATACTGATGCATATCAGAGAGGCCAGGTCCACTGCGTACCTTTGGGCTCAGAGCAGTGCACATTATTTATCCACTTGTAATACCTGTTTTGGAAACAAAAGAGCAATTGCTTTTTATACAGACTTCTCTCACAAAATGTTGTCCTCATGACATCATAATGAACTGGATCCGCGGGTTTTCTGATGACAGTTCAGTTTATTAATTATTAACCCCATGAAACACCATTTGCTTTATCTGTACTGGCCCTCTCACTTTTGGCCAACCACTTAGTAGGAAAACAGCAGCAATCAAAGGTCAAATAGAAAATCAAACAAGAAACTCCAAGTTTGTATGAAACAATATACTTGGAAAGAGCCAGCTTCTAAGCAAGAAATTCCACATATTGAAACACGAGAAAAAGTTAAAATGTTAGTGCCCAGTTTGTTAACTCCCATTGTTTGGGCTATTTAAAACAATAGATTTTCACCAAATTTTATGACTGAACACTAGCAATGACAGCATTTTTACAACTCACTGTAAACACATGATCATTACCCTTAAAAATATAGCCTAAAAGGTTAAGCAAAGTACTTCTTTTTTGGAGACGGCCAAGCAATCATGGACTCACAATTTAGAGAACTGGGTGAGAAGCAGGGGAAGAGGTACACCCAAAGACTCTCTACCACACTTCTCTCTTGCAGTCAAAGAAACCAAAAAAAGAAAAATAAAAAAAAATTAAAAAATAGAGGATAAGTGACTTCACCAAGATCATACAGCTAGGTCATGACAGAACTAGGCTTGAACCTGAGTCTTCATATTCCCAAGACCACTACTCTTTATGTAATGACACATTTTTACAAAATGGAATAGCCAAGAACCCATATTGATGATAACCCAAGAACTGCATCATAGTTCTAACAAATGCTGCCAGAGGTGTTTGTTTGTCCTCTGCTATCGCTACAACAATCTCTTTCTCTTTCTTGCTTTTTATCTTTCCACTTTATTTGTTTTACATGCTGGGTTTTGTTTGAAATTATCTTTAGAGTAGAAGTACTTAAATATCTTACATCTATAAAAACAAGGATGCTTTCATTAACCTGATCATATTGTGAGTAGTGCAATCCCCTACTTGGGTTGTAGAAAACGTATTTGAATATATATTTGGCCTTGAATATAGCATTTTTGTTTGTTTGTTTTGTATTTTTTAGTAGAGATGGGGTTTCACCATGTTGGCCAGGCTGGTCTTTAACTCCTGACCTCAAGTGATCCACCTGCCTCAGCCTCCCAAAATGCTGGGATTACAGGCGTTGAGCCACCATGCCCAGACAGAATATAGCACTTTTGTATGCATTATTTATAGGATGTAAGACTACGGAAGAACTAACGAAGCAGTTAATGTAATAGTCATGTTTAATAACATGCAGGATTCTACTCTGTATATAAATATGCTGAAATAACCAGATGCATTATGACTGTATGACAATGAAAATGAAAATACTTGCAATAGGCAAGAGGTAATGTTTATATGATATCATGAGGTTTTCAGTGATATTCCAGTATTTATGGCATTTTAAAGTTACCAATAAGTAATATATTCTCCTTTTGGTTTTATTATTTGAAACTCTACACAGTATTCCTTTTCAGTTAACCTCAAACTCTAATTCACTTAACATAAGTTAATTTATTTTAAATATTGCTTTTGAAGAACAAATAAGACACTGGTGTTTAGAAAAATGGAAAGTGGGAGCATCTCTCAAATATTTTGCTGTAGTAATAGAAAAGACTGTTGGGAGTACGAGTAAGTACCTAAAAGGTATCATAAATACAGTATTTAAAAGCACAATTTCATTTCTAATTAAATTACTGTCGAGTAATTTTTGAAAAAAATACCATAAATTTTCTCTGAAAACATCTTATATATATCTATCTAAAGTCAACCATTGCAAATGTGAACTGCTTTCAATACACCTTGTCATACGTTATTAGATTGTCATTATGGGAATCAGAACACCACTTTTTATTATTTCATAGTTAATAATGATGTTATCCATATAAAGTCCTAAAGTTTTCTCCAAATTCTGTGATTAAACATGAAAAACCCAAAGCACTTTCTGCCCCAGTTAAAAAAAAAAATATGTCTAGTCCTAGAAAAACAAAACTTCTCCCTGTAGCTGGTTAAGATTCCTGTATGCCTGCTGGCCTCAGAAACATTTAAGTAATACATATAAGCACATGATTCATATACTTAAATAACTAATTGAAATCTTAAAAGGGTTACCTCTAAAATGCCTGTCTTCTCAAGACACAATCTCTTCCACTACTTTCCTGAAAGTGAGACGTGGCTGTTCAGTAACTTTAGCTACACCCTATTATGTGCTCTGCGACTTCCATTTAAGCATCAGAGTCCTATTTTGCTCTATAAAAGCAAGAAGACACCTCAGATTCTTAAGCTCATTGTCCAGCAAATAATTTATCAAGGGATAGTTTACAGTAAGCCTAATGGCATGTAACAATTTCAATGAGCCAGAAGGACACAATCCTTTCCCTCAAAACCTCTAAACAGTGAAGTTTTTATTTTCTTTGACAGTGGCACATTTATTTCTCATGTACTCTGTCCTGTGTTTTGCCAGAAAAGTAACTCAAACTACCTTCTAATAATTAGAGATGAACATTAAGTAAAAACAATAAGAATAATTAAGCAATTTTTATTTGTTACTTTGTATACAGTCAAAATTTTAGTGGTGAGAAAAAAGCAAAAACACAGTTACATTTTCCCAGGAGACAGAGGTGAGAGAAAGAAGGCTTAGTGAGTAATTGACATGCAATAGAAGTTACACAATTAGACATATGTCAAATATGTAGAAACCTAAAGTCACTGTCATAGATAAGGACTCTTCTGTTTAAGTCCCTTCTTAAAAGAATTCAGATTCTCAATCCAATTTCTCATGATCCTTTTTTCACATTTCAAATCACTGCCAAACTTAAATGACTCAACGGTTTGGCTGAAAGTCAATACCTGCAGGTCTTGGATTTAGATTTGGCTAATCCATGAATACGAAACATGAAAAATGGATTCAGCTAGCATGATCAAAATTTGGAGTATGGAGAATTTACCCCATGGTGAAGTAGTTTCCAACTAAAATGATTATATTGTGGTGAAGAAAGGTCAAATTAATTTATATTATTCCCATAAAAAGATCACTATGGAATTTTACCCTCCTTGTAACTTTTTAAAGAAATGTTTAGTCAATATGGATCAGATGAATTACATCGTAAAGAACAAGCTACACAAAAAGATCATTTCAGTTCTCTTGAATTCATTCAAAAGTGTTCAAAACCACAAGAGATGCCAAGGGGTAACTTTTTAAAAAGGTGGGAAATAAAGTGACTGATGATCCACTAGACTTAAAGAAAGCAGTAGGTTAGGGAGAAAGAAAAACTTTTTTGTATAATGTGCCTGAACACTGAATGATGTTTCCAATAAAGTGTATATAGTCCAAGTATTGTAAAAGCTTGATAAGTAACTTTAGTAACTATCAAACAAAGCCAATCACTTTTAAAAGGGGAGTAAGTACTCAAGTACTTCTATGGCTCCTCCAAGTTTTCTCGGTCTACCTAAAATGGATAACCAACCCTTAGGTCTAGGAATCCAGAAAAATAAAACTTAAAGAGAAAAACATGCAGAAACTTAATACTAAATCCTTCAAAGACTGTGTGTGTATATATTTTTTCTTTCTTTCCATAGTAGAAGTGATTCTGGAATAACAATTATGAATATGATGAGACTTGAAATAGCCCAGGAGAAAAAGAAAAAAATAATGACTTTGTAAGTAAAATATCACATGTTTAAAGACTCTGTCTAGTTTGTGGTCCCAGAATCCCAGCTGAAGACATCATAGTTTTGACTCTGAAGAAAAAGTATTCTTCCATGCCACCTAGAGGTGTTCTTTGACTATGACCAAGATGATTTCTGGCTTATCTCTAGGCTTTGCTGACATGTTAGAGAAAATGCATTGCGACATTACATAGAAAAGCAACTGTAAAGACAAAAAAAAAAAGAAATGATATACACTTCTGTCGGCTATGAGATTTCACTTAGAAGCCTGAATAATGGATAGAATATTGGAACTGGAATCAGAAGTCCAGGGTCAAATAATAGGTCCACTACCTAACCATTTAGTAGCTATTCTATTCTAGTCATATGAATTTTCCTCTTTGTACCTGTGTTTTCTACTATATACAATGGAGGCCGAAAACTTAAAGATAATTGTGAGGATTAAATATTTGTGCCAATGCTTGGCATATATTTAATATTCGATATATTTTTTATTAGCAAAATAGAAATGATCATCATCAGAAATGTGCCAAAATAAAACTTCTATTGACCTATCCCAAAAAGGAAAGCAATTCTGTGACAAAATAGGAATATTTTATAGAACTCTAAATCATTAAGAAAAGACAAAGGACAAGGGGGAGAACAAATAAATGTATTAATGATACAGTAGATAATGGATTATTCCAAGTTTTCTTCATATGGAGAAGAATGCTGCCCCTAAGATGATGATTAATCAGTTAATAGGGAAATGCTATATACCTCTCAAAGTAAGTGTGAGAGGACATCACTACCACCACCCCATCTACACACACAGACTCAACTGTGAACATTGAAAACAATGAATCCTAATCAACCCACAGTCAAAGGTCTCCTCCCTAAAGGTAATCTTTGCTCTCATCTGCAGCACTGTTCCCCACATCTATTCAGTTTCATGTGTTACAGGTGTCAAACACTGAGGAAATAGTTTATTGGTCAATCACGTTACCTTTTAAAATTAAAAATAAACAGTGCTCCAAATCGAATACCCTTCCAAAATCTGGAAAGAGAAAATGCCATTTTTCTAGTTGAACTCAAAGAATAAACCACCCAGGAAAGTTCTAGATGTCTCTTTCATCATTGTGAGTTCTTTACTCTTTTGTGATTCATTTTGGCTAATTAATAGTATCCCACAAAATATACATTTTCAACCAATGTCATGGATACAAAATCTTACTCTAAAGGTCTAATCAGAAAATAAAGTCCACAATTTCAACAGAAAGGCAATTTCAGACCTTGTAATGGGACCTCCACCTTGGGTTCAGTAGAGCAACTTATCCACAAATTGAAAAGCACCAAACATAAAGCAAAATGACACTTAATGGTAGTTTATCTAATTCCATAATAAAAATCTTTAAATTGAAAGGAACGTTACAATAACGATATATTCAAACTCCTCGTTATTAATAAGGGGTTGGTAGCCTAAGAGGATATTTTGCCCACAGTAACAAGACTGTTTAGTCATAATTATTAAAAGTATCCTACTCAGCTCTTGTGATCCTTAATTTAGTGTAGTGCTGACTCTCTTTTAGAGATCTCTTTCTTATCCCACAGTCCCATCTTGATTTGTCTTGGGTGAAATGATGGTGTAGTTACAAATAACAATTTCTTCTCAAATCATGATTTAAAAAAACCTGAATGGGAATTGATTTTCTATATTTTCATGTTGTTAGGGATATTTTAAAGTTTTAAAAAAATCATACTAAAACATCCTTCCAAACAATTTAGCATAGGTTTTTTTAACCCCTACCAGATTAGCTTGGAACATAATTAAAATAGAAAACCATCTGACAGTCTAATGACAGTCTAATGACTATTGTTAACAATATTAACAACTAGAATATTTAAGGATTTACATCAAAATTTTATCTAAGTTGAGAAAATTCTTTTCTGTTGTTTTAATATAAAGATTTCTGTTTTAGTTAACTATAATGTAGTTAAGAACCAGCAGGGTTCTACATTCTGTGGAAATATATACACATATGTGACATGGTCTCACATAAGGGAGTAAAATTAGCAAAGTTTTAATTGTATTGATGCTGAAAACATTTAATACAGAAAATTACATAAGCCTCTTACTTAATTTTGACAACAGATTATTTTCTACTGTTACTCCAGTTCATTTCTCTAGTCAAAAAACATTGAATGGAAACCTTCCTAGTTGCTCAGGTTTAAAGAAGCAGTTGGATCCTGTTTGGACCTTAATATCAAAACCACAAAGATACCAAACCAACCTTACAACATGCCCTGCAGTTTTAAGCAAAAGTCTCTCTGTAAACAGTTACAGCCTCATCATGCCTTTTCAACGAAGGTAACTTAGTTTTCCAAAGTTTCCCTGAGTCTTCAATGCAGACTTCCAGTCTTGAAGTAAGATTTCTAAGTAACACACAACATACTTAGGGTTAATATAAGACCAGGTATTTCACCATACTAGAAAGTTTGAGATTTAACTGAAGTTTCTAACCAAGATGCTAAAAGATTCCAGGGCAATCCCATGACCTTTTGCACCTGGTGAAATATTTTTTTGCCATGTGAACTTATTTCCCAGTAAAGCACAGTCCATAACACCACAGCATAGTGTTTAGCAATAAAGTAATGAAATAAACCCAAACTTCAGTAGCATTCAGGCTGAAATCCAAGCTACCTTTTCTATGTAAGGGACCATTCAGGCAGCCCTGTGCAAAGTCTCCAACGTGCTTTGCAAAGGCACACCGTCCCATGCCTCATCCATCTGTCCCTTACCTTCTCTTAGGCAGTCAAAACCCAGACACCCATGTTGGAGAGGACCACCAGAGCCACCACCTTCACCGCAGTTAGAGGAAAGCATTTCTTGAGAAGGAGTTCATTGATCAATATCAAAGACAGGCTGGGCAAATCAGACCCCAGCTGCAGTTAATCAGTGTCCACACTGCTAAGAGTTTGGAGTAAAGAAGCACAGGTCTTGTTCTCTGCCTTGCCTCTGTGAATCTCAGGGGATACGTGGGGAGGAAAAGTGGACTTCCTCTGCCAGGCTGGTACATCCAAACTGTCTAAGCCTTTATTTTAATACTAGGATGTCAAATGGGTGTTCCTGTGCATAAGCAGATCTTATTTCCTTGGCATAAGATCTCTCATACACAATTGATCTAACTTTGTTGGAGAGGGTTGGAGGAGATAAATTTATAAGAATAAAGTTTTGCAAACTCTTCACTGTAAGAAGATCACGGAAGTGAGAGGATGAAGATGAAGAAGGTGGAGAGGGTAAAGACTGTGATTTCAAAAAGGTTAACTGGGAAAAGAATTAACAACCCTCCCCCAACCTCAATTGTTTTTAGAATGTAGAAACAGAATCTGTTAACCCTCGCTTTTGTTCCCTCTTCATTCAAGACAATGGAAACTTCGGATACCTGGGCTAAGTTAATGGTAATTTACCATACTGAGTTGACAGAATTTAATTTTGCCAGTATAAATAACGTCTCCAAAGCAAAATTGCCTCCTTTGTTCCCCAAACAATTTCAGATTCCAGTCTCAACTTTGGACTGAACAAAAAGAACGAAACCATGCAAAATCTCCCCAAAGTATGTTGATATATATCGGCTAGCGTTTGTTTATTCACATAAAACTCAATTTCATCAAACTCATCAGACACAGTATCACCCCAGATCACACATGTGGCGCTCTTTCCTCCCATCCTGGCCTCAACGACTCAAGTAAAACATTCAGGATCAGCCCTTTAAGACCATTCTGGCTCTATCCCACCCCACCATAACAGACAATGCTGAGCATGCATTACAGATACTCTTGTGCACGAATGCATATGTGTGCATTTATAATCGATGTGTTCATTAAAAATCCTCACTCTGTCCCTGGTTGGCAGAGCCACCCCAGCGGGCTTACGTGCTGCGGTCGTCTGGGGTGTTCCACAATAGGGATAAGGAACACATGGTTGTTTCCAGAGAATCAGAAAGTCACCCCCTGCAGTGAATACCCACTCTTAGAGAAAGAGCCTGTCCAACTGTCCGCGGCTCTTCACTCTTCCCCGCCTCGTTCCTGAGGTTATTTTTTAATGACCTCTACCCTCCCCCGCCGCCCCGGGTGCAGTAGACAGGCAGGGGCTCCCGTGAGCCCCAGCTGCAGTGCGCGCACGCTGCGGCGGCGTTGGCGCAGAACTGGGCCAGCCAGTCGTGCTCACCCCCGCTTCCCGAGCTGGGCTGCTGGCGGCTCTCAGAGGCGCTTGGGCTCCGGGCTGGGCTTCTGCAGCTTCTCGGGGCCGGCCCCCTCCAGGCACAGGTCCTGTAGCAGTCGCTCCCCGCACCCCACCAGCCTGGCGGCAGCGGCAGCAGCTACAGCCGCACTACCCCTCTTCATACTTCTCTGATGGCTCCTTTTAGTGCTGTTTGGGAAAACGATTTTTTCTCCCTGCCAGAAACAGATTTCCTACATTTCATCAGTCCTCATAGACCGAGCGGAAGTAAAATGCTTACTTTTTCTGGTGGACAGCAAATGCAGTTGACACTGATTTACCCTTCAAACGGGGAGAGATTGTATTACAAGCCCTTGGCAGCAATTCCGAGGTTGGGGCCAAGCTCCAGCCCCCTCCTTGTCCCCCAGACACTAACCTAAGAGAGAAAAGGTGGGGGCTGGGGAGGGGATCATATTTAACTCTAGAGGTTTAACAGAGTCAATAGCTTTAGCACAATATTAAAATTGGGTGTTGGAAAAGTTTTTGCTTTCCTGGCCAGTGATTTTGCAGACGGAGGCACGAGCTTTCCAGTAACTTCGGCCACTCTTCATTCCAAATTGAACATTTTGATGTCTTACAATTCTCTTTAAATATCAGATTTTTAGAAGAGGCTGTACTCACGGCTGTTTTTGCTTTACCAAATGAAATACAATTCCACCCTTCCTTCTTTCAGCCTCAGCTCAGCATTATGTTGAATGTCAGAGACAATTGTCTCCAACTGTTGTTTATTAGTACGTGTATTCTGAGATGAAACGTCTTCCATGAAGTGGACAGATGTTCAAGTGTCTGATTCACCTCTAATGCGCGGGGACCGCTTGCTGAGTGTGCTGATCCCCACAGGTTACCACCTCCCATGGAGCATAAATAAAATGTATTACACTTTTTATTTTGTTTTGTTCTCATGTTCATCAGTTTCATGTATATTGCCATCCAATGTTTACAATGGCAGTGGCACAGGTATTGTGATCCTTGCTTGGATGCCATTTTTATTATGATGAGTTACCTAGCCCCACTCCCAAATAGAAACTACCTGTACATCCACAAGTTAAATGATGTGGATGATTTTAGATATAATTTAAAAAATATTCACATTTCACCTTTATTATTGCTATTATCTGGCAGAAACTGCATCAGTTATTTGCTTCTAGTGGCAATACATTTAATAAAGAAGAAGAGAAAACCGACTGAAAAGTTTGGAGTCCTTGAACTCCGAACTTTTTATTTTAGTTCAATTTGCTTTTGCAGCTATCAGATCCACATTTCCTCCTTAGCTTTCTAAAAGAAGGGAAAAATAGTTATTCTTAATTTTAAGGAGAAACAGCATTTTTAAAAGGTCTACATAACAGCTTGGATAAACATAAATAACAACAAAACATACAGAACTCATTACTGATGAGTTTTAGTAAACGAATCTGAATGATAAAATTTCTTAAAATGTGATCAGATCTGAGTATTCCCAGAGCCCCAGCAAAGAATTTTGAGTGTCTGAACACATACAATTTAGTAAAAAATCAAATGTTCTTGATAATTTTTCCTGATCAAAACATCATCAGCCAATAAATGCTAATTTAAGAATTATTCAAATATGTAATGAGTTCAAAAAATTTAGCACCTTGAACTTTCAAAATCTTACATCCTATTTCTCCCCAGATATGAATATTCTTGTCACATTGTTCATTATTGGTGTTATAAAAAGCTAAGAGTAAGGCAATGTTTTTATTGATTCAGGAACAATGCTAAATACAGTTTGGGGAAAAAAAAGGAGGCTTACAGAGGAATTGGGAAAGCATAATCATTCAAAATTACTCCCTCTCCATGCTCATTTCTTCCAGGTATTTTTTTTTGTCTTAAATTTTGCATTATGTCAGATCCTCTGTCTCTCAGAAAGAGCGAAAAGAAAAATACGAGAAGAAATAAATAATGTGTTTTTTCTTTCATTAACATCTAAGAGTTGTACTGAATATTTTTTTTGGTGACAAAAGAGAAGTAATACAAAAGATTTCTGAAGAGACGGATACAGTGTTTTTATTTTAATTTTTTTAGCATATGTAAAAATTCCCATTTGATTTTTATCTTGTTTTTCAAAATCAATATTTCTATTTATATATTCTGATCACTCACTGATATATTTGCCAAAGATAATCTTTTGTCTAAGTATTTTCTTAGTTTAGTGTGGACTCAACCCAAACTGTTCACCTTAGGAAAATGTAGTCCAACTGAAGCAACTATAGCTTCTCTAATGTGAAGGCAAAGGAAGCAAATACTTCAATAAGATGAAAAATGTTTAAATACATCCTTGAAACTTAACACCATTAAAAAGAAGTCAAGCCAGATTTAAACAGTTTAGTTTTTATTTTCAAGTGATGACAGTTAGAGGACTTTAACACGGGAAGTTTCTGCGTTACTATGTGTGTCCCACATTCTAAACTTTCAACATTGTCTCAAACATGAATTTTCTCATTTCTCTAAGAAATACTTTTTTGAGTTTAAAAATGATCAATAAAATACGTTATTTTTTCCCTCCTATGTAGATAACTCTCCTTTTCTCTCTTAGCCCTTCCCCCAAATGAAAATAATATATGTAGTACTCACTCTGAAAAGTGAAGCAAACCTTCAATAAATGATTGAGGTTAGAGGACACTTTGAGAAAAAATTAAATAACACAGAAATAGCTACTGGGTTAAATTTGGTAAAATAAATTTCCAGAAGTGACCAAGAAAGACTTATATTCCTAAACAGCTTCAAAGGAGCAGTTAAAAATGACAAAAGACAGCTTGGGAAGCAAGTGAGAATAATGATACAGAAAGCAGTATGAAGACATGCAATGGTATTAAAAAATACATGAAGAAATATATTTAATAATAACTTAAAACATTTACTTACATTTTGTTGAAACACTTCCTCAGTGAGGTCAAATATGTTTATTTTTCCCAACCTAGCATCTTAGTCTATAATATAAGGCCTTCAATTGACATATTTTGAATTATAGTTTTTTAATGTCATAAGGCAAAGAGAATAAATTTTATAAATCCTAGCATAGTCATTACAAATAGTGTTACAAATAAAAACAGACTGTTTCTGAAATTTTAAACGATAAATGCTATTACTTTTCACCACCATTCATATATAAAACTACAAGGATAAATCAAAGAAATTTCATATGTAAAGTTCAAGGTTTACTCTCCATCTAATATGCAATTTAAAAAATCTATTACTTTACTCTCAGTGGAGAACTTTAAACTTTTTAAGTACAACACAACAGTAGCATAAATATTAATTCCCTCCTGTGCAAGACTCATTTTTTCTGGCAAATTGTGTTATGTATAAGCATATGTTTTCTAATTTTTACACAATAGATTAAAAATCATTTTGTGAAATATGCCATTTGTCTTATCTACTTCTATTCATTTATTTTTTATTTTTTATTTTTTATTTTTTTGAGAAGGGCTAGTGCAGTGGCGTTGCCATGACTTGCTGCAGCCTTGACCTTCAGGCTCTAGCTATCCTCCCATCTCAGTGTCACGGTAGCTGGGACCACAAGTGAGCACCACTGATATGGTTTGGCTCTATGTCCCCATTCAAATTTCATCTAGAATTGTAATCCCCAAATGTTGAGAGAGGGACCTGGTGGGAGGTGACTGGATCATGGGGTCCGTTTCCCGCATGCTGTTCTCATGATAGTGAGGGAGTTCTCACAACACCTAATGGTTTTAAAAGGGTGGCACTTCCCCTCTCTCTTTCTCTCTCTCCTGCTGCCATGTAAGACATGCCGTGCTGCCCCTTTGCCTTTCCCCATGATTGTAAGTTTCCTGAGGCCTCCCCAGCCATGCAGAACTGTGAGTCGATTAAACCTCTTTTCTTTATAAATGACCCAGTCTCAGGTAGTTCTTTATAGCACAGTGAAAACAGACTAACACAGCCACCAACTCTGGCTAATTTTTTATCTTTTTTTTTTTTTTTTTTTTTGCAGAGACACGGTCCCACTACTATGTTGCCCAGGGACACAGTCCCACTATGTTGCCCAGGCTAGTCTCAAACTCCTGGCCTCACATGATGCTCCTACCCCAACCCTCCAAAGTTTCTGGGTTAGAGGCATGAGCCACCACACCCTGCCTCATCTAGTTTTAAATATCCTATGCAGTACATTCTGTGGTGTGACGTCTGTTGTCTAAGTTGAAGGTGTTTTTTTAAGTTTTCTTTATTTATTTATCTTGTAGTTTGCTTCTAAATCTTAAAAAAGTCTACGTCATGTCACTTTAATCACAAGTACCTCAAGTATAATATAAATGTTCAATGTAAAATATGTTTATTTCAACAACCTTTCTTGTCTTTTCCACCACTATATCTCTGGCATGTAGAATATCATTAGACATATAGTAGACACTCAATAATTGTTGAAAGAAATGAATGATTATTTTAGAAGCTGGTGTCTTAGAAAATATACAACTAATTGGTTATATCTTTATATATTGTCTCTAATTTAATAGTTTAGAACCCAGAATAGAAAAGCAATGTTAAAATAACATTACAAATGATAGTTTCACTCCCAAGCTAGCAGCATTTCATCTGGTAAAATGTAACTAGAGTTCACTAAAACAGATGCTTGCCTGTGTGCCAGGCTTATAAATGAGGTCAGTCTGTGTCACTTGTCACTTCATTAAAAACCTAGGTTCATTTGGACTCAAGTTTTAATCATAACCAATATAACAAGAGTGCAATGAAAAGCAATAGAAAATATTACTACTGCAGTGGCTTTCAAATTTTTTTTATTGTGACCCACAATATGAAATACATTATGGAACAGACGCACAGAAACACACTTAGACACAAATAAACTAAGTATGTTTCACAAAAACATTACGTACTTTACTATATTATATTGCACTCTGATATTTTTCTACTTGGCATTATTATAGTCTCTTCTATGCTATTCAATTTTAAAGAAATGCTATTAGAGAACTGCTAAATTTGTTTTATGACCTACAGTTTTAAAAAAATCTGACTGTAAAGAAACTAAACTAAGGGGAAAATCAATAAAAAGGAGGTAAGGTCTCAATTAACAGATGGTTTCATTACAAAGTATGAAACAGATATGTTTATATATTGTTATTGGTAGACTTGATGCAATATAATGTCACAACATCCCAAACATCTTATACCATCACACCTCCATGCCTTTCCTCATGCTAACCAAAATGATCTTTTACCTTCACTGCCTCCCTCTGAAGAAATCTGATTCACTCTTCTAGGGGAAGCTTAATTGTCACCTTCTTTGTGGTTCTCTTGATCTCTCTGGTAGAGATATTTTTTGTGACTCTATGTCCAGTGCTCTGAGCACTTTGCTATTTCTTTTATTCCTCACTTATAATGTAGTATCACAGTTATTTGTTTATGCATCTATCTCACTTACCAAATTGTGAGTCCTAGAGAGTAGGGACTAGACTATTCATCCTTATATTTCAAATCTTTATCACAATACCAAGCCTAAGGTTGCCAAATAATTGAGTAAATAAATAAATAAATAAGTAAATAAATAAATCATAAAACCACTGCATATCCAAGGGAGGAAAAAGTGGGTGCCATTGGGTGATAGACGGCATTCAGCAAGAACTGTGCTCATCAAAGGAAAATTAAATGGAGATCCCTCTGTAGAGACAATACCAGTTATTAATTTTGCATCTTTATTACTAGCACAATTTACTTATAAGTGAGATTTTAGTATCACATTTCTTGGGATTCTCTTGCAGTTAGATATTGCTCCAGTTATTCATTGATTTTTAAGTACACTAATAATTTCAAATTTAGGATTACTTTGTTGAAGAATGAGAGGTTTGCTGAAACTTCCATTATTGTAACTATAACACAGTTCACAAATACGGAATATTTTCCAACTGTTGATTTATACAAAGCACTTAAAGATATGACACTTAAAATGATCTCATTAAAGCATTTTTGTAGTTCTAAATAATGGATCAGGAAGCATCCTATAAAAGGGCAGTAGCCCAAAGTGAGAGAACTGCCTGGGAATGGGGTCAGTGTCAGTGGGGCTTTTCTTAGCATAAAGGAATATTGCCATTCTGCTATGATCACAGTAGTCACTGTCTCTAGAGTCATTTGCAAAGAAGTTTTGCCAGCCATCATCCCCACAGAGGCTGTCAAGGAATAGGCATAGTAAATTGTAATATCGTAGTCACTACATTTAGCAGAGTAATCTGGAGTCCAGATTTGGTCACAGACGAAATCAGGCAGGGTCCACTTCCAGCTTCTTTGCTTGTTTGCTAAAAGTTATAGGCAAATTATTTTACCTTTTAACTATCAGTTTTCACATCTGTAAAGTGGGATTAACAAATACCACTCTCTCATAGGCATGTCTTGAGAGTTATATAAGTTAATACATGTAAAATAGTTTACTGTTTGGCATATAGCAAGTTTTAAATGAATGTTAGGTATGTTATTGTTAAGTGAGCACCCAAATATTCTTATTGACTCATTACAACAATTCCCTAAGATAAAGATATTAGCAGCATTAAAAATACAAACGTTCAGAGAATCTTATACATCCTTTCTCTGAGTCTTCCCCTCCTCGCTTCCTAACATTCCATTTTACTCTCTTTAGACATCCAGTGGCTTCATGGTTTGTTGGGTCACTCATTCATTTATTCTCCAACCTCTTCTGTGTTAGGCACTTGTATCAAAATGAAGTCACATTCCCTGCGTTCCGGGAGCTCATTCCAATAGCAAAAAATGGTTTTTAAAAAGCTTACCTAATGACACACATCTATTAAGCAGCATAGGTAAGATTTAAACTCATGCCTGAGTCTGACTGATTTGAAAATATGCTCATTTCCCAACACAAATGGGAAGCAACTTCAAGCAACTTATTTGAAGCAACAGAGCTTTCCTTTCCTTCCCTTCCCTCCTTCTTCCCTCCCTCCTTCCCTTCCTTCCTTCCTCCCTCCATTTCTTCCTTTCTCTCTTCTCTCTTTTCCTTCCTTTCTTCCTTCTATCCTTGCTTTATTCTTTCTTTATAAGGAGGTGTCAGGAGTCTATATATCAATTTTAAAAATGTCTTAGATAAAAACTAGAAAGATTTTATATTTAAAAGTTAAAATGTGATAATAAAATTATTTGAGAAAAAAAATCATTTTTGAAAAGAAATAAGTTTCTGTCAGGTATCCTAATTCCAAGCCAGATGAGCTGCCCCATTTGGTGAAGATTCTACATCAAAGAGAATTAAGTCAAATACCTCACAGAAGTATGAGGAGGAACTCATGAAAAGAATACCGAAGAAGGCTTTTGAGGAAAAACTTTTAACCAGGAAAAGTCAAGAGAAGGTTTCAAATCCTACACAGAAATAATCTCTTTTCTTTTGGATCTGGTATCAGTCGAAGATAGATGGGGGTCAGGGAAGATGTCTTTTTAACTAGCTCCCAAGCCTAAGCAGGCTGAATAGCCAGGAGACTGAAAGTGCCTCTTAAAGGGGAGGGGTTGCATTTTTATTTTTAATAATAAGCTGACTAGGAATTGAGTCAAACAAATTTGACTTCAAAATAAAACGCAGAATAAGAACATACCAATCAAGATTCAGAGTTGGATTAGATCATCAGAGCTAATAGCAAAAGACCTTCCCTACCTATACCACCTAGTCTCACACATTAATCGCCTCTGGAAACACCATCATGGGCATACCCAAAATAAAACTTCAACAGGTTTCTAAGTATTCCTTAATCCAGTCACATTGACACATGTAAAATTAAGTTCACACATCTACTCCTTGTCAATTTAGCAACCATATGCATCTCCTTAAAACTACACTCAATTTCCAAAAAGAGGCAATAACAAAATCATAGTTATACCTAACATGATACTACTAACATGATGCAACTATGCTGCATACAACCAAAAACACACTAATCTCATCCCCACAATTGGGCTTTCGTAATTTCAACATTCAGATTTATGGCATTTAGAATTGCATCTTTCAGGATTATGATCCAAACTCCTATGGCAGAATCAATAAATGAGGGGAGAGGAGAAAAAAGTCAGGGAGATCTTTTGAGTGGTTATTCTTTTCTCTTTTCTTCACACTCTTTCTTCTCAGTATGCCCATGTTCTAAAAAAGCAGGTAAATTATGTGAGCACTCAATCCTACTCTACAAAACTACATCATCCATGTTCATTATTTAAAATTATGATTTAGATTTTATTATGACTTGCTGATAGATGGATATGTGGTGTGAGAAACAGACAAGGAAAACCCCTAGATTTTTTTTGGATAAGCAGTTACAAAAATTATGCTGCCATTTAATGAAGTGGGAAAGATGGGAAGAAGTTGTTTTGCTTTGTTTTGTTTTGTCTCATGTTCAGTGGAATGAAAATCAGGGTTTTAGTTCTAGACAAGTTAATTTTGAGATGCCTATCTCATATCTAGAGGGATCTATTGTGTGGTCAGTGGGCACAGGAAGAGGGTAAATCAAAGTTAATTGAGTCTTTTAAAAGCAAAGGCCAGGCACAGTGGCTCACACCTGTAATCCCAACACTTTGGGAAGCCGAGGCGGGCAGATCATCTGAGGTCAGGAATTCGAGACCAGCCTGGCCAACATGGTGAAACACCATCTCTACTAAAAATATTTTAAAAATTAGCTGAGCATGGTGGTGGGCACCTGTAATCCCAGCTACTTGAGAGGCTGAGGCAGGAGAATCACTTGAACCTGGGAGGTGGAGGTTGCAGTGAGCTGAGATCGTGTCACTGCACTCCAGGCTGGGTGACAGAGTGAGCTCCATCTCAAAAAAGAAAAAAACAAAAAAAAGCAAATTGTGTTCAGTTGCCTACATTCCACCAATACATCTGGATTGTTTTAAATTTCTAACACCAAATATTGGTGAATTCCTAAACAAAAGTAGAAATTATAAATAGTTCTAATTGTTTACCAGTTGTTGCATAACTGTGTGGGAGACTCAGTTCATTACTAAATTGTGAAGTAAATTTAAATTCTAATAAAATGCATTAAAAGCAATATATGATTGTGGGCCAAGATTTGATGCTCACATAAGTGAGCTGCCCCTTTTGACAACAAAAGACCTGGAGAGGAGTGTGAGGAAGTACAGTAGTCATGACCCTGCAGGTTAAAAGAAGAAAATAATCTTGTAAACAATCTTCTGTTCAGGAGCAAACATATTATTTTTTTCTTCCCTATTACTTTCTCTGTTTTCCTTGCCTTGTTTGTATTTAGAGTTTATTCAGCTCTTTTTTACTTCCTGTATGTGTGTGTGCACATGAGTGTGTGTGAGGGAATGGTGCACACACACACACGCAGGAACAACCAATGAAGCCCACACTCCAACCACTTCCCTTAGTAAGTTCTCACTCTCTGAGCCACTATGCACTCACCTTAATCTCCTCTGGGGCCAAACATTAAACAACTAGGGAGAGACCCTCTGCTCTAGAGTCTTCAGAATTATTCAAATTAGCAAATCCACAGGGAGGGGAAAACCAGCTAACCCCACCTTGTTTGCCATACATAGCTGCTCTCTACAGCTCCAGCTTGCTGTTACCCTGTCCCAGGGCCCAACCCCTGTGTGGCTCTGACAGCCCTCTCATTTGGAGAGGTAACAAAGAGTCCTACCTTTTAACTATCAGGTGTCAATGTGTTGTACCCCACCATCAACAGAATCTTTAAGTTTTACAAATCAGTAAGAGATGAAGAAGTCTGTTTTTAGACTGACCACTTAGCTTTCTTCATCTTATTCACACTTCCAGAATTCCTCCTCTTATTTGATTACTAGACTCTACTTCACTGTCTTTCTCTTTTTACAATGCTCTTTCACTCCCACTGTCTTCTCTCTATGGAAATATAGTGATCATACTCACTGGGATCAGAAATTTCTGTATGTTATCTCAAAATACATCATAAAAGTTAAAGCTAAAGAAATGACGTGTAAAATATATGAAGTTTAATAGAGTAAAAATGAAAATATTCAGCATAGAGTATGAAAGCACGTAAGTGCTATAAGTACGCCTCCTCGAAACACACACACACACACACATCATGACAAACACTATCACTGAGAAAGTAATAAGCAATATCTCTGTGTGATGTGCACTGTAATATGACCTGCCTTTGACTATTTCCACTCTTAGCAGTCTTCTCCAGCTCATACATCTTATAGTTTATTAATAAAGTATGGGGATGATTTTTATGTGTTAATGCTGCTTTACCTTTTGATTGTGGACTCCTGAAAGCATACTGTTTACTTCTAGATGCTTTTAAGTTTTTCTTAAGCTCCAGTAATTCTTTATAGTTTACTTGGATTATGCATTGTACTTTGTTTTCCTCAATATATGAACATTCTTTTTATAGTCATTCAGTTTATCCTTCACACAATTTTGTACTATTTTTTCTTTTCTTACGTCAACCCTCTTTCATTCAACAGATATCTTTTTCAACATTCTGTGCCTTAGGCAGATCTCTCTAATTGGTGTTGGTGTCTGTCATGTGTTGATTTAAGAACAATAGCAAAGGAAGTTACCCAACTCCCTTCATTAATGACATATGTTGCTGCAACTCAGAAGGAGATGATGAAAAGTTTCAGGTTTCAGAAAACATAGCCAAGTTTAAACCCCCAAAATATAAGCCAAGAATTAAAAGAGACATCAGCAACTAGTATATGCTGTGGTTTTAAGATTTGTGGAAATTATAGATATGACTGAAATTTAAAAATTCAATTTGTTTCAAAACATTTTAGTCCTTTGTTCATGAATAAATTTGGTCCACAGTTTTACTCAGACAACATGACACCACCTATAAAGATATTTTTATTTTTTAGTAAATGAGAATATTTCTATGGAACAGTGGAAGAATGCATGACCCACTAGGAACAGGAAGTATAAAAACATACTATAGACAAAATGTTTGCTTAACATTCTTCCTCAGAACTATTTAATAATTGATAAAATCTCATGTACTAATCCTTAAATATTGTGCTAATTTTCAGGCCCATCTAGACACATAGAAAGTAAAGAAATAAAGGTAGGCTCTGTATGAAGGAAGAATATTATTTACATCTTATGGTTTGGTTTGTTTGCTGAATGAGGAGACAAGATATTAGTGAGTCCTGCCAAATCATACATTAATTTTTTTCATTGAGGCAGATTTTATAAGTGAAACCAAATTATGTGTAGGAACTATACAGATGTCTTCATGAATACAGATGCTAATTTTTTCCAAAGAAAATTGGTAATTTCCACAATATGAAGTTTATGACTTCAACAAAGTGCAGTGATTTTTGTTTTTGTTCTTGTTTTTCAAATACTTGGATCAAATTTTTGAATCAGTGAAGAGTAGATGGAGATTCTGATAATGTTTTTGGAATGCTTCCTTTTTTTTATACTGTTTTTAAACATTTATGAACTCTTTATTGAGTACCTAAAATGGGCATTGTGGGAATACAAGATGAGTTAGACAGAATACTGTCCTTGAAGAATTTTCTATTGGTGAAGGAAACAAACATCTGAAGAACTAACCTAATGCAGAATCAAATAATTGCTACATATAAATAGAGATGACATTCCATGGGAGAGCAAAGACAGGCAAGTTAGGTATGCCTCTGGGAATCAGCGTAGGCGGCAAGGTTCAGTGGCCCTGTCAGGATAAGGTAAGTGATTCAGCCCTAGCCCAGAGGCCTGAAAATGTACAGTCTTCAGAAAAGGACAAATAGTCTGAAGAGCTTAGGAGTTCAGAAGATGAAGGGCACTAGGGAGAGAGAGAGGAGGCTCTGATCAGATTTAAGGTGGTTTTGAACACCATTTTAAGACGTTTGGACTTAGGGTGGAAACTAAGGTTGCCATTCAATTTTCTGACAGATTTGGTTATTAATTCAGGTTTAAGCATCACACACTACATATTTTTTTCTTTGATGAAAATTTTCATTTTCTAATCATGAAGACTAGTATATAGTTCCAAGTTAACCATAACTCTTTATGCTCTTTTAGTTTTATAATAAAATTTCAGGGAGATACTACCTGGGCAAGGAATATATCCTTTATCAGATAAATAATAAGTAACTTTTATATTATTCATTATTCATTCTCATTTGGACCTATGAGTTCTTGCACGTCATTTCATTCTTACTTAAAACAGTTCAAGCATGATGGCTTACATTTGTAATTCTATCACTTTGGGAGGCCAAAGTGGGAGGATTACTTTAGCCTGGGAGTTCAAGATCAGCCCAGGCAAAATAGCAAGACCCTGTGTCTCTAAAACTTTAAAAAGTTAGCCAGTCATTGTTGCACATGCCTGTAGTCCCAACCTCTCAGGAGGCTAAGGTGGGAGGATTGCTTGAGCCAAGGAGGTCAAGGCTGCAGTGAGCCATGATTGCACCACTGCAGTCCAGCCTAGGTGACGGAGCAAAACAAAAAAAAAAAAAAAGAAAAAAGAAGGAAAGAAGGAAGCGAGGGAGGGAGGGAGGGAAGGAGGGAGGGAGGCAAGGAAGGAAGGAAAAAATTATTTAAATAATTTCAACTAGAGGGGTTTAAAAATATCCCTGGACCATTAAGTGATAATGACCTCACAGTCTTTAGCCTAGTTTTGAATTAAGCACTCCTATTCAAGCATCACCTAATGCTCCAGTTACTATTGTTGTAAAATAAACCATCCCAGAATTAATGATGTAAAACAACAACAAAGTTATTTTGCTCGTGGATTCTATCAGATGAATCAGACAAAGCACTGTATTGTGGGTTTTGCTTATATCTAGTCCACAGTGCCTGGGGCATCAGGTGGGAAAACCTGAACATTCAAGAATCAAAATAATTTGGGGGCTTTGTCATTCACATATCTGGTGCCTGGTGTGGGATGACTGAGCCTTCTCCATGTGACTTGATTTTCTTACATTATAGAGGCTGGGTTCCCAGAGAAAGCATCGTTAAAGGAGGGCCCTAAGAGTGAGTAGAATAGGGTGGAAGCTTCATGGCCTTTTGGGATTTTTGCCTCAGAAGCCACAATACATGTCTTTTATTATGCTCTATTGATCAAATCAGTCACAAGTCCATTCTCTCCAGACAAGGAGTGTCAAATAATTCTGAAGCCATGTTTAAAACTGCCACACCTATTGTCTCAATCCTAACTGTGACTGTTCACCATTTGAAGTTTCTTTTCTCTTAGACTAGGTCTTGCTAATGCAGACTCTATTTTATTCATTATTATATCACTAGAGCACAGTATAGCATATAGTACAGGTTTAAAAGTATTGATTGAAAGAATAAATGGATTATTTCCCAAATGGATCCTGCTCACATTATTTTTTCATCTTCCAGTCTTCATATAGATCTGGAAGTGATTAAAAACAAGAAAGTTTCTTGATACCTTTTTCAACATATTTGCTATTTTCGCTATTTTGCTACTTGCTAATGTTAACTGTACATAGAAAATGCACCAGTCACTGCGCTAGGTGCCTGGCAAACATTTCATTGAGTCCTCACAATGAAATGTAATTATCTAATAAAAAGTTAAGTAACTTGCCTGAGGCACAGTTCTTGTTTAAATTCTTCCTATACACTAAATGATAACAGCTCTCTTTTTTTCTGAGTACTTATATGTGAGAATATTTGTATTCTGCAATGTTGATGAGTCTTATTCCGACTATATATAGAAGCAAATGAGTGTACATAAGGGGAAGAAAAAGCAGGAAGAGAGGAGAGGAGAGGAGAGGAGGAAAGAAAGGAGGGAGGAAGGAAGGGAGGAAAGAAGGAAGGAAGGAAGGAGAGAGAGAGAAAGCAAAAAAGAAAGAAAGAAAAGAAAGAAAGAAAGAAAGAAAGAAAGAAAGAAAGAAAGAAAGAAAGAAAGAAAGAAAGAGAAAGAAAGAAAGAGGTTGTGGAGGAGCCAAGATGGCCAAATAGGAACAGCTCCAGTCTACAGCTCCCAGCGTGAGTGACGCAGAAGACGGGTGATTTCTGCATTTCCATCTGAGGTACCGGGTTCATCTCACTAGGGACTGCCAGACAGTGGGCGCAGGTCAGTGGGTGCAAGCACCGTGCGCGAGCTGAAGCAGGGCGAGGCATTGCCTCACTCAGGAAGCGCAAGGGGTCAGGGAGTTCCCTTTCCTAGTCAAAGAAAGGGGTGACAGACAGCACCTGGAAAATTGGGTCACTCCCACCCGAATACTGCGCTTTTCCAACGGGCTTAAAAAACAGCGCACCAGGAGATTATACCCCACACCTGGCTGGGAGGGTCCTACGCCCACGGAGTCTCGCTGATTGCTAGTACAGCAGTCTGAAATCACACTGCAAGGTGGCAGCGAGGCTGGGGGAGGGGCACCCGCCATTGCCCAGGCTTGCTTAGGTAAACAAAGTAGCTGGGAAGCTCGAGCTGGTTGGAGCCCACCACAGCTCAAGGAGGCCTGCCTGCCTCTGTAGGCTCCACCTCTGGGGGCAGGGCACAGACAAACAAAAAGACAGCAGTAACCTCTGCAGACTTAAATGTCCCCGTCTGACAGGTTTGAAGAGAGCAGTGGTTCTCCCAGCACGCAGCTGGAGATCTGAGAACGGGCAGACTGCCTCCTCAAGTGGGTCCCTGACGCCCTGACCCCCGAGCAGCCTAACTGGGAGGCACCCCCCAGCAGGGGCAGACTGACACCTCACATGGCCGGGTACTCCAACAGACCTGTCTATCTGAGGGTCCTGTCTCTTAGAAGGAAAACTAACAAACAGAAAGGACATCCACACCAAAAACCCATCTGTACATCACCACCATCAAAGACCAAAAGTAGATACAACCACAAAGATGGGGAAAAAACAGAGCAGAAAAACTGGAAACTCTAAAAAGCAGAGTGCCTCTCCTCCTCCAAAGGATCGCAGTTCCTCACCAGCAACAGAACAAAGCTGGACGGAGAATGACTTTGATGAGCTGAGAAAAGAAGGCTTCAGACGATCAAATTACTCCGAGCTACAGGAGGAAATTCAAACCAAAGGCAAAGAAGTTGAAAACTTTGAAAAAAATGTAGAAGAATGTATAACTAGAAAAACCAATACAGAAAAGTGCTTAAAGGAGCTGATGGAGCTGAAAACCAAGGCTCGAGAACTACGTGAAGAATGCAGTAGCCTCAGGAGCCGATGCGATCAACTGGAAGAAAGGGTATCAGCGATGGAAGATGAAGTGAATGAAATGAAGCGAGAAGGGAAGTTTAGAGAAAAAAGAATAAAAAGACACGAGCAAAGCCTCCAAGAAATATGGGACTATGTGAAAAGACCAAATCTACGTCTCATTGGTGTACCTGAAAGTGATGGGGAGAATGGAACCAAGTTGGAAAACACTCTGCAGGATATTATCCAGGAGAACTTCCCCAATCTAGCAAGGCAGGCCAACATTCAGATTCAGGAAATACAGAGAACGCCACAAAGATACTCCTCGAGAAGAGCAACTCCAAGACACATAATTGTCAGATTCACCAAAGTTGAAATGAAGGAAAAAATGTTAAGGGCAGCCAGAGAGAAAGTTCGGGTTACCCACAAAGGGAAGCCCATCAGACTAACAGCGGATCTCTTGGCTGAAACTCTACAAGCCGGAAGAGAGTGGGGGCCAATATTCAACATTCTTAAAGAAAAGAATTTTCAACCCAGAATTTCATATCCAGCCAAACTAAGCTTCATAAGTGAAGGAGAAATAAAATACTTTAGAGACAAGCAAATGCTGAGAGATTTTGTCACCACCAGGCCTGCACTAAAAGAGCTCCTGAAGGAAGCGCTAAACATGGAAAGGAACAACCAGTACCAGCTGCTGCAAAATCATGCCAAAATGTAAAGACCATCGAGACTAGGAAGAAACTGCATCAACTAACGAGAAAAATAACCAGCTAACATCATAATGACAGGATCAAATTCACACATCACAATATTAACTTTAAATGTAAATGGACTAAATGCTCCAATTAAAAGACACAGACTGGCAAATTGGATAAAGAGTCAAGACCCATCAGGGTGCTGTATTCAGGAAACCCAACTCATGGGCAGAGACACACATAGGCTCAAAATAAAAGGATGGAGGAAGATCTACCAAGCAAATGGAAAACAAAAAAAGGTAGGGGTTGCAATCCTAGTCTCTGATAAAACAGACTTTAAACCAACAAAGATCAAAAGAGACAAAGAAGGCCATTACATAATGGTAAAGGGATCAATTCAACAAGAAGAGCTAACTATCCTAAATATACATGCACCCAATACAGGAGCACCCAGATTCATAAAGCAAGTCCTGAGCGACCTACAAAGAGACTTAGACTCCCACACATTAATAATGGGAGACGTTAACACCCCACTGTCAACATCAGACAGATCAACGAGGCAGAAAGTCAACAAGGATACACAGGAATTGAACTCAGCTCTGCACCAAGCGGACCTCATAGACATCTACAGAACTCTCCACCCCAAATCAACAGAATATACATTTTTTTCAGCACCACACCACACCTATTCCAAAATTGACCACATACTTGGAAGTAAAGCTCTCCTCAGCAAATGTAAAAGAACAGAAATTATAACAAACTATCTCTCAGACCACAGTGCAATCAAACTAGAACTCAGGATTAAGAATCTCACTCAAAACCGCTCAACTACATGGAAACTGAACAACCTGCTCCTGAATGACTACTGGGTACATAACGAAATGAAGGCAGAAATAAAGATGTTCTTTGAAACCAACGAGAACAAAGACACAACATACCAGAATCTCTGGGACACATTCAAAGCAGTGTGTAGAGGGAAATTTATAGCACTAAATGCCCACAAGAGAAAGCAGGAAAGATCCAAAATTGACACCCTAACATTACAATTAAAAGAACTAGAAAAGCAAGAGCAAACACATTCAAAAGCTAGCAGAAGACAAGAAATAACTAAAATCAGAGCAGAACTGAAGGAAATAGAGACACAAAAAGCCCTTCAAAAAATTAATGAATCCAGGAGCTGGTTTTTTGAAAGGATCAACAAAATTGATAGACCACTAGCAAGACCAATAAAGAAAAAAAGAGAGAAGAATCAAATAGACGCAATAAAAAATGATGAAGGGGATATCACCACCGATCCCACAGAAATACAAACTACCATCAGAGAATACTACAAACACCTCTATGCAAATAAACTAGAAAATCTAGAAGAAATGGATAAATTCCTCAACACATACACTCTCCCAAGACTAAACCAGGAAGAAGTTGAATCTCTGAATAGACCAATAATAGGAGCTGAAATTGTGGCAATAATCAATAGCTTACCAACCAAAAAGAGTCAGGACCAGATGGAGTCACAGCCGAATTCTACCAGAGGTACAAGGAGGAACTGGTACCACTCCTTCTGAAACTATTCCAATCAATAGAAAATGAGGGAATCCTCCCTAACTCATTTTATGAGGCCAGCATCATACTGATACTAAAGCCGGGCAGAGACACAACCAAAAAAGAGAATTTTAGACCAATATCCTTGATGAACATTGATGCAAAAATCCTGAATAAAATACTGGCAAACCGAATCCAGCAGCACATCAAAAAGCTTATCCACCATGATCAAGTGGGTTTCATCCCTGGGATGCAAGGCTGGTTCAATATATGCAAATCAATAAATGTAATCCAGCATATAAACAGAGCCAAGGACAAAAACCACATGATTATCTCAATAGATGCAGAAAAGGCCTTTGACAAAATTCAACAACCTTCATGCTAAAAACTCTCAATAAATTAGGTATTGATGGGACGTATTTCAAAATAATAAGAGCTATCTATGACAAACCCACAGCCAATATCATACTGAATGGGCAAAAACTGGAAGCATTCCCTTTGAAAACTGGCACAAGATAGGGATGCCCTCTCTCACCACTCCTATTCAACATAGGGTTGGAAGTTCTGGCCAGGGCAATTAGGCAGGAGAAGGAAATAAAGGGTACTCAATTAGGAAAAGAGGAAGTCAAATTGTCCCTGTTTGCAGATGACATGATTGTATATCTAGAAAACCCCATTGTCTCAGCCCAAAATCTCCTTAAGCTGATAAGCAACTTCAGCAAAGTCTCAGGATACAAAATCAATGTACAAAAATCACAAGCATTCTTATACACCAATAACAGACAAACAGAGAGCCAAATCATGAGTGAACTCCCATTCACAATTGCTTCAAAGAGAATAAAATACCTAGAAATCCAACTTACAAGGGATGTGAAGGACCTCTTCAAGGAGAACTACAAACCACTGCTCAATGACATAAAAGAGGATACAAACAAATGGAAGAACATTCCACGCTCATGGGTAGGAAGAATCAATATTGTGAAAATGGCCATACTGTCCAAGGTAATTTACAGATTCAATGTCATCCCCATCAAGCTACCAATGCCTTTCTTCATAGAATTGGAAAAAACTACTTTAAAGTTCCTATGGAACCAAAAAAGAGCCCGCATCGCCAAGTCAATCCTAAGCCAAAAGAACAAAGCTGGAGGCATCACGCTACCTGACTTCAAACTATACTACAAGGCTACAGTAACCAAAACAGCATGGTACTGGTACCAAAACAGAGATATAGATCAATGGAACAGAACAGAGCCCTCAGAAAGAACGCCGCATATCTACAACTATCTGATCTTTGACAAACCTGAGAAAAACAAGCAATGGGGAAAGGATTCCCTATTCAATAAATGGTGCTGGGAAAACTGGCTAGCCATATGCAGAAAGCTGAAACTGGATCCCTTCCTTACACCTTATACAAAAATCAATTCAAGATGGATTAAAGACTTAAACGTTAGACCTAAAACCATAAAAACCCTAGAAGAAAACCTAGGCATTACCATTCAGGATATAGGCATGGGCAAGGACTTCATGTCTAAAACACCAAAAGCAATGGCACCCAAGCCAAAATTGACAAATGGGATCTAATTAAACTAAAGAGCTTCTGCACAGCAAAAGAAACTACCATCAGAGTGAACAGGCAACCTACAAAATGGGAGAAAATTTTTGCAACCTACTCATCTGACAAAAGGCTAATATCCAGAATCTACAATGAACTCAAACAAATTTACAAGAAAAAAACAAACAACCCCATCAAAAAGTGGGCAAAGGACATGAACAGACACTTCTCAAAAGAAGACATTTATGCAGCCAAAAAACACATGAAAAAATGCTCACCATCACTGGCCATCAGAAAAATGCAAATCAAAACCACAATGAGATACTATCTCACACCAGCTAGAATGCTAGATGACGAGTTAGTGGGTGCAGCGCACCAGCATGGCACATGTATACATATGTAACTGACCTGCACATTGTGCACATGTACCCTAAAAGTATAATAATAATAAATTTTAAAAAAAAGAAAAAAAAGGAAAGAAAGAAGGAAAGAAAGAAAAAGAAAGAAAGAGAAAGAAAGCAAGCAAGTGCAAATGAGAAGAAAAGAAAGAAGGAAGGAAGACGGAGGGAGGGAGGGAGAGAAGTTTATAAGAATGGCAAAGCAAACTGTGTGTCAATACCACTTAACTAAGCCATTTACCGTGGATGGTGTATGAAGTAGGTTTTTGCTTTCTGGATTAAGTTTTAAAAGAAATGCCATAAAAATACAATTTAACAGAGGCAAATGTCATATGGCTCTCTGTTTCTAAAATACCGTGCCTTTCTCAAAATAGATTTTTGTTTTAAAAGTTTCAGTTGCATATTTCCTTTAATGCTGTCAGAAGTTCTTACAACTCCCTGTCATCTGGGTATCATAGTTTATGTTCCTTGATTATATACCAAATGAGATTACAAAATTCAAAAACACATAGATAGATTTAAAGTTGAAAATATTTGGAATGCTAGAACTCAAGTGCTAGATTTGGTGTACTCTAAATTGTAGAGCATAAAAAGGGAAAATTTGGCAGCCAGTATAGGCAATAAAAGGTAAATTGATCCTAAAGCACACTGTAAAGACATCAAGTCATTTTGCTAAAATTAAATTAACCTCATTTTTAACTATAATCTATAAACAAACTAATTGAAATTATCACATCAGAGAGCTAGAGAAGAACTTAGCGTTTCCCTTAATAATTTCTCATAATACAGAATTACAGATATTACATGATATTCTCCTGGTTGAGCAGAAGACAGGAAAACCAAATTGTTTTTTCTCAGTAAATAAAGACGCCTGTAATCTCAGCACTTCAGGAGGCCGAGACAGTTGGATTACCTGAGGTCAGGAGTTCGAGACCAGCCTGACCAACATGGAGAAACCCCGTGTCTACTAAAAATACAAAATTAGCCGGGCATGGTGATGCACACCTGTAATCCCAGCTACTCGGGAGGCTGAGGCAGGAGAATGGCTTGAACTCGGGAGGCGGAGGTTGTAGTGAGCCGAGATCATGCCATTGCACTCCAGCCTGGGCAACAAGAGCAAAACTCCATCTCAATAAAAAAAAAGAAAAGAAAAAGAAAAGAAAACAAATACTGCTTTTTGCAACGAAGAACACCAAGTCAGAAAACTTTATCTGAATTAGAAAAAATGTATAATGGCACAATTCAAAATTTACAATTTTGACTAACAAAAATTTTCACTATAAAATTTGACATTATTTATTTGGAATTATATCATTGACTGTGATCCCTAATTTTGTAATATTTTAATAAGAATATTATTTAGAACAACAGCTCTCTGAAAATTTTCTCAATATTTCCCACTAAAGAAACAAATTTAGCCTGATATAAATATATTTTATATGTATGTGTGTATATATATGTATACATTTTTTTTTTTAAGACAGTCACTCTGTCACCCGGGCTGGAGTGCAGTGGCATGATTTCAGCTCACTGCAGCCTCTGCCTCCCGGGTTCAAGCGATTCTAGTGCCTCAGCCTCCTGAGTAGCTGGGACTACAGGGGCATGCTACCACGCCTGGTTAATTTTTGTATTTTTAGTAGAGACAGGGTTTCACCATGTTGACCAGGATGGTCTTAATCTCCTTACCTCGTGATCTGCCCATCTCGGCCTCCCAAAGTGCTGGGATTACAGGAGTGAGCCACCCCACCCGGCCATATATAGATATTTTTAATCTTGCCTTTATTATTATCACTGCTTTCCGTCTTCTACCCTACAATTCTCTCAGTAATTTAGACTTGTTCTAAACTCTTGGCATTTTATGATATGTAGAATTGGCTATGGAATACAAAACGTCTTTGAATGGATCCAGGTACAACCATCATCCTGGTAACAATGATATTGCTCCGTTGTGTACTTCTCCTCCTCTATGTACAGCATCAGTAAGATAGAAAATTCTAATTATGTCAACAAGAGGGAAGGTGAAGACACATTTCATTCTAAGATAACAAGAAATAGGCAGCCGGTAGTGGTGGCTCATGCCTGTAATCCCAGCACTTTGGGAGGCTTAGGCAGGCAGATCACTTTGAACCCAGGGGTTCAAGAATAGCCTGGCCAACGTGGCAAAACCCTATCTCTACTGAAAATACAAAAATTTATCCAGGTGTGGTGGTGCATGCCTATAGTCCCAGCTACTTGGGAGGATGAAGCATGAGAATCATTTGAACCCGGGAGGTGGAGGGTTGCAGTTAGCTGAGATCATGCCACTGCACTGCAGCCTGGGTGACAGAGCGAGACTCTGTCTCAAAAATGAAAAACAAACAAAATCAACGAGTAGGAAGGAGCTTTCACTCAACGTATCTGTTTAAATAATATATGCAAATTCAGAAATTATAGCATTAGTCTATTTAAAAGAATAAAGGGAACAGAAATGTAAGCTATAGTCGTTTTGACTTCAAATATCTCTCTGTTCCCTTAGAGTGGTTCCCTCAAATCTGATAGAATATTCTCTGTAAAGCCTCCCTTTATACTTGGTAATTAACTGATAAAAACAATACTGGAAAGAATTTTTACATTCTAACAAAATGCCTCTGTGATATTGCAATGAAAAAAAAATCACTTATTTGGCTTATTTCAGCCAGTTTATTTTGAATGCTAGGGAGCTCTGGGGAAAATGCTCCTTGACATTAATGATATTAACAGACTAACCCAATCTAAGAACTCAGATTACGTCTGGAAGTAATTTTTAAAAAAAGAAATTTCCTGATACCTTTTACATCATAATTGCTACTTAGTGAAAGAGTAATAAAAATTAGATTCATCTATTATCCTTTAAAGGAAATTAAAAATGAGTTTACATATCTACATGCAGGTAATGTACATGCATATTTTTCTTTGCTTTCCATTTTCTTAGCTTTTTTATATTAATTCTCTTAAGACATTTTGGGTTGTATGTCTGGAAACTTCAGCCATCCAGAAAAAAAGGAGGTTGAGAAATAATGAAAAAAATATGCTAAAAGAATTCACATAAAAGTTTTGGAGATTTGAAAATGGGAACAACAGACACTTAAACAGTTATTGAAGCAGGAAAAAAAAATGTCCTTCCTGGCAGGTATTTATATAGCAATATACTGATAACTGTTGGATAAAAATAAAGGCATCCAGACATTATTACAGAGCTCTTCTATATGAAATACAACTTCTTATTCAAAGGTAAAAACAGAACCCGGTCCATATTTTTTTTTTCTTTGTGGTTTGAACATTAGAAAAAAATCATCAATTGTAAAGAAAAATGAAGTCTTAAAAATAAATTTAGTTTATTTAGTTCAAATATCTGCTTAGTAAGTTCTTCCCATTTATTACTACACAAATACACACATACTACAGAAGATATGTGGGTGATCTGTGTATTAATAGGTAGTTTCAAAATAATTTCTGTTAATATGATTGCCATTGTTGTCCCTTCTATATCGTTTTTTTTTTCAAAACAGATGTCCAAGCAGTGGCAAACATGTAAAAACGGTAAAAGTCATAGAAGCCCCTTCCAGTGGGACTAACTCAAGTATTTAAGTAGTTTCTGAATATTAGCAATCCAAGAGGTTTCAAATTAAATGCTCAGATTCTGGGCATTGAACTGATGATTATTTAAGGAAGAGGATAATTTCTTGTTTAAATTCTTCCTTTTTTATATTTTAATCCATGTTTTAAATAACTCATCTCTCATGAATTCAAGATGTTGTCTGGTAGACTTTGAACCAAGTCTATCTGCCTTTAAAGCTCATGAATTAATAAAACCAGCCAACCCAAAGCTGGAGGCTTTTTATACTTTTCCCATTATTCATTTATTTGAACTTTATTATATAAAGTTATTTAGAAAAAAAAAGTTAGAAAGCAAAACCAAAGAGATAAAGTGGAGCCAAAATATAAAAATAGAAACATACATAGGACCTTAGAACTCTATGCACTGAGCAATAAGAAGTCGTGAAAGTCTCTCAAACTCAAGAGTCAGAGAACAAAATGCTATGCAGATGTTGGTCTTGCCGCTGTTTTAACATCCTTTTCCTTCCTGAGTTTGAACCCAACTACAGAGCAGGCAATGGGTCTAGAATAATTTATAGATAAGGTTCCACATTATCGTATACCTATAAAACATACTGATAATTTAGCCAGAACATAAAATCATTTTTTTTAGTGGATAGAACTATCTTGTTCTTTACATTCCGTGTAAATTCTCAGATACGTCATTTTTAACATAATTACAAGATACTGACAAAATAAAATAAGCTTTCAGCTGGTATCGATTGCTGATTTAAAATAATCCAGATGTCTTCTGGACAGTTTGTGCATACCTTATTATCCACTAATTATCTATTGCATTCTATAATTTTCTTTTCCAGGGGCTCTTAAAGAGTGTGAGGAATGACAGTAGTCTGTGACTAAAAAAAAGTTTATAAGAATTTCTACTGAGTCAATGTTCTGCTATGAATTTTGTTTTCTTTTTCCTAATTACTGGCATCAGTCTAAATTAATACTAATTCAATTCCAGAGGTAAAGAGGCTTCACCCAATCACGTAAATGAGAAAATGCAGAATAGTCTTTCTCATTCTTATCTCCATTAAAATTTGTTGATTCTTCATCAAAATTTTCAAATCTGAACACCATCCTGTCAAGACTTCCTAATATTTCCTCTGCCACTGCTGTAGAGAGCCATCATTTTGCTCATGAGGACTACTGCAATATTTTTCCAGTGATCCTCTATCTGTATTCAGTTGTTCCAGCTAGTGGTAATCAATTCTCTACATTGCTTTATAACAGATATACTCTTATCATTCTTGTGCTTCAAAATTCTCAATAAAATTGGAATCTCAATTGAACACACACTCTCTTCCTTAGCAAGGTATTCTAATGTCTTCACAATCTTAGTCCATCTACAAATATTTCCACCATTTCCCACACCGTAAGAAATGCTTTTCCCTTTCAATGTATTACTTTTATGAAAACACTTCACATTGTTCTGTCATATATTTTTCATTTATTACTGTAACAATGATGACTTTGTCATAGATCTGCAACAGTATATGGCAATGACAGGTATTTGGGGATCACTGTATTAGACTGCTCATCATTTTCTGAAAACACACTGATTGATAATATTATGACTCACTAACTTATATTAATTATAAGAATGGCTGATACTTCAGGCAACTGTGCCAGTCAAACTCCTAGCAGGAATCAAAAGCACATTCAGCAGGGATTTGGAAGACAATTTAATAGCCTAATATTTACAGAAGTATGGGTAGGGTTAAGGGAATCAAAAAGGTGTGTTACAGCAGCTAGGAATTAGCAACGTCAGGAGGCCCCTACAGTTGCAAGGAATAATATGTGTTACCTCAATCTGGGGGACATCTTACAGGACTTCTAGAAGGGCCTGTCGTGGGGTGTGGGGGGGGGAGGGATAGCATTAGGAGATGTACCTAATGTAAATGACAAGTTAATGGGTGCAGCACACCAACATGGCACATGTATATGTATGTAACAAACATGCACATTGTGCACATGTACCCTAGAACTTAAAGTATAATAAAATATATATACATACATAAAGATATATAAAGATATATAAATATATAAATATATATAAAGATATATAAAGATATATAAATATATATATAAAGATATATAAATATATATAAAGATATATAAAGATATATATAAAGATATATAAAGATATATATAAAGATATATATATAAATATATATAAAGATATATATATAAATATATATAAAGATATATATATAAAGATATATAAAGATATATATATAAAGATATATAAAGATATATATATAAAGATATATATATAAAGATATATAAAGATATATATATAAATATATATAAAGATATATATATATAAATATATATATAAAGAACCAGAATCCTGGAACCTTAGCAGAGACCAGGGGAATAAAAATCCTTAACCTCCCTCCTCCAGTCCTTCCCACTGCTTGCTAATGCCTCCCCTTGGTCAATTCAAAAAAAAGCCGGAGTGCAAGGGAACAAGGCCTCAAACAGTCAGTAAAGCTCAGTTCACTCCTCTGTGCAGAGGAGGGGGAAAAATGGAAGAAACAGATGAAGTTAAGAGGGAAAAACAAATGGAGATTAACTAACTAACTTACTTTCTCCCAGTCCTATTTACACAAATTTAGGACACACTAATTTGAATCACAATGCCCTTTCTTTTACCCCCTTTTCTTAGCTAATAGTGTTAGAATGCCTGTGTTAGAGCAGTAATTCACAAACTTTTTCAGACCAAAAGCATAGGCAGTCAACCAAAGAGCATTTAAAAGGTATATATATACATACATGGTGAAAAAATTTCTTTTGCAGTTGCTTTGTATGATAATATGAATACAAGTGATTAAACATTCAATTTATATAAAAATTCCTAACATTTAAAATTCTCATTCTTTAAGAGAGAAATTAAGCTTGCTTCATGAATGTAATTTTTTCACATTGGCTTTTATGTTTGAAATGGTCAGTTGCAATTCCTGATCAAGACTTTTAAACAAGTTCTCTTTATATTCTTGAGAATCTCCATTGACTCTCATGGAGAAATGTTGATAAAATAGGTAAAGTTATTTTGTGAATGTCAATAAAGCCATTCAAAGTTTATAAGAAATGAAATTATATTTAAATAAAAGCTCTTTTCTATCCTTAAGGCAATAAAATGTTAAACATTACTATGATGATGCAAATAAATTTTAAATTCAAACAACATTTTCCATATCACAAATTTCAAAGTGTTGATGAAGCTCTAATTTGTAGAATATACATACATTGTTACATCTATTATTACATGTTACGGTCTTCCTGCTGCTGGCTTTAAGGCCACTTAAAGCCACACCCACTGCAACTAAAAAGACATATCTCAAATTTGTGAAAACAGATTTGTGGGCAACATTTAGATCTGTGCCCACAAGGAAACTCTATCTTTTAATTCCTCCTCCACTACCTTCCTCTGAATTCATTAGGTTCTGTTATGTCCTTCTTGGACATCTGAAATTCTTCCACTAACTTCATGGGCCCTTTGTCTATGATGGATTACAATGTATGCCCATTCTAGCTAGTGTATAGATGTCCAGGTGGTAATGAATATCTAAAGAAGACCACAGGATGGATTATCAGACCTCTTTCCATCTCAGTAATGACAGTCACTTCCCAGACCTCATTCATATGCCCCAAAGGCAAAGGAGATCGATATCTCAGGCATACACTTGTAACCCTTTCTGCTGTACACTAAGTAGAATGCTCAGGACCCAGAAAAAATTTTATCTAGTTACAGTCTATTATGGCCTACTGAAAATAATTCTAATGGTAGGAAAGGTAAACCTAGTGTGTTTTCCCCATTAAAATATAAATTTAATATTTTTTAAGATTTAGTATGGCATTTATAGTTTGATCAGGGAACAGTTATAATATCATAGGATGCAAGACTGAAAACCTAATCATCAGATTTTACACGCATAAAGTCTTCTATCCATTACAATTCATTTGACGATTTTCCCCTTTTGTAAGGGAAACCAATGAAATGAAGAAATCGTGATTTTACAAGTAAATACCACTAAGATCTATGTTTCAGTCCATTTTCTGCTGCTATAACAGAATACCACAGACTGGTAATTTAGAAAGAAAGGATATTTATTTGGCTCATGGAGGCTGGGGAGTCCAAGGTGAGGACCTTCTTGCTGCTTCAAAACATGGCAGAAGGCAACACGTGGTGAAAGACGGCAAGAGAGAGAGGAAATCAATCTATGCTTATTTTTATCTGAAACCTACTCCTGGGCTAACTAACCATTTACTCAATATCATATGAGGACAAAGCCTGTGTGACTTAATCACCTGTTAACAGCCTTCCCTTCCAATACTATTATATTGGCAATTAAATTTCACATGAGTTTTGGAGAAGACATTCAAACTATAGCAATATGGAACGCTTTTTTCCAGAAAGATAGTTTGCAATACCACAAACATGACAAACATGTTTGCAAAGTTTCTACTAGACATCTCTATAAAACAATTGTTCCAGCTTGCTCTTTATAGTTGCCACTAAAGTATATAAAAAGACCTACCCTTATCCCTGACTTGACTGAGGTAGTGGAGTGGAGTTGGGATCAGTATAATCACTACCCATAATATTTGCCCTCAGAGTGATTGCCAATAGATCAAAAAATTTCCCAATAAGTAGATTTCTGGATGAGGAAAAAAACCCTCTATGACTGCCTTGTCTGAATATGTGGAGTCCAATTCTACTTGTTCATATAAAGAAATATTATTTCATCAAACAGAGAGCTGTAATTGGTGTGCATGTCCTTGAATATAATATTGTTCAGAGTAAAAATAAAACATCAGAATAACTTGTTTTCATTGGTCCATCAGTTGCATAGTGTCCTATAATTTCTTGCATATCTTAAAATAGTAGCAAGCCGGGTGCGGTGGCTCATGCCTGTAATCCCAGCACTTTGAGAGGCTGAGGCAGGAGGATCATTTGAGGTCAAGAGTTCCAGATCAACCTGGCCAACATGGTAAAACCCTGTCTCCACTAAAAATACAAAAATTAGCTGGGTGTGGTGCCAAGTGCCTGTAATCCTAGCTACTTCGGAGGCTGAGGCAGGAGAATCGCTTGAACCTGGGAGACAAAGTCTGCAGTGAGCCGAGATCACGCCACTGCACTCCAGCCTGGGCAACACAGTGAGAGTCTGTCTCAAAAAAAAAAAAAAAAAAAAAAAACTGTAATAATAACAACAAAACTTAGATCCAATGTAGAGAATGAAATCAACTTAAGTTTTCAAGTCTTAATATTCCATTGGACAAGATTTTATTAGGAACCTCTCAGGACCAAGAGTACATGTTGCAGCAGCAAGTTGTGTCTTTTATAACATTTCCTCCACCACAGCCCGTAAAGATGTTAGTGGTTGCCCTTTTATATTTGGAAGTGGTGGAATAGGGAGAAGACATGGGAAGATGTATACTTTGGAGGCTTATATAATATTAATAAAAATAGCCAATGTTCACTGAGTATTTGCACCACACAGTATTCCAAAGGGCTTATATTAGTTGGGTGCATTTAGATGAAAGCAACAGAAAGTAAAACTGAAACTGGAAAAAGAAAAAGTGTTTGGGAATATATGTAAGGTTACATAATTCTAAACAGGTTTTGTTTAAGGTCTGTCTTAATCCAATTTTTCTTTGTGATTCTGAGATTTTCTTGGTTTGGGGAAGGAGATATCTGTGGCAGCTTTGGGCTTCAAATATATATAAAATATATACAATTTATACATAAAGATATAGTTTACATATATAATATATAAATAAATATAAATTAATTTACATTTAAATATAAATAATATAATTATTATTACTATAAATACATGATTATATATTTATATTATATTAATACTATTGATATAATATAAATATTTATATTAAATATTAATAAAATTAATATTATAATAAGTATACTATTAATAAAATTAATATTATATTAAGTATAATATTAATAACATTAATAGTATATTAAGTATAATATTAATATAATTAATAGCATATTAGTATACTATTAATATAATTAATACTATATTAGTATAATATTAACATAATAAGTAATATTATATTAATATAATATTAACATAATAAGTAATATATTAAGTAATATATTAATATAATATTAACATAAGTAATATAATATTAATATATTAACATAAGTAATATAATATTAATATAAGAAATATAATATTAATATAATATTAATATAAGTCATATAATAAGTAATATTATATTAATATAATATTAACATCAGTAATATTATATTAATATATTAACATAAATAATATTATATTAATATATTAACATAAATAATATTATATTAATATATTAACATAAATAATATTATATTAATATATTAACATAAATAATATTATATTAATATATTAACATAAATAATATTATATTAATATATTAACATAAATAATATTATATTAATATAATATTAACATAATAAGTAATATATTAATATAATATTAACATAAGTAATATAATAAGTAATATAATATTAATATAAGTAATATTATATTACTATATTAATATAAGTAAGATAATATTAATATAAGTAATATTATATTAATATAATGTAATATAATATTACTTATTATATTAATGTAATATATTACTTATTATATTAATATAATGTAATATAATATTATATCAATTATAATAGATAACCAGAATATATAATACATAATAATATAAATATTTATATTATAGTTAAATGTATTATCGATATAAATATCATTAATAGTAACAATTTATTATTATTTATATTATTAATATAAATATTTTATATTATATTTAAATAATATAAATAGGTAATATAAATTTTTATTTAAAATAATGTTATATATTTGTATATACTTACTAGACATATATATACCTATATCTTTATATAAAAAGGAACAGAGAAAGTAGTATGTTTGATATTAAGCCTGTACACTCTAACGTTCTCTTATGGCTAACTTAAAATTAATTAATGTTCATCTATTGACACTGAAGTAAGAAAGTAATAAAAGTTTTCACTAGATCCTCTAGGCCTAATTGATTAAAATTAATTCATATAGATATTTCTGAACAAATTTCTGTCATTAGAGAATGTTATACATTGATAAGCTTAAGGCTGGGTTCCTAAATTAATTACTGAATTAGAAGGGAATTGAATTAACATGATTGGCTCAAAATGATCAAATCCATCAGTTGAGCTGAGCTGTGATCAGTATCCCAAATTGCATGGCTGTTATGCAATGTGGGAGGGAAAGTGGTAGAATTCATATTAAAAGACAGCCACAATTTTATATTTGTGGCATTTTATATTTGTTACCCCATTTAATCCTTACCAGGGCCCGTGAGGTAGGTTGTTTGTGAAAGCGTCTTTTCCTGGTCCTTAGTTGTTTGTGTCGCCTAACTCCCATGGTTTGAATGACATCTTAATTTAATACAACCTCCTGTTTTTGCAGAATGGTGGATTGGAGGCATTGTTAGCATGTCTCTCCCACTTAGAAAGACAAAATACTGTGTAGAGATTCATGCTGTGAACTTTTCTCCAAGAAGCAACACAGGAATTTAACAGGAAAACTGAAAAAAACAAAAAACAAACAAACAAAAACATAGCACCCTTTGAAAGAAGCAGTGGGCAGCAACCTACACCCTAAGCCAGGTGGAAAACTGAGTCCCCAGAGTGTGAGTGGGGAGAGATTGCCTCCATGGTATATCCATAAGCCAGGCAGAAAACTGTGAGTCCCCAGAGTGTGAGTGGTGAGAGACTGCCTCCATGATATATACACCCATTGGGGAACCTGCCCCAGGCCATGGAGGAAGGTATTAACCCTATCTAGCACTGGAGCTGATTTAGTGAGTGGTAAAGAGTATATGAGAAGGAGCAGCATCAGCACATGCTTTGCATGCACTCCCAGACTCCACCGGGGACAGAGGAAAGCCATTCCAAATCCTACCTCACAGGGGACCTCACAGAAGTCAGCCAGTTAACTTAGGCAGCAGTCACAGGTTGAAAGAAGCTCCCAGTGGAGATTCACAATATAATCTTGAACAGGGATGAACCACTTTGGTGAGAACTGAGACAAGTGGGAAGTACTATAAGCCACAGGTGCAGGACCTGGGCACTCCAGGTCTGCAGGCCGACAGGGAGGGGTGTGGCCTGAAAGCCACCGTTCCTGTCTTGGTAGGGAAGGCTTATGACCTGGGGCAGTTTTGAGTGCTGAGCACAGGCTATTTGGAACCCACTTAGCTGCTACAAGTGGAACACTGCAGGTGTGAGATGTGCCTTAACAAGTGTGTAGGGGCCAGGTGAGGCCTACTGCTATGTACTACCCCCTGCTCACCATATGGATTCTTCTGCACAACAAAGGCAGCTGTGCTCCTCCCTGGAATGTTCCCTCAGAAGCCACAGAACTGCCCTTTGATCTCCACTAGAGCTGCTGCTTATGCTGGCATGTGGGAGGCCATAGTGTGGGACTTGATTGATCCAGCCACCACCTGGCTTTGCACCTCCATCTACCCTAGTATCTTAACACAAAGGGCAGGGACTTTGGGGAGTCCTATGACCCTGCCCATTGCCTGAGACACCAGAGTACCTACCCTGGGTTACGTAAGAGGAGCACAAATCCCATCACTATCACTGCAGCTGACACTCTTTTGCAAGCACCGCCTCCTGGCTGGAGGCCAACTGACACAGTCCATTACAGCATCTGTTGGCACAAAAACACAGCTGCCCTGAAGGAGAAAACTTTTGGATGACCTCAGTTAGCACCATTGTGGGCATCACTCTGGCTAACCAGGAGGTCTTGAGTCTATTCACATGACCAGCATATTACTACTACAGCTGGCATTTAAGAATAGCAACACATTAAGCCTATTTATAACCAAGAAAATCTCACAACCAAGAAAATCTCACAGAGTCTACATCACTCCCTTGCCACCCCCATCAGAACTTCTGCTGTTACCCACTACTGGGAGATTAGAGAACAGGTCCTATCACTAGATCCCTTCCAGACATTCCCCAGCACCATCCTGGAGAATGGCAGCCCCACTGGGTGGCTAGAATCAGAAGAGCAGCAGCAGGATTCACAGTAGTTTGGCCCTCAGGGATCCCTCCTCCTAGTGGAAGTGGGAATATACCACATCAAGGGAGCACCCTGTGAGACCAAAGAATCCAGACTGCAGGCCTTGAGTCCCAAAACTGTCTATTTGTGGGGAGTTTATTTCAGCAAAGGCACAGGTGCAGTGTGGGGCTCAGTGGAGAAAGTTTGTACCTCTACTCCAACTGTCAGGTAGCCCTGGTGCTCATGAAGGATCCTGGGGAAGAAGACTTTTTCTTCCTGATATGTTTTGGTTGTGTCCCCACCCAAATCTTATCTTGAATTGTAGCTCCCATAATTCCCACATGTTGTGGGAGGAACCCAGTGGGAGACAACTGAATCATGGGAGCAGTTTCCCCCATCCTGTTCTCATGGTAGTGACTAAGTATCACAAGATCTGATGGTTTTATAAGGGGAAACCCCTTTCACTTGGCTCTCATTCTCTCTTTGCTGGCCACTGTGTAAGACATCCCTTTGCTCTTCCTTCATCTTCCGCCATGAATGTGAGGCCTCCCCAGCCACGTGGAACTGTGAATCAACTAAACCTCTTTTCTTTATAAATTCCCCAGTCTTGGGTATGTCTTCCTCAGCAGTTTGAAAACAGGCTAATACACTTCCTCTTGCCCATCACTGCAAACATAGCTGTGGCTTCTCCCACAAGAGCTTGGCATGGGTACACATGTAGAGAGGCTTCCTGGAACACTTTCGGGTGACTCCATCCCCACAGGAGGAGTGCCCTCCAGGTGCAGACTTACATGAGGGATAGAGTCATAGTCCTTTTCTACATGTAACATCACCATTCCTACAGAAGAAAAGGGATGCCTGTCTCATCTGAATAGCTAAAACACTGGGTCAGGAGTGTGACTGGGAGTTGGATCACTTTCCTGCTGGCCTGGTTGGGGAACTACAGTGGCTCCTCCCTTCACCCTGAAAAGACCTTAGTGCATTTCACTGAAAGCTTCTCCAGCTGCCTCTGTCAAGGTTAGGACCTCTGCCCATCACTGGATATTGCATTACACACCTGCTTTAGCTGCAGCCTGTTTTTACCCATGAACACCTCCTACTGGCCTGAAGCCTGAACTGTTCAACCCAGTGAATAAAATACTGGGAAAATAAATAAATTAATGAATTAATGTACACCACTGGGGAACAAAATAAGCTTCGTGACATCTTTGTCATTCTGGCCCCATAGGAGACAGTAAACCTGCTCACACACTGAGCACATTGCTACTATAACCAGCATCTGAGAAGGCCATCACACCAAGGAGTTCATACAGATTTTTCATACAGATTCTTCATCACTGAAAACACCAAGAGCTGAAATAGGCTAAAATAAACTATAAACATTACAGTCATATCCTCAAGAGGGAAAAACAGAAATTGAAAAACCACATTTGAATAAAAAATAAATTCAAGAAGTAATTAGAAGAAATGGTCTACCCAAATGAGAAGAAATCAGAAAAATAACTCTAGCAATATGTAAAAACATGATTCTATAACACCACAAAGATTCCACTGACTCTCCAGCGATGGATCCAAATTAAGATGAAATCTTTAAAATACCAGATAAAGAGTTCAAGAGGTTGATTATTAAGTTCCTCAAGGAAATACAAGAAAAAGGTGAAAACAACACAATAAAATTTAAAAGAAAATCAGGTTATGAATGAAAGATTTCCTAAACAGATTGATATTTTAAAGAAAAAAAAAATCAGAACTCTGGAAACAAGAGACACATTTAGGGAATTACGAAATGCAGGGAAAAGTTTTAACATTAGACTAGACCATGTAGAATAAAGAATTCCAGAACTTGAAAATAAGGTTTTTGAATTAACCCAATCACACAAAAACAAAAAAAAATGAAAAGAAATGAATAAAATCTCTAAGAAACATGGGATTATGTAAAAGGGCCAACTTAAGAATTATTGATGCTCCTGAGTGGGAAGAAAAAGCAAAAAGTTTTGAAAACTTATTTATTTGAGGGAATAATTAAGGAAAACTTCCCTGGCTTTGCCAGCAATTTAGATATTCAAATACAAAAACCTCAAACAACTCCTGGGAAATGCATTGCAAAAAGGCCAACACCAAGAGCTAAAGTCATCAGGCTATCTAAAATCAATGTGAAGAAAAGAATTCCAAGAGCAGTGTGAAAAAAGCATCAGGTAACCTACAAGGTAAAACCTTTTAGACTAACAGCAGACTTCTCAGCAGAAGCCTTATAAGCCAGAAAGGGCTATGGTCCTATTTTAGCCTCCTTAAACAGAATAACTATCAGCCAACAATTTTGTATCCAGTAAAGCTAAGTTTCATAAATGAAGGAAAAATAAACTGTTTCTCAGACAAGCAAATGCTAAGGGAATATGTCACTGTCTGACTATTAGCTAGTTTAACCAAGAAAAGAAGAGAGAAGATCCAAATAAGCTAAATTAGAAATGAAAATGGAGATGTTACAACCAACCCCAAAGAAATAAAAAATATCCTTCAAGACTACCAAGAACACCTCTTTGCAAACAAACTAGAAAATCTAGAGAAATGAATACATTTCTGGAAACACACAACCCTCCTAGATTGAATCATGAAGACATAAAAATCCTGAATAAGCCAATCATAAGCAGTGAGATTGAATCAGTAATACAAAATTTGTCAAAAAAAAAAAAAAAAAAGTCCAGGGCCAGATGGATTCACAGCCAAATTTTACAAGACATTCAAAGAACTGGTAACAATCCTACTGGAACTATTGCAAAAGACTGAGAAAGAGGGAATCCTCCCTATATCATATGAAGACAGTATCACCCTGAAACCAAAGCCAGGAAAAGACATAATAAAAAGGAAAATTACAGACCAATATCTCTGATGAACATAGATAAAAAAATATTCAGCAAAATACTAGCAAACTGAATCCAACAGCACATCAAAAAGATAATTCATCATGATCAAGTGGTATTCATCCCAGGGATGAATCAATGGCTCAACATATGCAAGTCAAAAAATGTGGTTCATCACACAAACAGAATTAAAGCAATAGCCATATGATTATCTCAATAGATGCAGATAAATCAATCAATAAAATCCAGCATCCCTTTATGACATAAACCTCAACAAACTAAGCACAGAGGAAACATACCTCAAAATAATAAAAGCCATATATAACAAACCCACAGCCAACATTCATGTTGAAGCATTCCCCCTAAGAATTGGAACGAGACAAAGATGTCCACTTTCATCACTTCTATTCAACACAGCATCGGAAGTCCTAGCCAGAGCACTCAAGCAAGAGAAATAATAAATAAATAAAGGTACCCAAATTGGAAAAAAAGGAGTCAAACTATCTCTGTTTGCTGATGATGTGATAATATACCTAGGAAACCCCAAAGACTTCTCCAAAAGACTCCTAGATTTGATAAATGAATTTAGTAAAGTCTCAGGTTACAAACACAATGTACACTGCTTTACACCAATAGTGTCCAAGCTGAGAATAAAATCAAGAACTCAATCCCTTTTACAGTAGCTGCAGAAAAATAAATCACCTAGGAATTTACTTAACAAAGAAGAGGAAAGATCTCTACAAGGAGAACTACAAAACACTGCTGAAAGATATCATAGATGACACAAACAAATGGAAATACACCTCATGCTCATGGCCTGGAAGAATCAATATTATGATAATGACCATACTGCCCAAAGCAATACACAGATTCAATGCAATTCCTATTAAAATACTAACATTATCTTTCACAGAATTAGAACAAGCAATCATAAAATTCATATGGAACCAAAAAACAGCCAAAGCAATCCTAAGCAAAAAGAACAAATCTAGAGGCATCACATTACTCAACATCAAATTCTACAAGGTTATAGTAAGCAAAGCAGCATGACACTGGTATAAAAGTAGATATACAGACCAATGGAAGAGAATAGAGAATTCAGAAATAAAGCCAAATACTTATAATCAACTGATCTTTGACAAAGCCTACACAAACATAAATTGGGAAAAGGACACCTTATTTAATGGTGTGGGGAGTTCTTTGTAGATTCTGGATATTAGCCCTTTGTCAGATAAGTAGACTGCAAAAATTTTCTCCCCTTCTACAGGTTGCCTGTTCACTCTGGATGGTAGTTTCTTTTGCTGTGCAGAAGCTCCTTAGTTTAAGTAGATCCCATTTGTCAATTTTGGCTTTTGTTGCCATTGTTTTTGGTGTTTTAGACATGAAGTTCTTGCCCATGCCTATGTCCCGAATGGTATTTGTAGGGACATGGATGAAGCTGGAAACCATCATTCTCAGCAAACTAGCGCAAGAACAAAAAAACCAAATATCGCATGTTCTCACTCATAGGTGGGAACTGAACAATGAGAACACTTGGACACAGGAAGGGGAACATCACACACCAGGGCCTGTGGGGTGGGGGAAGGGTCAAGGGAAAGCATTAGGAGATATACCTAATGTAAATGATGAGTTAATGGGTGCAGCACACCAACATGGCACATGTATACATAGGTAACAAACCTGCACGTTGTGCACATGTACCCTAGAGCTTACAGTATAATAAAAAAAAAATCGTATGAGGAAAACTGGATAGCCCTATGTAGAAGAATGAAACTGGATCCCTATCTCTCATCATTTAAGAAAAATCAACTCAAGATGTATTAAAGACATAAATTTAAGACCTGAAACCATAAAAATTCTAGACGAAAACTTAGGAAAAACTCTTCTGGACATTGACCGAGGCAAAGATTCATGACTAAGACCCCAAAAGCAAATGCAACAAAAACAAAAATAAATAAGTGAGATTTAATTAAACTGAAAAGCTTCTGCAGAGCAAATGAAACATTCATCAGAGCAAACAGACAACTCACAGAATGGGAGAAAATATTTGCAAAATATACATCAGATAAAGGACAAATATCTAGAATCTATAAGGAACTCACAGAAACCAGCAAGAAAAAAAAACCAATAATCCCATTAAGAAGTGAGCAAATGACATGAACACACATTTCTCAAGAGAAGATACAGAAATGGCCAACAAATGTATGAAAAAATACTCAACATCACTAATTATCAGGGAAATGCAAATTAAAACCACAATGGGATACCACCTTACCCCAGCCAGAATGGTCATTATTAAAAAGTCGAAGAACAATAGATGCTGGCATGGATGTAGTGAAAAGGGAATGCTTATAAACTGTTGGTGGGAATCCAAACCAGTACAACCTCTATGGAAAAGGATACTACCTTACCCCGGCCAGAATGGTCATTATTAAAAAGTCAAAAAACAATAGATGCTGGCATGGATGTGGTGAAAAGGCAATGCTTATACGCTGTTGGTGGGAATGCAAACCAGTATAACCTCTATGGAAAACAGTATGGAGACGTCTCAAAGAACTAAATGTAGAGCTACATTTGATCCAGCAATCCCACTACTGAGTATCTACCCCAAAGAAAAGAAGTCATTATATCAGAAAGACACTTGCACGTATATGTTTATCACAGCACAATTCACAATTGCAAAGATACGGAACCAACATAAGGGCCCATCAATTGAAAAGTGGATAAAAAAGTTATATATATATATATATATACACACACATACACATACATATATATATACATACATACATATACACACGCATACATACATACACACACACACACACCATGGAATACTACTCAGCCATAAAAAGAATGAAATAATATATTTTGCAGCCACTTGGGTGGAACTGGAGGCCATTATTCTAAGTGAAGTAACTCAGGAATGGAAAACCTAACACTGCATGTTCTCACTTGGAAGTGGGAGCTAAGCTATGGGTATGCAAAGGCAGACAGAGTGGTACAATGGACACTGGAAACTTGGAAGCAGGGGAGGTGGGATGGGGTGAGGGATAAAAATCTACATGTTGGGTACAACGTACACTACTCAGTTAAAGGGTGAACTAAAATCTCAGGCTTCACCACACTGAAATTCATCCAAGTAACCAAAATCCACTTGTACCCTTAAAGCTATTGAAATTAAAAAAAAAAAAAAAAAGAATTCTGTTAAAGCAATGAAAAGACGACAAGAAAGTTTTATGAGCTACAATATTTGAAAACTTCACCAAAGAAGAGAAAAAAATCAAAATAAATAAATAAAAATAAAATCTGCTGAAATTTGGCCTTTTTCTTTCCCAATTTACTGTATCCCAGGAATTTGGGGATCAAAACCAAGAGGAGGGAGATTGTTCCTGGTATTCATGGCACACAGTACACACATTTGTGTTCGCATATATTTTACCTTATATTATTTCTCTCACTTGGATTTTCTTCTGTCCCATGATTGTTCAAACACTTTGAGGCCTAAATCAAGTATCAGTCCTCTGTAGTCTTCCCAGAACTCTCCTGTCAGTTTATATCTAGTCTCTCATAGAAAAATTCTTAAAATTTTCAAAATATATAAAATCTGCTTTGTATTATAATTAAGTTTTTGTATCCCTCCCCATCCTGCCTCAAGAATATAGGTTGAAATGCTAGGCTTTTCTTTCTTTAGAGGGGGAAACTTCATAGACATTTTATTTAATGAAAATAGACTAATCTGAAATATGTAGGAGTTTATACATTACTATGCTCAAGGAAGAATTTAAAATCAAGATTTAAACAGGTAAGTAGAAAGGTATGAAGCTAAAGTTAATCTGCATAATTCTTGCCATACACTGTCATCCCCATTCTGAATCAAAGCTTTTTTGGATTTTTTCCACCTCCTTAAATAGGCCTGGTTCTTTCAACTCAGATACCTGCAAAAAAATTAAGGATTCCTGTAGCCTTGAAGGCTCCTCTGAACACTCAGCTTTGAACTTTCAACTGAAAAGTTGGTTTCTTTTCCTTTTTTTTTTCCATTTTCCTTTTTTTTTTTTTTTTTTTTTGAGATGGAGTCTTGCTGTGTCACCCAGGCAGGAGTGCAGTGGCCCGATCTCAGCTCACCGTAACCTTCACCTCCCGGGTTCAAGCTATTCTCCTGCCTTAACCTCCCGATTAGCTAGGATCACAGGTGTGCCCCGCCATGCCCAGCTAATTTTTTGTTGTTGTTGTTTAGTAGAGACAGAGTTCTGCCATATTGGCCAGGCTGGTCTGGAACTCCTGACCCCAGGTGTTCCATCCGCCTGGCCTCAGCCCCACAAAGTGCTGGGATTACAGGCACAAGCCACTGCCTCCGGCCTGAAAAGTCAGTAATTAAAGAGACCTTCCTATCACCTAAGACTTGGTGACCCCACTCAATTTCATCCTACTATCACATTTGAGGTTATTCATTTAATGTCTCTCTTAAATGGTACAAGATGAACTTCTCCACTCATGCTAGGACTGCATTTATTTTACTACTAAATCTGTAGCACCTCATAATATGTATCATAATAGGTGTTAAATATAAGAATAAATAAATGAATTAGTGATGCCTGTACATTTGCTAAAGGCAGGCTGCACACTTGGTTCTAAGTTTCTAGTAGCCAAGAAAAAGAATTTTAAGATTCATAGCATCCTTAAAATAAAATAACGATTTCAGGACCAAATAAGAGTTTGAGATAACTAATAAAAATCAAATAATAGCCGGGCGCGGTGGCACACGCCTCTAATCCCAGCACTTTGGGAGGCCGAGGCAGGAGGATCACTTGAGGTCACAAGTTCGAGACCAGCCTGGCCAATAAGGTGAAATCCCATCTCTACTAAAAATACAAAAATTGGCCGCACCTGGGCGACAGAATGAGACTCCGTTTCAAAATAAATAAATAAATGCATAAATCTGAATTAACAGCATGCACATGACTGCTTTACTTTCTAAAAGGTGTAGGAATGCTTATTTTAATAAATGAACAATGACTCTTCCCCTCTTTTAAATTTGTTTCTCTTCCCCTTTTTGTTAAAGTACAAAACAAAACACCTTCCCCCCACTTTTCGAATAGTTTTGGCTGTGTCTTTAGGACTGGAAGGTAATTCAGCTCAAATGAATTACTATATTATGAACTTTAGTAAGAATTGTTGTGCATTTTGTACAGAATGCAACTCCTAGGAGTTGACAAATGTTTGTTAAGTGCATCAATGAGCGACATAGGACCTTCTCCCTACTCTCTTCTCACGGTTTTTATTTAATCAAATATTTATTATTGTTCGATGCTCTTAAATGCCATTTCCTTCAGCTGATTATTTGTATGACAGAAGAGTCAATTAAGCTATTTTGTCCTAAAAATTACGAAAACGAAATGTACAATTGTGAAGTAAAATTTTGTTCCTTTGCAAATTGTAATAAATTATTGAAGTTTATTTTTTGTTTAAAATAATCTGGGCTTCAGTTCTAATGATGGAAGGACAATGTGAAGGCCCAGAATTCAGCATAGTGCCTGGCATTAATAGGAGGTCAGTACATTTTTAGTACATGTTTCTCAAATAGATCTTAAAATTTCATTTAAGAGCGTTTCCTCACGTCACAGTATGTCTCTGGCGTTACTTAATTTTGAAAAACCTCAACACAGATTCTAGTTTTAGGCAAAGCTCAGAAAATTTCTACTTAAGGATATTTCCAAAGCGAAAGGAGGCGCGGAGACGTTCATGACTGGCATCATCTCGCATGTGGTTCCGGAAATTCTCGGTAGGATGCCCTACATCTGCTCTCCCTCCAGTAAGAAGAACCTCTTTGTGTGGCGAAAGTAAAAGTATTGGGGCTTTTAAGTTGCCCAGAGTCAAGGAACACGGAGAAAGACGCTGGGAGATTGACATGCATTTCGACCAATAGCATTGCAGAGAGGCGTATCATTTCACGGATGTCCCAATCAGTACGCAGAGAGTCGCCGTCTCCAAGGTGAAAGCGGAAATAGGGCCTTCGCGCACCTCATGGAATCCCTTCTGCAGCACCTGGATCGCTTTTCCGAGCTTCTGGCGGTCTCAAGCACAACCCACGTCAGCGCCTGGGACCCCGCCACCGTGCGCCGGGCCTTGCAGTGGGCGCGCTACCTGCGCCACGTCCATCGGCGCTTTGGTCGGCATGGCCCCATTCGCACGGCTCTGGAGCGGCGGCTGCACAACCAGTGGAGGCAAGAGGGCGGCTTTGGGCGGGGTCCAGTTCCGGGATTAGCGAACTTCCAGGCCCTCGGTCACTGTGACGTCCTGCTCTCTCTGCGCCTGCTGGAGAACCGGGCCCTCGGGGATGCAGCTCGTTACCACCTGGTGCAGCAACTCTTTCCGGGCCCGGGCGTCCGGGACGCCGATGAGGAGACACTCCAAGAGAGCCTGGCCCGCCTTGCCCGCCGGCGGTCCGCGGTGCACATGCTGCGCTTCAATGGCTATAGAGAGAACCCAAATCTCCAGGAGGACTCTCTGATGAAGACCCAGGCGGAGCTGCTGCTGGAGCGTCTGCAGGAGGTGGGGAAGGCCGAAGCGGAGCGTCCCGCCAGGTTTCTCAGCAGCCTGTGGGAGCGCTTGCCTCAGAACAACTTCCTGAAGGTGATAGCGGTGGCGCTGTTGCAGCCGCCTTTGTCTCCTCGGCCCCAAGAAGAGTTGGAAACCAGCATCCACAAATCACCTGGAGAGGGGAGCCAAGTGTTAGTCCACTGGCTTCTGGGGAATTCGGAAGTCTTTGCTGCCTTTTGTCGCGCCCTCCCAGCCGGGCTTTTGACTTTAGTGACTAGCCGCCACCCAGCGCTGTCTCCTCTCTATCTGGGTCTGCTAACAGACTGGGGTCAACGTTTGCACTATGACCTTCAGAAAGGCATTTGGGTTGGAACTGAGTCCCAAGATGTGCCCTGGGAGGAGTTGCACAATAGGTTCCAAAGCCTCTGTCAGGCCCCTCCACCTCTGAAAGATAAAGTTCTAACTGCCCTGGAGACCTGTAAAGCGCAGGATGGAGATTTTGAAGTACCTGGTCTTAGCATCTGGACAGACCTCTTATTAGCTCTTCGTAGTGGTGCATTTAGGAAAAGACAAGTTTTGGGTCTCAGCGCAGGCCTCAGTTCTGTATAGGCAATGCTGTGTTATTACTTGAATATAGAATATATAGTTTACAAAATGAAAATTACAATGTTCTCACCAAATATATGCCTTCGTGTGTCCAAAGTATAATTATTTTAGATGCTAATTTTGAATAGTTTATTAAACAGTTATAAATATGCAAAGTAGCTGGCATGTAGTGTCACGGATTTTCTGGATAGAGGAAGTGATTGGAAGTACTCCATTTAAAGCCATGGAATTAGCAATAGTTTGCTTTTTAATAGAAGGCCCATTTGTAAGAATGTTGAAAATATGTGTACCGTTTAAAGAAAAAGCAGCTTTAAAGTGACAAACAAAATACCCTTTTTCTTTTAGTATGGTTTATTTTTCTAGGTTTTCTTTCCCTCCCTCAGTAGTGAAGAGTTTTCTTTATTCCTGGCAGCGTCAGGAATATTGGTTTGAAAAGCTATTGGCCTATCTGGAGTTTGGCGTTGTTAACCTAGTATTCTAACCAGTTAACCAGCCTTAGTATGCATTAAAATTGTATTGTTCAGAAAGTTTGTTTCTCATTTTCTGCAAATTCTTACTTTGAAAATGAATCACCACATAGTATGTCCCTTTAAAGCATTGACGCACAGACAAATGTTTAAAGCACAGTAAATACAAATATATGCCTTTGGATATTAAATTAATGCTTGATGATAAAAGAATCAAACTTTTTTTTTTTTTTGAGATGGAGTCTCGCTCTGTCACCCAGACTGGAGTGCAGTGGTGTGATCACTGCTCAATGCAACCTCTGCCTCCCAGGTTCAAGCAATTCTGACTCAGCCTCCCAAGTAGCTGGGATTACAGGCGCAGGCCACCATGCCCGGCTAATTTTTTGTATTTTTAGTAGAGACGGGGTTTCACCATGCTGGCCAGGCTGGTCTCAAACACCTGACCTTGTGATCCGTCCGCCTTGGCCTCCCAAAGTGCTGGGATTACAGGCGTGAGCCACCGTGCCTGGCCAAAACAACATTTTAAGTAGAAGATCCAGGTTTTAGTGCAGCTTCTGCCGTTAACTACTTTAATAAATCACAACCTTGGGGCCACAGTTGCCTTATATGTAAATGAAGTGTTTAGAATAAAATAGTTAAATTTCCTTATTTTTCCCTTGGTGGCTGCCCTGTGGAAACAGTTTAGAATATTTGTTTTGTGTGTAGGAACCTAGTTGTGTTAGTTTACCTGGGTGTTCCACAGCTGATAGTGATTTCCAATAACCAAACTCAAGGGCAATTTATTCATTTTTACTAGGGAGATAGACCTTTACAGCAATCAAGATATTTTTGTCCATATCCAGGTTAGCTGGTAAGAGGATTTTTTTGGAGGAAAAAAATGATATTTAGAAAGTTAATTTCTAATTCCGGAATGGAATAAAAACAATATGAGTAGTGTAATCTTGTAGAAAAAGAGTTGTATAATCTTGTAGAGTTTCTCATTCTGTGGTACAACCCAGGGGTAAACTATTATTCCAGTAGTCAGTACACTTTTCTAGATAAATCTTGAGTGAAAACCAGCAATTTCTTTTTCCTTGTGGTCTGATTCCTTTTTCTAATCCATGAAGGCCATCTTGTAGATTACATTTATCATTAATGCAAGAATAAAGACAATTCCTCCTGTCAGTTGCATGAATTTTTTTTTAAGAAACAACCCAGTGAAGAGTTCTACCATAGCAAGGCCTAATGTTAGCTTTAGCTTTAGAAAATAACAGTTTGTGAACTTACTTCCCTATATTTGCAGCTGTATCTCACACTATGATTTACAATAAAGTTGTAAAGATTGACAATAGACTTAAGAAATAACATTTTAAAATCTATTTGATACTTACCAATTATTATTCTGTTATTTTAGTCTCCATATGTTCATTACATACATAATCTTATTTAATCTTCACACCAAAACTGTATTCTTATGAATATACGCTAAAAGATTAAGTAAAATGCCCAAGGGTATAAACAAAAGCAACATGAAAGTGGAAGCCGTATCTGTTATTTATTTTATTTCCAGAAGCCTAGCACAGTGTCCAGCATATGGTAGATACTTGTAGTGTTTGAATAAATGAAACCAGCATTAGAGCTTTATATACTTTCTCTTAAGGACTTGAAAAGATTAGAAATCTACGCATACACTGAGAGAGAAAAAAGTGAGAGGAAGACTATAAAAATAGAATATTTGATAACTTCTTTATAAAATCTGGAGATATTTATTTTGTGTTTTTTCCCTATGTCCTATCAAATGAGGGAGCACTATTGAAATCTCCCATTGTAACATTGTTTCAGGAAATTTTATCAATTATCATCTTACGTATTTTGAGCAATTTTATGACATGCAAACAAATATAGAATCGTTATATCATCTTAATGAATTGAACCTTTTGTTTGTAGTGACTGCTTTTCTGCTTTAAAGTCTATTTTTTTCTATTATCATTGTCATATATTAACACTGTATGATTGGACTTTTTCCTGCTATCCTATTTTGTACTCTCCACTTCCTTTGATTTCTGTATGTTTCACTTCTCAGTTCTTTAATTGACTAAATATTTGTTTGTCTTCTTATTTCATGATATTTTCCCCTCTACCAGTTAGGATGTTAATTCTATACCCATGCTTTTACTCTCAAAACTTACAATATTTAACTTAAAAATATCTAATATTAGTATCTTAACCCTCCTTCTTAATGATACTGTGGACCTTAGGAAACTTTAACCCTGATCTCTAATCTATAAACTCTCAAGTTATTATCCAGTGTTTTGGTTTAACAATTTTGTTTCCCATGATTGTACCTCAAATTCCCTTGGAGAAGGTCTCTTGGTGGTAAACTCAGCTTTTATTTACTAAGATCGTTCCTTGTTGATGTTGTTGGAAGGTAGTTTTGCTGTGTTCCTGATTTCAGGTTAACATGTTAAAGATATTAACTCTTTTCTGGTTTCCATTGTTGATAAGAAAGCTATTCGTCTACTTGTGGTTCTTTTGTAGAGTGATTTCTTCTTTCTGTTTATTTTAAGGTGGTCCCGATTTCAGTATCTATAGTCACTTCAGAATATCTAATTGTAAATTTCTGTTTTTCTTGCTTGTTTTATGTTGTGTTTCATTTATGTGTGGATATGTGTTTTTCTTCATTCTGAAAAATTTCCAGCCATTTTTCCCCAATATTTCCTTTCTTCCACTTTTTAAAAATCATTCCTGTCACTTTGATCGGCCTATATTAGATCTTAGATCTTCTCACACTACTCATATCATGTAACCTCTCTGTCCCAGTTTCTATCTCCATATCATTCTATTTTGCTTTGGAAATTGCTGTTATATCCCAAGATCAATATTCCCCATCTTCATTTTAGCCTACCACCAGGTTTTAGCTGAAAATGGCCACCCAGATAGAGAGTAAGTTTCCCAATTTCTCCTACAGTTACATGTGGCCATAATGGTAGGTTTTGGTTACTTTTATATAAGCAGAAGTGATATGTACAACTTAATATTCATTCCCTAGAAATCTGAAGTTATTTGCCCTTAATGCTCTGCTTCTCCCTTTTAATGGGCTACAAAGTTAATTTGCTGCTAGTTTGCTGCTACGTTGAATCATATGGCTGAAGATGACTGGGACAATTGCTGTAGACCCAAAGATGAAGTCACATGTACAGAATGGCAAAACAGAGCCCACCTACCTAGCTTGTCCTGTTAATATAGGAGAGGAATACACCTTTCTCTTATGAACACTGCTCGGGATGTCTTATGTCATCAACACTGCCTATAACCCTAAGTAGTATTGGTATAGTCTTATAATTCTGTCTGATCTGAGGTTTAAGCTATCAATTGGTTTTAAATTTCAGTGATTTTTTAAAAAGTCTTATTTGGCTTTTTTTCTCCTAATATGCCTGTTTACCTTTTAATAATCTCATATGGCATGCTTTTTGTGATTCTGTTTTCATTTTTTATCATTGTTATTTTATCGTCTATTAATTATTTCACAACCTGAAGTATTGGGGATCTAAACCTATTCTGTTGATTCTCACTCATGACGGCTTATTTCTTTACATCTTTTGTAATTTCCTATTGTGTGTTCACATGTGTTTGGTTATAGTCTGTGTAAACCTAGGAGTCTAAATAGGGTATTCTTTGCCCAATGAGGGCATTTTTAAATGCTTCTGCTGGAGAAATAGAGAACCCCCCTAACCTAGGACTACTTTGGTTTATTGTAAGAGTTTTGGCTTGAGTTTTTCTACCTTGTGGCTTGCTCAAAGCATATTTTCCGAATCTTACTTGCTTACTACTCAGATCTCCCTGTTTTGGAGAAACAGATATGAAGGGGTGGCTTGGAAATTTCCTTTATTTGCTGAAATCCCAACAAAACATTCAAAGAATGTTATATTGAGAATCTATTTGTTCTGTAGCAGCTGGGCCCTGTGGAATATCTAGTTATTGATTTGCTAAAAGTGGAAGTCCTCTTTCCCTTTAACCCATACCAACCTAACTTCTGCCATCAACACTTCTCTGAAATAAGTCTTGTCAAGCTCACCAATCACCTGCATGATGCTAAATTCAAAGGACACTGTATTAGTCCATTTTTACACTGCTATAAAGAACTTCCCAAGACAGGGTAATTTATAAAGGAAAGAGGTTTAATTGACTCACAGTTCCACGTGGCCTGGGAGGCCTCAGGAAATTTACAATCATGGCGGAAGGTGAAGAAGAAGCAAGTACCTTCCTTACAAGGCTGTAGGAGACAGAGAGAGAGAGAGAGAGAAGGAGGAAGTGCCACACTTTTAACTCATCAGATCTCACGAGAACTCACTATCATGAGAACTCCCTACCACAAGAACAGCATGGGGAAAACTGTCCCCACAATCTGATCACCTCCCACCAGGTCCCTCCCTCAACACGTGGGGATTACAATTCAAGATGAGATTTGGGTGGGGACACAGAGCCAAACCATATCAGACACTTTTCTGGTATTCAGTTACTTGACTCTCAGCAGCATTAAATACCATGGCCTATCCCCTCTTTTTTGAAACTGGGCTTGAAATTCTATTCTTATAACTTATATGACACCACTCTATTCTAGTTTCCTCTTACCTCTCCAGCAATATTTTCAGAGTCTATTTTTCTGGCTCCTCTTCTCCTAATCATCCTTTAAATATTCACGATTTCTCAGTGTTTAATAACTCTGCTGCCTCTTTTGTGTAGTGCTCTCACCCTGTGTGATCTCATCCATTTCTGTGGCGTTAAATACTACCTATATGCTATGAATCGCACAATTTATATCTTTAGTCTGGAGGTCTCATCATAGCTTCAGGACCAATATCCCCACTTGAATGTCTCATAAGCCTCTCAAACCAAACATCCAAACCAACTCTAAATATCAGGAAGAGGGTGGAGCAAGATGGCCGAACAGAAACCAATCATTCCCTTGCCTCCCCAGCAAGGACACTGAGTTAACCTATGTACACAGAAAAAACATCTTCATAGCAACCAAAAATCAGGTGAGAACTCATAGTATCTGGTATTAACTACGTATTGCCAAAAGAGGTACTAAAGTGATTAAAAAACAGTCCTGAATCACAAATGCCACCCCTTCCTCACCCCAGGCAGCAGCAGCCTCTGAGCACTGGGGGAGGGAGAACACAGCAATTGTAAAGCAGTGAACTCAGTGCTGTCCTGTTACAGCAGAAAGGAAAACTGGACCACACTCATCCTTCCCACAGAGGGAGAATTTAAACCAGCCCTAGTGGGAACCTGAATTCCTGCAACTCTCACCACCATGGGCTAGAGGCTACAGCACTCTGTGTCTCCAAGTAAACTTGAAAGGCAATCTAGGCCATAAACTCTTAGGCAAGTCCTTGTGTTGAGTTAGGCCCATAGACAATGGACTGGAAGGGCACACGGCATACAGATAAACCAGCTGGGGCAGCCAAGGGAGTTCTGGCATCACTCCTCCCCTAACCTCAGGTGGCACAGCTCATGACTCCAAAAGAGACCCTTCCCTTTCACTTGAGGAGAAGAGAGGGAAGAGTGGGGAGGACTTTGTTTTGCCTGTAGGATCCCAGCCCAGCCACAACAGAATAAGGGACTGGTCAGAGTAGTGAGGCCCCTGTTCCAGACACTACCTCCCAGGTGACATTTCTAGATACACCCTGGGCCAGAAGGGAATGGAACCTGCTGCCTTGAAGGAAAGGACCCACTACTGGCAGCATTTATCACCTGCTAACTGAAGAGCCCTTGGGCCCTGAATAACCAGCAGTGATACCCAGGCACTATATCAAGGGCCTTGGTGAGCCTCTGAGATTTGCTGGCTTCAGGTGAGACTCTGTACATAACCAGCAATGGTGGCTAGGGGGCAAAAATCTTCTACTTAAGAAAAGCTGAGGGAAAAGTAAAGGGGACTTTTTTTCCCACATGTTGGGTACCAGCAAGGGGAGGAAGGGACTAAGTGTGATCCTGAGGTCTTTGATTCTAGGACTTGACTCTTGGATGAATTTTTGGACCTGCCCTGGGCCAGAGGGAAGCTCACTGCTCTGAAGGATGAGTCCCAGGCCAGGCAGTATTCACAACACACTTAAGAGACTTTGGGCCTTAAGGGAATATTGAGAGTAGTCTGCCAGTACTCCTCATGGCCTGGGGTGGCAGTGGCTGTGAGATGAGGCTTCTCTGCCCTTAGAAAGGGGAGGGGAGAGTGGTAAGGACTGCCTTGTGTGGCTTGAATGCCAGCTCAGCTGCAATACTTTAGAACACTAAATAGGCTCCTAAAGTTTTTGATTTTCGTCCCTGACTCCCAAATGGCACTTCTGGACCCACCCAGCGCTTGGGACACCTTGCTGCACTGAAGGGACAGACACAGGCCTGGCTGGCTTTACCATCTGCTGAATGTAGTACCCCAGGGCATTGAGCAAACACAGGCAGTAGACAGGGAGTGGTTTTAGCAGGCCTTGGGTGAGACCTAGTGCTGTGCTGGCTTCAGGTCTAACCTTCTGCAGTCATAGTGGTGGTGGACACAGAGGTGTTTGTGTCACTCTATCCCCAGGTTTAGGTGGCTCAGAAAAGAGAGAGAAAGAGAGACCCTGTATATTTAGGAGAAAGCAAGGGAAGGAAACAAGAGCCTTTGCCTGGTAATCCAGATAACTCTCCTGGATCTCATCCAAAACCAGCAAGGCAGCACCTGTATGAGTCTACAAGAATCACAACATTGCTGGGATTGAGGTGCCCGCTAACGCAGATATAGTTTAGATCACAAACCCAAGTCCTTTTAAATATCTGAATAGCCTTCCCAAGAAGGATAGCTAAAAATAAGCCCAGACAGTGAAGACTACAATAAATACCTAACTCATCAATGCCCGGACACCAAAGAACATCGGCTAGCCTCAACAGCATGTAGGAAAACATGATCTTACTAAATGAACTAAATAAGGCACCAAGGATCAATTCTGGAGAAATAGAGATATGTGACCTTTCAGACAGAGAACTCAAAATAGCTGTGTTGAGGAAACTCAAAGAAATTCAAGATAACACAGAGAAGGAATTCGGAATTCCAGCAGATAAATTTAACAAAGAGATTGAAATAATTAAAAAGAATCAGGCAGAAATTCTAGTGCTGAAAAATGCAATTAGTGTACTAAAGAATGTGTCAGAGTCCTTTAATAGCAGAATGATTCAAGCACAGGAAAGAATTGGTGAGCTTGAAGACAGGTTAATTGAAAATACACAGTCAGAGGAGACAAAAGAAAAAAGAATAAAAAGTAATGAAGCATGCTTACAGAATCTAGAAAATAGCCTCAAGGGGCAAATCTAAGAGTTATTGGCCTTAAAAAGGAGGTAGAGAAAGGAGATGGGAGGAGAAAGTTTATTCAAAGGAATAAGAACAAAAAACTTCCCAAACCTAGAGAAAGATATCAATATCCAGCTATAAGAAGGTTATAGAACACCAAGTAGATTTAACCGAAAGAAGACTCAAGGCATTTAATGATAAAACTCTCAAAGGTCAAAGATAAAGCGTTCTAAAAGCAGCAAAATAAAAACAAATAATATACAACGGAGCTCCAATATGTCTGGCAGAAGACTTTTCATTAGAAACTTTACAGGCCAAAAGAGAGTGCCATGAAATATTTAAAGTGCTGAAGAAAAAAAAAAAAAGGCTTTTACCCTGGAATAGTAAATCTGGTGAATATAGCTTTCAAATACGAAGATAAGACTTTCCCAGACAGACAAAAATGAGGGATTTCATCAATACCAGACCTGTCCTACGAGAAATGCCAAAGTACTTCAATCAGAAAGAAAATGATACTAATAAGCTGTAAATAATCTCCTGAAGGTAAAAACTCACTGGTACGAGTAAGTACACAGAAAAACACAGAATATTATAACACAGTAACTGTGGTGTGTAAATTACTATTGTCCTAAGTAGAAAGACTAACTGATGAACTAATCAAAAATAATAACTACAACAACTTTTCAGGACATAATCAATAAAATAAGATATAAATAGAAACAATAAAAAGTTAAAAAAGGGGGGGATAAAGTTGAAACATAGGACTTTGATTAGTTTTCTTTTTGCTTGTTTGTTTATGCAAATAGTGTTAAGTTATTATCAGGTTAAAATAATGACTTATATGATAGTATATGCAAGCCTCATGGTAACCTCAAACAAACAAACAAACAAAAATACAATGGATACACAAAAAATAAAAAGCAAGAAACTAAATCATATAACCAGAGAAAATCACCTTCACTAGTTGAAGGCAGGAAGAAAACAAAGAAGGAAGAGATTACAAAGCAAGCAGAATGTCAGGTGTAAATCCTCACTTATCAATAATAACCTTGAATGTAAATGAGCAAAACTCTCCAATCAAAAGACATAGACTGGCTGAATTGATGAAAAAACAAGACCCATTGATTTGTCCCCTACAAGAAACACGCTTCACCTATAAAAATACACATAGACTGAAAATAAGAGTGCCAACAGAAACTAAAACAGAGCAGCGGTTGCAATCCTTTTATCAGACAAAATAGATTCCAAGACAAAAACTGTAAGGAGAGACAAAGAAGGTCATTCTAAAATGATAAAGGGGTCAATTCAGCAAGAGTATATAACAGTTTTAAATATATATGCACCCAACCCTGGAGCATTCAGATACAAAAAGGAAATATTAGAGCCAATGAGAGACATAGGCCACAGTACAATAGCTGGAGATTTTAATGCCCCACTTTCAGCATTGGACAGATCTTCTAGACAAAACGTCAGTAAAGATACATCAAACTTATTCTGCACTATAGACCAAATGAATCTAACAGACCTTTATAGATTCTTTAGATTTCTGTAAATTCTTTTCCTTAGCACATGAATCATTCTCAAGGATGGACTATATGTTAATCACAAAACAAGTCTTAAAATATTAAAAAAAAAAAAAAAACTGAAGTAACATCAAGCATCTTCTCTGACCACAATGGAATAAAACTAGAAATTAATAATGAAACGAATTTTGGAAACTATACAAATACATGAAAATTAATAATATGCTCCTGAATGACCAGTGGGTCAATGAAGAAACAGAGAAGGAAATTGAAAAAAAATTCAAAAAAAAATAATGGAAATACGACATACAAAAACCTATGGGACACAGCAAAAGCAGTACCCAGTGGGATGTTTATAAATGCCTACATCAGAAGAAAAATTTCAAATAAACAATATTGCAATACATCTTAAAGAACTAGAAAAGCAAGAGCAACTCAAACCCAAAATTAGTAGAAGTAAAGAAATAATAAAGATCAGAACAAAAATAAATGAAATAGAAATTAAAAATATATATATCAATGAAACAAAAAGTTGTTTTTTTGAAAAGTTAAATAAAATTAACAAACCTTTAGCCAGACTAAGAGAAAAAGAGATCCAAATAAATAAAACCAGAAATGTAAAAGGAGACATTAAAACTGATACTGCAGAAATTCAAAGAATCATTAGTGTCTACTATGAGCAACTATTTTCCAATAAATTGGAAGATCTAGAAAAAATGGGAAAATTCCTAGATACATACACGCTGCCAAGATTGAATCAGGAAGAAATCCAAAACCTGAATAGACCAATAAAAGGTAATGAGATTGAAACTGCAGTAAAAACTCTCCCAGTAAAGAAAAGCCTGGGACCCAATGAATTCATTGCTGAATTCTAACAAACATTTAAAGAAGAACTAACAATCCTACTCAAATATCCTGAAAAATAGAGGAAGAGAGAATACTTCCAAACTCATTCTACAAGACCAGTATTACCCGGGTACCAAAACCAGACAGGCATATCAAAAAATAAAAAAGAAAAAAAAAGAAAAAGAAAAAGAAAAAAGAAACTACAGGCCAATATCTCTGATGAATATTAATCCTCAACAAAATGCTAGCAAAACAAATTAAACAATACATTAGAAAAAACATTCCTCATGACCAAGTAGGATTTATTCCTGTGATGCAAGGATGGTTCAATATATACAAATCGATCAATGTGATGCATCATATCAAGAGAATGATAAAAACCACAGGATCATTTCAATTGATGCTGAAAAAGCATTTGATAAAATTCAATATCCCTTCATGATAAAAACCCTCAAAAAACGGGATACAGAAGGAACATACCTCAACATAGTAAAAGTCATATATGACAGACCCACATCTAGTATAATACTGAATGGGGGAAAACTGAAAGCCTTTCCTCTAAGACCTGGAACATGACAAAGATGCCCACCATCAACACTGTTATTTAACATAATACTGAAAGTCCTAGCTAGAGCAATCAGATAAGAGAATGATATAAAGTGTATCCAAGTTGTAAAGGAAAAAATCAAATTATCCTTGTTTGCTGATGATATGATCTTATATTTAAAAAAGCCTAAAGACTTCATGAAAAAACTATTAAAACTAATTCAGTAAAGTTGCAGCATACAAAAATCAACATGCAAAAATTAGTAGCATTTTTATATTCCAACAGTAAACAATATAAAACAGAAATAAAAAAAGTATTCCCTTTACAATAGCCACAAATAAAATTAAATATCTAGGAATTAACCAAATAAATGAAAGATCTCTGTAATGAAAAATATAGAACACTGATAAAAGAAATTGAAAAGGACACCAAAAAATGAAAAAGTATTTCATGTTCATGGAGTGGAAGAATCAATATTTTTAAAATGTCTCTATTACCCATAGCAATCTACAGATTCAATGAAATTCCTATCAATATGCCAATGACATTCTTCACAGAAATAGAAAAAAAATCCTAAAATTTATATGGAACCACAAAAGACCCAGAATATCAAAAACTATCTTAAGTTAAAAGAAAAAAACTTGATTAATCCCATTACCTGACTTCAAATTATATTACAGAGCTATAGTAACCAAAACAAACAGCATGGTACTGGTATAAAAACAGACATAGAGACAAATGGAACAGAACAGAGAACCCATAAAAAAATACACACACCTACAGCGGACTTATTTTTGACAAGCATGCCAAGAACATATACTGGATAAAAGACAGTGTCTTCAATAAATAAATGGTGCTGGGAAAACTGGATACCTATATGTAAAAGAAGGAAACTAGACCCCTATCTCTCACGATATATAAAAAGCAAATCAAAATGAATTAAAGGCCTAAATCTAATATCTTAAACTAATAAACTACTACAAAAAAATTGGGGAACACCTCCAGTACATTGGCCTTGGAAAAGACTTCTTGAGCAATACCTCATAAGCATAGGCAACCAATGCAAATATTGGCAAATGGGGTCACATCAAGTAAAAAAGCTTCTGCACAATAAAGGATACAATCAATAAAGTGAAGAGACAACCCACAGAATGGGAAAAAATATTTGCAAATTACCACTCTGACAAGGGATTAACAATGAGAATATATAAGGAGCTCAAATAACTCTATAGCAGGGGTCCCAAACCCACCAGCCCTTCCCCCACCCCTGGTCCATGGCCTGTTAGGAATCAAACCGCACAGCAGGAGTTGAGCCATGGGTGAGCAAGCATTACTGCCTGAGCTCTGCCTCTTGTCAGATTAGCGGCAGCATTAGATTCTCATAGGAGCACAAATCCTATTGTGAACTGTAGATGTTAGGGATCTATGTTGTACTCTCCTTATGAGAATCTAATGCCTGTTGACCAAGAAACCATACCCCCACCACCCACCCCATCCATAGAAAAATTATCTTCTATTCACTGCTCTATAGAAAAAAAACTAATAATCCAGTCAAAAATGGGCAAAATATTTGAATAGACATTTCTTAAAATACAGATGACAAACTGCTCTATAGAAAAAAAACTAATAATCCAGTCAAAAATGGGCAAAATATTTGAATAGACATTTCTTAAAATACAGATGACAAACAAGCATATGAAAAGGTTCTCAACATTATTGCTCATCAGAGAAATGCACATCAAAATTACAATGAGATATTATCTGAACCTAGTTAAAACGCTTATATCGAAAAGACAGGCAATAACAGGTGTTAGTGAGGATGTAGAGAAAAGGGAACCCTTGTACACTGTTGGTGGGAATGTAAATTAGTATATCCACTACGGAGGTTTGAAGATTCCTCAAAAAAAAAAACAAAAATTGAGCTACTATATAACCCAGCAATTCAACTGCTGAGTACTGATATGGTTTGGCTGTGTCCCCATGCAAATCTCATTTTGAATAATTCCCATGTGTTGTGGGAGGGATCTGGTGGGAGATAATTGAATCTTGGGGGGCAGTTTCCCCCATACTCTTCTCATGGAAGTGAATAAGTCTCACCAATTCTGATGGTTTTATAAGGGTAAACTCCTTTTATTTGGATTCTCTGATTTATCCAAGATAAATCTCTTGGATTTATCTGATTCTCTCTTGCCACCACCATGTAAGAATTACCTTTTACCTTCCACCATGATTGTGAGGCCTCCCCAGCCATGTGGATCTGAGTCCATTAAACATCTTTTTCTTTATAAAATACCTGGTCTTGGGTGTGTCTTTATCAGCAGTGTGAAAATAGGCTAATACAGTAAATTGGTACTGGTAGAGTGAAGCGCTGCTGTAAAGATACCTGAAAATGTGGAAGTGACTTTGGAACTGGATAACAGGCAGAGGTTGGAACACTTTGGAGCACTCAGAAGAAGACAGGAAAATGTGAGAAAGTTTGGGACTTCCTAGAGACTTATTGAATGGCTTTGACCAAAATGCTGATAATGATATGGACAATGAAATCCAGGCTGAGGTGGTCTCAGATGGAAATGAGGAACTTGTTGGGAACTGGAGTAAAGGTGATTCTTGCTATGTTTTAGGAAAGAAACTGGTGGCATTTTGCCCCTGCCCTAGTGATATGTGGAACTTTGAACTTAAGAGAAATGATTTAGGGTATCTGGCAGAAGAAATTTCTAAGCAACGAAGCATACAAAAAGTGATTTGGGTGGTGTTAAAAGCATTCTGTTTTAAAAGGGAAACAGCATAGAAATCTGAAAAATTTGTAGCCTGATGATGCAATAGAAAAGAAAAACCCATTTTCTGAGGAGAAATTCAAGCAGGCTGCAGAAATTTGCACAAGTAATGAGAAGCCAAGTGTTAATTGTCAAGACAATAAAGAAAATATCTCCAGGGCATGTAACAGACCTTTGTGGCAGCCCCTCCCATCACAGGCCCAGATGCCTAGGAGGAAAAAAGGGTTTTGTAGGCTGGGACCTCATATATTTGTTGCAGCATTGTTTACAGTAACTATAAAATTTGGAAGCAACCTAAGTGTCAATTAGCAGGTGAATGGATTAAAAAAGTGGTATATGTACACAATGGAGCAATATTCAGCCATAAAAAGGGTTAGATACAGTTATTTGCAACAATGTGGATGAAACTGGAAATCATCATGTTAAGTGAAATAAGCTAGGCACCAAAAGACAAACATCACATGTTCTCACTTATTTGTGGACTCTAAAAATCAAATCAATTGAACTCATGTATACAGAGAGCATAAGGATAGTTACCAGAGGCTGGGAAGGGAAGTGGGAGGTTGGGAGCGGAAAGTGTGGATGGTTAATTGGTAAAAAAAAAAAAAAAGAAATCTAGAAAGAATGAATGAGACCTACAATTTGATAGCATAATAGGGTGACTATAGTCAATAATAATTTAATTGTATATTTTAAAATAACTTAAAGATTGTAATTTAATTGTTTATAACTCAAATGATAAATGTTAATCCATTCTCCGTGATGTGCTTATTTCACATTGCATGCCTATAGAAAAACATTTCATGGTACCCCATAAATATATATATCTACAATGCACCCACAAAAATTAAAAACAGAAAACAAAAAAAAAAAACAAAACAACTCTACATATATCCATAAAAGCCTGCTTATCCTCTTGTATTTCTCAGTAAATATGCAGAAACTTGGGAATTATCCTTAAATTATTTCTTTCTCCAAAGCACCATATCCATTACATCAATATATTTCACCTTTTCTTTGTTTCTACTCATCACCTTAATATTGGATACATTAACCACGCATTTTTGTTTGCTCGGGAAAGATTTGGGTTATGTCTATTGTCCCAGCATAATTATTACAAGTGTCCCTTTTATTCTCTAAGGTGTCATGGTTTCACTGATAATTTATATGATCACTTTGGTCCCAGTCATCATATCTCTGCCAGATTATTGCAACTGTGTCTTGGCTGTTTTCCTGCTTTTTTTTAATTACACCAATACAATCCATAATCCACATTACTGCCCACGTAGTGATCTTTTAGTGACATTCATTGAGAAATCTGTAGCAACTGGAAGAGAACTTAGTCTTTCACCATAATATCTATTTATAGTAACATCTATGCCCATATGCTTTATCTTCTGCTTGTTTTCAGTGACAAGTTATTCTATATTAAGCCAATTTTTTCTACTTCCACACTAGATTTCATACCTCTTCACGCACTCAAGATCAGGGATCCAGAAATTCTTTCTTTCTTACCTCTCCAGCCTACATACATGCCACTATTTTATTATTATTATTGTTATTATTATTATTATTATTTTACTTTAAGTTTTAGGGTACATGTGCACAACGTGCAGGTTTGTTACATATGTATACATGTGCCATGTTGGTGTGCTGCACCCATTAATTCATCATTTAGCATTAGGTATATCTCCTAATGCTATCCCTCCCCTCTCCCCCTACCCCACAACAGTCCCAAGTGTGTGATGTTCCCCTTCCTGTGTCCATGTGTTCTCATTGTTCAATTCCCACCTACGAGTGAGAACATGCAGTGTTTGGTTTTTTTGTCCTTGTGATAGTTTGCTGAGAATGATGGTTTCCAGCTTCATCCATGTCCCTACAAAGGACATGAACTCATCATTTTTTATGGCTGCATAGTATTCCATGGTGTATATGTGCCACATTTTCTTAATCCAGTCTATCATTTTTGGACATTTAGGTTGGTTCCAAGTCTTTGCTATTGTGAATAGCACTGCAATAAACATACGTGCGCATGTGTCTTTACAGCAGCATGATTTATAAACCTTTGGGTATATACCCAGTAATGGGATGGCTGAGTCAAATGCTATTTCTAGTTCTAGATCCCTGAGGAATCGCCACACTGACTTCCACAATGGTTGAACTAGTTTACATTCCCACCAACAGTGTAAAAGTGTTCCTATTTCTCCACATCCTCTCCAGCACCTGTTGTTTCCTGACTTTTTAATGATTGCCATTCTAACTGGTGTGAGATGGTATCTCATTGTGGTTTTGATTTGCATTTCTCCAATGGCCAGTGATGATGAACATTTTTTCATGGTCTTTTGGCTGCATAAATGTCTTCTTTTGAGAAGTGTCTGTTCATATCCTTCGCCCACTTGTTGATGGGACTGTTTGTTTTTTTCTTGTAAATTTGTTTGAGTTCATTGTAGATTCTGGATATTAGCCCTTTGTCAGATGAGTAGGTTGTAAAAATTTTCTCCCATTCTGTAGTTTGCTTGTTCACTCTGATGGTGGTTTCTTTTGCTGTGCAGAAGCTCTTTAGTTTAATTAGATCCCATTTGTCAATTTTGGCTTTTGTTGCCATTGCTTTTGGTGTTTTAGACATGAAGTCCTTTCCCATGCCTATGTCCTGAATGGTAATGCCTAGGTTTTCTTCTAGGGTTTTTATGGTTTTAGGTCTAACATTTAAGTCTTTAATCCATCTTGAAATAGTTTTTGTAAAAAGTGTAAGGAAGGAATCCAGCTTCAGCTTTCTACATATGCCTAGCCAGTTTTCCCAGCACCATTTATTAAATAGGGAATCCTTTCCGCATTGCTTGTTTTTGTCAGGTTTGTCAAAGATCAGATAGCTGTAGATGTGCGGCGTTATTTCTGAGGGCTCTGTTCTGTTCCCTTGGTCTATATCTCTGTTTTGGTGCCAGTACCATGCTGTTTTGGTTACTGTAGCCTTGTAATATAGTTTGAAGTCAGGTAGCATGATGCCTCCAGCTTTGTTCTTTTGGCTTAGGATTGACTTGGCAATGCAGGCTCTTTTTTAGTTCCATATGAACTTTAAAGTAGTTTTTTCCAATTCTGTGAAGAAAGTCATTGGTAGCTTGATGAGGATGGCATTAAATCTATAAATTACCTTGGGCAGTATGGCCATTTTCATGATACTGAGTTTCCTATCCATGAGCATGGAATGTTCTTCCATTCGTTTTTGTCCTCTTTTGTTTCATTGAGCAGTGGTTTGTAGTTCTCCTTGAAGAGGTCCTTCACATCCCTTGTAAGTTGGATTCCTAGGTATTTTATTCTCTTTGAAGCTATTGTGAATGGGAGTTCACTCATGATTTGGCTCCCTGTTTGTCTGTTATTGGTATATAAGAATGCTTGTGATTTTTGCACATTTATTTTGTATCCTGAGACTTTGCTGAAGTTGCTTATCAGCTTAAGGAGATTTTGGGCTGAGATAGTGGGGTTTTCTAGATATACAATCATGTCATCTGAAAACAGGGACAATTTGACTTCCTCTTTTCCTAATTGAATGCCCTTTATTTCCTTCTCCTGCCTGATTGCCCTGGCCAGAACTTCCAACACTATGTTGAATAGGAGTGGAAGCACACAAAACATCTGTTCCCACTTTACATACCAAATACCTGCTTCATTTATTTGCTCTCCATTGCAGCAGGTTTCTTGAAAGCCCTATTTTCTCTTAAGACTTTTCCAATCTGGATTCTCCCACTGACCTTGCCATTCCATCAAACATGCCCTTTCAAGAACACCTAGTTTCCTCTACCTTGCTAAATCCATTGGTAACTTCTCAGACTTCATCTTGTTTAGTTGATCAGGAAAAGTTTACATCATCGATGCTTCTGTTCTTATTACAATTTCTCCATTTGGCTTCCAGAATAATATAGTCCCTTGATATTCCTCTACCTTTATTATAACTCCTTTTCGATAGTCTTTCTCCTTTCTATAAACTGTTAATATTGGAGTGCCCCAAAGTTGACTCCTTCATCCTCTTCTCTGTATACGATAATCTTGTCATTTCCATGGCTTTAATATCATCCGTGTGTCAGTGACTCAGATTTTTCTCCAGCCCAGACTTCTTCCTCAAATTCCAGATTTCTATATTCAACTTCATGCTAAATACCTCCTGTTGGATACCTCAAACTAAATATGTGCCAAACCTACTTGATCTGCAGCCTTCCCCATCCTTGTTATTGGCAGTTCCATCTTTCCAGTTTTCTCAGGACAAAAACCTTGGAGTTGCTCTTGTTTCCTCTCTTTATCATCCTCTCTATGTCCAAACTGCCAGAATTATTAGTTCAAATATATTCAGAATGTGTCTGCATCATCTCTGTTGCTAAACCCCTTGTCTGAGCCACCATCATCTTTTACCTGGATTCCTGCAATAGCTTTTCTCTTTTTTTAATAGGCTTTATTTTTTAAGAAGTTTTAGATTCACAGCAAAACTGAGCATATGGTGTAGAGATTCCCTCAACCCTTCTCCCCATACATGCATAGACTCCTCCATTACCAACATTCCCACCCAAATTGTATGTTTATTAAAATTAATGAACCTATAGTGACATGTCACTGAAAGACCATAGTTTACATTGGGGTTCACTCTTGGTGTTACACATTCTATGGGTTTAGACTAACTAATATATAATATTATATATCCACCATTGTAGTAGCATAGAGAGTAGTTTCACTGTGCTAAAAATTATTTGTGTTCTGCCTATTCATTCCTTCCTCCCCATTTACCATTGAAACCACTGTCTGCCCATTCATTCCTCTCTCCCTATTTATCATTGAAACCACTGATCTTTTTACTGTCTCTGTAGTTTTCCCTTTTCCAGATTGTCATATAGTTGGAATCCTACAGTATGTATCCTTTTCAAATTGGCCTCGTTGACTTAGTAATATATATGTAAGGGTCCTCCATGTCTTTTCATGGCTTGATAGCTCATTTCTTTTTAGTGCTAAATAATATTCCATTGTCTGGATGTGCCATAGTTTATCCATGCACCTGCTGAGGGACATCTTGGTTGCTTCTAAGTTTTGTCAGTCATAAATAAAGTTTTCATAAACCTCTATGTGTAAGTGTTTGTGTGAATACATGTTTTCAACTCCTTTCGGTAAATACCAAGGAAAGTGAGTGCTGGATTGTGCTGTAAGAGTATGTTTAGTTTTGTAAGACACTGCTAAACTGTCTTCCAAAGTGGCTGTACCATTTTGCATTCCTACCAGCAATGAATGCGAGTTTCTGTTGCTTCACATCCTTTCCAGCATTTGGTGTTGTCAGTGTTCTGAACTTCAGCCATTCTAATAGGTATATAATGGTATCTCATGGTTTTATTTTGTGGTAGGTAGTAGCTTTTTAATCAGGTCTTCCTGACTGCATTGGGGTCTGTCTACCATCCATTCTGAACAATGCAGTTAGAGTAGTTTAAAATATAAGACAGATCATGTTATTCCTCTTCTTAAAATACTGCATTGACATCTCCTTTTATCAAGTCCTTCTAATGGCCTACAAGGCTTTATATAATCAGCATTTTCTCTCTTACCCCTCTGCCTTTTCTCTTACTCTTCCCCCAACTCCCTCTGCCCTAGCTACACTGCCCTCCTTGCTGCTCTTAGAAAACGCCAGGCATGGCCCTGCCTTATTGCTGTTCTCTCTGCCTGTGAAACTTTTTACCATTACCTGTTTAGCTAACTTTCTTGCCTACTTCAAATCTTTGCTCAACTTTCACCTCGTTGAGTCTTATTCTGACTACTCTGTTTAATACAGCAACTTTCCCCACTACCAGAGACCCTGCCTACTTTTGCCCCATCCCCATTAATGATCCTCCTTGTACTGTTCCATTCTTTCTTGTTTCCATAGAAATGTTCATCATTTCGTACTAATTTACTATTTCCTTGTTTATTTATTTATTTTTTTACTGCCTTCTCTCTATAGAATATAAACTCCTCAAAAAGAGGGTACTTAGTCTGTTTTGTTTGGTCATATATCCAAAGAGTAGAGAACAGTTTTTAGCACAAAGTGAAAGCTCAGAAAGTGTTTGTTAAATAGATATATGAAAGAATGAAGTAGTTTTTATAGAGTCATTTTTATGATTTCAGTCACTTACTCAAAACCCTTTAGTGGGCCGGGCGCGGTGGCTCATGCCTGTAATCCCAGCACTTTGGGAGGCCGAGGCGGGCGGATCACGAGGTCAGGAGATCGAGACCATCCTGGCTAACAGGGTGAAACCCCGCCTCTACTAAAAATACAAAAAATTAGCCGGGCGTGGCGGCGGGCGCCTGTAATCCCAGCACTTTGGGAGGCCGAAGCGGGCAGATCACGAGGTCAGGAGATAGAGACCATCCTGGCTAACACGGTGAAACCCCGTCTCTACTAAAAATTAGCCGGGCATGGCGGCGTGTGCCTGTAGTCCCAGCTACTCAGGAGGCTGAGGCAGGAGAATGGTGTGAACCCGGAAGGCGGAGCTTGCAGTGAGCCGAGATCGCGCCACTGCACTCCAGCCTGGGCGACAGAGCGAGACTCCGTCTCAAAAAAAAAAAAAAAAAACCCTTTAGTGGCTTCTCATTCCACTTTAAATAAAGGCAATTTTCCTTTCTTTCCTTGCCTTACAAGATTAAAAGTATACTCTGCTTCTCCATACATGTTTATTTGCTCATCTCTTGTCATTCTCCTTTCCATATACTCCAAAAACATGGAAATTCTTTCAGTTTTTGAAATAAACAGGTTTTTTTTCTGTTCTAGCACTTGTGCTTACATTATTCCTTCAGTCAATAATGTTCTCATTCAGGTCATTCACCTCTCAGCTTAATTTTATCTTCTCACCATAACATCTCTGTCTAAATATATTTCATCCTGATATTTTTCTTCAGGCAGCCCATTTTCTATTAATTACAGTTTTCCTGTTCATTTGTATCTGCCTTTTTCACTGGGCTATAAGCTGAGGGAGGGCAAGAATGCCTCTCTTTTGCTAACTATTGAACATCTAAGACCCTTATACTATGACTGACATACATTAAGTAGCTTATGTATAGTAATGAAGCAGAAATTTGATGACAGCATCATCCTCTGTGTCATATCGCTAAGAAACGTAAGTCATTTTGGTAGTGGCTACAAAGAGTGTAAACTCACACAAGAAGAGTGGGGGTCCCAATATAGGGTAACGTATTCATGCTACCACCCAACAATCTGAAAAATCTTCCAGAGCTTCTTTGTTGCATTTGAGTTGGATCAACAGGATTTATCGATGTCATGATTTAGTTGCTGTGGTTAAATTTCCATTTTTTCCTTGATCTTTGTAGCTCTTTTATACATATTTAAAGCTCTGAAACAATATACCAAAGCTCTGAAGTAGAAACCAATTATAAATAGAATGGCCCATCTTCCCTAGGAAATTGTGAATATAGGGTATTCATTATTAAAATAAATTAATTAATGTAAATGCTCCAGGAAGGAACCATTGATTTCTCTCAGGAATAAATTGGAAATGATCAATCACTATATTAGAAGTGTGGCAGTAGCATCATTTATCAGACGCTAATTGTCATAGTGGGCCAAGAATGCCCTTTTGGCTTAGAAATATGGTGTCCCTAGGGAAAAGTAGCTTGAATCATTACAATAATTAACGTGTATACAACTGTCTCTTGGAGCTTCATTACTCTTAATATTGGGGTTAAGATTTGAGTTCAGAATAGCTTACAGTGTTCTAAAGCACCATTGTGGTTTTATTCTTTTAACTCATGAATGATCAGGACTTAAATCTTAAAAATTTTTTATATGCAATGATTTCAAAGTATAAGTGCAGGGATATAATGTGAATAATCAAATTATATTTTATATTTATATGTAATATAAATAGTATCAATCTCTAAATGAGGTATATGATAATCCCAGAATGTTGGGCATTTATTTAAAATTCAGATTTATACTTCAATGTTTAATTTATTCTAAAGGCAAATTTATTTGTTTATCACTACAAACAAAGCTTTCTCACTTTATACATAATCTTTAAATTTTATATTAATGTCACAAGTTTTTACTCATTCATTTATTCAATAAGAATTTGGTAACCAACTATATATCAGGGTGTGGTTTAATGCATTAAAATGATTACACACCAATTTCTATAGTTTATATATTTTAATTTTCTTAACCAAATTTCTCATTTTTTTAAATGAAAATCTATCTGGGAAGCGGTATGTAAAGGACACATATATGTACAGATCAATATTGGATTTTTACCCTCCACAATTTTTCAAAGCTTTAGAATAGCTGTTAAAATATCCATTATTATACCAAGCATCTGACATAATATCAGTACTCTTTTTGTAAGATATTCTGTGTGAGGTTATGCATATATTTATAAGCACTGACAATAGGCCAAGATGGAATAAGAAAATAGCATGCCATTAGCTTTCATTGTATATACATGCACCAATGGAAAAGAATGGATAGAAGTTATTTGCTAATCTCAGGCACATTAGGCACCTTCAAAATGTTAACTGAATTTAAGTGCACAATTGAATTTCAAACAATCTTTCATGAACAAATTGGCTATCAAAATCAGAATAGTAAAATCAATGCAGATTATAAATCATTTCATAATCTGCTCTAGAGATAAAGGGATTTATTAATTTTATAATAAATACTCTTGGTAGAAAGGGTATTTTTTCTATTTTGTATTTTTTAATAGAGAAACATAAAACTATGTTTATATTTTTTGATGATTTACAAAAATATCCAGTAGTTCACATAAACCTTAACATCCAAGAGTGGGGGTGAGATTGAAGGTGCACATTCTCTCATCTGTTTTTCCAATAATTGTAAAAACACGTGTTTCTGACACTGCCAGTTTGAAATTGTTGTTGAAAACATAAAACAAATTACAAGTGACTAATAAGCAATTTACAGAAGATACGTGATACAGTTCAAAAGTCAGCAGACATAGGTTGTATATGGAATTGCTACAGTAACCAAAACTAATCAAGAGCAGGCACCATTTTCTAATTATAGCTGGAAAGCACTGGACCTTGTGCAGTGCACCAGCAAATTGGCCCCTGTAGATTAGAAAGAATTTCACTGCTTGTCATTACAGGTATTATCCAGGGCAGGATATTGGCAGAATATAGTTTCTGCAATTTGTTAAAGGTATTATAATCACATTTATAGTCTAATTCTATAAATGGAATATTATACTTACTGTTACAAAATTATAATTAAAAGACATTGATAATTTGATTTAAGAGTAAAATAAAATTTAAAAAACAATATTTTTTATGGTGTGGGAACTAAAGAGTAACTAAGGAGACAAAAGGGGGAATAAATGTAAAACCTTGTTAAATGGGCTTTTTGATGACATTTTTATAATGTGACATTATCTCTGAAAATCTTGGATAAACTCTTCATTAAGTTTTCGTGTTCTCATTTATACTATTTAGATAAGAATAATAACTATATCTTCTCTCAATAAAACATGAATATTTTGTTTAAAAATTCTTTGAGTCTTTTTTTTTTTTTTTAGAGTAGGTCTGTTGGTGACACGTTGTCTTAGCTTTCTTTCATCTGAGAATGTCTTTTTTTAAATTTATTTATTTATTTGAGATGGAGTTTCACTCTTGTTGCCCAAGCTGGAGTGCAATGGTGCGATCTCGGCTCGCTGCAACCTCCACCTCCCGGGTTCAAGGGATTCTCCTGGCTCAGCCTCCGGAGCAGCTGGGATTACAGGCGCCTGCCACCACGCCCAGCTTTTTTTTTTTTTTTTTTTTTTTTGTATTTTTAATAGAGACGGGGTTTCGCCATGTTGGTCAGGCTGTTCTCAAACTCCTGACCTCAGATGATCCGCCCGCTTCGGCCTCCCAAGGTGCTGGGATTACAGGCGTGAGCCACTGCGCCCGGCGAAATGTCTTGATTTTTGAAGGATAATTTAACCATATATAGAACTGGAGGCTGACATTTCTTTTCTTTCAGCATTTGAAAATGTTGTACCATTTCCTTCTGGCATCCATGATTTCTGTTGACAAATTTGTCATTTAAATTATTTTTGCCCTATTGGTAAAATGTCGTTTTTCTCTCGCTACTTTAAGAGTTTTTCTTCACAGTGTCAGAAGTGTAATTTTTATGTATTTTGGTTTGGATTTCTATCCATTTTTTTTCTGTTTAGAGTTGGCTTATCGTTTTGAATCTGTAGGCATATATCTTTTGCCAAATTTTGGAAAATATCAGCAATTATTTCTTAGCATATTTTTTAGCTCCACTCTCTTTCTTTTCTCCTTTCTAGTTTCCAATGACATGAGGTTAAATCTTTCGTTTTAGTTCTACAGGTCCTTTAGTTTCTATTCATGAATTCCACCCCTTCTCCCAGTCTATTTTTTCTCTTTTGTTCAAGTTGGGTAATTTTTACTGTTCTAGCTTCAAGTTCACTGTTTCTTCTGTCCTCTTCATTTTGTTGTTAAGCTCCTCCGTTGAGTTTTTTAGTTTTTGTACTTACCTCAGTTCTAAAATTTTCATTTGATTCTTCTTTATACTTTTTTTTTTTGCTAAGACTCTTTTTCATTTGTTTCAAGAGTGTTTTTTAATTGCTTATTGAATCATTTTTATAATTATTGCCTTAAAGTCCTTGTCAGATAATTGCAACATCTTTGTCATTTTGGTGTTAGTGGCTGTTGGTTGTCTTTTCTCATTGTCCAAGAAAATGTTTTGATGACACAAGTTTATTTATTCTATCAAAAATAAAAAAAAATATAGCTCCTTGAAGGTTAAATGCCCCAGTAGATGTTATTTGCAATGTTGAAACCACGGGCTTTCCACCTGGGACCCAATTATTTTTAGAGGCTCAAAAAAGAACCTGTGTTACTGTTGAACTCCTTAATTTACCTGCAAAATTTGGTGTCCATGTGTTCTCTTTTATAGGGGGCAGTCCTCAGCTTTCATCAGATTTTCAAATGGGCAAACTATACAAAAAGTCGTGTTGATTCATGCTACCCTATGCAGTACCTGGATGTATAAAGCAAGATTATATATCGAAATCAACATGATGTTAGTTATAATCAGTAATTATAACAAAATAGCTAATATTTATTTAGTCATCTCTGTTGCATATACTAATATACTGAATTATTATAACAACTCTCTGAGATGGGCTACAATTATTTTTCCATTTTTCAAGTAAGAGCTTATTTGGGAATTATAAATCTTTTCCTTTTTGAGTAAATGCCTTATTTTCATAGCCATTTTAAAATTTCAGATTATATTATCACATGTGTAGAGTTCTAATTTTATTTTCCTACTGATCTTAGGTCTCAAACTCTGACTGCTATTTATTGCAGAAAACATTATGTTGCCAAATTAAGGTAAGAAAATTCCTGGTGGTTTAATCACAGTCTTTTTGAGTGAAGACTCCTCATTCTATCTCCATATTCCATAGGAAGTCTCAGCTCAAGAGCCCCGTGGCACTCTTCTATTGGTGTCACCTATCTGTGTTTTTGGCATGGGCAGTGTATTAGTCCGTTTTCATGCTGCTGATAAAGACATACCTGAAACTGGGGAGAAAAAGAGGTTTAATCGGACTTATAGTTCCGTATGGCTGGGGAGACCTCAGAATCATGGCGGGAGGTGAAAGACACTTCTTACGTGGTGGCGGCAATAGAAAATGTGGAAGATACAAAAGTGAAAACCCCTGATAAAACCATCAGATCTTGTGAGACTTGTTCACTACCATGAGAACAGTATGGGGGAAACCACCCCCATGATTCTAATTATCTCCCATAGAGTCCCTCCCACAATACGTGGGAATTATGGGAGTACAATTCAAGATGACATTTGGGTGGGGACACAGAGCCAAACCATATCAGGCAGTGTGTGGAGATCTTGACGGTCACTCCTTAAAGAATATGCCCACACCTTAGCGCCAGTGGCGGTACTGATACCATAAGTAGCCACGTCCTTTATCCAGACTGCACTTTAGGCTGTGTAACGTCCGGCTGATGCTAGTGGTTCCTCACATACACCCTCTTTCCTCCACACTTCATTAGGCATATAGGCCTTCAATTCTCAAGTATGCAAAACACATGTCACATTTTGACAATGCTCTGTGGAAGTGAAGTAAAACTCAAAAGGGAGAGAGATGAAAAAATCTGAAGCACTTAATCTCAGACTTGCCTTGCCTACGTAATAGCATGAACTATTGTTCGTAACTATCTCGTCTCGAAGTTCCACATGGAAAGTGACATAAAAGTTCTCAAGTTCCTTCTGCTTTTGGATGGTCTAACCTATTGAGCATGTCCTATAATCTTTTTACGATTTTGACTCTAAGGAAAAGTAAAACTAGAAACAGACTTCCTTATCCATATTTAAGTTGTCTCGCCCTCTCTTTCAAATCTTCTCCCAATTCCTATTTCCATTCCAGAAAATGATTTAAATCTGTTTTCTAAGGAAAGACTGGTCTAAAATTGTTATAGAACCTTTCTTAGTTATGTGATTTATTGTATAATTTTATGTTCTCAGTCCTCCAGACTTGCACTCTTAACATGCAGAGCCGAGTTTTGCAAATCCAAAAACAGACAAACAACCACAATAGATGTTTAGAAAATGTGTTTAGGATACTATTTTATATCCTTGTTCTAAGTGATATGTTCTCTTTCCCCAAAGAAATAAGTTGTTCTTACTTAGTGGAAAATGTAAGAAATTATATTACAGGAATGTTGGCTGTCAAAATATTTTAATGTCATAGTAGAATAGAAATAGATCCAAAAAGTCAACAAATAAAAAGATTTTGGCGTGTATCTTTCAGGAACAACGGAAAAACTAGTATAAATTTACCTTTAATTTTAGGTAAATTTATACTTTTTTTAACCTTCATCTTTAATTTTTTTGCTTTAATTTTGGGCAAATTTATACTTTTTTTAAATACTAGGAAAGGGAAAGAGAAGAAACCACGGTTATTCTTGGAGCTAAGATTAAATATGATAATACAACTTCTTCGGCCTCATATAATCACTAGTCACTTTTCTCTTAACATATTGATGATACTTCTACTGGAACCAACTAGTTTCTATTAAAATGAACAAAACATCGGGGTCACAGGTAGTCCTGGGGCCCAAAGGGAGAGAGTTTAATATTTATTGAGCATCTACTGTTTGCTTTGTTAGGTTTTTTCCTTTATTATTTTATTAACTCACCACAATAACATGGTAACATAAATCGCATTGTCTCCATGTTGTAAAGGAGAAACAGAAGTTTATAAAGGTTAAATGACTTGTCCAAGGTCATTCAGTTAGTAAGTGAAGGAGAGAGGATTATAACTCTATTATTTCCAAACTTTTGTCCTTTCCTCTACTTGAATCATTTGCTACATGCAGGCCATTGATACAGGGTTCATGGGAAAACATTTTGAAAGTTTTTGAATTCACATTTGCTTATGTGCATTCTTTTACTTATATATTTATTTTTTTGACAGGGTCTCGCTCTGTCACCCAGGCTGGAGTGCAGTGGTGCAATCTTGGCTCACTGCAACCTCTGCCTCCTGGGTTCAAGCAATTCTCCTGCCTCAGCCTCCTGAGTAGCTGGGACTACAGGCACATGCCACCACACCTGGCTAATGTTTTAAATATTTTTTGTAGATACGGGGTTTCACCGTGTTAGACAGGATGGTCTTGATCTCCTGACCTCATGATCTGCCCACCTCAGCCTCCCAAAGTGCTGGGATTACAGGTGTGAGCCACTGCGCCTGGCCGCTTATGTATATTCTGATTTCACAGATACCAACAATAAGGCTACTCAATAAGAGTAAGTAGAATGTTTGGACAGAAAAGAAGTGATAAGGAAAACATGCAAGCACACCACCACCACAAAAAAAAAAAGAAAAGAAATAAAGAAAAAAAGAGAAAAAGAAAGGAAGAAAGAAAGAGAAAGGAAAAAAGAAAGAAAGTTAGTTTAGTGTGTCATAAACAAAAAGGAAACTATTCTTAAAGAAAACATAACTTAAGGAAAAGGATAAAATTCCTCAGTGATTCTTCATACTATAAAAAACATAAGTTAATGAATTCATTGAAAAATGAACTCAATGACAACATAACAGTGAAGAGAGGTTGCAAAACTAAAACAAATGGTGAATCATTTCTGAATATATGATAAATAGATTTTAATGTGCTGACTTAGAGAAAGGTTTGAGATAATCACAGTAATTTTTAAATGGTAGATGTGAGATTAAAGTATTAATGAAATTAGGGAGATTAAAATGTGATGGATAAAGATAGTTAAAAACAAGGGTATTTGATGTCCTTGAAGAAGACAACCAACCCCTGCCAAAATGGAACAAATAAAACTATTCAAAGATATGGTAGAAAAAAATGAAAAGAAGAAGAAAACTGAAACTAAGGAATGAAAAGGCATACCACATTCTTGGAAACAAAATGTTTAAAAATATCAAGTAACGTATGCTGATTAAATCATTGCACTTCAATGATCAAAGAAAAAGTTTTGGAGAACCAGGTGGAAAAAAGTGAGTCACATACGAAGAAAAAGATCAACTTGGCCTAAAATTTACCCTCAGCAAGATTGAATGCCACAAGAAAATAAGTAAAATAAATATTATTTGATGGTAGGTGCTGGTGGGGTGTGTGTTGCAGGAATATTGTATTATCCTTGATTACTTTTTCAAGAACAAGATAAGGGGCACATATTAATCATGAGAGAACTTAGAAAATTTAGAAATAAATTTAAAATGACCTACTTATATAAGCAATCTAGCCAAAAAGCCAACTAAAAGATAAATGGAGGAGGCTTTGTCCTCTTACTGAGCAATGGGCACTATTCTGGGGAAATAAATTTGAGCCATGAATTTTATACCCAGCCGTACTTCCTTTCAAGTATTGTGGCAACAGTCATTTTCAAGGAGGCAAGATCTCAAGCAGGACCTCAAAAAACCTTATCTGTAAGTAAAATTCCTTTTTTTTTTTTTTGAGATGGAGTCTCGCTCTGTCGCCCAGGCTGGAGTGCAGTGGCGCAATCTCGGCTCACTGCAACCTCTGCCTCCCGGGTTCATGCCATTCTCCTGCCTTAGCCTCCCGAGTAGCTGGGACTACAGGCACCCTCCACCACGCCTGCCTAATTTTTTTTGTACTTTTTAGTAGAGACGGGGTTCCACCGTGTTAGTCTGGATGGTCTCAATCTCCTGACCTCGTGATCCACCTTCCTTGGCTGCCCAAAGTGCTAGGACTACAGGCGTGAGCCACCACGCCCAGCCATCTGTAAGTATAATTTCTAAAGAAATACTTAAAATTCATCCAACTATGAGAATTACCACATTAAAGAGCACAAATACATAGGAAGCCTAGTGTTAAGTATTGAACCTATTAAAACGTGTGTGTGTGTGTGTGTGTGTGTGTGTGTGTGTGTGTGTGTGTGTAAGGCATAATGTGTATTATAAATTATGGCCCAGTAGTCAACATATAACTGATAAAAATAAACAAAACATGAGATAGAGGGAAACGAAGAGGGAGAAAATGGAAGTGATAATTTGTTCATCTTTTGTGACAAAAAGTCAATACTGTCCAAAGTTGAAATATGGAATTAACAAAAGTCACCAACACTTCTTATTGTCATAATCTTTTAAATTTATTTATCTAGTAATTTGGTTGTTGGCTTCCAGGTCTATTTTTCACCCCTGCCATTGGTCTGCTCCGTATGTCGGAGCTAATTTCTATAAGCTATATTTCTTAGGCTTCTTTACCCAGGACTTTCGGTTAAGTTTGGCCAGTGGGAATCAGTGGTGGCAGATTGATGGGCGGGGAAAAGCCAAGATATTCCTTTCTTTCTCTGCTTTGGGTGACATCTCTGGCAGTAACTGTATTTATCTGATCCCAGCTCCCAAAGAACTGCCTCCATAGTACCTGCTTCCTCCATCCAAGCAGCCCTGGCTCCCGTGCTTTGAAAAACCACTTCCTTCTTTGTCCCTGAATGGTGGTGGCTTCTTGACCTTTGTAATAATTAAATTGTGCCACTTTTTGCGATTATTATAACTAACTCCTCACATTAAATTTCCCTTATTTAACCATCTAATGGGCCACTTGGAATAGATTTTGTTTTCTTGACTATACCTTGACAGTTATATATTATCCGTAAGGAGAACTTTAAGTCATTAATATCTCTTATAGCAAACAGATAGGTGTTATCAATTTTTAAAGTTGTATTTTGGTATTTTTCTTAAATTCAATTTTTATAATGCTATCTTTAACTATCTACTTACTTATTATCTAACTCCCTATCTACACATCTATATAGATGTGGCTATAGATCTGTGTATCTTAGAGATATCAAGATCTATAGCCACATCTATAGATATACATATAACTATGCATAGAAAAGTATCTGCTAGCTTAGCTTAACTTAATGATCATTATTTTTAGATAGTAGGATATGATCTTGTTTTCACTTTCTTTTTTGAACTTTTGTTGTATTAAAGAAGTAAACATATATAATTTTCTATAAATAATAAAATACCATACATTTGTCTTAAAAATAATCTTTTTGAATGCAATTAAGAAAATATATCAATTTCAGCCACCATCAAATTAATTTAATAACCATTGCCAAGGTGACCAGACACATTAATTTCATACTTACTAGCAGGGCATTGATTTGGTGATTTTTAAATGTAAGCCTGCAGATGTTATGAAACTGATTTATGCCTTGTATGAGAGCAATTGTGCAGTTACCAGATAATTTTTCTCTATGGACCACTATTATACATCATAACAAGAGGAGACAGAAAGATGAGAGAAGCTAGAGAAAAAAGGCAATTAGCTAAAACATAACAAACTATTTGTGCATGTGTGTATGTTACTATATATAATTATATATAATTAACAATCAAACTTTTTGAACATGTAATTTATTTATGTAGCCGGAAGTTGTTTTCCTTTTTAAAAATTTAGGAAAATAACATACTTTGTCTAATTAGATGTGCGAATTGAAAATAAGTTGTCTGTAACTCTGACATACAAATACCAAACCAGATTCCTTTTAAACATTCTTTTGAGTCAGGAAAGATTGATAGAAAGGTAGAAATAATCGTGACCTTTCTGCAACAAGAAATTAAGAACTACTGTCATGTCTTAAAATATAACATGTCAGTTAACATTGCCTATTGTTATCAAATAAATCTCTACCTTTTTGATGTCCTAGTTATGGAAAAATACATAAAAATGCAACAGTGCTGTGTTTAAAAGAAAGAAATAAGAGTATAATCATTATTCAAGTATCCTATTTTATGCTAAACTGGGTAAATATACCTCTGTTTGCTCTGCTTTAAATATTCTATGCAGAAACTCTGGTGTGAGTGAAAATAACTGTTTTACAATGGCTTCTCAGAGATATAATTACATATAATAAATAATTAACACAATTATAGAATTTTTTTTTTTTTTTTTAGGTGGAATCTCACTCTTGCTGCCCAGGCTGGAGTGCAATGGCTTGATCTTGGCTCACTGCAGCCTCCACCTCCTGGGTTCAAGAGATTCTCCTGCCTCAGCTTCCCGTGTAGCTGGAATTACAGGCGCCTGCCCCCACACCTGTCTAATTTTTGTATTTTTGGTAGAGACAAACTTTCACCATATTGGCCAGGCTGGTCTCGAACTCCTGACCTCAGGTGATCCACCAGCCTTGGCCTCCCAAAGTGCTGGAATTACAGGCGAGAGCCACCTTGCCCAGTCCTAATAACTTCCAATAAATGGGAATTTATAATGTTTCGAAGCTAGGATAATATTTGAGAGTTTGTCTTCATAATCTTGTCTTCAGACTATTTCAAAGGAGAGATGTTGCTAAGTTTTAACTGAGTCCAGAAATTGCTAAGGGGAAGATTTTTTTTAGAAATCACTGACAATACTGTCATTCATTGGGTTTACAGCCAGTGATTTTTTTTTTTCTTTTGGGCTTGTTTTTTTCAAATTCTGAATACATACCATGTCAGAAAGAAAAGGACAACTTAAAATGTGTGACTTGGACAAAGTCCAAAGATTCACCTTTTGACCAAATTTTAGTAAGGCTTCTCTGAGCCTTCTTTCGGCTTGGACAACTCCCACCTCCATCTGTTTTTGGCCTACTCAGCCCAGTCTGAGCAAATAGTCCTGCTAAGTCAACCCCTACTCATGATATCAGATGAAGTTCATTATCATTCACCTTTGATGTCTTGACCTGCCTTTAGCAAGATTCCTGTTAGGCAGTTTAGCAAGAATTCCTATCCTTGATGTCTCCTGTTAGTAATTTTCCACCCACTGAGATTCTTACTATGGTTATGGCTATTGCAATACCACTATTGCAGTCTTGAATAAAGTCTGTCACTACTCATAGACGGGGCCTCACACGGTAAGAGGCCAGGCACATGGGAACTAATTCCATTAGTGAAGGCTGCGCCCTCATGACCTCCTAATACCATCACCTTATGGGTTAGGATTTCCACATATGAATTTTAGGAGAACACAAACACTCAGACCATAGCAAACAACTTTACTGTTAACTACTGTGCCCAACACAGTATTTAGAATCAGACAAAAGCAAACTGAAAACCTGTTGAGCAATAGATTAATTTTCATTTGACAAAAAATGAGAATCATAATACTACCAACCTACTCAGAGTCCCTGTGAAGATAAACAGTATATGTAAAATATTTAGGACAGTATTTGCATATGATAAATGTTCAATGAATAATATATATTACATATTGTTATGGAACCGTGATACTACTACTACTGCTAATAATAATGAGAAAAGAAGAGGAAGAAGAAGAAGAAGGAGGAGGAGGAGGAAGGAAGAGAGCAAGTGATATATTTTCTGGGGTGTGTGTGTGTGCATGTGCGTGTTTAAAATGGTTTTGTGCATGTTTGAAAGGGAAGTATAGTGGAAATTTTTAGCTTATGTCTTCCAGCATGCAGTTCCTCTCCAGGTAACAAAACCCTATTTTTACTTCAGGAAAAGTGTATTTTTTATCTGTATACAGTTGGAGCTCTGCTTAAGGTGCTCTGTTCTCCCTGTTCACCCTGATCTTGGTGTTCTGACAGGCTTGAGCTGATTGTCTGGATCCTTAGATGTTTCCTGTATCTTCGGCCCTTTTCTATTTTTATTTTAACTTTTTCCAGCTATTCTTATAAGTCTGTGAAGAATACATATCCCTTTAATAAGTATTCTTTTATATAGATTGACCAGGGATAATCTCTGTTGTTTGCAACCATATAATTCTACCTGGGTGTAGAATAAGAGTGAATAGAATTAAAACAACAAGGAGTGGAGCAGTCTTTCTAGAGCAGAAGGTAGGCTTTCCTTCAATTCATCTAGGATTACAACAGCAGGGAGGGGAGAGAACAGAATTATAAACAAGAATATGTGGAAGCAAATGGTATTATAAAAGATTTCTATGTGAAAGCACAGGTAGATAATCTTGATCTCAGTAAAGACAAATATTACACAATCATCCATTCTAAGTGAGAATAAAAGGGAGTAAGTGGGATCTTAAAGAAAAAGAGGGTACAAAATAACCACCATGAAGGGTCATCTGAAAAAAGAGAACTCATAAAGCTAAGCGTTTTTTAGACATTGGCAAGAAAACCTCATATTAAATTTAAGAGAGAGAGCACTGAGTATTCTAATATTTTTTCTCATGATAAAACCACTCAATATCAGTAAGTTTTGCCTAATCCAGGTTCTTGTTCTCTGGCAGCAAGTCATAATGATAAGTAATTTAGTTTATACAATGCAAGTTGAAATATTGGATTTTCAACCAGAGTAAAATATTTGAGACTCAAAGTGTGATAAAATCTTGGGAATTAATGGCATAGTACCACAGTGGATTCAAAGCACAACATGCCTCAAAGAAACACAGAAAATAGGTCAGTCACATCCCTGTCACATCTGTCAGAAAGATGCACAAAACAATATTTAGTACCTAATGGCTGCCTCTGTCATTGAAATATTGCGAAGACTAAAAGGAAAACTTTGAATTATTTATATGCAACACTGTGACTTCAGAAAAAAAAAATAACTTCTAGTTCCTGCAGCTAGTTTTACCTCAACTCTCTACACCATAACTGACCAACAGAACTTGGGTGATGATGAAATGTTTTATGACAAAGATAATTTGACACATATAATCTGCACTGTCACATGTGCCCAGAGGCTAGGCTACTCTATTGAATAGCACAGCTCTGCACCACATATATCTTATTAATCTAGTGGTATTCGAAAATTGTATATGCAATATCCAAGAATAGCTCAAATGGAAAGCATAGATAATAATCTAAGAACTGATAAAATAGCTAGAATTTTATTATGGTTTCAATTTGTTTGTAAAAAGTATGCTAATTTTTATTACATATGCTAGTGTTCTCATATATTTTCAGCTTAATTTTAAAAGAAAATAAAGTGTGTTTGTGGTGGTTAATATTGAGTGTCAACTTGATTGGATTGAAGGATGCAAAGTATTGTTCCTGGGTGTGTCTCTGAGGGTATTGCCAAAAGAGACAAATATTTGAGTCAGTGGACTGGGAGAGGCAGACCCACCCGCATCTGGGTGGTCACCATCTAATCAGCTGCCAGTGTGGCTAGCATAAAGCAGGCAGAAGAAAGGGGAATGAAGAGACTTGTTGCGTCTTCCGACCTTCATCTTTCTCCCGTGTTGGATGCTTCCTGCCCTAGAACATCAGACTCCAAGTTCTTTAGCTTTTGGACTCCTGGAATTACACCAGCGATGTGCCAGGGGCTCTTGGGCCTTTAGCCAAAGACTGAAGGCTGCATTGTCAGCTTTCCTACTTTTGAGGTTTGGGGACTCAGACTGGCTTCCTGCTCTTCAGTTTGCAGCTGGCCTATTGTGAGACTTCACGTGTGATCGTATGAGTTAATACTCCTAATAAACTCCTTTTCATATATACCTATATCCTATTAGTCCTGTCCCTTTAGAGAACCCTGACTAACACAATGTCTAAATTCCAAATTAATATTTTTCCACACAAGTGGGAAAGAATATGAGATTATTTTTAAAGATAAAAAGAATTACCTTAAATTACATTTTACTTAATTTACACCTAATTTTTTTTAGGAAATGGCTCATTTCTATTTTTGGACGATTTACTGATTTGAGTGACATATCCACTGAATAAATTTTGATGAAACATTGGAACATATTTTGCTTTATCACTAAGAATTTTGCTCCTCGAGTTTATAGCTTAATTTACAAATAAACTATTATCAAAACTGTTATAAAAATCAAGTAACATTTTTTTTAAGTGTGCAGTACATGTCAATGTTTAAGAAATAGTTCCAGTGTAAAATTTTAGGGAACTGGGGACAGTGGGGAATAGGAAAGAAAAATTATTCAGATATTTCTATCTTGGTCCATATAGGTAGCAATGCAAGTGCTACCTTTGAGATTTTCTTGCTGCCAGAAAGGTCCAATCAAATGAGGAAGATATCATAAGTAATTTTAGGTAGAGTAGTAAAGAACACATGTGAAAATGCAGAGGAAAGTGATTAATTCAAATTGAGATGTTCTGATGAAATTCTAGGAGGTGGACAGAAAGATATGTTTCTGACAATGTAGATATTAAATGAATTATCATGCTAAGTTTATAAAATGTAGGAATATAAAAATTAGTATCCATTAAGAGCTCTGTGTATAAAAACTACATAAGAAGTGGTTGTCCATTAACTTACCTTTTCTAAGAATTATACAAAAAGAAAAGAATAAAAGATGTAATTTCTTATGAGAGACTTCACAATGCAGAGGGAAGTAGATTATATTTATTAAGATATAGGAAACATGTTTTCTGCATATGTAATATTTTTTACACAAGTGGGGGACACTATGAGATTATTTCTTAAAGATATAATTACCTTAAATTAAATTTTACTTCATTTACACTTAATGGTTTTTTAGGAAATGATTTATTCCTATTTTTCGATTTGACTGACATATCCACTGAATTCCTATTTACTGATTTGACTGACATATCCACTGAATAAATTTTGATGAAGTGTTGAAACAATATTTTGCTTTATTACTAAGTATTTTGCTACTGGAGTTTATAACCTAAATTACAAATAAGTATATCTATTACTGTTGGTAAGTTTAGCTACAATAACAACAGAAAAAGATATAAAAGGCACGTGCACATATGGGAAAATGGTATGCAAATACACACACACACACACACACACACACACACACACAATATCTAGTGGATTTATCTCAAAGTCTACAAGATTGAACCCAGGGATGCATCTCCATAAAAATAAAATTGTACATTTTAGTCAATTGTATGGATGTGTTATCTTCAAGCAAGAAAAGTATTACCATATGTATATATCAGTTATCATGTAGGAACTACTAATATCATGAGAAAATATAGTACTTAACGTGACTTATGTGGTAGAATTTAGATATACTTTAGATTAACATATGCATGGGAAAAGATACAAGTTAAGATAGTATAAAGGCAGTATTTTGCTTATATATAGCTAGCAATATGTGTATGAGATTCAAAGAACTAAAAATTAAGTTGTATCCATAGAATATAATAACCATATTCAGACAGCTTGCTTAATGCCAAAGTAGATTACAGAATAAATTCTGCCTTAAACACATATTTTGATTTGGATAATTGTCCTCATAGCCATTTTTTCTTCTCTTACCTTTACATTTAATACTGACTACATTAATTGCCAGACTTGAAAGCCTGCAACTAGTTTAACATTTTAATTTCCCCAAATGAATCATGCGAACACTAATTTCAAAGGATGTTCGACAACTTGCAAAATGGGCATTTAAAAATTAAATAGCTTTTTTTTTTTTTTTACTGACGAACTAGTTAGAACTTTTAATGTGTTAGTATACGCCACTTATTTCTATTTGGGAAATATTTTAATGGTATTTTAAAAGATACTATTGAGGGCTTATTGTTTTTTGGGATGAATAAAATAAATAGGGACCTAAGTATCATGGATTTATAGACTAATGGGGAAGACAGATATGAAATAAACACACAAACTATATGTAAAAGTAGACAAACATGTGTAGAAGTAAAAGACACATAGAGAGAAGATAAGATATTTCTCACCAATAAGGCTACATCACTATTTTTTTCACAGCATCTCAGGGCACTGGTATTATTAGGGCCAGATTTGGGAAAATTTTGATTATGAATTTCCTAACCTTGTCATTTGTCTTTATGTGATATATTTGCTTTTGCAACTAATAAGTAACACCTTCTTAAATGTTTCCTTTTGCTTGAGGCAGTAATTTCTGTGTTCTGATTACTCTCATATTCTACGGTTCCCATTAAATAATTGTAACAATAAACCTAAGAACTTCGAAATGAAAAGTATTTTTACTTTTTGGTTTCTAGTCATCATACAATGGCATGTTACTAAATTTATGATGACCTCCAGCAATAAATATAATGCATTTGTGTAATTTTGTTAGAATATGTTAATTCAATAATAAATGATAACTGAATTATATTAAATCATATTTTCCTGGGGCCATTTGCAAGAGTTGAAATTACTGACTCTCTAGTTTTTTAGTGAATATATACATTTATTAATTAAAATGAAGTTGTTATGTTTCAGCTTATTTTAATATCATAAATAGCCTAGTTTACATATAAAACACATTTTTGTAGATTGGGGTATTTTTCAAATTTAGACTTTTGTAAAGCTTTTTAGTTAAATTAATGGCAGTGAATTTTCACTGCATTGGCTTAATTGTACTCCTAATGTGTCTGTCAGTCTGGAAGAAATTACCAAGCCAGTTCAGCAATATAAATAATAACATTTAAAGTGAAATATGAATGCCTATTAAAATATATCTAATAAAATAAATTATTTGGACTTTGTGTCCTAATTTATTTTTCTATATCATAAATCTTCAAGCAATAGTGTTCTAATTTTAAAAAAGTATAGTTAATTTTCCTATGGTACATATATTTTGCTTTTGAGTCATTATCTTATCATTATGTATATTATTCCAGGAAACCAAAATGATTATGTGAGAAATAATATACTTCTACTGAGTATGTGTGACTAATACAGAGTGCAGAATGCAAGTAAACTTTTTGATCCCAAATTTCCAATTATGTATGTTACTTGTCAAATCTCTTCATATTTTAATTGGTGAAGTAGTTTTTGGTGAAGCCATGAAGACGATTCACCATTGTGATTCAGTGTTGAGTGTGAGTGAGTGTTGTCTACATACAGTTCTAGCTACATCTTTATGTTCCTAGAATAAAGACCTAGCTAAAGAGGACTATTTAAACTACTGTAAATCAGAGACAAGTTCTACCCTACTCTCTTTCAGGACTACATGAAACCACTTATTTAAAGGTTCACTACCACATTAAACATGGCAAATATGTAAATTTAAATCGAGGAAATATAGTTAGCATTTTCTAGAATTTGTTTATAATTAACTTTATTAGTCTTACTTCACTAATAAAACAAGATTCTCTAAACTGCTGGGAGACTATGTGGGCAATAGAGAATGAAAAAAGAGGCATGACACCATTATAAATGTGCATAATAAATACAATAAATTTTATATATCAATGTATAATGTGTTATACTTACTCATCCTTTCAATTAAAGACTGCAAATGTCTACCTCAATACATATGATATATTCATCAAATGAATTACGTTTTTCTTAATCATTTTGTCATTCATGCATTTAATTCTTCACTCAATTGGTGACTTACTGTAACTTCTACAGTGTAAGACTCTGATTACAATAAGAAATTAACAAATGCGTAAGATAAACACTTTTATTATAGGATTTGTTCTCTTGCAAAAACTGTTAACAAATTATTCCAGGTTCCAACAATGGAATACAAAATTATAAAATTTTAGTTGTTTGTTTTGTAAAGCTATAAAAAGCAATTTTGTCCATCATAACTATGAGGCGTAAAACTAAGTGGATTAGCAGAATTTAATAAATAATCAGTTTTGACAATGGAAATGTAACCAGCACCTTAAGTTATACATTTTCTAAGTGCTTATTTTTATATCAAGTAACATTTTACTTATTTGATTTATTACATTTCACAAAATTCTGCTTATTAACTTGTTATTGCATAAACAATATACTAAATTCTTTATCAAGTTCTCTTTTTCTATCTATAGGTATTAAAATAAAGGGAAAGCAAGTACAAATGCTGTGATAATAATTTAAAGGCTGCCACTAAAATGATAAAAGCCAGAAGAGATAAAAACCTCATATTAAACTGCTTTTTTTCCTGAGGTATTTGAAAATGATGTTTATCTGTCAAGAACCTTGGAAAGTACAAAATCTTACATGCCAAATATTCAGTTATTCTTAGTTATTATACAGTGAGAAAAAGACTAATAATTCTATCTTTGAAAGTATAAATCAAAACTATTTTTTAAAAGAAAATTTTAAAAAGTTTATTTTTCCAGTATAGACATCTAAAACAATACTGGGTTACACATTGAATTCTTAACATTCTGTTTAACTCATAGTACAGTAAGTATAATGCCATAATCATGTGAGAATTAAAATGAAAATACTCTTCTATTGAATTGAATTCTCTTATTACTCTCATACACTATCAAAATTAAACTATCAAGATTGTTAAAACTATAAAATTATCAAGATCAATAGCAATTCCAAATTTCTTGATCTACAAAAAGTGTTGTAATAGAGATAAAGATTCAAATGGTAAATGGAATTTCTTTACTTTCCCCTAGATTGGCAAGAATTCTATTTGATTGATAGTGACTACCTGACTTGTTGAATTGAGAAAGATTCTGAGACCATGTTGGAACTCAGCGATTGCTGATTAGTTTCTGCCAGCTCCACTGGGATGAAAGATTAGGGACATGTACAGCATATATTTACCACAGGCTGCCTCTAACTTTTCATTAGGAATATTTATTTCTCTGTGTAGATTGTCAGTTGGTCAAACCAGTAATAGAAAATGTCTCTACTTAGCTGTCTTTATGATTTACATCATAAGTAAAGACTATTCTACACCATTATGTTAGTTGATGGTATGGTTCTGCTACAGTTCTGTTACTGGGCAGGGACAGGGTTTCAGAATAACATAGGTGGATGTGATTATTTTAATTTTTAGCTGGCATATGGTTCTTTTATTGAAGAAAGAAATCCCTCCTGCTGATTTGGTTATTTTTCATGTTTATAAGGTATAAGTATAGGCTCATATGGTAGATCCATATGAAGCAGTCAATTGAAAATAACTTATAAAACATGATTTATTTATATTAGTTCCATATTTTCCTTTTTATATAAAATGCGCTCTATATATTATGCCAGAGTGATCACATTTTATCATGTACATTTTGCAAAGATTATGGTTATCCTTTCTTCTTTGCTTTTTAGTTTAAAATGAAATTTATTACTTTTGGCTGAAAAAGCACTTATAATGGGAATGCCATATGTGCCAGCAAAGATAGTTTACATTTTTGCTTGTGCTGGCCTTGGCTGACTGTCATCTCTGTAGACTCACTTTCTCACTCTTGCTGAATTTTGTAGTCTCCAACTCGGGATCTTAGAGTGTGGCCGTGCGAGGAATTTCAGAGGCTGGCACCTTTCATCGTGACTTCATGTATGTCTCTCTGCCTTTCACAACTCAGGCGGTGTTCTTAATATCTTTTTTTTTAATTTCAAAAATAATTTAAACCCATATAGAGAGCAAAAATAGTGGAGTTCCTCTTCATACTGCCGCTATCACCTATAACCAGCTTCTTTTCATTTTTCAGAGGTAATTACTTATAACAATTAGGTATGTATCCTTTTAAGAAGAAAAGATTGTTAAAAACTCTCAGTTATATTATACATATTGTTCAGTAATTTATTTACTCATCTAATTACATATCTTGAAAATATTTCAATCTTTGATAATCTATATCTAACTTTGTCTTTCTAATAGCTGTATATTATTCTGTTATGTGGATAGATCATCATATATACTATATATGTTATTACACAAATCATAATATATATATTTAGAATATATATAGATCATGCTCATTTTAAGAGCATTTAGGTTTCTGTTTATTTATATTAAAATGCTGCTATATGCATTCTTTTTCAGACATCATTTTATTATTTTTATTTGACAACTAAAAATCATATATATTGATAGTATACGTGTTCATCCATTTGTATTGCTATAAAGGAATACCCGAGGGTTTGTAATTTATAAAGAAAAGAGGTTTATTTTGCTCAGAGTTTTGTGTGTTATACACAAAGCATAGTGTTGGCATCTGCTTCTGGTGAGGGCCTAAGGAAGCTTACAATCGTGATGGACGGCGAAGGGAAGCCAGCAGGTCACGTGGTGAGAGAGGGAGCAAGAGAAAGAGGCAGGAGTTGCCAGGCTCTTTTAAACAACCAGATCTCGTGTGAACTCAGAGCAAGAACTCACTCATTACTGCAAGGACTGCACCAAGCCATTCATAAGGGATCTGCCCCCGTGACCCGAACACCTCCCTCTAGGCCCCACCTCCACCACAAGGTCACATTTCTACAAGAGATTTGGCGGGGTCGGGGCGGGGGCGTGGATCAAAACATTCTAACTATATCACTGTACAACGGGATGTTTTGACACAGGTATACATTGTGGAATGGCTAAATCAAGCTACTTAATATATGCATTACTTCACATACTTATCATTGTTTTGTGGTGGGAACACTTAACAATCTACTTGCTTAGCAATTGTCAAATATACAATGTATCTTTTTTTACTACAGTTAGCATAATGTACAATAGATATCTTGAACTGATTTGTCCTAACTGAAATTTTGTGTTTGTTGACCAACACTTCCTTAATCCCCCATGCCCCAGCCTCTGGTAACTACCATTTTACTATCTGTTTCTACTATTTCAACTTTTTCACGTACCATATATAAGGGAGGTCATGCAGTGTTTGTCTTTCTGTTCCTGGGTTATTTCACTTAACACAATGTCCTCCAAGTTCATCCATGTCATAGCAAATAATGAAATTGCCCTGATTTTAAAAGCTGAATAGTATTCCTTGGTGAATACATACCACATTTTCTTTATCCACTCATCTTATATTTAATTTATATTTAATTTATTTAAGCTTATCTTTAATCCACCTGGGATTTATTTTTGGCTGTAGTGGGTACAAATGGAGATATTAAATAGTTTTCCACTGGATTGCAAAGCTAACTTCTTTTTTTAACATTTTAACTTTTATTTTAGGTTGAGGGGTACATGTACAAGTTTGTCATATAGGTAAATTTGTGACTCAGGGATTTGGTGTACAGATTATTTTGTCACCCAGGTACTAAGCATATTACCTAACTATTTGGTTCTTTTTTTTGATTCTCTCCTTCCTCATTGCCTCCTCCCTCAAGTAGGCCCCAGTTTTTGTTGTTCCCCTCTTTCTCTCCATGGGTTCACATTATTTGGTTTCCACTTATAAGTGAGAACATACGGTATTTGGTTTTCTGTTCCTGGGTTGTTTGCTAAGGACTAACTTTTTAAATACTAAAATTCACATCCAAATGTTTCTAGACTCTTCCTTCTGTTTGACTATTTCTTCACTAAAACCATTCTGTTTTCATTTTTGAATGCTTATAATGTGACTTGATATCTAGTAAGAAAATATTCCTTGCACTATTTTTTACCAGACACTTTTTAGTTACTCTATCTATTTTTCGACTCCAGGTGGACTTTAGAATTTGCATATGAAATTCCATCTAAAATTGTAATGGCTTTCTCATTGGATGTTGTTGAATTTTTATCTGAGTTTGTGGCATTTTTAAAATTTGTAAGTCTTCCCATCTAGGAAAATTTTCTCTCTCTCCTTTTATTCAGAGATTTTTATCTTCTTTGTGTTGTGCATTTATTTTGTCCTTTATGTTATGTTATTTATTCCTTATAGTTTCTGAACATTTCTTGTTAAATTTTTTCCCAGCTATTTTAAGATTTTGGTGCTATTTTGAAGTACCTTTTGTTTCTAAAGTACTTAAAGAGCCCTAAAAAAGAGTCAGTTACTTCTGCCAGTCATTATTTATAATTAATTATTTTGCCCTACTGTATATAAAGTATTTTATTTGAGAAAACTAATTATACACATATATTTTGGTGCTGGTTTATTAAGCTTCAGCTATTTAAGGGTTAATTTAAATCTTGCCTCATATAACTAAACTTCTAACATTTCAGAAGAAAATGTTCTATATTTCTCATTCCTGGAAAAGGCAATCCCCCCTTTCTTCCAATTTCAGTATTTTTAGTAACAAGCACAGAAAATATATTCAAGTATTTTTAGTTTTTCTCTTTAGATTCAATTTGTATGCAATGTGAAATATGGAACTAGATTTGAGTTCTTGAATTAACAGAGCATTTTAGTTTATTTTTACCCTAAGACACTTCTTCCCATGTTCAGCCTCTAAATTTCTGGCAGTCAAGTTATGAAACACAAATTTGCATAGCTATTTTGGACATCATTAATTATAGTATTGATTTAGTTCTACATCTTTCATGATGGCTTATTCATTTCAGAAAGTGGGAATGCAAACAAAAGGGCAAACAATTTTTTAAAGTCATATGGGTTAACCATATTTTTAGTATAATACTTTGTTTATTGTGGCATATGGTTTTTGGACGTTCTTCTCTCTCATCTATGACACTAAGTTTTAAGCAACTTGGTTATAGCTGGCCTTCATTCCAATTTCTATTTATGCTGGTAGTGCTTACTAACACTTCCGTCATCTTGCTGGCTTTCCCTGGCTCTGCTGCTGAAGAGTAAGTTAAAAAAAAAAAAAAAAGAATCAGAAATAAAATCAAATAAAGAACTCATGTTGAAAAATAAGCCTGACTTGCCAGAAACATCGACATTTCCATGCAGTATCTCACAATAAGAAGCTGTAGGCATGGAAAGAGTCACAGACAAATAATTACTTTCTTTGTTAACAGTTGTCCTGGGAAATGTAAACAATAAATTTTCTCTTGTAATGTGATATTTAGTAATCTAGCATCTTTCATTTTTACGTCGTTAAGTCTCCTTTCTTTCTGTAGGGTTTGGTTTAAACCTTGAAGACCTGTGACTCTTTTTGCGAGATTGTTTTCAGGTACTGAGAACTGCTTTGCCAGCACCTGTGAAGAACTAGAAGTGTGTAGGGTTTTCAATTTATGTCTTCCCCAATTCTCTGGGGTGCTTGTAACCAGTGAAGAAAACTTCAGCTCCCTTTCCTCAAATCAGGACAAATTGAAGGAAAACTTACACTCCAGGGATTCCCTGAATGTTCTGTTAAAGTTTCCCTCTGTGATACTTTGCTTGAAAGCTCACCCTGGCTGGGATTTCTCCCTTTCTCTACTCAGCTGCTCACATGCTCTTGCTGATTTCCTCAAGAGCAGTTCCTTATTAAACCACTTATTATTAAACCGCTTCCTTATTAAACCACTATGCATCTCTGTCTCAAGGCCTGTCTTCTAGGCAAGGTGACCTAAGACATGGCAAACAAAAGCATTTTGAATATCATTTTATATTTTCCGCAGGTTTTCAAGTTTCCCCATCAAATACATTGGCTCTTTATGTGCTTTTCTTTAGCCCTTTTTAAGTTCTTTATCTTACTGTAAAAATTGCCTTTTTCAATAATAACCCCCACATTCCTATCTGGTGTCTCCCTTTGTTTTTCATTAGTTTTGCTTTCTCAGTCCTACCTTACAACTCTTGGCTTCCTGCATTTGCCGTCAATTTCTGAAGGGGCCTGAGAGAATTCAACATGGCAAGATTCGACTTGAGGTTTAAACTCACTTAGCCTACAAAGAGTTATTTGAAAGTATAATCTCAGGCATTAGAAGAAGAAAAAACAGGAGAATACATAGCTACCATTTACTGAGTGCTTGCCATATACAAGGCACTCTGCCAGTATTTTTCTATAATACTTCATTTAAATATCATGACACCTATATGAAATATGCTACTATTGTCAGCATTTTATATGTAAAGAAATTAAAGCACAGAAAGATTATTTTTTCCTGCGTTTAATCAACTAACAAATATAGGAGATAGAATTTGAGCTAATGTTTCTCTGACCCTAATTCATCCAATTCATTGTCTTAACCACTATGTGGCATTGGCTCACAGAAATAAGACTCTTAGGAGCAAGTGAGACTTTTGTTTCTGAAAATATGGTCCCAGTGTTAGTAGCATTTAAATCTTCTGGGAATTGATTAGAATTGCAGAATTTTGGACTTCACTCTAGATCTCCTGAATTAGAATCTGAATTTTAACAAACTCCTCAGGCAATCATATTTACATTCGTTTGAGAGGCACTAGGTCAATTAAGCCATTGACCTAGATAGAAATTAAATTGACAGTTCATTCCACAAAATTTTACTGAAATTTACTCTGGGCAAACTTTGAATTAAGTATGAGGAATAAAATTGATACCCACTTTTAAAGTGTTTATAGCTAAGTTAGAATCCAAATGAGTCAACCAAATGAAATAGGTCAAAATTCTCAATTGTCATTGTACAAACTATTGTAAAGTATGCAATCAGTCACATAGTCGATGAAGAGGTCTCCTATCTAGAAAAGTTGAATCTTGTTGTGCATGTGTGTATATATATATGTATATTTATAACATATTTTAAAACAGCATCTGACCTTGGACTGTAGACCAAAATTACTCATGTTTTTCAGAAGAATTTAGCATTTTAGCATTTGTTTACAATGTGAGACAGAAGAGCATTCTGTTTTATTTTGTTTATAATTGATAAAAATGTACTTGGCTGACCAGGTATGCACCACAGTTTATTAAGCAGTGGGGAAGCTTGTTTTCACCTTGATATACCAGCTTAAAATGAAAACTCAATATCCATTTCAAATGGAAAATAGTATTAAAAATAATAGGAATTCAATAGAACATTTCTTTTTTTTTTTTAAGAAGTGATGGAGTCTTGGTTATTTCTGTACTTGCTTTGCTAACTCCCTTGTGATTTAAATAGAATACCTGACACTTCTAAAACTATCTTTAACAAACTAGGTCAAGGATTCATGCAAATATTATCATGTTAAGCAGGAATATATATATCTTGGCACAGCAAGACCATTACTTTCCATTTTGTAGTCCAAGTTTTGAGCTGCCAGATATCCATATAACTTCCAGATTACTAATGGAGCAATGAAAAAAACCTCTATTCCCCACTCCTCAGTCTAGGACCCAAGGTTAAGTGTTTGGTGATATGATCCTCAAGAACTCAAGAACAACTAAATATTTCCTTGTCTATGTTCTAAGAAGTTCCACAGAAAACTGCACATTCAAACAATAGCAACATAGGTATTGTTTTAATTAGCTTGTCCAGTGCCTGGTATAATTGTGGTATTCTGATAAAGCTCTGTTGGGAACTCAGCTTAGATTTGAGATCTATATAAAGTCCCCATCTTTCATTTTAGCTCACATTGAACACTTACCCTTAGTTGTTCTCTGAGCTGGAGAAAATGACAGTACCATAGCATGCAGGGAAGAAATGAGAAGCAAAGAATGAGATGGTTGGGTCTGCTCTAAAGAAAGAAGACTTAGTTTATCCATACAGTAGTATAGCATGCACATGGGTGCCAGTAAGTAGTAAATAAGGCCCAACTTGTGTCTGTAGTCTAGATATTCAAATATCTGTGTGTATATATTTCCCTTTGGAAAGACAAATTTTTTCTGTTATGAGAGGAGAGCTGAGAGCGCCTTCCTTACACAAAGTCTACAACACATTTTTTCAAGTAGAATTTTTGACATGTCAGTCTGAAATTTGAACAACTCCATGAAAATTTAGGACTGAGTTGAAGATATTGAATAGGAATTTAACTGAGAGACTTATAAAGTGATCTTTCTCACAATTTAATAGCAGAAAAGGAAAAAATAATTTAATGAAAATATTTTTTCTACACTTAAAATAATAAACATCTACCAGTTTGGGCATTTAATCTCTGCTTTCATCCATAAAAAGTTCAGGAATATTGAATTTTGTTGGAAGTAACAAGTTAAATTAGCACTTCCATCTTTCATCTTAGCCCAAATTAGAAACTTAACTCTAGCTGGTCTTTGAACAGAAAGAGATTTGATACAGCCTGTTGGGTACTTGTAAAATCACTAGAAAGGCTGGAGGAGCCAAACTTCAGCCTTGGTGCTCTAGGAAAGACTCCAAGAATAAACTGGAAAACTAGCTTATGAAGTGGTGGCTGTCTTCTACAATCAGGAAGCTGAGGAACCAGAACATGACATACTAATTACTGGCTCTAGTATTATATTATCTTATTCATAATCCAATCGGAAAGCTGTTACGAGTACCACATCATTGTCTCCAGGAAATTTACTGCTTATCAATATTATGGAAATCAAGAAGAACCTGCAAGAAATGTTGGTTTCAGATCCGTAATCCACTGGCTGGGTCTTAACAGTAAAATGAATGCCTCAGATCTTTACTATCTTTCAGGGTTCACTTGACTGGCAGAACTAATATTACATCTAGAACTCTGGCTGTAAGGAAGTCTGAGAAATTTCATTTTTACCTTTGCAAACTCTGTCTACTGAAAGCACTATAAAAGAAAGCTGAAAAAGATGTGGAATGAGTGAATATAGAGAATAGGACACACTCCACTCTAGTTTCAAAGAACCCTGCTACAAAACCAAGAATGGCTTAATGATTACAAAATTTCACGTTTCTTATTTTCTTATTTATTATAAAGGAAGTTAGGATGTCAAATTATTAAGCTCAATTTCATATACCTGGCAAATAAGTAGGAGGAGAACTTTCAGTACAAAAATGAAAGCTGCAGAAAAAGTCGGTGACAAAGTCATAGAAACCAAGAATAGAAAATATTTCAATTTCTAAGTATACTGCTTCCTTAGTCATTATGGAAAAACTTATGAATAATTAAAAAAAGTATCTTCTATTCATTATACTTTCCATGATAAGTTCTGGGAATTTTAGAACATCCTAATTTTTCTTGATTTAATTATTTCTGTAATAACTATTTGGGCAGGAATTCCAATTTTACTAATGACTGGCAAGGTTGGATAATTCAGAGTAATATTTTGAAACACAAATCTGAACCATGCATCTGTTTTGTCAACTAAGAAGATACAATATTAGGCTGATCAAAACCTTACTTTACAATTCAGTAATATATAATGTAGCTCTGAATAACAAAATCAAATGCATTAATAAAAGTATTAATATTCTCATTTTTCCCATTAAGATTTTTTTTTGATTAAAAATTTTTTGTACCATACACAAGCTATTTAAGGAAGTAAAACAATGGATTTACAACTCATTTGGTTCCCCTTGGATAAAATGACATTAATTTTCTGTTTGAAAAATTAAAGTGCTCTTATAGCTATACAAATCAATCTGTCATTCCTCAACCTCTTAGAGAACCTATTCCATATTTTCTATAACTTTATATTCATTATACGCTTAATACAATGCTAAGGCAAGGCATCTTACTTCCAAAATAATGTAACTTAAATATTATCAACTCACACAGTCAGGTAGTTACCCATGGACTGTGTATGAGGTTTCAAGATTCAGACCTAGAGAATCAGACTGGTTACATGGAAAAAAACTATGTAAAAGGCGAACACAAAACCATGGGTGGATCAAAAGGAAGTAAGCATACTTTATGCAGCCAGCTTTTGGCATGGCCAGCTCTTTCTTTTCTTCTTTCAAAATATTTTTTAATAACTTGTAACTTTTAATATTTGTGGGTATATAGTAGGTGTATATGTTTATGGGGTTCATAAGATATTATGTTACAGGCATACAATGTGTAATTATCATATCAGGGTAAATGGAATATCTATCAACTCAAGCATTTATCCTTTATGTTACAAACAATTCAATTATAGTTTTAGTTATTTTAAAGTGCACAATAAATTAATGTTGACTATAGTCACACTGTTGTGCTTTCCAATACTAGATGTTATTAATTCTATGTAACTACATTTTTGTACCCATTGTCTGGCTCTTTCTTGACATTTGGTCTCAGCCCTGTCTTCACCTTAACTGGCGTTTCTGGAAATCAGATACCCGTAGCCCTTGAGCAGTTCCTTTCTATCACATTATTCTGTTTTGTTTTGTTTTTCACTTAACACATAAGCAAGTATTCATTTATTGCTTTAGTTGAATGTCTCCTAACTCCTTCCACTAGGATGTTATCTCCCCAAGAACAGAGACAGCTTGTCTTTCTTGTTCTCCATTTGTCTCTCCAGGGCTTAAAACTAGTAATTCAATAAATATTCCTTAACTGAATGAATAAATAAATCCTTAGCCAGATGCTCTCTCTTTCTCTCTCAAAACGTATACATATGCCCCAGTACATGAATTATAATATGTAGTTCCTGGGATTATCTCCAGTTAGGCCTCAATGGAAAATTCCATCAGGGTGTTTCAATACCACCGTATATCCTTCAGCTTATTGAATCTACTTAAACTAGTCTATAAAATCTTAAAACTAATAACTTGACACTTCTAGTTAGAGCCAATGTTACAAGTAAAATGTGATTCATGATTAGATGCTCTGCGAGAGTTCATGTCACAGCTGTTATTTATTGGATATTGCTAATGAATCGGGTCTTCATATCAAATCACCCTAGGTCCATTTTACAGAACATATATTTATACAGAAAATAATAGCAACATTATAGACCTTGGCATAAGCCCTTGGAAAATTCTCTCCCAGGGTTATACTTTTCTCATAACAGTCATTATTTTTCCTGCCAATATTTCTGGCCAAGGCAATGAACATTCCACCATACCCAGTGTTGACTTTCCATTGTTGAGTTTGGGTTCCAGATCCATGACTTTGCTCTCTATCCATCTCCAGGGTTTGCCCTTATTTTTGTAATCCTTTTATTAAGTGCCCAATAATGTATTTGCATTTTTCAGGTTATGAGGTATTTTATTAGATTTTTTTTTTCTGATTGGAGGTTGATTTGGTAAGTGTGGTGGTGTCATTGAATCTTTGATGATAGCAATTTTGTATTGCCGAGAGTCATCAATTTGAACATTGACTTCCATTTAAAGTACCATAGGTGCAGAAGGAAATGTTTTGTAGACTTCCATGAAAGTAATTTTTTATTATACCTTAGAAAAAGAGCAACTGATAGGTTGTTCAGCTAATTTCTTAGAAAAACAGAAAGCAGGAGAAAAATCCGATCAATAAAAATTCTGTAACTATGTATTCAAAACAATTGACATTTTATATGTTACTGAATTATTTCAAAGATCTGGATTCACTTATAAATAAAAAAAACTATTCTTAGTGTTTATTCACTCAAAATCACTCACATTATTAAAACATTTTATATAATTCAAAAACATCCTTAAAAATCTACTTATAAAACAGGCCATCATTCTCCTTATATTGTGAGACTATAAGAATCATGACATGTCTGAGTCCTCTATCTAAAAATTACATATTGCCTGTGCAGGTTTGGATTAGAAAGTAGGAAAGATATCTACTAGGAGTTGAGATTTGGGATCATTATTTATTTATTTATTTATTTATTTATTTATTTATTTACTTATTTTTACAGCTTCAATTCTGTACTTGGCTAAATCTGGCTTTAAATTGCAGTACTGATAACCACATTTTGGCCAAGTTATTTAACTCAGTTTCCTCATGTGAAAGTGCCAAAAACTATATTACCTACTTCATAAGATTAAATGAGGGACTATTAGCATGGTAACTGAAACAAAGCAAATTATTTCTAATATTAGATGTTGCTGTTGGTTTTATAATTCTTTGTATCCAGAGAAAGTTGTTCCTAAATTATCCTCTTTTGTGAAAATGCAAAAATGAAAATCTTTATGATGTACTAGAAGATCTTTGAATTGGTGCTAAATATTTGAACCATGGACTAACATTAGCAGCTTAAGGTTTATCTGTTAGTTCAAACTAGTGACCTGTGAACCATCTCTCCCTACAGATTTGTTTTGTTTGTCTTAGACCTATTTTGAGTCACTCATTTTTATTACCTACCAGTTTCCTTCAGGCATTTGAGTTTTGAGTTTTGATCCCCTGGTATATGCTATTTAAAAGAACAAACACCTTTCTACTCAAAATTACCCTCTTATCTACTATGAAAAATAAATTGTCTTTTATTTCTTCATTCAGAAAACATTCAATGAGCATGTGATATGTTCAGTACAGCATATTGTAAACTGGATGTTCAATGATATAATTTCCCTCTTCATGAAGCTCATAATCTGCAATGCATGTGAAAACCCACTAGGATACCCTAGACTAAGTTGTGCAGCAGACTCAAAGAATTTTGAGCTATACTATGATTGTTTTTTGTTGTGTTGTGTTTTTGATTTTGTTTGAGGCAGAGTCTCCCTCTGTTTCCCAGGCTGGGGTGCAGATCTTGGCTCACTGCAAACTCTGCCTCCTGGGTTTAAGTGATTGTCCTGTCTCAGTCACCCAAGTAGCTGAGAGTACAGGCATGCACGAACACACCTGGCTAATTTTTGTATTTTCAGTAGAGACAGGGTTTCACCATGTTAGTCAGACTGGTCTCGAACTCCTGGCCTCAAGTGATCCACCTGCCTTGGCCTCCCAAAGTACTAGGATTACAGGTATCCCAGTATTGAGCTATCATGCCCGGCCCAATGGTTGTTGTTTAATGCCATAGTTTAAAGTAGCTTTCTGCATAATAGAGATAAATCACACAGAAATGGAAACTAGAAATGAAGTGTTGCCATAAGAAAAGTTAAAACCTACTGCATTGACTTTTTGATTGGGTGGATGGGTAGAGACTGGAAATGCAGTGTAGTGACACAGCAAAGTATGGAAAAATAGTGATCAGACTATCCCAGAGGCTGTACATGTGTGAGGAAATCGTTACTGTTGTCTTTTATAACAAACTGAAAGAACGTTGATTTGAAAGGTAGAAAATGTACTTAATAAAAGTTTGGACTTTGCAAAGGCAAAAATTTAAAAGTGTCATTGCTTCTTTTCATTGCTTATGATCAAGTACAAGAATAGGGAGCTGAACTAAAGAAGAAACTGCTTAGTTTGTAGTCAGAATTTATTACAGGAAATAGAGAACAGGACTTGCTGGATTGGAAAAAAATGTTTATCTTCACCAATCACTTAGTTACAAAAAGATTCTCTAAATGAAATGAGGCCTGGCAACAAAGATCAAATAAGATGTGGCTATAAAGTCATTTATTATTATCGTTGAGATATTTAAGATTATGTTCAAAAGACCTTCTTAGCCAGATGAGAAGACTTCTAAGAATATGAAGGGTATTGTCTTGCAGCCTCCTGAAATGCCAAAAGCACAAAGAGCATGTCACAGAAAGAAGGACAGATGTGGCTTTGGGACATAGAGCAGATGTAGAAAACATAGGAAGTTCACAACGTTTTAAAGAGAGGTGTATCAGCACCATATTGAATTAAAAGTAACTGAGATTGCTTAAATTGCAAAAGGCCTTCAGACCTTCAAATTTTAATTGTAGGGAAACAGAATAAGAAAGTAACACAGATGCAAATGGTATCTATTTTTTATGGAGAAGAAAGGACTTCTCAGAGGACAAAAAGCCCACAGTTCAGAGTCAAGAGATGTGGAGAAGAATGGACTAGAGAAACATTCAGAGGAAGTGGTAAGAGGCAATGTACTGAGGAGACACTCAGTAGGAACCAAGCGACTCCTAGTCAAAGAATATTTCCAGGCCTGCCTGTAGGGCAACCTGTCAACTTATGCTCTACAAGACTTCAGAATGATAATGAAGCAGTAATACTATGTGCCTCCCACTGGAATAGGAATACTGATTTCCATTTTCTACCATTGTAACTTAGGTTTGTGCGGATCAGACAAATTGTAATTTTTAGTTCATGTTCATCAAGAGGATCCACTCCTAAGGAGTTACACCACACATTGTATAGGTTAGGAGACTTTGAACGTCAAGGCTGATGCCACAGTAGGATGGCATTTTGGGGATTCTTGAATGGGATTGACATATTTTATATACAATAAAAGAATATAGAATGTTTGTGGCCAGACTGTATCATGTGATAGACTGGGAAAACAACCATACATTCTTTTCCTCCTTGAATTTATGCCCCCCTGCCATGTAACTTTGAGGGTCCTCTCTCTGACTCTGGGCTTAGCCATGTGACTTGCTTCAGCTGATAGTAAATTAGCCACTATAATGTAAGAAGAGTGGAATTTGGGAACTCTGTGACCACCACTACATAAGTAACTCACTGCACATGGTTAGAGAACAATATGGAAAGAAGGTCCACTTGTGCCAGCTGTCCCAACCAAGGTCTGGGTCATATAAATAAGGCCATTTCAATCTTCTATCCACCATCTGACCTCTAGCTGACTACGGTAAAAGAGCCTAGACCTGCCTAGACCAAAGGGACCACCCAGCTGATACCAGCCCAAATTGCTGAATAACAGAATCATGTAATAAATGGTTTTGTTTTAAGCCAGTAAATTTTGGGTACTTGTTAATATTGCCAATGTATCCAGCCACATTATCAACAAAATTTAATGGTGTGATGAAGATATTCCAAACGAGTGAGAAGACAATTTTTTGTCCTTCTTAGGATGCTACTGAAAGATGTACTTCAGAAGAATAAGGAAATACACCAAGAGTTAGTTAAGTGTTAAGAAATTATTGGGAACACGGCCGGGTGCGGTAGCTCACGCCTGTAATCCCAGCACTTTGGGAGGCCAAGGCGGGCAGATCACGAGGTCAGGAGATCGAGACCATCCCAGCTAACATGGTGAAGCCCTATCTCTACTAAAAATACAAAAAAAAATTAGCCAGGCATGGTGGTGGGCGCCTGTAGTCCCAGCTATGCGGGAGGCTGAGGCAGGAGAATGGAGTGAACCTGGGAGGTGGAGCTTGCAGTGAGCCGAGATCTCGCCACTGCACTCCAGCCTGTGCAACAGAGCAAGACTCCGTCTCAGGAAAAAAAAAAAAAAAAAAGAAAAAAAGAAATTATTGGGAACACATTGTTTTTAACTTAAAATAATAAAACCACATGGTTCCTACATGGAACGTGTTAAATATATCTTGATATAGCCCTAAAATAGAATAAAACAGAGTAGGGAATACAAAACCTTAACAAAGAATGAGGTCAACCTGTTTGTGCTGATATAGGTGATCTCTCTAATAACTTACTAGTAAAAAAAAGCATGACTTAACATTCTATATGATTCTTTCCAACTAAAGGCATCTATGTATATGCTAAAATATGCATTTTTTGGAAAGATATGTAAGAAGCTATTAGTATGAACAATGTTACTTTCAGGAAAAAGTACTTGGTTTTGGGAAATAGAAGCTTTAAGATGTATATGTATTTTACAGTTCATAGATTAGAAAATATTATTTCAAAGCAGTTCCATCCAAAGCGCCTATGTTAAATGAGTGGGGACTGGGGTGAGTCCTTGAGTGTTTAGCCCTAACCTATCCTGTTTCTCTCTCCTGATCCCACATATAAGTCCTAGTCATAAATTATAGAATGAAAAGCATGAAAACTTTTGTGTCCTATTATCTCAACTTCTTCATTAATTTAACAAAGTTCTGCTTATGACATTGAAGATAAGCAATGCTAATTATATAATGAAATATACGCTCATGATAACCATAACTGATTGTTTATTTGCTATGGATTTGAGGACACAGTCTAGTTACAGTTTTGCATGAGCGAGAACTGACTAATATTATAAATAGCATTCCACAAAGAACACTTCTAACTTACCCATGGAGGCTTTGTGTTGCATTGATTGAACATGCCAGGGTATTTCTGATGAAGTCTTGCTCAGTAATGGTGGCTGATTCTTAAGAAGACACCCAGGGACTCAGCCCAGTCCCCACTCATTTGACATAGGAGCTTTGGAGAGAAATGCTTTGAAATATATTTCCTAACATGTAAACTGTAATAAATCAATTCCAGAGACCATCTGGAACAAACTTCCAAAGCACGATGTCGCCAAAGGTGAAGAAATATATCATTTTAAGGCATGTGAAGGGAACATATTTACAATAGAGAAGAAACTTGAATTATGTCTAATTAACAATATAGTTTTAGCTTCTTCCAGAAGAATAGTCAGATGGAGTGAGAGACAGATTTGTTTTGTTTGAGATACCTTTCAATATGGGCTACAAGTAGAATCAATATCGTTTTCTAAATTGTACCATAAATATACTTCAAAATCCCATGATGCTCAGGGATCTGCTTGGGAGTTACCCATCTAACGAAAAGGGAAAAGGGGAAATGTGGGCTGTTTACTTATGAAAAAGCGAGCCAGGTAAACTGTTAATGGGATACAAAGAGCCCTGTGTCCTCAGCAGCAATGTATGCCTTTGAGCATCAATGGTTAGCATTTACTGAGTTTTTCTTTGTGCCAGGAAATGTACTGAGTATCGGTATGTGTTATTATATTTAATTACCTTAAAAATCCTGTGAAGTAGGAACTATTATCTCTATTTCACACACACTCACACACACACACAGAGGAAGAGAGAGAGAGAGAAAGAAAGTTAGTTGAGGCTCAGAGAGATTAAGTAACTTAGCATGAAGATTGTACATAGACAAGGTTTGAAATTTAAACTATGAGGTCAAATTCCAAACCTCATGCTGTTAATGAAAAAGCAATGCTGATTTTAACAAATTAGATCATTTAGCTGAGGGATATATTATATATTACACAACTTTTGGAATCCTTTGAGATATGTGATAATCCATAATAACGTTTGTATAACCTGTAAATAACATTTAGTGATTTGTGCTGACCTCAAATTAGGACTACTGCAGTTGTCTTACCTGGCATCCCCAACCTTAAAACTGAAACTATATTCTTGATATTTTCTAAAAGACATGTGGTCACTCTAAAAAGAATAAAAGGTAGAACAGTTGCATGTGGATGAGAAATTAAGGGGAAAATGTCCGCTACCTTGTGTCATGAGAAAAGGCCTTTTTGCTACCATCTTGGTGTACCTGAGACTAACTCTAGGTTTTGTCCTCATGACAAACTTGCATGGTAGGTATTATTGATAATATTTTTACTCATGAGGAATTGAAGATGAAAGAGGTTAAACAACTCTCACAATTTCACACAAAACTGTGATGATTTGTCTCTTATGTTTTTCCTCTGAATCATACTGATATTTTATGATCAACTTGGTGAAATTTAGTAAAGAACTCCTAGGGCATCTTATTTGAACTTTCCAGGCACCTTCAGCCTTCAGTATCCCAGCTGTTCAGAAAGCATGTTAAAAACTTCTGTATAATCTATCCTAAATAGATTATTAATATGATAAAGCAAAGAATTAAAAAGTGAGACTAATAAATATCCACAGAGTTTTGTTTAGCCCATGCTTAAGAACTCATGACCCTAAGGAACAGAAGAATAATCATGAGGGTGAACAAATAAAACATCTTGAGTTACTTTTGTATATGGTCAAAGCTAAGAGTCCATTTTCATTCCTTTGCATATGGCTAACCAGTTATGCCAGCACCATTTATTGAATAGGGAGTCTTTTCCCCATTGTTCTTTTTTTGGGCGACTTTGTCAAAGGTCAGATGGTTGTACATTTGTGGTTTTATTTCAAGTCCTCAAAAACAATTGCAACAAAAACAAAAGTTAACAAGTGGAACCTAATTAAACTAAAGAACTTCTACACAGCAAAAGCAACTATCAGCAGAGTAAACTGACAACCTGCGGAATGGGAGAAAATACTCAAAACTATGAACCTGACAATTGCTTAAGGGACTTGAAGAATTCAACAAACTAAAAACAAGTAACTCCATTAGAAAATGGGCTAAGGACATGAATAGACAGTTCTCAAAAGAAGACATACAAGTGCCCAACAAACATATAAAACATGCTCAACATCACTAATCATTAGAGAAATGCAAATCAAAACCTCAGTTCGATACCATCTAATACCAGTCAGAATTGTTATTATTAAAAAGTCAAAAAATGAAAGATGTTGGTGAGGTTGCAGAGAAAAGGGAATGCTTATACACCATTGGTTGGAATGCAAATGAGTTCAGGCACTGTGGAAAGCAGTTTACAGATTCCCCAAATAACTTAGAACTAGCATTTTATCTAGAAATCCCATTACTGGGTATATATCCAAAAGAAAAAAAAAATCACTCCATCAAAAAGACACATGCACTCGTATGTTAATCACAACACTATTCATGATTCCACTATCATGGAATCAACCTAGATGACCGTCAATGGTAGATTGTATAAGGAAAATGTTGTTTGTGCCAGCCAGATGGCTAAATAGAAGCAGCTAGGGTATGCCGCTGTCACTGAGAGAGAAGAAAAGTGTTGAGTAAACATTAGCTCTTCAACTGGAATATCCAGGTGGACACAATAGGATTCATCAAGGAAGCAATGTGACCCATGGAGAACAGAGAAGAGTGAGATAGGACAACTGCCCATCTGGGAGTGGCACAGAGCCAGGGGAGGCCCCCCCACTATGGGAAAATGGTGAGTGAGTGAGAGCCCTTGGGTACTCACACTTCTGCCATGGACATTTGCAACCCTGGGCTCAGGAGATCCCCCATGAGTCCCCAAACTGGGGCCTCCAGACTGACACAGGGAGCTATGTGGAGTCTGGGCAAAGCTGCTGCTCAGGCACATGCAGAGTCCTGGGGTCCTTGGATCTCCCAGCAGCCTAGCACCAGTAGCTGCAGCTCCAGCCTTGAGGGAGACCAGGCTCCCTTGCTTGCCCCAGGAAAGGGGATCAATCCACAGGGCTGAGCAGCTATGCATTGTAGGCCTTATTTCCACTGAACTTCACAGGGTAAGGTCTACTAGCCAGGGACCCTAGCAAGGCCACCCAGCCCCTCCTGAGGTCTTGGGCTAGGAGCAGCTCTGCATTACCCTGGGACAGAGCTTCCGGGAGGAGAGGCAAGCTGCCATTTTTGCTGTTCTGCAGCCATCACTCCTATTGCCCTCAGGCTTGGGAGGGTGCACAGTGATTAGGAACTAACGTGGATCCCCCAGCACAGAGCAGCCACCTTACAGAAAAATGGCCAGACTACTTTGCAAGCAAGCCCCATTCCCACTACTTCTCACTGGGCAGGGCCACCCAACCTGGGACTCTAGCCATCCCCCACCTGGGCTCTTGGGCTGATGACAGCTCTGGACTTCCTGGGACGGAGCTCCCAGAGGTAGCAGGCTGCCATTTTGACTGTTCTACAGCCATCATTCCTGTTGCCCTCAGCCTCAGCCGAAAGTGTAGTGGTTGGGAACTGACATGGACCCTCAGCACTGCACAACTGCCTTATGGAGAAGCTGCCAGACTGTTTCTCACGGGGTCCCCACCCCCACTACTCTTCACTGGGCAGTGCCTGTCAACCTGGGCACCCAGCACAACCACCCTGCCCCTGCCTGAACACTTCAGTCAGTGGTGGCTCTGCATTTCTCTGAGAAGGAAATTCCCAAGATAACCCACAAACCCTCTGCCATTGCAGCTGCAGTGTTACCAACCTTACTACCCTCAGCTGTGGAAAGAACAAAGGACCTGGACGCTATGCTGGCACCTGCAGAATACTGTAGCTGACATACAGAGAGGAGCCCCATCTCTCTTCTCTGTGAACCCCCACCACCCACTCTTCACTAGGCAGTGCCCTGGCTAGGTACCACAGAACAGCTGTCCCACCCCTGGTTGAGCATAGCCACTGTCAGTGGCTCTGTGATTTCTTAGGGAGGGTTTCCCAGAAGTAATGGACAACCCTTCTGCCACTGCCATGGCAACAGTTCCACCCCTGCTGCCCTCAGTCGGGGGAAGAAACAAAGAGCCTGAAGACTTTTCTTCCCATGCATGACTCGGTTACCATAAGATTAGCCCAGTCTCTCATTCTTGTGAACCCTCGACCCCACCCCTCTTCACCAAGCAGGGCCAGCAGTGCAGCCTCCTCAACTCCTATCTGAACATTCCCAGTAGCAGCCATTCTGTGTTTCTCTGAGGTGGAACTTCGAGAAGCAACTGAAAGCCCCTCCACCACTACTGTAGGGTACTGCCCTTGCTGCCCTTAGACTGGAAAAGGAGCAAAGACCCTGAGTTCTTTAATCACACCTCCAGCAAGCTGTAACTGCCCTAAGAAGCAGAAACCAGTTGATCACCCTTGTGAGGCCCCTGCCACCTTTCCTTGTCACCAGGCAACCTCCCCCCACACCCCACGCCAATCACACTGATGGTTAGCTGCTTCACATCTCTTTGGGGTGGAGCCCCAAGAGACAAGGTAACAGCCCTTTGCCACAACCACTGCCAAAGTCCCTTCCCCTGCTGCCTCCCAACTGTGGAGGGAATATAAAGCCTCAACGCTTGACCAAATTAACCTAAAAGACATCTATAGAACTCTCCACCCCAAACCAACAGAACATACATTCTTCTCATCTGCATATGGTACATACTGTAAAACGGACCACACAATTGGCCATAAAAAATTCTCAGCAAATTAAAAAGAAAACAAAATTATACCAACCACACTCTTAGACAACAGCACAATAAAATTAGAAATCAGTGCTAAGCATACATTCACATGGAAATTAACGTGCTCCTAAATGACTATTGAGTAATTAATGAAATTAAGACAGAAATCAAGGAGTTCTTTGAAACTAATGAGAAAAAAAATCCAACATATCAGAACCTCTGGGACACAAGTAAAGTAATGTTAAAAGGGAACTTTATAGTGTTAAATGCCCACATCGAAAATTCGAAAGATTTCAAATTAACAACCTACATTACACTTAGAGGAATTAGAGAAACAATAGCAAACCCATCCCAAAGCTAGCAGAACACAAGAAATAATCAAAATCAGAGTTGAACTGAAGGAAATTGAGACGTGAAAAACCGTACAAAAGATCAGTGAATTCAGAAGTTAATTTTTTGAATGAATAAAAAAATAGATAAAGTGCTAGCTAAAGTAATAAATAAAGAGAAAAGATCCTAATAAACACAATCAGAAATGACAAAGGGGACATTACTACTGACCCCAAGGGGAAAAACAACAACAACCCTCAGAGACTACTATGAAAACCTCTATGCACACAAGCTAGAAACCCTAGAAAAATAGATAAATACCTAGAAACATTCAACCTATCAAGATTGAGCTAAGAGGGAATTGAATCCCAAAACAGTCCAATAATGAGTTCAAAAGCAAATCGGTAATAAAATGTTACTAACCAAAGAAAGCTCAGGACCAAAATGATTCACAGCCGAATTCTACCAGATGTATAAAGAAGAGCTGGTTCCTAGTGAAACTATTCCAAAAAAAACTGATGAGAATCTTTCAATAACTCATTCTAGGACAGCATCCTCCTGATACCAAAACCTGGCAGAGACAAAATAAAAAGGAAACTTGAGGCCAATATCATTGATGAATATAGATGCAAACATTCTCAACAAAATACTAGTAAACTAAATCCAGCAGCACATCAAAAAGCTAATCAAACACAATTAAGTAGGGTTCATCCCTGGCATGCAAATCTGGCTCAACATACACTAATTAATAAATGTGATCCGTTACATAAACAGAACTAAAAACAAAACCCACAGGATCATCCAATAGATACAGACAAGCCTTTTAATAAAATTCAATATTGCTTCATGTTAAAAATCCTCAACAAACTAGTCATTGAAAGAATATATTTCAAAATAGTAAAAGCCATATATGTCAAACCCACAGCCAACATCACACTGAATGGGCAAAAGTGGGAAGCATTCCCCTGGAGAATAAGAACAAGACGAGGATGTCCACACTTACCACTCCCATTCAACATAATACTGGAAGTCCCACCCAGAGTAATCAGGCAAGAGAAAGAAAAAAAAAAAAAAAGGCAACCAAACAGGAAGAGAGGAAGTCAAAATATCCTTGTTTGCAGATTATATTATGCTATACCCAGAAAAATCCAAAGTCTCTGGCTGAAAGCTCCTTGATCTGGTAAACAACTCCAGCAAAGTTTCAGGATAGAAAGTTGATGTACAAAAATCAGTAGCATTCCTATACACCAATGACACCCAAGCCCAAAGCAAAACCAAAAACTCAATGCAATTCAAAATAGCCACAAAATAAATAAAATATTTAGGAATACAGCTAACCAGAGAAGTGAAAGATCTCTACAATGAAAATTACAAAACCCTGCTCAAGAAATCAGAGATGACACAAACAAATGAAGAAATATTCCATCCTCATGGATAGGATGAATTAATATTGTTAAAATGGCCATACTGGCCAAACAATTTACAGACTCAATGCTATTCCTAGCAAACTAAGAATGACATTCTTCACAGAATTAGAAAAAAATCTTAAAAATTATATGGAACCAAAAAAGAGCGTGAATGGTCAAGGCAATCCTAAGCAAATGAACAAAGCTGGAGGCATCACGTTATCTGACTTGAAACTATACTACAAGCCTACAGTAACCAAAACAGCATGGTACTGGTGCAAAAGCACACACAGAAACCGATGAAATAGAATAGAGAGCCCAGAAATAAAGCCACACACGTACAACCATCTGATATTTGACAAAGTCAACAACAACAAAAAGGCATCGGGGAAAGGACTCCCTATGCAACAAATGGTGCTGGGATAATTGGCTAGCCATACGCAGAAGATTGAAGCTGGACCCCTTCCTTACACCATATACAAAAACCAACTCAGAATGGATTAAAGACTTAAGTGTAAGACCCATAATTATAAAAACTCTGGAAGATAATCACAGAAATACCTTTCTGGACATACGAATGGACAAAGACTTCATGATGAAAATGTCAAAAGCAATTGCCAAAGAAACAAAAGTTGGCAAGTAGGACCTAATTCAACTAAAGAGCTTCTGTACTGCAAAATAAACTATAATCAGAGTAAACAGAAAACTTACAAATTGGGAGAAAATGTTTGCCAAGTACACATCCAACAAAGGTCTAACATCCAGAATCTATAAGGAACTTAGGGAAACTTACAAGCAAAAACCAAACAATCCCATTAAAATGTGGTCAAAGAACATGAATAGACACTTCTCAAAAAAAGACATACATGTGGCCAACAAGTATATGAAAAAAATGCTTAATATCACTAATCATTAGAGAAACACAAATCAAAACCACAGTGAAATACCATCTCACACCAATCTGAATGGCTATTACTAAAAGTCAAAAAATAATAGGTGCTGGCGAGGTTTCAGAGAAAAGAGAATGCTTATGCACTGCTGATGGGAATGTAAATTTGTTCAGTCATTGTGGAAAGCAATGTGGCTATTTCCTAAAGAATTGAAAACAGAATTAACATTTGATCCAGCAATCTCATTATTGGAAATACATTCAAAGAAATATAAATCATTCTTCCATAAAGACACATGCACGTGTATGCTTATAGCAGCATTATTCACAATAGCAAAGACATGGAATCAACATAAATGCCCATCAACTGTAGACTGGATAAAGAAAATATGGTACATTTCCATGATGAAATACCATGCAGCCCTAAAAAAGAACAAGATTATGTTCTTTGCAGAAATGTGGATGCAGCTGGAGGCCTTTATCCTAAGTGAATTAATATGAGAACAGAAAACCAAATACTTCATGTTCTCACCTGCAAGTGGGAGCTAAATATTGAGAACACATGGACACAAAGAAGACAACAACAGACACCAGGGTCTAGTTGAAGTTGGAGAGTGGGAGGAAGGAGATGATCAGAAAACTACCTATAGATATTATGCTTATTGCCTGGGTGATGAAATAATCTGTACAACAAATCCCCATGACATGCAAGTTACCTATATAACCAACCTGCACATGTATCCTTGAACCTAAAATAAATGTCAAAAAGAAAAAGAAAGAAAATGTTGTACATAGACACCATGGAATAATATGCAGCCATAAAAGGAATGAAATTATGTCCTTTGAAGCAACATGGATGCAGCTAAAATCCATTATCTTAAGCAAATTAATGCAGAAAACCAAATACCACATTTTCTCATTTATAAGGGGAAGCTAAACACTGGGTACATGTGAACATAAAGATGGGAGCAATAGACACTGGCAACTATCAGGGGTGAAGAGAGACGGAAGGTGAGGGTTGAAAAACTACCTGTTGGGTACTATACTCATGATCTGGGTGATGGGATCATTTGTACCCCAAACCTCAGTGTCACACAATATACTCATGTAACTAACCTGCGCATGTACCCCCGAACCTAAAATAAAAATCGAAATAAAAAATTATAAAAAATAAAATGGGGATGATTATGACAATTAATATCCATCTCATTTGGTATAAAGATTAAAGAAAAATGCCAAAGTTAATGCACCGAGGAGACTGCTTGGCACATGGAAGGCCAAGAAGAACAAAATTCACTGTGTTCAAGACACTGTACCAAGTGCTATGTACACATTATTTTATTTAATCATCATTAGAAGCTTGGATGCTCCACTTTCTAACATAATACCCCAAGGGACATACGGGGAGGTGCCTCTATAATTCCAGAACTATTTAAAACTATGCTTATCCCAAATGGTAACAGAAAATTACCATTTTCCATAAAGAGTTCTTCGTTAAAAAAGTGAATATAAGTATTTAAAAAAATTAAAGTCCCAAAATTACATCCTTTATTTTTCTGTAATTCTAACATTGTAGCACTTAATTTGCTTTTTTATGAATATTTAATTAATCCACAACCACCTCATCTGTCTCATTGGATCATAACCTCTGTGAGGGCAGAACATGTCTCTTTCTGATTCATTCATATATCCTCAGCCCTTAGCACAGTACCTGGCACAGAGTGAGGCTTCAATAAATGTTTACTAATTAAATAACTTATTGTAAAGTGTTCTGGTGAAAAATTGATGGGGACTAGCTTTGTAACGGTAAAACAACACACATCCATAAGGTTTTATTATAATTAATAATTTGCATTAGTATATTTGGGTATTCCTTCAGATTTAATGCAAGCCTATAAAAAGGATTTGGGCTCTTTCCCAGAGGAACATTAGGATAGAGTCCAAAGATAAATATATATTTCATGAATAAAACCAGTTATGTTTCACCTGTCAGAGCGATGCTGTTATATTCAGTATGTAAAGAGTAAATATGAAAAAATTATCTATAAACCTGATATATTTTAAGCAGATACTAGAGCTGTGTGCTGAACATGTTCTAATCCTTGAGTTCTTCTATAACCTAGAAAAGGCAGTGGACTCTGGTTCTTGTTTGACTCTCAATAAACCCAACTTTTTTAGGCACTGTGACTGGGCATTGTATTAAACCAAGAGACACAAAGATAAATACACGTAGGTCTGGCCTGCGCTTCAGGCACTTTAACTCTAGTAAGAGAGAAAACATTACTGTAAATCAGATTGAACTAAGATAAGCAATACATTTAAATACTATGGGGCCCAAAAGAGAAAGCACATTTTGATATAAAAATATTGAGAGATGCCTAGAAGGTAACTAGGATTTTGAATGTCAGAAAAGAGACAAGAAAGGAACATGTATTTTTGTACTTACTTTTTGTCTTATGTTATTTTTAATATAGTAATCTTGATGCTGAGCAGTTTACACAGAAAGTAGACATGGAGAGGGCTACCTTCCAGGCTCTTAGCGTTAAGAGGCCAGGCATGTCTTGACACCCCTTGGATGGGATGTGTTATTGCATCTTACTGGAATAGCATGTTTGAAATTAATGTTAGAATATTTATTTTGTGTACAGAAAAATCAGTTGGGCATATATACCCAGTTTGGTTGCAAGCTCCTAAAAACCTTAAAATTTTTTCTTCAAGATTCACAATGTGGGCTGGGCGCAGTGGCTCATGCCTGTAATCCCAGTACTTTAGGAGGCCGAGGCGGGTGGATCACGAGGTCAAGAGATCGAGACCATCCTAGCTAACATGGTGAAACTCCGTCTCTACTAAAAATACAAAAAAAAAAAAAAAATTAGCCGGGTGTGGTGGCAGGTGCCTGTAGTCCCAGCTACCCGGGAGGCTGAGGCAGGAGAATGGCATGAACCCGGGAGGCGCAGCTTGCAGTGAGGTGAGATCATGCCACTGCACTCCAGCCTGGGTGACAGAGAGAGACTCTGTCTCACAAAAAAAAAAAAAAAAAGATTCACAATGTGAATGAATGATTTAAAAAAAAATTTGTATTTCTGACTACAAAAGCAGTCCATGCATTTATTGAACACTCATTTTCTGAAGACTTACTATATAGCTTGCACCAGAATCAGCAATGTTCACACAACAATCTGGAGAGGTTACAGAAGAGAGAAGTGGTATCAACAGAGTGGGTATCTAGTTCATAAAAGCAGTAAGAGTGGCATCATGAGGTGGGGTACAAGTGTAATCATGGGTGTCCTGGGTAGTGTAGGAGTGTGGAAGAGACAACCTGGGTATCATTGAAAAGGGAAAAATAGGAGGAAAAAGGTGAATGGTAGGGTTTCAAAAAATTTTACTTATCAGAGAATGAGCTTCAGTATTTTTCCTTTCCACCGTCGGGACTCACATTTTTCAGCTGCAAACTTATTCTGATATGGGCAGAATAAAGTGTCTTTCAACTTGCTCCAATTGTTTTACCGTGCTTATATAGTTCTTTACAACTCTGGCTGCTAATGTCGTAACATGTGCAAAAAGTCATTGAACATCTTCCATGCATACGTATCATGGGAATTACAGTGGTAAACAAGAAAAAGCTCTTCCTTCATGGTATTTACAGTCTTATTGAATTTACAAGTAAGCATATATTTTCAGTTTGTGATTTTTTTGGCATTAGAGTTTCAAAAGAAAAAATATGCATTTTTTTGGTCTTTCTAGAAATGGTGATGAATGCAGCTATTTAATGTATTTAATTCAATTAGTCTGTAGAACTAAACAGATATTATGACTGCTTTTATAAAGATGATTTTTCCCCCATTGCAACCCTTGTAAATTACTTGTCACATAATATAGTTAAGTAAAGTAAAATGATATTTTTCAAATTTTTTTTCTATCTTCTTTCCTCTGACAAATGTACATTTAAGGTGAGATTTAAATGTAAACTTCCAAACCACTACTCAGCATGAAAGTGTCTCCAAAGTACTTGCATTTATACAGGGCTATAGAAAAGTAAGGCACGGAGAGTTATTATAATAAAATGATTTGGTGATGAGAAGAAAATGAAACAGCTGGGACAAGATGAAGCCACGGACTCATGGGAAAATTAAATTCATGTCCACACTAATGCTCTTACTAGCTGGCTTGTTGGAAAACAAATACAATTTATTAGATAATTTTGCTGTAGTGAATGTTTTTTGCAGAATCACTCATTCACTGCTGCTGAATATTACAATAGTGGAATAATAAAGATTTTTAATCAAAATGATTACTGATTTTTTTCCATTTACTTTAAAAGCTGTGTTAAAAAAACACAGTTGCTTGCTGTTTCACTTGGCTTGATGAAAAAGTGAAACCCAATATATAAAGAATTATGAGTTCATTTTCTTTCTTTTTTTGGTGTAGATTTTCAGCACATAATAATTTATGCTGCATTTCCTTCTAATTAGACTGAACTGAAATTTCAGCTAAAGCAGGCATGAGCCCCCTATTGTTTTATTTGAATAATGAATGATCGGAAACCTGGCATTTAATCTAATGCAGAATGGGGAGCAGGTCTAGAAGGTTACCATTGAGAGAGGGAATGGCTGTTTTTATTTAAATGGAAACTTCGTATTTGGTGACCTTGATGTATAATGTTTTATTTTTATGTGTGTGTGCAATTTTTATTTTTTCACAGGGAGGTAAGACCGTGTGCTGTGGAGTTTTCTCTGGAGGCCTGTTCTCCTGGCTGGATGTGTATGACAGGTTTAGGCATTAAATGGCTTTAAGCTTGTCAAAGAAAGGTTATTAAAAATGTCCCTGCCTTTCAGGCTCCATGCTTAGTAGGAGCCCAAATGCAGTCCTCTGAGGCTGTCTTTCTATTTAGTCATGTCATTTGGCTCTTTGCCTATAGCAAAAAATGAGACACCATCTGCTATTTTTCACTAATGGCTGTCGGTCCCAAGCTTTCCTGGGTTGCTGTGCTTACCCTTTTCCCACCAGCCGCTGGACACAGATTCACTAACATGATTCTCTATAGAGAAGTGTGTTTCATTATCAACGGGCTAAGAAATGTGGAAGTGCTTAATTACTTGAAAACACTATTCGAGTCTAAGCTATTGTCCTTATTTCACTACCACATTGAAATGTACATATTTTTGTATTGGATTGATCTACATTTTATGGGAGAACTAGCGTTTTTGCTTATGATACAAATAGCTTATATTAATTTGAGGCATACAAGAGTTATCCTTTTAATTCTCACAAATCCTCTGTACTGGGCATTATTACCTCCATCTTACAGATGAGAAAATAAGCACAAGTTTTCATTACTTGCTGAGTTCCATATCAATTAAGAGCACGATTAGGATTCATCCAGATCATACTTTCCTCCAGAGCTGTGCTCTCAACCACAACACTGTTGCTTTTCCACATAATGTACTGAGTTACTTGAGGTAATAATGTGAAACCTGAAGCCTAAAAAACACTATATGCTGGGAGCAAATTATTTTCCCTGGGGTAAATTTTGGTGTCTGCATTTATTTACGAGTGAAGAAACACCTTCTCTTTTGCTTCAGGAACCATCTTGGATTTCCAGCTTTGCAGTTGGCCTTTCTAAAAATTCTCCTCGGCTTACACACGGAGTCTCGGAATCCCAAAAAGACCCTCGATGTCAACCTGTTGTCAGACTCTGGCAAACAGCACTCACTTGAAAAACGGTGGCTGAAATGTCACTTATCATCAAGGCCGTGATGTCTTTTCCATTTCAAAACCTCAACATGAGACAGTGCTTTGGGGACGAACCTTTGTTATACAGCAATAGATAATTGTTGTATTAGACTAAATCTTGGTAAATTTTATAGCTACTATATATTTTGTAGCTGAAGTTACAACATTGTTACATAGTTTAAAAACTCTGACTGTGTATTAGTTATAATGATGGAATTGAAAATACTGAAAAACCTAAAAGAATAAAAATCAGTTTGGTTTTCTTTGTCACTTCAAATTAAAATTGTTTCTGAAAAACTTCATTATGATTTATGTGAAGCTAAAAAATAGGTTAACTGCATTTTTAGAGTGTCATTATTGGCAATTTTGCTGGACATTTAGTGATGAGTTGGGCAAACTAAATTGTTACAAACTAAATTACTATGCAGAAAGCTAGATTTACAGTATGTTAACAGAGGTTGCCAAAAAGGAAGATTCCATTGTCAAATACATTTGTGAAACATTACCTTAAAAATATATGGTTCTTTCTACTAGAGAAAACAAAACAATCAAAACCCCTTTGATCTTTAATAGATTGGTGTGCATTGTAAATTTTTTCTAGGGCATAATGTTCACACTATTTCCTAAGCCTTTTTAATCATGGAAACTTATTTTTTTGAAGTTTTTACATGTCTAGTTTTCAGTGAATATGCTTTGGAAAATACTTACCAAGTATGCTACCTGCATATTCCAAAGACACCTTAAACTCATATTTGTACTTTCTCATCTCGCAATTAAAGCCTCTCCTAACTCACTTCCTTAGTTGTCCAAAGCAACAGCTCATAAGCTTCACTCATGTATTATTTTCTTTCATTTCCCACATCAAATTAATTGCCGATTTTTATACATTTTACCTCCAAACAACTTCTTGGAAACAACCTCTTCTTTTCATTCCCACTGTTTATGCCCCAGATCACATCATTATGATCTTCTGTCTCTGTACTGGCGTTATAGCTTCCCAACTGATCTCTGTGCTTTCTATCTCCACATATGACCAGAATGATCTTTATAAAATATAAATTGGGTTTTGTAAATCAGGTCCTTGCATAACTTCACAGGGTTTCCACAATGAACAATAAAAGTCACAGTCCTCCGTGTGGCTTTTAAAATCTTCTGTGATCTGATCCACACTCATATCTTTTCTTCTCCCTATACTTTAATCATTTGGGCTGCTTGTTGTTTCCCAAATACAGGGTGACTTTTTTCATGTGTTTGTGCTTTTCCTGTTTCACCTTCTTAGAGTGTCCACCTGCCTGCTCTACCCACTGATTAATCTCTTGCAAAAGCTTTCTAGCTACTCCATGCACTGTCATTTATTTTGACCTCTTTTCTTACAGGGTTTCTTAACCCAGGGTCTGTGAGGCATTCTTCTGGGAAGAGGTCCAGGAGAATGTGGTAGTCAACCCTAAAGATGTTCTCTGATAATATCTGCCTCCTGGTATTTATATTCTTTTGTAGTCTTCCACATTTTGTAGGGTCACATGGAATACTGCATAAAGGGTAGTATGTCACTTCTAATGCTAGGTCATAAAAAGCATTTTGGCTTTCTTCTTTGTCTACTTCACGGATCACTTGCTCTGAGGAGAGCCAACTGTCCTATCATGATCAGTCCTATGAAGAAGCCATGTGTTTAAAAAATTAATTTTTCTGAGATAGCCTGTAGAGAACCCCCTGAGGCCTCCTTCCAATAGCCATGTGAAGTGAGCCATCTTGAAAACATGTTCTCCAGCCCCAGTCAAGCTTTCAGCTCATAGTAGCCCCAATTGACCTCTTTACTACAACCTCATGAGAGACCCTGAGCCAGAACATCCAGCTAAGCCACTTTCAAATTCTTGACCTCCAGTAATTCTATGAGATAATAAATATTCATTGTTTTGAGCTGCTAAGCAATCAGGCAAATATTTGTTACATAGCAACAGCTAAACAATTTAGACCATCATTTTCTCAAAAGGGTCCATGACCCAAAAAGGATTAAGAATCTCTGGCATGCATATTATTCATACTGTACTTCCATTAGTATTTGCCACTGTGTGTCATTTAACTATTGTGTGTTTGCCATTCTTTCCTTACAGGAAGCTGCCCCAAAACAGCAAAATTACACTTATCTTTGCATCCTCAGTACTACCTCTGAGCTAGAAATTTAAGACAATATTTTAAGAGATTTTCTGATTAAATAAAACTTTACATTTTATATGGAGCTTGATGTGGATATAGGCTTACAGGAAACGTTATAAGAAAGGCAATGAAGGTCATCTTAAGGTGCTTTGATTCATTAGCTTACTTACTGAGAACTTCTAGAGAATTTCAAGGTATCAGAGACTTTTAAAGAAGCTCTCCCAGTAAAAGAGATACAGGGAAAACAAAATGTATAGAAGCAAAACATTTGCATGGAAAATACTTGATTTTTCCTCTCTTTCAACTGAATCTAAACCTGTGTCTCCTATGATGTAAGAGCCAGGGAAAAAAATATCTCAGCCATTTTCAGGTGATTGGGCCCTCAATGAATAAGGATGATATAAACTAGGTATGGCCTCAGACTAGTCCGTGTGTGTGTGTTTGTGTGTGTGTATTTCACACGTGTGTGGCTAGGAGGCATTTAAAATGTGTCATGTTTCTGTAAAAACCAAAGTCTGGCTTGCAGAAATGTTTATGGGAATCTATAAAAGGCACATAGGGCTTTTGCATGGAGTTAGCGGAAACACATTTGCATAAAAAGAGAAGTTCTTTAAAATTGGCTGTAACAACTGGTTAAGATGTATTTTATATCAATTCTATTTTATTATAAGGCAGTGTTGTGCTTTATAATAAAAATATTACTTTTTTGTTTTCCTTGCTTTTTTTTTTCCAAGAGAAAGAGCTCCCTGATATGGCAATAACTGAATGGGCAGTCCAGCAAGTCTGGCTCTGTACACTTATCATTCACGATCAAAGAAAATTCTAGAAATCCCAGATCATTTTAAAATACCAAACAAAAAGCATGTGAATTAGAAAGAAAGAATAGGCTTATCAAAACAGATCTACCTTGCAAAGTCCTTATGGCAATCCATAATTTTAAGTTTGATAACATGGGTATTCAACAGTTGAATAAACGCTTACAATTTTGTAGGGACAGATTGATGCTATCCGCTCATACTCTTGTTTCCTCATCACACTTGAGATACATCCATGTTGTTGACACCAATCACAGACAATCAGCAAGATTTTCCATGTTTTGACATCTCTTTTAGAGGGAAACAGCAATGAAAAAGAGATAGATATACCTCAGAGATATCATGGGTTTGGTTCCAGATTACTGCAATAAAATGAATATCACAACAAGGCAAATATTGAAATAAAGTGAGTCACGAATTTTTTGGTTTCCCAGTATGTATGAAAGTTATGTTTAAGTTATACTATAGTATATTAAGTGTACAATAGCGTTATGTCTAAAAAGACAACGCACATATTTTCATTAAAAATTACTTTACTGCTAAAAAGTGCTAACAATTATCTGAGCTGTCACTGAGTCATCTTTGTGCTGGTGAAGAGTTTCACTTCTATGTTGATGGCTGCTTTGAAGCCAGGCATTGATTTCTTCTCTCTAGCTATGCAAGTCTTAGGTGACATTTCCTTTCAATAGAAAGCTGCTTCATCTGCATTAAAAATCTGTGGTTTAGTGTAGCCACATTTGTAAATGATCTTAACTACATCTTCTGGATAATTTGCTGCAACTTCTCCATCAGCATTTGCTGCCTCATCTTGCACTTTTGTGTTATGGAGATGTCTTTTTTCTTTAAATCTCATGAACCAACCTCTGATAGCTTCAGACTTGTCTTCTACAATTTCCTCACCTCTCTCAACTTTCATAGAATTAAAGACAGCAAGGGCCTTGATCTAGATTAGGCTTTGGTTTAAGGGAATATTGTAGCTGGTTTGATCTTCTATCCAGATCACTAAAACTTTCTCCATATCAGCAATATGGCTGTTTCACTTTCTTACAATTTCTGTGTTCTCTGGAATAGCCTTTTTAATTTCTTCATCAACTTTTCCTTTTCATTTACAACTTGACTAATTATTTATTGCAGGCCTAGCTTTCCACTTATCTCAGATTTCAACATACTTTTCTTATTAAGCTTAATAATTTCTAGCTTTTGGTTTAAAGTGAGAGATGTGCAACTCTTCATCTCACTTGAACATTTAGAGGTCATTATAGGTTTATTAATTGGGCTAGTTTTAATATTGTTGTATCTCAGGAAATAAGGACACCCAAGGAAAGGGAGAGAGATGGGGGAACAGCCAGCCCATGGAGCAGTCAGAACACACACAACACTTAGGGATTAAGTTCCCCAACATCTCATTGTGTCTTACATGGGCATGGTTTGCGGTGTCCCCAAACAAGTACAACAGTAACACCAAAAATCACTGGTCAGAGATCATCATAATAGATATAATGAGAAAATTTGAAATATTGTAAGAATTACCAAAATGTGACACAGAGACACACAGTGAGCACATGCTATTGGAAAAATGGTGCAGATAGACTTGCTCAAAGCAAGATGGCCTCAAACCTTCAATTTTTTTAAAAAAGCAATATCTGCAAATCACAGTAAAGTGAAGCACAATACAATTAAATGTGCTGGTGGCTTTTTAAAAATGTAAATGCTGTATTTTCAGGACTCTATAAGTATAGCAGGACTGATGTTTCTTAAAAGCTTGCAATTGTCTTATTGGAAAAGAATTTCCAAGATTCTCATGTCTTTGGGAAATTTTTAATAGTATGTACCTTCATCAGATATTTACCCCTGAGGACTAGCTTTTTCTTTTTAACTGAAAGTAAGTGATTCACAAAATCTCCTAAATGAGATGGACTTAAATATTCAGCATTTCCAACACTCTGAATCATCTCTACAAAATTCTAACCAAGTTGTGATACAGCCTACATGCAAATGGATCTAGAGACAGACGCTTACTGCCTTCAAAACACTGACTCAAGAAGCAGGACCTTTTCCTTATTTTAAATTAAAATATCATTCTATAGCTTTCACACAATGGAACTGTCTCAGTCTAGTCCCTCTTCCATAGGACAAGTTATCTGGAACTCTCACCTTGGTCAACTTCACCCCACTCCATCCCACCACCATACCCCGCTCTTCTCTAGACTACATATTCAAATTCCTTGGCTTAGCTTTTCTTTCAGTCAGCTGATGGGTTTCTCCCTCTTGGTTTAAGACCTCAGTGCATTCACTTTCCCCGTCCTGAAAGGCTACCTCATCCTTTACTTGGTTAACTGTTACCAGTCCCTCAGGGCTCAGTTTGTCATATCCTCAGAGAAGCAGTCTCATGTACTGCCCAAGGGGCCCCCAATATACTCTATTAAAAGCACAGTGTACATTTTTTATTATTCCTGTGGTCTGTACTTCTATATCTGTGTGACTGCTAGATGAATGCTTGTGTCCATGTGTTTGTCAAATTGAGCTGCTATAACAGAAGATCATAACTGGGTAGCTAGAACAACAGATATTTATTTGTCACAGTTCTGGAGGTTGGAAGGCCAAGATCAAAGTCAGGAAAATTCACTATTTGGTAAGAGTCCACTTCCTAGCTTGCAGAAAGCCACCATCTCATTGTGTCCTCACATGGCAAAGAGAGAAATATCTGGTGTATTTTTTTTCTTCTTATAATAAGGGCACTCATGGAAGCTCATAATAAGGCCGCTTTATGGGAGCTCCATCTTCATGAGCTCAATTAAACCTAATTAATTATCAAAAAGCCCACCTCCTAATACCATCACATTGGAGGTTAGGGCTTCCAAGTATGAATTTAGGAAGGTACACAAAACATTCAGCCCATGACAGTCCCCTACTAGACTCTTCTCTACAGAACAGAGAACTCTGTATCTCCAGCACTGGCACAGTGCCTAGTACATAATAGACACTCAATAGTTGTTGAATGAATGAAAGAATTCCTTATATGTTGTTTGATCATCCTAATATCCTAAGGGGCCCTTCTCCTTAAAAGAGAATTTCCTAGGATATTTTTGATCAGTAGCATTAGAATGAGCCTGTCACATCCTGTATTTAGATATAATGATCGCATAGTAGCCCAAGATCTCATTAGCATTTTGGTGTTTACAACCCCTTGTATCACCCTGCTGACATATAGAGAGACTTTTCTTCCAGTGGTAGTATAGGATCTTCACCTTTACACCTGCAACTAAAAGCAGAAGGGTCAGACTGCAACTAAAAGCAGGAGGGTCTTGTGCATATGAAAAATGCTGCCCAAATTTTTCCAGGGCAATAGGGAATTAATTTTAGTCCCTTGTCAAGGTTTTGGTCCAGATCTTTAGTAAGATTACTTGAACTCCAACAGGGTAAAACAGGTTCCTAGTTTTACAGAAGGTTTGACTACCAGACAGGATAACTAACAGAAACTGTTGTGGTACAAACTAGCCAATGCTCAGGTTTAAAAGTTAGCTCAATCCAGGATGAGTAAAAACCATAATTTAGTGTCTACAAGAACATCTAGGTGCCATCCTGTTTTGTGTGAGACCTACCGGCTGGCTGGAAGCAAATAAGACTCTAGGTAGGAGGTAAAAAGAGGTTCAAGGACGTGAGGACCCAGAAGCATTGCTAGTGCCACCGTACTCCAGTTCAAGTAAGGATAATTAGGTGAACTTATAACTCACATTAGAGAGTAAAAGGATAGGTTATTAATAATTAACATAATAATTAATGTCAAATGTAACCTGGAACTGTCTTTGGAAAACCAGGCTCTGTGGTTGTCCTAGTGATGGCATAATTCTTAGTCTCATTAGTCTCTGACACTGTTTAACTGTTTCCTGTGTTTTTTTTTTATCATCTGTAAAAAGTGAGCTGATACTGTTTATCTTATGAATAATGCCTAACAAACTACCTGACACACTGTTAATGCTCAAAGTTAATCATAGTAGTTACCTTCCTTCATTCTCCTCTAACATCCCCAGTACTGGCTCAGAAATTGAAAGATTGCTCCTGAATAATGGAGGATAGAGGAGGCATCAGCAGACCCAGAACAGTGTTGGTAGAGACAGAGGAAACTGGGTCTTCCAGCTTGAAGCCATATTTTTTAGCTTAGGTGTGTGCAGGTTGTGATGTTGGCTTTCTAACCTTCATAAAACCATAGAAGGTAAGAAACTGCCATTCACCTACTCATGTACCAGTACCAACCAGAAAGGGTTAGTGTTGCAGTAATTTTTAGCAGGAGATATTTTTGACAATTAACACCAAAGGTCAAAAAAAATTAATGTTATAGCAATTTGATTTATAGGTCAAATATTTAGGGAAACCTGTTAAGGAAAAAGAGAAAAAAAGAAGACGTGATCAATCAGCCCTTAGATGTAGAAGCCCAGGACCCATTAAAATGAAACATTGCAAAGCCATAACACTCAGTCCTCCCAAACCCATACTTTATTATCTTGGTTTATATATTCAGAATGTTTATGATTTTTTATTCTCTGATCACCTTTTTTTCCCCAAACATTTGGGTCTCAAAAGTAAGTTTCCAGGGAAGGAAAACAACACACAAAATGGATAGTGGCTGATTTTTTTTTCCTTTGAAAGCTTTCACATAGATTACCATCAAAAACAGTGACATGCTAAGAATGCAGAAATCAGATGAAAAATGAGCCAATGGGCAACAAAAAGTAGCTGTGAGAAATGAGGTTTATTAGCATCTTCCCGGGGGATGTCAGAGAATAAGGGAAGCTTTCAGGACTTTCTTCCAACTCTTCCTTACTATTGTTCATGAGATGGAGCTGATAGTAAGGCCCTGTGGGGATCGAGAATGTTGGTGATCAGAAAACTAAATTCACTGTTTCACTGCTCTAAATAAAAGTGGACGGACTTCTGCCTCAGCTCAGCTTTGAGAAGGTGGAAGAGGAGCAGGAACACTGGAAAACTGTTTCTCCTTTTTCTCTCCTCTGGCCCTCGTGGTGAGAGGTGAGATATCTTGATGAAAAAGAGGATCCAGGTTTGCTGGGCTTCATCTCGGCTCTGCCAGTTACTAGTTATGTGACCTTGGGGATATTATTTCACCTCTCTAAATCTCATTTTTCTTATCTATATAGTGGGGGCAATTCAAATGCATGAGATTTTTGAGAACTTTGATTCAATGTACTTACATTTTATAGAACAATGTTGGGCACAGAGTAAGTATTCTGTGAGTGTGGTCTTTTATTTTCCTTTATTGTCAGTAAAATACTCTCTTATCCTCACTTTAGATGCATCAAGAACCCCATATACTTTCTCATACGATTCAATGAGTCCTATAATTGATTAGTCAGTAAGGTGAGGCTTAGTTAACCTATCAGGTGGTCCTGAAGAACTTGAGCTAAAATAACATTCATGGACCGTTTCCTGCCCATCACCCAATCCTCCCAGAATAAGATGTGCTTTATCTGATTGCTAGAAGGGATAATGAAACCAAGCATGCTCAGTTCTTTCTCTGCTCATTCTGTAATCTGTCTGTGCAGATAGATGGCATTCTAGTCTGCTTTCTAATATCCAGTAAGGTTACTAGACAGGGTCTGTCTTTAGCAAGTAAGGAGATGAGATACAGGTATCCAGTTGAGTCACAGTGGGTGGGGTAATCTATTTACTAATGCATCAGTGAAATATCAGCAACTCAATTAGCCACATATCTAAGCAATATTCTCCACATGTCTTATACTTCTTTCTGAACTTGAAGGTAAAGAAGGGGAAGTTAATTGGCTTTGTATCCTCCAAAAATTATCTGGCTGGATACATCAAGTGAAAGCTCCCTCAAAATAGGCAGTTGCTTTTTTTTTTTTTTTTTTTTTTTTGAGATGGAGTCTCACTCTATTGCCCAGGCTGGAGTGTGATTCTCCTGCCTCAGCCTTCCAAGTAGCCGGGACTATAGGTGCCGATCACCATGCCCGGCTCATTTTTGTATTTTCAGTAGAGACGGGGGTTTCACCATGTTGGCCAGGCTGGTCTCGAACTCCTGACCTCAGGTGATCTGCCTGCCTCGGCCTCCCAAAGTGCTGGGATTACAGGCGTGAGCCAGTGCACCCGGCTGGCATCTCTTTTATTAGTTTTGAAAATTAGATTTTAGAGGATCGATATTACATATACTTGGTCTTCTTTGTTTTAACATTTCTTTTTTCTTTTCTTTTTTTTTTTTTTTTACTTTGGTGCCAACTGCTGTACTTTAAGTGTGATTGTCTATTGCAACCTGTCTAATGAAGATAGACAAATGGTAGTCATGCACTCTCTGCCTTTCCCTGACCCAGATTTTGATAGTTTTCTTACCCAAAAACCTCTCAGATTTCACTTAATGCTGTGATTCATTGCTCTGGTTTGCTCATTTATCATTTTCTCCATCAATGCTACTATCTAGCCTCTATTCTTACCCCAAAGCTTATGGCAAACTCTGTAAAATGAAGCACATTGTATATGGAGAGGGAACTTTAAAGGTATTCCTTAACAGTATCATTTTCCGTGGTATTTTGAGGGTATTTGATTAATTCCATTGTTGTTCCGATATTTTTATTTTATCCAGTCTTTGCAACTTTTTTCATTTGTGTACCTTTTGCAGTGCCTGCATTGCAAACTACTTGATATCACAGTCCTGTCATAAACATCTCTGTATTACCTGCATGGCTTAGACTAGTGCCTAGCAAATTATAGTTATTTAATATGACTGTCTTTGACCAACATGTAATTCTAGAAGAACCCTTCCAGGTTTTCCTGGTATCAGTTTCCATCATTCTGACTCTGTTGGCTCTGTTTGTCTACCAATGCCTTTGGATTCCTGAGAGGTAGAACAGACAGAAAATCCAAACCAGAGGCATGTTCTTCTGATGACAAGAGTACTACCATAAATCTTATGTTCAACGCTGGTGAGATAAATGAATTATTGGTGGAAACTCAACCATCTCTGTTTAAGAAATTCTCAGTCCCTGGGAGATGGTGTCAAAATTATCTTGGAAGTGGGGTGGGTGGGAGTCATTAGTTTTCTAAAATCATGAACTTGAGTGTTAATTAAACTGTTGGTAAAATCGAAGTTAAGTAGTCAGCGTCACTTCTTCCCACAACCCCATCTACCCCATGTTAGAGAGTTGGAATTACTGAGGGAGGGGATGTATACCTCAGGCATGAGCAAGTAGGCAAAAAGACCCTTCCCAAGTAAATGATGCATTTATGGCATCTCACTCCTTTTCAAAAGAACAGGGAAGAGAGAAAATGCTTCAGTCCAATATTTATTTTTCATCTCTTCACTTCGGGCCACTACATACGGTCTTGTGGGTTATTCCCAGAGTGGCAAGTTTGGGTTCCACTCTCCAAGTCATTTGTCCATAGTATAGCAACTCCACATCATGAAAGATGGTACTTTTCACAAATTTGAATACAAGTATTCTATGTGTAGCTGTATTACTACCTCACCCTTCCAACCAAAGATTTTATCCATAAACCTAGAAAGTAGGACATTTGGAGACCTGCATGATAAAATTATTACACCAGAGCCCTTCCCGAGGTTAGGCTTGATGGGTCAATGTTGAGGGGATGGGTAGACAAAGGAGAAGGTGATCGATTGCAGTTAAAGAAGATTTTGGCTGGAAAATCTAGTCTGGATTACACAAAGGTGGGGAAACTCATTAATTGGTGGAATATGTCAGAATAAGTTATTCATCCATACAATCCAAACAGACTTTTCATCTGTAATTCATGATTTTGGCTTTAATTTGATGCTCCATTTTGGAGGATTTGCTCAAATCAGCAGTTAATTGAATTGATTCACAAGTGAAAAGCTTGCATGACTAGCTCTTGTTTATGTTTCATTACAAGCATTCACCAACACTCCCATAACAATCAAAAAAGACCCCTTCCCACAAACTAAAAATCTCTTATTTCTCAGATTGCTTTTGTGTTGTTGCTTTGGTTTTTATTTTAGGCTGCTTGAGATTTTTTTTTAATTTGGACACAGTATTAATAGAATTCATCATTTTTGTCTGCTGACTTAACTCTACCAGGAGGCATCATCTGGCAATTGTCCCTTGTGCATCTAATTGCTTAATTAACATTCAAATACAAGGATTTAGGAAAGGGTTGGTATTATTTTAACTTCTGAGTTAGTTAATTGCCACCATAACACCTTTAAAGCTGTCACACAACATCTATAAAGAGATTCTTGGGAGATGGATCTAGCTTGAGGTAAAATAAAAAATCACAGATTTAAAAATATATGTGAATACTAACTCAGAAATGAGTACTTTTCTTCTAGAAAAATGATATTTAGGCATGAAATTTATAAATCAGTACTCTTTATTCAATTGATGAATACCTCTTAAAAAGTATCTATGTATTCTAAAATGATTTTATGTTGTTTCAATCAGTATTTACAAAAGAAGATGGTTAAGTGCCAGTATACTTAATTCATTTATAAATTGCAGAGGACCCATTAATAATGAGTTGATTTGACAAAAAGACGGCACAAGCAGATTCAGTGATACGTATTTGGAATATATACTCCATAAACAAGTGTAACTTCTTTGGTCCATGTAAAACATATTGCCTGAAAAATACTATTTCCTAAAAATAAATATAGTAGGCACTATAGAAATAATTATTCACAATGTAACATTTTACATTTTGCAAAATGGAAAGCAGAGATGATAGGGTATGGAATTTCTTAAACAAATTCAAATCTGAGAAAAATGAGTTGTTGGAAAAAAAGCTCAAGATTACAATGGATAGATAGATTAAAAGTACAAATACAAGACTCATGAAGGCAGAAATATTAAAAAGGAATGTGTAAATAATGTTAACAAATAAATAACAAAGAAATACAGATGGAAACACAGAGCAATGTTCTTTACATCTACATCCATCGATTTACCAATTAAAAATAGTAATATTTAATGCCACAAAACTGTGGAAAAATTTATACATCCACCACTGGTCACAGAATAAATTGATATAACACATTAAAAAATAATTTGGTGATCAATATCTATCAAAACCATAAAATATATAAAGAAAGAAACTGTAAGACACATTAACATCTAAAAATAGGGAAGCTACTCAATGATTTCCATTTGTCAGCCAATACATATAGAGTAACAATATTAATAATATTTCTGATATTAGGTGAACTATGGAATATGAAATTATATTTGTGCCAACTATAAGGAAAATATGCACATGACAAAAGAGCATAGAAATATAAAAATTATTGCTGTCTTGGGGTGGTAGAATTACAGGTGGCAGCTTACTAGTAGAGGAGAAGGAAACAGATGTAGGCTGAAGTGATGGTTTTTGTTAGCTGTGTTACTGTAGAAAATTATATAGCCTCTCTGAATCTCAATCTGGTTTTTTTGCAAAATGATACTAAACCTACCTTATAACTTTGTTTCGGTGTTATATGACATAATGCAGGTACGGTGTTTAAAGGAGTCTCAGAAAACAAAAACCTATAATACTATGTCATTCTTGGCAGTCTTGGTATCAAGCAATATATGAAAGAAGTTGAATAATAACATTCTTATACCAGGATAAGAATCACAGGTAGAGTGATGACAGGGGCTGAGTGATAATGTAGATAGCTTGCCTATCACAGGAAGGGCCTCTGATAAGATAGCAGAATTTTAGTAAAATATTGAAGGAGGCAAGAGAGAGCTCTGTAGATATCAAGGAAAACATTTTCCAGGTAAAAGAAAGAGCAAATACAAGTACTTTGAAGTGGAAATTTGTTTGCCTTTTGTTGACAATCACCTATATGACATAATAGCATCAATTTCTGTTTAACATTTTTCGTTACCATCTCCTGGGTGCCAGGTACTGGTTGAGTATAGACATAAAATACCCTTCCCTTTAACGGGCTCAAATTATAGAACTGAAAATATGTAAATTTTAATCAATGCATTACAAATGCCACAAATGTCAATGGCTAAAACTGATATTCAGCTACCATTATAGTTCATGCATCAATGAGTCCACTGAGAGTTGGCTGGTCACTTGGCTGATCTTGGCTGACTTGTTCATGCTTCTGCCAGTTAGCTGGGGGCCATTCTATTGGTTGGGCATAACTTAGTAAGGCAGCTCTGCTTCACATTTCTCTCATATTTTTCCTGGGACCAGTTGGTACGCTCTTGTCATAGCCTTGAAATAAATGCAAGAAAGAAGACTAACTGTTTTTTTTAAGTCTCCAGGGTCTGAGAAGAACCCTGAAAATGAGTCCTCCCTTATAGTTTTCACCCTAGGTACTTCACTTGATGCCTTATAGTCCTGGCCTGCAATTCTTCACTTACACCAAGTCTGCCAACATCCCACTAGCCAAAGCAAGTCACGTGGCCAAGCCTGAGGGTAGGAGTTAGGGAAAGAGCACTACAAAGTCACTTGGCAAAGAGTATGAATAGAGGGAGAGACTAAGAAATGAGACTATTTAAAGCAATCTAGAAACAATTCATCATAATTTATTTCATCATAGCAAATATATAATCGAATGCTTTCCAAAGCATGGTATTCTTTACACTAGTGGTATGAGAAATGATTTTTGATAGTATTTCAAATCATAAACATTATTTATAATTTATAGTCATAAACAGTATATATTTATATTCATTTGTTGAATAATACAATAAGTGGCCTGAGCTTATAATTTTATGAGTATTACTCCATAAGATGAAGTCGAATTAAGTAAAACAGAAAGTTAATTTATTGAAAAATACGTAGTTAATAATGGTAAAAGTGTATGAGCGTACAGGGAAAAAAACTCAATAGAGACATAGAAGAATGAAGTGTAGAAGACATTGCTGGTTGGTATATGAACCAACCAAGAGCTTAGCAATGAGGAATATGGAGAAAAGGGAAGATTACGGGGGTGGGGGGTGACATTAGAGCAACATCTTGAACAAGCTGAGGTTTATAAACCAGGGACGGGGAGGAAGTATCTTCCAGATTGAGAAAGCAGCATGTTCAAAGTCCAAAGATATAGAAGTACATGGCACATAATATAATAATAGATCCCATTGATCAGATGCTTATTGCACCAGGCATTAGGCTAGAATCCTTCTGCACAGTATCTCACCCCTGGGTGATTAGAGAGCCTCAACTCTTTCCCTTATTTAATAGGCAGGGTTTTGTATGCAACAGGTCCACAGCAAATATCTGTTGGCTGAAAAAATTACTCATGAACTATTTGGGCAATTTATATAATATCTTAATCGAAAGCCCAAGACTCTCAAAATCAATTCTCATTTTCAATATTCCTGCTCCTTGGAAGGAGCAATTTTATGTTTTTTGGGTTGCCTCAATTTGTTTTTCAGAGTGAACTCTTTGATTCCCAAATGGCTGACGTCACCCAGGGCTATCAGAGTTGAATGCACATAGACAAAACAAGAGCACATTCACAAACTGAGAGAAATATTTATAAACGAAAAGACTAGAAACCATCTTCAGAGAAATAAATGAAAACCCTTCCTCTCTTTAAGCCTGAGCCTGAGGAACAGCTACCATCTGCCTCTCTTGGCCCGGGAGCCTGTGTTTGAATTATGCTGCTGAGTTCCCTCACAGAAACAAGTCAAAACAAGGTTTTCAAGGCAATTGCTCTTTTAAGTATAGTTTTATTTAGTTGGGCTGTGCTATATGTATTTTACGCATTATTTGGAGTTCCAAGACTGCTCCCTCTTCAGTGTTTTCCATAGATATAAATAGCATCACCCGTTATCCAATTCCTCAGGACATAAACCTGGGAGTCAGTCTTGACTTCTGCTTTTATGGTCTACATCCAATATAGCTGTAAGCTCACCCTACAAGTTATACCCCCAAATTCTCCTCACCTCTGCTGCTGCAGCTTTCTCCAAGCCATTATCACTTTCTTAGGGTTCCTTGCGTCTACTCTTGCCATCTTGCAATGTGGTTTATTCTCTACATTGCAGCTAAAAGAATTATTATAAAATATAAATGGGATCATGTTACTACTTTTCCCAAAACTCTCCAATGGCTTCCACTGTGGTTAGAATAGCATCAATGTCTCTCCATGACTCAAAAAACAAAATGATATAGCTATGCCAAAGCGAGCCAAGGACAAAAGCTCCCAATGGGTAAAGCTGGAGCAAAGTCACCACCACCATAAGTAATGTAGTATTGTATTATATCCCAAAAGATAAAGTCAATATCCACGAGTCCATGATGATATAAATACACAACTGAACAAACATATAAATGGAAGATAATAGGCAAAACTTTCATGTGGAACAATTCCAAATAGGTTTTATTAGATACCCTTCCTTCAAGGAGATGAAACACAACACCCTGCCCCTTGAATGTGGGATGCTGATAGTAATGCCCTTGTAAACAGTATGGTATGAAAATGAGGAAAAATTACCTTACAGTCATTTGACAACAACTGTCTCAGTCAGGTGACCAAGGATAGACGTCAGTGATCAGGCATGTTAATAACAGGTATTCCCAATACAATGTGATGAGAAGAGCACTTTACCTCTGTAGTCTTCCTGTCAAGAACGTGCAAACCATTCTGAACACGCACAAATTGAGGGACAATTTATCAAATATCTGACCAGTACTTTTCAAAACTCTTAAAAATCATCAGAAACAGGTAAAGGCTAAGAAACTGTCAACACCAAGAGAAGCCCAAGGAGATATGATGACTAAATGTAGTGTGGCTTCTTGAATAAAATCCGGGGACAGAAAAATGATTGTTATGTAAGAGCTAAGAAAATCTGAATACAATATGGACTATAGTTAGTTATAATGTATTAACATTGGTACCCTGGTTGTGACAAATGTACCAGACCAGTATAAGATTAATAATAAGAGAAACTGGGCCTGGGGTATGGGAAAGTTATCTGTATTATCTTTGCAACTTTTCTGTAACTCTAAAGTTATTTAAAAAAAATTTATTTGAAAAAAATCACTTCCTGGCCCACAAGGCATTGCATGATCTGTACCCTGGCTTCATCTCTATATTTTACCTCCTTACTCGCTTCAGCTACAGTGACATTCTTGTTATTCCTTGGGCCCATCCAAGCATTCTTCTACTCAGGGCCTTGGCTCTATCTGTTTCCTTTGCTTGGGATGCCCTTTCCCCCAGATATTCACACAGCTCTCTCACTTTATTCAGGTCTTGGCTTAAATGTCACCGCTTCAGAGAGCGCTTACATGGCCATCTGATAAAAAATTGCATCATCTGTCATTCTCTATCCTGCTTTTTCTTCACCACAATGAATTTGGTATGTTCATATATTTCATATTCATTTTTTACTCGTTTTTTCTTTCACTGTAATATAAATTTCAGTAAGATGGAAGCTTATTTGTTTTGTTCATGATTGTATTTTCTGTTCCTGAAAGAATGCCAGGCATATAACACATGCTCAATAAAATATTTGTTAAATAAGTGACTGCATGAATTTAAATATTTCCCACAAAGTTGCATCATGACACTTCCAAAAGCCAGATGCTTTTAAATTTAAAAAAGCTTCAACCCTTGGAAGTCCATTATATCTGCCAAGAATGTCACATCCATTGTTTTATTTGATTCTATGTATGATGGTTCTGTTTGATAAATAGGGCAAGTGGGAATAGGGATGTTCCATTACTTGCTTCAGACCATGTGGTGAGTTTGTTACAGAGTGTTCATCTCAGTTCTCAGATTCTTAAATCTGGGGTCTTTCTACTGGAACGCATATTGGTAGTGTTTTTCTCCTTCTCCCTTTTTACATACACACACACATTTTAATTTCTGAAGCAATTTGGACACTGAAGTGTCTGAGTAAATTTTTACTTCTCCCTTGGTGTAGCACAAGTGAGAAGATCATTCTGGTCCCTGCTTAGAAGGAAGAAAATAAGTGTGAAATCAGCTCTTGTTGGTGTGACACCTGGTTTCCAAGGAGAAAACGGCTCTGAAGAGCTCTAAACTCCTTCCTAACTAGCTTTTGGGACTTAACTGAAGCCTTCAGTGAGATTTGGACCAGTGGATATAGTCCATCATTATCATGAGTCTCTAAAGTCACAGGTCAGGTTTTTCATGAATTTGTTCACTTGCCGCGTATTTCCTAACGCCCATTAGGCACCAGGTGCTGTGCTGGGTGATGTGGAAGTGACAGAGATGACCGAGGCACAGCTGGGTCTCCCAGAAATATACAATCCAAACAATCTATTGAGATACAAATTATAAGAAAAAAGATTAACAGTGACAAGAAAATAGAAGAACAGGCACCAAAAGGAAGATTTTGTGAGCCAGGGAATGAATGATCAGAGCCCTGGGAGTTAGGTGTGGAATTAACTAACAGAGAGGAAAAGCCAAAGCTATGATAACGAGGCAGAATGCAATTTTAAAAACACCTAAAATTGACATTGATCAATGTGTGTGCAAATATGTAATTTGCATTTATAAACTTCTTTTGTCTTATTCACATGCATGTACTATATACAGAACATGAGAGTTCTGTTGAAAATTATTTCTTACCATCATTATGGGAAGACAGCAATGAACTCTGCTCCTGTGAAAAGTAAAATGACCATAAAATATAGGTAGCTTTCAGCTATACACACTGTATTTCTTTTTTAAATTGAGGTATTCTACCTATTAAAGGAATACAGTCATTCTCCTCCAGACATTTTCTGGGTAGAGAGGAACAAGGGGACAAGATCATCTGTGAATTCTACCATTTACCTGAAATATCCCACTGGTAATTTTTTAAATCCACAATCGGTGGTATATTGTCCAGAATAAGAATCACTACTGCTAATTCCAGTGCACCTCCCTGTCTTCCAGCCTATCTCCTTCTACCACTAGAGTGCACCAGAATATTTATTACCAGCATTGAGAGCCCAGTGACTGAGCTTCAACTATAGAGTCTCATCTTTTCTATTTGATAATTCTATCACATAAACATTCTCATGTCTGTGAGAGATTAGGCACAGTCCAGGACCCCTAGTTTATAGAAAAAAAATCCAGTTGGAATCAGACAAGGATGATGACTTCATTCAGTGGCCAAAATTGTAACTAGTCATTCTTTTTGGTGTGTATTTTGAGTTAAAAATTTGTACTGGATGTGGAGGAGAGAGTCTGCTTGGCAAGTGTAATAGAACAGCTTGAAATACACAAAATCCTGGTATGAAATTTGGCAAAAGATCCTTTTAACACATCAGTGAACTAGTGATATACTTTACAAATTCCTGGAAAACTCTAGGGAATATGCAACTTAAAAATCCAAACTATTATAAATATATTTTAGTATTACGCAGTCTGCAAACATCATCTTAACACCTACTATGTTCTTGGCACTGATGGGCTAGGTTTTAGGGTGGATTTGGCATTCTTGTTGAAGACTACAAAATACCCTCCTTCCAATAATATTTCTCCTATAGCAAATCCTCCCAAAATGCTTACCTTCTCCTTCAGTTTTGTTATTTGAGCATCATTATCTTTGAGTTAAGTAATATTTCCAGGACACTTTTATTAAAAAGAAAGTTTTTAAGCAAGAAAGGTCACCCATAGAGTTATTAATGATGATGGTGATCTTGGCAGCTAATATTTATTTATGCTTAACACAAGTAAAAACTTTTTAAGTGCTTTGCTGTTTAGCTTATTTACATAAGGTCATTGCTATCATCATTATTATCACTTTACAGATGACAAGTCTGTAATTCAGATAGGTTAAATAACTTGCCCAAAATTACACAGCTAGTAAATTGCAAAACCAGATTAAAACTCAGAAGGTCTATATTTAAAACCATACTTTTAACCACTGTTCTATATAATAACAATTCCCAAACTTATATTTCCAGTATATACATTTTCTGTAAGTTGTAGACTTATGACTGTCAACTTGACATTTCCAGTTGGATGTCTCAAAGGCATCTCAATGATGATATGTCAAAAATCGATCTCTTTATTTCCACCACCATTTCCCAGAAGTTACACATGAATACACCCCAAAACAAATATTCTCTCTCTCACACACACACACACACACATACACACACCGTCATTTCAATTAAAGTTACCACAATCTACCCAGTATTAAAGTCAGAACCATGAGAAGCATGCCTACTTCTGAATGGCCTCTTACTCTCATATCCAAAACACCTGCAGATTCTATTGGTTTTACATCCAAAATGTATACCAAATATGCCCACTATCTCCAACTTGATCCAAGCCACCAGCATCACCACTGAATTAGCATCCTATCTGGTCTCTGTGTTTTCTTTCCCTATCTCTCCATCACTACTAAATCCATTTTTGTATTGAAATTATTGTGAACTTTCAGAAACCTGAGTCAGAAATGACACATTGTTAAAAAAAAACCTTCAAGAGTTTGTACTTAAATAAAAATTCTTTATTATGACTCAAATATTCTGTGTCTTTTCTCCCTTCTCTCTCTCTCTCTCTCTCTCTCTCTCTCTCTCTCTCTCTCTCTCTAATATCCTCTTAGGACCCACCAATCCCTTACTTACAATGTTCAAATGGGGGGTGATGATCGGCTCATTCCTAGGGCATGCCAAGTTCATGATGGCACAGGGTGTCTACGTGCACTTATTCCTCTGGTTATGTTTGATTTTCCTACCTTTTCACACGATTGACTTTTTGTCCTTCAGGTTTTAGCTTAAACATTGGCTCCTCTTGGTCATCTTCCCTAACCACCCCATCTTAGATAGTCTATACTCATTATCCTTTATCCTAACACTTTGTTTCTGTATTTCATAGTACTGATCACAATCCATAACCATTTAGTTACTTGTTGTGTACTTATGTATTTATTTCTCTCATGTCAATGTACATTCCAGAGTATCAGGAACCTAATGTCTCTTCTTCATTGCATTCCTAGTGCCTAACCAAGAATATGGCTTCCAGGGGACATTCAACAAATAGCTACTGAATAGTCTATCTACAAGAAAAACATGTAAAAATGAAGGACATGAAAAAGCTAAAATTTAAAGGATAGTAAAAGATGTGCCAGGCAAAGACAAATCAAAAGAGCTGAAGTTACTTTTATCGGCAGGCAACGAAACCAAAAACAAAACACACTCATCTTTAAGAGAAAAAAATATATATAATGCATTACATTAACTGGTAAAAAATATATACTCTACTACATAAACTGATTCAATCTACACCTTACTTAAAAGATAAAACATGATCATTTCAAAAGATGAAGTAAAAGCATTTGAAAAAATTCAAAGCTCATTTATGATAAAGACAGCAAACTAGGAATAGAAGGCAGTGTTCTTTATTTTTATTTTTTTAATTTTATTATTATTATACTTTAAGTTTTAGGGTACATGTGCACAATGTGCAGGTTTGTTACATATGTATACATGTGCCATGTTGGTGTGCTGCACCCATTAACTCGTCATTTAGCATTAGGTATATCTCCTAATGCTATCCCTCCCCCCTCCTCCCACCCCACAACAGTCCCAGGTGTGTGATGTTCCCCTTCCTGTGTCCATGTGTTCTCATTGTTCAATTCCCACCTATGAGTGAGAACTTGCGGTGTTTGGTTTTTTGTCCTTGTGATAGTTTGCTGAGAATGATGGTTTCCAGTGTTCTTTATTTGATGAAAGGTAGCTTCAATATATTTTCAACAAGCCTCATGTTTAATAACGTAATGTTACAAGCTTTCTTTTAAAATTAATATTCAAACAAGTTTAACCACCATCACTCTATTCAAATAACAATAATTTTAAAAATAGATATATTAATATTTGGAAATAAAAAAGCATGTCATTGGTGACAAATATACATGTTTACATAAGTAAAAAGATTTTCCATTGGAACATTAGAATTTATAAATTTAGGAAGCTGTGTGCTTATTAAATTAATACATAAAAATAAGCTGCATTTCTTTACAAAGGATGGGCACAGTTCTTTAGAGCTTTTAAAATGTGAGCTAATCTATTAAAATGCTATTCTTTTCCCTTTTTACACAACTAACTAAAAATCAGAGGGCTACTACAGTCCTCGAGTTGTCCTCATCTAAGTCAAAGGGAAACTTTTGGCTTACAGGGTCATTAATTTCTGTTAAGGAAAAAACTAATATAAAGAAGAACAATTATATTTCCTAGAGATGGATGTGTTCTGCAGAAGGAAAATGAGAACCTAATGACATTACATTTAATTTCTCTGCCTTTTCTTACTCTATAAATAACCAAGATTTGAAATATTAATACTTTCCCTGATTATAAGACTCACATAAGAATTTATGAAGGCAGGAAAACTAAGTAAAAGTAATGCACAGAATAAATCCCTGAAAAGCAAAGGTAACATTTGTTTTGAAATTTTCCAACACAAATCTTTCTTCCAGATTTTCAACCTGAAATAATTTTGGAAATAATTTGGAAACATTTTGGATTACATTCAAAATACAATCATTCCCTACCAGAATGGATTTTTAAGGTATGTAAGAATCCTCAATGAAATATTTATCAACATTCCTTTGGTATAACATCATTTTGTAATGGGGTTTAACCACAACAAATTCCATACATTATTTGTTGTCTGTTTCATTTTAAATTATTTTCTATCAAATAAATTTACCTAATTACAACTACAGATAGCAGTGTTTTCTTCACCACTTATTCATCCAGTAAGCTTTCCTTGAATCCCTGGTATGTGCCAAGTACCTATATTGGTAACAAGACCCAATTTCTACTTTCAAAGTCTTGACAGTCTAACGGATGATCAGACAAATAAACAGATTATTGTAATATGTAATGGTTAATTCTATGAAGGGCTAAGACCAGAAAAGCCAGAAAAATGTATGAGTCACTTCCCCACAATAGAGAGGTAGTCAAGGAAAGCTTTCTAGAAGAGGTAAGGATTGAATTTAAGCTGAAAGATTAGCTGAGCTACCTAGGCAGAGAGAAGGCAGCAACTGTGATAGAACACTATTGAGGAGGTGTTTTTAGTGCAATAATGAAGACAGGGAGTAGAAGAAGAGTGATAGCAAAAGACAAAGATAAAGATGTAGACAGGGTAAAGATTACAGAGGGTTTGTATGCCATAATTCATCCAGAGTAAAACATTTTTGTGGATCCACTGAAAGATTTTAAGTTGGAAGGATCATCCCCTAGAGGCTTTAGAAAGAGCATGGCCAAGCCAACACTTTGATTTTATACTTCTAGCATTCAGAACTGTGAGACAATGAATTTCTGTTGTTCTAAGCCACCGGGTTTGTGATTATTTTTTATGGCTGCCCTAGGAAACCAGTATGGAAGCTATCACAGTGCTATAGACTGAATTGTACCTCTCTTCCCTGTCAGATTGATATGTTGAAGTCCTAGCCTACAATACCTCAGAATATGACTATATTAGAAGGTAGAGTCTTTAAAGGGGTTAAAATGAGGCTGTTAGGGTGAGCCTCAACCTAATCTGACGTATATAAGAAGAGGAAACTAGGACACAAGAGGAGACATCAGGACTGTGCGTGCATGGAAGAAAGACCAGGTGAGGATGCGGCACGATGGCAGCCATTTCCAAGCCAAAGAGGGAAACCTCAGAAGAAACCAAACCTCACTGACACCTTGGTCTTGGACTTCCAGTCTCCAAAACTGTGAAAAAAGATGCATTTCCATTGTTTAAGCCACCCAGTCTCTGGTATTTTGTTACAGCACCCTTAGTAAGCTAACACATACAGTAATACAAATACAAAGAACTAAAGCCTTGAAATTAGTTTGTGACTATGGGGATGGGGAGAAGTGCACAGGCTGGAGTTTAGTAACAAGAAGAATTGACATATTCTGTGTGATGAGTAGGAGAGTGAGGAAAAGGACCCTGATTTGGACACTGAGAGAGAAGAAAGAGCTGTAAGGAGGAAAGAGGAAGACATGGGTTTCACTATTAGACATGCTGGGAGTGTGACGTGCTGTGGATGGGTGAAAATGGAGATGGAGGTTTGGACGTCAAGAGTGATCAGGTCTAAATTTATAGCTCTTAGAGTCATCATTATATAGAAAGTCTATGGTGTCACAGGAGATGATAGGATCACTTAGGAGAGCCCAGAGAGAAAGGAAAGAGAACTGAAGATCTAAGGAACACCAACATTAAGGGACAGGCCAAGGAGGAGGAAGCCACAGCAGTGGCAGTAGATTGTTAAGGCAATTATGTGTCTTCCATGGGTAGAGAGGATCCATCAGATCTGGCAGTCAAGGGTCCACTGGCATCCTCTGCCAGAATATTTTTATTTGAGTGGTAGTGGCAAAAGGTAGACTTCAAAGATAGGTTGTGGGGCACATGAAACAAAAGGAGTAATATGTGTAGGTGACTCAGGATGGGAAACAGCATAAATGTTATGGTATCTCAGAATGTTTCTGCATCAAGGGATAATTTACTTTTTCAAGGTTGGAGACAATTAAGTTTGTTCAAATCTTGATAGAAAGGATCCAGTAGAGATGAGGAAGAAAAAGAAGTATTTAGTATGTCTGAGCAAATGGAAAAGCATAGACATCAAGAACAGAATTGAAGAAATCAGTATTACATAGGAGGAGCAAAAACTAGTCCATTTGGGAGAACAATAATGGAAGTAAGATGGAGTGAGGAGAAGTAATTCGAGGGTAATATGAATAAACTGATGGATGAGGTTGCAGGAAATAGAGTTTCTAATTTTGTTGTGAAATAGAACGGCATAGGTCATGGATAGAGTGAGGTGGAAGGTAGAGAAGCAAGACATTTGTGGAAAGCTGAAGGGTTTAAGGGGCTACTGCCTAGGGGCAGATAGAAAGCTAGCAGGGCAGTGTGGGGGACTGCTTATTTTCTGGGCTCAGACTCGTCCCCTGTGTAACAGATTCACCAGCAAGTCTCAATGGCTCGGGACTGGAAGCTGAGAAGACATCCTCTGCTGGGGAGTTACTCAATTCAAGTTAATAATTCAAGTATTTATTAAGCACACAGATAATGACAGACAGAGTATTAGGGCCTGATGATACTATACAAAGAAGAATACAGTATGGTCTTAGTCCTTAAAATTTTATTATCCCTGAAATATTTACTGGATAAACAGGGGGATTAAGTCAAGCACACATGTAACTTCAGAAAGTATAAAATACAAGGGTGCAACAAAGAAACCACACAGGACTATGAGGGTTAAAAAAAGGAGTTTGAAGATGTATTGAGAGCCCACTATATGACAAGCTCTAAGCCAGAAGTTTTGTATACAGAATGTAGTCCTTAGCACAATTCTGTGTGTTTGGTATGACTATCCCCATTTCACTGATGAAGAAACAGGCTCAGAAAGAAGATAATTTAGAAGGATAAGGAAATTATTCATAGGGTAATTGGTATGTAGAGAAGGCTTTAGAAGGTAAGAGAGGTTTGGCCAGATAAAGACGAAGGACTGACCTCATCAATTCCTGCATGCATTTGTGAAATGGCTTGATTTAATTCTGCTTGATTTCATTATAGGAATGAAGGATCAAGTTATTTTGCATTTGGGCCTTAAATACTAGCCTAAGGAATATGGTCTTTTATTTTTTAGGCACCGAGAAAGGATGCAAAGCCTTTTAAACAGACTGACTTCGTCAAAGTTAAGTGGCTTTGGATAACATGGATTGAAAAACACAAGAAATTGGACATGGTGGGACCACCTGAGAAGTCAATTTTGCTATCTAAGGGAGACAGGCCAAGAGAAATGAGACCAGGGTACAGTTCTCAGATTCCCATCTATCTAATTCTGCACTTTGGACACATCCCTTATCCTCTTTTAGTCCCAATTTTTTATTATAAAATTGAAGAGATTGGAAGAAATAACTTCTAAGGGCCCTTTCGAGGAATATAGTTTTATTATTCTGAGGTTCTGAACAAGAATGGTGGCAGTGGGAAGGGAAATTATAGGGAAGAATGGAACAAAATCTTTAGAGCTTTTGAAACCTTAAACACAATGTGAATACAAATAAAGTATCTTCCACTTTAACTCCATACGCAACCTCCACCCCACTTAGGTCTGTTGATGTCTCCTCTTGCATCACAAACACACATGTATACACACACACACGTAGCCTCTTCTATTCAGAAAATGAGATGAAAATTTTCTATTCATTATTCATCTGGTTGACTGGTCTAGCTTTTTTTTTTTTCTTTCTTTCTTTCTTTTTTTTTTTTTGAATCAGGGTCTTACTCTGTCACCCAGGTTGGAGTACAGTTGTGTGATCATAGGTCAATACAACCTCAAACTTGAGCTCAAGCAATCCTCCCACTTCAGCATAGAACCTGCCACTGCACCCGGCTATATATATTTTGTTGTTGTTTTTGTAGAGATTTGGTCTCACTTTGTTGCCCAGGCTGGTCTCGAACTCCTGCCTTCAAGCAAGCCTCCCACCTTGGTCTTCCAAAGTGCTGAGATTACAGGCATGAGCCATTGCACCTGGCAAGTTAAGCGTGTAGTTCATACTTATTCTTTTACCTCAGATTCATCCATCCTCTTTTAGAAAGTTTTCTCACACTCAAGATATCCAAAGATGAATTTATAATTTCATTACCTTTGCCTTCTTTTAGCTGGTTTTCTCTTCCAGGATTCCCCCTCTCTGTACAGACTACCATTCACCAAATGTTCAAGTCATTATGATTGCCTCCTTCTCCCTCATCCTCTCATCTGCCAGTCACTTCTCCTTCATCCAATCCATCGCTAATCTCATAGAGTCTATCTCCTTGCATATTTCTTCATCAGTCTTTCCTTCTTACTCCTCCTGGCAGAAGTACTCAACAGCTTACAGCGGAATCATTCCTGTTGTCAACTAATTCATTTTGCTTATTCCATTATAAATCATTATCTTCACTTTATTGCTGAAAATTTTCTTCTTTTGTTTTCTTCTTTCTTTTCCTTTTCTTCCTTTTCTTATTTTCTTTACTATTCTTTTTTTCTTTCCTTTTTTTATTTCCTTTACTCTTTCTCTTTTCCTTTCCTTCTTTTAACTTTTCCCAGCTTTATTGAGGTATAATTTACAAATAAAATTATATATATTTAAGGTGTACAACATAATGTTTTGATGTACATATGCATTATAAAATGATTACCACAAATCAAGCTAATTAACATTTTCATCATCTCACTTAGCTACCTTTTTTGTGTGTGGCGCGAATGCTTAAAATCTATTTGCTTGGCAAATTTCAAGTATACAATACAATATTATTAACCATAGTCACTCTGCTGTACATTTGATCTCCAAAATTTATTTATCCTGCTTAACTGAAACTTTGTACCCTTTGACCAAATGAAAACTTACTTCCGATAATCTTACTTTCCTACTTAAAACAGTTTAGATACTTGACTTAGAAGTTCATGCTCTTTCCACAATATATTTTGTAGGTTTTCATTTATATCCACTTCCTTCTTCATTTTTTTCAAAAAAATATATTTAAGCAGGCTTTATTTTCTAGACAGAATATCTATCTGTCTGTCTATTATCTATCTATCTATCTCTCAACTATATATATGTATGTCCAACAGAAAGACACATGTAAGAGTATCAGTAGATGTATTATTTTAATATTCCAAACTGGACATATCCAAAATATCAATCAACCATAGACTGAATAAATAATTATTAAATAAACTGTGGTGTATTTTGATGGTGGAATACTGTAGATCAATGAAAATATTCATACTACAGCTGTATAAAGGTATAATACTTTGAAAAATTATTTTGGTTTTAGAAGCTTGTGGCATTATTACAGAAAATAGATGACTCTCACAAACATGTATTATTGAAGGGGAAAACAGTAGACCCAAAATAGTATATATTATGATTTTATTTATATAGAGTCAAAATGTGGCAAAACTAGGATAGTGGGATTGGGCTTTGGAGAAGGCACAAGTGATGATTTCCGGTGCTGAAAATGTATTTTTTCATCTAAGTGGTGGAAACACAGGTGTTAACACTTAGTGAAAAGTCATCAAGGCATACCCTTTTTAGTGTGTATGGTTATTTAATAAAAATTTGCAATTATGTAAAATATACAGTAAAAAAGGAAAGGTTGAGAGCCAGGAGAAGTGACACATGCCCATAGCTCTAGCTACTTGAGAGCCTGAGGAGGAAGGATCACCTCAGGCCAGGAGTAGTTCAAGTCCTGCCTGGGCAACATAGAGAGACCCCATCTCTAACACAAATAAATAAATAAGTAAATGTTGACGAAATCGGGGGGTGGTAAGATAATGAAAGTGGAAAAGTAGAGAAAATGTCAGCATACAATGTGTATATGGTGAGGTCTACATCAGTGTCTGTACCTGACTCACAAGTTCATTCTGGGCTTCCTAGCACATCTTTCCTTACTTTCCCAAACTGCTCTAACCAACAGTGTCCTCAATAACATCCCTTTGGTACAGGATGTATCTACTATAATGTTCTACAGTGAAGGCTGTTGCCATCACAACCAGTGGCAATGTAGTAAAAATAATTCAACGAGATGCTAAAACAATGCTGTTTGGTCTTTTAGAATATTCAGAGTAATAGATAGATTACACGTCTTTCAGATAATCTTCTTTGGATGTTAACTACTTTGATTGGACTTTCTCTAAGAAATGAATGGCAAAAGTTTAAGGTCACACTTTCCAGTAAAAGCCTATAGTGCAGATAATCTATGTTTCCGATTAAGAGCAAGTCTATAGATTTCCAATCATTCTAAAACAGGGTAAGGTTTACCCATAATAAGGAAAATGAAGGCACTTACCTGGCACATTTGGCTGACAAGTTGGCCACAGTGATTCTGAACACAGGTTGCTCAAAGGAATCCATTGGGGCTTAGGTCCACATTTTGCTTAGGAAACAGATTTGGCTCTACTATAACATGGAAATAAATGGGTAGCCAAGGCTCGATGTTCTACTCTATTAAGAATCACTGGAAAATTTTTAAAGCAGATATTAGTAATCACTCACCAGAGCCATAAAGAACTCATCACAGGGCAACTTCCTGGTGATCTCACTGAGGTAAATTAATTGCAAAATATACTTCATTGATAGCTGCAAGATTTGACCTGATGAATAAAATGGACGAAGGTGAGTCAAGTAAACAGTGGGAGACTTCTGCCATGAAAAATTATTTTGGTTTTAGAAACTTGTGATGTTATTACAGAAAATAGAGTATGTGATCAATGCCTTATCTGGCAGGCCTCAGTATGCCACTGCATAATCATGCCTTTATCAAAGAGAAAAATATTTATCATTATATTCTCAGTGGCAGAAAGGTATATGTCTATTTAATCAAGAAATATCAAGTCATTAATGTACAATTTCCAAAGGACGAAAGTTAAAAATGAAATGTATTTCTAGTTTTTATGCTGCTTGAAATTGTCATCAAAGTACTGTGACTCTCTGCGGCATTAGGATGCATTTTTAGATTAGGATTAAAAGTGAGTTTATACTGCTAATTCCATGTCCAAAGTCTCAATGGGCTTTTGTTCATATTTACCTATGAACTAATACAACAAACAAACAAACAAAAAAGCCAAGATCCAATAAAAGCAACTAGGTTGTATTTTTAAACAATTTTTACTCAGGTATTTAGTGTATGATATAGATAGAGTATAAATGTAATGATTGACTTGATCATATCTTGAGAAATGCACTAAGTTAAACATTTGTCTTGGGTGATATAAATTCAGTTCAGTAACCCATATCATCCTGGTTATGCAAGGTTAAAACTTTAAATAATATTTAGCTCTCCCTCTCACCTTATTTTTCCTAAAATGCCTTTGCCTTGGGGTAGCATAGCATGGTGATTAAGAGTATGCTTTTTGACTCGGAGGAGCCAGGATGGCCGAACAGGAACAGCTCCGGTCTACAGCTCCCAGCCTGAGCGACCCAGAAGACGGGTGATTTCTGCATTTCCATCTGAGGTACCGGGTTCATCTCACTAGGGAGTGCCAGAGAGTGGGCGCAGGTCAGTGGGTGCGCGCACGGTGCGCGAGCCGAAGCAGGGCGAGGCATTGCCTCACTCAGGAAGCGCAAGGGGTCAGGGAGTTCCCTTTCCTAGTCAAAGAAAGGGGTGACGGACGGCACCTGGAAAATCGGGTCACTCCCACCCGAATACTGCGCTTTTCCGACGGGCTTAAAAAACGGCGCACCGCGAGATTATATCCCGCACCTGGCTCGGAGGGTCCTACCCCACGGAGTCTCGCTGATTGTTAGCACAGCAGTCTGAGATCAAACTGCAAGGCGGCAGCCAGGCTGGGGGAGGGGCGCCCACCATTGCCCAGGCTTGCTTAGGTAAACAAAGCAGCCAGGAAGCTCGAGCTGGGTGGGGCCCACCACAGCTCAAGGAGGGCTGCCTGCCTCTGCAGGCTCCACCTCTGGGGGCAGGGCACAGACAAACAAAAAGACAGCAGTAACCTCTGCAGACTTAAATGTCCCTGTCTGACAGCTTTGAAGAGAGCAGTGGTTCTCCCAGTACGTAGCTGGAGAGCTGAGAACGGGCAGACTGCCTCCTCAAGTGGGTCCCTGACCCCTGACCCCCGAGCAGCCTAACTGGGAGGTACCCTCCAGCAGGGGCACACTGACACCTCACACGGCAGGGTACTCCAACAGACCTGCAGCTGAGGGTCCTGTCTTTTAGAAGGAAAACTAACAAACAGAAAGGACATCCACACCAAAAACCCATCTGTACATCACCATCATCAAAGACCAAAAGTAGATACAACCACAAAGATGGGGAAAAAACAGAACAGAAAAACTGGAAACTATAAAAATCAGAGTGCCTGTCCTTCTCCAAAGGAACGCAGCTCCTCACCAGCAACGGAACAAAGCTGGACAGAGAATGACTTTGGCGAGCTGAGAGAAGAAGGCTTCAGATGATCAAATTACTCTGAGCTACGGGAGGACATTCAAACCAAAGGCAAAGAAGTTGAAAACTTTGAAAAAAATTTAGAAGAATGTATAACTAGAATAACCAATACAGAGAAGTGCTTAAAGGAGCTGATGGAGTGAAAACCAAGGCTCAAGAACTACGTGAAGAATGCAGAAGCCTCAGGAGCCGATGCGATCAACTGGAAGAAAGGGTATCAGCAATGGAAGATAAAATGAATGAAATGAAGCGAGAAGGAAAGTTTAGAGAAAAAAGAATAAAAAGAAACGAGCAAAGCCTCCAAGAAATATGGGACTATGTGAAAAGACCAAATCTACGTCTCATTGGTGTATCTGAAAGTGATGGGGAGAATGGAACCAAGTTGGAAAACACTCTGCAGGATATTATCCAGGAGAACTTCCCCAATCCAGCAAGGCAGGCCAACATTCAGATTCAGGAAATACAGAGAACGCCACAAAGATACACCTAGAGAAGAGCAACTCCAAGACACATAATTGTCAGATTCACCAAAGTTGAAATGAAGGAAAAAATGTTAAGGGAAGCCAGAGAGAGAGGTCGGGTTACCCTCAAAGGGAAGCCCATCAGACTAACAGTGGATCACTCGGCAGAAACCCTACAAGCCAGAAGAGAGTGGGGGCCAATATTCAACATTCTTAAAGAAAAGAATTTTCAACCCAGAATTTCATATCCAGCCAAACTAAGCTTCATAAGTGAAGGAGAAATAAAATACTTTATAGACAAGCAAATGCTGAGAGATTTTGTCACCACCAGGCCTGCACTAAAAGAGCTCCTGAAGGAAGCGCTAAACATGGAAAGGAACAACCGATACCAGCTGCTGCAAAATCATGCCAAAATGTAAAGACCATTGAGACTAGGAAGAAACTGCATCAACTGAGGAGCAAAATAACCAGCTAACATCATAATGACAGGATCAAATTCACACATAACACTATTAACTTTAAATGTAAATGGACTAAATGCTCCAATTAAAAGACACAGACTGGCAAATTGGATAAAGAGTCAAGACCCATCAGTGTGCTGTATTCAGGAAACCCAACTCACATGCAGAGACACACATAGGCTCAAAATAAAAGGATGGAGGAAGATCTACCAAGCCAATGGAAAACAAAAAAAGGCACGGGTTGCAATCCTACTCTCTGATAAAACAGACTTTAAACCAACAAAGATCAAAAGAGACAAAGAAGGCCATTACATAATGGTAAAGGGATCAATTCAACAAGAAGAGCTAACTATCCTAAATATATATGCACCCAATACAGGAGCACCCGGATTCATAAAGCAAGTCCTGAGTGACCTACAAAGAGACTTAGACTCCCACACATTAATAATGGGAGACGTTAACACCCCACTGTCAACATTAGACAGATCAACGAGACAGAAAATCAACAAGGATACCCAGGAATTGAACTCAGCTCTGCACCAAACGGACCTCATAGACTTCTACAGAGCTCTCCACCCCAAATCAACAGAATATACATTTTTTTCAGCACCACACCACACCTATTCCAAAATTGACCACATAGTTGGAAGTAAAGCACTCCTCAGCAAATGTAAAAGAACAGAAATTATAACAAACTATCTCTCAGACCACAGTGCAATAAAACTAGAACTCAGGATTAAGAATCTCACTCAAAACCGCTCAACTACATGGAAACTGAACAACCTGCTCCTGAATGACTACTGGGTACATAACGAAATGAAGGCAGAAATAAAGATGTTCTTTGAAACCAACGAGAACAAAGACACAACATACCAGAATCTCTGGGATGCATTCAAAGCAGTGTGTAGAGGGAAATTTATAGCACTAAATGCCCGCAAGAGAAGGCAGGAAAGATCCAAAATTGACACCCTAACATCACAATTAAAAGAACTAGAAAAGCAAGAGCAAACACATTCAAAAGCTAGCAGAAGGCAAGAAATAACTAAAATCAGAGCAGAACTGAAGGAAATAGAGACACAAAAAACCCTTCAAAAAATTAATGAATCCAGGAGCTGGTTTTTTGAAAGGATCAACAAAATTGACAGACCGCTAGCAAGACTAATAAAGAAAAAAAGAGAGAAGAATCAAATAGATGCAATAAAAAAATGATAAAGGGGATATCACCACCCATCCCACAGAAATACAAACTACCATCAGAGAATACTACAAACACCTCTACGCAAATAAACTAGAAAATCTAGAAGAAATGGATAAATTCCTTGACACATACACTCTCCCAAGACTAAACCAGGAAGAAGTTGAATCTCTGAATAGACCAATAACAGGATCTGAAATTGTGGCAATAATCAATAGCTTACCAACCAAAAAAAGTCCAGGACCAGATGGATTCACAGCCGAATTCTACCAGAGGTACAAGGAGGAACTGGTACCATTCCTTCTGAAACTATTCCAATCAATAGAAAAAGAGGGAATCCTCCCTAACTCATTTTATGAGGCCAGCATCATTCTGATACCAAAGCCGGGCAGAGACACAACCAAAAAAGAGAATTTTAGACCAATATCCTTGATGAACATTGATGCAAAAATCCTGAATAAAATACTGGCAAACCGAATCCAGCAGCACATCAAAAAGCTTATCCACCATGATCAAGTGGGCTTCATCCCTGGGATGCAAGGCTGGTTCAATATACGCAAATCAATAAATGTAATCCAGCATATAAACAGAACCAAAGACAAAAACCACGTGATTATCTCAATAGATGCAGAAAAGGCCTTTGACAAAATTCAACAACCTTTCATGCTAAAAACTCTCAATAAATTAGGTATTGATGGGACATATTTCAAAATAATAAGAGCTATCTATGACAAACCGACAGCCAATATAATACTGAATGGGCAAAAACTGGAAGCATTCCCTTTGAAAACTGGCACACGACAGGGATGCCCTCTCTCACCACTCCTATTCAACATAGTGTTGGAAGTTCTGGCCAGGGCAATTAGGCAGGAGAAGGAAATAAACGGCATTCAATTAGGAAAAGAGGAAGTCAAATTGTCCCTGTTTGCAGATGACATGATTGTATATCTAGAAAACCCCATTGTCTCAGCCCAAAATCTCCTTAAGCTGATAAGCAACTTCAGCAAAGTCTCAGGATACAAAATCAATGTGCAAAAATCACAAGCATTCCTATACACCAACAACAGACAAACAGAGAGCCAAATCATGAGTGAACTCCCATACACAATTGCTTCAAAGAGAATAAAATACCTAGGAATCCAACTTACAAGGGATGTGAAGGACCTCTTCAAGGAGAACTACAAACCGCTGCTCAAGGAAATAAAAGAGGATACAAAGAAATGGAAGAACATTCCATGCTCATGGGTAGGAAGAATCAATATTGTGAAAATGGCCATACTGCCCAAGGTAATTTACAGATTCAATGCCATCCCCATCAAGCTACCAATGCCTTTCTTCACACAATTGGAAAAAACTACTTTAAAGTTCATATTGAACCAAAAAAGAGCCCGCATCGCCAAGTCAATCCTAAGCCAAAAGAACAAAGCTGGAGGCATCATGCTACCTGACTTCAAACTATACTACAAGGCTACAGTAACCAAAACAGCATGGTACTGGTACCAAAACAGAGATATAGATCAATGGAACAGAACAGAGCCCTCAGAAATAACACCGCATATCTACAACTATCTGATCTTTGACAAACCTGAGAAAAACAAGAAATTAGGAAAGGATTCCCTATTTAATAAATGGTGCTGGGAAAACTGGCTAGCCATATGTGGAAAGCTGAAACTGGATCCCTTCCTTACACCTTATACAAAAATCAATTCAAGATGGATTAAAGACTTAAATGTTAGACCTAAAACCATAAAAACCCTAGAAGAAAACCTAGGCATTACCATTCAGGACATAAGCATGGGCAAGGACTTCATGTCTAAAACACCAAAAGCAATGGCAACAAAAGCCAAAATTGACAAATGGGATCTAATTAAACTAAGGAGTTTCTGCACAGCAAAAGAAACTACCATCAGAGTGAGCAGGCAACCTACAAAATGGGAGAAAATTTTCGCAACCTACTCATCTGACAAAGGGCTAATATCCAGAATCTACAATGAACTCAAACAAATTTACAAGAAAAATCAAACAACCCCATCAAAAAGTGGGCAAAGGACAGGAACAGACACTTCTCAAAAGAAGACATTTATGCAGCCAAAAAACACATGAAAAAATGCTCACCATCACTGGCCATCAGAGAAATGCAAATCAAAACCACAATGAGTTATCATCTCACACCAGTTAGAATGACAATCATTAAAAAGTCAGGAAACAACAGGTGCTGGAGAGGATGTGGAGAAATAGGAACACTTTTACACTGTTGGTGGGACTGTAAACTAGTTCAACCATTGTGGAAGTCAGTGTGGCAATTCCTCAGGGATCTAGAACTAGAAATACCATTTGACCCAGCCATCCCATTACTGGGTATATACCCAAAGGACTATATATCATGCTGCTATAAAGACACATGCACACGTATGTTTATTGCGGCATTATTCACAATAGCAAAGACTTGGAACCAAGCCAAATGTCCAACAATGATAGACTGAATTAAGAAAATGTGGCACATATACACCATGGAATACCATGCAGCCTTAAAAAATGATGAGTTCATGTCCTTTGTAGGGACATGGATGAAATTGGAAACCATCATTCTCAGTAAACTATTGCAAGAACAAAAAACCAAACACCGCATATTCTCACCCATAGGTGGGAATTGAACAATGAGATCACATGGACACAGGAAGGGGAACATCACACTCTGGGGACTGTTGTGGGGTGGGGGGAGTGTGGAGGAATAGCATTGGGAGATATACCTAATGCTAGATGATGAGTTAGTGGGTGCAGCACACCAGCATGGCACATGTATACATATGTAACTAACCTGCACAATGTGCACAAGTACCCTAAAACTTAAAGTATAATAATAAAAAAATAAAAAAATAAATAAATAAATAAAAAATAAACCATTTCTCAGTCATATAAAATTTTAAATAAATATTTGTTAGGAATTTATTAATGTGGCTCTTGCCTTTCATCACCACTACTTCCTATTATTTCTTAGTTGTATATTTAACATGTATCAAATCTCTACTGTATGTCAGATACTATGTTCACTAAGTTTATAATGTGATGACTTTTATGTTACTATATTAAGTAAAATAAAACCTCCCAGGTCCTATTATAAAAAAAAAAGAGTATGCTTTTTGAAAAAATATGATCTCAGTTTTAGCCTTGGATCTGCCACTTCCCAACTGTGATCATAAGCAAATTACTTAAACTCACTCAATTTAATTTCATATTTCATAAAAGTTAAAATTATCATAATACCTACTTCCTGAATTTATTAGGAAAATTCAATAAGATAATGCATGTAAAACATTTAGTGTAGAGCCTGGCACAGAATAAATGCTTGACACATAGGGGCTGAATGAATGAGTAAATGAATGAGCGATTGAGAAAAGTCAACACATTCCATTTTCTTCTCTGTCCTTGGCATCTGTGATCTGCACCAGCACTTATTAAAATAACAAAAGAAAGAAAAATTGTAAAAGTTATAATGAACTATGTGTCCTTGTGCATTATGATAGAAAGTTACCAAGGACAAATTGCGCATAAAGAACTCACTAGTTCTCCTTCCACTAAGGGACACATTTAATGGATAAAAGTTCTATAGTTAATATAATTTTCCTTTTCTTCGAAGATATGCTGACCGTAGCAATTAACTTTAAATGTCAGTAAGTTAATGCATAACTTTAAATGCTACTTTAAACAAAGGTTTTATAAAGTCATGCTTAATAGTTCTTAAGACAAAGTGAAGTCCACAAAAAACAAATTTGAAAAGTTTAGGGCTTGAAACGTTAATTTTGTAAGCTTAATGATTGCTTTCAAATGACAGTGATGATACAATTCACTCCATAAATATTTATTGACTATTATATTACCATTAATGATAAATGTTTTTTATTATCTATTTTATGCTCTATATCATTTATTTTTATTGAATCTTCAGAATAGCCCTTCAGGAAGAGTATTATAATCCTTTAACAGTTGAAGAACTTATGACTGGTGTACATGGGACCAGAAATTTGATTGCAATGCCTTGATCACTCCTCTACCCCTCAGTCCATAATGTTGCAGTTCCTATTATTATTATTAGACATTTGATACTGTGTAGATGATTATTAAATAGGTTCCTCCTTTAAAAACCTTTTAGAGTTTGCAAAGTAATCTTACATATTATCAACTTTAATCTTTACTATAATTGAATAAGAAATTATTCTTTCCATTATATAGAAAGTAAACACAGGCTGGAGATATTAGCTAATTTACTCAAGGACTCACATCCATTAAATGTAAAACTAAATTTAAGCAGAATCCTTCTTTATTAATTATCAACTAAATGTAACTTTTAGAAATAAAATATTATTTTTTCCTGTCAAATTGGCAAGTATAAGAACATGGTAATATGCAGTGTTTGCAAAGCGTGTGGAAATCACCACTTTCATGTATTCTGGTGGAAACATAAACCAGTGAAACCATTCTAGAGGGCCATTTGACAAGGTATATCTCTCTATGAGATGCTTATACTCTCCTGCCTCCTTAAAGTCAGACTTGACCACATGACTTGATTTGCCCAATTAATTTCAAGAGTCGTCATGTGCTTCACTACTCTCACCTCACTGCCTTGATAACCGGCATTGTACAAGAGAATGACTGCTCTGACAGCTTAGTTCCAGAGTGCACAATACGAAGCAGAACCCAGGCAACCCTGATAACTCATATCACAAACCACTGTCTTAGGTCTCCAAGATTTTGAATTGTTGTCATGCCAATACAACCTAACATAGCAGAAATTTTTCCACAGAGAAGTTATCCTAAAGGAATAGTTAGGTATATTCACAAAATGTATCTTAATGTATCTTCATGACAGTAAACTTAGAGATAAACTATATAAATCAGGGTACTTTTAAGTATGTCTAAAACATGGAACATCTGCTATAACACTAAAAGAAATTTGAGATGGTAATAAATGAAAAAGAAGATCAGCCTTAAGTATTACATAATCATAATTTTCTTTTTTTAATTCAGAAACAATATATACCAGGGTGTTTACAGGATTATTTCTAAATGTGTTTCATTTAGTTTTAAATATTTTTTCTTATTTGCATTTTCTAATTTCTCAATAAACTCTTTAAAAATAACAAGAAGAATAGCACTAATAACAAGAGAAAAACATTTTATACATTTTTATCTTAAGTCCTATTCTTATTGAGTTATACTATGCTATGTGTTTAGTGAAAACTATATATTTCCATAATGAATAAAAGAGACTCCAGGAAGGCTTGGCTTTGGACACTGGAAATCTTATTTTTCTTTTAGAGGCAATGATTGGACACTGCTTGGAAGGAGTCCAATCATCATAACAGCAGTTTACCGGAGTACCCCTGCAAAGCTGGAATATGATGCTCTGGCAAGTTAAACAAGTATTTTGCCCTTCTGTTTTTGCTTATTGACTGAAATAAGAAATGTGATGTACTCAGAGTAGGGGTGAACTGTTAAAACACTGTACCCTTCAGTATTCCTCAAACTGAGACAATCATGAAAACGAAGGAAAGACTGTGAAATTTCCCTAGTTTAGAGGAGACTCAGCCCAGAAGACATGACAACTAAATAAAATGTGGTATTGTGGATTGGTCTTGGAATATAAAAAGGACATCATGGAAAAACTGTGAAATCCAGATAAAGTCTAAAGTTTAGTAAATAGTAATGTACCAATGTCAGTTTCTTAGTTTTGCCAAATGTACAAGGGTAAAGTAAAATGGTAACAATGAGGGAATTTAGATAAGCGGTGTGATAGGCAGAATAATGGCCTCCGAAGAATGTCCATGCCCTAAACTCTGAGACAGGTGAGTATGTTAAATTATCTGGCAAAGGAGAATCAAGGTAGCTGATGGAATTAAGGTTGTTAATCAGTTGATCTTATGATAGGGAGATAATCATGAGTTTGTCCAGGTAGACACAAGATAATAGTAAGAGTCCTTAAATGAGGAAGAGGGAGAAATAAGAATCAGTGTCAGAGTGACGCAATAGAAGAAAATCTTGACTGGCTATTGCTGGCTTTGAAGATGGAAGGCAGCCACACACCAAGCAATGCAGAAAGCCTCTGAAAGCTGGAAAAAGCATGGATATAGGCTTTCCTCTTGAGCCTCCAGAAGTAACGGAGCCTTGGCAACTCCTTAATTTTACCCAATAAGCGCTATTTCAGACTCCTGACTTCCAGAATTGTACAGTGATAAATTCATGTAATTTTAAACCACCAAGTTTGTTACAAAAGCCATAGAAAACTCATTATTTGTTATAAAAGCCATAGAAAACTCATAATTTGTTATAAAAGCCATAGAAAACTCATAATTTGTTATAAAAGCCATAGAAAACTCATACAAGAGGTAGACAGGAACTCTCTGTACTATGGTTGCAATTATTCTAAAATCATTACAGAATCAAAAGTTAATAAAAAAAACTTCAAGAAAAGTCACGGTGAATTTATGGGGCTCAGTCATTCAAGGGACTGCTCAACCTAACAGAACACTGAACTCTTAAATATATTTGGGTTTCCTGATTGTAGGCCCTGGTTTCTTGGTGCTACATCCTCTTCAGTCTTTGCCAGGCCTGCCACCTTAGTCAGATGCCAAGTCTAGGTGACTAGGATTTGACATCCTTCCCACCTGTCACGGATCTCTAACCTCTATGTCTTTCCTAGTTGTGGCTTTGCCACTACTGTTTAGGTACTGACAACTCAAAGTTGTCACCATATCCTACAAAGTTGGGTAAAACAATCATTTTTATGTAACAAATTTTAGAAAAGAGCTGAGCTGTATTACCATAGCAACAAGCTAGAAATGGAAAATGCAGTCAACTCTTTTGTTTGGGCTACAGAGTATCGAGAAATGATGCGATCATCAGATCATCAAACCAGTTTGAAAGGTCCTTTTCCCTAGATCCCAGTCACTATCACTATTCTTTTATTTATTTATTTATTTTTTTCGAAATGGAGTCTTGCTCTGTCACCCAGGCTGGAGCGCAATGGTGCGATCTCGCCTCACTGCAACCTCTGCCTCCTGGGTTCAAGCAATTCTCTGCCTCAGCCTCCCGAGTAGCTGGGATTACAGGCGCCTACCACCACGCAAGGCTAATTTTTGTATTTTTAGTAGAGACAGGGTTTCATCATCTTGGCCAGGCTGGTCTTGAACTCTTGACCTTATGATCCACCTGCGTCAGCCTCCCAAAGTACTAGGATTACAAGTGTGAGCCATTGCACCCAGCCCCAGTCATTATGCTAATTTTGTACCATGCTGTCAGTGTGAGACTTTTTTTCAGGTGAAAGGCAGTGTTACCCTTAGAGATACAAAGAGCAATTATACTGTAGGAGTAAAAGAATGACCTTTCAGGAAAGGGACATCCTCAACCAAAGAATTTCTTTAATTTTTGTTGGTGTTCATGTGATTTTAGGTTTTTGTTTTTGTACTTATTTTCTCAAATATGGTTATTTTATGTGCCTTTAAAAATTGTCTGTCAACGGGTTCTGGGAAGTCTTCTCTGTCTTGAGTCATTGTTCCTCTTCCATGTGTAGGCAGCTGAAATGCCATCATTAGTGAGTCATCACTTATTATTATTATACTTTAAGTTTTAGGGTACATGTGCACAATGTGCAGGTTAGTTACATATGTATACATGTGCCATGCTGGTGTGCTGCACCCATTAACTCGTCATTTAGCATTAGGTGTATCTCCTAATGCTATCCCTCCCCACCTACCCCCACCCCACAACAGTCCCCAGAGTGTGATGTTCCCCTTCCTGTGTCCATGTGTTCTCATTGTTCAATTCCCACCTATGAGTGAGAATATGCAGTGTTTGGTTTTTTGTTCTTGCGATAGTTTACTGAGAATGATGATTTCCAATTTCATCCATGTAATAATAATAAAAAAAAAGAATTGTGTTTGGGTCTCAGTTCTAATGAGGTATATAGTAGACCTTGCCACGTAAGGTTAGTAAACCATGCAGAGTACTCTACCTCTATTTTGTTGTGAAATGTCAATGCCACATAACAGGTGCTTAGTTATGGTTAACTCTCTTTTTCTTCTCCTTTTCCTTATCTTGGGTTTTATGGTCTTACATGTACCTGTAAAAATGCAGGAGAGATAACCTGGAAAGACAACTAAGATTATGAGTTTTTCTGAATTCTAAACATTCATAAAGATACTTTACAACAAACCCCCATGACACTCGTTTACCTATATAACAAATCAGCCCATGTACCCCTGAACCTAAAATAGAAGTTAAAAGCAAAGATACTTCAGTTCAATTCTTCATCATGCAGACATGGAAACTGAGCCCTGGGAGCTCTTCCCCAAATCCGAAGTTTAATTACTGGAAGACCCAGGACCAAAAGCTAGGTCTTCCAAAATTTTATTTTCTTTCTCGTAGCAGAGAAGGTCCTAGCAAACACTCTCAGTATGGGGCATGTGGGGGTAATTCGTTGATAAATTCCCATGAGCTTACAGAAAAGACATAATCCAAATGACTGGTTGGATCCTAAAGAATAATTTAGAAGACAGTAAACATCAAGTTTTCTTCAAAGACCTGTTTATGTACCTATGGAGAGTTTCTCTGTTGCATTTGTAGTTTACTCATCATAGTAAATAATTTCCATGCATCTAATTGTCTGGTTCACTCACAACTTTTTATGTACCCTGGGGAGAGAAAACATGCTAACCTTAACTATTTTAGCAATGTCAATTTCTAGTATAATGCCTATCTTATATGAAAGGCAAATATTTTATTTGATATTTTTCTGGTAATTTAGATGCTTCTGTAGTGAAAAAACTCTCTGCAAAAAGAATGCAACTAATTACTATAACTTCATATCTGTTAGTTATTTACAGATAGCTAATAGTCATTCAGTCAATCATTAATCACACATTTATGACTCTCTAATATGGAAATTAGATAAGGTCTGAAATTGTATAAGGTGTGTATAAGTATGTGTGTAGCCAGGAAAATACAATGAGTACTTTTAATAAAATAAATCTAGAAGCAAGACATTGTGGATTGTTTTGTAGTTTTCCATCATAATTTCTCTTGTTTTCCATGATATTATAAGATGTTTTGTCAATTAAAACAAGACTTTTTTGAAATAAACTTGTGGAAGAACAAAATAATTCCTATCTGGCATGGTCTGGAATTTGTAGCTCCTTCAACTTTACCTTTTGTGGGTCAGCACAGATGAAAAACAAAACCCACAAAGAGCATTCATTTTATCCTATTATTAATGGAGAAAAATTAGAATATACAAAACAAAGTGTTCACTGAAAATAGACATTTTTCCTGGATGCATTTTTTACGAGGATAGGCTGCGTATGACAATGAGTTTAGCTTTCTTCTCATTTCTAGAAAATCAACAGCATTCTTTAATAAGATTTTATTTGTATTGTAAAAAAGGAAAATCCAGGTATGGAGATATAATTTTTTTTTACCCTAAAATATTTCTTGAGGTGTGGGGGATGAGGAAGAAGAATAAATAGATTTGCACAGCCCCACTTAAATTAGTTTAAATCTTAAAATAATATGTCCTTTGGCAATCACTTAATCTTACTATTGGTTCAAAGCAATAAATCTTCCAAGGCATTGAAAAAAAAAAAAAAAAGGAACACCATTGTACTAATGAGATTACCCTGAAAATAAAGCGGTGGATTAGCAAAATCTAATTTGGAAGTGATGAAGTACATGTGATGTCCAAGTAATTATTCCTGCACAGTCCCCATCCATGGGGAGCTTGTAGTTATTGGACACTGCACTATGTTAATGATGCCACTGCCTGACATTTGAGTGAATGTGCTGACCGTCTGCTGTGTCCCGTCTCCTATTGTCAATACTCACTACTGGGTCCAGCAGCTGCATTCATAATGCTGCCACAGATACAGCCAGAGCTGAATGTGTGCACGCATGTGTGTGTGTCCCGTTTCTTAGGCCAGTGTTATTACCATTTTGAAATCTGGGCTGAGACAAAAGAGCTATCCAGAATACTGCTTTGTAGAATCCAAAATCCAAATTAATTTCTCTGAGTTTTATTAAAGCACTGAAACCAAGCACACAATTTGACTCCTCTTTGTATTCCCTTGTCTTTCCAAAGCATATACCTAGACCCACAATTGGCCAAAAGCAGGCTGTCAGGTAACATTAGGTCGTGTGGGAGTGAAAATATTTCTAATAAAATGTTTTACTCCTCTGTACCTTGATAACGAAAATCTCTATGATTAGACACCTAATGAAGTACATTTTGTGATACAGAATTTTGTGCTTTAATACATAACTAATCTGACTTCAAGTTAAACGTATAAAAATTACTGAGGGAAGTTGAATGATCACAGTCAAAGTAAAAAAAGATAGAAAATACAAAAAGCCTTTTTATATGTAATCCATCAAGAACTTAGTCAAACTGCTCATTTAAGAGGCATTCCAAAAGGCTAACATTAGGTATGGTCAGGGAGGGCTTTCCAGAGAAGGAGAGACATTTGTGGATGGATTATAAAACGTAAAGTGGAGTAGGAAGGGAGGCAGTCTCAGGAGAATGACTTCAGCAAAGGCTCAAAGCTGCACTTTATTTGGCATAGTTAGAGTTAGTTCTTTTATTTCAAAAACTAAAATTTAACTAGAACTATCTTTAAGTAAAAATAGGCTATTATAAATATATTGTAATATCTCATGAGAGTCCCTTTTTTATGTCTATTCATTCTTCTCTTTCTCTAAAGATTGGCTGCTGCTTCTTTTTTGTACATAGTAAAAAAACTTATCTAGTATAAATCCTCAGCATTATTTCTTAGACTTTAAACTCTATGTCCAAATGTCCCAGAGAAGGGGTTCATTGGCCCAGCTTGGGTTAGATTTCTTTCCCTAGGTCAATCTGTAATGCCAAGGGTCAGAAAAAAATTAAAACATAGCTGCTGGCCAGGAATGGCGGCTCATGCCTGTAATCCCAGCACTTTGGGAGGTCGAGATGGGCAGATTACTTAAGGTCAAGAGTTCGAGGCCATCTTGGCCAACATAATGAAACCCTGTTTCTACTAAAAATACAAAAATTAGCCAGACATGGTGGCAGACACCTGTAATCCCAGCTACCCAGGAGGTTGAGGCAGGAGAATCACTTGAACTCAGAAGACGGAGGTTGCCCTACTGCATTCCAGCCTAGGCAACAGAGCAGGATTCTGTCTTAAAAAAACAAACAAACAAACAAACAAAAAACACAATACAGAAAAAAAAGGAAAAAAAAAGAAACAAGAAACAAGAAAAAAATCCCAGCTGCTTCCACTGCAAACATAAGTTTGGGTGGAGCAGTGATTCCTGGAAATGGAGTATTGAGCAGAAAATACCATATACGTCTACTACACATAATGTTTCTTTAACTGCTTTATTTCTAACAATTTTAAGGCTACAAAAACCCTATAAAAAGCCACTGCTTTCTTCAGAAAGGAATTGTCCTAGGTTACACCTCCCACTCTCCGAAGCAAACCCTTACTGTCTGTTCTTACTGGATCTCCATAGAACCTGCAATGCTCTGTTTCATGTCCTGATTCTTCCTGAGTCCATCCTCTTTGGAGTGCTGACTGATTTAGAAGGTCCCACCTAGCGCCTTATTCCGCTTCTGAAGCACAGCCCCTCTGGTTACTCTAGCTTCGTGCTTTACTCCAGCCCCAGATACAGCAACTTGGTTCCATCTATCTTGAGAGATAGTCCACTGATCCATGAGTACATCAAGTCCAAATAAAAGATATCCAGTCAAAAAGATATCCAAGATTGCCAGAGGGCTGGAAATATATTCAGTGCTAAAGAATAACACAAGAATTAAATGCTAGAAAAAGTGAAAAATTGGTAACCAGGGCAGTCAAGAAAATGAAGTGAAAAGTATAGCATGGAACAGTCGAGTTAGAGGTTCAAGAAATCAGATGTCCAGAGTGGTATAAATGCAGCAGGGAATCCTTTTCCCACTGAGCAGGATCTGTGCTGCAGGGAGTGGGACACTTAAAAGGCACTCATACTCTGGCATGGACACAGCTCATTTTCTTTCCACCGCAGTAAAATATATGATTATCAAATGGATATTATGGATTGAGAAGACAAGAAGGGAATTCCTTTCCTCTAGGGGCAGAGAACAAGTGCTATATCCTGAAAAAAAAGAAAAAGAACATTACGGAAAAAATGGTTGGTGGTGGGGTGGTTGAGTGGTTGTGATGATCAATATGGTAAAATTTTTGAGGAATCTATTAGAAATACCCATTGTAGAGAAGCGATCAACATTTGCTGATTTAGACACTGCTCTAGTTGCATTATACTCTTTATATCATTTAGTCAGCAAGTGAAATCTGCAAGGTAGATATAATTCCTGTTTTATAGAAAAGCAAAATGGAGGCTACATGAGATTAAAGAATGGACAGTGGTTAGATATGCCAGGACCAGAATTTTTTTTTTTTTTTTTTGAACTGAAGTCTCGCTCTGTTGCCCAGGCTGGAGTACAGTGGCGCGATGTCCGCCCACTGCAGGCTCTGCCCCCGGAGTTCATGCCATTCACGTGCCTCAGCCTCCCGAGTAGTTGGGACTGCAGGCGCCCGCCATCACAGCTGGCTAATTTTTTTTTTTTTTTTTTTTTTTTTTTTTTTTGTATTTTTAGTAGAGACGGGGTTTCACAGTGTTCGGCAGGATGGTCTCCATCTCCTGACCTCTTGATCCGCCCTCCTCGGCCTCCCAAAGTGCTAGGATTACGGGCGTGAGCCACCGCGCCCGGCCCAGAACTAGAATTTTATACTGGTTATATCTGATTCTTAATTCTGTATACTTTCAACAATGTAATACTGAAGGCTAATTAAATTCTTATTATATCTGGGACATAGTGTGGAATGTGTATCCTAATTAATCCATAGCAATCCAGTGTGTGTGCACGTGTGCGTGTGTGTACGAGTGCATATCTATCTCACCATTTAGGGAGAATCCTTGAAACACTTGTGTTTAAATAATAGAAGGGCATCTTTACTGACTTTGCTGTCTTTCCAAACAAGTGGCTCAGGGTGGGTTATGTGTTGGTGGGGATGGGTGGGAGGCAGAGGGAGGGACTGAAAAAATAACGGCCTTGGTATTCATGAAGCAAGAGGAAAAAATAAACAAATCCTTTGTTCCAGCCCACTTCCTTTCTCCCACTTCTCAGGTCTCCAAAGTGTAAATTCAGGCAATAGATTTTCTGTTTTTCTTCTTTCTTTATAGGTTCCTTAAAAGGCACAAATAGTTGGTGCAAACTACCTCACTGCATCGCCATCCTGGACCATGGAACCCCCTGCCTACCTCAAAGCCTGACTGATTTGCACATCCCAGCCAACTTTTGAGCCCTGGGCTGGTCATATAAACCTATGCTGACTGACGACTGGCAGTCAGCCTCACTTGGCAACTCCACATGAGTGAGTAAAAAAAAAAATTCCCCTCCTCAGATTGAGATGAGAACTCCCCCTACACACACAAACATGCATTCAACTATGAGATCAATATTTATTTTTAACAAGTTGTGCTGATCCTGAGGCTATGGTGAGGCACTCTTCATGCATTACCTCAGTTAAATCTCAGAACAAGACAGGAAGGAGAAATTCTGACCTCCATTTCACTGACAAGGAATCTAAAGTTCAATAATATTAAGTAATTTACTGAAAATCACAGAGATACTATAGTGATGTGGTTATGTCCTAAATGACCTGGAATGCAAATCCAGGTGCCTCTTACTAGCTGTCTTACATTGGATGAGTTGCTTAACCTTGCTAAGTCTCAGGCTACTCACCAGTGAAATGAAAAATACTCATAACAAAGCAATACTATGCTTCTATGAGGTTGTTCTAAGAATGAGATAAAACTCTACACACACACACAAACACACACACACACAGTGCTTATCACCTTATTAAAGTTTCAAAAATAGTAGGTATTAATTTGAGGCAGAGTCAAGATTTGAATCCAAAGCACTGTTTTATTCCTCCTACCCTACTGACTCCCTCTAAATGTTAACCACTTCAGGAAGATTTTAAAGCACTGGCGTAGTTCTGCAGAAAGAGTTAGTGGCTGCTCTGCTCTTATAGGCCAGCGTTAGGTTTCATCATCCTCAGGGGCCATTGTTTCTATCTTGTCCGGCCATAGATACCCTGAACTCCCAGCATACCTCTTGCAGTCAGAATAGACAACATTATAGAAGTCACTCAGCTGCTTCTGCTAAACATCTTATTCATCTTCCCACCCTTATCTCATTTAATCCTTATTATACACCTATGCCCACTTCATGATTGAAGCCTCTGAGAGGTTAAAAACACCTACGAGATGGCATGCTGAGATTAAGCTCTTCCTCCTTCTGTTATGTCACACAGCACACTGCAAGATTTTCAACGAAGATCCTCATTACAAAAATCTGGAAGAATATATAGTTATTAATCCATGATCTACTTGCGAAATATTCCAACTAATTTTACTGATGATTGTGTAGTTAGAGTATGGGGAATAAATAAGTCATCTTTTAAAATCTTACGGTGTTAGATATTCCTGTAACACTTCCAAGCCAGTAATTCCAGTGTTTAGCAGTTAATCCTGAAGAATGCACCTTAATTAAATCGGATTCCTTGTAAATATTTCTTCCTGATACGTTGAGATATTTGGCCAAACCAATTTTCCAAACAGGGACGTGTTCCAAAAATCATCTTAGTTAGAATCTCTAAAAGCATTCAATTCCATAAATGTCTCTCAGAGCCTCTGCTTTCAAAAGTAATGGGAATTTTGGGCCGGGTGTGGTGGCTCATGCCTGTAATCACAGCAGTTTGGGATGCCGAGGCGGGTGGATTGCTTGAGGTCAGGAGTTAGAGACCAGCTTCACCGACATGGTTAAACCCTGTCTGTACTAGAAATACAAAAATTAGCTGGGCATGGTGGCATGCGCCTGTAATCCCAGTTACTTGGGAGGCTGAGGCAAGGAGAATCTCTTAAACCTGGAAGGCAGAGGTTGAAGCAAGCTGAGATCATGCCACTGCACACCTTGAGAGGTGAGTAATAAATGATTAATGTTTTTATAAGTTACTTTCCAATATAGGAGATCCACATGCCAACAAATAATTAGAGTAGAGTGACTCATGCTGTATAGAAGTTGGTGCAATATACTGTGAGTAAAGAGGTAAGTGAGCAATCCTGATGGGTGGGGAGAGACAACTAAGGAGAAGTTAGTTTTCAGAGCTGGCTCAGGAAGCTTCTGTGAGAGTTTGCCAGAAAAATTAGAAAGAAAGGGCAGACGAAAGGGTATAAACAAATACTCTGAGGCATGATGAGCATGACATATTTTAAGAAACTGAAGTATTCAGGGTCTTGCTTGGGGTCAGGGATATGGCAGGAATTGATTGGAGAATGGAAGACGAAAGCACGTCCTACCTGAAGGAATGGCAGGACCATTTAAAGAGTCTGGACTTTCCTATAAATAGCAGGACCTTTAAAACCAAAGTTCTTAATCTGGGTATCAGGGGTTATATAAACACTCCAAAATTGCACAAAACAATGTGTAGGGGTGTTTGGAGTGCTGAGCGGAGAGGGAAGAGGGCTCAGAGCTTTTCTCAAGTTCTCAAAATTACCATCATTCAAGAAAAAGACTCACATATTCCACTTTATAATTTCTTGGCAAGAATGGATTCAGAAAGAATTGGAGTTGAGTGCATTGTTTGAATCTCTTTAATCATGCTAGAGTGTTCCAGGTTTATGACAGAAAGCAGAAGGGATGTAGTAGTAGTGCTCTGCCAATCTCATCCCTGACTGGCTCAGGGGCAAGGGGGTGGGGGAAGAAAGAGCATACTTTAGGGCCTTCAGAAATATTATAATTCAGCAGCCGTTGTTTGAGCCCTGTCATATTTCCTCTACCTCTTCTGTAACTTGGCTCTTCACAGCTTGCGCAACACACAGGCTCGTTCCCGCTCCACTCAGCCTGTTGTAATTTCAGGTCTGGAAGCAATAAACGAAGACCAAAATCAACAACACATTTCTTAATAATATCTTTAAATATTAGCTCTGCTCTCTTTCAGTTAATTATCAAAACATATCTGCACTCAGTTTGTGCTGGAGAATATAAACTATAATTCTTTGTTTACCAGTTATAATCAAGTCTGTTTGTAGGAATTAATATTTCCAGGTTAGCTTTCTCATATTCCCTTCATTTTTTCTCTCTGCATCATTCACATTTTGTTCTTAAATGAACAAAAATATATCGGAGAGATGAATACCTGTACTACATTGTTTTGACCCATCTTAATAAAATTGCTTTTACTAAATTGTAATTGATATGAAAGAGATTAAACTTCATTCAGGAATATTAAGAATCAGTTTTAATATTGATTATAGGATCATGACTGAAGATGTTGATCACTATAATCTCACAGAGAACTCCGTTACAGAGACCCCCTCAATGTGCTGTTCCAGGAGAAATGTATATGAAATCTCATTATTGTGTAAAATATACTGCCAAGAAACTAGAAAGTTTATACCATATGTCTATAGTAAACTTTGAAATTTGCTTTAAGTTTTTGCTTTGGCTGCTAGAAAATTTAGAGTCACATAGATGACTTATCTCTAGCGATGATGTAGGATTGCATGGTATAGATTTTGGGAACAATGCTTTTTTAATTCCTTACTTTAGTTTCATTGTTACCTCTATTATTATTATTATTATTATTATTTTGCCTCATATCTGTGTTACCCAGTGGCATTACATGCATTTGTGTAAACTGGTATTTTGGATCAGGTTGAGTGTTATCAATGTATACAAGAAATACATAATTTTTAGAAGCATATATTGCTTTAAATTTATGAACTGAATATGAACTAAATAAAACCCTAGGTGTCAGACCTGTGTATTGTGTTTCATCTTTAAATTTGAAATATCTTTCCTCTGTACTCACTCCACAGAGGTGTCTGTCACAGTTCAGTGAAGCACCCAGAGGTCACTACAAGTGACCTGTGAATTTACATCCCCATAAATAATCATTCGCAAGCAGGCTATGGCCCCAGTGTTCACCCCAAACACAGAGGAACCTTGCATGGGTTAAATTAACCAGCGAGGAGAACATGTGAGCTGAACATATGGTGAAGTGTTTTGAGGTTTAGAAAAGCAAGTTTCTAGTGCAAACACAGTCTGGCCTCTGAGACCCCACTGTCAGCATGAAAAAAGATCTCCTTACTTACCAGAGTGAAAAGAAGGGCGCTTTCAATTACTTCACCTTCTTAGCTCTACACAATGAAACAGGAGGAGAAATTGCAGATTAATGGAGAGGAAAACAAGTGTAAGTTCCTCAGGGAAGTCATACAAGGCTGCAGAAGGTGCGTAAAAAGTAGTTTGCAGCTCTGATTGGAAGTGAAAAGAGAAGAAATCAGAAGTGAAATCCCACAAATTAAAATTAAAACTGCAATTCCCTTGAGCTCTCTGATCCACACATCCCCCAGACCATCCCCCACACTGCTCTAATTGTACCACTTCAAACCTAATGAGTTGGGTTTGGAAGTACCAAGGTCTCTAAATGAAACCGTTTATCATTGTAACACTCTTATTAGATATTTGATTGAGCACTTGTTTTTAAGGCTTAGAAATACAACATAGAAATCAGTCATTGGAGGCATCTTCACCTGTGTTTAGAAAAAAATGAAAAAAAGTATGTTTAGACTAAGAAACAGTGAGTTGTTAAAGATATTATTTGGCTGACTCCTTAATTTACTCTTAGGAAGATTTGAAGCTGGAATTTTAATTCCTATTCTACTCATTGAGATTGGCATTTTAAAACAGTTGTTGGTTGATTTCAACATGTGAGAAATAAGAGGAGTCTCCTCTTGCAGCTGAGTAGTTAGTAAAATATCTTATTTTCTCTATGTATCTCTGAAATTATATGTAAAATGAAGATTATAACATTACCTATGTCATAGAATTATTACAATTAAATGTTATAATATGACAAAAGTGCTTAGGGCAGTGTCTAGCACATGGTAAATGCTTCACAAGTAGTAGCTGTTATTATTCTTGCACTTGTGCCCAAGCTTCTGGAGTTAGAATAGCAAATCAACATTTGTTTGATAGCATAACATTATTCCCCATCATTCTCAAATACAAAATTAAAGAAACACAAAATTACAAAAATACAATGCCTGGAAACTTGGCAAAGATTTAAACATTTGCTAATTCTCAGTATTAGTGAAAGTAAAGATACTTTCAATAATTATAGGTAGAAATGCTTTTTGAGCCTTTTTTTTTTGAAGTGAAATTTGGCAATATCTGTCAAACTATTAAATGCTGATACACCTGAATGCAGGAATTCCACTTCTAGGAGTATTAATCACAGCAATGTTTATAGTTGCAAAAAAATTTGGAAATGACTTAAATGTTTATAAATGTGCTAACAGTTAATTAAATTGTGGTACATCCATACAATGGGATTTTAGCTAGTTATTAAAAAGCAGGGTAGATCTTTATAATATATTGATTATGAAAAAATAACCAAGATAAAGAATTAAGTGTCAACAGAAGGTTATAAAACAAAATGTATAAATGTATAAATGCATGAATTATATTAAAAATTCCTGTAATGTATGCATATGTAAATTAAACCATCGTGTTAACAGGTTAAAAAGTAAAAACTGTATGATAGTCTTAATAGATTCAGAAAAAGCATTTAACAAAACTCAATACCCATTGATAACTAAAAAATAACCTCTCAGAAAGCTAGGAATAGGCCGGGAGTGGTGACTCACTCTTGTAATCCCAACACTTTGGGAGGCTAAGGTGGGCAGATTGCTTGAGGCCAGGGGTTCAAGACCATCCTGGCCAACATTGCGAAACCTTGTCTTCACTAAAACTACAAAAAAAAAAAAAAAAAAAAAAAACCCAGCAGGCTGTGGTGGTGCACACCTGTAATCCCAGCTACTTGAAAGGCTGAAGCAGGAGAATCACTTGAGTCCGAAAGGCAGAGGTTGTAGTGAGCCGAGATTGCACCTGAGCAATGGAGCAAGACTGTCTCAAAAACAAACAAACAAACAAAGCTAGGAATAAAAATAATAATTTCTCAATCAGATAATAAATATCTATGAAAAACCTGTAGTTAGTATCATAATTAATGGTGAAAGACTAAGTGTTTTCTTCTTAAGATTACAAACAATACGGGGCCGGGCACGGTGGCTCACGCCTGTAATCCCAGCACTTTGGGAGGCTGAGGCGGGTGGATCACGAGATCAGGAGATCGAGACCATCCTGGCTAACACGGTGAAACCCCGTCTCTACTAAAAATACAGAAAATTAGCCGGGTGCGTGGTGGCGGGCGCCTATATTCCCAGCTACTTGGGAGGCTGAGGCAGGAGAATGGCGTGAACCCAGGGAGGCGGGGGGGTTGGGGGGGTGGGGTGGTGTGGAGCTTGCAGTGAGCTGAGATCGCGCCACCGCTCTCAAGCCTGGGAGACACAGCAAGACTCCGTCTCAAAAAAAAAAAAAAAAGATTGGAAACAATACAAGGATGTCCTCTCTCTACACTTTTACTAAACACCATATTGGAAGTCTTAGGACAAGAGGAAGACATACGATTGTATTATATCCAGTTAATATTGATGTTTATACAGAAAACTCTATTTGACTTATAAAAATAAGTTACTAGAACTAATAAGTACATTAACGTTACTGAATATAAAGTATGCATAATAAATGGATTGTACTTCTATTAGCAAGAAGTAGAAATTGACCTTTAAAAAAATAGCATTTACAGCAGCATCAAAATTATTAATATTCAGGAATAAAGTTAACAAAATATGCGCAAAAGCTGTGCACTGAAAATTACAAAATATTGCTGAGAGAAATTGAAGAAAACCTAAATAAATAGAGAGACTGGAAGAGTTAACATCAAAATGTTAGTTTTCTACAAGTTAATCCACAATTCACAGTAAAATCTCAGTAAGGTTTTTTTTTACGTGGTAGAATTGATGAGCTAAACGTAAAGTTTATTTTTAAAATGTGAAGGACCCAGAATAACAAAATGAGTTAGAAAAAAATTAAAGTTTAAGGACTTTTACTACTAAATTTACACACTTAATATAAAACTCCGATAATTAAAACAGTACGGTACAAATGTAAAAATATACCTAAGTGGAAGAGAATAGAGATCCCAGAAATAGGTTCCTTCTTATCAACTGATGTTCAACGAAGTCACCGAAGCAACCCAAAATATAATCTTTCAAACAAATTATGCTGGACTGATTAGATAACCATACACAAAAAATTAACCTACACCCTTGCCACATACTACACACAAATTTAATTTGAAATGAATAAAAAAACTAAAGGTAATAGTCACACATATAAAACTTCCAGGAAAACAAAGGTAGAAGAAAATCAATGTGACCCTGGGTTGAGGAAAGTTAGCTAGGACACAAAAAGCAATAGATGATAAAGAAAACATGATAGATCTCATTAAAGACATTGTAATGAGAATCAAAAGGCAAGCCACAGCATGAGAGTAATATTTGCCAAACATATATCTGATAAAGAACTTTGTTTCTGAACCAAACAACACAGGTTCTCAGTTATAAGTGGGAGCGGGACAATGAGAACACTTGGATACAGGGAGGGAAACAACACATACTGGAGCCTGTATGGTGAGGGCAGGGGCTGGGGAGAGCATCAGGAAAAATAGCTAATGCATGCCAGGCTTAATACTTAGGTAATGCATTGATAGGTGCAGCAAACCACCATGACACATGTTTACCAATGTAACAAACCTGCACATCCTGCATATGTACCCCAGAACTTAAAATAAAATTAAAAAAAGAATTTGTTTCCAGAATATATAGAAAGAACACTTTATTAATCAATAACAAGAGTAAAAATAGCCCAATCAAAAATGGAAAAAATTTTGAATATTTTACCAAGAAGATATAAGAATAGCAAATATGCATATAAAAAGATGCTCAAAAACTTTAGTTGTTAGAGAAATGCAAATTAAAATCACCACAATGGCATACAACTACATAGCCACTAAAATAGCTAAAATTACAAAGATTAACAATAGCAGGTGTGGCAAGGACATATACACTAGCAGTGTATGAGACTGTAGCCTTCATACACTGCTAGTAGAATGTGGTTTGGTGAAAATCAGTTTGGCAGTTTCTCAATGACATACACTTACCACATAAACCAGCAATTCCACATCTAGGTGTTTACCAGGAGAAATGAAAACACATATTTACACAAAGATTTGTGCTTGAGTGTTCATAGTAGATTTATTTAAATAGCCAAAAATTGAGCACCATGCAAATGTCCATCACCTGGTGAGTAGATAAATAAATCATGGTATATTCAGATAATGGAATAATATTTGGCAATGAAAAGAAATGAACTATTAATACATGTAACAATTGGATAAACCACAATGGCATTTTGGTAGGTGAAAATAAAAAGCCAGCCACAGAAGATCACACGCTGCGTGGTTTCACTTATTTGAATTGTTAGAAAAGGTAAAACCAATAGAGATAGCACATCAGTGGCAGGAGGTCTAAGAAGGAGCTTGATTGTAAAGAAATTTAAAGGAAACTTTTAGAGTAATGTAAATATGACTGTGTCGGTGACTATGTTAATACACACATCAAAACTCAATAAAATGTACACTTAAAATTGGTGAATTTTCCTTCATGTAGATTATACTTCAATAAAGTTAAAAGAAAATTGACGTTTTAATGGTGAAAAGATAATCAAAATATAGAATTTAGTGTCAAGATCATTATGAACTATTACGTATAAAATGATCAATTTATTTTAAAAAATCTATATGCATATGTGTGTACCTTTCTAGAATATAAACAAGCAACAAGTAGTTACTTCTGGGGCAAAGTAGAAGAGTTTGAGGGTGGAGAAAGGGACCTTTAAAGTTTAATTATCTCATTCTCTTCTGTACTCTTAATTCCTTTTTACCATGAATGTGCCTTCTTTATAAAAAATTAAAATGAGTAAAAAATGAAAAATAAAGGACCGGTTTGAATACTAAGACCATACTTTCTTAAATAAACAATCAGGGCATAGGGATTCAGTAGAGGATGTGAAGTAGATACTGTCTCCACAGAAATTCTGGTAATCATAAGAATAAATTATATTTATTTTCATAAAAATGGATTCTGATTTCTATAATTTAGAAACTCTATTGGCACAGCTGGAAAAATTCTTGGGTGCTATAAATCGATAATGGTGATCATTGATTTATGACAAATCAAGCATTTACCATAATGATGCCTATTAATTTTTGGCTTAATATACCAGTAACTCATCATTTGTGTATAGAGGCTAGTTCAGAAATAAGAGGAAAAATATTCATAAGATTATTTTAGTTCAAAATGAAAAAAATATTTTATTAGATACTATGGGGAAAATTGATTTTTTCACAACTCTCTATATTAATGACATTATGAAAATTGACACCATTTTTAGCCTCTAAAATGCTAAAGCCTGGTTATATTTCAAGTGGTAATATATAGGCCACTAATATCCTGAAATTAGTTAGACACAGATATGGCAAAGCCAGGCAGGCCACTAATAACCAGGCAGGGAATGTGAGGTGCTCATCATGTGTTCTCTAGGAAGGCAGAGATTTTTGTTCCATTCAGTACTGTATCCCCATAGACTAGTACAATGCCTGACACATACAGACCAATTCATTAAATATTTGTTGAATGCCTGAAGTACCTAAAAATATGGTTTGTGTAATTGATGACTGAATAAGGTCAATAAATTTTTTCAGGTTATTTGATTCAACAAGTTACGATTACATTCTTCTTAAGGATAACACTGCGCAATGAGCACCATGGTGGGTAGAAGCTTCTTTAAAGCTTTTGGCTTTAAAAAAATTTGGCACAACTAATGTTTGTTAAATATATATTATGTGTCAAGTGTCACAGTGGACACATTATTAGCAATCCTTACAAGCCTCCTGGAAAATCAATGAGACTCAGATAATTCAAATGATTTGATAACGTTCACATTGTTGGAAAGTAGTTGAATCCCTGTTCAACTTCCAGTTGGCTTGGACATTACTATGTGCTTTCTATTATCCCAAGTTTTTTATATCTGGTCAAGGATATAATAAAGCAACTAATATGTGTAAAAAACAATATACGACCAAGGATAAAATGCGTAACTTACGGAGGAATCAAAAATAGTATGTGAGATCATTGCAGGCTGGAAAAGTTGAAGGTTATTTTTTATTTATCTATTTTTTAAGAAGACAGAATTTAGCTACACCCCAAAAAACATGATAATGTATTAATGCAGACTCTTCTGGAAGCCATGAGAAAACAAATGAAGATTTCTGACTTGATGTGTGGCATGACGATGGTGATGTTTTGGGAGGTTCATTTTGGATCAACAAGGCAAGCTGTAAGAAAAAAGGAAGCCCTTTGGATTCCCAAGATCTAAGGAGTATTTCATTTCAGCCACTGATGTGTAGTAAGTTGGAATATCAATGAGTACAAGTTTTATTGTGGATTGCTACTGTATTCTGCAATAACTAAAACATAGATAATCAAAACAATCAGAAAAGAGTAGCTAATCACCACCTATGGCATAGAAGTCTGATATATAAAAGTGATTTTTTTTTTTTTGGAAAAAGGAAGAGCTGTCCTCATATTCTCTTGGAATTAGAACCCCAAAAACATACTTGTCTCTCTGAACATTCCTATGGAGCATACTTTAAAAAACGTTTGATATGCACTAAAATATCATTTGGCTCCTCAAGAGTCTAAGATAAAGTTTGAATCCCTAGGTCTTTGGTTTTCAAGTTCTTTGGCTTCACTTTAATAATAGTTTGTACTATAATTCTGATTATAACTGATAACACTGTTGTGAGATGTTCTAATCATCTCATTAAAAATGTGACCTCCAAATCAGAATTTCCAAGAGAATATTGCATGACCAAATAAATATTAAAAACACAAAAACCAAAATTGAGTAAGAGATGTTAAAGGCCTTAACAGGGCAATAGTCAGTGACAATTTCCCAAAAAGTATGTATATTATAGAGTTTCCAACTTTTTTGATCATTGAAACTTTCATTGGCTACTAAGTTGAAGTACTAGAATTTTTCAAAATGTATTTTAGTAAATACTGCTCTGAATGTAGGTTTTAAACATTGGAGAAATTAAAAAGTAGAAAACAATTAGTTATTGATATTCTCCAGGTAATAAATTATACTCTTCTCTGCCTTTGTTGTCGTAGCCCTTATTCCTTTGTAAGCAAGATACAGTGGGAAGAGTATGGGTTTTGTTATCAAATAAATCTGGGTCTTATTCTTGTTTTATAGTGTGTGTGTGTGTGTGTGTTAGTGTGTGTGTGTATGTATACATGTAAAAACATTAAAAATTTTTCAGTTTGTTTGATGTTGTTTTGCTTATTTTCTCTGAGACTTAATAAATTTAAAATCTTTTATGAATGATTGGTCCATAGTAGAACCAAGGTCCCTACCCTGGTTATATAATGTTAAAATTAAACTTACTGTGCTTTCTCCCTTGATGGCTGGCATTTTTGGCACAGATTCAATGCCAACAGTATGCCTAAAAAACAGGGATCTAGTTAAAGTGAGAAGACCTGAATTCCGTTCTTTTGAAACTCTGGACTTCCCGTCCCCCCGCTTTTTTTAACCAAAGGAATAATTTCCACAGACCTCAAAGAGAGGAGAAATCCAAATAATTCAAATAAAAATTCATCTCCCAGATCTCTTTTCTGATGGTCATGTCTCTAGATAATTAGTAACTCAATGGGAAATTCATTAGTTTGGGCACAAGGCCCAATTTCAGAAACATTTTATTTTCACCTTCACACCTTTGAGGAAATTCTTCTTTTAGGTGTCTGGGTTTGGGATCTGAGTGAAACTGTCATATCTTAATTATATTCAAAGCTACCCTCTTGACTTCTATTTCAGCTGTGACATTAGCCTTCACACTTGGATTGGCTTGAATTCTCTCTGGCTTGAGAGTGAAAATTTCATATGTTTTCTTTTCATCTGCAGACATCTGTATTCTGTTTAACTCAGGACTGTAATACCTACGGAGCAGGAAGGGTTTGAGCACATTGTGATCACTGTGGGACTTGATCCTTTCAGGCCAAAAGCTACAAAAATCCTTTTACCAGCACTCCAAAGAAATTTTTTCACACCAAAGACCAAGGATAGAGAACATCAAATTATTATAATTATGATTTTAGAAAACACGATTTTTCTTTAACTGTAGTTTACCCGTCATTACTCACTTTGTCCACACCAGCTGTATTAAATGAATTATTAGAAGAAAATCTATTTTTAATTTAGAGAAGTAGCTAACCACCCTTGGTGCTGTGGAGACACAAACATGTTATTAATTTATATGTTAGATGTACTTACTAAGTGCATTCTTGTGAATGAGGAAGAGTCATGGTCCCGTAATCTGTACAGAGTTTTATAATTGTTAGGGTACATTTTTATTCATTACATCATTTGATTTTTTTTTGCAATTCTATGAAGAATGGAATGGGTATTATTGGTGGAAAATATGAAACCCAGAGATTTAAAGACTTGATAAGGTTACGTATAAGTGGGTGAATTAAGACTATAACACAAGTTGTTTTTTTTTTTTGCATTTTCTTAGCTCTTTGTAGTCGTAGGTCTACAGCTTTATGTTGCCTCTTAAAAATGTGGCCACTAACTTTGAGGAAATAATTTAACTGAAGAGAAATGATAAATAAAATAAAACATAATGAAAATTTAAGAGATATCATAAAATTTCATTTTATGATAAATTAATGTGTGTTTTCAGTTCATTACTGGACTTGTATTTCCAATTTCTGCCCAAGAATTTTGTCATTAGATTGGGCATTTGACATCTTCTCTAATCCATTCCCTATAGAAACAGTTAGAGATTTTTTAGACTGGATTAATAAATAATAATAATGTTCTAACATAAGCAGGAATTACTGCTGTTTTTCAAGCTGATCACACTTCAACTGGAGCCATTTGTTGAATTCATTTGATAAACTAATCAGCGACCTGGAATGGCCATACAGAAATATCATGTTTTTCAACAAACAACAGAAGAATCTAGGGAAAAACCAGCTGTGTGTCTACCTTGGAGAAGAAAGACTCCAGAGAACATAAGTATCACCTAAATTTTTGAATGAGCCTCATGTTTAAGAAGGCATAGATTTAGTCACATATTTTTTCATGTTTGCATAACAGGGATAAATAACACTTTGAGTATTGTCAGAAAAGAAAGGAAATACAATATTTGTATATGCTAATATCCATGTAATTTATCAAAATTATTCTTTACAGAAAATCTTATATTTTGTGATGCTCTTGTATTGTTCAATATTCATCACAACTTTGGGGCTTTGATTAATGATTTGAAATTTTACTTTATTTTTCAACCATTAAGTTTCATTTTCATGAAAATATACTACCAGAAATGCAAAGTTCATTTTTCTATAAATAACTTGGAGTCCAAAAGAAGATAGTCATAATTTCAGTTTGGAGTAACGGAATTGGGACTTCTTAGCAAGTGGCTCGTGTGTAATGAAATATTAAATATTCTGTGTTGTTTTGGTATTTTCTGATGAGTCAATAGTGCTCCTAACAATGGATTCTGAAAGTCTGGTGGACTCTTGCAATCTTAAAAGTGACTTATTTTCTACAGTAAATTTCCTTGCTAAAGGGAACTGGCTGGTAACTCCTGAAATTGAGAGCCTGAGCATTTCTGGATTTCCAGTGGAGATAAAACAACTCAGGGGACAATATGCATGACGGATTTTGTGCCTGTATCTAAGAAATGTAAAAGTAATTAGGTGAAAGTGATCAGGAAAAGAATAAAATAGAGATGAAGGACATGATAGAGATGTGATGACATCCAGGGATTTTTATAGTATTGCTCTTGGTCCTTCACAAGACCAAGATACATAATGAGTGAATGAATACACAAATGAGTGAATGAATAAAGTTATGCCTTCTCAAGTATTCATTTGAAGGAAACTTTAAAGAAAAGGGAAAGAGAGACTTTGTGACCAGTTAAGTGTAACATTATTTGTCCACTTTAAGGGTTTTACAGCTTTAGGAAGCATGTACAGACTTCCAGTTAAGACAGCACTATTCTAGGCCAAATGTGGCAATGCTGGATCTTGCAGGGCACTGTCTGTAGGCAGGGAGTGACCAACAGACATAACAGATCAAAAAATGAATGTGGTTGGAAAGTGAACAAAACTAGAAGACATGAATAAGTGTCAGAATTATTTATCCATCATGAACAATTTCTTTCTCTACTTAGAGTCCATCCAAGTCTTCTTTCAACCATCCTTTTAAGCTTCAGGTCCTACAGCTTTCTCTTGCTGCATTCTATTTATCCTAGATTGTTTACTCTTTCCCAAAATGGCTTATAAACATAAATGCTATTCCTTCTGCCTGAAATGTACTTTTTTTCTGTTTTTTGTTTTTTGTTTTTTTTTGTTTTTTTTTTTTTTTTTGAGACAGAATCTCACTTTGTTGCCCAGGCTGGAGTGCACTGGCGTGATCTTGGCTCACTGCAACCTCCACTGCCTGGGTCAAGCAATTTTCCCGCCTCAGCCTCCAGAATAGCTGGGATTACAGACGCCCGCCACCACGCCTGGCTAATTTTTGTATTTTTAGTAGATATGGAGTTTCGTCATATTGGTCAGGCTGGTTTTGAACTCCTAACCTCAGGTGATCCACCTGCCTCGGCCTCCCAAAGTGCTGGGATTACAGGTGTGAGCCACTGTGCTAGGCCAAAATGTACTTCTTATCCTCCTCTTCTCACTTGTAAAACTACTCATTCCTTACGATTCAATTCAAACGTATCGTTCAATGAGAATCCTTGTTTCATTTCTGTTCCCCAACCTCCAGCAGAAATAATTTTGTTTTCCTTCAATAGAGTTCCCACTATAATGTTACTACACTAACCATATTATTTCATAATTAGATATTCACATCCTTTCCTACTAGATTAACAATTATTTGAGAGCCTTTGTATCACATTAATCTTGAAATTTCTAGCACCTACCATAGTCCTTAGCATATAACAAATCTGGTAAATAAATGAATAGATGATGTGAAAACTAGATGGTGAATATGCACCTTTGAATGACATTTATGCATCCCCTAGCCATTTATTTATTCATGCAATCATGCATGCATTTATATGGCCAAAAATAAACAAATATATTGAATAACTCCTATGCTATTATTTAGAAATATTATTTCCATCATGGGGCTGAAAAGGTTGACTTTTGCCCAGTTTCACCCACCCCCAAACCATCCCTGACATTGTGAGCTGTTCAGTCTCGCAGTCCATAATAACTAATAGCTTGCTCCCATGCTTTCTTTACCCCAGTGACTTGCTGCTGCATAGCTGGTAGCTGAGTTCTCTAGGGAACCTCTTTCCAGATTTGATTTGTGCCTGAACAAAACCCCGGTAGCCATTTGGAGGTAAGGTCAATAGTTCTGCAAGGGTTTCTGCTCTTTGATACCGTGCAGTGCCAGCCTGTGAGTAATGTGGCAAACTGGATCTAATAGCAGTTAATGAAGCCAGTCCACATTTCCTTGGCAGGCACCTTAGTCCCTGTTCTCCATATACTTGAACTAAGATGCCTCTTGTTAGCTTAGCGTGGTGCAGAGGGGAGGGCATGGCCTGCCAGATGTGAAAGTACGGGGGCAGAGTAAATTGGTACAAAGCACCCTGTGAGAGCACTACTTAATAATGGAAACGTGTTTCAATGAGCCACCACAATAACCCTCTGCAATAGGGATTATGATCTTCCTTTTACAGAAAGAGAAAATGAGGTACTGAGATACTGAGTAACTTAAGTAACTTAAGTTAGAGCCACAGCTAGCAAATGATAGAGTCAGGATTGAAGGCCAGACCTAGTTGATTTCAATGTTCAAGGGTACACTGTTTTTCTGTACAATCAGGTACCATCCCAGGAAGGTTAATTTCAACTCAATACAAAACAAGACTTTCTAAAAAATAGAGCTATCAAATGAATAAATGTCTTCAAAACTCAGTGAACTCATTAAGCAGAATTCAGTAAGAGGTCAGAAGAACATGACAGAATAAAACTGTCAAAGAAGCTGGAAAATGAATTACTCTATTTGTTGGGATGTTGGTTTATATATTCCCCTTTTTGTCTAAGATTCTGTGATTGCATAGCAATTATAGACAGACACATACACACACACACATAGAAAGCCCTCATGTTAATGCGTAAAAGATTAACATATGTAAAACTGTGTGTGCCCCAAATGTAAGTGCAGACAAAATTAATAATAGTAGTTAGTATTAATTGAACCTCTACACTACACTGTCCTTTACACTAGAAGATATGCCTAACACATTTCATGCATCATCTCATTTAAGGGACGCAATAATAGTAGCTACCATACAGGAATTTTATGCAGATTAAATTAATACATGTAAATTGCTTAGAACAATGCCTGACATATAGTAAGTGTTAAATGTTAAATGTTATCATTATTACTATTAAATATTAAATTACTACCAAATGTTTATTACTATTACTAATAACTAATAAATGTTTAACTATTACTATTACTAATAATTATTACTATTAAATGTTAAATTACTATTAAGTGTTAAATGTTACCATTATTACTATTATTCCTTGTAGCAAGGAATAATAATAGAACATCAGTAAGTCACATGTTTTGGTAGACTGCAAATTCAGTAAGGAAAGAGGGAAAGAAAATGAGAGGAGAAAGGAGCAAGTAAGTTGTCTTACTATTTACTATGATGTGGGTAAAGGCAAGTTGGTATTTTAACCCAGAGTAAATATTTAGGCAAGTGTCTTAATCTTGCAAAGCCTTAATTTCCTTACCCCTAAAAAGGGAATGATTATAGCACCTACTTCATAGGGTTGTTTTGAAGATCGTATAATATTGTGCAACCAAAGTACAAAATTTGGTGCTTTGAAAATAGATGTCTTTAGAAAAATCTCCAAACACTTAAAATCATGTAAATTCACGAGTTGGCATAAAATAGCTCCAGATATTTTTTCTTTCTGTTCTCACTGTTTTCTCTCCCCTAGATAATTCTATTGAATCTAATAGGGCTTATCAATGCCCAGTGCGGTGGCTCAAGCCAGTTAAGCCTAACACTTTAAGAGTCCGACACGGGAGGATCGCTTGAACCCAGGAGTTCAAGACGGCCTGAGTGACACAGGGAGACCCCCATCTCTACAAGTAGTAATAATAAAATTAGCCAGCTGTGGTGGTGCATGCTTGTAGTCCCAGGTACTCGAGAGGCTGAGCAATCAGAAAGATTGCTTGAACCCATAAGGTGGAGGCTGCAGTCAGTGATGATCATGCCACTGCACCTGAGCCTGACTGACAGAGCAAGACCCTGTATCAAAAAAGAAAGAAAGAAAGAAAGAAAGAAAGAGAGAGAGAGAGAGAGAGAGGGAGGAAGGGAGGGAGGGAGGGAAGAAGGGAGGAAAGGAAGGAAGGAGATTAGCCACTCATGGTGGTGCACATCTGTAGTCCCAGCTACAAGGGAGGCTGAGGTAAGAGGATTGCTTGAGCCTGGGAGGTTGAGGCTGCATGAGCTGTGACCTTGCCACTGCACTCCAACCTGGATAACAGAATGAGATCTTGCCTCAAAAAAAAAAAAAAAAAAAAAAAAAAAAAAAGGCTAATAGGATTTATTAGAAAACAGAAAAGAACAAAGAAACAAAGATTTATATGGCTCCAAAATGAATTTCATGATTTTACTAAAAATATGATTCAATAAAAATTTATTAAGAATTTATTATGTTACCAGAGCAATTGTATTTTTCTCAGTAATGTGAAGGAAACATGAGTATATGAAAATGCATAACATGGAAAAGGCATGCCTTTAGTAGCCAGAGAGCCTGACTTGAAGTCCCACATATACATTGAACAATATTTTGGGCCAGTGTTTTAACAACTCTTGGCCTCAGTTTCTCCATTCATAAAATGGGAATGATAACAGTATCACATAGACAGTTGTGAGGATTAGTTAAAATAATCATGGCAAATGCTGGTGCATAACAGGCATTCCATATGTGTTAGCCATTAATTGCATATAAAGCAACAACAATTTCCAAATAAATATCTCTATACATTGACAATTTTCATGTACATTCATAGTAACAAAACAGAATATTTAAAAACTAAAATTGGCATGAAATTTTGTGATTTAGGATCATTCCCACACACACAATGCAACCTCCAAAAATTTATAATTTTGATGAGAATAGAATACTTGCACATAAGTAACAACCAAGAATAAGAAACACATGTAAATAATGATATATTAGGCCGGAGGCAGTGGCTCAAGCCTATAATCCCTGCACTTTGGGAGGCCGAGGTGGGCGGATCATGAGGTCAGGAGATCGAGACCATCCTGGCTAACATGGTGAAACCCCGTCTCTACTAAAAATACAAAAAATTTAGCCGGGCATGGTGGCGGGCGCCTGTAGTCCCAGCGACTCGGGAGGCTGAAGCAGGAGAACGGCGTGAACCCGAGAGGCGGAGCTTGCAGTGAGGCGAGATCCGAGATCATGCCACTGCACTCCAGCCTGGGCGACAGAGCAAGACTCCGTCTCAAAAAAAAAAAAAAGAAGAAAAAAATATAGAAATGTGAAAGATCTCAACTACAGAAAAAAAGTAAGTATAAAATGGCAAGTACAATGGATGCACCCTGCACTAATGATAAGCTCTATAAGGACCAAGACCACACTTCTTTCATTGTTCATTTGACCTCCAGTCCCTCAGATGGGGCCTATCACAATGTCTTTTTTCAATACTGTACTTATTGTATAAATTTTAAAAGTGCAAAAAGTGATGGTTATAAAGTCCACTGTAGAACCACTAGAAATGTTAATTTATTGTATCCTAGAGAAAAGCACAATATAATATTCTAATTATATATTACTAAATACATTTATTTATCCATATAAACCTTAAATAAAAGGATTTTTTAAAACAATCTTGCTGATATGTTAATACCTTAACATGTTTTATTTCAACCCACAAAGTTTGAAGGCATCTTAAAGAAATACTGATTCAATCTGCTGAGGTTACAGACAAGGAAACAGAAGCCTAGAAAGGAGAAGTGATTTACCCAAGTTTGTTCAGGATCGAGTATCAAAGGCCAGATTTCTCAGTCCCCTGTTTCTTTCTACTGGACCACACTGCTTCATTCCTACTCCACCAACACACACACACGTGCGCTCACACACATGCACACACAGAGTTAAGCACTTGCTTTAAGTAAATTTTATCTATTTATCCAGTATTTCTCCATGAAGTTTAGGAAAATAATTCGTCTATATTACCCATTATAATATAGGGCACACAGAATGTGTTCAGTCAATGTTTGTTTAAATATTGATTCCCTCCAATGGAATTAATATAGAGTTTCAAAAGATAAGATTTTTCAGATCTGGAAAAGGGGCAAGATTAGAGCCCATTTCAGTAAATAAGAATTTGACAATATTCTGTCAACAAATATTCATAACATACTTAACATATTAGGCTCTAGGAATAAAGTGAAAAACAAAAACTTGTACTGTTCCTGTTCTCACAGTTATCCCTGCATTGTCAGGGAGGTAACATCAATTAATTAAATAGCTGTACAAGCAATGTATAATTACGAACTGAGAAAAATCTATGGAAGTAATTTAACATGATTTTGTGAAAGCTTATAATGAAGTAATACTCTATCAAAGTAATCTTCCACTAGAAAGTGATACTTGAGTTTGAATATCTGTTGAAGGATCAGTAGAAGTTAAGGAATGACACCAGTATAACATGAAGAATTTGAGGCTCTATGAGGAGACTGTCTGATCAGAGTGATGAACACATGGTGATGAGAAATGAGATATGGGAAGGATTATTAGAAATAAGAATGGACAGATGGATGGAATCAAGGCAAGATTATAAAAAACCTCTAAGATATAATAAAAAGATTAACAAAAAAGGAGACATTAAATAATAGTAAGAAATAATAGAAGATATAAATAGTAGAAGATACATATACAAATATAAGAAATAGTAGAAGAAATAATAGTAAGAAATAATAGAAGATACTTATATTTATATGTACAAATATAAGATGACCCTGATTAAGTGCTTTACAGACATTATCTCCTTTGACCTAATTACTTCCATATTTACAGATGAGGAAACTGAGGCTCAGAGATACCAGACAATTTACTGAAATATGTCAATCAGTAAGTGCTCACTTCAAGCCGTGACTGCCTGCATTTGAGTAGAAGTTTTCCAGAAGAGGACTGAAGTAACGACGATTGATGATGCCTTATACAATAGATTGGAGAAACTATAAGACAATTGAGTATGGCTTCTAGAAGGGATTGGAGGAACTAGGATCAGGGAGCTGTTTCAGCATCCAAATGGGAAGAAATCTGGGCCTTAAACCAGAGTATTGCTCATGAGAGAGGATAAATCCTGCCAAATTGACAGAATAAAATGTCTTTAAAAGGAAATTTTAATAAGAAACTGGTGTTCAAGGAGGCGGGTGTTAAATTAGGAGGGGGAGAAGTCTATTTAAATTTTATACATGGAGTGCACTAGTAAAAATATAAAACATTTTTAAAAAGTAATTCAAGGTTCAAGGTTCAAACTTGTCTGAAATGGGCTTTCAAATATTCTTCAGAATTTATGACTCAATGCCAAATGTATTCAACTAATACATATGTTAAAACGCACACTACACGTCTTACTTTTGACTAATGAGATTTCAAATCCACCCTGATTCACTCCCGTTTACAGAAGGAAATTAAAAAATTGATTGGTTACTTCCTTCGCTGCATACGAACACCTTGATTGGCCAGCTGCCGTGGCTAGGCAACCAGGCGGAGAATCTTTGGAACAAGTAGCAGACTTCATCACAGCAGGAGCCGTGAGGCAAGAAGCTCTGGGATCAATTAAAATGCCAGGCTTTTCCAGGCTGGTTTCCAGCGCATCTGTGCATGATTCCACATAAATTTAGGGAATTAGAGATCAGACAAAGGTAAACATTTCTGTGCTTTGCTTAGCATTGATTTAGAATGCGAAGATGAAATATACCACAGTCACCCAGCCTGGAGGGGGTTTACACCTTCAGCTGATTTTTTTCCCTCCTCAATTGCTTTATTATTTTAGGTATGTTGTAATCGAAGGCTGCTTAAATCATCTGTGTGTTCCTCTGGGGAGGGGAGGAGAAAAAGAAACAAAAGAAAAACCAGTTCCTACTTTCATAGACTAAACAGTAGAATGACTCATTCTTTAATTTTATAATCACACCTCTTAAAAGAAGAAATTATTAATGATCTTCATTTTCCAGCTATTCGGTTTCCTGAGCTTCGGTTAGATAAAAAGCTCACTTGTGTCCTCCTAGAAAATGAAAGACCGTTTCTCCCGTAAATCTGGAAAGTCTAACCTTTTGTGGAGTCTTCTCTCCCTCTGTTTTTGTTGTTGTTGTTGTTGTTGTTGTTGTTTGTTTGTTGTTTTCTGTTGGTTTTGTTTGTGTCCCTAGTACAGAAGGTCTTTTACTGCCTGTGTGTTGGGGAGAGGTTTAACTTCCGCACTTCGTTTGTACCTGGGGTGAGGTGAGGGTTAGACGTTTATCTTTGAAGTACCAAGCAGCATGACAAGGACAGTACAGAGATAGGAAAAGTACAGACAAGTGGCTGGAGATAATGACAAGGCAAACAAATATAATGAACAGCAAATTATAGATTTTAAAATCCTCCAGAAAAAGACAATTCCTTGATATCACAGAGGTAGCATAGACTTACCCTTTTATTAAACAAGAAGAAGAAAAGCAGAAAGCCATCAGTCTTTAGCTGAATATTGGGAAGGAATCAGAAGTGGGGCTTTAAGCCATCTTGTAAATGAACGTGACCAACTCAATATCTCCTACCCTATTTCCACACCAGTAATAAGTGTTACAAAGATGTCCAAAGTTCTTTTCAGCTTTATAGTTGTAAAATTCTGTGAATTAATGCAAAATTTTAGAAAAGCTGAGGAGAAAATTAACATTTATTGAGCTCTTAGGGCTGGCCTCAATGCTCAATACATTTACTCTATTTTTTAATTCTGATGACAATCCTGTGAGGGAGACAGTATCTCAATTCTACAGGTGAGGAACCTGATGTTTTCATACAATGACAAATGACAAAGTTCTTGTCTTTCTTAATATCAATCAAGCTCATGTGATTTCTACTCCCTCTACCCTCTGAATTATGTCATCCTCAAGAATTCTTATACAATGAGGACTACCCACCTAAAGTTTGACTTAGGTGAAACAAATCGTTCGTTCTATATGTTTTATAACGTAAGTGCAGTATGATATAAATCTATAATGACCACTTCCAGGAGAACGTAAAAGCTTAAGAAAATATCAGTTTAACCATCTCTTGCCATTTGGTGAGCAGACTGTGTAAGAAATGGCAACCTCCCAACAGAACACAATATATGAGAGGGTTGAGAGTCGGACTCTCAAGTCTGATATTCCAACGCTAGATACCTTCAGAGTAAGGTGATACAGATCTTGCCAAAGTACATGGCATGGTGAAATATTTTAATGCAAGAGTGAATGTAGGTTAAAACTCTAGCAGCTTGGAGTTTTAATATTCTGTCATCCACGAGTGCCTGTAATTAATGCTGCTTACATTCAGTTGGCATATTTATGACTTGAGTTTCCTCCTTATATCCATTCTTCAGTTTTTCCCTACCTATTAGCAGTGCTCAGAGACCAGGGAGTAATTGACTGCAATTCAGTGGAAGCAGAAAAAATTGCCTAAGAAGACATCAATAAAAGAGTGATTTCCATAAAGGAACAATTACTTTTGCTGCATTCTTTGAGCTGATATAAATCTAATTTTAAAAGTTCTTCATTAGTTTGGAAAAATTCTGCTTCTTCTCAAAGGGAGTTTTGCTTTGCTTTTGCTTATTTAGAAAGAGGAGTTCCTCAGTAATACAATGCTAGATGTTAAATTGGTATCTTAGTTCCCTACCAGAAAAGGATCATACCCCCGAAGCTTCAGAAATCCCTGCCCCTATGGCTTCTGTTGGAGCTCTGCTCTGTCAAAACCTGATGCTCTCTGAATTGCCTTTGGGAAATTCTTTTTCTTCTTCTTCTTTTTATTTATTTTTTTGAAGAATAGTACAAATTTACAGCCGAATAGTTTTATCATTCTGTCCTGTAGAAGCTAAGAAATTTGAAAGTCTTCCTTTATTTCCATTTATTCCACTCTCTCTGTCCCTTTTAATTCAAATTGGCTGTAATTCCACTCTCTGTGTCCCTTCAAATTGGCTGTATCTTTGCTGTATAACCCCATCTCTATTCCTGGCCTCTGTTGAGATAGCTGATTAGGTTCATGGTTCATACCATCACTTATCAACTTATCAAAATGTTGGTCAGTTACCCCCTTGGTGTTCTCTTATGGACATACCTTCTCATTTTTACAACATAGATAGGCTGAGAATTTTCAACATCTTTAAGTTCTGGTTCCTTTTTCTTAACAATCTCATCTTTGATTCATTTCCTTCTCCTCTCATTTCACTATAAGGAGTCAAGAGGAACCAAGATGCTCCTTGAACACTTTGTTTAGAAATCTCTCTAGCTAAATATCCAATCCTATCACTCACAGGTTCTGCTCTCCACAAAACGCTAGAATACAAACACATTTCAGCTGAGTTCTTTGAAACTTTATAACAAAGAACAACTTTCGTTCATTGTCCAATAATATGTTTCTCATTTTCATCTAAGACTTCTCTAGAATGGCCTTTATCATCCATATTTCTACCAACTTTCTGTACGTCATTATTTGTGTGTTCTTCAAGATGTGCCCTTTCTCTATAGTTATTTTCCTTTCTTTCTGAGGACTTAACAGATTCATCTTTAATATTCCCTTCATCCCAATATTGGCTTTTTCTAGCATGCACCTCAATCTCTTCCAGCATCTACCCATTACCCAGTTCCAAAACTGCTTCCACAATTTTATGTATTTGTTATAGTGGCACCCTATTTCTTGGTAATAATTTCTGTCTCAGTTTAGGTAGCAATAACAGAATATCATAGACTAGGTGACTTAAAAATATTAATTGATTTCTTACCGTTCTGGAGGCTGGGAAGTCTAAGATCAGGGTAACAAAATGGTTAGGTTCTAATAAACCTCAGTAGCCCTCTTCCTAGTTTGCATGTGGCCTTCTTGCTGAGTCCTCACATGGCAGGAGGAGAGGAAGAGAAAGATAGAGACAGAAAAACAGAGAGACACAGACACAAAGAAAGAAGATCCCCCCATGTCTCTTCTTATGAGGGTACTAATTTGATTATGAGAGCTTTACCGCGGTGTCCTAATTACCTTCCAAAGGCTCCATCTCCAATACCACATCACAGTGGGAATTAGGATTTCAACATATGAATTTTAGGGGAGCATAAATGTTCAGTTCATGGAAATTATTACAGGCTTTGAATTTAATGAAATAAACAAGCTGATTATAATAGGATTAGACATTGAATTTTCAATAATGATCCAGGGAAGGTACGTTGCACTTATTGCTAATTTTGCACAAAATGTATATTCACAAATATGTAAGAAGAGACTTCTGATTTTGGCAACATGAATAACATATCCAACACAGACTCCTCACCCCCTCAAAAACCCACTATAGTAGAAGTTAACAATAGCAACAACAAATGCACACAAATGAATAGGTATACTCAGGAAAATAAGTAATAATCCCAAATTTTAGAAAAAAAAAGAGAGAACTCAAAAGAAAAAGGTAAGCAATTTTATTAATCCTGTAACATCCTAGGAAGGAGAAAACCCTGATATAGGCCCTATAATCTAGTACTTAGGGTGTATTTCTTAGGGATAGAAAAACAATGGTTTAAAGCTGAAACTTGGGGCCCTGAGTAAAGCTAGAAGAGCATTAGAGTAGCCTCCTTCATGTAAGTGAGACTAAAAACAACTAATCCATAAAAAAGCAAGAAAACTTGACTCTGACTGGGTCTTAGAGTATGAAAAAGTCTCCAATTAGCAACCCAAACTCAGCGTATTCCACATGCAGGTGTGGAATTTTAGCTATCTTCTATTAATCTATATATTTGTCAGCTTGAACTACCACAGCAAGATACCTTAGCCTGCTTAAGCAACAGAAATTTATTTTCCCATGGTTCTGAAGGCTGGAAGGCCAAGATCAAGGTTCTGGTCAATTTGGTTTTGATGAGGGCTTTCTTCCTGGCTTGCAGTTGGTTGCCTTTCACTATGTCCTCATGTGGTTTTTCCTTGGTGCATGCAGGTGGGGAGGCAAACAAAGAATGAAAGATGATCCATATAATTAGGAAATGCAAATTAAAACTACAAAGCCATACCATTTCACATTCACTAGAATGTCTATAATAAAAAAAGACAGTATTATTAATGGTGAGAATGTGTAGAAAATGGAACTCCCACATATTGGTGGAAATGTAAAACTGGTACAGCCAGTTTGGAAAAATTTAGTGGTTTCTTAAAAAGTTAATCATAAACTTACTGAATTAGTTTCCTACAGCCATCATAACAATACTACAGACAAAGAGATTTAAATAATGGAAATTAATTTTCTGACAGTAATGGAGGTTGAAAGTCCAAGATCAAGGTGTTGGCAGTTTTGGCTTCTCTTGATGCCTTTTTGATTGTAGACATTGGGCTTCTCATTGTGCTGTCACATGGCCTTTCTTCTGTGCACATGCCTTCCTAGTGTCTCTTCCTCTTTTTATAAAGATACCAGTCATATTGGGTTAGGGTCCACTCTTATGACCTTGTGTCACCTTAAATTAACTCTTTAAAGATGCTATCTCCAAATATGGTCACATACACATTTTGGCAGAACACAATTTAGTCCATTACAAATACAATCCAGAAACTCCACCCCTACTTATCTACCAAAAGGAAATGAAATATATGTTTACACATACATTTTACACATATAAAGACATTTATGTGCATGTCACAACAACATTATTCTTAGTGCCTATAAACTTGAAATAATTTTAATGTTTGTGAACTGGTGAATATATAAACAGAATGTGGTCTATCTATCCAATGGAATAATAGCCATAAAAAAACTACTGGTCTATGCCACAACATGGAAGAATCTCAAAGCCATGGTAAGTTAAAGCAGCCCCTCACAAAAAACTACATATTGTATGATTACATTTGTATGAAATATCCAGAAAAGACAAATCTATAGAGACAGAAAATGGATCAGTGTTTGCCTGAAGCTAGTTGTGGTACTAGGAATTAATCACAAAGGTGCACAAAGGAACTTTTGGGAAGGATATAAATGTTTTAATATCAGATTTTGGTGATGGCTGCTCAACTCTATAAATGTCCTAAAAGTCGTTGAATTGTATATTTAAAACTGAGTGAATTTTATGTTATAAATTATACCTTAAGCCGGGTGCAGCGGCTCATGCCTGTAATCCCAGCACTTTGGGAGGCCGAGGTGGGCAGATCACCTGAGGTCGGGAGTTCAAGATCAGCCTGACCAACATGGAGAAACCCTATCTCTACTAAAAATACAAAATTAGCCAAGTGTGGTGGTGCATGCCTGTAATTCCAGCTACTTGGGAGGCTGAGGCAGAAGAATTGCTTGAACCCAGGAGGCAGAGGATGCGGTGAGCCGAGATTGTGCCATTGCACTGCAGCCTGGGCAATAAGAGTGAAACTCTGTCTCAAAAAAAAAAAAAAAAATTATACCTTAAAAAAGCTGTGAGGAAAAAGAAGCATATAAGGAAGGAAGTAGTGTAGGTGTTCATAATCCTTGCACTTTCTCCTTCTCCTTCTCCATATGCCACATTCCTTTCTGAAAATGACCTGCTTATTTTCCAAGTATTTCTGGTCATTTTTTTAAAAAGCAACTTTGAAATGAGCTATTGATCATGAGCCCTTGGTCTCAAGAGAAATTACACAGTCAGTGATGACTTTCTCTTATGGAAGCATTCATTATATGGCATCTGTTTTTTTTTTTTTTTAGCACTGTTTTGTTTTGATTCAAAACTATACAGTTAATTTCTTTCAAATGTTAAATTAAAAATATGTTTAAGCATTACTCTTTTCTGGTGGCCAATTAGAAGTCAAATGCAATACACAGTTCTCATTAACGACCAAGGGCACACTAGATATCATAAAGTAGGTAACATGTAAATTTGTTTTCTTAATAAATTGCATGTTGACAATTACATTAATTTATAAATTTTCCTTCCAGACTTTTTCCCTTAAAAGAAAAATCATAGACCATGAGATGTTCTTTCACATTCATATTTCGATTAGAAAATTTTAAGCGACTGTGGAAAGGTTAATGCCACTATGGTGCTTTCTCAAATCCCAAAAGTCTTCACAATCCCTTTGGACCTGGCCCCATTTCCCAAGCCAAACATCATTTCCATCTGCATTCTGAGAGTTTCATTGAGCTTTTAGATTTGTATTGTGCTACTTAAAATTTCATACAATTTGGATACACTTTTGCATCTAGAGGCAGTTTATATCTTAGGCCAAACCCTGAACTTAATTAACTTACCATAAACCTTTTTACCTTATAGCTATATCAGACCATAACACCAGTGCCCAGTTTGTGAAATAGAAGTAACACATGCAGTAGGAATATCTTTCTGTGTCAGCTAATGAGGCATTCTTTTCAAACGTCAAAACCTTCTAGCAGATATGCATTTTTAATCATTCTATTTTGATAGTACAGGGGTCAAAGTTCTAATTATAATTGCTGTAGGACAACAGTAAGAAGCAGATCTTTTCCTAACCTCCTTGAATTGCAAGTTAAAAAAGTCAGATATTAAGTGATAAAAACAAAAACTGAAAAACTAGATTTGAAGTATGATATGATTAAAAGTGACCAAACTTGGATTCAGGTGGATCTGAATTTAGTTTCAGTATTGCTTCTCATTAGCTATGTGAACTTGGGCAAGTAATTATTTTACTTCTTTAATCTTTTATTTTTTTAATTGATAGAAGGATGTAAGAATATTTATTTCTAAGACTTATTCTGAGGAATAAGTGGGAGTTCTTAAACTGAGATATTTGAACTACTTTCAGGGTTATTGTGAAGCACTGAAACTGCAAGAAAACATTTGTAGGTTGTTTGAGTGTTCATAGCTTTCATCAGTTCTCAAAGGAATTTCTGTGTTCATGAATCACTAAGAAGGGATACATAGGTGTTTATAAACACAACTTTGACAACACTTGAGAATGCGTCATTAATGTCAATAATCTATTTCCTTCTCCTTTCTGAAACAAATGATTAGATTAAAATTACAAACAATATAAGATTTCATATTAAATACTCTTTTATACCACATGTATAGATGTTTTCAACAATGAGAAACAACACTCATTTTTGTTCTATACAGGCCTTCAACAGATTGAGCAAAGCCCATCTACTTTGGGGAGAGCAATCTGCTTTACTCAGTCTACTGATTCAAATGTTATTCTCATCCAGAAACACTCTCCCAGATACACCCAGAGAAATACTTAACCAAATATTGAGTTCTGATGGTTCAGTCAAATTAACACATAGAATTAATATTAGCACAATAGATTATGAAATAGCTGTCCCTAGAGGTAAAATACATATTCTTAATATAACTTAGCAGTTATTCATGCAATAGTTTACTTCCAGTAATTAGCCTTATAGAAACCACAATTGAAACACGTATTTCCTATGTTAAATGCTTCCATGTTGACTAAAGATTGCTGACATCTAGAACTTTTATTTGTTTATAATCTGCTTTCTCCTGTTTTAATTTCCAGTTATTATCCTTGTAGAGTTTCATTTTGTCTAATAGGTTGTTTGTTCTGCCCTGTAAAGTTGCACTATTTTTTTTTTGTAGTTTCTCAGAGTTTTGCAAACCATTCAGGCATTTTCTTCAAACTTTTAAACTATTAATAAAGAAAACCTTGAAAAAGTATGCGATGCTTACATTTTTATGCATTGAAACAAGTTCAAAGTTAGTGACACAGAATTTGTAAACTTATTTTCAATGAAATTAAGTAAATAAATACTCAGAAACACACATAATTCTTAACAGCAGTAACGGCGTGTCAGTTAACATTTCTAGGTTGAGCATTCCAATTCTGAAAACTCCAAATCTGAAATGCTTCAAAATCCAAAACTTTTTGAGCACTGATATGACAATAAAGGAAATGCTCATCATAGCATTTGGGATTTGGGATTTTCAACCAGTAAGTAAAATGTAAATATTCCAAGTCCAGTATGAAATTTCCAAGATTTGACTGGTTTGGTGTACAACTTTAGCAGTTTCACCTAGTATACACTTTAGATTTAAGACTTATTTTTCAGGGTCTTTTCACTTAAAGAGACACATTCTCTCTTTTTTTATGAAATATTATTTTTCAGGTTCTTTTTATGATGATTCTTTTATCCTTTGAGTTTTTAGGTAAAACTTCATTTTTCTAAATGAGGTCTTTCTTGACCATAAAATGTAAAAGCACCAAATCTCACCCCCAGTGAAATTAATACTTTTTACTTCTTTAGACTCACCAGTATCTGAAGTGCTCCTTTGTTGGCTTACTAAAACTTACCCTCTCTCAAAGGAAAGCACTTAGTACTTTCTATACAGAGATTGAGTATCCCTTATCCAAAGTGCTTGAGACCATAAGTGTTTCAGATTTCAATTTTTTTTCAATTTTGGAATGTTTACGTTATACTTACTGATTGAGCATCCCAAATCCAAAATATTCCAGTAAACATTTTCTTTAACCATCATGTACTCAAAAGGTTTTTGATTTTGGAGCATTTCAGACTTTGGATTTTTAGACTTGCGATGCTCAACCTGTAGAAATTACACAATAAACACTGAATAAATAAATGAGCTAATGAATGAATGCTTATGCTTCTGTTGCTGTGTTAGTCCATTTATGTTGCTGTAAAGGAATACCTGAGACTGGGTAATTTACAAAGAAAAGAGGTTTATTTGGAGTCACAGTTCAGCAGGCTACACAGGAAGCATGGCACCAGCATCTGCTCAGCTTCTGGAGAGGGCCTCAGGGAACTTAGAATTACAGCAGAAGGTATATTATATATATATATATTGCCTAAAATGAGTTTCAAAAACTTTTCTCTGATGATAAGAAGATGTAAAAAGGTGAAAGCCCCCAGGCACCTATAAATTAAGGGGAACAAAGATGGAAATGTGCTGAGAAGTGTGTGAGACAGAAGACTCTGGAAGAATCAGAAAAGGAGGATTCAAAAAGTAAATGCTTTGGGGACATTGTTATCCATGGATCTTTCTCATTTTTATACTGTTTGCAAACAAAGGCACTGGCTGCCATTGTTCCCCATTATATTTTCAAGGCTGCTTGTATAGCAAATCGCCTTGGTAGATATAGATATAATCCCCCCAGCTCCCAGAGCAAAGGGTAGCTTTGATCATGTCTGGTGTACTAAAGATAATGTCTCTTCCTTGGGCAAAGGTCACAGGAAATGTGAATGCTTAGAATCAGACTATCTGGATATGAAATCTGGTTCTGACACTTATTGGTAAGGTATTTTACCCATTTTGGGTATCAGATTTCTAATTTTGTGTGGCAGTTTTAAGAAAATATGCCTCAAGAACTGTTTAAATAAATAAATAAGATGACATGATGACTTGCACCATGTGTCTTAGTCTGTTTTGTGTGCTGCTATAACAGGATACCACAAACTGAGTCATTTATGATAAACAGAAATGTTTTGGCTCACAGTTCTGGAGTCTGCAAAGTTCAATATCAAGGTGCTGGTATCTGGCACATGGTTTCTTGGTGTGCTATCCTATGTTGGATAGGGCTATCCTATGTTGGGAAGGTGGTAGGGCAAAACAGAGAGAGAGATGGAGAAAGAGCCCACACCTGAAAGCCCTTTTATGAAGGCATTCAACCTTCAATAATTCCCCATGGCCTAGTTATCTCTTAAGTCTGTACAATGGCAATTAAATTTTAACATGACTTTGGGAGGGAACAATCATTCAAACCATAACAGCATGATAGGCATATCTTTCCTGCACAATTGCTTATTGTTTCTATCTTTGTTTCACCTTCCTTTTTCTCTGCCTTTCATCCTACCTTCTTTGAACTGTCTTTAGAAAATCAAAATGCCCCCATTTCCTTAGAAGGTCACAACCCACCTCAAACTGATAAATAAATTGATATTTATAGAACACATCCAAATATAATCAGCCTAAAATTTTTTGGACAAAACAAACTAACAAACATAAGTACAAAGTAGAGTTTATAGAGGCTTAGACAATTAGTCAAACTCCTCTATCACGAAGTATGTCCTTCACCCAGTTATCTTTCCCTGACATACCAACCATCTATTGAGCACTCACCAAGCGGGTGCATTGAGAGAGAAGAGGGGATGTAGTAGTATGAAATGAATCCAGCTCCAGATAATAGGAAACCCAACCAACAGTGGCTTGAACAAGTAAAGGGTTTATTTGACTCATGCAAAAAGAAGCCCAAGGTTATTTTGTTTAAGTGTAACAACGCCATCAAAGACCTTTCTAATATGCCACCCTCAACATGCAGTTCTTCAACTTCTAATATGCCATCCTCAACATGAAGGTCTTCAGCTTCAAGCTTGTCTTTTCTTGGTAACATCAGATGAACTGTGTGAATTACATCCATTTAACTCTGGTACCTCTTGAACTCTCCCTTCAAAGTTCTGTCAAAATTCCCTAACAGCATTTATTGACCAGAGATCTCAAATTCTACTGGTATTTAGCCTCAGAGACATTTTACCCAATGGAGAATGGGGCTGTATTCCATTACCAGAATGCTGAAGGCTGCCACCAGCCTTATACAGCTTTCTTTCCATCAGAAGATCCATGGAATTTTCTGTACCCCAATATGGAACAAGGATCAGGCACCAAGCTCTTTCATGTTCTCTTGCCCTCTCAAGTAAAATTCTCTCTCTCTCTCTCTCTCTCTCTCTCATTTTTTACCCTGACTAATATCTTTATTATGTTGAAATTAAACAGATTGTTGTAAGTGATCATATCTCAGGTTACATTCCTTTTCTTTCTCTGAGAGCATCAAGAAAATTCATCGTAATCAAGAATGGCAGTTGCAATGGAAGGAATGAGCCCTCTCGATCCCTCAGCACAGGCACAACTAGGTGGAAACCTGTCAACTCCTAAGTTGAGGCCACAAGAAGGGCGTGGGTAACAGGAAAAAGCACAGTGAGAGTATTTCTAACAGGCTCAGAATTAGGCAACTGTGTACACGTACAAATATATATATATTTTTTTTAGGAAACAAAAAATTCTGTGCCTGAGTAGTTACATGTAGCTACAGCAGCTTCACAGTGAATCCAGAATCTAGATCTCTCCATCTCTCTGTGTGGCTAACCATAACTAATGTTTCTTGCTCATAGTTATAAGACAGCTGTTGATGTCCCACTCACTAGTTAGGAGGATTTAGAAGAAACTGCTTTCCAGGAAATCCCAGTCAACTTCCAAATAGATCTCTTTAGTCAAAAATGTGTCACAGCTCCAACTCTTTTTTTGTAAGGTAATATGGGGAACAAAATATTTTAGTAGTAAAACTGGGTCTCTGCCAATAAGAAAGAAGGAGAGGTTAGATATTGGGTAGATAACTAGCAGCATCCTCCATGTGATAAACTGGAATGGGAGACTATGCTAGCTTTGATAAATTATATCTGGCCTACATTTGTTAGCTCTTGTCACCTGTTAAACTATTTTCTATTGAATCCAAGGAATGCACTTAAATTACATTCAAGTTTTCAGTTTGAAATGAAAGTACCACATTTGTTCCACTCTACTCTTATTATTTCCACCAAATCCTGAATTTCTCCATTCCTTACCACTATGTTCCATGGTATTACATTCAAAGCCTCAGTCACAGCCCACTGAAATCCACAGCGGTCAAATGGTTAAAAACCAGAGTTCCTAGAAAATCCACCTGAGATGATTAGTTAAAGCAATCTGAAAAAGCAAGATATTTCACTGCCTTCCACATAATGTTTCTCCAGCCCCAGCCCCCGTAAAAATAAAATATCTTTAATGGAAGCCAACTCGTTACCCCATAAAATTACTACAACACATGTGCTTGAAAATGTAAGACAGATATTGTGAACTTGGCATGCCACAGGGAACCACAGAAACGTTCTCCAAGAAATGATTTCATTTTGTTGGTTTTATATTTAAAGTCACATTTTTGGCAGGCAATCCCAAAGACAAAGTTCCAAGAGTAAACTGGCCTATGGGATAGAACTCAGATTCTGGTCACTTGCCCACATGTGTTTAAATCGCTTACCTGTCCTTGTACACCTGACATAATGATCTGGGAGCCTGGCTCTGTTCCTTCTAGTTGTAGACCTCTTTTTGCCATCTTTCCTTCTACCCTCCATACTGAGTTTAGTTTATTACTTTAGCACACATATGTGGGATTATAAAACAGTCTAGATTTGAAGTGCTACTCTGGCACTTAATAGTAGTGTAACTTAGACAAATTACATAACCACACTTTGCTTCAGTTTACTCATCTATAAAATAAGCATCACAATAATGTCTACATCATAAAGCTGTTATGAAGATTGAATCAGTTAATATATTAAAGTTCTTAAAATAGTGCCCAGCATGTAGTGTGATATAGGTGGTAGCTGTTATTATTATCACCCAGCTGGATAATAGGACATGACCTAAATTAGCCAGCAAAATGACTCCCTGAGGTAAGTCAGCCAAAACCAGAATAAAAGAATTCTGTAGAAATGTGTGTGGAAGCTGACAGATATTCCCCCAAATACTGCAAATATAAAGGACTCAGCTGAGTGATCAGGGAAAGTTACCTGGGATTCAAATTCACTATTTCCTCTGGATGCTTAAGGACTGTGAAATTTTAGTGAACAGAAGAATCTCAGGGTTTATCTCATATAGTCCCTTCATTTTATAAAGAAAAACCGAATCTATGAGTAAATACAAGGTTACATAAGTAATTAATGGACAGTTTCCTGGGCCCTGATGCGGTGACTTTTTTTCTTATATTAAGGTAAGATAATTTCTTTATTCCCTCTCAAGTGAAGATGGGAAGAGAAAGACAAGAATCTCAAATAGGCTATAAATCTCCATAATCTCTGCTTACAAAGAGGTCCATTCCAACTCAGAAATATTTACTTAACACAGAATCTTGAAATTGTAGAAGTCTTTGGGCTTGGAGCTTTATAACTATTTACTCAGCTGATTATCTCCATTTCTTACAGTGAAATGTGAAACTTGTTTTTTAAGAGTGTATGTGCAGCTTTAAATCTTCAAGCTAGGCAAAAAAAAAAAAAAAATGTGAGTTAGGTTTTCCCATTTGGGCGCCAAACTTACAATCTTAACCTTTTCCTCTTCTCATCTTTGCTTCTATTATTCTGATTTCAGAATAATGCCCAGCCCCATTATATACATTTCTGTAGCGTTTTCATTTTCCCAAGGGTCTTCCTGATTTGACTTATATCTCTCAACAATTGTCATTAGCTTTATCATCCTCACTTGACCAATGAGGAAATCAAACTTAGAAAGGATTCAGCGACACTTTTCTATGATCACATGAATAAAGGGGAAGACTGATTAAAAAGCAACAACAACAACAAACAAAACAAAACAAAACAAAAAACAAAGAGACAGGTTTTCTGAGTCATTCTGTCTTTCATTTATTCAGTATTATCTTACCAATATGACCATGTGTTTCCCATGTGGATTGAGGATAAGTGGTTTAAAAAAAAAAGTCGCTCAAGATCCTTTCTTAAAGCTTAGCTTATATCCAGGTCAGTTATGTTTTATTCTAACACACAGTAAAACTATTGAGTGTTATTAATGAGTTTACAAACAAGTCAAAAGGTAAACTATACCTGAGATATCAAGTACACATAAATAAGAGGTTTTTAAGGTAACTTAATATAAAACAAATTATAAATGTGCTGAGGTCAATAAACCAGTGACCAGATAATTAGAGCCAATCAGAACCATAGACATAACTGAGAAAGACTATCTGTAGGTCAGCTTCACTGCTTCCCTCCCAGCCTTACTGCCCCAGTCACTCTACAGCTCCCAGATTTAGTCACACCAGACTGGTTTCATTTCTTAGCACACCTCATGCAATTTCATCATGTGTTCCTACAATTTGTATTTCCTTTTCATCTTCTCTTGTGCTTCTATTTTTAAAAAATGACTTATTTTATTTATCCTTCAAAGCCTACTTCAAAAGTGTCCAAGACTGATAAAATTACTGTTGTTTAGGAACCCTCCACCAGTAACTGGGGCCTCCTAGGAATGTAAGAGACTCTAGGAGATAAGAAGGAAAAGTCAGTTAATAATAACTTCTCAAAGTTTCTCATCCTTGTGAAGTCAGCAGACTATTAGAGACTAAGAAAGTGATGATGTGATGTTTCCAGTTCATTCTCTAATTCAGCAATTTTATTGAGCATCATTTTATTTTTCTAAGTAAAAATGCATCATTAAATAAGACAAAAATTATCCTCTTATGATGTTTTTCTTATGATAGCAAGGCAGACAATTATATATATACATATATATATAAAACAACACATATAAATATATAACTTAAAATTGTGATGAGAGTAAAAACTCAAAAAGACAATAATATTATATTTGAGGGAAATGTACACATTTTGGTTGAATCTCCAGCACTTACTTCATCATCTCTTGATGAATAACAACAATACATGATTTGGAGAAGGACTTCAGTTCAATTGGTGATGACTCCTATCTCATATTTATAAATTATTCCCATCTACTTTATCAATGATTGGTTCAAGCATAATCACATGACCCAGTTCCAGTCAATAAAATGTAAAACCAGTTTACTGCAGGCATCTGAGAAAGTTTAAAAAAATTATTTTTTATGGAAGAGCCACAACAAATTAATAGTTTTATAGTATTAACAAGGAGCCTTGTGGCCCAGATTTTCCCTGAAATCATTTTTACCACCATGAAGGGGGAACCAGCTCTAGGAGGAAGATGATGATATGGAAGCTGGAGTTAAAAAAGGAACGAACTTGTTAGGGTACTAAGCCAGTCACCTGAAACTCACCTGACCTCAGGATCTCCTCTTGTAGGATCTCATATTTCCTGCTCTTAACATAAACTTGAACCACATTTTCTTTTACCTGTTCCTGAAAACAAATGACACAAAAGGCTAGATGGTCAGGCAAGATCTCTCTAAAAGGTGATATTTGGAGTGAAACCTAAATGATGAGAAGTAGCTAACTGGCCAAAGATCTGGAGGAGTTGGAGACAGTCAGGATAAAGAGTCTAAGGAGTAAAGAAATAATGATCTGCTTTTTGAGGGACAGAAGGAAAGCCAGTGTGGCTGGTGAAGTGTGAACCAAAGAGAGAATGGGATAAGAACCAATTGAAACATATACAAGAGTCAGGGTTTTAACTGAGGTTTTAATAGATTCACAACATCTCTTCTTTGAAAGGTTTAGCAGAAATTGAAGTTTTTGTTATTCTTTCTGAAGTAATGTATTTTTCATGACATCCAATACAAAGAACACCTTAAACGCTCTCTAGCCCTTCAGCTAAGATCCACGTCTCAAGTTTGAAGATCCTAAATTAGGTGATTCTTATAGAATGCTGAGTAATTTACATCCTTTTGTTGGGTTATAAAAATCCAAGAACATAGGCAGAAAAGCTTTGATGGTAAAAAATGTATTGTAAGACAAAAGGGAAGAGGAAAGAGACGGTCAATATTCTGACTTCCGGGCATACAAACAATTCTGCTTTAAAGTGATTTTAAATATCCAGAACCAAATGGAGAATTAGAGACAGTGTTAAACTACCACTGTTTATCTTCATAGTTTGTTTTATTATTGCTTCTAAATCCTTAACATGTTGTAAAACTAAATGCTCCATACTTTACTGATCTGTGTAACACTTGTACGTATTCTATTTTAAACCTAATTGCTTAGTTATGTGCATACGTATCTATGTCTTTCCCAGCAGATTGTAAGTTCCTAGAGAAGAGACAACTTTGAAATCTCTTTTATATTCCCTCATCCTCTGACAGCTCTATCAATTTAATAGAAACTCAGTACATTTTTGATGAATTAAATGCTCCTTTGTTGTCATTTAACACTGGCAGACAGGTGCTAATATTCCATTTCTCAATAATTATAATATATAGAATGCATACTAGGTAAGCTCATTCCAATAGTTTGTGACAAAATTTTATATAAAAGAAGGATTCTATTTCAGTTTATGAATAATTGCAGGTTTTTTTGGTCTATCTTAGAAACTTGACTGATGACTGGTGAAAGAGTTACAGTGCAAATTCTAAAGTTTTGAAAGACGGGGGACGTTGTGGGGAGAGGCAGTTTACACCACCAGGAAAACTCTTCTATTTCCCTACCATTTGGAATTCTAATGGGATGTGCACTCTCTTACTAACACCTGTTTATTTTTAACCAGAAAACAAATGGTTGGATTTTTCTGTACAAACAGAGCAAAAGTTTTTCTGCACCTTAAAATTTGTATTTAGTTTTTGTTTCACTTATTTGCATAATTAAACTAGCTACATATTAAGAGGGGAAAAAAAAGAAATTTGACTGCTGTCTGAGTTTCTGAAACCAACTATTCCTTCATTTGTTTCATAGAAACAACTGCTCTAAATTGCGAACAACTGTCTAAAAACGTACCCTCATTCATAGGGTACGTTCACCTCATTCTTCAAATATTGGTTTCCTTAAGTAATCAGTTTCTGGCACCCAACATTTGGTTTTGATATCCTTCCTATGTGTTCTCAGAGCAACCTGGTTTGTATGACTCAACCTATGTAGTTCAGTCTTACTCTGATAGATACACAATACATGTTTGGCTGATTAATTAAGAAAAAGTCTGTGACATCCAACTTCCTTCCCATCCATAACCTCTTATCGGGGAGATAGCCAACATAATAATGTCTGCCATGTGACAGATACAATAAATAAATAAATAAATATTAATGCTGTTGACATTTGCAAAGTAGCATATATTATGCTAAGAGCATTCACACACATTATTTCGTTTCATCCTCAAGACTTCTTCTAAAGCCGGTGATCCTTCCTCTGTTCTTCTCCACTTCCATCTTCAGGCTAAGGCAATGGAAATTGAAACTCAAAATGCGTTTTTTTTCTTCTGAAACTGAATATAAGTCTGAAGGATTCTAGAAATATATATATATATATATATATATATATATATATATATATTCCCTTGTGTTCAATGTACTCTATTCATTGAGTCTAAGAATTCCTTGAGAGCCAGGGGGGTTATTTATTTATGGTATTCTTTTCAGCCTCCTACTGTAACGCCCAGCATGTGTTATGTGCCCATTAAAGGCCAATTGAATTTAAACAAGGAGCATCATTTCTTAAAATTCTCAACAGTAAGGCTACAAGTACAAGAAAAATATACTTTATTTTCTAGCCATATCAAAGCTTTGCTTACTCAGATTTTTTTTTCAATTATTTTGCATAATCAAGATTTTACTGAAGTAAAATAGCCCATTAAATAAAATCGGTTTCTCTTGCAAACTAACATTTTTCGTTTTGCTTCACATTTTCATTAGTAGCCTTAAAGTATGCTATTTTAAATATATTATTGATATAAACTTATATATTTAAAACTGAATATATTACCATGTTTATCTTGCTATTTGCTGGACATCTTAACAAGTAAACTTGATTCATTTTCAAGCTTTTGAGTGAAAATGTTCTTGCAACTGCTAGTTGATCTTGGGTGAATCAGGACTAGCTCCCACAATTAACTTCTCAGGTTTTAAATCTGTCAAAGAGAAAGTGCGAATGATTTAATGTCTGGAAGAATGTCAGTGTCCACTGTATCATGATCTGCTAGTAAGCAACCTCAGTTCCTGTTCCTGGTTCCAGTTGAGGTTAAAATGAAACTTTCTGGATCTGCTTCTGAATGTTCTCTATTTTCAGAGAGAAGAACTACTAAATAATTGACATCTCAGTTGGCTCCGTAACTGATATATTTCAAACTGTGTGTTGAATTTAACTTATTGCTTTACCTTTACAAACTTAATACAATTTAAAAATCCCTTGAAAAGTAAGTTTAGATTTTCTCATTATTGGGTTACTTGACATAGAATAAGGAAAATAAAATATTTTTATCTGTTTCAAACAAATGAAGATATAAAAGATGCTGCCATATTTTCCCTGGCTTATCATGTAGTTGCTATTATACAAAGAGGAATGAATTCATCATCAAACATCTGTACTTCAATGTCAACATGTGGTTCAATAGCAAACAAGTGATTCCATGATTTAAATGAAGAGCTAGCAGGTTTGAATTTTATGTTGAATCAGTTTCTAGAATTTCTTCTAAAATTTGAGCCAACAATTCTGGGAAAATCATCTGCGATAAGTGATAAAGATAATATTTCATTGTTGTTGTTTGTCTGGTTTATTTGTTTGTTTGAAAGACATCCTGGGATTCCTGAGGAACATAAAGCAGCCAGAGTCACTATCACATCAGGCTGGGATTCTTTAGCTCTAATGCCAGTCCAGATCACTGTTGAAGCATTCTCACCACAGGTTCCTCTCTTGTTAAAGTGGCAATTTGAATATTTCCTCCAACCCTTTTGTTTTAATTATTAAATAAAATTGCCCAGAGAGATTTTTTGTTGTTGCTGTCAGACTTTATATCAGGTAGGCTGTATTCTCTGCATTCCCTGAAACATTTTGATATCTCAACAATCAGCTACTTGGTTGCCTGTCAGTTTCTTAAGAAGGACAGTCACATGTCACAAGAGAATTCAGCCAGGTATAAACAGACAATGAAATCAAAGCTGTACCAACCCTTCCACTGTAGAATCAAGGACTTTAAGAAGTTTCAGGGACCGTCTAGTCCAATATTTCATTTTACAGATGAAAAATTCCGAGGTCACGTTGGCTCAAGACTTTTTAAAGATCATAGCGTTTACTAGCAGGTACATCTTCTGGCTCCTAGATTTGTTCGTCCTAAATCTCGTAGTTTAGTCCTCAGATCTTCTCGTTGCCATTCTTGTATCCTCCTGTGAAGGACTAGCAACTTCCAGACTTCTTTTTCATATGGCTCCTGCTGGTTTAGGCCACTGGGAGGCACTGGTAGAGGACTAGAGGACTAGAGGAAGAAAGAAGCAAAAAGTGTCTTAACAATATCTGTACGTGGTAATGCCATAATATTGTATTTTTCATCTATGAGTATGATTCGAAAATCAAGATTTAATCTTTTCATCACAGATGGAAAATTTCAATGTTTCAAGGGGCTGGTTAGGTCATATAGGTGAATAAAGCAGGCACAGTAGACACCATGGAGAATGCTCAGCCTATCTAGAGAAGATGAACTAACACACAGCTCCAGAAAACTACTGCTCTGTGAAAAGCTGGCCTATGCTGCTGACTTCGCTGAATTTTTCATTGAAAGGAAACACCTAGAACCGCATGTGAAATTTTCTTTTTTCTAAGTGATAGAAAGCATTTCAATTTTTAAAAGCCACTATATGGACCAAATGCAATTTAACTGTGAGAGAAATCTGGCAGGCAGTTTATGATTCTGGCTTTGGAACAACAGCTCACCTCTAGGGAGGAAAAGTACATTTAAATATTCACCATGAAGTGCAGGGTTAAAGCACTCACCGGAGTACTTCCTTTCCCCCACTGCCCTGCACATCTAATATGTGGTTATTTCAAATAATCATTCTATCTTGCTAAAACATCTTAACATAGCTGCTTAAATATTGTACTTTACTTAGTGTATTTAAACACAGACTAAGCATGAGCATACAGAGTTTTGGGGAGTTAAAAGGGCAACACTTGATAAAGACCATGAAACTGAGTTGCCAAAAAAACCAAACAAATCCGTTGTAAGTACATGGCATACCTTCAGTTATTATCTACAAATAAACCCTGGTAATGAGGTTTGGGATTCCTCTCAGTTGCATGTTGATGATAGATTCTCTGTGGAACTGACTCTAACCCATTAAGCAAGCTTGTTCCTGCCACCATGGCTGTTAATTTGACAAGACACTGTCACATTAAGTAGAACAAACATGTTTTTGCCCAGTCAGCCATCCAGAACCGACATGGCTGTTACTCTAACAACTGGATATTGATTGGAATCACTCACCCCTTCTGACCCTCCACTGGGAGGTGGAGACAAGGCTCAAGCTGACTGAAGATTTGCCTCATTGGCACACATGGGTAGCATATTAAGGATAGCCACAAATTTTAAACCATTTAGCTCCTTGTCATGTTCAACCTTCAGGCACTGTCTGGTTCACAGTTTCTTCAGTGAAGCAATAGGCTCCCAATAAATCATTGTTTATTAATTTTATAGATCTACACATCCATTGGTGAGGATGAATTTGTGCTGTTTTAGCATTTACAACTTCATTAATGCAAAACATCTTAAGGCACAAAAAGAAATTTTACAAGAAGTCCAAAAGAAAAAAATTAAAAATTTTTGAATTCTAAAAGGTAGGATGGAGTCTTCCCTCTCTTTTTAATCTATGTGATTGAGAGACATCCACTTAGTTTTTGAATGACCAATCCATTTAACCCAGATATAATCTTAAAAGGCTGTAAATCAAGCTCACTGAAAATAGAAATGATATTTACCTGATGTTAACTGTTTTTAATCTGGCTATTTTTAACCTGCTTATTAATATGGGTACCTAACATTTAGTAGAGCTTGCTTTTCACTCAGTCATTCATTTACCACAGATAAATTTTAACATGTGAAATTGCTGAGATATCATTTACCTGTGTCTGTGTGTCAATCTCGGCATATGTTAGGCCCTACTCTGTTCACTAAACTTCATATTCATGAGAGAATCCCATGGTTGAAAAGGACCTTAAAGGACATTTAATCAAATTGTTCACCAGACGCCCTTGCCTGCTCTGGAACAGTCTCAAGAAGTGGGCATCCTATGTTTGCTTGAACACCTCCAGTATTGGCAAACTCATTAGACTCATAACCACCTGGAGAATTCTATTAAAATATTAGACATAAATCCTCCATTTTTCTAGTGTAGGTCAAATCCTTCTTCTGCAGGAAAGTCATTCAAATATCCAAAAATAGTAACGGTGGTCTCTTTCTGTCTTCTTCAAGAGATATGGTTTGGATTTATGTCCTCACCCAAGTCTCATGTCAAATTGTAATACCCAGTGTTGGAGATGGGGCCTGGTAGGAGGTGATTGGATCATGGGGGCAGATTTCCTGCTTTGGTGCTGTAGAGTTCTCATGAGATCTGGTTCTTTAAAAGCGTGTGGCACCTCCTCACATCTCTCTTCTGCTCCAGCCATGTGAAGTGCCTGGCTCCTTCCCTGCCTTCCGCCATGGTTGTAAGTTCCCTGAGACCTTCCCAGAAGCTGATGCTGCTATGCTTCCTGCACAGCCTGCAGCACCATGAGCCAATTAAACCTATTTTCTTTGTAAGTTACACAGTTTCAAGTATTTCTTTATAGCAATGTGAGAATGGACTAACACACCCAGCTAAACACCTCAGTTCTTTGAACTATTTATCTTATAGCAGCTGTCTGCAAACTGTGATCTAAGAGCTGTATCCAGCCTTTCACCTGTTTTTGTAAATAAAGTTTTATTAGAACATGTCCATTCAATTACATATTTTCTAAGCTGCTTTTATACTAGAATGGCAGAATTAACCAGCTGTGAGAGAGAGTGTACAGCCCCAAAATATTGAATAACCTGGCCCTTTAAAAAATAGTTTGTTGGCCACTCTCTCATGCCATGGTGTGTCAAGAACCCTCGTCATCTGTATTCTGGATGTCTTTCAGTTTTTCACTACTGCTGTAAGACTGTGACCTGCAAAACTTGAGAAGCTTGTGTCACTTGTTCTGGATACGTTTTCTATTAATGCAGAGAAAAGTCCTTTGGCTTACAAAAATTCTCCATCCTAAAGCACAAAGAAATCCTCAGTTAAACCATTGAGATTAGCCTGATTTATAACAGAAAATATAAATTTTTGCTGTTTTTCTCCAAGTGTATTTTTATTTTATTGTTCCATCATTGCTTTAAAATATACTTTTGAGTACCTGTTATTGCAGAGCATTGTTCTAGACACTACATAAAATACTAAATAAGACAGAGTCCTTCCCAAAAGAGTTTGCATCTGGTTGTATGGAGGAAAAATTTATAAAATAACCGATATATTTGGGGTTTTAAAAATCTCCGTTCACTAGCTTATCAGCTCCGTAAGTTCAGGCTGCTTTGTCTGCTTGGCTCTATAATGTCTCGCCAGTGCCTAGAATGGTGCTTGGCACATGGTAAATTATCAGTAAATATTTGTGGGATGAGGGAAATGATTAGAAGAGGGAGACAAAATATAATAAAATATTAAATTATGTGATAAAGACTATACAAAAAACAGGAACCCTGGGAAGAAATAGATCAACATGGTCTGGACATAGAGCTGGATGGAAACTTCATCATGGAATCTAACTTCTCCTTTAAAAATAATTATCTCTTGGCCGGGCGCGGTGTGGCTCACGCCTGTAATCCCAGCATTTTGGGAGGCCGAGGCGGGCGGATCACGAGGTCAGGAGATCGAGACCATCCTGGCTAACACGGTGAAACCCCGTCTCTACTAAAAATTAGCCGGGCGTGGTAGTGGGCGCCTGTAGTCCCAGCTACGCGAGAGGCTGAGGCAGGAGAATGGCGTGAACCCGGGAGGCGGAGCTTGCAGTGAGCCGAGATCGCGCCACTGCACTCCAGCCTGGGCGACAAAGCAAGACTCCGTCTCAAAAAAAAAAAAAAAAAAAATAATAATAATAATAATTATCTCTTTTACAATCTGCAGATTGTTATTTCTAACCTGCATCAGAATCCTCTAGTTCGCTTATTAAAAGGAGAGATTCTTGATGCTTATGTGGACCTCCTGAGCCAGAATCTGGCTGCCATGCCAGAAATTATTCTTATGAATTCTAAAATTTGAAAACTACCCCTCTCGACAGAAAGTGACACGGTCTCTGTGTGAATACCTCTAGTGATGAAGAACTGACACTACCACAAGCTTCTGCATTTGTTAGCTTTAGTTGTTGAAAAATAATTTTTTACTGAGTTGCAATCTGCCTCCTATCATTTCCAATGATTGGTCTCAGTTGCATTCATTAGAATCACAAGGGACAAATTTATTTTTTCTCTTTCATATGACAACTCTTCAAATGTGGACAATTCTATTAAATGTCTTCTCCTAAATCAACATGACGTAGATGCCCTTATCTTTGTAGTTGTTGTTCACTAGCAGAACTTCCCAAGATCTATCAGTTATCCCAACATTCTGCTGAGGTGCCAGAGGAACCTGGCACTCAGAGCCAAGTAAGTGGTTTAGGAATCTGCAGATGAATCTCTTTTCCTTCTATACCAAGTGAAACAGTCTGCCATTTGAATGATGGGTATTCATCATTCACACCTGAAGCTAGAGTATGTACCTCCCCCTCTAGCCCTTTATGTTCAGTCTCAGCCGACTCATTGGAAGGGGTTGAGGAGAGACGTGCTCATAGATTGTGGATTCCCATCTCCACACCGTTCTTAACACTCCTGTCAAGTTCTATATTTCCCAACATCCATCTTAAAATGTGTCTCCCAGAACAGACTCATGTAGAGGTCAAAGTCTAAGTCGGAGTTGGACTTCACCACTAGTTAGCTGTGCAACATTGGGTGATTATTGTTTAAATTCTTTTAGCCTCCATTTGCTTAATCTATAAAATATAAATAATAGCACTTCCTCATATGGTTGTAAGAATTTAATGTGGTAAAGAAATTAACATAGTACCTGGTGGTATACAGTGAGAAATATAGGTAAAGCAATTAACATAGTGCCTGGTGGTATACAGTGAGTTTTCAATAAATGTCAGCCATTATTACTACCTTCTTGGTAGAATGAGACTATTACATCCCAGCAATCCTGGGAGTGTTGTAATATTTTTATTTACATTCCTGTCTCCTTGTGCAGATGGTGAACACAGGCAGGGGCCACATCTGACTTACCTCCAGCTCCAGGTACTAAAGAGCCACTGGGGAGAGCTCAGTCATGTAATCCAATACTATCTAAGTAAGTTTTCAACCTCTCTAGTATTTTGCATATTACCAACCCTCTAGTTTGTGCTTCTAAACTAGGCCAACCTAATACATGCAGCTCTGTGGGTAACCAATTTTAGAAAGCCACCATCACAACAGCCTCTTCTTCATAACTGTCTGAAATCCAGCTTCCCTGCCCCTGCCCTTGCACCTGTGCTGAGTCCATCTCCCTGTCTTACACCTGATCCCTTGGCTTGGTCATACATTTTTAGTTCTGTGCTCACTTATGGACATATGGACTAGATTTGAGCTTGCTCTCTTACTTGCCCATATTCTGACCCTTATGAGTAGCCATGCTGGTTTCCTGAGTTGCAAAATCCTAGAGCCTAGAGCAGTACCCTGTGTTGGACATCTGGCCAGCACTCCAGCCATCCCTGCTCTATCATCCCAGAGAAAAGCAGTCAGGGAATAAGAAAGATGCCATGATACAGGGTTGGCTACACATCAGACTGATCCGGCTCACCATGTTATTTTAGTTTCGACTCTTTTGCTTTGCAGACAAAGGGTAAGAGCAACACATCATTAATATGTTATTGCATTATCAGTGATGAAGTGCTAATAAAGTTAGTTCAACAAGACATGGGTTACATATAGGTAGGTGTCAGAAAATTTTATCAGCATCAGTTCTGGAAGTCAGGATGATGATGACATCAGGTCTTAAAATCAAACCGCAGGGGCTGAATCTGACCTCCTTTGTCTTTGTGGCGGTGGCTCAACACCCAATCAATCTTACAACAGGAGTGTGATGCTTTGCGCAAAAGAGGCTGGTGCAATTCAGCTGAGTGGGCGGGTTGATGGAAAGTGACTCTGGCATTACTGAGTTCAAAAGGAATTAAGGATTCATGAGAATGCTGCACAGGCAGGCAAGCATAGATCCCCGGATGAATGCCGAATGAGTCACAAGGGAGACCTGGCTGGGCTTCGAATCCCAAATAAGCAAGGAATTGCTTTTTGATGATGCCGAACTATAAATATCATCACCTCAGAAAACCAGGTTCTCCTTTTACAGTGTCAGGAATCAGCAATGAGGACTACAAGACCAAATGTGTACGTTATTGACAAACATAATGCTTTACATGAAGAACACTGCCACTCTAAAACCAGTTACAAAGCAATTTTGAATTTTTCTTAATATTTTAATTGTATTTTAATCATAGTAAAAAAATCACGGGTGGAATTCAAAAAATTTCCATTTTTGGGCCACTTCACTGGCAATATAATTACCAGCATTTTCTCTGGTCTTACTCTGGGTCTGGTTATGAAATTGCTAATGTCTAAGTATCACATGTAATAAAAATGAGTGTGTTTCAGGTTTGCCTGCCACTTTTTCACTCCAACTCCTTAGACTTTTTTGAATTTCTTTCTTTCAACCATGGATGGAAAACAAAGAAACAAAAATTGTATTTTTTGCCAAAATTTTCCAAAAGGCATTGAAAACAATGTGTCCAAAATCCTTGGGTTTTAAATACTTGTCTCTGTTGTGCTTGTCATGAGCAGCTCTTGTGGAATCCCTCACTGCAGGACTTGATGAATTAGTGCAGACCTTGCTCACAACCAGGACAGGTGTTAAGTGCTGTATCCTTGTGACTTATTCAATTCTGCCAGTGTGGATGGGCCTTATTTTCAGCAAAGCTGGGCCTACATAATTGCCAAAATAGAAGAAGTCAATATCCTGCTTAACATCCAATATTTTTCTGTAGTCATCAAATGCCTGGGATAGAGTGATACGCGTCAACACTGGAGCTCTATGTATAAATTTTTTAAGTATATACAGAGACACATACATAGATAAACCTGATACAGTACCATATTCTCACCATTGCACTTTCAATATAATGTGTCAAACAATGGGAACTAAATAAGACCTAATTTAGGGGAAATAAATTATGTATGTAGAGACCTGGATCAACATGGCTATACTCAACTGTAATGTTCAGCAAGCTGATTAAACCAAGGCAGGTCTGAGCTCTAGACTACGTGAACAGAATTCCATTAACAGGGCCCCTGCATCATCTGGGAAGAATTCATCTACTTTCCCTGCTCTCTTCCAGTTTCTGACTGTTCTCTCTGTAGTTATTTGTCAATTAAAAGGAAGGAGACAGTGCTGCTGCTACACTGTGTTCCTATCTTCACTAACATCTACTAAGAAAATTTCAGCACCTTGCCTGACAAATGCAAATAAATATTGTATCATTTTGATTAATCACAGTAATATACACAGACCACTCATCTTTTATTAAAAAGAGTCACTGGCTTTTCAGAACTTTCTGGCAGTTTTTATTGTTTTCCTCCATTTTATGGTAATGTAAAGGAGAGTCATGCTACAAAAATCGAATACTTATCTTTTCCTTGAATGCAATTTACACCATGTAAACTCCTGTTTGATACTTTAAAATTACTCTGTTGGCTCCTCACCTGGGATTTTTATAATATAAATAAAATATTCTCTGCATTAAGACTTAGGTATATAAATAAATAAATTTATACATTCTTTTCCCTGAAAAGAGTTACAGATCAGAATGTACAATACAAGATATATTTTTTTCTTACAATCTTCTCTCACAGCATGCCTATACATTGTACATTAGAACCAAATTTGGGCCCTGCTAAACTACATCTGTGCATGTGACATATATTAATGTAAAAATCTTATTATTTTCCTCATAATAGAAGCACATGAAAATTTGCTTAGAATCTCTAGAAGCAAATAATAGAAAAATTGATATCTAAGAAAGTTGGTGGAATATCAGAATAGCATTAAAGGCCTTTTTGAGTTTTAGCAAAAATGAAAGAAAGAAAGAAAGAGAGAAAGAGGAGAGAGAGAGAAAGAGAAACCCTCCTTCAGCAAGGTGTTTAGAGGTTCAAGCTTTAAGATACTATTCACCATGCGCTGTCTGGCCTCAGTCCATCTTCCCAGTCCTCCCTCTCCTCCTTACCCCTTCCACTAACCTACCTCTCCTGTCCTATTGGCTAATGTTTAGTCCCGGAATATATGCACTATCATACCACTATGACTTTGCCCATGCTGCTCACTATCTTTCCACCTCCTCACTCCTCCTCTACCTATTGGGGTCCACTTATTTTCTGAGACTTAATTCAGATCTCACCTTTTCTGTGAAATCCTCCTCAAGTATACCTTGTTCCACATCTCCTACTCACCCAGCTGAAAAGAATGTCAGCCCCTGGCACAGCAAGTACAATTTGTCTGTGTCCTTCAGCCCCTAGTACAGGAACTGGCATAAGCAGTGGATTATGAACAAATTAACCAATTGGCAATGAACAAACCTTTCTTCAGTCTCTATGACCTCTTCTTTTTGAACCACATTTTACATTTTATTATTTTTGTTTTTTTAACTTTTATTTTAGGTTCAGAGGTACATGTGCAGGTTTGTTATATACATAAACTCGTGTAACAGGGGTTCATTTACAGAATATTTCCTCACCCAGGTCCTAAGCCTAGTACTGAATAGCTATTTTTTCTGCTCCTCTCCCTCCTCTTACCCTCCACCCTCAAGTAGGCCCCAATGTATGTTGTTCCTTTTTTTGTGTCCATGAGTTCTCATCACTTAACTCCCACTTACAAGCGAGAACATGTGATATTTGGTTTTCTGTTTCTGCATTAGGTTTCTAAAGATAATGACCTGTAGCTCCATTTATATTCCCACAAAAGACAAGATCTTGCTATATAGTATTCCATGGTGTGTATGTCTCACGTTTTCTTTATCCAGTCTGTCACTATGAATATTTAGGTTGATTCCATGTCTTTGCCATTGTGAATAGTGCTGCAGTGAATATTCGCATGCATGTGTCTTTATGGTAGAATACTTTATATTCCTCTGGGTATATCCACGGTATTGGGATTGCTGGGTTGAACGGTAGTTCTGTTTTTAGCTCTTTGAGGAATCACCACACTACTTTCCATAATGGTTGAACTAATTTACACTCCCATCAATGGTGCATAATTTTTCCCTTTTCTCTGCAATGTCGCCAGCATCTGTTATTTTTTTCCTGCCCTAATTTCCCTGTGAACTCTGCTGCTTATTGCTGTTTTAAGTGTCCTTGTCAAGCCCTGGACTTGTCCCTGTTGATATAATATCCACATTATCCCCAGTATTAGGCCCTCTACAATTTCTTTTGGAGGTTTCTGACATGTCTTAAGACTATAGAACACCATACTGAGTAAGAGTTAAGAAACTGACAGTCTGGACCGTAATATTTTACTTATTTACTCCAAGGCCTAAGACAACCACTATTTATTTCTGAGTCTCTGAATACTCATAAAATTAGGAGGATACACTGAGTGTCTAAGGTCCTTTGCAATGCAAGAAAATCTGTGGCTGGTAAGTTTTTCAAGAGTAGTGCCTCCGGTAGGAATAACTTCAGCTTGATAAAGATTTAATTTATTCATATATTCATTCAACAAATATTCAGTAAGTACTTTTTCTTGTCAAGCATTTTTTCTAAGATCTGGGAATACAGCATTAAGCAAAATGTAAATGTAAATACCATCTATGTAGCTTACATTCTGATAGAAGTAGAGAAAATAAATTATAACTCATCTGTGTATATGAATGTGTGAATGAATATTTATTCTATCTTTCTATAAAATCAGGCAGTTTTAAATGCTGTAGAAGAAAAAAGTTTAAGCGCAGATTAACGTGGAGAGAGAGGGACTATTGTTCAGGGCAAAGGTAGAAAGATAGATGGATCTATGATTTCATTCAGTGTACCCAGTGAGAGAGAGAAAGAGAAAGTGTGTGTGTGTGTTTGTGTGTGTGTGTGTGTGTGTGTGTGTGTCCCAGGCAGATGGGACAGCAAGTACAAAGGGCCTGTGGGGTCGGAGTACGACCACTTGCTCAAAGAAGATAAAGAAGTTAAAATGCAACAGAATTAAAGAGTGAATGAGAAATGAAGTTAAAGAGGTTGAGGTGGAAGAAATAGGTCACTAGGGCCCTGTGGGCCATTGTAAATGCTTGGCTTTGAGTGCTGAGAGACTGTTGGAGGAATTAAAATAAATAAAATAAAATAAATAAAATAAAAATACGGTAGAATGCTTTATATTCCTCTGGGTATATCCCAGAGGAATAAAGGAGTGACAAGCTCAGATTCAACCCCTTGGAAAGATCACTCTAGCTGTTGACTTGAAAACAGACAAGAGACGGTCAGTGAAACAGGTAAAGATAATTAAGAGGCTATTATAATAATCCACATATAAAACTACAGATAACTTGGACTTGGGAAGAAACCATGGAAACGGTGAGAGACTGTTGGATTCCATTCATATTTTGAAGACAGAGCTGACAGAATTTCCTTAGATTATTTATGTGCAGTGTAAAGCAGAAAAGGAGTTAAACATTGCAGTAGTTGTGGCCTCAAAAGGTAAGGAGAGAGTTGGCACTTAGTGAAATAGGGAAGAGTGCAAGAGGAGCAGGGAATGAATTCAGGAGGTTAGTTTGGGACAAGGTAAGTTTGCAATGCCCCTCGAATATCCAAGTGGATGTTTCAAGTAGGCTGCTGGGTAAGAGTCTGGAATTCAGGAACAAGTTCTCTGCTAGAGATACAAATTTTAAAATGATTAGGATAGAGATGGCTTTAAGAGATCTCAGAATGGATGATGTTACTCAGGGAGTGACTATAGGTAGAGAAGAGAATAAATGCCCTAAATACCAAATACAGTCCCAGACACTCTCAGAATAAGAGATTAAGATGATGAGGAGAAATGGGAAGGAGTGATGAGTGAGGTAGCAAGGGAGCCAAGCCAGCATGTTCCAGAAGCCAAGTGAAAAGTGTTTCAGGAAGCAGGTGGTGTACTATGTCCAATGCAACTGAGAAGTAAAATGTGATAAAACTTGAGTCAACTCTCAATTCCCATTGAATTACTGGAGTCTTTCTGACTGTGGTTGTTGTAGATCCTGAGCAGATATACATGGCAGCCTGGGCCAGATATAAAGAGCCAACAGAACCTTGCCTCAAGGCCTCTTAAATTAGCATGAGGTAGGGAACTAGATAATAGCCAGCGTATAAGCATTCCTTTCCACCATCATCACCATGACCACTACAACATACACACACACAAAGTTGTCATATGTAACTCTAAATGCGAAAAGCAAATGAACTTTGTAACAACAAAGTGTAACTTTGGTGTGAGTTATAGCACATCAAATGTTTGATGAATTACAAAGTATAACTTTGTAGCACTAATTGTTAATGGTGCTATTATGTTATTACTATTAACTGCTTACATTGACTGAGTGTTTAGTAATTATCCGGCACTATATTAATCATTTTACATATATAATTTTGTTAAATCCTAATGATGCCCTCTGAGATTATTATCAGTATCACTCTGATTTTCAGATGAGTGTATGAAGCCTTAGAGAGGGGAAGTGGCTTGTCTAAGGTCACATAGCAAGTAACTGGCAGATTCTGTTTCAAAACCAAAAGTCAGCTTCTAAGTCTCTCAGCCAAGAAATAAGAATGGGAATGTTCAGTTCTCCTAAATGCCCTGTCCTTTGGATGATACATGTACTTTCAACTGTCTATTACCAGATTTTCTTTTCTGTGATTCCCAGTAGGGACGGGTAATCTGGAACTAACTCCAGAAGTTTCCTGATGTTTAAAATACAGGCAATAGCTAGCTTTGCCATTCTTTCTTAGACAGTTAGTCATTGCTGAAACAAAGTATTCCATGGTTAGACTGACCCATGAGTGGCCAAGAGCCATTTGAGTGGTAGCCTTCCATTCCCTCAGGACTGTAAAGCTGACCCAAATAAAGTTATTAGCTAGCATTTCTAGAATTACATCACCAAGTGTTTACCAGCCTCTGAGTTTACTTTTAAGAAATCATACTCCAGAGGTTAGATACCAGACCTCTAATGACTGGGCAGTAGTTGGAACTTTACTATTACCAAGTATTGATTTGGTAAGATATGATAGAATTCTTTTTTTTAAGTGACTAGTGGTTGAGATGCCTACTTTGAAAAAAAAATCCGTACAGTAGAAATGCCAAGCCATTTGTTAGAAAGGGAAAGGAATCACTCAAATCCCTTAATAGACAGAAAGAACTTTAAAGTGTCTACACTATTAAAAAACTGATTTAGAACACCTTTCCCCAAAAAAGAGACATACATGTAAGTTCAGGCTATCAGTTTACCACTTTGTTTGCTAAAAAAAAATGTTCTTGGAAAAATCTTATTTCATGGAGAATATAGTGAAATGACAGTAAACTCCATGTTTGATGAATATCAAAATACCTTTCTTGGACTGTTTTCATTATTCTTTATGCTCTTCCATTTCCTATGACAACCTTGACCTGTTCAGGTAAACCTTTGACGTGTCAGAGAAGAGAAAGAACAACTGACTCATTCTCAGCAAGGCAAATACGGCTTGAAATTGAATTTCCTAACCAATGTGACAGGTTGTACTGAGTCATCCATATGCTCATCTGATGTCCTCTATTCTTCACCAAGACTTTCCACATACCATTGGTAAAAGTCTCACTGGGATCAAGCATGTGATGTCTAGCTGTGATTGTGTGTGTGTGTGTGTGTGTGTGTGTGTGCATGTGCAGGGATGTGCAGTACCATTGGCCTTCACTAGGAACAAGACTAGGGGTCCTACTTCATTAACAGAACAGTCTACCTATGACAGAGATGCCTGATACAATTTAAATCTGGGCTCTGATCCCATTTTTCCTTCCTCAGAGGCATAAGGTAAACAGAACATCAGATTTGAAGCCAGATACAACCAGGTCCAAATCCTCATTCTGCAGTCTTATTCCTGTAGCATCTTAGAAACTCATTTACATTCTCTGAGCTTTGGGGCTCTCATTTGATCAAGGGGAATAAGTAGACTCGTGGCATGTGAAGTGTACTTATATATAGCAAGTGAACACATGCTCACCTCTTTATTTTGGACATCAATGAAACTTGAGCAGTAGTATCTTTTGTCACTTTTTAAAAAATTATCATCCTGCTCTAGAAAATAAAGTTATCAAGCTGTTCTTTATAAAGTGAGAGCATTTAACTCATAGCTAGTTCTAAATTTAGAAACCACCTCAAAATCAGGTCAAAGCACTAACGCAAAAGGGTTTGTCCAGCTTTAACCAACTGGAGCTTTATGGGATTCAAATTAAAAGGTGGTTGTGCTCAGGTGCCTCAAAACAACTACTGAGAGTGAATGAATAATAATAATGGCTAACAAATATTAAGTGCTTATTACATTAATCATCATCTGCTGCTGCATAACAAACAATGCCCAAATGTAAAGCAACAAATACTTATTATCTCTCACAGTTTTTGAGGGTTATGAGTCCAGAAGTGGCTAGCTGGGTAGTTCTAGCTCAGGGTCTCTCATGAGGTTGCCATCAAGATGATGACAGTTTAGTCATGTGAAATCTGTAGGATCTGCTCATAAACTCATTCACATTGTTGTTGGCAGGATTCAATTCCTTGCTGGTTATCTCTGAAGGCCTTAGTTCCTCACCACGTGCGCCTCTCAATTCATTGGCTAAGTGTCCTAGTTACATGCAATTGGTTTCTCCCTGGAGCAAATGACCCAAAAGAGCAACCAGGACACAGGAAATGACTAGCACAGGAAATGATATGTCATGAAAACTTCCATAGCCTATTCATTGGAAGTAAATCACTAAGTGTAGCAGCTGTCAATGGAATGTGAACTAAGCTCCACAACTTAAAGAGAAAAGTATTGAGGAATGTGTGGACATATTTGAAATCCACCACACCTATTATATGCTCTGAAGCTATTCCAAGTATGTGATATAAATTATTTCTATTTAGTTTGTACCATAATTCCATGAGGTTAGAAATTATCATATTCCCCATTTTGTAGATGAGATACATGAAACTTAGAAAGTTTGACATTCACTCAAAGATGCATTAGTGTTGGGCTTCTAAACCAACTAATCTGAATCTAGAGATAAAACATTTTGAATCACCAAAAAAATTAGTTTACTTCAGTAAAAATTCTAATATTTTTCTTTGAAATTGATAATTCATATCTAGATTATTTAGCATGCTTCCATAAATAGAATTTTGGATTAAGCAGAATATATCATTTTCTGACAATGCTAAGTAATTATTTACTGTTTATGAATTAGGATGTATTGTGACAGTTAAATCTGAGTCTACGACATTTTTCTATATGGCTTATACTTCATTCTCAAACAACATCTATCCCAGAAGACTATTATTTAAAATATAAGCAGTAGTGAAGAAATTAAGCCACGTATTAAGGTACAGAAGTTAAAAGTTCTAAGAGATTCTAACGGAGTCTGGTGTAAAATTATCTTAGTATCTTTTCACTCCTTTTTTTTTTTAGTGCTCACAGATTTATTTCCAATTATCTCATAAACGTGAGGGGAGAAAAAAACCCCAGTGAGAAATAACTTACACTGTCATTTAAGAGCTGCTTTTCTGCCAGCAATTGCTTGAGTTTAATTTACCAGGAGACAAAATTGCAGTTGTTGAGACAGTCAAAGCAGAAGGGGGAAGAGTCAATGATCCAGATCAAGGCTTCAGTAACGGGCAAGAAAAATGTCAGAAAGATGTTAATAGGATAAGTAGAAGTGGGAGGGGAGAGGGAGGGAAAGGAAGGGAGTAAAGAACGGAAGGGCAGAAAGAAGTGAAGGAAGGAGGACAATGAACAAATGAATGTATGTATAAGAGAATGGATGAAGGAGGAAATCGGTGCCTGCTATGATCTCATTTGTCCCCCAAAATTCATGTGATGAAATTTAATGGCCAATGTGATAGCATTAAGAGGAGAGGCCTTTAAGAAATGATTAAGTCATGAGGGGGAAACCCTCATGGATGGAACTAGGTTCCTTACAAAAGCTTTGAGAGGGTGGGTTCAGCTTTTCTTTGCCATGTAAAGACACAGTGTTTTATCTCCAGAAGATGCAGCAACAAAGTGACCTCTTAGAAGCAGAGAAACTTGGCTCTATTAGAAACTCAACTTGCTAGCATTTTGATTATAGACTTCCCCATCTCCAGAAGTGTAAGAAATAAATTTCTGTTGTTTGTATATTACCCCATGTCAGGTATTTTGTTACAGCAGAAATAATGAATGAAAGGAGGGCCTGAAAGTAAAATAACGGTGTAGGAAAATGCCCTGTGGTGTCAGGGAGAAAGCACAAGTTTTGTGCAAAAGCTTTCAATGGGCCTCCATTGTCTAGAGCAAGTATGAATGAGCAAACTACTGCCTACTGCTTAGTGCCTGCTGCCTGTCCCCAAGAGGGCTAACAGCTGAAGGGTGACAGCCAGAGCTTGCCAGCAGCCTGGGGAGTAAGTTATTTATTTCTAAAGTGGGATCTTGTAACTGCCCAATAGCTTCTTCCTGCCTGCTGCACAAGTAAAGAGCACAGTATTTCAGTAAAGAAAGAGTTTAACTGATATAAGGCTGGCCACACCATGTGGGAGATGGAGTTATTACTCAAATCAATCTCCCTGAAAATTTGGGGATGGAGTTATTAAGTACAATTTGGTGGGTAGAGGGTTGGAAAGTGGGGAGTGCTAATTAGTTAGGTCAAAGATAAAATCATAGGGAGTGGAAGCTGTCCTCTTGCACTGAGTCAGTTCCTAGGTGGGGGCAGCAAAACCAGAAGAATCAGTTTATGGATATGGTTGGTGCCAGCTGATCCACTAAGTGCAGGGTGTGCAAAATATCTCAAGCACTGATCTTAGGTTTTACAATAGTGATGTAATCCTGAGGAACAATTTGAGGAGGCTCAGAATCTTGCAGCCTCCAGCTGCAATTATGGCTCCTAAACCATAATTTCTAATCATGTAGCTATTCTGTTAGTCCTACAAAGGCAGTCTAGTCCCTAGGCAGGCAGGAGGTTTGTTTTGGCAAAGGGCGGTTATCATCTTTGTTTCAAAGTTAAACTGTAAACTGAGTTCCTTCCAAAGTCAATTTGGCCCATATGCAGGAATGAATGAGGATAGCATGGAGGTTAGAAGGAAGATGGAGTCAGTTAGGTCAGATTTCTTTCACTGCAATAATTTTCTCCGTTATAATTTTTGCAATGAGAGTTTCAATCCTGAGGGCACAGCATAGAATCCTTCCCCATCCAATTATCCTTTTCTGCTTTAGACAGTACCATTTTTATGCTGCTTTATCAATAAAGGGAAATATTTTAATTCAGAGAAGATACAAGACTAAAATCTCAGTTGTTTATCGAAAGCTGCAGATAATACATGTATTAATCAAAACTAGTATAATGAAGATTCATTGAGATAAAACAAGTAAAGTATTTACCACAGTATCAATGTCAGCTGCAATTATTATTATTACTGTCTATATTGCAGGCTTTTGAAATACATTTCCCTAGAAAATGCTCCAAAGTTAAAGATGAATATATCGTTCACAAGATATCCAAATGCTCAGTTTATGGCTATTAACATCTTTAAGCCTGCTCAATAAATGGCACTTCTGTAATTCCCCCAGGATCTGAATAAATTAAAAAAATAAGACCAAGGAGTGACAGGTGGTTGCCCATATATCTCATTTTGACAGATAAAAGTTGAGCAGGGCCAGTTGATGTGTGTATCTGGGAATTAGGCAGACTTACCAACCTAATCTCAGCCTCAGTGAACTGTGACAAGCCCCCTTTCCTGTCCCTCACAGGTGAAGAGCCTAGCCTTGGAGGAGCAGAGCAGGAAGACTATTTCAAAAAGTAGATGAAAGTAGGAGAGCTGAGTATGCGTAAGCCCTGTTCACTCTTTTCAAATGTACTAAGCAGATAAGTCACGTCTCCTCCTTCTCTAGATTGGAGTAACCCAACATGCAAGAAAAATGTCAGAAAGATGTTAATAGAATAAATAGATGAAGTGGGAGGGGAGAGGGAAGGAAGGGAATAAAGAAAGAATGGGAGGGAAGAAGGGAGGGAAGGAGGACAATGAATGAATGAATGTATTAAAAGAATGGATGAAGGAAGAAATGGGGGCCTGCTATAGTCTGATGTGTCCCCCAAGAGATAGACTAAGGTCTGCAGATTCACTGAGTTCCCTTCACATGGAAGCAACAACTAGCATGCTAGATAAGTGTTCCCCAAAACAGATTTTTATAGAGAAATTCTGAATGTTCCCACCCCTGGGTTAGGCCTCAACTGGCCAGAACATTGTACCTTGGAACAAAGACACCAAAGGGAAATTCAAAAGTTCTTAAATTCTCTAGATTTAATACAGTGTGCACTCTATAACAAATTTTTTAAATTTTAGTAATATGCTTTCTTTTTTGCAACATACTTTTATTGGAGAGTTCATTACTAGTTTCAAAACCTGAGGAATCACTTTATTAAAAAAATCTAAAATATATGACCAAGGAAATAATTGCATTAACAATTACCACAATCAGGGAGAGCCCTAAACTAGTAACGTGAATATCTGATTTTCTATCCCAGTTCCACCATTTCTTAGCTAAATATCCTTGACTAGTCATTTAAACTCTAAATCTCTGTTATCACATCTTTAAAATGCAGAGAATACTAGGATGCGTGAGATTTTTCACATGCTGCTGGACAGATCACTAAAGGATATATGAGAAAGCACTTAAAAGGTGTTGTGAATGTAAATACGGCATCTTCAAGAATGCCCAATGTATTTTAATATAATAGAAAAAAAGTTTTTAATCCTGTATATTGGAAACATAGACAAAGAAAAAGCATCAGTGTTTTAACAGTATGTAACAACAAAACACAAAGAGAAAAGAAAAAAAAAAGATTCCATTTTCTCCCACTCATAAATCCATTAATTTTTCATGATGGGCTCAGCCTTGGAGAGATTTTATATAGAAGAGGAGTTTTTCATTATGTTGTCCAAGGACCAAATATTTGGGGGTCCACAAATGGCCAAACAATTGGATATTTCATATAAATGTAAAACCACTATATTTATCCTTTTTTTAAAAAAAAAAGTCATACTGAATCTACCACAAGCTTCTTCTTTCAAATGCTTTCATTCAAAAATGAAACAAAAGACGTGCTGCTGCTAAGAGCTTCAAGGTCTAGAATGCCTGTGTGCTCCTTATTATAATTCCTTTCTTCAAAATAGGCATTTTGTGTCCCAGAAGGACAAGCCTTGTATTCATTCAGCTCTACGAATTGATTAATGTCTCGGGATGTGATGTATATTTAAGCCAAACTCGTGGCCTATTAGCAATTCACAAACCATGACTTGCACAGTGCTGTGCTCAAATCTATTTTGCATTACAAAATGTTTATAAATCAGCCTCTATTCCCAGAATGTTATATAAACACGTCAACAAATCACATGTGTATTAAGGGGAGAGAGGTAGAAGGTTGGGAATTCATCATAGCCTCAGGCTGTTCTGGGACAAATTAAATACTACCCTGGCCACCGAGGTCCCCACTAGGCAGTCGTTCAGAATGAACTGTAGATAAATTGAACTTCTCTTATTGGAGACAAGCCAGCAGCTCACCCAAACATGAAAAATTGTATCCCCACACTAAAAAAATTAAACCACGCTAAACACAAGCTTTTCATTTCTGCAAGACTGCAGTTTTCCTATTTCTTTAGAAAATGAAGATATTTTATGGCTCAAAAATAAAAGTCACAGGAAGTAGGTGAATAACAGGGAGAAAGGTTGGTGAGGACGTTACCTATTTGTATTCCCAGCACCCGAGACATTTTTTGTGGGGAGAGCTGGGAAGGGGGCTTCAGATTAATTGAACATATATAGTCAATTACATATATTCAATTATATATATATATATATATACATACACATACATACATATATGTAATCACATATTTTAAATGTAGAGGATGCCAGTTTGCCTAATACATATATATAACGTTTTTAGCTGGTGAATCATTTTTCCTATTATATTTGGAAACTTAATTTAAAACCATTTCCTCTTATATTTGGAAACTTAACTTAAAATCATTTTCCTCTTATATTTGGAAACTTAACAGACAACAGAAAGTGGATAGAAGAAAGGCCCCTAAGCAAAGGGCTCACAAATTGTCCCTGAACCCACCCAAGAAATAACTGCATAGATTCTGGTCTTCAATGGGATTTAGTCTCATACAACCTTCATTTTTCTGTTAATCTAAAAGTATGCAATTGGACATAAAATGTAAGCGGTTTCTGTGCAGTGACTTGTGTGAAGATATGCTTTGATATGAATCAGCTCTCCTAAAAGGTATTTTAGTCGATTCAAAGATTCATCTGATATAAAACTTTAGCTTATAAAATAAGGTGTGTTCTTTCATGTTATACATATTTTACCACAATTTTTTTAAAAAAGAAAAACTGGTTTCTCCTGGAGAAGCATACACACTAACTTATAAAGGGGGAAATGTTTTTCTGTAATTGGATCATAGAATTGCAGACTTTCAGAGCTGAAAGGGCTGGAAACTCATCTGCTGCAGTTTTCCAGAATGCAATTCTACAAGCCAGTTATAGCTTTTACAATAATAAAGAGTTCCACAGTTGTAGTCATTAGTCCTGCTCATCGCCATCCAATTTTTCTGTCCTCTAGGCTCTTCCTATCTTTCTCCCTCTTAGTAGACCATGGTCATGTGACTACTTCTGACCAGTGAGTTGTATGTAGAAATGAGATGCATCATATTTGGGAGGTAACCTTTAAAGACTGCTTTGAGACTCTCCTAAACTTCTTTTCTTACTAGCAAAATGACCTGCAAGTTTCGTTATGACGTCTACTCTACTAGCTGGTATCCCTAAGTAGCTATGAAAAATGGAGCTTTTGTCAATGGTAGTTAAACCATGTTAGACATATAATGGGTAGGGGGAAACTTTCTTTTTTTAATCCAATGAGATTTTCATGTATTTTTTTATTTCAGCATAGCCTAGTCTATACTGACTTATATAATGGTCAGTTAAGTTTGAAGAATACAGATTTACACAGGTTTCTTTACTACGTAAATCTACAAGGCTTCAAAATGCTAATAGGAAACATAAGTCATCAAGAGAGGAATATATTAGGAAGCATTTATCACACCTGTTTGACTATGATAATTTTTGTTTTGCTTTATTTTAGAATTTGTGTGTTGTGCAGAACACGTGTTAGGATGTCAAAGATCACAATGTTCCACAGAGCAATTAGGGGAATCACTTTTGGTCCAATTTCAGCACTTTACAAAATAGTTTAACAAAGTTCTAAGGAATGAAGGTCTTCTCCAAGGCTATCCTCAGCAAGGTAATCAGTGAGTGGCAGACATGGGAGCTGATGCCTCTTGGTCATGCCCTGGACCTAGTAAAGTGGAGTAGCTTTACAGGTATACCAGGTGTTTGCTAATGATCACTTCTTTTTTTTTTTTAAGACTGAGTTTTGCTCTTGTTGCCCAGGCTGGAGTGCAATGGTGTGATCTCAGCTCACTGCAAACTCCGTCTTCTGGGTTCAAGTGATTCTCCTGCCTCAGCCTCCCATGTAGCTGGGATTACATGCACTGCCACACCCGGCAATTTTTTTGTATTTATTAGAGATGGAGTTTCACCATGTTGGTCAGGCTGGTCTCGAACTCCTGACCTCAGGTGATCCACCCGCCTCGGCCCCCCAAAGTGCTGGGATTACAGGCATGTGCCACCACATCCGGCCAATGATCAAACGTTTTACAGAAGTTTTTAAAGAGCCACACCAGTGGAAACATTCGTAACACCTTACCACCCAAATTAACATCAACTCAAAGTTATGTTTGGCCCACAGAGAATTAATACAAAGAAATATCTATAAGAAAACCTCAAAAATTTCACATCTAAGGCAAAAGCCAGAGATTACAGAGTTAACATATTTTTGGAGCTGAGGGGGAAAGTCTCTCAGCTTAGATCTTCTGAACCAGAGCTCTACAGCTTTCTGCAAAAGATCATTTCCCCTGCTAAAAACCTGGCAATAAGAACCTCCTTTTTTTGGCGGGAGGTATTATTTGGCCAAAAGTGAGATTTCATCCAGAAACAAGGGGAAACTGAACTTGTTGTTAAGCCACTGAAGACACCTCTTTCCTTTGAAATAACTTATTTTGACTGATGCTAGAGGCGCTGGTAGAATTTCCTTCCCTTCATAAAATCACTGTAGTTGCAATGATAGCTCTGAAGTTGTGGGAGTAAAGATCTGCTAAACATCATTTGGATTTAATCACAATACCAGAGGAAAAGAATAAAAGCTGTGTGTTTTTTTTTTTCAACAACAGCAAACTGCTGGATGGATATTGCCAGAAATTAATTGATCAAGAAAAGCTCCTAGAAATCTTTTTTTTTTTTTTCCAAAACGTACCTTTTGTGACAGCTTCAAACTTGATCTCTGAGCTCCAGTGAAGCACAAATTACTGTGTGGCATTTTATCTCACAGATTAGAGAAGGTCCTAAATAGCATGCTGTGCCTTTCTTAAAATGCTGTCCCCAATACAGGTTTTTTTTTTTAATGTTCTTTGAAATTTCTCATATTGCATTCGGTTCTTCACCCAAGGGAAATGACATTTTTAGTTAAAAAGTAATAAAGTATAATTAAAACATAAATAATTTAAAAAGATTTTGATATAAGCCTGAAAATGGGCATGCGAATAAATTTGCACCATGTCCCAGGAGGTATATTGGTAGACATATTTGGGAAGGATGAATTCACTGCCTGGAGGGGTCCAGACATAATGGCTAGTACCCCAAGTTCTCCAAGTACTCCCTTGAGGTTTCCAGATAAACTGCTTTTTTAGTCAAAGAGCCTCTACAGAAAGCCTGCTGCTGCATTGCCTCATGGAGAAGAGAGAGCCCCACCACTTCTAGTCATCTGCAGAAGCCAGGAGTCCCACCACTTCTAGTCAGCTGCAGAAGCACTCTCTCTACCTCAGCAAACACAAGTAACTGCAGTATCTAACCAGAGAGGACCTTCCTACAAAACAGGAGGTGAAATTAGGATAAACAGGACTTGGGAAAATAATTGATTTTACAGAATGTGGCTGCTGTAATAAATGGCTTCCTTGGAGGACCTAAAATACAGAGGGAAGCCGCAACTAGAATACGGACAGAAGCAGTAGACCTGAACCTGGAAGCCTACAAACTCTTTTTCTGGTAATATTTCATTCACATATCCACCTCTCTTCCTCTCCCCACAATAGGATACACACAAAGGGGCTACTTGTCAAATAGCAACAATTACACAATGACTAAGCATCGTTGTCTGCCTTCCACATTAAAATGTGATTTAAAAATAAAATCTAATTGGAGGCCCTTTTCTTTCTCCTGAGTTGTGTCTAAACCTTGCAAAGAGGTTCATTTCAAAGCTCATTTTGCCTTCTTTTGTTCCTTGTGACCCAGTTCTTTCATTTTCTCTTTGTCTCTGATTTGATAAATGTATTCTCAGGAAAATATCCTGGATTTAACAGTTATTTTTTCTAGACCTGTGGCTTCTAAAGAGATAATTCATCCACAATAATATGAAGTAATGAATCTCTAATGGTGAGCTTTTTAGATTCACCGTCATTGATTGATAGGGAGAGAAGGTAGACCTATCTGCTAACCAAGCCATGAGTATTACGTATTCACCAGTTTGATTCAGTCTCTCACTCACTCATTTATTTAACAAACATGTTATGAACTCCAGTAAACCAATCACTGCACTCATTATTGATACAGAGATTCTTAAAAAGACACAGATCTTGATTTAAGGAACTTTAGAGTAAAAAAGACGGATATCTAAACAAATATCTGTAACACAAAGAAAAAAGGCATACGACATATGATAGAGGTAGCAGCAACATACTATTAAAGACAGAGTGAAGAATAATTCTGATTAGGATGATTCAGGCCTCAACAGAGCCTTGAAGTAGAAGTAGCAGCTTCATACATGGAGTAGAAGGGTAGTGCAGATGCACAGAACTGAGAAAACAGCATAAGTGATGAACAAGAAGCCTAAACATAGTCTGGTCAAAGCACAAAAGGTCAGATCATGGGAGTCACTGTGTGCTGTGCTAAGTACTTTGGGAAAGTCTATTAGTAACTGTATTAGTTTCCCACTCATGCTGTAACAAATTACTACAGACTGGTTGACTACAAGCAACAGGAATTTTTCTTCTGCTTTTCAGAAGACCATAATTCCAAAAGCAAGGTGTTGGCAGGGCCATATCTCTGAAGGTTCTAGAAAAGCATTCTTTCTTTCCTCTTTCTAGCTTGCAATTCTTAGCATTCCTTGGCTTGTAGTTGAATTGCTCAAATTCCTGCCTTCTTCTTCACATGGCTATCTTCCTTTTGTGTCTATCTCTGTATCTCTGTTTTCTCTTATCAGGACACTGGTCATTGGATTAGGGCTTACCTTATTTCAGTATGGATTCATCTTAACTAATTCCATTTGCAAAGACCCAATTTGCAAATAGGATCACATTCTCAGTTCTGAAGTTCCAAGTGGACATAAGTTTTAGGGAGACACTAATTAACTCAGTATAGTAATCAATGTCCTTTACCATATTTGAGGCCAGTGGTCAAATAACCTAGCTGTTACAACTTCAAGCAGGCAAAATCTGTGTCTAATATCTCTAATAAATTTTCTCAGTAAAGACAAAAATACTGGCTACTTCAAAAGGAGCACAGACTGAACAGTCAGTAAGACATGGAAGGATGAAGCTGAAGGGAAGTGTCAAGGATAACGAAGGTTTCAGGTGGAAGTGATAGGATGATGATGATGACGATGATGCTGATGATGAAACCTAACATTTGTTGAGAGTTTCTTATATGTTGGGCATTTTTCCAATTGCTAATACTTTATTTATGCTCATAACAATGCCAGTAAGAAAGATTTTCTCATTTTGCAGGTGGTAAAGTGTTAACCATTTTTCAAGTGATAAAATTGAGGCACAGAGCAGTTACAGTCTGCCCAAGGTCACATAATAATCAATGTGAGTGCTGGAAATTGAAGCCAGGTGATCTAATTCCAGATCCTGTGACATTAACCACTACAGTAGAACTGCTTCCCTAAGAAACACGGTGATATTACATTGAACTAAGAGAACTCAGGAGACGTCCTATTAGGGCAGAAGATTAAAAGGGGGGAGAAATACATGAATTGGAAGAAGATTCAAAGAAATGTGTTCCCTAGCATTTACTTCACAATTGCAATTACATTTGATGCATTAGGATGAGCATTATCTCCATAACAAAAATGTAACTTGGGTAAAAGATCCAAATGTTCAGAATGAACACTGTGTTACAACACAGCAACATAATGTATCAGGAAATTTATCATATTATCAGAAGCAGAAATAAAATTATAGAAAACATTTTTCTGAGATTCCCTTTGGACTTTCTTTTCAAATCTTTATCTCCACATTATGGCATAGATTCCATGTTTTGCTCTTCTGCAACTTGCATAGGTGACAGTGGAGGCCTTGGCCACTAGGATGAAGGATTGCAGTATCACATTCCACGTGGCTTTATTTTCTTCTTTGTTAATTATCCTACAGAGTCACCTTATCATCAGAAAGGGTTTTGTATGTTGCATCTCTCTTTCTTTTTAAAGTCTTTTTTAAGCACAGATCACCTCTATTTAGCACACACTCTTCTTTCATCACAACAGGACTCTTTTAAAAAAGTCATCTGTTCTCACTATTTTTACTCCTTAACTTCACTCTTCTATCTACAGTAATCTGCCTTCCACTCCCCTAAAGTAAGGCAATTGCTCTGTGTAGATTACAAATGATACTCTCAAGGGTGGCTTCTGATATTTGTATAGTATTTGACATTATTTCCCAAAACTTTAGTGGTTTTTGGAAGCCCCTTCTGGCTTCTCTCTTACCTCTGTAGTTTCTTATGTCCCAGTTTCCATTTTGAGCTCTGATTTCTCTGCCCATCATTTAAATCAGTGGTTTTCAAACAGGATATTATGGTGTCCTAAGAAAGGGATGCCATGGAATAAAGATTTTGATAGGAGGCCTTAAAGATGAATCTCACTGATCTCTAATTTATAGTATTCATGTCCTTGAGTAATCTCCTCTTCCTGAGGGTCAACTGGACTTGCTGACTCTGATATAGTTTGGTTCTGTGTCCCCACCCAAATCTCCTCTTGAGTTGTACTTCCATAATTCCCACATGTTGTGGGAGGAATCTGCTGGGGATAATTTGAACAATGAGGGCGGTTTTCCCCCAGACTGTTCTTGTGGTAGTGAACAAGTCCCATGAGATCAGATGGTTTTATCATGGGCTTCCACTTTTGCATCTTTCTCATTTTCTCTTGCCACCACCATGTAAGATGTGCCTTTCACCTCCTGCCATGATTCTGAGGCCTCCCCAGTCATGTGGAACTGTAACTTCAATTAAACCTCTTTTTTCTTCCTAGTCTCAGGTATATCTTTATCAGCAGCATGAAAACAGACTAATACAAACTCTCTTCTAATGATTGGAATACCACAGATGTGATAGGATGTCACTTCTGAGATTAGCCTATGAAAGGACTGTGTCTTCTATCTCTTGGATTGCTCACTCTGGAGAAGCCAGCCATCATGCTGAAGGCCCATGTGACAAGGGACAGAGGCCTGACAAAATCTATGTGAGTGAGCCTGCAAGAGGGTCCTCTGCAAGATAATCCTTCAGATGACACCACAGACGTAGTTGACAACTGGACTGCAATCTAATAAAACACCTTGAGACAGAGGCACTCAGCTAAACCTAACCCTGATTCCTGACACATGGAAGCTGCAAAGTAATAACTATTTGTTGTTTTAAGCTGCTGAATTTGGGATTGATTTGTTATGCAACAATAGACAATAATACAGGACCCTACGTGTTAGGTTTCATCATTCAGGTCATCTTTAATGTCTTACTTTCACTCCCCACTGTTCTTCCAATAGTCATTTTAAATTCCCTAAAATTTACTTTCTTAATATACCTTGGATTTATATCCCTTACCTCTACTATCACTCTGTTAGTTCAGGCCACCATGACTTCTGCCTTGATTATTTTAACACACCCATAAATAGTCTACCCACATCTATACAATACAGAGGTGAAGAGCTCAGGTTCTTATTTCAGACTGCCAAGTTTGAATTTAACCTCTGCTACTTACTATCTAGGTAATATTAGACGAATCATTTAACCTCTCTCCTTAGTTATATCGTCTATACAATGGGAATATTAATATTAATAGTACTTACTTCATGGAGTGGTTCTAGCATATTAGCTTTTGCTTGTAACATGCTTAGAACACTGCCTGGTATACTGAAAGCTCTTAATAAATGCTGTAGTTATTGAAAGGCAGTCTAACATAGTGGTAAGAACATGGACGGCCAGCCTGTTGGATTTGAGTTGTTATTCTGCCATTCATTATTTGAGTAAACCTGGAAAAATTGCTTTACAGTTCTGTGTCTCCATTTCTTTATCTGTAATATTGAGATAACAATAGTACTCAAGAACAAAATTGTCATGAGGATTACATGAGTTAGTGCCTAAATAGTAGGCTGAAAAAGACTGGCATTGAACATTACCAAGTGTTTTCAATTATTATTATTGCTGACCATTCTGCTGCTTTTTGATTCATTCATTACCTTGCAAAAGTGATATTTCTTAACATCAGATCTGATTATGGCATTCTCCCGTTTAAGCCTCTTTGATGGTCCACACATTACCCACTACTTTGCCTAACAAAACCTTCATAATCTGGCAAAGCTCTCAAACCTCAAGTGTCTCCACTCTTCCCCACTAAACCTTAAACTCCAATCAGACTAAGCTGCTCGACCTTCCTCAGATGAGCCATGTTCTTTTATATTTGTCTGTCGTTGCAAATGCTCTTTTCTAGCATAAATACCCTTTCTACTCTACTGCCCTGGCTAACTGCCACTCATCCTTTCAAAATTCCATTAATAGTATTATATTTCACAGGAATCTTCTCTAACCATCACTGACATTCTGTGCAATACACACGTATACACACACTAACACACACACATAGGTGGATCCTCCCGTAAGCACCCATAGTTCTCTGTGCACACCTCAATATCTAATATCTAAGAGATTGTAACTAACTATGCACATTTCTATTTCTCTCCACTAGACATGAACTACGGAGTCCCCATCCAAGGCACTGAATGAGAACATCTGGAACACTGTAGGCACTCAATAAATATTTCATCAACAAATAAATGAGGGCTTTAATTTACCGTTTCCTTTTTTCTTTGAGAAGCCATATGAACTTCCTTTATTTTGTTCCTACAGTTGACTTTTGTGGCACTACTTTGATATGCGGGTGGGAAAAACCCCATATCAAAAGGGTTCTTTGTGAAGATCAAATAAGAACATGCTTTCTAGACAACTAAGAACCCCAAGAGGCTCCAGAGACTTTGTACCCGTGTGTTCAACCCAACTCAGGGGAATGAAGTCATAACAATCTCTTTAAGCCCGTATGTTCCATAGCTCTGAGTAGGTGCATACCTGGCTAGAGTCTCTTATTTTAATTCCCCATTCCCACAATATACTATAAGAATTTGGGGCAAGGTGTGGTGGCTCACGCCTGTAGTCCCAGCACTTCGGGAGACTGAGACAGGCGGATCATGAGGTCAAGAGATCAAGACCATCCTGGCCAACATGGTGAAACCCTATCTCTACTAAAAATATACAAAAATTAGCTGGGCATGGTGGCACATGCCTGTAGTTCCAGCTACTCAGGAGGCTGAGGCAGGAGAATCACTTGAACCCAGGAGGCAGAGGTTGCAGTGAGCTGAGACCACACCACTGCAATCAAGCCTAGTGACAGACCAAGATTCTGTCTCAAAAAAAAAAAAAAAAAAGAGAATTTGTATGAAATTGAAAGTTTTTGAGTGCTTCAAACAAAAGCCTCAGACCAAAAACTCCAATGTGGTAGGTTTTGTATCTCATCTTTCAACAACTCTCTAAGTAGGCAGGTGGTCTTGTATTGGTACTCCATTAGCCAGGCAATGTATTGATTTCCAAATGTGGGGAGGGTCAAGGTCTGAATCACTTCAAAAGTACCAAGAAAAACAAGTAAAGAGACCAAAGAGTTTCTTGTCTTTTTAGATTTAATCAAGGAACTGCTAAGTCCCTGGTTCTTAAGAACTTATAACAATGAGGAAGTTATGCTTTTTTCTCTCCCAATACCACTTGCTCTTTTTATATATCCTGAAAAAGGAAAATAACTGATAAGAAATGACATGTACTGCTGGTAGAAATGGGAAAAACTGTCGAGATCTCACCAAAAAAATGAGCAGTGTCAGTGTTACTAATAAGATCTCCCACCGAATTCCCTCATTTCATAAAGGTTCTATCTATGTGAGATGAGCAAAGATTTTTCTTTTCAAACAGAGCCTATGTTCTATAACTAGGATAGAGAAATGAAGGGAAAATATACCTATAAAACTGACTTAAAAATAAAGGAAAAGCTCTCCCTAAATTTGTAATACAGAGAAATTGAATCATTTTTTAAGAATGTATTTTCATTACTAGAGTAAGTAGATCAGGGTAAGAGTGAAAGACAGTATTTGCATTTCTTGCAGTATATACATAGTGAGATCTTTGGCACTTCCTTCGACACAAATAATTTTCCGATAGATGTTGGCTTGAAATTTCTATGCTACTGAAGAAATGGAAAATAGAAGTAATAAACAAGCAATTGGAACGTTTTATGTAAGAAAATACAACTCATAAAAAGTGATGGCAAATAGCAGACTAAAGTGTTGATCAGACTAAGAAACAATATGTCAATTTAAGTTAAAAACTAAGAAATGTGTCCAATAAAGTATATACAGAGCTACACAGTGTAATTCAACTCACTCTGTACCATAAAACCATTCTAGAATATAGAGGGAAAGGAGTTAATGCTTTTCAAAAAATGCTTTGCAGTCTTACCTTCAAATCTGTGACATATCCTTGTTAAATGATCTCCCTGTAGAAGATACTGACTTTATTAGCTCTCAAATGATATATTAATGAAAGCCAGTCTTGCCTGGAGAGGAGAGTCTCAAGATATTTATTTGTCCAGAGGATGACATCACAGATGATAGAAAGGACAGTGGAGGAATAGACAAGGGTACTAAACAGATATGTGACATAAAAGGATATATAAGTGGCCACTTGGCACATGAAGAAGCTGTTCATCAGGGACATGCAACTTAATAAACAATGCCATGCCACTATGCACCCACAAGAATAGCAAAATTTTAAAGGACTGACCATAAAAAGTGCTGGTGAGAATATGGAGCAATTAGTACTCCCATATATGATGGTGAGAATTTTAAATTGTACACTTTGAACAAAAGTTCTGAGAGTTTCTTGTAAAATTGAATATACATTTTATGATTTTTCACAAGATAATTTACCCAAGATAAATAAAAACATATGTTTACAAAATGACTTACTAAAAATTGCTTATAGCAGCTTCATTTATAATTAGCCAAAACCTGGACAGAGCCAGAATCAATAGGGTATTTTAGGAAATTGGTTCACGTGATTGTGGGGCTGGCAAGGCCAAAGTCTGTAGGGCAGGCCAGCAGGCTGGAAACCCATGCACGAGTTGATGCTGCAGTCATGCTAGATTTCTTCTTCAGCAAAGCTCAGTTTTTACTCCTCAGAACTTCAACTGATTGGATGAGGCCCAATGACATTATTCAGAATAGTATGTTTTACTTAGAGTCAATTGACTGTAGATGATAAACATATACACAAAATACCTTCACAGCAACATCCATATTGGTGTTTGAGTGAATAACTGTGTACTATGGCCTAGCCAAGTTGACACATACAACTAACTGTACAGAGGCCTTGCATAAGATACTATACTGTCTGATTTTATTTATTTAAAATTCTAGAACAAGGAAAACTAATCTAGAGAAGCATAAAATTAGAAGAAAGTTTGCCTCTTGGGGTTGAGGGTGGCATGATGAGAAAAGAGCATGAGAAAACTTTCTATGGTGATGGTAAGTTTCTATGTATTGACGTGAGTTTGAGTTACACAAGTATGTGTGTGTGTTAAACGTCAGTGAATGTACACTTGAGATTTGTTCATTTTATTTTGTAAATTTTATAAGAAAAGAAAAAATCTATAAACAACATTGAAATCTATTTAATAATACATGTGATGGTGTATTTAGGGAGAAAAGTACTGATATAAAATGAGACTGATGGATGTAGCATTGAAGAGAGAGATATGTAATAAGGTGAGTATAGTAGAATGTTTATGGCAGAGTATAGGTCAGGAGTACATAGAAGTTTGCTGTAAAATGCTTTTGGTTTTGCTGGACATCTAAAATTATCACAAAAAAATGTTGGGACAACAAACCCATCTCTCAAAATAAGTTATACATATATTTTCTTCAACCAACTGGAAAGCAGTGTTTTATGAGTGGTGAAGACCGTCTAATTTGGGGTTAAGTGACCAGGTTTCAAATCCCAGCTCTGCAGTTATGCTGATTATACAGCCTCGACTATGCTATTTAATATCTCTAAGACCTAGATTAATTATTCATAAAATGTGAATAGCAAATGGGATTTGCGCATGTGGGTGCACGTGTGTGACCAAAGTATTTAGTGTGGTATATATTAAGTGATCAATGTGCTTTGTGGCATGGTTATATTATATTGCCTGAAATGACTTTTCTGCATACTTTTCTGGTGACCAAAATGGCCTACTGGTCTCTTCTGCTTGACTAACCTTTAGACAGGTTCCTTCCTGACTTTAGGTCCCTGATTTCTATTTTATTAGAGGGTTTGCTTTAGAAAGCTTGTAACTGTAAATCCTTCCTCTGCCTTTTAGAAATGTAAATCTTCTCCCAGTCTCTTGCCAGTTTTACAAACCAGGAATGTCTTTCTTCAGGATCTGAGAGCCATGTATTTGAAATGCAATCATCAAGGAAGATAGTGCCCCTATCTCCCCTATTTCACAGTCTCTCTTGGGAGAGCAGGAGCCTAACTTTGGTGAGCAGCTTGTTCCATGTAGTACAACGATGTCCTGTCATATGGATATGGGAAGTTTGTTTTTTCCTATGGACAAAGCCAATTAGCAAATATCAGTGGGCTATGACTTATCTGTAATGTCCCACAGTACTTTTCCACTAGCTCATCGCAGAACTTAAAACCCCTCCCTCCTTTTGTTTCAGTGGAATTGAGTTCAGACTGAGTTCTTTCCTCTTTCGCCTATTTAAATAGCTTGAATCAAGCCATCTTTGCCTGTTTAACTTTCTCCAGCGCAATTTTTTCTTTGACATAGGGTAATTGTTACTTATCCTTTTAAGGGTCAGCTTATATGTCACCATTTTAAGGAAGCTTTAGCATCCTCCACATTACCTTCCTCACAAAGATTTGATTGCCTTCTTAACTCTCACAATACTTGGTATTTGCTTCAAATAAGATATATTTGTTTTTGTTTATCTGCTTCATCTCCCACACTGGGAATTCCTTGAGTACTTCTTGCATCTCTGTATCTCAGCTTCCAGAACAACCATTAATCTATAATAAACATCAATTAATGGTGGCTGAATGAATAAATAATCAAATGAACAAAGATATCAGGTCCAGTTCTTGCCATAACATGACGCTAAGCAAAGGATGTCCAGAAGGCTAGCAACTGCTTATTTAATGTCTGATGAATCTGAGGCAATCACGAATAACATATTATCTGATAAATGTAAATCACAAACAATCTGTACTGAGCTAGTGGGAAAAGAATATCCGTCCTTCTCTTGGAATGCATCTCATTTTATGCTGTCTACTAGTTTCTAGCATTTTTGGATTTTAAACATCTCCCTATCCACTAAGCTGCACTTTTGGTTTAACAAACTTATACATATATGTGTTAAACCATTTTTATTTTCTTTTAGATAAGGAATAACATTACATCTTAGCTCAATTGCTTAAGCTATAAGTGTGCTGAGCTCAATGTTAGAGCATTGTGAGTTACATGTTTGCCTTGACAGTGTTTTTCTAAAAAGGACCACGATAACCTCAGTCTTTTATGCCTCAAAGATTGTGCATACCAGGAAAAGACAGATTTCAAAGCTGATAGAACACATAGTTTCACCACATACACAAGTAACACAGGCTACATTTATTGGGTGCTAGGTAGCAGGAAAGTATTGAGCTAAGCAGTTTATAAGCATTATTTTATTTAAACACCAATTCTGTGATTCAGATATTATATTATTTTTACTGACCAAGCTCATCTTGAAATCTTCCTTTGCTCACTTTGTCCTATCCATGTGACCTTCTTTCTATTCTTGAATTTCCCACCTCTGAGCTTTGTATTAGCTGTTTTCTCCATCAGAATTCTTTTTTCCTGCAAGTCTTCGTTTGGCTGTCTCCCTCTCGTCTCAGCTGAAATCTTATCTTCTTAGAGAGGCTTTTCCTGACCACCCAAGCTAGATTTGCTGCCTACCCTCCTCAAGTCAATTGATGGACCTTCCCCTTGAATTATCTTTGTTATATCAGTGGTTCTCAAAGTGTGATCTATAGCCCTGTGGGAATCTCAGGCTCTTTAAGGGCATGCATGAGGACAACCGTATTCTCATAATAATACTGATATCTTATCTGCCTTTTTTGCTGTATCTACATTTGTACTAATGGTGTAAAAGCAATAAGAAAATAAGTAAATAAGACTCTTGGTGCCTTGGCGTGAATCAAGGCATTGGCCCCAAGCTGTACTCGTGGTCATTGTGTGTTTCACCACCATGCAGTTCTAGATACAAAACAAGCAATCCCATTACTGGGTATGTACCCAAAGGATTATAAATCATTCTACTCTAAAGACACATGCACACGTATGTTTATTGTGGCACTATTCACAATAGCAAAGACTTCGAACCGACCCAAATGCCCATCAATGATAGACTGGATAAAGAAAATGTGGCACATATACACCATAGAATACTATGCAGCCATAAAAAAGGATGAGTTCATGTCCTTTGCAGGGACATGGATGAGGCTGGAAACCATCATTCTCAGCAAAGTAACACAGGAACAGTAAACCAAACACCACATATTCTTGCTCGTAAGTAGGAGTTGAGCAATGGGAACACATGGACACAGGGAGGGAAACATCACACACTGGGGCCTGTTGGGGAATGGAAGGCTAGGGGAGGGATAGCATTAGGAGAAATACCTAATGTAGGTGATGGGTTGATGGGTGCAGCAAACCACCATGACACATGTATACCTATGTAACAAACCTGCACGTTCTGCACATGTATCCCAGAACTTAAAGAATAATAATAGTAAAAAAAGAATGAAAAACAAAAAGTGTCACTAAAGAATATCCTTGACAAAACAGTAAAATCTATTACTTTTATTGAACCCCCACTCTTAAATACACATCTTTTCAATATTCTATGTGATGAAATGGGAAGTACACATAAAGCGCTTTTGCTGTACAATGATTATCTCAAAGTAAAACACTTACGTAATTGAGTTGAGAACTGAATTAACCATTTTTCATGGAGCAGCATTTTATTCAAAAGAACAACTGAAAAACTTGAGTATTTGGCAGACATTTTCTAAAAAAATAAACAAAGCGAGTCTGTCGTTTCAAGAAAAACAACTGACAGTATTTGTTGCCAGTGACAAAATTTGAGTTTTCCAACAAAAATTAGAATTTCGGAAAATCTGTATATGCCATCATGAGCTTGAAAGCTTCCCAGTGCTTAAGACTTATCTGATGTTAATATTGATCATATTAACAAATGCTTTCTGATATTTTAAAATGAAATATGTCAAAATTTGGAATATGTGCATAATTCAGTAAAGTAATACTTTCCAAATGGCCAATACTTGATGGTACAAAATCATAAATCGATAAAGATTTACTCAGAGTGCAAGGCCGACTGATGGCTTCTAATGTAACAAAGTATGGAAAGTTCATTGATATGACTTTAGATTTTACATTGTAATTAACATTAAGGAAACAACCACTTGCCAAGTTTTGATGTAGCATTAGGGAACAGCCACAATTACCTGAAAATACTATTACTGTAGTCTTCCCTTTTCCAACTACTTATCTGTGTGAGGCTGGATATTCTTTTTTTTTATATTTATTTTTTAGACCCAGGGTCTTTCTCTGCAGCCCAAGCTGGAGTGCAATGGTGCAATTATGGCTCAGTGGAGACTCCAGCTCCTGGGCTCAAGCCATCCTCCCATCTCAGCCTCCTGAGTAACTGGACTACAGGCACATGCCACAATGCTTGTTGTTGTTTTTTTTTTTTTAATTTTATATTGACAGAGTTTCACTATGTTGATCAGGCTGACCTCGAACTCCTAGATTCAGGTGATCTTCCTGCCTTGGCCTCCCAAAGTGCTAGAATTACAAGTATGAGCCACCATGCTGTATTCTGTTATGTATATATTAAAGAGATTTGCAAAAATGTGGAAAATGACACTCTTCCCACAATTTGTTTTTAATTTGTAAACTATAGTCATTTTCAATGAAAAATGTTTTTATGTTAACATATGATGGGGTAATTCTTATTATTTCTAGATAAACTAATAATTTAAAAATTTTTTTTTAGTTTTTAATATGACAAATATCAATAGATATAACCTATACAAACAAAATTTCTTTGGGTGTTTTGTAATTTAAGATTTTCAAAGTCCCAAGACAAAAAAAATTAAGGATCAATCCCTTATAGTAGATATCACCAGTTTACATTCTATTCTATATTTTTACTTATTGTGTATTGTCTATCTCCCTCTATCAGATTATTAGCCATGAGAAGAGGGCTAGATCTGTCTTGTTTGTTAATATCTTCTGTGCCTACAAGAGTGACTTGCATATAATAGGTGCTTCATAAAAAATATTTGTTGACATGAATGAATCTTAATTCTAAGGATGAAGAAATGGCATCTGAAAGAGGTTTTAAGTTATGTACCCAAGGTCACATCTCTAGTAAGTGGCTGAGGAAGCATTCAAATACAGCTTTGCCTAATTTCAAAGCTCATGCACTTACTTAAATTATTCAATGAAATTGCCTCTGCAGTGAGGATTTGGAGGTGGTCTTATCACAGCAATATTTAGCTTTAATGTCAAAAGACTTACGGTCTTTATGAACTTCTATAGTATTTTGTTTTAGACATGAAATTATTGTAAAACTACAAAGAACTTTAGAGGGTATTTATTTCAACTTCTCATAGAGTTGGGTCATAGAGTTAATTATTTATAAAACTTAGGGACTAAGCCCCAGAGCTTCCATCCATACCCATTAGGGCAATATGTTGTGGAAGCAAAGTCATGAGAATCACATGAAGTTACTTTCATTTCTTCTGCCTCATCCCAGATTTCTTTTCTAAAACCCCAGATGATATGGAAAGGCATGGAAGAAATGGAGCCTGGCATGCTAAGTTGAGAGCTTTGATTTTCTGACCACAGCAAATCTATTTTTCCATCGCTGACAATTAGGCCACACATCCTTTAGAGGTGTGCCTTGATCAATGACACCCAGCTACACAAAGCAGGCCCTGCCCTCTGAGCAACCACTTCATCTAAAATGGATGCACATTCTAGCTTTTCCTGCACTAGGCCACTAGGCCGAGGTGCAGTGTATAGGTCTTTACCAACAGTCCTTTGGTAAGGCCCTTACCAAGTCTCTCTTGTAATTGAATTGCTTTTCCTTTATATTTGACACTTAAACCAACAAATAAAAATATTTCATTTCCAAATCATTTCGAATATTGCAAGGCAGCAACCAGAGCAAATGTGACTCAAATCATCACTAAAGAATATGTTCATGGGAGTGTGCACATGAAACATAGCTGAGTAGTTGTAGAATATAATAAAAAGGGGCACTGTGCCTCCTACGCTTTGCCATCACAGTGCTCAGGGCAATACCTATTTCACACCAATTCCAATGCCCAGGGAAACACCCATGATCAGTGTTGGCTTTAAGCACTGAGTAGCTACTTAGGGTGGTAAGCTCCCCAGCTTCTAGCATATAGCAGAGGATCAATAAATAATCATTGAATGACTAATTTTCCACAATGTCAGTACATATTTCAAGCATTCACCATGAGTATGGCCCCTGTAATCTGGAAACAATATGCTTGTGCTGAAGACCAAACAAATCCTGCGGTCTGTAGCACAGAAGCTTAAATTCGTAAATCCTAGAGGTTTATGTACTTCTGTTTGTAAAGATGATAATATTTTACCTTTGGAGAGATATTACATCCAGATCACTGCTGTCAGATGAAAATATTGGCTTAGCCTACAGCCCTACTACAAAATATAAAATGGTAACGTCTAGAGAAAACAAACACATTATCATTTGGAGGGAGGGGTGTGCTTAGGAAAGCAATAAAGAAGCCGGATAACTAACTTAAACTGAGTTAATAATGGAAGGTTTAAAGTATCCTAATTGCTACTGTCTGAATGTGTTCCCCCAAAATTCACATGTTCAAACCTAATCACCAGTGTGATAGTATTAGGAGGTAGGACCTTGGGAGGTGATTAGGTCATGAGGGAAAAACTTTCATGATGGGATTAATGCCCTTATAAAAGAGGCCTCAGATGAAGGTTGGAGTGAAATCATAGCATATAGCAGATGCTACAAGATGGTACCACTGCACTCCAGAGCAAGACTCTGTCTCAAAAAAAAGAGGTCTCCGAAAGCTGTCTTGCACCTTCCACCATGTGAAGGACACAGCAAACAGTTGCCACCTATGAGCCAGAAGAGGGGCCCTCACCAGACATTGCATCTGCTGGTGCTTTGATCCTGGACTTCCCAGACTCCAAAACTGTGAGAAATTGATGTTTGTTTATAAGCCACCCCATTTATGGTATTTTCTTATAACAGCCTGAATGGACTAAGCACAAATTATTGCATTTTGTAGTTATTTTCCCCACCCTTGATATTACTCTTTTATTTCTGTATTTCAATATATGTATTATCCACACATTAGCACAAACTAAGTGCTTAATAATTTTTGTTGAATTAACTTAATACACTGGTTGTCCCATTATGGTTTGAGGATCTCTGGAGGTAGTGGTGTGCTGGAGCAGCTTCTATCATCTCTTAAGGACCCACTGTCAAATTTTATTTATTATTATTATTTTTTATATTTTATTTTATTTTATTTTATTTTTTTGAGACAGAGTCTCATTCTGCCGCCCAGGCTGGAGTGCAGTGGTGCAATCTAGGCTCACTGCAAGCTCCGCATCCCGAGTTCACGCCATTCTCCTGCCTCAGCCTACCGAGTAGCTGGAACTACAGGTACCCGCCACCACACCAGGCTAATTTTATTTTTTTGTGTGTATTGTTAGTAGAGACGGGGTTTCACCGTGTTAGCCAGGATGGTCTCAATCTCCTGACCTCATGATCTGCCCGCCTTGGCCTCCCAAAGTGTGTATTTTATTTTATTTTAAGTTCTGAGATATATGTGCAGGATGTGCATGTCTGTTACATAGGTAAACATGTGCCATGGTGGTTTGCTGCACCTATCAACCCATCACCTCGATATTAAGCCCCACATGCATTAGCTATTTATCCTGATGCTCTCCCTCCCCCAACCCCCAAGAGGCACCAGTGTGTGTTGTTCCCCTTCCTGTGTCCATGTGTTCTCATTGTTCAGCTCCCACTTATGAGTGAGAACATGTGATATTTGGTTTTCTGTTCCTGTGTTAGTTTGCTGAGGATAATGGCTTCCAGCTCCATCCACGTCCCAGCAAAGGACATGATCTTGTTGCTTTTTATGGCTGCATAGTATTCCATCATAAACATGTACCACATTTTCTTTATCCAGTCTATCATTGATGGGCAATTAGGTTGATTCCATGTCTTTGCTATTGTGAATAGTGCTACAATGAACATACACATGCATGTATCTTTATAATAGAATAATTTTTATTCTAATATCCAGAATCTACAAGGAACTTAAACAAAATTACAAGAAAAAAAACAAACCTATCAAAAAGTGGGCAAAGGACATGAACAGACATTTCTCAAAAGAAGACATGTATATGGCCAACAAACATGAAAAAATACTCAACCTCACTGATCATGAAGGAAATGCAAATGAAAACCACAATGAGATACCATCTCACACAAATCAGAATGGCGATTATTTACAAATATAGAAACAACAGATACTGGCGAGGCTGTGAAGAAAGAGGAATGCTTTTACACTGTTGGTGGGAATGTAAATTAATTCAACCATTGTGGAAGACAGTGTGGCGATTCCTGAAGGATCTAGAACCAGAAATACCATTTGACTCAGCAGTCCTCATTGTCAAATTTTAAAGAATTTTGTGAGTCAGTCATTAAACATAATCATTATTAAAAAGTATATTATAAAAACGTTCAATTAAACAAATTATATTAACGTAAAGATAATAAATATTCACAACCCATCATTTCCTAATCATTTTATTACATTTTATTACAATCTTGTTAGGCTCTTGTGGTTATTTCTAGCTGTTGTATTTGTATGGTAGAAATACTATATAATAATGTGCTACTGCCTGTCTTTTCCCAACTTTGCATTATCAGCCATGTTGGGAGTATTTACACCACAGAAATTGGCAGTGCTACAAAGTGGGCTTTCTCTTCAATGATGAACTGGTTATTAAAACACTCTCCACAAGTGGAGCAGCACACCACTTATTGAGAGTTCTCAAGACTTTTTCTGGTACCAGGTCCTCTCTTTTGGTATGAGTGGCTAGATTTCTTCATGTATGTTAATCAAAGCAACACATTAAAACAGATTGAATGCAGAAGCAGAGATGAGACTCGAACTATAAGCTCCACATTAATTTTCAAAAAATGGAAATCTATGTATCCCTTCTCATTAATTTTCTTCTTCATAAAAATGAGTTATTTGCGTTATCATGTAATGTTTTATTGCTATTTTAAAATGAATTAATAAGTATTTTTATTCCAAATTTTGCATTTTAGTATGATAAACAGTGATACAGTTCACAAAAACGAAAGCCCTTAGGGTCCTCAATAATTGAGAGTGTGAAGGAGACTGAGATAAAAAGTTTGAGAATCATTTATTTTTCAATGCAGTTAATTCCATATCTCGCTTTTTTTGACTTAGCATAGTTAAACCAGAAAAGCAGGTCTGTATTCCTACGGCTTTGTGACCTTGGTAAGTTAATTCTTTACCTCTTCAAATCTTTATTTCTCCAGCTGTGAAAAGGCAATGTTAGAAAAGATTTTGTCTCACGAAACCATTTTATAGCTTTTAGCTTCTGTAACTATGAGAATTATAAATGAGCTTTGCTCCTAGCTTGAGGGCAGTGAAATTATTTCTGCTTTGTCATCCTTTTTATACCTCCAAATCCCATCATTACTGCCTTTAACAATCTTTTCTGCCTAAGTTCTTCCCCCCACCCAAAAGATTTTTCATTGGATTACATCACTGTACAGTAATTACAGAAGTTACTATTTCCAGTTGTCAAAAAAACCAGTTCTGCACTAAACTGCATGCCATGTAGTACATACAAAACACAGTGCAGACCAAGAAAATGCCACAGTTTAGTGTCACCCCATCCATCAGGTGGAAAAATGAAATGCCTAAAGCAGGCACTGCAACCGAATTTAATCAAGCATACTATTACTCAGGCCCTGCCTTGCATCTTCCCAGCGGAGTGAAATAGAAAGACATGTGCTGCCTGTGCATTTTCTCTTTTCTGTGAAAACACCACGGATTAGTATCTGCTTGGCGTCCTCAACCAATGTGTGAATACGTGTCTTAATTCCAGGCTAGTGCGCCTCTGCTTTGCCTCCGAAATCACTGCGGCAGAATACAAATAATGTATGAAATAAAAAGCCTTTGCCAAGCGTGCCAAGACTACAGCCTTCACTTAACGAATCACATCTGCGTCTCCGTTTTCTTTACGCACCCGCTGTAGGATCAAGATGTGAGATCGCACCCCAGTCTGCCGGGAATTTAATTTCCATTTCCCCTCCCAACATCAAACCACCACGAAAACCAATCCTTCCGGGCGCGAAGCTGCAAGTAAGATGGGGAAGGCCAAGGGACCGCGTGGCGAGCCCGCACTGTGTAGGGCGCGCCCGCCTCCCGCCGCAGACCCTGGAGCGAACTGGGCTTCACTGAGGCCTGAGCCGGGAAGAAGTCAAGGAATAAGAGATGCGATAAAATGGCTGCCAGGACGGGGTTTCTGTATGCTAAGGGCAGCCTGCCTTCCCCAAGGGATCCAGTGTGCTCCCAGCCCGGCTCCAGGCAGCGGCCGAGACGCCTCAAATTTGGGCCGCATCCCAAGGCCAAGGAGAGGCGACTTCCACAGCTTCATTTAGCTCTGCAGAAAGTCACCTCCGCCCCCACCCCCATGCGGCACGTGCGGCAAGGCATCACCATGGCAACCTTCCTTTCTGCCCCTCTCTTGTTATTGAACAGCTGAGACACCCAGCGTCCCTGAACTTGTTACTGCACAAGTTAATGCGGTCCTCTGAGGGCTTGGTTTCCTAACTATTGTTCTTTGGGCAACTGACTGCTTCCTGAAACAAAAAACAAAACAAAACAAAACCCTACGCGTGTGTCTCAGACGTTCTCCCCACCACTCCTGGCCCCAAATGTCAGCGAATCTGGTCATTCTCCTCCTAGGAGGCGCAACAGAATAAACTGGAAGGAAGCAAGGATTCATGTCCAACCCTTATTTACTGACACTAATGTTGGAACCATTTTGACGTTTGCAGCCTTCAGTTTCACTAGATATAAACTATTAATAGTTATATGACTACCTCTTATATATGGTTGGTGAGTGAGCAAATTGATGCAGTCTTCCTGTAGGCAACTTTTTCAAGAAATAAATAAAGGTTTGAACAAAATATAGCTACAAAGATACTCATAGGAGCAAATGGTTCTAATAGTTGTTTTTAAATCAAGCTAAATGTAAGAAAACAGTTGAAGAAATGAATACAATGAGGTAACCACTGGGTGATGCAATTACAGGTGACTTTTTCCTTAGACTTTCTTCGACAATTATAAAAATTATATAAGAACAAAAACATGTTTTGTTTTATTGTTTCAACATGTCTGATGTGGTTTATAAACATATAAATGGATCTTTACTTATAGATTATACATAAAAGTATTTTCCTCAAAGGAAAGTGTGAAGATTAAAATGGAAGAGCTCTGGATCACTTGGATCGTTTGTTATTGTTTTTGTTTCTTTCCCCTCAGATATCTAAGTATTTGCATTTGGTTTGGGAAAAATTATTTTTAATTATTTATGTTCTACCAAAGAAAACAAAATGATTTTCCATTGAACACATAATAATATTAAGAAATACTCAAAATCACCTTATTGTCATAAACCTTCATTAAGGATAAAGGCTTTCATTTTGTTCTTGTTGTCTGGCTATAGAATTTCAATTCAAAGAGCAGTTGTTGTTTTAAAATGGAAATTCATGAGTGCTGAGAGGCCTGGCTGCAGAGCCAGATTGTGCTCAAAGTGGAATCCTTCAAAACCGTCTTCTCTGAGGTCCCTGCACCCCAGCCCTGGAACAGCAGGGAGTAGCTTGCCATATCATTTACACAGAACTGCGTGATCCTTCAGGGAAACCACTCTCTTCCCATTGTGGGTAAGAGTGAACCTGGCTGTTGTCAAGTAGCCTGTAAGAAGCCCTGCAGTATCACACTCAAGGCACCTCACCTCTGAGGAGGGCTCAGGGAGCACCCAGTCCTGACCAACAGCTGCAATTAAATCAGGGCCTTTAAGGCTTGAGAAATGCTCACTTTGAATTATTCTGAAAGAAAAAAAAAATCATAGACCCGGGCAAAAATTTAGCTACGCGAATTTAGTTTTTATACTATTTTATAACAGTAAAATTTTAGAATCCACATAAATGTCGAAGAATTTAAAAAAAAATCTGTGTTACAGCTGGATGATAAAACTATATGCAGCCATTAAAACTGAACATATAGGAGAATATGCAGTCATGTGGAAAAGTGCTCACTGTGCAGTGTGAAGTGAAAAGAAAGGCATGTTAAAAATAGAATGTACTTCATGACCCAATTTTTATAAAATATTTTGTAATGCACACAAGATTTAATGTGTTACATACATTACTTGAAATTTAAGCTCCAAAATTGAGGATTGCCAGTTGTATTTTTTCTTTTGCCTTCTCTAATAAGTCAATTAATAATAAGGTATCGATGGTTGAAGTGATTATTAATAGGGCATTAATGAGAGAGAGTGTATTTTATTAGTACCCAGGAAATGGTACTACACACTCTGATGACTTTTCTGGAATGCATTTTGCAGACACTTCAAAACATTTCCAAAGCATACATTTTATAAGCTTAGTAATTAGAGGATGATAGATTGCCTGAGTCACTTTAGCCACTTCACATATCCATTCATCTGGACTAAAGCGTTTGCACCTTGTGTTTCTTTCCAACCTAAGTTTTGGAGCACATATAACACAATTTTCCTGAAGACATCTGTTTACAACATTGAAAAGATTAAATCAAGCTAAGGATTGTCCAGGCACCTAGTAAGCACATTCTATGTATCCTCAGAGTGCACGTGTGCTCTGGATTCAGATCTGATTTTCCATGAACCCCTCATTTATAATTGGAGAAGCAGTTGCCCACATGACTCTATAATGGAAAATCCACAAAGGCTATCCCCTCAGGGTGGATGGCCAAGCTTTGCAGCCCAGCCCAGCAGGCCCTTTATTTCCTGGTTCCTGCTAACCTCTTCATGTCTCAACCCTGCCTTTCCCACCTTCTGTGCTCAGCCACAGTGAGACTATCACAGTGAACACAAAAGGAATCTTCCTATGGGCTGAACATTTTTATGGTTAGCCAAGCAAATCTATGGGGTAGGTATTACTCTACTAATATTCCTCCCATTTTACATATGGAGACACTGAGGCACGGACAAATCAAACAATCTCATCATCCACAGTTCCTATCACTTACAATTAATAAGTATTAGGATGTGAACCCAGGAAGCCTGGCTCTTGCTCTTAACTGTTATATCTCCACTGAGGTAGTATGTAGATTCCCAAATGAATTTTTAACTTCAATGCTTTTCTGCTTCAACCCTTCTGTGTAGGCTCCTTCTGTGTAGAAGTTCTTTCCACTTAGCCAAACTCTCATTCTTCTTTCAAAACACAGATGTAATATATCTCCTCTGGAGAGTCTTCCTCAGTGCTCCCATATGTGCCTCTGTCATGGTTCTTATCACTTTGCTGTAAAGCATGATTTACCTCCTGCCTCCACCATGTGTCTTCAAAGACAAGTTTCAAATTTCTATTAATTTTTATACCTCCAGTGCCCAGCACAGTGTCTGACACATAGGAGGTACTTAATCACTGATGCATGTATGAATGATTACGAACAGCACCATAGAGTTCTGCTTGCCGAAAACTATCATCTTTAATGTCCCACCATAACAGCCACTGTAACACCATTGGAGCTGGTGTTATGCAAACAAACACTGGACAGGTATCCAGAAGAACAGCGCAGTGCCAGCTCCTAAAGAACAGGCTTTTCCTTGGTGGGCTCTAGTTAAATGTGGACATATCCTTCGGGAGGGGAGAGAGAGTGTTAAGAAGAACTATTAAGATATTATCAGGCATTATTTTTGACAATTTGTCAGGGCCCCAAAACGGTGGGACAGAGGACGAGTAAATCTGATATCGGGCTTAGGGCTTGGCCAAGAAAACACATCTGTTTAATGGGGCACTGTACTCTGCAACCAACACAAAGAACCAGAGATGTCTACCTAGGACAGTTGACACTTCCACTGTCTCACAAGTTTCATCAAGACAGTCTTGAAATTCATGGCATATTCATGTCAATGTTCTTAAATAGTAAACAATTACTTTTGCTCATTTTAGCCAGGGCATTAGTAGGACAGACTGAAGCAGTTGAAGACAACTGATATTTATGCATTAAAAGCAATACTTAATGAATATTCAACATAAAAGCATGTTTCTGCTTGCATCATTATTACTATTTGCATCATTTTCCTATTAAAGTCTGTATCTTTTTTTGCCAAATAGTTTATTATTATTATTATGCTTTAAGTTCTGGGATACATGTGCAGAACGTGCAGGTTCGTTACATAGGTATACATGTGCCAGGGTGGTTTGCTGCACCCATCAACCCGTCATCTACATTAGATATTTCTCCTAATTCTATCCCTCCCCTGCCTCCCACCCCTTGACAGGCCCCAGTGTGTGATGTTTCCCTCCCTGTGCCCATATGTTCTTATTGTTCAACTCCCACTTATAAGCGAGAACATGCGGTGTTTGGTTTTCTGTTTCTGTGTTAGTTGGCTGAGAATGATGGTTTCCAGCTTCATCCATGTTCCTGCAAAGGACATGAACTCATCCTTTTTTATGGCTGCATAGTATTCCATGATGTATATGTGCCACATTTTCTTCATCCAGTCTATCATTGATGGACATTTGGGTTGGTTCTGAGTCTTTGCCATTGTGAATAGTGCTACAATAAAGCTATGTGTGCATGTGTCTTTATAGTAGAATGATTTATAATCCTTTGGGTATATTCCCAGTAATGGGATTGCTGGGTCAATTTCCCCTATTTAATAAATGGTGTTGGGAAAACTGACTAGGCATATGCAGAAAACTGAAACTGGACCCCTTCCTTACGCCTTATACAAAAATTAACTCAAGATGGATTAAAGACTTAAACCTAAGACCTAAAACCATAAAAACCCTAGAAAGAAAACCTAGGCAATACAATTCAGGACATAGGCATGGACAAAGACTTCATGACTAAAACATCAAAAGCAATTGCAACAAAAGCCAAAATTGACAAATGGGATCTAATTAAACTAAAGAGCTTCTGCACAGCAAAAGAAACTATCTTCAGAGTGAACAGGCAATCTACAGAATGGGAGAACATTTTTGCAATCTATCCATCTGACAAAGGGCTAATATACAGAATCTACAAGGAACTTGAACAAATTTACAAGAGAAAAACAACCCCATCAAAGGTGGCGAAAGATATGAACAGACACTTCTCAAAAGAAGACATTCACGCGGCCAACAAATGTGTGAAAAAAAGCTCATCATCACCAGTCATTAGAGAAATGCAAAACAAAGCCACCATGAGATATTATCTCACGCCAGTTAGAATGGCAATCATTGAAAGGTCAAGAAACAACAGATGCTGGAGAGGATGTGGAGAAATAGGAACACTTTTACACTGTTGGTGGGAGTGTAAATTAGTTCAACCATTGTGGGAGACAGTGTGGCGATTCCTCAAGGATCTAGAACCAGAAGTGTCTTCATTTTTATTAAAATAAAGACATTATCTCAAATGTCTTTTGAATAAACCTGGGAATAAATAATTATATAAGATGAAAATAAACATCCTGTTGTTTCACTTTGAGGGACTGGTTTAAACTTTGCTTTGAGTGTTTAGGTTTATTTGTGATCACGTTTATAAGGGAATCTAGTATATCTTCACAGATGTCAAAACAAATGCTTTGAAAGAAAGTGTCAAAATCCTAGGAGACTCATGTCTACTGATTTGGAAGAAAACAAAAAGATTTTCATCCAAACATATTTCCTGCACTTTAATTATAGAAATTGAAATATGGGATTTAAAGTTACATTTGACCATTGTTGAAAATTTTATTTTGTGTTGTAGTGCTATTTGCACATTTAAAAAGTTCTTTTTTGAAGTTTTGCAAAGTTCTCATAGACATCTAGTGACTCCTTGTGGAGTTTCCCTGCACACATAATAATTCACTAAAAAGGTTAAGAAATCATAGAATCTCAGAATTGAAGGGACCGTGGAAGTACTTAATGCCAACTTCCACCCAGTTGGGTGTCTATTTTGCAATAACCATGAAAGATGGTCGAAAATGTCTGATGACAAGAAGGAGTCTTTTGGATTGCTGCCTACTTTCTGCTCTTCTAACGGTGACAAAGAGTTACAAATTGTGCTGCAGTTTTCCTGGGATTTTGTCTCAGAGGTAATCATTTCAACAAGGCTTAGAATCAAAGTAAAAAGAAGAAAATTTCACATTGGCCAAAATCTATGATTCCCATTGTGATTCTATGGAGAATTAGATCCTCATGGAATAGTTGATTTCACTTAGAATCCAAGAAATTCACATTCCAAGTACAAAGAGGTGTGTCTAACCCCCTGAGCCCCAAGAAACAATATCCCTTTTACTCTCAAATTGTACCATTACTTTATGGTTTTTTTTTTGCCTTTCATTAATATCCAATAATCTTGGTAATAGATACCTGTCATTTGGGTCTCTCAGTACCTAATCTCTTGCCCTGATAGTCCCCTAATCACCTTTTGCGGAACAACTTTCTCCCATGTTGTGTGTAGTCTACATGGCACAGTAAAACTGATTGCCCACTTTACACACCTGAAGCTTCAGTATAGTCATTATAGTCATGAGATAATAAAGACATTATCTCAAATGTCTCACAGTGGGTGACCTGAAGCTTCGGTATAGTCAGGTGGTTATCAAAGCCAATGAGACAGCTTCTCCCAGATCACTGAATCTTAGGCAAGAAATAAAAACCATAAGAAGCCATTTAAAACCGTCATTGCACCAGTGTTGCCCAATCAGACTCTTCCAGCTTTGAGGCCATCTCTTCACTTTACAGAGGCACCTTGGATCTTGCCTGGTTTCAAGACTGGTTCTTTGGGCTTTCCGTCCCTTCTTGACATTCCTGAATCCTTCCAACATATTCCCCCTTTTAAAAAAGTTAACCACATTCTAAAATTGATCATGGTTATGTTTGCACCTCTGTGAAGGTACCAAAAAATGCAAAATTGCACACTTTAAACAGATGAATTATTTGGTACAGGAGTTATATCTCAATAAAGTTCTCTCTCTCACACACACAAAATCAGCTAGAGTTGGTTTCCATTGTTTAAAACGTAATAAGATCTAATTGATATTTGACTCCTTTCAAAATGCAAATATCTGAGCTGTAAAGGATTTCATATCTCATGTCTTTTTAACAGTGGGTTTACCAGGAAAAAGTATCAGGGCACTAGTTTTCATGTATGTTGAACAAATTTAGCAAATATAATGTCATTCCTAGAGATCAGGCAACAAGGAGGAACCTCATGGGAGGTGACTTTAGACATTTAGACTAGCATGAGGACATTGAATGGTGGGGATGTTGGAGAGAGTGGTGTGGAAGTATGTTGTGGTAGTCCAAAAGGAAAGGTACATTTTTTGGTCCCTAGTCCCAAATCCAAATTAATCTTAAGTCATAAATCTAGTGCCAACTGCATTATTCCCCTGCTGCAAATCATTTAGTATCTACTCTATTATTTCTATAAAAAGTGTAGGGTTTGAAGATAAAGGATACACATGTGAAAATGCATAACTAATAATAAAACACATTGCAAACCCCGAGGTAAAAGCTTTCTATGTTTTATTTTTTCACAACTCACAAAACCTATGTACTTCTACTTAGAGTATTTAGTGGTTTTCTCAAGTTTACAGAGCCAAGGTAAAGGAGATGAAACTCAAACTTGTATCCATCTGATTCCAAAGCTCATTTTTTCTCTTAATGCCTCCCATTATGCTTGCTCTTTCAAGGTTCTAAAATAAAATTTTCATTCATAACTGAAGGCAAGAAGAACTAGATAATGACATATATAAATCCCTACTAATGAAATATTAATTTTTCAATTAAACCAACAGGATGATAAACGTTTTTTACTTTTTGACACATACACACATACCAAAAAATACACATTTTCTGGGAATATGAGAATAATTTATTTTGTCCCTAGCTTACCTCTTAGCTTCATCTCTTCTTACCTGCACCCTATATATTCCGTACACCATGAGTTATTTGCATTGAGTTTGTATATACTTTTTTCTCTGCTCAAAATACCCATCAGATGCCCCCAGTTTTGTTTAATCGTTTCAAGAAAAATGTGTTCAGTTTAACCTTCTTTTAACTAGACTCTCGCAGTGGGTGACCCTAATACTGTCTACTCTTTTACAGACTTTTAACATATTCTGTGCCCACCTCCAGCATGGAATATTTTAGTCTGTATTATATTAGTGGCTTGCCTTTGTCTGCCACTAAAAGGCAAATTACTTAAGCCTACGAGCTGCATCTATTTGTCTTTAAACTTCAGCTTCTATCTGGTTGGTGCCTGGGACATATTAAAGCACCTAATAAATGTCTGTTAATAAATTGAATAATTAATCATTCAGTGATTTGGAAAATGAAAACTTTTTTCCCCAAAGTCTAATAAACTCAGTTTGGTTTATAATAGTGTGTTTTGGTTAAACAAATAACCTGTCTAAAATATTATGTATAACATAAATGTTATAATATCATAAGAAATATAAAAATCTTACAAAACATAACTTCATTTCTCCTTAATAAAATAATTTTGGATAGTATGATGGTTGAAAACATCATAGGCCCTCATTGGTTGTCATCAGTAAGGATGTTTCAGCATCATTTAATAAAAAGGTCTTAGCAGGGTGTCAAATTCCAGGAAACTTATATAGTGGCATCATGTCAATTATTCCAAAAGTTGATCAAACAATATTCATAAACCTAGAAAAAAAAGTTTATTTTGGGAGAGCCTGTAGAGTTTCAGTAATTTTCTGAGTATCTGTATCTTCTGATACTGTCATCCTGTTAAACTGAACTTAAGTATGTCACCAGTATTAAGGTTGTTCAAGGCAAAAGCTCATGCTTGGAGACTACACCAAGGATCTCTTGTGTATGTATTTCCAATTTACTTGTTCTGTCTTTATTTTCCAAGTCCCAACTCGGGGTTTGATATCCTGACTTGAAACCACATTTTCCCGCCTCATATTTTAACACCTTTCATTCTGTCCCTGGCTCTTAAGACTTCAGTGATCAGGAAAGGTTTTGGTTTTAATTCCTCCTTAACTTTTGGCTTTCCATATTGCCTTTACTGGGAATTCTATTCCAGATTCCACTGGACTTTCCCTTTGCCTGAATCATTGTTTAACTTACTCCAGGGAGAGTGAGAGGGTAGAAGAATTAGACAGGCAAAGCTTTGGTAAGTGTTATTCCTCTTTGCCATCACAAATATGCAGTAGAAACCCAGTGACTCTTAACCAATTTTGAATAACAAGCAATTAACAGTGAACTTTGCATGGGGAAAAGCTGTGCTCTCAGCATTTACGGAATTCTAACCCTGACTTTGAATATTTGTGTTTGTGCACAAGCATGATAGTTACCTTTAGTGTCTTAAAAATCCTCTGTAAAATTTATTGTGAGAATAAAGCGATTTCTTGAAAAAGCAGTTATCTAGATTTTCATTTGTGGATAATTATAATGACATTTTAAAGGCTTCTATAGGCTGATTTTTTTTTCCATTTTATTTGGGGGAATACCAGAAAGTCTTGATGAAACTTTTAGTGCTTTTGTGTGTGTATAATGCCATAAAATATTTATATATTGAATTATGTCATATAAACTAGAGACATTTTAGCAGAAATTATGACTGTTATATGTCTGCCATAAAATCACAACCATGGGTGCCAGGGTGTTGAGGGTTTGGGGAGTCAAGCAGTCAAAGCAAGCATGAATTTCCATTTCTCAGTTTTCCCACATGCTTGTTCCTCAATCATTTCTTTCCTTTTTGTTTTTTAAGAGATGCCATAGAAAGTATCAACTATCAAGAAATATATATGGAATAAATTTCAAGAGTGAGCCATTACTGCACTCAAAAATCATTTCTCACTTTTGGAAGCAGAATGCTGCAGCCTGGTTTAAAAAGATCACAATATCCACACAAGCATAGTTTCAGAATCATGGTGCTCACATCCCATGTTGAGCCTCTAAAACAAATACTATCATTTTTTCCTTAACATGAGCTGCAAGTTAAAATTAGATAGTTTTACTCAGGTAGGAATTGAGATGCTAATATTTCCAAAGAGAATGAACATAGAGTTTAGCACAATACATAATAAATACATTTCTCATTCTTAATAGTCTTTTAAATGTTGACATAGAGCATTCACACTATACTCATTCATGGAATGGATGCCTAATTTGAAACATATTTTCTATTACCAAGATGATTGTATATGGAAAAGGAAATAACTCCCTTAGTCCCACTGTGTATATCAAAAGAGAAATCTGGAGCCATTATATAGTTTGTGCTTAAGATTTTGATTAAAAGATATCATGAAAATCCCATGAGAGCTCAGTTCAAGGTAGAGGATTTGAACTGAACATATTGAAAAAAGATTGGGTGCCCAAATACTAATTTTAAGTATCTTTTCTTACTGAACTGTATATTAAACAATCCACGTGAATGTAAAAACCAGCCACTTCCTGAATAATGGCTACATCTGTTTTCAAGTCAAACTTAAATCCCCTATCTCTAAATTTGGTGAATGATTCAATTTTAGAGCTAGAGGGGAATTTTGCCCAATTCCCTCATATTACAGATGAGGAAATTGAGGCACAGGGAAATTCCTTTTTAATAACCCATAATAATCCTTCCAATCTTATCCTGAGTCACTCCATGGGGAGGTCTTTTCTGCTTCCTGTCACCACCAAAAAATGAGTCTCCCCTAACATACACTCACAAATTCCTCCACATTTTTGCTTCATAGTACTTAATGTAACTTCTGATTATGCAAGCGAAAGTCGTGATTCTTGGCTTAACATCTGTTGCCACAAATAAATGCTCCATAAGCTTCATAATCTGGGTTCTCGCTGCCTAGAACATTCAAACGCATAGAGGGTAACCAATAAACATTTAATGTTTGAGCAGCATGCAATGACACAAACACATATTATTTCATTTATTAAATGAGCAGTTAGACTGGATTATCTTTAAAGAATATTCCAATTCAAAAGGAACGTATGAATGTTTGGTGAATCTGATGTTCTTTGCACTATGCCACAAATGTCAGAAAAGACACATTTTCTTGCTATCATAGTTTCTCCATTTTCTATTTGTATGACTTAATCATGTCCCATTCAAATAGTGGAATGTACATTGGGAGGGGAGACTTAGCCCAGATATGTGTGGAGAGTTTGCCTTAGTCTCAGTCACTAGTAAGACTTCACACTCCAGAGACCTTAGTTTAAGCCAGTGTCTTATCTGTGTAAATTACAAGTCAGATATACAAAGCACTCAAAGAGGGGTGCAAAAAGTCTTGTCTGATAGTGTTGAAGGAACAAATGTAATTGACATTTTGATAGGAATACATGTGTTCCCAGAAAGAACCATTTTGAAGCAAGCTACTGAATAGGGATTGAACTGAGATGCAAATAAATACCACTTTCCTCTTTGACCTCTGGAGAAGCTTGATTTATTAAAATCACAGGAAAACAGAATGATGTGACTCCTGGTGTTAGCATAGACATTGCAGTAGGATCATGGAAGGACAAGAAAGTGGGTTTGTTTTAATACATATTGCCTTATCCCTCTGCAGGCAAGCCTGTAGGTTGCCCATGCATAACAAAGAAATGTTTATTGAATATTAGAACATAATTCTTCCTGCCACCTCCCACACTGTAAATTTCTCATGAAGGATGAACACCTTTTGAATTAAGAGATAGGCAAGAGTGAGAGAAAGGTAGAAATGGCACTGACTTCTTTGAACATGGAAAACAGTAAGAAAGATAAAAATAAGGATAGGTGACTAAATGTTGGCCTTATGTTATAGACAGTCTAGATTAGAATGAATATATTTGTTATGATCTTTAAGATAAATCCATCCTTCATTTTAATAACAATCAAGGAATATTAATTAACAAGGTATAATGTTGAATATCTTATTTCTGCCCTGAGTAAGAAAAATATTTATACAGCAATTATAGTATTAATCTCTCATTCTTCAGACATCAAACTTTACTTCATAACCCTGTGTTAAGACCACAACTTGTGGACCAGGACAAAAATACAAGAAACACACTAGACTCCACTTGTCCTTGGCTGATGTGCCATCAGGCCCATCTCATTAGACTTAACTATATTAGCCATTGTGTGAGATCCATGTATCAGTTGTTTACTAGTAATTATATAATTATGTTTTATTTATTAAATAATTCACTCTCACGTATCTTAACACACTCATTTTATTAAAAGCTTATTTTCAAGAACCTTTCTAATTACAGGTGACCTTTCCGGAAACTGGGGCTACAACAAGGCAAAGAAAAGTAGAACAATTAGTTAGGTCTTCGCGTAGTACTCAACTTTGCTTTGTTGAGCACTTAGTGTGGTGTCTAGTTTCATGTCAACTGACCAAAGCTCTGGTTCTCAGTTGATTAGTCAAAAATTAGTCTGGATGTTGTTGTGAAGGTATTTTGTAGATGTGATTAAATATATACAATCAGTTGACTTTAAATAAATGAAATTATCAATTATGTGAATAGGTCTCATCCACTCAGTTGAATGCCTTAAGAGCAAAAGCTGAAGTTTATTGGGAAAAAAGAAATTCTGCCCCAAGACTGTAATATGGAGGTCCTACCTGAGTTCCCGGCCTGCCAACCTGATCTACAGATTTCACACTCAAGACTGCAACATCTCATATACCTGTTGGTCATCTTTAAGTCTTCTTTGAAAAAAGGATGGGTTATTTATTTATTTATTTTTGCTATTGTGTTGTGTGAGTTCCTTATATATTTTGGATATTAACCACTTACTTAGGTATAGGATTTGTAAATATTTTCTACACATCTATAGGCTGTATTTTCATTTGCTGTCCAGAACCTTTTTAGCTTGATGAAGTTCCACTTTATTTTTGCTTTTGTTGGTGTGATATCAAAAATATCATTGCTGAGGTCAATGTGAAGGAGATTTTCCCCTGTGTTTTCTCATAGGAGTTTTATAGTTGAAGGTCTTAACATTTACGTCTTCAATTCATTTTAAGTCAATTTTGTGTATGGTGTAAGAAAAAGATCCAATTTTGCTCTTTTACCTGTGGATATCCAGTTCTCCCAACACCATTTATTGAAGAATCCTATCCTCATTGTTATTCTTGGTGTTTTGGCCTAAGATTAGTTAATTGTACCTACTCGGGTTTATTTCTGGGCTCTCTACTCTGTCACAATGGTCTACATACCAGTATTATATTGTTTTGATTACTATAGCTTTATAACAAAATTTTAAATCAGGAAGTGTGGTGCCTCCACCTTTGTTCTTTTTTCTCAAGAATTGCTTTGGCTATTCAGAGTCTTTTTTGATTCCATGAGATGAAAAGGTACTCAGTATCACTAATCAGAGAAATGAAAATCAAAGCTGTAGTAAAATATCACCTTACGTTTTTTACGATGGCCCTTATCGAGAGAGAGAGAGAGAGAGGGAGAGAGAGAGAGACAGAGAGAGAGAGAGAGAGAGAGAACAAGTGTTGGCGAGGGAATGGTAAAAAGGGAAGTCTTTACGCTGTTGGTGGGACTCTAAGTTGACACATCCTTTATGAAAAACACAATTGAGGTTCCTCAAAAAAATTAAAAATAGAGCAACCATATAACCCAGCAGTGCTTCTTCTGGGTATATACCATAAGAAAATGAAATAAATACTTCTTAGAGATATCTGCATTTCCACGTTCATTACAGTATTATTCACAATAGCCAAGACAAGGAAATATGTATCTATTGATGGGTGACTGGATAAAGAAATTATGAGATAGACAGATAAAATGATAGATGATAGATAGATAGATAGATAGATAGATAGATAGATAGATAGATAGCAAATATTATTCAGCCTTCAGAAGGGAGATCCTGCCATTTGCAAAAATGCTGGTGATCCTGGAGGAGGACATTATGCTAAGTGAAATAAGCCAGGCAAAGAAAAATATTGTATGAGTTCACATATGTGTACAGTCTTTAAAAGTGTTGAATATCTAGAATCGGAGAGTAGAACTCTGGTTAACCAGGGGTTGGAGAGGGGAAATGGGACAACATAGGTCAAAGGGCACACAGTTGCAGTTATGTAGGATAAATGAATCCGAGAGGCCTAATATACAGCATGATGACTATAGTTATTGTTGTATAGTATATTGGAAATTTGCCGAGAGATTAGATTTCAGGTGCTCTGACTACACAAATACATCCCTCTACACATAGGAAATGTAGCTATGTAAGGAGATGGATATGTTAATTTACTTGACTGAACAATTTTTTTATGTATGTGTTTATAAAAACGTTGTGTTTTATGCCTTAAATATATATAATAAAAATAAAGACTGCAGGGTCAATTCTTGCCTGAGTTTACAGCCTGTTGGCTTACCCTACAAATTTCAAATTTTCCAGCCTCCATAATCATCTAAGCCAATTCTCTAAATCCTCTCTCTCCTCTCTCTCTCTCTCTGGGTGTGAGTGTGTGTATGTGTGTGTGTGTGTGTGTGCATGTGTCTTCCAAATTTCTAGTTACCATCTTTCTGTAAGTAGAAGATCCAGATATACGAGACTTGAAGCTAGTTAATTAGGAAGGCCCTTTTGAAGAAAAAGAAACACAACATTACAAATACAAAATTAGGTACTGACTTTGGAGAAAATCTGTACAAATGAAACATCAAACATTAACCTTTATTGGTGTCATGGTAAGTACCTCTTTTTATAACAACCTTTGAGATAAGTACTATTATTTTTGTTTTTCCCAACTTACATGTAAGGGTGATGAGATTTAGAAGATTGACTTGCCTGTTCCATGTTTTAGAGCTCATCATGAGTCAATGTAAAATCCTAAGATACATTATATGTCATGCTTGAGGCTTGCAGCTCTTTGTGGTAAGTATGCTAGGTAACATTTCAAGGAATAAGTTTTTCTATTTGTTTAAAAAGAGGCAATTCTAAGAGATCTGTGTCTTCCAATTTGATTTGGCTTTTAAATTTCCAGTTCTAGAGCATACCACCTCCACCCCTGACCAAGCAGAGAACATAATAAAACAACATGTCATATAACTAAAGGCTTGAAACCCTCATGGTGCTGACACATTAAGATTTATGGGCACAAAACAGTTATGATGCATTTTAAAAAATGAAACCAAAATGAAGTGGTTTTAATACTTTTAAGTATGGAAGCAGAATTTCTTTTCCTTTCTTTATTCCCAAACAAATGCTATATATTAAACTCAAGATACTTGGCTTTAAAACAAACACCCTTGGCTGGGTGCGATGGCTCATGCCTGTAATCCCAGCATTTTGGGAGGCTGAGGTGGGTGGACCACAAGGTCAGGAGATCGAGACAATCCTGGCTAACACAGTGAAACCCTGTGTCTACTAAAAATACAAAAATTAGCTGGGCGTGGTAGTGGACGCCTGTAGTCCCAGCTACTCGGGAGGCTGAGGCAGGAGAACGGCATGAACTCAGGAGGTGGAGCTTGCAGTAAGCCGAGATTATGCCACTGCAGTCCAGCCTGGGTGACAAAGCAAGACTCTGTCTCAAAAAAAAAAAAAAAAAAAAAAAAAAGAAAAAGAAAGAAAGAAAAAACAAACAAAAAACCGTGTGTATATATATGTGTGTGTATATATATATAGAGAGAGAGAGAGAGAGAGAGAGAGTGCCTCGCTTTGTCACTCAGGCTGGACTGCAGTGGCATGATACTACAGCCTCAACATCCCAGGCTAAAGCAATTCGCTCACCTCAGTGACCCCAAGTAGCTAGGACTACAGGTGTGCACCACCAATTTCGGCTAATTTTTTTTTTTTTTGAATTATAAGTAGAGGTGAGGTCTCACTATGTTGTCCAGGCTGATCTCAAACTCCTGAGTTCAAGTGATGCTCCTGCCTCTGCCTCCCAAAATGTTGGGATTACAGATGTGAGCCACCACGTCCAGCCCTACAATAAGCCCTAAACAGATCTTGATATTTTGCCATACTTGTTTCAGAATTTTAAAATAAAATGTTAAACATAAAAATTAAGCCAACATTTTATCTCCTTCTCAGTCACATTTCCTTCCACTTCATTATTTTCTGAATAAATGAGTGAACTAATGCATGAATAAATATACTTGCAGTAATACACAGTCATATATCTCCCCCTTTCCTTCTCAGCAAAGCTCTAAGTGCTTCCATCCTCCACTCTACTAAAACACTAACAAACAAAAACGTCCTGCAGATTTGATGATGAAACTTGGCATGGGTATTCTGATTCATTCAAAATGTCGAAAAACATCATTTGGCAATATCATCAGTTATTGTGAAACCCTAATTGGAAAATTTTGAATCAACTCAGGCTTTGTCCATTCCTTAATCCGTGATTAATGTACAGGCACTGTATGCATCCTTTAAAAGACTGCTACCAGTTTACCCACATCCATTTTTAGAATCTCTTTCATTTCTAGTGAGATCTATAGGGTTACGTGAGGACTAACACCAATAAAGATTGTTAAAAATCAGCATCTATATGTGAAAGTAACTTTTTAGCATTAAAACCTGTGATATTTTGTACTCTGTTAGAAAGAGGAGTATAATATAGACATAGGAAACAGAATTACATCAAAAGTTGTGTGACCTATAACATCTAAAGAATTCCTGTCTTTGAGTTCAGCTTTGGCTTTTTGTTCAAGAAAGGATTGCTTGCAATCTCTGGCTGGCCTAAACACTGGAAGAAGAGAAGAATAAGCTATTCCCCCACCTCTACAAGGTACAGACTTGTTCCTCTAAGTGAAGGCAAGTAGAATTCTGGTCTGTGGCTGAAGGAGACTTAATTAAATTAAATGTCCATAATAACCAACAGCTCAAACTTTGAGCCAGGCAATCCTGGTTTGGTATTATGGCTTCTCACCTAACTGCATGAAACTTGAGCAAGTGACCCTTTCTCCAGAGTTTAGTTTCGACATCTTTGACAAAGAGATAATAAGAGTAATGATCTCCCTAGGTTAACATTTATTAGATAATGAATCTAAAACTTTTACATGGTGCATGATATATAGTAGATATGTACCACAGATAAGAAATTTTAATTAATATTATTAAGAACCAGGAACCGGACTGCCTCTCCAGCTCTTTTCCCCTTCTGGAAACTACCTCCCGCATCAAAGTCATTCCAGGAACCACCATGAGAGTACATTATGACCTCACTCTCTGGCCACAGTTGATGCTATGGAATAGGAATCTGACCAGTTCTTTCCTGAGACTTTTGGAACTATAACTGAGAAAAACAAACTTTATCTGAGTAAGATTTGGCCAAAGATGTAAAACTCAGAAGCCAACTTCTTGGGAGGCCATGTTCATCTACTATGAGTAGAAAGCTTGTGTCTACTGGGAGGAAACAGTAACATCTACATACAAATGAAAATAGATATGAGAAACAGTGGTGTCCCAGTGGCATTTGAATCTCTGATTGCAGTTGGTCTTGAGACATGGCCATATCCCTCCGTTCCATAAAGTCTATGGCATATCCCAATAACCTTGCAAATCACTGCCTTTTACACATAAACTGGCTGACACTGGATTTCTATCACTTGGTAACAATCAAGCTCTTTACATATATTATCTCATTTACTTTTCAGTGGTGCTGAATGATAAGTATTATTGTCCACATTTTCCAGATAAGTAAACTGAGGTTCAAAGAAGATAATTGCTTGCCCAAGGTCAAACTACCGATATGGTAGAGCCACTATGGAATGTCATTCCTCTGACTCCAAGCTCTCCCTTCTGCCTGTCACGTTCTTGCCTTTTATTTCTTTTCTCTTTTCTCCCTTCAACTAACAAACTTCTATAAGCCTTTCAGTGGTCAGCCTATCATCGCTCCTTCTAGAAGCTTTCCTTGATTCCAAGGACCAGGTAAATGTTTCCGTTCTATGCTCCACAGTTTTTACGTTTCTCCTTATTATAACATTTATCACTTTGTATCCTAAATGTCTCTTTTCTGTAGGCTCCACTATACTGTAAACCATCTAAAGGTAAGATGCATCTCTTTCCTCTTTGTGTCACATACCTTGTACAGCCCCTGAAAAATGTAGGCCCTTTATACAAGTATTTTTAACTGAATGAATAAGGGTATGTTTAGAGCAGGGGGGAGAGTTCACCATGTCTCCAAAATCACACAGCTGTGGGAACCACACACATTCTCATGCAGCAGATTAGCCCAGCACACAGAGCCTTCTTTTTCTGGGCTTGATGATCCTGTCCCATAAAATAACATAATTCAAGTCATCCCTTTCCTTAGCAACCTCCAATTTCCCTCTCAATTCCCTGCAGCTTGGCAGTTCTGCTCTAATTGGGAGGTGAGAGTGAAAATAACACATAAACCAAAGACAGTTTAAACACTCTGAGCCATCTCATGGCAGGTCAATAGCATGGAAAAATGTGTCTTGGGCTAATAATATATTCATAAAATGTCTTCCAATTTGGTCATTCTGTTCTTGTACCCTCCAGGAATAGAAGCCATTGTATTTTTCAGTATTACCTCAGAACATAGCAAATTGTCTGGTTTTTATATTTTTTTCTTGATACCTAGGGTAATATATGCAAAAGCACAGTATACAAAAGAGAATAAATATTTTCAACAAAATAATCAAGATGTAAAACAACAAAAATATTATAAAAAATTCCTCAAAATTAAATGAATCATAAGAAAGAAAATTTAAAGGATAATATTTAAGAATATAGTTTTTTAACTAATTAATTTTTTAAATTGACAAATTAAAAGTGTATATATATTTATCAGTTACAACATGATGTTTTGAAATATGCACACATTTTGGAATGGTTCAGTTGAGCTAATAAACATATACATTGCTTCACATCCTTATTTCTTGTGGTGAGAACACTTAAAATCTGCTCTCCTAGTGATTTTCAAAATAACAATTTGTGATTAGCATAATCATTAATTGTGCAGAAGATCTCTTGAACTTATTCCCCCTGTCTAACTGAAATTTAGCGTCCTTTCTCCCCAGCCCTCATCACCCTTTAGGCTCTGGTAACCATCATTCTATTCTCTGTTTCTATGAATTCAACTATTTAGATTCCACATACAAGTGAAATCATGAGGTGTTTGTCTTTCTATGTCTGGGTTATTTCACTTAACATAATGTCTTCCAAATTCATCCATGTTGTTGCAAATGACAAGATTGCCTTCTTTTTGAAGACTGAAGAGTATTCCATTGTGTATATATACCACATTTTCTTTACCCATTCTTCTACTGATGGACACTTAGATTGACTATGTCTTGGATGTTGTGAATAATACTGCAATGAACATAGGAATGTAAATATCTCCTTGAAATACTGATTTCATTTCCATTCGATATATATACCCACTAGTGGGCTTACTGAATCATCTGGTAGTTCTACTTTTAATTATTTTTTTAGGAATCGTCATACTATTTTCCATAATGGCCATACTAGTTTACATCCCCACCAACCATGAGCAAGAGTTCTCTTTTCTCCAGATCCTTTCCAACACCAGGTATTTATTATCTTTTTTAAAAATAGTCATCATAAAAAGTGTGAGGTGACAAATCATTGTGGTTTTAATTTGCATTTTCTTGATAATTAGGAATATTAAACATTTTTTCATATAACTGTTGCCCATTTGTATGTCTTATTTTGACACATGTATTCAGGTTCTTAGGCCATTTTTTATTTTTTTCTTGCTATTCAGTTGTTTTAGACCTTATAAATTCCTTATAAATTTTGGATATTAACTCCTTGTAAGACTAATGATTTGCTGATATTTTTTTCTTATTCTGTAGGTTGTCTCTTCACTCTGTTGATTGTACCCTTTACTGTGCAGAAGCTTTTCAGTATGATGTGATCTTATTTGTCTATTTTTGCTTTTGTTGCATATGCTTTTGGGGCTGTATCCAAAAAATTACTGCCCAGGTTAATGCCATTGAGTTTTTTCCATTTGTTTCCTTCCCATTGTTTTACAGTTTCAGATCTTATGTTTATGTCTTTAATCCATTTTGTCTTTTTTTTTTTTTTTTTTTTTTTGAGACGGAGTTTCGCTCTGTTGCCCAGGCTAGAGTGCAGTGGCGCGATCTGGGCTCACTGCAAGCTCCGCCTCCAGGGTTAACGCCATTCTCCTGCCCCAGCCTCCGGAGTAGCTGGGACTACAGGCGCCCGCCACCAAGCCCGGCTAATTTTTTTTTTTTTTTTTTTTGTATTTTTAGTAGAGACAGGGTTTCACCGTGTTCGCCAGGATGGTCTCGATCTCCTGACCTCGTGATCCACCCGCCTCGGCCTCCCAAAGTGCTGGGATTACAGGCGTTAGCCACCGCGCCCGGCCTTGTCTTGATTTTTTTTGTATATAGTGTGAGATAAAGGTCTAATTTTATTCTTCTGCCTGCGGCTATACAGTTTTCCCAACACCATTTATTGAAGAGACTGTCCTTTCCTCATTTTGTGTTCTTGGCACCCTTACAAAAAATCAACTAACTATAAATATGTGGATTTATTTCTAGGCTTTCTATTCTGTTTCACTGATCTATGTGTCTGTTTTTTGCCAGTACCATGTTGCTTGATTACCATAGTTTTGTAATGTATTTTGAAGTACTGTATGATACTTCCAGCTTTGTTCTTTTTGCTCAAGATTGCTTTGGCTGTTTGAAATCTTTTGTCGTTTCCCATAAATTTGAAAATTGTCTCTTCTATTCCTCTAAAAAAATTATTGAAATTTTCATAGGTATTGTATTGAATCTGTAGATCACTTAGGGTAGTATGGATATTTTAACAATATTAATTCTTCCAATTTATGAATGTGAGTGATATTTCCATTTATTTCTCTCTTCTTTTATTTCTTTTATAAATGCTTTATAGTTTTCAGTGTATAGATCATTCTTCTCTGTGGCTAAATTTATTCTTAAGTATTTTTTGTAGCTATTGTAAATAGGATTGTTTTCTTTATTTGTTTTTCAGATAGCTTGTTGTGCCAGGCACTGTGGCTCACACCTGTAGTCCCAGCACTTTGGGAGGTCGAAGTGGGAAGATTGCTTGAGGCCAGGAGTTTGAAACCAGCCTGGTCAGCAAGACCCCATCTCTACAAAATAAAAATAAAGAAAATATCCAGGCATAATGGTGTATGTCTGTAATCCCAGCTCCCCAAGAGGCTGAGGAAGAGGACTGCTTGAGTTCAGGAGTTTGGAGCTGCAGTGAACTGTTATTGCACCACTGCACTCCAGCCTGGACAGCTGAATGACGAGATCCTAACTCAAAAAATAAAAAATAAAAAACAACAACAGATAGCTTGTTATTAGTATATAGAGATAAATACTGATTTATGTATGCTGATTCAGTATCCTGCAACTTTACTGAATTCATTTATTAGTTTTAACAGGTTTTTGTAATTTTTTTTTTTTTTACAGTTTTCTGTACATAAGATTATCTTGTCTGCAAACAAACACCATTTAATTTCTTCCTTTCTGCTTTGGATGACTTTTATTTGTTTCTCTTGCCTAATCGGTCTGGCTACAACTTCTAGTACTATGTCAAATAGAAGTGGCACAAGTGGTCATCCTTGCCTTGTTCCTAATCTTAGAGGAAAAGCTTTCAAGATTTTACCATTGAGTATGATGTCAACTATGGGCTTTTGTTGTATGTCCTGTATTGTATTGAGATGCATTCTTTGTATACTTAATTAGTTGAGTTTCTGATGAAAAATGTTGAATTTTGTCTAAAGCCTTTTCTACATTTATTGAGATCATATGGTTTTTGTCCTTCATTCTGTTAATGTTGTGTGTCGCATTTATAGATTTGCATATGTTGCACAAAACTAACCTCTGTGAGATAAGTGCCACTTTACCTGGGTGAAAGATTCTTTTAATGTGCTGTTGAATTTGTTTTGCTAGCATTTCGTTGAGGATTTTTGCATCTATGTTCATCAGGAATACTGGCCTGTAATTTTCTTTTTTTTTGTAGTGTCCTTGTCTGGCTTTGATATCAGAGTAATCCTGGCCTTGTAAGATAACTCTCAAGGTACTACCTCTCCTTTAATTTTTTGGAAGAGTTTAAGAAAGATTGGTACTAGTTCTTCCTTAAATGTTTGGTAGAATTCAGCAAGATGCCATCAGGTCCTGGGCTATTCTTTGGCAGGAGAGTATTTGTTACGGACTTGATCTCCTTACTCCTTATTGGCGTGTTCAGATTTTTCTGTTTCATCATTATTCAGTCTTTGTGGGTTGTATACGTATAGGAATTTATTCACTTATACTAAGTTATCCAAATTTTTGGTGTATAATTACTCATAATTATCTCTCAAGATCCTTTGCATTTCTGTAGTATTTATTATATTGTCTCTTCTCTCATTTCTGATTTTATTTCTGTCTTCCCTCTTTTTTTTTCTCAGTAAGACTATCTAAACTTTTAAAATTGTGTTTATCCTTTTTAAAAAATTAACACTTAGTTTATTTGACCTTTTCTATTGTTTTTCTGGTCTCTATTTCATTTATTTCTGTTCTGATTCTTATTATCTCCTTCCTTCTACTACTCTTGGGCTTAGTTTGTTCTTGTTTTTCTAGTTTTTTAGGTGTAATATGAGGTTAATTGTTTGAAATCTTTCTCCCTTTTTGATGTAGGCATTTATTGCTAGTAAACTTCCCTCATAGAACTGCTTTTGCTGCATCCCTATAAGTTTTAGTGAGCTGTGTCTCTGTTTTTGTTTCTCTCAAGATATCTTAAAATTTGGCTTTTAATTTCTTCTTTGGCCCACTGGTTGCTCACAAGCATGTTGTTTAATTTCTGCGCATTTGTAAATTTTTACCAAATCCTTTCTGTTATTGACTTCTAGTTTTATACCATTGTGGTCAGAAAAGATACTTGATATGATCTTAATCTTCTTAAATTTCTTAGCACTTGTTCCTAAAGAATGTTCTATGTGTGCTTGAGAAGAATGCATCTTCTGCTGTTGTTGAATGAAAGGTTCTATATATGTCTGTTAGATCCATTGGTCTAAAGTATTGTTTAAGCCCAGTGTTGCCTGATTGATTTTCTTTTTAGATGATCTTTCCATTGCTCAAAGTGGGGTATTGAAGTCCCCTACTATTATTGCATTACAGTCCATCTCCCCTTTCAGATCCGTTAATAATTTCTTTATATATTTAGGTGCTCTGATATTAGGTGCATATACAGTTTTACATTGTTTAAGGATGGGAATATATTCTAAGAAATTAGTGTTAGGTAATTTCACTGTTGTGTGAACATTATATTGTGTATTTACACAAACCTGGATGGTTTGTGCTTTCTGAGTACATATACAAGCTATATGGTATAGCTTATTGCTCCTAGGCTACAAATCAGTGCAGCATATTACTATACTGAATACTACAGGCAATTATAACATGATGATAAGTATTTGTGTATCTAAATATATCTAAACTTAGAAAAGGTACAGTAAAAATGCAGTATTTTAATCTTATGGGACTACCATTGTATATGTGATCCACTTGATTGAAACATCATTAAGGGGTGCATAACTGTATATTTACCACTGTTATATCCTTGATAAATTGACATTTTTATTACTATATAATGATGTTCTTTGTCTCATTTTACACTTTTGATTTACAGTCTATTTTATCTGATATAGCTACCCCTGCTCTTTCTTGGTTTCCACTTACATGGAATATCTTTTTCCATCTTTTCCATTTTAATCTATGTCTGTCCTTAAAGGTGAAGTGAGTCTCTGTGGGCAGCATATAATTGGGTATTGCTTTTTTAATTTATCTATTCGACTTCTCTGTGTCTTTTGATCAGGAAATTTAACCCATTTACATCCAAGGTAGTTTATTGATAGGTAAGGACTTACTATTGCCATTTTGTTGTGTTCTGGTTATTTTGTAAATCCTCTGTTCCTTTCTTTCTCTCTTGTTGTCTTTCTTTGTGATTAATTTTCCCTAATTTGATTCATTACTTTTTTATATCTTATATATCTACTATAGGTTTTTTGCTTTTTGTTAGCAAGAGCCTTACATAAAACATCTTCTAGTTATATCAGGCTATTTTAACCTAATAACTTAATTGATCACGTACACACACTCTAGACTTCTACTCCACCCCTTCCCCACGTTTTATGTTTTAATGTCCAAATTTGTATTAGTATATTGTATATCACCTAACAAATTATAGCAGCTATTATTATTTTTAATAGTTTTATTTTTTAACCTTTGTACTAAAGATATGAGTGATTTACACACTATCATTATAGTATCAAATATTCTGAATTTGGCCGCACACTTATTTTTACCAGTGAGTTTTATACTTTAAGAAGATAAAATTTTAATGATTACTGTCGTCATCTAATTAAATTTTTCTCCCAGAAAACTTCTCAGTTAAAAGAAGAGTCATTGGAATGGATGCTAAAATGAGCTATCAGACATAAGAGTTTTTATATGTGTATGTGTTTAAGTTGGTGAGCCTCATTTCTCAGCTTGATAGAGAAGAAAGCCTGTCTTTTTGTAGGAAGAACATATGAAATGGTTTTGAATTATTAGGACTTCTGGTAAAAATGTGCTATTTTAGATAGGTGAACTGTTCTGAAGCTGTGAGTCTGTCATCACCCTTATTAAATAAAATCCTGAAATTTCAAATCCTCATGCAGGTTGGAGTCAGATTTCAAAGAGCTGCTGAGCAGTGAGGGGCCTACTTTGTGCCCAGTAGCTATCCTAGATGTTCTTTGAAAGCATTGTCTCCTAAGCAAATGGAAGGAAGGCACAAGAGCTCTTCAGCGGACATAGCAAACAAAAAAGCTGTGTAGCTTGAGTGCTTTCAGAGTACTGCAGCTTAGCTCTGCAGCACTGAGATGTCACTTTTCTTCTTGTGGGCATGGGGGATGGGGGAATGGGGGAAGTCACAAAAGTACAGAGGGTTAATTTAATTAAACCAAATCTCTCAAAATCCAGAAAATCTAGTTTGAGTGAAGGAACATATTCCTCAATCACCATCAACAATATTTTCCACAGGACACTTCCTGTTTCTTTAAGCTGCAAGATTTATTGTATTGAAAACCTTCTATACTCTATGTTCACTTTCTTTAATTTTTTTTTAACTGAAAGTTGCTATTTCAAAATTTTGGTGTGTTAGAAGAATTTGCTCAACTCTAGTTCTTCATTTGCTGATTATAATGAGAGAATGATTAGTTTTACAAATACAATTTGTCATAAAAGGTGCTAACTCAAAGAGATAAATTAAACTGGTGTTTGTATTTATTGCCATGAAGATGAAAAGAGTTACTTGGAAATAAGCTGCAAAACTACTTCAATCAGAATCCAAGTGGAAATCAATAATTCATCCTCATACATCTTCTTACACTTTGCTGGCAATTGCAGACAAAATTAACAGCAACTCTGACAGCCAAAAGGAATGACTCTAGTGTGTTTCCCCAGGAGGGTAGAACCATTTCAGTTCCAAGGACATAGTCTCTACATTTTTCATACTTCTTGCCCTAGAAATGTATGAGTTAGATATTCTCTGACTTTGCTTTATCTACAGCTTGAGCAAATATTTTTCTTTTCTTCTTTCTTTTAATTATTATTTGTATATAACCAAAAAGAATAAGTAGATTCTGTTTACGATGAACTGTTATTCTTTGAGTATATCAGAAATTCAATAACATCAAATCAGTAAAGGCCACTTATGAGCTGTGGAAGTGGCATTAATATTTTACAAGGTCTGCAGGCCATGATAAAAAAGGAGTCATCATGTGTCATAATCAGGGATCATTTGATTGCCAAGAACAGAAACACAGAAACCCTTTAATTCTAATATAGATAAAATAGCATTTATGATAAGGAATAACAAGCAACCACACATGCATCTAAGGTCAAGAAATGAAGCAGATTTATGCCCTAGAGTGACTAAAATGTTATGTGAAACTCTGTCTCTCTCTCTTTTTCTCTTTCTATTGGGGTTACCTCACTGAAGAATGGACCCTCTATCAAAAATTTAGTTCAGATGTTGAGACTAATAATGCCACACACACATAGCAGGAGGTTATGCAAAGATTCATTATTCACTTAATAAGGCTTTCTGGGGAGAGCAGGGCAGGCTCTCAAGCCATTCCAAAAATGACTTGAGGAAGTAGGAGCAATCGGCTTTAAAGTTTATTGTGGTTTGTGTGGGGCTGGGGTATGGGTTCTCAGGCAGGGACTTTCATGGTTGAACTTTCCACTAGTGTGAAGGGAGGGAGCACCAGGGCTTTATCAGTTTGCCAAGGTGTGACATAGAAGAGAAAGAGGGTGGAGGGTGAGACTTGAAAGCTGTAAGCAATCAATCATCAAAAATGTGGCCAGACTCTTCATTATGCTCTCTTTCTTCCATTGAGTACAAATACTTTGAGATTTGAGATTCTCTCTACACGTCTTTTCTTTCTTTTTTTTTTTTAATTTAAATTTTTATTTTAAGTTCCGGGGTACATGTGCAGGATGTCCAGGTTTGTTACATACGCAAACATGTGCCATGATGGTTTGCTGCACCTATCAACCCATCGCCTAGGTACTGACCTTGTAAAATATTAAAGCCTCTCCCACAGCTCATAAGTGGTCTTTACTGATTTGATTTTATTGAATTTCTGATATGTGGAAAGAATAACAGTTCATTGCAAACTGAGACTACTTATTATTTTTGGTTATATAAAAATAATTAAAATACCATCATCTAGGTATTAACCCACCAGCTAGGTGTTAGTTATTTTTCCTAATGCTCTCCCTCCCACTACCCCACCCACCAACAGGCCCCAGTGTGTGTTATTGCCTTCCCTGTGTTCATGTGTTTTCATTGCTCAGTTCCCATTTATAGGTGAGAACATGCAGTGTTTGGTTTTCTGTTCCTGCATTAGTTTGCTGAGAATAATGGCTTCCAATTCCATCCATGTCCCTGCAAAGGACATGATCTCTTTCCTTTTTATGGCTTCATAGTATTCTATGGTATATATGTACCATATTTTATTTATCCAGTCTATCATTAATGGGCATTTGGGTTGATTCCATGTCTTTGCTACTGTGAATAGTGCTGCAGTGAACATACACATGCATGTATCTTTGTAATAGAATGATTTATATTCTTTTGGGTATATACCCAGTAATGGGATTGCTGGGTCAAGTGGTATTTCTGGTTCTAGATACTTGAGGAATCTCCACACCATCTCCCACAATGGTTGAATCAATTTGCATTCCCTCCAACAGTGTAGAAGTGTTTTTATTTCTCCACAGTCTCCTCAGCATCTGTTGTTTTTTGACTTGTTAATAATCGCCATTCTGACTGGGATGAGATAGCACCTCATTGTGGTTTTAATTTGCATTTCTCTAATGATCAATGAGGTTGAGGGTTTTTTCATGTTTGTTGCCCACATGAATGTCTTCTTTTGAGAAGCGTCTGTTAATATCCTTTGCTCACTTTTTAATAGGATCATTTGTCTTTTTCTTATAAATTTGTTTAAGTTCCCTGTAGATTCTGGATATTAGACCTTTGTCAGATGGGTAGATTTCAAAAATTTTCTCCCACTCTGTAGGTTTCCTTTTCACTCTGATTATTGTTTCTTCTGTTGTGCAGAAGCTCTTTAGTTTAATTAGATCCCATTTGTCAATTTTTGTTTTTGTTGCAATTGCTTTTGGAGATTTTGTCATGAAATCTTTGCCTGTGCCTATGTCTTGAATGGCATTGACTAGATTTTCTTGCAGAGTTTTTATAGTTTTGGGTTTTACATTTAAGTCTTTAATCCATCTTAAGTTTATTTTTGTATAAGATGTAAGGAAGTGGCCCAGTTTCCATTTTCTGCATACGGCTAGCTAGTTTTCCCAGCACCATTTATTAAGTAGGGAATTCTTTACCCATTGCTTGTTTTCATCAGGTTTGTTGAAGATCAGATGGTTGTAGATGTCTGCACATCTTTCCTATTAACTTTTTGGAGCATGTGCTTCTTCTCTAAGTATCATTCTAGAGCTCTGTCAATGATGGCAAAAACTAGTGATAACTCTCAGTGGCCTTATATAAATAACTAAACCTCTTTATTTAAATTCAATAATGAGATAAAGAAGGGGAGATAGAGAAACAGAGTGTCAGAGAGACAAAGGAGAAAAAATGAATCCTATGCATAGGTACTCCTGGGCAACATCTACACTCTGGCCCATTCAATTCTAAGGAGATAAGGTCATGTGGTCAAAATACGGATACTCTGGTATCCTCTCTCTAAAGGTCCTGTGGTGGGGGTAAATTTCAATACAGGAAATGCCAACAGGGAGGCTATTATAGTGTATCATTAATACACAAATGAGTTTTAATGCTAATACTAATACAGTAATACACCAACTCAGTGATGAGAACTGCAATGCCAGATCAAAGGAGGATCACTATAAACATTGATCAGAGAAGGTGAAAGGACAGAAAGAGATGTGGTCAGCCAAGGACATGGTAATTCATAGATAGCACAATGTGCTGTATAAATTGGGCAGACAGGTAACCTTGGTTATTGATTGAATGAGGTCAGAAATAAGCAAAAGGTTAGATTTATTAGTAAAGAGAGACAAACTGATCCATTACTCAGTAAATGCTTACTGAGCACCAGCTACATTTTAGTTATTGTTCTGAGTGGTATTGATATATCAGCAAACTAAACAGAAATATCCTGTCCGTAGAGCTGTAGTTAGGAAAGAGAGACATGAAATAAACAAAGAAATAATTAATTTATAATATGATGTTTTGTGGTGATAAGAATATGCTTATACAACACAGACAACAGAATTCTATGCAAGCTAACACATTTGTTCAAGTCAGTAGCCTTCAAAGCCAGATGATATAATCCAGATTGTGAACCAAACTCTGTGTCACCCAGAACCACTTTTTTTGCACTCACTTTTGAGGAAGATCCATAACTTCATTGTACCTAAATGAAAAACTTATAAGTAGATTTGAAGGCTATGAACCATCGTTAAGCCTGCCAAATCTTGTTGGGATTTTGAATGGAACCGATCCATTACCATTTGGCTTCTTACATAGAACTGTAAACAAAATTGTGGAGTTTGCCATCACATAGACGCTCCACTAACATTCAGGACTTCCTTGACTGCCCCATGGAAATCTTCTCCCATAATTGATTTTATTTAGACTAACTCCTTACTTTCTGAGCTGACAATATTTTAAGAGATGAGGCCAGAGATTTCTTCCATTTCTGTTTTTGTCCTAGGAAGAACTACATAAAATACAAAGACATATTTGTTTGAAGGCAAGAGTGAGCTGCTGAGGCAGCCAGAAATTGAGGTGCCAAGCCCTCAGATGTGAAGTTCATTGAGGTGAGTCCAATATTATTTTTTTTCAGGTAAAATATGAGTCATAGTCCTTTTTAAAGTTAGGCGTATAACTCACATTATGAAAGAGGGACTGTTATCAAGATAAAAGACAAATGGGTGTTCACGTTTTTCTTTAGGGATTTCATCTGGTAACTTTGGTTTCTTTGCCTGATCTCTATATATGCCATGATATTCAGGCTCAGGCAATCACTTGGAGTCTTTCATTTGGACTAGGGATCCTGTGATGTTTTGGCCCCAGGGATACTGCTCAGAGTTACAGGTATACTCTACAGTGTCTACCTTAAATGCCTAAAGTTTCAAAGAGGAAACAGAAAGGAAGATTTTTTTAAATCCCTATGCTATATATTTGATGATAATCTAATTGGAACAGAGACTAAAACAAGGAACACAAGATATCAGAAGGCAACACTATTCTTCCCATCAAATGTGCTTTTTTCTGGTGTTCCCACCTCAGTTAGTGAGCCCTCTATCCAACGACATAGTTTCTTATGCCAGAAACTTGGAAATAATCTTCAAATAAAATTTAGCAGTTTTACTGACATATCATTGACATATACAAATCATATATGTTTCAGGTGTACAACTTCATATTTTGATGTAGCATATATATTGTAAAACTATGTTGCAGCTAGTGAACTTATGTGTCACCTCCACATAATTACTCTGGGTGTGTGTGTGTGTGTGTGTGTGTGGTGAAATTTAAGATCTATTCTCTTAGCATATTTCAAGCATAACATACAGTATTTTTAACTATCTTCCCTATGTTGTACATTAGATCTCTAAAAGATGTTCATTTTGCATAATTGAAACTTCTAACACTCAACTCTAACATCACAAATTCCTGTCAACTCTTCAATAAAAATATATCCAATTTTAATAAAGTTTATTTATAAATATTTTTTATGATGAGTGCTTCTTGTATCCTGTTTAAGGTGTATTTGCTTCATTCTTTTTTCTCTGGAAACTTTATTGTTTAAACGTTGACATTTTCTATTAGGATACCAACTTGCTGTATTTTGCTTATTGAAATGACAATTTTTTCTATACTTAATTGAAAGTGGAAAATTTGTAATAAACCAGATGACTGTAAATGTACATGTATGTGACCAGGCAATCTGCTCTGGATTGACCAATTTGTCTATTTTTGTGTCATACTGCATTGTCTTAATTGCTGTAGCTTTATAATGAAATCTTGGTATCTGTTTGTACAAGTTCTTAGCTTTGTTCTCAGTGTGTCTTAGATATTCTAAATCCTTTGCATTTCTTTTTTTTTTTTTCTTTTTTTGAGATGGAGTCTCGCTCTGTCGCCCAGGCTGGAGTGCAGTGGCACGATCTCGGCTCACTGCAAGCTCTGCCTCCTGGGTTCACGCCATTCTCCTGCCTCAGCCTCCCCAGCTGCTGGGACTACAGGCGCACACCGCTACGCCCGCCTAACTTTTGTATTTTTAGTAGAGACGGGGTTTCACTGTGTTAGCCAGGATGGTCTCAATCTCCTGACCTTGTGATCCGCCCGCCTCGGCCTCCCAAAGTGCTGGGATTACACGTGTGAGCCACCGCGCCCGGCCTGCATTTCTAAATAGAACATCTTGTCAATTTCTGTGAAAATATTAAATAGTAACTTGGATTATATAAAATCTATACATATGTTTGAGGAGAATTGACAAAGAATATCAAGTCTTCCAATACATGAGTAGAGAATAAACTTTCATTTCTTTAGGTCTTTCTTAGTTTATCAAAAGACAAATTTAAGGATTTAAATTAAAGCCATAATGGGGAAAAGATTTTTAATACTTATACCTGACAAAGGATTGTATCCATAATAGGTAGATAACTCCTCAAATCAATAAAATCAATTTAAGTGGGCAAAAAGATTCAAAGCTAATAGAATGAGTAAATCTGGTATACTGATACCAGATTATGCTGCATAATGATATATTATGCAGCACTGCAAAAGGATGAACTACTGGTACAAGAAAAAATGTGGATGACTCTCACATACATAGCAGTGAGAATTAAGCTATATACAAGAGAAAATAGGCTGTATGAATTCATTTATATGAAGCTTAAAGACACAAAAAACTAACATATGGCAACAGCTATCAAATAGTCATTAGCTTGTGGGATTACTGAATGGTAGGGAGCATGAAGATGTGTCCTGTAGTGCAGAAAATGTTCTATGTCTCTTTTTGGCTTGTAGAAACATTGCTTAACTGTACTTCACATTTGGAAAATTATTGTGCTGTACACTTGTTTTGTTCTCTTTTCAAAATGCTCATTATATTTCATAAAATAACATATGTAGCATATATGTGTGTATGTATATACACACAGTATCCACTCTTTACCATCCACAATGCCACTTTAATACCAAAAGTCTGCTATAATAGTCCATTTCTTCCCTCCCCCATTCCAGTAGCCAAGGTAATCATTTTAAAGTGTAAATTGGTTACTTTACTATTTGCTTAAAGTCTCTCAATCGTTCCCATTGAACTTAAAATAAAATCCAACATTTTAACTTGGCCTACAAAGCTTCACCTACTTTGCCACCTGGCCCATGGTAGCTGTAAAAATTCCTTATAGGAAGGCCTTTGGTGTACGATTCGTGATCTGTTTTGATTTTCTTGTATAAAACTCGTGAAAAGTATAAGGTGTGGTAGATTGAATTATAAATTGTGATTCTTTACTCTTCGCTGTATCCATGCCCTTTGTCATGAGATTTTAGAGTTCCTTCCACAAAGGTATGAATGTCCCCTCCTTATCTTTGGCTTTAGGTATGTGAATCACTTTATCTGATGAGATATTAGCAGATGTGATGGGGTTCAGAATATGCATGATCAGTGGGGTTTCCCCTCTTGCACTTCTGCCATCACCATCAGCTTGTTAGTCCCAGAAGAAAGATCAGAGTTATCTGGAGCAGATCCTTAGTGTAAAGCACAGCTGCCTCAGTTCATTAATAGATTGTAAGCCAGAAATAAGTGCTTATTGTTGTATGCCACTAAGACTTTACAGATGTTTGTCAAGAAGAATTATTGTAGCATTGACATAAGAGCTGAACTTCACCCAAACTACTTTTATTTCAATTGTCCTTGCTTACCTAGTTATTCTCATTTCAGATCGGTCTTTCCTTGGATCTACGGCCTTCCTTTGGCTCATAAAATTTGCAAAGTTCTATTTAGCCCAAAGTCCTCCAAATATGCTATGCCTCTTTTTGAATTGTTTAAGGTCAAATATTGATAGAGCAATACAATTTAAATATTGTTAAATTTTTACAATATCTACTAAAAATATAAAGCATATGAAGAAACATTCCTTGAAACAATAATTAATTATAAGAAAGGTGAGGAATAAAAGATACAATGTAAAAATAAATACTATGAAAGCATGAGTGGAAAACAAAAATGCAATAATAGTGTATCAAAAATACCAGGAATGAGAGTAAATTTGAATGAGTTATAATCTCCCAATAAAACTCAAAATCTCAAATCTTGTCCTTAAAAATGTCAGGAATATATCTAGGAAAGGCAATAAAACAAAATAAGACAAAGTTTGGAAATAAAGAATGGAACAATGATATAAGTAAATGCTAACAAAGAGAAAATGGAACTGGCAATATTAATGTCTCAAAAATATAATCCAACAGGGAAAAATAGATTGAATAAACAAATTATTTTCTAAAGGTACAAGTGAACAAGAAGATATTACTTCCTTGAATTGCATCATTGTTGTCTTCTGACCTTTGCCTTCCAGTTGGATTTGGCCAAAGGAAGATAGAGCAGTGGATAGAGAATAGCTGGGTAATAAGCAAGGTATTATACTCCTCAGTTTCCCTCTACAGGGTCATAATGGATTTGCTGTTCCCTCTACAGAAGCCATAGGTGCAGTCAGGCCCTTTTTGCTGAGTCTTCTCCTATGGCTACAGCTACAACTACAGCTATCATCTCCAGTTCACTGAAGTGCTCCTTCACCTTGCTTCTTTGTGTCTAAGGGCGGTAATAACTCCCTGGATTTCTGTGGTTACTAACTCCGAAGTACTTCACTATCTCTTGGTGGTTTCCTTTAACCAAGCCCACACCTGGTAAACAGACCCAGTATCAAACTGTTTTCCTTTACTGTGTTTGAGTGTGAGGTTTCCTGATGAGAACCTGGCTCTGTACACACACATATAAACGTGCATTTCAAATATATACACATATATTTGCTTAATATAAGCAAATGTTACTTTGACTTTCCACATTGAGTGAGATAAGCTTAAATTTATAAATTGGTTATTCAACTGTCTATAAATACTTTTTATTTTTAACAAAGTCAAATAGTAAACTAGTCTGTGGTTAGCCCTCACATCTTAAGAGATTAAACCCTAGAATACCAAGTGGACATCATTGTGTCAACCAGAAACATTCTCCTGAACATTAAAAATGCTCAGGTGCTTAAATACGTATTTTATCTTACCATATCATTATGTGCAGAATATAATTCTGATTTATAGAATTTTTATTTTTTATTACTTCTTTTTCCATAAATTCAAAGAATAGAAATATTGCTGAATTGTATTATCGCTGAGAATGTCTGCATACCTAAAACCTAACGAATAACAGGAAGGAAATGACAAGAAAGTGAAGTAAATAGTTGTCACGTCCAGGTTCAGGTTTGACCCTCAGAAACGTTGTTATTTTGACAAGGTCTTCTCAGCTCAGACTTAACCCCTCCCCATCGTGTACCTAACAGTTTTTCTCTATTTTTTATCAAAACCTGTCTTCAGGCATTTCATTTTCACTCAGATTTTATTAATTGATAAAGTTAGAAATTCCAACTTAATTTATTTCAATACTCTCCTCTAATGTCTTTGAATCCCTTTTTTTGCTGGCTCATCAAAGACTTTCAAAGCCAAAAATGTTGTCAATTATCACTGAATCTCCAAAACATAGCACTGTTTTACGCGAATAACCTTTATTTATTGAGTACCTACTAAATGACAGGTCCTGCCCTAAATTCTTTAAGCATGCTGTCACATTTAATCCTCACAATCTCTATGATGTAGGTACTTTTATTTAACATGAAAGATTGTACACTTAAGTTCTCGGTTGTCTTGTGGTCATTAGAAGGTGTACGATGCATGTTTGTTTAATACATAAATTGGAATATCAACTACCAGTTCATCCTAATGTGAATTCAGTGGACCTGTTTAGCTATAGAATACTCTGTGTTCCAATGGGCCTGGGTGCCTCTTTGTCATTCCAGTTGTCTTTGTAAAGAAGAGCTAAAACACCTTGTAAGCCAAAGAACAAATTGTGAAAGTTTTCTTGATCACAATTTTAGTGGCAATACAATTCACATCAAGTAGGTTTGAAAAATGGAAGTGGCTGAATTTTAAATTGTCTGTCTTAATCAAACCTTTCTTTTAAGTATACACTCTTCTCTTGTATTTAAAGAGCACATATTGCTGCGGTTCTTAAGCTTATCCAAAGGTCAGGCTAAGATAAATTGTAAGTGGAAAAGGGGAGAAATTGCATGGGAGTGGAGTGAAGATTTGTAGCAGAAGGAAATAGCAGGCCCAGTAGGAAGATACTTGGATCAGTGGGGGACAGTCAAGGTTGATGAATATGAGGAAGAAAGTCAGTCTAATTCCAATAAATGTCCATATGTGTAGGCGTGAGAAAAGCAGATCCAAAGCCCAGTCCTACCGAAGAAGCCATGCTTAGAGTGGAGGAAAAGAACCTAAGAACAGTCTGGATCCTCCTCACAAGTCCTATCTCCCACACAGCTGACAAGGTCTTATCTGGAGGGAGTTGTATCTTTTCAGGGTGAGAGGGTTTGAATTAAGACCACTGAGGCTGGGAAGCTGCAGTCTTGGTGTCGGATTCTTTTCCTTATTTTACCTTTCTTGGCTATCTTTTCTTTTATTTATTTGTTTCTCGGAATCTCCTAGCTCAGAGATTTTGACCACAACACTTTCGGCTCCTGTACCTGCCTAAAACTCTGTTTGCTTAATGAGTAGCAGGACTAGAACTCATGAGAGTCAATGTAGTTCAGTTGATCCTCTTTATCAATGTACAGCAAAAACCTGAAGATTTCTTTCACTCACTCAGGAGTTTAAATTATTAATGCACCCTGTGAACCTTTTTCTTTTTAACAAAGAGGGTAATTTTAACACAATTATATACAATAAACTACTAGTAATAAACAGTGCAGATTGAATTTCAATTTTTCTTTCTTCACCAATACTGTTAATTCTGGGCCCATCTAGTTCTTTCCAATTTTTCCTCTGTTCTAATTGCCCAGGATTCTTCTCTGTATGTTGTGCAATGCTAGTTAACACTCAATACTCACTCTTTCTTTCTTTTTTTAAACAAGATAACTTTCATAGTATTTATGGTCACTAGGTAAAGATTATTCAGCCTCCCTTGAAGATATGTACAGTTTGTTTAAGTTTGGGCCAATGCAATCTGAGCAGAGCAATGTGTTTAATTTCTAGATTATGCCTCTTCTCATAGATTGGAATATGGAAGTGGAGGAGAGCCATCTGCAAACATGCAGATAAGGCAACACGCTCAAGATGGGAGAGCAACCAAATGAGCAAGCTTCCGTCTTCAGTACTGTCAAATAATTCTACCAGCCTTGGACTCCCTTCTAGGAGATGAATAAGGCAAACTTTGATCCTGTTTAAGTCAAGCAAGCCAATATCTTTGGAGGCCTTATTCTTATAACAAGCAAGCCTGCATCCTAAGTACTGTATTGTGTTCTTGTCCACACCATTTTTTCACTGGACTGGTCACTCCACGTGCCAGGGTTCTTTACTACTAATCAGGTTCTTGATTTGAAAGTGCCCAAAGTTTGTGTTTTAGAGTTGCCGTTAACCATATTTAAACAAGATTTTCTTCATTCCAATGCACCTACTGAAATCTCTTTTATATGTTGGGAGTAATCTTTCTTGTTGTTCTAGATCTTGCAGATATAAAAGTTCCCTGAATGTTCAAATGGAGATTCTTTAGGAAGTATTTGTCTGTGCAATCTCTTTAAAACTTAATCACTCAGCTTCTGCTCTGTGCTCCAGATCATACTCCAAAAATCAAACCAATACGGAACATAACATTCAAACGTCTCTCAACACCATTCCCATTTAGCTTTTCTTAAAATTTTGTTTGCAGCATATAATGTTTATTTTACTTTTAAAAATTGCTTTAAATCCCAGACAAAATCATTTTAAATTGCAAGTAAGCCCAGCACCTGGAGTTAATCATTCTTACTGTTTTTATTTGTTTTCTTCTTTTATTTTTTAAAATAAATGTTATAATACATACTTTTCACATTTAAAAAATGACTCAACTGTATATTATGTAAAATAGTAAAGGAATGCCAAATGCTATAACAAACAACTCCTCCTATAGTACTTAACATAACTAAGATGTATTTCTCACTGAAACCATAGTTGAGAATAGTTTAATAGGTATATTTTTTGCACTCAGTCATTCGGAGACCCTGGAACCTTCCACCTAGTGGCTATGCCATCTTCTGGTGCTTCAGAGCCATATAATGGATTCTCTGGATCTGGCTAACAGGTAAGACAAGGTTTAGTATGGAGGCATGAAGGATCTCATGGGAGATTTCAGAAGTCATCCTTGAAAATGACACCTATGACCTCTGCTTTCACACTATTGACCAACATTCAGTCATATGAGAACACCTAAATGCAAGAGGCTGGGAAGTGCAATTTAGCTGTGTGCTCAAGAAGTTGAAATGTGACAGTTTTGGTGAGTATTTTATCTCTACATGTTCTCATGTCAATACATATCTTTGAAAATGTAATTATATAGATGATTTTTGCCTACTATAATATTCATATCCCTGGCTTTGATTCCTGACTGTATACCCCAGTATCCATTTCTGTTTTTAGATGGATCTCATTAAATTTCCATTTGTTTTTCTACCCATTTCTTGTCTCTGTTCTCTCTTGTTGCTTCAGCATCTCACCATAATCTTAGTGAGGAGTTTTTCACTCTAAACCTCAGTCTTAAAAAACCTAATTATTTCCCAAAAGTTGATATGTATGTGGAATAATAGGTGGCAAAATGGACATTTGGTAACTGCCAATCATTCACTTTTACTTGTCTGTTAATAGCTCCCAGTTTTGGAGAAGGAGGGGAATTTATCTCCTCCACTGCTTTCAGATCATGAACTTCAATTGGAACTGACTCCACCCTTAATTCCAGGGATAGGAATCAAACCCACGTCCAGTTGATTAAAATATCAAATTTCCTTTCCAAAGTTGTTATTTCAAGGAAAGTAGAGTCTCCTTGAGAGTGGCTAAACCTTAGAAGAAAGCAAAGTCGATACATACCTAATTTCCACATTTGAGAGATTAGATAAATATTTTCCTCAAATCTGTACACAAATTGATTCTTTTTTTCAGTTTTATATGAACTATTACATTCTAATTTGGGTTAGACTTCTTTCTCTTTCACCAAATAGTTCTAACTAATCATAAGCCTGAAAACATGTGTGATTCAGGTTTTTCAGTTCATTGAAATGTCACTCCAGGAGGAAAAAAAAAAGTGATATCCAGGAAGCAACAGAACATATTTAAAATAAGAAAAAGATTCATAACGAATAAATCAGTAACATAGAAAAGTACAGCAAAAGAGGAATAAAATAACGATCAGATTATCAAAATAAGTCCAATGTAGAAAAGATAAAGTTCAAAAGCTGGTTCAGTAATTAATTCCAGGAATATTGAGTGTCATGGTGTAATGGTATCCTTTTTCACATTGCTAGGAAAGCTTCACCAATAAAAACAGGAGCATATCCTAAAGTTTCAAGTTAACATAGCCCATTTTTGACAGGATTAAATTTCATATCTCAAGTTATCAAAAAAAAAAGTTTAACAGAGTGTTTTAGCTCAACCTGAGTAGAGAGTGGGTGTAGACTTGGCAAAAAGGTCAGCTATCAAATACCCAGGGAAAAGGCAGTGATTCTCCAGAGAAAGATTTGGAAAAGCAAAATGAATTCTCCATTGCTATAATCTCAGAGCTTAGATGCATTTCTGTATCATGGGCCTGAGCACAGATTTCTGGATGAATACGTGGTAGCTTACACTTAAAATCTGACCAGTACTACCTCTTAGAGCATTTAAATCTTAATGGCACTGTTAAAATCTTGAGAAATTATTATGACAATTAATGGCTTCTCGGACTTTTGGCTAAGATCAAGTGAGAAATTATTATGACAATTAAATATACCTTTGTGGCAGACCATTCTTGTTTCTTGGAAAATCACACAAATCAGACATTTACTTGTACAACTGTTTTATGGAGATGACTATTAGAAATTGAAGTGTCTCAGAAGTTGCAGAATTCAGGTGCTAAACTGCTTGATGTGCTAGTCTGAGTGTTTGTTGATGTTGGGCAGAGTTGCATATCTGCACACTGTGTTACCTTCAGAGAAGGTCTAATTTCCAAGTATGGATTTAGAGTGATATGCATTCAAAATACCTAGTATCTTGTAAAATTATATGTGCTTCCTTTGAACTACTTTGCCACAGGAGAAATGCCATTTATCAATGTCATCGACAGTATCTATGTTGTAAAATTCGAACACTAATTTCTTTTCTCCTTTAAATTAATCTCAGCAGCATTTGACACTGTGGTCACCCTTTTCTTCCTGAGATACTCTTTTCTTCTAAATTTTGCATCCATGGGAGGGCCCTGGATTGCAAGTTACTGAACTCTAGAAAATCTGGCTTAAAAAATAAAGGGATTTTATCAGGTCATTGACAAAATACAAATATGAAAAAATCAGGAGTAAAATGGGATGCCTTCAAATAGAGTTTGGTCTGGCCTCTAGCTCCATTTATATACAGTCCTTTGAGTTCTGCCCTTCCTCCAAGAGTCAATTTCATCCATGAGTGTGTTCTTTATAATTTCAAGACAGCTTACAGCCAAATCTAGGGCAAATTGCTTTCTCACCTACACCTGGAAGAAAAGATAGCTTTTCTTTATTTGTGGAAAAATAAAACCCTGAGTTTTATATTTATTAAAACAGCCTGGAATAGAATTGTATAGTCAAGATAATGACATGCATTATTTGAATTAAGCCAGTACTACCCAAACCAACTCCTGAGTCAAGGGGGATAATATCATCCTGACAGATTTGCACTAATTGGGACCTTTTTTGGAGATAGGATAGGATCAATCCCATCTAAATTCCACAGCTACCATACCAGGAAGAAGGAATGAATTAGAAGACAGTGAAATAGATGGTCTATTTCAACTTTGATGAAACCACACATCTCTCTCTTAGTGCTCATGACTGGCTCTCCTCCGTTGAAGCTGTACATACTGGGTGTTTCAGAGCTTGATCCTGGGCCCTCTTCTCCTCTCTATACTTTTTCTCTTGGTTGGTATCACCTTTTTGATGACTTTAGATATTATCAATTGGTAAATGACTCTCAAATTTATGACTGTAGCCCTGACCTCACCCTTGAGCGTTAAACTTATTTGTCCAACTTTTTACATAACAACTATACTAGAATTCTAATAAGCATCTCAAATGTAGCATGTCCAAAAGGTATTCATTTCCCCGCATTGTTTTCTCTTTCCCTTGTTTATTAACCCAAGTTAGCCAATAACACTGTCAACTAACAAATGCCAAAAATTCTGAAGATTATCCCTGATTTATTTTTCCCCTTACCTCAGAATTCAATTCATCAGGAAATCCTGTCTGCTTTTTGTTCAAAACATTTTGCAACTCTGATAGATTCTTATCTTTTCTATGGTTACCTTCCTAGTCCAGTCTCTATTGTCTGTCAACTGAACACTGCAGTAACCCAGCTGGTCTCCTGTCTCTATTCTTACTTCCCCTGAGAGCATACCTTCAACAATCACTCATAGGAATCCCCATCTTGGGCTCTGCTTCTCAGAAACTCTACTCAAGATTCCTCCTGTGTTAGTCAGGGTTCTCTAGAGAGATAGAAGTAATAGGATATATGTATATATGAAGGGGAGCTCATTAGACGTGTTGACTCACATGGTCACAAAGTGAAGTCCCACCATAGGCTGTTTGCAAGCTGAGGAGCATGGAAGCCAGTCTGAATCCCAAAAACTCAAAAGTAAGAAAGCCGACAGTGCAGCCTTCAGTCTATTGCTGAAGGCCTGACAGCCTCTGGCAAATCACTGGTGTAAGTCCAGGAATCCAAAAGCTGAAGAACTTGGAGTCTGACATTTGAGAGTAGGAAGCATCCAGCACAGGAGGAAGATGAAGACTGTAAGACAGCAAGTCTGCTCCTTCCAGGTTCTTCTGCCTGCTTTTTCTAGCCATGCTGGCAGCTGAGGGGATGGTGCCTAACCAGGTTAAGGGTGGGTATACCTCTCCCAGCCCACTGACTCAAATGTTTATCTCCTTTGGCAACACCCTCAGAGACATACCCAGGAACAATATTTTTCATCCTTCAATCCAGTCAAGTTGACATTCAATATTAACCATCCAGCCAGGCACAGTGGCTCACACCTGTAATCCCAGCACTTTGGGAGATTGAGGAGGGTGGATCACCTGAGGTTGGGAGTTCGAGACCAGACTGACCAACATGGAGAAATCCTGTCTCTACTAAAAATACAAAATTAGCCAGGCATGGTGGCACATGCCTGTAATCCCAGCTACTTGGGAATCTGAGTCAGGAGAATCAGTTGAACTTGGAAGGTGGAGGTTGGGGTGAGCCCAGATCGTGTTGTTGCACTCCAATCTGGGCAACAAGAGCGAAACTCCATCTCAAAATAAAAAATATATATATATACATACGTATATATGTATATATACGTATGTATATATGTGTATATATGTATATATATATGTGTGTGTGTATATATATATATATATATATATGTATATTAACCAGCCACCTCCTTAGAGAGGCTTTCTTGACAACCCAATCTAACCTCAACCCACCACTATCCTCTCTACCTCATTATCCTCTTTTATTTTTGCCCAAATAGATACAATTTTGGGACTTTTTCTTATCTATTTACTTTTAAAAATCTGCCTCCGAGACATGTAATAAACTTTGCATGTCTTGACATACATACATATGTGACATACATACATATGTCATGACGTACATACATATGTTTGGAACAGTGCCTGTTTATGTGTGGTCACACAGTCAATGTCTATTGAATGGAAGAAATGCAGGCTTTAAATACAGATGAAGAGGGAAAGGCTTTCTCTCCCTGGACTTCAATCCCTTGATCCTGGTCTCTGAGGTAGGTAGATGTTTTTAATATAGCTGCAGGTAAAGAAGAAAATGGTGATCTCTACCTCAGGGACATAGACCGAGAAGAAGGCATGACATTAGCCCTGAGCCTTGCCAGGAAATCAGCCTGGAGTATTCTGTAAGAGATGCCTGAGGAAGGCCCAAATCATGCACCAGCCCAGAGATTTCTGAGTCCAAATCTGAGGGCCAAATTGGCCTGGAGGCATTTAAATAAATGCCAACATTGTGAACCCGGGAAGCGGAGCTTGCAGTGAGCCGAGATCACACCACTGCACTCCAGCCTGGGCGACAGAACAAGACTCTGTTTTAAAAAAAAAGAAAAAAAAAAGCCAGCATTTAAATAAATGTGAAATGTCATACAAACATCTAGATTTTTAGCCTCTCTTGAAAATAAGTGATATCATTCCCACATGGCCACAATCTGCTGGGACTGAGGTGTTGCTACCCCTGTTCTACCGGGTGTGTTTTCAATGTTACCATATCCCCACTAGCCATTCTTCTTTTATTGCATAATATATGTGGTCCCTATATGCCTTCGAGTTTGTAATCCTCACAGTGACAGTTAAAAATCACTGTATTTAGAACTTTTTCTACAATCCCATATTCTTTTGGGGAATAATCTATGTTTAAAGCTTAAACTGTACTGTGAGTAACTAAAGGGAAAATTTGACTGGTAAACAGGAGATTATAGAAGAACCCCACAACTCGGTGTAAGGTGTACCCTGCACAAAGGGACTAGGAGAAGAGATCTGCTGAGAGTGTAAACTCAGCCGGAATTCCACATGCCAAGCAATGTACCCAAGCATGAGACAGCCTCAACCGGAAGAAGGGGTGTCCTTTTCAAAAATCATCTGCCTCTTTGTAATTCATTGGCCAATCGTGGGTCCTATGTAGCAGGTAAGGGCCAATGACCCCTTAGGACAGCATGAGAGTAGCAAAAAGAGTCCTTGCTGAAACTCTTAGTAGTTGTACAAAAAGTGGCCTGTGGCTGGGGATCAGTTCTCAAGCACTTAATGCAGCAAAGGCCCAGGTAGTGGCTCAGATAGACATGAGAGCCCATGGGAAGATCCCCAAAAGGAAAACTGGACATTGAGACAGGAGTAGACTTCAGGTTTAACTGTTAAGTAACCACATTAGAACCTAGAAGCAGAATGACTCACGGGGATTCTGGTTTTGCTTTTCAGGCAACTTTTCAGTCTCATATATTCTGCAGATCTCACATTGAGATATACACAGTTGGTGGTCCTCAAATAAATACATTACCCCGAGTAATAGCTCTGCCTTCTGCATGACTGATGTTGCTGTTACACTGAATAGTTTCCCTGAATTTTCTGAGTGAAGTTAAATGTAGACTATGATACAAACTGCCAAGTGGAAGAAATCGGACTCTTGAGTCATTTGAGATGCCAGTCACACAGCGGAGTACACTTGTTTTATGCCCTTGTCTCCAGTGCTCATTTTATTTATTGCCCTTTGACATAGGACTTCTGCCATCTGATCCTTAGGGAACCGACAACGTGTCTTGTCAGACAGACTTCTTGTCAGAAGAGTAGCAGTGTAGCATCAATATGATGTCTTCCTCACCATCAAGAATTCATGTTCGCTTTTCCATTGCTGACTAGCATTTCACGTTCTGCATTTCAGATGGTATTATGGTAAAATCAGATGTTCACATTCCTGCACATCTTGGAGACAATGCTAGAAAATCAATGCCCATACTAAGCCAAGTATAACAGTATTGGTCAAGAATCTTATTACCCATAGTAGATGAGAGAGAAATGGAGAGATTATAAAGAGTAGCTGTTTGTAGTCACTAATTGAACAAGATCTTAAAAACTAAGACCATGATAGATTCTCCTAAGAACAGGAGGAGGCTGCTATGCATTGAATTATGTCCCTAAAACCTCACATATTGAAGTCCTTACTCCTACTGCCTCAGAATGTTACCTTATCTGGTAATAGGGTCACTGCAGATGTAATTAGTTAAGATGTGGTCATACTGAAGTACAGTAGTAACTAATTCAATATGATTGGTATCTTTATAAAAAGAAGTGCATGTGAAGAGACAGACATACACACAGGCAGAACACCATGTCAAGATTAGAGTTATGCTGCCATAAGCCAAGGGACTAACAGAAGCTAGGAGAGAAGCCTGGAGCAGGTCCTTCCATAGCACCTTCAGCAGGAGCACAACCCTGTTGGCATCTTGATTCCAGACTTCTGGCCTCCAGAGCTTTAAGACAGTAAATTTCTGTTGTTGTAGGACATTTACTCTGTGATATTTTGTTAAGACATCCCTATGAAACTAATATAGAGGTGTTGTGAGTTTGCAGATTTTGGATTGGACACTATTCTCTTTTGTGCAATTGTGTGTTAGTTAGATAGGAGTTACAGTTTTGGGAACCATGGGAAAATATAAGAGACCTAAGAGATGGTTCTTACCTTCAGTGAGTTTGCTGGGGAGCAAAATAATAAGGCAATAATAAATAATATATAATAAATAAAATATTAATAATGAAATAATAATAACTTGCTGTCAGTGAACAGAAAAAAGCATGATAAACAAGCCCTCTAGACCCATTCCCTTCCTTCTTAGTGCTACCTTTCTCACCACCCTACACAGGGTTTCCATGCAGTCATGTGACTGCTCCTGCCCTCCACAAAGGGTGTTCCTAGGACACCCTTTTTCTAAGTAGGTTCCTAAGACCTATTTTTTCTGGAAAGCAGCTCTTTCCAATTACCACTGCTCCTGGGATTCATTTCACTTGGCTCTATCCCAAGAATGAGTACTGTGTTGTATCTGAATTAGCACTAGTCTTGTGTTCTAGTCCGAAATTGGACAAATCATAGAAAATCCCTGAATCTTGATTATTTTTCATTTGGAAAAGGGGGAATAATGACTCTTCTCCATTACATGTCAAATCATTGGAACAAGGATCAAATAAAGGAAAATGTTTGAAGGTATTCTGAAAATCTGCCATATATGATAAAATATTCGTAGTTGCAATTAGCTTAATATGTTCACATGCAATTAAATATTTATCTCTTACTAGAAGTCTCTGGGAGACCTACCACCTTCAACCAGATGGAAGAATTTGAAAATTTTGCATTTGTTTGGTACCTTAAAAAGATTTACAAAGCTTGAAAATCAAATAATCTTATTTAATTTTTACCACAATTCAGTGAGTTATGCATTGTTATGCCTGTTTTGCAGGTGAATGTACTGGATCTTGGAGATATTAGGTAGTTTGTTCATACATGACTAGAGGTTGTGATGTGAAGTCAAGTCCAATGCTTCTCATATTGCATTTGTAACCCCTAGCGAGAGGGTAGTTTGTATTACCCCAGCCTTTCTATGGTTTTTAGAATAAATCCTTAATAAAGGCAAAAGTAATGTTCATTAATACAGATGAAGAATGAGATTTTGACTTTGAAAGCCTTCCAATGACACATCAAGTTTTCATACATGTTTTTAGGCACATTATAAAGAACTATGCTGTCAGAAGAAAAGAAAGAAAGAAAATCTTTTTAAAGGCACAAAAAATGATGGGGATATGGTCAGAAGCTTAAGTTAAATCTACCGTTACCGTTAAGATGAGTCTATTGTTCCCAGGATTGAGAGCACTGATTTGTTTGTTTGTTTGTTTGTTTTGTTTTGTTTATTTTTTGTTTTTGGAAAGAGACTAAACTGGAGATATCTCTAGCATAAATGTGTCTCTAGGTATGAGACAGAAAACAAAAATAATATTGGTACACTTTCTCTTCTCCTTGTGTATAATCTTAATGTTTGAGACTGGATTTCAGAAAAGAAGAAAGAGAAAGAGAGAAGTGTTCTCATAATAAATATTGTGTGTGGTTCTTTTTGTCCAGAGTTATGGAAGTCAGGGACAAGTGGATCACTGTGCCTTTGAATCATTATGCAAGATGCAGAAAGCATGAATTATGTCTTTGTCAGTCTATTTTGAATATCTACATTCTGCTCTGGAGTTTGAGTTGTAAGTGGGTGGATAAGGAAGGAATAAATATGTCAAGTTTTGGCTTGACATCTGGAAACACGCCACCATTCCCAGGATATACCATCTTCCCCCTCCATGTCTTCCTTGGCACTGTTATACAGAAGCCACCTTCAGTCTCTCTCAACTTTCAAGTAATGTTCTAGACATATCTGATCATCTTAATCGCCACCTAAAATCCCTTCAATTATAAGATAAAATTTGAACAATTTAGTCTGGCATCTAAAGCATTGCACAACCAGCTTAATAGTCCTATCCAGCCTTGTTTCTGCTCCTAAACATACTTGATCTTCCAATCACACTATCTTTTCACTTATCTCCAAACAGTATTGTTGACACGCCTCCACAATTTGTTAATGATGTAGTCTCTACCTCTATGCCTTTCCTCCACCTATAAAATGGACAAACACCTATTTCACTTTCAAACTCCAGTTCAATGTCTTCTCTTTTTCCCTTTTCAGACCTTTCTTCTTTCAGAAAGGTTAATTTAATGAGGAGGATAATATCATTCTCCCTATCTCTATAATTTGCTGGCCAAATCAAATATAACCACGTTTTCTTTCATCCATAAAGTTTTTATTGAGCTCCTAATCTATGTTATGCCCTGTATGCAGCATTTAGAACAAAAGATCTGCCATATGAGTTTTACGTGTTAGTAGGAGAAATACTCTAACTTCCTAAAAAAAACCAAATACCTCATTGCAAATTATGATAAACACTGTGTTAAAATGCTCTGAAAACTGTAAAGTGGTATAATCATGTAAGAAATTATTTACCTGTTGATATGTGGAATTTGCTGCCCAATTAGGAGATGTATAAAAAAGTCTCTTACATTTGTGTGGATGACATTCTCTTCCTACCTCTGTTTACATTCTTCTCCACTAAACCATGAGCTTTTCAAGAGCAAAAACCATGTTTCATTCATTTTTGTATCCCCATAGTGCAGTAACAGGCCAGCACATAGCTCAATAGATGTTGAATGAAGTAATGAATAGGCAGAGTGTAGCTCTTAAAATAATGTTTTAGTATTGTACGTTTAAGTTCAGTTGTTTAGCATTTCTGTCTATTAAATAAATGCCACTTGCTCTATATGTATACTCACTATCATCTGGGTAGTGCTAACACTAAAATACCGAATACATATCTAACTCTTTTCACCTAAGGGTGTTTTTCACATGCCATTTCTTGTTTCTGAAACTTTCTACCTGTCATGCTATGCCAGGCTAACTCATATTTATCTCTGAGGTCTCATGGTATATGTCACATCCATGAGCAAATTTTTCCCAACTTATAGACTGGGTCACGTGCCCTGTTTAACCTTCTTAAAACAGCTAACTTCTCTTTTATAGCATCTACCAGAATTATAATAGATTTTTCTGGTTATTTCTTTATTATCTGTAACTCACTCTGCATTGAGAGTTCTGAGGAGGCAGGGTCCACTTAGTCTTTTCCCTCCACAATATTCCTGGTACCTGTCACATAATACATTCTCAACAAATATTTGTTGTTTGGCAAATTGATGGACTTACTGAATAAAAAAGTGGTTTTCAGTTATGGCAGAAACACTGTTGTGAATCCCACAGTGTAGTTTTGAGTTACCTTCTGTCACTAACTAGCTGGGTGATATGAACAGTCACTTCACCTTTCTGACTTCAGCCTTTCCATTTATAAAGTAGGCCAGGTGCAGTGGCTCACACCTGTAATCCCAGCACTTTGGGAGGCCAAGGTGGGCAGATCATGAGGTCAGGAGTTTGAGACCAGCCTGGCCAACATGGTGAAACCCCAGTCTCCACTAAAAATACAAAATTTACCTGGGCGTGATGGCACACGCCAGTAGTCCCAGCTACTCAGGAGGCTGAGGCGGGAGAATCACTTGAATCAGGGAGGCGGAGGTTGCAGTGTGCCAAGACCACGCCATTGCACTCCAGCCTGGGTGACTCCATTTCAAAAAGAAAAAAAGGTAAAGAATTTTCATATTATTTTCATTCTTTCCAGCATGCTAGTGTACTATAATATATTCCATTAAACTAGTAAAAGTTGAGTGTGACCGGTTATTAGAACTCAGACTCATGCTTTTTTATACAAGTATTCCAACTCACAGGAAAAGATTTAGGTAGTAAAGAGTTTACTGAAATTCTAAAATTCAAAATTCTATAAAAATATACAAGATATTCCTAGACAAGTCAGGGAGTAGGGAGTATCACACAAAGAAGCCTATCAGATTGAAAGAAGCCCCTCTCTCCCATAATGTCTATCCTATTAGTTATCAAAATGAGTGGCTAATAAAGTCAGTAGAAATATAGGCAGAAAGTAAACATGTAGTCTCATATTTGATTGAATTCTGAGAACAATTTACTATATTTCTTCAAGTTGACCTGAGGAACTCAGTAATTTGTCAGAGAGATTAAAGCCAGAAAATTTTGGAACTGAGATTTTATGAACCATTGAAGCAGACCAATTCCTTATTTTCCAGATGGGGAAGCTGAGGCTCAGAGATCTGGTATGACATGCCTTGTATTTATCAAAGGGAAGTGGCAGTTTCAAGGCTCAAACCCAAGCAGTTCTGTTTCTTCTGCTATCCCCATTGCAACTGAAACTGAGACAATTAATGTGCCTTTAGCCTAATGGTGACATACTAATTACCACCTTCCATTTATGGAGACAGACAGCCCGCCCCGACAATGCCCCCCTTTTTTAAAATCCTCAAGAAGCAGTCCAATAGACTCTGATGAGATCTGTGGGAAAGATGGCTTTTATCTGTGACATTTATTCTTATGCACACTTTTGTTGGCTTTGTGTAAAAGAACTTCATTTGGATTCATAAACCTGTTCAAAAATGTGTATAACTCCTTTTTTTACCTTTTTTTTATAAAATGAAAACATTCTGCCAATGCTTTAAAATTTATGGCTCCAGAAAACTGTCAAATATTCTTGAAGATCATGGCAATGTCTTAATTGGCAGCACAGAGATTAAAAATAAAAGACTGGAGAGCAATAAGACTATATCTGGTTTGCTGGGTTTTGTATTTTGAAACACAGAAAAGTAGCATAAAATATAATAAAAATAGATATGTGGATTCCCAGAATAAAGAAATATTGATATTTTATTCTTTGCTTCAGATATTCTTTCAAATTGAAAAAAGGCCAAATTTGAACTTTCTTTCATGCTTTCTGGCTTCAGCAAAAAAAAAAAAAAAAAAAAAAAAAAAAAAAAAAAATCAGTGTTGTGGTTTATAGTGCCTATTATTCTGTATTTGTTTCATGTCATACAAAATTTATAAAATATAAATAGAAAAGTAATTTAGGTAACCAATCTGAGTTACTTAGTAGTGTTAAAAATAAAAATACCTCAAGAGAGTTTCCACAATGGTCCATTGTGATGGATCTGACATTGTAATCATACTTGAAGAGTTCATACCTTATATTTACTTAGCATCATAAGGAAAGGGTGCAGAGAAATGACATTTGTTAAACACTTACATGTTTACATACATTAAGCATTTATTATACTGTTAACACACAGGGTGCTGTGTTAAGCATTTCATACTATTTGATTTAGTCAAAAACTAACCGCTAATTGGGTATTTAAGTACCATATTATGGATGAAAAAGCAAGGCTCGGATAAATTAAGGAACTTCTTTTTTTTTTGAGACGGAGTCTCACTCTGTCGCCGAGGCTGGAGTGCAGTGGCGCGATCTCGGTTCACTGCAAGCTCCGCCTCCCAGGTTCATGCCATTCTCCTGCCTCAGCCTCCCGAGTAGCTGGGACTACAGGCGCCTGCCACCGCGCCCGGCTAACGGGGTTTCACCGTGTTAGCCAGGATGGTCTCGATCTCCTGCCCTCGTGATCCACCCGCCTCAGCCTCCCAAAGTGCAGGGATTACAGGCATGAGCCACCGCGCCCGGCCAAATTAAGGAACTTCTAAAAGTCACACAACTAATCAGATGCAATGGACTGTAGTGATAAAGAGTTTAGGATATGAAGCCAGATGGCTTGCGTTCACATTCAAACTTTACATTTTAGCTCTGTGACCTTGGACAAGTACCTTAACTTCTCTGTGCCTGAGTTCCTTTATTTATAAAATGAAGTTTACAATAGTACCTACCGCAAAGGGTTTTTGTAAAGATTAAGCAAGTATATATATATATGTTTTTGTATATATATACAAAAAAAGCAAGTATATATATATATATACACACACACATATACACACACACATATATACATATACATATATGTGTGTGTATATGTGTGTGTGTGTAACTGAGAACTGTGGCTAGCATTTCAAAAGCCCTATAAAATTATTTCTATTATTATTATAATCATTCTTGAATACCTCATTCACATGGTCTTTTTAAAATTAAATCAAAGGTAAATACCACCTAAACAAGGAAATAGTAAAAGACAGAAGCCAAACGTAAATGAGGAAGGAAGATAACAAATAACAACCGAGTCAAAAAGTGTATCTTGGAGCTCCCTAGAAGAAACAAAGAAGGAAACATGACCAGCTTCATGTCTTTCATGTCTAATTGTTGACAGCACAAGAGTGCAACACAAAAAGCATTCCTCAAACTATTAGAAAGGCAAGGATCTTTATCTAATGCACATTGGGCAAAGTGATAAAACACGTCCTCAAATGTAGTTTAACAAGACTGAAGAGATTTCTTCATTTTGCTTGCTCTTGGTGAAAGCTAAGGGTTTCATTCAATCAATGATGCTGAATATGGGCAGGGGTCAGGATGAAACATCCAGATAATGCAATTTTTAGATGCCTGGCTGCATTGAGGGAAAACCTTGGCGAAGCTTGAACACTTGAAGGGACTGAACAGTGTTAGACAAACCTTTACAAATAAGGTGTTTTTGACAGTAGCTGAATGAAAACTCAGGTCTGAGTTCTTGAATGAAGATAGAAAGAAAAAAAATTAAAGTCCCTGCTAATTATATCACTACCAAAAGAATTAAATCTTAGTAGTCTCTATTTGTGGTTAAAACTGAGAGTAGATGAAGGAAGAAATGGAAAGGGAAAATTTACAGCTCATGAGAAGCCCAGAAAAGGAACACAACAAAAAGAAATTTGAAGAACTGGAAAACACACTTAAAAGTTTAGACTATCTCTTCTTCTACAGAGATTCAGGTATTGGAGACACTAGATGCTGATATCTCCCATGACCTAGACTTCCTGCAGCATGAGGCTTTCTGAGGCTGAGAGAAGCTTCCTTACCTGAAACTATGATCAATCAATCAATCAATTTGATATGGGGAGCAACTTGAAGGCAATTCATCTTCAGGAGTATGGAAATTTAAGAAAATTCCTTTTTCAGAGTTGTTACTTAGGGCCCTGTGTCCAGAAGCTTCTCTCAGTCACATTTGTGTGGTCTTGCTGGACAACTAGGGGCCACGTAAATAAATGCCTCAGAGACTGGGTCATCTTCTCACCCGTGAATCCTCAGTGCCTCACATAGCATGAGTGATTAAAAAACATTTATTGAGTTGAACAAATCAATTAGTAAGTGAACCCCAGAAAATACAATTTGCCAGTAGTATTTCCTGTAGATAAATACAGGAATAATAAACCACTGATGTTAACTTGATTATCCATCATGGTTATAGAGGTTGAAGATGTGTATATGTCACTTTGCATTTCCCAAAAGGGTCCATACATTATAAAGGTAAAAGGGTGCAAAGATGATAACACAAAGATATTCATAACACCACTGATTATCGCAGCCAATATTGGAAATAACTAAAATGTTCATAAATAAGGTATGGGATAGATAGATGAAATATAGTTCTTATTAAATAATTGAATATTAGATTATAGAACTTTATTATTCAAATAAGAAAATGAACAGGCTCTACTGTTAAATGAACATTAAGTAGCGATAGTAAATCAAGTATAATTTTGAACTTGCAAACTAAATAATATGTAATACTATTTAATTAATAGAATGTAAGTTTTATGTGTGTTTTTCACAGAAAGGATTCTCCAAATGTTAGCAGTGCTTATCCCTGGGTAGAATAATTATTGATTACTTTATTTTCATTGATTTTAATGCTGTCCTACACCTAATGAAGCTCCCCTACTCTCCAAATACTACATTTATAATCAGAAAAGTAATAAAATGACTTAAAAGTATAAAGAAAATGCTCTCTTGCTGTGGCCAGATAGTCGATATTCTAGTTCTATCTTTGGCTGGGGAATCTTTAGGAAGTTTACTACACTCTTTTAGACCTGCCCTCCTTACCTGGAAAATAGAAATACCAATAATGATACTTGGCCTTTTAATTATAAAAGGCAGATTGAAGACAAAATGTGGCAATTCATAGGAAAGCATTTTGCAAACTGCAAAAAAAAAAGACACATATGATAATGGGAGGAAATTGAGGAAAAAAAAGGCAGAGGAAGAGGAGAAGGGGACAATGAATTTTTAGGGTTGAGAGATGAGAAAATGAATGTGGCTGGTGGTAATATTTGGAGACATCATTAGAACAATTTTTTTTGGAGATGGGTGTCATTCTGTTGCCCAGGCTGGAGTGCAGTGACCATTCACAGACACAAACATAGTGCGTTACAGCCTCCACTTCCTGGGCTCCAGTGATCTTTCTATCTCAGCCTCAGGAGTAGCTGGGACTACAGGCATGCTCCATTTCTCCCAGGTAAGAACAATTTTCTTATGAGAAATGTAAACTTTTTGTTATGGAATTGGAGAAATTATATAGTGTTAAATTAAATTCAAGTCATTTTTATTCCTATTACCAAGTTCTGCAGAGAATGGCCTGTGAGCCTCCTTAAGAACTAGGCTAGGTCTCTGGCCATTGTTTCTTTATGCAGAAGATTGGAAGATGTGAGTGGTGGACATGGGAGTAGTGGTAGAAGCAATAAATGGTCATTTAATTAACTCAAATGGAAACCTTCTTTAAAGAGAAAATAAAAATAAATGCACAGCTAATCATCAAAATTTCTTTCCAATTCCATAACAATCTCTGTGTCCCTTGATCAAGTCTGTTCCTTTTATTGGACTTCAGTGTTCTCATTCATTCAACAACAGATATCAACTAAATCATCTCCTAAATTCTCTGGGCAGTAAAGTTCTATGAGTCTTAGATTTTATAGATTCTATACATAGATTCTATACATATTTACCCCTATTGTCTTTTACATATCTATAAGATAGGGAATCTGAGCTAAATTATTTCCATTCCAGTGACAAAGACATTCTTTTGGCTGCCTTGATAAAGCTTGCTTACTGCTAATTGGTTTGGCTGAAACATTATGATATAATGTCATTATACCATTTTAGCTTGATAAAGCTATCCAAACCTTCTGAGTTTCTGTTTCTTCATTTACAAGCTGGGAATAAAAAAGAGCACCTACTTTGGATGGCCACTGTGTAGTTACATGAGATCCTATATCAAAAAATGACTAGGACAGTTACCTAGCACAGGGTATGTGTGCAATTAAAATTAGGTGGTAATATTGATGTGACCTGTTTTTAGTTTTTTCCTAAATTCTTCTTTAAACTTAGAAGCAGTTGTGAGAAAACTCATTGAAATCTGGAGTTTGACTCAGAGACCTTTTTATTGATTTAAAACTCTATGGAGCCACATTCCACACAATCTAAAGAATGCCGTGTTCTTTCATTAAATCCCCAATGGCTCAAAAGGTTGTTGTTGTTCTTGAAGCCTAGATTTGGCTTCATTGGGGCCTCCACCGGCTAAATTCACATTAAAGCTAAATACTAAATAAATCCAAATTAATGTATGATTAATGCACTGATTTTTAAAAAAGGATAAATAGAGCATTTTATTAACACTTTTTTGCTGCAACAAAATGACAGTCCACATATTTTCATTCAACACAACAAAAGCTGTGATCACATTACATCACTTTGAGGCACAAAGCAAAGGGTATTTTTTTTTTCTTAAGGTAAAGAATGATTTGCATTTTTTAAACAAACTTTATGTTTTATATTTGCAGTAGCAGGGCCTCCAGTCACTAGCACAGTACATTGAACAGATCAAATATCCAGAATAGACAAAATACACCAATAATATTTTCAGTTGAATTGGGAAATGTATTATCATAATTTTAGGACATTATAAAGGGGTCTGATGTTAGCTTTTTTAAAAGAAAAATAAAATCATTCCAACCACCCAAACAGCTACTACAAGCAAAATGAAGGTAATATACAGACAGGAAATTTTATGCATTGCACTTATTGCTTGGTACACAAATGTTGCAATTCTTGTTGAGTTATATTAAGAAATGACAAGCAAAATGCCTCTTCCCCACCTAAAATTCTATGACTCTATGAAAGTAGAAATTGCAATTCCCTAACCCAACATTAGGTGTATGCTATTTTTGGTTTCGTGTGAAGATTGTTTATTATGTTTCTGTGTATGGACATGTATAAGATATACAGATATATATATAGAGAGACCATTTTAATATAATGTATTGTCCTATATATTTAAGACAAATATTTCTTAATAGGACTTTAAATAATAAAATTACCTACTTACAATATCTCTATGAAGTTAATCTTTTCATATTATATATAGCTCTGTGGCACAAGTTTCATATAGTATTTAATTATGAAGGAAGAAGGATATCTAAACCATTTTCTATTTCTTTGTTCTTAATATTGCATTTTAAGGGCTATATCTCCATAATAAATTTCTTATTAGATTCTTTGTGGTGTATATATGTCTTTTTTTTCTAATGCAAGTTACAACCAGTACAAAGTTGTAATAAAAAATACATTGAAGTTTATTTCTTTTTATATTTTTTGCAAAAAAGTTATGTGATATGCTACATGAAAAGTTTGATTTTATTGAAATGTGAACTGTTTCATACTGTTAGGTAAATGGATGGAAGAACATGAAGCATACCCCTCAACTTACATGTTCTCTTTCACAGAAATAAGTGTTTGTGCCCAAGCATTTCATAGAAAACACTGCAAGATATTCCTTTTGAGGACTAACAAAATATCTCACATTATGCAATTCTAATAGTTATTCAGGACAACTTTGTAGCTGATAGTTCACAATGTACTTCTTTAATTGAGAGATATCCCAACTCCATGATTTTCACTTAATAAATGTTGCCTCTACTTGACGCAGCCAACTTCTGTGTGCTATCTTGCAATACAGTGTAACAAATATATAAGTGCGTTTTGCATGATCAAGTAGCTTTGGCTTCTTAACTTTTGTAGGATGAGATGTTGTGCTTTAGTAAATAGTGATGAGTTTTAGCTCATATGAATCCAATGGGTAACTACTTGTTTCTACAATTTTGACCAGTCAACCTTTAAGTCACAAATGCAAGAATGGATGACTTGAATGGAAATGATGGAACTTCACAATTTTACAGATTGCACTTGATGGTAATCTCATGGGTTTGTTTTGTTTTCATTTTTACAGCAAGACTTGCCTGGTTGATATGCTTGCAAGTTTACATCATGTGTTTTTAATTTTTTTGTGCAATCACAATGAATTTAATCACAAACACTAAAAATAAATCCAGTAATTAGTTTTGTTATGAATAATCAACTCGGTCCTTATAGCTATGTGAGTCTTGTACTTCTCCTTGTACAAATTCCTCTTTCTTTTCCCAACCACTAGGCCAACCTCCATTGGCCTGTGTTGTGGCACCATAAGACTTGGTGGTACCATAATTTATATAATTTTGAGTAATGTCCCCTGTTTCTTCATCGAGTTCATCTTCATGAATAAATCCACATTTTTCTTCACTTGTTTCCTCCGGGTCTGCCCAGGGTTGTTTCTCTCCTGAGGCAAATATTGCATAAAATATAACTCCACCATAGTGGACTAGGGCAGCGATCAGGAAGACATACTGCCACTCTTCACGTGACTGCAGTGACAAAAAGCAGCACTGTGAGAACTGACTCCCCATGATTTAAACGCCTAACATCTTCTCTGAATGCACCACCACTGAGTTTTCATAAAACACTATATTTGGGAAAAATCCATGTCCTGATTATGTAAAGCAAACACTCTATATAACACTTCTGTAATACTATTACTTTTATTATTTAATGTTTTAAATCTAAAAGTTTAGAAATAAAATTCCAAATATATCTATGGCCTGCTGATTTTTAAAATATTCATAATATCTTTTTTTCCATTGATTTACTTATCTTTTTATTCCATTTCCTTTGTTTCTTTACTTGTAGCAAACCAGAATTTTAAAGCTCTGCATACACATATAAGTACAAATAGCTGATGATAATATTGTTCCTTGGACAACTGCAGAGGAGTCTGAATTGAGGTTTACAAACAAAGCTCAGAAGACATCTGCTTGAGTATTTTAATAAGCTAGAGACAAAAGGGGTTTTTATCACATCAGGGGTATTAGAATTATTAAAAAGGGTTGAGAAACATATTGCTTATTGGTTAGGGAAATGGACTTTCTTGGAATTCTTAAAAAGATGCTGTATTCTGAGCCTCATTTATATTTCCCACTCAGAGATGTGGTGACTGGACAAGAAAGAAAATGCTAAGGATAATATTTTAACTCTTTTCCAAAAAGGTTATCATTTTGAGAAACTGTCTTCTATGACTAAACATCTGTTTTGACCATCTTACCTTATTCTTTGTCATTGCACCAACAATGATAGGACAAACCATTCCTGACAATGTGCCAACACCATTCGAAATGCCCATTAAGATACTGGCATATCTTGGAGCAATATCCAAGTGGTTAACATTGAAACCTGAAATACACACATAAGTTTTGACTCAGGGCATCCTAAACTTTTTAGAAGTAAATACCTATAGAACCACACATCACAACTCCTTAAAATATACTGGGTACAGAATACGTGCTTAATTACTTTGTGATAATTTCTCTCGGGGATATAATGAGAATAGAATGAGGTATGAATTCTTATCTAATACTTAATATGTGATGCTCACTCCACAGAGAGGAGGTAATCTTTTCTTAACAACAACAAAAAAAGGCAGTCCAGGAGGAAATTGAGTATTAACAAATCTAAATGTTTTCTTAATATTTTATTTTTTTCATTTTCTAGTGGAAATATTTGACTATTATTCAACATATAAAAGATACATGTGAAGATATCTATAAAAAGATATATGTATGTGTCTTTTATCAGCAGTCAAAATCAGAATGTCCCAAGTAAAAAATTATATCTTACCAGATATAGCAAATCCACTGAATCCCACTGCAAGTACCAAGAATGAGATTGCTACCCCTCTAGTATGAGAATAGCCAACGACCAGGAGCAGTGTGGCTTCCATGCCAAAACCTTCAGAAGCAAACACATAGAAATTCTTCAGAAATTTTTGAAATTTTACCAATGAGCCAAAACTGCTAAAAGTGTTCCAACTTATTGACCTAGAAATTCCACTTCAGAGAGTCTATCTTCAAAACTAATAATAGTAATAATAATAATAATAATAATAATTTATCCTAGATTCATGAAGCTTTCCTTGTGTTTAATAAAAAACATCCAGGCCAGCTGCGGTGGCTCATGCCTGTAATCGCAGAACTTTGAGAGGCCAAGGTGGGCGGATCACCCTAGCTCAGGAGTTCAAGGCCAGTCTGACCAACATGTAGAAACCCAGTCTCTACCAAAAATACAAAATTAGCTGGGCGTGGTGGCACATGCCTGTAAACCCAACTACTTGGGAGGCTGAGGCAAGAGAATCGCTTGAACCCGGGAGGTGGGGGTTGTGGTGAGCCGAGATCATGCCATCGCACTCCAGCTTGGGCAACAACAGTGAAACTCCATCTCAAAAACACAAAAACAAACAAAGAAAAACATCCAAAACAACCTAAAGTTTCAATGATTGGAAGAGGTGAGTTAGTTACAATAAATACAAATGGCATTATTATTATTTTTTTTATTTTTATTTTTTGAGACGGAGTTTCACTCTTGTCACCCAGGCTGGAGTGCAATGGTGTGATCTCGGCTCACTGCAACCTCTGCCTCCAAGGTTCAAGCAATTCTCCTGCCTCAGCCTCCCAAGTAGCTGGACTTACAGGCACTCACCACCATGCCCAGCTAATTTTTTGTGTTTTTAGTCGAGATGGGGTTTCACTATATTGGCCAGGCTGGTCTTGAACTCCTGACCTCGTGATCCACCCACCTTGGCTTCCCAAAGTGCTGGGATTACAGGCATGAGCCATGAGCCACCGTGCCTGGCCACAAATGGCATTATTAAGCAGTTATTTAAAACTAGGAGTTATGAAAAGTTTGATGTAATATGAGGAAGTTATTTTAAGTGAATAATGAAGGCACAAATGTAACTGCATCTAAGTAATTTGATATGTGTAGAAAAAGTTATTCTCTCATGTAGGTTAAACTGATTGAACTAAAAACATGTCCTTAGTGCCACTTATGTACTTACCACCACAATTCATGATCTTTCTCACTGTCGTAGTTGAAAGAATCTGCTTGCTTCTTAGAAAATCTGCAATTTGTCCCCCAATAGGCACAATAATTGTCATTACTAAGTGTGGCACAGCAGATAGCATACCAACCTGATGAAAAACGAGAAGGGAGAGAAATAGACATAACCATAAATAATATGGGCAATTTAATGGCCTTTGTTTCTGAATCTGTCATCACATCTTTATGGACAAAGGAAGGAAAAATACTCTTTCCAAATGATCACTTACTCATTCCTAGAAAAAGTAATGCCTTCCACAGAATAAATTAGAAAAGCTAAATTTACTTGGATTCCTTTAGAAGGTAATTTTTTTTTGCCACGTAATGCATCAGTAAATTTTGAGTATGAATCAACTCTTCTGATATTGTTAAATGTGTTTGCATGAATACATCCTTAGTGAAAGAGAGGAAAAGTGGTGAGAGAGAGAGAGAGGAAAAATTCATTTGTCACATCCTGAAGAAGCTGTATTTTAAATTCATGTTTAATTCATATGGGAAAAATGCATATTTGCACCTTAAATATATATATATATATCATGAGTTTTATAGCACAGACATAATTTCTATAGAGTAAGATCCCAGGTAATGCAGATAATTTCTTCAATTTTAAGTATTTTCTGTGTCAAATATCAATACTTGATCACATTTTTGTATGGTGGCATATAGTTTCTGAATTAATTTCATGCTAAATAGCCTAATTTAAAACTTTACGCACCAAGATCAGTTAAACACATATTTTTACCATTACTTACACACAAAGCACTGTGTTCTAAGCATTATGGGGACAATAAGTATACATAAAATGCATTTGAATTATGTATTACCACATACGTGGACTTAATAAACTTTGAATGTAAACACATAAGGAAGTTTTTTTACCAAGTATACTTTGAAGAACAATTGTTGGCAGATGGCATTCATAATTTGTGTTTAAGTATGTCTTTCCAATTAGATTATCGAAGGTTTGAGACAAAGATTCCAATTTATTTTACACTGGTGTATAGTAAGGTATCACAATCATGGATTTGAGTTGTAATAATTAATTGAGACAGTAAATGATTCCACAGTAGGTTAACTGTTCAGGCTATATAATGATCTCTTCCATCGCAGATGGATGATTTTAATAGTGTTCTTATTAAATAAAAAAATTTAGAGTCAGGAAACTTAAGTGATTGTGAGAGCCAAGTTTTGAATCAGTTCTACGTGAGTCGAAAGACTGGGCCTTTATGCTTAGCACCACTGCCATGAGAAGGAAAAATCAAATAAAATCAGACAATATATATTAATGTGCTTAGTCTAGTACAAAACTTGGTATGTAGCAGGGGCTCAACAGGTACCTAAATAAAGATGTCAGGTAAACTGACATTAGAAAAAAAAATCATTGTTGCTTTTGAGACTAGCATCCTGAGAAAAGTACAGGGCTTTTTATTCTTAATATGGAGTAAATATATTTCAAGCAGTCAATGTGTGGAAAGAAACCTTTGAGCAACAACAAAAACATTCTGAAAGACACTATGTTAGGATTTGTATAGAATTACATGGCATATTTTTGGCATTTATAAAGGCAGGCTAAAAGTTTGGGAGTAACCACATTGCCTAAGTCCACATAAACGACTTGCATTTTGACCCAGTATTTAATACATCTGAAAAGTTTTTTAATTGAAAATCCTCTGTTATTTACTATCTATTTGAACAATCATTTTGACTACTTTGGATAAGAAAGGAACAAAGCTATGGTTATTTTTTCACACTTTCAGCAAAGGGTGTGCAAAGCACTATGGAAAATGCAAGGTGCTAAAAATCTACCGGGTTAATGAGACAAGTTTTAGACTATTTTAGCATATTGATTTAACATTTAAGGGTATTGACTCTCCTATTTTCTTAAACAATATGTGGATACACTCTGTATTTGACCTCAAAAGAGCCAAAGAGGTTTCAAAAGTTTTTGAGCTATTCAGTGGTCTTCTTGGCTTTTGGGGACTTATCATGAGTAATCACTTGACACAAGAGACACAAGATCAAAATGATCAAAACCTTCCTAAAGATCATTCATGTCAATCACATACAGGTTTGCTTATTATTTTAAGGTTTTGCAAGGCGAGGATAAATGTTTTTGAGCTTATAATTGATTTATTCTTCATAGAAACTCCAGGTAATTAGATTTTTGCCTCATCCTTCTTTTAGATTTTCTGGGTCATAGTCTAGATCGTATGTCTTCCTATCTGATCCATGTCTTGTTCAGAAATAGCAGCAAAGCACAACCAGCCAACACTGTTCTTCTCCTCCCCTAAATAGGAAGCTCAAAAGGAATGGATGTCTATTCTCATTTGGCTTGCCCTTATAATCTGACCTTTGAAAGTGCTGGTTAATCCTAGCACTGACCTGCTGATATGCCATTTTCAAGGGCCTGAATATGTTACATACAACCATAGGCTGATATAATATATTAAATTATATATATATGTGTGTATGTGTGTATATATATATATACTTGTTATAAAAAATGAAAAAAAATATTTACCTGATATATATTGTATTAGCCTATGCCAATATATAATGATATATATATGTATATCTCAGTTAACTAATACAATTAACATAGAGTTAACTGATATAAAATCTATGTTACAATTTTATTTATATATACGGTGCTGTCTGAACTAAGTCAGTATAATTAGAATGAAGATTAAGCCATTGCACTCATGTTTTTTTCTGTAGGATACCCAATTTAACTAAAGTTGCAGAGAATGACCTTCCATGTAAATATTTTACTTACTTCACCTAAATTTGGCTGCACTTCTTAAATAATATCATTATCATTAATGGTATTAAGTTAATACCATTATTTAGACATAAGAAAATTGAAGCCGATAATTATTCAAAACGCTGCCCAAGATTATATACCAATACTTTGTTGTAGAACTTAGATTTGAAGCCATGTCAGTCTAGACCCAAAGCAAATTCTCTATGTTCTCCATCATCTCCTATACAATTTTTTCAGCTGTCAGAATTTTTTAAACTAATCTAATTAGTATCTGAAGACCAATCTGTGTGTGTGAATTTATCCACAATTTTATTTAAAAATATAACTAATGAATGAAATAAATCAACCCATCTGCTGGTTGATTTATAATTACTTTTTGCAAAATACCATTGCTTTTACTCAAGCATTCTCAATTAATTGGAGCTACAGGACCAAAATGACCACACAGTTTCATTAACATCAGTTGGCTTCCTCACTCTCCCCCCGAGAACTGGCTTTATTAATAGCCTGTCAGTATCATATTTGTCCTAGATTATGAAAATGGACTCACACCTCCAGCAGCCTTTGTTGAGAAGTATAACACCTCTCAGAGTTCCCAAAGGCTACCCTGGAATGTTTGATCAGCTCTAGAGAGAAGAGCTCTGTCTAAAGCAGCCATTCTTCTCGGGGATGGAGGAAACAGTTTCCTTAGAAACAGGAATTACAAAAGAGCGCTTAGAATAGCTACTCCTAAACTGAGGTTTTCTTCAGTCCCAGGTCTCAGATAGTCTTTCAAGTAGAGATAGAATATGAATAGCGAGCCCAGCTGGACTTATGTAATGACATGAAGATAGATAGCAAGACCATTGCCAGCACAGACAATGTATTCAGGACTTAGCAAAGGGCTTGGCACAGAGATGGCATTGAGCAGACACTCACTAAATACTTGAATGGATATATGATTTACCTGAATTTGAATGGCATAGTAAAGATAATTAAACAGAAATCAAAGAATCTTTGTCTAAACTTGATTTTGTCATGCATTACTAGCGTGGCTTTAAGCAATTTAAATGCTTTCCCTAGTTTCTGTTTCCCCATGATTTCAATAGAAATGATGATTGTTGTTCAACAGGTCAAACAACAAAGGTTGTTCATGAATATGAGAGTAGTTTCTAAATTTCGAGTTCCTATATAAATATAGAGTAGTATTTTTGTGTTCATTCTATCCTTATAGAAAATCTCAAAATGATTATATTCCCATAGCTCTGAACAAATGTCTGTGGAAGTTAGCATGCTGTATTCTAATTGGTAACTTACTTTCACGTTTACACCACCAAGCTGTGAGCATTTTGAGGACAGAAACCATGTTTTTATTTCTGCATCTCACATAAAGTTCTGCACATTGTGTTCAACAAATACTTGTTAAATTAATAGATAGGATGGACAAAATATAAGAGTGTTTTCAGATTTTCTTTTTACAATCCTCATATCTTGTAGCTGGACAAGAGTTCGAAGAGCATTGAAGAATAATTAGATTGGAAATTTGTAAGTACAATTCTATTTGAATGGAATACTTTTTTTGTTTGTTACATTGTCTGTGAGCTGAGACTTAAAGGGAGTTATGTTTATTCACAGGGAAAAGATTACACCGCTGCTTGCTCCAACTGGGCTCTAAGTTCCATGAAGGCAGAAACTAGGTTTGTTTTGCCTGTATTCTCAGTACCAGAGAGCAATTCTAGCAGACAATAGAATACAGTAGACAATGAAACATTTTACTTTGCTTCTATTTCCTAGCAGTTATTTGTTTAATGAATAAATGAATAATCTCTGAAAATTAGAAGATAAAAATTTTTGCAAATGAATTTAGTATTCACTTAAATACACAGGTAATCCACAATTTATATAAGAATACATTTTACATACCTTGCTAATTTCAAATCCAAAGACTTCCTCAAAATATGCTGGCTGACTAATAAGCAATAAATAAAAAGTCCAGCTTCTGCAGAAGTTTGCAACAATTATTGCATAGACTGGCATGGATGTAAAAAACTTCCTCCATGGAGTCTTGAATTTCTGAAATTCCAAAAAGAGAGACATTATGACCATTTTAAATATTTTCAAACTTAAGTGGGAATAATAGGTGCTTTGCATTTTCAGGATGTATATGACAGGTCATAAGTAGGAAGTAGGAGGATGTAGTGAAGCATTAATTATAACCACCCAGTTAACCTTAGCTACATAAATAATCATTGGAAGAGAAAAAAAATAAGATCTCAATCACTGCAACTTATTAGATTGTTCCAGCTTTAGGAATATGCAGGATTACATAATTATAGAAAATTGATTCCAAAAGCATAGGTCCTAGTTTCTAAGGTTTTTTTTCCATTTGTTTTATTTTTTTATTGGTGATAGACCATATCTCAGCAAAAACTCACTGCCACATCAATGAGCTTGTGATATCCAAAACATTTCATTTAAAACATTGAAAATCCAATGTATTCATGAAAAGAAAGATACAAAAATTTAAGAGTACAGTATTCTAGACCCTACCTGAAGTCAATTATTCTACTACCAATCAATCTAAGTCAATTATTCTACTATCAATCAATCATAAATTCTCTTGATAGCTAGTAGCTATAACTATAAATTCTGTGACACTGGAGTTCAAGGTTCTATAAAACTCAGAACAGCTGGGTGAAAGCATTTGTCTACCCCCAGCGTTCCTTTGGCACATAATTAGTTACTTAAAATATTCAAAGCATTCAACATTAACAACCTAAATATGATCAGCTTTGCATATGACCCCTTTAAAAAATTAAACCTAATTGTACTTAAAGTTTCAGTGTATGCCAAAATGTAAGCAAGTACATATTCTCCCCCAAGACTAATATTTTTAGCCATTAAAATATCTCTCATATTCCCTAATTATTTCTCAATTACTTTATTCTGAACACCAAAATACTGTTTGGTGAGGAAACAGTAGCCTAAAATAACTTTGTTAAAAGCTAACTTGGGATCCTTGACCTAACTAAATTACTGAAAGAGGAGGCAAACACTTTTCACGTGGATTTAACAATTATTCCTGAATGGAAAACCTCATAATTGCTAGTATTGGTTGTGGCTGTAATTAAGCCCTTTAAAGATCACTTTAAATGCAACACAGTAGGAAGTTATGATGTGGTGATCATAAATATATGCAAGACAAAAAAGAAACAAACAAAAACAAAAATCTGTCCTAATACTATGTAATGAATTCTGTGGCTTTGGATAAAAAATTTTAGTGGCAGTGTCATAAATGGGTTCCAAAAGTACAGTTTTTAAAAAGAAATCAATATGTTCTGGGAAAATAATTCCAGATGAGTACACTTATTTCAGAGATAATAAAAAGTCAGAAGACAGAAATGTCTGCATTATGGTATTATGTTAGCATAAGAAATGACTCCAGAATACTATTAAAAGTAAAAGAACTTTTCCCTGTTGGGCAAAGATCCTTTCATTCATACCAGGATCATCTTTCCTAAGAACTTTATTCTTTACATGGTAAAGCACTTCATCAAAAGCAATAGAAAAATATCTCACCTTATACCTTAAAAAATTGTTGGCAGATTAAAGGGAAGATTATGGTATTCTGATAATGTTCTATTTATTGAACTCGCTGTTTATGTTTAGTTTATAAAAATTAAGCAAGCTGATTGTTTACTATTAGTGCCTTTTTCTGTACATATGCTATATTTAAATATATTTTTAAAGAAAAACAGATTTAAAAGACTTTGCAATAAGTTGCAATGTGTGATTCTTAATCAAATTCAGATTCAAAACAAATAGCTAAAAATAAATTTGAATATAGGTTAGATATTAGAATATAGATGGTATCAGAAATTTGAATACGATGTAGGAGTTAAATGATGATACAGAATTGTTTTTAATTATGTTAAGTGTGATAGTAGTACTGAGATTGTGAGGGAGAATATCATTTTTCTAGATATACATATGAAGTATTTATGGATAAAGTATTTTGATGTTTTATTTACTTTGAAATAGTTCATGGAAACAAAAGTGAAATAAATACGACAAGACGATAATTGTTACACCTATGTGATGAGTATATGATATTCCTGTCAGTACTCTTTCTCCTTTGCTGTATATTAAATTCATTCACAATAAAAAAAAGTTCAAATTAACTAAAATGCAAGTTCTATTCCCACATAGTCTCATTTTAAAATTTCCTTTGAAGCTACAGGAACATATGAAACATCAGTAAGAAGTAAAATATTGTCTTTAGAAAAGCAGTGAGGTATAGGAAGTGGGGAGCTGAAGATTATGCTGTTTTTTCATTCTCCTGCTGTTCTTTCTGGGGTCATTTGTAGGAATTAGTTTTTACTTAGGCAGAATTTCTGATTATTTTTAAAATTTATTTCTAATCTAGACATATGACCTCTCAAGAACTGGCAAATAAAAGAACATAATGAATTAATAGGATATAGGCTGATCACATTAATTTGGGGCTAGAAATCGAGGCTAAACTCAGAACTTCTGCTCAAAATAACTGCAGCTAGTGGGCACCAGTGCATACTACCAATCTTCCACCCACTCCCATATCACCTCTTGCTTCTGAGTAGCCACCATAAGAAATTATTAGTCTATTTATAGAAGGAAACACAAAGAGGAAAGTTCTAATGCCAAGCTAACTCATGGAACAACTACACAGTAAAGATTTGTTTAAACCATTGAAGTTTAACTTCTGAATTATATATGATATGGGATTTTTCTTATTCATTAAGGGCCAATTTGGCTCAACAATAATGGGTGATAGACTTTTTTTTTTTTTTAACCTATGATGAGATGTCAAAGACAGGCATTCTATAACAAATAAAGTAGAGAATCTGAGCTAGAATCAAACACACCTAGACTAGGAAGCAGGAGGTGTTTGTTTTAAAAGAACAAATGCATAATATGTAAGGGGCATTGATTCTTCAACTAGTGTATGACACCTTTCAGCTCTTAGCATAAGGAAACTATCATTGATCAGATCGCCTAATGCCTCAATATGTCTAAATATACTAATTTTACTAAACAGCGTTTTCCTTTTTTTTTTTTTTTTTTTTTTTTTTTTTGAGACGGAGTCTGTTTGTCACCCAGGCTGGAGTGCAGTGGAGTGATTTCAGCTCACTGCAACCTCCACCTCCCTGGTTCAAGCAATTCCTCTGTCTTAGCCTTCCGAGTGGCTGGGATTACAGGCTCACACCACCAGGCCCGGGTAATATTTTTGTATTTTTAGTAGAGACGGGGTTTCCCATGTTGGCCAGACTGGTCTCAAACTCCTGACCTCAGGCAATCCGCCCGCCTCGGCCTCCCAAAGTGTTGGGATTACAGGCGTGAGCCACCGTGCCCAGCCACGGCGCCCAGCCACCTTTTTAAAATATAACATCAGGTGGCTTTTGTATTAATTACTATGTACAACGTATCAGTGTTACATGGAATAAAACATTTGCATTATTGAAATAGAACTACGTTTTCTCTCTTTTTTAGGTAAATCAGAAGAAATCAAATCATCAGAAAAAAGGGCTTCACAACATTGTCTTTATAATGCTTGATATTCATAGTAATAATCCTGAAAGATAATGATATTTTATCAATAAAATAATTAAATTATGTTATAATTCTTTTATATCAGCTGTCTATTATTGGCGTTCTAATGCTTCAGTATCTCCTAAACTACATATGACATAAATACACATGTATTAAACTTACATTTAGAATATAGTAGTCCTCCCTTAACCGCGGTTTCACTTTCTGAGGTTTCAGTTACTAGTTGTACAGTACAATAAGATATTTTACGGGGGGGGGGGCATATTCACTTAAGTTTCCTTACAGTATATTGTTATAATTCTATTTTAGCATTAGTCACTGTGGTCAATCACTTACTATACCCTATTTATACATTAAATTTTATCATAGGTATGTATGTATAGGAAAAACATTATATGTAGGGTTCGGTACTAGTCACAGTTTTAAGCAACCCCGGGGGTCTTGGAATAGATCTGTTCAGGATGCGGGGGGACTACTGTATTCAACAAACCAAAAATTGCCTTTTTCTTGGCTGATTTGGATTTTTTTAATGTAAAATGAACAACTATTTATTGTATTTGTTTAAATATAGACCATATTGAACTGTTTAAAAATATTGTTTAGGTTTGCAGTCATAGTTATCACCCAGTGTACATTTTTAAATGCTTAAGAAAGGATAAAGGAAAAAAATAAATGACAGATGGAGGAAATAGCTATTATTCCTAAGTCAGAGAATATGGATGGACCAAAATAAAAGAAGTTATGATTGATACCAAATTAGTTTTGCTGAGGAAGAACTTGTAAGATAGTTTGGTTGGTCAATGGGGGCGAGATGGGAATAAGATAGGAATATACACCATAATAAATTTCTTACTTCCATTGCACCTAAAAGATTTGCACTCTCTCCAATGCTTTCTTCTATGTACCTACGTTCTTCATCTGTAATAGTAGGATGCTTTGCAGGACTTTCATAAGACACCAAAAGCCAAAACATGTACCAGACCATTCCAAAGCTTCCTGCAAGCAACAGTTCAGAAGGAGAAAGTCACTTCCATTTAACAGTGATGTGCTGGAATAAAACTGCAATCATCTCAAGACAAACATATTCTATCAGAAAGAAGAATTCAAGCTTATGTTTCTCCAACTGACGTTAGCCATCTTTTCTTCTCTTTTGCCATTAAGCTTCAAACTTCTTAAAGGCCAGTCCTGTGGTTTTATCTCCTTGTCTCTATGAAATAGCACTGATATACAATAAGCCATAAATAATTATTAGAATGGTGTAGTTTGGAAGGTATTCATTCATCCGACAATACTTAGCAGTTAGCATTCTAGGCACTCTGGTTAAGTGAGAGAAATATAACGGAGAAAACAAAATTGCTGTCCTCAAAGAATTATTCTGGGGGCGAATTCTTTTTTTTATTGCCTGACTAGAACATATAAAAGTGGTTGCATTTCCAGAGAAAAGAATTGCTCTTTTCCCTCTCCTGTTAGCACTTCCAGATCTGGCAAACAGACAAATAAAACCTAGAATATTTTAGCATGAGTGGCTACATTACATAAAAAGTGCGCCTCTGTACTTAATGTGGTAACAACACTTTACATGACTGTATACCACATTATTTTCAGCACATAGTATTGCCTACTGATCCTTCTTTGAGCAGACAAAAGTTATAAATTCCAAGGCCCTAAACTGTAAATCCTTTTTCATCCTCTTCTTTATTTAATACTCTTACCATTAAAACATGTCCTTTTTGTGCGATATAAATCTGTAAGCATTAATAATAGCAAGAATCTCAAGTGATTTATTCTAATTGCCCAGCAGTTGGCCATTTCACTTTTCCCTCACACTGTTCTGTTTGTCCCTTGGGTAACAATCTAAATGCTCCTGATCCCTACAACACTTTTTCTTTGGCCTATTCGACCTCCAAGAATGGTTTCCTAACACCGTACATAGCTTCTGATGAGCTGTGTTCCTTTTACCTACTGAACATTGCAGTAAACATGATTTAGGTTCAGATAGTGCTTAAAAATTCAGAATAATATAGTGTTTATAGAATATAACTCCCAGATTCAAGTCCTGACTGTGTCATTCATTGGCTATATGATCCAATCAGTAACTGAATCTCTCTAAATCTCCACTATAAAATGAGATAATAATTCATTTTTATGGGAATATAGAAAAGTTAAAGGAGGTAATATATAAATCAACAAGTAGAGTGGATGGCACAAAATAAGCTTTCAAAAAATGAGAGATATTGTAATTTTATAATAATTATCATTACCACTAACAGAATTCACCTAAAGTGCCAGATACGCTGCTAATTACTTTACATGTATTATCTTTTTTAACTTACCCCACTATACTGATCTTATCTCTTTAATCTTTAAAATACGAAAACTGAATGTGTGACTCCAGACCAAATTATTGTTACACACAGCAAGTAAGAAAGTACTATGATATGGTATTTTCAGATTATCTGTTTACTTTTTGTATCATTCAGTGATAAATATCAAATGAGATATAACTTGAAATAATGATATTGGTTGTTTATGAGTGCCTTGTTTAAATTTGTATTCTTACTTTAAGGTCACATATCTTCAATTAAGTAATGGACTAAGGCACAAAACATAGTAATTAATTGGATAGCCATACCAACTTGTACAATACATCCTATAAAACAAGTGCTTTTAAACTTTGTTGAATTATGCACTCCTTTGAAAATGTAATGAAGAGTATAAATTAAAATCTGATTTTTAAAAAATCTCCCTAAGAAAAAAAAAATGTTCACGAATGCCTATATGGCTTGCAATTTAGGGCATTCATGGATCCAAAAACCTATCCATGGCTTTTGAACCACAAAAAGAGTCCCTATGATAAGTGACATTTAATAACCTTCTACAAGCATAATAATTTTTTCTGATGAGAACATTTCAAAATGGGAATGAATTAGGGCAAATTTAGAAGCAGCCAGATACTGTTCTACCACATGTCTTCATTAATATTTCAGATTCTCATGGCAATGTCCAAAGATGATATTAATCAGTGACAATATCAGTTGGGATCCAGCTTTCCTTTATTTTTCCTTTCCTCATCATTAAAAAGTGCCTCTTAGAAAGAAAGACTGTGGGGATATTATGAAATAGTTACAAAGTGAATATCAAGAGTGTTTTAGACTTAGGATTACATATTTTATTTCAATGTGGAGGCTTAATTGCCTTTAATTCTGGAGGACTGAGATATGCTGCTACAGCCGCTAACTGCTGATATTTCATCAAGGAATTGAATAGTCACTTTAGCACCACCACCCCCTTTCGGCTTTCCACCCCCATTCGATCTTGAAGAGGCAGAATCAGGAAAATGACCAAAAGGCAATAGCAAAGGGAGGTGACTGCTGCCTAACTCTTTCCTCTTCATCAGCTTTTAATCAAGAGCTAATTTAATATTTTTTTCATAATGAAGGACATAGATTTACTAAATGACAAAGTTCCTGTCAGCAATGTGGTTGCTTTTTAAAACAAGAAATAGCAATCTAAGAAAAATAACAGAGATGAAATATTTTCCTAATCCTCTCAGAATACAATGGAAGGATTCTTAAGAGAAGAAAATAAGTAAGTAAACATAGAATTGTATTTAGTGATTGATCTCATTGTCTGCAACCATTTTCTTTTAGCCTATGCACATTTCCTTTAACTCTATTGCATAGAAATATAACATACCGTAGACATAAAACACTGAAGACCAGCCAGTGTACTGCACAAGAATGCCAGCTAAAGGCATTGCAATCACAGCTCCGGCATAGGAACCTAAAGTGTAAGGAAGAATGGGAGAAAGGTGAGTGAAATCAGTAGAAATTATTGATATCATCTCACATTCCTTTGTTGATTCACACAGACGCTGGAACACTCAGGTACATGGGCCTCACACCCATGCACATACCCGCCATCACCAAACACATATATGTCTACATACGTACACAGGAACACGGGATTACACAAGTGGATAACACCTACCTCCTACCCAAGACACAACAGAGATCTAAAAATAATAATGGAGACATGCTGACTGGCATGCTGATTGGCATGTGTCCTGCATGTCTGTGTGCTGGACTTGGGACAGAGTATGGCAATACTAACCAGACACCTAAAATCTATTCTTGCCACCTCAAGCATGTATCTCCTTGTAGCAAATTCGTGCAGTTTCAGGTTTGTGTAGCTTTTACTGACTTCATTTTAATTTTTTTTCTCTGCCAGTGGTCTCTTTGTTAGTATCCATGATTGAAGGCATATTGCTTCAGTTCTCAAAGCACGGCCAGAAGATGTCATCAAGGTAAGTTATCACGTTTTTCCCCTATGGCAAATTTGTTTTCTTTGCTGTCCCATAAGATAGTTTAAAACACACTGACAATTCTCATGATAATAGGTAGCATTCATTAGCTTTTCTAGTGAATATCACCTAATTTATATCTCTTTGAATTTTACATAGTGGGTTATTAAAGGCAATTGTAAAAAAAAAAAGGTCTTAGACATATAGACAGAAATGGCAATATTTATGCCCTGTGATTTAGACCCAAATGCATGTAAATTCAAATGCTACAGGCAATAATACTGTTAACCTTATGGCTTAAATATACAGCAAAATCACAGCAGCCTTAATTTCCTATTACTAGCATTATTTACAGCAGTTCTAATATCTGATTTGGAAAGGGAATTGCTCTCTTGCCTTACTGCTCTGGTAGAAAGAGTAAAACGTGCATTCTGAAGGCACAAAATGACCTTAAATTAAACTGATTGTCTTAAAATGTTTTAAAAGTTAGCAATGAACAAAAAGTAGCTTCAGATTAGCAGAAAGAGCTCTACACTTCAAAAGCTGGGATTGAAGCTTTAATACATGTTCATTAATTCTATTTCCCAAAATAGTAGTAAGGTCAGTTTTGATCCCAAAAATAAAAGTTCCAATGAATGGGAAATTGTAGCAACAGTGCTTAGGAGAATACTTAAAGATCACATTAATTTAATTAATTTAAATCATAATAGTTATTTTCTATAGGCATTTTATTCACTGTAATTCAAACATATAGCTGTATTAAATATAAATTCTGAGAAACTGTTAGATTTTAACCCCAGGCAGAGTTCAAAGTAAATTTAATATTTATTTGTAAAAATAAATACATAGTCTAATTATGTTTTTATCTCTGTAAATGTGTTTAAAATTTGTATTTTTATATCTTTGTGTCTAGGTATAATAAAAAGAAAATACTGAGGTTCTCAAAAAAATGGACTGCTGTATAAGAGTATTATAAAAACCACCCATGAATATATTTGAAATCCTAGATGAAATGGATCAATTCCTAGAAAAATACAAACACAAGAATAAATAGAAGATTTAAGCAAAACAATAAAACTAAAGAAATGGAAATGGTGGTGAAAAACCTTACCACTCACAGATGTTCATACAAAACCCAGATGGTTTTACAGGTGAGTTTACCAAATTTTCAATTCTTATTCAAGTTGTTCCTAAACTTTTAGCCACCATAGCTGCATCTGCACACAGTACTCACCACAAAAGGAGGTGGTTGCCAGTCTACTCCTCTCTAGAGGTGGGGCCCATTTGCTCCATATCCCATGACATGCTGGGTAGGTCACACCCTGTGATGGGGGAAGATACTCATCACCGTCACCATTTAGGATCAAGAGTCTTTTTAGTATCCTGTACAAATCCTCCCCGCCCTTCAGACTTCCTTCCACCTCAATTTTCTTTTTTTCTGATTAAGGTAAAAGAAAAGACTGTATATTAATCAATTTATCTGCAATTCTGAACAGTTTGAAAAAAATTTGGGAGATCATTTTGTAGGGCATTAAATTCAGTAAATTCCAAATATAAATATCTATACAGAGAAAAGTGAAGTTTAGATCCTTGGAGCTCACACTTCCTGAAAGCAGTGTCTAAAATTTAAGACCTTCAAAATTATTAGTCTTTTTCTATTATTTTGAACCTATCTTTTTTTTGGCGGGGGAAGGAGAGCGGGTTTTTTGGTTTCGTTTTTTATTATTATTATTTTTTAAGTTCTGGGGTACATGTGCAGGATATGCAGGTTTGTCACATAGGTAAATGTGTGCCATGGTGGTTTACTGGACCTATCAACCCATCACCTACGTATTAAGCCCAGCATTCATTAGCTCTTTTCCCTAATGCTCTCCCTACACTGCCCTTCCCCAATAGGCTGCAGTGTGTGTCGTTCCCCTCCCTGTGTCCATGTGTTCTCATTGTTCAGCTCCCATTTATAAGTGACAACATGCAGTGTTTGGTTTTCTGTTCCTACATTAGTTTGTTGAGGATAATGGCTTCCAGCTCCATCTGTGTCTCTGTAAAGGACATGATCTCATTCCTTTTTATGACTGCATAGTATGAGAAAGGGTTTTTTTTTTTTTTAGTGCCTTAATATTTTACATTATTTATCTATTTCCATTATACTCCATGGAAAGAGAAGGGGAAATTGGTAAGCCGAACTCGAGTTTTTAAGTGGAATTATTTCAAAGTCTGCAGGCTGATGGAGCAAGAGTTGATCATTAGAATTGGATGCCTCAAAAATGCATTCGATGAAATATTTCAGTGAAAACTCATATCGTGATTCAAGGCCATCAGGAACTTACTTAGTATAAAACTCCCAAGATATTAATTCATGGTTATCACCAGCAAAGGACAAACTCTAAAATTCTTGTCATGACACATTAACAAAAGTCCCTGTTTTTTTTAAGTCAAATAGGCATTAAAATATTTATTTAATCCCACTCAATTCTAGAGAGAAGGAGATAAGCAGTGACATTCATAGTTTCATATCATTTATGGACAAAATATCTGACTGTCTAACATTTCCAGTGTTTCATTTTTTATTTTAACTCTATTTAGATACAACCTAATACAATATATTTATTTATAGTTAAAGACAAACTGGTGGTTCTCAACTAAATGCCAATCTTAAAAAGGTTTCACCCTGAAGTTACATACCTCAACAAGTCCCTGCAGTATTCTGACAAAGATGACACATCCATAATGCACTCTGGCTGCTGATGGAATTAGCATATTTAGGGTAGAGGTAAGAAGTATGGCAGCTCCGAAAACCCTGAAATAGAAAAGATGAGAACACTGTTTAAATGATTCAGCATCTTATATATACATATCTAAATTTCTCAGGAGAAGTTAAACATTTAAAGTAATAAAAAAATCGCCAATAATTTTAAGGTAGATTGTTTTTTCTAATATATGTTCTGGACTTGACAGGTTAGCCATTGTAAATATATACACGGGCCATCTAGAAATTCTATATTTGATGCATCAAAAAATAAAAGGAGTCAATACATTTGGTTATACTATTATTTTCTTTATAGACTTAATTACAAATTGTAAATATTTAATAAATCAATATATGTTTTGGACTCTATTTCATTCTACAATGTAAACTGCCTAAGGGTAAGAGCTTGTTTTTCACATCCATTGTATCCTTGACACTTAGCACAGTGCCTGACACACAGTTGGTAATAACTGAAGAGTTACTGGAAATAATGAATGCATAAATAAAGTTATTAGTCACATTATGCAACTACTTGTAGCTTTCCTAGAAGCTGCACATACATAGAAATTTTATAAATGAACTCGTATTTTAAATGAACCAAGAAGTCTCTTGATTAAATCCCTTAGTACATGTTCTCGAAATAATGCAAATAATTATACTTAGTATATCTCTCTCAGGTTTCTCATTTTTTTCTTCTGTTTGAGACACTTCTCGAGCAGCCTACATACAACCATTCAAGAAAAAAATGCTAGAAACGTAATGCTAAAGCTTTTATCCATCTACAAGTAAAAATTCCATTCCTTCGTTAAAAAAAGAAAAAAAAAAAAATCTCCTGGTCGGGTGCAGTGGCTCATGCCTGTAAACCCCAGCAATTCTTCGGGAGGCAGAGGCGAGCGGATCACAAGGTCAGGATCTCAAGACCAGTCTGGCCAACATAGTGAAACCCCATCTCTACTACACAAAATACAAATAATTAGCTGGTTGTGGTGGTGTGCGCCTGTAATCCCAGCTACTCAGGAGGCTGAGGCAGGAGAATTGCGTGAACCCAGGAGGCAGAGGTTGCAGTGAGCCAAGATCGCACCATTGCATCCTGGGCGGGCAACAGTGTGAGATTCTGTCTCAAAAAACAAACAAACAAACAAACAAACAAACACTTCTATAATGTTTATACTAAGTAATAAAAGTATTCCTTTAGCTCGGTTACTTTATAACTATTCCCTTGCAAAGATGTTTTGGGACGTGCTAACTCCAATGAGCTAATCTATATATTTTAGGCAAATTTTATCAAGTCAAACATGAGCCTTAAATTCAGTCAATGTTGGTTGCCTGATAGAAGCTCTAATCTCTCTTGTGGGCACTTTTAAATGTTACTGTTAAAGACCTGGATTTCTGAAAAGGACCCTCTATGATTATTATTAATCTGCTACAGAAAGGTGAGAAAAGACATCCCAAACGGCAGTGAATTAAAACTTTTTCTATTGATTATATACTAGTCAAATAATTTTGTGTAAAAATATATGTAGCCTGTATCCGCCTTCCCTTAGTGGCTTCTCTCCACTGAGATAAATGATCACTCATGAAGTGAATATTCTGCTCCATTCTTCCTCTGTGCTGTTTGCCCAAAATATATGTCCTTTTGTTTTAAGCCAAAGATAATTTTGCATGCTAAGGTTTGAGGAAAAACTTTTATCCAGGTTTAGCTAATATGTGGGTCTTATTTTATTATAATTGTTTTAGAGGTACAATGCATAAATTTTATTTTCTGTGAATGTAACATTCTATCATCACTGTCTCTCCCTTTTTGAAGGGTTTGTAAATACGATTGTCTCGTGATAAGCTGGTGAGAGATGAATATTACCCATTCTTTAGCTTAGTTTCTTAACCTCTTCATGATTGAAATTTGGGCGTAGATAACCCTTTGTTGTGGAGTGCTGTCCTGTGTACTGTATGACAATTAGCACCATCTCTGGCATTTATTCACTAGATGCCAGTAGCACACACCCCTCCTCTAAGTTATGGCAACCAAAAATGTCTTCAGTAATTGTCAAATGTTCCCTGCGAGAAAAATCACCCCCTTAGTAAAGCTGAATCAAGTATGAATTATTTGTTGAATGTACACTATAGTCAGAGCTAAATTTAATGAGTGCTTATTCGACTTGCTAGATACCATATTAACGCTTCACATGCCATAAACTCCACAAGCACCTAACAACCCAGCGACGTGGGTATTATTCATTACACCATATATCCATTATAACATATACCAATGTTATAGATGGAGAAACTAAACCTAAGATAAGTAAAATCACTAGTTCAGGTGGTTAACTAGTTTTAAATAGAGGAAACCTGTTTCAGATATAGTTCTGTTTTATTTAAAACCCAATGAGTTTTGCCACTAGGATTTATACCTGATTATGCATATACTAGGTAGTTAGTAATATACTTCAGCATTCAAACTGTAAATTTAAATGTTAATCTTCACAAAGCCACTTGATATCACACTATTATTTCTGAAATAAAATGCCGATAGATTACTTTTAATGTTTACTTTTCATTCTTACTCTGAACAATGTTTCTAATTATACAATATCATGGCATAATTGAAGTGGTTTTAATTTTAAGTTCCTTAATTTCTACATGGTCTTACTCTGTCACCCAGGCTGGAGTGCAGTGGCACTATCTTTGCTCACTGTAACTTCTGCCTCCTGGGTTCAAGCAATTCTTATGCCTCAGCCTCCTGAGTAGCTTGGAGTACAGACCCAAGCCAACATGCCTGGCTAATTTTTTGTATTTTTAGTATGCACTGTGTTTTGCCAGGTTGACAAGGCTGGTCTTGAACTCCTGACCTCAAGTGATCCACCCTCTTCAGCTTCCAAAAGTGCTGAGATTAGAGGTGTGAGCCACCATGCCTGGTCTCTTAATTTCTTTATCTATCCTTTTTTTCATTATTAGTGGGCACTTCATCTCAAAATCCATTGAATTCCCTGTAACTAGTTAAGAATCCATCAAACTTTACAAATCTCATCTTCTTATTTAATTTTATATAATTGTTATCCTAATTAATATCTAAGTAATTAAAATTCTGATTATCAAAATTCTTGCCCTAAATGGAAAGCCTTTACACCTTGTCTTGCCACACAGCCAAAATTGAAGCAGCCTCCCCATTCAATATTCATTCATGCATTTACACTTCAAACTTCTGTGAGACTATATTCACAGGAGAGTATTGTGTGGAAGAGAAGGTAAGATTTACAGGTCATTTACTGTAATTTCTCCATTTGTGTTGACTCATTTAATTCTCACAACAACTCTCTGAGTTGTTACACTTTCCTCTCATTTTATAAATAAGGAAATTGAAACAAAGTGTGGCCAAGAAAAAAAGCAAGTAGTAAAGCTCAGATTTAAATCCAGGGCTCTCTGACATGAAAATCTGTGCTCTTTCATTCACATGATGTCAGCAGGCACTTAGAAAAAGAAGAGGATGGACCTCAGTGTAGTAGGAGAGGGAGAGACCAGTAATCCAGAGAAAATGTGTGCCAAAGGCCACAACAGAAGTACAGATAGAAAACAACAGAGGAAAACATTCATCTCAGCTGAGTTGACCAAGTCACAAACCTTTGGTAGGGAAACTTGCAAAGATTAATATAAAAAAGAAGAAAGACTTTCCAAAAACAAGGAATGGCTCAGCAAAGCTTCACAAATGGAAGAGGTTACCTTCTGTACCAGAAACTAAGGAAGTATTGAAAATGGCTGAACATAGTGGCTCAGGTGCTTAGGAGAAGGAAGAACATCTAGAGTGGGATGCTGGATGAGGAGGCTTTGAGGAAGTGTTAGATAGTCCAAGAAGGTGAAGGGTGAAATCCATCAGTCTGTGACATCTTGGAAATTATTGAGTTTGGGGTGACTTCAGAGGGTGACAATTATACCCCTAAAGTGAGGTAAGTGTGAAGCTTAGTGGGATTGAGGAGAGAGGGATCTAAAAGCCAGGAAGCAGGAGGTGGTTAACAACCACCTAAGTTCAGCCAGGATGATGGCTTGCAGAGGAGCAAGGGGTCAAAGTCACTAATGGTAGAAGAGGGTGGGGGGAAAGGCTGATATAATGCTACAGTAATTTTTGTAGGACCCCAGCTTTGTCACTTAATAATTATGTAACTAGTACGTTGTTTAACTTCCCTAAACTTCTGCTTCCTTGTCTTTAAAAACGACATCACTAGGTAATGGTTCAGAGCGTGGATTCTTGAGCCAGACTGCCTGGGTTCACAGTTCATCTGACACTTATCACTGAGTGACCTTGAGCACCTTATGTAACTTTCTGTTCCTCATTTCTCATCTAAACAATGTGAATATTAACAGAACCTATGAGATATTTGAAGTAAAACAACCAGAAGAATGGCTGGCACACTCTAAGCATTTAAAGAATGTTGGAACTTGCATGATAATAATACTAATGTGTTGTATCTCTTAAGATCACTGTTAGGCTAAATAGAATTGCGTACCTAAAGGACTTAGTCTGATGCTTGACATATGACAATAAATTCGTAACTATGAGCCAGTCAGGTAGAGACAGTAATTGTCAATTGTTATTGAATTGTTAGTGTGGATATCACTTCTAGATTCTCATTTTTACTGAACAACAATATTAGAAAGCTCTTACTGCCATCTTTACTTCACAGACGGTGTAACCATGTCCGAGTGAGTAAAAATAACTTGCCAACATCATATAGATAGTAAGTAGAGAACTATGGTTTACATTACTTATCTGTTGTAGATCCTGGATATCTAACCATTAAGATCTGCTTACTGTAACAGCAGCAGAATGAGTACTGGCATTAACAATGCCAACAGCAATATATAAAATAACATAAACTTTGAAAGATGATAATTTTATTGAAAGATTGATGGTAGTAGCAGTGGGAAGTGAAAGCAGAATTCTACGCCATCTCTCCTATGTTTTGAAGTAAGTAGTTAAATGGAGAGGCTCATTTATGAAAGTTTTGTATTTTCTTAAACGAAGTATAAGTTTCAAAAAGAAATGAAAGAAGTAGTGGAACTGAATATGAAAAAGAATTTTAAGAGTATAAAATTGCCGGGCGCAGTGGCTCACGCCTGTAATCCCAGCATTTTTGGGGGCCGAGGTGGGTGGATCGCCTGAGGTCAGGAGTTCAAGACCAGCCCGACCAACATGGTGAAATCCCGTCTGTACTAAAAACACAAAAATTAGCTGGGTGTGGCGGTGGGCACCTGTAATCTCAGCTACTCAGGAGGCTGAGGCAGGAGAATCACTTGAACCCGGGAGGCAGAGGTTGTGGTGAGCTGAGATCGTGCCACTGCACTCCAGCCTGGGCAACAAGAGCAAAACTCTGTCTCAAAAAAAAGACGAAAAAAATATAAATTGTTTAGCACAGTAGTTTCTAGACTTTCACATGCATGATATAAACCTAGGCCTTGTTAAAATACAGATTGCTAGGTGTTAGAGTTTCTGAGTCAGTAGATGTGTTTGGGGCCTGAGAATTTGCATTTCTAACCAGTTCCCAGGTTATTCTAGTATTTATTGTCCTGCTTTGGGAATCATTGGTTTAGCAGTACCATGCCAGATATTCCCCCAGGACATCACAAAAGGGGCAGATATGGGGTGAAGACCCAGACCTAGAAAAAACAAAGCTAGACAAAGTTGGACATAGTGGAAACAAAGGGCTTACATTTTGTTATAGAGGGTAGAGGCAAGGGTAGAATAGAAACATTGCTAAAATGGAAGATGTCCTTTAAAAAACACAAATGGATATTAGATTGTTAGATCAAAAACGAAAATGAAGTTCTCTGTTCTGCTTTTGACCATTCTTATTGACCAAATTGACTGAGCAGCTGCCATATTTTTCTTGGGGACATTTAAATAGCATGATACAGTATTAGTTAAAAAGACGAGTTTCTTTTTTTATTACACTGTGAAAATCCAAATTCCAACTCCAATTTCTTGCTGAGTATGACTTTGAGCAAGTTGTCATTACTTAAATTCTTTTAGCCTCATTTCTCAGTCTGTTTCTTGTAGACATTTAAATAGTATGATATAGTATTAGTTAAGAATGAGAGGTTTTGTTTTGTTTTGTTTTGTTTTGGTTACACTGTGAAAATCCAAATTAAAATTCCAATTTCTTGCTAAGTATGACTTTGGGCAAGTTGTCATAACTTAAATTCTCTTAGCCTCATTTCTTGGTCTGTATAATGGAAATGTTTCCATACTTCAAAAAAGTATCATGAAGATTAAATAAATCAATTATGAAAGGGGACACTGTATGGTCCATAATAAATGGCTTGTCAAGGTTAGCCATTATTATACAGAAATTTCCTAATCTTTAATAGACTTTTCAAAGAATGATTATTTCGCATCTTTTTCTCCAGAATGATTTTGCACTGATTAAATAGTGTTAATTCTGTGCCCGTGAACACATGGTTGTTCCATATCAGGCTGAAATTCTAGCAGCTTTCATTAAGTGCAGAAGACATGTAATGGGAATTTTATCTCCCATTCTGAATTCATACAGAATTGATTGAAATGCATCAGCCTCTTAGTCTGTGCCTCAATAGTCCATCTAAAGTATCTCATGGGAAATGACCAGAAAAGAAAATTCACAGTCTTTTTTAAATCAATAACTGTCTCAGTGTCCTTCCACTTTATCCTTCAATACTCACCCATGCCCCCACCCTCAAAAACACACCTCTTTTTCAACTAGTCTCCTCTCAGATATTGCTAAACTACTGTAGATCACCTTTGTAAGACTTAACTCATGAGGTTGTATGTTCCCCAAGCCCTCGCATTATTTTTTCTCTTGGAGAATTGGGTCCAGGTCTCCACTTCTTTAAACTCCATGGTGCTAGCACAATGCTTTTCATATGGCATGTTCTCAGGAATGAGCATCCAATTCTTTTTGTGCAAAGACTCTCAACTGAGGGTAATTATAACTTCCTCTTCTAGGTATATGTAGGTGATAACTGATCTTTCTTCTATGAATATTTATTTCAAACAGTTGATCATTTATTTCTTCTCTAGCTTTTAATAGGGACAGACTGCTGTTCTGGGTATCCTATCAATTCTAGGAAGCTGAGTTATTTTCATAGAATAACTGTAGGTTGACAGCTATGGGCTATAATTTAGAGTACTCCTGTAGATAAATCCTCACTTGAGATAGTTGCTGAGTTCAAGTACATGACCCAGTGTGGCCTCATTCTTGCATCTTGCAAAGAACACTGGAATCCCCTGAAACTAGCAGCCATCACATTGCCTGTTACTGCCTGTTCATCACTAGATCCTCATCAGCCTCTGAAACCACTGTCTCTGAAGCTCTGCTTTCAAAATTAAATTAGGAAATAATGCTTCAGAGGCGAAAAGGTGTCCTCTTAAAGAACCTCGCCATTCATTAATACTTAATATAGTTATATTTATTATATTACGCTTGTTTCATCATTTTTGTTTGGTCTGATGCTAGAAGACAGAAGCATTAAATATATTTTCTGTATATTAGCAGACAGAAGGAAATAGATTATATAACAAGAAACATTTAATGTTCATGTGAGTTTTATTATCCCTAGGATTACTCTTAACTTTGACACTTATAATTGGGTTTCACAGCACTACTGCCCTGAAAATGATGTTCATCATTAAAACGTTTTAAAGTTATTCTCTCATCAAAAGACTTGTCTAGCAATGAAAACCACCCAAGTAAATCAATTCTCAAAATTGTTCCATAGGCTAGTTCTTTCCTATTTACCTAGCCCAGCACTAAATAATATAGTGATTTTTTAAGAAGCTGTAAAATACAATGTTTTTAAAGAAAACACACAGTAAAAATATTTAATAAGAGAAATGTGTTTAGGAAAGAATGATATAATTTGAAATCAGACATCTTGGGGTCTATAACCCAGCTCTGCCTCATACCATCTAGTGTATCTGGGAAAACGATTCTGTATTCAGTTTTCTCATGAGTAAAAGAAGTATCAGTATGCCTGCCTTCATGGTCATAAACACAGAAATAACAGGCACTGGGGACTCCAAAAGAGAAGAGTGTGAGAGTGCTTGGGGTGGTGGTGAGGGTGGAAAAATTATCTCTTAGGTATAATTATCTATTTAGGTGATGGGTACCCTAGAAGCCTAAACCTCACTATTACACAATCTATCCACATGACAAGCCTGTACATGTATCCCTTGAATCTAAAATAATAATAAAAGAAAGAATGCTTGCCTTATAGAGTCATGTGCAGGATAAAGATAATGTACATTACGAATTTTGTGATATATATACTTATTATTTGATTCAATTCTAATTTCACCTGCCTCCCGAAATATAAAACAAAGGCAATTATGAAGATGATTTTATAATATAATTTATATATTCTCTTTCCACTCTAGAAAAAGCATTTCTAGAAATAAATACATTTTGTAAAATTAAATATTTATTTTTTGATTTTTTAAATTGTAAAAGTAAGTTTTATATAATATCAGGCAGTATATTTTTATCATTATATATGAAAACAAACTATCAATGAAATACTCTAGCAAATTACACAATTTTTAACAGTAAACTCACTAAAACATGGCTTTCTCAGAAGAAATAAAGAAGTCACACATATATATAGCTTAAATTGAAGTTCTAAATAGTAAGATGAATCTCAAGCAGTCTGGTATTTCATTTCACTTAAGATCTTTCTCCTTATAATTGGCACCTAAGGTGTTAGATCTAAAACCCACTTCTGGTGTGAATATAAGTCAGAGATAGGCCATCAGTAATTGGGCTGGGGAAAAAAAGGAAAGAAATGTGCAAACTAATGTGTAAAATAATAATTTTATTATTTCTTTAGAAAAGACATAGAAATTGATGGGTGTTCTTAATTTTTCAAAGAACAGTATTACAGTCTCTGTGAAATAAAATAAGGGCCATTTGCTTATTAAAGATGTTTTCAAAATAATAAACCATTTGAAAACCACTTAAAATTGTTGGGTTTTTTTTGTGATTTCCTCTGCAGCAAATAACATTCTGAAATAAATTTGCTGATTATTATCAGGTAAAAGCCTGATTTCTGTTTTTCTTCTACTTGTCACACACACATACACTTTCCCTTCTTTTACAGTATGAAATAATCATATGTCATTATTTTATGCACATTGATGTTCTTAAATGGCAGGAAGCTCTATACCACTATAGAGATTGCCAAAATCAAGAGGTATAATAGTAATCATGACACAGAAATGTTTGGAAAGGCAAATGCAGCTGCTGAAAACCTGTATCACAAACTGCCTGATGATTAGCATTCAATATGGCCCATAATGAGTTCGCTTTGAAATTCCTAGTCATATTTTCTATGACCCACAGCCACAAACACCCTCAAGTATCAAGCCCACCCCAAAATGATTTGCCCAGAAGAGGTGAAAGGAGCACTGGTGACTTGTCACTTCTACAGATGATGTTCATTTTCCCTAAATCAATCAATCCACTTCCATTTGGGCAGTGGATTGTCGCTTAACAGGAAACTAGTGTTCCTCACCTCAGGTGTGGAACTAATTCTTTCCTGGAGGGTCTGCAGTAGACTGACTCAGGCTGTTTAATCTATTTAATCTAATCAAATCAGGGCTTGGATGCCTCCCTTTGTCACATCTGATGCCCCCACTCCCATATTAAACAGGGAATACACAGGCATGAGCCAACCCTCTGAGTCCCTTGATACATCATTAAGTTGTAAAAATGACTTCATCACTCACAACAGAGAGATGAGACAGTCCCAGTGGTAGCATATGGCGGTAGGAGCATCACTCTACCAGCTGCCCACATGACTCTCTCCTTCCTCAAATCATGTCTCTCCCCTCCAGAAGCTGCCTCTGCACTGCAGTAGCAGAATGCTGCAGCAGCGGGAAAAGCCAGAGCTAGTAAGGGGTAAGGGATTGGAGAATGAAAAGAGAGCTAGAGGAACTCATATCGGCAAAGTACATGCAAGCCCTTGGAGACCCATCCCTCCTCAATCCATCTATTCATCTTATGGTAAAGGGTATTTTCTTTTGTCAGAAAAATGCAGGCTTCTCCTGACTTACCCCAGATACCTAACCTATGGGGCCCACAATAGGAAGGCAGCTAGATGTTTGATTGGCAGCTAGATGCATGAGATAGAAAAAGTCACCTCTGGCCTTAAAAGACTGGGTGCTTATAAAGCATTTCCACTGGAACAGGATGGTGGTCCCTTTAAGCAGGATTTATGTTCATAGTCTGAATTATTTTATCACACATAAGGAATTCACAAATATTTCTCACTGGAAGGATTGAGGAACTCCTTCTTGCAATGGAGGTTGCAATGGATAGGTAAGTAGAGAGGAAAAAATATTACATAGATAGACCAATAGCGTGTGTGTGTGTGTGCATGTGTGTGTTTGTGTGTGCGTGTGTGTTTGATGATGGTGCTTAGGAATTCATTTCCAATGCTTATTCCAACAAATAAATAAAAGCACATCTTTACTGTTGCATCTCTCTGAAGAAAAAAGACAGAACAGCTCCAGTAAAATTGCTCCTTTCTGGGCTTAACACATAAAGATATTATGTTTAAAATGTCTTCTTCTCCTTTTGAAAATTATTCTAACAAGAGATGTTTCATAATTATGCCAGCCAGAATATTTACCAAAAGTATATTAAAATTCATTTTTATAAATACAAATGTACACTAGTAAATTTTAAAACCATGCTTTTGGGTTTGCTCACTTTTAAGTATAAATTACTTTCTATTTTATACAGCATGTAAATTGAGTTGCATCAGTCAAAACCCCAAGGATAAATCCCTTCATTTCTGCAGACAAAAGTCTAATCTACACCCAGTCATGTTCAAATCTCTGCAATTTTAGTTCTAAGAGCCCAAACTGCCAAAGTGTCTGCGTGGCAGAAAAAGTTATAAATACCATGTTCTCTGTTATAGAATATCAGATTCTTTGTCTTAGTCATTATCAAGTGTGGAGTTTGCCTTTTGCGGAGAAAAGGGCAGAATCAGCTATGTTGTCACCAAATAGCTTGGGAGCCAGTACACACACACAAAAAAAATTCAGTATGATTCTCCTGCCAAAATAAAATCTAAGGATCCCTTGGGCCCGCTAAAGCCTTCTCTCGCTAATTCATGAAATTCTTCCCTGGATTTGGGGCATGATAGATTGTAATCATTCATTCAGAGAGCAGATGGCTCAGCCTACTGCCGAAAGCAAACTTTGCAATGAAGCATATAGTATCAGAGAGAGATGTTAAATTTCATTGTAAAGGTACCTTTGCCATCATGTATTATCAGACACGTGAGTTCTAGTCACAATCCCTCTGTGACCTCAGATAAATCACTACTCCCTCATTTCTCTATTTCATTTCCTGCTCTGTAAAATGAGAGGGTTGGATTAGATGAGCTCTGTCCAGCAATAATATGGGTTCTTCCTGTTGTGGGGTTCACTATATGCTACAACCAAGTGTGATCCTAAGTGTCTTATTCAAATAAAAAGTATTTTTTCTTTAGAAAAAGTCAAGTTAGAAATTCAAGAAACACTTGAAAACACAAAAATAAAGGATTACGGTAGGGGAAAATAAACTATAACTTTGAGTAGAGAAGTCTAACCTCAAGCTAAAATGGATTTCTCTAAGTGAATTTATGCTTGGCTAGAATTCAAAGATTGGATGTACTGAATCATTAGCACTCTATACACTTGGCTAAAAATATTTTTAAAACAGCTCTTTAAAGGCCTTCAAATAAAATTTACAGAATTTTTAGTGAACAATAATTTCAATTTGAATAACATACATGGGAAAATAATTTTAAAGGTAGAAATATGACTCATGAAAAAATGCATTTTTTATCACACTAGAAATAAACCATTTGCATTATTAATGCTTCAGGTAAATTCATACAAAAATAAGCTGAATAGTCACAGAGGTTTTATTCCTTCCTTTTTTTCCCGAAAGTTAAGATTTCATTAATACTAAATAATAACGGCAAGCAATTACCTAGTTCCAGGCACTTCAGAAAACTTTACATATATTTAGCTGTTATGACCCACGTGAGGTAGGTACTTTGATTAGCCCTCCTTTACAGAAATACAAACTAAGGTGTAAAGGGGATAAATCACATTTTATATCATTCAGTTACTGAGTAACACATTCAAGAGCCTGAACCTACAGTTTGGCTTTAGAGCCTAAATCTTACTGCTTTTTTTTTTAAATCCCCAAATACCTTGTTGTGAAATTTATTTTATTTATTTAACGAGTATTTATCATGAGTCAGGTACTCTCTGAGATACTAGTAATATAGCAATGAAAAAAACAACAACATGGACAAAACTACCATTAGACAAACAGATAAATAAGTAAAATATTGATATGACAGGTGGTGATAAGTGCCATGTAAAAAAATAAAGCAGGGTTGAGAAATCAAGAGGACAGGAGCAGGGTATTAAAAATATTAAATAGAGTTTAAATAATATCACCACCTAAATAAAGGCAAAACAGTTTTGTGATACAGTGCTATACATTAAACATATAATGTTCATCAAACTCCCTTTGCTGTATCTGACCTTCTATGGTTATGCCTTTTGCAAAAAAAAATGTATATTTATATATTTTATATATTTTTATATATTTCATATATTATATATATATGCTATTTATGCCGTTAAACACGTGTCCGGGTTCTTCACAGCAATTTAAATGCAGGGTAAAACCAGTGCTTAGGAATTTCATATTTGTAAATATCTGGATTACTATAAGCCAATGTCCTGTATTATTTAAAGACAAAAATAATTTGCCCCCCACATTTTTTTATTACCATATTAGTATGTTCTCATCTTAAAACATTAAAGATTTTGTAAGGAATCTTCCTTTGACCCCCCACCCTAAGGCTTTTCCTGGAGGTGACTAAATTCTCCAGCCCATAATGTGCAATAGCTCTTTAAGGGAAGACAAAGGAAAAAGTGATGCAAGAGCCATCCTTCCTCTGAGACTGGGCTTACTCCCCTCCTGACTCTTCCAACTCCTCCTCTCAATAATCAGGAAAGTAAATATACTTAGAATCTGAGTAGTATAAGAACCAGGAGTCTGCATTGTGACCAAGAGTGGGGCTGTCTTTGCTTAATCAATAAACTGAAGAAGCCAAATAATTGCTCTTTGTTTTTCATTGAGAAATTTGCCAAGAGATGTAGCCAGGAGCCCTTCTCTCTTGAGTGACCGTCTCCGCACACCTCAGTTTATCTTCCTCAGTTCCACCCACAACAGTGGTGGCAAAACTTTCCAAAGTGAGACTCTTTTACATCTAGAGGGAAAGGAATCTGTCCCCAATATCACATGCAAAGGAAATCTCATTCTACTCTTAAGTGATCACTATAGAGAAGCTTATTTGAATGGGTACATGATGCTTATAAGTGGAAGATTGGTTTTGCTGTTTTGTCTTTACTGTTTTTGAAAAAGAGATCATAATAGGAAATATACGTCTTTCAAACAACTTGTAAAAATCTCTGATTTTGTGTTTATTAAAAGTCTTCTAAGGTAAAATTCTATGTAGTATTTGTAGTACTAGTTGGACATTCACCATGTTAATAATAGGGGTATCAGGATGATTAAATTTTTATCATTTTTATAATTTTTTTCTTACTAATGTGCAATACTGTTATAATCTGAAAAGAAAATGTTATACATGTTTAAAAACCATTTTCACACAAGGCTTCAACTGCATTTTGCAATGTTTTGTTATATTTTCAAAATGAAGAAAAATGTCAGAATCTTCAGGCAAGATAAGGTAGTTGATCTCTATAATTTTCTATAGGTTCATGATATTTTACAATACATTTTTAATTTAATTTTCTCAGTATCATAGAACATAACATATCATATATGAAAATATTAAGGCCTCTTCCTTGAATACCCATTTAAAGGTAAGATTAATTTGGATCCAAATAGGAATTCCAGAAATTAAAATTTTTTTCTATAAAAAAATTAGCTGGGGGTGGTGGTTCACGTCTGTAGTCCCACTACTCGGGAGGCTGAGGCAGGAGAATCACTTGAACCCAGGAGGTGGAGGCTGCAGTGAGCCCAGTTCATGCCACTGCACTTCAGCCTGGTGACAGAGTGAGAATCCATCTCAAAAAAAAAAAAAAAATCTTTTGAGGAAAATCTACCAGGTAAATTAGAACCTGAGTCAGCGTCACTCTTTTCATTGCTAAACATGACACAGATAGTAATGAGTTTGCATTTTTTTTTATTTAAATAATCGGAAAAACCCATTTACTGACCTCCTAGTGTTACAAAGAGGAAAAGCTGGAGCATCCCTGGTGTTTTTTCCTGGCAGGAAAATGTTAGCATTTTAATATTTGACAAGGTGAATATTTTGACTCTGAAAAAAACCCTTAAAGTCACCACCATTATATTTTCATTTGACATCATATTGAGTTCTTGTATCATTTTTGTTTTTTGGTGAATTGTTGGATTTTTTTTCTCCTGCAGTGAAAACATTCCATGCATGTATGTTTAGGGTATCTTTCTGAAAACTTTGTTTTAATTTAGGAAATACTTTTTAGGGAAAAAAATGAGTGAAGACTATATATATTGGGGATCTAAAAACCAAAAATGTAACATGCTCATAATCAATAATATTTGACACAATATGTCTTTAATTTTTGCCTAATATCAATGTTTTCTTTGATTTATCACATCCATAAAAAGGGGTTCTCTACGTAGTTAATGAGTTTCATCAAGTGTCCATCAGCAGATGAATGGATAAATAAAATGTGGTACATATACACAATAAATTGATTTTTTTAAAGGGACTGTTTGTCTACTACTTGCTCTTAGTGTCAGCCATCCGTATTTCAAGTAAAGACGATACTCGAAAGGCATTATTCCTAATGTATGGCACTCTCCTCTTGACATTTTAAAGCACTGCCCCAAAACCCTCACTCTAGGGATCCTTAAGCCTAAAATAAATTTCCAAGAATTCCTCCCCAGGCCCTGAGGACTCTGAGAAGCCTTGGGGAGAAATGACACCGCTAGTGAAAGGGATAGTAATTGACAAAAGCTGCAGTATGGGGCCTGAGAGATGAGGTGTGCCCAGGTTACAAAGGGCCAGGTTGCATATGACCACTATTAGGGAGGTGCCAACTTCTAGTCCTCTTCCGTTAAAATGTGAGTTTTGGGTGTAGGAAGAGGAATGAAGTTTTAGGTACAATAAAGACTGGAAGTCTTTATTTGCGGTATCTAAGCAGAAAGACCAGAAAGAGCTGGTGCATGTGTTCTGTGTGGGTTCAACAATTCAGACGTGAAGAGCATTTAGTTTTGTTTATCAATGTACACACAGTGAAGCAAAGGAAGCTGCCCCTCACCTTCTGGTGGCCAGGCGTGCCCCTCGACACCCCCACCCCATCGGTCCTTAGGTCTTATGCTTTAGGGGTGTCTCTGCAGGTGCCATTGGTGGCGCTTCTGGGAACTGGCGCTAGGACCTTGGTTGTGGACACCGCAGCAAGGCAGGAGGCCACTGAAAGCAGCTGACGGGTCCCCCAACGCCCGCCCCTACGCAGCTCATTAACAGGTGAAATTGCATCGCTGGTGCCTGCCCCCCTAGAAACAAATCTTTCAAACCCAGAGCACCAACTGGGTGGGGGAAGGGGCCAGGTCTTCGAGGCGCGTTGCCAGGAGGTCAGACCCTCGGGGAGCCTGGGCGCCTGCGGGGAGTGCAGGAGAGAGCGCAGCATCTGCCGTTCTCCACCCCTTTGTGCTCTCAGGCGCACTGTCCCTGCTCTGCCTGCTCCCGGTCTGCCCTCAGCTCCTGTCAGGCCACACAGCACGTCGATTATTTCGCCAAAAGCAAGTTCAGCCACAGCAGAGGGAAGGAGGCCGCGTGCGCTGGTCCCAGAGAGCCTACATTCGTTTAGGCGACTAATTCAGGAAGGAGTCACCAGCAGCTCCAGCCCTGAGAGGGTGTGTCAAGGGACTAGAAGACTTCGCCCGGGAGTCCTCAAACCCCTCTGGGCTGTTGTCTCTGCTCCAGCTTCTGCTGCCCCTTCGGAGGAAACAAACACCACGCCCTGAGCCCCAGTCCCGCCTGGCGCATTACCTGTTGGCTGCCAGCCGAGACGCGATGTAGCCTCCCGGAATCTGAGTGATGATGTAGCCCCAAAAGAAGGAACCGTGGATCATCCCCACGGTTTCCGGGTCCCAGTTGAATTTGGCTTTCTATGGAGGGGTAGGAAAAAAGTGTGAAGGGAAAGAGTAGAGTCAGTGCCAAAGGCTCACTTTCAGTGGTTCACAAGCCAAAAAGCCCCCAAGGCTTGGGCGCTTCATGCATTCTGGGGATAAGAGTGGCTTCATTTTCGTTTCCTAACAAAATTGCCTCTTGCAACGAAAAAACCTTGCTCATTAACAAAATGTATTGCGATTAATAGTGAGGCCAGGCGCACTGGCTTTGCTCCCCGACTACTGTCAGGCAGATCGAATCATCTGAATGAAGGAGGAATCTAGAGGGACCCCGTCTTGGAAATTCTAACTCCCCATGAAGAGATTTGTTAGCCAGATGTGGAGACGCCTGGCAGGGGTCCACTTAACGAATCCGGCCAATGCAGACAGAGTAGTGTAGTGACTTCCAACCCTGGAGACTTAAATAGGGAAATTCTGAGGAAGGAAGGTGGGGAGCGAAGGGTGAAAGGTGCAGGGCTCTTAGTGGCTAAGAGAAAGGGTGTCCCCACAAATGGGGACGGATACGGGCCTGAAGAGTTTGGAGCAGTCGGTAAATTGGGAGGAGTAAAGGGAGAGGGAGTCATTGCTCAGGGGTTTTAATAAATACGGGGCAGGGGTATTTCTGAAGGGAGGTCTAATTCCGCCCTGAGCAGCCTGGGTGACTCCCCGAGGGGAACCTCAAGGTAAACTGGGGCTCAATATTTACATCCGAAAGGTGGGAGCGCGCTTTTCCCGCCTGAGAACTGGGGACCCTTTTTCCCCTTTAAATAATATTTTGACACCCAGAGGATTTTGCAAGGTCTCCCGGATTCCAAGAGTCTTCCCCAGTTTCTCCACTCAACTCCTGCTTAGTCTGGTTTACGGCACTGGGGTTTCTAAGAAGGAAGTCTGGACCCAGGGGTTCTGTGACCTTGACGTGACCCTCCCCTCTCTGGGCGCGACTCCCTGCCACCCTGGGACCCTCTTACGTTGTGGCTCCTCCTGGGGGAGGTAAACCTTCCGAAAGACCACTCAGCTGAACCTGCTGATATGAACACAGCTGATTTTCTTTTCCAGTTTGTGTCATTGTGAATATTAAGAATGTTTTGGCGGGGACTGAATGAAGTCCTGGGAAAACTATAATTAATATGCTCCACTATTCATCCAAGTAAAACAAACACACTTCTATTTAGACTTAGTGGACATTGCTAGTCACCAACGTCTTGTATTAAGTCACAGTTCACAAAACCTGGTGAGCTAGACCCTCTTTTCCACTTTGCAGATGAGGAAGGGAAGGCCCAGACAGCAGAGCGAAAAGGGAACTTATAACACTACTGGGGTCCATTCTAGAACGGCAGAGCCAGAGAGGAGCTTAGGGAGCACCCAAACCTTCCTCTCAGTGGGCGGAGGGAACGGGGCTCAAACAGGAGATGTGGTTTTGCGAGGCCGCATGGCCGAAGGGCAGGAGCCAAGGCGGCCAGACGTTGCCCACCTCCTTGATGACCTTGCCCCCGCGGTGGATGGTGCTGTTGTTGACCATGTCCACAATGGCCACGCCCAGGTTGCAGCGGATACCGAAGGAGATGCAGAAGCCCAGGCCGCTCATGATGGCGATAATGTAGCGGCGGGGCAGGCCGAAGCACGTGCAGTCGCACAGCGGCGCCTTCCTCTCGGGCACCTCTAGGGGCTTCCCATCCTCCGTCAGCTCGATTGTCTCCCCGGTGTCTTGCTTCTTCTCCAGCACCCTGCGCGGCAGAGCAGGGGCGAGTCAAGGACTTGGCGGCTTAGGTACCCCCGATGCTGACCCATTTCCATTTTTCAGGACCCGTCGGGGTTGGGAGGAGGGCCGTCGACCTCCCCCCACCCTCGGGGATTAGGGTGGTGGGGTGACACCAAGCTGCAAGACCTCCCAGGCTCTCTCACATTCTGCAGGTGCCCTTGGCCGCGGCGGCGGCGTCTCCTCAACTTTAACACCTTTAGGCCTAAGGTAGCGAGTCCCCATCTCGGGATCCACCCCTGGGCGCTCTGATTTGGATACACAGGCCGCTTGGGCCTAACTTTCTTGCAGGACCTGCAGGGTCTGCATTTTGTGAGGGCAGGGGTTACCAGCGCCTCCTCTGCACCTGAGTAGGCGCCTCCCACTCCTACACGCGCCCAGCAGGGCTTTACCCTGACTACCGCGGTGTCCTCCTGCAACACAGCACCAGAGAGCTGCTCTGCTGCAGGCGGGCCCAACTAGAGAGCCTTTTCCACCCGTGCTGCCTTTTCCGTTTCTAGCAAGTTGAAGCTTTCCAGGTTGACGATGCTGGTATTCCGCCCCCCAATCCACCCCCTGAGCAGAGCCTGGAGCACCCCCTGGACTAAGGCTTCTCTAGGCTAGTGCCTGTGCGTGAGGAGAAGGCCTGAGAGCTCTCGCCGAGAGTGTCATGCACTCTCCTTCCCCTTCATCGCGCCCCAGGGCTCTAGTTCAATGCTTACACCCCTGTTACACTTCTTACTATTTTTTTTTCCTTATTACTCGAGCTGGAGACAAAGGGCTCCACAGCATATGGCCGACACCTAAGCTTCCTACTGCCAGAACATGAATAATTAATTATTCACAATCTTGCGTCATTACTATCTCTCTTACAAACACCGAAAAATGTCAAGGGTCCATTTCCCAAGACGCAAAATGCGACTCCCAGATATACAAAGGCTCCCCCAAATCAACTTTTGTAAGATATTCCACATAAAAGGGGAAGATCTCACTTAAATATTTGTTTTTGCATAGTGTTTCATAAGATTTGAACCATCAATTCATTTTTGGCTTTCGTCCTTGGGAGAAGGGACAAATGAAAAGGGGAACGCAGAGAAAAGGAATGGTTTTACTAAGAGGTGGTAGTGTTCTAGTCTACAACTTATTCATGAAATTTCTATTAACAACAAACAAACAAAAGGAATGTATAAGGTAACATCTCTGTACGTAGCCCCTTGCGATTGATACTTTCGATATTTAAACAAAGAGCCTTTCCGTTTACAATTTGCAGATATTTTTTCCAACCTACCATGTAATTGCTTTTCACCTGTGCTGTTTTAAGTGCTATGTGCACACCCAATTGTTTTCACACACACGGGTAAAGCAAGTGAAATTTTTAAATTAATTTCAAATATGCATAGCTTGGAATACTGCTGTCAAGAAGTTTGAGGCCACCCGAAGAAAAATGTCAGGCTTCCGAATTCTATAAAGTAGCACCTGGAGAATAAGTCATAAAGGTATTTGTGGCTAGGTTAATGTTTATTCTTAAAGTCCGATCATAATGTTAGAAAACATTGCAATTTATTTTTACTGGGAGAAAAAAATTCAGCCAATGCGATTTTTTTTTTCATTTCCTGCATTTGCTTCGTGCGCTCAAATATACGAAGTTGAACTCTGCACCGGATGGCAGTTGTACTGGGAAAGAACATCCCTTTCCATGGTAGCTGTGGGACTGCAGGGCCCTTGCGGTATCTACTGCCGCATAGGTGCATAATCGTTCCTACATGAAGCCCGCCAAACCTGAAGAGATTTGGAAAATCTGGGAGTGGTTTGATCATTTTCTTTACATTTCTCATGCATTTACAGAGACTTCAATTTCCCAAATATTAAAATTAGTGCTCCTTTGTAATTCTTTTTCCTTTTATGTCTGCCCTGTCGTCTTGAATTTGCTCTAATTATTAAGAAAAGCTGTATCCATATAACATACTTGAAATGATTTAAAGTTTTGCAAATTACAGCATAATTAGTATAGTGACTACAGGAGGATTAAATAATTAAATCATGTCTAGGACTTTCAAAGTAATGTTGCTTGTTATATTTATGGCTGTTCTTCCAGGCATTGACATTTCCTATGCAAGAAATAGACTCTAGGAGATGAAAATAATTAAAAATGCATATACATTGTTTCAGGCTCAGAGAAAGGAATTGCTTCAACTATCAATTATTGATATATTTTGATTCTTCTTCATTCAATACAGAAGACATATTTCACTAGGGGATTCTCTACTATGCTTTTGAAGCAGAGACCTCTCTCTCTCTTTCTCTGTCTAACATACATACATACATATATATATATATATAATATATATATAAACCATTACTCTTTGGAATTTCTTGGTTAATTTTTTTAGATGGTTGTGTTTTATATTCATTTGTCTGCATCAAAGGAATTTAATTCGGGGTATCTATAAGCACCAAAAGAAACGCTGTTTGAGCAGGGGCTGGCCATTTCTTAACTGTAAAGAAGATAAATCCTGTGTAGTAAAGGATGAAAACTCTGCAGGCACCAAAGCAAAAATCAAACACACACACACACACACACACACACACACACACGCACACACACACACACCAGACAGGTTCATTTAGTGCAACATTCCTGCATTAATAAGCAGGTTTCCAGAGCACCCCCGCTCCAAGCAATGGGCAACAAAAAGACTTTTCGATCATATTACACTCTTTTTGAGCCACCAGGCTTTACGGAAACGGCCCTGCAGATTTTTTCAGGCTGAGCCCCAGGTAAGCAAGTGTTTGCTTTGTCTTACCTGTAGATCTGGCCGAGTGATTTTCCAGCAAAATTCTTTAGCCCCTCTTTTCCTGGGGCCAAAATCCTTTGTTTTACGGATTCCATTCTTGCAAAGACTGTTGTCAGTTCTTGCCAGATTTAAATAGTGATTGCTAGGAAAGGCGAGGATTGCGCATATTGTCTTAATCTCTTAAAGTAGTTGCGGGCTTTTCCTTCTCAGCAGAATGGTAGTGGCTTGCCTCCAGCAAGAGTGAGAGTGAGAGAAGGGAGGGAGAGTGAGAATGAGAATACAACAGAATAGCTGCATGCAACCCACGGGTTTCCTAATAGGAGAGTTGGTAGACACAATCAGAAAGTCTCATTGGAAGGGGAGGATCCGGTGGCAAAGAGCGCAAGCAGTGCCATGGTATTTGGGTAGATGCGGTTGTGTCCTTTTCCTGGAAGTCGGTCAGCAGAAAAACAATGTAAATTCCCGGTTTTGAAGACTTATTGCTCTCAAATCTGCTGGCTTTTAAACGGAGGGGCCGGAATATCACAGAAGCCTTGGGTAACAGCAAAGTCAAAAGAATGGTACTTTTAAAAATGGTGTCTTTGCTGTAAGGAGCAGAGCATATTCAAAACTCATGGGAGCATCTCAGGTCTCAGGTGAGCAATGCTGCTATTAGTTTTTGCTCTCTGCCCATGATCTCCTCCCATCACGCCAGCGTAAGTCTGCTCTGCGGTAGAGTCAAATTAAGATGGAGAAGGCTTGCTGCTCTTTGAGGACGTGAGTAAATAAAAGATACACAGTTCTGATTTGGGCAGCCTCGGGGAAGATTTTTTTTTCAGCGGCTGACAGCGCCCGTCTGGGCGGGTCTCGGTACAATGTTTCAGCACCACGGACAGAGTAAGTTTCAGGAATAGGGGACTCTTCTTTTGGATAGCTAGGTTGCCAACTTTCTAGGGGAGCTGGGCGGATCGCCCTGACCAAGGACCATACTGGGGCTCTTCAGGAACGGATGCTATGGAAACCATTGGGAATATGTCATCATCTCCAGAGTTTGCAGGGAGAATGGTGCATTTAGCTCTGCTAGGGAAGACAACTTTATTAAAAATTGACAAGTTAGTTCTAGTTTGCTACGTTTTGTCCAGCACGCTGATGCCAGCATTGCAGGGAAGAAAGATTTCAACATATTTAACTTATGCTTGTGGTGTTCCAAGACACCTAGGTTCCCTTGAATATAAGATATGTGCACACAAAATACATAATTACATTGTTCGTGTGTTTGTTTTAACTCCTGACAGGAAAAAGATGAAAGAAAGAAACGGAGAGAATGAAGAATAGAGGAAAGGAGAGATAAAGAAAGAGGTGGGAGGTATGGAGAGGAGAAAAAAAAGAATAGCTATAAACTCAGTGAAGTTGACTAAATAAAATACAGTTAATTTAATACAAATTCCTCGGAATTTTAAGCATCTTTATTTAACTAATTTACAATACACTACTGAAATACCAATATACTGAGGAAATATGTGGCTATACCTTGTGCTTGCCAACAAATTGTAATTGATAATTTAAAGATTTATTTTTAAAAAGATTTAATTTACATATATTTCATTCAAATCTTATTTTATTTTTCTTTGTATCTCCTTCTCCTAAAGCATAAATTTTGAAAGACATTCATGTAAGACTTTTGGCTTTATGTATACAGGTACAGCATCAATGAATTTATCTCATTAAGCAAGCAAGAAAACTGTGCTAGATTAACGTAAATTATTAATATCTTTCACATGAATCACAAACTTCTTAAGTACAATTCAGGCCAATGCTTACAGAACAGACTGGCCTTGAACCACATTTTCAAGGTCAAAACCTTGGATGTCACATAAGCCAACAGAGGGAGTCAATTTTACTTAAGATCCTGAGACAAAATCTCAAAAATATGGATCTAAATTGAGAATCAAATAAGAATATTACCTGAATAGTTCAAATGATATAATGGCTATGTATTCACTGAATGGATAGCTGGAAAAAATGTCAAAGTAGCTAAAACCATCTGCCATTATTAAGTTTGATAGTTGTCAAATTATTTTCCATTGTGAAATATAATAAAGAAAAGGATAATGAAGACATTTTTATCTTTTTTGATAAATTTGTGTTAAAATATATATCTTCAATAAAACAGTGAATTTAATTTTTCACTAAAACCATGGGATACCTCAGAATACTATCTTTTTCTCAAGATCAAGTATAAGGAGACAAAAAAAAACCCTCACTAAACTATTTCCTTGCAAAAAAAAAAAAAAGAAAAGAAAAAGATTAAAAGATTCAAGCTACTCAGGACTTGACTTATCTAGGTGTTTTCAAAATATCTGTATTTTTCAAGTCTTTAATAACTAAGTTCATTAAATTATATTTATTTAGAGATATTAATGATTTTGGAATTCTGGGAAGTTATACAAAAAAATAGAATTTACAATAAATATTTGTGAAGCTGGGGTGATGATATGTAAATGATTTTCCTAAGCACTCCAGCTTAAGTTGCACCACAAATGACTAGAGATCTATCTAAACCATCAGTAAACATGATAGCTAAGTCTCCAATACACAAATATGAGGGGACACTAAGCAATATAAATCCAACACAAAAGCATTGTTTTTAGAGTAAAACAGTTATATTCACCTTTACTGAAATGAATGTCATCCTCCTCTCTCTTCCACTCTCTTGATAATAGGGTGAGCAACTGAATCAGAATAACTGGTAATATTGATTTACTCATTCTAAAAATATTCATTGAGTGTCAAGAATAATACTAGATCTGGGAATTCTCCCTGAAATATCTCACAAGCTGCATGGGAGATAGACACAAAAACACAATTTCAAATAATTATGGGTGAAATTACACAAGTTAAATAACCCAGCCTGGGAGTGAAAATGTCCAGAATATATTTCAAGAGACAATGTTTTCTTGTCTGTCTTAATAGTTAAAAGAAATGTAGTTCTATAAAGATGATGGCAGCCCAGTGGAGTTTGGCAGGGTGGAGTGGTGGTATTTGGATAGCACCATAGCCAAAAGGGGTGTATTTAATGGTATTTCCATAAACAATGAAAAATGTTATGTGTGGAAAATTACAAGAAACGTTACTAGACCACCTGAGACTGAAGAATGTCATTTAGGCTGGCTTTAAACGCATAGCTGCTCCCAGTGTAAGAAACATATATTCAGACACCGTTTGCTAACCCAACAGATTTTCATGGGTGGACACAAATTGCAAACGCTGAACATGTACTTTTGCAGCCCTAAATTCATCAGATTTATCTTTATCCAAAGAAACACTAGTAGTTATATGTAAGATATTAATTTAAGCATATCAGAAAAGACTTCCTTTCTCTTGACACCCTCCTTTATCCCCAATATCTTACATCCAATTTTAACAAGCCCTAAATTGCATTATTAGACCACTTTTCTTCTAGGGGAAGAATTGTCCGTCTTGTCAAGAACTGCTAACAATAAAAGGAGAAGTTTCCACTGAATATAACTAATATAATGTGTGTACCATATTACAATTTATGAGTAGCTTATATTTACATGATAAACTTATTTATTCCTTATAATTATTCCTTAAACTAAAATAGTTGTATTCCCATGTTATTGAGGAGGAAAGTGAGATTTAGTAATTACCTGAAGTCATGTAACTGGTGATGAGAAAACAGCTCAGGTTAGAGGAGTTTCTCACAGTTTAAGGTCTTGTTAAAATACAGATTCTGATTCAATAGGTCTAGAGTGGTGCCCAAGATTCAACCACTGTAACACGTTTCCACAACTGCTTGCCTAAGGATCACATTTTGAACATCAACATCTCGGAGTATGAAATGTGAAATCAGTTTACCTGAGTTTGGGTCCTGGTTCCACTGATTATCATCTCTGCAATTTTGTATCAATCAGCGAACACTAATAAGCCGGTTTTCTTACTGGCACAAATGAAGGCTTGTATTGTGCGGTTTCTATTATCCTTTCTGCTTGTAAAATTTTATGCCTTTTCATGACTTTAGATGAAAAGTCTTTAGATGTAAAAAGATGTAAAACTTCTTTTCTTTTGTTTCTCCCATCCTAAGATTTTTTTATTATATTTGAGTTAAATGATAAATAATAAACTGAAAAAATACTAATATGTAGAAATGTGCTTCTTTCTGAAAGTTCTTTTTACATATTTAAAGAAGAGTTACCTTATTTGTTGTTTCACTATATGTATACACTGAGTTTTATATGCAATTGTTTAAATAATTGTATTCATAGTATTTTTCAAGATGTACATAAGGTATTAGCCAACAGCAATGTAATAGGTTTCTATTTGTTTATATCCCTGTGGGAGGAAATACTTTTGCGTAATCATTTAAATGTCTTGTAAATGTTGCCCTCTGGTGGAAGGATATGTTAATATTTTAGAGACAATCGTGGTCCTTAATTATGCAATTACACCTACTGTTTTCTCTCTCTTTCTTCTTTCTTTCTTTCTTTCTCTCTTTCTTTCTTCTTTCTTCTTTTGGATATTTGTTAAATTAAATCTACATCTGAAACTATAAAGTCTTTTTTGTGGGCAACACATTTGCAGTTGTCTTAGTACTAAATGTATTTAGAAATAAGTTGATTGAGAATCCCCCAGTTAACCAAAAAACTAGTACTAAAGGAACCTTCACTGTATTAAGATTTAGTAATGGTATGGTAATCACATAGGTAAAAATGATATACAATAGAATAAATTGTGATAATTTTATAAATATTTTGAAATAGTAACATAAATCTGATGTTTCGCTCCCTATTACCAAAAATATAAACATATTTTAAAGGCATTATATTTAAGATCATTCCAAAACTATTTCTGGGGTATTTTTAAGGCAAACTGATTTTTAAAAAATACCTCAAGTACATACCTCAAGGTGGTGGTGTGCATCTGTAGCCCCAGTTACTGGGAAGGCAGAAGTGGGAGGATTGCTGGAACCCAGAAGTTTGAAGTCCATCTGGGAGATATACCCAGACCCCATCTCAAAAAGAGAAAAAGCAAACATTAAGGTGACTGTTTCTGAGGCTATTTTGAATGCAACAACTTCAGTTTATTATTTCAAAAAATATTCACTCGATAGGTATTTGTACCTACTGTTAGCTAGGCCCTTTTCTGGGATATAGTAAATAAATGGACTCAATACAGTTTTATAGCTTTTTATATTATATGTAGAGAGTGGACATTCCTAAAGACAAAACTGCTTTGAAAAGCTTTTTTACAGTATGGCTTTATTTGACTTTGAATTCCTAAGTAAATGTTCAGCCTAATAATTACACACTTCTTTCAGGTCGAAGCTATACAAATAAGCTCTAGAATTCATCTGTGACTTTTTTCTTACCAAGGGTTTTTAAGCAGACAATTTTTAGTTCAGCTTTATTTGATTTTACTTTGCAGTGTTAGCCTCAGACACAATTTCTAAGAAATTATCATTATATAATTTCCTTAGAGCTGGAAATAGAAGAAATAATTCAGTTTGTCTTAAAAAACGACAATCTGTGCACATAGCCCAATACTTTACACTGCTATATTTAGTGGCCTGGTGTAAGACGTCTTTTGACTTCTCCGTGAACTGTCTGATTAAAAAACTGGAAGCAGGAAGTATTAAATAAGCCTATATTGTTACCTCAAACATATATTTTGATTACCAAAAACACATGTATGTAGTCATATATGCAATGGTTCCTTTTTTGTGTGCATCTACTCTGTATTTATAATGTACCGTGAGAAAAGTGTATACATCTTATTCTACCCTTTTATTTCTGCATTAATGGGAGAAAATAGCCTTAATTCACTACAGGCCATTGTGCCTTGGGGAAATTAAGATTTTAAAGTGAATGGAGAACAAATGCTGCTCCTCTAATGCCAGAAAAATATTTCTAACTTTGAATTCCACACTATACACGTAGAGCAACATGATAAATTACAGAAAGACTTTGAAAGCATCAGTGTCTTCAACTCTAAAAAAATTTCTTAAAGTAAAAGTTTTAATTGTATACTGAAAGTTTGAGAAAAATCTAAGAATAGAAAAGAACTGCAAATCTGTAAAGAAAGTAAAATAAATATACACTTCAGTATGAAGGAGATCAAAGCAGAGACCACCAGGACGTACGGTGTTTTACAGATAAATAAATAAATTGAATGACATGACAAAACATACCTAATTGAAATGTCTATCTAGGTCCCATAGGGATCCTATTTTGCCTTTACCATCCTAGATTACTGATTCTCTTCCTTTGGCTGCCATACATTTTGTTATCACAAATGGTGAAATACCATCTTCTTTGAAAGAAGGCTTCTAATATTATTGAAATTTCCCACTTGGCTATTAGCATCTAGGAAGTTTCTGTTTAATTTCACACTATTTTCTAAGTTACTTACACTACTAGAGGCAGAGGGTGGGTTGGTTTCTACTTCTATAATATTTAGAGTAAAATTTTCCAAAGCAAAAAATCTAAATACTTAGTTTTGGAATAGAACAGAACATAAAAGATCCAGAATATTTCACCGCTGTAAGCATAAGCTAATTATAATTTTGAAGAGGTAAAAAAATATATACAATAGTAGTCACTATTAATATTTTCTAACTGCTGCCCGCTAGTGGTAAAAATGAAAAATATTTATTTGAGTTAAAAGGCAGGCCTACAACATTGGCTTAAATCATTTGAAAGTCAGTGGGTAAACATGCTTCCCATGATATTAACATTGTATGTGGCCTTTTTTCCTAGTACAAAGAAGAAAGGGTTGCTGATAAATCACTGAAAAAGCGTGCCACCACTTATTCTTTTGTGCCTGCTTGTGGGCTTATAATAATGGTAAAGACACCATTATACTGTGGTGAGAAGCATACTGGGCCGATCTTATTGCATAGCATGAAGAGTGTTTGTTCACTCATTGCAGCTCTTTTGATATTGAGTGCTAATTTGTTCAATTCGTTCCTTATGGAGAAACAGAGTCAGAGGTCTGATCAAACCATACTAAGTCCTGCTAACTAGACTGACTTTTCAAATTTTCGAGCCAATGACATTTTTCTGTTAATATTTTAGCCAGTTTGAGTTAAGATATCTACTGCTTGCAACTGCGAACATCTTGATATATCATCCTTTAGATATTTGATAGATGGATAAATGAATGGACGAAGGATGTATAAACAGAATCAAAGTTTAGAATACAAAGTTAAAACACTGGAAAGAGGAAAGAATCATGTAAGAGTAATTCTAAACCAAAGTGTTAGAAAGACAGAATAGGCCCAGACAAAAGAGAGCCTTGAATTTTAGGGTTAGTTAAATTAAATTTTTATTTAACATTTCTAAGTTATGACTACGTGCCCGGTCTTTGTTGAGTACCAGAGAAACAGAGATAGGTAAGTCACAGATCTTGCTCTCAGAGAACTCAGATTTTTAACTAAGAATGTAAAACTTTTCTTATGGTCAATTGAAAAGTTTTTTAAAAATGTATAAGCAAATAAATAATTTGCTCAAGGACAGTAACATTCTTGGAAGTTTAATCAGGCAACTATGTGATAAATTGGGTAGAGAGATGGAGGCAGGGGTTTTAGTTCAGAAGATGACCATTGCAATAGTCTGTGTGTTAGCTGATAAAATACTTTTTAAAATTACTATTCTTTCCCATATAATGATGAAGCTTTCAACTCATTCAGGGATGGGGAAAATTACCCGTATACACACAGATGGTACACAAGGGCTGGAATTAGAACACAGGTCTTTTGCTTAAATCAATATGAAAATCATAACTCAAATAATATTGGGAAATTGCTTCTGTGGGTTCATTTGATTTATAATAAGCATATTTGCTTTATCCCTAGCCCACTCTCCTATTTCATCTCTGTTATAACACCAAACATTAGGAAAAATATTAACACACTTATCTGTGAGTAGAAAAGAAAAAAATGTCAATGACAAATGGTATCAATCAGCAACTCTAACTCATCCTACATTTTAGCCCAAGGTAGAAGATGCCCATTATCTAAAAATATCCTCCTCAGGGCAGATGATGCTCTCATGGATCTGATATGATGGACTCCTCTTGAGTTGAAATTTGTAAGCAAATGGACATTTACATTTTTACCATTTGTATTATTCTTTTAGAGAAAGTCTTTAAGGTTGAAATGGATCTTAAAACAAAATCAGAACATCCAAAATGTGTCAAACAGTAGCCCTGCCATTTGAGTGGAGCTCGGGTTTCTTACAGTGCTTTCTGAGAGGCTACAATATCAAAAGAGGGGACAGAAAGAGGGGAGAATTATTTTCAATAGCCCATTACTTCATATTACATCCATTATGTGAAGAGAAATTTTTGGCAATCACAGAAATTAAAGCACTATTCTAACATAGCAAGTAAGACAATAGAAAAGTTTCTTTAATCCATTACATATTTTATGTCTCAATTAGCTTTTACTTTCTCAAAATAATACATGTACCAAGATGTAAAGGTGAAATACTTAAAAAAAAAAAAGAAGCAGTTATTTCACTCAATCCATTTACTGGCAACTCTTGGTACTAGGAGGCATCGCTTTAGAGGAGAAAATTAAGTGTGTGTGTGTGTGTGTGTGTGTGTGTGTGTGTGTATCTTACAGCATAAAGGAGTGTTTGGCATAGAATTAATGCTATATGTTTTAGCTATTATGATCATTATGCTGCTATTCGTTGATTTTCTTTTTTTTCCTTTTCTTTTCTTTTTTTTTTTTTTTTTTTTTTGAGACGGAGTCTGGCTCTGTCTCCCAGGCTGGAGTGCAGTGGCGCGATCTCAGCTCACTTAAAAGCTCCGCCTCCTGGGTTCAGGCCAGTCTCCTGCCTCAGCCTCCAGAGTAGCTGGGACTATAGGGCCCACCACCGCACTCGGCTAATTTTTTGTATTTTTAGTAAAGACGGGGTTTCACCGTGTTAGCCAGGATGGTCTTGATTTCCTGACCTTGTGATCCGCCCATCTCGGCCTCCCAAAGTGTTGGGATTACAGGCTTCAGCCACCACGCCCGGCCTGTTGGTTGACTTTCAATATTTCACATGTCTGTTGACATCTTCCTATGAAAGATGAGGAACTAAATTTAATTCTCTATCTCTCTTTCAACTGTCTCTCCTTCTTCATCTCTCTTTCCACCCCCGACATTCACATCCTATCCTCTTTTAACTAGTTGTATTGAAATCAAAATTCTGTTTACACAATTAGTATTGTTAAGCAATTGTCTCAAGGTCACACAATTCAGTGGCAGAGTTAAAACTGTAACTCAAGTAGCCCACTTCTTATTGCTCACAACCCAACCATAGGGTTGCTTTGTTTTCATTTCCTTTTGCTTTTTTTTTTTTTTTTTCGTTTTCTTTTACGGAGTTTCTGTCTAGTTACCCAGGCTGGAGTGCAATGGCGTGATCTCGGCTCACCGCAACCTCCGCCTCCCGGGCTCAAGCGATTCTCCTGCCTCAGCCTCCCGAGTAGCTGGGATTATAGGTATACACCACCACGCCAACCTTTTTTTTTTCTCTCTCTTTGGTAGAGACGGGGTTTCTTCATGTTGGTAGGGCTGGTCTTGAACTCCCAACCTCAGGTGATCCCCCTGCATTGGCATCCCAAAGTGCTGGGATTACAGGCATGAGCCACCGTGCCCAGTCCATTTCCTTTTTTATATAGCATTTCTCCACCCCAGGGTTTATAATTGCATTTCTATTTGTTAATGTTATCTTATGTTTCTGTATTTCTGTCATTAACCCATCTCAAAATGATCCAGGAGAACTATAAAATTCCCTTAATATAATCAGACTTGTCAGATATTATATCAATTCTACTTTTTTTCACTAGATGCTTTCCTCTTGGAGCTCTCTGCCCTTCTACTTCAGTTTGAACTAAACGCCCTCTATCCTGCTACACAGTTGTTGATTTGGGGTCCTCCATCAACATCATCTTGGGAGATCCCCTCCACCTCTCTTCTATGTCACCTCCTCGCTTTCTGGATCCCATAACTTTCTGGATTATATACTCCTGTAGTTTCCTTAAACAGGGGCCTGGTATGTAAACTCTGAAAACTTGTGTACCTGAAAATTGATTTTTTTTTCCTTTTCATGCTTGATTGATAGTTGTTTTGCTTCTATGAATCTAAGAACAATAATGTTTTTCTATTTTGGCAGTTTTGTCCCGTTACCTGTTATCTTCTAGTATTGCTATTGGGTAGACTAGTACCATTCTGATTCCTGAAGCCTCATGTATGCTTTTAATCGTAAATCTCTCTAGAGACTTTATGATACTCTATCTCTAGGGTTAAGAAAATTTATGACATCTTAAGAAAAGGCTTTTTAAAATATAATCTTGTGCTTGTCTCTCAGAGGCCGACCCTCTCATATCCTTCAAATCTGGAAGTGAGCTAGATACGGTGTCTCATTTCTGTAATCCCAGCACTTCTGGAAGCCAAGCAGGAGGATTGCAGGTTGCTCAAGGCCAGGAGTTTGAGACCAGCCTGGGCAACATAGTGAGACCCCATGTGTACATTTTTTTTAAAATGGGCTGGTTGTAGTGGTGGGTGCCTGTAGTTCCAGCTACTCAGGAGGCTGAGATGGAAGGCTAACTCAAGCCTAGGAGTTCAAGGCTGCAGTGAGCTATGATTGCACCACTGCACTCCAGCCTGGGCCACAGAGCAAGACTTCATCCCTTGGGGAAAAAAATAAAAATAAAAAACGGAAAATGTTCTTACATCATCTCCTTAATAATTTCCTTTCCTCTAATTTCTCTATTCTTTCTCAAAACCTTGTCAGTTGGATATTCACCATTCTGGATTGATCTTCAGTTTTTAAAATCTTATTTCTAATTGTTTATTTCTTTTGATGCTTAATTTTTTCATAAATTTTCTTCTTGTTCTTCCAAACCATTAATTTTAAAGTTTCTGCTATTATATTTTTAATTTGCAAGAGCTGTTTATTTTTGAATCTTTCTTTTTTTCAATTGCATCTTATTTTTGTTTTAAGGCTGCACTATCTTTTCTCCCTGAAAATGTTAATTTTAGTTGTTACTATTTTAATTTTTTTCTGGTCTCTTCCAATTAATTTTCCCATGTTTGATTAGCTTGTTTTAGCTTCTTTTAGGGTCTTTCCTTAAATACCTAGTGGTCCTTAGGTGTTCATTTGTATATAAGAGCAAGGCACTGTGGGTATATAAGATTTGTTAACTGGGATTATTTTGACAGTCCTTTACTTGTGGGCCTCAGATAGCAATAAATTCATGCCTTTTTCTGAAGTTGATAAGCTTCTCTATATAGGACTTCTTCAGTCTCTTTCCTAGAGATGATTAGACATCTGGCAACCAGCATTCTAGAAACTAAGTAGAAAGGAAGTTGAGGATAGAGTCTTACCATTCATTATGCAACCTTCGATTTTTCTTCCTGATTTCAGTAAGGCATCCAACCCCACACCTCAGCAATGCCTGCTGTTCTTGAGGACTGGGTTTATGTGATTCACTCTGAAGAGATAAGCTTCTGTTTCTACCATGATTGGTGAGGTCTGTTTGTCTTGCTGCATAGGCTGGGCTAGGTGTAAGTCCTCTTCATGTAGACTTGCAGCAAACCATCCTGTTTTTAGCCTGGGCCCACAATCCTGGTAATTTCAACTCCCAAGCTCTTCCATGGTTTGTGCATGACTTGAATTGCTTTCTGCCAAAAGGCATTTAGGTTTCATCTTTCTTCACTATCTAGGTCACTTTCCCCTTATCTGTCAGCTTTCCATCTTCTAAAATCCTGTTAACATCTTCTAAATGCTATGGCTTCATCTGCCATTCTCTTTCATAGCTTTTCAAAAACTGCTTTTCTATCATTTTAGTGAGTCCCAGGAGAAAGTGGACACAAACTCATATGCTCAATCTTCCAGATTTAATTGGAACTGTGTGTCCATTCATATTTACCCCTGAAAAAGAGATGTAAACTCTGAAAACTCATGTATCTGAAAATTGATTTTTTTCCTTTTCACACTTGATTGATAATTGTTTTACTTCTATGTGTAAACATAGAAGCAAACATCTCTTTTTCAGGGCTAAAAGAAACATAACACACAGAAAAATTCTAATATTTCAGTTTATACAAGTGTTAAATTTCCTTATTCTGACTAAGACTAGATGACCACATGCAGAATTTTGAAGCATTTTATTTCTAGGGAAGGCTACTTCTCCGTCATCATCTTAACTCTTCTCTTTCTTGCTCTTATATACCATGAACACAGGCCAAGTGTGTCCCTGTGTTAGTGCCTTTTCACTGGCTTGCTATCATATTATCCTTTTTAACTTTTCTTTATTCTACAACTTTTCACTATCTAAAGTATCTTATTTTTCTAATTACTATCTGTTTTGTTTTCCTATTGCTGTTGTGAGGAAGGGCCACAAACTAAGTAACTTACTAAAACACAAATTTGCCACAAGTCTGTAGATTAGAAGTCTGACATAGGGCTTCCTGGGCTAATGTCATGCTGTCAGCAGGGCTTCATTCTCTGGACACTCTAGAGGGAATATATCCTTGCCTTTTTAGCTTCTGGAGGCTGCCTGCATTTCTTGACTTGTGATACAACCAACCTCCGAGTTAACAAGCAAGACCTCTGCTTTCATTATCACATCTCCTCCTCTGTCTCTACTGCCTCTCTCTTTCACCCATAAGTCCCCTTATAATTTCACTGGGCTCAGCCAGATAATATAGAATAATTGCCATACTTCAGGATCCTTAACATAATCACACCTGCAAAGTCTCCTTTGGCACATCAGGTAACGTATTCACAAGTTCTGGGGATCTTGAAGAGAACATCTTTGGGAGGCTATTATTCTGGTTGCCACAGTATCTGTTGGTTCTTTGCTTTGTTTTTTGTTCTGCCTTCCTAAGTCAACTAGAGAAAACTTCTAAATGGCAGGAACTGTGCCTACCGTATGCAGAATTCTGTTTCCAGCACATGGAATATATTCCCTGCAAAGTGCTTAATTTTTTTTTTTAAAGAAATGAATGTTTATTTTTTGTTGAACTTATCCATATATTTCTGTTTAACAGCATATGGAAGAACAGCTTAACACCTCTCAATGGTTGTTCCTACTCATTCAGTGGCCAGAACAGCGGGAGCTGCAGACCAGTCTTCAGTGGTAGGCTTGTTACCGGTGGAGGGTGTCCAGGTTCTTGGCATCTCGAACAAAGTGAATTCTTGGAAGGAATTTGAGAATATCCTCATCCTTCATCTATAGGACTCCAGACGTTGTGAAAGTGTCCATTTAAGTTACTATGGAACGCAGGACAATGTCAGATGGACCCTCTTTGGGTAGCATGGAAAAGGCTCAACAGGTATTTTTTGAATAAAAGAATAATTGAGGTTTGATCATAGAGTTGTTTTCCAAGGAATGAATGGATTTTGTCCCCCTCTCTTGTGGCATTTGTCTCCCTAAATGGATAGCTGCTCACTAATCTCTCCTAGTCTCCAGTCCATTATCACATTCTTGAGGAATTCATCTCCCTGAAGAAAACCCTGATCACTCACTTGTTTTAGCAAAATTTTACAGGACTTTAATCTATTTAAGGAAAAATTTCCCAGCTCCTGACATTTGCTTTTTAGTCAGCAACTGGTCTGAATCTACAATTTTAAATTGATTTCTCACTTTTCTCTGTTACTGTTCTATGCACTCCGACAAACTGGAGTCTCTATTACATACAGAAACTCCATTCCCTGATCCTTTGTCTTTAAGCTCACCATTATTCTCACTCATAATGACATTGTATTTGCCTCCACTTACCAGTGTCCATCATTACTGATCATTCAAAACCCTATCAGATACATTTTCTTGAATTAAGTTTCCTCCCTTATCCTCCCATTAGAAATTGGAATCTAATGCTGTCATTGGTAGAAATGCACAACTTTGGAGAAGGTAATTCAAGTTATTTAAGACTCATTTTATTTATCTAAGTGGAAAGAATTATATATACCATTTTCAGATTAAATAATGCATGTAAGCCACCTCTCAGTGTCTGACACGTAAGTATACTTAATATATGGGAGTGGCAATTATTGTTCTTTATCTAATTTTTTTATATCACACATCAGTTTCTACCTTGCAATCTTTGAAAATGGGGTCTATATTTGCATAATGTATATTGTTCATAACTCTTGCCAAAATATCTGACACATAGTATAAACAGTAAAAATGGTTGAATAAATAAAACCTCCTAAACTTTGTTACAAGGCTGTTCTGTAGCAAAGGGTGTGGCATTAGTTCCCTGGAGCTGCCATAAAAATTACCACAAATTCAGTGGCTTAAAATAGCATGAATTTATTCTCTCATAATTTAGAAGGCTAAAAGTCCAAACTCAAGGTATCAGTAGGATTGGTTCTTTCTGTGAGGGAAAATCATTCTATGTCTCTCCTACCTTACAGTGGTTGGTGGCAGTCCTTGCAGTTCTTTAGCTTAGAGATTTGTCATTCCAGCCTTTGCCTCTAACTTTACACTGCTTTCTTCTCTGTGCTTTTGTGCCGTCTCTTCTTATAAGGGCATAATGAGTCATTAGATTTAGGGCATACACTAAATCCAGAATGATTTCTTCTCAAGGCCCTAATTACATCTGTAAAGGTCCTATTTCCAAATAAGGTTACATTTTAAGGTTTTGGATGAACATGAATTTTGGGGGGATACTATTCAAGCCATGACAGTTATACACAAAGTTCCTCCCCACTTAAAAAATTGCATTTATATATTTAAGAATATAATTTTAGAGCTAGACTGTCCAGGTCCAGGCACCCGCCCATCCTTACTGGATATAAGGCTTAGGCTACGTTACTTTAATTATGCCCAGTTTCTCTTTCTGAGTAAGCGAAATGAGGATAATGGTATCTACCTGGAAGGGTTTCCATGACAGTCAAAAGATATAATCCTTGTAAAGGGCTTCGTATAGCCTGGTTGTCACAAATCCGTCAATAAATGCTTATTGCTTCTTTCCTTTACCTTTTATGAGGTGGGTCCCTCTGCCTGGGAAACTCACCACCACTCTCACTTTTTACCTGACTAAATCCTTATAAACATCCGTGTCTCTGCTTAGGTATCACTTCCTCAGGGAGGCATTTTCTGACATCCTCAATAGAATCTAATAACCCGCAATACCTCTTTTCATCCCTTATCACAATTATGTAACGATTGATTGTTACAATCAAATCACAATGAAACAAATATAAGAGAGTTAATATTTAATATCTGGTTCCCTGATGATGATGTACATCTCATAGTGACAAGAATTCTGTTTATTTCGATATAAACTCAGATTGCTTGGAATTGAGCTCTGGTTTCTTCACTTTTTCTACTTGGATAAATTCCTAAATCTGCTTAAATCTCAGTTTCTTCATATGTAAATGGTGATAATAACATTAATTATTTCAATCAAGTGTTGTGAGCATTAAATGAAATTCTGTTTATAAAACACATAGTTCACTGTACCTGGCACATCCTCCTAAGTGCCTACAACTTGCTAATTAGTATTAATATTTTTTCAACTCTTGGCACTAGCCAGTTAAATGAATGAATTAATACTGAATGAATGAGCCAGGTTATTGGCCTAATCTAGAAATACAATCTGTGCCACAGAATTGTGTGAAAATTCAATAGGTTCGAGTTGCTTTGTCCTCATTAGAGGTTTTCTCCAACCAAAGGGACTCGAAACCCCAGGGGAGGAACTGACTAACACCACCGCCCCCAAATAATTTCCTGTATTATAACCCCTACAATCCTATTTAGAACCAGAATTGAAAAAATAATGGAAGGTTCGAAGAATCCAATTTGTTTCTAGCCCTAAGGTGGTCTTTCAGAAATGGAGAAAGGCTTCTGGGAAGGTAGTAAACAATATCAGGCTAAGGCAAGTTTTGTTCCTTAGCAGGTGAAGCATGCCTAGAGAGAATAATACTTTGGTGTGAGGAGAGATGGAAACTCATCAGGACTTTGCAGATTTTAACGTGCATCTCTATGGTCTAGGACAACAACACTGTTGAGTAAACATTAAAAAGTAGCTTTAAAGTTTAAAAGAAAACTGTTTCCTGTCTAAGAATAAATTGGTGCTCTAGAATAAATATGCCCATTGAGGAACACATTTATTTCCGCATTGCCTTTGCGGTAGAGACAATTTAGTGGCATAGCTTTGCCATCAGACTGACCTGGTTTAAAAATCTGGTAGAAATGTCACTTTCTTTTTAAAGTGAGTCATGAATCACACAGATTTTAAATCTACTTTTTGGAGGCTGACAGTTTGATGGTTGAAGTCACTTATATTTCTTTAAATAGAAGGAGCTGAAACAACGACGATTTTTGCTGAGCCACATAATTTTAGAACTTAAGCCCAAAGCTCTCAGTTCACCAGTGATAAAACTGAGGAGCAGAGAGGTTACTTGATGCATCCAGGGCCACATCGCAATATCCACACTGGTATTTTAGATTCAGAGTTGAAAACCAGGTCTATTGTGCACTTGCCAGAGACTCTCTCCTTACCTTGGCTCACTTACTAAGGAAAGCTGTTCCATTTATAGTTAAGATGCAAGATCATCCAACTCCTGGACTAGAAGAGCTTTGAGGATTTATTTCATCTGATTACTGAGTTTCAAGGTCACAGTTCTTTTATCTCCAATATGCAAGAGTCTATTTTTAGATTTTATTTGTATAGTGACCCAGGAAATATTATAGACTGTCGCTCTCTTTCTTAGTAACAAACTGTGTTTAATAACTGGAAAGGATATGTGGATAAAATACAAAGACATTTTTATGTATAGAAACACACACTATATATATATTTTTTAATTTAGGAGGAGGCATTTGACTTCCTTAGCTCCACCTCTGTTCTTGTTACTCCCTCAATTGAGAATGTATTACCCAGAAAAAATTTAGAACATCAGTTAGGCCACATGTACCACTTGAGCACGTTACTGATCTAAAGTACCAAGCACTTCTTTTGCCTTTTATACCTTTGCCATTAATGCAACCGAGGGAGTAAGTTAAGCAGATGTGGTCTTCTTGTTTCCTTTGTTTTGCATTTCTTCTTTCATATGGCTGTACAAAGCTTGGTACAAATTTAAGAATTAGATGGAGAGGAAGGCATCCAGTTTCACCCACAAGCTCCATCCAGCTGCATGTCCCATCTCAAAGGTCTGTATATGGACACCTAAAGTTTAACACCTATAATAAAACTTTTAATAAAGGGGTTGTTTGGTTTATTTTTGGAAACTAATGTATGAAATTCCTACAGAGGAGGGGGATCATTATTAGTAGGACAAAATTTAGGCATTTTTTAGGTTCTTCAATATATTTCCATTAAAACGCAATTAATTCATTTACACAAAGAATATTTATTAAGCATCTTCTATGTGCCAGACTCTATTCCAAATACTGGAGACAAAGAGGTGAGCAAGACAGACAATTTTCCATCCTGATGGAGCTTTTATTTTAGTTGGAGAGACAAAAACAAACAAATATATCAATATGTCATCCAATTTCCAAAAGCATTGTGTAACTTTGATCATTTATCAAGATTTAGGTACTATTTGAAGTATTTCTGAATGATATATCATTTCATCCTTATTGCAATCCTATTAAGTAGGTATATAATAAAGTATAACATGATATAATATGTTATACTACTATACTACATAATATAATAATGCAGTATTTCGTAGATGATAAAGCTACAAATTATCCAAGTTTCCACTGCTCTTCAGTGTCTGAACTAGAACCTAAACTCAGAGTCATCTGAATCAAACTACATGTAAGTGAACTGATATTTTTCATTTACCATTATCATGAAGCAATCACAATGTCTTGGGTGCTATGAAAATAGTGGAAATATAAAGATAAATAGGAATGGTCTTTACTATCAAGAAACAGCCAGCTAGTAGAGGAGACAACTGTACAAGTAAATTATTGTAATGATGTGCTATAAGAACCGTGGCTGAGAGCTGTAAAAGGGGCAGTGGGAGAAAAAGCAGAGAAACAAGGTGATGCAAATTGCTAAGAAGACATGGTTTCCGAGTTGCATCTGTCACTGTGTTGAATACCCATTTACATCTGAGTGCCATTGCGTTTAGAGTAAGACAGTTATGAGACTGCAGTGGAAGGAAGGAGACAAGTCACCTGTCTTCTAGATAAAACTTTGTTTCTAACTCACAATATGAGAAACAGCTAAAACCTCTAATATTCTGAGGGTTTGTTTTTCATGTATTTTTTTTTTTTGTATTCACAATCAAATGAAACACACCTGCCTTATCCCCCCATGGAGCTGTATGCTATAAATACAGGATAACTTCTTTGCTGTAATAGTAGAATAAGAAGTGAGGAGTGATTTGGCAAAAGATAATGTATCATAAGAATATGCAGCATGTTTAATATTCATAAATATTATTAAATAACTTTTTCACTTTTTAATGTTCTCTTTTCTAGGCCAAATCATTCAGCCTGTCTTCACACAGCCTGAGTACAGTTATTTATATAAAAACTGTTTCTCTTGTGCCATCACTTTTTCACTGTGCGTCATCTCCTTCCTTATACATGTCATCCATATATTTATCCATTCTTTCTTTTATTTTACTTTGATCAAAGTATGAGTGTTTTGTCTGATTCTGCCTTTGCAAATTTAAAAACTGCTCTAAAAATTATTCTTGTGCATTCCAAAAATTCGAACAGAAGAATAAAATTCTAAATTCACCTAAAAACCTACTACCAAGATAAAGCTCCCGTTTACATTTTGAAAGCTCTCTCTCCATATTCGTAATTCCCAGGCTTTAATATGCCTCAGAATTACCTATGAAGCTTTGTAACACTGCAGAGTCCCTCAGGCCTTCACTCCTAGGGGTTGTGCCTTAGTTCATTCAGGGTGAGTCTAGTATTCCGAATTTAAAATGTCAGGAGACTTTTTAAAATCTGAGGCAATTCTGATAGTGATGATCTGCATACCATATTTTGAAGAAAAAAGAAAACAACAACAAAACTACTGCTACAGACAACATCCTGTGCCAATGTAGGAAAAGGTATACAAATTCACATAGATGTTCTTGCGGTAGATATCATTGGTTGACTCCTCCGATGCGATTTTCAACCTATTTCCCCCTGGAGTTGGGAATCCCAGTATTAATTTTTCTAATCTCCTCTGCAGCTACAGTTGGCCATGTAACCCAGTTTTTCCCAGCAAGAGCTTGTGGGAAATCTAATCTGTTTTCTGATAAAACAAAAAGGTACAGGAGCAAACTGATTGTCACTGCTCTCTTAAACTTTGAAGTAGATGTTTATATTTGTAACTATCCATCATCTTTTGGATTGCCCAGCATAGAAGTTAGGATCTTGTAACTGATCAGGTGTACAATCTAAGCCCCATCAGACACCCTCATGAGGATGATTTGGAAGGGAGCACTGTTTAGGAAACAGCCTCTGTGTGGAGTTTCCACCCTGTTATAGGTGGTTGATGGTTGAGGTATCTGGATTTAGGCATCATCAGTGGCAATGATGGCAGTTTCCTAGTGATAGTAAGATAGGGTAACCTACTAATACTGGTAGTAAGATAGGGTAACCTACTAGTCTTAATCCTTAGTTTTGCTACTGGAAGTCTTGTGTCCCTAGGAACTCCCTTAGTCACAGGCAAACCTGAACAGTTGGTCACCCTGTGGCTACAATGAAATTCCTGAAACAGGTGTGGCATTAGTTTGGTGCAAAACTAATTGTGGTTTTTGTCTTTTAAAAGTAATGGCAAAAACCACAATTACAAGTGCACCAACTTGAAAGTAAGTGCAAGTTTCAGTGAAAACAAATTCCTAAAATTTAGAGCTAAACAATGGCAGTAGCTGTAGTTTCCATACTGTTTTGTGATGGGACTTGGGGATTTTTTCTCCTGAGAGCTGAGACTAGGCCCTGTCTTCCACCAACCTCCCAGTGGTTTCATGGGGTGCTGAATAGATTGTAAACCATTTTTAAGCTTAAACTAGCAGGGATGAATTCGTTGTTTTCAACTAAGGTACCTGACTAATGCTCTTTACTTTTGCTTTAAATACCACCATGGCATCTAGAGCTAGAGTAGTCATCTTATAATATGAAAAGATGAGAATGAGGATAAAAATAAGCAGTTAAGGAAGGCAAAGTGGAAAGGAAGAATGAGCTTGTGTTCTTGCTGGTATAATTGAAACAATGAACAAGTCTTGGAACTGCCTATCCATAAGACTTCTTTTATCTGAGATAATATATGTCTGGTTTTGAGAGACAGGAGTAGCTGGACTTCCTAGGCCAACCAAGAATCCCTAAGCCCAGCTGGGAAGGCGACTGCTTCCACCTTTAAACACGGGGTTTGCAACTTAGCTCACATCTGATGCTAATTAGGCAAATGTTAATTAGGCAAAAACAGGAGGTAAAGAAATAGCCAATCATCTATTGCCTGAGAGCAGAGTAGGCGGGACAAGGATTGGGATATAAACCCAGGCATTCGAGCCAGCAACAGCAACCCCCTTTGGGTCCCCTCCCTTTGTATAGGAGCTCTGTTTTCACTCTACTGAATCTTGCAACTGCACTCTTCTGGTTTGTGTTTGTTACAGCTGGAGCTGAGCTTTCACTCGCCCTGCACCACTGCTGCTGGCTGCCGTCACAGACCCGCCACTGACTTCCATCCCTCTGGATGCGGCAGGGTGTCCGCTGTGCTCCTGATCCAGTGAGGCGCCCAATGCCCCTCCCAATCGGGCTAAAGGCTTGCCATTGTTCCTGCACGGCTAAGTGCCTGGGTTCGACCTAATCAAGCTGAACATTAGTCACTGGATTCCACGCTTCTCTTCCATGACCCACGGCTTCTAATAGAGCTATAACACTCACCACATGGCCCAAGATTCCATTCCTTGGAATCAGTGAGGCCAAGAACCCCAGGTCAGAGAACACGAGGCTTGCCACCATCTTGGAAGCGGTCTGCCACCATCTTGGGAGCTCTGGGAGCAAAGACCCGCCAGTAACATTTTGGTGACCATGAAGGGACCTCCAAAGTGGTGAGTAATATTGGACCACTTTCACTTGCTATTCTGTCCTTCCTTAGAATTGGAGGAAAATACCGGGCACCTGTCAGCCAGTTAAAAATGATTAGCATGGCCGCCGGACTTAAGACTCAGGTGTGAGGCTATCTGGGGAAGGCCTTTCTAACAACCCCCAACCCTTCTGAGTTGGGGATGTTGGTCTGCCTGGAGCAAGCTAACACTTTCAATTTTCTTGGGGAAGCCGAGGGCTGATAGAGGTAGAAAGCTGTCGTCCTGAACTCCTGGCAGTAGCTGGTTGAGATCATGGTGCAGCCAGAAGTCTCTACTCAACAGTCGCCCATGTGTGTGCCTTACCTTTTCTTCTGACCCATACCTCCTAGGTCCCCACACTTCTTGAAAGTGTAGCCCCAGAATTCTCCTTACCTCTGAATCTACTTCCTCTGATCCCTGCCTCCTAGGTACTAATGGTTCAGACTTTCATTTCCTCTAACAAGTTGTATCTCCAAAGGGATCTAAGGAAGCTCTATGCTGCGTCCTTAGGCATCTAGATGATAAACCCAGGGAGTCTTATCCCTGGTGTCCCTCCCAATTTAGGTATACAGCTCTCGACATGGGCAGTTACGTGGGACTGTTCCCCACCACCCTTGCCAGGGCCCCAAGTTTGTAAATGGCTGACAGACAGGAGAGAGAGAGAGAGACGGAAGAGAGAGATGAAAGAGAGAGAGAGAGATGGGGGAGAGAGAGACGGGGAAGGGAGAGAGAGACGGGGAAGGGAGAGAGAGGCGGGGGAGAGACGGAGGCGGGGGAGAGAGAGAGGCAGGGGAGAGAGAGAGAGGCAGGGGAGAGAGAGAGAAGCAGGAGGGAGAGAGGCAGGGGAGAGAGAGAGAGACGGGGAGAGAGAGACGGGGAGAGAGAGAGGCAGGGTAGAGAGAGAGAGACGGGGAGAGAGAGAGAGACGGGGAGAGAGAGAGAGACGGGGAGAGAGAGAGAGACGGGGAGAGAGAGAGAGACGGGGAGAGAGAGAGAGACGGGGAGAGAGAGAGAGACGGGGAGAGAGAGAGAGACGGGGAGAGAGAGAGAGACTGGGGAGAAAGAGAGAGATGGGGGAGAAAGAGAGAGAGGCGGGGGAGAGAGAGAGGCACAGGGGAGAGAGAGAGAGAGGCACAGGGGAGAGAGAGAGAGAGGCACAGGGGAGAGAGAGAGGCGGGGGGAGAGAGGCAGGGGGAGACAGGGAGAGAGGCAGGGGGAGACAGAGAGAGAGAGGTGGTGGGAGAGAGAGAGGTGGGGGGAGAGAGAGAGAGAGAGTTTGGTGATCTCTGGTATCTCAGTCAGGTCAATGATAGGATGACAAAGAGGAAAGAAGGATTCCCCACAGGCCAGCAGTGTAGACCCTCACTGGGACACAGAATCAGAACATGGAGATTGGTGCCACAGACATTTGCTAACTTGCATGCTAGAAGGACTAAGGAAAACTAGGAAGAAGCCTACGAATTATTCAATGATGTCCACTATAACACAGGGAAAGGAAGAAAATCCTACCACCTTTCTGGAGAGACTAAGGGAGGCATTGAAGGAGCATACCTCCCTGTCACCTGACTCTATTGAAGGCCAACTAATCTTAAAGGATAAGTTTATCACTCAGTCAGCTGCAGACACTAGGAAAAAACTTCAAAAGTCCACCTTAGGCCCCGAGCAAAAATTAGAAACCCTATTGAACTTGGCAACCTCGGTTTGTTATAATAGAGATCAGGAGGAGCAGGTGGAATGGGACAAAGGGGATTAAAAAAAAAAAAAAGCCCACCGCTTTAGTCATGGCCCTCAGGCAAGCGGACTTTGGAAGCTCTGAAACAGGGAAAAGCTGAGCAAATCAAATGCCTAATAGGGCTTGCTTCCAGTGTAGTCTACAAGGACGCTTTAAAAAAGATTGTCCAAGTAGAAATAAGCTGCCCCCTCATCCATGCCCCTTATGTCAAGGGAATCACTGGAAGGCCCACTTCCCCAGGGAATGAAGGTCCTCTGGGTCAGAAGCCACTAACCAGATGATCCAGCAGCAGGACTGAGGGTACCCGGGGCAAGCGCCAGCCCATGCTGTGACCCTCACAGAGCCCCGGGTGTGCTTGACCATTGAGGGCCAGGAGGTTAACTGTCTCCTGGACACTGGTGCGGCCTTCTCAGTCTTACTCTCCTGTCCCAGATGACTGTCCTCCAGATCTGTCACTATCTGAGGGGTCCTAGGACAGCCAGTCACTAGATACTTCTCCTAGCCACTAAGTTGTGACTGGGGAGCTTTACTCTTCTCACATGCTTTTCTAATTATGCCTGAAAGCCCCATTCGCTTGTTAGGGGGAGACATTCTAGCAAAAGCAGGGGCCATTATACACCTGAACATACGAGAAGGAACACCAGTTTGTTGTCCCCTGCTTGAGGAAGGAATTAATCCTGAAGTCTGGGCAACAGAAGGACAGTATGGACGAGCAAAGAATGCCCGTCCTGTTCAAGTTAAACTAAAGGATTCCACCTCCTTTCCCTATCAAAGGCAGTACCCCCTTAGACCCGAGGCGCAACAAGGACTCCAAAAGATTGTTAAGGACCTAAAATCCAAGGCCTAGTAAAACCATGCAGTAGCCCCTGCAATACTCCAATTTTAGGAGTACAGAAACCCAATGGAGAGTGGAGGTTAGTGCAAGATCTCAGGATTATCAATGAGGCCATTGTCCCTCTATACTCAGCTGTACCTAATCCTTATACTCTGCTTTCCCAAATACCAGAGGAAGCAGAGTGGTTTACAGTCCTGGACCTTAAGGATGACTTTTCCTGCATCCCTGTACATCCTGACTCTCAATTCTTGTTTGCCTTTGAAGATCCTTCGAACCCAATGTCTGAACTCACCTGGACTGTTTTACCCCAAGGGTTCAGGGATAGCCCCCATCTATTTGGCCAGGCATTAGCCCAAGACTTGAGTCAATTCTCATACCTGGACACTTTTGTCCATCGGTACGTGGATGATTGACTTTTAGCTGCCAATTCAGAAACCTTGTGCCATCAAGCCACCCAAGTTCTCTTAAATTTCCTTGCTACCTGTGGCTACAAGGTTTCCAAACCAAAGGCTCAGCTCTGCTCACAGCAGATTAAATACTTAGGGCTAAAATTATCCAAAGGCACCAGGGCCCTCAGTGAGGAACATATCTAGCCTATACTGGCTTATGCTCATCCCAAAACCCTAAAGCAACTAGGAAGATTCCTTGGCATAACAGGTTTCTGCCGAATATGGATTCCCAGGTACGATGAAATAGCCAGACCATTATATACACTAATTAAGGAAACTCAGAAAGCCAATACTCATTTAGTAAAATGGACACCTGAAGCAGAAGTGGCTTTCCAGGCTCTAAAGAAGGCCGTAACCCAAGCCCCAGTGTTAAGCTTGCCAGCAGGACAAGACTTTTCTTTATATATCACAGAAAAAACAGGAATAGCTCTAGGAGTCCTTACACAGATCCGAGGGATGAGCTTGTAATCCGTAGCATACCTAAGTAAGGAAATTGATGTAGTGGCAAAGGGTTGGCCTCTTTGTCTACAGGTAGTGGTGGCAGTAGCAGTCTTAGTATCTGAAGCAGTTAAAATAATACAGGGAAGAGATCTTACTGTGTGGACATCTCATGATGTGAATGGTATATTCACTGCTAAAGGAGACTTGTGGCTGTCAGAGAACTGTGAGGAAAGTAACTAAAATCGTAAAACCCCATAGCCCTCCCTTATCATATTTTTCTCTTTACTGTTCTCTTACCCTCTTTCACTCTCACTGCACCCCCTCCATGCCGCTGTACGACCAGTAGCTCCCCTTACCAATAGTTTCTATGGAGAATGCGGCTTCCTGGAAATATTGATGCCCCATCATATAGGAGTTTATCTAAGGGAAACCCCACCTTCACTGCCCACACCCATATGCCCTGCAAATGCTGTAACTCTGCCACTCTTTTCATGCATGCAAATACTCATTATTGGACAGGGAAAATGATTAATCCTAGTTGTCCTTGAGGACTTGAAGCCACTGTCTGTTGGACTTAACTTCACTCATACCGGTATGTCTGATGGGGGTGGAGTTCAAGATGAGGCAAGAGAAAAACACGTAAAGGAAGTAATCTCCCAACTGACCGTGGTACATAGCACCCCTAACCCCTACAAAGGACTAGATCTCTCAAAACTACATGAAACCTTCCATACCCATACTCACCTGGTAAGCCTATTTAATACTACCCTCACTCCCTCACTGGGCTCCATGAGGTCTTGGCCTAAAACCCTACTAACTGTTGGATGTGCCTCCCCCTGCACTTCAGGCCGTACATTTCAATCCCTGTACCTGAACTTCAGCACAGAAATAAGCACCACTTCCGTTTTAGTAGGACCTCTTGTCTCCAATCTGGAAATAACCCATACCTCAAACCTCACCTGTGTAAAATTTAGCAATACTATAGACACAACCAACTCCCAATGCATCAGGTGGGTAACTCCTCCCACACAAATAGTCTGCCTACCCTCAGGAATATTTTTTGTCTGTGGTACTTCAGCCTATCATTGTTTGAATGGCTCTTCAGAATCTGTGCTTCCTCAATCATCTCCCACCAGGTTCCTCCCATGACAGGTGGGAATTGTGGGAGTTACAATTCGAGATGAGATATGGGTGGGGACACAGCCAATTCCTGTCAGTGAAGTTCTTAACATAGTGCCCAGCACATAATCATAATGTAGATTTTCTCCTCCTGATCCCACTTAACTTAGGCTGGGACTTTCTAAGAAAGGCTTATGTTTTGCCCAAGTAGAAGTCTAGAAGGAATATTCTTAGAAACATTTCTGACAAATAGAGTGGCAATAACAGACTCAAACATTCTGAGTCTGGAGATGAAGAAAGTTTTCTGGAATAGGATATGATATCCCTTAAAACAACCTGTTCTAGCAGAAGATAATATTAGAACTTTGTCAAAGACTTTTTTCTTTAGAAATGTCTCCAATAAAGAAATTCATGTAGGTGGACATGTGGTGAAAAATGTAGCATAGTAGTTAAGAACAAGTTTCACTTCATCCTGAGTCCAAATTCTGTTTCTGAAATTTTCAACAATACCTGGGTAGATGATTTTACCTATCTGGCTAAATTTCCCTCTTCAATCAATGGGATAATAATACATGAAATACAGGGATAATGTATGGATGAAATATGATGTTTATGATGTAGCCAACATATCTTGAGACTTCTCAGCCTCTCTAATTGTGTGAACCAATTCCCCATATATTCTCTCTCTCTCTCTCTCTCTCTCCCTCTCTCTCTCTCCTCTCTCTCTCTCCCTCTCTCTCTCTCTCTCTCCCTCTCTCTCTCCCTCTCTCTCTCCCTCTCTCTCTCCCTCTCTCTCTCCCTCTCTCTCTCCCTCTCTCTCTCCCTCTCTCTCTCCCTCTCTCTCTCCCTCTCTCTCTCCCTCTCTCTCTCCCTCTCTCTCTCCCTCTCTCTCTCCCTCTCTCTCTCCCTCTCTCTCTCCCTCTCTCTCTCTCCCTCTCCCTCTCCCTCTCCCTCTCCCTCTCCCTCTCCCTCTCTCTCTCCCTCTCTCTCTCTCTCCACTCTCTCCACTCTCTCCTCTTTCTCCTCTTTCTCTCTCTCTCTCTCTCCCCTTCTACTGGATCTGCCTCTCTGGAGAAACTTTATTAATATGGTGTATTTGAAACAGCAAGCATTATTAAGTTTGATAAAGTTAAATTTACCATTTTCTTTAATAATGTGGGTTCTTTTAATGTGTGTGACCTCTCTAGGAAATTTTTATGTAGCCAAAGATGCAAAGATTTTCTCCTATGCTTTTACTTCTGAAAGTTCAAGCTTTAACTCTTAAATTTGGCATCATATATTTCAACTTACTTTTTGTATAAAGTGTAAGGATTGAGACTCATTTGTTTCCATGTGAATATCCCATTATTGTAGCAGTTTGTTTAATAATGTATCATTTCCCTATTGAATTTTTTTGACACTTTTATAGAAATAGATACACCATTTAAGTATAGGTCTATTTTTTTGTCTCCACGTCCTGTTCTATTTATTTTTATATCTGTCTTTATGCCAACATCACACTGTGTTTCTTACTGAAGTTATACTTTAAGTCCTGATATCAGGTAGTGCAAAGTTCATCATAATTTAGTTTTCCTAGGCCCTTAAATATAAACTTAAGAATGAGTTTGTTAGTTTCTAAAAACAAAGCAAAACACACTAAAACAGCCTTCCAGACTTTTCACTGGTTACATAATAAATCTATTGATCAATTTGGGAAGAATTAACATTCTGTTAATTTTGACTCTCCCAACCTGTAAACATAGTATATCTTACTCATTTATGTATGTTATTCTTAATTTTACCAGCAATATTTGGTAGTTTTCAGTTTACAGGTCTTACCCATATTTTATTATGTATCTCTAAGTATTTCATGTTACACTGCTATTTTAAATGAAATTGATTTGTGTATACCAATGTTTCTTACCATTTGAGTAGATCTAAGCTTCCATCTGGTAGAAGTTTTTGTTTTGTTTTTATTTTTTCAGTATGTGGCACTTTACCTTTTCTCATAGTGCAGGTCTGCTGACAAAAGTTTATTTTTAAAGTATTCATTGCATATTTTTGTATTGTAGAAGTTCTCTTTTATTTCTAGTTTGCTGAGCATTTTTACCAGGAGTGGGTGTTGAATTTTTGTCATAGATATTTTTTCTCCCGGATCTTAATATAATCACGTAGTTTTTCTCCCTTATCCTTTAAGTATTGCTAATTTCATTGATTAAATATTGAATATAAAATCAACCTCACACTTTGGGATAAACCTCTTTCAGTGATGATATATTATAATATGTGTATGTTGCTGATAAGAATTTCTGTTTCTATGTTAATGAAGGATGTAAACCTGTACTTTTATGTTTTTGTAATATTTTCTTTTAGTTTTGGTATGCGAGTAACACCATATTTTATGGACTTACAAAATAAGTTGGAAACTATTCCCTCTTTTATTTTCTGAGAGAGTGTATATAAGACTATTATATCTTGCTTTATGATTGATGGACGTCACCAATGAAACCATCTGGGCTTCTAATTTTCTTTGTGGGGAGAATTTAGATTACAAAATCAATGTTTTTAATAGATTATAAACTATTACAACTTTCTATATTTGTCTTTGTGCAAGTTTTGGAATTTGTGTTTTTAAGTGCTTTAATAATTTCATCTAGGGCTGGGAGCGGTGCCTCACGCCTGTAATCCCAGCACTTTTGGGAGGCCGAGGGGGCAGATCACGAGGTCAGGAGATCGAGACCATCCTGGCTAACATGGTGAAACCCCATCTGTAAGAAAAATACAAAAAGTTAGCCAGGCATGGTGGCGGGCGCCTGTAGTCCCAGCTACTTGGGAGGCTGAGGCATAAGAATGTCATGAACCCAGGAGGCAGAGCTTGCAGTGAGCCAAGATCGCGCCACTGCACTCCAGCCTGGGTGACAGAGCAAGACTCCGTCTCAAAAAAAATAATAATAATTTCATCTAAATTCATAAATTTATCATTACAAATTTTTCATATTTTCTTAATATCTTTTAAATATTGTTGACACTTTTGTAAAAATCAATACATCTTTTTGAAACTGTAATGATATTCCCTTCTTTGTTTCTGATACAAGCAATTTAATGCCTTCTCTCCTTTTTTTCCATTAATCTTTCTGATGGGAAGGGTATCAATTTTATTGATCATTTAAAAGAACCAGTTTTTAATCTGAATGATTTTCCCAATTGTTTGCCCATTGTATATTTTATTGACTCCTCTTTATTATTTAATTCCACTTATCTTGGGATTAATTTAATTTCTTCTACACCTCAAGGAGAAACCGTAAGTCATTGATTTGTGTCTTCTTTTCCAATGTAAGTAATTAAAGCTATAAATTTTACCTCAGCCATTTCTCTAACCATACCCCACAAATTTAATTGTGTTGTGTTTTCATTGGCTTTCAGTTCAAAATATTTTAAATTTTGTTTTGAGTCATAGGTAATTTAAAAGTGTGTTAATTTTCAAATTTGTTGGAATTTTCTAGATTTTTTGTAATATACATTATTCAATTATATTATAACCAGACTGTTTTGTATAATTTTAATTATTTTAAATTTATTAAGACTATTTAATGGCCCAGAATACAGTTTATCTTAGTAAAGAATCCACATATTCTTCAAAAAAATTAGGTTTCTGCCCTTTTAATTACAGTGATATAATAGAAATTAAATCAGCTGATAGTATTTTTCAAGTTTTCTGTCTTAACTGATTTTTTATATACTTGTTCTATAAATTACTGAGATACAAGTATTAACAACTTCAACTATAAATCTCTCATTTTTGTTTTAGTTCTATGTATTTTTGCTTTAAGAACTTTGAAACTCTGTTATTAGGTACACATGCATTTAAGTCTTCTTGATCAGGACTTCCGGTTATGGATTCTTGATGTACTAGGGATCTATATTCATGTGAACACCACCACAGTTAAAATATAAAACAGTTGCCTAATAAAGATTCCTCATGTCCTCCTTTTATAGGTACAACCTATCTCCATATCCTTCACAGCCACCAATCTTTTCTCTATCCTTATAATTTTATAATTTCAATACTATGATATAAATAGAATCAAACGGTATCTAACTTTTGAAGGTTGGATTATTTTACTCAACCCAATTTACTTGAGGTCCATTCAAGCTGTTGCTGGTGTATCAATAGCAGTTCCTTTTTTACTGCTGAGTAGTATTCCACTGTGTGGATGTACCACGTTTGCCTACCCATTCACACGTGAATGATATTTGGGCTTTTTCCACTATGGGGCTAATATGAATAAAGCTGGTATGAACATTCATGTACTAGTTTTGTGCAAAAGTTTAAGTGGTTTTTTTCTTGCATAAATGTTCAAGTATGCAATTGCTGAGTTTTATGGTAAATATATGATTTATTTTATAAGAAACTGAAAAACTGTTTTCCTGAATATATATACCATTTTAGATATTCAGTAACAATCAGAATGATCCAGTTTCTTTACATCTTCACCAGTGTTTGGTGTTATTACTATTTTTTATTTTAGCTATTGTGATGGGTGTGTTGTGATGTGTCATTGTGGTTTTAATTCACATTTATCTAATGATGAATGATGCTGAACATCTTTTCGTGTGCTTATTTGTCATCTGTACACTCCCTTAAGCAAAATGTCTTTTTCCCACTCACTAATGGAATTGTTCTTTTCTTTTTTGACTGTAGCTTTGAGTGATTTTTATATTCTCTATATAAATACTTTGTAGAATATCTGGTTTACAAATATTTTTGCCCAATATGTAGCTTGTCTTTTCATCTTCTTTACAACGTCTTTCATAGAACAAAATCTTTTAATTTTGATGCAGCCTAATTTACTCAACCTTTCTTTTGCAGATCATGGTTTTGTTGTAAGGTTTAACACTAATTTTTCTAATCTTAGGTTCTGAAAATTTTCTCCTATTTTTTATTTAAAAGTTTTATGCTTTTAATCAGGCAAGGCTTTCTTTTTCTTTTGCCTATGGATGTCAAAATGTTCCAGCACCATTTATTGAAAAAGCTATCCTTCCTCTATCTAATTGCTTGGCACCATTTTCAAAAATCATTTGGGCATACTTATGTGGGTCTAGTTCTGGATTATTGATTATATTTCTTTAATATATGTTTTTATTCTTCCACCAATATCAGGCTGTCTTGATTACTGCAGCTGTCTTTTAAGCCTTAACTTCAAGCAAAGTTTAATGGTTTTATCTCTTATAGCTCCTGAGCATTTTCATATAAATGTTAAAACAAACTTATCTATGTCAGCATAAAAAATATGCTATTTTTTGCTTAACAATTTAATAAACATGATGTTACCAATATAGTGGGCGAATATAATGTTCTGTGTTTTACAAGATGATCAACATACTTCAGACTAGATTGTGGCAGAGAATTTAAGAACTCATAGAGCTGTAAGTGAGGTAAAAGATATACTTTTGTTATCTTTCTAGATTATATATAATAAAATGTATATTTATTGTACATTTTTTAAAAGCCAACTTGGTTGAGGTGTTCTGTTGTTTGTAACTTATAAAGTCCTCTTTAATGAATAAGATGAATGTTGGAGTAACACTCGGATTAAATTCTTGCTCTGACATGAATTACATAACTTTGAGCGGAATACAAAATATCTTGTGCCTTAGTGATTTTGAGCATGAAATAATAATAATTAAACCTATCTTATAGATTTCTTGAGAAGATGAAATATATCGTCTGCCTTAAGGTTCTGGACCAGTGTATGCAACACAATAAACTTTCAGGGAATGGTTGCTGTGATGATGACGACGATGATTATGACAACAATGATGATGATGAAACGAGTTGGTAAGTTATGCCATCGAATTGGTTCTTGAGCTTTCTAGTTTCCAAAGCCAAGAGAAAATCATGTTTCCAAGATTCCATAGCAGCCCCACAAAGGCTGTACATTAATTTTTAGTTTAAAAATACTTTGGAACGGACCATACACAGATATTACTAAAAAGCTTAATAGCTTAATAGTTTATGATTTCAACAATAGTTTTAGAGCAAGGCAGTGCAAATTTAACTGGGATATTTTTAGTTTTCAAATTTAAAATTGTAACTCAGTTAAGGTATCACTTCAAGGCATTCACCTAATGTGATCTAAATATGTGAGTTCATTCTAGAGAAATATTTGATTTTTATAACATTTTGGCTATTTTTCAATATATATTCATATCACCTAGCCTTTAAAAATGAATCTATTATATACTTCTTGTAATAAAATTAAAACAACTAATTTCAGAAAATGAATAATGGAGGTACCTCCATCCTACTCTCTAGAAGCCACTGTTGATATGTTAGTGTGTATTCTTATTAAACTTCTTTTAAGTTCATACAGACACTGATATATATATTTACATACATATAGAGAACAATATTTTGAAAATTGTTTGTGTACTTTTCCGTATTTCTAAGTATGCAATATTTAACTTAGTCAGAGTAAGATGTTTGTCCAGTCAGGGTAATTAAAATTTATTCAAAAAAGAATTTAAAGACAAAGTATAAGGTAATATTCAGTTTCAAGGACACAAGATGCAGTTTATAGGACTTTAATGATCATAAAATAAAGGCATTATATATAGTAAAAGGATAGGTATCTAATACATTTATTTGGTTTCTTAAATGATTAAACGTAGATTTACCATTTGACCCAGAAATTCCACTCCTTGGTATATAGCCAAGAGAAATGAAAACTATGTCCACAAAAGAACTTGTTCATGAATGTTTAAATCAGCATTATTCTTCATAGCCAAAAGGCTTTAAATGGGTGAATTCTATGGAATGTATTTACATCTCCACAGGCTGTCTTTTAAAAAAATAAATTCATTCAGCTTCCATTTAACAAATCAAGAGCTAAGCCTAGAGAAATCACCCATAGAGTTCTTCCAGTGTATAGTTGAAGTCAATCTTGGTTTGGTATTTAAATCCTAAGTAAGACTGGATGTAGAACTGGGAAGAAACAAGATATAACACAGTAGAAAGATGTCTCACTGCTTGTACTGATAGAGGATAGTGATAATTAAGGTGAAGTCAGAAGCAGAATAGCATATTGATAAGACATAGATCTCTAAAATTAGATTATAAATTAAATTAGATCATATATTGCTGCTAAATTCGTTGTAAAAAATACTTCCTGTTTTCTGAGGTTTTGAAGTTCAGAATAAGACAAAAATAAATGCTTTAATTACTGAGCAGTAGGAGAAACAAATTTTTTTCCCTTTCCTCTTTCTAGGCTTCAGCCCAGAGCAGAATATGTTCCCTAATAAAGTATAAGGATGTCAGCAGATGCCATTTGTGTCCCACCCAAAGCTGCAAACTTACTTAAAGTTTATCTGTAGCTTCAGGGGACAATTTCCATAATGACTGATGGCATTATACCCCGGGTATGTACTTACATCTTTTCACCTTAATGATTTTTTTCTAGCCATGGGAATGTACTTGGCTGTTTGGGACATCTTGGACTGCTGAGGACTTATCATTCCCAGAATCAACCCTCAATCTATGAGGGATTGGAGCAGTGGATAAAATCCCCATCTTGCTCTTCTCTTCTGTGTGATACTTCTGAGCTTTATTTCAGTCTTTCAGAGGGCTTCTCAGTGGGACATACCTCTGGTTTCCCACAGTGATAACCCACTGATAAACACTTGCTTTATTCCTTTTCTCACTTGCTCACTCCCTAGAATCATATCCTAAATACAGCACTTCACCCACATCCTTATTGCACTTTCTACAACAAGCAGGGGAACACTGAAAGCAGGGAGGTAGTTGCCCAGCTTTCCATCTGGGGTATCCAGTAGGAAACCAGAAGTTGTACAGAGGACTCCACATAAATATGGGTCAGCTCAGCATAACAGCAAGGAGGAGTGGGTGGGTACAATCAGATAAAAATATATAGTTGTCCTCCTCAAGCCTCCCTCAATTTTTTGTGTTCAGTGGACCCTAAGCTGAGAATCTGTGAAACTGCCATTGAATGCACTGTGGAAGAATGAAGGCGCTATCTAGAGAAGCTGATAGCAGAACACTGGACCAGGGTATATATGAGGCACATAACATAAACCCAGGAGCTTTTAGCTAGCAAAACCTAAGGAGAGTAGATTTGGCAAGAGGAATATTGTTGCTTTTCTCGATAAGTATTATCCAAGTAAAAAGAATATACTACAGATTTGTTTGTCATAGGATGCCAGTAAGGTTCTCAGTGACCAGACCTACAAGGGCTATTTTGCCCAAATAACTGTGGTGGCCTGCACCTGCAGCTCGTACACAGTCCATTTTCATAAACCAGAGGCCCATCTTTTCCCATACCATTTTCCTCCTGTTAATAAACTGGGACACCATATTTACCACAGAAGCATGAGGGGGATGCAGGTTCTTCAAGAAACTAAGCACTTGCATCTAGGAATTACTGAAAACCACCTAAAGGGACTATTCTTTTTTTTTTTGGATCCAACGAAGTTGGAAACCTTATGAACTTTTAAAATTGTATTTCCCCATGCTGACCAGCAGGTGGCAATCAAGATAAGAATTAAAACATTTTGCCGCTTATGTGAGTTTCTAGGGTGAGTTAAATTGGGAACTCAACTGTACACAAATGAGATTACACTATATCTACAGTTTTGTAACTAGTTTTTGACTCGACAAATATAGTAGAATACTTATGTTAATTTTAATGAATGGATTGTGTTATATCCCGTAATATTATTTTTAAAACTAATTATTGTTAGGTTATTTCCTATATTTGCCTATTACAAACAAAGCTGCAATGAATAAAATAAACTTGCACTGTCAACCTTCTACCCACACCTTTATATCTACAATTTACAAATTTGAGTATTTGTGTAATGTAGATTTCTAGAATGAAATTGCTGGTCAGACGTATGCAGTTTTTGTGCTCTTTTTAAAAACTCTTTATTGTAAAAAAAAAATCAAACACAAAAGGAGAAAGAATAGCATTTAAAATCTATATGCCACTCCTTACTGAGATTCAACAAATACGAACAGCTAGTAATCTTGTTTTATTTATCCCCTGTGATTTCACCTCCCCACCCCCATCCAGGATAATTTTGAAGGAAATCCCAGGCATCGTGTCATTTCACCTGCAAATATTTAGGATGTATATTTAAAAGATATGTGCTCTCAAAGTCATGGCCATTAACACCATTATTATACCTAACATTAAAAATAATTCATCATTCATTTTGAAGTAAACACTAGATAGTCATGGCTCAAATATGTTTTCCTCCTAATTTTTCTGCTGCTGTTCAGCTTTCTCTTCCTCCTTTCTTTGTCTTCCTCTTTTCTCTCCTCCTTCTCCTCCTGCTTCCAAACCTCCTATTCTTCCTCCTTTTCCTCTTCCTTCCTTTCTTGAAGTTTGCTCAAATCAGGATCTAAAGAAGACGCATACATGACTGATAGGTTTCTTAAGTTTTTGTTGTAGTTGTCGTTTTTCATACATTTCCCTCCACCTCTTTTCTTTCTGCTGGTAATTTATTTGTGAAAGAAAGCCAGTTATTGGTCCTATGGAGGTTTTTTAGTCTAGATTTTTGTGGTTCCATCATGTTTAATAAGTTTCTCCAACCCCTGTATTCCACGTAAATTGATAGATATAGATACAAATAACAGTTTTGTTGATTGCTTTATGAGTTATACATATTTTCTTTTTTTAACCTATATTTTTCTGGCTACAAAATCCGTGTGGAATAAAAAGGGTAATTGAGTGATTTTTTTAAACCAAATTTTTATTTTAAAAATTTTCAAAAGTACAAAAACTTGAAAATACTATAACTAAATGTCAGTGTACTCACTATAGATTAAATAGTTTTTAATAATTTGAGTCATTTTCTTTTATCTCTTTAGTACGTAATTGAGGAGTCATTTGACATTAAGTTTTAGACATCATGTCACTTTGCCTTACCTACTTCAATGTGCGTCTTTTAAGAATAATGGTATTATTCCTATTTAACCAAAATACCTTTATCGGAATTAACAGTGAGGAATACCGTCTCATAATCCATGTTCACATTTCTCCAATTGTCCACAAAATGTCATTAGTTTTTTTAAACTTTATGTTTTGAAATAATTTCAGACTTACAGAAGAATTGCATCTATAGTGCTACCCTTTACCCAGCTTTCTCTAATATTAGTGCCTTACACAACTGTAGTACAATTTTCAAAAGCAGGGAATTAACATTGATACAATAGGATTAGCTACACTCTACACCTATTTTCATCTCACTAATTTTCTCATTGATGTCCTTTTTCAAGTCTAAGATCCAGCCCCAGATCCCATATTTCATTTAGTAGTTGTCAAGTATCTTTACTCTCCTCTAATCTGTCAGTTAGCTGTTCATTCTTTGTTTTGATGATTTAATCCTTTAGTAGAATGTATCTCAATTTGACTTTGTCTGATTTTTTTTTCATAATTAGATTGAGGTAATGCCTTTTTGGCAAGAATACCAAAGTACTGATGTGTCCTCAGTGCCTTATACTGGGATACATGATATTAATATGTGTTATTACTGGTGATGTTAATCTTGATTACTTGGTTAAAGTAGTGTATGACAAGTTTCTCTATTGCAAAGTTGTTATTTTTTTTCTCTTTGAATTAAATAAATACATTGTGGGTGCTGATACTTTAAGTCTTTCAAATGTCCTATTTTTATCATGCTTTCTCCTATTAATTTTAGCCTTTAACAATTATTTCTGTGGTTTATATTTAATATGATTTGCCTCTCTGATTCCTTCCAATTTATTAGTTGGAATTCTTCAATATATTTTCCCTCATTTGTTAATTTATTCAATTATTTGTTTGTATCAGTGTTAACTACTGGGTATTATTATTATTATTATTATTAATTTTGTTGCTCTAATTTTTCCAAGTTTAGCTATTAGGAGTTCCTTCAGGTTGACTTCTGTGTCCTTTGACACGTCCCATCCTTGAGCACTCTCTTACTTTCTGTCACCAAAAAATGTTTGAGACTCCTTTTGTATTCTCTCTGCTCTAGCCTTTAGAATCAAATATTTTTCACCAGAGTCCACTCAGGCTAGATTGTAGTCAGCACTACTGTAGTGTCATTGTTTCCTGTGCTCTCTCAGAGAATGTAACTAGAAAATATATGCATGTACATTAAAATATGCACATCTACATTTTTTATATTTGTCTATCATGTATCTAATCTATCATGAGTATTTTGTTACCTTTAGTTCCAACTTAAAACCATAGAGTTCATTTCTGCTTTTCTCTTTCTGTTATTTATAACTTCTTTCTCTGGCAGTGATAAACCTTATTCTCATTATCCACATTATATTTACTTATTTTTCAATTCTAGTATATACATAAATAATTTCAGAATTGCCAGGTCATATTCCTGTGAGAAAGACATTTACTAACTAGAGTACAATATGTAAGTATACTTCTTTCTGTATTTAGCCTTACAGTATAGAGTCAAATTACATTGTTTTCCAGGTACTTAGGTTATTTTTTTTCTTCCCCATGCCCTGTAAAGTGGATTTATTATTCACTTTTAATATAGTTGTTTATTTTTAAATTTGTATTCCACCTGGAGTTTCTACCCTACATCCTGATGGACTTCTTTTTTTTTTAATTTCAAGGTTTGTGAAATATTACCATACTTACAACAGTCAGAGGTATTGAAAAGGTATGCCTAGAGAAACATTGTTCCTCATCATCCCTTCTACCCAATATTTATTCTATTCTCATCATTTCCTGTAGGTAAGTAATATCATTAGTTTCTGGTTTATTCTTCTATTTCTTTTGCAAAAATTAGCAGATATACGATACATATATATTTGTTTTTTATCCAATTCGCTTTTGCACCAAGTGTAGCACACCACGGGACCTCTTTTGGATTTTGCTTTTCTTACATAACTGTGTATCTTGCAAATCATTCCATATCCATTCAGACAGATCTCTCTATTCTTTTTTACACAGCTGAATAATATTCCATTGTGTGGATGTGTTACAGTTTACTTAAGCACTCACTGTTCTATGTATGAACATTTATACTGTTTTTTAATATTTTGCAATTATAAACAGTGTTGTAAAGAATAACCTATTGCATATGTATTTTTGTATTATTCAAGATATGTCTTTAGGATAGATTTCTAGAAGAAGAAATGCTAGGTGAAAAAAATAAATGCATATGTAGTTTTGTTGGGTGTTATAACCATGATAATAATATTTCACAAACGTTGAAATAAAAAAAAATTAAAATCAATCAGGATGTAGAATAGAACCCCCAAATGGAATAAAAGCAAAACGATAGGCCGGGCACTGTGGCTCACACCTGTAATCTCAGCACTTTGGGAGTTCTAGGTGGGCAGATCACGAGGTCAGGAGATCTAGACCATCCTGGCTAACACGGTGAAACCCCGTCTCTACTAAAAATACAAAAAATTAGCCGGGCGTGGTGGTGGGCGCCTGTAGTCCCAGCTACTCGGGAGGCTGAGGCAGGAGAATGGCGAGAACACGGGAGGCAGAGCTTGCAGTGAGCCGAGATCGCGCCACTGCACTCCAGCCTGGGCAACAGAGTGAGACTCCGTCTCAAAAAAAAAAAAAAAAAAAAGCTAAACGATAAATTATCTTCTCAGTGGGTTGTACAGTTTATATCTCACTAGGAAAATAAAAGGGTGCCTTTTTCCCCATAGCCTCATAAAAAATTCGTCATCAAACTTAAATGTTTACAAATCTGATAGGTGAAAAATTCTGCCTCAGTGTTGTTTCAATTTGCATTCCTCTAATTATAAGTTCAACACTTTTCATATATTTGAGGACCATTTTTATATATTTTTCATTAATTATCTGTTCATTTCTTTGTCCCATTTTTTCTATAGGCCCTCAGTCCTCTGTACTTTAATTTTTAGGGTTCTTTATGAAATAGAGATATTTGTCCTTTGTCTAAGTTGCAAATATTTTCTCCCAGTTGGTCATTTCCCTTATGGTACCTTTGTAATGCATTTTTAAAAATTTTTACAAAATCAACTTTACCAATCTTTTGCCAATCCAGTGTCTTTGGATTTTGAGTCATGGTTATGAGGCTCTTTTGAAGTAGCACATTCTTTGAACTCCCTTCCTTGCATTCTGTGTTCTGATCTGCCCAGACACTTTTCGAGTATTTTTAGGCTTTGATATACTCAATTTGGGGGCAGCACTTTTACATCAACCTTACGCCCCTTTGATAGCTTTCATGTTGTCTTCCCTGTGGTTTTTCCATTTGTTTGTTTCTGGTCTAACTTCGTTCACAGTAAAGCCTTGCTGTAGGATGGGTGTAGAGCAGGAATATGAAAGATCATTAACTGGGATTTGGCAACTTCTCTACCTTTACTCACAGTTAATGTGAAATTTCAACCATTCTCTTTCTTCAAGATATGCTAAAGCATGCATTTTATATACAGTTACTTTTCTCTTTTTGTTGTTTTGTATTGTTTTGGAAGAAAATATTGACAGACTGGTGGCACTACTATTATCTTCAGCTACCCTGAAGTCTATAGTTTGTGTTACTTTTAAATATCAATATTATATCAAGGCTCATGTTCTCTTTTAATCTACAACTGCATTCCTCCTCCATTTTTCATTACATTAATTTTTTTATGGCTATAGGTCTTATAGGAGTATACTATATTCTGCATTGGTTTCATTGTTCCTCACCGTGTTTGTGCTTCTATGTCCTAGAGTTCCTATAAACTAGAAGTCTAAACATACCTCAGATGTTATGCTCTGTACTATATTTTTATATCTTATTGTATAATATGATCTTAAGTTGTTCCACAATTAGTGATGCTAAGTTTGATGATCAGGAAAAGGTGGATAACCATAAGATTTTTCCATTGTAAAAATACATAGTTTTCTTTGCAATTAGCAAGCGGTATGTGAAGTGATACTTTGGCACCATGTAAATATTCTCTGCTCACAAACCCTTTTACTATATAGTATATTTAACAATTAATGACAATACTTTCACAGATAATACATGAGAGGACTGCAAAATAATGATTTTTTTTTCTTTTTTTTGAGACAGAGTTTTGCTCGTGTTGCCCAGGCTGGAGTGCAATGGCACGATCTCCGGCTCACCGCAAGCTCGCCTCCCGGGTTCAAGCCATTCTCCTGCCTCAGCCTCCCAAGTAGCTGGGATTACAGGCATGTGCCACCACACTCGGCTAATTTTGTATTTTTAGCAGAGATGGAGTTTCTCCATGTTGGTCAGGGTGGTCTCGAACTCCCAACCTCAGGTGATCCGCCTGCCTCGGCCTCCTGAAGTGCTGGGATTACAGGCATGAGCCACCTCGCCCGGCCCAAAATAGTGATTTTTAAAATCACTTCTTCCAAGTTTATTAGCCAACATTCTTCAAGTTTTCTCTTTTTAAGTGTTTTATAGACCATATATATATATATATATATATATATATATATATATATATATTCAATGTGCTGTAATCATATATAGTTAGTATGTTTTTTGATGCTTAACTTTCTCAACTTTGGCCATAAGGCTCTCCTTCAGGCTGACTCCTGTGTGTGTGTGTGTGTGTGTGTGTGTGTGTGTGTGCGCGTTTGTGTTGAGCCAGAGTCTTGCTCTGTCACCCAGGCTAGAGTGCCGTGACATGATCTTGGCTAACTGAAACTCCCCTCCCCGCCCTGTCCCCACAAGCCCCAACCTGGCTCAAGAGGTCTCCCACCTCAGCCTCCCAAATACCTGGGACTATAAGTGAGCGCCACCACGCCTGGGTAATTTTTGTAGTATTTTGTAGAGACAGGGTTTTGCCACATTGCACAGGCTTGTCTCAGACTCTTTTGACGTGATCCACCAGTGCTTAAATTTTCCTTTCTCCTTAAAAATGAATTTAAGGTTTATCTTATTTTCTTCCATAAACTTGGAGTCAATCTTTTTTTTTTTTTTTTTTTTTTTTAATGGGGAGACCTATTTAGAAGCCAAGATCTGGGTGCTACATGTCCTTATTTATAATAGGTTCTAATTTCTTCTTGACACTTTCAGTAGATACGTGCAAGACATTAAATAATCATGAGTTCATGTGGACAGTTCTCTTTCAAATTTAATATTACAGCTTAAAAAACTTATTTTACATTTTTATTTTTTAATTGATAATTTTCATTCCTAATATAAACATATTTATGTGTTTGTATAAATGAAATAGTTTCAAACTCAAAATACCAACATTTCTACCAACAATAAAACTACAGAGTGAAGTTTGCGGTATCTTTGCAGTTCTTTTTATATTTAGAACATACCGCACTAAGAATACACAGAATACTATGCACCAAATCACTTGAAATAATTATTTTTCTTTTGTTCAGTTTGTTTAATTTCCAACATTTAGTGTGATTTTTTAAAAAAAATTTTGATCTCTCTTTTTTATGTTTAAAATATTTACAGGGTTCAAAAATCAAAACGTTACTATCAAAGAAGATGTATTTCCATTTTTCTTTTTAAGGGTCCATCTACCACCCTTAGGTAACAATTTATATTAGAGGTTTCTTTCTTTCTTTGTAGTTGACAAGTAAAGCATGCATGTATTTATGGTGTCCAATATAATGCTTTAATATAGGTATGCATTGTGGAATGACTCTATCAAGCTATTCTACATAGACATTATCTCACATACCTTTTTTGTGGTGAAAACACTTAAAATCTACTCTCTTAGCGATTTTCAGCTACACAATATATTTATTAGCTCATTGCCATGACATACAACAGATCTCTTAAATTTACGTCTCCTGTCTGACTTCATGTTCCTTGATCAACATCTCCCCAATACCCCACCTGCCCCAGCCTCTGGTAACCACCATTTTACTCTCTCTTCCTATGAGTTCAACTATTTTATACTACACTTATAAGTGAGATCATGTAGTATTTGTCTATTTATTCCTGCCTTATTTTTCTTGACATAATGTCATCCGAGTTCATTCATGTTGTAGCAAGTGGCAGGATTTCTTTCTATTTTAAGGATGAATAGTATCACGTTGTGTTTATATACTACATTTTCTTTATCCATTCTTCCAATGATGGACACTTAGATTTATTCCATGTCTTGGGTATTGTGAACGGTACTGCAATGAACATAGGAGTGCAGATATCTCATTGACATACTGATGTCATTTTCTTTGGATACATATCCAGTAGTGGGATTGCTGGATCATATGATAGTTCTATTTTTAATGTTTTGAGGAGCTTCCATACTGTTTTCCATAATGGCTGTCCTAATTTACGCTCCACCCCCCACAGTGTGCAAGTGTTCCCTTTTCTCCACATTCTTGCTAACACTTGTTATCTCTTTTCTTTTTGATAACCATTTAACAGGTTTGAGGTAATATGTCATTGTGATTTTAATTTGCATTTCTCTTATGATCAGTGATTTTGAGCATTTTTCATATATCTGTTTTCCATTTGTATTATTCTTTGGAGAATGTCTATTCAGATCCTTCACCTATTTTAAAAATCTAGTTATCTGTTTCCTTACTATTGATTTGCTTGCATTCCTTATATATTTTTAGATGTCAATCTCTTATCATATGCATGATTTGCAAGTATAATCTCCCATTTTATCATATTAGTTTTTTGTTTATAATTCCAGTATTTATTTTTTCCTTCACAATTCTTTAGTGTGTATTTCCTATAAATACAGTTTCTGTAGAAACTCAATACAACCTTCAAAATTAGGATATTAACATTGACACATTTCTCCAATTTAATCCTCAGATAATGTTTAAGTATTACCAATTATACCAATCTTGCTTTTTGTAGCAAAAACGTCTGGGTCATAATGACACATTGTGTTTGCCAAATTTGTCAAATTTCTTCAGTATACTTTGATCTGGGATAGTTCTTTAGTCCTTTCATGAGTTTTATGTCTTTGCTATTTTGAGAATTAGAGTTATTTAGTAGAACGCCCTTCGGGTTGGGTTTGTTCAATGTTTATTCATGATTAAATTCAGGTTATGCATTTTAAAGCTGGCTCCTATATTCTTTTTACAACACGTTGAATCATCCTTTGAGAATTTTCTTGCTTTCTAGCATAACGAAATGTTTCAGGGTCACCTTGGACATTGCCTGCCCCCGTCTTGCCATTTTGTATGTGAGTGTATGTACTCACATTTATATTTATTTCTATATCTACATATGAAAAATCCTTAGTTCTATCCATTACCTCCAATTTCAAACACGAGAGGAGTCGTTCTAGGGTTCTCCTTTAGAGATCTGTAACTCCCATCTCCAACTGACTATATCCTTAGTGTTTTCACATACTTGATTACGCCTTTGTATATAACCTATCTCTCCCATCACTCCTACCACCCCTACCACCCCTTCCTCAATGTGCATGACCTCCTCATTCCTCTCTGAGCCCCAAACCTCAAATCAGCCACCACTATCACAGCCTGCAAGAATGGCGTCCCATCCTCGTAATGCTTCACATTCAGTTTCCGACACTTCTAGATAATTTGGCTACCTGTGTGAGTCGCAGCTCACCCCGTCCAGCTCCATCACACTATGTCAGGTCATGACAAGTTCCCTTCCCTCAGCCCAGTGTTAGGACTATGTGGGTACTCTCTTCACATCAGTTGGGCCCCAAAACTCCATGTCATGTTACCAGCATGTGTATCCACACTCCTTGCCACACTCTGACTCTCATTTCTTCCTCCAGGCTACACTTTTTCGGGGATGTGATCATCACCGGGTTTGGGCTCTTACTCTCTATGCTGGGTTGGCATTGCGTAGATGCCCTCCTCACCTTTATAGGATCTAATACCTACAGCCAGGACCACCTTCATCCTGTGTGCATGCACTTATGCCATTCCTACCATTCCTGGACTAACTCCCCGAATCAAGCTGTTCTCGCATGAATTCACCAACCTCACTCTGTTTGGGCTTTGAGACCCCTACTCTGGGTGCCCCTTTTTTGGCAAAGTCTGTTTGGGCTTTGTGACCCCTACTCTGGGGTGCCCCATTTTTGACAAAGTCTCTTTGATCTGCTTGGCCTTTGAAACCTCACGCTGAGTCACCCCTCTGCATGAATTTTTCTCACACACTTGAATTCTCTAAAAACAGTGATTTAGCTGATTCCAACAAATTTGAAAACATAAATATTCATTTTTATTTTCAAATGTTATCTAATATGCATTGAGATTTCTTCTCTGATCCATATATATTGAGAACTGTGTTTTGCTTGGTTTCCAAACATTTTGGTGATTTTCTAGTTATCTTTCTGCTATTGAGTTCTAATTTAATTCACTATAGTCAGAAAAATACTCTAAATGACTTCAGTCCTTTGAAATTAATTTCATCTGCCTTAAGGTCCAGGATATGTTTCATTTTGGAAATCTTCCGTGTACGCTTAAAAATGTGTGTGTTGTCACTGTTGCATGTTATTTGTCATGTTTGTATGTATATATATGTGTGTGTATATACATTATATATATGCATATATATGTATTTGTCAGTTGTCAAATTGATTGATTGTACAGTTTAAATATTCCATATCCTATTGCATTTGTTTCTGGTGGTCTATCAGTCATTAAGAGCATGTTAACATCTCCAGATAAAATGGAGGGTTTGGCCAGGTGTGATGGCTCACACCTGTAATCCCAGCTCTTTGGGAAGCCGAGGTGGGCGGATCACGAGGTCAGGAGATCTAGACCATCCTGGCTAACACGGTGAAACCCCGTCTCTACTAAAAATACAAAAAAATTAGCCGGGCGTGGTGGCGGGCGCCTGTAGTCCCAGCTACTCGGGAGGCTGAGGCAGGAGAATGGCATGAACCCGGGAGACGGAGCTTGCAGTGAGCCGAGATCGCGCCACCGCACTCCAGCCTGGGCGACAGAGCCGGACTCCAATTCAAAAATAAATAAATAAATAAATAAATAAATAAATAAATAAATAAATAAATGGTGGGTTTACCATCTCTCGGTTCTGTCAACATTTCTTGATACGTTTTCCTGTATGTTATTAGATAAATACATGTTTAGATTAGTTATGCATTCTTCTTAAATTCATCACTTTATCATTATACAATATCTCAGTCTCTACTATTACACCTTGCCTCACATTCTACTTTGTCTGATGTTAGTATAGATCAATTTTATTTTATTTTAGTGTTTCCAAGGAATATATTTTTTCCGCATTATGTTCATTTCAACCCTTCTGTGTCTTTATATTTAATGTCTCCACAGAAAGTACTGAAATATTACCAGGGCTTTCTATCCTTGCTAGACCCTAAATATTTCTCCCAAGATATAAATCTGTTGAAAGCTCCGCAGAACCTCCCTTTCAGCCTTTTTTTTTTCCTCTTGAATCTACAGTTTCCTCAAGGGAAAATATTGTCACAAAAAACAGGCTTAATTCTCTGCTTTTCTCTCCTAGTTATTGTTTCTATAAAAATCCTTTGTCTTATATTTTTCTGATGCTTTTAATCATTTTAAAAAACATGTTACCCAGTTTTTCTAGTGGTTCTTGGGGTTGCAATAGTCTGAAAAACTAGGCTATTATTGCTGGAATTGTGCTTTCTTATTGCTAATTATAAAGAGAATAAGTCTAATATGTTCCCATTAAGGATATTGTTTTCTGTATACTTTTCATTAACTTCTCCTCTTAAAATGATTTTCCCTTCCTTTTACTTTGTTTATATTGCTGTTCTCTAACTTCTTTAGATGCTTCTTTTTCCTGTCTTTTTTTAATAGCCTAATTAAATGCTATACAGTTCTTCTAAAACCACCACAAAATATATTTAGTGTATCCCACAAAATTTGAGCTGTGCAGTATTTTTGGTACAATGTAATTAAAAATTATCTTCTAAACTTTGCTTTGATTACTTTTTTGTGTTATTTCAAGATTTGTTACATAATTTTTGTAGCCATCTTTTTATTTTTTATAATTTCATTTTATTGTGGACAGAGAAAATTATCTGATTTATATTGGTCATTTGAAATTTGCTGTTTTTTGTTGTTGTTGTTGTTGGTTTTTTGGGTGGGGCTTGGTATTTGACCAGATTTTGTTAGTGTTTAGAATGTACTTGTAAAGAAATTCCTTTTCCTTATTGAGCACAACATTTAATGAAAGCACATTGTGTGTGTTTTATTAATCATTTTCTTCAAATGGCCAGTAGCCTTACTAAGTGAAGCTGGAACTGCACTGCCCAGAAGTCTTTTCTTTATCTGGTATCAGGTTAGATTTGCACAAGAGGCAAACAGAGGTGAAGCAACAGAAAGACTTCTTTCTGGTCTTTGAGGACAGATGTGATAAAGGACACGCAAATTGGAGTCTAGTGGGCTCTATGCTCTCCTCACTCTTTTTCACTCCATGTCCAACTATTCCTGACCAGCAGTGCGCTCCAAGTTTGTGTATGACTCTTGGCTGCAGAATCATAGAAAGAATAGCTAGACATACGTGTGCATGTGTCTTTAGAGCAGCATGATTTATAGTCCTTTGGGTATATACCCAGTAATGGGATGGCTGGGTCAAATGGTATTTCCAGTTCTAGATCCCTGAGGAATCACCACACTGACTTCCACAATGGTTGAACTAGTTTACAGTCCCACCAACAGTGTAAAAGTGTTCCTATTTCTCCACATCCTCTCCAGCACCTGTTGTTTCCTGACTTTTTAATGATTGCCATTCTAACTGGTGTGAGATGGTATCTCATTGTGGTTTTGATTTGCATTTCTCTGATGGCCAGTGATGATGAGCGTTTTTTCATGAGTTTTTTGGCTGCATAAATGTCTTCTTTTGAGAAGTGTCTGTTGATGTCCTTCGCCCACTTTTTGATGGGGTTGTTTGTTTTTTTCTTGTAAATTTGTTTGAGTTCTTTATAGATTCTGGATATTAGCCCTTTGTCAGATGAGTAGGTTGTGAAAATTTTCTCCCATTTTGTAGGTTGCCTGTTCACTCTGATGGTAGTTTCTTTTGCTGTGCAGAAGCTCTTTAGTTTAATTAGATCCCATTTGTCAATTTTGTCTTTTGTTGCCATTGCTTTTGGTGTTTTAGACATGAAGTCCTTGCCCATGCCTATGTCCTGAATGGTAATGCCTAGCATTATTCACAATAGCAAAGACTTGGAACCAACCCAAATGTCCAACAGTGATAGACTGGATTAAGAAAATGTGGCACATATACACCATGGAATACTATGCAGCCATAAAAAATGATGAGTTCATGTCCTTTGTAGGGACATGGATGAAATTGGAAATCATCATTGTCAGTAAACTATCGCAAGAACAAAAAACCAAACACCGCATATTCTCACTCATAGGTGGGAATTGAACAATGAGATCACATGGACACAGGAAGGGGAATATCACACTCTGGGGACTGTTGTGGGGTGGGGGGGACGGGGGAGGGATAGCATTGGGAGATATACCTAATGCTAGATGACGAGTTAGTGGGTGCAGCACACCAGCATGGCACATGTATACATATGTAACTAACCTGCACAATGTAAACATGTACCCTAGAACTTAAAGTATAAAAAAAAAAGAATAGCTAGACAATTGTAACACTTCCCCATAGACTTCTTCATTAGTTTTCCTTCCCAGTCTCACTTTAGCACATCACATGGATATCTCTGCAAGCTTCAACTTCTCTACCCATGGCAGTGTTTCAGGAGAGCTGAATGGTTCTTCTTCTCTGACTCTCTGTATTAGTCCATTTTTATACTGCTATGAAGAAATACCCAAGACTGGGCAATTTATTAAAAAATAAAGAGTTTTAATGGACTTACAGTTCCACATCGCTGGGGAGGCCTCAAAATCATGGTGGAAGGTGAAGGAGAAGCAAAGGCATGTCGTATATGGCAGTAGCCAAGAGAGCATATGCAGGGGAACTGCCCTTTAAAAAACCATCAGATCTTGTGAGACTTATTCATTACCATGAGAACAGCATGGGAAAAACCCATCCGCATGATTCAATTACCTCCTACTGGGTCCCTCTCAGGACACATGGGGATTATGGGAGCTATATTTCAAGATGAAATTTGGGTGGGGACACAGCCAAACAATATTACCCTCCAAATCTTTCTCCCAGACCGTTGCTTTCCAGTTTCTTTCACAATTTCAAAAGGCCTGTTTTCTATAAACAACGCTTTATTCCAAAATATTCCTAACAAACAGCTTTGCTTTCTTGATTAAATCTTGTATGTTAAACTATTTATTCTATTTGTTCTTAGAATGTGATATATCCACCATAATTTCTGTCCAGTCTACACTTTTATTTTCTTGAATATATTGGTAAAAGCAAATTAATTTACTACTTCCTTTTTTTTTTTAAATAAGTAGAAACTAAAGGGCTAGCGCTCTTAGGCTGTAGGATTTTAACTACTTCCATGTACAACAGAATTGGAACAGTTCTACAAATTTGGAAACCCTGACTACATGTCTTAACATACTTCTTTAATGGGCTGGAACAATAAATTAATGTTTAAGAGTCATTATAGAAATACTTTGGGCTAGGGAATTTGGCATCTTATGAAATTCTCATCATTGTTATTGCTCTCCTACTCCCATCCCCCAAAACACACCTGGAGAGATTTTTTAAAGCATCTCTTCCAAAGACTCTGTTTCTAGAGATCTGGGATAAGACCTAGGGATATGCATTTCTAACAAACGAGCAGTCCAGATAATTCTGATGAACAAGGCTGTGGACTTCTTTTTGAAAAACATGAGACTAGAAAAAATATATGGGAGCTATTTCTGTTAGCGGTGGCAGACATCCAAGTTACCTTGAGTGACCAGAGGCGAATCCGTATGGGTCCACAGTAAATTCAGTCCTTGCCGCCTCAGAAGAAAGAATTCAATTGAGGGGCATAAAGCAGAACAAGAGACCAAGGCATTTGGGGGCAGTAGTGGGAGTTTATTTTAAAAGGCTTTAGAATAGAAAAAAAAAAAAAAGAAAAAGGAAAATTCACTGGGAGGATACCTAAGTGGGCACCTGAAGCTCCAAGGGAGAAAAAAGAGGCATTTAACCACGATCCTGGGACTTTATCGGCTTGCCGCTTTCCCATGATTCTTCCCTTAGTGTGGGCTTTCTGCATCTGCAGTGCTCTCCTTACCCTTTGGAATTAAACATGTGCAGTGTGTTTAGGGAATTATACACACGCCCACCTGAGGCTTTCTTCCTTTTTCAGGTGGAACGTGCCTGGAAGATCATACTTCGCCATTTTTGTCTCTTAACATGCATGCCCAGGAAGTTGCTTCTCCCTGGGGCCTGCATTCAAGTAACATGTTTAATATTAACAGGTGTGGATCTTCAGGAGGTTGCCTCTCCCTGGCTGCAGAATTATCATTTTTAGAGAAGCAGTGTGATAATCGTGGAACCATCCCCTACATTCCTTGTAAGTGTGTCGGGAGCCCTCTCCTGCCCCGCTCATTGCCTATCTACCTGTAACATTTCAACATGCAATTTTTCTTTTTGGGGGACTTTCTGTTCACGCTTATCTTCCAAAGTAGTAAAAATACAGAGACAAAACAACAAAAACTACCACCTTCTCAAATTTTTCTGGATTATCCAGCTTCTTACTTCAAGGAATTTGCATCGTTAATATGCAAACATCTAAATGTGCAAAAATATGTAATTTCATGAGCTAAACACGTTATATATATATACACTTTCATGTTTCTAAACAACAAATATGACTAAAAAAGGAGTACTTAAACTCCAAAAAGTCAACATTTTACTGTAAGAATAAATTGAGTTCATGTCAAAATGTACTTTAATATTATTACTTTATTCACTCTGTGAATTTGATTCTCTTGAGATTTATGTACACATTATTTAAGAGAGCTTTTCCTGCATAACTACATATTACTCTTCCTGGAAAAAAAAAAACTTGGAAGAAAGAAGTTTTAAAAAGGAACACTCATTTCCTGTGTTAACACCAGGAGACATAATCTCACACATAGGAGAGATACACCAAGTCAAACCTTTGAGGAGGAGGAAGCAGGTATCTCATACCAATTAAACCACACTATTTTCTTTTTAACATTCTTATCATTTTTCACATAATGCTGAAATAAATAGAATACTGGAATTATTACACATAAAAGTAGAAGAGTCAAAATTTGTCTAGAAAAAGAATAACACAGTAGTTATACCGATTCATTGTGGCTGACTTGTAAGCCTGGCCAGTGGTACTTTTTGCAATGCTATTTTTCTTCATAACATTCTTTAGTTACATAACAACTATTAACAATTTAAAGGAAATATGAGAGAGTTTCTTTCAAAACAATAGATCCCCTTTTTGAATGATTGGTACAGATTTCTCACCTTCAACTGGAGTCAATCAACAGAGATCCATACCTACTCATAGCACCCAACACTACAAAATCACTTTGGAATCTAAGTTTTATTTTGACACATAATAGTGGTCACATTGAAATTTTCTTTAGCTTTTATCTCACTTTCATTAGGTGTCTTTTTTAAGAAATATACCTCTTATCAACCACAGCTGGACCAAACTTCCTCAGAACAGCTCTTTCTTCCAAAGAAACACACAGGATTCATAAGGAAATAACTCTTTCCTCACTCCTCCTCTTTCTCATCTCCCATCACTTTCATCTGTCCTCCTTTCCTTCTCCTCTTCTTTGATAACGTGCATAATGGCTTGGTTAAAAGAAGAATGTTAAAGCTAAGAGGTGTCAAAAGACACAGCAAAAATAAGACAGCATTTCATTTAAGTAAAACAATCCTTTCTTAATGGATTCCTCTAAAATAAATGTTTTGAAGTAGATTTTGCTTCCTGTGTGCAAAGGAAAGTTGATGAAGGCAAGGATGAAAGAGGGCCTTTGAAAAGAGTTAAGTATTTTTTTGGCTTTGGCACTTAAAATTTTATTTCACATAAAATCTCAAATGTTCCCTAGAACATTCTGAAAACAAAACAAAACTATGCGCTTGGTCAGCAGATAAAATCACCTGCCATGCTGGTAATTATCAACTTACATGTGGTGGTTGGGTGCTCTTAATGCAGCCCTCCCATAAAAACCAATGGGTTTAATTAGATGAGACACATCTATCTGAATTGGTTTGGCTACTGATTTTGGTTAGCATGGTTTCAGGAACGTGAGGAATACCTGTATTTCATTTTTAAATCTGAAAAACAAAGATAAACTTCTTGATAAGAAATTTAAAGGTGAATAAAAAATATCAGTCCATAACATTTTAAAAGGAAAATATTTATCAATCCATGGGAATTATTTACTTATCTTAAAAACGATTTCTTCCCTTGCTGTTTTCTCCATTCACTTCCAGAAACCCAATAATTTAGTTGGTATATTTTAAAACTGCAGTGTACAAATAACTTTGTGAATTAAATTTGTTTTTATTTATCATACAGTCTACCTCTATGAATACTTTTAAGCCTTAAAAATTAAAGCTTATATTCAAGAAACCAATTTCCATGCTCTTTCTTATTTTTATCAGCACTCAGGAAGGAAGCAATATGAGCTGTGTGCACTGTACACTATAGCAATGGAGAATCTGATTTGACAAGCCAAAGATCCTACATTGGTGGCACACATCATGGTAAGCCTGACTTGTTTTTTCAAGAAAGAAATATTATCTTCTCTACATAGGAAATCATCTTTCAATAATGAGATCATTTCAAATTACCCAAAATATTCATAAAGTCTACTCAGTGGATGACAAATCAGTACTGGGGATTAGTCCCAGTCCAAACTGGGGTGACTGTCTCATAGTTTATAAAATCCATAATCCCCAGTTCTATATGCTTACTATTGATCAGTAGTTAATACCATCTGCCATATATTTAATACTGGCAGTACCATAATAATTTATTAGCATTAGATAATGAAATATTAGTTTTAAATATTGTGATAAAATTTCTTATGTGTGTGATTAAAAAACAATATTCTTTTGGAGGTGAATTATAATTTGAAACTGGAGATTTAAATACTACATAACTGGACTATATCACTCTAGTGCTAATAATTATATAGATGTGTGTGTGTGTGTGTATACACAAATTTATACATATTTAGTTTTTTTAAGTGAAAAAAGAACAAGGATTTTTGTGCATGTAACACAAGCCTAAATTTGAGAGGAATAATTCAACAAACATTTTTTCCCCCTTAGATTATTAAGTCCATGAACTCATTCTTAGTTGGTTGATTCACTTTTGGTGTTCAAGACTGTGGTTGTTATTACACTGACAATTTCATTAAGACAAGCTTACATTTAAGATGTTACATCACATCAAATCACTAGCTAACAACATGACTTCTTGTGTGTCAGAGGTATTGGAACAAGGCACTGAGCATTGTATAAGATGACACATCAATAGAAAAGGTTGTAAACTTATTAAAATATTTGCAATTATTTTAAAGCAAAGAAATGTTTATCATAAACAACTTGTATCTAACTTATACAAAAAGGCTTCATGATGTGAAATTGTCATTCCAGAAGAAAAGTGATTTTTAAGAAATAATTTAACAATTTTCTAAATTAAAATCAACAAATTAATCAATATACATTGTCCTGCATCCATTAACTACTAAGAAAACACATTTACTTCTGTATTGTATCTTTGCTTGAGAACCTAAAGCAATCTAACAGCTTCATAATGTTGTTTTCAAGATAAGATCAGTCTTGAAACTATTATAACCAAATTATTATCTCTAAGAACCAAGTTGTTTTATGTTGAAACCCAAAATTTCAGTCTCGAGAAAAGGAATTCTGCCTTTACCAGGAAGAACTATCTGGGATTCTGATGGTAGTTGAATGTGTTAGGAATAAACCTCTGCTATGATACATTAACACCTTAATGTGTGAGTTTTCTTATGTCATCTGATCTTGGCAATTCATTTGCATATTTTAAAATGAAGGATATATAGGGCTCAGTCAGCCTCTTTGATCCATTTCTTTTTGCCCCAACATTTTTCTTAATGGGGAAGGAGGTATCAAATAACCCAAGAGAAGACCACAAAAATAAATAGATGCACTGGAAAGTGATGGGACAGCCCAAGGCCAGTGTTTCTTACTAAACTGCAAGACTCCATAATTTCCCAGTATTCTGATTCTACCTGCACTTTCAACAGTCATTTACAGCACCTCAGAAAACAACATCTGGAGAGGGCCCAGTCAATGAAGCAGAGAAGTAGTACATTTCCAACATCACAAAGTTGACCTCTATAAAAGTGTATAAAAACTTTGAGTTTAAAAAAAAAAAAAGAAAAAAAAAAAGAAAGGGTAAAATTGACATATGGCTTCTGGCATCTGGCCCTAAAACCAGAGGATAAAGTGAAGTAAGGCAGATCACCTGCTGCTTCCTCATTATACTGATTAGAGTGTTGATTTCGCCAGCTGTGCTTTGTTTTCCTCAATCATGACGTGCTTGGCAAATTCATTAGAATTAATTCCCAAGTTCTCTTTTAATTTGTTGAGCTCAAAATCATGGAGAATCTTGATAGTCATTAACTTTTCTCTCTTGATTCTCTCCACAACATCTTTTGGAACATCAGGTATCATCCAGGCCAGCAAAAATTTAACTAAAAACACAACATGCTAGAGGAAATATAAAGGAAAGATTAGACGCTGTTAGAGTTGTCACATGTTCAGCAGAAAGTCTTTACAAATCATTTCACTTATTTAAGAAACTGCTCAACATATGAGGTAGAAAGGCAAGAAGATATGGTCTCTGTCCTAGAACTTTCATACAAAGATCAACATCAAACAAATTAATATATACTTAAATATGTAACTAGCAATATTCCAGTTGAACATGATTATTGAATATACTCTTTATCACTGCTCCTTCCTGAAAACCTGATAAAATATTTATAAAGGAATTAGACTCAAAAGAGTGAAAAAGGCTAGCAAACTTGCAAATGGTGATGTGGTGACTGATAGTGGAAACCAAAAAGACAAAAGCCAATTTTGTTTCAGATTGTCAGAAAAGTTCAGGAAAGAAGGCAATAAGGACTTTTGAAGGTATTAGTATGAGTTGGAGTTGAAAACAAGAGGATTAGATACAAATTTGCATAAGGAGCACTTGAATTTTCGGAGCCTTTCTCACATCTGTATCCAGGTATTCTTTCACTCCATGCTATACCCCGGAAGCAGCTGAAGAGTTTGTTTTCTGCAGAAATGATACCAGAAAGCTGTGAATCCAGGGGCACCAGACACAGTGGAGGTATGACAACATATTGAAAAAAAAAATGTAAAAACAGTGAAATTCAGCACAATGAACTGTGAGATACGTAGTCCCCTCTGCCTTGCTCAGGTCTTAGAACATAGGTAGCCACAAAATATCTCAATAGACAGATATAAAGGGCTTTCTCTGGGAAAAATAGCTATTCTGTAAAAGCAGAACTGTGGATGTCAAAATTTTGTAAGGATCCAATGAAAATATCAGCTCACTACCTTATCAACCTACAGTGAAACCCACCAAGTGACATCACTCCTGTATGCACAAAATGCTTAAAATCAGCTTTTCACTTCCACACTCTTAAACATGAGCAGAACCACCAAATACGTAGGTAAGTCATCTCTGACATGGAAAAAAAAAAAAAAAAGAACCAGATATAAGGAAAGTAGTAAAAGAAAAAAGTAGAATTTAAAAAAAGATATTAATCCAGGTTTTCATAGAAAACAAATAATTAGAATTTCAAACTAGGAAGTGTAAATCTGAATAACAGCAGTTCCAGAGAGACAGCACAAAGAAAGAAAAAATTTATCAAAGACATTATCAAAAATTTATCAAAGAAATTATGCCAGCAAATGTTCTCAACTTGAAGGCTAAGTACGTTTTTAGATCTAAGGGGCTCAATGAGTGTTTAAAACAATGAATATTGACAAATAGCAAAGAACCATCTTGTGAAGCTTCATAAAAATGGGGCTAATGACAGAATCCTAAAACCGTATTGATTTTAAAAATAGATAATACACAAAGACTGGGGAGTCAGAATAGTATTGCATTTTGTAGCCATACTGGAAGCTGAATGAAAATGAAGCAATATCTTCAAAATTTCAGGAATACCAAAATAAAGTTGATTAAAAATTTTTTTAAGAAAAACAACTTTTAATTATAAATTCTATTCCAAATAATCACACGTAAGGAAAGAAAAGAAATTTTCAATCTTCAATTTCTCAAAAATGGACTGCCCATAATTTTTCCTCAGAAAATTACTAGAAGATGTGCTTCACCAAAATAAGCTAGTAAACGAAAAATGGGAGAAACATAGATTGCAGAAAATATAGTCTTCAATAGAAGACAAGATGAAGAGAAGTCCCAGGATGATGCTTGGTTGGAGTCTGCAATGATTACAAAAAATTAACACAAATAATAAATAAATTAAAACAAAAGAATTCCTGAAGTAATTTACTGGCTGAAAGGTGATCTAAACTTCTGATCCAAAATGTTGGAATGAAAGACTGATAAATTCATAAGGAACTAAGAGACAGAGGGAGAAAAGTACAATTATAATAAAAGAAGTATGTTCAGAATGTAAGACAGGAAACATGTGACTAATATTTATAAAGTCATAATGTATAAACCCTGACTATTGTATTTATATAAAATCTCTTAAAACTCTGATGGACAGAAATATTTCAGAATTGAGATTAAATATTAAAAATATGTAATTTAGTGTATAAACCAGCAGGGTCTCAGGTGGCACTCTGTATCAAACACTTAAATATTTCTTCAGCAAAGTAAATGAATAGTCACACTAAAAATAATAAAGGCAGAATTAGATCATATGTTGCTGCTAAATAAATTATCAAAATACTTCCTGTTTTCTGAGGTTTTGAATTTCAGAATGAGACAAAAAAATATGCTTTAATTATTGAGCAGTAGGAGAAAGTTTTTTTTCCCCCTCTCTTTCTGTCTGTGTTGGGTGTGTGTGTGAGATCTGCCAAAGTAGAATGTCAGTAATTGATAGCTAAACCTAAAAAATAAAAATATATAACTGCAAAATGATCTTCTTTTGTCATACAAGGGCAACTACTAGAAGAATGAGTTAAAAAAATTGAGCTGTTTACTTTGGATATTAGGATTTTAGGGTAGGCAGGTATATTATGTACGATTGCTCTTTTGTTTTTTTCCCATGCAGAACTATTTGATTTTTAAAATTACATGTGAAACCTTGATAACAATAAAAATAAACAGAAACTGGTTGGAATGGCATGTTCTTGGGTTAGGATTGTCTTTTATCGGGCTTTATTCCAGGGTGAAAAAATACCTTTCTTTTATTTTCCCTCCCTGATAGGCCTTCTTGCCCTATGATTTGTATCACTCAATTTGAAACTTTGTCCAATACTGCCTCTGTATTGTTTACCTTTTCTTTCATGCCTTATCTCTATAACTACACTAGATATTCCACAAGAGAGGAAGCATAATATAGTAGAGCATAAGCTTGGGAGTGAGGCACATTTGGCATTGAGACTCAGCGCTAATGTTAGTTAGTTAGTTAGTTAACGTTAAGCCAGCTACTTATTTTTGCTGAATCTCAGATTCCTTTTCAAAGTGAGCGATAAGGGCTAATTTACAATGTTGTTATGATTTAATACAGCCTCCGGAACTAGTAAGTAACAGGTATTCTGTAAAATCAGTGGGTTATTTCCCCTTTTCCTGACTTGAAGGGAAAAAACCATATTTGTTTTCCTTTCCTTTTCTGTCACCATGACATGTTCAACAATAAGTGAATAATAGGCAATCCATTGTACTAAGAATATCCCTAAGGTGCTTTTTATGACTATAAATACAATACTTCCTTCAAGACAATTTACTGAGATATTGCTAACTTTCTGATGAGAGATTACCTTTAGAAATATCTGCCTAAAGAGAGAAGAGAGTAACTTGAATGAAAGTTAAGAACAGCTTACTTCCATAACAATGATGAAAGTCATCTTGGCAGCAAGGACATGCCAGAATTGCATATTATGAAAATATTTATTCTCGTCATCAGGAGGATATCTGTAATCTCTGTACCTGAAAAGTGGAAGTAAATGCAAAATAAAAAAATAATAATAGTTATGGCTTCAACTAGAGAGACCTAACATAATTTTTTATTATTTCTCTTAACAGACCTTTCTAGTTGATTAGAAAAATCAGGTCAAAGTTAATTGATATTATGAAACATTTATCTTTCTTGTTCACATAAAGTCAGGGTATATGCTACTTATGTGCAAAATAGATCTAAGAAGAAATACACAAGAGGAACTTCTCTCTTGCCCTTCAAAGACAAGCTTCTCAAATGAGTTATTCAAAATTTGCTGCTTCCACTTCCTCTTTTCCCACTTCCTTAACACTCCCAGTCCTTTCCTTCTCTCCTGTCCTTAAACTGCAGGTATATTTTAATCCTTTGATTTGACTTTCAAAAATAAGAATATTATAGGCCACTTCTAACTTCTTGGAACTCTATTTTCTCTTGGCTGTTCTGATGCTGCTGTATTGCTTTGTTTTTCTTAACACAATTCTGAAGTTTTCTTAATGTTCAACTTTGTGAGTTCATTCTCTTCTATAAAGTCACTGGATACTGGTCCTCCTCAAATATTTAGTCCAGCTAAGGGGTAATCACATCCAGAAATCTGACACCAGTGTCCATGCTCTTAAACACGTTAGGCTATGATTTAACTATACTCAAATATGTAATATAACAATATAATAATGTCTGCTTGTCTTGCAATATTTTGCTCTTTTTTGTTTGGAGTCTCAAATGAAACAGCTGGTTTAAATTAAGTGGCCTTGATAAGCATGTGTGTGTGTGTCTTTAAATTGTATGGTGAAAAGATCCCACAGTACATGATACACAAAGTGTAAAAACAGTAGGTTCACATATGCAATTTTATATTCCCTACACAGTATAAAACCTTTTAGTAGGATAGGTGGTGAACTGATCATATTATATTTCACTGTCTCACTCTCTTTTCTGAGGACAAAGATAAATTCAAGTAAGTTAAATGTATATACAATTTGACAATGTTGTATGATCTATAGATTATTGCAGCTTTGGACTAAGGGGCACTTGTTGGTGACAAATCCTTTTGATACATTAGAAAGTAAGAAAAAAATTTGAATTAATGTTATCTTTACCCATAATCTTAGTTTTTGCTGTTTTACCTTTTCAAATCTGAATCATGCAATGTGTGAATTCTAGAATGGATATACTTTATTTATACAGGATTTTTGTTGCCCTAAGAAAATCCTTTATATTGTAAGACAGAAAGGTAATAGATAACTTAAGAAATACGCTTAAGGGATAAAACTAAAACCTAAACAAACAAACAAATCACCTGCAAGTGATGAAGTCTCGTTTTTCCGAAGGTGCAGTGTGGTTTGGAAAATCAGCTATCAGGAATACTGACAGGCTATTATTCACATATCCTGTCATAGGCTGTGTGGCATTTGTTGAGTAAGCATAGTAGTAAACTAGACGGGGAATGATGTCCGACGTAAATGCAACAATAAAGGCCTGAAGAGTAAAAAAAAAAAAAGAGGAAGATCATCAGCTGCCAATTTAGTTTTAATAATGTCTGATTTGTACATCTCTCAGTACCATAAATTATATAGATGCAAAATGATTAAATACTATTATAAACCATAGTAATATGCAAGTCTTTGTCCTGAAACACAAAATAGCTCATTTACAGTGTGTGATCAGTATTCCAAGATTTCATAGCTACAAAGTGGCTAAGTAGAGAGTCAGACCGAAATGTATCTGTCTCTAAGAACCATGTTCTTTCCATCAAGGCTTGCTATTTCTTACATTTCTTATTGTTTCACAGCACAGTTCTACTATCTTTAACCAAATTAACTTTCTTAGACTAACTCAGTGAGGTAGGACTGCGGGGGTGTGGGTGTGTGTGTGTGTGTAAGAGATTAACAGGAAAGGAATGAAGAAGCAGAATATCATGTGTTTGTAAATTTCTCACAGTTCGGTGCAATTAATTTCAGTATTTGATTCCATGGGAATGATATTTTTGTATCCTTTCCTAAGTTCTGGAATAGTATAAATAGCGTATTTCTTTTAGATTAGATAAGTCAATTAAAAACCATCTGGCTCTGGCACCTATAATTTTAGTGCTACGCTTTAAAAAAATCTAATGTAACTTCTATGGCTAACGGTACATTCAGGCTATTACTGAATAGATCTGGCAATTTTTGCTTTCCAAAAAAGTGGTCATTTCAAATATATTTCAAAATTTATTAGAGTAAATGGGTACACAAGAGTCTCTCATACTTTTTTTCAGTTTTACTTACTTTATTTGTCTTTCCAGTAAACTAGCTCTTGATTTACTTAGCAATTATACTGCTTTTTGTTTTCTAATTTGATTATTTCCGATTACATCTTTATTCTTTTTTACTACTTTCTATCAATTTGATTTACAATTTTTGATAGTGTCTTAAGTTATATACTCAGCTTATTTTCCAGTCTTCTTTTTATAATTAAAAATGTATGGCAATGGAGTTATCTGTAATAGTGGTTTTGGCTCATTCCTGTAGGCTTTCATTTAAATTAAGCTCTATGATTTCAATTCTGGTTTCTCTTATAGGATGCCTACTTAAAAGTGTTAGATTTTCTTTTTTGATTATCTTATTATCAACTTCAATTTATATAGTATATTGTAGGTGAAAATGCATTGTAAAAGTTATGCTTTTGGAAATTTATTGTTCTTACATTTTAATAATTGTTTCATAAACACAACAGGTAAATGTATATTCTCTGTAGTATACAAATATAATCAATTTTTAATTGTTTTATTCAAACACATTATACTGTTACTTATTTTCTGTCTACTTTGTCACATGCTGTGAAACTGTGTCATGGTACTTCAATGAGAGTAATTTTATAATTGTCCTTGTATTTCTAAGAGTTTGCATGACATAGGTTTTTCTATATTGGTTAGTGCATAACAATTTCGGAATGTTTTAGCTTTATAAAGTATCACCATAATGAAATCATGTAAAGATTAAGCATCATTCACATCTCCCCACACCCCCCAAAATGAAATACAAAGTCACCCCACCGAAATAGGTCCACTTACATTAGTTGCAACAGAAAGGACAGCCATTCCATAAAGAATGTCTTGCCAAACACCTATGCTATGAGCTTTAGAAGCTACAGTTCTCCTGTATTGAGTGGTAAGTTTCCAGGCATCCACTCGAATCTCTACAATATTATTTATGAGAGCAAGAAGAGGAGCCAAAGGAAAAGAGGCCACAAATAGTGTAACAAATCCAAATTGAGTAACTGTAGAGAAAAGAAAAAGGCATGAACTCATTATTGTGAAGGAGAAAGACAGGAACACCCTGCCCAAATCCTGCTACTTCCTTCGTTTTGGAGTGATCCACATGAATACGACAATCCAGGCTTCCATCCGTCTGTCCAGTTCCTCCTCTCCACAGGAGGCACAGTGACTTACCTGCTTGCTAGAACTGGAAGGAGAAACTGGGCATGCATGGCTGAGTTCTTTCTTTGCTCTTCCTTTAGAGATATGCTTGTTAGAAGGAAGAATCTATTCCTCTTTGCCTTTTATTATGGGCTAAGCTTAGGTTTATGCTTGTCTAGTCTTTACATCTGTATTAGCAATTTAGTGAGGTAACCAAGTTTTTCTATCTTGCTAGCCCATCTACTTTTTGAGATCAGGAATGATGACTGATTCAGTTGTATAATCCCAGCAGCCAGCTGTGTGTGTGTGTGTGTGTGTGTGTGTGTGTGTGTGTGTGTGCCAGAAAAGGAAATATACATTTTCTAGAATAAGAAATTTGTTAAGGTCTTTATTCTCCTTACTATCATGACATCTTTCTAAATAAATTTTATTCTCTCTCCTCATTAAGACTCAACAGAGGACCACACCTGTATAAGCTGGCTTATCTCCACATTTTTATTCTTTTGTTTCCAACAATGTTTAGGGTAAAATAACCCATGCTATTAACAGCCCAAGTTTCCCACATGATTGAAGAAAAAAATAATAAGCCATTTAATGGAAATGGCTTTCCATTAAAGGAAAAAAATTTAAAAAAATTCCTTTATTCCTCCATTTTTAAATGTATCTCAAATGTTTCTGGAATTTAGCTTCTCTCGTCTGACTGAATCCATCTTATCAAGTGAAAAAAATACATATTCACCTCCTTTTTTTCCTGCTTTCTCTACCTAACCTATGAGGTAGAAAATGAAGAGGAAGTATTACGTAGAAGCAGCATGAACTTTCTAGGTTCACATCTAATATCTTTACCTAAAATCTTTGTGGCCCATAAAAAATTTATTAACCTATGCAAGTTTTAGAATTCACAACAATAAAATGTGTAGAATAATGAATACTCTGCGGATTTGTTTCAAAATTAGAGATAATATATAAAGTTTTCAGAATAAATTATGTCTTAAGTGGTAAACAATCTTATGAAACCTTTGTTTCAACTTTTTAATTTCAGTAGTAATCTCTGATGTACATATGTGCAAACTCATTTGAAAATTACACAATTAATTAAAAATCATAGCCTTATCACCTTATAAGGCAAAGATTATCTGATTTTACGAAGAGTTCTATAAAATAGCTTCTATTTGTCCTAAATTTATATTTCAATCCATGTATCACATACTGTATTACACTGGAGAAGTATGAAGAATTTTGGCTCATCTCATGTATTCTACCACGGTTTTATGGGCCTTGAAAGGTAAGAACATTATTTTCCTGGCTGGGCGCTGTGGCTCATGCCTGTAATCCCAGCACTTTGGGAGGCCGAGGCGGGAGAATCATGAGGTCAGGAGATCGAGGCCATCAACATGGTGAAACCCCAACTCTACTAAAAATACAAAAATTAGCCGGGCGTGATGGCACGCACCTGTAGTCCCAGCTACAGACAATTCTCCTGAAGCAGGAGAATTGCTTGAACCCAGCAGGCGGAGGCTGCAGTGAGCCGAGATTGGGCAGCTGCGCTCCAGCCTGGGCGACAGAGCGAGACTCTGTCTCAAACAGTTTCCTTAATTCTGCGAGAGAAACAGAGAAAGTTGCTTGAGGGAAAACGCTCTGAGCAGACCATATAAGCAGTTCCCCAAAAAATCTCTCTGAAAGCTGCTCCTCAAGGGTCTCTTCTCTGTTCAAACCTTGCAATGTTTTGGATGTTTCTTGTGTTCAGCTTATATTTCCCTTACACAATCGCTTTTAGCCTTATTTTTAGCCTCACAGAAAGGACATATACTAATTGCAAGTTAAACTCTGGAAATGTTTTCCAGGCAACTTATTCTATCTTTGAGCTGTCACTGAGGCAAACAAATGGAGAAATAGCCATCAAAGCGAATTTGAGATGGGTGTTAAAAAATGACTCTTACTTGATTTGGTTCAACAATATTAACATTCAATTAACAGGAATTATGTCTCTGAGATTGGTGTTTTGAAGCTAAACTTTATTCTGCAGTCTATTTGATGGAACAGGGAAATAGGGAACAAGTTTTCTTTATATCATCCCTCCACTCATCTTTTTTGCCAACCAGTCAATGATTTATTGAACACCTACCATGTGCAAGGCAGAAAGAAGTATCTGGAGCTGAAAAACCACTCATTCATGCCAACTCTATGTTTCAAAACAGTGGTTAAAAATTACCTGTTTCTAAGTACTCATAGAAAAGCCCAAGGGGTCCAAAACTTTCAAGGTCATGATCCTGCTCCCATCGACTATACAGCTTCTCAGAGTTTGTCCGAGCTTTTCGGCGTCTCCACCAATTCAAAGCCAAGCTGTTGGAAGTGATAAAAGTTAATATATGAAATAGGACCAAAAAGAAAGCGATCAGAGAATCAGAGTGTTAGATCTGGAAACTGGCAGAAATTAGAGATTAAATAACTAAAGATCACAGAGCAAAGAGAAATGACACCAGCCAAGGCGCAAATCAAAATCTGGTGTTCTTTTCATGACACATGCAGAAGTCAAGAGTTCTTTATTAGGGTGATTGAGAAAACAAGACAATCTTTACTCTGCTCAGAGAAATATATTTACTCAGAGACAGTTTGGCTAAGGAATAAGTGGAGGAGAGGGTTACCACTAAGACCACTTACTAATCCTGATGCTGTCATGATGCTCAGAAGAAAATTCAAACAAATATGAAATTGACTATAATAGGAAATGACTTACATAATATGAAAATAAATGGAATAACATTAAATAAAATTTTAACCAACTAAATTCCATGCTATATAAAAAGATGATATATTATGATAATGTATCACTTTTTTTAAAAAGAGGCTTTTTAAGAAAGAAAAATTAGCAAATCAATAAATATATCACATTGACTTGTTTGAGGTGAAAAACATAAAATCATCTCAATTGATGCAGAAAAATGCATTTGATATATTTTAAGGACCTATTAAAACCTACTTAGGAAAGAAAAGTAGAAATAGAAAAAAATTATTTCAATCTTATCAGAAATATCTACTAAAATCCTAGGGCAAACTCTTTCTTTCTTTCTCTTTCTTTCTTTTTTTTCTTTCCTTCCTTTTCTTTTTTTCTTTTCTTCCTTTTCTTTTTTCTTTCCTTTCTTTTCTTTTTTTTCTCCTTCCTTCCTTCTTCCTTTCCCTTCTCTTCCCTTCCCTTCTCTTTTCCTTCTCTTTCTTTTTTCTCCTTCCTTCCTTCCTTTCTTTCCTTCTTCCTTTCCCTTCTCTTCCCTTCCCTTCCCTTTTCCTTCTCTTCCCTTCCCATCCCTTCCCTTCCTTTCCTTTCTTTCATCCCTCCCTCCCTCCCTTGCTTCCTTCCTTCCTTCCTTCCCTCCTTCCTTCCTTTTCTCTCTCTCTCCCTCTCTCCTTTTTTCTTTCTCTATGTCTGTCTTCTTTCTTTCTTTTTTGAGACAGGGTCTCACTCTGCCACTCAGGCTGGAGTGCAGTGGTGTGATCACAGCTCACTGCGGCCTTGACCTTTTCTCCTGCCTCCACCTCTCAAGTAGCTGGGACTAAAGGCATGTGCCTCCATGCCTAGCTAATTTTTAAATTTTATTCTGTATGACGGGGTCCCATTTTGTTGCCCAGGCTGGTCTTGAACTCCTGAGCTCAAGCAATCCTCCCTCCTCAGCCTCCCAAAATGTTAGGATTACAGGCATGAGCCAATGCACCAGGCTGCAAACAGCATTCTTGCTTGGGAAAAGTCTGAAGCATTTCCTTTAGAATCAAGAACAAAATAAGAACTGGCATGATCACATTCAAGATTGCTGGAGATCTTAGCCAGTAAAATAAAATAAGAAAGGCAAAATATTTGGAAATAAAGGAGAAATCTGTGATTATTAACAGTGATGTGATTGTCTGAATAGAAAACCCAAGTGAAGTTAGACAGAAATGAGTAGAAACAATATTAGGGTTTATTAATATATTTCATTCCTATACACCCACAACACACAAGTAGAAAACATATATATTTTTAAAAAGATATCATTTACAATAGCAATTAAAAAGTACCTAGACACTGATGTGACAAAAGATTTATAAGACCTATATGTAGAAGTTTAAAATATTTATTAGAATTCATTAAGGTCCAATTTAAATGTTCACGAGTAAGAAGGCTCGGTATTATTAAAAAAAAAGTTCACTGTTTATATTGAAACAATTAAAATATAATTTCAATGAAAAAGCCAAATTATTTTTCCATGTAAAATCTGACAAGATGTTTATAAAATGTATATAGATTGATAAAAGACCAAGAATAGCCAAGACAGTTCTACAGATAAAAAATAAGTTGATAAATGTTGCCCCACCACATATCAAGACTTAGAAAGCTGTATTAATTAAGAGATTGTAGTACTGTATTCACAATAGCAAAAACATGGAATCAACCTAAATGTCCATCAGCGGTAGAGTGGATAAAGAAAATGTGGTACACATACACCATGGAATGCTAGGCATCCAAAGAAAAGAACAAGATCATGTTCTTTGCAGGAACATGGATGGAGCTGGAGGCCATTATCCTTAGCAAACTAATGCAAGAACCAAATACCACATGTTCTCACTTATAAGTGGGAGCTAAATGATGAAAACAAACGGACACATAGAGGGGAACAGCAACACTGGGGCCTATCAGAAGGTGGAGTGTCAGAAGAGGGAGAGGATCAGGAAGAATAAGTACTGGGTATTAGATTTAATACCTGGATGATAAAATAATCTATACAACAAACCCCCATGACGCAAGTTACTTGTGTAACAAATCTGCACATGTACCTCTGAACTTAACAGTTAAAAAAAAGAGAGAGATTGTTGTACTGGTACAGGGATAAACAAATCTTGGGATGGAATGGAAAACTTGAAATAGCCTTGCACTTGGTATAATTGTAGATAGATTATAAATATATATATATATATAATTGTAGATATTTATATGGTATGTAGATAGTGTTTATATGGCATAGGCATAAAAAGTATTGTAGATAATATTGTATGTAGATGAAGAGTATTGTAGATGATGGAGCATACGAAAAAGGAACTTTTCAATAAATGGTAATATGAGGATTTATACAAATATATAGTTTATACATATATATACATATATATGTAAAAAATAGACTTGTATCTCATATCAAACGTAAAAATCCCATCCACGTATATTTAGAATTTGAAAGTGAAAAACAATAATGTTAAAATGTATAAAAAAATTAGAAGTAAGTATATGAGAATATCTTTGTGTATGTGTGTGTGTTTCCATATAACTTTTTATCAGTACATCTGCATATCTAGTATTTTGCCTAGGACCTTACTTTTGGCATAACTTTAACCGATATAGTAAATAATAATGAAAATGTCTTATAATCCTGGGTAGGAAAATATTTCTTAAACGATTCTTTAAAAATGCTAACACATAAAATAAAAGATTGATAAATTCTACCATATTAAAGTTATGTAATTTTGTTCATTTAAAGCAGTGGTTTCCAACTGGGAGTAATTTGCCCACAATGACACAATTGCACTCTCTGGAGATATTTTGGTTGTCCCAACTGGAGAGGGATGAGTTACTGGCATCTAGCGGATAGAGTTCAAGGATGCTGTCAAACATCTTACAATCCAAAGGATAACCCACACCCCACAACTAAGAATTATATCAATAATTCTGTGGTTGTGAAACTGTGACCTAAACATATTATTAAAAAATAAAAAGATAACATTTATGTTAGAATAAAATGTTTTCAACATATATAACCAAAAAAGAAGCAAATAAACAAAAACCAGTAACCAGAAGTTTAAAAGTATTCATAGAAATAAATTGAAAAAAGATTGACAAGTAGGAAAATGGTTAAACAACATGAACAAGCATTTAATTGAAAAGGAAACAAATATGGCCAAAAATGCTTATTCATGTTGTTAATCAGAAAAATGCAAAATTAGACCAAAATGAGATATCATTTATAACCCCCAGTTGGCAAAAATTAATAAGACAATATGAAGTACTGTAGCAAATGTGGATTAAGAGGAACATTTGTATATTGCTTATACTCAAACCAAAACACAAAGAGGAAAAAATGAATGATGTAAAGAGGAAAAAGCACCTGTGATTTCTGAGACACTATCAAACAGACGAGCATACTCTAACTGGAGTCACAGTGGAAAAGAGATCACCCAGTTCAAGAAACAGAACATGGCTAGAAATTTCGGAAGCTCTTTCATGTGCTTCATTCCATTTATAAATTCTTCAATCACCACATCCATAACCATTATCTTAAATTTTATAATAATCACTTCCTTGCTTTTTAAAAAATAGTTTTGTCTATGATCCATTTTGAGTTCATTTATGAATGAGGTGCAAGTTTCACATAGAGTTTCATTATTTTGCATATGCGATGTCCAATTTTTCCAACACCATTTACGAAAAAGACTACTCTTTCATCAATGAATTGTTTTTGCACCTGTCTTAAATTAAATGGTCATATTTGGCTAGAGCACAAATTTCTGCAATATCTGTTTCTACCATCTCTACTCCATTCCATTAGTTTATATAACTATCCCTTCACCAATCCTACATTGTCTTGTTAATATAGTTTGTAGTAAGCCTTAAAATTGAGTAGGGTGTTTCCTACAGCTTTATTCTTCTTTTATCATACTTGTTTGGGTTATTTTAGTTCCTTGGCCATCCATATAAATTTTAGAATTCACTTGTCTATACCTATAAAAATCCTGCTGATATTTTGATTATAATAACAATAAATCTATATATCAATTTGGGGATAATTGACCACCAACATGATATTTCTCTCATTTATATAGTTTTACAATTTCTTTAATCAGGATTTTGTAGTTCTCCCCAAACAAATTCTATATGACTTTAGATTCTACCAAATGATTTCATTTGTTTGGAGCTAACAAATTCTGTGCTAACCAATGTTTCTTGCATCCTGTACTTTCACTTTGTGATCTCTTTTTGCTCAAGAAAATCTTTCAGTAGTTCTTTCCATGACAATTTTACATGCAAACTCTCCTAGTCTTTTCATGTCTAAAAATGTCTATTTTACCAGCACTTTAAATAATAGTTAACCTGGTTCTAGAAAGGGGAATATTATTTTCACTGAGAACCTTGAAAACATTATCTTTTGGCCTCTAATGCTATTGATGAGAAACTGATGATAGTGTAGATGTCATTCATTTGAATAAAGTTAATCTTTTTCATCTAAGATTTTTAAAGATTGTCTGTTTATCTTTGGTGTTCTGTAGTTTCACCATAATGAATCTGGGTATGAATTGAATTCTATTATCTTGAATTGAATTCTAGTATCTTGATTCATACTCAGAATTTGTTTCCATTTCTGAAACTTGTGTTTTTCCTCATTTTCGAAAAATGTTCAGCAATTACCTATTCGAATATTTTTTTCCTTCAGCATTTACTCAATTACCTTTTTCTGGAACTACTAGTAGATTAATGTGGAAGCCTCTTAATCTAACATACCCTTATTTTATTTTTATTAAATGTCATATATTTGTTACACTGTACAAGGTAGGAATTTCTCACTATTATTTTCCAATTCACTAATACATTCTTCAACCATGTCCAGGCTGGAATTGTACTCTGGAATTTTCCCATCTGTTGTACTCATTATTTAAAGTATAATTTTTCACTTATGTGTAATTGCTTCCATTTCATATTTACGTATTCTTATTTCATTTCTGTCAGTTTTTATTTATTTCCTGATCTGTTTTAATGACAGTATCACCTTTCCTTATGTTGTTAGTATTGTCAACATCATTTTTTAAGGGCTTTTCCAGAATATTCTAGTTAGAAATATCAGCTGGAGTAAGTTCACTTTCTAATAATTGATTTTGTTCACAGCCTTTGTAGCATTAAATATTATCACATTTTGAAATTTTCGTTATTAGGAAGGTTCAGGGTTTTTGTTGTTGTTGTTGTTGTTAATTTGCTTGTTGTTTTTTTTTTAAGTTTTTTATTCTTTTACCTCCCCTGTCTTTTGTCTCTCTCCCTCTCTGTGTATATGTATCCCCCATCTTCTGTTTGGTTTAGGTATTGCCTCCATTCAGTCCTCTGGGTTCTCAATCTAGAGCTAGAACTTAAAATAAAAGTTTGGGGGCCAGGCATGGTGGCTTACACCTGTAATCCCAGCACTTTGGGAGGCTGAGGCGGGTGGATCACCTGAAGTCAGGAGTTCCAGACCAGCTTGGTCAACATGGTGAAACCCCATCTATACTAAAAATACAGAAACTTAGCTAGGTGTGGTGGCACGTGCCTGTAATCCCAGCTGCTCAGGAGACTGAAGCAGGAAAATTGCTTGAACCCGGGAGGTGGAGGTTGCAGTGAGCCGAGATTGCGCCATTGCACTCCAGCCTGGGCGACAGAGTGTAACTCTGTCTCAAAAAAAAAAAAAAAAAAAAAAAAAAGGTTTGGCTATTTCCCTTATGGATGTGGTATATCTAAGCATGAAACTAGAAGGCTAGGCTTATATTTATTACCATTTGTAAGGATAAGTCCATGTTCTTCTTTTGTTAGTACTTGAAATAGAGCCCTAAGTGGCACTATGAAATCATGTGTACATTGTAGGTGGGAAGGTGCAGGGATGGTGTTTTCTGTCTTCTTTCATGAGTGAGAATAAACCCAGTCTCTGGCTTCAAGTGCAGTTAAAATGGATGGGCCTCTGTCTTAAGTGGAGCACTTTTACTCCACTTTATATTGCATGCCAAACCCTGACACAGTCATTTCCTAACTAGGAGCCCTGAAGGATCGTAGACTTATGATTTTATAATTCTTTCTCTTTTTATCCATGACAATTTTCATCTACTATTTGAGATAACTGTCAGTTTAGTTTTCTCTTTTTATAATGTATTCATTATTGCTGTGTTTTGATCAGAGAGCAATCTTTCATGTATTGACCTGAAAGTCTCCATCATTTCACTTACAATCTATTTTTATGCCTAGATTACATGACACATCGATATTTTTACAAAGTTCACCTTTTAGTGATATTCAGAAATAATACACAGCATGTAGAATAAACTACAGAGGATATAGCATTTAGATGTCCCAGTGAAATATTCGCAGGAAAGAAAAGTAACAAAAATGCATATTTAAAAGATTGTGTTCAAAACATTATATTGTACCTCATAAATATAGATAATTATTATTTCTCAAATAAAATTTTTTAAAAACCTTGCTAGCCATGGAACCAAAATAAATAAATAAATAAAAATAAGAGTCTATATTACTTTAATGCAACCTTCACTGTTGATTAAAAATAAAGCTTTCTTTTGGCTTAAACATTTTCTAACAAAGGCCCCATGGTAATCAAAAAATTCCATCTTCTTCTAGAGGAAATATCTCATGGTTACTTAAATCAAATAAAAAGCTTGTAAGTCATACATACGGATAAATGGCTTCTTTAATGTTTCCAAAAATCTGTTTCCCGGTCATTATAATGGTCAATTGGGTTGTCAGTTCTATAAGACAGCCTCCAGGATCACACTAGTCAGAAGCAAGAGGGGAGAAAACAGAATTGAATGATCAAAGATGGAATTTTGCAACACCTAAAGGAAACCCTAAACCATACAATTAGAATCTCAAGGTTTTGGTTGGAAGGGTTAAGATATATTTAGCCCAATAGTTCCAAACCTGATCACAGGCCAGTGCCAGGCTAGCTGCATTAGATTCATCTGTGAACTGTGTTAAAAAACACAGATTTCTGGGTCTCATTCTTAGAAAATTCTGAGTTCTTTATATCTGGCTTAGGGTTGGGAGTTGTTATATCTTCCATTCTCCACAATTTGGAAGCCATGGATCTGTTCTAACTCTACTACCCATAGTGGAACCATTTCTACAGAAAGTAATCAGTCTTCCTTTGCAGGAAATTTTCAGGAATAAAGAACTTATGTCATTTTATATTTCATATTTTACTGCTAAACCATAGGCATAATGTAACTTCTTGTTCAAAAATAAACTGAGAAGTTTATCAAATGACAGGATTCATCTGTGAACAATACTCTCTGTGGATAGAGTCCGTGCCTAGATATATTTTGTAATTTTTTAGCATGTGAATCAGTGCTTGGCACACAGAAAGTTGTTAATACTGAGGTATTGAAGCTACACACCTCAACTCTCAAGAAAATTCTTACCTCTTCACTTCTCCACTCATTAAATAAATATGTGTATTTTCCAGGATAGCCTACGAACTTCCCTTTAAAGAAAGCTACGTAGAAGCAGGATGAGTAAAAATTTACAAACTGAAACAGGAACATTTTCAAGGTAAGACTGCTCTCATACTCCTGGTATGTTCGAGGAATTTCTGTTAAGTTAAAAAAAAATGTTTAGTGCATCTTCTTATTTTTTTCCTTGAACTTCGTACTCCCTAGGACAAGTGAACATCTAGTCACATCATTCTGGGAGCCTATAGAATGCTCCCCATTCTGGCGATAGTAGGCCAATATTAAGTAACTATGGATTTGTGCTAGACTTTCTGATACACATTTTGTATTACACTAACCACTGGAAAAGCCTAGGAAACTGTTGTTACCACAGTCAGAGAGACAGCATTCTTGTCTTGGGGTTGCACAGAATTTGAAATTCAAACCCACATGATACGGTTTGGCACTCTGTCCCAACCAAAATCTCATGTCAAACTGTAATTCCCACATGTCAAGGGAGGGACCTGGTGGGAGGCCATTGAATCATGGGGGTGGTTTCCCCCATGCTGTTCTCCTGGTGTTGAGTGAATTCTCAAGAGAGCTAATGGTTTTATTTATTTATTTTTGAGACGGAATCTCACTCTGTCACCCAGGTGGAGCACAGTGGCGTGATCTCAACACACTGGAACCTCCGCCTCCCAGGTTCAAGCATTTCTCCTGCGTCATCCTCTCGAGTAGCTGGGACTACAGATGTGCGCCACCACACCTGGCTAATTTTTTTGTATTTCTAGTAGAGACAGGGTTTCACCATGTTGGCCAGGCTGGTCTCAAACTCCTGACCTCGTGATCCGCCTGCCTCTGTCTCCCAAAGTGCTGGGATTACAGGCATTAGTCACCGCGCCTGGCCAATTGAGAGCTAATGGTTTTAAAGTGTGGCACTTCCCCATGCACTCTCTCTCTCCTGCTGCCTTATGAAAAACGTGTTTGTTTCCCCTTTACCTTCTACCATGATTGTTAAGTTTCCTGAGGCCTCCCCAGCCATGTGAACCGAGTCAGTTAAACCTCTTTCCTTTATAAACTACCCAGTCTCAGGTAGTATCTTTATAGCAGTGTGAAAACAAACTACTACACCAAATAAGACTGAAGAAACTTATGCTCATCTCCAAACACTATCTGCCATGCTGTAAGCCATTAGAACTCATCTGTTTTACAATCAGGTTTAAAGAAAGTAAGCTCATGTCAAGGGCAGGGATGATTTCCAACAGAATTGTGTTGCCCTCTCATTAACTCAATGGCTATATTAATTTTGAAAATAATGTAATTAGCAAATAGTGGCAGAAACAATACACATTTTCCCTCTCCTTTATTTAAAATGCATGATCATGATCTGTCATTTAATGAATTCTAAAGATAACAAAATATTAAATTATCTTCACCCTGCAATAGAGGATCATGAAGCACAAAAATGTAGAAAAGTATGTTTTCCTGAGCTGATGATCTCCCAGTAGCATGAACTGATCCAGCCAAATCATGATATTTTCAGCAATACTGGAAGAGTATCACAAATTATTTTAAAGACACAGATAACTCCCCCATTTTAGTGAAATGTAGCTGTATTCCTACAAAATCTGTAATGTGAACTTGATTTTTTTTCCCATTGAGGAAAATGGTGAGTTTTTAGGTGCTTTTAGAAGCAATTTATCTGCTATGATTTTCTCACTGTTGATAGCAGAGAAAAGCAAAAATTGGAGAGAACTCCAAATTTGAAGATAGTATATATTGAAAGTCTCATCTCAGTGATCATTCCAGTGCTGACTGAATAATGTGGTCTTTTGCGTGACATCAGCCATGATGTCTATGTACAACAGATTCAAACGAGCTTGAACCCTGGAGAGAACACTCAGAGAAGAGGCTGATGCCTTGATTTGAGTCTCCGATCTTACTGCTAACTTGCCAGGAAAAAGAGCAGAAGCGACTGTGCTCTGTGCTGCTCTACTTAACTCAATCTCTCACTTAACCTGTGACCCCTTTCACTTTCCCCTGTGGCTTTAAGTAGAAATTTTAATATTTTAACAAGAAAATATTCCAAGTTCTAAGAGATAGCAGTAGAAAAGAAAAGCACTAAAATTTAGATTTATTTAGGAGAAGCTGATGTTTCTGTTTTTCTCACAATAACTTCCAAAATCAATACTTTATAAGAACCATACACATGAAACAAAAATTATCTGTGTCTTCAGTAAAGTGATTATTTTTCTTAGGATTCAACTAGACCCATCAAGGGAGAATTAAGATAAGGATACTCAGAAAGATATATAGAGTCTGAATTCTTTTTTTTTTTTTTTTCAGTTATTTTGCCTCTTCCTTTATAATGGACCTTGAATGGTGGCTCTTGAGCAATTCTGAAATAGCAGATATGGGTCTATTTATAGAGAAAAACTGTCTTAAAATGTGCCCTTTGAAAATGAACTCCTGGAGACCTGATCCAAAATAGACATATAGCATCAATAAGAATCATTCTTCAGAATCACACAAATGATTTGGCCAGCTTACCCATTTTTGTGATCCAGGCAGATATCTTTTCATAAAAGAAATTCAAGATCAAGATGACAATAAAGTTCAAGCATGATCCTGTGAGTGATGTGGTTATCTGAGGAGTAAGGAAGCTTTTGACCTGCTTTAAGGATGCATCACTTTCCATGAAACTAGCAAATGTAGCAAAGACTGACAGGCGGTACACAATTACAGCTACCATACTGGTGACGACAAGAGACATCTGGGAAAGGAAAACAAAGAACTGCTATTTGGGTCTCTGTATCTCTGTTATGAATATATATCTAACATATTGATTATTCTGTTAATCTCATTATATGAAGTTTAGCATTCTCATGTGCAAAGCAAACTAAGTCAGTCTCTCTTTCCCTAGATGGCAAGAGATGAACACTGGCAAGGTAAAAGTGTTAGAGATAAGGCATATAGTAGCTGCTGATTAAGTCTAAAAGAGAAACGTATTCATTGCTCATCCTCTAGGCTCATCCTCTAGCAGGGAGTGGCAAACTATAGTAGAAAGCCAAATCCTGCCCGTGGCCTTGCCTGATCTTATATGGTCCTTAAATTAGGAATGTTCTTTTGTGTTTTTTTCTCTTTTTTTTTTCTTTTTTTTTGAGACAGAGTCTCGCTCTGTCGCCCAGGCTGGAGTGCAGTGGCATGATCTTGGCTCACTGCAAGCTCCACCTTCCAGGTTCAAGGGATTCTCCTGCCTCAGCCTCCTTAGTAGATGGGACTACAGGTGACCGCCACCACACCCGGCTAATTTTTTGTATTTTTAGTAGAGACGGGGTTTCACCGTGTTAGCCAGGATAGTCTCGATCTCCTGACCTCGTGATCCGCCTACCTTGGCCTCCCAAAGTGCTGGGATTACAGGCGTGAGCCACTGCACCCAGCCTTCTTTTGCATTTCTAAAGGTTATAGAGAAAAATACAGGCAATTATGTTCCAGAGACTATATGTGGCCACAAAGCCAAAAATATATCTGGCCCCTTTACAGAAAATGTTTGCTGATGCATGCTCTACATTGAAGTTAAAGATGTAGAATCAAGATCACTTATTTTCCTAAGAAAAATACATGTCAATATTGTATTTCATTTCCCCTCAGAATATTGCCATTAGTGCTCTAATATGCCTGGTAGTTTAGAAATTTATATACATTCTGTATAAATTTTGTATACTTCCCATATTGCAAAAGCACAAAGATGGCTTTCTATCAATCATTAGAGAATTTTATTCTAAAAGTTGAGGAAGCGAGTCAAATTAAATGAAAACTAGAAATCAAAAACAGAATAATTTTCTGGGGATATACTCCAGAAGATTTCTCAAAAGAGAGTCCTGAATTAATGACTCTCCCCCTTTTATTTTATCACATCTCCTCAATGATTATTATGTAATCTAAGAAAACATATTTTTACTGTTTTAAAATATGAAAATAGTAGATTTAACAAGAAATGCTAAAGATAAATCATATGGGGTTTATGGACTGGTGAGTCTAAACTATAGTCTACAACTGTCAATTATTTATATTTCAACATGCTAACTAACCTCTTAGAAGGTAACACTGCCTGTTTTCCTAAAATTAGATGCTAACTGTTAAGAGGGAACACATTTGGAAAAAGGAAGAGCAGGAAATAAGGTGGAAATAAAGATACATTCATGACTTTTCTAAAACTAACCAAAGAGCCTGGAATCAGAGTAAGTTTGTTATTCTGTCCTGATTTCAAGTGATCACTTAAATGAAGTGTCGTGAGGCAGGGAGGGACAGGCTTTAAGATAAAGTACCTCCTTTTCCCCAAGATCTTTTCCCAAAGTTTAAGTATGGAAAATCCATATAAATTACAGTTTATTTTGTGTAAGAGCTATAACCAAGATAAAAAGACCAGGGAGGGAGAGGGAAAGGAAAGACTCAAGAGACATTGTAGGTAACACTGTTGAGATAGCTCATTTAATCACCTGTTGAAGAAATTATAGCAATTTTTAAAGAAATGCTTACCCATAATGTCACTGTGGCTCCTGAAAGAAAGTACCATGGAATACGCGTGTATAGAGGCATGTAAGGTTCCATCTCCTGTAATATTGAAGAAATCACAAAGAAATTCAAAATCTCCCCTCTAAGTCAAGACTCCAAGCACTAGTCAATATCACAGAGCCCAGTTAAAGTAGGAATCTCCCAAAACGGCCTACTATAGGTCATGGAAAGCTAATTATAGGAATGGTTCCTTCTCTTGAAGGAGAAATCTCCAGGCCTCCTAGATGGGTTATCTTACACATGATATGAAACATAATGGATATACACAATTTCCTAAATGCTGAATTACAATGTTCAGGGCCTGGCACTGAGTAAATAAAGTCAAATAATGAATAATGAAGGTTGCTGCCTAGGTAGACATGCTTTATGATGTTTAATGGTGTTATAATTTTATTCTAATTGAATTGAATTACATTGCTCTGCATGATATTAAATTAGATGCTTTCTTTATATTTTTCAGATAAACTGTGTTCTTCCACATAGCTCAGGAGCCAAGACTTCCACCTTTAGTCTTTAGGAGTTATTAATGAAAGATATTGATTATACAGCTGACATTCTTAGGTGCATCAAGAAGTAAGTAGATTTTACCCAAAAGAAGCAAAAAATAGTAAAAAAAAAAAAAAAAAAAAAAAAGGCTGTCAGCAGAAATCAAAATCACGTAATTCCATAACATAATATTTCACATTTTAAGAATTTTTAGGGTGGTCTGAATAAAAATAGGACGCTCAACAGGCAGAGTAGGCTGTCCAAGAGTCCTACAGACCTCAGAATGTGTGTGCATGTAGGCATATATGTCACTGTGTACATGTGTGTTCATGTGTGCACCCAATGTATGTGTGCTCATGCCTGTGTATGCATATTTGTGTGGGTGCACATGTGTGTTCCCAATGTGGACTCAAATGTGACAGTTCTGGTTGTCCTTAAACACTGAAGAAGCACTGCAATAAGTAAAAAACAACAACAACAACAAAAAACTCTGTTTCATGATTTCTAAACCATGAAAGCTAAGTGAAGCCAACAATTCACAGTGAATCAATACATACGGCTTTTCAACTGGACTCAAATGTAAGCATTCAATACATTTTTTTCTGTTAATTTTTGGCAAAGCTAATAGGACTGCTTTTGTTTACTTTTTTATTTCATGAAATAGGAATGAACATCATGTCATTATTCTGTCAGTATTTTTAAATATATTTTCTTAATTTCAAACTGCCACCTACATTGTTAATGTATTTTCTGAGATGTTTTCATGATCTTTTGAGATGTTTTCATGATCTTTCAATGAAATTTAGTAATTGTTTAGTGAATGCCTAAATGGTGAAAATAATTTTAAATGTTATACTGCGAGAATAATTTTCTGAAGAGAATAGGGAATTCTATTGAAGAGAGTGTATTTGGGACACATATTATTCTCTTTTAAATAGCAGCAGGAAACACAGTGATTGTAGATTATGGGAAGATAGGGGCTCAAAAAATATGTAACCAAGATTCTGGTCTTTAAAGGCAAAGCACTTCCATTTTCACATGAAAAAAGTGAGGTACCAAAAAGTTAAACAACTCAGTCAAGAACATATAGCTGGTTTGTCAGCTAAGCATTCTAATATGTAGACTTCTTCCCCCATACACAAACACAACGATTCTCAATATAATCAGTTAAAAGGGGCCGTGTGAAGAAAAGTTAGTCTAATAAAACATAAGACCTCAATCTTAATATAAATACTATTTTAATTTTTATATATCACTTAGCATCATTTCAATGTCTGTATATTTATATGCAAAGCCCACAGCATACACATTATTTTCCTTTTTGCACTTAGTTTAATGTTATTATGCCTTGGATTTGTTTCCAAATAATTTAGTGACCCAAAAGAGTATGAGTATGAATGAAATGAGATTGTCCATGAATTAAAAACGATTCATTCTGAGTGATGGGTTCATCCATGTAGTTCATTATATTTTTCTATCTACATTTGAAAGTGTTTGAAAATTTTCATATATATATACATTCTATATATACGTTTATATACATGTATGTATATTAGAAAAAAGTAAAGAAGTTTATGTGATTTATACGTTGCAGAATATTTTAAAGGCAAAATAAACTATGATTATATGAGAAGAAACCTATAGCAGTGTGTCCATTGAGATATGCTGTCCGTTTCACAGTTTTCTAGTCTACCTTAGTCACTGCATTCAATTTCCTGTGTTTACACATAGCTTCAAATTCTGGTCTCAGCTGAAGCTGCTGCTGTTCCTCTTCAAAGTCCACCAGGTCCCATTCATATTCCAGTCTGGCTTGTCGTTGTTTCCAAAACTCCAAAAATAAGGTGACTATAGGTAAATAAATATATAAAAAAAGATATAAAAAAAGTTAAAAACTTTTTCAACTTTTCCCTTTAATTATTTTGGTTGCAGGATGGTTCACATGTTTCAGGTGGCTATTCTTTCACTGTTGTGTTTGATTAAAACTTCATCAATTATTAGTGTTGGCATAATATTGTGTATCCAATAATACACTGAAAAAAACATACAAAAATTTAGTTTCTTGGTCAGTGGTCCAAGCAAGAATTTTTTTCAGACATATTAATATATTTCTTCATTCAGACAATTTGAAGTAATATTTGAACTTAGCTTTTTATTAACACTGAAGTATATTTTTTTGCATGTATCTTTTATCTTTTATTGAAATCATTCAAGTCTTTGTACTGCTTTCTCAGGCTTGGGGAAATATACCTAGGAAGCATAAGAGCCAATCCCCAGCACAATTACTCTCTCTTTTAAACTACACATACTATATATACACACAAAACTTCAGCTTTCTTTTTATGTCTTTATTTGAGTCTCCTTCTGTCACCCAGGCTGGTCTTGAACTCCTGGTTTCTAGTGATCCTTCCACCTCAGCCCCTCAAAGTGCTGGAATTATCAACTTTCAATTGAAGAATATATATTTACAGAAAAATACATAAAATATAAATGTACAATTCAAAAAAATTCACAAAATAAATATACCCATATAACCAGCACCAATATAAAAAATATTCCACTACAAATGGATTTACTTAAATGATATACAACTGATACTTTTTCGTGTCAAGCTTTTTTTTTTTTTGGTTCAACTTTGTTGCTGTGTACAGCAAAAATTCATTTATTTTCATTGTTGCATAGTGTTCGACTCTACGGTTAAATTGCAGTTCTGGTTATATATTCTTGAGCTGACAGACATTTGAGTTGTTTCCAGATACCTGCTATTACACATAGTGCTGCTGTGAACATTCTTGTACGTATCTATTGGTGGGCATATACATGCCTTTCTGTTCAGATATACTTAGGAAGAGAATACTAATACCTCCAATATTAACTCATAATTGTATCATCTATAAAAGATTCAACTTTCTGACTCACTCTCTACCTTTTAAATAATGTAAGGAACTATGGATGATATCCATACATTTTTAAAAATCCTAATTATATTTTTATCATTACAGTCATCTAATTGCTCTCTCAGCTTCCAAAATATATTTTTCCAGTGCAAATATACCTATCATCTGACTGTTGGTTTTTTGTTTGTTTATTTGCTCATGTATACATTGGCTTATGTTTTCCTTTGCTCATTATTTAAACTTTAAAGAAATATTTAAACATTTATTAAATGGGAAGAACACAGTAGACTAACCACTTAATTGTAAAGTATACAATTAATTATTGTGGACCATTAGTACAATGTTGTACAGACCTTATTCATCTTGCTTAATTGAAACTTTAAAGTATGCTTATTGATTAGTAACTGTTCATTTCCTAATCGTCCAGCCCTGGTAACCACAATTCCACTCTTTCATTCCATAAGTTTGGCTATTTTAGATACCTCATATACTCCTCCAGTCAAAAAGTAATTCAGCCCTCCTCTGTACTCCCTCAGCATTTACAATGCACTCCTACGAAAGTAGACTTCAGATTCTAACCCAATTAGATTGTAACTTTCTTAACAACAGGTTATATTTCATTCACTTATTCATTCTATCATTTAATATTGGTTGTGAATTTCATGAGGCAGAAACTTCTACTCTATTCATTTCATTACTGCTGTATGCAGTAGATACATTGTTAGCAGGGAGAACAGTTTCATGAACTTGGTACTATTAAACATTTTAATATTTGCTTGTTTGTTTATACTACAATAGAACAACTACCATTAATTTTAGAAGCAGTATTTGGTTACTATGGCTATGCAAGAGATTGGATGTAATATACATACTGCTAAAACTTTTAAATACACTAAGCATTTAAAATTTCTTGTCTCAAAGTTTGTTAATGCTCAAGTAGAAATAAGAAAGTTGGCCAACATAGATGGGATTGTGAGATAAATTAATGATGGTATAAAATAGTTAGCAAAAAGAGTACTGTAAGGAAAGAGAAATGATGTGGACTAAAAACAAAATTGTTCCCATGATTTCTATGGACTTTTGTGATTATAAGTATATAGGAATCACAGGATTCATATATTCCCTGAAAAGGATTTCAGGAAATTAAAGGGACCCTTGGTTTGGGCCTTATAGATTGTGCCTAAATAGGACTTGACCTTTTTCATTTTAAAGAAGGAATACAATTAGCATTTAAATTATTCATTTATTCAACATATATTTGAATACATACCATATGCCTAGCCCTGGAACTATGGAGATGAAAGCCATGGTGTTTGTCCTAAAGGAGCAAGTAATCTAGTGATGAGCCTGGCTTATACACAATTACAATCATGGAGGCATGTACACTCAAAATATGTCTTAAAATCAAGGACCATGTATGTGCATATTTAAATTCCTATTGCCTAGAATAGTACCTGTTCCAGGGTAGAAACTTTAAAAACTAGTTGCTGAATTATATTAAAGTATAAATAAAATGAAATCATTAAATTTCTGAAATGAAGCATAGGTGAACATCTTACATTATCTCTCAGTGGGGAACGTTTTCTAAAGAAACACAAAAACAAGAAAAACCATAAGGAAAGTTTTATGACCAGTAATATATATTAAAATGTCCATTGACTACAAATGAGATCAAATGTAAATTACAAACTGAAAAAGATATTTGCAATTTATGTGGCAGACAAAGGATTACTGTGCTTATTATACAAAAGCACATGTGAATCATAAAAAAAATTTAAATACTTCAAACATCAAGGAGAGCCAATGGTCAGTAAATATTAAAAATGTGATCAGTCTCACTTGTGATCAAGTAACTGCAAATAGTGCTGTAGGGTGCTCCACACACACCCACTCCTCTATTTATGATGTAATATAAGGCAGGTGTTGGTGCACAATCTCTCTCAATGGAAACAATGGAAAATTCTCACAATGTATTTGTTTTAATCATGCACCTATCATTCATTTTCGATTCCAAGTAATGAGAGGTAGGATTTGGCAGCCTCATGAAAAATGGATGTATATACAACAACTTACAAAAACTGGGGTTGCTGTTAAACCATTAATAAGATTTCTAGATTCTTTGTTCTCTCTTTGAATCTAGGCTGCTCTCTTCAGACCACAGCAGCCAAGCAGAAATGAGAGAAAGCCATAAATCCCTCTGCTTTGCATACATACCTACAAATTTTGATGTTATTTGCCTGGATAATGCAGCCCTTGTCCAGTTTTTTTTTTGTTTTTTTTGTTTTTGTTTTTGTTTTTTTTTTTTGAGACGGCGTCTTGCTCTGTCTCTCAGGCTGGAGTGCAGTGGCACAATCTCGGCTCACTGCAAGCTCAGCCTCCCGGGTTCACGCCATTCTCCTGCCTCAGCCTCCCAAGTAGCTGGGACTACAGGCACCTGCCACCACGCCTGGCTAATTTCTTTTGGCATTTTTTAGTAGAGACGGGGTTTCACCGTATTAACCAGGGTAATCTCGATCTCCTGACCTTGTGATCTGCCCACCTCGGCCTCCCAAAGTGCTAGGATTACAGGCATGAGCCACCGTGCCTGGCCGCCCTTGCCCAGTTTTGAATGACACATATTTGTGTTTGTTAGAGGTGTTTTTTAATTGGGAAAAATGTCTAATTTACACCCAGGAACTCCAAGTTTTGTGATATATTTTAGACCAGTCTTTAGGTCTCTTCTAACGAAGTTATTCTTACAGAAAATATTTTCCTTGCTGATGACAGGAAAAACTTCATGACACTTTAACTTTCCAACTGAAATGGTTAAAATATGAAGTCCTGGGCAGGGCATTTTCAAAGTTAAGGGAAATTCCATTCTATATGAAGGATTTTTAATGAATGAATGTGGAAGTGGTAACTATAACTAGACAATTTATACTGAAAAATGTTCATTAGTCCTCAAGTTTTTGATCTGTGTTCCAGTTTGTATACATGATCAATATCCTCCAGCCACAAAATATTTGTTTAGTCTCTCCTGAATGAAGTATTTTTTGAGCCTGTTTTTAACATGGCACTGAAAGACAGTGGGAAATGAATACATTTGATGTTTCAAAAATTATGTTGTCTCTTAGAGAAATGAGCTGATGTTTAACAGAGACCTTTGTGGACCAAGAACTAATGGCCACTAATATGCACTCCATCAGTATATTAATGCTAACAAAGACACAATGATCTAAAACCACATTTGGTATGTAAGATATTTCATCTGTCGTATGTTATATGGAGGCAAAACAACACATTAATAGGAAGAAAGCTGTTTCTTTATGGGACTATTTACTCACCCCAAATTCCCATGAATATTGCGAAGAACACTGTTGACTCATTATCAAACAAATGGGAGAACTGTAAAAATAACAATAACAATATCACAAAGATAATTTAGTACTAAATGTAATAAAAAGGAGGAAAATTCCAAGTCTTTTCAACATGTTACAATGCATACATACCTTTGAAGCCAAACACGTACTATTTAGTCTCCAATAATCACACACTTGATCACAGAGTGGGCACATGATCATCTGACCACCAATCTCAGGGTCACAGATTTCAGTGCTGCAAGAGGAACAGCAAAGTTATTGAAAAGTGATAGGTGTTTAGGTAAAAGTCCAAGCTGTTCTTATTAGAACAACTACTTATATAACTTCTCACATATAACAGAAGGGGCAATCAAGCAGCTATTTCTATAGTGGGTCAAGTCATGCTTTGAGGAGTAGACTTTTCAGAGCCCAGCTTTAAAAACAGATTTTCCATAAAGCACCAGGTGAGAGGCGACTGTTATGTTTGAGTAGTTTTTGGAAAATATCGATTATCTGCTGCTATAAGGAAACATTCTGAAGGAAATGCCAGGGAAATAATAACAACAACTTCATTTGGCACAAGATAAAGACGTTTTCTCTATCTGGGCAACTCAGGTGCACTTACCTGCTTGTGTTATGTTCCATTGATAATAAACCATAAATAAAACAAGCTAAGCCAACTACAGCTGCAAAGAATAGCATTTCTGTGTAAAATCCAAGAAAGACAAAATAGATACCAATTTTTTCTCCATAATAATTCCTGTGAAAAAGAGTAAAAACAGAATCAGAATATGGAAGAATGTTATAGTCCGGAGAGCCTTGATTTTGTATTCAGACAGCATATACTCTAATTTTGGCTCCACTGCTTTCTAGACATGTAGTTTTGGTGAAGTTACTCAACTCTCTAAACTTCAGTTTCCATATCATTATCATGTTTTGACACAAGATAGTGCTTATGCCATACTGCAAGGACTGATACAAGGATTAAAAGGGATAACAGATATAAGTAGAAAGCCAATTAAATGGAATTTAAATTTAAAATTTAAATAAGATAATTTGGAAAGCCTCTGTATTATAAAGAGAATTTAAATGGTTTTTAAATAAACTACAGAATATTCTACAATGTAATTTCTAGGAATGAACTTAACAAAACCATATCCAAAATCTGCATGGACTTTTGCTTTATCTCTCTAAAACTGAAAACATTTCTCTGACCGCATTGTAGATATACATTTCCATCTTTCTCCAAGTTTGAATCCTGGATGTTTACAGGATTGTGACATACGCAGCAGGCCAAGGAATTAAACATGACTACTTTAGCAAAAATTCTATGAAATATGCAGCCCAGCTCTTGGTTTTCAAAGAATTGAAAAGTGACAGCGTTTATTGGCACAACATTTTAATTCTCACAACCAAGTGTTTTGTTTTTAACTTAGTACCCATTTAGGAATGAGAGAAAGTAGTTTTCTCCTCCTCAGAAAGTCAGGTTTTCTTGTTGTTGTTGTTTAACCTGATTAATCTTCCTCCTTATTCATATAGATCCCAGCTCACCAAATCTGTGAGTCTTTCCACAGTTTCCTAGGCAGAAAGATGTGATACCTTTTGTGTTCTAGTAGCATGCCATATGATTCTGTGAAAGTACTTAATATTAAATTGTAATTTCTATATATGCTTAATAAGAACACATATCTGAACATAAAGGTTATAAACATTTTTCTCAATGAGATTTTAAAATACATTTATCATATTCAATATTAACTTTATTGAACATCCCATTCTTCATATTTCAACACTCTTAACATTAGTAGGCATCTTTCTGTTTATCCTGTCTTTTTTCATTCTTTTCAGTGATGATGAACATTTTTGCATTGTTAATTTCCCTAATTTGGTTTTCCAGATCACTATAAACTTGAAATTAAATTATAATGCCATCATATTCCCTTGCTAATCTGCCATTCACAACTTCCTTAGCTTACTCAGAGTGAATGAACTTTGTTTCTCCCAGTTTTTTTCTGAAAAATGTAGAAATTATTGTAATAGTACATGACATCAAAATCAGAAAAAGTACAAAAATATATTTTATGAAATTTACTGTTTACCATGTCTATTTTTAGTGTTTTAAAAATGGCAGAATCAATGTTATTAGAAATATAATATCAACATTATTGCTATAGACTTAACTTAAAAATTCTTTAAGTATTCATAAGGAAACTGGATATTTCAACAATCTTAGTTTTAAAGTACTACTTTTTTCTCCTTTTCAATTGTCACAAGTCTTATTCCTTGAGCATAAAAAACAAAATCCCTCAAGAACTCTAAACCTGTCAAAAAAAGAAATTGCTGAGAATTTACTAAATGAAATCAGGTAAGTATTTATTACATGTGGAAATATACAAATTATCTTACTAAACTTTGGACTTGGGTATCTAACAGTAACAGGTTAACAACTAATCTTTCAGGATCTCAGAAAGCAGGAGATATTTCTTAGATTTGCAATATGGTAAAAATGCATACATTATTGAAATCACATTTAATATTTAAACTATCTTGTTAGTCATAACTAAGAAAATAAGATAAATCTAATAACATGAGACACTCTACAAAAGCTCAAATATAGGGAGAGGCTTCTTTTGAGTATTATTTTTTAGAAAAATATGCCATATATTTAAATCTATGATCTTTTTTAACCTGTCCATTTTAATTATTAGACTTTCAACTGATCTGTGGCACTGCACCATTTAACACAGCATCTGATAGGTAGATGTGTGTTAGATACTGTGTGAGGGGACTGCTCTCATTTTGTATTTCCAAGATGTAATATTTAGTTGAAGACATAGTAAATAATCAAAAGAATGATGATAGAATTAAATTGAATACAATCTTGATAAATCAATCAATGCAAACATTTTTTTCTAAAATGACTTATTTTTATAATGAATCCATAAACATCTGAGAAACTTAGCTTCAGTATTATCCTCACATTGTAATAACATTATCTGTACCACACATATATTTAGTCTATGCTATTTAGTATGTGGCAGTATTTCAATTTTGTTTCTAAGCATTAACATACAACATATGGATATCAAAAAAAAAATTACCTGAAGTGTAAGCTGGAAGGAAAAAAAATGAGCTGATAGAGCTGATGTGCCAGTGATCAGTCTTCAACTTTATATGCTCTATCAGCCCATTTTTCTCAATCTTAGCATTGCCGTTTTCCCCAAAAATATTATCTAATGTGACAAAACTATCTGTGCTCAAAAGGCAGAAAAAACACTTCCAGATATCTGGACATTAAAGTGATGTTTGGTATAGAGGTAACATGAAATATGTGAAATCTAGGAACTCAGATTCCTATAAACTGTATCTCTTTCTAGACACCCTATCATTCTGTCTTCCTTATTTTTGTCCTCCATATCCAATAATCCATTAGGTCCAATGAATTCTGTCATAAAAATATTTTTTCTAATTCATAGTCTCCTCTCCTTCCTGTTGTCAATGCCTTGAAAAGACCTCCAAAATTTATTGCTGGACAATTTTAACAGCCTCCTTACTTCCCTGAGTTCAATCTTATATCCATCTAAATTATCTTTTGTTTCCAATAAAATGATGTTTCTAAAGAAAAATTGAGCAATATCCTTTTCTTCCTTCAAAGCTTCATCTTTTTACTTCAGCATTGTTCTTCAGGATTTTGTTCCTGGTGAACATTCAAATCTTCTTTGCCAACACTCCTACATGAAGAACTAAACACACAATGCTCTTGTGTGTTCTCTTTGCCTGAGATATTCTTACCTAACTTCTTTCCCTACTATACTGCTACTTATCTTTCAAGACATATTTCAAAAGCACTGTGAAGCTTTCCCAGAGGTTGTCATGAAGATAGGTGCTTTTCCCTCTGTATTTTGTTTGGAGTATTACTGTGCTGTAACTAATATGCATTTGTGTGTGTTCCTGCAAACAAATTCATGTCAGGAAACCACCACCTGATTATCTTTGTAGGAACAGTACCTTGCTTGATATGTAGTGATGCTTAATAAAGTCTCATTAAAAGAAATGTGTAAATTGTAATTATGCATATATGAATAAATTCTTTCTTTTCTTTTTTGCTTTTTTTTTTTTTTTTTTGAAACAGGGTCTCACTCTGTTGTGCTAGGTTGTAGGGTAGTGGTGCGATCTTGGCTCATCGCAACCTCTGTTTCCCAGGTTCAGGCAATTCTCCTGCCTCAGCCTCCAAAGTAGCTGAGATTACAGTTGTGTGTGCCACCACGCTGGGGTAATTTTTGTAGTGGTACTATTATTATTTTTTAAGTAGAAACGGGGTTTCACCATGTTGACCAGAATCGTCTCAAACTCCTGACCTAAAGTGATCTGCCTGCCTTGGCCTTCCAAAGTGCTGAGATTACAGGCAAATTCTTTCTATTTTAAGAATATTTTAACTTTTATCAAGTCTACCCACAAAACCTTTACTAAAACCCATGAAGTCAACAAGGAGAGGAAAAACACCCAAACCCAATACAGGCCTTCAGTATCATGACAGAGAACGTCATGATCCTCAAATTACCTGCAACTAAGGAAATAAAAACAACTTCAACACCTGCTGCTACAAACCTAAGACACAGGAGAGAGGCGAAGATGTTTAAGAAATTATAGGGGAAAAATGTAAAGTAGGGTGGAAAACATAAAGAAACACAGCTAAAATAACCCTAGAGAAAAGTTTAACTAAATGCCCTAATGCAGAATATATGTTTGGATTTGGTCATTTATAATCTATAAGAAAGGATCTGAAAAGAGTGAGACTGGAAGTGGCAGCCTGAGATAAGCAATATTTCTTGAGAAGAAGCAGATACAAAGAGAAGACTGGTACTCCTTGGAGGAGTGTCAGTAAACAGAAAAAAGAAAATAAGAGAGGAGAGTTAGAATCTCGTAGAAATGAAAGAAATAGGCTTCGCAGGGCAAGGGAAGATGGGTGCCCACAGCTGTGAGACTCACAGGAAGCTTCAGGTCCAGCACACACAGAAACAGATTCTCCCTCACTCCCATTCACCAGGTTGAGCATCCCTCATCTGAAAATTCGAAACACAAAATTCTCTAAAATCTGAAGCTTTTTGAGTGCCGACATGATGCCACAAGTAGAAAATGCTACCCCTGACCTCATGTGATGAGCCACAGTCAAAACACAGGCACACAATGAGAAAATGACATTTTTAACACTGCAGAAAGGTGTCTACAGACAACACATTGAGAATGTGTGATGGACTAACAGAGAGGGGCACTCTAGTGCTAGAAACTCTGTTTATAAATTAAAAACAAATTGAAATAGGTAGGTCACATCCATAAAAAAACATGCAAAACAAAAGCAAAATCAGAAAATATGAAGTAAATAATTTAGTCTGATAATTCTCCCCAAATAACATGAAATTGAATAATACTGTAATAAAAACCTAAAAACAGAGTGAACTCTTCTCAAATAAATATTTGCTGATACAAGAAAACCCCAGAAATATAAAAACTAAAAAAAGGAATAGAGAAGAGTGGAAAGATACAAAACAAAAATTGATTGAACTTCAGAGATAAGTAGAGCAAATTATAAATCATATCAGATCACATCAGAAGTAATACTGAAATTAGCAAGTAACAAAGGAAACACAGACACAGTGCCAGTGATCAGAGGGGTCTCCCCCAGGATCCCGAAGCATACCAGCAAGGAGAGAGGGTCATCTCTCTTTTCACCCCACCAGAGAGCACTGCTGTGAATAGGCAGAAATACTGAAGCGCTGCGAGGCTGAGCCTATCTGCAGGCTCTTACTCCTAAGTGCCATTTACTGGATAGTAAACCAAATTACAACACCAAAAACATTCTGCCAATATACAAAACTGTGAAACCCAAGGCAAGAATCCAGCTACAAATAAAGACCCTGTACAGAGCCTTGGCTCTCTGAAAGCACCCAGTAATGAAGCCAATTGACTATACTCAACTTATACTACAATTAATGGATCACCAGCCCTCTCAGGCAAGAAAGATTCAGTGCAAGAACTCTGGAAATTCAAAAAGTCAGTGTCCCCTTACCTCCAAATGAGCTCCTCAGCAATGCTTCTTAACTAGATGGTAACAACAGAAATGACAGGTATACAATTCAGAATGTAGATGGAAAGGACACTCATCGAGATTCAAGAGAAAGTTAAAACCCAATCCAGTAATCCAGGAATCCAGTAAAACAATCTAAGAGCTGAAAGATGAAATAGCCATTTTAGGAAAAAACAAAACTGAACTTCTGGAATGGAAGCAATCACTACAAGAATTTTATAATACAACAGGAAGAGTTAACAGCAGAATAGACCAAGCTGAGGAAAGCATCTCAGAGCTCAAAAACCAGTTCTTCAAATCAACTGAGCCAGACAAAAGTTAAAAAAAAAAAAAAAGAACAAAACCTCCAAGAAATTTAGGATTACATAAAGAGACCAAACTTATGACTTATTGGCATTCCTGAGACAGGAAAGTAAACAACCTGGAAAAAATGTTTGAGGATATAGTCTATACAAATGTCCCCAATCTCACCAGAAATTGATATACAAATTTAAGAAAGATGGAGAACCCTGATGAGACACTATATCCCCAAGGCACATAGTCATCAGATTCACCAAGTTCAACACGAACAAAAAAATTTAAAGGCAGCTAGAAAGAAGGGTCAGATTACATCCAAATGGAAGCTCATCAGGCTAGCAGCAGACCTGTCAGCAGAAATCTTACAAGCCAGAAGAGATTGGAAGCCTATTTGTAGCATCCTTAAAGAAAAGAAATTCTAACCAAGAATTTCATATCTCATCAAACTAAGCTCCATAAGTGAAGGAGAAATACAATTCTTCTCAGACAAGCAAATTCTGAGATAATTTTTTACCACTAGACACGGCTTACAAGAGGTCCTTAAGAGAGTACTAAACATGGAATGAAAGAACAACACCTGCTATCACAAAACACACTTAAACACATAGCCCAAAGACACTATAAAGAGACTATACAATCAAGTCTACAAAACAACAAGCTAACAACGTGATGACAAGATCAAAATCTCACATATCAATACTAACACTGGATATAAATGGTCTAAACACTGCATGTAAAAGACATAGAGTGGCAAGCTGGATAAAAACACAAGATCCAACTGTCCGCTGTCTTTAAGAGACCCGTCTCACATCTAATGACACTCACAGGTTCAAAGTAAAGGGATGGAGAAAGATCTACCATGCAAATGGAAAACAAAAACAACAGGAGTCTCTATTCTATCAGATGAAATAGACTTTAAACCAACAAGAATCAAGAAGGGCAAAGCAGGCCATTACATAATTATAAAGGGCTCAATTCAACAAGAAGACTAAACTATCCTAAATATATATGTACCCAACAATGAAGCACCCATGTTTATAAAACAAGCCCTTCTTGACCTATAAAAATACTTAGAGAGCCACATAATGGTAGTGGGAGACTTCAGCATCCCACTGACAGCATTAGACAGATCATTGATGCAGAGAACTAGCAAAAGAGTTCTGGACTTAAACTCAACACTGGACCAATTGGACCTAATAGACATCTACAGAGCACTAACCAATCACATAATATATATTCTCATCTTCTCAGAGATCACATGTTTAGTCATAAAGCAAGTCTCAATAAATTAAAAAAGACAAAATCATATCAAGCACACACTCAGACCACAGTGCTTTAAAAATGGAAATCAATACCAAGATATCTCAAATCTGTACCAATACATGGAAATTAAACAACTTGCTCCGAATAACTCCTGAGTATATAATCAAATTAAGGCACAAATCAAACAATTCTTTGAAATTAATAAAAATAGGATACAACTTACCAAAATCTTTGGGATGCTGTTAACACAGTCCTAAGAGGAAAATTTATAGCTCTAATATGCCTCAATTAAGTAGTAAGAAAGACCTCAAAATAACAATCTAAAATTCCACCTAGAGGAACTAGAGAATAAGAACAAACCAACTCCAAAGCTAGCAGAAAAAAACAACTAAAATTATAGAAGAACTGAACTAAGTTGAGATGCAAAAATCTATACACAAGATCAATGAAACCAAGTATTGGTTCTTCAAAAGAATAAATAAGACAGACCACCCTAGCTATATTAACAAAGAAAAAAAGGAGATCCAAATAAGTCCAATGAGAAATGACAATGATGATATTATAACTAATCCTACAGAAATCAAAAATCCTCCAATACTATTATGAAAAGTTCTACGCACATAAATTAGAAAATCTATGAAATGAATAAATTCCTGGAAACACAAAAGCTCCCAAGATTAAACCAGGAAGAAAGTAAAAACCCAAACAGACCATTATAAGTTTTGAAATTTAATCATTAATTTAAAAACCTACCAATCAAAAAATGCCCTAGACCAGATGAATTCACACCCAAATACTAGCAGATAGACATACAAAGAAGAACTTGTAACAACCCTGCTGAAACCATTCCAAAAACTCAAAAAGGAAAGGCTTCTCCATAACTAGTTCTATGAAACCAGCACCAGGCTGATACCAAAATCTGATAGAGACACAACAACAAAAAGACAATGTCAGGCCAATATCCCTGATGAATACAGACACAAAAGTTGTCAACAAAATACTAGTAAACCAAATCCAGGAGCACATCAAAAAGTTAATACATCCGATCAAACTGGCATTATTCCTGAGATGCAAGGCTGATTCAACAAGTGCAAATAAGTAAATGTGATTCACCACATAAATAGGATTAAGAGGAAAAAATATTAACATATGATCATCTCAATAAATGTAGAAAAAGCTTTTGATAAAATTCAGCATCCCTTTCCATTCATGATTAAAAAACCCTCAATAGTCTTGGTATTGAATGAACATACCTCAAAATAATAAGAGCCATCTATGATAAACCCACAACCAACATCATACTGAATGGGCAAAAGCTGGAATCGTTCCCCTTGAGAAATGAAATAAAACAAAGATTCCCACTCTTACCACTCCTATTCAACATAGTGCTTAAGTCCTAGCCCGAGGAATCAGGCAAGAGAAAAAAAAAAAAAAGGCATCCAAATAGGAAAAGAAGAAGTAAAGCTATCTCTCTTTGTTGACAAATGATTCTACACCTAGAAAACCCTAAAGACTCCACCAAAAGTCTCCTAGATTTCATAAATGACAGATGAGAGAGTTCAGTAAAGTTTCAGGACCCAAAAGGAATGGACAAAAGTGAGTAGCTTTCTATATGGCAATAATGTTCAAGCTGAGAGTCAAATCAAGAACACAATTCCATTTTCAATAGCCACAAAAAATGAAATATCTAGGAATACAGCTAATCCAGGAGGTGAAAGATCTCTACAAGGAAAACTAAAAAACACTGATGAAAGAAATCAGAGATGACACAAATAAATGGAACAACATTCCTTGTTCATGGATTGAAAGAATCAGTATCATTAAAATGGCCATACTGCCCAAAGCAATTTACAAATTCAATGTTATTGCTATCAAACTACCAATGACATTTTTCATAGAATTAGAAAAAGCTATTCTAACATTAACATAGAACCATAAAAATGGCCAAATAGCCAAAGCAATCCTAACCAAAAAGAACACAACAAAGAACACAACTGGAAGCATCACACTACCTGGCTTCAAACTATGCTATAAGGCTACGGTAAGCAAAACAGCATGGTACTGGTAAGACACATAGACCAATGGAACTAAACAGAGAAACCAGAAATGAAGCTGCACACCTCCCACCATCTGGTCTTCAACAAAGCTGATGAAAACAAGCAATGGGGAACGGATTCCGTATTCAATAAATGGTGCTGGGATAACTGATAGCAATATACAGAAGAATAAAACTTGGACCCTTATCTTTCACCATATAGAAAAATAACTCAAGGTGGAATAAAGTTTTAAATGTAAGACCTCAAACTATAAAAATCCTAGAAGAAAACCTAAGAAGTATCTTTCTCTACATCGGCCTGGGTAAATAATTTTTGGCTAAGTCACCAAAAGCAATTGCAACATCAAAAAATAATTGACAAGTGGGACCTAATTAAACTAAAGAGCTTCTGCACAGCAAAAGAAAGTATCAATAGAGTGAACAATCTACAGTATAGGGGAAAACATTCACAAACTACACATCCAACAAAGGTCTAATATCCAGAATCTATGAGGAACTCAAACAAGTCAACAAGCAATATCCAAATAACCCCATTAAAAAATTGGCAAAGGACATGAACAGACACTTCTCAAAATACATACAAGCAGCCAACAAACATATGAAAAAATGCTCATCATCACTAATCCAGAGAAATGCAAATTAAAACCACAATTAGATAACATCTCATACCAGTCAGAATGGCTATGATTAAAAAGTCAAGAAATATCAGATGCTGGTGAGATTTGGGGGAAAAGAGAACATTTATACACTGTTGATGGGAATGAAAATTAATTCAGCTGCTGTGGGAAACAGTTTGGAGCTTCTGCAAAGAACTTAAAACAGAGCTGCCGTTTGACCCAACAATCTCATTACTGGGCATATGCTCAAAGCAATATAAATTGTTCTACCAAAAAGATGCATGCACCTATATGTCCATTGCAGCACTATTCACAATAGCAAAGACATGGTATCAACCTGGGTCACCATTAATGGTGGAGCAGATAAATAAAACGTGGTATATATAAACCAAGGAATACTACATGACCATCAAAAAGAATAAAATTATGTCCTTTGCACAACATTGACACAGCTGGAGGCCATTATCCTAAGCAAATTAATACAAGAACAGAAAACCAAATGTTGTATATTCCCACTTGTAAGTGGGAAATAAATATTGAATACACATAGACATAAGGATGACTACGATATACACTAGAGGACGTAGTGTGGGAGAGGGGTGTGGGTTAAAAAACTCCCTATTTGTTACTATGCTCACTACTTGGGTGGCAGGATCTGCACCCCAAACCTCAGCATCGTGCAATATACCCACACAAAAAACATGCATGTATACCACTGAATCTAAAATTAAAAAGTTGAAATTATAGAAAAAAATTGGGACAGCCTAATGTTTTTCAATAGAAAAACAAATAAATGAATTATGAAAAATTTATAATAAGGCATTCTGTGTTCCACTAAATAGTATCAGATAGATCTTTGTGTATTCATAGAAGGATATCAGAAATATACTATTTAGTGAATAAAGAAAAATATTAGCATGAAAGAGAAGAGAAGGATGCCATTGGTCTCAGAAAAAAAAATGTTTCTGCTTTTTTATGCAGGAACACAAAAATAGGACTAAATCAATATTATCCAAATCAAGCCTAGTTATTTTTGTGGAGTTTGATGAAGGTAGAGTTTCACTTAAAACTTTGTTCATCTCTTAATTATTTGAAATGTTTTTGATAAATATTCTGGTTTTATAATTTAAAGTATTAAATATTATTCAAAACAGTTAAAATAGCCATTCAAGGAAGAGTTTGCATGATTTATCAAAAGCCCCAGTTTATAAACTGACTAAGTGACATTAATTTTCCAAAATGTGTCCTCTAGTTTGACTTAAACATACTGTTGAGGTAACATTTCAATTGATTTGGATGGATCCATTCAAATCAGTCTCATGAAACAGATACTGTGATGCTGTGTAAGCATAGCAATGCAAGTATAAATCATCAAGGAAAAAACACTGCCTATAGTAGCAAGAGATCTCTAATCTAATAGTTCATTGAATAAAATCATATAAGTCTCCTAATATCTTGTATGCTTGTAGTATTGCTATGCTTTAAAGTGATAACCTGCAACCATAGTCTTCTTGCTTAGCTAATGAAACTATCTAAAGGATTGAGGTCATAGAACAAATGTCTTCACAGCTCACTGAGAGCACACACACACACACACAAACATCCATACACAACCTTTGTCTTATGTTCCAAATTTCTGGACTCCAAGAGAAACAAAAACTAATATGTATTAAACACTAAGTGTTAGCCCCTATGCTAAAAAGTAGTAATATTGCTATTCCCGTTTTACAGATAGTATAGATATTATAACTAATGTGCTAAAAAGTAGTAATATTGTTACATCTATTTTCATAATGGTTAAGTAACTTGACCAAATTTATATAGCTTTCAAGAGACAGAACTTGGATTGGAATTCAGCCTAGCTAAATGCTAAGGTCTAACCTCTTAACCACCATACTATCGCTGTTGTCTTTCCTCAGTTTAGCAACAACATTCTCCTAAATGAATTGCTAATTTATAATGTAGATATGAAATCAAGAAGTTGTGAAATGTAGTGGGCAAAAATAGTAGTAAAAAAATATTATGCCATTGTGAATAAAAATCACATTATCAAGTTTTAATTGGTCTGATCCTGTGTATGAAACTTACTTAATCAAGTCTAAAGGCTGCTCCTTGTAGAAATAGGAAAATCGAGCCCAATTCTGGTGAAGTGTGTATCTTTCATTGGTAGGATTGGGAGGTTCTGATGGCTTCCAATATTGGCCCTGCAGATATTCAAGAGGAGGGTACATAAAAGACGAAGCAAAAGACAAAGACGAAGTAAATAAACACTGCTGTTCTAAGAATGTTAGTAAACAAGGGTATGTTTTCTTTTACTTTTAGATTTCATATTCAATTGATGTGAAATTATTTCACAAACTAATAATATTTATTTATTAAATTATCACACAAAGCTATCTCAAAATCCAAGTAAAAGTGTAAGACTTTGGCTTTACTCAAGCTATTCTTTCACCTGGAATGCCCTTTCTTCTCTGCTCAAATCCTAATATAATATTCACGGCCCAGAGAGCCATATCACTATATAGCTGGATAGGACTTTAGAAATGGGCTAACACTTTTTTTTTATAGATGAAAAAATTAAACTTCAAGGAACATTAAGCAACTAATCCAAAGTCATACTGCTATTACTGGAAGAGACTCCTATTCTGTCCTCACTGATAGCCATTTCCCAAAGAACTTAAAATATTACAACAAACTTTAGCATTTAAGGGGCTTGGTATTGCTTCATGTATAAGTTCTTTTCCCATTGTTAGATACTGACTAATATTATTAATATCTTTTCATGGCCTAGCAAAGTATTGTGTACACTGTGGCTGTTTAAGACATTCTGTTTTTACTGCAGACAAATGAACTGCTGAAGGCAGCACTGAATAAATATCCAGTTTAAAATTTAGCACATTGGAGATATACCTAACGTTAAATGACGAGTTACTGGGTGCAGCACACCAACATGGCACATGTATACATATGTAACTAACCTGCACATTGTGCACATGTACCCTAAAACTTAAAGTATAATAAAAAAAGAAAGTTAAAAAAATAAATAAAATTTAGCACGTGTGAAAATCTTTATATGATAAGGTGTTAAATTTTATATCACCCAGATTCCAACTTTTTTCTTCTTCTGTAGGTAATCCAACTGAATCTTAAGAAATTAAACAACCAAAAAAGCAGCCTATGTGGGTATTTTGAAAAATGATTCTGTAAAGCACATAAGGGAAAATCCAGTGCCTAACACTGCATTCAGAAGTAAAGAAAGATTAAAAAGTAAAATCACCAGTAAGTTATAGCTATCTCCAGTGATAGCTCATCGAATTTCCAATGAGCCTATATGACTCTACTGAAAGGCTACATGTATAGTTTAAAATTGCTGATGACTGAAGACATTAGTTTGGCTTTATGATATGGCATTGTAAGAATAGAATTAATGCCCTAAAAATTAATTTTAAAAAACTCAAAATCTTCAAAAAAAAAAACAGTATGAGCTCTTTTGTGAAGAAAGATGGACAGAATGCAATGCAGTGTTAATTAACCTACTTTAGATCTTTCTGCTTTACCAAACGTCCATGTTAGTATTTAGAATCTATAATCTCCTAAGAGTTTCTTTGCCCCAGGAAAAAAAAATTGTGACAGTGGGCCCTCTGTATCTGCAGGTTCTGCACCCACAAATCTAACCAACAGCAGATTGTAAATATTTTTAAACAGCAGTAAACATACACACACACAAATTTAAAAACAATACAGTGTAACAACGATTTACATTTATATTGTATTGGGTATTATAAATAATCTAGAGATGAATTAAAGTATGCTGAAGAATGTGTGTAGGCTATATGCAAATACTACTACATTTTATATAATGAACTTGATCATGCTGGGATTTTGGTATCCAAGGGACCGGGGATTGGTTCTCGAACCAATCCTCAGTGGATATTTACTATATATGTGTTCAAGGGCTGTTGAAAAAAAGAAGAGGCTGTTTGTTTTTTCTAATACTTAAGTTACTAAATTGACACTCCTGTTGAAAATGGCGACTCATTTTGGAAAATTTCCTCTACTCTTACAGAAAAACTAATCAGTGTTGAACTGACCTGGAGTAAATTCTCATACTACTGAATAAATATTGAATATTGGCCAGGAGTTCAATTACAGCCTGGCCAACATAGCAAAACCCCGTCTCTACTAAAAATACAAAAATTAGCTAGGCATGATGGTGTGTGCCTGTAATCCCAGCTACTCAGGAGGCTGAGGCAGGAGAATTGCTTGAACCCGGGAGACGGAGGCTGCAGTGAGCCAAGATTGCACCACTGCACTCCAGCCTGGGGGACAGAGCAAGACGCCGTCTCAAAAAACAAAAGTAAACAAAACAAAAATTAAACATTAACAGAGGAAAACTAGCACAACAGACTAAGTCCTATAAAAAGAAGAGCTTGGCTTTGGGCTTTTGGGAACTATTACAGCAACACTGTATTTCAAAAAAATGGGGAATTATTTAGCTGCCACTTGTTTCAATTGAAATATTTGTTTCTTCTATTACTGAGAACTATATTTCTTACAAAGAGAATACATCACCAAAAAGTCTTTTTAAGTATGGAAGAGTAAAACTGTAACAAAAGAAACAACAAAAATAGACATTCCAAGGGATGATCTCAAAGTAGAATATGTACACATTCAGCCCCAGGATTTCCACTGCCAATAGGTGGTGAAATTTAAACACTGGCTATTCAAATGAGAAGGTTTCCATCAAAAACACCCAGAAATTAGGTTGAGTATTGGTTCCAAGGCCAAGTTTTCAGGTTTGGTTCAACAGGTGAATCATGTAAAATGTCATTTCTCTATTAAACTTATAAACTCAATGTTTTTGTACAATGATTTGCCAGCCCCCAAAAAACGTTCTTCTGAATATCAGTTGTCATAACACCTGAAGCATTCTTATGCACTGAAGCCTTTAGTTTATATTGCAGTTGTACACATGCTTTATTTCTAGGACAGTCCTAGTCTATGAGCTTGTATTCATGGTTGTGTTCCAATAATGCCTAACAGAATGCTTTACATATAATTGAAGCCAATCATGTATTTGATGAATGAATATGTGAATGCATGTAATTTAAATTCTTTACAGCTTCAAAACTTTATAAATGAGAAAAGAACTAAAGGGCTCAGATAGAAATTTCCAAATATTATGTTCTAAAATGTTCTTTTAATGTGACTGCTATTTTCAAAATGGGTTCTAATAAAAAGTCATGTGCAAATGTAAAAGTTTTTAAAATAAATGTCCATTTGAAACCTCAAAGATACATTTACTATATATCTCAGCATAGCTCGTAAAGCTCTCAGCTCAGAACCAAGAAGTCTTTGGGGATTTTCCCACCATGAGAGAAAACTAAGCAATTGAAGTAAAGGAAGATTCTCTCTCCCAGTAATGAACATGGCAGGAGGAAAATAAGCTCAGATTTTCACAATCAAACCTATACATACATCATGGAGTGGATAGGCAGATGAGTAAGTGTTAGAGTTTAGCAGTCTTTCAATCCCAAACCTTTTCTTCCCATCTTCTATGCCAAAAGGACATCTTGAGAGAATATAGTACACCTACAAGGTAAGTGCAAAGAGACACTATCACATCTCAGAACTTTATGCTTTCCACATTTCTTTCAATCACAATTTAACAATGTCTACTTTGAATGTAGATACAGGCTCTAATTATAGAAAGAAGCTTCTTTTGGTTGTCAGGAAGATGTAGAGTGAGGGATTATACAGAGTTTGCAGATATTTTAGCTTCTGAGTCTGAGAGCATTCATTTGATGGGGTGCAGGGGTGAACAGACCATAATTTATTTTGCTTCTCCTGTCCAAACCTCCTCTTTAGTTCTTTGTGCCAGAATTTCTACTATAATTAAGGCTTCAAGTAGGATACTAATGTCACTACTAACAGTTCAGTTGGGGGAATATGGAGTAGAATTGATATTTATCCAAGCTGTCTTGAATACTTCTTCAATTAATTATTTTTACAGGGGCTTTTACCTGATATCTGAATTTATTAGCCAAAGTGATCTTATCTCTACAGCCACTTTGCAACAACTTGCATATTTCTATCAGTTTTATCCTGAATATCATTTGGGCTTTGGTATCCTCTGCTCTTGTATTTCTGTGAATTCAATCTCATCTGCTTTTTATCTTCCAGCAACTTTTCAAAATTTCTTCTTTCTAATTGCTAAATTTGTTTTTTTCAGCACTGTTTTATACATAGTTCCCTACCTTTCCTTTCTTTTACATTTCACCATTCAAGGACTTTTTGATTGGAATGGTTGTAGTTCTTGAATCATCATCATCTAAATTCATCATTCATGTTAAGAGCAGCTCAATATTCCATCTCGGTAAATAGATCATAATTTATGCTAGGTAGTTTTAATTTTTACAAATAATGTCATAAATATGACCTGTTTTACATATTTTAGATTATTTCCTTAGGAAAGATTCACCACAATAAGAACTCTATCTTGGGATGTTAACAAAGTGGAAATATTTACACTACCAGGTATTAAGATGTATTATAAAGCTATGATAAGTAAAGCATAGTATTCTAAAATAAAAAAAAAAAAACCTGAATTTAGGCCTGAAAATACATTACTTGAAAAAATTATTGCAAAAGATGGAGAGGGACTACTGCAATAGAAAGAAAGTTTCAGGAGATCTGCAAACATCTGAAATGTCAGGCAGAAAAGTGAGTTCATTCATAGGGAGAAGTAAGCAAGTGTCAGGGATTATCTTTCTTTGTGTTAAGGAGGAGCTGCTATACATGACAATATTGGCTCAAGTTGAGGGTAGGTCAGTGTTCAGGTTCCTATAGGGAGAAGAGAAGCTTAATTAAAGTTTGGTCAAGTCAGATCAACTGCTTGTTCTGATGGATCAATGGGGATAAACAGTTCAGCTAACCACTCATAAAACGAAGAATAAGAATTTGGAGGAAGTGAAGTGTGTCTGGCCTTTGTTACCAGAAACTGTTAATAACAACAAAAGGAAGAAACTGCAGGGGTAAGGATAGGGGTAAGGATAGGGTAAGAACTAGATTTTCCCTGGTGCCAAAAGGGAAAGTGACTTGCCCCACCTCCTTTTTCTTGGAGTACAAAGGGGTCTTCAAAACACTAATGAAAAATGGATATGTGTGGTTTTCAAATTTTTGGCACAAAATTAAACTCATACTAACTTGTTATAACATGTCCGAACAGGATTTAGTTTGAGAGACTAAGAAGGACACATCAGTTTGAAAAGGGCCACTGTCAGAGCAACATAAATTCTGCTAAAATTGAAGCAAGAACAGATATCAAATTTATGATGAAGCTTGTGGGGAAGAATGGTGAACTCACTGATGCTTTACCAAAAGCTTATGAAGACAATCCCCCTAAAGAGATCAACAGTTTATAAATGAATAACTCATTTTAAGAAGGGATGAGATAATGTCAAAGATGAAACCTACAGCAGCAGACCATGCACATCAATTTGCAAGGAAAAAATTCACCTTGTTCATGTCCTAATTGAAGAGGACCAATGATGAACAGCACAAATAATAGCCAACACCACAGATATCTCAACTGGTTTAGCTTTTACCATTCTGACTGAACAATTATAGTTGAGCAAATTTTCCAATCAATGGGTGTGAAAATTGTTGTACTCAGTTCACCTGCAGACAAAAGCAGTTTTCAATGGAAATTTTAAATAAATAGGATCAAGATCCTTAAGAATTTCTTTGAAGAATTATGACAGGAGATGAAACACGGCTTTGCCAGTGTTATCCTGAAGATAAAGCACAATCAAAGCAATGGCTACCAAGCGGTGGAAGTGGTTCAGGGAAAGCAAAAGCAGACAAATGAAGAGCAAAGGCCATGGCAACAGTTTTTTGGGGGATGCTCAAGGAATTTCCCTTGTTGACATTCTGGTGGGCTGAACAACAACAACTTCTGCTTATTATGACAGTGTTTTGAGAAAATTAGCCAAAGTTTTTGCAGAAAAACTCCTTGGAATGCTTCAGCAGAGAGCCCTTCTTCACAGGTACAATGTTCCTGCTCCTCCTCTCATAAAACAAGGGCAATTTTTGCAAGAGTTTCAATGAGAAATCATTAGGCATCCACCTTTCAGTCCTGATTTGGCTCAGTCTGACTTCTTTTTGTTTCTTAATCTTAAAATGTGTGGAAGGGGCATCCATTTTTCTTCAGTTAATAATGCAAGTAAGACTGCATTGACATGGTTAGATTCCCAGGACCCTCAGTTCCTCAGGGAAAGAATAAATGGCTACTATGATCACTTACAAAAAATGGCTGGAACCTGAGAAAGCTTATGGTGATAAATAAAATTTATATATATATTTTTAAATTCTGTTTTTCCAGAAAATTTTGAAGTACCCTCCTATTTCTTTTAGAGAACTTATAAATTCTTTCTTTGTCCCTTTGAGATGTGTGTCTTTTAAAAAGCTAAATAAGGGTCTTACCAATTTCATAAATCAGACATTTTTTTCTTATGTTTTCTTGGAGTAATCACTTTTGAATGTAAGTATCAAAAAAGGCAGCATACTCATCTCCCAATCTCCATGGGAGTTTAGCCTAAGCACCTGGCTCCATGCTGTAACTACATCTTGACATAGAGATATGAGTTTTGTTTTTTCTTGGAATAAAAGCAAGTAAGTAACACAGATGAACACTTCAATTACCAGGTGAATTTAGGATGAATTGTGTGGCAAATGGTACTGTCAAGTCAAACTTGCGGGAAGGGGTATCTATGAGTATTATCTATGTCATGTGGTAAAGAGTAGTTCTGTGTAATAAACAGTTTTCTAGAATGTGAAATGATTCCTTTAACTGTCCCTGTTTTAAGGCACTACAGAACTCAGATAAAGTTCAACATTCTAAGTACTGACACAAAAACAGATGGAGTAAATCAGCAGAATAAAATTCAGAAGTAGAGCTATGAATATATAGATACTTAGGTTATAAGAAAAGGTGGCATGGTAAAACAGTATGAAAAGTTGAATGTTTTCAATAATTGGTGCAACCTGACTGACTATACACTTGAGAGAAAAAAATTGACTTACATGTTGTACAAGGCACAAAAATTAATTACAGGTAGATAGTAGTTGTCAATGTAAAAAGTAAAATAATACAACTTTTAAAAGATAATATATGAAATTAATTTCATTATCTTGGTGTGACTTGAATATTAAGAGCATTATTCATAACATAAGAAATTGAGAAAGTGGGGTATATTCAAATTAAAAACATCTGTTTATCTAAAAACATTCAAAAGGGAAACACAAAGTAACAAAAGATCAGTAGAATACATAATGAATAAAGGACTCAGATCAAGAATATATAAATAACTACTGCAAATTGACAAGAAAAGGGAAGATCTAATTGAAGAAAGACCGGAGACTTTAGCAGGTACTTCGCAAAATTGCGTATCTAGATGGCCAATAAACATATACAAGGAGATCAATCTCATTTACATCAGGGAAGTGCAAATTAAAATAATAATGACACATACACAAATAAATTTCTATACCAAAGAATGAAAATGAATGAACAAAAGTTCATACAAGAGCTTAACTGATCACCCAAATAAACGTTGAGTTAAAGAAGCCAGACTACCAACAACACATACTGTATGATTGCATTTTTATAAAATTTAAAAACAAGCCAAACTAATCTCTGCTGTAAGAAGTTAGTCTATCTCTGCAGAGGAGACAAGGAATAGTGAATGAGAGGAGACACTAGAGCTTCTGGATGGCTAAGAATATTTTCTCTCTAGGTGTTGGTGGTGGTCACATGGCTGTGTTCATCTTGTGATAATTACGACTTACGGACCTCTATCATTTTATGCACCCATTAAGAAAAGAGACAACACGAAAGACTGATAATTTCTTGTGTCCAGAAAGGTATGTAGGTGGAAAACCAAGCACTCTCATATATTGTAACCAGGACTCCAAATGACTACATCTTTTTGCAAAGTGTGATAGTGTAATACATGTAAAAATTTAAATGTGCATGTCCTTAGATCTCGAAATTTTACATGTGTAAGTTTAGCAGAAAACTTACATTTATGCTGAAATGTATAAATACCAGCTTGCAAACTGAGTTGTTTATAATATCAGAAAAGTTGGAAACAACCTGAATAGCTATCAGATGTGAAAATGTTTAATAAAATTATATCTATACTATAGAATATAAAGAACCATTAAAATGAATAGATAGATTAATATCTACTGTCACAAAAAGATATGAAAGAATACACTGTTAACTGATGAGTGTTTTCCACTGAAAAATAAGTAAAATGGGGATTAATATAACTTATCTTTTCATTTTATGATATACATCTCTTTAATGTTTGATACTTTCACAATGAGGATGAAACTGTGCTTCAGTCGTACGATTAAAAAATTTAATAAGGTAAATGACCATAAAAGTGATATTGAAATATTAGAAAATGCTTATAATATAAAATGATGTGATGAAATAATGTACATCTTATTAATTCATTACTTAAAAATACTTATGAGTGTTATATACTGGGCATTGAGCATACAATGGTAAGACTAATGGGAAGATGAACACTAATAAAAAAACAGAAAAATAATTATTTAATTTTCAAAATCTTCTGATTCCTCTGAAGTGAATCATGTAGTTCTCAGCCACATTAATAATTCTGATCTGTGCCATAAGAAGTATGGTGAGATTTGAAGGGCTGACCCTATCAGAGTTGATTTTACAAAGATCATTCTGGATGTCTATATTAGAGAGTAGCAAAAGCATGGGTAGGAAGACCAATTAAAATGCATTTCAGTAGATCTCATGAATGACGACTATAATTTTGGATAATTTGGTAATAGTGAAGGTGGAGATAGAAGTGGACAGATTCAAAGAGAGTTAGGAGTTAAACTGATAGAACCTAGTGATGGGTTGAACATGGGTGGTAAAGGAGAGGTAGTATAAAGAAATCTTAGGCTTCTGGCTGATGCCTGAATGGAGGTGCTGTTCATGGGAAAAGGGATACTTAGAAGAGGACCCGGTTTGCATCACTTTTGTCTGTCTGCTTTTTGGTACTGATAGTCAGGAGGACATGTGGGAATGGTAGTTAAAAGTTTGGCTTTAGGCATGTGGAACATGAGTGCTTTCAATAGGCACACAGACGTGATTTGTAGGTGTTGGATTTATGAATCTGAAATTTTTTAAACATTTTACAAACTGAAATTTAAGATAAAAGAATTTTTTAAAAACACTATCAAAAAGCAACTGTGTTGGGATGAAGTACACTTAGAATGTATAAAATCCAGCTGTAAAATATTATTTGACAAAAAAAGATACTGACATGAATCCATGTATTACGTATTATTAGTGCAATAGATAGAAAATTTTCCATTATAAATGGACCGAAATTTGGCATTGGTGTCCTATAAAAATTAATTCTCTATCTTTAAGGAGGACATTGTAACTAAAATGATTAGATGTATCTTATTTGTTTCTCTTTCTATACACATAGAAATTCCTTGGCCATATGTTCAATTTAAATCTCATATTGATAGTGTAAGCTTTTTCACTGACACAGCTGGATAAATCTAGAGCTTTGTTAATGTTAAAAAGTCTAACCTTTTTCCATAATAAAAGGTGTAAACACATAATCATATATATTCATCATATACACATTCACAAATCTACATATTGGTGTATATATAAACAAACATATCACATATATGGGTTATATACTATTTACCATATATTGTGAAGCTCAGATGCCATGATTGTTGTGAAATGCTTTGAAAAGTATGAAATTCTATATTAATGTAAGATGCTCTTGTAATATTATTCAGTTTGTATATCCATTGAAACAAGTGTTATGGATGAGGATAAAAAGGAAGGGACTTTGTCCACATTAACCTCCCAAATATCTTCCTCAATAAAGCAAGAACAATGTTGCTACACTATGAAGGAAGATAAAGTGTGCTTTAAAGTTGAATTCGACTAAGGTATTGACACTGTTCACAAAGAACAAGTAGAGGTAAATGAATACTGACATTTCTATTCCTGATCAAGTTCCTAATTTGTTCCTACGAGTTCACTGGCTTTTTATGAACAATTTTTCAATGTAACAAATAACTCTAAAATACTTTTCAGTTTTCAAGGTGCATTACATATATTATTTCATTTGATTTTCACAATCATGTCAGTATTATCATTATTTGTTTTAAGAGAAATGATCATATTTAGAAAGTAGCAGAGTTACGACTTGAAATAAGGTCTTCTGATTCCATGTCATTTGCTCTTTATTCCCATAAATCCTGACTTAGGTTTTGTTGTTGTTTAATCCTGGTTAAAAAAAAAAGGAAGAACATTTTTAGTTTGTGGATTCATATCCTCAGTTCTAGGAATCATATTTTGTTGACTATTCCTGTCAGTGAATTTTAAAAATATTTATTTAGGAACTAGAAAAAACATGGAATCAGACCTCTAATTCCTCAGGAAAATAAAGTAAGTAATCTCAAGGAAAAGAATCTTGTGATTGTTAGAACCCTGATGATTAAATTAGTAAACACAATCAAAAGATAACAAGTGTTGGAGAGTACCTACAGAAAGTGTTGGAGAGGACGTTGGAGAGGATGTGGAGAGAAGGTGGAGAGTGTGTAGTCTTACACACTACAGATGAGAATACAAATTGGTGTAGCCATTATCAAAGACAATATGGACGGTCCTCAAAAAATTAAATATAGAGCTACCACATAATCCAGCAATCCCATTACTGGGTATATGCCTAAAGGGAATGAAATCAGTATGTCTAAGAGATATCTGCCATCCTATGTTTACTGCAGCACTATTCACGATACCCAAGATGTGGAATCAATCTAAATGTCCATCAATGAATGAATGAAGAAAGAAAAGGTGTACACACAGAATTAAATAAATTTTATGGCTAGATATAGCCATAAAAAGAATGAAATGTAGTCATTTGTGACAATATGAACCTAGAGGACATTAAGGTAGGAAGAGAAAGATCAACACCATATGATCTCAGCCATATGTGGAATCTAAAAAGTTGTTTTCATAGAAGTAGAGGGTAGAATAGTGATTAGCAGAGAATGGGAAGAGGTAGGCGGAGGAAACAATGGGGAGAGATTGGTCAACGGGTACAAAGTTATAGTTAGATAAGACGAATAAGTTCTGGTGTTCTATTGCATAGTAGGATGACTAACATTAACAATAAAGTATCAAAATAGCTAGAAGAGAGGTTTTTGAACGGTCTCATCACAAAAAAATGAAAAATTTTAAGATGATGGAGATGCTAATTATCCCAATTTGTTCATTACATAATGTATACATGTATTGAAACATCACATTTTATCACATAAATATGTACAATTATGTGTCAATCAAATTTTTTAAAATAAGCAAGCTATAAAAGGTAACATACAACCTTATTTTTTTCCCTCTGAAAGCCAGATAAATAATGATAATAATATCTAACGCTTGTTGAACACTTGGTACAAGCCAGGCACTGCTCAAAGCTCTTTATGTCTGAACTAATTTAATTATCTGGGTAACCTATGAAGTGGATATTATTCCAGTCTAAGCACAAAGAAACAGTGGCACAAAACCATGATTCTTTCTGAGAGAGGTTTTCAATGGGAAACTTAAAGATCCTAGGACTTCAAATGCAGAGAAAACAAGACTATTTAGAAGGCAGAAAATAGTTTTAAATGAAGGGAAAAAAAAGTTTTGAGGTTTCTCAAATTTTATCCACATATAAAGGAATTAAAACATTTCATTTCCATTTGGAATGATAGTTCCTTTACTATGCACTGACTGTATAAAACCAAACTCCAAGTTTGTAAAACCATTTTACAAAGATCTTACAAAATCAAAGTCCTCTAGCTCTCAATTAATTGCTTTTTCCAATATTGTATAACATTTCTTTCTTTACTACATCCATACCATCAACCACTCACTTTTAAACAACAGTTTGAGAGTTAGGGAGGGTAATACGTTTATGTGGTCTAATTAGACTTTCAAACTCCCCAATATCACCAAATGCTTATATCCTATACAGAAGCACCTTGCAGAAATGGTACGACATCTGCACATGTATAAAAGCACACACAAGCACACATCTCGTATTTGAAGGGATGTGCCCAAAGGTCTTCTCTACCTACAATTCTGTTTCTTGATGAGGATGGAAAGAAGGTTGCCTGATCTTCGATGAGGAAGAGCTCCTGCCGATGTCTGCTGAATTGTGCAGTAAAATATTCAGGATGGGGATACTTCACACTCAGTGGGAGTCTTACAGGTCCAAGCACATAGCTTATAGGAGTGTGCTTAGGGCGGGGAATATCACTCTCCTTAATAGGCATTTTGATTCCCAAGACTTCAGCATAGGTAACTAATACCTCCCAAGGGGCATGGATCTTGACAAAATAAGTTCTTCCATCTTCCGAGTCCTGCATTAAAAAAAAGGCAAAACAGCAGAAAGCTTACTGATCAGTTTGTTATTGAGCTGATTAAATAAAATGAATAATATTTTATAAAATCTCAAACACATCAAAGCATTTTCAATATTTTGAAATTTTCAGGCAAAACTTTGAGAAAACAAAATTCACAAAACATATAGTTATAGTTATAAAAACATGTATATATGTATACATATAATGTGTGTATATATGTGAAAGACAGAAAGAGAGACATACAAAGACACATGCAGAGAAAGACTATTTTTAAACATATATTTCATGGTCAATGTATACTCATCTCTAAATCCACAATAACCTATGCGGTTCTGGGCAATTTCTTAAGTTTTTAGTAACTAGCTATAAGCTCAAAATTTTACTTAGGTTATATAAGCGATACATATAAACTAAAACGTACTCACTCTTCTTACCCAGCTTCTTTGTTTAGCCTACACAAAGAGGAAGAACTTTAGGTAACAAAGGTTCATGGCATAGGAGAAATTATGGATTGTGTGGTATAATAATTTATTAGTTCACTGAAAATGGGAGAACTAGAGAGTAATGCTTCTGTTTTTCTTTTCTTTTTCTTTAAGACAGAGCGTCACTCTGTTGACAAGGCTGGAGTGCAGCAGCACAACCATGAAACTCCTGGGCTACAGCAATCCTCCTGCTTTGGCCTCTCAAATAGCTGGACTACAGGCACCATGCCCAACTAATTTTTTATTTTTTATTTTTTGTAGAGACAGGATCTTGCTATTTTGCCCAGGCTGGAACTATTAGAAATTTCATAGATAGGGTAAGATATTAAATAGGCCTTTAAAAACAATTTTGAAGGAAATTCTAGAAAAACAGCAAATAAAATGACTTTAAAAAGAAAATTTGGTATATTCACGAACAGAAAGAATGTCTTGGCTTAAACAGCAGGTTATGCTGCAAGACAGCCTGGTTAATTATTTAGGGTACCAGATTATAGGCAGACTTCAAAATGAAACTGTTATGATAAAAAGTCCACATCTTCTTTTTCTTTGTATCCTGAATGCAAACTGTGTCAATTTATAAAGTGTTCCATTTATTACTGCATATTCACAGTACTCATCTACTTACCTGTAAGACTACAGGCCCTATCATCCCGGTGCACATATCTGTAGCCAAAAGAGCTATTGTATTGCCCCCAAACACAGAGTCTATCCAGGCAAAGGCCAGAATAGGAGAAAACAACACTTAAAGAGGCTGGTATAAATTATCAACTACATTTACCCTTTTGTCTTCTATTTCCAACTCAAGACCTGTTTTTCTGAGATTAGTTTCAAACTCTTTTCTTCTTTCCTATGACAAAAAGAAATCAACAGAATTATGCAGAATGCTTTTGTTTTATTTGCTCAGTATTGACAGATTCAATATACAATGGCTGTGACTCTGGATGGCTCTCTGCCCCTCCCATGGTTGTATACAAAAATGCTCCATCTGAATGTCAGGTACTGCTTTTCTCTTGTACTATAATTCACAACAACTACAAAAATGCAGTATATCCAGGAATAATCACCAGGAAATATGCAGAGCCTCTATCTGAAGAAATGTACAAAACTTTACTGAATAACATAAATTATAAAAAAACTTTATAAACAGAGAGACATATGCTCCAAGTTGAAAAGACTCACTATTACAAAGATCAATACTCTTCAAATAAACTATACATTTAATGGAATTTTAAGCCAGTATGTCATCAAGACTTTTTAATCCTGAAGGACAAAATGGCTTCACTTAGCAAAAAGTAAACTTAAATTTAACTATAGGTCATTACTGAAAATAACCACTTGGGTGCTTAGTTTTTCATTTGTTTGTTTGTTTGTTTTGTAGTGACAGGGTCTCACTCTGTCACCCAGGCTGGAGTGCAGTGTTGTGATCACAACCCATTATAGCATCACACTCCTGGGCTCCAGTGATCCTCCCTAGCCTCCTGAGTAGCTGGGACTACAAGAAGGTGTCTCCACACTCGGATAATTTTTAAAAAAATTTTTCATAGAGACTGTGTCTCATTATCTGCCCAGGCTGGCCTTGAACTCCTGGCCTCAACTCATCCTCCCGCCTTAGCCTGCCAAAGCACTGGGATTATAGGTGTGAACCACCCACCCAGCTTTTATTAAAGCAATGTATTGATGACAAAAAAAGTATTTTTTCTTTTTAAAACATTTTATTGAGTTAAAATATACATATATAACTTACCATATTTACCATTTTTAAGTGTACAGTTCAGTAGTAATAAATGCATTATATTGTTTTTCCCCCTTTATCTCCCTCCTTCCCCTTCCCTTTCCTGGCTTCTGGTAGCCACCAATCTACTCTATCTTCATGAGATCCACATTTTTACCTCCTGCACATGAGTGAGAACATATGACATTTGTCTTTCTGTGCTTGGTTTATTTCACTTAACATAATGGCTTCCAGTTCCATCGATGGCTGCAAATGATAGTATTTCATTTTTTCAATAGCTGAAAAATATTCCATTTTATGTATTTGCCACGTTTTCTTTATCTATTCATCCAACAATGGGCACTTTTCCTTTGCTGTGCAGAAGCTTTTTGGCTTGATTTAATCCCAGTGGTCTATTTTTCCTTTAATTGCCTGGTCTTACACAAGAAGTCTGTCTGCACCAATGTCCTGGAGCATTTCCTTAGTGTTTCTTCTGGTAGTTTCATAGTTTCAGGTCTTAGAGTCAAAGCTTTAAGCCACTTTGATTTGATCTTTTGTATGGTAAGAACTATGGATCTGGTATCATTCTTCCACATATAGTTATCCAGTTTCATCAGCATCATTTATTGAAAAGCCTATCTTTTCTCCATTGTATGCACTTGGCCCCTTTATCAAAGATGAGCTTGTTTTAAATTCATAGATTTAAATCTGGATTCTCTATTCTATTTCATTGGCCTGTGTGTCTGTTGTTATGCCGGTACCTTATTGAAGGTATGAGATGCAGAACAGTCATTTAGTTATGCACAGTTGGAAGAGAAATGTGGACTGGAAAAGTGAATTCTGGGATTGTATGATTAATGTATATAAAATCATAAAATACATGATTTTAAAACTGTAAGACAGAATCATCAAATACATCAGTGTAAGATAAGGAAAGGTGAGGATTAAGGACTGTGCCCTGAGGTACTTTAATAATAAGTGATTTAGGAGAAGTAAAGACTGAGAAGGAGCAACTAGTGAAATAAGAAAAAAACTAAGATAATGTGGAGTCCTGGAAGCCACATGAAGAACATACACAATAGAAAAGGGAAGGATCAACTGTGTTAAATATTGCTAATAGGTCAAGTAAGATGAAGGCTGAGGCTTGACCATTGGATTTTATACAAGGAGATGGGCAGAGTGGTTGGGATGAAGGCTTGAAAGGAATAGGTTTAATATATAATTGAATAGAAAAAAAATAGAGAAATAGTAGCTAATAGGAAAACTGGAACAAAAAGAGGGTTTTTATTCATACCTTTTTAATATAGAAAAATTAACAGCCTGGTTATTCATGGAAGAAAATGGCCCAGTAAAGAATATCAAATATAATTTAGGAGAAAGAGGAACTAATTTTCAGAGCAATATCCCAAAATAGGTATACAGAAAAGAGTTAATAAAGCAGGCATTAAATTGCTATCCTTAGAAAGGCCTGCCTGCAACTTTAGAAAGGTTGGTCCTAGTGTCTGGGACTTGCTTTTCTGAAGAGTTCCCTCCACTCCCAGAACTGATAAGAGTGGCTCACTTTGCCTATACTGTTTTTACAAACAGTGTTATTTATGCTGAATATCTGCTTTCCTTCTGGGAGTATGAAATTTTGGTATGTGCTAGGCAGAAGGTGACAAGGTAACCAGCCCCTAATAAAAACCTACGGCACTCTAATGGGCTTGCCCAATAGATATTTCACAAGTGTTTTCATACATTGTTGCTGGAAAAAGTAAGTGTATATCCTGTGATTCTACTGAGAGGGAATTCTCACAAGCTTGCTCCTGGTTTCCTCCAGACTTTGTCCCATGAGCTTTTTCCCTTGCTCGTTTTGCTTTTTATCATTTCACTGTAATAAAACATCTCCTTAAGCATGACTATATACTGAGTCCTGTGATTCTTTCTAATGAACCCCTAAACCTGAGGGTTGTTTTTGGCACTCCTGAATAGTAGGCAAGAAGAAAGAGAATGCAGGGCACAAGTGGAGCAGTTGGCTTTAGGTAGAAGGATAAATAGTTTGTCTATGGTAACAGAAAGCAAGATAGCTTACACAGGCAAAACTCCTGGTGGATGGACAGATGTGGTGGTAGAAATTTATAGGTTTTCTCTTCTTGCTTCAGTTTTCTCAATGAAACATAAAAATATGATCAGCTAAGCTTGAAGACAGGAGGAGGTGTTGGAGGTGTGAGGAGAGAAAAAGCATTATAAAACAGTCATCTAAGAAAGTGGGAGACAACAGAATATGGAAGGTAAGTATGATTGCCACACAGCATAAGGACCCAGTTAAGGTCCATGGGCACAAATACAAGGTAAAGTCAGTCAGTAAATTGTAAGTTTTCCTTTCTGCATGTGTGCTGGCATGTAGTAGGTAGGGTTGGGTTTAACTAAAGTTGTTATTTTGTCAAGTACAACTGGGAGAGGGGCAAGGGACTTGCTGGGATATGTAACAGAGTAATTACAATTGTTGACCACGAGGCATAAGCTGAATAAAGATTGAGAGGGGAATAAGAGCAGTAAAAAGCAGTAAGTCGATTGCATCTTATCTGGTCCTGGTGAGGTTGAAAGAGGAAGAATGTGGATCAGAAAGATTTGAGGTATAATCAGACAGTTGTACATGTAAAACGAAATTATAAGGAGTTGCAGTTATTAGTAATGACAAGTTCTAGGTGAGTGAATGGCTGAGTGGAAACTAAGATCATTGGAAAAGGGAGTTCAAGGAACAGAGAGGCCAGAGTGTCAAAATAATCATCTAAGTATGAATTGATATTATCAATGATTTTAAAAGATTGCTGGAAAGACTGACAGTGATCCAGGAGCTAAAACTGTTGAGGAATAGAAGATGCAGAGACAGAAAAATGACAAAAACAATGCAGGATAATAATAAATCTGATGAGATTTAAATCTCAGGAATTTCAGGGACAAGTGAAGGAGAACACAGTATAATCAACAAGATACAAGGAAGGCAAGCAGCATTTACCCCATCTCCAGGGAAATGTTGTGTAAAGAAAAGTAACCATCACTTAAGAGGACTGCTATGGAAAGCAAAAAACCTCAAAGAGGTTTGAAGGGAATGTTCGGAGAAGAGATGAAAATGATGATGGGTCATGAATTTCAGAGGCCTGGTAGAAGGCTTTCCAGGCAGTGGGTGGAAAAAAGGGACAGACCTGTATATGTATGGAGTCTTGTGGGAATAATATCTTCATTTTTTATTTTTATTTTATATGACATTTATGTTGTAAGTACATAAGTAAATGTGTGTGTATGCACACACACATATGTGTATAAAAATGGGTTAATTTATGATTTCAAATATTGAGTATTTATTGAGCATCCATTATACTCCAACCATTGTTCTAGGATTTGGGTACATAGCAGTGAACAAGACAAAGTGCTTGGCCTCATAAACTTAATTTATAGTGTTGGAGACAGCAAACAAGTAAAAACATGAATAAATAAGCTCATAAAGTGATGTGTAATACAAACAAAACAGAATCAGGAATAGAGTACAATATAAAAGCTATACCTGGAGGAATGGATTAGTCATACATTTCCAAAATGAAAATATCATACAAAAGGTAATTATTATATTCAGACACATACCTCAAATTTTGGATGTTACATTTAATATCTAAAGTGAGCTATAAAAAGAATCAGTCACTTGGAAGAAGAAGAAAAATAAGTTAGTATGCAAAATATCCAAAAAAATAACATTGACTTTACATGTCTATTCTTAGGCTGCCTACTTTACAGTTATCTCATTCAGTTTCAGTTTTCAGTAACACTTCAGGGCCTCTCACTTTTACAACATAATTCAATCCAGATATCCATGTGAAATTATAAAATGTGCTTCTTTTTATTATTCCCACTTCTGTTATAATGCACTTACCGCCTTTAACTCTGCATCTTTCTTTAGGTCATCAACGTAGGAAAGCACAAAATCAATTTGCCTAATCCCATCTCGGAAGAAGATAGAATCTTTGCTTTGCTGATTTTTTTGAAACTGCAGGAGACATAAATGACACAATTGTAAATTATAGTTTTATTCTGAAATGGCAAAAGCACAAAAGGAATTATTTATAATTTAGTCAAATCAAGACAAATAACCAGAGTTTTCAGCAACAGATTATGCTTTGCTTTATAAAGTGAAATTCCATATAAAAGATTAAGCAATAATGACTCAGGAGGAAGATAAGCATGTTAACTACATGCACATACAACAAAAATGCTGCAAACATACCAAAATATGAAATGAATATATGTATAAATTGATCTCAAAATGCACATTCAGAGACTGACTTGTTCTCTTCATCAAACAAGATATCACTTAGTCCACTAAATAATTCATGGCTACACACAACTTTGGGGGTATAATTAATTACAGACCAATTAATGGAGTCTCACTATAAGAAAATAAACTTATGATTAATGTTTATTCTATGTTTTCATAAAATTGTCACTTCCTAATTCAACTTTGTAAGGATTAAAATAAAATCAAGGTGCAGTTAAATATTAGAAAGCAGGTAGCTTATTAGCTGGCATCACAAGTTAGGTTTCATGCAACTCGCCCTTCAACATCAATTTCCCAGGTGAGCAAAAATCAATCCTTTGTTTAAATTTGCATGAATTATCTCAGTATAATAATTACACTTAACAAGTTCAACTTTCACATGTTGTGTAGTTAGTTCATTAGTTCCTTCACTTTAAAAACAGCAAAAACATGAGAGAGCTTCAGAAGAAAGAGATTTCATGTTTGACTGATTTGGTTTTATTAAAAGTTTATCTCTAATACTTAATATTCCTGCTAGCCTACATGTATTATTACACTTAGAATTATGCAAATAGATAATACAGTGGCTGTCAATGAGATAATTTTCCAATTGCTTTAGCTCACCGGCGAATGAGTAACTATATGGTTTTAATTTTCACAACTAGTGTTCTATTAATTCATGAGCTTCTTTTATTGTACCCTATGGGATTTTTTACCCAAGTCAGGTGAGACAGGCCTCCCAGAAAAGGGAATGGATGAGGATCAGTTATATGCAAATAAGCCATAAGTCTCATGTTTGATCTGTGGTCTATGAACAAAGTAAGTGCATTTACATAGCTGATGCAAAGCTGATGTGTCTCAGAAAAAAAACTAGCTCCCAATGCACAGGAAGAAATGTGTGGAAAAGGGAACTAAGAATTAAAAAAAAAAAACATCTAGGGAACCTAGAGATTAAGTGCCAAGATACAGTAACTTAAATGTTATGTCTGAGTTCTCTTCACCTCAGCCAAAGGATGCATAATCATCTCCTATTTCCTAAAAGAAAGTAAAAGAACCTGAGAAAAATCAAACTGCTATCACACTATACTTTGATTATAAATTACTAAAACTTGAAAAAAAAGAAAAAACCCAAACAAATCATTGGCACTCTTATAAATCATCACAGCGTTAGCATCTTATGAAATTCACCAAAATTCTTGGAAGGCAACTGAGGCAGAAATAATATACTACTTAGACTAAATAAAATCAAAGCTCAAAAATTAGAAGAAAAAAACAGTCCTCTTTCTCTAAGTCTGTGACAGTCGTATTTTGTATGATAGAGGGGTTGTTTGTTGTTTTTTGTTTTGTTTTCAAAAACTAATATATTTACAGGTACTTGTATTGTTTACATAAGCTAAATCTGGGTACACAAAGAATAGTTCTGGTAACAGAACATGTGCACATATGAATTAACAAAATTCATATTCAGAGTATTTGACAACTAGAAAATAGACAAAGTAGCTAAGAGAATAGTAACTCCAGTGATTTTCCGGAGTGTTCAGTCAAAAATAGGTATACATACTGTCCTTCTGAAAGCCAAAGGCTAGCTAGGAAAACACCGATTTCTATCATTATATCACACCCTGATGATACACTGTAAATCTGTTTTAAATATGGGAAAAAAATCACTGGGAGCCTTGTAAGTCAACATGAGGGACATGTCTCAGGACTACTAATAAAAATCAGTTAAGGTTGAGGCAGAAAAATCTGATAATTCTGTCACATATAACTGAATGTTACTAACACACATCATGCTTTTGTTTTGCTCAAAACATAATATAAATATATTTTGTAGCATGTGTGTGCATTTGTTTATGTTTATATTTGATTTGTCCTTAGAATATCTATTTGTAATTATGCAAACATCTGAGTGGCTTCTCTGTAAAGGATGTACTTATTCTGTGGTTCAAACACCTGAATTACCAGCTGGGTGTGGTAGTTTATGCCTGTCATCCCAGCACTTTGAGAGTCCGAGGTGAGATGATTGCTTGAGCTCAGGAGTTCAAGACCAGCCTGGACAACATGGTGAAACCACTCATCTCTCCTAAAAATACAAAAATTAGCTGAGCATGGTGGTGTGCCCCTGTGGTCCCAGTTACTCAGAAGGCTGAGGTGGGAGGATTACCTGATCCAGGGAGGTCGAGGCTGCAGTGAGCTTTAATTTCACCACTGCACTCCAGCCTGGGTGACAGAGTAAGACTCTGTGTGAAAACAAAACAAAATAAAACCCTGTATTCCTGATGAGAGTTCATAAACCTCTGAAACTGTATGAATTATGTGTATGTGTGAGAATGTGTATACATTTTAGGAAGAGGATCTATAGATTTAATCCAAATCCAGAACAAATTAAGAATCACTATTCTTAAACTTCAGTTGCCTGGGGACTAGGAATTAGTGACAATGTTCCCCCAAATCAAAGTATTCATTAGAAGAAAAATAACTAAGGCTACCACTGCAGCCATTCAGAGCATAAGCAGCATCATTCAGCACTGGTTTTACCATAAGCCGCCGCCTCAGGAACAAATTGAATCGCTTTGCAGGCTGTGAAGCAACCAATAAAGAATTAGCACTTCCTGCCCAGAATTACAGTAAAGATTCCAAAAAAAGACATAGACAAACTAACCCTTGGTATGATCATTTTATAAGTGTGTGTGTGTGTGTGTGTGTGTGCGTGTGTGATATTTCAAACTGGAGGATACAAATTAGCAAGAAAAAAAGAAGAAAAATGGGAAGAAAACAATAAACAGGTAAAGAAAATAAGGAGACTCAAGTAAATTTTCCTAAATTCTTTAAATAGTGACTAAAAATAATAAATATTTGTGGATTTATATTTTATTTTATCTATTTCTACTTTTTTTAAGTTCAGGAGTACATGTGCAGGAAGTGCACATTTGTTACATAAGGAAATATGTGTCATGGGGATTGGTTGTACAGATTATTTCATCACCCAGTAATTAAGCATAGCACCCAGTCATTATTTTTCCTGCTTCTCTCCCTCCTCCCATCCTCCACCCTCCAAAAGATCCCATTTGTTATTTCCTTCTATGAGTCCATGTGTTCTCATCATTTATCTCCCACTTATCAGTGAGAACATGCAGTATTTGGTTTTCTGTTTTTGTGTTAGTTTGCTAAGGATAATGGCCTCCAGCTACATCCATGTCCCTGCAAAGGATGTAATTAAGGAAGAGAAGAAAAAAATAATAATAATAAAGGAAAACATGAAAATAATAAAAATATAAAGTAAAATAGATATTTTGTTAAGTATGCCTGTATATATCAGGAAAAGAAAGTAAAATTACTACATTTATACTGATATGATGTGTAGTATGGAAAGTTTACCCAGGTTTTTTTTTTAATGTAATGAGCATGCAATATAATAGAATACATAAAAAGTCATTTAGTTATTCAAATGCTGAGTTATCTCCAATCTTCAATTACATGGTCATTATTTAAAATACAGGGTCAATTACCTAAAAATATCTGGGATACTCAACTATATTTGAAAGAAAACCAAACCTATAGCATAAATGAGCAAGAATTGAGTGTATTTTATAGTGTAATGCATGGATAAATAATCCAATACAATTACTTAACCTAGTCTCTTCCTGGAATAGGCTGAAGAAGTCTAAGCAACTGGTGACTATTGGAGGGAAAATTCCTGCCCTGTAAACTAATGTCTTCTATATGTAGACAGAGGAGTTAATATTGCTGTTGTTTTAAAATACAAAAGATACAAGACAAATGTTGGTCATTACATAAAATATATTTTAACCTATATTATTCTGATGGCCTGAAATTTTTCATCTCAGTGTTTTAATTTTCTTGGTATCTTTCATGAGATTCACAGGTTACTATTTTTCTCAGATGTTTTCCCTAAATTCATTAAAGAATTGTTAAGAAAAATGAAAGACTCCCACACTAAAGGACCATGCAGGGCCACATTATGACTTCCATGGATCACAGACCTAAACATAAAAACTAAAACTATAAAACTGAAGAAAATCTTAGAAAATCTCCCCCACTTTGGGGTAGGCAAATATTTCTTAAATAGAACATAAAAAGAATGGATGATAAAAGATAAAATATGAGAAATTGAATTTATATACTTCTAAATGTGCTTTTCTAAAAACACTATGTAAACGAAAAGGCAAGCAACAAACTGGAAGAAAATGTTCACAATAAGTAAGGTTGACAATGGTCTCGCATCCAGAATACATAAACAACTCTTACAAGTCAATACAAAGATAATCAACTCATTTTTTTAAAATGCAGAAAAGATTTGAACAGTTCATAAAAGAGTATCTATGAATGTCCAATATGCCCATGAAAAGATGGGCAACATCATTATTTAAAAAAGAAATGAGAATTGAAATCACAAGATACTACTACCTATCCACTAGAATTACTGAAATTAAAAAGCTATCAATATCAATATCAATATCAATATCAAATGTTGGTGAAGATGTACAGCAAAAAGAACTCTCATACATTGCTGGCAGGAATAAAAAATGGTACAACCACTTTTAAAAATAGTGTGACAGTTTTACATAAAGTTATACCTATATTTTTCACATGACCCAGAAATTCTACTCCTAGGAAATTACCCAAGATTAATGAAAACATACATCTCTAAAAACACTTCTTACATGAATGTTCATAATAGCCTTATTCATAATGGTCTTGAAACTGAAAACTATCCAAATATCCATCAATGGATGAGTGGAAAAATAAATTTCAGTATATCCATACAATGAAATATTACTGAGCAATAAAATAAACAATAATATCTCTAGTACAGATATATTCAAAAAGAATCAATTTATTAGTAATATTTGGAGTTTTGGATGAGTCTTAGAAACATTGTGATGAGCAAAAGCAGCCAGAAGCTATATACAAAATAGTGTATACTGTAAAATTCCATTTATATATTACATTAGAAAGAAAAACAAATCAGCGGTTGCTAGAATATGGTAGGAGGAAAACGGCTAAAGGGAAATGTTTGAGGTAATGGAAATTTTCTACATAAATTATAGTTTGTTAAAACTCATCAAACTACACAGTTAAAATGGGTGCATTTTATTGTATTTAATGTAGAACCAATGAAGATGAAAACTTTTTTCATAAATTTCTGATGTGAGCAACGAAAAGAATATAATGCATGTTGTTGAGATGCGAAAGACTTCAGACAAGCAGTTTTTTTGCAGGGGAAGATAAAGAATTACATTTTGGACATATTAGTCTTGAGATAGCTTTTAGACATCCATATGCATATGCTGAGAAAGCATTTGGATATTTAAAAGTGAAGTTGAGGAGAAATAACTACACTTGAAACTTAAATTTGAGAATTGAGATGGCATATCAATTGTATTTAAAGCCATGAAACTGGATGAAATCACTAGAAGACTGAATTAATGACTGAATCATAAGGTGAGAATATCTAAATACATGCACAGATCAATTATAAATACTGTGCTAATATGATACTAATTGCTTCTTGTCATTTTACTCAAAGACTCCTTCTGATTGGTTTGTGCCTGTGCCATATCAGTTATTAAATATTTGGAATATCATCCTTGAGGTTATCAAGGCCCATACTCCTTCAAAATCTGTTAATTGCATATCTGTCATTATTTAAGCAACCTTTAGTGTGTCTTTTCAATTCCCATTCTTTGCTTACTAAACTCTAAATACTTACCAAACTATTCTGTCCAATCCCCTACAGTAGTCACTCTAAGATAGGTTCTCTTAAGCATAATAGTTTCCATCTTTCTATATTTCATTTAGTGGCTTTAGTGACCTTTCTATACTGACAATCTGTGTAATCATTTAGGTACTCATTCACTTTTCACTATTTTGTTTCAAATAGAATTTTAAATTACATTATTATATATTTATAAAATAACTGATATAGAGTTTCTGTCATAATAATCACAGTAGGAACCGCAAGACTCCATTTTTTTACCCAAAAACATATCCAGTGATATTACGTTGGTTTATCCCAGCACATTCCCTCTCCACTCCTCTCTACCCTGCTTTTTGTCCTGTGCAGGTAACCAAAGAGCTCCCTTGACCTCTTGCTTCTCACGAATGATTGGAAAGAATAGATAGTGTTTTCCTTCCTAAGGTTGAATTCAGGAAGATTGTGTCCCCTCACCAAAGATCACTGAGCCTCTTGATAATGTCTGTAGTATATGAGTTCTTCCTTCTGGGTTCCAGTAAGTTCTCCCTACCCTATTCCCTTCAGTTCTATGGATTTTAATAAATTCAAGATTACTACACCTATATATGCTGAGATTCCCTTACACCCTATCTTTGTAAAAAGTCTTTTTAAGAAGTCCTTCTCAAATTATCCTACACTGAGTAGGCCTAACAGGACCCTAATTTATACAGATTTTTCTTTTGTGATATTTCTATGATATATTTTAAAAAAAAAGCAAACTTCCCTGGGTACACAGTTGATTCTAGGACTGAGGCAGGAAATGTACAAAATGAATTTGGAGCATCTTGTCAGAAAGTAGGAAAATACTCAAAACAAAACTAAACACAATAATAGGGGTATACCAAGGAAACACAGGAGTCAACTGAAAAGCTTCCAGCCAAGTGATGTGGCTTATGTCTTGTAATTCCAACCACTCAGGAAGCTGAGATGGGAGGACTGCTTGAGCCCAGAAATTTGAGAGCAGCCTGACCAACACAGTGAGACCCAATTTCCAAAATAATAATAATAATAATAATAATAATAATAATAATAATTAGCTGGATGTGGTGGTGTACTCCTGTAATCTCAGGGAGGCCAAAGTGAGAGGATTACTTGCGCCAAGGAATCTAAGGCTGCAGTGAACTATGATCATGCCACTGGACTCCAGCCTGGGCAACAGAGCAAGATGCTGTCCCAAAACAAAACAAAACAAAACAAAACAAAAAAACAGAAAAAAAACCCACTTCCAATAGCCAAAGCTAGAACAATTTGAACAAGAAAATAAAGTAGTATTTGGTTTATAACATAAAGTATAAAATAAATATCCATAAGTACACACTGACAAAAAGAAAGGAAGAAAGATCTCCCCTACACACAAAACAATTCCAAATAATGGATTCACCTATAAGGAGGGAGAGCATAATCCCAATCCTTTTGTGTAGGCTGCAAATAGTGACTTTCATCTGAAGAATGCAGTATGGAAAGGGAGAAAAAAAAAAAGAGTAACTTTACAGTGAATAAATCTGCTAAACATTACTTCAAGCCAGGTAATCAAGGTTAAAACATTAAGGGTGATTAAGTCATGTTGATAGAATATACCCTTGATATGACATGAAGAGAATGACACTTCTATTATCTTCCTCCAAAAACACATAATCCAAGTCTAATCATAAAAAAAAAAAATCAGGAAAGTCCCAATCTAAGGACATTCTACAAAATACCTGACCGGTACTTCTCAAAGCTGTGAAGGATATAAAAATCAAAAGAAGTACATGAAACTGTCACAACCAAGAGGAGCCTGAGTAGACATGACTACTAAGTGCAATGCTGCATCCTCAGTGAGATATTGGAATAGGAAAAGGATCTTAGGGGAAAACTAAGGAAATCTGGATAAAGCATGAACTTTATTTGATAATAATGCACCAATATAGGTTCATTAATTGTTACAAATGTACCATACTAATGTAAGATTCTAATAATAGGAGAAAATGAGTGTGGGGTATAAGAAACTCTGTTTAGATTTTATTTATAATAAATAGATTTATAATAAAATCTAAAACTATATTAAAATAAAGTATATTTTTAAAAAGAAGCCTACTGTTTAACAACTTACTGTTTAATCAAAGACAATGTCAACATAGTGAATCAAATATCATACATCATTTTAAAGTCACTTAGAATTTAAAAATTAAATTATATGTATTTAACATATTTGAGGAAAGTATCTGCAACTTCTGTACAGGCAAGGAGATAGCAATAAATATACATAAAGAGCTCCAAAAAAATCAAGAGTAAAAAAAAAAACCTGACAGGAAATGGACAAGATATATGAACAGAGTGACATAGCAAAATAAATTTAAATGACCACTCAATGTAGAAAAAGATGAATATCTCACACATGTTGTGAGAAATGCAATTTTAAATGATACTAAGATACTGCGCCAAGTGAAATAGCTCCCAATAGCCATTATCTATCTCAGTACCACGAGACAGGCAAGAATCTAAAAGCATAACAACACACTGCTGATAGGGCTGTGGGGAAACAGGCACTTTCATAGGTTTGTTACAAACACAAAAGGCAGGGGAATTTGGCAATATATGGGAAAATTACAAATTACTATATATACCTTTATTCTCTGATAAATGAATTCCATGTAGAAAAATAAAATGACCAAAATATTATAAGACTAATTCCCAAGGGCATTCATTTTAGCAACATTTGTAATAGCATTGGAAAAATAAACCAAACAAAAATGGTAACTATTATACAAAAAGACTGAGAGGACAAAGAAGAAAGATTTCTCTGAAAACACTTTGTTTCATATTTTCAACCTAAGATAGATTTACCTTCAAGCTAATAAAGTCTAATCTTCAGGGCATCTTACTTGCATCTACCCCTTCCAAGGGTTTAGGAAGGACTCTAGCAATGTGTTCTCGTGGTAAAATATTTTCGTAAATGTTTTAAAGGAAAATATTTTTCCTTATGTTTCTTAAAGAGTGATATCAAAATTGTATAAGCTTTAGGCTCATCTAAATGTTATTTGATCTGTGGATTTCAACTTTGGAATCATGTAAAATGCTTTATGTCGTAAAAAAAAAAAGTAAAAATAAATTTAAAAAGAAAACAAAACAACATTTCAATTGTTTTAATTTGATCAATATCACAATCCTCATTCCAAAACACTAAAGATTAGTACTCTAGTGAAAAGCAAACTATCATCCTTGCTAAAATTATCAGTATAGGAATATAACTCTATTTCCCCATCTTCCCAAAAAGCATTTTTTACTTGCTAGGCAACTAATGAAAAGTTTCAGGTCCCCTTACCAACCTTTTAATTGATATTTAAGTTTGATTTTTAAATGAATTGTAGTTTTTCATGATTATCCTCAGGCACGTACTTAAAGACAAGAAGAGTGATGCAGTGGAGAAAGAATACTGAACTAAGTAAGCCTCAGAAACTTGAGTGCTAGTCAAGCATCAACCCCTTAAACATATCAATAACTTCGGTCAAGTCATTACACCTCTTAGACCCTTCATTTTCTCACAGAAAAAATAAAATCCAAGCAAAGTGTTATACTCAGTGTGTCATTCTCACTGATATGTCTGATGTGTTTTTCCCCAACCTAAAGAAACTGATTTTTTTTCTAAAGTAATACATTCTCAAATACCATGTATGAGAACATGTCAAATAACTGAACTGGAAAAGAGTATCATCATTGCAGACTACAAAAAGATGCCCCATTTGTGTCCATGCAAGAAAGGACAGTATTGGTCGCTGCTTACCATTGTTTCTTCATTGATGAGAAAGCTGGTCTCTCTGCTGCTCAGGCTCTGCTAACAGTACCAGGGGAAGATATAATGTTATTATTAATAGTTCAGGTGGAGCAAAGGGAGCTTTTAAGTTTCAGTAACAACTCTGTAATCTCTATGCAGAAACACTTAATCTGGAACCACATTAAATCATATGCAAAACTGTGGGCATATATATGTGTATACATGTGCATGTGTGTTCATGTATGTGTGCTATGTATCTGTAAATGTGCCTGTGGGGCAGGGTGTGTTTGTCTGTGCAGTGAGGAAAGAGAGTGAGCTTCAGAGAGAATTAGTATTTTGGAGGTAGCTTTATCAAATCATAAAAAAATCAGATACAAGAAATGGTTAAGAACTACTACATTACTGAGAAATAACAAGGAGGTCTGATCTTTTTGTGATGCTGCATCCTGAAGAGGACCAACAGGAAGGGCAGAATTAATTGGCTATTTTATGCCCTTCAACATTTATTTGAAATCATTAAAGGGAATACCTTGGAAAATACACCATCAGGATTCTTAATAATTTGAATTTATAACCTCTTCAAAAAAAGCCATACATGTATAAAAATACACACAAACCACTTATAATTAACACAATAGGGATGCCTCCCTCTGTATATGGTGGATTCCCAATTCCTCAGGTTACACGATGGTCCACACACCACAGGACACAGACCTGAGATAACACCCAATGACTTCTCAGCAGTCTCTAGTGACAGGTACAATATAATACTATGGAGAGACATCAACCAACAGAAATGATCGGAAATTCATGTCCAGATTGTAATTCACTTACCTTGTTCTTGGAAAAATCACAATCAGTATCTCATTATGCCCAAATCATGCTGGGCAAATCAGTTTTCAAAATAGCAGATAAAATGTGCAACAGACATATTTAAAACATACTCAAAGAGCACCTTGGAAATATACCTAATGCTACAAAAGTAAAGTAACAGAATGTGCCACAAAAGCAGTAATTTCTCTGTGTTCTTTAAAAGAGAATGAAAGATAATTTTGAAAATGTACAATTTTCATACTGCTATATTTAATATAAATTACAAGATAATGCAATCTATTGTACTAAAGTAATACTGAAACCGGTGGGAAAAGTTGTGGGAAGACTGAGAATCTGTGAGTAAATACAGGCCTAAAATACAGTTATAATTAGAATCCACTTATATGTGATTATATCTACTTGTGGACCTTGAATGAATTCCACTAGCTCGTCTAAATACAACAGATAGCAAATGAAGTGAACGAGTATCTTGATCACTCAATTCTGAAATAGTAGCCTCTAAAAATATACTGTGCAGCTACATTTCTGCTAAGACAATAAACAAATTTATTATAGCTTCATTTATATTGACTCCTGATATGTTTCTCCAATTATCCTAGAGAAATGTTAGTTGTTTTGCTTACAGAAGGATAGAAGAAAACCATATATTCAAAAGCAACCAGGCTAGTCATTTTACAATCTCTCCCTTTAGGAAAAATCTTTGCTCTGATTTCCAATCAAAAGATGGGGTTATATCTTCACTTTGCAGAATGTAAAATAAAATAAATTAGATTACTTCTTCATTTTGCTGAGTATGTCATCGTCTCATTTCTTACTAAGAATAGTCTTAGGCAAAACGAGAATCCTTGATGTACTTCTAGACACAATTCTTAAAACAGCATTCTTAAAGAAATATTATACAGTGAATAAGGAGCTTTAGAATCAGATTACCTGTGTTCAGAATCCCAGCTCCAAAACATAGGAGATATAACAATAAAACAATTTATATAGTTTCAGTTTGCCTCATAACCTTTTTCTTCAATTATATAAAACCCATTAAACACATATGTAAAACTGATTACATTTGTAAACTTGAGCAAGTTAACCTCTCCAAATCATAAAGTCCATACAGTGAGATTAAATAATACATGGGAAGTTCTCCATAAATGTTGACTTTTTAAAATTAATGTTTGTTACTTTCTAGTGATCATATAATAAATATATTAATCATGTCATGCATGTTTAATTCACATGCATTTTCTGATTTCCAACAAGACTGTAACAATGTCCAATGATGGACTCACACTAATTGTAAATCAGAGGTAAAACTAGAATAGCTTTTTAATATTTAAGCAATCATGAAAGCACAGAAGACCTTTTCAAATCATAAAATAATTTTGAAATAATGAACCTACAATTCTTATACTTCTGTCTTGTAAAAGCCTAAAAACATTCATCATATCTATAAATTTGTTACTGGACAAAATCCACTGATTCTAGTCAATTCTGCCTCAATCCAATAGTTGAATGAATATGCTATAATACTTATTTTTTTGAAAATTTCCTGCCTCCTGTCCATAGATGGGGTGAAAAAAAATTGATTGCAATGTGTAGAGCCTGTTTTTATTGCATTTGAGTGTCAGAAAAAATATAATTTCGCATTGAGGAAAGTGAAATAAGTTGTATTCACTTTTTTTAACTTTTTATTTTGCAATAACTATAGCTTCACAGGAATTTGCCAAAATAATACACACAGATCCCATGTAACCCCTACCCAGTCTCCTCCAATGGTTATTTACATCTTACATAACCACAGTAAAATATCATAATCAGGAGCTGACATGAGTACAATGTCTCTGTATAGCTGGAGGTCATTTTGTCACATGTGTACATTTGGGTAAGAGCCAGCCCTGTCAAGGTATAGAGCTATTCCATCCACAAGGATCTTCCTCATGCTACCCTTTTAAATTTATGTCCATTTTCCTTCCCCTCAACATCCATGTCCCTTAGAAATCACTAATTTGTTCTCCATCTGTATACTGTCATTTCAGAAGTGTCATAAAAATGGAATCATAACATATGTGTTCCTTTAAGATTTTTTTCCACTTAGCACAATGTCCTGGAGATCTATCCAAGTTGTGTTTATTAATAGTTTGTTCCTTTTTACTGATGGGTAGTTTTACATGATAAGGCTGTGCCACACTTTGTTTAACCATTCACCTGCTGTAGGACACTTAGGTTGTTTCCACTTTCGGCTACTACAAATAAAGTTGCTGTGAATATCTGTGTTTAGGTTTTGCGTATGAATATATGTTTACATTTCTGCTGGATAAATGCCCAAGAGTATGATTACCCAACTGACATGAAAATTATAATTTAGTTTTTTAAGAAACTGCCCAACAGTTTTCCAGAGTGACTGTATCATTTTATACTTCCCCCAGCATTGTGTGAGAGATCTAGTTTCTCTGCATGCTAACTAGTAAGTTGTATTGTCACTATTTTATATTTTAGCTCTTCTAATAGGCATATACTGACATCTCACTTTGATCTTATTTTGCATTTCTTAGTGGCCAGTGATATTGAAGATCTTTTCATATGCTTATTTGCCATCATATTTCCTCTTTAGTGAAAGATCTCAATATGTATTTTGCCCACTTTCTAATTGGGCACTTTTTTTTTGTAAAATATTTAAATTTTATGGGTTCTTTATAAATCATAGATACAAGTACTTTGTCTGGTACAGAATATGCAAATATTTATCCCAGTCTGTAGCCTGTCTGTTCATCATCATAACAGGATCTTTCAGGGAACAATAATTCTTACATTTGATAAACTCCAATTTATCAATGCTTTTCATTAATAATGTTTTTGTTTGCAGATATGACATAACTACAAACCCTTCACCAAGATCTAATTTCCAAACAGTTTGATCCATTTTTTCTTCAAAAAATTGTATAGTTTTATGTTTTACATTTAGTCCATGATCAATGTTGAATTAATTTTGTATAAGTTATAAAATTAGGTTAAATTCATAAGTTTGCCTATGAATACACAAATGCTCCAGCCTGTTTGTTCCATTGAACTGCTTTTGCACATTTGTCCAAAATCATTTGGCTGTACTTGTGTGAGGCTATTTCTGGGATCTCTATTCTGTTTCATTAATCTACCTGCCTATCCTTCTCCAAATATCACACAGTCTTCATTAGACTGCAGCTAAAGAACAAGTCTTAAAATAACATAGAGGGTTTTCTCCCACTTTCTTCTTTTTTTTCACAATTATTTTATCTCTTCTACTTCCTTTGTATTTCCATAAAATTTTCTGAATAATCTTGCCTATGTCTATGAAATGTCATACAGATATTTTAACTTATATACCAATTTGGGTTTCCACATTCTCATTACCAGTATATAGAAATATAACTAATTTCTATATAATTTTCTTATTTTTTACAACCTTCTTAAACTCAGTTCCAGGAAATTTTGTTTTTGTCTTTAATTTTGTAGATTTCTTGGGATTTTCTATGTACATCGTCATGTCACCTGGAAATGGGGAGAATTTTATTTGTCCCTTTCTGATCTGAATACCTTTTATTTTATTTTTTTGTCTTATTGCAAGAACTGTCAGTACTATATTTAATGAGAAGGGTAAGTGAGGACATTCTGATCTTACGAAGAAAGTGTTCAGTCTTTTACTATTAAATATACTGTTAGTGTAAGTGTTGTGTGGATGCTCCTTATCAGGTTAAAGTAGTTCCTCTCTATTCTTGGTTTTCTGAGAGTTTGTGTTTATTTTTAATAAATGGAAGTTAAATTTTGACAATATTTTTTCTGATAAAAATCACATGATTTTTATTCTTTAGCCTTTGGTGAAGTATACCAATTGTTTTTCAAAAAATGAATGGAGACCAGGCACAGTAGCTCACGCCTGTAATCTCAGCACCTAGGGAGGCCAAGGTAGGTGGATCACTTGAGGTCAGGAGTTCAAGACCAGCCTGACCAACGTGGTGAAGCCCCCATCTCTACTAAAATTATAAATATTAGCCAGGTGTGATGGCATACACCTGTAGTTCCAGCTACTCAGGAGAGGAATCACTTAAACCTGGGAGGTGGAGGTTGCAGTGAGCCAAGATCGTGCCACTGCACTCCAGCCTGGGTGACAGAGCAAGACTCTGTCCCTTTCCACACACACACAAAAATGAATGGAGCCTTCCATCAATAGAGTAAACCCTACCTGGCCATGTTGCATAATTATTTTTATATTACTGAATTTTGATTGCTAATATTTTACTAAGGATTTTTGTATCTATGTACATGAGGGATACAACTTGCAGGTTTTTTGTTTTTTGTTTTTTTTAAACTGTCTGTCTCTTTTGGTATCAAAGTTACGTAGGGCTCTGACATGAATTGAGAAGCATCTGTTTTTCTTCTATTTTCTGGAAGAGACTGTATAAAATTAATGTTAATTCTTCTTTAAACATTTGATAGAATTCTCCAATGAGACCATTTAAGCCTGGAGAGGTCTTTTAGAGGAATTTAAAAATTACACATTCAGTTTACTTAGTAGCTACAGGGCTATTCAAATTATTGTTTTAACGTTGAGTGGATTATAGTAGTTTGTGCTTCTTGAAGAATTGGTCCGTTTCATCTTAGTTGTCAAATTTATGTGTGTAGAGCTGTTAGTAGTATTCCTTTATTATCTTTTTGGTATCTACAAATTCCATATTGATATGTCCTGCTTTATTCCCGATATTGGTTGCATATGTCCCAGCCCAACCCCCTTTCTGCCAGTCTGGCTACAGGTTTGTCAATTTTATGTATCTTTCAACAGCTTTTGGTTTCAATGATTTTTTCTAATACTTTCTGGTTTTCAATTGCTTTTATTATTATTTCCTTCTTCTACTTGCTTTGGGGTTGTTTTGCTCTACTTTCCTTTATTTATTTATTTATTTATTTATTTATTTATTTATTTATTTATTTAATTTTATTTTGAGACAGCCTGGGCCCAAGAGTCTACAGTTTTAAGAAATTCTTCATATAATTCTTATTCTTGTTTGTATATTGATCTGCAAACTACACTATAAAATCACTGTCCTATATGATCTTTGTAGTTCCCTCTGGTTCTCATATTCTGTTTCTCTCAGCATTTAGGTCACTGAACTTTTCTTTGTTAACTTTTATTTTAAGTCCAGAGATACAAGTGCAGGTTTGTTGCATACATAAACTTATGTTATGTGGGCTTGTTGTACAGATTATTTCATCATTAAGGTATTAGGTATTAAGCCTAATACCCACTAGTTGTTTTTCCTGATCCTCTCCCTCCTCCCACCCTCCATCCTCCAAAAGGCCCCAGTGTGTGATGTTTCCCTCGATGTATCTGTGTGTTCTGATAATTTATCTCCAACTTATAAGTGAGAACATGGGGTATTTGGTTTTCTGTTCCTTTATTAGTTTGCTAAAGGTAATGGGCCTCCAACTCCATCCATGTTTCTGCCAAGGACATGATCTTGTCATTTTTATGGCTCCATAGTATTTTATGACATATATGTATCACATTTTCTTTATCCATTCTATCATTGATGGGCATTTAGGTTGATTCCATGTCTTTCCTATTGTGAATAGTGCTACAATGAACATATACATGCATGTGTCTTTATAAAAGAATGATTTGTATTCCTTTGGGCATATACCCAGTAATGGGATTGCTGGGTCAAATAGTATTTCTATCTTTAGGTCTTTAAGGAATTGCCACACCATCTTCCACAATGCCTGAACTAATGTACACTCCCACCAACAGTGTATAAGCATTCCTTCTTCTCCACAGCCTCACCAGCATCTGTTATTTCTTGATTTTTTTAACAATAGCCATTCTGACTAGTGGGTCACTAAACTTTTAAAGGAACCCTGTAACTTCTAGGAATCTTAATGAGCTTATCCAGCCAACTAGCAAATAGCCAACCTATTCTAGAAGGACATGTTTTCCAAGCAGAAATTTCAGTCATTCCTGGAAATTCTTTTTAAATCCTGTTTATATCTGGCAGGACATCCTGAAACCACTCAAGGACGTCTACCTCTGTGAGAGCTATGCATGGGATTCTTTATCAGCTAGAGTCTATCAGAAAAATGATTTCATTGAAATGCCTTTAACATGCTTATATTCAGTATAGAAGCAATATAAATTGTTTGTATGGTTCTTAAAATTTATATAAGAAGGCCTTTGGTTAAAAGAATTCTGTATTTTTACAAGTAGTATTTAATTTATTTATTGTTCTATTTAACGTGTTTATGCAATTCAGTTTGAACTCCAGTATAGTCATAGATAAGCACTAATCATACTAATAACTGTAAAATAATAAGCTATCACAGACTACACTAATGTTACATTATAGCAAAATGTTAAGCCAAATACTAGTATCTTGCATATCAATGATCAGCATATCTGAGTTTATTTCACAGGGAGCCTCAAAACAAATCAAAGATCTATTTGTTCCCTTATAACATCTAGAAAAGATCCAATATTAAATCTGCATGGAACATGGAACTTGCTTTAGCTACTTAAAAATGAATAAATTAGAGGACATAATAGAATGTATTATAAGTAAATAAGTGCAAAGACTTAGTTAACCTTATCTTGATTTTTTATTCTGACTTATAAGGAAGCTAATGCATATATATTTAACTTACCTCACTCATTTGGAAAGAGTAGTCTATATGCTTATTGACTTTTTCCCCTAAATTAAATAAGAAAGAGAAAAACATGTTAAATTAGCCAACTGATCAGAATATATTCAAAAGTCTGTGTAAGGAAAAAATAGGAATTGAATGAATTAAAAAATTCAAAGAAAAAATACTAGAAGAAAAGATACAAGATGATTCAGGAGCTAAATTGTTTAAAACAGACTCCAAAAGAAGTCTTACCTAAAACTGCCTATAACAGGAAAAGCATAAAATACTGATGTGTAAAGTACAATCTCAATTACTGAGAAATAAACTTAACTCTGATCAATGTGGTTATCAATCTATAACCACAAAACCACTAAGAGTAAACTACCCAATAGGGTGTCCATTCATATCTTTTAGTTCTCACCATGTGAGATTTCATATTCTCTCAGCTTATTTTCCTGAAATCAAACCAGACAGCTTGTATATAGAACACTACCAGTTTCTACACAGGCCAGAGTACTTTCCCGACATACAGATAGCTCTGTAATGGTAATGCATTTAGTCGTTTGCACTAAAATACATGTTCAAATAAGTTTATGACACTAAAAAAGTTAAATATAGAACTGAAATTCTTATTTTCTAGTGGTTCCAACTTGAAAAAGCCCTAAGATATATTTAAGTCAAAAACTTCCTATGTATTATTTTTGGAGAAAATATCACAATGGGAACCGCATAAAATGTTAGCACTTTAAGTTCAAGTTAGTGACTATAATTTTAGAAATAGGATAGAAAAACTGGCGAATGAAACTGAACAGAGAGCCCAGAACAAGACACTTTATTATATGGAAACTTGATATTGACCTATTGTAGGGGTTGACTAATGTCTCTCCTACACCCAAATTCATGTCCATCTCAAACCTCAGACTGAAACCTAATTTGGAAATGTAGTGATGAAGTTATACTGGATTTAAGGTGGGCCCTAAATCCAATGATGGATGTCCTGCTAAGAAAAGAAGAGGGAACAGAGGCACAGAAGAAGGCAGTGTGAAGATAAAAGCAGAAATCAGAATGATGTATCTACAAAGCCAAAAAACACTAAGTATTTCAGGTGCTGTAGTCTGAATGTGCTCATGGTGCAGAGCTCTTATGAATGGGATTAGAGCCCTTATTAAAGAGACTCCAGAGAGCTGCTTTCCCTCTTCCATCATGTGAAGACACAGTAAGAAGATGTCATTAATGAGCCAGGAAACAAGCCCTTACCAGACACTGAGTTCAGTACCATGATCTTAGACTTCATAGCACCCAGAACTGTGAGAAATAAATGCTTGTTCTTAGAAGAAAAAATAATAAAATAAAGCAATTGTATATGTCAAAAAAATATTTAAAAAATCTACCATTTGTATAGCTTTTTCACAACCCAAGTATGACAGTCCAATTCCTTTTCACAGATCACACAAATCACTCAGTTATTCTCTTAAATAATTAAGCCCATTATATACATAAATTTATACTTGACAGAAATTCAACCATTATAGGTTGGCTAGGGAATAAGGTCCAAAGTTTTCTGCAGAGGAATATTTTGAGTTTTGATCTGTACATTGGTTAAAACGAGGCTGTATGTGAAAATAAACACTGGTTTGTAAGAAAGCTTTATTTTATTTATAATTTTATTTTATTTTAAAAAGCAGATTTATGGTTCATAGCTTTGCTAGTATAAGATGGGGTCATTCTTGATATAAGTTTTTTGCCTTTGGCAAACAATAAAACTCTTTAAAATTAACTAAAACCAACCAACCTCTCCAACCTCACCCTTTCGCGCTCTTAAGTCTGGCCCACTAGTCTCCTTTCAGATCCTTATACCTTCTTTCAGTTCCATTCTCCCTCTTTGAGGAGCCTTAACACACAATTATTCCTCTGTAAGGAATGCTCTCTGCTATGGATTGAATTTGTCTCCCAAAGTTTATGTGTTGGAAACAATCTGCAATGCAACAATGTTGAGAGGTAGGCCCTTTAAGAGGTGATTAGGTCATGAGTGCTCTGCCTTCATAAATGAATTAGTGCTGTTATCACAGGAATAGATTTGTAATAGCAAGAATGGATTTGTTATGAAAGAAAGTTAGGCCATCTCATGTGTGCATGCTCTCTCACCAAGTGATGCCTTCCACCACGTTATGACACAGCAAGAAGGGGCTCACCAGACGTGGTCCCCAACCTTGGACTTCCCAGCTTCCAGAACATGGACCAAATAAACTTCTGTTGTTTATAAATTACCCAGTCTGTAGTATTCTGTTATAACAGCACAAAAGGGAATAACACACTCTCTCGCTCCCCACCTTGCCCTGGGTAATTCTTCACATCCTTCAGATATCAGCTTGAAAGTCACTCTCTCCCCAGGGAAGCCTTCTTTCACGTATCTGGCTAGTTCAAAGCATCTGAAATATCTCTACTCGCACTTGTCAGGGTTTCAATTTTACATGAATATATGTGCATTTTGATTAATATCTTTTTATCCCCAAAAGAAGATAAGTTTCTGAAAAGTGAGCACAATTTCTGATTTTGTTCTTTTAGCACACTGATTGGCAAATGAAAGATGGCTGATTAACATTTATTGAAAAATTGAATGAGCAAGCTGACAAGGGAGCCAAGTTTTTCACTGTGGCTGCAAATGAAAAGCCAAAATATAATGATAACTTGCCATGCACCAGGCACTGTGCAAAGAGGTATAACAAATATTTACATGGCATTTCCTTTGTATTACATATTATAAGTAATCTAGCAATGATTTAAAGCATGCACAAGGATGTGCATAGGTTATATGCCAATACTATGCCATTTTATATAAGGGACTTGAGCATCCTTGGATTTTGGTACCAGTGGGGTATCCTGAAACCAATGCCTGTGGATACTGAGAGACAACAGTACTCACACACATACATAACACACCCACACAACTTCTCCTTCTAGGTGATAATTCAAATCCTATATCAGCAATTTTAAAGTACTGTCTGCCATCCCCCATCAAGATACAATTTATTTTACTTTTTGTATGTGTCAAATTTATATATTTTATTTTGTATTTAAAGTTTCATAATAATATTAAAACCATATTTGTCTTTTTCATTCTGTTGACGTTTGCACTGGTGATGCAAAAACAATGGGATAAAACTGCTGGTGCCATCATGTGAATCAAGGTTATGGCACCAGACTATATTAGTAGTCATTATATTTTCCACCATCATGCACTCTCAGTACAAAAAGAAACAAAAATGTAGTTTAACTTAAAAATGTCCTTGATAAACAGTAAAGCTTATGAAGTTTATAAAATCTTGACCCTGAACACACAAATTTTTAATAATCTATAAAGAAACAGGAAGAATGCATGAAGCGCTGATGCTGCATTCCAAAGTACCATGGTTGCCTCATGAAAAAGTACTTTACACTGCAAGGTAAAGTAGCTAAATTTTTCATAAAACACCATTTTAGTTGAAAGTATGATGGGAAAACATATAGAGTCATACAGACCTGACTATTTGTCAGATATTACCTCAAACATTAATGACATGAATCTATCACTTCACTGAAAACACCTGACAGTATTTATTGCCAATGACAAAATTTGAGTTGCAAATGAAATAATTTTTGTAAAATTGTGACCGTCACTGTGTGCTTAACAGATTCCCAAGGCATTCCTGATAAGATCAGTGATGATGTTAGCATTATGTTTTGGTATTTTAAAATGAAATATGTCAACATTTGGAAGATCTGTATAATTCAGTAGATAATTGTCTTCCAAATAAGCAATACATGATGTTACAAAACCATGCATGAGAAAAAGATACATTTAAAGTGAAGGACAGACCAATAGATTTTAATGCAGCAGTGAAATAAAAGTTCATTTCAATGGTTTCAAATTCTACATTATATCTAACTTTAAAGAACCTATTATTCATTGAATTTGGAGGCAAATCAGAGAAGAATATCCATAATTATTCAAAAACTTTTTAAAATTATCCTCCCTTTTCAACTATAGATCTCTAAGAGGCCAGATTTTTTCATACACTTCAACCAAAACACAACACATTACAACAGAGTGAATGTAAATGCAGATATGAGAATACCTATATTTTATCAGGCCAGAGATCAAAGAGATTTTTTTTAAAGTAGAACAATGCACTCTTATCACTAAATTTACTTTGTTTTAGAAAATATACCTATTTTCATAAAAATATGTTAAGATGAAATAGAAGACTCCTAAGCATGAGAAATTTGAGAAGATGTCCTTTAATAAAATAGGAAAGACTGTTAATGGTGGGTGACTAATACAGCAGAGGCTACAGGCTACTGACAAATATCTTTCCTCCTCCTCCTCCTTCTTTGCTAATTGAACCTCAATTATATGGTGTAGTAATGTACTCAAGCAAACAAAACATTTCCTATCCTCCATTGCAAGAGTATGACATAAATTCAAAGCTCTCAGCTGTCATAAGTGGTATGTCTATCTCATAATGTTTGTGTAAGCACTAAATAGATAATGCATGTACTTGGCATATAGGAGGTAAGCAGGTGTTATTCTTGTTGATGTTGTTATTATTCTATTCTACTGTTAAGCTTCAAAACTGCTGTAAATTCCTTGGGCTAAGTTTCAGAATGTCAGAATAAAATTAAATAACTCCTTTTGTATTCAGATCTTTGTGTTGCAGGATCTGCTCTTAAAATGTTTTACTCTAAGCAAAACATGAAAACTAACCAACTATAGCTATACCACTTAACTTTCTGAGTGCAGGCTTTCTCATGTAAAAGATACAAATCTAAAGGGAAATGCTTGAAAAATATTAAACATCATACAGTATTATCATCAATGGGTTTTACCCATGATTACTGCCTAAACATATAGCTCAAAACTCAGTTGATCCTGATCCTGATCATCTCTCGTTAGATCTGTGAATGAAAAGGAGACCAATTTAGAATGGCTTTACAGTGAATAGATAAAGAATAGGATTCTAAGAAATACAAGCCTTGTCTCTCAAGATATGATAGTTAACATTGACTTAGAGAGCCTTTTTTTTTAAGGACAAAAACAGTCACTATTATGCCAAAGAACAATGCATCAAACAAAATATAGTTCCAATCACAGAACAATCAAGCAACTGCAAACCTTAAGCTAGGTTTAAAGAGTTTTACAATTCTATTTTTACAAAAAGAAAGTTGAAAAACTGCAAACACTAGCCCCTCTTTTTCCTAATTATTTTTGTTCCATTTAACATAAAACAAGTAGGTGAAAAAATATTTTCAAGCTGCTATTAAAATTGGATGCGATGCATTTATTTGAGAATGTGGAAAAGGGACAACATGAATCCCCCAGATTACCTCCTATTATTACTAGCTCTCCTTTCACACTTTAACCTTTAAAATTACAGCTTTCTTTCTCTAGAACTAACACTGTTTCTTCCCTTTCTAACTCTTGCTTATTTTTCACATTATATCAGCCTAGACCTCCTCCTTTCAGGCAAGGTCTGAAACCTCAACTGTCCCCTGGATTGGCCTCCCACCTGCTCCCATACCACCTTGAATGCAGCCCTCTCTGGACACCTAGCTCAAATACACATCCCTCCACAAGACTGTCAGCTCCAGAGAACCAACATAGACACATTTTGTCAACTGCATCCTTTTGTGAAACATCAGGACATTCAAGAGGATAGATTTACTTCCACACACACCATGCTCCCTCTCACCCCTGCACACTTACTGCTCGCTAGCTCTCTCACATGTATGCACCCTTGCAATTAGATGTTCACACAGACCATAGACTCAGACACTTTCACACTCCCTCATGGAGTATAAAGATGCTGTAACTATGCATAATCACCAAAACCTCTGTCAAAACTGAGGCCTGACTGAAGAGGCAGGATTTGAAGCCAACAACTCTGTCAGCTTCTTTCTATTCCTCCAACTTCCTCTAAAATCAATGGATAGCACTATACTCTCCCTGCGGGCTAGATTCCAGGGATATGAAAGATTTGGTACCAATCACTGTGGAGAATCATCAAATACGTGCCAAAAGTAAAGCCAGCCTAAAGACTGAGTCTTGAGTTTTCACTGAAAGCACATGACTAAGAATACACACTCCAGCAAATCCACAGCCCAAAAATAGCACTTATACTTACCAACTGGTCTTCTCAGTTTACACTCTTACTAGCAGTATAAAATAAAATATTTCTAATCAAATATTAACATTACTAAAGACGGATGGCTTAGTTGGACACAATGCTTAACATAGCCGTAAAGATGCAAACAACCTAACGTTCAAGTTTTAATCTGCCTTTTCCAATGCTAAAGTCTCAAACTGTCTTTTCCAATACCAACTGTATCATAAATCAGCTAAAGCATGAACATTTCTTGAAGCTATGGTGAGCTATGATCACACCACTGCACTCCAGTCTGGGCAACAGAGTAAGACCTCAAAAAAAAAAAAAAAAAGTTAAATTCCAGCAATGACATTTTACTGGCAATGTTTGTTTATGTAACTAATTAAGTGCTCTATTAACTTCTGCCATTAGAATTTCATTTTTAAAATTATAAGATAGTAGGAAATTAGCCAATTGGAGATCACTGATTCCTCATGTGTTTAATTGTGAAAAAAGTAGAGAAGATGTAATAAATCTTAGATTTATTATGTCTAAAAGGCAAAATGTTACGTTGTCTCTCTTACAATCAATTTTATAAATTAACTCTCATATTCAGTATTTAAAGGTGATTTAGAAAGCACATACAAAATCAAGGCTTACCTATATGGGTAAATTTAGTCTAAAAAGTCTTCTTATATTTTAAAACATAGAAATGAAAGTAGCTATTAAAAATTGATGCTCTGGAACTTGAATTTTTCAGCCTTCTTCAGCCAACACTTTTGTTTTCATAACAGTGTCGTTTATTTTATTTTTATTTAATTAATTTATTTATTTGAGACGGAGTCTCACTCCGTCACCAGGCTAGAGTGTAGTGGCGCAATCTTGGCTTACTGCAACGTACGCCTCCCAGGTTCAAGGGATTCTCCCACTTCAGCCTCCCGAGTAGCTGGGACTACAGGTGCATGTCACCACACCCAGCTAATTTTTGTATTTTTAGTAGAGACGGGGTTTCACCATGTTGGCCAGGATGGTTTCGATCTCTTGACCTCGTGATCCACCTGCCTTGGCCTCCCAAAGTGCTGGGATTACAGGCATGAGCCAACACTCCCAGCCAACAGTGTCATTTAACTCCAAGAGAAAATATATCTGGAAGCAGAGTTCTAAAAATCCACTGGAATGTTCATTAAAAAAAAAAACTCTCATAACAATGAACTTTTCATACACCCTAGTGCTATGGTTTAAATATCCCTCCAAAACTCATGGTGAAATTTAACTGTCATTGTACTGGTATCAGGAGGTAGAGCCTTGAAGAGGTCATTATGTCATGAGGGCTCCATCCTCATGAATGAATTCATGCCATTCTCATGGGAGTGGGACAGTTACATTAGAATTGGGTTCCTAATGAAAGGATAAGTTTGGACACATTTATCTCTTGGTCTAATGTGCTCCCTTGACCTTCCAACATGTTAAGAGGCAGCACAAAGGTCCTTGTCAGATGCCAATACCATGCTCTTGGACTTTCCAGACTCCAGAACCAAAAGCGAAATATTTTCTTTATAAATTACCCAGGCTGTGGTATTCCGTTGTAGCAATAAAAAAAGTAGGCTAAGATACCTAATAAGAACACAGGTCTCAATAATGGGCAGTAAAACTAAACCAGCAAAAGAACTGACATGCTAAGAAACATCTAAAAATATACGAGTCATATGAGTGGCCTGAACTATGCTGCTCTTTAGGCCCTGATCTCATCAATGCCACACTTCCCTGCTGCTTGGGTTCTGGTTCTTTGAATATACCTAGATACAGGAATTTGGGCAGAATGCAGTTATTAGTCCCAGCCATCAAATATACAGTATTCCTCATCAATATCTATTTCTCTCACCTCCACCCTAATCAGAGGCACAATTTGGATCACATGTAAGCATAAATAGATTACAAAGGCCCTTTTTTAAAATGGGGGAGGGTGACTGGGCATTGTGGCTCACATCTGTAATCCCAGCAATTTGAGGGGCCAAGTCAGGTGGATCAGCTGAGCTGTGGAGTTCAAGACCAACTTGGGCAAAAGGGTGAAACCCCATCTTCATAAAAAAAAATAATAATTAGCTGGGGAGGTCGTGGTGCAGCACCTATAGTCCAAGATACTCCAGAGGCTGAGGTGACAGGATCGCTTGAGCCTGGGAGTCAGAGGTTTCAGTAAGCAGAGATGATGCCCCTGCATTACAGCCTGGGCAACAGAGCCAGACCCTGTCTCAAAAAAATAAAATAAAATAAAAAATAAGGGGGGTATGCTTCAACTGACACCATCAAGAACATAGAATGATAACACTCAGAATGGGAGGAAATATTTGTAAATCACATATCTAATAAGGGACTTGTATTCAGAATATATAAAGAATTCTTGCAACTCAATAATGAAAAATACAACTCAATTTTTGTAAACAGGCAAATGATCTGAATAGACACTTCTCCAAAAACATGAATAACTAATAAGTATATGAAAATACTTGCTACATTAGTCAGTAGGGAAATAGAATCAAAATCACATTGAGATACCACTTTACAACCACTAGGATGGCTATAATAAAAAAGACAATAACAAGTGTTAGTGAGGATGTACAGAAATTGGAACCCTCATACATTATTGATGGGAAGGTAACATGCAGATGCCTGGAAAACAGTTTGGCAGTTTCTTAAAATGTTCAATATAAAGCTACCACATAATCCAGCAATTCCACTCCTAGATATATACCCGAGGAAAATAAAAACATATGTTCATATGAAAACTGATACATCAATGTTCATAGCAGCATTATTCATAGAAGCAAAAGAAAGTGGAAATAACACAAATCCTACCAATTGATGAATGGATAGGTATGCTATATCTCTACAACGGAATAGTATTTGGCAATTAATAAGAATGATGCACTGATAAAAGCTGCAGTATGGATTAGCTTCAAAAACATTAATCTACGAGAAAGAAGCCAGTTACAACAGACCACATGTTGTATGATTCTATTTATTCGAATGGTCTTGAATAGGCAAATCTATACAGACAATAAAGAGATTACTGGTAGGAAGTGGGGAGGATGGGAAGTGACTGCCTAAGAGGTTTCTATTTGGGGTGATGAAAGTGTTCTAAAATTAGATTATGATGATAGTTACAAAACTCTGTAAATACACTAAAAAAATCCAACTTTACACGTCAAATAGGTGAATTTTACAGTATATAGATTATATCTCAATAAAGCTGCTTAAAAAAGGGAACGAGGAGGATGCAGTAACACACGGTATTTCCCGGTGCCTTTGAAGACTGAATAGTAATGATCAGATCTTTTGTCACTTTGGAAAACTGTTTCTATGTTTAAATCCAACACTAAACAAGACATGAAAATAAAGTATCATTGAAGGAACTGGGGTTCTGGAGATAGCAGCAAAATAGTATGTGCATTTTAAGGAAAATGCATGTATTAAAATAGGTCCACGGAATACAGGTGGTGTAAAGGCTTTGGCAAACAATGGATAAATATTTCTCAACGGAACTAAAGGGCTTAATGAAAGCTGTTTAAAAGCAACAGCAGTAGCAGCAGCTTTTCCAAGTGCCTATGGCTCTCAGTATCTCAAACTGATAGATTTTAGGATCTGCTACTCCTACAATTAACAAGCATCTCAAAGCATGATAAGTAACGGGCAGAGAGAGTGAGGTAATAAGACTCAAGGACCAGCTCCTTACACGTGGGATAGCTGTCTTGCACTCTATACTGCTGCTTTTTATGGGAAAGCCTTCGTTTCCACTGGCTGGGTTCGGAGGCCCAAGCACTGCAGCGCTAGCCTAGCAGCCCTGAATTACTCGGCGGTTCCCAGGCCTGCAGGGGAGCAAGGAGGGTGTTCCGGAACCATAGGGGTCACAGGTCGCAGGTCCCTGGCGCGCAGTAGCAGCAGAGAAATCTGTGGGGCGCCGAAACCAACCCCACTCACCCCAGGCGGGGGACTCTGCCCCGCAGTCCCGGTTTCGCGCTGAGCACGCCACGCAGCGAACCTCCCTAGGACTCAGGCCGCAGGGCCGCCAACGTCCCCCGGGGTCCCTGCGCCGCGGGTGGCGGGGTGCAGGCAGCCAGCCCGGCTCTCCCTTGACGCCTCTTGGCGCGGTCCTACCTTCCTCCGCCAACACTTCCAGGAGATCCGGGTCGCCCATCTTCGCCAGCTCGTTAATGGCACTGGTGCCTGAGAGGCAGCAGGAGAGGGGCAGCTGAGACGGACGTGGAGATCTGAGGCAGGTGTTGAATCTGACTGTGGGCCGCCGGAGTTGCTGCTGCTGGACTTCTAAGGGGCTGCTCTTCCTTCTGCAGGCCTCCTTCTCCTCCTCCTCCTCCTCTTTCCCCTCCTCCTCCTCCTCCTCCTCCTCCTCGGACTCCACCGTCTCTGGGCGCCACAGCCAGCCGGCCTTCCTCTCCAGCGGGTACTTCCACTCGACCCGGTCCCCCACAACCTGCTTCGCGCGCTTGGCCCTGCGCTTCCCCACCCTCACCCGGTAGCGCTCCTGGGCGCTCTCCCAGTACTTCTCCAGGCACCTGTCCCTGTGCCTGCTCGGCAGCTGATCCCGCAGCCGCCACTCCTCCCGGTGCTCGCCAGGATCCTTTCCACTCCTGCCCTCTGGCAGCTTTCCTTTCCCCTTCGCTCCGTCCCTGTTTCCACGCCTCTTTCCCCGCCTCCAGACCGCAAGACCGGCGGGCGCCCCACCCTCGGAGACAGCCATCTCCCCGCCCCCCGGCCCGGCTGGCTCCACGCTAGCCCCCTCCTCTCCGCTCAAGCGGTCCCCAGGTCCCTGCTCTGCCGCCTCCCGCACCTCCTCCGGACACGCAGCCTCCCGTCCCTCCTCGGGACCCGCGGCCTCCGGTCTCTCCTCAGGACCCGCCGCCCCCCGGCCCTGTTGGCCGGCCTGCTCCATTCTGTACAGGCTTCGCACGTCCTTTTCCACTGGGTCCACCCACGACCAGGAATCCTGGTTCCCCAGGGCTGCCGCTTCCCTCCTGTCGGAATCCTCCTCCTCCGATCCCCAAAGGGGGTCCCGATGCTCCCTCAGCCGGTTGGCCGGGTCCTCATCGATCCGCTCATGCGTGCCACTCGGAGAGAACCCCCTCCCAGTTGGGAGTTACTTTTTGTCTCGTGGGGAAAAGTCCCTCTCCCTTAAAGGAACCCCTCCCTTTTAAGGCCGGCTCATGGCCCGAGACTCCAAGGGGCCAGCAGCCCCTTCCCCATAGCGTCTGGAGCGGGAGTATTAACTTTTCTTCTGGCCCTGCCTGCTTCCTGGGTTCCCAGCAGGATCTCTGCCCTCTACAGGTGGGGGAAGCTCATCCCTTGTGGCCTGAGTTCCAAGTCAGCCTCTGCCCCTTAAGAGTTGGATAGTGTGGGGCAAGTTTCTCTAAGTTTCAGTTTCCACATATTTAAAGGAGAATGATAATAGTACCCACCTCCTAGGCTGTTGTGAGAAGCACGGTGCACAGTCCTTGCCACAGAATGTGTTAAACATTTAGCTGCTATTAAGATTAACCCATATTATAGTCCAACTGGGATGACGCCTGTCATCATCTCAGCTGGACGATATCGCTTGAAAGCTCAGGAGTTCAAGACTAGCCTGGGCAACATAGGGATACCCCTGTCTCTACAAAAAATTGAAAAATAGCCGGTCATGGTGGCAGGCACCTGTGGTCCCAGCTACTCGGGAGGCTGAGGTGGGAAGATCGCTTGAGCCCAGAAGATTGAGACTACATAGAGCCACAATCATCCCGCTGCACTCCAGCCTAAGTGATGGAGAGCAAGACCCTGTCTCAAAAGAAAGTAAAGAAAAGAAAAAAGAAGAGGGAGGAAGGAAGAAGAGAAAAAAAAAGAAAAGAAAATTAACTCATATTACATTGATCCCTACTCCATTTCAAATGGTTACTTTGTTTCCCCCCTCCACTTCCTGCCCACCCCAACTAGAACTTTAACCTCAAGCAGAATGGGTCGTTCTACTCCTCACAGGCCCCTCTGCATTGGTTCTGTTTTTGAGACCCGATCAACTGCCAACTACACAATAATTGAGAGACTAGATTCACTGTCTAATGGCGGGGAAATAAGACTGATGATGAACTAACAGTGAGGTAGAGGTCTCAGCTGAGAGCCTTGAGTGCTGAGGAGGGAGTGACTGTATTAGTCTGTTCTCATGCTGCTAATAAAGACATACTTGAGACTGGGTAATTTATAAATGAAAGAGGTTTAATGGACTCACAGTTCCACATGGCTGGGGAGGCCTCACAATCATGGCAGAAGGCAAAGGAAAAGCAAAGGCGTGTCTTACATGGGGGGAGGGCAAGAGCTTGTGCAGGAGAACTCCGATTTATAAAACCATCAGACCTCCTGAAACTTATTCACTATCACTAGAATAGCATGGGGGAAACCACCCCCATTATTATCTCCACCTGGCCCTGCTCTTGACACGTGGGGATTATTACAATTCAGGGTGAGAATTATTACAATTCCCTGGGCACGCCACGCAGCGAACCATATCAGTGACTCTGAGTTTAGGACAAGGATGGGGTGATTTGAAAGTTAGGATGAGGTGACCAAAGAAGTCTTGACCTTGCTTCATTTTTCTGCTACTGCATTCCCCTCCCCACCCACCATTCTATTGATATTTCAGAACTGAGAATCACCTTTTGCAGATGAGGAAACAGGCCTAGAGAGAAGCGTTTTGGTAAAGGTTATGATTAACCACGGAACTGGAAATCAGTTTTGCCCCTATACCTTACTTTCCTACCTATATGTCTAGGAATACATGAGCTCTAGTCAAGTGATTTGAGACTATATGTAGGCAACTCCTTACTTGATGTAATTTGGAACTGTATTTGAAAGGTGACTATACATAAGCATAGATTTACACATTAAATTATAATGACTAATTGTGATAGAAGTGTTTGGTTATCATCTCTTGATTATTAATCCTTGTTTGGGCTTCTAAGAAAATTTCTACAATATGAATGTTTTCTAATATTTTTCCTGAAATCAGGTATTTTTCTAGATGCTGTGGACATTGTGAGTTAAGAGCTGGGGAGAATCTTTGCTTTATATAGATTAAGTTAAAATAAAGAAAATAAAATTATTTTTCTATTATTTTATATAATTCCTTGTTTCATGTTTTTTTTATTCTGTTCTGTATTTGAAATGATGTGTATGAGAAGACATTATATGTTGATGATTTTGCTCCAAATTAAATGAAACATTTTGAGGCTGAATTTGCTTAGATTGTTATCAACATGCTTTAAACTTTGTTAGCAAGAGTTGAAAACCAGCTGTGTTCTTCTAATAAAGTCTGGGTTGTGACCATAACTCTTTAGATCTTGAGAGAAATATTCTCTGTATTCATATCATTGACATATTTTATATTGCTTATACATTTATACTTTTAGGATATGCCCATTTTCTCCTCCATCACTATGCTCTGCCTCGTTAGATACAGTCTTTAACCATACATTTCCAGAATTACGTTCTGAGTAATTTATATGTGTTCCTTTAATGTAATTGAACATTCAGTTAAGTATTGAATATAGCCCAAAAGTTGTCTTTTTTTAACCGTCCAAATGATTTCAGCCTTTGTTTAAATTATTACAAGCATCTGGTAACACTTTTTCTTATTTGCCTTTTATATCTTATACTGAGTAGTATGCCAAAGTTTTTAAACGATCATGTAAACATAGTTATAAATGGGGATATTTTGGAAACTAAACTATCAACTGGCACCTAACAGTATTTGTATGCCTGCTGATCAGTAAAAGTGTGAATTCCCTGTAGGAAAGGCATCTCAGGAATGTAAGTGTATAGTATGTGAAAAAAAGAGCCTAAGCTGTATGAAAGTTAAATGTACACTCTTGAGCAACCCCTGCATGTGAAGTTTTTATTATTCTAGCTGGCTGATTGAATCACTGAACTTAATCAGATTAAAGAGCATAAGTTTACAAGCTAGACTCCGAAGACTAGTAAAGGCCTCAGGAAGCCACCTAACGAATGTATTTTCCTTCTAGTATTTAAAGCAAGGATGTGGTACCTCCCATCTGTGGCCTGGATTAGTTTGCTTTTTTTTATTTCTTCACATGTCAAAGCTTTGACTCCTGGAAGTTCCATCCTTTTGGACTTCTTATCATGCAATGGTTTTCTTAACACCTAAAAATTTCATTTATTCCATGTATTTTGAATATCTCTGCAGTTCACATAAAATGCCATACTCTAATACATGGAGCATTGTGCAGGAGTGAAAAGACACGCATTAAATCCTTAACCCTTAATAAGGTGGGCAGCACAGTGATTATGGACAGATGACTTGGCTTCTTTGATCCCCAGCTCCCTTCTCTGGATGTGAAGTTTCTTAACTTGTTCCAGCCATTTCTCAGGTTGTTGTAAAAGTCAAATAAATCCTATGCATGAAAGGACTTTGGAAACAATTAAAATGTACCAAAACATGAAAAAGTTTTATTGGCTGGCAGAGGTAAAGTTAAAGTAATAGATTTACCAGAAGGTAGGAATAGTAGTTGAGGGTGTTGTTTCCCCCACACTCCTACAAAATGCTGCTTCCACAGTTTCTCTGGAATTTGCAGTTACTTTCTGACTCTACATATTCACTACTCCCTGGTTTCAGAGGAGGGTCCAAACCTCTTTATTTTCCAAATTGATCACTTTGAATCCTGACATTTTTAGGCCCCAGACCTTAACAATAAGCCTCAGTCCTTTTTACTAGCTTGTTCATTTCTGCCTGCCATCTTTCATTCTTCTCGGAAAAAGCTCACTTTATGTGCTGATACCTGGAACCCTACTGGTCATCAGAAAACGGGGTTTAATACTTGGCAGTCACATGCATGCTTGATATTTCCCAATCTCAATGCCTAGGATGGCATATCCCCTCTGTCTTGTAACCAGAAAACTGTCATTTGTCCTCAGACTAAAGAGATCATGGAGAACTGTTCAGCAATAGATATGGAGCAAGGAAGCATTATTCTCTCCTACGCCTGCATGGAACAGCAACTGAGGTTACAAATAATACTCCCGTTTTCAATCTTTCGATGGCTTTCTATCACAAACTATTTTGTGGACTTAGGGAAAAATCAAAACATAGTTCTTGTCTATAGGACTGCAAAAGTTCTATTTACATGATGTGGCCCTAACTAGGTCTCCATTATTATTTCCCACGTCTCTCTCCCTCCCCAACTACACTCCAGCCATGGTGTCATACTGCTGTTCTTCAGACATAACAAGCACTTTCCCATCACAGGGCTTTTGCACTTGCTGTTCCCCTACTCCTCCTAAAGATCTTCATACAGATGTTTGATGGTTAACTGTCTTACATTATTCAGTTTTTCATCCAAATGTCACTTCCCTGGAAACAACTTTGCTGACCACCCTAAGGCAACAACCCAACATCAGTATCTGCTTACTCTGTGTTGTTTGTCTTCACAGCAGTAAAGACTTTCTGGATTTTTATATGTGTTTGTTTATGCATATGTGTTAGCATATAAACTCCATGAAGGCTGAGGTTTGGTCAGTTCTCTTTATTGTTGTATCTGTGGTACCTAGAATGGTGCCTGACACAAAAAGGTTCTATATAAATGTATGTTAAATGAAGGATTTGACCAAGGAGTATCATCAAATTTCCTATTGCCTGAGGTCAGCCAGTAGCTGACTTCTCTGTTGTCCCTTGCTTTCAAGCAGCTGGTTGAGTAATTGTATTATATACATTGGGTGGCCAAGTGCCACTCTGAGAACTAATTTTCTAGTTCTAAAGAAACTATAAAATTGATCGGAAGAAATTACCAGAGCCAACAGTAATTCAGGAATTCATCCCACCATCTGAGCACTAACATTTTGACTTTCCTCTGAAGACAGGTGCTAGACCTTTGGCAAACAATGGCAGCAAATGACAGGAAGGGGTGAGACAAGACCTATTTTGACTTAGCACTGCTATATTCCTACGGTCACAAGTGTTTCATGGTATAATCACATCCTCTTGTTTAAGTGGCATATGCTTAGGATTGTTATTTTTCTTTAGCATACACATAAACAGGGGCCAAAATTGAATTCAACTGCTGTATATTGCCTACATCAAATATTGCCGTAAGAATCTGGACTTTGGGGTTTGAATGGACAAATCTATATTGCAATTTTCCTCTGATCTTTTACCAATAAACTCTTCCATCAAGGAGTCTACACACACTGGTTCTACATTTTCTTTACCATCAAATCCTGTTTTGAACACTACCACGCCACTGAAGAAAACTGTTCTCTCCAAGATCATTCTTCACTGACCTGTATCAGTCATTAAATCCAATGCCTCTTTCCAAATTTTCCACAACAGCTTGCAAGACCTGTGACATTCTGAGTCTCCTCCCATAACTGACTCCCACTTTACAGGCAGTACAATGTAGAAGGAAATGCATGGACAATAAAGTCATACCATTCTGGATCAAGCAAATCTGTTCCAGTTTTGAATTCTCACTCAACCACCTATTGGCTACACAACTTTGAACTTAGTGGGTTCACAAACCTCTAAGCTTTACTTTCCTAACCTATATAATGGAAGTAATCATATCCACCAGATGTTGTTGTTATGAAAACTAAATAATAATAATGTCTTTGGCACATGGTAGACACTAAATGAATGTAAGTTTTCATCTTTCTTTTGTATCCTCTATCACTTCCTTGACTATTTGTCTTCTTTCAACAAAGGCTCTCCTGTTATTTTCATTTATTCCATTAACCATCACTTTTTGAGGGGCTCATGTAAGTATTCAGCTCCACACTTCTCAGTGAAAATTTCTTAATTACTTACAAAATTTGTAAGTCACTGATATGTTTTTACATTACCCTAATTTGGACAAATATATGGCTAAATTAATTTTTCCTTAAATTAGTTCAACTTCCCAACTCTTCTACTTCTTTCAAAATCACCAGGATTATCTCCAGTTAGTATTGAATAATTATAATAACTACTAGTATTTAAATACTTTCTATGTGTCAATTAATATGCTTTTCATATGCTACTGCATTAAATCTCAAGATTATATGAAATACGTGCTTATCAGACATTTCTTGTATTTACTGCATGTCTCGGCTCATCCTTTTTTAAAACAACCAACTTTATTGAAGTATAATTTATATTTGTCTTAATCCACTTTGTGTTGTCATTACAGAATACCCAAGGCGGGGTAACTTACAAAGACAAAGAAAAGAGGTTTATTTGGCTCACGATTCTGGCAGCTGGAAGGTTCAAGATTGAGCAGCTGTATCTGGTGAGGGCCTCAGGCTGCTTTAACTCATGGTAGAAAGTGGAAGAACAGCCGTGTGCAAAGAGATCGCATGGCAAGAGAGGAATCAACAGAGAGAAAAGTTGAGGAAGCCAGACTGTCTTTAACAACTTGCTCTCATGAGGACTAATCCATTCCTGTGAGAGAAAGAACTTACCCCCCTTAGGAGGGCATTAAACTATTCATGAGAGATCTGCCTATATAACCCAAACTCTTCCCACTAGGTTCCAGTCCCAAAATTGTTAAATTGAGGATCATATTTCAGCATGAGATTTGGCGGGGAAAAACCACATCCAAACCATAGCAATATTGGTAATTATATTTGTATTAATAATTAAATTGCCAATTATAAGAGTACAACTAGAGAAATTTCTGACATGTACAGTATACGCTTATGTAAACATCACACATTCATTATACAGAACATTTTCAAAAACCACCCCATTCACCTTTGTAGTCAATCACCTCATTCTATCCACTGGCCCCTGGCATCCACTGATATGCTTGCTCTCATTGTACCTTTTTGGCTCACCTTTTTACTCTAATCTTTACTATAGTAAATATCTGTGAACACATAGCTTAACAGGACCTTGCCTTAGCTCTATTGTATACCTTATGAATTCTGTCCCAGGGCCTCTCTACCACCATAATGTGGGTTGCCTATTCATATCCACAATTCCACCCTGACATATATGCAAAATTGTAAGCAGGAGGAAGTTAGGGCAACACAGGGCAACTCTGAACAATAGGTGATGATAGGTAAATATTTTCTTTTTCCATTCTTTCAAGGGGCAATTCTGAGATGCATTTCGCATAGCTCTTTAGGTGTTTTGCAGAGACCAACACTTATTTGCCCATAATGGTAGCCAGCTCAATAGCATGTTCTCTGATTGGCTCTCTTTTCATGTTTGAGTCTTCCAAGCCCCCCGTTTCTCTTACTAGGGATCATTTACAAAAATAATCTGCCGGTATATAAGCCTTATATCAGGCTCTGCTATTAGGGGAAATCCACACTAAAACAGCGTTATTATATTATCTCTTAAATAATTAATTAAGGAAACTGAGGCTAAAAGAGGTTAAATAACTGTCTTGAATTGCATCACTATTAAAAGAGTAACAGCTTAGTTTCAGGATAGCCCATCTACAAAGTACATGTACTTAACTAGCATATTGCTTTTCAAGGCAGAAACAAGTCAGCTTTGATTTTTGTCCAATATTTTAATAAATTATACTACCAGTTTTTATTGTCATTTCTTCTTTTAAATTGTCTCCCTTACCAGTTATTGGAAATGACTTCGTCTAGCTGAAAGCCACAGTGGGTAATTTTGGGGAAACATCCAAAATCCATTGCTGCTTCTCCTTTCTTACGGCTATCACTTTACCTCCACCCTCTTTGATTCCTACAATAGCCATCAGTTGATTTTTATTTCTTCCAACTAGACAATATTGTTTAGTGGAAAGTGTGTTGGCTTGATGGAATTGATTTCAAATCCTCTCTCAATTTTTTAACTTGGGTAATATTGGGTCTTTTAGCCTCCTTGAGCTCCAGTTTTCTTATCCATACACTGGAGAAAATAATTTATACCTTTTGGTGGATTAAATGTAATAATTATTGTCTTTGTTCAAATAGGAAACCATGGGATCCCACTTTTATTTTATTGTATTTGTTGTTATTTTTGTTGTTAGGTTCATTTTAAGCAGTAGAGATTTGGAGAAGATGGAGCCTTTTGTTGTTAAATGCACATTTATTCCTTTAATTTTCATGAAAATATTTATTTTTATTAGTCTATAATATTTCTAGTAACCTATAGCACAAACCCAAAGATTTCTGAATTTTAAAATGAAGTACATGATGCATAAGAATGCCAATACAAATATTGCTTGAAACAATGAAAGGAACTCTTAAGAGCCAATGGACTCACATATTGATTAAAGTACTCCATTAAGCAGTATTCAGATGATTATTACTGCTGTGGCAATGAAATAAAAGCTTCTGAGAGACAGGATGTTCCCATTAAAAGATGATTTAATACTTGGATTCAATATGCTGTTGTCCAATTCACATTCCCTGAAATACATTCACCACTAAAATTCTAAAAGGGTCCTTAAAACAGGTTAGATAGAAAACCAAACCAAACTTGATTGAAATACAGGAACTTCAAGTTAGGGAAAGTATACTATTCATGCACACTAAAATCGGCCAGACCTCCTATAAAATATGTTTAAGAAAGCAAAGTCTATTTTCAAAGTATCTAATTCTTATGCAGTTTCAACCATAAGTACAAAGAGAGTGAAATTAAAGAGTTTCATTGACTGAGTGGTTACATCTGGGGTTTTATCCTGTGAATTAAATCATCTTTTGTGTTCTCCACCCAGTGGCTACATGATTTTCACCAGAAGCATCAGAAGCATCAAGACCATATTTGACATCCCCCAAATGATGAGCATGCTTGTAACAGAGCCTTCTGTGGTTTGTAATTTTATGTTTTAAGGAGAAAGTTGTTAATTACATTTTTTATTTAGCTTCCCCAGACTAGATATGTTTTTTTAAGCAAGTAGTCTCTCCCAGAGAGAATAAGCCCACCCTACTTAATTATATATTTGCTTTCCATTGAAGGGATGGTTCTAATCTGGGATCGCCAGAAAAGTCATCTACAAACATAAAAAAGAGGGAGTCTGTAAAATAAATACAGGCTGCTTCTAAAATTAACTAGCCACCTCCCATTTCACTGAAGTCAAGGAAGATCTGCAGATGGATGTTAAGGCAAGTTCAGAATGATAGGATGTATGTAGATGGGGTGTTTAGTCAGCAGAGAAAAGAAGTGATGGGTACTCTGAAAACATATTACATCTGTAATTATGTAATTATTTGTTTTCTACTATCTCTGCCATTGTTCTGTGAGGACAAGGACCATGTATCTTCTACTTATCACTGCATCCACCAGAGACAAGCATAGGGCATGACACATATATATTCACTGATTGATGGGCAGTTGAATTTCTCCTTCATTGTTTTGCCCTTTGATAGTTTCTTGCATGGTTAGCATATCTACCCAACTACATAGTAGTTATGTGAAAGCAGAACTCATATCTTCTATTCCTCTAAAATCCTTTCTAATGGTCTTCTGTTCAAATCAGTGTTGATATCTGTAGGATGTTAGGTTGTGAATTTGGAAAAAAAAAGTAAAGGAAAAGATAGAGAAAGAAGAGTGTTAGTGAAGAGTTGTGATGATTTTTCCACAGTATAGTTCTAAATACACATTGAACTATATGGAACTGCCAAATGTGACTATTTTTGGCATATTTCATCTCAATTTCATTTGATTCCATCTAACTACTGGAGAAACCAAACCAAATAAAACAAAAACACATTGCAATTAGGGTGGGCAAACTGGAGTTTACATCATAGCTCTGCTACTTGCTAGCTTTAGAATCCTGTATAAGCTTCCAATACTTACTGGGCTTCAGTTTAGAAATGGGCATAAGACCATTTTGGAGGGTGGTTGTGAAGATTGGATGAGCTGAGGGCTCCGAAATTCTCTAACCCATTACAGATGTTTCACTTCCCAATTATCTTGTTCAAGTATCTTGATGTTTCATTGTCTCAATCTGCTCAACAAAATTGGCAAAATAAATTCAACAGGTTGTTATAAAAAATACAATTTAAAGCATTTTGCTATTTGATCCCCTCAATAATGCTATGAGGTAGTTATTGTTCCCATTTTACAAACAAGGAAACGTAAGTGTGGCTCATAGCTAATGCTCATAGCTATTACATTGTACTATACTGTATTATACTATAGTTTTTATAGTGTTTAAAAATTCAATTTGTATAAAAATTTATACTGATTCAGACAACAAGATATGGAGCTAGTATAGGAGATAGAAAAAAGCATGGGGTGTGTGTGTGTGTGTGTGAGAGAGAGAGAGACTGAGAGGGAGAGTCTAAAGATGTCTGTGTCTGACTTGCCTCATCCATTTTTCTTTTCAATGCGGGAATAAGAAACTAGTATGTGTCATACTTCCTAAATCTTTGCACAACTAACCTTCATTTTGTAGGAGCATGAGGTGTTTATCTCTCAGTCAGTTTGCAGATCTATTCACACTATAAGTTTGACCATTTTGAATAAAAGAAGGGTAATAGTACAAGAGTTTGTATCTTTTTTCTCCATTTAAGGAATTTCTGCTTAATCATTTTAACAAACTGATTTCAGTTCTGACTCTGATACTGTTCTAAGAGCTTTAATGTACTAGCTCATTTAATTCTTTTTTTTTTTTTCTTGAGACGGAGTCTCGCTCTGTCGCCCAGGCTGGGGTGCTGTGGCGCGATCTCACTGCAAGCTCCGCCTCCCGGGTTCAAGCCATTCTCCTGCCTCAGCCTCCCGAGTAGCTGGGACTACAGGCGCCCGCCACCACGCCCGGCTAATTTTTTGTATTTTTAGCAGAGACAGGGTTTCACCGTGTTAGCCAGGATGGTCTCGATCTCCTGACCTCATGATCCGCCCGCCGCGGCCTCCCAAAATGCTGGAATTACAGGCGTGAGCCACCGCACCCGGCCCTCATTTAATTCTTATAACAACCTCTTACAATAGATACTATTCCCTTGCCTTTTCAGATAAGGAAACTGTGGCACAGAGGGTTTTAGTAACTTGTTGAAGATCACACAGTTGGCATGTTCTAGAGCTAAGGTTTTCACAGAGGTATATAGGCTCCAGAGGTCATGCCATTTCTCTCTGTGCTATTCTGCCTTCTAATGATTTATTAATTTTGTATATCATTAGCTGAAAACTCTTACTATCTGGCAAATGTGTTCTTATGAATAAACGATTACAGTTAATGTTATAGAAATACCCCTGAGGGTGCCCCAACAAAGATACTTCCCTAACTGCCACTAATTGCACGATTAAATTTTTATTCTTTTGAAACACAAATTACCTTCTTTAAGATGCATATGGTGTGTGAGAATATAAGGCTAGGGAAGAATGCTAGGATTGGAGAGGAGGAAAATGAATTCTGGAGCATTGGCTAATTGCTGGGCAGTTAAGACTGGATTTGATGACTTCTTAAGGGGAAGATAGAGGGGGAAAATACAGACTTTCCTATCAGGTTAGATAGTCACAACAATGAGATAGTTTGTATGAGTTCCAGTTTTTGAATGATGAAGCTGAAGATCAGAAACGTTAAGGATTTTCCCATGGTCACATAGCTGCTAAGTAGCAGAGTATGGATTGGAAATATGGGTGTCGGACTCCGTATGTAAGTGCCATTTCTTCCATTACTCTGATTATCTTCTAGGGAAGGGGAGAAGTTGGTGAAGAGGTATATCTACAATCTTAAAAAGGAAAATAGGAGAGTATGGAGAAAAAATTCTTTCTAATTTTCTTAGGTGGCCTTGCTTTTGACTTTTCATTTATATTATTTTATTATAAATTGATGACAAGTTGTAGTCCTCTGTATTCTGCTTTACTTGAACATATTTTATTGATTGGCTGTGATGCATAAAGCATTGTACTTTTTGCTGTTTATGTCTGCAGTTTCAGTGTAAGATGGGTAGGGGCAGAGGGATAAACACTTTATCCTTCTAATCGTTCAGGGAAATTACGATCCAATTAGGGAAATAATCTATACATGTTTTCCTGGACACAGACTAAATTTTTGAACCTGGCATGCAAGGCTATTCCAAATTGAATCACAACTTTCTTGTTACCCTCAAAACTCTCTCCTCCTCACCTTGACCTCATCTGACAATTGTCTGGGAACATCCCGCTGCCTACTTATGCCTTGGTGTTTTGGTAAGCAGAGTTTTTCGGATTTTTTTTTTTCAGTTGAGGGTGCCCCCTTACCATCTAACACAGATGCTAATTAGCCAGCAGCTGAGGGGAATCGGTCATATGACCTAGAGTTTGCCAATTAAATGTTCTCATTTAGCTCTTTGAAATTGAGCAAATGATACAGGAATAAAAGATCAGAATTAATTCATCATGGTGGTAGATGGGATCGAACAAGAGCCATGCTCAATCATGTCACAATGCCAGCAGGAATACTGAGGATAGTAGGGGGTCCTGGCTAAACTATTTCTGCCAAGAGATAGTTATTCTGCTTCCCGTTTCTGGGCCCATTGTCACTGCTTTGATTCCTGTCTCTCTCTCAAGCCTGGCCCTCTTATTAAACATTGGATCTTTGAGCCCTGATTGTCTTTTCCTAAGTCCCCCTGTGTTGCTGCAACCAAAATAGCTAATTGTCTGTTCTCTGTTTTCAGACTGTGAAACCTTTTTCTCAAGCATCTTCTGGTATTCTCATTCAGAATTGACTACTTTTCTTTGTGAAATGTGCTAGTTACTATGGAAAGTACATTAAAATGCAGACAAATGATTTGAAAGAATATTATTCTCTAAGAGTTTAGTATGGTATAGTATAGTATAAAATCTTTTTATAGTACAAGAAAAAGATATACTCTGAACTTAACTGGTGAAAATTTATTGTAAGTATTTAACAAGTGATCTTCTTGGGTGCCTGACATTTTTCTCTTTCTTTCCCTTTTTTCTCTCCTCACTAATTCATTCACTAAATATCACTGAGCTGCTGCTTGGCATTGTTCTTGGCTCTGGGAATATAACAATGAACAAGGCAAATAAAGTCTTTATTCTAATGTAACTTCTTTTTTAGTGCCTAGGGAGAGAAAATAAACAGGTAAAAAAAATAAAATTATCATTTCAAAAAGTTATAGAAACAATATATCAGAGTAATGTGGAAAATTATTGGGTTGGGTACATGAGTGTGATTACTTTACATAGAGTTTACACAGGGATATTTAGGAAGGCTTCTCTGGGAAGATTATGTTTAAGCTGAAGTTTGAATGATAAAAAACCAATCTTACAAAGAATTGAAGAGGAGTAATCTAGGTAGAGAATGTAGTGCATGCAAAAGTCCTGAGGTAGGAATGAGCATATGCTTAAGTCCAGGAAAGGGACCAGTGTGAGGAACATAGTAAGGTGTAAATGTCAGGAGAGGAAGAGGGGAAAGGGCCCTTTTACACAGGGTCTAATGGGTCGCTTTGAAAAGTTAAATTTTACTCTAATTTTTCATAGAACACTCTACCCCCATTCTGTGTCTCTGGATTTCAACTTTCCTAATTGGTAAAGATCTAACTGAGTAGATTGTGCACCACCTTAGTTGCTTGTGTTAATTAAGAGAATGCTGACTTCTTTGACAGATAATCCTGAAAATCTTGGTCATTTAATACTGAGTAGAAGAAAAGTGTATTTCTTACTCCACTCAATTCCCAAATGGTATTCCTGATCAGTGTTGGGTAGCTCTATTTTACTCAATCTGATGAAAAATCAGACCCAGACTGATGAAAAATTTACCATCATCAACACAAGGCTTTCATGTTTGCCCTGAAGGTAGAAATTTAGGCTGGGGTGGTGTATTAGTCTGTTCTTACAGACTAATACCTGTCTCAGGTATGCTAATAAAGACATACCTGAGACAGGGTAATTTATAAAGGAAAGAGGTTTAATTGACTCAGTTCAGCATGGCTTGGGAGGCCTCAGGAAACTTACAATCAAGGCAGAGGGGGAAGCAAAGACATCCTTCTTAACATGGCAGCAGCAAGAAGTACAGAGTGAAGGTGGAGGAAAATCTTTTATAAAACCATCAGATCTCATTCTCAGCAAACTTTCGCAAGGACAAAAAACCAAACACCACATGTTCTCACTCACAGGTGGGAATTGAACAATGAGAACACTTGGACACAGGAAGGGGAACATCACACACCGAGACCTGTCATGCGATGGGGAGAGAGGGGAGGGATAGCATTAGGAGATATACCTAATGTAAAGGACGAGTTAATGGGTGCAGCACACCAACATGGCACATGTATACATATGTAACAAACCTGCACGTTGGGCACATGTACCCTAGAACTTAGAGTATAAAAAAAAAAAACACAAAAAAACCATCAGATCCCGTGGGAACTCACTCACTATCAGGAGAACAGCCTGGAGGTAATCAACTCCATGATTCAATTACCTCCCACTGGGTCTCCCAGGACAGATGAGGATTGTAGGAGCTACAATTCAAGATGAGATTTGGGAGTGGGGACACAGCCAAACTGTATCAGGTGGGTTGGGGACTGTGCGGAGAGAGGAGAGTGTATGATCTTAAGGAAGGGTTTGATGGGCTAACTGGAAGTGATAAGCACCACTTCTCACAGCCCTCTGGGTAGTTCAGTCTCATGGCCACACCAAACTGCCCAGGAAACTGGAAAATGTTGTCTAGATAATACCCAGGAAGAGAGGCAAATGGTTCACTCAGTCATGGCCTGGATAATGAATTGCATGGAGCTGCCTAACTTGGTAGGTAGGCAGTGGAACACAGAGCAGTTGGCAGGCATTTTGAGGCTTCCTACCCCATAGGAATGGGGAGTGGGTAAAGAGAGAATGTGTTTTGTAAAATGAAATTCAAGTAAATTTTTTTTTCTAGAATAATACTAAAGTTTAGATAATACACACTGCAGAAAAATATAGTGATTCTCAATGGAAGTAACATTTCCACAGGGGAATTTAGTGGATTGAATAATGTCTCCTTGAAAACATATGTCCAAGTCCTAGTCCCTAGGACCTGTGAATGTGACCTAATTTGAAAATAGGATCTTTATCATATATAAGTAAGTTAAGGATCTTGGGATGACATCATCCTGGAGTTGGAGGTCCCTGTACGTGGCCAAAAAATAAGTTCTCCCTTAACATTGTTTTCACTCAGTCTTTTTTACGTACCCCCACATCACTTCTCCCAGGAAAGTGTCTCCTCTTATCATTTGATGCCTCAAAGATTGTCTGTAAAACACGATCAAAATGTATTCTGTCAGTTCAGCTTCAGCCAGCATCTAGGCCCTGCTACAACTTGCTCATCTCTCCCTTGTCGTAATCCAACAGCTGGAAGGGAATGAACGTCCGTATACTTGTGATGATGTACACATCCAGTCAAGCTGAAGCTGCTGATGTCCCTGGAGGCCAAAGCAGGGTATTGAAAGGAAGGGAGGAGAATGATTCTCCCCTCAGCTTTCTGGCAACTGAGGCTCAAAGTAGCAGTGCCAGTTCTTAGACTTTCACTAAGACCCTCATGTGAGAGGGTCTGTCATGCTCTGGTCCTAACTCCTCTCTCCCTTAGTATCTCTCACACAATCTAATGTGCTTTGTGGCAGCAAACATGGTCCCATTGCCTGTACTCTCTTCATCTCTTCCATTGCCTCGGCACCTCTTACAAAAAATAAAATAAAATAAAATAATTGTTTCTCCAGCCAAAACAAAAGCCCTATGTACAGTAATTTATATAAAGCGAACTATTGGAAAGTGGGTGAAATATTATCTACCCACAAATAGCTCCCCTCCAGGAAATGTATTCACTGCATAAGGAAAAACTAAAAAAAAAAAAAAGAAGAAAATAATTTGCTATGTTATGGATGTGTTTTGTCCCTGCCAAAATTCACGTTGAAGTCAAATTGCCAGTGCAGCAGTGTTGGAAGGTAGGGCCTAGTGGGAGGCTTTTGGTTGGTGGTAGTAGATCCCTCATGAATAGATTAATGATGTCTCTGTCTCTCAGGAGTGAGTGAGTTCTTGCTTTCTTGAGAATAGATTAATTTTCACCAGAGTGCATTGTAAAGCACAATTTCTCCACTGTTTGGACCCTCTTTGTACACATTCACTTTCCTTTCTGCTTTTCTGCCATGAGTTGAAGCAGCACGAGACCCTCACCAGAAACTGAGCAGATGCCTGTGCCATACTCTTGGACTTTCTAGCCACCAGAATTGTGAGCCAAATAACCTTCTTAAAAAAAATAAATTACCCAGCCTCAGGTAATTTGTTATAGCACCGCTCAATTATGAAGACAGGATTGTGGGCATAGAGCAAATATAAAATTGTCAGAGATAAATGCCTCCTCCCCAAGGCTAGTCCTATTGTGCTCAGTAGTCTTCGAATTCGTACTCCAGCTTTCATATGACTTGTTATTATTTCTTATGCCTAGAGGAAGTCCACTTCTTTGTCTTGGGAGGGATATTAGTTGATGAGAAGTTTATAAGGTGTAGGTGCTGGGCTTTAGCCACAGGATTTGGGTTGAGAAGGAAAAGAATGGAATCTGGTGATTGCATTATCCCCATGAAACAGGTATCAGGAGAGTTCCTAACACCCTCTTGGATTTAGTCTTTTGTACCTGTAGAGGATAAAAGCAGACCTGCTGAAAGAGAAGGATGCCAACTGTAGCTAAGGAAAGAAACCAAGAACAATAGCAGAGGAAAAGGACAGTGAATTAAGCTTAAGGAATGAATTCAAGGTCAGAAACAGAGAACAGGAGCATGTTGTGAAATTAAGAGTGATATGTTGCTATGGTTTAAATGTGTCCCTCCCAAAGCTCATGTTGAAACTTAATCCTCAGTGCAACAGTTTTAAGAGGTGGGGTCTTTAGGAGGTGATTAGGCAATAAGGGTTCTGCCCTCATGAATGGATTAGTGTCTTTATCAAAGGGCTTGGGGAAGGGAGTCTGGTCTGTTTTGCATTTCCTCCATGTAAGGACATCTAGACAGTGCCATCCATGAGAAATGAGCCCTCACTAGATGCTGAATTTACCAGCAATTTAATGTTGGCTTTCCTAGCCTCCAGAATTGTGATAAATAAATTTTTGTTCTTTATAAATTACTCAGTCTCAGGTATTTTGTGATAGCAGTACAAATGGCCTAAGACATAAATCAAATATACATAGATGCTATTTATTCATTTGCTAGGGCTACTATAACAAATACTGCTGACTGCGTGGCTCGAACAACAGAAATTTATTGTCTTACAATGTCTCACAGTTCTGAAGATAGAAGTCCAAGATCAAAGCTTAGCACATTTGTTTTTCCTAAGGCCTCTCTCCTTCGCTAGCAGATGACCACCTCTTTGCTGTCTTCACATGGTCTTTCCTCTGTGTGCATGCATCCCTGGTGTCTCCTTGTGTGTCCAAATTTCCTCTTCTTATAAGGACACTGGGCCTATGTGATTAGAACCTGATCCTTATGACCTTATTTAAACTTAATTACCTCCATAAAAGCCCTATCTCCAAACATCCTGAGGCACTTGGGAGTGAAGTCTTCAACATACGAATCTGGGGAAAGGGGAGCACAAGTTGGCCCGTAACAGTTACATATTCAGTAAAATGAACAAACACGGTTTTTAGCACAATATAAACACTAATTCACGTTAGTCTTCCACTATCTCTTAAACATCTATTTAGTGGAGGTAAAAATTTCCTGATCCTGAATAATATTTGGAAAGAGTCCAAAAATTTTCGAACTTTCAGAGAGTTAAAAGATAATTTAAATTTACAAAACATTGTTTCAATTCAGTAATTAGGATGCACCCATTTTTAGATATTAATCAAGTAATTCAATATTTATTGAAAGTTAAGATTTTTCTCCACCTTCTTGTAGATGGCAGCTGCCTGCCTTCAGGGAAGGGAATGTTGAACTCTTCATCTCTGTCCTACTCCTAACCCACATACTAACTAATGTTTCTGGTTTTCTAGAGGCAAAGGAAAGAAGAACAAAAGTAGAGGTGCGGAAAGGCAACATATGTTATAAGTAGGCCGGATATCTTTTTGTTCTCGGTCTTCAGCAAATGCACGTGGAACCCTAGTGATCACCATTGATGAATACTTCTCTCCAGCAATATCCTTAACCTGAGTGGATGTAACCTTATTCCAATTGATTATTTATGGCTTATTTCCCTATCCTTTATCCAACTCCTTGCAGGTCAGAACCCTCTGCCCTTCTAGAGAGCTTTATTGGCCAGGACCATGGATGACCCAAAACTGCCTTTTTCTCCTGCGTGTTTTACGTCTGTTTAATGAAAAATCTGTCTCATCCTCTTGCTCCAGTGAAGTCTGAGAGTTCAGGTCTATCCCAATGCACCCCCTTTTACTTTGTTGCCATAGACTACATTGGCATTCTCAGGCACAAATCAGTTAGTGGTCCTCAGCGTTTCTCAAATGCAGGATACACATTTTAATCTCATTAACGGTCCTATGATTACTTCTTTGCCTCAATAAGTTTGAAGAGAGAGACATATGCCAAAAATATCATTAAAACTTTATAAAATAAGTATTAATGTAGGAATGGTGGAAAAGATTACTTCTTTTCTCTCCATTCATTTTCCATCTTTTGAATATTTTACATTGATTTTTAAAATAAAATTTTTATTTCAGAATAGTTGTAGAGTTACAGAAAAATTGCAAAAATATTAGAGAGTTCCTTTATATCCAACAACTAATTTCTCCTATTACTATTTATTTATTTTAGTGTCTCACTATTTTGCTCAGCCAGGACTTGAACCCTTGAACTCTAGTGATTCTCCCACCTCAACCTCCTGAGAATTTCCACTATTATTGAGATTTTAAATTATATAGTAAATTTGTTAAAATTAATGAACCCAAACTGATACATTACCATTACCTAAAGTTCACACTTTATTCAGATTTTTTTACTTTTCACCCAGTGTCCTATTTCTGTTCTAAGATCCCATCCAGGATACCACATTGCATTTAGTTTGTTTTGTCTCATGCTCCTGCAGGCTGTGACAGTTTCCCTGATTTTCCTTATTTTTTGATGACCTAGACAGTTTTGAGGAGCACTAGTCAGGTTTTATGTAGATTGTCACTCAATTGAGATGTGCCTAACGTTTTTCTCATGATTAGACTGTGGTAATATATTTTGGGGAAGAAGATGACAGGGTAAAGTGTTATTTTTATCACATCATATCAAGGGTAAATACTCTCGATGTGACTTATTACTGTTGATATTTATCTTAATCATCTGGCTGAAGTAGTGTTTTGTAGATTTCTTTACTGTAAAGTTATGGTTTTTTAACCTCCTTTTCATATTGTATTATTTGGAAGGAAGTCACAATGCATAGCTCACTCACTTAAGGTAGTTACACCCTCACATCCTTGAAGAAAAAGTAACTACCTAAACTATTGAAATTATTTTGCATATGAAACTTGTCTTTTGTTCTTGATTTATTTATTCAGTCATTTGTTTATATCAGTATAGACTCATGGATGTTTATTTTATACTTTGGGTTATATGATGCTTTTTATTCTCGGAAAAAATAAAGTGCGAAAAACCAAGTAAATAAAAATATTTCTAATTTGGATCAAAATTGAAATACACTAATAAGCAGCTTATAATGCATTTTGTAAGGACTTTCAATATGACTTTTTTAAGTAAGTTAAATTTAACCAAATATAATTATTGTTGTAAAAATTTTTTTGAATAACACCTAATTACACTAAAGGGAAGGACTAACAAAATAACTTTAAACAAATATATTTTAAACTAAACAGCTCTTGAACGTTGTACTTTGATATGCATGCTTATTCTAAAAATAAAATACCTATATGTATAAATTATAAATTATTTTATAATAATTATCTTTTAATTATTATAAATTATTTTTATATAATTATCTTTTGATTATAAACTATTTTTATATAATTATCTTTTAATTATTATAAATTATTTTTTATTTGCCTGATGGGTTTGTATTTCACTGTAGTATGTGTGTAGCGATTCTGAAACTATTCTCTGTGTATTGTGAGACTGAGTGAATGAGTAAAGACATTGATGCAGCCAGAATTTTCACTCTTAGACAAGGGAGATACAAATATGGAATAGAGGAAGGCTACAAAGAACCCAGTAGTGTTGGACTGGAATTTTCCAGGGTCTTCCAGATAAAGGAAATGTACAAGATGAGCCTGGAACAATTTATGGTGCCATAAAATAAGGATGTGGTCAAAATACTAGTAGTAGTAGTAGTAGTAGTAGTAATAATAATAATAATAATAATAATAATAAGGCATGTCAAAACTACAATGGGGCTAACCCAAAATAGCTCCCAGTGGCCAAATCTGGAAAGAAGATTAGAATACCAAAATAAATAATGATAGTAATGGATGATAACTCTTTGCCTAAAAGAAAAGTCCATGTGCCCACACCAATAATAAAAATATAAATGAAGGATTGAGGGAGAATGGAAAACTTAAAAAATACTAGAAAGCTAGCAATTAAATGAAGAAGAATAGTGATGTCAGAAAATCACCAACTTGTGATTATCATAGCAGTATATCTTTTAACCTGAAAAAGAATTGATTCTGGCATGAATCATCAAAGGATGATAAAACTACAGTACAAATGGTGATAAAAAACGGTATATGCATAATCACAAAGCATCTTCCCAGAAATTAATCACCATAGATTAAACATCTGATGTGATCTACTGAAGAGAAACATTAAGTCATTTGTATTCCAGACAAAAATATATAGCTTGAACTGAATTACAGGAAAACAAATACGAATTTTTGAGACAAAGTCTATAGAATACTGGCTTGTATTCTTCAAAAAAAAGTCAACGTCACTAGAGATTAAGAAAGCCTACAGACTAGAAATTAAGAAGATATGTAAAGTAAATCCAATGTGTAACACTAAGTTGGTTTCTTGATTGAAAAAAAAATTATATAAAGGAATTTATTGGTATAGAGGTGAAATTTGAATATAAAGTTTAAATTAAATAATAACAAAATTCATGGCAGTAGTAGAACTACTAATGGCCAGAAAGTTATTTAAAAAACCCATGTCTTCAATTTTAAAAGTAAGCAATGTAATGTAAAACAAAATCAAAATCAAAATCATCTCATTCAATGCTGGTAAGTATATAGCAAAATGGATACTATTGTTTATCACTCATTTATGTATATTGATGGATATTTAGATAGACAACAATATATCTTTTAACCTGAAAAATTCCAGCTCCTTAAATTTAGGCTAATAAGAATTGTTTTTACTATATTTATATTTTGAGGGGAACTTAGACTTTTTTGAAATATAAGTTAATTTTTTTCTCTAACTATAAAATTGGTGTGTTGCCCATTTTAGAAAATTTAGAAAATATAAACAATTTCAAAAGAAAATTAAAAGCTTCTATAATTTTACCACATAAATCTAACTACTATTAATAAAGACATAGATTTTTTTTAAACATTGAGAACACACTTGTATACAATTCTATTTTTTGTTTTTCAAACTTAACCTCATAATGTTATCCTGTCATTTTTTAATTTATGGCTATAAATATACCTTTTTTTTTTTTTTTGAGACAGAGTCTCACTCTGTTGCCCAGGCTGGAGTGCAGTGGTGCGATCTTAGCTCACTGCAACCTCCACTTCCTGGGTTCAAGTGATTCTCCTGCCTTAGCCTCCCAAGTAACTGGGTGCACACCACCATGCCCAGCTAATTTTTGTATTTTTAGTAGAGACGGGATTTTGCCATGTTGGACAGGCTGGTCTTGAACTCCTGACCTCAGGTGATTGGCCCGCCTTGACTTCCTGAAGTGCTGGGATTACAGACTGTAATCTGTAAAGCATTAAGCTTATTTTTATTTTTTTACTATGCTATTGCTCTGGCACATTTCTCTGTACATTTATATTTTACACGCCTCTGGTTATTTTCTTGTTAGCTTTAAAGAGATACAATTTTTCAGGTTTAAAAATCTATCTGTTATCTATCTATCTACCTATCTAGCTAGCTACCTAGCTACCTACCCACCCAACCACCTACTTACCTACCTATCCACACGTTTCCACATTGCTTTCTGAGTTTTTTTTTTTTTTACCAGTTTAATACTCACGCATTTTGTATATGAGAGGGCCTATTTTGCTATCTGCTTACTAGCATTGCATATTATAACTTTGTTTTTGTCCTCTATTTCATTGCTTGATTACTATTATAGCTCAAAATTATATATGTATATAGTATATACATTTTATACATATATAGTATATACATCATATACATACATGGCCACTAGTGATTATGTTACATGTGTAAAGCATGTTTATATTGGAATATTAGAGTTTTACATAATTGCCTTATATTTTATAATTATATATATAAATTTTATATTACATAAAATTATCTCATATATAATCAAAGGATAAAGCTAGAGCTATAGCTGAAGAAGGATATAGAAATAAAGGGATAAGGATAGAGATGATAAGAAAGAAAGGAGGGAGGAAGAGAAGGGGGGAAGAGGGATAGAGAGAGAGGGAAGCAATGATATATGTGATTTCGATACAGATTTTACATTACTTTAAAATTCCTGAACAATAGATCATTTTCTAGTTGATTTTCATTATATTCTCCTGATATGTTTTTCTAGATTACTGTAAATATGCATTCCCCTATCTTGAAATAGTGTATATATTCTATCTAGGGAGAGACTCAAGAGCATATATAGTATATTATTTTAATTTATTTAGTCCTTCTAGTGAGATATATTTGTGTATGCCTTGGAAAATTTCTTTTTCTTCAGTATTTAGTGCCCTCTAGTGTTTACAAAGAAAGGATAATAATACACTTCGCTTCCATTCCGTTTTCTGTTTATTTAGGATTCCTTGCTATAAATGAATTGTATGTATACAGATTGAGGAAATGCTTAAGTATTTTCAAATTTAGTCCAGAAATAAAAATGAGTGTCGGTCAATTCGTTATTTTGGGAGAATTTCAGCTTTAAAATACATACATGGGGTTTCTATCTGGCAAATGAAGAATGAAAATTGCGTGGGAAACCTAGTTACCAGAGCGACCACCCTTTACAAGGTCAGAAAATGAAATATTCACATTGATCCTGTGAAGTTCATTTCATGATACGTTAGCAAATATTGTGAGAATAAAATCAGCATGAGAGAAGGGGAACTAGCAAAGAAGAGAAAGGAGGAAGCATAAAGGAGCTATTTTTCTTTGTTATCAGAAGAGTACTATATTCTTTCCAGGGGATTTTCCCAGTCTTGAGGATTTTTTAATTTTTTTCCATGTAATATAAAGATTTGATATCAACCAACTCTGCAGCTTTGGCTTATTTCACTTGCTTAATATGGGCTTCAGATTTCTCATCTGTACACTGAAATTGGCTAGTTCGGTAAATTCCAAATCTTTTTGAGGTAGCACAGATGGAGTATACACTTATTCAAACAAAACAGTCCATGGAATTCTACTGCATAACACAGGCAACATCAAAAATAATCTGGCTAAAGTGGAGCAGGGAGCTTGTGATTGTTTTGGTCCCTGCCATTTAACTTCCCCTCTAGTCTAATCCCTAGTTGACCCCTGGGTCACCTCTGAGACTCCTCAGTTTCTTGAGGAATGCAATTTGAGCAATAAGGGCAGAAAAAGAGAAATTCAAAAAAATTTCCCTTCCCATTAGTTGTTGAAATTTACCCTCACATGCATAAACTCTGCTGTCTGTAAGTTATTTTATATTTCAAAAACTAGCAATTTTTTTCACTTACTCATATGCTTAACAAATGCTTAATGATAATCAGGTGTTATGTTAAGTTCCAGGAGTGCAATAAATAGATATATTCCTTGTCCTTATGTGTATAGTCCTAGAGTGGAGATGAACTAAATGGTTGCATAAATATTTATAACATTATCAAAGTGATACACATAATGGAGAAGTAATAAGTGTTACTATGAGACTATCTGATAGGAAGATTTGATCTATACAGAAGTATAAGGAAATCTTCCTAGGGGAAGTGATGAATGAAGTGGGATCTAAAGATAAATTACCAGTTACCTGAGTAGAGTTAGGAAGTAGGAATATTTTATGCAGAATACGGGGCAAGAAGCAGCACAGCATTTTTATTAATTGAAGTATGGTTAATGTAGCTAAAACAAAACAATCAAGGGATGGGGGCTGGTGGAGAATGAGATAAATAGGGGCCAGGACAAACTGTCTTGTAAGCTACTCAAGGATTTTGATCTGTAGTCTAAGAGAAGTGGAAAAATCTGTAGCTGAAGAGCAATACTACCAAAATATTTTAAGCAGAGGTGTCATGATCAAATCACTCTGGCTCTAGGATGGTGAATGCATTGGTTTGGCATGGGTGAGAAGATGTATAAACATGAATACAGTAACACATGTAAGGAGATTATTTCTATTGTTTTGTAGAGAGATTAGTCTTGGACTGAAATGTGTCAGTGGAGATTTTAAAAAGAAAGTGTCTTTAAGAAATTCTTAAGGGATAAAATTTTCTAACTTGGCCATTGACTGGATAGAAGATGTAGGAGAGGGGGAGATATTAAGGATAAACCCTAGATTTCTGTCTTATTCGATGGAATGGATGAGACATGGCCCGTTCCAAGAAGGGTACAATTTTTGGTGAAAGGAGAGTCATGAGTGTGGTTGGTTTGGCTATATTAGATTTGAAGATCTTTTGAGACAAACTGTCAAGCTGGTTTACAAATTCAGATTTCAAATACAAAGGATCCATCTCAGCTGAAGATAAAGATTTGGGAGTCATTTATGTTTCAGTAGCAATGAAGACATAAGCATAGATGATGGTTCCTACAGGCAAAGTGCAAACTGACAATATAATAGAGTCTTAATAGAACTTTTAGGAACTTCAACATTAAATGGCTAAGCAAAGAAGGCCAAAAGGTTCAAAGCAGGTAGGCAGAGCTGTTACTAAATCAAGAAAATATGATATCCTGGGATCTTGGAGAAGAAAGTGGGATCTTCAAGAAGGAAAGGGTGGTCAGAAGATTTGAAGAGTGCTGTGAACTTATGCAAGATAAGAACCGAAATTATTCACTGAATTTGTTACAGGTAGTTAGACAGGCATGAACAGAGCAGGAGAGGGCTCTCCCTGCCACTCACTAGAAATGCTGGATGATGATTTGGCAATGATCACATTGCCTCTCTAAAAGTGATAAATTGGAAGCCAGTGCCAGGGAGAGGCCATTTCCTGATGATCGATACCTGTTGCACTAAAGTGTTTCATTCAATGCAGATGCCAGGGAGAAGCAAATTGCTGGGCATGCACATTAAGAGACAAAATGGTGGAGTACGATCTTCTGGGGGCATACCACCGGAAAACAGAAGAAAGAGTCAGATGGGCATGCATACAACTTCCTAAACACATTGTGTATGCTCACCTTCCAAGGTTTAGCAGGGCACTGTGCATATGGGCAGCCCACCTTAAAAGAAGAATAATGGGAAAGGGACCAGCCTATAAAGATCTAGGATCAAAGTTGAACACCACACTTGACCTCAGTGCACGCTTTGGTCTCTTCTAAGTGTACTTTGCTTTTTTTTTTTTTTTTTTTTTTTTTTTTTTTTTGAGAGGGAAGTGTTGTTCTTGTCGTTGTTGCCCAGGCTGGAGTGCAGTGGCACGATCTCAGCTCACTGCAACCTCCTCCTCCTGGGTTCAAGCAATTCTCATGCCTCAGCCTCCTGAGTAATTGGATTACAAGTGCCTGCCTCTATGCCCAGTAAATTTTTGTATTTTTAGTAGAGATGAGGTTTTGCTGTGTTGACCTCAGGTGACAGGCCTCCTTTCTTTCCTGTTCTAAAGCCTTTTAAAAGAAACGTCCACTCCTTCTCTGAAACTCACCTTGGTCTCTTCTTCTGCTTTATGACCCTCAGTTGAATTCTTTATTTGGAGGAGGCAAGAATTGAAGTTGCTGCAGACTCATACAGATTTGCCACTGATAACTCAGATACCTTCCACCAGTAAGAGATTTAGTAACAGGAGATTTTGGGTGATCTTCATGAGACATGGTTCAGTAGCATGATGGAGGCAAAACTCCAGGCTAGAGTAGTTTGAGGAGTGAGTTAGAAGTGAGTTGAAATATTTCTTTATAGAAGTTTAGCCTTAAAGGTGAGAAGAGAGATAGTCTGCTAACTAGTATAGGATGCAGTATTGAGGGAATGACTTTTATATTTAATTGGGAGAAACTTGGGTATGTTTAAACACCAAAGGAAGAATCCACAGAGATGTTGCAATATATGAGAAGGAAAAGGAATAACAATGTTAATGAACAATCCAATTTTCTGGAGAAAAGTAAAGGTGATGTATCTGAAAGCATGTAGGAAAGCGTTGCCCTTAGATAGAAAGGAGATACACTTTACTTTAACCAGGGAGAAATATTGTTAAATTAGTTATGTATACATGGCAAATTTGAGTATTTCTTGGCAGGGAAGAGATGTATTTGTGTGAGTGTGTGCATGTATATGTAATGTTTGTATTTTCCCTGTAAGGTAAATGGTGACATCATCTGCTTAATTTTAAGAATAAAATGGAGAGTTAAGACTTGATGATAGAGTAACAAGTGTAGTGATAGAAGAAAATGAGTTCACCATATAAATGTAGAAGGATGAACTAGTAGTGTTGCAATTATATCAGGGTTGGTTTCCGTGAATTTATAGCGTATCCAATCTGCTTTCCTCACCTTTATTTTATTTTGCTTTTTACCTCATACAATTTAACTGGACCAAATACAATGAGAAAGCAGCCATGGAAATAACATTTTACATCTATTTCAGACAGCCTGTATAGTGTCCTGACCATTCACTATATATAATAACATTATGGCATTCTCCGGATCACTGCTAATGTAATTGAATACATACACATGTAAAACAGTGATCTAATCATTGAGCACATGAAACTATTTAGAACAAGAAGAAAGAGAACATGAGAGACCACATGACCACAGATTCTGGTGGGATAGTGACATTTTCATATACTAACTCTTCCTGGAGTTGGGGAGGGAGAAAAGAGGCATAGAATAATTTCTTTGTGCTTTCAGGATGGTTATAGAGGCAAATCTATAATAAGATGAAGCATGAAAGTATACAGAGATGAAAATGATGTCATATACAAGAAAGAAAACAGGAAATTAATGTGAAAAATTTCACTTCTAAATCAGCTTTTCATGCGAGTACATAAAACCTGGGATCCCAAGGTTGAAAAAATAATTAAAAACTGATAAGGTACACTTTACATATATAACAAACCTGCATATGTAAACCTGAACCTAGAATAAAAGTTAAAAAGAAGACAGAAGAAAAGGAAAACCCTATGACATTTTTGGCTGCTCCTTCTCCTTTTTTATATCCAATCTATTATCCTTCCAATGAGACTGACCTTATAGAAACAACTACATTTGTTTCCAAGAAAATCTGTCTTTAGGGTAATAATTACTATAGCTTCTTTTGTTTCAGCTCTTCAATGTATTTGGTACATGAGTAGCAAGGAATTTAGCCAGGTCATAAAGAGATCTGGCCTTTGTCCCAGGTTCCTGGGAGGTAACCTTGGAACCTTTGGCATTTCCTTATTGATATGAGTGTCTTTGTCATTTGATCTGGATCCCCTAATAGTTTATGCTATAAAGGTAACTCATGGTAAGCTCTTCTGACCATGTGATCTCAGTTTAACCTTCAGGGAGCGTGATTCAATCAATTTTGCCTAAGTAATGGACCCTAATAAAAATTCTGGACATCAAACCTCAATTGAGCTTCCCTGGTTGGCAATACCTATGTGTAGTGCCATAGCTTGTGGCCAGAAGGACATAACCCTGTCCATCCCTGACTCCTTGGAGAAAGGATGACTATGCTCCATGTTTGTTTGGATCCTTCCAAGACTCTGGCTTGTGTGTCTTCTTTTGTCTGGTTCTAATTTGTATATTTTCCTTTTAATAAATGTGACCTTGAGTATAATAACTTTCAGTGAGTTCTGTGAGTCTTTCTAACAAATTATTGAGCCCAAGAATGATTCTGGGGATGATTCTGGGAGCCTCCCAAACTTGTCTGTTTCAAAAGTCTTGGGCAGACTTGGCAGTCTAGAGGACTGTGACCTTAACTTTGCAGTCTAGCTAACTCCAAGTGGTACAAAACCAAATAAAACTTATGAATGTCCCTCTTGATTATTTAGATGACTTTGGGCTCTATGCATGTCTGTTTTGTATTCTAAGTGAAGGTTTTTGTGTCTTTCATATGTGGTTCTGCCATTCCAAAAGCCTTGTTACTTTCTTCTGACGTCTCACCTCCAAAACAATGCTCCTTAGAGAGGCTTAGCAGTGAAATGACAAGATCTTATTCCTAGGCCGGGCACGGTGGCTCATGCCTGTAATCCCAGCACTTTGGGAGGCTGAGGTGGGTGGATCACCTGAGGTCAGGAATTCAAGACCAGCCTGAACATAGTGAAACCCCATCTCTACTAAAAATACAAAATTAGCTGGGCGTGGTGGTGCATGCCTGTAATCACAAGTACTTGGGAGGCTGAGGCAGAAGAATTGCTTGCAGTGAGTGAAGATCACACCATTGCACTCCAGCCTGGGCAATAAGAGCGAAACTCTGTGTCAAAAAAAAAAAAAAAAGAAGAAGAAGAAGATCTCATTCTTAACAATAGCATTCTGGAAATAATAGTATTTCTGAGTCTCAAAATCTTAGAGCTGTGTATCAGTCAATGTCCAATCAGAAGACAAAAACTACATGGTAATTTGAATGGGAAAAATTTAAAGAATTATTAATTATAAAAAGGGATTGGCACAATAAGGGTTTGGTTCTTAAGAAGTAAAGAGAATTCTAAGGAATACGGGAGTAGCAAATATAAAGAGCAACCAGTACCTCCCAGACTGAGATAGGCTGAGATAGAGCAGCCAAGGAAGATCCACTCCCAGCTCCCGGGCTGAGACCCAGATCTTTTGGGAGAAGGCTCTGCTGTGGTTCATTGCATGGCAGAGAAATTGCTGTGGCACCTCACTACTGGAAACTGCTGGAAATCTGCCCTCTAGAAACTTACAGAAAATCTACACTCTAGAGACTGGAAAAAGTTGTTCACAGAAGTTGTCTTGCCTGAGGCATTCCAATACAAAATTGCCTGGTTGAGAGGATGGCAGGGGAAGCTGCTGCCTACTGCGTGCTCCAGATAACTGTCTGCTGCAGGAGCTAGGCTCTGGGGAAGCTGTACTTGGTACAGGAACTGGGCACCAGAGAAGCAGTTCACTGAAACAGCTGGGCATGGGAGAAGTCGTGTGGGCTGCAGAGGGCTTCTGAGCCAGCTCATCAGAACCAGAAAGGAAAAATCCTTCTTCGGCAATGTGTCTCTAGTGCCCTCTGTTACACAATGATGAAGTGAGGCAGGGACTAGATCTGAAATCTTCCAGTCCAGTGTAGTATCTTTTTTTTTTTTTTTTTTACCACAAGATCATGCAACTTCAAACCGCTGTTAAAAAAAAAAATGAGTTATCTTCTGGAACAATTTTCTCTTTTTTAAAGTGACAACAACAACAATGACTATATTTTCAGGGCAGAAACTATGTGCTCACAAAACCCAGTGAAGACAGTAATATTATCTCCATGTTACAGATAAAGTAAGACTCAGGGAGGTTAAATGATTTACTTAATGTCACACAATAATTAGCAGAGCAGTTTGCCTAGTTCCAAAACCTGGCTCTTAGCCTTACATCAGGTAAATCATATACTTATTATTTACAGCCAAGAATTTCTTACATAGGTGAGAAATGGGAATGTTCCTAGGATTAGAAAAAAAAGGAGACAATTATGGTAGGGAGTGACAATCATAAAGTAAGAGATACACCAGCATGGGTTGGCTGATTACTTGTCTACATGGCTGGCTGGGGGAAGTATGTTGTTGGGTGGAGAGGTTGTGGATAGGTGTAAGTTGAGGGAACGCTGGCACTTGGCAGCTGAACAGAAGCTGAGGGCAATGAGAGCAGGGCTGGAGGAGGATTGCAGGAGATAGAAGGCCTTTATGCACCGTCCTTGCCTTTTTCACAGCTTGCTTAACCTACAGTACACAAAATCTACTGAATGGTAGAGGGTCTTCTCTCCTTTTTGCCTTATTTTTTTAACTACATACTATAAATTTTATGGTTTTTGTTTTGCTTTGTTTTGTTTTGTTTGAGACAGAGTCTCACTCTGTCACCCAGGCTGGAGTGCAGTGGGATGATCTCGTCTCACTGCAACCTCTGCCTCCCGGGTTCAAGTGATTCTCCTGCCTCTGCCTCCAGAGTAGCTGGCATTATAGTTGCCTGCCACCACGCCCCGCTATTTTTTTTGTATTTTTAGTAGGGATGGGGTTTCACCGTGTTGGCCAGGCTTGTTTTGAACTCCTGACCTCAAGTGATCCACCCTCCTTGGCCTCCCAAAGTGCTGGGATTACAGCCGTGAGCCACTTTGTGCCCAGCCTATAAATTTTATGTCTAAATTTAAGGTTGGGTAGCTACATAATTTAAAGGAGGGCAAGGTATAGATTTTGAGCAATTACTCTAGTTTTATAATGCCACCCCCAATCCAATTCTTAACGCAAGCATGCGGAACCTTTGCCAAGTACTTCAGAGTACACACAGTGTAAGTACAACCATTGTCATAGAGCATTCTCTTAAATGTGGTTTCATTTGAGTCCTTGGATAGAAAATAAATGTTCAGTGAAACGAATGAAATGTTACTTGTGGTTGGGAAGGGAACACTGTAATATTCTTGAATTGGCTATATTTAAATCTCTTGTCAAGTAAAAGCAGAAAAGCAGATCTCTGGCTCATTGCTAGTTGGTGGACTCAGGCTGGTAGATTCTGAGCCTCTGAAGTTGTTTGTGCATGTGTGTTTAGGGAATGCAGACAGATTTTTTAATGACTTTACATAAAAATGCAAGAATATTGGTAAGCATATTTAAAGCAGAAAGAGATGAGGAAAACAAAAAGTTAAACACTTTGTAAATTAATAGAACTGAAAAAATATCTTAGATATATTTTCACCTAGCCTCTTTCTTTTACCAAAGTAGAACATGAAAGTTGAGTTTTTCTTTTAAAAAACAACTTGGACTTCAGAAGACCTTTTAATAATGCAAATATATTACCATGCAAGGTATCATATGAACACACAGTTGAAGTTGTAATTACAAAAAACCACCAAGGCAAAACCACAAACTCAGAGCTGAAAGAGACATGAACCTCACTTAGCCTAAACTCCTTATTTCAAAGTTGGCAAAGGACTCCCCGTTAAGATGGAGGCCTCTGGATGCCAATGCCATAAACAATTTCTCTTGTTTTTCTGTTAGTAGCTCTGACATTTCCTTGGCATAAGACTTCGGCCACTATCATCAGTGAGCTTCACTTAACTCTTGTAAAATTGGGGTAATAATTCTTCAAGGATTGTTGTGAAGATGAAATGAATTAGTAGCTAGAGAAGCAGCTTCAAACTATGAAGTTCTATATATTCATGTAAGTACATATGAGTATGCTACATGATAACATATAAAAGCAATATAAATATTATTGCTTTTATTACTTAAAAGGAAGATTCCTAGATAAATCTAAGCACTGAGTATAGCTTTTACATTCACTCAGTTTTTTTTTTTTTTTTTTTTTAGAATGGATACCAAGTAAAGCAGACAGCATTTAAGGCAAATCAACAAAGTATATTCTATAAATGGATAAAATTCAGCATTGTAGAAGTAGACAGTCACTGTTCCTTTTTAGGAAATGTGACTAAGGCTTCATCTATTTTAGCAATTACAATATTTAAGGTACTAAATAGCAGACTATATGTTGCTTTAAAATAGTCAATCATCTTGTAATTCTTAGTGTACCTTTTATTACCCTAGCAAAAATTGATTTGTCAGAGGCAGCAAATGGAATATGGAACAAGTTCATTCTGATGAAGAGTGGAAGGGTGAGGAGGGTGTCGGCATGGAAAATCCAGCATAACAGAGCTTCCATAAAATGTCTGCATTCTTCGAAAGATGTGTTCACTTTTCAAATCTAAGTGCAGGGCTTTACCTGGCTCCTATGACAACTGTCATATACTTTTCCCATATAGCAGCTGTCTTTCTGGAGTGAACCTACGTTATTTCTGTTCAGGAGTTAGCCTTTCTGACGTTATTACCATGGTTTCTCCACATATACTTGTGTATATGCAAGTGAATGGCCTCTGACCAATAAGGCCTAAAGTTTCCCTCAGCTTGACTAACCGTTTAGACATATTTATTCTCTACATTAAGCCCCTCACCTCTCTTTTCTTGGATTATTTACTTTAGAATATTTGTAATCCTAAATTCTTTCTCTGCTCCTTTGAGATGTCAATATTTTAAAAAGCCTCTTGCTAGTTTTAGCACCCAGAAAATGCTTTCCTAAAAACTTGGAAATGAACTCTTTGAAATATAATGAACAAGGAAGATAGCATCCCTATCTCCCAGTTTTTGTGGGAGGTTAGGAACCTACCTTCAGCAAATGCTTTGCTCCAAGTTGTGAAAGGACCTCCAGTTAGGAAGACATGAGAAAGTCTTCTTTTCCTATGGGTAAGTCCAGTTAGCAAACACAGATGGCTTATGACCCTCAACCCCAGCTCTTAATAAAGACTCTCTCCCCCTTTTCTTAGTGGAGCTGAGTGTGCAGACTTTGTGCCCTTTCTCCTATTGCTGGTGATCAAATTGGAACAAAACTAACTTGGGTGTTTACTGTCTCGTCCAGTGTGATGTTTTTCCTTTAACAGCCCTCTTTTTATTTATTTACTTATTTTTATAGATTCAAGGAGTACATGTGGAGGTTTATTACTTAGATATATTGAGAAGCAGTGAGGTTTGGGCTTCTCGTGCACCCATCACCCGAGTAGTGAATGCTGTAACCAGCAGGTGGTTTTTCAACCTCCTCTCCACTCCCATTCTTCCCACTTTGGGGGTCCTAGTGTCTATTATTTCCATCTTCATGTCCATATGTACTGATTGTTTATCTCCTACTTTTGAGAATATGCAGTATTTGATTTTCTGTTTTTGAATTATCTTAGGATAATGGTCTCCAGCTCCATCCATGTTACTGAGAAGGACAGCACCCTTCTTATACTTATTTTCAAAGCCAAAAGCAGAACTCATTTGAATGCTCTGTGTAGACCCTGATTGATTGGGCTTTCTGGATGCCTCTTGTTTCTACACACACACACACACACACACACACACACACACGGAGAGAGAGAGTGAAAGGGAGGCAGTCAGGATTTTATTTTTAGAAAGTTTTCCTTGATTTTTTTTTTTCTCTTTTGGAGTTTCCTGCCATGGTTTTATGGCTATTGCTGAGTGTTGTCATTACTGCTATTTGTATTGGCAATAACCACTTCATCATATAGTCAAATTTTACATAATGTTTTCCATAGTACTTTATGTAGTACTTTTATAACTCCTAAGGGATATGCATATGCTCAATGAAAATCAAGGAGTTTTGCCTGAGTTGCCCTAATTTATTGATTTTTTTGGGTACAGTTTTCTGATTCTAGTTTTTAGTAAAAACGCATTTATTAAAAATGTCTAATGGGACAGGAACCTTATATCTCAAGGTAATGCCATTCAAATGGGACCACTTGAGAAACAGGAACCATATAAATCAGTTTTTGGTGATTAGTTCCCGAATCAGTCAAATAACCAGAGGCCACATTCTTAGCAAGAAACACGAGGTAAGCAAGTCTTATAAAGAATACTTTTTCTAAAATTTTCTGAATACAAATATAAATGACAAGAAAGGGAAAAAGCAAACTTAATTCACCCTCCAAACCCAAGTGTTATTTTCTAGTGACACTGTAAATTCTTGTTCTCAATATGCTTGCCTTTTCCTTTTGCTCTCTGCCTTGAACCTAGAGTAATGCTTGGCTAAAAATAAGCCCTTATTAAGTGCTTAGAAGAGATTCCTTGTTTTAATTTCATTTTAAATTTGTAGGTGGTAGAATCAAATTGAAGGAATTAACTAATGTTTTTCTCCTAATGATTCCAAATGCATAGTGTCACTGAAAGGTGGGTGTACTGTGCCTCACTTAGAGAAAGAACCATATGGTTACTGTGTAGGGGTAATTTTACCATAAAAATTTAATAAGAGCAAACATTTATTGGATACTTACATGTGTCAAGGGCTGGGCTAAATGCTTCATATGAAATATCTTCTTTCAATCTTCATAATAACACTATATGTTAGATTCTATTATTATTCCCCTTTTACAGAAAAGGACAGCTCTGGTTACTGCTTTGTCCTGGACTATATTGCTGGACTGCCCTCCCCTCCATGTATGTCCCCATCTATTTTTTTTAATGTATAGTTTGCACTGAGATCGGGAATGGATAAGTCTAAAAAGAAAATTAAGAAGGAAGAGGCTGCAGATTAAATGAAGTGAGGGAATTTACCAGATACAAACCCTATGAAAGAAATCAGAAGCTGAGAACAGAGAACTAGTTAATTATAGTAAGGTGAGGAATTTGGTTTGGATTTTGTGTCCCCCTAAATTTACCTTACTTTTAAAGTTATAGTAGAATATAAATATTCAGATAATCTTAAAATACAGGCTTAACTGATTTGCTTTTCTTGCCTTTCTTTGCTATTCAGCAGGAATTGAATGACAAAGTTTCTTCTTAACCTCTGGAAGGATTTGAAGATGAATTTCTTTCCCTCAAGGAAAGATGGGAATACTTAGGATCTCGGTTTAATAAGCTGTCAAAGTCAATTGAAAGAAATGAAAAGGAAGACGAGGGTTTGATATGAGACGCTGGGGAAAATGGAAGGCAGAGACAAGTTTCCCTCAGTACAGGGCTAAGGAAAAGAGAGGAAGGTTGCTGGGTCTGTGGCAATCCAAGCCCTGATTCCTGGAAGTGCCCTGTAGAGATAACAGAACCTCTGAGGAGGGTTGTGTAGTGCATTTAGGGAGAGGAGATTCATAGTTCTTTTTCTTCCTCTAACTATGCAGGTAAAGACTGTAAAAATTCCTCCCCATGTCGCTACTGTGTTCAGGTGAGCACAGAATAGCTTACACACTTTGTAAGCCAATGCATTCAGCAGGAGGTGGTGTAAGAGTGGGGCTTAAGAGCAGGATCCCTGTGAAAATCTGATAAGACACACCCAGAACTTCTTGGGCAAGTCTTCCTTCCAGATGCTCCTTCTGAGGACTGGTATTAGTGGGTCGAAGTTTATTTTGTTGAAATAGTACTATGTAATCCAGCACTCTTAGTCAGAATCCCTGACATGAGATATCTACATTGTGAATTTAAGCTAAATACATTGCTAGTTTACTAAGATGCTTATAGCTGAATTTTCCTGGTTTCATGCTCATGGCTAGAAGAGGTACTAAGGTACAATCAAAATAGTATTCTCTGTACTCTGAAAGATCCAAGAGAACCAGATCCAGACCCAGTTCTGCAGCTTACTTACCATGGTGAGGCCTGGGCAAATGAGTGCCCCCTCTAGACCTTATGTTTCCTACTTGTGAAATATAAGTGAGAGGAGTGGCCTCATTGCTATATAGAGCTCTAGCCAATTCTGACTGTGGATCCCTCACTCTCCCGTATAGAGTCATGTTATGCCAATATTACCTGCAAACTGCCAAATGGGCCAGGTAATAAAGACTAACAAATATAATGCTATTTACGAATTACCCTGAGGATCAGTTCAGATGAAAAAAGTGGAACAGTAAATCCCACAGAGCTGAACACTGGAGAAGAAAAGTTGTTAACTTGGTGGCCTCTCTGCTGCTACTGTGCCTTCTTGAGGGAAATTTTAACTGATGGAGAAGGGAGTGGAAGAAGGAACCTGAGAAGGTGAATGAGAAACCAGGCTAGTAGGCTGCAGCTGCAGTCTGCTTACACCAGTGCTGCCTGAGAAGTTTAGAAAAGCCACCTTCTCAGCTACATCTGGAAGCAGCACGGTCTTCTTGAGAATTTCAGGTAGCCAAAGAACTCTGAACGAAGACTGAGAAGACCGGTTTCATGTCTATTAATAATAAAAATAACAGCTTTACCATCAATTGATCACTTAATTGTGCAACAGGACAAAAGCCTTTTGCAACATGATCTCATTTCGTGCGTACAGCAACCCTGTAAAGTGAACATTTTTAGTAACTCTATTTTAGAGACAAGAAAACCAAGATTCCCAAAAGTATTAGTGATTTTCCCAAGTTCAGCCAGCTAAATAGCTTTGTATTGGGTGCAGAACTTAATAACTATTATTTGGGGAAGGGGTGAGAAGAGTATGTTTATCACATGTGTTGTTTATACCTCCTTACACTCTCTGAAAATCCTTTTAATATTTAATGATAAAATCAGATGATGAATTATATCGAAATAGCAGTGAAGGTGGGGAAAAAGTATCAAAAGGGTAACAATTTGAAGTTTCTGTGAAAATGGAGAGGAAAAGATTTCTTGATGTGGAAGTTTGGGAAGTTCCACAAGCTGATTTCTTAGGCACTTGTAAGACTCAGATTTTTTTCCCCTAGGTACATTTACAATTCAGTATCTTCTTTTCTTGGTTAAGGTCCTCACACCAGTCCCAGTGTGAGGGTAGCTCTCTTTCACTTCAGCAATTTGTCCTATGATGTGGAAGGGCTTTGCTTATGAAGTCTTCTTAATGCTTCAGGAAAGAGAAGTAGCCACAAATGCTCTAAAGAGATAAAGTGGTTTTCCGCCTAAGTGTATTTGAGGCAGGATTTCTGCCCACAATTATGCTTCTCCCTTCCACTGCCTTCATTTCACTTTGATTAAAGGGATTGAAATAATCTGGGTCTTCACCAAGTCCCAGTTAAAAAAAGAAATTCATAGGTGGTGGTGGGTGGTGACTAGTGCTATAACTAAGTCTTTAAGTAAGTATCTTAAGCTACCTTTCCCAAAATGGATTCCAGGAAATAGTAGTCTCACAAGTTTCACTCCAAACTGAAGGCTCTTTTTTCAAATTCCCTTTGGAAATGCTGCAGTCTTTGCTGATGTCAACAAGAGGCTACTAGCACTTACAGCCAGACAATTCTTTGTTTTGTGCAATTATCCCCAAATATTGCAGGTTATTTAGCATCCATGCTCTCTGGACTTTAAATGCAAGTAAAGGTTCTCATCATCATGATAATCAAAATTGACTTAATACATTTATAAGTGATTTATATGATTTGGCTCTGCCCCCCTACCCCCTCAAATCTCATCTTGAATTGTAGCTCCCACAATCCCCACATGTGGTGGGAGGAACCTGGCGGGAGGTAATTGAATCATGGGGGCGGGTTCTTCCCCATGCTGTTCTCATGATAGTGAATAAGTCTCATGAGATCCGATGGTTTTAAAAAAGGCAGTTCCCCTGCACAGGCTCTCCTGCCTGCTGCTATGTAAGATGTGCCTTTACTACTCCTTCGCCTTCCACCATGATTGTGAGGCCTCCCCAGCCATGTGGAACTGTGAGTTAATTAAAACGTTTTTTAAAAAAGTAAATTACCCAGCCTTGGGTATGTCTTTATTAGCAGTGTGAGAACAGACTAATACTATGATCCTTGGAGGATGGTACCAAACCTTATTGAGAACTAATGTAGCTATCGCCTTATGCAAATTCCCAGAACACTTGTCATGTTGGTACATTAAAGACTCAGGGAAGGATTTGTTTTCACTATATTGTTTTGTTTTAACTTTTAATCTCCTAGGTATCAGTGCAGGTTTGTTACATAGGTATACTTATATCACAGGATTTTGTTGTACAGATTATTTAATCAGCCAGGTATTAATACTGGTACCCACTAGTTGTTTCTACCATATTGTTATTCGATTCAGCATACCCTAAAAAATTATAGAGCCTCTTACCCCCTCTCTCTTGTTTTTCTTTAGGATACCAAGTGATATCCCATGAAATTCCCTTTGGAAAATACTACTTTAGCAAGAAGGATGAGGAAGGGGATATTAGAATGAGCAGAGACATTAACGATTGCCTAATATCTGAAGCCCACTATTTACCCCATGAAACACATGTGGCCCAGTTGGCCCTGAGGACTTTTCAAGTTTTTGCTTTAGACATGATTACCATTCATGATCTTTCAAGCCACTGGGACCTAATCATTTATTTCTCTTTGAGAGGTGTCTGGCTAGCTGGCTTGGATATATTAGTTATTGTATTTAATGTTGTTAGTAATTCATTATACAGTTTGAGCTGCTTGGTTTCATTTTATGAACATTTTATCATAAAACAAGAAATTCTTAGAAAAGATTTCTGCCATAAGAAAAAATAGATGTGAATAAGGCCCTCATATTCAACTTGCTTATATTTGGGTCATGTATAATTCTCATACACTAACTGTGGACCCTTTGACTTGCTTTTGTGTTTAGTTTAAAAGATTATACTAGATAAGCACACGTACATGGATGCCTAATTACGTAGTAGTCATTAAGGAAAGCAATGCATTTTTCTGTATTCTAAACTCATATTTTGCTAATGGGAGAAACTAGTCCAGAAAATGGTCAGCAGCAGAGATGTGATTTGGATCCAGAAATCCTGACCCCCGGCAAGAATCTTCATACTGCTTCATTTTGTTATCTCTTAATAGAATAAGAACTACTGAGATATGGAAAATGAAGGTTTGGAATGAGAGGTGGATGAAGGGAAGAAACTGAACTTGAATAGGAGGGCCTTTTAACAGAAAGTTCTCAGAAAATCATTATTTAACCATTCCAGTGTTAAAAAAAAAAAAAAGTCCATCTTCACCCTCCCCAAAGAAACTCATTTCATGCTAAATATATAAACTTAACAGCTGCTTTGGTGAACCACCAGTGCCTGGCACCTCTATTATCAAGAAGCAGTGAGTCCTGATGGCAGGTTTGGGTTTCTTAGGGGCAGGTAATAACAGGTCAAGGCTTTGCTTTTTACCTGAATGCAGTGTAAAAGGAGTTTTGGGTTTCCTCAATTTCAGCTTGTCGTGGCCAGGTCTAGATAAGATTATATGGTCTTTTCTTAAAAGACCTCAGATATTTCTTTCATCCCATTCTCAGTCACAGTGTATTTTTTCTTCTGCTACTTGACTGATAAAGTTTTTTTAAATACTAGTCTCTCTCTTCTTCCTTGCTGCAGCTATAGAAATTGATTCAGAAGTGAAACAGTACTGTAAGGGTATTCTTTTGATAGTTCATTATTAAGAGGAATCTGTATATGTATTTTTCTCATATTTCAGCTCCAAGCGGTAAAAGCAGCTTCATTACGAGCAGCTAAGTTCTAAATTACATATGTCAAAATAACAAAAACACTTAGTTTGCAAGGGGTTGAGGTATAAGGATTTGGAGGAATCGGTAGTGAGTTTTGGAGAAATTGGTACCTGCCCTATGTTTCAAAGCGGAAGTTCAAAACTCAAATGTCTGGTGGAATCTGGGCACCAAACTGTAATGAGTGAAATTGGCTAAGTATACAAAAAAAAAAAAACAAAAACAAAACAAAACAGCTCATGCCTGATGATAATGGACAACTGACACATCCGGTAAGTGTGAGTCATGGCATAGCAAATACTAGTAACTGTGGCAAATTCTAGTGGGCAAGTGGGCATACCCCATCTAAGAAGGGCAAACACTACTTTACCACAGCTGTGGAACAATATCGACTCTCTGTTGGCAGCCTTTCAAAGGAAACGAAAAATTCAAATTTTACACATTAGTAACCAATTCATAAAAACAATAAGTGGGTAAACATGTCAAATAGAATGGGCTGAGTCTCACTGGTTCTTAGGTTAAATAAGCTCAGTATTATCTCCACATCTCTCTGCCCTTCCAAACTGGAGTCTTCCAATATAAGGCATCATTCTGATGCTTTGTCTCTGGAGTTGGTTTTCAGTGTATAGGTATCCCTACGTGTTTTTTAGCTTGTGAGTCCTAATACTTAAAGAGCCAGCAGGGGGAACCCACAGACTGTGTGACTCGAAACCAAAGGCATGGATTTTTAAAGTTTATACATGGAAAAAAAAAAAAGCTATTTTGAGGACCAGCAACCAGCTGCCAGTGGTCTGGTCAGCAGTTTGAGTTGTGACTTACACACCAACCCTGGTTTTTACTTGTCTAATAAAATATTGTCATACTAATAACTATTTACACAACTGGAAACACTTTATGCAAACTCTTCTCTGGAACTTCCATCAGGATATGGAATGTGGCTTAAATGTTGAAAGTAGAAATCATGGCCAGGCATGGTGGCTCACGCCTGTAATCCCAGCGCTTTGGGAGGCCAAGGCGGGCGGATCACGAGGTCAGGAAATCGAGGCCATCCAGGCTAACACGGTTAAACCCCGTTTCTACTAAAAATACAAAAAAAAAAAAAAAAATAGCCGGGCGTGGTGGCGGGGGCGCCTGTAGTCCCAGCTACTCGGGAGGCTGAGGCAGGGGAATGGCGGAACCCGGGAGGCGGAGCTTGCAGTGAGCCGAGATCGCACCACTACACTCCAGCCTGGGAGACAGAGACTCCGTCTCAAAAAAAAAAAAAAAAGAAAAGAAAAGAAAAAAGAAAAAAAGAAAGAAAGAAAGAAAGTAGAAATCATGCCCTTCTCTGGATCTGTCTGAATGCTGGTTCAGATAGGCGAGGGAGTGATGTGTCATGCCATATTCATTTACTTTGACATAAAATGGATTTATATCAACCAGCATTTTATTATAAAGATCTCACTATATGTACAGTGATGTATTAAATGTAAAATTGTATAATATTGATTCACCGCCTCCAAACTTGTTTAGGGTAATTGTTAACGCTAACACACACACACACACACACACACACACACACACACACACACAGAGGGAGAGAGAAAGAGAGAGAGATAAATTGCTAGATAAGTGCAATCTGTCTTGTGGAGAAGGCTCGGGCAGAATTTACATCAGTCAATGCTTTTTATCCTTTATCTTATAATGGCACATGTGGGAAATAAAAATATTCATAGGCACATTGGGTAAACTTAATTGTTATGATTATATAAAAGATGAATAGCTCTGACCACCCCAGGCTACATCTGGCCATGGAGAGGAATATGAGGATTAGCATCTGGGCAGATATTTAGTCTCCTTTTAGCATAGCAGGGTCCTGATGTTGGTGAGGAGCCTCTGCTTTAGGTAGGTCAGAGAGGAGCAAGTAACATAGTGGCCCCTTTGGGAATGATTTTTCTTTTTCCTTTTGCTATCTCATAATGTTGATTTAGTTATTTCCCACTGGTATTGGTCAAAAAATAAATTAAGTTCTTTGTCACTTTCCTCTATTTTGAAAATATAGGATGAAATAAAAGGTTTAGTTTTCCAGAATTTTTCCCTAAAATGAACTGAATGTTTGTGTTCCTCTAAAATTTGTATGTTGAACTCTTAAGACTCAATGTGTCGGTATTAGCAGTGGGGACTTTGGGAGAATATTAGGTGATGAGGGTGGAGCCCTCAAGAATGAAATTAATACCCTTATATAAGTGACCCAACAGAGCTCTCACTCTCTTTCTGCCATGTGAGGATACCAATGTACAATAAGAAGTTGGCAGTCTGCAACCTGGAAGATGGTCTTCACCAGAACCCAACCATGCTTCCACCCTGGTCTTGGATTTCTAACCTGCAGACTGTAAGAAATAAATTTCTATTGTTTAAAGTCACTTAATTTATGGTAATTTGTTATAGCAGTGCAAACTGACTAAGCACACCCCTTTTCAAAAGTTCTAAGAACAAAGCATCATATCTCTAGACAAGATGACATATTTTATCAAGTAAGAGCTAATCCAACTCCCCGTGTTGGTTTAGCCTTCTTCGGCTCACTCACTTTTCATAACACTATTGCTTGGAGGGAAAAGAAAGGTCAATAAGAAGAAAAACAAGAAACAGAATAAGGCCATTGCTGGTACTATCATTATACCTAATAAAAAAACCTAATGAATGCCCTCTCTATGCCATCAACCTCCATACTCATAATTGCTTATTTATATTAAAAAAACAGGCTACTGCTATTTTGGAAGAGAATAATATGTAGTTATAATTGAGCATACTGAAGTCCAAATGATAGAATTATTAGTGAACTGAGAGGAGACTGAAATTGTTCATATTTATGCAGAAGAGCATTATTCCATATTACTGCATAGTGGCTTTCCTTTGTTCTTTTCCTTCAGAGCTAATCAAGTTAGATTATGCCTATTAAGTAAATATACTCAGAGGGGCCAAGATGGCCAACTAGAAACATCTGGGGTTGGAGGTGCACACCAAGAACAACGAAAACGGCGAGTGAATCCTGCACCAGCAACTGAGGTATCCAGGTTCTCTCATTGGGACTGACTAGGAAGTTGGTGTGATGCACAGAGAGCAAGGAAAAGCAGGGTGGAATGAGGGCCCACCCTGGAGCAGCATGGGGCAAGGGGAGCTCTCACCCCTAGCCAAGAGAGGCAGTGAGTGATTGTGCTACCCCACCCAGGAAACCACACTTTTTCCATGAATCTGTGCCACCTGGAGATCAGGAGATCCCCTCGTGAGCCAATGCCAACAGGACCTTGGGTCCCAAGCACAGAGCTGTGCAGATTTTCGGTGGGCACTCTGCTGGAGACTACCTAAGGCTACCGAGTTTCCAGGGAAGGGGCAGCAGCCATCACAGCAGCTCCAGTCTGTCATTTTCCCCAGCTAGTTCCAGGGAGCCTGGGTGGCTTGGACCCAGGAGGAAATCCCCACAGTGCAGCACAGTGGCTGTGGCAGTTCACGGCCAGACTGTATCTTTAGGCCAGACCAGATCCATCCCTTTTCACTGGATGGGGCCTCCCTGAGGGAATTTCTGCAACTCCAGCCAGGGGTTTATGGACAGAATTCCGATCTCCCTGGGACAGAGCCCCTGGGGAAGGGGTGGCAGTTGTCTCCATGAATCAGTGGACTTGACTTAGTCTTTCCCCCTGCTGGCTCTCAGGAATACAGGCAGTCCAGACCAGTGGGATTCCCCCCAGCACAGTGCACCCCCACCACCAAGGGGCAGCGAGGATGCTTGGTTAAGCGGGCCCCTGATCCTGTGCATCCTGACTAGGTGAGATCCCCCAGTAGGGTCACCAGGGACCTTACACAGGAGCATCCCTGCTGGCATCAGGTCGGTGCCCCTCTGAGACAGACCTTCCAGAGGAAGGAGCAGGCAGCCATCTTTGCTGTTCTGCAACCTCCACTGATAACACCTCCAGGTGTGGGAGGGATGCAGGTGAATAGGGTCTGGCGTGGACCCCCAGCAAACTGCAGAAGCCCTACAGAAGAGGAATCTGACTGTTAAAAAGAAAAACAAACAAACAAAGCAACAACAATAGTATCAACAAAAAAGTTCCCACAAAAACCTTGTCCAAAGATTTGCAGCCTCAAAGATTGAAGCTAGATAAACTCATGAAGATTAGAAAGAATCAATGAAGAAATGCTGCAAACTCAAAAAGCCAGAGTGCCTCTTCTCTTCCAAATAATCTCAACACCTCTCCAGCAAGGGCACAGAGCTAGGCTAAGGTTGAGATTGATGAACTGCCAGAAGAAGCCCTCAGAAGGTGAGTAATAATGAGCTTTGCTGAGCTAAAGGAGCATGTTCTAACCCAATGCAAAGAAGCTAAGAACCATTATAAAACATTACAGGAGCTGTTAACCAGAATAACCAGTTTAGAGAGGAACCTAAATGACCTGAAGGAGGTGAAACAAAAGGAGAACTTCACAATGTAACCACAAGTATCAACAGCCAAACAGACAAAGCAGAGAAATGAATTTCAAAGCATGAAAACTATTTTTCTGAAATAAGACAGGGAGACAAGATTAGAGAAAAAAGAATGAAAAGGAACTAACAAAACCTCCATGAACTATGGGCTTATGTAAAAAAGACAGAACCTGTGACGATTGGGAGTAGTGAAAAAGACAGGAAGAATGGAGCCAAGTTGGAAAACATAGTTCAGAATATCATCCAGAAGAACTAGCAAGACGGACCAACATTCAAATCAGGAAATCCAGGGAACCCCAGTAAGATACTCCATGAGGTCAACCTCAAGACACATAATTGTCTGATTCTCTAAGGTCGAATTGAAGGAAAACCTGTTAAGAGCAGCCAGAGAGAAAGGCTAGTTCATCTACAAAGGGAAGCCCATAAGACTAACAGCAGACCTCTCAGCAGAAACCCTACAAGCCAAAAGAGATTGGGGGCCAATATTCAGCATTCTTGAAGAAAAAAAATTCCAACCCAGAATTTCATATCCATCCAAACTAAGCTTCATAAGCAAAGGAGTAATAAAATCATTTTCAGACAAGCAAATGCTGAGAAAATTCATCACCACCAGAGCTCCTGAAGGAGGCACTAAATATGGAAAGGAAAAACCGTAACCAGCCACTACAAAAACACACTGAAGTACAAGACCAATGACACTATAAAGCAACTACATCAACAAGTCTGCAAAATATACCAGTTAGCATCATGATGACAGGATACAATTCATGCATAACAATATAAACTGTAAATGTAAATGGGCAAAAGGCCCCAATTAAAAGACACAGAAGGCAAACTGGATAAAGAGACAAGACCTATTGGTGTGCTATATTCAAGAGATCCATCTCACATGCAAAGACACACATAGGCTCAAAACAAATAGATGGAGGAACACTTAACAAGCAAATAGAAAGCAGAAAAAAGCAAGGTTTGCCATTCTAGTTTCTGACAAAACAGATTTTAAAACAACAAACACACACAAAAAGAGAGAGAGAGAGAGAAAGAAGGGTATTAATAATGGTAAAGGGTTCAATTCAATAAGAAGAGATAACTATACTAAATATATATGCACCCAATACAGGATCACCCAGATTCATGAAGCAAGTTATTAGAGACCTACAAAGAGACTTAGACTCCCACATAAGAATACTGGAAGACTTTAACATCCCACTGTCAATATTAGACCAATTATTGAGACGGAAAATTAACAAAGATATTCAGGACTTGAACTCAGCTCTAGATCAAGTGGACCTGATAGATATCCATAGAACTCTCCACCCCAAAACAACAGAATATACATTCTTCTCAGAGCCACATGACAATTCCTCTACAATCAATCAAATAATTGGAAGTAAAACAATCCTCAGCAAATGCAAAAAAAAAAAACCTCTGAAATTATAACAAACAGTATCTGAGATCATAACAATCAAATTAGAACTCAAGGTTAAGAAACTCACTCAAACCACACAACTTCATGGAAATTGAACAACCTTCTCCTGGGTAAATAATGAAATGAAGGCAGAAATCAAGAAGTTCTTTGAAACTAATGAGAAGAAAGAGACAATATAACAGAATTGCTTAATAAAGCTATAGCAGTATTAAGAGGGAAATTTGCAGCACTAAATGCCCACATCAAAAAGCTAGAAAGACCCCAACTCAACATCCTAACATCACAACTAAAAGTACGAGAGAACCAAAAGCACACAAACCCCAAAGCTAGCAGAAGACAAGAAATATCCAAGATCAGAGCAGAACTAAAGGAAATAGAGACACAAAAAACCTTTCAAAAAGAATCAGTGAATCCAGGATTTGATTTTCCGAAAAAATAATAAAATAGATAGACAGCTAGCTAGACTAATAAAGAAGAAAAGAGAAGACTCAAATAGACACAATAAAAAATGATAAAAGGGCTATCACCACTGACCCCACAGAAATACAAACAGCCATCAGAGAATACTATAAACACCTCTACGCAAATAAACTTGAAAATCTAGAAGAAACAGATAAATTCCTGGACACATACACCCTCCCAAGGCTGAACCAGGAAGAAACTGAATCCCTGAATAGACCACTAATGAGTTCTGAAATTGAGGCAGTAATAAATAGCTTGCCAAACGAAACAAAGCCCAGGACCAGCCAGATTTACAGCTGAACTATACCAGAGGTACATAGAGGAGCTGTTACTATTTCTCCTGCAATTATTCCAAACAATTGAAAAGTTGGGGACTCCCCCCACCCCCCACTCATTTTATGAGGCCAGCATCATCCTGCTACCAAAAACCTGGCAGAGACACAACAAAAATAGAAAATTTAAGGCCAATATCTCTGATGAACATCAATGCAAAAATTCTCCATAAAATAATGGCAAACTGAATCCAGCAACAACACATCAAAAAACTTATCCACTATGATCAAGTTGGCTTCATTCCTGGGATGCAACATTGGTTCAACATACGCGAATCAGTAAATGTAATTTATCACATAAACAGAACTAAAGACAAAACCCACATGGTTATCTCAGTAGATGCAGAAAGGGTCTTTGATACAATTCAACATCGCTTCATGTTAAAAACTCTCAGTAAACTAGGTATTGATGGAATATACCTCAAAATAATAAGAGCCGTATATGACAAACCCATAGCCAATATCATACCGAATGGGCAAAAGCTGGAAGCATTCCCCTTGAAAACTGGCACAAAACAAGGATGCCCTCTCTCACCACTCCTGTTCAACACACTATTTGAAGTTCTGGCCAGGGCAATCAGACAAGAGAAAGAAATAAAGGGTATTCAAATAGGAAGAGAGAAAGTCAAATTATCTGTGTGTGCAGATGACATAATCCTATACCCAGAAAACCCCATTGTCTCAGCCCAAAATCTTCTTAAGCTGATAAGCAACTTCAAGAAAGTCTCAGGATACAAAATCAGTGTGCAAAAATCACTTGCATACATTTACAACCATCTGATCTTTGACAAACCTAACAAAAACAAGCAATAGGAAAAGAATTTCCTATTTAATAAATGGTACTGAGAGAACTGGCTAGCCACATACAGAAAACTGAAACTGGACCCCTTCCTTACACATTATACAAAAATTTACTCAAGATGGATTAAAGACTTAAATGTAAAATCCCAAACTGTAAAAACCCTAGCATAAAATCTAGGCAATACCATTTAGGACTTAGGCATAGGCAAAGATTTTATGACAAAAACATCTAAAGCAATTGCAACAAAAGCAAAAGTTGACAACTGGGATCTAATAAACTAAAGAGCTTCTGCACAGCAAAAGAAACTATTATAAGAGTGAACAGAAAACCTACAGAATGGGAGAAAATTTTTGTAATCTATCCATCTGACAAAGGTCTAATATCCAGAATCTACAAGGAACTTAAACAAATTTACAAGAGAAAAACAAACAACCCTATTAAAAAGTGGGCAAAGGACATGAACAGACACTTCTCAAAAGAAGACGTTTATACAGCCAATAAACAAATGAAATCAAAAAGCTCAGCATCACTGATCATTAAAAAAATGCAAATCAAAAGCATAATGAGATATCATCTCACACCAGTTAGAATGGCTATTATTAAGGCAAAAAACCACAGATGCTGCCAAGGTTGCAGGGAAATAGGAATGCTTTTTCACTGTTGATGGGAATGTAAATTGGTTCAAACATTGTGAAAGACAGTGTGATGATTCCTCAAAGATCTAGAACCAGAGATACCATTTGACCCAGCAATTCCATTACTGGGTATATACCCAAAGGAATATAAATCATTCTGTTATAAAGATACATGCACATGTATGTTCACTGCAGCACTATTCACAATAGCAAAGACATGAAATCAACCCAAATGCCCATCAGTGATAGCCTGGATAAAGAAAATGTAGTACATATACACCATGAAATACTGTGCATCCATAAAAGGGAATGAGATCATGCCCTCTGCAGGCACATGGATGGAACTGGAAGCCAGTATCCTCAGCAAACTCATGCGGGAATGAAAAACCAAATATCGCACATTCTCACTTATAAGTGGGAGATGAAAAATGAGAACACACGGAAACAGGGAGGGGAACAACACACACTGGGGCCTGTTGGGAGGTAGAAGATGGTGGAGGGAGAGTTTCAGGATAAATAGCTCAAATAAAAGAATTGATTTTAAAAAGTCCTTAAACATGTATGTATTATGGTTGTTGATTGCAGAGAACATGAACATTTACAAAAATCAGAGAAAACAAATATCCAATAATGTAGTACTAATTGGAATATAATATATCCAAATAAAGGAATATGGAGTAGCCATTTAAAAAATAAAATTAGTAAGTATACCCATACACTTTGCACCCGGCCACACCCGCTATAAACTAAATTAAAGGTAGAAAGGTGAAGAACATTTGTTTCTCTCAATTTTGGAAGCAAACATATAGAATAGTGGATTGGGGATATTTGGCATACACTGCCAAAAATTTTAGTTATAGCTTAATTTGAATTACAAAGAATGAGATAAAAATTTATTAGGAAAAGGGCAAAATTAGAGTAACTAGCTTTCCTTCATCATCTCTTAGCTCTTCCCCCTTATAACTACTTCTGTGACTATGCTATTATGTTGAAAGGAGGACTGTATTAGCTAGAAGAGACTGGAAATTTTGTTGTGATTTTGAAGATGATAATATCCTTAATAATGGTCTCAATCAGAAGTAGGCTAAACCCAGGTAGATACTGCTTAACTTTGAAAATGTTGAGAATGCTATAAGACCAATACAGTTTTCCAGTATTCTCCCAAGCAAGCAATGGATGTCAAGTAAAAAGCCCTGATCAACTTTGTTGGCATTGATTACAATGGTTCAGGAAGAAATTAAACCATTTTCAAGACTGTATTAGAAATGAGAAGGTTGAGAAGTTATTCATAGTATAATAATGTTATTAAAACAACCATAATTTATATAGTGCACTTAAAGTTTTATGGATTATCTCATTTGTGTATCCCAATAGCTCCAATGAAGTCTGTATAGTAGAATGAAAACTAAATGCCAAAGAAACGAAGTGATTTTCCAAAATTAAAATAGCTACTACTTGCCTAACAACTATCACCATCACTTGGTATTAACTGTCTTTGGTAGGTACTGTACTATTCCCATAGCATTGTGATTATGATTGTGAACTCTGAACAAAGATTGCCTGTGTTCAAATCATGCTTCTAACCCATATTAGCCATGATCTTGGGAAAGTTACTTGACCTTATTCTCTTTGCCTCAGTTTTCTCAGCTACTAAATATGAACAAGAATATTATCTAGCTAGTGGGTTATTGTGAAAATTACTGATAAAATGTTTAGAGCAGCACCTGGAAAAATAAGTATTCACTATGTGTTAGCTATTATTATCATTTAATATAAGAAAATTGGTTATCAGAACCCAAGGTACACAAGCCTTACATAACACATCTTGGATTTAGATCTATATCTATGTAACAACAAAGCATCATCCAAAATCAAGGTTTCTCATCCAGGCTTCTATGTGCTTTTAACCATATTACTCTTGTTAACATTTTGAGGATTGCCTAAGGTACTCAGCACCACGCTAGATTCAATGGAATGCCTAACGAAGAAAATATAGCCTTTGTTTTTGAGGGGATTATAACCCAATTGGATATTCAAGACTAACATGAGACACAATTAGAGAAAAATTTAATGTTAAACTATTGTCACCTGAATGTATGTGAAATAGAAATTCAGAAAATGTAGTACCTATTTAGTATGGGCTATGGTATCAAGGAAGACTTCATGAAAAGAGGAGAAGTCTGATAGGCATGGCGAGGTCAGAGTGTATTTCGGGTTGGGGGACTTGCCTGAGCAAAGGCTTAGGGAAAACAAAAATGCAATATGCATCTTTAGAAAAAAGTAGAAGAAAAAAGATTGGATAAGAGGGAATCCAATTAGAGGAAGTCCTAAAAGCCAGACATAAGAATATGGAATTAATGTGACATTATAGATTATTGAACATGGGAGTTAAATGATTAAAGTAGTATTGCAGAAAGATTAATCTGGTAAAGAACCAACGAAACCAATTAGAAGCCCGCTGCAGTAATGCAGGCATAAGATGATGAGGGCTTAGCTTTCAATGATAGTGGGGATATCTAGGGAAAAGGATAAGCTTAAGATATAGAACAATGATTACCCATTCAGTAAAGGGGCTGACAAAAAGAGTACAAAAACCTTAGTTTTGATGTAAGAAAATATATGTTAAACCAGATACGATGTGCAATGTTTTGTTTGGTTTGCATGACATTTTTAAAAATGGAAAAATTAATAAAAAATGAATTTATGACATATTTTTAAAATTTGGAAGGTCTGGTAATGCTGGTCCTAAATTTCTAAGGCCAGGATCAGAAGTGAGTAATGGTAGCCCAGTTAAAATGAGTTATATTTTCTGAACGTGATTGTATCCTTCACCTACCTCAGTTCTCATACCTGCTTAGACCCTGTAGGCATTTGATTTTGTGACCCTGCTTTAGGACTTGGATTTTTTTTTTTTTTTGAAACAGCATATCGCTCTGTCGCCCAGGCTGGCTGGAGTGCAGTGACATGATCTCGGCTCACTGTAACCTCCACTTCCCAGTTTCAAGCAATTCTACTGCCTCAGCCTCCTGAGTAGCTGGGACTGCAGGTGTGCAGTCTGGCCAGGCTGGTCTTGAACTCCTGACCTTAGGTGATCCACATGCCTCAGCCTCCCAAAGGGCTGGGATTATGGTCATGAGCCACTGTGCCCCGCCCCAGGACTTGGCTTTGATGTTTGAAATGATGATACTGATGAGGGCCAGGTATGGTAGCGCATGCCTGTAATCCCAGCACTTTGGGAGGACAAGGCGGATAGAGGCTGGCAGATCAGTTGGTGGCGGGACGAGGAGTTTGAGACCAGTCTGACCAACGTGGTGAAACCCCTACTCTATTAAAAATACAGAAATTAGCCGGTGTGGTGGCACAGGCCTGTAATTCTAGCTACTCGGGAGGATGAGACATGAAAATCATTTGAACCCGGAAGGGGAAGGTTGCAGTGAGCAGAGATTGTACCATTGCGTTTCTGCCTGAGTGACAGAGCGAGACTCTGTGTTAAAAAAAAAAAAAAATCATTTTAACGAAAGAAGAAAAAGGAATTATGACAATGACAATATTGATGATGATACGGTATGAATGGTTTTCAAGGGCAGCCTACCCTCCTCAACCTCCATCTCTGGATTCTTCTTTCTTGCTATAATTTCTGGAATTTATAAAGCTGTGTTAAGTATGAGAATACACTGTAACTATGTAAGTCTATATTAATTTCATATTAATCGAACAAATTTTTGTTTTTAAATCCCACTTGATCCTAACAAACACTTTATGAGGCATTTCTCTCTGTTTTCCTAGATAAGCAAATAAAACCTAGTAAAAACTAGACTGGTTCAAGGCAAAAATAGTAGGCCACAAACACAAGAAATCATACAGTTGTCATATGATATAATTACTGAGAAATCATTTTCAACTTACTTATAAATTAATTTATTTGAGAAACATTTAGTGAACCTTTAAAATGTACCAAATACTGCACCAATGCTTGTAAAATGCTTAAAATATTTCTTGGCTCATAGTGATAGCTCAACAATTATTTGTCCCTATCCTCTAATTCAACAACACAATAATGATAGGGTTGGAAAAACTTGACAAAAGCATAGACAATTAGTGATTCCAAGATTGAATGAACACACATATGTCAAGGATGTAGTATATTGCTTGGTGCTTGGGAGATACTCAATTATTTTAAGTTTTGTCTGAACCACACTCACCCTTTGACTTATCAACTTAATATCAAATATTATACGAGGTAAATACAAGATGTCTTAGATTTACTGGTGGAAGGGGGATGTGGGTAAGAATTATAGACACAGTTTTTGTGTGATTCTCACATTTCTTAGCTACTTCTTCAATAAAATTATTTCAAAATCATAGAACGTTAGAAATGAAAGTGGTAATAGGGAATATTAGGTTTATCTTATCAATAGGCAGTTGGAATAATGAAGTGACTTTCCCAAGGTCACATGGCAAATTAGTGACAGAAGTGGGAATAGAATTCTTGATTCACAAGAAAAAGTTTATCCAGTTAATTCACACTTAATAGTTTATACATCAAATTCTAAATTCCCTAGTATTCATTGAAAAATTTTTACAAAGAGGAAAAAATGAAGGAAAACAAAAGTCTCTATTGTATGCCATCAGGAAAAAATGGATCTTTGATAACCTTGGTTGTCTAAGGACCTTGGCATTTTTTACCATCTGAAATGCAAGTGCTACCTGGAATGCTAATCTGAGTACTGACTTTTATGTCAATGTTGAGGATGACTTAACAATACCACTATTCATAGGATATTTTCTGGGAAACTGAAGGACTACAGCATTTTGTGCTTTGTCTTCACAATTGAAATTAACAAAGGTGGAAAATTCCAAATAAATTTTCCTTTGTATTTTCCCATAATAGGAACATTTTAAAGATGTATCCCTCATCAAGGGAATAATTATAGACTACCTGGCTTTGCCCTTTAGTGCCTGCCAAGAAAATAAGAAAAACCATTCTTTGACAAAACTTTTGAACATGGCAAAAAGACTAGAATCATTCTGCGTGTTTTTCGAGGGCAGAACTAAACCTAATGTAACAAAGTGACAAAGAGGCAAGTTTTGCCTTATTTTAAGTACAAATTGTCTTGTAAGCCCCCTAGCTCCAAGCACAGTGCAAAAGATCCAATAGGTTTCCAGTAAGTATTTACTGATTTCTGCATCCAGTTTACCTGAGCTTATCTTTGTCTTGGCACTTTCATCCTATATTGCCTGCTTACTTTACAGTACCTCAATATAGACTGTGAGCTACTTGAAGTCAAGAACTGAATCTTGTTTGTTTTAGTCCATTCAGGCGACCGTTACAAAATACCATAAACCAGGTAGCCTATGAACAACAGACATTTATTTCTGTTGGTGTCTGGTGAGGGTCAGCTTTCTGGTTCATAGACGGTACATTCTTGCTGTGTCCTTACATGGTGGAAAGGGGGAATAAATTCCCTTGGGCTTATTTTATAAAGCTACTAATCCCATTTACAAGGGCTCTGTCCTTTTGACCCAATCACTCTGCAATAGGCCCTAGATCTTTTTTTTTTTCTCTTCAGATGGAGTACCACTTACTCTATTGCCTAGACTGCAGCATAGTGGTGCTATCTCAGCTTACTGCAACCTCTGCTTCCCAGGTTGAAGCGTTTCTCCTGCCTCCGCCTTCCAAGTAGCTGGGATTACAGGCATGCACCACCACGCCAGGCTAATTTTCGTACGTTTAGTAGAGATGAGCTTCTCCATGTTAGCCAGGGTGGTCCTCAAGTGATCTACTCCCCTTGGCCTCCCAATGCATTGGGATTATGGCTGTGAGCCACCACGCCCAGCCAAGGCCCTAGCTCTTAATATCATCACCATGGAGGTTAGGTTTCAACATATATTCAATTTGTGGGGTGAGGGGATACAAACTTTCATACTATAGCATTGTTGATTAATGTATCCACAGACCTAACACAGAACTTGCCACATATTAGCATTTAATAAGTTGTGGAATAAAGAAAAGAAAAAAAAAAAGAAGGAAGTAGGAAGAGAGGGAGAGAGGAGAGAGGGTGGGAAAGAAGAAGGAATTGCATCAGAGTTGTTCACCAATGGAATGAAGCACTTTGCAACAAAGCATTGCAACCCCAGTTGGATGACCATTTACTGAAGTTGTAGGGTTGATCTGAAGTTTCTTTGAATAATAAAATTTGCCATGTGGTAAATCATACACAGTATTTGAAAAGCTATATATGTCTTTTAAGAGTTCAATTATTTAGAAATTCCATTTAAATTGTGATAATGACTTGCCTCTGAAATTGTAAAGCTGTTATTTAATTGTCATAGCATAACTAATAAAAACCTTGGCATTGAATATAGATGCATCGTTGACAAACATGGCACTTGAATTCTGAAGCACAAATGCTCCATTAGTCTTGTAGTTTTTCAACTACAGAAAGAAGACATTAAGTTATTCTTGCTACAAAAATAAGGACACTGAATTTGGTAGAACTAGCTTTAATTATGTTAAATTGAAGCAAAACTCGATTTTGACAATCTGTAATTATAGCTACATTATATCTGCCATAGAAGAATTCTAGGGAAAGAGAATATTCCCAAATACATAACACAGCAATTTTAGTACATATCTTTAACTCATTTCAAGTAAATTCACTTCATGAAAATGCTAATTTTTATAATTTGATACACAAATTTCTTTTTCAGAAGCGTATACAAAAGTAAAGGTTATGGCTGTCATTATGAAAGGGTTAGCATATTATGCTGTCAGAGGTAGTAAGGGAGAGTAAGGACTTTTCACGGATGATCTCTAAGCAATATTTTTGTGTATTTTTTTCCTTCAACATGCTGCATCCACCCTAGCTTTGCCTGGAGTGACTCAAGCCTGTTTGTGAGCAGAATATTTTGTTATACCTCATCAAGAGATTCAAAATCAGCATCTATGATTTATTCTTGACAATACCTCTGAGAAAGAGGAGCAGATGCAATAATTCATTTCTTGCCATTCTGTTCAACAATCAGTTGATAAGTGGCCTTGTCACTCCAACTTCTCTGATTTAATGCATGAATCATAATCATCTCAAGCTTATCAAAACTAACTCTAATAACTATTTTATCCAGACTCATGATTTTTCTGATACAAATGAAAAAAAGAAACAAAATATGAAGGAAGGAAAGAAATATGGAAAGAAGAAAGGAAAAGAGGAAGGGAGGGAAAGAAAGAAAGAAAGAAAGGCTTTTGCAAACAGATACCCAAACAAAAAATAAATAAATAAAAGGTAAACATGGAACAAAAAGGTACGGTTGATGCCATAATGCTCTTGACTAGGATTCTTTAGGCTATATATCCAGGTAAGATTCCTGAAAAAATAAGAAACATATCTTATATAACAATAAACCTAAATCAGTGGTTCTTAGCCAAGATCAGCTTTGTGGAATGTTTTGCTAGCCAGAAAACATTTAGCAATGTCTGGAGACATACTTGGCTTGTCACCCAAGGGAAAGAATGATACTAGCATTTAGTGGGTAGAGGCCAGGGATGCTGATTAGCATCCTATATTCATACAATGCACAGGTCAGCATTCTACAAAAAAAAAAAAAAAAAAAAAAAAAAATTATCTCCTCTAAAATGTCCATAGTGACAAGTGTGAAAAACCTTTACTTGAAGCTAGGGAAATTCTAGCATTGGTAAACTCAGTGTCTGTATGTCATCATCAAAGGCCTGGTTTCCTTCCATTTTTCTGCCCTCCTGTCTTTTTTCCTCTGGCTGACTAACCTCATAATGTCAAGATAGCTGCCGTGGTGCCAGGTGTTATTTTCAGATTACCACATCTCAGAGGGAGAATACAGGAGCATTTTTGTTGACTTGTACTTGCCAATACTCCACCACAATATTGGTTTAAGCCTATTATGGTTCATCTCTTAGGTTTGGAACAGGTTCAGATTTCTCTGAAAAAAATATGGCCATCTGATAGTTGAATAAAGCCAGGTTTGTTTCTTTTTTCATTTTTTGTTTGTTTGTTTGTTTATTTTTTACAAGTACGAAGGGGAGCAATGGTTGTTGGATAGGTATTCATGGATAGGTAAGTTTGAAAAGTAGGAAGAGATTTCAGTCATCTTCCCAGAGTGCTCTTCTTTGTCAGTACAAAGTTTACTTATGGTGGCCATTTTTATGTCTTTTTTGGAAACATGTCTATTCAACTACTTTGCCCATTTTTAAATTATTTGCTTTTTGCTCTTAGATTGTAGCAATTTCTTATATATTTTGTAGATTAATTCTTTAACAGATTAATGGTTTACAAATAATGTTTCCCCATTCTGTAGGTTGTTTTAAACTCTGTTTATTGTTTCCCTTGCTGAGCAGAAGCTTTTTGGTTTGATGTAGTCCCACTTTTCTATTTTTCCTCTTGTTGTCTGTGCTTTTGGTGCCATATCAAGAAATAATTGCCCAGACCAAGGCCATTAAAATTTTCTCCTGGGTTTCAGTCTAGAAGTTTGCAGTTTTAGGTTTTACATTTAAGGCTTTAATCCACTTTGAGTCGATTTTTATGTATGATGTAATGGGGTTCAACTTTATTCTTTGCCTATGCATATCTAGCTTACCCAACATTTATTGAAGGGACTATCCTCTACCCATTGTGTATTCTGGATACTCTTGCAAAAAAATTAGTTGACTGTATATGTGGGCTTAATTCTGGGAACTCTATTCTGTCTCATTATTCTATGTATCTGTCTTTCTGCCAGTTCCATACTTTTTAAATTACTTTAGTTTTGTAATACATTTTGAAATCTGGAAGTGTGATGCCTCCAGCTTTGTTCTTTCTCAAGATTGTTCCGGCTATTCTAGGTCTTTTGTGATTCCAGATAAAGTTTAGGATTTTAAAAATGTCTATAAAAATGCCATTGGGGTTTCATGGGGGATAACATTAAATCTGTAGATCACATTGGGTAGTATGGACATTTTAGTAATATTATTATAACCCATGAACACAGATTATATTTTCATATATTGATGTCTTCTTTGTTTTTTTCATCAATGTTTTATACTTTTCATTGTATAAATCTTACACTTCCTTGGTTAAGTTTATTCCTAAGTATTTTATTCTTTTTAATGCTATTGTAAAATGGCATTTTAAAATGTTATTGTGGCACTATTCACAATAGCAAAGACTTGAAATCAACCCAAATGTCCATCAATAATAGACTAGATAAAGAAAATGTGGCACCTATACACCATGGAATACTATGCAGCCATAAAAAAGGATGAGTTAATGTCATTTGCAGGAACATGGATGAAGCTGGAAATCATCATTGTCAGCAAACTATCACAAGGACAGAAAACCAAACACCGCATGTTCTCACTCATAAGTGGTAGTTGAACAATGAGAACACATGGACACATGGAGGGGAACATCCTACACCAGGGCCTGTTGGGGGGTGGGGGTCTTGGGGAGGGATAGCGTTAGGAGAAATACCTAATAAAAATAACGAGTTGATGGGTGCAGCAAACCAACAAGGCACATGTATACCTATGTAACAAACCTGCACGTTGTGCACATGTACCCTAGAACTTAAAGTATAATTTAAAAATGCTATTATAATGGTATCAGGATAATGTTGGCCTCATAAAATGAGTTTCAAAGTATTTCCTCCTCTTCATTATTTTGACAAAAGTTTGAGAAAGACTGCCGCTAAATCTTCTTTAAATGTTTGGTAGAATTCACCAGTGAACTCTTTACCAGTGAAGTCATCTGGTCCTGGGCTTTTCTTTGTTGGGATGTTTTTGATTACTAATTCAATCTCCATACTAGTTATAGGTCTGTTCAGGTTTTCTATTTCTTCATTATTCAGTGTTAGTACATTGTATATTTCTAGGAGAGTATTCATTTCTTCTAAATTATCCAATTTGTTGGTGTATAATTGTTTATAATACTCTCATATGATCCTTTGTATTTCTGTGATATCAGTTTTAATGTCTACACTTTCATTTCCAATTTATTTGAGTTTTCTCCATTTTTCTTAGTAACTATATGGAATGGTTTGGGCTCTGTGTACCCACCCAAATTTCATCTCAAATTTTAATCCTTATGTGTTGAGGGAGGAATCTATGGGAGGTGATTTGATCATGGGGGAGTTTTCCTCCATGCTGTTCTTGTGATAGTGAGTGAGTTCTCACAAAATCCAGTCACTTAAAAGTGTGGTACTTCCCCTTATCTTTTTCTCTTCTGCCAAAGATGTACCTTTCTTCCCTATCATCTTCTGCCATGATTGTAAGTTTTCTGAGGCCTGCCCAGCCATGTGGAATTGTTAGTCAATTAAACCTCTTTTCTTCATAAATGACCTAGTCTCAGGTAGTTCTCTGTAGCAGAGTGAAAATGGACTAATACACTATAGATAAAGAATTGTCAGTTTATCTTTTCAAGAAACACTTTTATTAATCTTTTCTATTGTTTTTCTAGTCTCTGTTTCATTAACTTCTGCTTTAATCCTATTATTTTATTCCTTCTGCTAACTTTGAGCTATGTTCTTTTTTTTCCCCTAGTTTCTGGAGGTATAAAGGTAAATTTATTATTTAAGATCTTTCTGCTCTTTTTGCCCCCTAATTTCCAAAACTTGTTAGTTTCTGTTTTTTAATGTAGGAGTTAATCACTATAAATGTACCTCTTAAAAGTGCTTCACTGCATTCCATAACTTTTAGCATGTTCTATTTTCATCTTCGTAAGAAATTTTTTGATTTTTAAATTTCTTTATTGTTTCATTTGTTGTTCAGGAACGTATTGTTTAATATGCACGTATTTGTGAATTTTCTGATCTTCCTTCGGTTTTGGTTTCTAATTTCAAACCATTGTGGTAAGAAAAAGATACTTGATATAATTTCAATGTTCTTAAATTTGTTAAGATTTGTTTTGTGACCTAACATGTGGTCTATTCTTGACAATTCCCCTTGTATGTTTGTGAAGAATGTCCAGTATTCTTCTTCTTTGGGATGAAATGTTCTGTATATGTCTATTAGGACAATTTGATCTCTGGTGTTGTTCTAGTCTACTGTTTCCTTACCAGTTTTCTGTCTGTATGTTCTGTCCACTGTTGAAGATGGGATATTGAAGTCTCTTAGTATTATTGTATTGCTATCTATCTTATTTCATCTCTATAAATATTTGATTTATACATGTAGGTGCTCTAGTGTTGGGGGTATATATATTTATATTTTTATATCTTACTGATAAATTGATAATTTTATCATTATTTAATGTTTTGGACTTAACATTACCTTGTTTCTGTATTTTTCAGATTTCAATTCATTTATTTATTTTTTATTTTTTCCAACTTTTATTTTAGGTTTAGATTTCAGGTACATGTACAGATTTGTTACATGGGTAAATTGTGTGTCACAAGGGTTTGGTGTACAGATTATTTTGTCACCCAGGCAATGAGTACAGTACTCAGTAGATATTTTTCCAACACTCACCCTCCTCCTACCCTCTAACCACAAGAAAGAGGTCTGGTGTCTATTGTTCCCTTATTTTTGTCTACATGTACTCAGTGTTTAGCTCCCACTTATAAGTGAGAACATGTGATATTTGGTTTTCTGTTCCTGTTTTAATTCCCTTAGTATAATGGCGTCTGGCTTCATCCATGTTGCTGCAAAAGACATGATTTAATTCATTTTCATGGCTGCATAGTATTCCATTGTGTCTATGTACCACATTTTCTTTTTCCAGTCCATCACTGATGGGCATCTATGTTAATCCCATGTCTGTGCTATTGTGAATAGTGCTGCAGTAAACATATGTGTTCATGGGTCTTTATAGTGGAATGATTTATATTCCTCTGGGTATATACTCAGTAATGAGATTGCTAGGTCAAATAGTAATTCTGTTCTAAGTTTTTTTTTTTTTTTTTGATAAACCTCTAAACTGCTTTCCACAGTGTCTGAACTAATTTACATTCCCACCAAAGTGTATAAGCATTCCCTTTCCTCTGCACCCTTGCCAGCATCTGTTATTTCTTGAGTTGTTAATCATAGCCATTCTGACTGGTGTGAGATGGTATCTCATTGCGGTTTTGATTTGCATTTCTCTAATGATTAGTGCTTTTGAGCCTTTTTTGTATGCTTGTTGGTGGTGTGTACCTCTTCTTTTAAGAAGTGCCTGTTCATGTCATTTACCAATTTTTTAGTGGGGTTGTCTGTTTTCTTCTTGTTTGTTTCTTTAAGTTCCTTATAGACTATGAATATTAGACCTTTGTTGGATTCATAATTTACAAATATTTTATCCCTATTACAAATATTTTGCCTATTTATTCTGTTGATAGTTCCTTTTGCTGTGCAGAAACTCATTAGTTTAATTAAGTCCCATTTGTCAATTTTTGTCCTTGTTGCAATTGCTTTTGGGGTTTTCATCATGAAAATGTTGCCAGGGTTGATATTCATAATAATATTTCCCAGGTTTTCTTCTAGGGTTTTTATCCATCGTGAGTTAATTTTTGTATATAGTGACAGGTAGGAGGTCAGTTTTAGCCTTCTGCATATGGTTAGTCAGTTATAACAACATTTATTGAATAAGGTGCCCTTTCCCCCATTGCTTGTTATTGTTGGCTTTGTCAAAGGTCAGTTGGTTGTAGGTGTGCAGCTTAATTTCTGGATTCTCTAGTCTATTCCACTGGTCAATGTGTCTGGTTTTGTTCCAGTACCATGCTGTTTTGGTTACTGTATCCTTGTACTATAGTTTGAAGTTGAGCAGTGTGATATCTCCAGCTTTGTTCTTTTTACTTAGGATTGCTTTGGCCTATCACTCTCTCTTTTTGGGTTCATGTGAATTTTACAATAGTTTTTTCTAACTCTGTGAAAAATATCATTGGTAGTTTTATAGGAATATCATTGAATTTGTAAATTGCTTTGCGTAATATGACCATTTTAACAATGTTGATTCTTCCTATCCATGAATATAGAATGTTTTTCGATTTCTTTGTGTCATCTCTGATTTATTTAAGAGGTGTTCTATAATTCGCACGGTAGAGATCTTTCACGTCCTTGGTTAGCTGTATTTCTAGGTATTTTATTCTTTTTGCAGCTATTACAAATGAGACTGTGTTCTTCACTTGTCTCTCAGCCTGGATGTTATTGAGGTGTAGAAATGCTAACAATTTTTGTTCATTGATTTTGTATCCTGAAACTTTGCTGGAATTGTTTATCAGATCTTCTTTCTTTCTTTCTTCTGCATTGAACAGAGACTTTACTTTTAGCCTATGGGTATCATTGCATGTGAGATGGGTCTTTAAAGGGCAGCATACAGTTGGGTCTTGCTTCTTTATGCAACTTAACCCCTTTGTGCCTTTTAAATGGGGCATTTAGCCCATTTATGTTAAAGGTTAACACTGAAACATGTGGATTTGTTTCGATCATTGTTTTCTTAGCTGGTTGTAATGTAGACTTGATTGTGTAGTTGCTTTATATTGTCAATAGTCTATGTACTTAAGGGTGTTTTTTGTGGTTTATGGTAAGTCTTTCATTTCCATGTTTAGCGCTCCTTTAAGGATCTCTTCTAAGGCAGTTCTGGTAGGAACAAATTCCCCTAGCATTTGCTTGTCTGAAAGGAATCATACTTTCTTCACTTATGAAACTTAGTTTGGCTGGATAAAAAATTGTTGGTTGGAGTTTATTTTCCTTAAGGATCTTCTGGCTTGTAGAGTTTCTGCTGAAAGGTCTACTGTTAGCCTGTTGGGGTTCCTTCTTAGGTGATCTGCCCCTTCTCTTTAGCTGTCTTTAATGTTTTTTCTTCTGCATTGACCTGGGAGAATCTTCTGACTATGCGTCTTTGGGATGGTTATCTTGTATAGTATCTCACACAGATTATCTGGATTTCTTGAATTTGAACGTTGACCTTTCTAGTGATGTTGGGGAGATTTTCATGGACAACATCCTCAAATGATTTCCAATTTTCTTGCTTTCTCTTTCTCTTTCAAAGATGCCAAAGCATCACAGGTTAGTCTCTTTACATAATTCCATAATTCTTGGCAGTTTTGTTCATTTTTTAATTTTATTTTTCTGATTAAGTTGAAGAACCAGTCTTTGAGCTCTAAGATTCCTTCCTCAGCTTGGTCTATTCTGATGTTAATATTTTTGATTGCATTATGAAATTCTAGTAGTGTGTTTTTAAGCTGTATCAGGTTTGTTTCTTTATTAAAATGGCTATTTCATCTTTCATCCTTTGAATCATTTTACTAGATTCTTAGATTTCTTGGATAAGTTTTAACTTTCTCCTGGATCTCAATGATCTTCATTGCCATCAAGATTCTTAATTGTATGTCTGTCATTTCAGCCATTTCATTCTGGTTAAGAACCATTGCTGGAGAGGTAGTGCAGTTGTTTGGAGGCAAGAAGACTCTCTGGATACTAGAATTGCCAGAGTTTTTGCACCGGCTCTTTCCCATCTGTGTGGGCTAATGGTCTTGTAACTGTGGTAAAATTTGAGTACAGTCCCTTGGTTTCATTTCTGCCTGTTTTCAGAGGACTTTTGCAGGGTCTTTATTTATGGCTGAATTCTTGCCCTTGGTTTCACATGGAAGTGTATTAACAAAATTATTTTTGGTGTTGTAGTTTGAGCTATGATCCAGTAGATGGCACTTAAGCATAATGGCTGGTAGATAGGGTATTATTTTGCGTGGCTCCTCTGTATCTCCTCATTTTTGCAGCCATACCCTTCTCAGTGCTCTGAAACTTTGGACTCCTCTTTCACTCAGGTGCTGGCCACAGATGTCAGCTTGGTACTCCCAGGCTATGCACCGCAGCCTTAGGGTAAGCTCATGCTTTTTGTTTCCTCTTCAGCTTGGGTGCAGCAGAGGCAAGGACCTTGGCATTGACAATGGCAGAGGGCCTGTCACTTGTCTCTGGGAGTTTCACCCCACAGAAACACAGATCCTCTACCAATTAGAATGATAAGCTGGTGATGGGGTAGCTGTGATGTAGGCCCAAACTGGAGGTCTTACCTCGTGAATAGCTTGGGGTCAGGGACTCATAGGGAAGAGAGACTGGGCTTCTCTTCATACAGTGGCTGTAGAATTCTGGAGGTGCAAGCAAAGTGATCAGGGTCTTTGCTCTGTAGCACAAGACCAACAAGGACAGGTACCACCACAACAGCAATGACAGAAACCCTGTCAGTTGTTTCTAGGAATTCCTCTCCAGAGAAACACAGAGCCACCACTGACTGAGGTGATCAGAGAGTGGTAGGGTGGCTGCACTGGGAGCCCAGTTTGGAAGGCCCTGCCCAGTGAGGATCCAGAGGGTCAGGGACCTGCATGAAAAACATCTGTCTGCTTTTCCACATGGCAGCTGCAGTATACTGAAGGCCTTTGACAGTTCTTGAGCTCTCAGATCTCCATCATGAGGACAATAGGATAGGGGCTGTGGCAGTGGCAAACATTGCAAACTTGTTGGTTACCTCTGGGAGCTCTATCAGAGAAATGCAGAGCTGGGACTGGTCTAAATGCTCAGACAAGGGTGGTGATATGTTATGGCTCTGTGTCACCACCCAAACTCATCTTGAATTGTACTCCCATAATTCTCACATGTTGTGGGACTGACCCAGTGGGAGATGACTGAATCATGGGGGTAGCTCTTTCCTGTGCTGTTCTCGTGATAATGAATAATTCTCATGAGATCTGATGGTTTTAAAAATGGATGTTTCCCAGCACAAACTCTCTCTTTTTTTGCCTGCTGCCATCCATGTAAGACGTGACTTGCTCCTCCTTGCCTTCCACCATGATTGTGAGGCCTCACCAGCCATGTGGAACTGTAAGTCCATTAAACCTCTTTGTCTTCCCAGTCTCAGGTATGTCTTTATCAGCAGCATGAAAATAGACTAACACAGTAAATTGGTACCAGTAGAGTGGGGTGCTGCTGAAAAAATACCTGAAAATGTGGAAGTGACTTTGGAACTGTGTAACAGGCAGAGGTTGGAACAGTGTGGAGGGCTCAGAAGAAGACAGGAGAATGTGGGAAAGTTTGGAACTCCCTAGGGACTTGTTTAATGACTTTGACCAAAATGCTGATAATGATATAGACAACGAATTCAGGCTGAGGTGATCTCAGATGGAGATGAGGAACTTGTTGAGAACTGGAGCAAAGGTGACTCTTGTTATGTTTTAGCAAAGAGACTGGCTGCATTTTACCCCTGCCCTAAAGATCTGTGGAGCTTTGAACTTGAGGTATATGATTTAGGGTATCTGGCAGAAGAAATTTCTAAGCAGCAAAGTATTCAAGAGGTAACTTGGGTGCTGTTAAAAGCATTCAGTTTTAAAAAGGAAACAGCATAAAAGTTTGGAAATTTTTCAGCCTGACTATGTGATGGAAAAGAAAATCCCATTTTCTGTGGAGAAATTCCAGTCACTGCAGAAATTTGCATAAGTAATGAGATGTTATTCCCCATGACAATGGTGAAAACGTCTCCAGGGCATATCAGAGATCTTCATGACAGCCCCCCCCCATCACAGGCCCAGAGGACTAGGAGGAAAAGATGGTTTCCTGGGCCAGACCCAGGGCCTCCCTGCTTTGTGAAGCCTAGGGACTTGGTGTCCTGCATTTCAGTCCCTCCAACCATGGCTAAAAGGGGCCAAGGTACAGCTCAGGCTGTTGCTTCAGAGGGTGGAAGCCTCAAGCCTTGGCAGCTTCCAATGGTGTTGAGCCTGCGGGTACACAGAAGTCAAGAATTGAGGTTTGGGAACCTCTGCCTAGATTTCAGAGGATGTATGGAAACACTTGGATGCCCAGGCAGATGTTTGTTGCAGGGGTGGGCCCTCATGGAGAACCTTTGCTGGGCAGTGTGGAAGGGAAATGTGGGGTCAAAGTCTTCCACACAGAATCTCTATGGGGCACCACCTAGTGGAGCTGTGAGAAGAGGGCAACCATCCTCCAGACCCCAGAATGGTAGATCCACTGTGCACCTGGAAAAGCTGCAGACACTCAATGCCAGCCCATGCAGGGGGAAAGTAGCCAGGAGGGGGACTATACTCTGCAAAGCTACATGGACGGAGGTGCCCAAGACCATGAAAACCCATCTCTTGCATCAGCATGACCCTGATGTGAGATGTAGAGTCAAAGGAGATCATTTTGGAACTTCAAGATTTGACTACCCTGATGGATTTCAGATTGCACGATGCCTGTAGCCCCTTTGCTTTGCTCAATTTCTCCCATTTGGAACAGCTGTATTTACCCAATGCCTATACCCCCATTGTATCTAGAAAGTAACTAACTTGTTTTTGATTGTACAGGCTCATAGGCAGAAGGGACTTGCCTTGTCTTGGATGAGACTTTGGACTGTGGACTTTTGAGTTAATGCTCAACTGAGTTAGCACTTTGGGAGACTGTTGGGAAGATATTATTGGTATTGAAATGTGAGGACATGAGATTTTGGAGGGGCCAGGGTTTTGGGGAACCTGCCCTGAAAATCATGTAGGTTCTTTTCTATTTTCCTAAGTGTCGGCTGGCTTGAGAAATAAAGGGACAGAGTACAAAAGAGAGAAATTTTAAAGCTGGGTGTCCAGGGGAGACATCACACATTGGTAGGATCCATGATGCCCCACAAGCCACAAAAACCAGCAAGTTTTTATTAGGGATTTTTAAAAGGGGAGGGAGTGTGCAAATAGGTGTGGGTGACAGGCATCAAGTACTTAACAGGGTAATAGAATATCACAAGGCAAGTGGAGGCAGGGCGAGATCACAGGACCACAGGACTGAGGCGAAATTAAAATTGCTAATGAAGTTTCGGGCATCATTGTCATTGATAACATCTTATCAGGAGACAGAGTTTTGAGATCAACTGGTCTGACCAAAATTTATTAGGCGGGAATTTCTTCTTCCTAATAAGCCTGGGAGCGCTATGGGAGACTGGAATTTATTTCATCTCTGCAGACTCGACCATAAGAGACAGGTACACCCCGGGGGTCCAGTTCAGAGACCTACCCCCAGGTGCGCATTCTCTTTCTCAGGGATATTCCATGCCGAGAAAAAGAATTCAGCGCTATTTCTCCCATTTGCTTTTGAAAGAAGAGAAATATGGCTCTGTTCTGCCTGGCTCACCAGCGGTCAGAGTTTAAGTTTATCTCTCTTGTTTCCTAAACATTGCTGTTATCTTGTTCTTTTTTCAAGGTGCCCAGATTTCATATTGTTTAAACACACATGCTCTACAATTTGTGCAGTTAATGCAATTATCACATGGTCCTGAGGCGACATACATCCTCCTTGGCTGACAGGATTAAGAGATTAAAGTAAAGACAGGCATAGGAAATCACAAGGGTATTGATCGGGGAAGTGGTAAGTGTCCATGGAATCTTTACAATTTATGTTTAGGGATTGCAGTAAAGACAGGCATAAGAAATTATAAAAGTATTAATTTGGGGAACTAATAAATGTCCACAAAATCTTCACAATCCACGTTCTTCTGTCATGGCTTCAGCCAGTCCCTCCGTTTTGGGTCCCTGATTTCCCACAACACCAGGGGTGGAATGATATGGTTTGGCACTGTGTCCCTACCCAAATATCATCTTAAATTGTACTCCTTTAATTTCCATGTGTTGTGGGAAGGACATGGCGGGAGATAATGGAATCATGGGGGCGGGTCTTTTCTCTGCTGTTCTTGTGATAGCGGATAAATCTCATGAGATCTGATGGTTTTATAAGGGGGAGTTTCCCTGAACAAATTCTCTCTCTTTTTGCTTGCTGCCATCCATGTAAGACATAACTTGTTTCTCCTTGCCTTCCTCCATGATTGTGAGGACTCCCCAGCCATATGGAACTGTAAGTCCATTAAACCTCTTTCTTTTGTAAATTGTCCAATCTCAGGTATGTCTTTATCAGCAGTGTGAAAATAGACTAATACAGGTGGAGTGGCTGCATCGGGGTCCCAGGCCAATGGGCTTTGCCTGTTGATGTGCAGCAGAGGTGAAGTCTACAGTCCATCTACTCCTCAGCACCAAGGATGCAGTGCCTATCCTGAGAGCGCATGAGATAGTCTGGCCTCCCTTGTTGTTTGGAGCTATGGAAGCTGGCTTCAGGGTACTTAGGGATCTAAGACCATTGGGGCTCCATGTAGGCTTCAGTGGCAGATCTGCCCAGCTTTCACAAAACTCTCCATGTTAGTCTGGAGGCTCTAAAGAGGAGGTCAAGGGGATCTTCTGTGCTAAGGATTTCAAAGACTCATGGCAGAAGTATGGGTCCTGAGAGGCTCTTGCTCACTTACTCTATCCTCTTGGTGGGGAGCCACTCTTGGTGCCATGCCAATCCTGGGTGTGTGCTTTTCCTGCCTTACTTCTCTCTGAGCTCCATGGGTCACTATTGCTTGTTTGATAAATCCCAACATTACCTCCTGGATAATCCATTTGAAGAGCTAGTGTTTACTTCTCATTCTATCTCCTCTCCATGAGAGTGGCACACAATAGCTGCTTCTAGTCAGCCACCTTGCACCTCCTCTGTGTTTGTTTAAGTAAAGCCACCCCAGCAATCTTTTGTTTTCCATTTGCATGAAATACCTTTTTTTCTATCCCTTCACTTTTATTCTGTGTGTCCTTAAATCTCAAGTAAGTCTCTGGAAGAGAGCATATAGTTGGGTCTTTTAAAAAAAAAAATCTATTCAGCCACTCTATGTCTTTGGATTAAGAATTTTAAACCATTTATGTTTAAAACAATTTTTGCTAGCAAAGGACTTACTATTGCTATTTTGTTTGTTTGTTGTATTAGCCTGTTCTCGCAGTGCTGATAAAGATGCCCCAGACTGGGCAATTTACAAAAGAAAGAGATTTAATACACTTACAGTTCTGAGTGGCTGAGGAGACCTCACAATCATGGCAGAAGGAAAGGAGGAGGAAGTCATGTCTTACATGGATGACAGCAGGCAAAGAGAAAGAGCTTGTGCAGGGAATCTCCCCCTTATGAAACCATCAGACATCATGAGACTTACTCACTATCACAAGAAAAGCATGAGAATGACCTGCTACCATGACTGAATTACCCACCAGGTCCCTCCCACAGGACATGTAAATTCAAGATGAGATTTGGTTGGGGACACAGCTAAACCACTTCATTTGTCTTATAGTTCTTTTGCTCCATTTACATCTACACTTTTAATTCCTCTCCTATTTTATGTTATTTATATCATAATTTACATATTTTTATATTATGTATCCATTAACATTTTTTAGTTATGTTCTTAATACTTTTGTCTTTTTACTTTTATACTAAAATAAAAAACAATTTAGATACCCTCATCACTTATTACAGTATTCTCGACTTTTCTGTATTTTTACATTTATATAGAAAGTTTATACTTTCATATGTTTTTGTGTTACTATTTAGCATCAGTTTGTTTTGACTTATAGAACTCCCATTAGCATTTCCTGTAAAGCATATCTAGTGGTAAAAAACAAAGAAAACACTATCATTTTTTGCTTGTCTGGGAAAGGCATTCTTCATTCATCATTTTTAGAAGACACTTTTGCCAAATTTAACATTCTTAGTTGGCAGAGTTTTTTTTCTTCTTCAGCACTTTGAATATATCCGCCCTTTTCCTTCTGGCCTGCAAGGTCTCTGCTGAGAAAACCACTCGGTAGTCATACAGGGACTCTCTTGTGCATGAAAAGTCACTTTTATTTTGCTACATTTAAAATTTTGACTTTGTTTTGTCTTTTGATGATCTGATTATCATGTATCTTGGTATACGATTCTTTGGATTTATCCTATTCCAGGCCTGTTGACCTTTTTGAATTTGGATGTCCATTCCTCTCCTCAGATTTGGGGAGATCTATCAATCTGTCTATCTATCTATCTATCTATCTATCTATCTATCTATCTATCTATCTATCTATCATCTATCTATCTATCTATCATCTATCTATCATCTATCCATCCATCTGTAGATATAGATGGATAGACACTATATATAATATCTATAGATTATAAATAGATTATAGATTTTATACAGATTATATCTCTACTTATCTCTATATATTTATCTATCTATATAGATAGATATCTCCCCTAATCTGAGGAGAGGCTTATATATATATAGTTTATATAACTATATATATACTATAACTTTATATAAACTATATACATAGTTTATTAGAGTTATTTGAGTTATAATATTTAGAGTTTTAATTATTAGAGTTTTAATACTCAGAATGCAATCTTACATTTTATTTACCTGAGTTCATATTATTAGTGTCTCCCTTTCCCTACTGCTATTGTTTGGATATTTGATCCTCCAAACCTGAAGTTGAAATCTGATGCCCAATATTTGGGCTGGAATCTAATGGGAGGTGTTTGGGTCGTGGGGCTGGATTCCTCATGAATGACCTGGTGCCATTCTCACAGGAGTGAAAAAGTTTTCATTTATAGGTCCTACACAATTGGTTGTTGAAAAGAGCCTGGGACCTCTTTCTCTCTCTCTCATGGTTTTCCACTCATCATGTAATTTCTGCACACATGGATTCTTATCCCCTTCTATCACAAGTGGAAGCTGCTTGAAGCCCTCACCTGGAGCAAACTGTGGTACCATGCTTCCTTTGCAGCCTGTGAATTTATGAAGGAAATAGGTTTATTTTACCCAGCCTCAGGTATTCTTTTGTAACAACGCAAACAAAATAATACACCCACATATTGCCTATAGCATTCACACTTCAGTTCCTATGAATCCTAAGACATATGATATAACTTTTACTACCTAACCTTATAGCAGTGTGTGTCAGTCTTATAGCCATGATAATCTTTTTGTTTTTTTTTTGAATAGGGCTATTATACGTTTTAGGTAATAAGAATGAAGACTTTTAAAAATGTGATTTATTATTTTATTTCTAGGTAGGTAAAATCGTTTCTGTAAAACTTTAAAACATTTTTTTTACTATTATTATTATACTTTAAGTTCTAGGGTACATGCGCACAACCTGCAGGTTTGTAACATAGGTATACATTTGCCATGTTGGTTTGCTGCACCCATCAACTTGTCATTTACATTAGGTATTTCTCCTAATGCTGTCCCTCCCCTAGACCCCCACCCCCCAAAAGGCCCTGGTGTGGGATGATCCCCTCCCTGTGTCCATGTGCTCTCATTGTTCAACTCCCACTTATGAGTGAGAACATGTGGTATTTGGTTTTCTGTCCTTGTGATAGTTTGCTGAGAATGATGGTTTCCAGCTTCATCTATGTCCCTGAAAAGGACATTAACTCATCCTTTTTAATGGCTGCATAGTATTTCATGGTATATATGTGCCACATTTTCTTTATTCAGTCTATTACTGATGGACATTTGGGTTGGTTCCAAGTCTTTGCTATTGTGAACAGTGCCGCAATAAACATATGTGTGCATGTGTCTTTATAGTAGCGTGATTTATAATCCTTTGGGTATATACCCAGTAATGGGATTGCTGGGTCAAGTGGTATTTCTAGTTCTAGATCCTTGAGGAATCACTGTCTTCCACAATGGTTGAACTAATTTACACTCCCACGAACAGTGTAAAACTTTCGTATTTCTCCACATCCTCTCCAGCATCTGTTGTTTCTTGACTTTTTAATGATCACCATTCTAACTGGCATGAGATGGTATCTCATGGTGGTTTTGATTTGCATTTATTTGATGACCAGTGATGATGAGCGTTTTTTCATATGTCTGTTGACTGCATAAATGTCTCCTATGGAGAAGTATCTGTTCATATCCTTTGCCCACTTTTTGTTGGGGGTGTTTGTTTTTTCTTGTAAATTTGTTTAAGTTCTTTGTAGATTCTGGGTATTAGTTCTTTGTCAGATGGATAGATTGCAGACATTTTCTTTCATTCTGTAGGTTGCCTGTTCACTCTGATGATAGTTATTTCTGAGGCCTCTGTTCTGTTCCATTGGACTATATATCTGTTTTTGTACAAGTACCATGCTGTTTTGGTTACTGTAGCCTTGTAGTATAGTTTGAAGTCAGGTAGCGTGATGCTTCTAGCTTTGTTGTTTTTGCTTAGGACTGTCTTGTCTATGCAGGGTTTTTTTTGGTTCTATATAAAATTTAAAGTAGTTTTTTTTCTAATTATGTGAAGAAAGTCAGTAGTAGCTTGATGGGGATAGCGTTAAATGTATAAATTACTTTGGGCAGTATGGCCATTTTCACAATATTGATTCTTCCTATCCATTAGTATAGCATGTTCTTCCATTTGTTTGTGTCCTCTTTCATTTCATTGAGCAGTGGCTTGTAGTTCTCCTTGAAGAGGTCCTTCACATCCCTTGTAAGTTGTATTCCAAGATATTTAATTCTCTTTGTAGCAATTGTGAATGACAGTTCACTCATAATTTGGCTCTCTGTTTGTCTGTTATTGGTGTTTAGGAATGCTTGTGATTTTTGCACACTGATTTTTTCCAACATAGGGACTTTGGGGGGATACATTCAAACCGTATCATATGTCAATGAAGCCTCAAAAAGCTGTTAAAATTTGTGATTTAATTAGCCACATTTGCAGGTATAGACTATTAAAAGCATTCAAGATATTTGCAAAGTTACTGAAGTCATGTGCTATGATTAAATATAGTATATGCTCTGGATATGGAAGAGGAAATGGAAGCACTTGTGTTATGTTGTCAGTATTCCACATGATGTGACTGCTACAAGGATTCCATTTCCTCCATGTCATCTGATCCAGTCATAGTGAAATGCAGTAGAATTTACAGGCCATTTAAAAGGATAGGGTAAGGTACTTTGTTGAGAAAAATAAGTCTAGGCAGGCAGATGATTAAACAGTAATATTTATATCTAACTTTGACATCTTTCATGATATTTTATAGTCATCTTGTAATGAATCTTTCTTAAGTCACAATTGTCATGATTTTATTGAAACATAATTGGTGCTCAAGAAGCTTAAATATTTTTGGAAGAAATGATGGGGCACTTCCAAGATGGCCAAATAGGAAAAGCTCCTGTCTACAGCTCCCAGGGAGAACAATGTAGAAGACAGGTGATTTCTCCATGTCCAACTGAGGTACCTGGTTCATCTCACTGGGACTGGTAGAGACACAACAAAAGAAGAGAATTTTAGGCCAATGTCCCTGATGAACATTGACGTGAAAATCCTCAATGAAATACTGGCAAACCGAACCCAGCAGCACATCAAAAAGCTTATCCACCACATTCAAGTTGGCTTCATCCCTGGGATGCAAGACTAGTTCAACATACACAAATTAATAAATGTAGTCCATCACATAAACAGAACCAATGACCAAAGCCACATGGTCATCTCAATAGATGCAGAAAAGGCCTTCAACAAAATTCTACAGCCTTTTATGCTAAAAACTCTCAATAAACTAGGTATTGATGGACCGTATCTTAAAATAATGAAAGCTATTTATGACAAACTCACAGCCAATATCATACTGAATGGGAGAAAACTGAAAGGATTCCCTTTGAAAACTGGCACAAGACAAGGATGCCCTCTTTCACCACTCCTATTCAACATAGTATTGGAAGTTCTGGCCAGGGAAATCAGGCAGGAGAAAGAAATAAAGGGTATTCAATTAGGAAAAAAGAAAGTCAAATTGTCTCTGTTTGAAGGTAACATGAATGTATACTTAGCAAACCCTATCGTTTCAGCCCAAAATCTCCTTAAGCTGACAAGCAACTAAAGCAAAATCTCAGGATACAAAATCAATGCAGAGGGAAATTCCTTCTATTCTTATTTGGTGGAGTTGTTTTTGTTTTTTCAGGAATAGAAGTTAAATTTCAACAAATACTTTTCTACATTTATTGATATAAACATTCTTTTTCTTTGGCTGGTTTGATAATGTGATAAATCACACTGATTCATTTTTGAATGTCAAAACAAGATTTATTCCTGATATAAGTCCAATTTGATCATGATGTGTTGTCCATTTCACACAATGTTGAATTTAATTTACTAAGAACTGGCTAGGAATTTTTCCATGTATGTTCATAAGGGATATTGGTCTGTAAGGGTATTTTTGTAATATTTTTGTCTGGCTTTGACAAAACTCATAAAACGAGTTGTAAGTATTCTCTTCTTTTCAATTTTCTCGAAGAAATGAACAATTTGTGTATGACCACTACTTTTCTAGTTTTTAAAATGCTTGATAGACCAGTGAAGCCATAAACTCCAGGCTTGAAGTTTTCTTTGTGGGAAAGTTTATAACTGGAAATTCAATTTCTTCATAAGATAAAGGGCTATTCTGGTTATCTATGTCTTCTTGAGTGAGCTTTGATAATGTGGATCTTTCAAGGAAGTTGCCCACTTTATTTAAGTTGTCAAGTTTAGCGTTGCAAAATTGTTTATTAAATTTAGTGTAAAAAGTAATTAAAGTTAAATTAAATGTAAAATTCTCAATCACACTAGCAGATATTGAGGATAATCCTCAATAAATACCTGTGGCTCTTCACTCCTACATTGGACAGCACAGATATAGAACATTACCATCATTGTAGAAAAGTTCTATTGGCAGCTCAGGAGATGATATTAACAGTTAATTTAAGTGGCATGTATAATAAAACTCATTCTTGTATGTTATTAATTAGGGTTTAAGATTGGGAATAAGTCAGCTCAAGCTAAGAAGTGAGATTTGTCTGCAAAATCAATTTAGTCCTACGAAGGTTTTCATTTTTAATTATACTTTTAATCTGGAAGGTAGAAATTAGATCCACATAGTTATTTGCAGAGATTCAATTCCCCTTTAGTGTAGGCTTTATCTAAGTAGATAGTACTTTCTGCATTCAGTAGGGCAAGTTGCAGAGTGAAGATGTCCTCCCCTACTTGACTTGGTGAAGCCTAGGAAAGAAGGAAGTATATTTAAAACAAAAACCATTACCATAGATCTTCTAATCATGAAGTTCTACCCTTTGAGAAAAAATGTCACTCTGTGAGTATTTTGTAGCTCTGTAAAGTCTTTTTCACAGAGAATTTTTCTGACTCATTGCTGAAAAAGATGGTTTGGTATGTATTTATACTGAAATATGGATATGCTTTAGCTATCCTGAAACCTACAAATCAGAATTTCCATGGTGAAACCATCACTTGTTATAGGGAATGATATTTTAATGGGTTAGGGAAATTCAGAAAGCTGCCCTGAGAAGAATTTCCTCTTTGTCTTGCTTGCATTTCTAAATGATTTGTTTCAAGTGGTTTGCCCTGTTGATGAGTATGTGTTCTGATTGTTCACACCAAAGCAGAGATAATCAATTAAATGTAACATCTTGACCTAAAGAATTGGTGTTTTTTCAGGACTGGTCTTATGGGAATGGAAAAAAATCTTGACAGTTTAGGATTGGTGAGAACCTTTACTTTTCTTACCTGGAAGAGTAATCAGAAGCTCTTTTTCTATTCATTTGATTAACATTGCTTGATAGCTTTGTTTTTTAGCCATCCATATTTTCATACCCAGGAGATTTGCTCTTAAAAACTGAGTATTTATTTTCCATGGTGTTGGGTAATTTAGAGCTTATTTGGGACAAAACAGATTTGGGCTTGAATGTCCTTAGCTATGTTATTCAGTGGATCTGACCCTCAATTCCTGAACTCTAAAATTGGGGATTAAATAAACCTTATGAGAAGATAGTAAAAGCACAGTAACTATATGCCTGTAACTTACTGTCACACAAATTTGTATCCATAAAGTTAGGTGTGCCAATTTCTTAGCAAGTTAATCTTGTAAGCATATAAATCTAAGTATCCTCATTTGTATAAGCACACACACACATATATTATATGTAATCATATTGCTATGTAGATTAAATGTAATAGCATTGTAAAGTACTTAGTACAGTGCCTGGTTTAAAAAATAGAACATATCCTTGTTTTTATCAGTAGCTTATTGGCAAGTAGACAACATACTGTAACTGAAATTTAGTAGATGCTTGACAAATTTTACTTCCCTTTCATTCTCCTCATCTAACCCATTACTTTTAATTCAAGTTTTGCTTTAAAAAAACCAAATACTTTCAGCTCTTTGTATATATATTTTTTACTTTTCATCTTTTGCTTTGTTCCTTTCTTTCTTTTTCTAGTCAGATTAGACTAATTACTTACAGAAAAATCCACAGATATTATTTTACGGGTATCCAAATTTGGAATTTTAGATCTTGTCTATATGAAAAATTTTCATCAATTTTTATCTGTACATAACTATACATTGCAGAAGTTGTTTAAAAAAGCAGTGCCTGAGCAACTCACACATGGAACATAGGAGAATGAAGGAGAAATACTATTGAACTATTACTTATAGAGCATAGTAACAAAAATGTTGTAGTTCAGTCTGCAATGTTGGAGACAAAAGACATTTTCACTTAGGATTCCCTTCCAGTCAACAAGTGACATTTAGAGACGTCAAACTGCGTTCCTATTATCAAATATTACAGAATTTTTATAGAAATGAGGAATATAGATCAGATAATCAGGTTAAAGAGGGAGTTGCAGTTTCATTAAATTACTCCTATGCTGTCAGAGAAAAGAGAAAGTTGGAAGGATTATACTCTACAGAAAGCAGTGTTCAATATTATAACTAGTAGAAAAATTAAGCAAGCGCATAATCAAATAATGAGAATGTCAGATGAATAGTTACGAGATGAACAGAACATGTGGGGACCAGGATTCATATTGGATGTAAGTATTTTAATTTCTCAAGCGTGTCAAACCCTTTTATTAATAAAAATCCATAGTCACTCCCAATTTTAAAGTTTATTTTGAGTAGATTTCCTTGGTTATTGTACAATAATACAGTTTAGTGTTATGTTTACACTATACTGTAGTCTATTAAGTAGTAATAGCATTATATCTTAAAAACAATGTAAATAATACATTTTTAAGAATCATTTTTTATTAATGAATCATTTTGATTTTCATAAAGTTTCAAATGAAAGAGGTTTTCTACACATTAGTATAAAGATATGCTTGACTTTATGGACCCTACAAACTTGTAATAGTTAGCAGTTCTGGTGCTTCAATATAGATATATTTTAAGTAGTCAACTTTGCTAGTAAAGAAATACATTTTGAAATAAAACAATATGCCTTGCTAAGTTATGAAATTTGCAAAAAATTATTTTTAAAGATTTTTTATGTATTTTTTAAAATAAATTTACTATATACTTAATATAATAAATAAATATATAAATAAATAATTGTAATACATTTACGATATATTAATTAATGTAAATATATCATAAATTTATAATATAAATAATAATGTAGTTACTATACATTAATATAAATGATCATATAAATATGATGATATATATACACTATATCATACATGCTTGTTTATAATAAATATTAAATACTGGGAAAAATAACAAAATATTAAGAGTGGTTTTCTTGTAGTTGGAGGAATTATAGGAATATATGATAGATAAAATCTTTATAAATTGTTATGTTTTCTACAGGAAAAGATGTGCTAATTTAAAATATAAAGAAGCAAACATTCTTAGAGAGAGAGGAAGCGGGAGTGCAGGAGCAATTCCAGTGGTCTAAGTAGGCACAACAGGTAGTCAGTACACTTTTCAGAATGCTGTTTTATCTCGGTTGATTTCCCTTATGAATCTTCTAAACCTTGCACATGTTTACCTTTGATTGAGTATAAGCAGAAATTTAGTTTCCTTGAAGAAATGGCTTTGCCTGATGATATGGTTTGGATCTATGTCTCCACCCAAATGTCATGTCCAGTTGTAATCCCCAGTGTTGGAGGGGTAGCCTGGTGGGAGGTGATTGGATCATGAGGGTGGATTCTTCATGAATGGTTTAGCACTATCCCCTTGGTGCTGTTCTCCTAATATATGTCTCACGAGATCTGGTTGTTTGAAAGTGTGTAGCATGGGGCCCCTCACTCTCTCTTGCTCCTGCTCCCATGATGTGAGAAGTCTTGCTCCCCCTTTGCCTTCTGTCATGATTGGAAGTTTTTTGAGGCTTCCCCAGAAGCAGATGCAGCTATGCTTCCCGCATGGCCTGAAGAAACATGAGTCAATTAAGACTAGCCTGACCAACATGGTGAAACCCCCTCTCTATCAAAAACACAAAAATTAGCTGGGCGTGATGGTGGGTACTTGTAATCCCAACTACTCGGGAGGCTGAGGCAAGAGAATAGCTTGAACCCAGGAGGCAGAGGTTGCAGTGAGCCGAGATCATGCCATTGCACTCCAGCCTGGGCGACAAAAGACAAACAAAAAAACTGTCTGTCTCAAAAGACAAACAAAAAAAAACTATTTTCTTTATAAATTACCCAGTCTCGAGTGTTTCTTTACAGCAATGAAAGAACATACTAATACACCTGATCTTCTATAATCTAGGATCAAGGAGAGCTGGTATTAAAGAGCTAAAACTTGGCCAGGCCCCAGGAACTTTGCTAGTGTAGCAGACTGACAATATCCTAGGTAATTGCATAGCTCTTGCTGCTCTCAATCTGTTTTTGCATCCAAAGGGCTATGATAGTGCACCTGATATTTGAAGCTTTTATCATTCCAGTTTTCCTTTACAAACTTCCTAAAATGGTAATATAGGGTGGGAAATTCTGGCTTGAACAGCCATCCATTATTATCCCAGACATACTGTGGCTGCTGCCGGTAATGATTGCTGAGCTGTTCTATTAAAGGCAACATATTACTCTGCAAAGTTTATGACAGTAGTCTTGCTGAAACAAGCAAATACCTTCTATTATGCTAATGTTCTATTTATATAACAAATAGCTGGCCTCTGGCCCTGCTTTGTCCTGTTATGTGTGTCTGGGCTGTTGGGTTTGCATGTTGGTGAATATTTTTAGGCTCCTTAAAGCAGCCAGAACAGCAGTCAATGCAGGATCATCCTGACAGCCTGTTTTAGATCTTGACACCTGATGCTTTCTCTGAGTGCTTTATAAAAGCAGCATTTATAATTTCCATCTCTAATACAGTCATAAAAATCTGATGTATCTTTTCAGAAGAGAGCTTTGCTATAAAGAGGGAAAATTGAAGTAAATTAAGTCAGGGAGCTTTTTGAGCCATCAAGTAAGATGTTGTATACCATCATGACATTTCAACCCACAACTTGGTGCTAAATCTTATCAATTGAGCTGATGAGCTGTGTCTGCATAAAAGTAAGAATACTAAGCTATTCAAATACCTTTCTAAGAAGCTTGCCTTATCATAGTCTATTTTTCCAAGCACCTAATCAAGGGCATTTATTTCTCACAGTTGCAGTAAAAGTGGAAGTATCAATAAAGACCAATTGTTTATTAGAAATTGCTCAGTGTTGAGCAGAGAAATTTGCAGAAATCTTAAGCTTCATCCATTCAGGTATTCATAAAAGCTTCAGATGCCTTCATAATTAGAAGCTTATTGCAATTAAACACCAATAGTTTCTTTCTTTGCATGATTACAGAAAGAAGGATTAACAGAAATGGATAAATGAAAAATATTATAGTGCATAAACTAATTCTTAATGTACTTGCTCTGCTGTGTTAGTAACTAGCAGCTTTGCTTTGTCTCCAAATGCCCTTTCCAACTGTATTCATGAGGGAAAATATTTCCATGCATTTGGATTAAAACTTATGAATTTCCTCTGACTTTTCTCCTCACACTGAGATAAGAAATAGATTTATAACTTCTTAAAGTCTCAAATCTAGCTTTAATTTAGAGATTAGATTAGATAGCCAAGTCCAAGATATTATTTACACATTTCAATCATGATTCAAAGGTAAGTGTCCTCCCTCCTACCTATACCCCCAAAGTAAAGACTGAAGTTGTCTGTAGGAATGGAGATACAGCCAGATCTTTCTCCTTTATTCCACTCACCTCTTTTGTCTTTCATACAAGAGTGGGAAAAGTTAGTGTGGGGGCCATAGGCTCCTGGTCCCCTAAAGGTTTGCTAAAAATCACTAACATGATTAATAAGAGAAAAGGCATACAAATGTATTTAGCATAGATACATCGGAGACTTTAGAATGAAAATCTAATTTCCCAAAGAGTTACAGAAACTTAATATACCATTTTGAGGTTATGGAATGAATGGGGGCTTATATTCTGGCCAGCAAAGGTGACCTTGTTATGTAGCGAAGCCTCCCCTAGATAGAATAGATGGTAAATGTTTCTTTTCAGTCTTTTAAAGGTGTCAGAGTCTCAATCCCTCCCGGATCTGGGGAAAGACGTAGAAAGGGAGGGGGCATGACTGTATTAGTGGAGATTATCTATAGATGGAAATTTTCCCCACTTAATTCAGCTTTGCAAGGCCACTTCTGTCAGGATGGCTAAGGGCAGCCATTTCAAAATATGTCAAAGAAATATATTTTGGTGTATTTTTTAAAAATTTCCTTCAATAGGAAGAGGAGATGAGAGGATAAGGCAATTTTAAATCATATGACATCTTTGTGTGAAACATTATATCTGCGATGATGAATCCTAAGTTATATTACTGGCTTGGATTTCTCCCTTAATCTCCAGACTCATATGTCAAACTGCCTACTCAGCATGCTCACTTGGATTTCTAATACTCATCTTAAATTTAAGATGTCCAAAGATCAACCAATACCTTTCCCCTAAAACTTCTTCCACCTCCAGTCTACTCAGTCTCAGGGAATCATCTTTCCAGTTGTTGAGTCTTTGGAGTCATCCTTGATTCTCTCTTCTTTTCGTATATTCAATTTTTCAGGAAATCTTGTGGATGCTGCCTTCAATATACATCCAGAATTCACAACTTCTACTGCTACTAGTGGACTCCAAGCCACTACAATCTCTCATCTATATTATTTTCTTCAACCTGCTCTCTTTGTCTCTACCCTTGTCCCTTTGTGCTTAATTAGAAGTTAGTGTGATCCTTGCTTAAAGCCCTGAAATGACTCTGTTTTACTCATAGCAGAAGCAAAGTTGTTAGAATGAACTATAAAGCCCAACATAATCTGGTCCCCATGATCTCTCAGACTTCATCTATGATTAGGTTTCCTTGCTGTATTAGCACAGCTACATTGGCCTTTTTCTTGTTCCTTAAGCATGCCAGGAAAATTTCCATCATTTGGGTGTTTGTACTGGCTGTTTCTTCTACCTGTGTGCTTACTTCATTATCTCCTTCAAATCATTCCTCAAATTGTTACCTTCTTTTACTAATGATGCCTACCCTGTCTACCCTGGCATTCCTCATTCTCCTTAGTCTGACCTTTGTTTTTTTTTTCACTTTTTAAAATTATATTTTAAGTTCTAGGATACATGTGCACAACGTGCAGGTTTGATACACAGGTATACATGTAACATGTTGGTTTGCTGCACTCATCAACTCATCATTTACATTAGGTATTTCTCCTAATGCTATCCCTCCCCTAGCCCCCCACCTACCGACAGGCCCAGTGTGTGATGTTCTCCGCCCTGTGTCCAAGTGATCTCATTGTTCAAGTCCCACCTGTGAGTGAGAACATGCGGTGTTTGGTTTTCTGTCCTTGTGATAGTTTGCTGAGAATGATGGTTTCCAGTTTCATCCATGACCCTGCAAAGGACAGGAATGTATCTTTTTTTATGGCTACATAATATTCCATGGTATATATGTGCCAAATTTTCTTAATCCAGTCTATCATTGTTGGACATTTGGGTTGGTTCCAAGTGTTTGCTATTGTGAATAGTGCTGAAATAAACATACATGTGCATTTGTCTTTATAGTAGCATGATTTATAATCCTTTGGGTATATACCCAGTAATGGGATTGCTGGGTCAAATGGTATTTCTAGTTCTAGATCCTTGAGGAATTGCCACAGTGTCTTCCACAATGGTTGAACTAATTTACACTCCCATCAACAGTGTAAAAGCATTCCTATTCCTCCACATCCTCTCCAGTATCTGTTGTTTCCTGACTTTTTAGTGATCGCCATTCTAACTGATGTGAGATGGTATCTCATTGTGGTTTTGATGTGCATTTCTCTGATGACCAGTGATGATGAGCATTTTTTCATGTGTCTGTTGGCTGCATAGATGTCTTCTTTTGAGAAGTGTCTATTCATATACTTTGCCCACTTTTTGATGGGGTTGTTTGTTTGTTTTCCTTGTAAATTTGTTTGAGTTTTTTGTAGATTCTGGATATTAGCCCTTTGTCAGATGGGTAGATTGTAAAAATTTTCTCCCATTCTGTAGGTTGCCTGTTCACTCTGAGGTAGTTTCTTTTTCTGTGCAGAAGCTCTTTAGTTTAATTAGATCCCATTTGTCTATTTTGGCTTTTGTTGCCATTGCTTTTGGTGTTTTAGTCATGAAGTCTTTGACCATGCCTATGTCCTGAATGGTATTGCCTAGATTTTCTTCTATGTTTTTTATGGTTTTAGGTCTTACATTTAAGTTTTTAATCCATCTTGAATTAATTTTTGTATAAGGTGTAAGGAAGGGATCCAGTTTATGACCTTGTTTTTATGTTTGCCTCTACCATTAGAATAAAAGTTCTACAAGGGCAACAATTTGTGTCTGTACTGTGTGTTAATGTATCTTTAGCACCTAAAATATTATTTAACATTGTCTAGAAACTAAATAAAAATTTATGGATTGAATTGGGTGATGTACATTTTTGGATTATTGAAAGCTTCCTGAGACTAGAGACTTTTCTTCTACAGTTCCTTTGACCTGGACAGATGCATTCACTCTTGACTGCTAACATTCTCAGTAACCAATTATCTACTCTAACTTCTGCTGCCATGAATCCTCAATCCTCTGTACAGTTCTATTCATGAGGACCAAGATGATCTCAAGAGGCCCACATCCAGTTCACAAAAAACATTTCAGTCCTTGTCCCCAAACCCAAAATTGAAAATGCAGGTCAAACTAACTCTATCTTGCTTATATGGGCTGACTAACATTCTTAGGTGTGAATCAGACTGTGTTCTCCAGAGAGACATATCAAAAAGGATGGTGGCTGTTATCTCTGTAATCCCTCCAGTAATGTGGTATTGCTTTCAGTTTAGTATTTTCCTTGGTAGAGACAGGTCTAGTGGCTTACACTTAGCCTTTCCTACCACAATAGCTCTCAATATACAGATGAGAAAACCAATGTGGGGATTCTTCCCTGGTTGCTCAGCATGTCTATACCAATTCTGAATTTTAAAACTGGGAAAATAAGCACAGGATAGTTTTGGGGATTGTATAAATCAGGGTTCTCCAGAGAAAAAGAACGTGTAGGATGTTTGTTTATTTGTTAACACATTTATTTTTGAATTAGCTCATGTGATTGTGGAGGATTAGAAAGTCCAAAATAAGATAAGGGAGGCTAGCAGTTTGAGACTCAGAAAAGAGATGCAGTGTGAGTCCAAAGGCAGTCTGCTGGTGAACCAGGACTAGCTGATGTTTAGATTTTCCAATTTGGAAAACTCATTCTCAAGATTTTGTTCCTTTTGAACCACTCTGGGTACCAAAATCTGTATTAGTCCGAGTTCTCCAGAGAAACAGACCGATTAAGAGAGAGAGGTTGATGTTAAGGAATTGGCTCACAAGATTATGGAGGCTAGTGAATCTTAGCAAGTCTGAAATTTATAGGACAGGGAAAGCCAGCAGGCTGGAAATTCAGGTAAGAGTTGATGTTGTAGTATTGAGTCTGAAAACTGGAAACTCAGACAGAATCTCTATGTTGCAATCTGGAAACAGAATTCCTTCCCTGAAAAACTCCAGTCTTTGCACTTAGGCCTTTAATTGATTGGATGATGCCCACTCATATTATATAGAGTAATCTGATTTACTCAAAGTCTACTGATTTAAATGTTAATCACATTGATAAGGTTTGGCTGTGTCTCCACCTAAATCTCATCTTGAGAGACCCAGTGGGAGGTAATTGAATCATGGGGGCAGGGCTTTTCCGTGCTGTTCTCCTGATAATAAGTCTCATGAGATCTGACGGTTTTACAAAGGGGAGTTTCCCTGAAAAAGCTCAATTCCCTTGTCTGCCACCATGTGAGATGTGCCCTTCACCTTCTGCCATGATTGTGAGGCCTTCCCAGACATGTGGAACTGTAAGTCCATTAAACCTCTTTCTTTTGTAAATTTCCCTGTCTTAGGTATGTCTTTATCAGCAATGTGAAATGGACTAATACACACATCTAAAAAATACCTTCAGAGAAATGTCTAGACTGGTGTCTGATCAAACAACTGGGCATCATAGCCTAGCTAAGTTGAACAAATAAAACTAACCTTTACTCAGACCTAATCATCTAGGAAACTTCAAAGAACACATTTCTGCTTCTTTAGTGGTACCATGGAAACTCTTTTCAGCAGGCCTGAGGCAAAGTTTGGGGATTGGGAACTCACACCATGTAACAGCCTTTTTCAAAATTTTGTCTCCCCAAATCCTCTCTTTGACTTTCTGACATGGTTTTCTTTAATCAGTTTATTGAGGTATAATTTATGTATGATATCAGTTTTGACAAATACAGTTGACTCTTAACAGCACAGGTTTGAACTGCATGGGTCCGCTTATACAAGGATTTTCTTCTGCTTCTGTTACCTCTGAGATGCAAGAGCAACTCCTCCTCTTCCTCCTCCTCCTCAGTGTGAAGGTGTTAAGGATGAAACCTTTCAGAGGATTCACTTCCACTTAATAAATAGTAAATATATTTTCTCCTTCTTATGATTCTCTTAGTAACATTTTCTTTTCTCTAGCTTACTTTATTGTAAAAATTAGAGTATATAATACATAGAAAATACAAAATATGTGTTAACCAGCTGTTTATTTTATCAGTAAAGGCTTCCAATCAACAATAGTTTATCAGTAGTTAATATTTAGGGGAGTCAAAAGTTATATATAGATTTTTGACTGCATGGGGGTCAGTGCCCCTAACACTTTTCTTGCTCAGGGGTTAACTGCATATACAGTAATGAAACCACATATCTTTGTGATCATGCATAAGTTGTTTAAATTGCATTTTTTATTTTTAAATATATTTTATCATCTTTGAAGGAGCAAAATAAAATCTAATTTCTTACAGAGTTTGTTGTAAAAAATCAATGATATAAATCACCTAGTATAAGGTCTGGCAAATATTAGAAGCTTGAATTATGTTGGTTCCCCACTTGTCCTCTTGCTGATAGCAAAGGCTTTTGTACATTTTTACATGGCTCAGCAACTAATATGGGGCAGGGCACATAGAAGATGCTGAGTAAATGTTTCTGGAGTGAACAAACATGTCAAATGATTTAAGTATAGAGAAGAGAAAACAATTAATTATAAATTCATTGAGATAATTATATTTCCTTTATTTTACCTCTGTAATTACTGAGCAACTTTCTCATATTAATTCAGTTCCCAAGAAAACTTCCCTATTAGAAAGAGGATACACTATCCACTTGACTTGAGAATTTTGGTCCGTGAGGCAATAAAGTTTCTCATTATAAATCAAGAAATTAGCTTTCAAGTTGCTAATCAATCTCTAGTGAGTTTTATTAGCATCAGTTAGTCCCCTAGAATCAGATCAACCTTGAATAAATGAATAGGAGAGATCTTTTGACATTGGGAAGATGAGGATCATGTTTTAGGCCCATGGAGGCTTTGCAAGGTACCACATAAGCTACCAACAACCTTCTTACTTGGAAATTGGTAAGTTTGTGTTTAGCATTATGTGTACAGAAGTATCATGGCTGGGCCTTCCCTTATCTTTTCCCTTTGCTTAATTACTGCTTATATTTCTGAGGAAAAACTGCTACAGAATTCAATCTGAGCTCTAGAAGATATATAGTCAGGGATCCGCCCCAAGCTGGTTCCATTAATTGTTGACTGTGTTATCTTCCACTAGGACCCCTCTGTTTACATCAATTATAGCAGTCTTCTTTTTACTCCTTCTTGTCTCTCCTTTTCTCAGCCCTGAAATGACTTCTTTTCATCCTTACTTAAACAAATAAATAGTGAAATAATTTTCAAAGCCTGCCTCAGGTATGCTGTCTCCCTGGAGTCTACCTTGATGAGGTTGTTTGCTTATACTGTTTTCTTTATTCTATCAAGGCTTTTCATCAGAATACATAGACACTTTACATTATATTTAGGTAAATTGTAAGTTCAGGCAGGAGACTTTATAATGCAATTACAGAAACCTGATTGTGGTATTCAGCACCCTAGATGGCTTCTGGTGACCTTTGCTTTCTATTTCTCTCTTTGCAAAGTTCCATTCCATAATGAATAGGGCTGATGCTGTGTAACCAAGAGAGTAAGGCAGAAGTAATAGTGTGTAACTTCCAATGTTAGTTGGTTAGGTTTTAAAAAGTAGTGCAGCCTTAGTCTTGGGCTCTTGGATAGCTCACCCTGGGGGAAGCCAGTTACCATGCCATGAAGACACTCAACGAGTCCTATGGAGAGGCCCATGTGAAAAAAAAACTGAGAACTTTTGCCAACAGCCAGCACTAACTTGCCAGCCATGAGTGAGCCACCTTTGAAAGGATTCTCCATTTCAGTTGAGCCACTGAATAAATGCAGTCGAGCCAACATCTAGGAGCAACATCATAAGAGACTTAGCCAGAATATCCCATCTGAGCCACACTTGTAATCCTGCTCATTAGAAACTGAGGGATAATAAGTGACTTTTGTTGTTTTCAACCATTAAATGTTGAAGCCATTCATTATGAACTGCAGATAGCTAATATACAGATTCAAATTGGCTTAAGGAAAGAAAAAGTATCTATTGCTTATGTAGCAGAAAAGTCCAAGGGCATGGCTTTACGGATGGATGGACTCAGGTGCAAAAAAATTTTGTCAGAAATCTGTTTCATCCCATATCTTGGCTTGCTTTTCTCCTTCATTGGTTTCTTTTGCAGACACATTCTTATGAGGAAATTAGATGAACTGAAGAAGCTCCAGTTGTAAATCTTATCATGTTAGCTATATTACTCAGGGCTCTCCATAGGGACAGAACTAATAGGATATATGTATATATGAAAGAGATTTTATTAAGGAGAATTGGCTCACATGATCACACTGCAAGTCCCATGATAGGCTGTCTGTAAGCTAAGGAAGAAAGAAGACAGTAGTGGCTCAAACCGAGTCCAAAAGTCCTCAGTCTGTGACTGAAGGCCTGAGACCCCCTGGCAAACCACTGGTATAAGTTCATGAGTCCAAAGACTGAAAACCCTGCAGTTATTCGATGAAAGCTGCGGGCAGGAGGAACAGAATGAAGCATTCAGCATGGGAGAAAGATGAAAGCTAGAAGGCTCAGCAAGTCAGCTTCCCCCACTTCTTCTGCCTGCTTTGTTCTACTGTGATGACAGCCTATTGGATGTTGCCTACCCACATTGAGGGTGGCTCTTCCTCTCTCAGTCCACTGACTCAAATGTCAATCTCCTTTGGCAATACCCTCACAGACACACCCAGAAACATACTTTACCAGCTATCTAGGCATGGCATCCTTCAATCCAATCAAGTTGACACCTAATATTAACCATAACATTAGCAATACAGAGAAACAAAGTATCTCTTTCCCAATAGTTTAAGCAAACATTTAGGACTGCATCTTTTTGGCCTGCCTTGGGTTGCGTGCAAGTCTTTGAGGCCAGTGGTTAGACTGGTAGAGGTTAGAGCTAAGTCACTTAACCATCCTTGGAACAAGAGGTGGGGTAGACTTTTACCACTGAACTGTCTTATGGGAAAAAGATGGTATTCAAAAAAGTAATTGAAGGGCTATGTCACTAGAGTGGGTGCTGGACTGGAAGAATTACAGACTTCAATTACAGACAATTATAAACTGGAATAATATTCCTAAAGCCCTACTTTGATCATATTACTCAGAATATGAAGACTATATTGGTCTTTTATCATGCTGGTGATAAAGACATACCTGAGACTGGGCAAATTACAAAAGAAAGAAGTTCAGTGAATTTACAGTTTCACGTGGCTGGGGAGGCCTCACAGTCATGGCAGAAAGTGAAAGACACTCACATGGCAGCAGACAAGAGAGCTTGTGCAAGGTAACTCCCTTTTATAAAACCATCAGATCTCATGAGACTTATTCACTATCATGAGGACAGCATGAGAAAGACTTGCTCCCATAATTCCATTACATGTAGGAATTCAAGATAAGATTTGGGTGGGGACACAGCCAAACCATATCAAAGACCATTTGGTGTCCTTAAATTTTATTTATTAAATATTTATTTGAAAGCTGGGAAAAGTAACATGTGAGCATTGCAACCAGTAAAATATTACAAAGAAACAATGATAATGAAATATGATATATTGATTAATTCAGGCAACATGAATTGAGCACTCTGTGTGCTTTGACACTGTACTAAGTGTTGCAAATTCAGTGGTGAATGAGGGAAGCCTGATTCATCCCTGCCCTCACATAATATGCAGTCTTATGTGAAAAAAGGCACTGAAAAAACAGTTGTATGAATAATATATTAAATACAACGTTAAAGGCTATCAAGGAAAAGTACCAGGCTCTGTGAGAGTATAGAAATATCTTATGTTCAATAAATAAACGTGACATTCAGGTAATAGCTGTGGTGTCTTAATCTTAAATTGAAATCTTAGTGCTGCTGCTAGTAACAATCCTAGTTGATTGACTTTGGATAAGATACTTAACTTCTCTAAGTCCTACTTCCCACATAAAATCATTTTTATAAAGATTAAGGGAAATATTGCAAGTAGTGTGCTTAGTATAGGTCCCAGCACACAGCAAGTACTTAATAATTGTTTGCTACTTTTATTATTTTGCACACAGGACTTGGCACAGTATCATGGACTAGTAAATTCATAAACAATGTGTGCTAAAGGGTCATACTATGAGGGGCCTCCTCTAAGCAGATATCTGCATGACTCTTCCTTACATTCTGTAGCAGTTTGCTCCAGTGTCACCATCTCAGTGACACCTTTGCTGACCATTCTAATTTAATTGCAACCCCCACCCTGACTTAAAAACCTCATTGCCTTATCTGTTTTATCTTGTTCTTCTCCATGACATTTATTGCCATCTTATATAGTATATATTCTGCTTATTTATTTATGGTTTGTTTCATCATTAAAATATAAGCTCAATAAGATTATAAAGTTTTGTTCATTTTGTTCACTGATCTTTCCACAGAGCCTCAAATAATGCCTGACATAGAGAAGGCACTGAATATATAATGATCATAGCAACTGAATTTCTCAAACACCTTTTGTTTGCCAGGCACTGTTTTAAGTGTTTTACATTTATTCTTTCATTAAAAATGGATATTAAGACATTATAACATGCCTTAGCGCAGACACAGGATCAGCACAGGTTATGTAGTTGAACATACATACTCAGGGGCCAAGCCAAACTCCACAGTGATGCAGGATCTCCCATGTTGTAGTGTCACAGGTTTTCTGATCCTACCCCTAAAGCATAGTCTCTATTCTATATGAGTAATATGCACTAATAGGGGGACTCTATATAACCAATATGCACTTACATAAAGCCAGATTTCATTTTTGCTGGGATATTTCTTTATGTGTTTGGGAGAGAAAGGTGATGCCTAGAAGAATAAGATTCTGAGGACACATACAGCCTAGCCCACCTGATTTGATCCCTGTGGTGAACAGTTATCTCTTTTACTTCCTTCATGCTCCTCATGGGAATACATATATTTCGCTTTATTAACTTCAAGTAAATTCTATGCTTTGAAGATCTCTCCATGTTGCCATATATATATCTCTAATTCATTGATTCTGATAACAATATTCTATAGATTACATTTTATTAAGGAAAAAAGCTGCCTAATAGTAATTTAATTCCCACTTAATGACATTTATTTTACCTTTTCAGGCTGAATAATATTAAGGAAATGACAACAATACAGGAAAGGATGGAATTAGCTAAGAGGAGACAGATACAACTTAGGTGACAAAATCTTTGGAGTTGCCATATTATAGTAAGTCTGCCCAAAGTCCAATTTAAAGAAAATAACGTTTAACAAATCAGAAATTTCTCATCCTTTTGCAATGTGACTTTTCTGCTCCTCCCATCAAGACGTAGACTTGTATCTGGACTGGCCTCATTACTTGCTTTGTATGGCAGAATGTGATGGAATTAAAATTTTGTGCATTTTTTTGGTTTAAGGTTCTAATTTTGTGGTGGTTTATAATTTAGCAGTAGGTAACTGATAGAGTCCTGGTATTGTATCTTCTCTGTTTCCTTCTGTCACTGTGACAACTTAACAATCCGTTAATAAAGAATGCTAAAAGGTTATTTCAGAATTTTATTCTAGGTAGATAAGGCTCATTAGCTATAACTTTGAGCTGTATTTTGGATTCAGGATTTCCCTTGAATTACCTAAAGCTACACATGCAGAAAGTGTGGGTAGTGAGGGAAGTGCTAGGCAGGAGGGGACTATGTATCGTAGGCTATCACAGATAAAACTTAACAAAGGCATTAACTAGACATTAACTAGGACAACAAATGGAACAAAAGGAAAACTATTATGAAAGCAGAATCATTTATCTCTGGGCTGGGAATATCAGAATTCATGGGACTTCCACCTATTTGTGCACACTAATTCAGCTTAGATTATCATACATTTAAATCTAATTTTTTAAGTATCAATCATCTGTAATTCTAATTTTTACCAGTCACATCTTTCATGTAAGAAAATGTGGATTTAGCACAAGATTGATTTCAGTTCAAATTCCATCTCTGCAACTTACTAGCTATACCTCTGAGTAAACAGTATCTTCCAAACCACAATTTCTTCATGTGTAAAATGGTGGCAATGATACATATTTGTGGGATTTTCTAAAGGACAAAAGTAGCCCAATAAATGTAAGTAACTCACACTCTATTCTGAAATGGAGGAGGTTAAATGTAATAAGACCTGTATGATTAATTTTCTTTTCTCTGTCTTGTGTTATTGTTGTGTCACTGCTAAAGAATAGGAACTGGTTTGGCTTTCTCTAAATAAAATTCAAGTAATTTACTTATTTTGGATATTTTCCCTGAGTTTTATCCATGCTGGACTTGAGTTTTCTCTACTCCAATATATGGTTCTTTGATGTTCATTTATACGTCTTTATATTTATGCTTCTTCCTTCAACTTTCACATGTATTTTTTTTTCAAAATCTGATCTTACCACAGCATTTCCTACAGAGCCATTTTACATGCCTCCTTTTTTTTGTTTAACTATTTGATTATTTCTGTTCATACAATTAGAACTTTTATTTTTTGAGTCTTGTATCATAACTTCATTTGTTTACAGTTAACCTATGACTGTGGCTTCATAACTGTAATATTGTATAGTGGTTAAGGGGATGACTAGTGAAGCCAATTTCCTCATTTGGAATTCTTACTTTCAGTAACTGTGAAAAGCTTTCATTTCCCTAAGTGTGAAATGGGGATGAAAATAATAAGACTGATCTAGAAAGGGTATTTTGAAGATTAAATGGGATACTTCTAGAAGCTTTATAGTTTTAGATTTTATGTTTATGTCTTTGATATAATCTGAGTTAATTTTTGTATATGGTATGATGTAGTTATCCAAATTCATTCCTTTGCATGTGGATGATAGTTGTTTCAGCATCATTTGCTAAAAAAAAATCTATCTTTTTCCCCATTGAATGGTCCTGCCATCTTTGTAAAAAATCAATTGACTATACATATATTGTTATTTCTGAAGTCTCAATTCTATTCCATTGATCTCCAAGTCTATCCTTATCCTAGTAATCACAGTCTACTTATTACAGTAGCTTTGTAATAAGTTTTGAAATGGGAAAGTTTGAGTCCTCCAACTGTTTTCTGCTTTTTCAATATTGTTTTGTCTATTCTGTCTCCCTTGCATTTTGATATGAATTTAAAAATGAGGGCTGGGTGCAGTGGCTCACACTTGTAATCCCAGCACTTTGGGAGGCCGAGGCAGGTGGATCACCTGAGGTCAGGAGTTTGAGACCAGGCTGGCCAACATGGTGAAACTCTGTTTCTACTAAAAATACAAAAATTAGCCGGGTGTGGTGGTGGGCACCTGTAGTCCCAGCTACTCAGGAGGTAAGGCAGGAAAACTGCTTGAACACAGGAGGTGGAGGTTGCAGTGAGCCCAGATCACACCACTGCACTCCAGCCTGGGCGACAGAGTGAGACTCCATCTGGAAAAATAAATAAATAAATAAAAGAATGAGCTTGTCCATTTCTAAAAATAACTTTTAAACGTTGTTGGAATTTTGATGGGCATTGCAATGAATCTATAGGTCTATTTAGAAAAAAGTGCCATCTAAAGAACTGTAAATCTTCTAATCCATGAACTTAGGACATCTTTCTATTTCATTAGGTCTTCTTGATTTCAACAGTGTTTTGTAGTTTTCAGTGTAAATGTCTTGCACCTCGTTGATTACACTTATTTCTAAGTATCTTTTTTTGATATTATTGTACAAGAATTTTTTTCTTAATGTCATTTTTGGATTGTTTATGGATAATGTAGAGAAATGCAACTGATTTTTTTCTTGATTTTTTGTGCATACTTGCTGAATCATTTATTAGCTTTCATAGAGTTTTTTGGGAGTGCAGATTCTTTAGGATTTTTTAAATATAAGATCATCTCATCAGCCAATAGAGGTACTTTTACATATATTTTTTCCAATCCGGATGCATTTTATTTCATTTTCTTGCCTAATTGTCCTCCATATTACCCTGACTTCAAGTGGTGACAGCAGAATCCTTGTTGTGATCCTTGTCATGTTCCTGATCTTAGAAGGAAAGCGTTTAGTCTTTTATCTTTAAATATAATTAATTTTAATTCTATTTACTTATTTTTAGAGACAAGTTTTGCTCTGTCACCCAGGCTGGAGTGCAGAGGCATGATCATAGTTCAATGTAACCTCAAACTCCTGGACTCAAACTATCCTCCTGCCTCAGCCTCCCAAAGTGCTAGGATTGTAGGCATGAGCCATTGTGCCTGACCTCCATTAAGTATAACATTAATTGTGGGTTTTGCATAGATTCACTTTAAAATGTTGAGAAAATTCTCTTCTATTCCTAGTTTGTTGAGTGCTTTTATTAAGAAAGAGGATTGGATTTTGTCAAATACTTTTTCTGTGTTTATTGAGATGAACGTGTTCCTCTCTCCCCTTGTTATCATTTTCGGGTATAAATTGATTAGCTTTTGTACTTTGTGCTTACTTTGGATTCTGGAATAAATCTGGTATATAATCTTTTTTTACGTACTGCTGGTTTCAGTTTGTTAGTGCTTTCTTTCTAGTTTTTCCATCTTCATTCATAAAGGGTATTCTGTATTTTTTCTGTTTTGTGATGGCTCTGTCTGGTTTGCTCTCAGGTAAAAATCCTGGCCTCCTAGAATGTGTTTGGAAATGTACCCTCCCTTTCTATTTTTTGACAAGTTTGTGAAGGATTGGTGTTAATTCATCTGCAAACATCTGGTAGAACTCACCAGTGAAGCCATCTTTTTCTTGGCTTTTCTTTGTGGAGGTTTTTAAAAAATTACTCTCTCAGTCTTTTTACTTATAATAGGCATATCCAGATTTTCTATTTCAATAGGTATATCCAGATTTTTTATTTTCTCTTGACTAAATTTTGGTAAATTTTCATCTTTCTGGGAATTTATCCAACTCATCTAGGTCATTTAATTTGTTGTCACGCAATTGCTCATGGTATTTTTTTAATCACCCTTTTTGTTTCTTTAAGATTAGTAGCAATGCCACTTCTTTTATTCCTGATTTTAGAAATGTGAATCTTCTGTCCTTTTTTCTATGGTTGGTCTAGCTAAAGGTTTCTAAATTTTGATGATTTTTTTCAAATAACTAACTTTAAGTTTTATTGATTTTTCTTTATTGTTTTTCTAATTTCTATTTCATTTATTTCTTTACTAATCTTTTCTTCCTTCTGTTTGCTTTGGGTTTGTGTCTTTGAGTATAAAGTGAGTCTCTTCTAGATCAGACCGTTGAGTGGTGCTCTTTTACTCATTTGCAATTACCTAACTTTTAATATAGAGATCTTTCTAGTGTACCATTTTAGTTTACTTGCAATTTTTATGTTGTACATTTTACTATATATTTTTGAGTTATTTTCTAGGAATTAACATTAATATTTTAATTTATAACAATTCAATTTGGTTTAATATCAACTTAATTTCAATAGTGCACAAAAACTTTGTTTATATATAGAACAGTTATAGCTCCCCACTCTTTATGTTGTTATTTTTACAAATTTCATCTTTATACATTGTGTACCCATCAATATAAAATTATAATTATTGCCTTATGCATTTATCTTTTAAATCAGAGAGGAGAAAAAAAGAGGTTAAAAATAAAACATTGCATTTATTTTGTATTTTATGTTTACCTATATCTTTATCTTTTCTAGGGCTTTTTATTTATTCATGTGAATTCCAGTTGCCAGTCTGTCTTTTCCTTTAATCCTGAAATACTCTCTTTAGTTTAGTATATTTTGTAAAGCAGGTCTGTCAGCAGTGAATACTCTCAGTTTTTGTTTATTTGGGAATATCTTAATTTCCCCTTCATGTCTGAAGTATAGTTTGCCAGATATTGAATTCTTGTGTGACAGATTTTTCTTTTCACATCTTGAAATGTCATCCCACTATCTCCTTACCTCTACTGAGAACCTAGCTTTCAATTTTGTTGAGGATTCCTTAAACATAATGAGTTTCTTCTCTCTTGCTGCTTTCAAAATTTCTCTTGGTCTTTGACTTTCAACAATTAAATTATAAGGGGTATAGAGGTATATTTCCTTTATTTTATCCTACTAGGAGTTCCTGGACCTTCTCAAATGCGTAGGCTAGCAATTTTTATCAAATTTTAGAAGTTTTGGCCATAATTTCTTCAAATATTCTTCCTGCTCCTTTTTCTCTCTTTCTAGGATTCCCATTATGCATATATATAGGTATGATTAATGGTGTTTCACATGTCTTTCAGGCCTTGATAACTTTTTTGTTCTTTTGTTCCTGTTATTCAGATAGAATAATCTTGATTGACCTGTCTTTGAGATCTCTGATTGTTTATTCTGTGTGCTTAATCTGCTTTGGTGCCCCTGTGGTATAAATTTTTTATTTCAGCTATTATGGTTTTCAATTCCAGATTTTCCACTTTATTCTATTTTATATTTTTATCATTTAATCTATATTTTATATTTGTGGAGACATAATACTATGTCTTTAGACATAGTTTCCTTTAGCTATTTGAACATAATGTAAAAGGCTAATTTAAGTTTCTTGCCTAATAAGTTCAATATCTAAGCTTCCTCAGGGATATTTTCTATTTGTTAATTTCTTCCCCCTTTCTTGTTTCTTTGCATGTCTTATAATTTTTTGTTGAAAACTGGACACTTAATATAATATAGCTATTCTGGGCATCAAATTCTCTCTCTCTCTCTTTTTCTGTTGTTGTTGCTGCTTGTTGTAGTACTAGTTGTGTGTTTGTTTGGTAAATTTCTGAACTAATTTTGTGAAGTCCGTATTCTTTGTCATGTGTAGTCATTGAGTCTAGACTCAGCTAGCTTAGTGGTCATCTAATGATTGGACAGAAGTTTCCTTAAATGCCTGAAACTAATAAATCTTCTAGTCTTTGCTGATGGGCTTTGGATGTGTTGAGGCCTTCACTATTATTTACAAATATCTATTTAAATGCCAACATAAGTACCAAACCTACTCTCAATAGGACCCTATTCTTGTCATTTAGTCAGGCTGTTTACCACGCTGCTTTAGCTTTTACAGAGCCCCAAAGTCAGCCAGAATTGAGAGTTTAGGGTTTTTTTTTTTCTTTTTGGTCTTTCTTGAGCATGTGCACGGCCCTAAGAATATGCATGGCCTTCTAGATTCCTAGGAGTATTGGAGCTTTCTAAATCCCTTTAGAAAATCTCTTTCCTCAGATTTTCTTTTTAAGCCTTATGATTAGTCCATTGTTCACCCCAATTCTTACCTATCATCTAAGGTAGCTGCAATATTAAATGCTTGCATGCAGATGTTTTTGATAAATGCCCCTTTAGGATGAGGTTATTAGCACTAGGTGAGCTTTGATTCAGGCCATATAAAGACAAGCTGTTCATGTTAGATCTTCTAGGGAACCATCTGAAAGGTAAAATGATCATTCTTTGGAAATGGGGCTTTGAAAGAGTTCTAGCTTTATTCTGCTCCCTTTGTTATCAAGAATGGACACTAGTACTTTACAAGGCTGCCCAGGGGAGCCAGGGAGGGAGGTAGAGCAAGTTAAAATACAACAAAGCTCACTGAGGTAAAAATAAGCTTAACATTCAGATTCCACCCCCCACCCCACCCCGAATTTTAAACCTTTGCAGATTTAAGTCTATAAAGAGTTCAAGCTACAGTATTTTGAAAATTTTAATCATATAATTTAACTTTAACTCAATCAGGTGAGAAGAATTAAACAGCCGTTTTATGGGGAGGGGTGGTTATGTAATATAATTCATCTTGTTTATATGCAAGCAGTGGAATAAATTGAAATGTGATTTGAATGATTTATTTCCATGTTGTAATAATTATGGTGTTTTTTGTTTGTGTTGGTATTGATAAATAATCAGATATTACATGCCAATTTATATTAGTTTAATTGAGACACCTAAGTCAAGCTTGGCCTAAAGTGGAAATTTGTTGGCTCAAAGAAGCAACACACAACTGCAGTGAGGGAAGGAATACAGCTGGGCCTAAATTACTACCAGGATTCTCTCGTCTTCCTCTCTTCTTAAAACTAGCTTAACTCTGTTTTCTCTGACTGCAGATGGGTTCTTCCAGTGTGGCAACTGACTTGACCACTAACAACAGCAGAGTTTCCAGTTGTTTCACTTTCTCCGGCCAAGAGCTATTACTTTTTCTGAATTCAAAAAAAATCCCAGGTAAGGGCTCTCATTGACTCAGCATGTGTTCCATTACTTCCCCTGGAATAATAACCTAAAGCAGAAATTGGGCAATATAGCAGCATAGTCGTTATGCTGTTGCGGTTCAAAAACAAGGAGTTGTTTTTCCCTGAAATGGGTAGAGTGTAATTGGGTTGGAAGATGATGTGCAGTTAAGATACTTGATATTTAATATACTTTTGCAAATATGCATTTCAAAGCCAATATAAATACTAAATTTACTTCCAATATGACCTTATTCTTATTTTAAAAATACCCAAACTAACAACAGCAACAAAACAAAACAATGCTCTCCAAAAAAATGCAATGAAAAGGATCAGTAAGCTCCTCTCATTGTTCATGTTTAATCACAAGATTAAACCCATTTAGAAAAAAAGTTAAAATGGGCATAGGGAAAAATCTTAACATCTTAATACTCAAACTGAATTTCTGAGATTTAAAGCACATGTTCCAGATCTGAAAGACAATAGAATTAGGGAACCCTGTTTATACATTGTTGAGGTCATGACTGTTTTGAATGTCTATGTGGGTCACCGTACCAGAATAATCACAAAAACTTTACTTTATTCTGATTGCCTGTGAAAAAGATAATTACTTTATTTATACAGAATATTTAGATTCGATAGCCCTGATTATTTTAGACTAAAGTGCATGTGTGTCTCTTTAAAACTTAAATTATCTGACAATTGTTTCAATTGTATGCTTGGCTCTGCTTCATAGTCAAGACTCAGCAATTATGCAGTTGATTTGAACACTATAGATCAAAGTAAGAATTTAATTCCAAGAATGAACTCTTCTGTTTGCCATTTTATACTGACTACACCAACAGGCTAATCAATAACTGTCCTCTTCATGTGTACAAAGTGATTTTTCTTTCTTTTTTTTTTGAGATGGAATCTTGCTCTGTGGCCCAGGTTGGAGTTCAGTGGCACTATCTCGGCTCACTGCCCCCTCTGCCTCCAGGTTCAAACAATTCTCCTGCCTCAGCCTCTCGAGTAGCTGGGATTACAGGTGTGTGCCACCATGCCTGGCTAATTTTTGTATTTTTTGTAGAGATGGGGTTTCACCATGTTGGCTGGGCTGGTCTCAAAGTCCTGGCCTCAAGTGACCTGCCTGCCTCGACCTCCCAAAGTGCTGGGATTACAGGCGTGAGCAACCGCACTTGGCCACAATGTCCTTTTATTTGGATGTTTGTATTGTGTCTACACACTCAGTTTAAATTAAATCTCACAATAGAGATGATGTTTAATATAACTCTAATTTTCAAACTTTAACATTTCTTTAAACTGATTGTCAAAACATCGAAAGAAATTTACCATCATTAGACATCATTTATGACAATAAAGTCATTTTACAGACCTGCCATAGTTTAGAATCCTTTAAGGTTATTACCTCATCTACCACAATAGAACCAAATGTTGCCTCTTTTATGTATCCAAACCCCAGTGCACCCAGGAACAAATTGGATTCCTGAATGCACTCTACTTGTAGTCCTTCTCCACTGACATTCAATGCAACTGTTTGGTCACAAAAATATCATGATTGAATGAAAATTTAGTGCCAGTGTTTCCCATGATTTATTCTGAATTCCTCCTATTCTCTCTTAATTCTCCATACCCAGGAAGAATTGTTGGGCTGAGGGAAAGAGGGCTGGAGCAGGAATCAGCAGACGTTACCATTTGTCTATATAGTGTCACAAACAAATAAATATCAGATGTGGCTCTTGCCCGTCTTCTACTCTTTCCCCTTTATTTCATCATAGATATCAATTATGTAACAAGTTTGCTGGACATTAAACACTGAAATAAGAAAAGTATGGAACATACTAAAACTCCTTTTTATTACTAAGATACTTAGAAATGTAAAAATGAACATATGTTTTGTAGGAACACTAAATTTCACCAGTGTATAGTGTGTCTTTTATTATACTGACCCTTCAAAAATTAAATTCCAGAATCCTCCTTTTATTTTTTTTATGCTGAGAATGAATTTCTGTAATAGTTCAATGGAGAGCTTCTCCATGGAAATGATGAGGTGGTACATGTAAAAATTGTTCAAATTAAAGTGGAGTCACTAATGTTAAAACAAAAAACCTTGACAAATAGAGCCAGGGAACGCTTTGAAGAAAGGGTTCTCATGCTTGTATGTTTGATAAAACTATCACAAAAGAGTCTGCAAAAACCACAACCGTACACAAAGGCCATCACAATCTTACACGAAAAATAATTCTGCAAAGACATCTGCACAGCAACTACCTGTCCAGACTCAGACTGGCATGACCCTTGTTATTAATCTTTGTAGCGAATGAAAATTATTTTAAAGCAATTGTGTATTCTTTATTTTTTTTCTTTAAAAGGATTTGTCTTTCTTTACCTCCCTGAATACACACATAGTTTACTACGGCACGCGTATTTTCATTGCAATGCTCTATTCCCTCAACATCTTTTTCTTTCTCTGTTTGTTACGTAGGTTGATGTATATGGTCGCAAAAGTGAACATGAAAAAGATCACCCATTGAAAGAAACTGGCGATTCTTAAAACCAGTATGCAATACTCACTTGAGCCCTTTGAGCTCTCTGCTTTCATGACTCACCTTTTCTGTTCTGGTGAGTATTCTCTAAGGCTGAGCCTCCCTCTTTTTGGTAGTAGCTCTTGACTATATTTGGAATCTGGACCTGGTAAAGCCACTTTAATAAAAGACCATATGTCCCTCCTGAGGTGATAAAAGTGTTTCTGTCTTTTCCGGTAAGTCCTTTCTGGTGTAAAGACACATGTCTTTCTGGATTGAGTGCTCTTACTTCTACAAAATCTACTTTCTGTTCATGAGGCATGTCTTTTCTGGTGAATTCACTTTCGGGCCACAGGTTTAGTTTAATATTTTTTTCAATCTACGTGCCTGCATTAAGATTTCTGTGAACACTTGATTTCTTTGGATTTGGTTTGGAATTTTTTGTTGTGTGTTTCTAAAAAATCTTCTGATTGCAAGGAAGGTTAAGAAGAAAAGAGAATAATTTTGTATGAGAAAAAACCTTGGGTAGAAAATTTTTGTCCTAAAGTAAAATGACTGGTTATTTAAGAAGGAGGAAGTACAGGACAGAGCAGAGAGTCCAAGAATATCATAAATATTGTGAGTTTTGGTAAGGTTTGTGAAGGGGGGATTTATAAAAAGAATTTTGTGTGTGATCAAATTGGTTATAATTTAAAAAATTATAATAATTTTTAAAGAAGAGTCAATATTGAAAAAAAGACATACAAAACTAAAAATTCGGTTCCCTATGTAGGAACAACAAAGTATTGATTTATGCTTAGAATAGTTGCAATTGGTTTTGATTTTTGATTCTGAAATCTGTTTCTTTAACAGCCACCTTCTTTTTTTGTTTTTGAGGCAGAGTCTCACTCTGTTGCCCAGGCCGGAGTGCAGTAGCGCCATTTCGGCTCATTGCAACCTCTGCCTCCTGGGTTTAAGAGATTCTCCTGCTTCAGCCTCCCAAGTAGCTGGGATTACAGGCACATGCCACCATGCATGGCTAATTTTTGTTGTTTTTTTTTTTAGTAGAGATGGGTTTTTGCCATGTTTGCCAGGCTGGTCTTGAATGCCTGACCACAGGTGATCCGCCTGCCTCAGCCTCTTAAAGTGCTGGGATTACAGGCATGAGCCACCACGCCCGGCCACCAGCCATCTTCTAAACTACAGACAGTTTCTATTTCTGCTGCATTTCTTGCTGAGATATATTTAATTTTACTACTTTCAGATTTGAAATGCTGTCTTTTTTATTCAGAATGGCCATTTCATTTCTCCAGGTAAAATTATTTTTTTAAACTTCTCATATTTATATGTCAGAATTCAACCTTTCCTGTATCTTCCGCATGAGATTTGCAGGTCATGTATCATCTTTGCCTTCGGCTCTCCTTTCTTCCCTTATAAAGCTATATCCTTTTGCTAGGCTAGGCTGCCCACTCTTTCTTTTAACATTTTTGTCATCCCCTTTAACTTTTTTTCTCCTCAGTTTTAACTCTGAGTTTGTTGCCTGACATTGAAATATTTTTCTCAAAGACTTAGAAAAGCAAAGTTTTTCTCTAGTGTAACTTGATTCTGTGCTCTTGGGTTTTCTTGATGTGTCTGAATTGTTCCATGTAACCAGGAAACTTCCCATACTGTTAGTAAAATCCATGTATTCCCCTGCTCAATGTACAAGTTTTCTTGTTTACATTCCTCTGTAATACAATGTACTCATAATCCTGAACACATTCTTTCTGTGTCTGATTAAATTTAATTACCCTTCCATCAAGATTGATTTCCAGGTTATCTAAATGGGTTTCCCGAGAAGCAATCATGCTGCAGAACATTTTTCTTTAACTTTTTGGCAACTAACCTAAAATACAAAGATTTTTTGGGAGGCCGAGGAGGGCAGATCACGAGGTCAGGAGTTTGAGACCAGCCTGGCCAATATGGTGAAACCCCATCTCTGCTAAAAATACAAAAATTAGCTGGGTGTGGTGGTGCACACCTGTAGTCCCAGCTACTCAGGAGGCTGAGGTAGAAGAATTGCTTGAACTCAAGAGGCAGAGGTTGCAGTGAGCCAAGACCATGCCACTGCACTCCAGCCTGGGCGATAGAGCAAGACTCCATCTCAAGAAACAACAACAACAACAACAACAAAAAGATTTTAAATTCTATTAAGAGAATTTCCTGTGTTATCTTTTTTTTTTTCCTCCTTAGAGACAGGGTCTTGTTCTATTGCCCAGCGGGAGTGCAGTGGTGCAATCATAGTTCACTGCAGCCTCAAAATCCTGAGCTCAAGTGATTCTCCCACCTCAGCCTCCTGAGTAGCTGGGACTACAGGCATGTGCCACCATACTTGGATAATTTTTAACGAAAAAAGTTTTTAGAAACAGGGTCTTAGAGTTGCCCAGGCTAGTCCCTAATGCTTGGCCTTAAGCAATCCTCGTGTCTTGGCCTCCCAGAGTGCTGGGAATTTATAGGCAGGAGCCACTGCACCTGGCCCTGTGTTGACTTTATTAGGGTGTTTTTCTTTACTTGGGAAAATTGACCTTTTAAAAAGGTTAAGGATTTTATATTCATTTAATTTTCTGTATTGCTTTTGAAGATCTCTGATTATCATTCTGGTTAAATGGATGACTATTATTTTACAGGCACCTTTAATTCTGTTTTTATCAAGTGTTTTGTACTTTTTGACATCTTTGACAGGTTTCCCCAGGATCAAAATCCTAAATTAAGGCTTTTTTGACACCTACAACTAACTTTGCAATTTTACAGTTGGGCTTCTGTAGAGCCTCAAAGAATATATCTCTCATCTCACAGATATATTAAATGATAAGGCTTATTTGGCAAATTGTATGAAAAGCATTGTCAAATGATGTGATACTAGATCTTCTTTCAGTTATATTTATTGGTGTATTCTTGGTATAACTATTTAAAAATTATATAAATTTGTAAAAATTTGATATGTTATGCCATAATTTTGGTTTTCTGAAATATTTTCCAAAGTTTTATTTTAATGGATATGTTATGAATTTAAGTATTCAAAAGCATATATAAAATTTATAAAAGTGCGATGGTACTAATTTGATGCTGTCAGTCATGATTCTGGTTGATATTTTAAAATGCTGCATGTAATAACTACATTTCCTTGTCAACTTTGAATTTTCATCAGACTTTTAACCATGGTTATTTTAAGTTTTTGTCATCCACAGTTATTGTTTTAAAATTATTCTCTAATAGCATATGTAATCAGCTACAGCTCAAAATTGCTTTTCAAGAAAAGGTCTCTAAGAAGTACTCTGGAACACAGACTTCTGATAACTTTAAGATCAATGGACTGAACAAAAATTTCCAGAATTCCAAAGAAGAAATGTATGAGTTTATAGAAGTGATCATCAAGATCAGGCAAAGTAAAAATTTAGTTACATGAAATTAAGTAATTGACAAAGCTAATGTTTTTATGATTTTTATGTAAAACAATGATTGATTATTCACTTAAATATTTTCAAGATTTTTAAAAAAGTTATCTCTTAAGCTTTACAACATAGTTTACAACACTTTGGTAAAGTATACTTTTGTGAAAAAAAAAGGAAGTATTTACTTTTTCTCTGTAATAGTCAGGGTTCTTTAGAGGGACAGGACTAAGAGGATGGATGCATATATATGAGAGGGAGATTTTTAAGCAGTATTGACTCACATGATCACAAGGTGAAGTCCCACAATAGACTGTCTGAAAGCTGAGGGGCAAGGAAGCCAGTCTGAGTCCCAAAACCTCAATTTTCCCTGCTCAATTCCTCCAAAAATTGAAAAATATTCATAATATTTTTAATGATAATGTAGTTACTTGCATAAGTTCAACAAAAATCTGCTCTCTCTTTATAGAAGGATAGAATTGAAAACAGTGGTTACATTACCAAGGCTTTGACTGAAGTATCGTATTTGAGGATGTGCATGAAACAACTGGCTTCAATGGTTCCTAGCATCACAGTGAATGATTAGAAACTGTCACTTCCTGGCAGGCCCGGAAAACTGTCACTTCCTAGCAGGCACGGAAAACTAAAGAATGTAAGTGAAATCTAAAGTCTGCCCTGGTTTGACTTCCTTCCCTCAAGAGGTATTAAAATCTGAGACTCCTATGTGATGAATGCAGAGTGAAAATATTATTTTGAAGAAAAAATGAACTATTATATACTTGTTATTAGATTGTAGCCTTATTCATGGGTTTCAAGTTCTTCTTATTTACCCGTAGACTAGACTAGATCCTGAATCCTAATTTCATCCAATATTTGGCTACAACTCTCCAGCTAGTAACAAAAAACTGCTCTGATCCTAAAGCCCTGTAAGTTGAAACTAGATACATTTTAAAGAACAAGCCTTGTGCCTGATGTATGGTCACCACAAGATCATCAAACTGAATATCATGACTAGAGATATTCAAACTGAAAACTAGGAGAAGTTGATGTTTTCATGCTGTAGACAGTTTTTCCCAAGATATTGGAACAAGTCTTCATATCACAATGAGATTATTACCTACCTTAATGCTACTCTAACCTCCCTATTTCACATGGTAAGATAATGGTGTAAAGTTTAACAATCAACAGATTCTGCTGGCAACTTAACAGAACCTAAACATTCTTTAGTATCCATTGGTTAAATAAGAAAATGTCTTTGCTATTGCTAATACTACATGCTGTACCTGGTAAAATTCCTCTGGAAAATTGAGAGTCATTTGCATAAAATAAGAAAACAGACCATATTCTTACTATGGGTCTTACCTAATTCCCTGTGGTCATTTGATTTATTCGATTGGTTACTTTTAAGTTTAGGTTCATGGCTCAAAATCATTATGCAAACTTGAATTGTCATATTACCATTTATTTTACCTTTCTAAATTTTTGTATCTGTTACTTATTAAATTTCTATGGAAGTACTAACTCCTAACAAAATCATGTTGGCCCAGCACTTTAAGATAACAAAAGACTACAGAGCAGACAAAATTGAACATAATAGTGAACTCCACGCAGACATAGCTTGAGAGCCACTCCCTAAAGGACTAAAGGGTTGACCCTGGATCCTAGTCTCCAGTCAATCCCTTTCAATATGAGATGAGACCAGCCCCTTGGACAAGTCCATCATGGCACCAAGAGACATCAAAAACTAACTATAGGATGATTGATTAGTGATGCTTTTGAAATAAGATCTTGATCAAAAGGGGAACTGTGAAAATTGTCAGAGTCAAAATGGAGTCACTAATGTTAAACCAAACAAACAAAAAACAAACAATGCTGACAAATAGTGAAATAGAGCTGGGGAAGGCTATGAAGAGAGGGCTCTCACACTTGTGCGCCTGATAACAAAAGCTATCACAAAAGACTGCAAAAACTACAGTCTTGCACAAAAATCATTGCAACTTTACACAAAAAGTACTTCTGCAAGGATATCTGCACAGCAACTGCCTTTCCACCCTCAGACTGGCATCATGCTAGTTATTGAACTTTGTAGCCAATGATAATTATTTCAAAACAATTATGTAATCTTCCTCATTTTTTTCTTTAAAAATATTTGTCTTCCCCTACCTCCCTGAATATGTATGTAGTTTACTATGGTACACATATGCTAATTGCAGTACTTTCGTCCCAAGTAAACATCATTTTCTTTTAGAGAGTCTGTCTCTGTTGGCTATTTAGGCTGGCACATATGTCATAGTGACCTTCCTAACAGTTTGTTGGAATCTCTTAGTAGATTTTGTGAGGTCTTTGAGCACAGAAAATGGGTCTTGTTCATTTTTGTATCTCCACCACTGAATACTTAGTAGGTGCTCACAATATGTACATTGAATAAAAAAGTAAATTAATAAATAATGAACCAATAAAGGAAACAAATAAATGCCAGCTTATAAAAATAAAATGGTTAAAAAATAAAATTATTTAAATCTTTGAGTAGTAAAAGGTAGATTAAATCTACTTCTTTTCTAGAAATAGAAAGATGAGCAATTTTTTACTTCTTCCTTTAAAAACTTATACACTTGAGCGTCAGTAGACTCAAACAATTAATTCATCTTGTAAGGGTGCCTGCAAAGTAATTTTGGTTAAATATAAAAGTAAAGATATATTGTGTTCGGTTTTTTTTTGACGGAGTCTCGCTCTGTCACCAAACTGAGTGCAGTGGCTCTATCTCGACTCACTGCAACCTCCGCCTTCCAGGTTCAAGTGATTCTCCTGCCTCAGCCTCCCAAGCAGCTGGGACTACAGGCACACACCACCACACCCAGCTAATTTTTTTGTGTTTTTAGTAGAGACGAGGTTTCACCATGTTGGCCAGGATGGTCTCAATTTGACCTCCTGATCTGCCTGCCTTAGCCTCCCAAAGTGCTGGGATTACAGATGTGAGCCACCACTCCTGGCCATCGTTTGTTATTCTAAACAACCAGGCAGAATGAACAGAGGCTTGGGGAAAGTGAATAAATGAGGGATGAGGATATCTGAGCAAATACTATTCCAGGCAGATGAATTGCCAGTTTGCAGACCCTGAAGTCTTTTAAGAAACCATGGCTAGCACAGAGTGAGTTGGGGAGAATACAAGGAGAGGCTCTCAGAAACCAAACTCAGTAACAACTTCGTATTTTACCCTGAGTGAGATAGGAAGACTTTGAGGAGGTTGAGTAGAGGAACATGATAATATGGCTACTGTGAGTGACATCAGGGTATAGGCACAAGAATGGAAGTCAGAAATCTTCCCTTTAGGGTATATAGAGAATTTTCAGTGGGAGGAGATACATAGCAGGTAAAAAAAGACCATCTCAGGAAATGACAAACATGGGGAACTGCAACATTAATGTGACAGAGGCTGGGGACTGAATGGCCCCTTTTTTCACTCTAGATTAGGCCATTAGAGGCCATCTCTTTTAGGAGATGACATTTTAGCTTGGATCTGAAGATGAAAAAAATTCAGTTATACAAATATGTAGGGTCAGAGAATCTTGGCCAAAGGAATAACAAGGGTGAGATTGCCCAAACAGCTCCTCCCACAGTGTTTAATGAATTTCCATTTAACACTAAACCATCAAGGGCCTTTTATTGTGGTTCAAATTTGGGAAGTGTGGGACATAGTTGAAATGCACACTCTTTAGAGATATGCTAATTTTACTTTAATTCTCAATTTTTCCCTGATCAGGGGTATCACTTATGATCAATTGCCAAATCTCTCTGAGTTTCACTTTCTTTACTTGAAAATGGGGATATTAAAACCTACCAGACAGTGCCATTGTGAGGATTAAGTGAGATAATGTACATAAAGCAGCTAGCACATTTTCTGATTTATAAGTTGTATTCAATAAATATTATTCCCTTCTTAAAATGAAGAAAAGAGAAAATATCATCATAGTTGAATTTTTAAAAAGATTTTTTTCTTTGTATTAGGCAATGCTAATATGGGAAATTGCTTTTCCCCACTTCTCAGTGTCTTGTTTCGCACACAGATGGGATTCTGTCCACTCTCTGTCAGAGGATGTGAGTTTGCAGTTGAGGGTCTTAATTAGAAAGCTTGAGTTGGCCGTCTTCATTTAGCCCGACCCTCCTTGCAATTTTTTTTTTTTTTGAGATGGAGTCTTGCTCTGTTGCCCAGGCTGGAGTGCAGTGGTGCAATCTTGGCTCACTGCAAGCTCTGCCTCCTGAGTTCACACCATTCTCCTGACTCAGCCTCCCAAGTAGCTGGAACTACAGGAGCCTGCCACCATGCCTGGCTAATTTTTTTGCCTGGCTAATTTTTTGTATTTTTTAGTAGAGACAGGGTTTCACCGCATTAGCCAGGATGGTCTTGATCTCCTGACCTCATGATCCGCCCACCTTGTCCTCCCAAAGTGCTGGGATTACAGGCATGAGCCAGCACGCCCAGCCCCTCCTTGTATTAACAGTTCACTTTTATATAATGCCTGGCCTATGGTAGATGAGTATTTGTTAAGGTGAAGAGGAAATATCCCTAGGCACAAGCTGATGAAATGCAGGGTGTGTGGAGGCCACAGCACATGCGGAATAAGTGCTGACTGCCTGCAACGAACTTCATTAACACAAAATGTTAAGCTTAGTGATTCATAAATTTAAATGCAAATATTGAATAAATGGTTTTGAAAGATTTTTTTGGTTATTTTACCCTAAAACTTATTTTAGATATTTTGATAGTATGACTCTTTGTCTACCCAGTCACTCTAGTGCTGAAGAAATGTAACTTTTGCTTTCTATAATTCAATATAATTTTATTTCAAGGCCTTATTCTTAAGAAAGTGTCAAAAAAAAAGCCAAAATACAACAAATTTAGTTTAAAGATCTCATTTGGCTTTATTCGCAATTGTAGAATTGGGCAACACTTCATTCTATAAAATAGAATGAGTGTTCAGAGAAGTTGAGTAGAAGGGTGGCTTTGTAGACAGAGAAGGGCTAAAGAAGGCAGAAGCAGAGAATGAAAAGCTCATTAGTCATTTCAAAGCTATTTTTCTTTAAAATCTGGTCTGTTGGGGCTTAGTGCAGGAGTTTAGTCCAAAACAATAGTTTCCTATAATTTTTACCTAACAACAGGAACAAAAATGTCAACCTATTTAAGGTTCTGCCACTTTTCCCCAGGATGGCGGCTAAATTCCTTAGCCCATGTTGCAGGGCATAGTGATGTCTGGTTCCTGACTGTCACCTGACTATGCAGGCATCTTCTGTGACATCAGTTATCTGTGCCAGTCCTGGGTCATCAATCCCTACAGATTGCTGCTGTGCTATCATTTGCTCCAGGTCTGGCTTTCTCCACTGCCTCAAAACTTCTGCCGCGAGTGTGTAAAACCATTGGCTGCACTCCCTGCCTACTCTAAGGCTATGAACAACTGGGGGCTGGATGGATCAAGGAGCTTTATCAAGCATGTATCACATAGTCACTACTACTCTGTTTCTGAGGGCCTCTTCTCAGGAATCTCACCCACTTTCCAGCTCTCTTCAGTTCTCTCTGAGTTATTCTACCTAGTCATTTACATTTCAGAGGCTACAAACTGAATTAGGCATTCTACTGGGTCATCTCATCCCTGCAGTAGTAAAGACAAGACGCCCGGTTGCTCTAATTAGGAGAAGTGGTTAGGTGAGGGGAAACATCTTGAAAAAACTTTGGTTAACAATTCAAAATATTACTCTGCCTCACTTGTACAGCAAAGCAATTTTTCATGGCCATCACTTACATAAAATATGCAATTAATGAAATAGCCTTTTATGAAATTTAATCAAAACTGCTCATAGGTGTTGAAACAGAAATATAATCACTCCTTAAGGAATGAGAGGGTCAGTACTTCATCCTGTGTCTCTGGTGTGTCTCCTGAGAGTTTGTCCTCAATGTTCTTTTAAAGGCAATTAAACTTTTGTGAGTGACTCAGACACAATTTAAATATGGCCAATGTCTCATATTCTCAGACAGTTTTGTTTAAATAATACTCTCTATTTAAAAGAAGCACCAAAAGCAAATTGGTTTGTATTTGTTTTGCACTGGTACAATATGGTCCTAGAGATTATGATCATGAAATATTTTACTATATATGATCATGAAATATTTTACTATATATTGTACTAGGCACTGTTTTAACCCAAAACCACAGAAGTCAAATTTAAACTCCTGAAACTAAAAGGAGAAAATATTGGCTTACGTATCTGGAAGTTTAGGTTCAGCTTGATTCTACATAGCATGATTCAGTGACACAAATTATAATATTGGAGTTTTATTTGTTGTCTGTTTCTTTTGTCTTCATCTTTTAGCATTTCTACCTTCTGCATGTGGGTCCCATTCTCAATAAGACTTTCTATGATAGGAAAAAATGCCCAAGCTTATATCCTTGTAGCTTGTGATTCAGAAAACGGACTCTTTTTTTTGTTGTTGTTGTTTTTCACTCTCCAAATGTCAAATATCAGGAAAGGCCTGGACTTCTGTGAGCCATGTGTACACTCTTCGCTCAATCACTGCAACAAGGGAAATGGAATACACTGATTGGCTGTCCTGAATCACATGATCACGAGCTATGATGAAAAGAAGGGTCACTATAATTGACAGCTCCACCAGGACAACATGAACATAGTCATGATTGCTAATAGGAAAAGTAGTGTGCTGCTGTCAGAAGAATGAAGAAAGGCTATAAAAATAAAACAAATCTGCAGTATAAATGGGGGAGGGGTGGGTAGACTGAAGCACTCTGTGTGTTTCTTTCCAAATCTGGATTTGGGGCTATACGCACATTTATGATACTAAGACTGGGGTCCTATAAGACCCAAAGCATCTTGTGAGAAAAGACAATAGCTGCTTCTATATATTCTAAGTAGATTTTTAACTACTAATAACTACTAATTTTTAACTACTAAATATATTTTTAACTACTAATAAAATTTGCCTTATTTTTAAAGAAATTGTGCATTTTCTCATTAAGATATATTTTGTTGTTTTTTCCCTCCCATTTCTTCCACCTTCCTATGTTATCATAAACAAAGGAGCTTTTGTGACTGTTTGCACAGTTGTTTCAACAGCCTACTTAGTAAGCCAGATAAAGTGACAAATACCAGTTTGAGTGGGATTTGATACTCTGTGTAAAATTTATTTCTAAGTTTCTTTAGAAGTAATGCCATTCTAGGTAAAAATCAAACAAACAACAATCCCGCCCCCAAACAAACAAACAAACAAAACCTGGAGCTGAACTGCAGAACCCTTCATAATACATCATATTTGGGTCTCAGAATCAGGTTCTCTTCGTCACTTTGTTTCTCTGTCAGGACAGATGCTTCTGCCAAAGTCAGAATTATCAGTGAGATGGAGAATGAGACTAAATCACATTTACTGTAGCTGTGGATAAAACATCTCCAAATCAGGCAGAAAATGTCAATATCATTGACCTCAAGGGAGATATGTGGTTTTTGTACAGTGTAGAGTTTGGGGGCTCTCCAGCAAAACAACATAACAGCAACAGAGAAGGTTTTTCGTGTGACCGGAATGTAAAGTGCTGTCATCGATCCAGATTTAGAAAGGAATGTAACAGTTCTGAGCCTGTGCAGGAAAAGAGGACTAGACATGAGGCCAAAAATCTGAAATTGTAGCCCTTGTTCTTTCACTGCATCCCTGAGGGTTCTTGTCTACCCACTGGACTTCCTTCTGCATCACTTTCTATTTATTTGATATAAAACTGATGATAGTAGTTCTCATAGAGTCTGGAATACACATTGTTGCTCATTTTATTTATGGCTATAAGGTGCCCATTAATGCTATCATCATCTAACATTTCTTACATGATATGTGTACCTTTCCAAAGACTTTCACTTCAGTTATGTCACTTGATCTTTACAACATCCTAGCCAGGAACCAGGAGAGTATTTGTATTCCAACTTTTAGAAGAAACTGAGATCTGCTGAAGTGAGGTGACTTCTTTACAAGCCCTAGAGTAACATGAAACCATCCAGGACTTAAAACTTCTGCCTCTGTACTCTTGACACAGCTTGTTCCTTTCCTTCCCTAAAGTTCATAGTTACTCTCTTTATATATTTCTTTGCTAGTAAATACTTTCTTAAAAACCTTTAAAGTACAGATTTCCCTTTCTTCCATGGCTTTTGTTTTTCTTTGTAAACAAAACAGTGATCTAATATTTAATGAACACTTAATATATGATGAAATTGGTGCAAAGTACATTATTCCTATTATCTCATTTAATCTGGCTGCAACCTTGTATTTCAGGAACTATTCTTATTCCCATTTTACAGATGAGGTAATTGAACCCTGAAGAGTTTAAGAGGCTTGCTTAAAGGTATACACTGAGAGTCTGAGCTTTTTAAACACTTTGAGATACAGCCTCCATGATCGATGATGGCTTAAAAAAAATGGATGTGGCAGAAATGCCCCAGGAGAGAGTTTCTTCCCTATGCCAGCTTTTTTCTGTATTTTCAAATTGAACAGGAACCAGATATATATATATATATATATAGATAGATAGATAGATGATAGATAGATAGATACATATACATATATATGTAGATATATATATACACATATATACACATATATATGTAGATATATATCTGCTCTAAAAAACTAGATAACTGAGCCAAATTTATCAAGAAACAATTTTCAAACTTTGGACAATAAGTTGCACAGGACTTTGGCCTCTGATAGAAGAAAAGCAAACAAGATTAGGTTTAAAGTTTCACCCTTATTCTGCCTAGAGGCAGTTTTCAAGCCATAGATACAGAAACAAGAGAACCCAAAGAGCACCTAGTAGTCTTAATAAATTGAGAAGATTGAGATAATGTTTGGGGAAACCAAGTTGGTCAGTATTTATTTGCAAGTTTTAAGACAAGAGAAGAGACAACTGCCTATAAAGATAAGGAACTCCAAAGATCTATAGAGAGTTTATCTTGTGTATTTGGTAGTAATTTTCATCTGCACGTGTAACACCATGCAAGGCTGGAGAAGGAACCCCTGGGGATAAGTAAGCTGAGTAATTTCAAGAAGTCAAACAGAGCTAGGAATATTTTGTATAGCCACCAATCAGAGTAGGAAGATCCCATGAATAAGGGCATCAATTAGAGTACTCAGAAGTATATTGCCTTTATAGCAGGAATAAATAAATTTCATATACTACTCTGGATCTGCCCCAATGAAACTTAAAAACAAACCTAAAAAAAAATCAAACTAATTCCAAACAACTTAACAATGTGCCAGAACAAACTTCAACACTATTCAAAAGCATACAAGAAAATCCAGCATATATAACATTCACAAGGTCTGGCATCCAATCAAAATAACTAGGCATTGGCTGGGTACAGTGGCTCATGCCTTATAGTTACTGTGTTTTTATCCTTATCTTCTAGATGAGACAAATGAGAGTCAGACAGTTTATTGGCTTGACTATAGTTACAAAGCTAGTAAGAGAGGTGCTGAAATTGAAATTAGATGATCTGACTTCTGAGTTCAAGCCCTTAACATGACCCTCTACTCTAATGCTGCAGGTTCTTTAATGTATTGATCCAGAGTCCAGTTTTCTCTCATTTGTTTTCCTTTTCTTCCTAACTCTTGTTTAGTACAGCTCAGTCTGTCTTGCCAGTAGAGGAATGATTTATTTCCTGGCTATTTTGTGTCTCACCTGATTTTCCTCTTCATTCAGAGTGAAAGCAGGGGAAAGGAACAGAAGTATGCAATGATTCATCTTTATTCCTTACCTCTCAGCTCTGACAACCAGACTGCATTTGCTGACTTAGCTCCAGGGAAAGCAATTCTTATCCTAAGTGCAGCTTTCCTTCCTGGCTCCGTTGTCAACTTCAAAGACCCAGCTGGCCTCCTCCTGCCCAACACTTTTCCATGGCAGTCACAGACCATGGTTCCTATGAAGAGAATGTCCAAGGCTCAAGTTGTAATTAGGAAGGACATTGTTCCTGAACCCAAGGTTTCTAAGCAACAGATAAAAAGCCAATTAAATGTTATTGGCTGCACGTCCTGTCCTCCAGCCACATGCATGGTGCTTGTTACAGAGGCTCTTGGCTATTTCTCTGCATGTCCATCTGCTAAAATGGCAAAATGCCCTCTTGGTCTATATTTGAATTCTTGCCCATAGCCATGGTTGCCAGGCCACAACAGACGCTTGCAGATCAACAACAGTGTTAGATCTTTTCCAGCTATGCCTCTTGTGGCAGCCACAGACCTTGTAAGACATGGTGTGCACCTGTTGAATGTCATCTGCCAAACAACATGACTGCTTGGGAATGGGATTAGTGGAAAGCAGCTGCCATGAAGACAGGCTGCACCACATGTTAAACTTGGTGTCAAAATCCCCAATACATTTTATAAAAGAACAGGTCTGTGCTAGAAGACATGAGGAAAGTTTAGGATGCAAAGGGTGCCAAGAGATTTTGAAACCTCAGACAAACAAGATCATGGAATAGTGGGTATCTCTGTGAAGTGTTCCCAACATGAGCAACTTGCTGGAAGCAAAATCTAATAAGGTTGAGAGAAGTCTGTGTAATGAACTCACAGGCTTTCATAATAGAAAAGAAAAGTAGAGGATCCAAAATTTCAGCTTTATGGCTCAAAACTATAAGAAATGTTTTCTCACAGGCTTAGATCTGGGCATTTGAAGCTCAGACAAGTGTACTTATGTACATTTCTTGTAAGTTTCCTTTTTATATGATAAGCTATAGAGGAGATTTAAATGGGGTGCAGAGAATATAGCATCCTGGGATACTTTCATTCTCATAAACCAAGGATAAGATAAGGAAAAAAAAAGGATGAGAGTTTACAATAAAAATTTGATAATTCAGTAATACTTTGATAACAGCAAGACAAATATTTATTAAGAACACTATAGGTAGACATATTTAAAGGGTGTAATTTGGGGAGATATTGTAGCATTATATTGATTTGGGACATTTCATATTTTTTATTCATCTTTCCTAACAAGAAGAGAAAATGTATCAACAGCTTTTTGTATCAACATTTTTGAGCATCAGCCACATTCTGGATATTACATACGCACATCCACATTTACCCCTCACACCAACTCTATGAGATATCATTACTTACATTAATAATATATTATTATTAATTAATATATGATGGCCGTTACTAATTCCAATAACCTAAAGCCATTTTGTGATGTCATTTAACATTTTTGACACCTAGGTACTTAAACTCTAAACCTGGAAATCAAGAGACTTACTTGGTATATGTGGAGTGTCAGGCAGATTTAGAGCATATTTATTTTACAATTCTGTTCTAGTAAAGATAAACATTGTGTAGGCTTCTGAGTAAAAGAGTTTTAGATTTTATATATTTAAATGCAGGTTGAACTGTAGGCTTAATATTGACAGGTATTGCTTCTACCTTGCTTTCTGCTATAGCCCTAGTGCCTGGCACAGGAACCAGACATGATTTGCTAAATGAATAAAGAAGAAATGGTGGTGATCAGAGCAATATTGGCAATCCCTCTACACACCAATTTATTTGTTGTAAAATTAATATTCTACACACACACACACACACACACACTTTGCCCCTGGAAAAGGTGCCAAAGATAGATTAATTAGAAAGCTGAGATGAAAACAGTCCAGATCTCAGAAAATAAATATGATCTGTGGCAGTAGGGATGGAGAACAAAAACTTATGGCATAGCATCTTCTGAAGACTTGAAAATATTTGTTTGCCCAGGAAGTGTGTGCTGTAAGGGCAGATGTGAGAGAGGAGGGGCAGTATAGGGTGATTCTAAGGTATTCAGTAGATTTCTGGGGAGAGAGGATAATGCCTTGAGAATATCATGAAATATCTTGAAATTTTTTGAAAAAGTAATACTAAGCTCATAACTCAGTCTCAGGTCTGGAAGGCTCAGACAACCATCAAGGGTGTAGATGACTGCTAGAACCACTTGGTCTTCTTATTGTCTCTGTTATTAAAGACAGTGGCTTCCTAAATAGGCTAACAGATTGTGACTAGGGGCTTTTCAGTTTTTTTTAAAGCTAAGATTGATGGAAAACCAAATTAAATGATAAATGCCACAAGAGATCTTGTTTCTGCAGACTGGTGACATTTATTTCCTGCACACTTTGGTATTGCATTAAAGTTCTTATTAATTTTTGTTTTCATTACTGACTTTTAAATGATAACATTCCAGATGACATTTTACAATAAGAAAGTTTTTTGCCATCTGAAAGTATAACTAATTAACCAGCATATTTCACGTTATCTACATAGTGCCTTCCTAGTTATATACATTTTCTCAATATTTAATAAAGCTGTTTGAATAAAAGAGCTTTATTTCTAATAAGACTTTTAATTGAGCTGTGATAGATGTGTCCTTTCAGGTTTTTCTTTTATTTACTCACATTGCTTTGCAACCTCCACCTTAATAGTCACCAGGACCCCAAAAGACTTGACTCCTTCACTACAAGTATTAGGTTGTAAAAATAGAAAAAAAAGTGGTTGCAAATTACTCTTTCTCATTAGAAAGAAAAATGTACCCCTATGATTAAATTGGCTAGAGATGACAGATTCTAAGGTTATGCCTATCTCTGTACCTGGACTAAACTAAGTGTCCCACTACTATGCTGAGTTCATTCTGTCTTCTGTGTCTTTTTCATGGCACTCTCTATATCTGGATTCTTAGTAGTTCATGAGCACTGAGTTCAGTTCCTAGAACCATTACGAAACTTTCCATGCTCATTACAAACCAGGAGATATTATTTGTTCATTCATCATTTATCAAGCCAGTGAACAATATTTACAATTCAATATACTAAGGATAGGAATAGAGGTTTGGAAACGTGCTATGAAAATACAGCAGAGGTTCATCTTCTTCCTCCTGGTTACCATTTTTACTATTTTTGTTATATCTTTCTTGTCACATCTCTTCAGTTGAATTTAACTTTTGTAAAACCGACTCTGTTTTCATGAAAGAAAACGTGTACTACTTTCCACCCCATCACTCTAACTATTCCTGCTATGCTTTTTCTGTCATGGTTAATCATTGTTGAAGTAAGGTTAACTATTGGTTAAGAACTGCAGTGACTGAAGGCTAGATAGTAAAGTTAGAATGAAAGAAAAGAAAAGAAAAGAAATGAATCTGTTACTCTGGCTAGGATTTAGGGCCTAAGGCACTAGATGACTTTGGTCACTTATTTTCTTAAGAAAAAAGATGGAATTTAATTCTTATTAAGGATAACAGAAAGCACCCACTAAGCACCCACCTACATGCACACACACACACACACACACACACATTGAGTAACAAAGATGGTTTGGGCCTTATAAAATGAAGGGACATAAATTCCATATGGATTTCCAGACATCTCTTCCTAGTGTATTATATTAGCTAAATCTTGATGCTTCACTTCTCAATTTTCCTTAAGAAAAAGGGGATCAATGTAGCCCATCTTGACATACAATAAGGACATAAGAGACAGGATCAGAATGACCATGCTAGAAACCTTTTGACAACGTTTGTTTTGCATGCTCACTTTCTTCAATAAGATCACCTTCTTTCCAAAAACAAATTTAGCCACTGATAAAATAATGCTAGAATAAATGAGAACATTTGTAGTAATGGTGCTGCTATGGAACAATTTTTTTGAGGTGCAGAATCAAGAACTCCTTATTCTGAGGCCACATGTGGTTATTTTGCCAAAAGTTTTGTTTAAGGAAGGTGTGAAGACCTGGGTTGCAAAGGGCCATAATAAAATCATTTTCACTGATGATCAGAGGTATATAGATGTGAAAAGTCCTTTTAGGAAGGTCGTTTGTAACAAGTCAGCCATAGTGCACTGATGTCAGTCAAACACTTCAGTATTGGGCCAGCCATGAAATTTAAATGATGCATAAAATTTGCTTTAGAAGCAACAGAGAATACATATTATTACTTTGACATATAGCAGATGGAATGTTAAGCAGAGGGCTTTGCAAGATTTTATATATGTGAGTACCTCTTGCTGTGAATAAAGCAAAAAGGGTAGCATAAGGTGGAAATGGCTCATTTACAGAAACATGAAAGATCTCTGCTAAGCGAAGGGAGTAATATCATGAAATGTTCTACCCAATAATGATGGACTACTGAAAGACCAAGAAAATAGTGGAATATCATAAATAAATGTAATCTGCAAGTTTGGGATGAAAATTCTAGAATTTAAAGTGTGCCCAAGAATAGGAAAGATTGAAAATCACTATATTAATATTCATGAGGAGATTTTTGGGGTGAAAACATTAACTTGGGGCAGGAAAATATGAACATATAAGACTTAAGGTAATGGGTTATATTTCTTTGAGGCATCTTATTGTTACCACATTCCATGGCCACCGGCACTTTTGCCAATAAGTAATTCTGATCATAAGAAAGCCAGATTAGAAATGGTATGGCAAGCTCATTAATTTATCAAAGAAAAATCCATTGAGTCCCTAAATATGAGGACATAAGACATGACACAACCTTATATATTTTCGTGTCCTGTGGAAAATACAGGCAAAGAAATGCAGAGTGCTCTGTTATAAATAATGTACTAAGGGGTAACTCCAAGACTATGGAATGACACAGGAAGGTGCTTAACAATACTGGTGGCATAGTAGATGTCTTGGAAGGCTCCTAGAGGAGAGAAATTTAAAAGGAAACCAACTATAAGAAATTATACGAGAACAATTGAAGGTTTGAGTACAGTGCTGAGGTGTCTTGCTGAGGAATAAAATATTTCAGACAGGCGAAGTTGTTTTAGCATCTTTCCAGATATGTAATCATTAATATGGTCACCTTGCTGTACAATAGGTATCTTGAACTTATTCCTACTATCTAATTTTGTATCTGTTTACCAACATCTCTTCAATCCCCAGTAATGGAATTGCTAGATCATATGGTAATTCTATTTGTAGTTTTTTCAGGAACCTCCAACTGTCTTCCATAGTGGATGTACTAATATACATTACCATCAACAGTGTGCAAGGGTTCCTTTTTCTTTTGTCTTTTTGGTGATAGCTATTCTAACAGGAGTGAGGTGATATCTATTTGTGGTCCTAATTTGCATTTCTCTGATAATTAGTAATGTTAAACATTTTTTCATATACCTGTTAGCCACCTGTATGTCTTCTTTTGAGAAATGTTGATTGAGGTTCTTTGTCCATTTTTAAATTGGATATGTTTCTTACTATTGAGTTGCTTCAGTTCCTTGTATTTTGTGAATATTAACTGATTATCAGATGTACAGTTTGCAAATATTTTCTCCCATTCTTAAGGTTTTCTCTTTACTCTGCTGATTGTTGCATTTTCTGTGCAGAAGCTTTTAAATTTGATGTGATTACATGTTTCTATTTTTGCCTTTCTTGCCTGTACTTTTGATATCATATCCAAAAAAATTATTGCCTGACCAGTGTTATAGAGTATTTCCCCCATGTTTTCTCCTAGTTTCATAATATCAGGTTTTATGTTTATGTTTTTAATTCATTTTGAGTTGATTTTTGTATATGGTTTGAGATAAGAATCCAATTTCATTTTTATGGATGTAGATATTTAGTTTTCCCAACACAATTAAAGAGACTATCCTGTCTCCATTGTGTTTTCTTGACAACTTTGTCAAAAATTAGTTGACCATAAAAAGAAATAATCAACAGAGTAAATGCACAACATTTAGAATGGGAGAAAATATTTGCAAGCTATGCATTCAACAAAGGACTAATATTATTTGTTAAATTTACAAGGAACTCAATAAGATAAAAAACAATAAAAAGTCAAAAAAGGACATGAAGAGATTATTCTCAGAATAAGAGATAGAAGTGGTCAGCAAACACATGAGAAAATGTTTATCATCACTAATCATCAGAGAAATCAAATCAAAGCCATAATGAGATAACATGTTACACCAGTCAGAATGGCTGTTATTAAAAAGTCAAAAATAACAAATGTTGATGCATATGCAGAGAAAAAAGAATGCTTATACACTGTTGGTGGGAATGTTAATTACTACAACCTCTATGGAAAACAGTATGGAAACTTCCCAAAGAACTAAAGATATAGCTACCATTTAACCTAGAAATCTCACTACTGGGTATCTACCCAAAGGAAAAGAAATCATTATATAAAAAGACACCCGCCCTCATATGTTTATCACAGCACTAGTCACAGTAGCAAAGCAATGAAATTAACCTAAGTGCCCATCAACACATGACTGATAAAGAAAATGTGGTATATATACATCATGAAATACTACACAGCCATAAAAAGAATGAAATACTGTCTTTTGGAGCAACATGGATGGAGCTGGAAGTCATTGTCCAAAATAAAATAACTCAGAAATAGAAAATCAAATATTATATACTGTCACTATTAAGTGGGAGCTAAACAATGGGAACACATGGACATAAAGATGGAAATAATAGACACTGGAGAATCCAGTGGGGGAAGTGTATGGAGAGTGAGTGTTGAATAATTACCTATTGGGTACAATGTTCATTATTTAGGTGATAGGTACACTAGAAACCTAAACCTCACTATTATTCAATATATCCATGTAACAAACCTGCACATGTATCTCCTGAATCTATAATAACAATTTAAAAAGAGAATCATTTGGCTGTAAATGTGTGTATTTATTTCTGGACTCTTTATAGTGTTCCATTGTCTTTATGCCAGTACCATATTCTTTGCATTACCATATCTTTCTAACTTATTTTGAAGGCAGGTACTGCTATTCCTCCAGCTTTATTCTTTTTGCTTAATATTGCTTTGGCTATTCTGAGTCTTTTGTGGTTCCGTACAAATTTAAGATTGTTTTTCAATTTCTGTGAAGCATATCTCTTGTATTTTAATAGAAATTACATTAAATCTGTAAATCTCTTTGGGTATTCTTGGCATTTTAACTATATTAATTTTTCCAATCTGTAAACATAGAATATCTTTCCATTTACTTGTGACTTCTTTAATTTCTTTTATTAGTATTTTATAGTTTTTAATGTAGAGATCTTTCACTTTCTTGGTTAAATTCATTCCTAAGAATATTATCTTTTAAGAAATCTTTTGCAAATGTTAATGTGTTCTTAATTTCTTTCTCAGATAGTTCACTGTTCATTTATATTAACAAGACAATTTTTTTTATATTGATATTGTCTCCTGCAGCTTTACTGAAATTGTATATTAGTTTTAACTGTTTTTTTGGTAGAGTGTTTTTGGTTTTCTATATATAAGATCATGTCATCTGCAAACATGGTCAATTTCATGTCTTTCCTTTCCAATGTGAATGCCCCACATTTCTTTCTCTTGCTTAATTACTCTGGCTAGGACTTCCAGTGCTATGTTGAATAGAGGTGGTAGGTGTGGGCATTCTTGTTTTTTTCTGGATATCAGAGGAACACTTCTCAGTTTTCTGCCATTGAGTATGATGGTAGCTATGGGTTTGTCATCTATGGCCTTTATTGTGTTGAGGTACATTCCTTCTATACCTAGTTTGTTGAATCTTTTTATCATGAAATAATTTTGAATTTTGTCAAATGCTTTTCTTGCATCTATTGAAATGATCATATGGTTTGTGTCATTTGTTATGTATTACATTTATTTATTTTTGTATATTGAACTACCTTCGTATACTGATACGGTTTGGCTCTGTGTCCCCACCTAAATCTCATGTCAAACTGTAATTCCCAATGTTGGGGGAGGGACCTGTAGGAGGTGATTGGATCATGGAGGCGGATTTCCCCCTTGTTGTTCTCATGATAGTGAGTGAGTTCTCATGAGATCTGGTTGTTTAAAAGTTTGCAGCACTTCCCCCTTCTCTCACTATCTCTCCTGCCACCTTGTGAAGACCAGCTTGCTTCCCTTTTACCTTTCACCATGATTGTAAGTTTCCTGAGGCCCCCCAGCCAGCCATGTCTCCTGTACAACATATAGAATTGTGTCAATTAAACCTCTTTTCTTCATAAATTACCCAGTGCCAGGTAGTTCTTTATAGTAATGCGACAATGGACTAAAACATATACCTAGAAAGAATCCCGCTGGATCATGGTGAATGCTCATTTTAATCACTGTTGAATTTATTTTTTAAACAATTTGTTAAGGATTTTTGAATGTACATTCACCAGGGAGGTTGACCAGGATTACCCTAATCTTAAAACCAGAAAATGACACCAGAAGAAAGGAAAACAGTTCTGGTGTCCTTCTCTGGTTTTAATATGAGGGTAATGCTGGTCTCATAAAATTAGTTTGGAAGTATTCTCTTTTCTGTTTTTTGGAAGTGTGTGAGAATTGGTATTTGTTCCTTAAATGTTTGGTAGAATTTAGCCTTGAAGCCATCTGGTCTTGGGCTTTTCTTTGATGAAAGAAATTTATTACTGGTTACTTAGGCATTACAGGTCTGTTCAAATTTTCGGTTTATGATTCAAACTTGGTAGGTTGTATGTGTCCAGGAATACATCTGTATCTTCTAGGTTATCCAATCTGTTGGTGTATGATAATCTCTCATGATCCTTTGTATTTCTGTGATATCAGTTGTAATATCTCCTCCTTTATTTCTGATTTTGTTTATTATAATCTTCTCAGTTTTTTTATTTAGTTAGTCCAGCTAAAGGTCTGCAAACTTTGTTCGCGAATTCTACAGTTTGTCTGTTCACATTGTTGATAGTTTCTTTTGCTGTGCAGAAGCTCTTTAGTTTAATTAGATCCCATTTGTCATTTTTTGCTTTTGTTGCAATTGCTTTTGGTGTCATTGTCATGAAATTTTTGCATGTTCCTATGTTCAGAATGGCATTACCTAGGTTGCCTTCCAGGATTTTTATGGTTTTGAGTTTTAAATTTAAGTCTTTGATCCATCTTGAGTTGATTTTTATATATGGTGTAAAGAAGGGTTCCAGTTTCAATCATCTCCATATGGCTAGCCAGTTATCCCAGCACTATTTATTGAATAGGAAGTCCTTTCCCCATTCCTTGGTTTTGTGAGCTTTGTCAAAGATCAAGTGGTAGTAGGTGTGTGGCCTTATTCCTTTGCTCTTGATTCTGTTCCATTGGTCTGTTTTTCTGCTTTTGTACCAGTACTATGATGTTTCAGTTACTATGCCCCTGTAGTATAGTTTGAAGTCAGGTAGGGTGATGCCTACAGCTTTGTTCTTTTTACTTAGAGTTGCCTTGAATATTTCAGATAATTTTTGTTTCCATGTAAATTTTAAAACAGTTTTTTCTAGTTATGTGAAGAATATTATTGGTGGCTTGATAGGAATAGCATTGAATCTGTAAATTGTTCTGGGCAACATGGCCGTTTTAATGATATTGATTCTTCCTATCTATGAGCATGGAATCTTTTCCAATTTGAATCTTTTCCAATTTGCATCATCTCTGATTTCCTTGAACAGTGTTTTGCAATTTTCATTGTAGAGATTTTTCACTTCCCTTGTTAGCTGTATTCCTAGGTATTGTATTCTCTTTGTGGCAAATTGTAAATGGGAATGCATTACTGATTTGCCTCTTAGCTAGGCCTTTGTTGGTGTATAGGAATGCTGGTGATTTTAATACAGTAATTTTGTATGCTGAGACTTCACTGAAGTTGTTTATCAGCTTAAGGGGCTCTGGGGCTGAGTCTATGGGGGTTTCTATATGTAGAACTATGTCATCTGCAAACAGGGATAGATTGACTTCCTCTATTCCTAATTTGATGCCCTTTATTTCTTTAACTTGCCAGATTGCTAGCCAGGACTTCCAATAGTATGTTGAATAGGAGTGGTTAGAGAGGGCATCCTTGTCTTCTGCTAGTTTTCAAGGGGAATGCTCTCAACTTTTGCCCACTGTGTATGATGTTGGCTGTGGGTTTGTCATCGATGGCTTATTATTTTGAGGTATATTCTTTCAATACCTAGATTATTGAGGACATAAAAGTATGTTAATTTAGCAAAAAACTTTTTTGCCTCTATTGAGATAATCATGTGGTTTTTGTCTTTTGCTCTGTTTATTTAATAAATTACATCTATTGATTTGCATATGTTGGATCAACCTTGCATCCTGGGGATAAGCCCTACTTGATCATAGTGGACTAGTTTTTTAATGTGCTGCTGGATTCAGTTTGCAAGTGTTTTACTGAGGATTTTTGTATCTGTTCATCAAGAATAGCAGCCCGAATGTTTTTTGTTGTTGTTGTGTCTCTGCCAAATTTTTGTATCAGGATGATACTGGCTTCATAGAATGAGCTGAGAAGGAATCCTTCCCCCTCAATTTTTTGGAATAGTTTCAGTAGTAATGATTTCAATTTTTCTTTGTACATCTGGTAGAATATGGTTGTGAATCTGTCTGGTTCTGGGTGTTTTTGGTTTGGGCTGTTTATCACTGATTAATTTTGGAGCTCATTATTTGTATTTTCCAGGATTTAATTTCTTCCTGGTTCAGTCTTGTGAGGGTGTATGTGTCCAGGAATTTATCTGTCTCTTCTAGATTTTCAAAGATGTTCATAGTAGTCTCTGATGATTATTAGTATTTCTCTGAGGTCAGTGGTAATATCCCCTTGCCATTACTAATTGTGTTTATTTGAATTTTCTCTCTCTTCTTCTTAGTGTAGCCTGTGGCCTATTTTTTTTCCCCAAAAATCCATTTCCTGGATTTGTTGATCTTTTGAATGTATCTTTGTGTTTGTATGTTTCAGTCTCTTGCAGTTCAGCTCTGATTTTGGTTATTTCTTGTGTTCTGCTAGCTTTGGGGTTGGTTTGCTTTTGCTTCTCTAGTTCTTTTAGTTGTGATGTTAGGTTGTTAATTTGAGATCTTTATAACTATTTAGTGCTATAAATTTCCCTCTTAACACCCTTTTAGCTGTGTCCCAGACTTGGGTATGCTGTATTTTTATTCTCATTAATTTCAAAGAACTTCTTGATTTCTGCCTTAATTTACTTATTTACCCAAAAGTCATTCAGGAGCAGGTTGCTTCATTTGCATGTAATTACATGGTTTTGAGCAATTTTTTTAGTCTTGATCTCTAATTTTATTGTGCTGCTGTCCAAGAGTGTATTTGATATAATTTCATTTCTTTTTACATTTGCTGAGGGTTGTTTTATGTTCGATAGTGTGGTTGATTGTAGAGTATGTGCCAGGTGGCAATGAGAGGAATGTGTATTCTGGGTAGAGAGATCTGTTTATGTCTATTAGATCTATGTTGTCCAATGTTGAATTTAGGTCCTGAATATCTTTGTTAATATTTTGCCTCAATGATCTATCCAAAACTGTCAGTGGTGTGTTGAAGTCTCCCACTATTATTGTGTGGGAGTCTAAGTCCCTCTGTAGGTAAATATTAACTTATTTTATGAATCGGAGTGCCCTGTGTCAGGCACATATACATTTAGGACATTTAGTTCTTCTTGTTAAATTGAACCTTTTACCATAATGTAATGTTTTTCTGTTTTTTTTCTTTAATCTTTGTTGTTTTAAAGTCTGTTTTGTCAGAAATTAGGATAACAACCTCTGATTTTTTCTGATTTCCATTTGCTTGGTAGATTTTTCTCTATCCCTTTATTTTGAGCCCATGGGTGTCACTGCATGTGAGATGGGTCTCTTGAAGACAGCATGCCATTGGATCTTAGTTCTTTATCCAGCTTGTTACTTCGTGCCTTTTAAACAAGTTACTTCACTCATTTAAATTCAAGGTTAGTATTGATATGTGTGGATTTGATCTTGTAATTGTGTTGTTAGCTGGTTACTATGCTGACTTGTTTGTGTGGTTGCTTTGTAGTGTCACTGGTCTGTGTACCTAGTGTGTATTTTTATTGGCTGGTAACAGCCTTTTCTTTCCATATACAGTACCCCTTTGAGATTTCTTGTAAGACTGCAGCTCTAGGGTGATCTCAGGGAGATTTGAAACTGCTGCCATCCAGAAAACACCAGCAGGGGTAGCTGGAGTCCCTGGTTGGGATGTCCTGCAGTCCTGCTCAGTAAGGAGAAAGATCAGGGACTTGTGTAAAAAAAAAAAAAAAAGTAGTCTTGTCACTTTATTGTAGAGCAGCTGTGGTGCATTGGGGGTCCATTCTAGCCCCCAGTTGCCTCTGACTCTCCAAATCCAGAAAGCAACAAAAGTTAAGGTTGTGAAACAGTAAAGATGGCAGCCTACCCCACCCTCTGGGAACTCTGTCCCAGGGAGGTTTGTATCCACTGTTGGCTGGAAAACATTGACAAGGGTGACTGAAGACCCTGCCCTGGTTGGGAGATTCCACTCAATGAAAAGAAATGATGGATGAGCAGTCTGGCCACTTTCCCATAGAGCTGCTGAACTGTGCTGGAAGACCGTTCTAGACTCCAGTTGCCTCAGACTTCCTAGAGCTTAAGAAACAATAATTAAGGCTGTGAAACAGCAAAGATAGTGGCTTGCCCCTCCCTCTGGGAGCTCCATGTCAAGGAGGTGCAATGCTGCTACCAATGGCTTGCTAAACTCCTATGCCAGTGTTATTCTGTGGGTTTCTATAGAAGCAGGGCTTTCAGCCTGTTGCTGCTCAGCTTCCTGAATTAAGCCCCTTTCCTAGGGGTGTGTATGAAGTTCTAACCTCCAGCTTTGCTGGAGCTGCAGTAACCTTTCCTGGGAAGCCCAGGTATCTAAGATTCCTGGGCCTCTTCATGTGCCTGAGTGTCTGCTCTGCTGAGACTCCACATAACTTTGTGTGTCAGATGGAAGGCCCTGGTGGAGTGGGCTCTTGAGGTGTCCTTAGGATTGCAAAGATCCATGGAAGAAATGTGGGTCCCCAGGTTTGTTCACTCACTCACTACTTCCCTGGGCTGTGGAGGCTACCTTGGCTCTATGTCACTTTTGGGTGGATGGATGTCCTGCTTTGATTTTCTCTGTTGTCTGTGGGTCAAGCTGTTTCCTTGATGAGTCCCAGTGTGCATACCTGGATGTTTCCATTGAAGGTGCTGCATTTACTTCCCCTTATATTTCTCTGTATGAGAGTGGCACACACTAGCTGCTTCTAGTCAGCCATCTTGGCCAACCCCTTCAGGTATTTCTTTATAGCAATGCAAGAATGGCCTAATACAGAAAATCAGACTGGGGGTGGGGTATTGTTATAAAGATACCTGAAAATGTGGAAGCAGCTTTGGAAGTGGGTAACAGGCAAAGGCTGGAAGAGTTTGGAGGGCTCAGGAGAAGATAAGGGAAAGTTTGGAACTTCTTAGAGACTGGATAAATGGTTGTAAATAAAATGCTGATAGTGATATGGACAGTGAAGCCTAGTCTGAAGGGGTCTCCAGTGGAAATGAGGAACTTATTAGGAACTAGAGCAAAGGTCATGCCTGTTATGCCTTAGCAAAGAAATTGGCTACATTCTGTTCATGTCCCAAGTATTGTGGAAAATTTTTCTTTAAAGTGATGATTTAGGGTATCTGATGGAAGAAATTTCTAAGCAACAAGTGTTCGTGAAGTAGCCTGGCTGCTTTTAGGGGCCTATCTCAGATGTAGCAGCAACGAAATGACTCTATGTTAAAATTTATATTTAAAGAAAATCAGAATGTGAAAGTTTGGAAAATTTGCAGATGTGGCAGAGAAAGACAACATTTTTAGGAGAGAAATACAAGCAAGCTGTGAAGCAACCACTTGCTACAGATATTTGCATAACTAAACAGGAGTCAAGTGCTACTTTCCAATACAATGGAGGAAAAGGCTTTGAAGGCATTTCAGAGAACTTTACAGCAGAGGCTACTGTCACAGGCCCAGAGGCCTAAGAGGAAAGAATAGCTTCATGGGACAGGCCCAGTTCCTGCTGCCATGTGCAGCCTCAAGACAATGCTGCCTACATTCCAGCCTCTCCAGCTCCAGCCATTGCTTAAAAGGGCTCAGGTACAGGTTCTGCTTCCACTTTGGATAACGCAAGCTGTAAGCCTTGGCATCTTCAAAATGATGTTAAGCCTTTAAGTGCACAGAATGAGCATGAAGAATGCTTAGCAACCTCCACCTAGATTTCAGAAGATGTATGAGAAAGTTTGGGTGCCCAGGTAGAAGCATCCAACAGAGAAGAAAGATGAAGGCCAGTAGATTCAGCAAGTCTCTTCATTCCACTTTCTTCTGCCTGTTTTATTTAAGCCAGGCTGGCAGCTGATTAGATGTTGCCCACCCTGATTGAGGGTGGGTCTGCCTCTCCCATTCCACTGACTCAAATGTTAATCTCCTTTGACAACACCTTCACAGACACACCTAGAAACAATACTTTGCATCCTTCAATCTAATCAAGTTGACAATATTAACCATCAAACTTTACATTCTATTTTCCTTTTACTCCTGAGGCTATGTTTTTAAAAATAACTTGTCTTCAAGTTTACAGATTATTTTTTCTGCCTCATCAATTCTGCTGTTGATGCTTCTTGCATTTTCCCTTTAATTATTATATTTTTTACTTCTAGGATTTCTGTTTGGTTTTTAAAATCATATCAATTTCAGTTTTAAATTTCTCATTTGGCTCACTTATTATTTTCCTCATTTTATTGAATTCTTTCTCTGTATTTTCTTAATGTTTGCTGAGCTTCCTTAAAACAATTATTTTGAATTTTTTGTTAGGTCATTTATATATCTCCATTTTGTTAGGGTCAGTTACTGCCATTTTATTTTGTTGGTTTGTTGATGTCAAATTTCCTGATTATTTTTGATACTTCTGGCCATGCGTAATAAGCGCATTGTAGGAAATACATACTCATTCCAGTCTTCACAAACTGGGTTTATCTAGGAATATATATTTTTGAACAGTAAACCTATTCAGTGATTATCTGCAGGCTGTCTAACGTATTTCTTAAGCCCAGGGCTGCTGCAACTAACATGGTGCTGAGCTGCAATCTTATGACTCCTGAGGCTGGCATGAAGCTCTGTCATGCCCAGAGTCTACAAGTCCAAGGTTATTTAGGCCTGCTTGCCACTGAAAGTTTTCTGGAGCACAAGATTACTGTAGTCAGCTGGCAGTAATGCAGATGCAAACCAAGTTTACCTCAAAGGTTCTATAGATTCCTGCCTAGTTTTGGGGCACATCTGGAGGCTCAGTCTACGGGTACCAGCTTAGAATCAAGGCTTGTGGGGGTCTGTGCAGTGCTGGGTTTAAATAAGGCAGCCTTGGTGTTAGAGTCCAAAGCAAAATTCTGCATTCAGTTCCCTTTCTTTCCTTCAATTGGATAGTATCTCATTTCATTGTGCTTATTACAATGCCTGGCTCTTGATAAATGTTCAGCATATTTAGTTATCACTATCAGGAATAGTAAGAACAACTATAATATTACCTTATGGTATTATTGATATTATTGATTTTTATTTGAGAATAAGTTTAGCCTAACAGGAGTAAGGATTATCCCCCAAGTTAGTTCATTTCATGGGGTTCTGAAAGATAACTGATTAATGATATATGCAATGATTAAGATGCTAGTTATAACAAGATGCCACCTGGTGTAACAATTTAAACATAGTTTTTAAACATATAATCTGATACCATTATCTGACACTAAAATTTATGTGAAAAAAGGCAGAATAATGATACTATTATCATTGCGTTATGGTGATTTTTTTTCTTCTTTTCTCAATGTCAAAATTTTTCTATGGGTTTGTTTGCAATTGAGCTATAATTCTGATTCTGTTGCTTACTAATTCTAAGACCTTAGTAAGTTATTTATTATTTTCTAACCCTGAATTTAATAATTTAAAAGTTAAAATAATAATAGCAATTCTCTCATAAAATTGTTTTGAGTAGTAGATAACGAAATGCCCGTTAAAACTTAGTATAACAGTTGGTGCATAGTTTATGCTCAAGATATATTTTTTTAATAATAAAGCTTCAGTAATGGAGAAGGGTTTTGAAGTAAAATAACATATTAATATTTTAAATAATATACAATTAAATAAATTTATTTAATTGGTTTAGTTTTAAACTTATAAGCTCATTCATTCAACAAGTATTTACTATCCATTATTTTCTAGCATGATTTGACGCGCTGGAAGTTTTAAAAACAGGCAAAAACTTTGTCCTCATGAATATTAGATTCCTATTAAGTTGATTTTGATGTACAAAAATAAATATAATTAAATGTATTGCTTACAAAACCAAGCATCAGTGAACATGTGCAGCTGTGGAAAGTATATTGGGTATGAGAGTTTTCCTTCTTCTCCTCAGGAACGTTATGCTTTAGGTGTCAGCCTCAGCAGGTCATGGAAGGGTGATGTATGATATATATCTGAAAAATGTCAAAAACATGTGTCTGGGATGCTGACATATTTCTACTGGCTAGAAGCCCTTTAACAATACTTAACTCTCATGAATGAAATCATTTCTAGGTAATTCAAAATCTTTTTGACTCTCCTTCTAAAATTTTGTTTAAGCAAGGTATTATCACTATCAGGAGAAGGAGAAAAAAGACATAATCAATACACAAGAACAAAGAATAATGAATCAAAGGTGGCACAAAAGGGTGAGAGGAGCTCAAATTAGAAGGAGCATGACAGCTGCCAAGCCTAAAAAAGGAAGGGCAAAGATCTACATTTATGAGTTTTTTAAAAAAACCCAGCAGACAAACTAATTAAAACTACAAATTTTAATTGGAGTTAATTGGATTGGGTAGTTTAATAAAAGGAGTGGGAAAAAAAAGTCCATCACTCTTTTCCCTGCTATCAAGCATACTAATGGATGATGAAGCAGAGGCTGTTAATCAAGGCAAAACATTAATTCCCTCATTGAATCCTAGAATGTTGGGGCCGATGGGTGTTTTACATCAAACATCTAACACCATCATTTGATGGATGAGGATGTTAAGAACAAGGACTGATAACCTTCATGCCCAAGGTCACCCACAGTGGCATTCCAGGAAAAAGAGTTGTCTCCAGTCTCCTTAATAAAAATTTTTCCAAGCACACTCTGTTATAGCTAATGCCTCATGCCATCTGAGGAATAAGTAGAAGAGATTTTCCGGTCAAGGCTATTTAGAAACCAGGTAATTAGGTACATTGAGAAATAACTGTTTTGATCAAGGAATCCATACAATTAAAACAGCAGTTTGAGTGTTCCTTATAGATATTGTGAATGAGAAACAGAGAGAAAAGAAATGAAGAAGAGATCAATGAAGCTGCTTTTGATTGCAAAAGCTAATGTGAGGTCCAGCTTGCTTAGAACCCTAAGTTGACCTCAAATTCTTCCGCTCTCCATGAAGGACATTTTCTGCTGAATTGTATAATGACTGTTTAACAAAGCCCTTTTACCTCTCTCTTTTGGTTTAAAAAAGAAATAATTATTTTGACAAAGACATTAATGAAGTTTGGTGGAGGAAATAAAAGTCTTTTTAATAAGAAGCACTGAAACTACTAGATGTCCCTTGGGAAAAAAAATTGATCTTTGACACCTACCTCACATCATATACAAAAATTAATTTAAGATAGATCATAGATATAAATGGGAGAGTGGGAGGAAACATAGGAGGATGTCCTTGTGACCTTAGCAAGGGTGAAGATATTAAGCAATGTCAAAAGACAAAATTACAGCAAATTTAGTTTAAAGATCCAATTGGATTTTATTTGTAATTCCAGCACTGGGTAATGACTCATTCTAAAAAGCAGAAGACAGACTGAGTGTTTCAATGAGCTGAGCAGGAGACATTAGTTTTATAGGCAGAAAAGGGCTTAAGCAAGCAGAAACAGAAGAAAATGTAGATTGGTCATTTTACAGTTATTTTCCTTGTAAAGGTTAACGCAGAGAGGACTTCCTTATTATGCTGGCTAACACTGATCTGTTTGGAGATTTGGCTATCATCTCTTAACTTGATGGATTTCTTGGAAGGTCAGATAAATAATTTAGTTTTGGCTTGGTGGCATGGTACTTTAGCATGAGTAACTCCACCTTGGTTTATTTGGTCTGTCGGATCTAGTGCAGGGGCTCAGTCGGATCCAACAGCCTGCTATGCATTTTATTTAACAGCATAAAAAGAAAAAAAGAAGAAGAAATGATAGCTTGAACTTTATCAAATTAAAAGCTACTGCTTATCAAAAAATACCACTAAGTAAGAGAAAAGGAAAACTATAGACTGGGGAAAAATATTTATAATTTAGTTAAAAATACCTGCATCTGACAAGGGACTCATAGACTGAAAATATATAGAAGTCCTACAGATCAACAAGGAAGATACATCATCTCCATACCCCATAGCAGACTTGAACAGATACTTCAAAAAGAAAGTATACGAATGAACATTTAGTGTATGAAAAAAGTGCTGAATAATATTACTCATAGGAGAAGTGTAAATTAAAACTGCTCTTCCATCATAATGACTAAAAATTAAAACACACAAAAACAAAACTAATGATATTGAATATTAGTAAATGTGTAGAGCAAAAAACTTGTACTTATAACTCTTAAAAGTAAAATAACTCTTAACATTTGAAAAACTTCCAGGAAGTTTCTAATAAACTAAATATACACCCACCCTATGACCCAGCCATTCTATTGTTAGATATATATCTAAGAGAAAAATGCTCATATGTTCACCAAAAAATTTGTACAAAATGTTTATATTAGCTTTAATTGCAATAGCCCTAAAATGAAAACAACCTAAATGTTTATAAACAAGTGAATGGATAAATAGTGATATATTCCTACAGTGAGATACTACACAGTAATACAAAAGAAAAAAAACACAATATGGATAAATAATAAAAACATTATTTTGAGCAAAATAAATCAGACACAAAAGAGTACTTAGCTATATGTTTTTATTTTAATTTTAGTTTCAAGAATAGGAAAAAAGTATTCTATGGGGAAATTAGAATAGTGACTCCCTCTGGCTGGCTGAGAAGGAGGTCATATTGACTTTGATGGACAAAAAAGAAGTTTCTGGGAGATTGACTAAGTAATGATCACATGGTGCATACATAGATACAAATTCATAGAACAATATGCAGAGCAATACACAGAGCAGACTTTTGTAACAGACTATATATAAATTACATCTACATTTAAAAATAATTGAAAAGAAAGAACAAATCAGGTTGAAAATTTGAAACAGTGTAGAATTTTGGCCTCCTCCCTCAATCCAGAACTATTAATGGCTGAAACCTTTTCCCGCTCTCATTTCTCCCTCTCCCTCTCCTTCTCTCTCTCTTCTTCTCCTCTACTCCCTTCCCCAAGACTTCTCTTTCCTTTCCCCTTATCCCTCCTTATAAGATGCTTATATAATTAAGGTATTTTTTTCCCCACTGGCTGAATCCAATTTATGAGAAGAGGGTGACCAAAAAGAGAGTCATCCTAAGCAGAATAACCATATAACCTATTGTCTAGACCAGGACACTTCTAAGAATAAAGAATGTAAGAATGCTCTCTCTCTCTCAATCTCTCTCTCTATGTGTGTGTATGTGCATATATGTATATAAAATTTTATTAAAATAATTAAAATAATTTATATATTTATTATATTTAACATTTATGTTATAATAAATTATATATTTATTACATAAATTATAAGTTATAACTTAACATACAATATGTAAGTTATAAATAACTTACATATTTATTAAAATAGTTAAAATTAAATTAGTGTTGAACACAATGAAAGCAATTTGGAAAGTAATATTACTTCCAAATTGCTTTCATTTGTGTTCAAAACTATTTTCAAAAGTAAAGATGTGCCATGTGCAGTGGCTCACACCTGTAATCCCTTTGGGAGGCACTTTGGGAGGCCAAGGCGGGCAGATCACTTGAAGTCAGGAGTTCAAGACCAGCCTGGCCAACATGGTGAAACCCCGTCTATACCAAAAAATACAAAAATTAGCCAGGCATGGTGGAACATACCTGTAGTTCTAGCTACTTGGGAGGCTGAGGTGGGAGAATTGCTTTGACCTGGGAGGTGGAGGCTGCAGTGAGCTGAGATCATGCCACTGTGCTCCAGCCTGGGCAACAGAGTGAGACCCTGTTTCAAAAAAACAAAAAAAGTAAGGATGCAAAACAGTTAAAAATAAGATAGATCTTTGAATGTTAAATCAAATACATAAACAGCAACCCAACCATTTATTGTGTTGATTGAGCATTAAAAATTGCGTAAGCATAATAATTTTTCTTAATATATTTTTACATACTTTAATCAGTTTCTTGCTTACATTTAATACTGTGTCATGGATATTTATCTGAAAAGTATATTTTAATAGTCTTATTAAAGTTTTAGTAAGATTGCCTACAATCTTCTGGCTAGGAAATTTGAAAGTGCTGACACCTTCAATTAATGCTTACTCTTTTAATCATACCTTTAATATAAAAAAAAGTCTCTCTACCCTGTGCAAAGATGCATGGCAGGCCCAGAACATGTTATTCTAAATGAAGTGTATTGTCAATTCTAACTTTTATTTTGTGAAGTGTGTAAATGTTTCAGCCAAACATTTTTACTGTACTCTTATTATAACTTAATTCATAGTGCTTCTCTTTTTTACATTCTTTTATAAGACAAACTCATTCAATTAGTGGTCTCTATTATTATTTTGCATACTTAATCAAAATTACATATTGTAACATAGTAGGCCTTCTAGTTTCATTACAATTTGGCACAGAATATAAATACAGTGTATATACAGTTGAAATTAAGATCACTATCAAAAGACTTTCACCAAAGCACAAGATCTTTCCAAGTGCCATTGTAAAATTTAAAAATTATATTAGTGCACAATTTGCATCCTTATTGTTTGATTTGTTTAGTTTCTTGTTTTTATAATGTTCTTTTATTGTTTTGGTGATTCATTGTTGAATATTTTGATTAAAATTTTCAAAAAGATTTTTTAAAAGATTAAATTTTTGGAGGACTTTTTTTTACAATAAAGCTAAATAATATCAAGGATTTCAGGTTTATTTACAAGATAGTTCTTGAAAGGCTCCTGTTGATAAAGGACAGTATAGAGAGCAGTTATGGTCTGCCATCTTAAAGCATCGTTTTAGTATTTAACATAAAATTTATCTCAAAAGTGTTGTAGTTTTTCACTTTGTACATCTTTCTTTCTGGATATGTGTATATACACACACATATGCATTGGTAAATATATGCAATTACAACTTTAATTAGTAGAATAACAGTTTAATACACATGTAAATTATATTATTAGTACAATTAATTTCAATTATATTTCTGTCCTAAAATTCTCTACACGCCTTGTTTGTCACCATAACATTATGGTCTACCAAAATTTCTATTCATATTGTCACCACAATAACATTTTTTTAATTTTGAACTTTTAAGTTAAATTTATATTAAAAGTAATGTCAGATGCTTCATCTTTTAGAGAACAAACACCAAAATGCTTTACTTTGATTCCATGAATGGGTTGAAATTATTGAAATATTATTGTACCTACATGACTTTCTATTTAAAGTTGATATAAAAGTTTAATCATTTAAAACTGTTCGTAAAACTCTTTTTTTTTTTCTACTAATGGAGCGAATGCATTAGCTACTCCTTGAATTTTGCATATGCCCAAAAGAACTTGGAATTGAAAATGAGCAAATTTAATTTTGAAGAATAGTAATGCAATCTAACTGAACAGTCATGCTTCACATAGTGATATATAGCATGCAATTTACATATCACAAACTTACATTACATAAACTTGCTGACGATAAGTTGTCATCTTTGTGTACATTTTTTCTGACTAACTTTTGAAGGTGACAGAGAAACCCCAACAGATTTATGTTTTTCTCTGGTCACTAATACCACCCTGGTCTCCATGATGGATTGTAAATATTGACACAAAACTTGTGCAAGTGTCAACTTTTGTGAGAAAATGAAATTCTGTACCTAAAATTTTGTACAAATATCTTTTTATTGTTAACACGTTGTTGCCAAAGGGGTTATTACAAAATAAATATAAATGTTACAAAATAATAAAATAGTTTTAGATTTATACCATTATATGTGACAAAACCATTGTAGCAAGAATATTCTGAATACTCTCTATCTAATCTATGGCAGGATTTCTCAGCCTGTATTTCACACACGTTTCATGTATAATCCAGTTATAATATTTATTGATTTGTACTAACCCTACCGACTGGTAATCTGGTGGATATAAACATTTTGAATGCCGTAGTACAGTAAAATTGGCTACCTCGTCTAGTGGCAGGCATGACAGAATCAAAAAGTAATCCACTACTACCTCAAAGTGAAGAGTTAGTTCTCCAAGGCTGCTTTAGTCTGAGGTTACTTTGTTTTATGAATGAGTATCCTATATAGTGTCCTTGAAATTGAACTCCTTGAAAATTTAAGAAAGAACCAGAAAGGGGTCATCACAGGTCATATTTCAGATTTATTCTCCTATTACAGTGAATATTCTGTTAACTGCCCATCTGTCTTAGACACTACGGGGAGAAATCTCGGCAGATGCTGGGAGCACAAAGCAAAGGTCTACCAAACCTATTCCAGCATTCTTTAATACACTTGTTAATAATAAAACTTCATTAAAAAAATGGACAAATGTTTAACTATGTAGGAGGCCAGACACATCCATGGATACAGTTCCGGGTAAACTGGAATGTATGGTTACTTTACTTACTTTTAGTTTTAGTCTCACTTGGAAGGTTATCATCTTTAGACTTTTTTGTGACTATAGTGAGCCAAAGAGGACAGAAATAAAAGCATAGCTGCCGGTAGCCAAGATGGCCTATGAGAAGCAGCTGTTGTCTGCCTGGCTCTCACGGAGAACAAAAACATGAGTGAATTCTACATCTTTAATTGAGGTATCCAGGTTCTAGCATGGGAACTGACTACATGATCGGTGTGATCCATGGAGAGTGAGGAAAAGCAGGGTGGAGTGATGGCCCACCCAGGAGCAATACGGTACCAGACGGGCCCCTACACCCAGCTAAGGGAGGTGGTGAGTAATTGTGTGACCCTGCCCAGGAATCCATGCTTTTCCCATGAATTTGTGCAACCCGCGGATCAGGAGACCCTCTCGTCAGCCCACGCCACCAGGGCCTTGGGCCTGCAGCACAGAGCTGCGTGGAGTCTCAGCAGCCACTCAGGCCGGCACAAAGTCCCAGGAGTTTTTGCATTCCCCAGCCCTGGGAATAATAGTGAGACAGGAGATCCTCTCTTCATTCCCCTAGGAAGGGGCTGAAGCTAGGGAGACAAGCAGTGTCCTTCTGCGGGCTCCACTCCCACAGCACCTCACAAGTTATGACCCACTGGCTTGGAATATCAGCTGGCCAGCAGCACCAGACTGGAGACTGCCTGAGATAACTGAGTTCCTGGGGGGATGAGTGGCTGCCATCTCTGCAGCTCCAGTTCACCATTTTGGCCTGCCATCTCTGGGGAGTCTGGGAATTCCCCACAGCACAGCACAGCACAGCTGTTGTGACAGATCGTGGCCAGACTGCTTCTTTAAGTGGGACCCTGATCCATCCCTCCTCACTGGGTAGTTCCTCCCTGTGGTAATTTCAGCAACTCCGACTTGGGTTTTACGGACAGAACGCTGATCTCTCCCTGAGACAGAGCCACCAGGGGGATGGGTGGCCACCATATCGGCAGATCAGCTGGCAGCCTTTCCTGCCTGCTGGCTCTGGAAAGTCCCGGAAATCTGGTTGAGGAGGGTTCCTGCCAGCGCAGAACACTCACTTTGGCAAGGGGCAGGCAGACTGCTTCTTTAAGTGAGTCCCTGATCCTGTTTCTCCTGACTGGGTGAGACCTCCCAACAGGGGTCTCCAGACACCTCCTACAGGAACATTTGGACTGGCATCAGGTCAGTGCTCACCTGGAACGGAACTCGCAAGTAAGGAGCAGGCTGTTTTGCAGCCTTCACTGGTGAGACCTCCAGGTGTGGGAAAGTCTGAGCAAACTAAAGTCTGGAGTGGACCCCCAGCAAACTGTAGCAGCCCTATGGAAGAGAGGCCTCACTCTTAAAAGAAAAACAAAGAGAAAACAACAACAACAAGATCAACAAAAAAAGAACCCACAAAAACCCCATTCAAAGGTCAGCAACCTCAATAACCAAAGGTAGATAAGCCCACAAAGATGAGAAAGAATCAATCCAAAAATGCTGAAAACTCTTAAAATGCCAGAGTGCCTCTTCTCCTCTAAATGATCACAACACCTCCCCAGCAAGGAAACAGAACTGGGTGGAGGCTGAAATTGATGAATTGACAGAAGTAGGCTTCAGAAGGTGGGTAATAGCAAAATTCACTGAGCTAAAGGAACACATTCTAGCCCAATGCAAAGAAGCTAAGAATCATAATAAAATATTACAGGAGCTGATTACCAGAATCGCCAGTTTAGAAAGAAACATAAATGGCCTGCTGGAGCTGAAAAACACAAAATGAGAACATCACAATGAAATCACAAGTATCGATAGCCACATAGACCAAGTGGAGGAAAGAATCTCAGAGCTTAAGACTATCTTTCTGAAATAAGACAGGAAGACAATAATTGAGAAAAAAGAATGAAAGGGAACAAACAAAACCTTCGAGAACTATGAGATTATGTAAAAAGACTGAACCTATGACTGATTGGGGTACCTAAAAGAGACAGGAAGAATGGAACCATGTTGGAAAACATACTTCAGGATATCATCCAGGAGAACTTCCCCAACCTAGCAAGACAGGTCAACATTCAAATTCAGGAAATACAGAGAACCCCAGTAACATACTCCATGAGAAGATCAACCCCAAGACACATAATCGTCAGATTATCCAACGTTGAAATACAATAACAAATATTAAGTGCAGTCAGAGAGAAAGGCCAGGTTACCTGCAAAGGGAAGCCCATCAGACTAACAGCAGATCTCTCAGCGGAAACCCTATGAACCAGAAAAGATTGGGGGCCAATCGTCAGCATTCTTGAAGAAAAGAATTTCCTACCCAGAATTTAATATGTGGCCAAATTAAGCTTCATAAGCTAAGGAGAAATAAAATCCTTTTTGGAAAAGCAAATGGAGAGGGAATTTGTCAACACCAGGCCTGCCTTGCAAGAGCTCCTGAAGGAAGCACTAATCATGAAAAGGAAAAACTGTTACTAGCCTCTACAAAAACACACTGAAGTACTCAGACCAGTGACACTACGAAGCAACTCCATAAACAATTCTGCAAAATAGCCAGCTAGCATCATGATGACAGGATCAAATTCACACATAAAAATATTAATCTTAAATATAAATGGGCTAAATGCCTTAATTAAAAGACACAGAATGGCAAGCTGGATAAAGAGTCCAGATCCATTGGTGTGTGGTAAGAGACACATCTCACATACAAAGACACATGTAGGCTCAAATTAAAGGCATGGAGGAAAATTTACTAAGCAAATGGAAAACAGGAAAATGCAGGGGTTGCGATCCTAGTATTTGATAAAAGAGACTATAAACCAACAAAAAACAAAAAAGACAAAAAAGGAGATTACATAATTGTAAAGGGCGCAATTCAACAAGAAGAGCTAACTCTTCTAAATATATATGCAACCAATACAGGAGCACCCAGATTCATAAAGCATGTTCTTAGAGATTTACAAAAAGACTTTGACTCCCACACTATAATAGTGGGAGACTTTAACACCCCACTGACAATATTAGACAAATCATCAAGACAGAAAATTAACAAAGATATTCAGAACCTGAACTCAGCTCTGGATCAAGTGGACCTGGTAGATATCTACAGAATTCTCCACTCAAAAACAACAGAATATACATTCTTTTCATCACTACATGACATTTACTCAAGAATGATCACATAATTGGAAGTAAAACACTCCTTAGCAAATGCAAAAAAAAAAAACTGAATTTATAACAAACAGTATCTCAGATCACAGCACAATCAAATTAGAACTCAAGATTAAGAAACATACCTAAAACCACACAAACACGTGGAAATTGAACAACCTGCTCCTGACTCTTGGGTAAATAATAAAATTAAGGCAGAAATCAAGAAGTTATTTGAAACTAATGAGAACAAAGAGACAACATACCGGAATCTCTGGGGCGCAGCTAAAGCAGTGTTAAGAAGGACATTTATAGCACTAAATGCCCACATCAAAAAGCTAGAAAGATCTCAAATGGATGATCTGACATCGCAACTAAAAGAACTAGAGAGCCAAGAGCAAACAAACCCCAAAGGTAGCAGAAGACAAGAAATACCCAGATCAGAGTAGAACTGAAGAAGATGGAGACACGAAAAACCCTTCAAAATATCAACAAATCCAAGAGCTGGATTTTTGAAATAATTAATAAAGTAGATTGACCACTAGCCAGTCTAATAAAGAAAGGAGAGAAGAATCGAACACATACAATCAGAAATGATGAGAGGGATATCACCACTGGCCCCACAGAAATACAAACAACCATCAGAAAATACTATAAACACCACTATGCAAATAAACTAGAAAATCTAGAAGAAATTGATAAATTCCTAGACACATACACTCTCCTAAGACTGAGCCAGAAAGGAGTTGAACCCCTAAATAGACCAATAACAAGTTCTGAAATTGAGGCAGTAATAAATAGCCTCCCAACCAAAGAACCCCAGGACCAGACAGAATTATAGCTGATTTCTACTAAAGGTACAAAGAGGAGCTGAGACTTTTCCTATTGAAACTGTTCCAAACAATTGAAAAGGAGAGACTCCTTTGTAACTCATTTTATGAGCCCAGCATCATTCTCATATCAAAGCCTGGTGGAGATACAACAAAAAAGGAACTTCAGGCCAATATCCCTGATGAACATCGATGTAAAAATCATTAATAAAATACTGGCAAACTGAATCCAGCCAATCAAAAAGTTTATCCTCCACGGTCAAGCTGCCTTCATCCCCGGATGCAAAGTTGGTTCAACATACACAAATCAATAAATGTAATTCATCACATAAATAGAATTAAAGATAAAACCACATGATTATCTCAATAGATGCAGAAAAGGCCTTCGATAAAATTCAACATCCATTCATGTTAAAAATTCTCAATAAATTAGGTATTGATAGAACATACCTCAAAATAATAAGAGCCATATATAACAAACCCATAGAGAATATCATACTGAATGGGCAAAAGCTGGAAGTATTCTCCTTGAAAACTGGCACAAGACAAGGATGCAGTCTCTCACCACTCGTCTTCAACACAGCATTTGAAGTTCTGGCCAGGGCAATCAGGCAATGGAAAGAAATAAAGCATACGCAAATAGGAAGAGAAAAAGTCAAATTATCTTTGTTTGCAGATGACATGCTCCTGTATCTAGAAAACCCCATCGTCTCAGCCCAAAAGCTTCTTAAGCTGATAAGCGACTTCAAGAAAGTCCCAGGATACAAAATCCATGTGCAAAAATTGGTAGCATTCCTATACACCACCGATAGGCATGCAGAGAGGCAAATCATGAACTAACTCCCATTTACGATTGCTACAAAGAGAATAAAATACCTAGGAATACAGCTAACAAGGGAAGTGAAGAATCTCTTCAAGTAGAACTGCAAACCACTGCTCAAGGAAATCAGAGAAGACAAATGGAAAAATATTCCATGCCGGGGATAGAAGAATCAATATCGTGAAAGTAGCCATACTGCCCAAAGTAATTTATAGATTCAATGCTATTCCCATTAAGCCACCATTGACATTCTTCACAGAATTAGAAAAAACAACTATTTTAAAATTCGTATGGAACCGGAAAATAGCCCACATAGCCAAGACAATCCTAAGCAAAAAGAATGAAGCTGAAGGTATCACACTACCCAATTTCAAAATATGCTACAAGACTGCAATAACCAAAACAGCTTGGTACCATTACAGAAACAGACACATAGACCAAGGGAACAGAATAGGCAACTCAGAAATAAGACTGTGCACTTACAACCATCTGATCTTCAACAAACCTGACAAGAATGAGCGATGGGGAACAGATTCCCTATATAATCAATGGTACTGGGAGAACTGGCTAGGCATATGCAGAAAATTGAAGCTGGATACCTTCCTTACACTTTATATAAAAAATAATTCTAGATAGATTAAAGACTTAAATGTAAAACCCAAACATATAAAAACACTAGAAGAAAATCTAGGCAATATCATTAAGGACACAGGCACAGGCAAAAATTCCGTGACCAAAACACCAAAAACAATTGCAACAAAAGCAAAATTTGACAGTTGGGATCTAATTAAACTAAAGAGCTTCTGCACAGCAAAAGAAGCTATCATCAGAATGAACAAACAACCTACAGAATGGGAGAAAATTTTTGTAATCTATCCATCTGACGAAGTTCTAATATTCAGAGTCTACAAGGAACTTAAACACATTTACACACACATATACACACACACACACAAATAAAAAAAAAGTGGGCAAAAGACATGAACAGACGGGTCTTAAAAGAAGACATTTATACAGCCAACAAACATATGAGAAAAACTCAACATCACTGATCATTAGAGAAATGCAATTCAAACCCACAATGAGATATCATCTCATGCCAGTCAGAATGGAGATTATTAAAAAGTCAAGAAATGACAGATGCTGGCAATGTTGCAAAGAAAAAGGAATACTTTTTTACTTTTGGTGGGAGTATAAATTAGTTCAACCATTGTGGAAGACAGTGTGGTGATTCCTCAAAGACCTAGAAGCAAAAATACCGTTTGACCCAGCAATCCCATTACTGGGTGTATACATGCATGTGTACATGTATATAAAGACACATGCATGTGTATGTTCATTGCAGCACTATCCACAATAGCAAAGACATGGAATCAACCTAAATGCCCACGAATGACACCCTGGATAAAGAAACTGTGGTATGTATACACCATGGAATACTATGCAGCCATAAAAAGGAACAAGCTCATGTCCTTTGCAGGGATATGAATGGAGCTGGAAGGCATTATCCTCAGCAAACTAACTCAGGAAAATAAACCAAACACTGTCCATGTTCTCACTTATAAGTGGGAGCTGAATGATGAGAACACATGGATACATGGTGGGGAACAACACACTGGGTACTGTGGTTGGGAGTGGGGGAGGGAGAGCATCAGGAAGAATAGTTAATGGATGCTGAACTTCATACCTAAGTGAAGGGTTGATCTGTGCAGCAAATCACCATGGCACATGTTTACCTATATAATAAACCTGCACTTCCTTCATCCTTTACATGTACCCTGGAACGTAAAATAAAATTTGATGAAAAAAAATTTTTTAATAATAATAAAAGCATACCTAAGGAGAGGGATAAATTGAATACTTAGGGTAAATGTTCACTAAATTAGAAAATGCATTATGCAAAAGGAACACTGACAAAGTACAGACAAACATATTATGATTCATATCCAATTTAGGGAAATGCTGAAGAAACATAGTGAGGTGTATGTGTCAGGGTATATAAGACTGGAAGCTAAGTCTATGAACCCTGAGCATGAAACAGGATATAGTAAACTTTAATGATAACAATAACAAAAGAACTTACTCATTGAGATACTACGTGTGCTAGGCACTCATTAAGTAGCTAATTTATACAACTAATGGATGAGATTTATATCAATTTCTCCATTACCTAGATGAGAAATATGAACATAAAGAAGGAGTAAGAGACTACTAGGTAGAAATACTAGAATTGAAACCCAGATCTGTTATGCTCTAACACACACACATTCTTCTACTACACCTCTCTAACCTCACTACTCCTTTTATGTAGAACTACACTGCTTAAATTTTATTAATTAAAAACAACCCAAAGCTTCCCATTCAGCATTTCATCCTCTCTCCCAAATCTGTCATTTATACTGACTCATGCTTGCATAACCAGAAAAATAAAAGCAGTTGAGTCACTTGAATACATGAGTCTTCATTGCTCACTCCAGAATCTGTGTCTCTTGTCTCACACTAACTCCATTCTATGGCCACTCACGGCAAACTCTGCTACCTTATAGAGTCTAAGATGTATTGCCAGATCCTTGTTCCACTACTGAGCTCCCTTCTTTTGGGTTTTGTTACCACAAAAAACAAACAAACAAACAAACAAACAAAAGTCATTTCCTTCTCAAATTACGGAATTTAACATTTTCGTTCAAACTGAAATTGAATCTTAATTATTGAGCTCTGTACTGCCCCTTTAGAAAGCTTTTATTCTTTCTCAGTAACTTAGGAAAGGCACCATAAAAAAGACAGCAAAAGAATTCTCAACGTACCTACCATTTTAAACCTAAACTTACTTTGTCTTGCTCTTGAAACTTTCAATATCTCACTTTATTGCTAATCCTCCTATTTCTTGCTTTACTTTTGTACTTATTTTCCTGGACTTAATCAAGTCTTCCTCTTAATATACTAGTTTATTTTCTCATTAGAACCCTCATAAATTGACTCCTCTCTTTGGGTGTATTCACACAATTTGCTCCTACCTCATAGACCCAATATTCTCTAAGCAAATACAACATGATTCAAAATTAATAGTTCTAATTCAGAGACCGTGTATAATTTGACTTTAGCACAGGAATATTATAATTCAAATAGTGCCCTGGCCCAAAGTGTCTTCAACTCAGTTTTATCTGCCTGTGTTTAAAGGCCTGAAGAAAATGTGCTTATAAATATTGGGGGTTGAGACTTTTGGTCTTGTCTACATCCACGTAAAGAAAATTGATGAAACCATAAACTTTTAGGGGGGATGACCTAGCTGACTGCAGATAGAATTCACTCTTCTCAAAGAGTGATGATATTATTAAACAACATCTGGCAGAGATTTAAAAATCTGCACCCTTTTTTATTTCCTCGTTAACTATGGAGGAAAAGCAATCTTTCTTTTCATAAATTTTTTAAGCAGAAACAACCACCTTGATGGACTTCAGGGGCCTATATTGGCAGGCTGGTTGACACATGCACAGCAGGAAAAACTTGGATCTGCACAGTTTGGGAATTATCTAGGCCCTTGCCCAAGGAAGACAAAAAAATTGTCCATATGAAGGAGTTGGGGCCTCATCTCCACCACTTCTCTGCTTCTAGAATAAAAACAACTAAATTCTTAATCACACAATTTTATCTTTTTGCCATGTACTAACTGTGTCACTAGTGGTTGCTTACTCTTTGTCACATAATAATTGTTCAACGCTGGAAAAGAGTTGCAATCTCTTTGACCATATTTTTTTATCTTTTTATCATAATTTATTTTTTAAATAACAACGTCAAAGTTACCATCTTAACCATTTTTAAATGCATAGCCAGTAGCGTTAAGTATATTCTTATTGATTTATACATCTAGGGAATTGAATTTGATCGGGTTTTCTCAAACTTGGTATTTTTTGACATTTAGAGCTGGATAATTCTTTGTTACTGGGCAGGCATTGTGCATTGAGGTATGCTTACCAGAATCCCCAGCCTCTACCCAGTAAATGACAGCAGCAACCCCTTTCCCAATTGTGACAACCAAAAATGTCCCTAGGCATTGCCAAATATCACTGGGGCAAAATCAGCCCTGGTTTTGAACCACCGAACTACAACATCTCCAAATTCCTTTCACTCTGTGTATTCTGTCATCTTCTGTTGTGTGTAGTGACATTTTTGCTTTTTCAATAGATAAAAAACAATTTCTAGAAATATAGTTCAGGAGGATAAGACAGGGATGAGGGGAACGGTAACCTGGGTTTATAATAATAATTTATATTTTTTGGGGAGATCTAGATTTGAACATTTGGTTTTCATATAAAGTTTATTTTTTATTTACAAAGTAATACTTTGTTTAAAACATTAAAGTATTCTAAAGAAAACCATCAATCTTATCTAAACAACCAGGTAAAGTTACACCAACATGTTGGCATATTTCTTTGTAGTTTTTGTTGTTATTGTTGTTGTTAAAGGTTAACCTATGTTTTTCAATACAGAAGCTACAATCATGTTTAGCGAACTTTTGAATTTGTTGGTAAACCTTCTTGAAATAATGGCTTTTGTAGGAGACTTCTTTTTGCGGCCTTAAAGTATTACTGCCATTGAAGAGTATGACAATCATGAGATTGTTTATTTGAAGCTTTATTTTGGTGTCACTGTGAAAGGAATTCTAAACACATCCACTTTCTTGCAGGCTGAATGCTGTGTTGAGGTTAATCTGGTTTGGTACTCACTGGTATCAGCACTGTTCTGTGATTTGGATATCATATATTTTAGAGTCCCACAGGAATGTCTTCCAGGCCATTTTTATTCTAGCAATTTGTCTCTTGTGGTTTCTTATTTTGACTTCAGTTTTGTTTGTCTAAGTTGAGTGGCGTATTCTTAGCTCCTGTATATTTAGATTGTCTTTCTTCTGTTATTAATATTTAAAGGCTAAGTTTCTTAACTATACCCTGTAAATATCACATCATTTCACTTCTCATATTCTCTGTAAATTATTCCATTTTTTTCTGAAACTATGTATCTTAAGTTGTTGGGGTCTGAGGCTAGCATGGTTCTTATTTGTAGATGAACTTTTTCCTGCATAGATACTTGAAAGATTTTTTTCTTTATTCATCTAATTCAGATATGTTGCTGGGATATGTCTAGATAGGAATTGTGGTTTATTAATTTTTCATTCAATATATTGAGTGGTATATACTTAGGGTATTTTGTTGTTGTTTTGTTTTTAAATTGAGAAAAAATCTCTACAATTGTGAAGAGCATTTTGGACTTTCTTTTGTTTCATCTTGTTGGATTTCTTCCTCAAAAACATTGTTGTAAGTACTTTGTGCATAGGACAGAGGTGGGAGATAAAGGGAGAATCAGGGTGATTATATACACCAATTCCCTTAGGTCAGGCATAGTTTATGCTAGTTGTCCCAAGGTTACTATAAACTAAAGTTTTAATATTCGCTCTCAATAATGTCCAATTTGGCCTGTGTTCATTGCTATTGGCTCTTCATAGCTGGCTGAATATTATCCTATAATCTGTGGGTAGTGAGGCTCTGCCTTTACTGTTGCATTGGAGAAACAGAGTAAGAAATTGTTCACCTAGGTTGTTGACACACCTGGAGGAAAAACAATAGATATCTATCACGGGCTCACTTCTACTCTGGTTCATTCTTCCCTTTACAATAGGACAAACCCCTTTATTTTAACTGTTGAGACAGTCTTTGCATTTCATTAACATCTCTCCTATTTAGAGCTGCAGCACATGGAATGTTTGAATATGAAAGATGATATAAAGGTGTAGCAGACAAAGGGCAGCTAAATGAAATTTGGTAAAGGTGTAATGTTAGACAGATAAAGAAATTCAGGCACAAAAATGCCAAAGCATCAAAGAAAATTACCACGTACTGAATATTATCAAGAATACTTAAAGTTTCAGAGTACATATGCAGTTAACAATATAGTCTCAAAATATACAAAGTAAAATCTAGATAATAATGGGCAAATTGACAAAATAATAATTGTAGGCAAAAGATTTTAATAACTCCTGTCAGAAAATAATAAATCATGTTAAAAAATAATAAAAATTAAGCAGGGCAATATAAAAGATGCCTATAACATTTTACACCAACAAACACAGAATACACACTCTCTTTAACATGCATGCTCCAGTCACTAACATTTCTCTGGAAACAGAATCTAAGATGGAGAGCAATAGGCAGAATATTCTTGGGGATGTGCTTTTAGGAGATATATTTGTACATAAGTGAACACACTAGTTTCAGGTAGAAAGGGAACGTGACCCACAAAAAGGTTGCTAGTGAAGCTCAGCCAATCCTAATGAGGGCTCTTCCAAGATTTTCCAAACTGAGAGAAAGGGACTTTGCATGTCACTGTCTGTAGTCACTGGCAACATGCTGAACCAGGGAAGGGAGAGATCCTTGAAACAGGCATTTCCTTGCATTTGAGGATTATCTCCTGTGAGGGACAAGCTTGGAGCAATCAGCAACCAAAGCTTCTGGACGTTGGAATATAGGCAAATCATCCCTGAAGAAACTATCTAGAAAGACTGCCATGGTATCCATTGCAAGTAGATAAAAAAAGAAGCTTCAGTACATCCCAACAAAATAGTACAAACTGTGTTCTCTGGTAATAATGCATTAAAATTAGAAATCGGTAACCAAAGAATAGCTTAAAATCCCATATGCCTTGAAACTTAAAAAATTATATGAAATTATCACTTGGTTAAACAGGAAATCATAAAAATAAAATAACTTAAAACTGAATGACAATAAAAACACCACGTGAAAATTTGTAGCATGAATCTAAAGTGGTACGCAATGAAAATTTAAAATTTTGACTCTTTGTGAAGAAATAGCAGTCATTGAAAACAAGTAAGCAAAAAGCTTGACAAAAGAAGCTATAAAAATAAAGATAGAATAAACACAAAGAATTAAGAAAGAAATAGTAAATTTTGGGGCATTAGTCAATTAAATAGGGAATAAACTATAGATAAAATTAATAAAACCAAAGCATGGTTCTTTGAAAAATCTAACAATATTGATAAATCTCTGGTAAGACTGAAGTGAAAAAAAAAGGAGGAAGAAAAGGAGAAAAGATGGAAATTGTTTCTGCTAAAAAAAAGACAAATGAGGATTAATCACTATAAAATATTATAAAGTATTCATTAATACATTTAAAATGTGAAATAAGTAAAAATAAAATGTAATAATTGACACAAGAAGAAATAGAATAAGAACAATGGAAATAAAATTATATTTTCCCAGAAAATTTTAATGTCTAGATATTATAAAGGAACTAATATTTCTTTAATAAAAGTTGTTCTGGAAAGTAAAAAAGTAATAAAGGAGAAAATTACCCAGCTGGTTGTTTTTGTCTTTTTTTTTTTTTCTGAGGCAGGGTCTTGCTTTGTCACCCAGGCTGGAGTGCAGTGGAACGATCATGGCTCACTGCAACCTCCACCCCCCGGGCTCAAGCATTCCTCCCACTTGAGCCTCCTGAGTAGCTGGGACTACAGGCAGGCACCACCATGCCAGTTGATTTTTAATTTTTTTGTTGAGATGGGGTTTAGTCATGTTTGCCAGACTGGTCTGGAACTCCTGTGCTCCAGGAATCTGCCCACCTTGGCCTCCCAAAGTGCTGGAATTACTGGCGTGAGTCACCAAGCCCGGCCCAACCCAACTCTTTTTATGAGGCTGATATAGTCTTGATGCTAAAATAGAATAAGGAAAATGTGAGGAAAAAAAAGAGCAAATTCACTCATAAAAACATATGCAAATATCATAAGCAAAATATTACAAGCCCAAACCAACTAACATAAAAGACACATATTTATCAAATAAGTATATAAAGATGGGCTGAGTTTAGAAAATCTGTCAGGCTCAAAACATGAAAAATGAAAGTATAAAGTCAGTAAAATAAATAATAGGATACGATCTGTGAGAAATATTGGTGAGAAAGATTGCTTAAACACAATTTAAAAAATACTAGCCATGAGGAGAAAAAAATGATGGATTTTACTATAATTACCCACATTAATATACCTAAAGAGAAAAATTAAAATGACCAACTCCATAGATTGAGCAAAAGCATTTGAAAAAAGGCCTACACTTACTGATGATGAAAAAGAATTCTTAGAAAACAAAAGCTAAAACTTAAATATGTAAAGACTCTGAATAAAGCCTGCATTAACATTTTCCTTAACTTGATACACATTCCCTTTGAAGCTGGCATTAAGACAGTGATTCTTTGTCAATTGTACTGTCCATTAAAGTGCAGAAAGATCTGACATAAGCATAACATATAATTGTGCAAGAAAAATAGACAAGATAACCATAATTGTTATTATTTGCAGATGAGATAATTTCCCTACAAAACTTAGTAGAATTAATAATAGTCTGTAACAACTAATAATAGAGTTTGGAAAGTTGTTGAATATAAGGTCAACATACCAAAAATTTAGTGACGTTTCTGAAAATCAATAATAATGAAATAAAATAAGAAAAAGGTATCGATTACTAAATGAATAAAAAATTAAGAATTGCCCAACTAAGACACATATCACCTTTAGTGCAGATAATAATTTAAACTCTATTACAGGGCACAAAAGAACATCTGAATAATATATTTATGGATGGGATAATTTTACATGTAAAGATGTTAACAATCTACCACTCACTTTTAAATTCAATTTCTATCTTAAAAAGAATTTTTGAGTAATTCAAATATAACTAGAAAAATAAATATCCTCAAATATATCAGGCAATTTTGAAAATAAGGGGAAAAAGAGAATATATTTTCTATAAAATTTTAAAACATAGTACAAAATCATCATAATTAATAAGGTAAGATCTTAATAAAGAAACAGAGAAAGAATTCAGAGGACAGACTAGAGAGCCCAGAAATAGATTTATGGAAATATAGGGATATGGTATCTAATAGGAATAACATCATAATTGCTGGTGAATCAATGAATTATGCAATGGTTGGTGTTAGGAACATTTAGTTACCATGTAGAAAATTAACATTTAGTAACTAACATTTAGTTACTATGCAGAAAAAAATAGAGTCCATACAGACCATATAGGCCATATAGTCCATATAGAAAAAAATAGCCCATAGAGTCTAAATTACTAAAACCCCAAATGTAAAAGTAAAACTATAAACCCAATGGAATATTCAGAAACTATTTGTGAAAAATCCAGAAGGAAAATTTTTCTAAACATGTCTACAAAAGCACTAGCTATGAGTAGAAAAAAAATTATCTTAAACTAGTGAATTTATATTCAGGGAAAGACACTGTGATTAAAGTTAATGAATGGGTGACATACTAAAAGAAGATATTTGGCAATTTAAGAGACAAATAATTAATAACTACCATTAACTCCCGTGAGTTAGAAGATCAATACAGAAAACCCAATAGAAAAATGGATACAGAGGACACGAAAGGACTACTCACATAAGGGGATACTAAATGTTTAATATACGCATGCAGGAATGTGCAACCTCATTAAAAATTAGAGGACTGCAAATTAATGTGAAGCCACTTCATACTGATTAGTTAGAGAAAAAGAAAGATGTTTATGCCAAAGGCTGTAGAGAATGTCAGGGAAGGTAAACCTCATTTCTTGTGAGAAAGTGACCAGATGTGTAGCCACTCTGGAGAGCTTCCAGGAAATTCTTAATGAAATTAGTGTGCATACGCACAGTGACCCAGCAATTACATTTTTTGGGTGTATATATCCCAGAGAATTTGTTGATTTCTAATGTACAAATAGATGAGATTCTTTATCGTTTGTTAGAGCAAATAATTTAATGGGGCTTTGATGTCTAGTAGTAAAGGAATAGAAAAAGGTGATAGATTTTGTTACTTTCCATCAATACTTGCTTCCCCAACAAGAGGGAGAATTGTGTATCTCTGTCCCTTTGAAGTCAGGCTTGGCCATGTGATCAGCTTTAGCCAATGCAAGCATAAATTGCATGTGTCACTTTCTAGCAGAAGCTTAAAGAGTAGGTGTACTAGTTTCCTAGGTCTGTCATAACAAAGTACTATACAGTGGGTGGCTTAAGCATCATTTATTTCCCACAGTTCTGGAGGCTAAAAGTCCAATATTAAGGTACAGGCATGTTTGGTTTCTCCAGAGGCCTTTCTCCTTGGCTTGCAGATGGCGACCTTCTCTCTGTGTCCTCACATCTCTGTGTCCTTTCCTCTGGGTGCATGCATCCCTGGTGTCCCTTTGTGTGTCTAAATTTCCTCTTATAAGGACTCCAGTCAGATTGGATTAGTGCAGATTCTGAAGACCTCATTTTAACTTAATAATATCTTTAAAGGCTCTATCTCCAAATACAGTCTAATTTTGAGGTTTTGGGGTTATGGATTTAATATATAAATTTTGGGGGTACACAACTCAGCCCATAGTAGTAGGGTTGCTAGCATTAACAAGTAAAAATACTAGACATCTAGTTAAATTTGAATTTCAGATAAACAAAGAGTAATTTTTATAAGTGTACCGCATGTAATACTTGAGATATACTTATGCAGAAAATGTATTTATCATTTATCAGAAATTAAATGTAATTGAATGTTCTGTATTTTATCTAACTGACATTATTAAAGATCCAGTTTGTATTTTATTACATTCATCCTTTCTTTTCTTTGCCATGATGACTTGCAATTTTTATAGAGCTTAACCCTTCATTCTTGGTCCCAGAATGAAGACATCCAGCCCAACTGATAAATAAATCTCTTCTGCTGTAAGCAAATCAGATTTGGAGATCATTAATTACTGCAGCACAACCTAGCCAGTCCTGAATAATGCATAAATTGTACCATGAATATGATTTTTCAATAATATACAATCTAAACTATGTGTCAATGGCTTCAAGGTTGGAAAGGGGTAGGGAAAAAACTGTTGTTAGAATCTGGAAAGATGGCGATCCATGTTAATCACAGGCAACAATTTGGTATAACTATTGAATGAAATAATTTGTAAAGTATGTAATAAGTCTGTAGCTTTTGGAAAAGAGATTAACAACAACAAGACTATTGGTACAGTGGTTGGTTGGTCAAAATTGTTTTGTTTAACAAATTAATACAGTAAATATTTGTACTTGGCAAAGAATTGTCAGGTTTCACACAGGAATAAAAGTGAACTCGGCTAGTTTGAATTCTCCCAATAGTTGATCTTGTTATCCAAGGATTAAACTGAAAATAATTTATTTGGGATGAACAGGAAACACAAGTAGGGAGTGGGAGGAATGAGAAAGGAAAGCATTCAAGCCAGCTACCTCTGTTGGCACTGTATCATAATCCCACTTGGAAGCATTCAAAAATGGTGTGGGAGACATGTTTCAGAGTCATCCACTGCCATGCACTTAGGCAGAACATGCTTCTAGAGCTTTGGAGAAATGTATCAGGTAAAGAGACGCTGGTACTATCCATTGAGAGACAGCCATTACTGACGTGGCAACGCAAAAAAGATATCCTGTAATGTCTGCTGTAAGAATAAATTCCAGTAATTGAGAAACTCTCAGGTGTGGAAGACAACAGGTTCTCATTCTCAGTTGGTAAAAAATGAAGTCAAAAACTTATATGAGTGACTTGAAAGCTTAAAAGTCAAATTCCTATTAAGAATCAGATTGACAGTGTTGTCCTTATACTTGTTGTTAAAACCATAGAATTGATTACATTTGTTCCCAGTAAATTTTCTTGGTTAGAAAAAGGTATTTTAGCAAAAAATTCTAAGGTTGTGGCTTCTCCAGTGCAGTTTTATAGGCTCAAGGTGGCAGTAACTGAGAAAGGGATGTTTTTGAGAGAGTTGTACTAGTAGAAGCACTACAAACCTAGATATAAATCGCTTGTGATATTTAACAAACATAGGCCCCAAATCCTCTGGAAAGCTGACTGAGAGAGCTGCTCAGCTTCTTAGGAAAAAATATTCTTAAATGCTTCCTTGAGATGTGGCCAAAGAAGATCATGGAAGAGAAAAATAACTCGAGTGGAGCCAAAATTTATGAGCATAATTGACTATGGAACTAATCTTATAGAGTAGAATCTCGGCCTAGAAAAAAATGTCCCTCACCCTGAGGACAGGGGCTTTTTGACATTTCTGCCCAGCAAGGTTTGGGAATTGCTACTGACAAATGTAGTAGGGTATTCTCCCAGGCCCTTGGAGGCATCCTCGCATTCTTTCCACGTCTGAACGAGCTTATCTCTGTCCTGTCATCGTGTTTTGAGAGTGTGTAAGGCCCTAAACATTTTATTCATATCAAAATTTTTTTAACTAAGAGGATTCATCTCTAGAAGTGATAAAGAGACCCAACACCAGTCACTGATTCTGGATTTGTGGTTAGAGCAGAGAATGGTTAGGACTTTGGGGCTTGTCTCTCTTGAAGGATTACTGAGTGAGTGCTACATGTCAAAGCGAGAGGAAATAAAATGTTGGGCAGTTGAAAGCATGGATGTGGAAGGTAGAACAACAGTTTACCAGTATTTGCTTACACTTTCTAGAAAGGATTCTTTTTTTTTTTTTGAGACAGAGTCTCACTCTGTCACCCAGACTGGAGTGTAGTGGCATGATCTCAGCTCACTGCAACCTCTGCCTCTAGAGTTCAAGTAATCCTCCCACCTTAGCCTCTTCAGGAGCTGGGACCACAGATGTGCACCATCATGCCAAGCTAATTTTTGTATTTTTACTAAAGACTGGGTTTTGCCATTTTGCCCAGGCTGGTCTCGAACTCCTGGGCTCAAGCAATTTGCCAACCTTGACCACCCCAAGTGCTGGGATTACAGGCTTGAGCTACCCTGCCAGGCCCCAAGGAAGAATTCTAATTTCTCACTCCAGTAATGACAGGTTTGTCCACAAGACTTACTTTAGCCAATGGAATGTGAAAACTGCCATTTCTATCAGAGACTGCTAGGAAAGATGACTTTTGATGGACATGTAGCATGTTAAAACATAAATCTTTGTGGCTGTAAGCAACTGAGATGGAGACATTTGCTACCACAGCATAATCTAACCTATGCTAAGTAAAACATGACATATGCTTTACATATGACAAAATAATCAATTGAAATCAGACATATAAGTTGAAGGTAAATGAGTAAAACTATGAGTTGGATACAAGTATGAAACTATAAGATATATAGAAATTATAATTTATTTAAATCTAAAACTACATACACCACCACTATTTTTTTTGTGGAAGAAATTCATTAAATACAATAATGTGGCTGTGGAAAAGGTAACTGTGGCTATTTTTCATAAGCAGAAATTGGTAACAAAGCAGAACATGCAAAAATGCAGATACTGAAATAAAAAACTCAAAGCAAATTAGACAGTTTCCTCATCTATAAGATGATAAATGGCTTATGCTTTTTGTGCTAATTAAATGAATTAATGTAGAAAAAAGGCTTCAAAGAGTTCCTGAAACCAAGAAAGCTTTTTAAAAGTATTTGCTCTTTATTACTATTTAAAGAGAGACTTACTGAACTTGAAGGCAGAACAAAAAAGTTGCCTATGTTGCAGCAGGAAAAAGTAAACAATATGTAAGTAAGATTAAGGGACATGAAGGATGGCATTAAAAACATAAACATATACCTACAGGAGTTCCAGAAACAGAGAATGTAGAAGAGGCAATATCTGAAGATATAATAGTCAAGAGATTAAAAAGAGATAAATATCCATAATTTGAAAATTACACAAAATTTTAGGAGGATGAAAAGAAATCCAACTTAGGCACATCATAGTGAGATTTCAGAAACCAAAAGCAATGAGAATATAATATCTTTAAAAATTGAGAAAGGCTGTTTACTAAGGAACAAAATTTTATTTTCTTCAGTAAGACTGATGCCGGAAGATAATGAAACAGTATCTTTATGTATTAATGCAAAAGTATCCAACTAGAATGTAATGCCCAGCTAAACTTCCTATTTAAGAGTAATGGTGAACTATAGATATATTTAGATAAATACTCAAATCATTTTTCCATCCTCAGACCACAGCTGATAAAGACCAAGAATTCCCAGGCCTCTCTTACTAGTTAGTTTTTGCACTGAGAGTACTGAAATATTGGTTTTCATGTTTACTTGTTTTTCTCTAAATTCCCTACAGGATAGTTTATTACTATATTAGCTTATCATCTAGATCTGGAGTCGTCAACTCCCGGGCCACGGACTAGTACCAGTTCCTGGCCTGTTAGCAACCTGGCAGCACAGCAGGAGGTGAGCCACAGGCGAGCACTATGGCCTGAACTCCGCCTCCTGTCAGATCAGCCAGGCATTAGATTCTCATAGGAGCGGGAACCCTATTGTGAACTGCGCATGGGACAGATCTAGGTTGCACGTGCCTTACAAGACTCTAACTAATGCCTGATGATCAAGGTGGCACAGTTTCATCCCGAAACCATCCCCTCAACACCTGTCTGTGGAAAAATTGTATTCCATGAAACTGCTCTCTGGTGCCAAAAAGGTTGGGGACCGCTTATCTAGATTAAAACAACAACAAAAACCCAGGAAGGTGATTTTGTCAGTTATGTTTTAAGAACAATAAAATAGGGAAGGGGAAACTTATATGGACTTGGTCAACAAGAACATATGTTCTGTTCCTCACCATTTCTCATTTAATTACTTGACCACATTATTTGCCTACATTTCCAACCTAGTCCTTTCACTTCCCCTCTTGCTTATTTTGTTCAATTACATGGCCTTCTAGCTGTTCCTGGAACTGACCAAACTTGAATCCATTTTAGATCCTTTCTCTCTTCCTGAAATGCTCTTCCTACTGTCTTGCAAGGTCTCTTATTTCAGATCTCCTTGCCATTCCTGGAAATTGAGTATGTTACCTTTCAGCTTTCCTCCTCAGAGTAGTCCTTGTTCACCCTAACTGGAGTAGCTGCCCAGTGTTCTTTCAGTTACACGACCTATCTTTTCATTAAATCTCCTCAACAGTCAGTATCTTGTCTATTTGTTCACCACCATGTCTGTAAAATGTACAATAGCATTGGACACATAGTAAGTATTCAACAGTTACTTAGTGAATATATGAATTAATGAATAAGTTGGCAAATTGCAGAACAAATCTGGGACTTATATAACCTGATTTCTAAAATGCAAATAACGTCACCTTCATTACCTTACACTTTATGACAAATCTTAGGAAAAGGGACAAAGAGAATAAAATAAAGGAAGGCCACCTTAATCAGCAGAGTGATTAATTATCACCATTTTGCTGAAAAGGGAGCTAAGAGTTTAAAGTGCTTAATGATTAACTAAGGTCATAAAGTGATATGAATGAAACTTGTAGTAGGCATAATAATGCCCTCTGCCAAATGTGTTCATGTCTAATTCCTAGAACCTATGAATATGTTACCACCAAACATGGAAAAAGGGACTTTGCAGATGTGATTAAAGTTAAGAACCTTGAGAGGCAGAGATAATCCTGGATGATCTATGTGGGCACAATCTAATTACATGAGTCCTTAAAAGTACCTTTCACAGCTGAGGGAAGGGCCAGAGGGTGTGTGACTGTGAAACAATGGTCGAAGAGATATAAAATTACTGACTTTGAGGATGGAAGAAGGGCCCACAAGACCAGGACTGGGTTAGACTCTGTGAGACCTGTGTTATATCTATAACTATAGAATCGTAGTATTAAAAATGTATTGTTTTAAGCCCTTAAATTTGTGTTAATTTGTTACAGCAGCAGTAGGAAACTAATACGGAGCTGAAACTAGAATGTACATCAGCTGACTCTTTGTCTGTTATACTACTCATCATCTTTAGTAATTCCAAATTACCCTAAACTCAATGGCAAACAGATTAAGTACTCACAGAACAGTGCTGTGACAGGAAAATGTCTCCTAAATTAGACAGATTGTAGTATACAACTGTTGTGACAGATTTCTTAAACTGTCAGCTAATTTTTTTTTTAATTTCACAAAGGGATAATGACATCATGAAACAAGGCTATATACAGCATCTAAGGAGGGGATATAAAGCTTAGCAATGTGTTTTGAATAGGTTTTATTTGAACTCATTTATCATTCTCATTACATTCATCTTAATGAGAAAATAGCTCCATTCTGGTTATAATCTGTGTTATTGTAATATAATATACAACATTGTTCTGAAGAGCAATTCAATGCAGCCAAATGGCACTTTTTCTTTCTTTATATCTTTTTGTCAGTTTGTTTCAAACTTTTGCTTGCATTTTCATGCAGCCTCTAGAAGATGGGATAGACCAATAAGGAAAAGGAAAAAAGAGAGTAAAATGAATAAAGGAAGAGTCAAAGGGGTCAAGGAAATGCTGAACCAAAACTATGTACTAATACAGAATGACACATAGATGTTCTGGCTAAGATTGGATGGGCTGAACCCTGTTTGCTGGTTACCATATTTCTGAAACAAAGCAATTAATCTTGTTTGACAGGATAGTTTTACAAGTGAATATATTAATGTAAAAAACTTAAAAAATACACAAATTATATCATATTCAGTTATAAATATTATTTCATTGAACATTTAGTAAATATATAACTATTAGTCAATAAAAATATTTAAATTCTTGAAATCAGGTCTATTAAAAAATTGTGAGATGTATAATTACATTAAAATTATAGCTAACTTTTTTGTACTGAAAGCAAGAACACAAGTTTCTTTGGTATAACTTGCATATTTGAATATACATGCATACCACCATCTCTGTACCCATGATCATAATGTTTGTGTTGAAAATTATTTTTTAAGTTAAGATTTAAAAATACTTCAGGTTAAAAAATGCAGTTTGTGTCTATACAAGTCAATTCTAATCTACAACTTAGTGGTTCTTAGTTAAGATATGAAAAACCCACTGAAGATGTAGTACCTCTAGGGATAGTGTTGTAATCCACACTCAAGTATGATCGCTTTACTCCAGAACAATAGCATTATCAAGACCTAAACAAGAAGCTTTATTAATAGTGTAATGAGAGTTAGAAATATCTTTTCATTGGGGAGATAAATGATGATGAAAATGAACAATTATAGAATGGCAGGTTTGGGCAAGCTAAATGAATTTGTATAATCATACTAACACCAGATTTAAATATTTCCCACTTTTGATAAAGCAAAAGATACACTGTATTTCATTTATTTACTCAACAAATGACTGTATTCTTTTACAAATTACTTACTCTGAGTTGGGCACTACGTTGGGCTCCGAGATTACAGAGATGAGTAAACCGTAATCATTGTACTCGTGGAGCTCATTGTCCAATAAAAGAAACATTTGGGGGAAAAAACACAGAACACCTTGCCTTAATTTGACCAGTGGGTTTCCTCCAAAATAAAATCTTATAAAAATATGGTCACATTATTGCAAGATTGCTGAAGGCAAGACTACATAAAGCTAGCCTTCTTTATATTCCAGGATTCCACCTATATTTTTCCATCAACGTTGCAATTTGATGCTTTCGTATTTTTTTATACAGTTTATTTCTTTTTCTTTTTGTATTGTACTTTAAGTTCTAGGGTACATGTGCAGACCATGCAGTTTTGTTACATAGGTATACATGTGCCATGGTGGTTTGCTGCACCTATCAACCCATCACCTACGTTAGGTAGTTCTCCTAATGCTATCCCTCCCCTAGTCCCCACCCCCCAACAGGCCCCTGTGTGTGGTATTCCCCTTCCTGTGTCCATGTGTTCTCATTGTTCAACTTCCACTTATGAGTGAGAACATGCGGTGTTTGGTTTTCTGTTCTTGTGTTAGTTTGCTGAGAATGATGATTTTCTTTACAGACAAGCAAATGCTGAGGGATTTTGTTACCACCAGGCCTGCCTTACAAGAGACCCTGAAGGAAGCACTAAATATGGAAAAGAAAAACCGGTACCAGCCACTGCAGAAACATACCAAATAGTAAAGACCATTGACACTATGAAGAAACTATATCAACTAATGGGTAAAATAACCAGCTAGCATCATAATGACAGGATCAAATTCACACATAACAATATTAACCTGAAATGTAAATGGGCTAAATGCCCCAACTAAAAGACACAGACTGGCAAATTGGATAAAGAGTCAAGACCCATCAGTGTGCTGTATTCAGGAAACCTATCTCTTGTGCAAAGACACACATAGGCTCAAAATAAAGAGATGGAGGAATAGTTGCCAAGCAAATGGAAAGAAAAAAAAAAAACAGGGGTTTCAATCCTAGCCTCTGATAAAACAGACTTTAAACCAACAACGATCAAAAGAGACAAAGAAAGGCATTACATAATGGGAAAGGGATCAATGCAACAAGAAGAGCTAACTATCCTAAATATTTATGCACCCAATACAGGAGCACCCAGATTCATAAAGGAAGTTCTTAGAGACCTACAAAGAGCAATTCAATGCTTTCTATTGGTGCTTATCTGTTCTAGCTTGAATAAGGATAGAGACAGTAACGGTGTTTTGGTTTTCCTGGGGAGAGTTAGTGATTCAGGAAGCTGTCTGTTACCTTGAGTGAGGAATCCATATTCACAAATTTGAGGTGGTTCAAATCAAGGATCACAAGAGATTCCTTGTCTGCCCCTTGCAATGCATCCCATAATGGGATTGCCTACAGCATCTCTCCCCCAAACCCTGCCCTTTCCCCCAGGCCAAGATGAAACTTTAGCTTGCCTCCTGCTCCACTATAAAAATGAGGAGCAAGTGAAGGAGCTAATTACCAACGAAGCAATATCCAATTTCTTATTACTGTGGGGTTTCACTGTAATTCAATGTAGCACAAGTACTGCAATAGGAATAAATACACAGTTACATGAGAGCACAATTCCATAGAGGAATGACTCCCTAACTCTGTCTGAAGGAGTGGAAATTTATAGAAAGGGGGCTGTATTTGAGCTTGGATTTGATACATGAGTAGGTGTAAAATAAGCAGAAGGTGGGAAATGCAGAAAGAAGAGCTTGTTACAAACAGAGGGAAGATTATACAAAAGCTAAGATATGGCTGGAGCACAGATTTCCAAGGGAAAACATATGTTTATTTGTGTGTTTCAAAGAGAAAGAATAGTTAAAGCAGTAGAAGCAGGTTAAAGCTAAATTGTTTTGAAGGATGCTATGTACTGACATTATCATCTGTGGAGAGCAAAATATCATTCTTTGCATTTTGGAGTGGGAACTTCCAATTATGGGGATAAGGTTGAGAACATGGATTCCAGGGCAAAGACAGTAAGAACATGGATTATCTGAATGTACTGCATATTGAGTAGGGTTGTCAGATACAGAAAAATCAAACAGCAAAAAACAAAACAGAATGCTGGGTTAAATCTGAACTTCAGGTAAATAATAAAAATCTTTTTAGTATAGCAATGTTCCATATGTTCCATGCAACATTAGGGACAAACTTATACAAAAAGTTATTTGTTGTTTACCTGATATTCAATTTTATTAGGGTATGTTGTATTATATCTCGTAAGCCTAATATTGAGGGAAAGAAGAAAAGAGTTTAGAAAACTGGTATTTGCTGTAACTTTATTTCTAAATGTAAATGCTTTCTTAAACTCCAGAAATGTATGCAATTCAAATTAAATTGCATTGAAACATTCTGTACTATTTGAATGTAGTTAATTCTGATATTGCTTAAGTTATGTCCCTTCCTTTGGAAACTTTGGAGGCTTTTTAATTTATTGAAATGCATTCTTCCCATTCTTTCTTAAAGTTTTCTCTCTTTCCATCTTTGTTTAATTGCAAACAACAGAATTTACAAAGTCCTTAAGTCCTTAAGGCCATAAAAGTAGTGTGTCTGTGGGCTGAATTTATTTTCACTTTAAGTATTTTTTTGCAGTGTATATGCTCACACTGCCATGACTACTTCAGAACTCCGAAAATTTTTTTATTTGTATAAGTTTGTAGTCATATGCTGCTTAATGACCTCATCTTCATAGAATTGTCATTATTTAATTTGTCTTGCAGCTCCCTGGAAAAGCTCAATTCACAATGCTTATCTTTATATGATCAAACTCAAGGCTTACTCAGTGATAAAAGCCATATCTCCAGTATTCTTATTGCCAACAATCATTTTCTATTGTTTAATATTACAGCTGCCTAAGGTAGCAATATAAATTCAGGGAAACAAGAGGTTGACCCAACAATTTAAAAAGAAAATTTGGGAAATAAGATTTCCATAGGTATTTGAAAAGTTCAGAAATATTTTTAAGGACTTGGAAGGGAGCATGCAGGTGCAGTATTGGGGGTATTCCCAGCAAAGACCTGATAAGGTCTTGGTGTTTAACCTCTGGCTCACATTGAGCCTTTGTGCAAGCAGAATATGAAGGTTAAAATAGAGTCATAGGCTGGGCACAGTGGCTCAGACCTGTAATCCCAGCACTTTGGGAGGCCAAGCCAGGCAGATCACCTGAGGTCAGGGGTTCAGGACCAGCCTGGCCAACATAGTAAAACCCTGTCTCTACTAAAAATACAAAAATTAGCATGCCTGTAATCCCAGCTACTGGAGGGGCTGAGGCAGGAGAACTGCTTGAACCCTGGAGGTGGAGGTTGCAGTGAGCCAAGAGTGCACCACTACATTCCAGCCTGGGTGATAGAGCAAGACTCTTTCTAAAAAAAAAAAATTAAATAAATAAATAAAAGAAAAAGAAAACACAGTCAACACAGTCATAAACTGCTGGAAAGGCAAAGGCATGCTCCAACACACAAAGAGAGCCTTTACAAAGAGGAGGAGACCGACTAATTCAAGGTGTTTGAACAGATCTCTGCCTAATTATTTGCTGACTTCTACATTAAATGAGCAGAGACGTCAGTGGCCCCAAGCAACAAATAGTACAGAAAAATTATTATTATTTTTATTTTATTATACTTTAAGTTCTGGGTTACAGGTGCAGAACGTGCAGTTTTGTTACATAGGTATATACATGCCATGGTGGAAAGCTGCACCCATCAACCCATCACCTACATTAGGTATTTCTCCTAATGTTATCCCTCCCCTAACCCCCACACCCTGCAGGCCCCAGTGTGTGATGTTCCCCTCCCTGTGTCCATGTGTTCTCACTGTTCAACTCCCACTTATGAGTGAGAACATGCAGTGTTTGGTTTTCTGATCTTGTGATAGTTTGCTGAGAATGATGGTTTCCAGCTTCATCTATTCCCTGCAAAGGACATGAATTCATCTTTTTATGGCTGCATAGTATTCCATGGTGTATATGTGCCACATTTTCTTAATCCAGTCTATCACTGATGGACATTTGGGTTGGTTGCAAGTCTTTGCTATTGTGAATAGTGCCACAATAAACATACATGTGCATATGTCTTTATCATAGAATGATTTATATTCCTTTGGGTATATGCCCAGTAATTGGATTGCTGGGTCAAATGGTATTTCTAGTTCTAGATCCTTGAGGAATTGCCACACTGTCTTCCACAATGGTTGAACTAATTTACACTCCCACCAACAGTGTAAAAGCATTCCTATTTTTCTACAACCTCTCCAGCACCTGTTGTTTCCTGACTTTTTAATGATTGCCATTCTAACTGGTGTGAGATGGTATCTCATTGTGATTTTGATTTGCATTTCTCTGATAACCAGTGATAATGAGCATTTTTTCATATGTCTGTTGGCTGCATAAATTTCTTCCTTTGAGAAGTGTCTGTTCATATCCTTTGCCCATTTTTTGATGGGGTTGTTTGCTTTTTTCTTGTAAATTTGTTTAACTCCTTTGTAGATTCTGGCTATTAACCCTTTGTCAGATGGATAGATTGCAAAAATTTTCTCCCATTCTGTAGGTTGCCTGTTCACTCTGATGATAGTTTTTTTTTTTGCTGTGCAGAAGCTCTTTAGTTTAATTAGATCCCATTTGTCAGTTTTGGCTTTTGTTGCCATTGCTTTTGGTGTTTTAGGCATGAAATCTTTGCCCATGCCTATGTCCTAAATGGTATTGCCCAGGTTTTCTTCTAGAATTTTTATGGTCCTAGGTCTTATATTTAAGTCTTCGATCCAACTTGAGTTGATTTTTGTGTAAGGTGTAAGGAAGGGGTCCAGTTTCAGTTTACTGCATATGGCTAGCCAGTTTTCCCAACACCATCTATTAAATAGGGAATATTTTCCTCATTGCTAGTGTGTGTCAGGTTTGTCAAAGATCAGATGGTGGTAGGTATGTGGTGTTACTTCTGAGGCCTCCATTCTGTTCCATTGGTCTATATCTGTTTTGGTACCAGTACCATGCTGTTTTGGTTACTGTAGCCTTAGAGTATAGTTCGAAGTCAGGTAGAATGATGCCTCCAGCTTTGTTCTTTTTGCCCAGGATTGTCATGGCTATGTGGGCTCTTTTTTTGTTCCACATGAAGTTTAAAGTGGATTTTTCCAATTCTGTGAAGAAAGGCAATGGTAGCTTGATGAGATCGCATTGAATCTATAAATTACTTTGGGCAGTAAGGCCATTTTCATGACATTGATTCTTCCTAGCCATGAGCATGGAATGTTTTTCCATTTGTTGGTGTCCTCTCTTATTTCTTTGAGCAGTGGTTTGTAGTTCTCCTTGAAGAGGTTCTTCACATCCCTTGTAAGTTGTATTCCTAGGTATTTTATTCCCTTTGTAGCAATTGTGAATGGGAGTTCACTAATGATTTGGCTCTCTCTTTGTCTGTTATTGGTATATAGGAATGCTTGTGATTTTTGCACATTGATTTTGTATCCTGAGACTTTGCTGAGGTTGCTTATCAGATTAAGGAGATTTGGGGCTGAGACCATGGGGTTTTCTAAATATACAATCATGACATCTGCAAACACAGACAATTTGACTTCCTCTCTTCCTATTTGAATACGCTTTATTGCTTTCCCTTGCATGATTGCCCTGGCCAGAACTTCCACTGCTATGTTGAATAGGAGTGGTGAGAGAGGGCCTCCTTGTCTTGTGCCGATTTTCAAAGAGAATGCTTCCAGTCTTTGCCCATTCAGTATGATATTGGCTGTGGGTTTGTCATAAATAACTCATTATTTTGAGATACGTTCCACCAATTTCTAGTTTATTGAGAGTTTTTAGCATGAAAGCCTGTTGAATTTTGTCAAAGGACTTTTCTGCATCTACTGAGATAATCATGTGGTTTTTGTTATTGGTTCTGTTTATGTGATGGATTATGTTTATTGATTTGTATATGTTGAACCAGTGTTGCATCCCAGGGATGAAGCTGACTTGATCGTGGTGGATAAGCTTTTTCACGTGCTGCTGGATTTGGTTTGTCAGTATTTTATTGAGGATTTTTGCACTGATGTTCATCAGGGATATTGGCCTAAAATTCTCTTTTTTTGTTGTGTTTCTGCCAGACTTCGGTATCCAGATGATGCTGGCCTCATTAAATAAGTTAGGGAGGATTCCCTCTTTTTCTATTGATCAGAATAGTTTCAGAAGGAATGGTACCAGCTCCTCTTTGTACCTCTAGTAGAACTTGGCCGTGAATCCGTTTGGTTGTGGACTTTTTTTGGTTGGTAGGCTATTAATTGTTGCCTCAATTTCAGAATCTGTTATTGGTCTATTCGGAGATTCAACTTGTTCCGGGTTTTGTCTTGGGAGGGTGTATGTGTCCAGGAATTTATCCATTTCTTCTAGATTTTCTAGTTTATTTGTGTAGAGGTGTTTATAGTATTCTCTGATGGTAGTTTGTATTTCTGTGGAATTGGTGGTGATATCCCCTTTATCATTTTTTATTGCATCTATTTGATTCTTCTCACTTTTCTTCTCTATTAGTCTTGCTAGCAGTCTATCTATTTTTTTGATCTTTTCAAAAAACCGGCTCCTGGATTCATTGATTGTTGAAGGTTTTTTTGTGCCCCTATCTCCTTCAGTTCTGCTCTGATCTTAATTATTTCTTGTCTTCTGCTAGCTTTTGAATTTGTTTGCACTTGCTTCTCCAGTTCTTTTAATTGTGATGTTAGGATGTTGATTTTAGATCTTTCCTGCTTTCTCCTCTGGGCATTTAGTGCTATAAATTTCCCTCCCCACACTGCTTTAAGTTTGTCCCAGAGATTCTGGTACATTGTGTCTTTGTTCTCATTGGTTTCAAAGAACATCTTTATTTCTGCCTTCATTTCGTTATTTACCCAGTAGCCATTCAGGAGCAGGTTTGTTCAGTTTCCATGTAGTTGTGCAGTTTTGAGGGAGTTTCTTAATCCTGAGTTCTAATTTGATTTCACTGTGGTCTGAGAGACAGTTTTTTGTGATTTCTGTTCTTTTACATTTGCTGAGGAGTGTTTTACTTCCAATTATGTGGTCAATTTTAGAATAAGTGCGATGTGGTGTTGAGAAGAATGTATATTCTGTTGACTTGGGGTGGCGAGTTCTGTAGATGTCTGTTAGGTACACTTGGTCCAGAGGTGAGTTCAAGTCCTGGATATCCTTGTTAATTTTCTATCTCTTTGGTCTGTCTAATATTGACAGTGGGGTGTTAAATTCTCCCATTATTATTGTGTGGGGATCTAAGTCTCTTTGTAGGTCTCTAAGAACTTGCTTTATGAATCTGGGTGCTCCTGTATTAGGTGCATATATATTTAGCATAATTAGCTTTTCTTGTTGAATTGATCCCTTTACCATTGTGTAATGGCCTTGTCTCTTTTGATCTTTGTTGGTTTAAAGTCTGTTTTATCAGAGACTAGGATTGCAACCCCTGCTTTTTTTTGCTTTCCATTTTCTTGGTAGATCTTCCTACATCTCTTTATTTTGAGCCTATGTGTGTCTTTGCACATGAAATGGGTCTCCTGAATATAGCACACCAATGAGTCTTGACTCTATCCAATTTTCCAGTCTGTGTCTTTTGGTTAGGGCATTTAGCCCATTTGGATTTAAGGTTAATATTGTTATGTGTGAATTTGATCCTGTCATTATGATGCTAGCTGTTTATTTCGCCTGTTAATTGATACAGTTTCTTCATAGTGTCAATGGTCTTTACAGTTTGGTATGTTTTTGCAGTGGCTGGTACCGGTTGTTCCTGTCCACGTTTAGTGCTTCCTTCAGGAGCTTTTGTAAGGCAGACCTGGTGGTAACAAAATCTCTCAGCATTTGCTTGTCTGTAAAGGATTTTATTTCTCTTTCACTTATGAAACTTAGTTTGGTCGGATATGAAATTCTGGGTTGAAAATTCTTTTCTTCAAGAATGTTGAATATTGGCCCCCACTCTCTTCTGTCCTGTAGGGTTCCTGCAGAGAAATCTGCTGTTAGTCTGATGGGCTTCCCTTTGTGGGTAACCCGACCTTTCCCTCTGGCTGCCCTTAAAATTTTTTCCTTCATTTCAACCTTGGTGAATCTGACAATTATGTGTCTTGGGTTGCTCTTCTTGAGGAGTATCTTTGTGGTGTTCTCTGTATTTCCTGAATTTGAATGTTGGCCTGCCTTGCTAGGTTGGGGAAGTTCTCCTAAATAATATCCTGAAGAGTGTTTTCTAACTTGGTTCCATTCTCCCCGTCACTGTCAGGTATATCAATCAAACGTAGATTTGGTCTTTTCACATAGTCCCGTATTTCTTGAAGGCTTTGTTACTTTCTTTTCACTCTTTTTTCTCTAATCTTGTCTTCTTGCTTTATTTCCTTAATTTGATCTTCAATCACTGATATCCTTTCTTCTTCTTGATTGAATTGGCTATTGAAGCTTGTGTATGCTTCATGCAGTTCTCATACTGTAGTTTTCAGCTTCATCAGGTCATTTAAGCTCTTCTCTACACTGATTATTCTAGTTAGCCATTCTTTTAACCATTTTTCAAGGTTTTTAGCTTCCTTGCAATGGGTTAGAACACGCTCCTTTAGCTCAGAGAAGTTTGTTATCATCAACCTTCTGAAGCTCACTTCTGTCAGCTCATCAAACTCATTCTCAATCTAGTTTTGTTCCCTTGGTGGCATAGAGTTGTGTTCCTTTGGAGAAGAAGCATTCTCGTTTTTTGAATTTTCAGCCTTTCTGCTCTGGTTTCTCCCCATCTTTGTGGTTTTATGTACCTTTGGCCTTTGATGTTGGTGACCTATGGATGGGGTTTTGGTGTGGATGTCCTTTTTGTTGATGTTGATGCTATTCCTTTCTGATTGTTAGTTTTCCTTCTAACAGACAGGTCCCTCAGCCGCAGGTTTTTTGGTGTTTGCTGGAGAACCACTTCAGACCCTGTTTGCCTGGGTATCACCAGTGGAGGCTGCAGAACAGCAAATATTGCTGCCTGATCCTTCCTCTGGAAGTTTCGTCCCCCAGGGGCACCCGCCTGTATGAGGTGTCTGTCGGCCCCTACTGGGAGGTGTCTCCCAGTCAGGCAACACAGGGTTCAGGAACCCACTTGAAGAGGCAGTCTGTCTGTTATCAGAGCTCGAACACTGTACTGGGAGAACCACTGCTCTCTTCAGAGCTGTCAGGCAGGGACGTTTCAGTCTGGAGAAGCTGTCTGCTGCCTTTTGTTCAGATATGCCCTGCCCCTAGAGGTGGAATCTAGAGAGGCCGCAGGCCTTGCTGAGCTGAAGTGGGCTCTGCCCAGTTTGAGCTTCCTTGCCACATTGTTTACACTGTGATTATAGAACTGCCAACTCAACCCTCAGCAATGGCGGACACCCCTCCCCCAGCCAGGCTCCAGTAAGCAAGGCTCTGTGTGCATGGGACCCACTGAGCCAGGCAAGGGAGGAAGTCTCCTGCTTTGCTGGCTGCAAAGACCTTTGGAAAAGTGTAGTATTTGAGCAGGAGTGTACTGCTCCTACAGCCACTCACCACTTCCCTTGGCTAGGAAAGGAAAATCCCCCTACCCCTTGTGCTTCCTGGGTGAGGTGATGCCCCACCCTGCTTCAGCTCACCCTCCGTGGGCTGCACCCACTGTCCAATCAGTTCCAATGAGATGAATCAGGTACCTCAGTTGGAAATGCAGAAATCACCCATCTTCTGCATTGATCTCACTGGAAGCTGTAGATCTGAGCTGTTCTTGTTTGGCCATCTTGGAAGTGACTTGCAAAATTATTAAATAAATAAACAGCAACAAGAACAGACAACCACAACAGTAAAATCCAGAGGGGAAAAGATGTCTTATTTCCAGCATTTATATATCCATATTATTTAAAATATTAATAGAAATAGTCTATAAGATAGCGTCAAACTGGGACTTTCTAGGCAAGGGCTTTAAATAAACTACTATAAGTATATTCAAAGAACTCAAGGAAACAGTTTTTCAAGAACTAAAGGGAAGTCTTCAAATAATGTCTTTCCAAATGGAGAATAAAAGTAAAGGGATAAAGATTATAGAAAAGAACCAAATAGAAATTCTAGAGTTAAAAATTATCATAACTAAAATAAAAAATTCACTAGAGGGGCTCAACAAAAGATTTGACTTCTCAAAAGTATCAATAAACTTGAAGTTAGGTAAGTTGAGATTATCCATTTTCAGTGGCAGAAGGAATAAAACAAACAAAATAAACACAGTCTCTGAGCTTTGTCAGAAACCATAACCATGCCAATATGTGCATAATTGGAGTTACAGGAGGAGAGGACAAAGAGAAAGAAAAAATATTTGAAGAATTAATGGCTGAAAATTTCCAAATTTTGATTAAATATCTGAGTCTAAACAATCATGTAACAAATCTGCACATGTACCCCTGAACTTAAAATAAGGGTTAAAAAAACAAGAAGTTTCACATTTAAATAGGGTAAATTCAGAGGGATCCCACCTAGAATCATCATTCAAATTATGGAAAGACAAAAACAAGAGAGAATCTTGAAAACAATAAGAGAAAAATAGCTCATCAAATGTAAGGAATCATCAATAAGATTAACTGTTGACTTTTCATAAAAAAATGGAGGCTAGGAAGCAGCGGTATGATATACACAAAATGCTGAAAGAAAAGACTATTAACCAATAATTTTATATCTGATAAAACCATATTTCAAAAATGAAAGATAAATTAAGACATTCCCATATAAACAAAACTTGAGAGAATGTATTGCTAACAGACTTGCCGTATAAGAAATATTAAAGGAATCCTTTATAGTGAAATAAGAGAATACTATACAAAAACTTAAGATCAGATGAAGAAATAAAGTGCACTGGTAAAGAAAATGTAAATAAGGAAACTGGTTCCAGATGGTTTGAAATGACAGGGCTTTTATTATACTGATTTTTCAAAAGTTAGACCATATTTCAAAAACTCCTGAATAATGAAAAATATGCCAGAAAACATGCTCTTTTTAGATATGGTCCTAAGAAAGAAGAGGAAAAATTATTGCTATTGTATTTTATTGCTTCTATTTGTCTATAGACAAGCAACAACTGAATTTTTTCAGTAATTTTCTATTTCTCTATTACAATTAGCCATAATGTATATTATTAAGAAAAATGCCTTTTTCTAAAAAGAATATATCTTCTAAAAATTACAGCAAAGAAATATTGGCTTTCTAAGTAATAAAATGCCTTTATCAAGGGTCATCTTTTGTTCATATTTTATCAAAACAAACATTTCTCTTTTGGATGAAATATTTGATTGTTCAGTTGAAGAAACTGAGCTTCAAATAAGAAGGCTTCCTAGGCATTTGATAAACCAATACTTTTCAATTTAGAAATAACTCCAAATATACTAAAATATTGACTATGCTGTTTATGAGAGTAGACTAAGATATTGAGACCTTAGTATAGTTTTAAAATTTCTGAAATAAGACAGTTAGACAAGAATAAAGAAAAAAGAACAAAAAGGAATTAACAAAACCTCTAAGAAATATGGGATTGTGAAAAGAGATAGAATCTACCCATTGATGTTCCTGGAAGAGATGGGAAGAATGGAAGCAACTTGGAAAGCATATTTTAGGATATCATCCATGAGACCTTCCCAAACATAGCTAGAGAAGTCAATATTCAAAGTCAGAAAATGCAGAGAACTCCAGTAAGATACTTCACAAGAAGGCCATCTTGAATACACATAATCTTCAGATTCTAATCTTCAGATTCTAGAGGGTAAAATGAAATAAAAAATATTAAATTACCTTCCCATTGTAGATCACCTACAAAGGGAAACCCATCACACTAACAGAAGAACTCTTAGCAGAAACTCTACAAGCCAGTTCCTGTTCCTGTAGTCCCAGCTACTCTGTAGACTGAGGCAGAATTGCTTGAACCTGGGAGGCGGAGGTTGCAGTGAGCCAAGATCATGACACTGTACACTCCAGTCTGGGTGACAGAGTGAGACTATCTCAAAAAAAAAAAAAAAAAAGACTAGAGTAACCAAAACAGCATTGTACTGGTACAAGAACAGACACATACACCAATGGAATAGAATAGAGACCCAGAAATAAGGCTACCTACAACCATTTGATCTTTGACAAAGCTGCCAAAAACAAGCAATTGGCAAAGGGCTCCCTATTCAATAAGTGGTGATGGTATAACTGGCTAGCCATATGCAGAAGATTGAAACTGAACTTCTTTCTTATACCATATAAAAAAATCAGATCAAGATGTATCAAAGATTTAATGTAAAACTCAAAACTATTATATAAAAACCTTAGAAAACAACCTCATAGGCAATACTAGGACACAGGAATGGGCAAAGATCTTATGATGAAAAAATTTCTCATCAAGAGAAAAAATTAACAAATTGAACCTCATTAAACTAAAGCGACTCACACTGCAAAAGAAACTATCAAAAGATTAAACAGATGACCTATAGAATGGGAGAAAGATTTTGAAAACTATTCATTTGGTAAAGGTCTAATACCCAGCATCTATAAGCAGCCTAAACAAATTTACAAGAAAACAAACAACCAAACCCATTAAAATGTGGACAAAGGACGAGAACAGACACTTATCAAAAGAAGACATACACGCTGCCAAGAAACATATGAAAAAAAGCTCAACATCACTAATCATTAGAGAAATGCAAATCAAAACCACAGTAAAACATCATCTCACAACAGTGAGAATGGCTACCATTAAAAATTCAAAAAATAACAGATGCTGATGAAGTTGTGAAGAAAAAGGAATTCTTATATACTGTTGGTGGCAGTATACATTAGTTCAACCTCTGTGAAAAGCAGCATGGCAATTCCTAAAAGAGCTAAAAACACAACTACCATTCAACCCAGGAATCACATTACTGGATATATATTCAAATATAAATCATTCTATCATAAAGGCATGTGCGTGTGTATGTTCATTGCAGCACTGTTCACAATAGCAAAGACATGGAATCAACTTAAATGCCCATCAATGGTAGACTGGATAAAGAAAATAAGGCACAGATACACCATGGAATACTAGGCAGCCACACGAAAATGAGATAATGTTTTTTGCAGGAACATACATGGAGCCGGAGGCCATTATTCTTAGCAAACTAACACAAGAACAGAAAATCAAATCCCACATGTTCCTACTTATAAATGGAATTGAAGTGATGAGAACAAATGGACACATAGAGGGAAGTGATAGATACTGGGGTTTACCTGAGGGTGGAAGGTGGGAGGAAGGAGAGGATCAGGAAAAATAACTAATGGGTACTAGGTTTAATACCCTGGTGATGAAATAATCTGTACAACAAACCCTTATGTTATGAGTCCATGTACTTAAAAGTTTTAAAATGTCGTTTTTCACAACAATGTATTTTTATGTTAATTTTTAATGGATTTATTGTTATTTAAATATTTTAATAAAATATCTCAATTGAAGTTTCTAATATAATAAACATCCATAATTATAAACCACATAAATAAAATTTATTTACAGTCCTCAATAATTTTTAAGAGTATAAAGAAGTCTTAAGAATAGAAAAGTTGAGAATTGCAGTAAATCAGCATATATTCTTATGAGAATGGAAAATGTGTATTCATTCTGATGTCACCAGAGTCTCGCTTATAGCCCAGTCCAAACCAGTAGTTGTGATGTGTTTGTTTATTTACCAAGAAAAGAGTGAAGTTGAAATTGTTTAACAGAAATTGAGAGCCTATTTTAATCATCCATGTGATTAAATTTGAATCACTGTATAATAACTCATGTAGAGCATAAATATGATCCTCAATTTTATTATTGTTTTTTGAATGCACTTATGAACAAGTCTCAGAGGTCTGGAAGCTGGAACAATGGAGAAGCTACCATAATGCAATAAACATGATGATTTTCTTAATTAAGATGATAGTTAAGATTTGATGTAGACCAAACTCTAGCAGAACTGCCACAAAATTTCAGTTGAAATAGTGAGGACAAACATTTAAGGTAACTATATTCTAGTTGACTTCCATTTCAGTCCATACAAAACGAATGCGCTACATATGATGCCAATTTCCTCATGTTTTTCTAGGTCTGATTCACTCTTTACCGTATGTACACACATAGATCCACGTATCTATGTGTATGCCATATATATTTATATATACACATATATACCACATGTATATATGTATATGTATATGCTGCCATGTATCTGTATATATGGTAAAAAGTGAGTCACACATGTGTGTGTGTGGCGTTTTAAGTGTGTGTGTGTGTATATATACATACAACACATGTTTATGTATATCTATATACACACAACACATGTTTATGTATATATATATACACATATACATATATATACACATATACATATATATACACATATACATATATATACACACACACACACCTAAAACAACATAAGAAACACTTTAGTGGTTATTTATAAATAGTTGTCATTAGCACCTGTTTTATTTGGAAGCATAACAGAAAAACATATTTTGCTGTTTATCCTACACCATGCCTGATAGAGCCTGAAGAATTAACACATTGTCTAGGATGACTACAAACTACAAAGAATAATCCAGAAATTGGACTCCAATAGACCAAGCACATTGGATAGTGTGTTAAAGGGTTTAGCTCATTTTGTAATTCTCGATTATTAGACTATAAGTGGATCTAGAAAATGTGTTTCTCAAGTTAATGATTCAACATCTCCCAGTAAAAATTAAAAATAAATAACATTGCGATGGAATAATGTTTCCCTTACAGCTTAGTGCATGGGCTTAGTGCATGAGCTTAGGTTTTCACATCATGTTTACAAAATTTTGCAAAATGTGGACTCACCCAGGTCCAGGGAGACCTCAAGCTTGTTTTTATCTCAGATTAAGATGGCTTCATTTTCTTATTGTGAGTACCACACATGTCAGGTAAGTTCCAGGAGGCACAGATTCCAACTTCTGCTGAGGATGCTGCCAGAGGAGCAGGGTGCTTGTACCAGCAGGAAAATCCTTCAGGCAGGACTTTCTCTGTGAGTTGTAGTCAGCTGCTCATCGCTCTTCTCAGGAACCACCCCACCTTCCCTATGTTCTCACACATTCTGACTACTTTGAGGTAGTTCTAGTATATGAAATGGTCTCAGTTACCTTCTCTTAAACTAACTGCTTAAATTTTTTTTCAACTTCCAGTTTTGAGATGTCTTTGGGAAACCTGAAATGTGCTTCTCAACATTCTGGAAAAAAAAATCTAAGATCTACTCGTAAGACAGTAAATAGGTTACAGTTGTGCTTTGTGTGCAGTTTTCTTACAACAGTATGCAGTATGTTAGGAGTGGAGCTAATATGGATTAGGGAATGGTTATCAGTGCAGATCTTGTTAAGTAGCTATAGGGATTGTGACACCACAGCTTGGGCTGTTTTACTTCAGAAGATGTACATAGAGTTCTGAACAAAGGTACATTTTAGGCCTACATCTAAACTGAAGGAATTTCCTACACCACCGCTCTCTCCTAATCAATCTACAGATCTTCTAATGTAGCAACAGTGGTTTTATTGCACATTGGAAAATTGGAAGAAGAATGTACTCAGGTTTTTCCTTTGCCTAGGTAGTCTTAGATTCTTCTCTAAAGTGATGCCAGTTACCATTGTTTTCTCCTGCACAAGGTAGGGAACCCATGAATAGGCAAGTGGGCAGGGCACAATTGAGTTTCTCAGGTACAGTGAGCCAGGCTGCCACTATTGTTGATACCATCGATGTCTCAGGCCCATGCTAGGTTTTTGAATGAATCAAAACATAGAAAGACAGTAAAGCTACATGAAATTAATATAATAAATTTGCAGTCTTTACATACTTTCTTTCAAGTGTTTACAACAATGCGTGTCAACCTGAATGAAAGTTGATTCCCAGATCTCGTGACAGAAGAGAAACATTTTGTTCTGAAAGCACATATATTTTGGCTTATTTTTTTCTATCTCCAGAAATTTATCAGTTTCAGGCCTTTACATGGCAAATTATCCCATAAGTAATCCCTAAAGATATGTATGAGAGAAATATTTGCAAAGGATTCTGAGATGTGACATATCAGGCTTATATGGTTAATCTTTAATTCTCTAAATGTGGAAAATTGAGATATTTATAAGAAACCACATACATTCTTTTCACACTATTTTGAGTCTGGATTCTTCAGTGATAAAGTGCAAAGGTCACAGTCTTCTTTTCCTATAATATCATTTAAAAGAAAGTATATATGAAAAAGTAAATCAATGCCATTAATCTTGAGGGAGATGTGGTAATTATGGATTTAAGATTTTTCAGGGATTATGCACATCACTAAATTTCATAATGTACAAAAAATAAAGATCAGTCAGGAGAACCTCTAATATATTTCAATCTATGACACTCCCAGAAGTAGGCTGAAAACCATGTCAACAATATTGTGCACCTCTTACCATCAAGGAGTGTTGTCTACCTCCCTATCTCTTGAATCTGTACTGCACTTCTGACTTGCTTTTTTTTTTGCATGCAACCTAGGTGATGTAGCCTCTACCTTTGGCCTCCTGAACACTGCCCTGAAGTTGCCATGTTGGAAAATCAGCCAAGAACAAAAATCTACATAGGACGAGAACTGCAGCCATTCTAGCAGTACCTGCTAAGTCCATTCCCACGCTGACCTCCTCAGTTGAATGCAACACACACGTGAGCTCAGGTGAACATAAGAATTACCCAATCGATCCACAGAATTATAAGATATAATAAACAACTCATTGTTGCTTAAGGTTTTGGTTTATAATATTACACAGCTAAAAGATATTGATACCTAGAAGTGGGATATAATAGGTGATGGACACAGTCTGATAGATCTTTTGATTGAATAATTACATTATTTGAAATAATATATTAAAATATTCATTGCCAAGGGACACTGAAACCTTACATGTTTCAAAACATTATGGACACTTTGCTATGTGCATTCTCATATTTTTTCCTTTGAACACTAATCTATAAAACAATTCTTATTTTCTTCATTTCTTGTATATTTGAGTTTTTCTTCTAGCTTTTGTGTAAATTTTCAAATAAATTTCCTTTCCTTGTCTGTGCCAGCTTATCATATGTGCCCATATTGCCTTTCAAAGTTTTCTATGGTTTATTAAAAGCAAGGATGATTTCTGATGTGCCTTAGCCCCCAATATTCTTTCCATCCTTCACTAGTTTAATGTTTAGAAGCAAATGAGCCATTTAGATAATAATCCCTGTTCTTAGTTTTTTGCCCTGAGGCTCGTTAGTTTGTATTTCTTTTCACAGAATCTAGTCATTGCTTTCATCAAGTCAAGTTATTGAAACAGTTTTAAATTTTTTTCCCCTTTCTTATGCTCACCATTCTAACTTCATTTTCACTGACCCTCTGCTTGGGTCTCATTGCCAGACATAATTACATTTCTACTTTAGGATAGCTGAGTTTAAAATCCCTGGCTCTGGAATCAGAACCAGCCCCTACTCCTTACTAGCTATGGGATCTTGGTTAAATAATTAACCTTCTAAATTTATAACAGAATATTAATATTAATAACAAAAAATAACAATCATTAAGCACCGACCATGTGTTTGGTACTTCTATATACAAATCCATCAAATTTTCTAGTAACCCTGTGAATTGAGTACTATTACCATTCTCATTTTATAAATGAGGATCATAGGATCAGAGACATGGATTTACTTATATTGGAGTTGTTGGAAGTACTGTGGAAACTAGTTTCCAGCGTCCCATGTGGCACATAGAGATCGTAAATTATATTTGCTTAAACCAGTCAAAACCATGATAGTGAACTTTGAAATTAAGCAGTATTATTCAGTGGTTACGGAACAAGTTGCCCCTGGAACAAAGAAACTAGAATAATGGAATGTTTAGTACATGCATCTGGCCACAAATATCCAAGGGTTTCCTCGTATATTCTTCCAGGCCTGAGTCTGGTAGGTGGTGTGACATGAAGCTACCACCATTGCAAGGATATATTTGCTTTTGAAGTATAAACAGTAGGAAGAAACCCTTAACACACAATTCACTTTCTTCTTTCTCTAGAAAAATATTTGTGAACTGTTGGCCCCTGCAAGTCATTATTTTCAAGAAGGCACAGTTTGTATTCAAGAGATGTCTCATTACAGAATATAGCATGGAGCCAGACAGTTAGTAGGCCCTCAGTACATACTTATCGAATGAAAGAACAAGTAAGTTTTAGACCAGTGGTCAGACAATTTGAATGTGCATTCTGCTTTGTTTTTCTACTAAAGATAGAACTTATTAAAGGTTGTTGGGTTTATTTCAAATAAAAGGGAAGAATAATCCCTGTCCTATCCTAATAATAGGCATAGCATGAAAATTAAATGAAATAACGGATGGGAATATATTTGTGAAATTTTAAAATGTCTATTATTAATTGAAATAAATTTTCACGTACACTCAGCTTTTTAGTTTGCCTCATTACCATGAAAAGTGTCATTGATCTTTGCCTGCATTGCTTCCCCTTATTTTTCTTCTCTGTGGAATATTCTCAGTCTATAATCCTGATTCTATATAATACCATGTCTCTGCTAAATGTCTTACAAAAGAATACTATATGTTCTGCTGGTTATACTCTTGCAGTTAAAAAAAATCATAAAATGTAATAATGTCTTGATCTTTTGTCATACTTAAAACATCACTAAAGTTGAAATTAAGGCAGAGTCAGTGTTACTAAGATTCTAATCAATTCTATGCCCTTGGAAACCTGTAGCTTTCTTCACAGTTTTACTGATACCTGGGGATTTCTACCTCTAGTTCTAGTTCTTGCCTCTAATGCTAGCCTCTGAGCCTTTGTGTTGTTGTTTGTACTCTGTTCCTGGCATCCACCTGAACCCATATAAAATGTCTTTGAACTTTCCAAAATAATTTCCTCACACAAAAGCATTAGTAAGGAATGTAGAATTTATTTTAGATTTTGTAGTGGAATGAGGATAGGGGTCAGTTTTAGCACACAACTTAAAAATCCCTTTTTGGACAATTCTATGAACTTTCTTTGCTGCTGCTCCTAAGTCCTATTTCTCTACCATTTCCCCAATATTCCTCTACCTTTCTGATTCCTGTTGTCTTTCACTTATATATCCACTGCCCCTCACTCACCCTTTGGAATCTCATATTCTTCTTCCCTTTTGTAGAAGAATTTTCTTTCTCTCTCTCTCTGTCTGTCTCTCTCTTTGAAGCCATCTGTGGAAGTTCTTACATTTCACCTCAACTCATTCTCATGATCAAAGATGGAGTTTTCTCTCAGAGAAAAATTCTTGTGAATGATTTTTTTTAAATCTCATGCCTGGTATAGTTCATCTTGAGTCTAGTGAGCTGTGTCTGCTTTCCCACAGGAACTGAAGAACAGATTGAATATAAACAGTCACAGATCTGAAAAAAAAGCTCTATTATGATGTCTAAAATTTATTGACACTTACTATTTAGCCAAGCATCATCCTAACGGCTTTATATTAAATAACTCATTTAGCACTTCCAATATCCCAGTGGGGTAGGAAGTGTTATTGTTATTTTTAAAGATGAAGAAACTGAGGCATTTGGGGTTAAGTAGCTTGCATACAGTCACAGAGTTAGTAAATGGCAGAGCCATCATTCAAACCCAGGCTGTTTGGCTCCAGAGTCAAAGATCATAAAGATGATGCTGTGTGACCTCTCATACGCTACCAAAATATACCATTGTTCTATCCATTGTGTTAGTATTTCTCCCATCAATCTGTGGTTGCCGGGACACCACTATAATAACATACCAATTGAATAGCAACAATTCCATCAGCAGTTCCTCTGAAACAATGGGGCTTTTTCTTATAGGCCACTGGGTCGTATTAAGGTCTTTATTGATCTGTTCATAGGTCTTGGCACCTGAGGCTAAGTCTTATTGCTCTTTGGTCTAACGTACCCATATAGATAAATATACTACTGTCAAAAAGTGGGCAACATTGCTGTAGAGTCATATATAGTCATGTATCACTTAATGACAGGGATACTTTCCAATAAATGTGTTGTTAGGTGATTCCATCCTTGTATGAACATCATAAAGTATAAACACAAACCTAGATGGTATAGCCTGCTACACATCTAGGCTATAGGCTATATGGAATGTGAGACCTAGGACATTATTGTATACTACTGTAGACTTTATAAACTATGTACACCAAGGCTACCTTACATTTACAAAAAATTTCATTCTTCCCCAGCACTTTGGGAGGCTGAGGCGGGCCAATCACGAGGTCAAGAGATCGAGGCCATCCTGGTCAACAGAGTGAAACCCCTCCTCTACTAAAAATACAAAAATGAACTGGGCATGGTGGCATGTGCCTGTAGTCCCAACTATTAGGGAGGCTGAGGCAGGAGAATCGCTTGAACCCAGGAGGCAGAGGTGGCAGTGAGCCGAGATGACGCCACTGCTCTCTAGTCTGGTGACAGAGCTAGACTCTGTATCAAAAAAAAAAAAAAAAATCATTCTTCAGTAATAAATTGACCTTAACTTCCTATAACATTTTTATCTTATAAACTTTTTAATTTTTAAAAACATTTTGACCCTTTTATAACACTTAACTTAAAACACAAACACATTCTACAAGTGTATAAAAATACTTTTTAAATTGTTATTCTATGAGCTTTTTTCTATTTAAAAACCTTAATTTTTATTTTATTTTTTTTATTTCTTAACCTTTTTTTTTTAAATGAAGATGTAAATACACACATTAGCCTAGGCCTACATAGGGTCGGGATCATTAATCCATCACTAGGTGATAGGAATTTTTCACTTCCATTATATTCTTATAGTCATATATGAGGTCCTTCATTGGCTGAAACATTGTTACATGAAACATGACTGTATTGGGAAAAGTTCTACTTATTAGGAGTGCAATGAATTTCTTATTTTGTTTATTAATTGACTTATTTGGACAATGAGTACAGGTTATGAAATAAATTTTAGTTGCTGACACACAAGAGTGAAAATTCTGGCTTCCCCATTTATAAGTTCAACTGTCTGAGTCTCAGTTTCTCATATGTAAAATCTGAAAAATATCATTTTTTGAAGGCAATAGTGAGGATAAAGCAAAATAATAGATGTGAGGTAATTAACAGCTTTTCTTATAAAATAACTACCATTTATTGGGTCCTATGTGATAGCTACTCTGCTCAACATTTCACATACATAATGCATCCCATACATAATAAACTCTCATTAAATTGAAGCTCTTACTCTTCTTGACGCAAATTTTTAATTGTTGGATATATTATCATTAGAGTTTTTTTTTCTTTCAAGAGACCTTGAAGCCTCAGGCATACTGAATTTGGATGTAACTAATTTGTTAGGTCTACACTCTTCAGAATAATATTTATACTATTGATCTCATGAAATGCAACCTAAAAGATGAATGCAGAGAAAATGATAGTACAATGATATCAAAGAATACCAGACTTGAGAATACAGTGGAAGAATGTTACTCCTGAACTTCTAACCACTGACAGATCTTCTCTCTGAAACATACATTGTCTTTCTGATATTCTATGCTGAAGGTATACACATAGACTTCCCTGTTTCTGCTTTGTTTGCACAGAATTCTATTATCTCTTGGCAAAAAAGAGATAAGGAAGAAATAGCAAAATTAAATTTCCCACTAGGTGGCAAAAAGGCACTACATTGATTTCAGCCTCTCTCTGTGCAACATAAAAATAGGAGAGAAAAACCAAGTCAGCTGTAAGCTGTCTTGGAATGAATATATATAAATGTCTATAATATGTATATATATACATATTTCTTTAGATTTTGCCTTTGGGAGAGAAATTGACTTATAATGATTACAAACCAGAAAGCATAAGGATAGAATTATTGAGGTAAGTCAGATTAAGGAACTTTAAAACATGTAAATGTTTAAACTTATCTTCAGGGAAGACAGAGTAGGAAATTCCAAACTGATACTTTTAGTGAATTTGCTGGCTGCCCCTCAGTTTGCCATAGTGTCTCCCAAGACTCCTGTTATTTAATTCACCAGCTGAACATGATTCTGAAAGCAACGGCACATGATGGTACCTTTAGATTTCTGAATATGATTTGTCATTGTTTAAAAAGTGTTTCAACATTTCCAAAGTTTTTGGAAGTTTCTTATTTAAAAAATCACTTACATCTTGGCTGTGGGCCATGACTAGAACTAGTGCCCATGTAAAGCATTCCTAAGCCATTCTTCTCTGACTAGGGTGGAATGACAGTAAATGGGAAAAGGGAAATCCTTGCAGTCTTCATGCACAAGTCTAAGGTAAAGGAGTAGATTCGTTTATTTCCTTTGCTGAAAAAATGAATGAAGGATAAGGTGGGATAGAGCATAGAGTACAGAGTCTTCTCCAATCTTCTGTTCCACAATTAGCTGGCAAATTAATTGGGCACTATAAATGAATGTCATATTGGTTTAGTTTGAATTCACTTGAGAAGTTAGGTTGACCCAATCTCTCTACCTTCAGTTTTCTCATCTGTTAAATGGAAGTAGTAATAGGACCCTCTTCAAAACCCTGAGGATTAAATGAAGTGATGATGATGAAGATGATGACAAGGATATTGTCAGTTAACAATTCCTAAAGTTAACAACTTCCAAGTGCTTTCTTTGTGCCAGACAGTGGGTGAAGTGATGATTTTAATTCATTCCATGAGATGAAGATGTATTCTTCTGGGTTTAGACCAACAAATTATCTTCTGAGCTAGCCTCATGTTTTCTCTACTGTCTTTTATCATGCTTACACACCAAATAAAACACAATTAAATGATGTAAAACAACACATATCAAAGAACAAAACAAAGAAAGAGAAGATGTGAGGTCATTTCAGGTACAATTAGCATCACCTAGACATCCTCAATTGTATTTGAGTCCCTTTGGGAAGTTGTGGCTTGTCTTGAATGGTACTCCACTACACAGAGCTGTTTTGTTTGTTTATTTGTTTTAGCATCAGGGTCTTGCTTTGTCACCCAGGCTGGAGGGCAGTGGCACAGTCATAGCTCACTGCAGCCTCAAACTCTTGGGCTCAAGTGATCCTCTCATCTCAGCCTCCTGAGTAGCTGAGACTACAGGTGGCACCACCATGCCCAGCTCAGAGATCTTTAAGATGCCTTCCTGGTCCACTATTCTATGATAAGATCCAAGCATGCAATCAATTTTAGTAAAACCCATTCTGAAAACTGAATCTGCAATTTACACCCTTTGGCTCTATGCTCAAGTATCACCTATCATGACTGCCTTGCTTAAATTTGGCACCCTTCCCTTTGTACTTCCTATTTCCTCACCCTAATTTATTTTTTTCATGACATATTTAACTTACTATATAGTTTATTTATGTGTTGTATTTATTGTCTGTCTTTTGCAACTAAATTAATAGAAAAATATAAGATTCTCAAGGGAAGGGGTTTTGTTTGTCTTGTTCACTTCTGTCTTCCTAGTTCTTAGAAATGTAATCTTTATTAAATATCTGATGACTAAATGAATCAAGGAATTAATGAATAGCTGAAGGGTGAGGGGACAAAAGGCAATGGATGGATCATGGTCCTCACATTCTATTGATATTATAAGTACAGCTGTGTCTGTATAGTTGACCCATTTATTTACTTATGTGATATTTATTTGCTCTTGCATTGTGCTATACGTTAGGCATATCAAAAGCTTATATTACAGTATGATAGACAGTAAATAATAAATGAGTTAAAGAATAATATTTGAGGATAATCAGTGATACTGCTAGCATTTTATATAGGTGTTAGGGTCTGCAACCTGTTTGGATGATGATGGGCAGCTGGGAGTGTTGTCTTGAAATATGACAGTCATATTCTTGTAATGTAGATGTTATGTTATTTGACTTGACTTTATGTGTGCTGATAGAGATTATAGGGAACCATAAATCCTCTTCTTTAAGTCATCGCATTTGATAACTTGACGATAAGTTGTATAAAGAAAATAATCAAGATGATATAGTCAGTATAATGGGGTAGGGCTTGGGCATACTATTTTAGAAAAGCCTCTCTGAAATGGTAATTAAGTTAAAACCAGAAGAATGAGAGTTAGTCATTCTAGCAGCAAGATAAACAGGAGTTCCAGGCAGAGAGACAGGACAAGCAAGAGCTCAGCCATGAGAAAGTACATCAGGAATATAAATGTGACCAGTATGGAATGGAGAGCTGGCATGTGGTAAGGTTTTAGGGATACAGGAGCAAATCAAGGAGGTTCTAATAGACACTCTGTTTATTCCATGTGTGAATGGGAAGACATCAGCTGGCTTTAGGACAGGGAATAGTATAATTTTGTCTGTATTATGCAAGAATTTCTCTAACTACTGTGAGAAAAAACATCTGATGAGGAGCAAGAGAAGGAATGGCAGGTCATATAGGAAGATCTTGCAGAATCCAGGTGAGCAGTGATGGAGGCTTAGACTTGGTGGCGGCAGTGGACAGGAAAGAAGTGGGGATTGGGAATTTACATTAAAGGTGAACATGAGAAGACTTGCTACTGGATTCATTGTGGGGGTGAGGAAAAGAAAAGACTCAAAGATGATTCCTCAGTTTTTAGCCTAACCAACTATATGGAAATTGGAGATATTAACTGAGATGCAAAGATTGGGTAGAAGTGTGCCAACACCCAGAAGGTCTGACACCTATGTTAGTGGAACACATTGGAGACACAGCACCAAATATTTTATTGGCAGCAAATCTGTACAGGTTTGCAGCAACCTCAATTCTTCCCTCCTCAGAAGAAAGAATTCCACTGAGGGGCAAAAGGCAGAATAAGAGACCAAGGCAAACTTTAGACCAGAAGTGAAAGTTTATCAAAAAGCTTTAAAGCAGGAATGAAAGCAAGGATAAACACACTTGGAAGAGGGCCTAGCAGGTGACTTGAGAGATCGAGTGCACTGTTTGACGTTTTGACTTCGGGTTTTATATGTTGGCATGTTTCTGGGGTCTTGCATCCCTTCTCCCCTGATTTTTCCCTTAGGGTGGGCTGTCTGCATGCACAGTGGCCCACCCGCACTTGGGAGGTGAGCATGCACAATGTGTTTACTGGAGCTGTACACATGCTTACTGGAGGCATTCTTCCCTTACCAATCATATGTCCCTAGAAGGTCATATAGTAGGTAATACACCAGTTAAATTCTGCCATTTTGCCTCTTAAATTGCATTGAGTCCACTTGCCCAACTCCTGAGATTTTATTGGGAAGCTGTTAATCACCAATTTTAGGTTTTTACCTATTGGGAGACCGCTTTTCCTTGGTGCTGGCTGTGGCCAATTATTATTTTAGAGAGATAGTTTAAAAACCACCTGACCATCACCTGATAATTGCCTGACATTCCTAGTGGTGGTGGGAGCCTTTCCTACCCCGCTCATATCTGACTAACTACCTACTGTAACACCTATATCAGTTATTCAGAGTATGGTAGCTACTAATCTTTTTCTGTTAGGTGTGGGGTGCAGAATAAATCAGATGGCTCTGATATTCTGGACTAGGAGAGTATTAACAAAGTGGTGTAAATAGAAGCCAGATGAGTGTTCCTATCTCTGAGAAACCTTACACTTCTCCCTATCTCAGAATGAAATAAATACTTCCATTAAGCATTTGTATCATGTCCATATGATGGCATATTTCACATTGAACTTAATTGATTCAGTCACTTTACTACTTGTCTGCCTAGATGATCAGCCATTTATGGGGGATTGTGGTAATTTAGCATTCCATCATAAATCCATAGTACTTGGCACATAGTAGTTGCTCAAAGGTAAATGAATGAATAATTGTGTGGCTGACATGAATAAAAAGTCAGAGTAATATGCTTCTCAGAGCTTTTTCTGAGACAATATTTGGTCTTAATCATCTGATTGTTAAACATGTGAAAGGGAATGTATTATATATAAGGTCTTAGTTGAGACATTGGAAAATCTTTTTGAATCCAGATAGTATGGCACTGAAGGGGTCTCATAACTAACTTGTGTAATACTTGGTCTTAATTTTCAGAATACTATGTAGTTACAACATCCTTCAAGTTTAAGCGGAACCACATCCTCCAGGAATCTTCTTTTATACCTGACAAGGATTCTGAGCTGCCTCTCCTTGTTTTTGTCTGTAATGCTGCACTATGACTGTAAGACTTGCATATGACTTCCTTCTGGCAACTTAACTACTTTCTAAGTGGGCTTAGAGATAAGGTTGAAGCCAGAGATTCTGAGGACAGAGTAGCTGATAAATGTTTTCACTCATGCTCTTTTTAACCAGTTTGCTATTATCTATTAGTAAGTGAATTATTTTCCGGAAAAATTCTACCAAACACAATAACAGTAAATAAACTTGCATTATCTCAGTTAAATTATCATTTTAAAAAGATAGTTGAATGTAGCCTCACCTAGGCTTCCGTCTCACACAGAATATATTTATGCCTTAGTGTTATTATTTGCAAAGCAGACATATGTGACACTCCTTTTTCTTCTAGGTCATGATGCCTCAAACTCTAATATGCATAGCTACCTCCTGGGATTTTGTTAAAATGTAGACTCTAATTCAGTCACTCTGGGGAGCAACCTGAGATTCTGCATTTTTAACAAGCTGATGCTGATGCAAGTGGTCTACAGATTACACTTTGAGTAGCCAGGCTCTAGAGCTATAGGGTGAAGGATTCCCAGACTGAAGATGAGAGTTTATGTGGACCTCTAATATTTAACGGTAGCTTAATAGTTAATCCTATGGTTGCATCATAACTTAGTTAATAATTTCCATATTGGAGTTTGCTAGAGGTCCACTCCAGACCCTGTTTGCCTGGGTATCACGGTGTCTGCAGAACCGTGGATTTTCATGATCCGCGAATGCTGCTGTCTGATCATTCCTCTGGAAGTTTTGTCTCAGAGGAGTACCTGGCCATGTGAGGTGTCAGTCTGCCCCTACTGGGGGGTGCCTCCCAGTTAGGCTGCTCGGAGGTCAGGGGTCAGGGACCCACTTGAGGAGGCAGTCTGCCCTTTCTCAGATCTCCAGCTGTGTGCTGGGAGAACCACTGCTCTCCTCAAAGCTGTCAGACAGGGACATTTAAGTCTGCAGAGGTTACTGCTGTCTTTTTGTTTGTCTGCGCCCTGCCCCTAGAGGTAGAGCCTACAGAGGCAGGCAGGCCTCCTTGAGCTGGGGTGGGCTCCAGCCAGTTCGAGCTTCCCGGCTGCTTTGTTTACCTAAGCGAGCCTGGGCAATGGCGGGTGCCCCTCCCCCAGCCTCACTGCCACCTTGCAGTTTGATCTCAGACTGCTGTGCTAGCAATCAGCGAGACTCCGTGGGCATAGAACCGTCCGAGCCAGGTGCGGGATATAATCTCCTAGTGTGCCATTTCCTAAGCCCATCGGAAAAGCGCAGTATTCGGGTGGGAGTGGCCCAATTTTCCAGGTGCCATCTGTCACCCCTTTCCTTGACCAGGAAAGGGAACTCCCTGACCCCTTGCGCTTCCCGGGGAGGCAATGCCTCGCCCTGCTTCCGCTGGCGCATGGTGCACTGCACCCACGGTCCTGCGCCCACTGTCTGGCACTCCCTAGTGAGATGAACCCGGTACCTCAGATGGAAATGCAGAAATCACCCATCTTCTGCGTCGCTCACGCTGGGAGCTGTAGACTGGAGCTGTTCCTATAACAGACCTGCAGCTGAGGGTCCTGTCTGTTAGAAGGAAAACTAACAAACAGAAAGGACATCCACACCAAAAACCCATCTGTATGTCACCATCATTGAAGACCAAAAGTAGATAAAACCACAAGATGGGGAAAAAACAGAGCAGAAAAACTGGAAACTCTAAAAAGCAGAGCGCCTCTCCTCCTCCAAAGGAACGCAGTTCCTCACCAGCAATGGAACAAAGCTGGACGGAGAATGACTTTGACGAGTTGAGAGAAGAAGGCTTCAGATGATCAAACTACTCCGAGCTATAGGAGGAAATTCAAACCAAAGGCAAAGAAGTTGAAAACTTTGAAAAAAATTTAGACGAATGTATAACTAGAATAACCAATACAGAGAAGTGCTTAAAGGACCTGATGGAGCTGAAAGCCAAGGCTCGAGAACTACTTGAAGAATGCAGAAGCCTCAGGAGCCCATGCGATCAACTGGAAGAAAGGGTATCAGTGATGGAAGATGAAATGAATGAAATGAAGCGAGAAGGGAAGTTTAGAGAAAAAAGAATAAAAAGAAATGAACAAAGCCTCCAGGAAATATGGGACTATGTGAAAAGACCAAATCTACGTCTGATTGGTGTACCTGAAAGTGATGGGGAGAATGGAACCAAGTTGGAAAACACTCTGCAGGATATTATCCAGGAGAACTTCCCCAATCCAGCAAGGCAGGCCAAAATTCAGATTCAGGAAATACAGAGAACGCCACAAAGATACTCCTCGAGAAGAGCAACTCCAAGACACATAATTGTCAGATTCACCAAAGTTGACATGAAGGAAAAATGTTAAGGGCAGCCAGAGAGAAAGGTCGGGTTACCCACAAAGGGAAGCCCATCAGACTAACAGCGGATCTCTCGGCAGAAACTCTACAAGCCAGAAGAGAGTGGGGGCCAATATTCAACATTCTTAAAGAAAAGAATTTTCAACCCAGAATTTCATATCCAGCCAAACTAAGCTTCATAAGTGAAGGAGAAATAAAATACTTTACAGACAAGCAAATGCTGAGAGATTTTGTCACCACCAGTCCTGCCCTAAAAGAGCTCCTGAAGGAAGCACTAAACATGGAAAGGAACAACCGGTACCAGCCGCTGCAAAATCCTGCCAAAATGTAAAGACCATCAAGACTAGGAAGAAACTGCATCAACTAACGAGCAAAATAACCAGCTAACATCATAATGACAGGATCAAATTCACACATAACAATATTAACTTTAAATATAAATGGACTAAATGCTCCAATTAAAAGAGACAGACTGGCAAGTTGGATAAAGAGTCAAGACCCATCAGTGTGCTGTATTCAGGAAACCCATCTCACGTGCAGAGGCACACATAGGCTCAAAATGAAAGGATGGAGGAAGATCTACCAAGCAAATGGAAAACAAAAAAAGGCAGGGGTTGCAATCCTAGTCTCTGATAAAACAGACTTTAAACCAACAAAGATCAAAAGAGACAAAGAAGGCCATTACATAATGGTAAAGGGATCCATTCAACAAGAAGAGCTAACTATCCTAAATATATATGCACCCAATACAGGAGCACCCAGATTCATAAAGCAAGTCCTGAGTGACCTAGAAAGAGACTTAGACTCCCACACATTAATAATGGGAGACTTTAACACCCCACTGTCAACATTAGACAGATCAACGAGACAGAAAGTTAACAAGGATACCCAGGAATTGAACTCACCTCTGCACCAAGCGAACCTAATAGACATCTACAGAACTCTCCACCCCAAATCAACAGAATATACATTTTTTTCAGCACCACGCCACACCTATTCCAAAATTGACCACATAGTTGGAAGTAAAGTTCTCCTCAGCAAATGTAAAAGAACAGAAATTATAACAAACTGTCTCTCAGACCACAGTGCAATCAAACTAGAACTCAGGATTAAGAAAATAACTCAAAACTGCTCAACTACATGGAAACTGAACAACCCGCTCCTGAATGACTACTGGGTACATAACGAAATGAAAGCAGAAATAAAGATGTTCTTTGAAACCAACGAGAACAAAGACACAACATACCAGAATCTGTGGGAGACATTCAAAGCACTGTGTAGAGGGAAATTTATAGCACTAAATGCCCACAAGAGAAAGCAGGAAAGATACAAAATTGACACCCTAACATCACAATTAAAAGAACTAGAAAAGCAAGAGCAAACACATTCAAAAGCTAGCAGAAGGCAAGAAATAACTAAAATCAGAGCAGAACTGAAGGAAATAGAGACACAAAAAAACCCTTCAAAAAATTAATGAATCCAGGAGCTGGTTTTTTGAAAGGATCAACAAAATTGATAGACCGCTAGCAAGACTAATAAAGAAAAAAAGAGAGAAGAATCAAATAGACGCAATAAAAAATGATAAAGGGGATATCACCAGCGATCCCACAGAAATACAAACTAGCATCAGAGAATACTACAAACACCTCTACGCAAATAAACTAGAAAATCTAGAAGAAATGGATAAATTCCTGGACACATACACCCTCCCAAGACTAAAGCAGGAAGAAGTTGAATCTCTGACTAGACCAATAACAGGATCTGAAATTGTGGCAATAATCAATAGCTTACCAACCAAAAAGAGTCCAGGTCCAGATGGATTCACAGCCAAATTCTACCAGAGGTACAAGGAGAAACTGGTACGATTCCTTCTGAAACTATTCTGATCAATAGAAAAAGAGGGAATCCTCCCTAACTCATTTTATGAGGCCAGCATCATCCTGATACCAAAGCCGGGCAGAGACACAACCAAAAATGAGAATTTTAGACCAATATCCTTGATGAATATTGATGCAAAAATCCTCAATAAAATACTGGCAAACCAAATCCAGCAGCACATCAAAAAGCTTATCCACCATGATCAAGTGGGCTTCATCCTTGGGATGCAAGACTGGTTCAATATACGCAAATCAATAAATGTAATCCAGCATATAAACAGAATCAAAGACAAAAACCACATGATTATCTCAATAGATGCAGAAAAGGCCTTTGACAAAATTCAACAACCTTCATGCTAAAAACTCTCAATAAATTAGGTACTGATGGGATGTATCTCAAAATAATAAGAGCTATCTATGACAAACCCACAGCCAATATCATACTGAATGGGCAAAAACTGGAAGCATTCCCCTTGAAAACTGGCACAAGACAGGGATGCCCTCTCTCACCACTCCTATTCAACATAGTGTTAGAAGTTCTGGCCAGGGCAATTAGGCAGGAGAAGGAAATAAAGGGTATTCAATTAGGAAATGAGGAAGTGAAATTGTCCCTGTTTGCAGACGACATGATTGTATATCTAGAAAACCCCATTGTCTCAGCCCAAAATCTCCTTAAGCTGATAAGCAACTTCAGCAAAGTCTCAGGATACAAAATCAATGTGCAAAAATCACAAGCATTCTTATACACCAATAACAGACAAACAGAGAGCCAAATCATGAGTGAACTCCCATTCACAATTGCTTCAAAGAGAATAAAATACTTAGGAATCCAACTTACAAGGGACATGAAGGACCTCTTCAAGGAGAACTACAAACCACTGCTCAAGGAAATAAAAGAGGATACAAAGAAATGGAAGAACATTCCATGCTCATGGGTAGGAAGAATCAATATTGTGAAAATGGCCATACTGCCCAAGGTAATTTATAGATTCAATGCCATCCCCATCAAGCTACCAAAGACTTTCTTCACAGAATTGGAAAAAACTACTTTAAAGTTCATATGGAACCAAAAAAGAGCCCGCATCACCAAGTCAATCCTGAGCCAAAAGAACAAAGCGGGAGGCATCACACTACCTGACTTCAAACTATACTACAAGGCTACAGTAACCAAAACAGCATGGTACTGCTACCAAAACAGAGATATAGATCAATGGAACAGAACAGAGCCCTCAGAAAGAACGCCACATATCTACAACTATCTGATCTTTGACAAACCTGAGAAAAACAAGCAATGGGGAAAGGATTCCCTATTTAATAAATGGTGCTGGGAAAACTGGCTAGCCATATGTAGAAAGCTGAAACTGGATCCCTTCCTTACACCTTATACAAAAATAAATTCAAGATGGATTAAAGACTTAAATGTTAGAGCTAAAACCATAAAAACCCTAGAAGAAAACCTAGGCATTACCATTCAGGACATAGGCATGGGCAAGGACTTCATGTCTAAAACATCAAAAGCAATGGCAACAAAAGCTAAAATTGACAAATGGGATCTAATTAAACTAAAGGGCTTCTGCACAGCAAAAGAAACTACCATCAGAGTGAACAGGTAACCTACAAAATGGGAGAAAATTTTCGCAACCTACTCATCTGACAAAGGGCTAATATCCAGAATCTACAATGAACTCCAACAAATTTACAAGAAAAAAACAAACAACCCCATCAAAAAGTGGGCAAAGGACATAAACAGACACTTCTCAAAAGAAGACATTTATGCACCCAAAAACCACATGAAAAAATGCTCACCATCACTGGCCATCAGAGAAATGCATATCAAAACCACAATGAGATACCATCTCACACCAGTTAGAATGGCAATCATTAAAAAGTCAGGAAACAACAGGTGCTGGAGAGGATGTGGAGAAGTAGCAACACTTTTACACTGTTGGTGTGACTGTAAACTAGTTCAACCATTGTGGAAGTCAGTGTGGTGATTCCTCAGGGATCTAGAACTAGAAATACCATTTGACCCAGCCATCCCATTACTGGGTATATACCCAAAGGGCTATAAATCATGCTGCTATACAGACACATGCATACGTATATTTATTGTGGCACTATTCACAATAGCAAAGACTTGGAACCAACCCAAATGTCCAACAATGCTAGACTGGATTAAGAAAATGTGGCACATATACACCATGGAATAGTATGCAGCCATAAAAAATGATGAGTTCATGTACTTTGTAGGGACATGGATGACATTGGAAATCATCATGCTCAGTAAACTATCACAAGGACAAAAAACCAAACACCGCATGTTCTCACTCATAGATGGGAATTGAACAATGAGAACACATGGACACAGGAAGGGGAACATCACACTCTGAGGACTATTGTGGGGTGGGGGGAGGGGGGAGGGATAGCATTAGGAGATATACCTAATGCTAAATGACGAGTTAATGGGTGCAGCACACCAGCATGGCACATGTATACACATGTAACTAACCTGCACATTGTGCACATGTATCCTAAAACTTAAAGTATAATAATAATAAAAAAAGAAATAATAAATCACCTTAAAAAATAATAATAATTTCCATATTGTCAGAAATGTGACCACCCTTTGGCTTTTATACATATTAGTCTAATAATTTTTTTTATACATAGACATCTGTCTAGGTTTCTGGTTATTTTTATTTATTTTTGGATATATTACTAAAAGTATAATTGGTTTTTGTAAGGTACACGTTTTGGTATGCATTTTAGGATATATTACCAGATGAGCAAGAAGTTTCAAATAAACTCTTTGATGAAGTTATTCTGTATAATTTTATCTTTGTAGCTTTGCCAGCCTACAGACCCATGTGACACCTGATATCCTGACCTTTTTAATAATGGCTTAAGTAATATTTTTCCAGCTATCTGATCATGTCCCATCTCTTTTATGCTAGTTAAATATTTTAAATGTTGAGTTTGTAAAAAATCTTAGCTGTTGCTGAGGAAAGAATTTATAAATGCATTCCTCGTACAGAATACATATACAGTATATATCACATAGATAATATATGGAACTTCAAATCAGACAAAATGACTTCATATCTTAAGACATGCACCCAACTTCATCAGTTGATTAAACACTATACAGAACAGCTGGAAGCTGATAGGAGTGACATCTTTTAGAATGACTTGGATTCTCTAGATTCAAATATATACAGGAAAAATATGAAGAGAAAAAAACTCTTAATTACATCTTAACACATACAATAAAAATAGCTCAGACGCCCATTGTGTTTAGGGTTTATTTGAATAGCATAGTGTTTATTTGGCCCCCAACTTGAATAAAATTTGCTTTATCCTGTTTTCATTCCTTCTTGACATCTAATATCCTGATCACTTCAGCTCTACCTTATCCAAGGGTATAAAGTGGGACATCAAATGTTATTTTAAAAGTTATAATGCTCGGGCAAGGCCATGTGGTGGCAAGAACTTGTTTTGGAGTCAGTACACCTAGGTTGCTGTAATATAGATTATTAGCAGGTGAATACTATGATCAAGTGAATGTAAATGAAAATATTTTATAACCTGAAATGTTACCCATAATAGTAAATACTATTATTTATTATCTTGAGATACAGCAGGGGCAGATAAGCCTTTTAAGGCAAGTACTTCACTTACATCCTTTTTCCTATCAAATGTCCATATTGTTCTTCCTGTGAGCAAGCACCCACTCTTTTCTTTCTCTCTACTTCAAAACCCACCACAAATCTCATTTTCTCTAAAAAAGTTCTCATAAGTCTCTTCAATCCTTGGTAATTATCTTTTATCAGAATTTATACAGCATAGTTTTCTGTCTTATCTTTTCATCTTTGTCACACATGCATTTTTAGATTATCTTTCTGTTATGAGCTGAACAGTCTCCCTTCAAAATTCATATGTACATTGGAATCCTAAAACCAAGTACCTCAGAATGTGGCTGTATTTGAAGATAGGGCCTTTAAAGAGGTGATCAAGTAAAAATGGGGTTTTCGGTGTGGGCCCTAATCCAATGTGACTGATGTTCCTATCAGAGGTGGAAATTTGGACACACAAAGAGACACCACAGATGCATGCTCACAAAGAAAAGACCATATGAGGACACAGGAGAAGGTGTCCATCTGTAAGCAAAAAAGAGAAGCCTCAGAAGAAACCAAACCCTGAGCCTCCAGAGCTATAAAAAATAAATTATAATAATAAATCTTCAGAAATAGATTGTAATTACCTTGAAGTGACTCCTAACATCTTGGACGCTTTTATAACATTTGGTGACAAGTTCATATTGCATGTTGAATAAAAGTTTTTATCATAATGCAATTTTGTGACTGGATGAAGAATGAAGCCCTTAATTCTGATGAATACTTTTATCAGAATAGCTGATAAATATATTTCATACTTACGGCTTTCTTGATCCAGGTATTTTGAAAAAAGTCCTACCTCTCAGTCATCTAGGGGATTTAGGAAATAAGATTCTTAGACAATTTTATATGGATTGCCTAGTTTGACCTTGTTAACAGCTTTCTGAGATGGGCTACACAGGTATTAAACACACCATTTTACAGAATCTAAGGAATCTAAGGCTCAGTGACTTATTGAAGTAAGAAAGCTAAGAAATGACTTAGAACCTGACTCAGGTCTTTTTATTCTAATTCTAGTCTTGATTTGCCTCCCTATCCTTCCCTTGTCTGGGGCAATTGCATTTTAAGAAAAATATCCATCACTACTAGAAGTTGGACAACTTAGATTTTAGAAATAGTTCTGCTCCTTAGCCTCATTCATTCATTCATTCAACACAATTTTGTTAATAGTTTATTATTTAAAGTGTACTAGGCAAATAATACTTAATATTGAGCCTCAGGATTCTTCCCCATTAAATGGAAAATAATATCTGATTTCCACACCTCACAGAAAGGTTTTGAAGATAAGCATAAAAAATAAATACGTTCAACTCGGAGGAAGAGGTGATTCGTTTCCATAGTCAAGGCCTTTCTGATTACATAAACACTAGTTGTCCTAGCAGAGCTGAGAGCACATTGTGGAGCCCAAAGGCTACAAATGCGATATGTTTCATTTTGGGCACATTAGCCAAGGGAGAGGGTGACAAATGTGTTGGAACCTAGACTTCTAGGCAAAAATAAGGACTATATTTCTGAAATGGTAACTGTAGAGGAGTTAGGGCCAACACGGGACAATCCATTTTTCTCTAGATTCTTCATATCTCCTTTGATCTTTGGGGCTCCAAGCTGGTCATATACTGAGATAATAGGTAATAATACAAATAAGTAATAATACAAATTATAAATGGGAAATTAATGTATAGCACATTCCCTCAAGTGTGTAAGGATAATTCACTTGCTATGGGGAGAAAAGGGTAGAACTCCTCTATGTTTTTATATCTCAAAATTTAATATGGTTGTTTTTCTTTTATAGTATATGTGATAGATGAATATTACACATAAAGCAAGTGAACAAATATTTACATGTTAGGGGATGCATGCTCAAAATGTAGACATTGTTAAGAGTTTGTAGTCCTCAAAATATAGAGTCCACTATTATAATGGAGAAAGCACTTGGCTAGAAGGATGTGTTTTGTATCTCTTATTTTCTAGGTTCACCACTTATTACCTGGGTTATCTTCTAAGTCACTTAACGTTTTTGACTCACTCTTCTCAATAAAATGAATATAATATTTGCAATACCTGTTTCTTGAGATTAAAATTAAATAAAATAATTTTATTTTCTACCCAATAGTAGTAAACACTGCATGTTTGTCCCCTCTGTTATATTTTATGCTTGATAATTAACGGGAAGCACCTCAGAAATTCTAAAGCATCACATCCATGGTAGCCCTTAAGTCTTATTTCAAGGGCTTAGCTCACATACACACAGATACAAACTTAGTATTTCTTAGAAGGTCCATTTCCTATGTTACATTTTGTAGGAGTAATATTGGCTTCTCTGATATATGAATAAACAGCATAAGAAGTTTAGAAACCTCAGAGTAACTGAACTTTTCATGACAAAACAAACCCAAATCTTATTTAAAAATAAAGTATATACTTGCATTATACTCCACACTGATAAACTTATGGAAAAAGCTTATACCTATCTTTTATTTTTTAAAAATCAAAATTATTAAACTGATTTGATATGTACAAAGATTCACCTTAATTATGTGAACTTGTATTATTAAGTAAAAATATTTCTGAGTTAGGAAATTTCTAGAGATTTTTAAAGTCTACAATATTTAAACTATAATATTATTTCAGTTTTCTTATTTCTTTGAATTTGGGAAAAATTAATTTCTATAAAAATGTATTTTTCTCTCTGTGAGAGCAGAATTTCTTCAATTTAAAAATGTTATAATCTAATTTATCAATATCTTCTTAGGGTAGGAAAACATTTCATACCTATACAGTGAAAGATATAAAGTTTTTATCAATTACAGAAATACAGAGAAAGCTCTATAGTTTCAGTTCTGAGGTTAAAAATAAACAGAGCAATATATAAACCTTCCAGTCCACATCCTAAAGATGTATTCTTTTTTCCAGCAGGCACAAAATTCTTAATTGATTTGAGCTCACAATTGATACAGAGGCAAACAAATTATATCAAATCAGATTCTCTACCTTTATCTAACAGAAAATAAATATCATCATTTGACAGAGATCCCAAATGGCATCATCATAAAACCAAATACTTTATCAATTTTGCTACCAATAGAGACAAACCTGTAGTCCATCTGCGAACCAGAAAAAAAAAATACTACAAATCAGAAAAAAGTAACAAATGAACTTAGAGAAACAGCGTAAGCAATGTTAAAGTTGTATTGCTGCTTGCAATATATTCGGGGAGTCAGGAAGAGATGTGCCTGAGATTAAAAAAACCCTGAGGTAGTCCTTTCAAGTCATTCAGTTTAGTTGACTCAGGTATTTTTATTCTAATTCTAGTCTTGATTTCCCTCCCTATCCTTCCCTTGTCTGTCAGGTTAGTCTACTTAAGTATCTCGGTGGAACACTTTCTAAAACTGCTAAAGCAAAATCTTTAAAAAGTTAAGACCATGACCCTCATGTTTTATTATTATTCTCTGATAGGAATAATAAAACAAATGTGAAGTGAACATATCATAGATTTTATTCAGTTCATTAGAGAAACAGTAAGATGTTAAGACCAGTTGAAAGTGTATTTATAGACAATTCAGCAAAAAATTCTTAGGATGAGATTTCCACGTCAGATGCAAAATGAATGTCCTACAGGGCAAAATGTAACTTTTGGTTTTACCTTTTGCACAGAAATAAATTAGTCGTATCTTTGCCAGATAAAATTCTACAAACTAACATGTCAGATCATTAAGCCTGGAACCTTAGCTTAAGGCAGTGAAATAAAGAGAGCTATCTTTTAAAAGACCAAGATCTCTAACCTCTACAATAGCAATTTGGTAAAGTGGTTTTATCTTCTACATGGGTTAGCCAAGGAACATGTGGATAAATAGAAGCTGTGTTGAGTGACAGCCTTTCAGTTCAGCTGAAATTGTCCCCAAATAAAATAAATAAGTTGTTGAGGTCAAGAACTATAACTATGTTTTCTCACTATGAAAGCACTTGCCTGAATTCTTGTTCTTAGCTTCATTTCAACAGGGAACAGATAACGTACAATTGAGAACTGGGCAGCAAAGGGCAAAAGGTATTTGGAGCAAAAAAGACACCAACAATTGTCTGAAGCCACAATGACTGCGGGACCCTGCTGTGGTTTGGATGTGGTTTGTCTCTGCCAAAACTCATGTTACTGTCATGTTAATGTGTCATGCTAGTGAGGCAGCATTAGGAGATGGGAAATAGTGGGAGGTATTTGGGTCATAAGAGCAGGACCTTCATGAATAGATGAATGCCCTCCCACCAGGCGGAGTGAGCTCTCTCTCTTATGGGAATGGAATAGTTATGGTTCTACAAAACGAATTCTTAGCCTCTCCCGTAATGTAATCTCTTCATACACTCCCCAGTTTGGGCTTTCCACCATGAGTGGAAGCATCATGAGGTACGCACCAAATAGCTGTTCAATTCTGAACTTCTGGCCACCAGAATCATGAGCCAAATAAGTCTCTTTTTAAAATAAATTACCCAGCCTCAGGTATTTTGTCACAGCAAAACAGACTAAGAGAGTCCCGTTTGTCTTTATACATGGTATGGTATTCTGAGTGTACTAGTATCTTTTTGTTCTTGTTTACAATAATATTCTCCTCTTGCTTAATTGGCAAGTGGTTGGGACTGTTACATTGACTTGCAGAGAACCCACAGGAGGAAAAACAAATCTACATAGACTGAAGGGAAAAATACAGCTTATATTCTAAAATTTCATTCTGACCATGAATAGACAGTTCTATTGGAGTGACTGTCATTCTGTCCTAATCTCATATGTCTTAGGTCATATCTCTCAGTTCCAATACCAACAGTAATTTTCCCCTAGTTTTAAGTGTGATTGTAAACATATTTTGTAAATTCTTTATTATCATCACTCATTATTCAATCACTTTTCCCTAAACATTTCATTTTTGTAAACTGCTTTTATATCTTAATTGTTCCTTATGATGGAGATAATGGTATATTTAAGTTTTGATTTTAAGTTTCATATACTCCATAAATTATCATCTCAATGCTCGATTTAATTGCCTGTTATTGTCATCATAATGTATGAATCAGCATTGTTATACCAGGGCCTATATGAGAGAGGAGAGAAAATAATCAAGGCACTACTTGGACTCAGAAATTTTGGCAGGGAAAAGGGTTAGATGTCTAATATTTTAGAGTCAGGAATTCTAAGGTTAGAAAATACCAGAAGAACATGATAAGGGTTTTCTGATCTTCCTTTCCTGGATAAATTTGGGCCTAGGCTGATAGGCTTAGACTGGGGTGCCCAAACCCTGAGTTTAGGTCAGATATCAGGTAAGGTTGCCATTTGCACACTGTGCAAACAGTGTGGTGTTTGGAGTTGGCGAGCTGGAATTGAAAGCAGTGAGTATTAGAACAATGAAGATACAGGGGCAGTGAGTAGGGAGGACAAAAGGCAGATAAACAAGAGCTTGTGGAAAGGATGTTATCAATATTTTAAGCAGTTTTTACATCCTTCCATTCACTGAAGAAATCAGCTATGATAAACAGGTTATAGCCGTAAGTCTTAAGCAGATGCAGAACAAATGTGATATCAGAAGCTCTAGAATGTTCTTTTATTTTCCCCAACTCCTCCTATTGGTGGTTGATGCCAGAAATCCTGCTGTTGATGGTGGGCAGAAATGATACCTATTTGATATCTATCTGCTAACAGTGGGTTATCTATCCGACTAAGTGATGTAGGGAAGCTGCAGAAAAATGGGAAGTGATGTAGGGAAGCTGCAGGTTATCTATCCTGACTAAGTGATGTAGGGAAGCTGCAGAAAAATGTCCAAATAGTCGACAAAAATAGGAAGGTTTTGAGTCACATAGGAGGATCCACATTATGATGCCATGGAAGGCATGCACTATAAGAGCAGGTCAAGGTGACAAGCAGGAGGGCAATCTGGGCCAGCCCCTGGTCCAAGGATCTTGACCATAGTGAGCTGGCTCTTACGAGCTTCTTGTATAGTGATATGACACACCAGCTGCACTTTAAGACCAGGGAAGACAATGAACAGTACCAGATTGTGTGATATACTCTGCTAAAAACAAAACCTTCCAAAAGAGGTCACTATTAAGCTATGATTTGGTATGACAGCATTTCTCAGATCCTTTCTGAGAAGAAGCTTTGAGGAGAGAATAGCTAAGAAGAAAAAGTGTTCAGAGGGCTTCACACAGGCTTCACTAGAAATTCCCAAGGTAGAAAAGGGTATTTGAATGATAGGGTTCAGAAGGCAAAGAAAACCTGTATCTATTCACAATTTTTCTTAAATCAAGTAATTGTTTTTAAAGCAATGCTGAAGATTATGCCTGGTGCAGTGGAGTGGTTATGAAAAGATCTGTATTTAAATTCCTTTTATCCATGATCAGATAGATGCAGGATCTTCCCTGATAGGGATAACAACATCAAGCCCATATACTTCATAGGATATTCAAAATATTCACATGAGATTAAAGATGAGATTATTCAATTCAGCAAATAGTTCAAGTGGTAGAGAAATATAAAGGGATTATTATTACTTCTACTAGCAACTCAAATTGTTCATTTGTTCGATTCATACCCTCCGAGTATCTCCATGTGTGAACAGTGAATAAGATAATTCTTTTCCCAAAGAAGCTAATTATATGATGATCACTATATGTAAACATCTTCCAAATTTTTCTCATCTACACACATACAAATCTCTATCATAATAACCTATTTTAAATTCAAATGTTTTAATGCATTGAAGACTTTCAGTAACCATTAATGAATTGTGTTGTACATTTTAATTTTTGTTTTAGCTAAAACAAATCTTATCAAAATTATACCAGAGAAATGCACAGTTAGTACTTATTTTAAGATATCATAAATAACTGATCAAACACTGGAAGCTGCCAACATTATTAACCTGGACCCCTGGAAGCATGAGGGAAAGTGCAAAGGCAATTGCAAAAATTGAAAACTAGAACTTTGATTCAAAGGCAGCTTCTGAGAACAACTGGAATCTCAAGTGAAGGACAACCTTGGACTATGTATTTGAACACATGACACCCCCATGAGCAACAATTTTGAAAATCAATCTTAGAAAAGATTGCAGTGTGATATATGGAAATCAACTTTAGTTGTATCTCATCCTTGGATTGTGGTACCAAGGAAGGTACAGAAAATAAGCTGTCCTCTTTACCGGCTTGTCAGATCTCACTGTATTTATTCATCCAGGCCTTTTGCTATATTGAGCTGTGAAAGGCAAGAGCCACCCAGGCTGGTCTTTAGTTCCTAGATTGAGCAGACACTTCTGACAAGGAGAAAAATCTCACTGTTCACTTGAAGCAGTGCCTATTATAGCCTCATTTTTTTTTCCTGAGAGTTTCTCTCACTAAGAGCATTGCTACTCTTATCCTATGACCTACAGAAACGGAGGAGGTGATGGGGAAGTCCCCTCATCTCTTTCCAAATGCTGACCCATTCACCCAGGTCAATGAGGTAAAATGTAAAGTATAAACACTTCTATGCCAACTTCCCCTGTGAATTAAAGCCACTCTTTGGTCAAGAGGTTAGGTTATAAGTTCATCATGATGGAAACACTTCTTGTGCTGTTATTATATTCTAGAATGATCAGGAGGCAACATCATAATGAAGTCCATAAAGCATGGACTTCGACACCACATGTATTTCAGGTTTTGAGTCTCTTCTACTCTCCCTTCTGAATGCATCTGCTTAACAACCTTATGATCTTCGTGAAGATACTTACCCTTTCTAAAACTTTGATTTTTTTTAATCTGTGAAGTGGAAATAATAACAACTACCCTGTGGATATGTTAAGTACTGGAAGTATCTTGCAAATAGAATACTGTCACCCCCTACCACAATCCATCTTTCATACTTCAACGAGAGATCTTTTTCAAGTCTAGCAAATGGTCCCTCACCGTTCTCAGGATTAAACACTAACTCATCAGTGAGGCTGACAACGCCTCTGCATGGTTTGAGCAATGCTTGCTTCTCCAATTTTACCAAGCACACCTCCCCCCAACACCGTTATCCAGCTATTTTTAACTGGATCCTCTAACATACTTTGTCTTTAGGTGTTTACAGGTCTAAATTCCTGCCAGTCCCTGTCTCAATTACTTCTTTATTAAATTACATTTGTACTCATCTTTCTGGCTTTACCAGTTTTTCTTTTAATTCTTTTTTGACTATTCCAAAAATCTGAGTTAGGTGCTCCTCCCACAGATCTTCCCGTATCATAGCACTGACTGTATTGATCATAACTGCCTGTAAACTTGCCTGTTTTCACCTAATTACCTATGTTCCAAGTTCCATAATGTCAGATATGGTAGTAATCAGTATTCTCTATTAAATATTCCAATTGACCTGCCAAGCGCGCCAGAAGATTGAACTTCCTTTCAACTTGGAAGATAGTTGTGGTTATATTTCTTGCTCTGGGCCATCATCTGTGAACAGATGTGATATGGTCATTCTGGGTAGAAGCTTCAGTAGCTGATTCCCTTATCCAGTTCTCTTTGTCTTGCTCTAATGATCATGGCAATGTAGCTTGACATGGAGCCTCCATCAGTTTAGGCCCCTGAGTGACTACATGAAATAGAATTCCCTGATGTCCTGCACTGGACCTGTGGTATGTGTTAGAAGTAAGTTTTCTGTGTGTTAAGCTACAGAGATTTGGGGTTGCATAATGTAGTCTATCTTGGTTACTACAACAGACACAATATTTACCTTCTTCATTGTCACATTCCCAAGTCCTAGTAGACTGTCTGAAATAATAGTAGGCATTCAATAAGTATTTACTGCAAAAGGAATAGCATTTGATACATAATAGCTGCTGACTTCATCTCTTCCTCTTTTACCTTCTCCTCCTTCAAACTCCTCCCCCAAGCTACTTTCCTAGCTTCTGTGGACTTATCTAATTAAGTCTTCCAAGTAAATCTTCCACTATAATCAGAACATTACCCCTTAATGTCTCAGGAAGGCATAGTGCTCATTCCTGGCTCTGTGCCTTTCCTCATGCAACAGACTGGTTCTATGCTACTCCAGATGGCAAAACTAGGGACAATGAGGGCAAGTTATAGGGAAATCAGAAGCATTTTCTCACAATGATAGTCATGAACAGTGTCCAACAGTAAAGCTAAAAGCTACAGAAGGGAGTTTTTTTTTTTTTTTTTTTTTTTTTAATTGTTGAACATGTACAAGCAAGAGGTTTTATGGTTATCTGTGTAACAGTAGCACAGGGAAAATCATTGCTTCAGAGAGGATACAGACTGTGACCAAGAAGACATATGGCAACTCAGAGACTCAGTAAGTCTACTTTTTCTCTCATCTCTTATCCCATAGCCTTTCTTGTTTATTCCACTTATCTTTAAAGTCTCAATCTAAATTTGAACTCTTCCATAGAGTCTTCAAAAATCACTTTAGTCATCATGGAATCTCTATCTTAAACTTCTGAAACCCCAGGCTCATACTTTCATTTTAATAATCTACCATTTCATATGTCTTACTGTTTAAACCATAGGCTGATCTTCTTCAGCAGACTATAAGTTTCTTCCCAGCAGGGCCACGTTGTATACGTCTATTGTATTCTCCAGTAAGCAGGAGTCCTGGTCCAAGCCTGACTATCTTAGCAGCCTGATTAGCTGGGGAAGCTCTATTTATCTGGAGGGGCTCTGTGGGGAAATCCTACAGGGAATTCCCTGGAAGGGACTGCAGAGAGAATGAAAGCTAGACTTGGAGTCAGGCTGGGAAGCTAGTGTCTAATAGCAAATTGTGCTTAAGACCATAGATTGATAATCAGCCTGTCTTGGGTTTTGTTACTTACTCTGTATGATAGTTGTCAAGTTTCTTAAGCTCTTGAATTAATTTGATAACTAATTCCAACAAAACTGGATTTCTGTGTTTTCAAAATGCATCTCAATCTCTGGCTCAGCCATTGGCAAAAGCAGAGGGGTATGCTGTGCCAACTCCCTAAGATTATTTTAATCAATTATGTAATACTTTCCTAGTAGATGAACAGTTACCTCCAGACACCACTGCTGCATGTCATGCAAGCGTGCACTGCATGTGTTTGACTGTAACATCTGCAGATCTAATATAGCAGTTAATTATTTAAGGACTCTTTCTGTCTTTTCATTCATATGGTGTATGGCAACTTCAAAGCCACATGCACTTGTTCTTCACACACAGAAGACCTGCACTGTGGGAGTCAGAACTGGGCTCAATGGCACAGGTCCAAGGAAAAGATCAGTTCTCAACATCACAAACTAGGGCTTCTTTATGAAAACTTCTATATCAGGTAATATTCCTTACTAAGACTGTTTCCACATTTATTATATTAGGCCAACTGTTTTTTTTTTTGTTGTTGTTGTTTTTTGAGACAGAGTCCTGCTCTTTCGCCCAGGCTGGAGTGCAGTGGCGCGATCTCTGCTCAATGCAAGCTCCGCCTCCTGGGTTCACGCTATTCTCCAGGCCACCTCTTTTTAAGGGGATATATTCTGCAGCGAATCTTAATACGGCATATTTTCTGCTGCTTTCATATAAATCATATGTAAAGAATAGCTCATTAGCTGGTTAGTAATGACCTGTCTGTGGGAAGAATTTAAAAAATAATAAACAAAGCACCCATAATGAAGAAAAAGTTACTGCTCATGAAGCCTGTCTGAACAGAATGGAAATTAGGAGGAAAAATCTAAGCTAGGCCTACTCTCTAGAAAATATGTTTTCAAAGACATTGCCAGCTTTGCAGCACACCCAGCTTAATTACTGGATTTGCATTCCAGAGTACATTTACTATTGTGGTATGTTGGAAAATTATATACAGTAAAATCTCAAGCAGAATATTTAACTCTACACTACATTTTAGAGAGGGGAAGTCAGAATCATATCATAAGATACAACTATCTATCAAGAATTGCATTTTGAAAAACCGTGGACATGGTTGGTGCTCATTCGTATCTTCTGCATGTATTAGAATCCATGCCTGTAATCAATCAACACACATTTAGTAAGTGCCCATTGTGTGCTACTCACTATGCTAAGCACCAAACATATTGTATGAATAAAACACTGTTGCTTCCTCAAGCAGTTCAGGGTAGGAGAAACAGCCAGCAAACCATCTGAGTGCTGATGGAGCCAAGAAGGGGAGAGATAAACTCTTGGCTTCTGTGAGAGCATTGTCTCTCTTAAGAAAGAAACACAGCTCCTACATTTGGGGATTTTTTTCTAACAGTTTTGTGCACTGTTTAGTTGTCTAAAAAACCCACTTGTAACCCCAGGTCAGGGTAAATCTTTTGTCCCAAATGGAGAGCTTTTATCTTAGCCTGTGTAGCCTTGGGCACAAGATATTTGAGTAATGGGGAAGATGCCTCCAGGGAGTATTTACTTGAAATATAGTTCTTTCCCATTTAAAAACCAGAGGTGCTTATAAAAGGAATCTCACTATAGCAGGCAAAGTGAGTCCCCATAAATATCTCAAAGGGCAATAACCCTTTTTTCCATTCTTAAGTTTATGATTTTCTACAATAGCAAATAGGAACTTTGTTTATAGGTTCTGTTGTAGTCAAGGAAAAACCCACAGTCTAGATGGCTGAACTTTGTACAACTGCAGTTTAAGAGACTAAGAATGCTATAGAGGTAAATCAGACCTGATATTCAAACTCACCAGCTAGAATTGAGGTACGGGAAGAGGGATAGCACAAAGCAGAAGCAAAAAGCAAAGATGATCTAGATTGAGACAGAAACAACTACGTCCACTTCGCAACTCCTGGTTATACCCTGCAACAACAGAGAGATTGATAGTTAAAACCACATCACTGTAGAATAATTTTAATAAAAAAGACCACGTTATTTCCATAAAAGATAATCTTTTGTTGAAGAGTTCTTGTGTGTATAAATACGCACTTCGTGAATAAGGCAGGAATATCTTCAGATCTAATACCCCAGATAATTAACACGCCATGGCTACAGCTGTGCTCTACGAGGTATCTTTGTATTTACGTTAAGGATTAGTAATGGCTTGAGTTTACTTCCTGATGTGGAGTTAGTCCTTCTTTGTTTCCAGTAGAAGACCAAGTGAAGAAAGCACTCAGGTGTTGTTAAGGCAATCTACCCGAGTCCAGGTGTAACCAATATGTCTTTTTGGTTAGAAACCATGACCAAACTGGGTAGACCAGATACACTACTCTTCTTGACATTGCGTAAGGTGTTAAATAAGGTAAGAATCGTTATTCCTACTTTACAGATTAAGAAATCAAATTCTTGAGTGGTTAAGACACTAGTCCAATGTTTAAAATCTAAGAAGGCTTATTCCCATCTTAGGAGCAAACAGATCTTAGAAAGGTGAAATGACTTGCCTAAAGGTTAGTATTAAACCTACTAAATAGAGGAAGGAGTGCTTTAATTCATATCCTTCAACATGCTGACCAGTGCTCCTTTTTCTGTTATTCAGGAGTGATGAATATTGATTAGGGTTTTGTTGTTTAACTTTTGCTAAATCGCTTAGTTTCTTTTACAAAACTCTGCTGAAACATTTTAGGGAATCTTGATTTCGAGTTAGTAGCCATACACACTAGTACAGTACTCTGCTGGGACTCAATTTGTGCAATTTTGGCTTCCAGTGAATATTCATGATTGCATTGTGAAGAGTGAGAAATCTCTGGAAGGTAAGAACTGATAAAGAAATTGCTGACACACACCTCCAGCAGCCCTGGGAGCCAAGTAAGTCAGATTACCACAGATACAACATAGATGTCAGCTTGGCTGCATTTTATAGAGATGTAAAGTCAGCAAGAGACTATTTTGGCGCTTTCTTAATTTACATCTTAAAAAGTAATTATCATAATATTAATCTTTTAGCAATAGAAGTCTCTTTGACAGTTTTATTTTTCCTCTAGGATAGGTCTCAGAAAATTCCCTTTTGTACATTAGTGGGAAATACACATTCAGTGTTTTTGTGGAAGTGAAAACATTTGCAATTAAAAAAGAAAAAGTAAAAAGGATTAATGATCTGAGAACATTTTCTTTTCTCACTCTCCCCCGGACCCTCTTCCCTTAACAGCAGTGTCTCTGTCATCAAAACAGTGCCTTTGTTTGTGGTAGGTACTTAAGACTATCTGATATATATAGAGGAATATTATTCTGAAGCAAAGGAACAGGAATCCTGGTGATGGAAGGCACTCAGTTATTGGAGATGAATTATGAAATATTTTTGTATGTATGTTTATTTATAATTCTGCTGTACTCTCAGTATACTGTTGCATATTAATGATTGAAACTTGTTATCTAGTGACTACTGATGATACAGTGAGGAATGGGAGGGAGATTTTTGTAACATACTTTGAGGTCATGAGGCTTATTATTAAAACAATGAAGCAAATCATGCAGACAAACAAGAATGTTTAGCAATTCATCTACCTCCTGACTGTGGGAATTCAACACTTAGCTAAAAGTAGAATAGATTGAATGTCCTGATATTGGCATATATACTGTCTTTTAATAAGGTCCTTCTATTAAGCTGGTTTAATTTTTTTGGAGTATCTTTTTTATTCTCTGTTTTCTTTTTAATTAGTTAAATGTAGACACGATGTCAATCTTGTTTCAGAAATCCAAGATGGCTGGGAATTATCCACAGATGCTGTTTCTGTTTTCCACGGACATTAGAAAGAAGGCATGATTTCAGAAAAGTTAGATTTAAGAATGACCTCTGTGCCTATTTAGTGAGGAAAGCAGGTTTTTGGGGTGATAAATATTGAACTTCTAGAAGATGCTTGAGGTGTCACATTTCTCTCTTCCATATAGAGGTCTTACTTCACAACATTAATAAAATGTCCCAAATGACTATGAACTATGTTTGTACTTTCTAGATACTCTCACATGCAATGACTGCTAAAGGAAGGGGCCTGGACTGTAACAGAGATTATTCTGTGTCTTTGTTTTGTGCTACTCTATCAGAATACCACAGATTAGGTAAACTCTAAAGAAGAGAAATGTTTTTTTCACAGTTCTGGAGACTGAAAACCAATAACTCTCTGGTTCCAAGATGGCTCCTTGTTGCTGTATCCTTTAGACAGAAGGAACACTGTGTCCTCCCCTGACAGAAAAGAGAAAGAGAGGAAGCCCATAAGCCGTTTTTATAGTGTCACTGATACATTCATGAGGGCAGAACTCTCATGACCTAATCGCCTCCTAAAATGTGACAACTCTCAACACTGTTGCATTAGGGATTAAGCTTCCAAAACATAAATTTTGAAGGGGACAAAAGCATTCAAACCACAGCACTCCAGTTTTTATGGAAGCTACCATTTACTGTGTGTCTACTATGTGCCAGGGGGCCTGCTTGGCACTTTATTCATTACTCTTAATCTTTAAAATAATCCCGTAAGGTAGGTGTTAATATTCGTTATATTTTTCTACTTCCAGGATGATAAACTGATGCTCAGAGAGGTTAAGTTATGTAAGTAAGGTAGAAATTATATAACCAAGGTGATATGGTTTGGCTTTGTGTCCCCACCCAAATCTCATGTCAAATTGTAGATCCTAGTGTTGAAGGAGGGGCCTGGTGAGAGGTGATTGAATCATGGAGGTGGACTTCCTCCTTGCTGTTCTCGTGATAGAGTTCTCATGAGATCTGGTTGTTTAAAAGTGTGTAGCACCTCTCTGTCTCCCTTTCTTTCTCTCTCTCTCCTGCCAGCAATATGAAGACATGCTTGCTTCCCCTTTGCCTTCCGCTGTGATTGTAAATTTCCTGAGGTCTTCCAAAAGCAGAAGCTCATACAGCCCACCAAACCATGAGCCAATTAAGCCTCTTTATTTTAAATTACCCAGTCTCAGGCATGTCTTTACAGCAGTGTAAGCAGGGACTAATACACAAGGCATATAACTACTAGTAAATCTTGAAGCGAAAATTTGATCCCACATCTGTCTGATTCCAAAGGTATGTGTTTTGTAACATAATCCTCTCATGTAATTAGAGGACTGTTATGTGTATTTTAATAAAAGGTTTCACTTAGTATGAATAGTCCAAAGAGAAACCTAAAGACTAATTTATAAAATCCATCTAATCTATATATCTATTGAGAGGCCAATTAAAAGCTTATTCCAGATAGTTACTTTTTCTGAGTAATAAACCAGTCTTTAATGGCCATGAAGGGAGAATGACTTTGGCATCATCATAAGTGACATGTTTCTGAATACCGTTAGGATCATCATTCGTTCAGTGGAGATGCCTGGAGACTGTGATAGGTCAAGATCAGTAACAGGCTTGTGCCACCTGAGCCAGCCTGCCAGGCTTCTCTTGAAAACAAAGAAAGTCTCATTTATGCCTGGAAGCCAGAATCTAACCCAGAATAAATCAGCCTCACTGTCTCATTCGTCAGCCTGATGGTTTTAATTGTTAAATCGGAAGTTTAATTTGCCATGCTTGGATAACAATCCAATTGCAGAAAAGCATATGCATGAAGTGATCAATGAGGGACAAGTATAGAAAGTTAATTGTAAATAATTCCTGAATCCTGATGTAAATCAGAACAATAGAAAAATTCTAACTTTGCTTATTTCCCCTTATTATTTGAAGTCTTAGAGGCCTAGGGGAATAATGAATTTTATCAAATTACTTCTTACTTCATTTTTTAATCTAATAATATTTATGTAGACCAGATACAGATAAATATACACAGACTTTTTTTTTTTTTTTTGAGACTGAGTTCTTGCTCTGTCATCCAGGCTGGAGTGCAGTGGCACAATCTCAGTTCACTGCAACCCCTGCCTCCTCGGTTCAAGCGATTCTCCTGCCTCAGCCTCTCGAGTAGCTGGGATTACAGGCTCCTGCCACCACACCTGGCTAACTTTTTGTATTTTTAGTAGAGATGGAGTTTCACCATGTTGGCCAGGCTGGTCTCGAACTCCTGACCTCAGTTGATCCATCTGCCTCAGCCTCCCAAAGTGCTAGGATTACAGGCGTGAGCCACTGCACCCGGCCAACACAGACATTTTTACTTGTTGTTTTAGTTTTCTGATGACTGAACTAGTGAAAACCACTTAGGATTATAATTTTGTATTCAATCTTCACAGTATCACTGCTATGTATTAATATTATTCCATTTTACAGATGAGAAAACTGATACTCAAAACTGATCAGAATGTAGCTTTTCTGCATTTGAAATAAGCAAATTCCATTAGTATATAGAACTATATTTGGCTTTGAAACCCTGTCCTATGTGGGTGAAAAGAGAAATTTCAAATTTCTCAAGTTACAAATACAATAACAGCTTGGAAGTGACTCCTAATTCAATCTGCTTATTTTTAAAATGAAGGAAATGAAACCTAGAGCTGTTAAGTAACTTAGTCAAGGTCACACATATAAAAAAATGTGTTGTCTGGCTCAAACTAGGAATTTAGACTCTCAACCCTCAGTTCAATGATCTTGCCATCAGATCACACTGCCACTCAAATCACCAAAACTCATCCATAATGCCTACGGAAAGATATGGTTTCTAAGAATGTCTGAAATTTCAGATGGTAATTGATGGAGTTTAGAGGATGTAAGTTTAAAAGTGAAAACCTTGGTTCAAATTCTGGCTGAGCAACTTACTAGTTGTATAATTTTGGGCAAGTGGTCATTTCTCAGAGCTTCATTTTCTCATCTGTAAAGTGAGCATGCCTACCTAATGTTGTTGTAATAAATAAATTGTATAATATGTGTAAAATACTTAGCCTAGACCTGGGTACATTGTCAGTGCTCCATGAATGTTCATTTTTATTATCTCATTCTACAGTTCCATCAGAAATTTTAGAAGTTTAAACTTCAGTGGCAAATGTCTGACTTTATCAAAGGAAGCCATAGAGAGTGAGGTGAACAACAAAAAAACGTCCATAGTAGAGGATTAAAACCAGCTTCTCTGTATTGAAAAAGCTCCTATGATAGAGTTTGTATCTAGGCACATATATTTATATAGAGATACTAAAAAAGCATGAAGTGCCATAGAGTGCTATTCAAAATATTTTGCCAAACTCTTCTGTTCTCCATCCAAATTAAAAACCCAAGATGTATCAAAAATTATGACAATTCCTGTGCACTGTATAAACAATTAGTCTCTATGTTGAATTATAATTCCTAAGTATCTTTTGAATATTTGCCCTTGTTTCCATATCCTGGGCAACTGCCTTGGTTCCAGGCCTTCCTGGTGCTCACTTTACTACCCCAAAAGCCTAATCACTACATACTTTAGTCCTCTCCTCCTATGGTCCATCCTCCCAACTGCTGCCAAGATGGTCTAATGTAAAAATCTAACCTTGTCATTTCCCTACGAAAAATTCATCAATGACTCCTCGTTGCCCGAAATATTACCCCAAATCATGTACAAGGCATGTAGAGAATCTTCTTGAGCCATTTCTTTGTGCTCATCTAGTTTCATCACTCCTCACTCTTCAGTCATGCTTTGTATCTAGCCCAGTGCTTGGCGTGTGGTAGGCATTCGAAAAGTGATGGCTGAATGAATAGATGAATAAGTAAATGAATAATGAATGAACAAATCAAAGTCTTACACGTTTTCATTCCTCTGGTCTCCTTTTGAGCAAGTAGTTTCCTTCTGACCTAGTAGAAATCAATGAAACACACAATCAATATTTTCAGGCATCCTTCAGCAAAGTTGTATTTCTTCCTTCCAGTGCATTATATACGACTTTTAGATTCTTCACACTTTTCTAGTGCTGTGAGCTCTAGCACTATGAAATAGCTACATTTATTTAATTTATTATGACAATTTTTCCCATATAATTAATCTTCTATAATCTTTATTTAATAGCTACAGAGTATTCAATCTTCTGAATATATTATAGATTACTTATCTAATTTTCTATCATCAGAATTTTAGGTCACTTCCATTTATTCATATTAGAAAACATGCTTATGTGGTGTGCATGTTTCTCCAGGAAAAAAGAATTAGAGTGAACAAAATATGCTGGGTTTTAAGGCTTTGTGTATATTTTGCCAAATGCCCTCAAGAATGGTTTTACCAAATTATACTACTGATAGCAACAGGAGGCAGAATAATTCTAGGCAGAGAGGGGTGGGTCCCTGGTGAAATTCCATTCTCAAGCCAAAAAGCCTGAGATGGGGCCCAAAGTGAGAACTTATATCCATGTTTTCCCACTGGAATGCTGCCTTGTCGTAAACCACCCATGGCCCTGACTCACCCCATCCTGTGCCTTATAAAGACCCCAGGCTCAGCCAGCAGAGGGCAGAAGCAGGTGGACATCAAAGACTATGGCTGGACATCAGAGAATTTGATGCCACGGGTGACAGAGTGGCCAGGCCAGCCGGTTCTAGCACTCATGCACTCCAGGTCCTGCTTCGTTCACTTATGCACTCCCTCCCGCAAGGTGTTGAGAGCAGCGGGCTGAGTAAACGAGGTACTCCTGCTGTGAGTTTCATGAAGAGATAGGGGAAACACCCTGCTTCACTAATACCAGTAAGTTAAGAGAATACCCCAAAAATATTTTTAACAAGATAATATTAAGTAACACAAGAACTAGTAGGCAGGTATTTTTTGGTCTTATGATAAGCCTAATCACTGGTTCATCTGATACCTAGTAAATCTGTGCTTGAGCTTCAGTGCTTTTTCAATATCTTCTCCTGGTCGCTCTCTCTTTTTCTCGTTATTTTCCCCCTGTAATGGCTTTTTCTTCTCTTTTCCTAGGATTAATAAATCCACAGAAATGTGTTTCTCTTGCTAAAAAATATATTTACATAATTAGTGCTATTTGCTATTTTGGGTATATTCATCTCTCAAGTGATATTTAGTACCCTGTAATCTTTGGGTTATATACAAAGAGGAAACCATAGCATGAATCAATGTTTTATTTCAAATAAAGCTTCTTTTAATTCTTAATTATTATTATTTGTTAGGACCTCTCAAATAATTCTTACTTATAAGCAATGTCAGAAATCTAAGCCATTAATGAAAGCATCTTTCCTTCCAAAATCATGCCTCAATCTTAAAATTTTGCAAAATAGACATTTCAAAAATAATAGATACAAATGACACCTCATTTACTTTTATGAGACCAATGCTGTGAGAATGTTGGTTTAAAGATAAAATAATATTTAATTAATCATGTAAAATATTAATTCTGCTAAACTATTATTCTTCCAATGGCCCTAATTTTTTCATTAAAATTGACACGGTGCTTGTACTTGTGTTAGTGAGTTATAGATGTAGAGAGACCACAAGGACTTTGTGAGTGTCAAACTTCTTGGTCTGTTGCTCAGCTCACATCCACCAGCCTATTCTTTGTGAGCACAAATGACTCAGCTTGTTTATGTTCTCATTCTCATTCTTCCAGCAGCCACTATCACTCTTTCCTTTAGAGATTAAATCCTTTCAAGTCTAGCTGTAGGAAGATGCAGGGTACCCAAGTTCTTCCCCTTTAATAAGTTTTCTCACTCAGGTACACCAACAGTGGTAATAAAAATAACATAAAAAAATTTGAAGTAACAAAGCTTTCAGAAATCTTACCAAAGTCTCATAATGTGGGGACTGCAGTTTCCACACCCTTTCTTCAGTGCAATCCCAGACTCCAGAAGCCTCTTGTCTCCTTGTCAATACTGTCTTAAGGTATACCTTGGCTTCTGTCTTTCACCTGTTAGGACTTGGTGAGTCTTCTAAGACTCTACTAAACTTCCACTTTAAGTGACCATATAATCCCATGATTCCCTGAGATATACAATTGCTTGGGGTCCCCTGCGTTTATCCATCCCTACAACCTCATTTAAAAAGGGTCCCTTCTCTGGTCCATTCTTTCTGCCTGGTTACACATAGGTGTTGCCTGTTTGAGTACTTGCTGGGGTCCCTTGAAAATGAATTACAGAGGAAAGAAATTTTTCATTAGAAGAAAAATAGTATCAGTTGGACCAGCAAGAGCTTCACAAAAGATTCTGAAGGGGAAAATTATCAGTATTTAACAATGAAGGACAAGACCTTTTAATTCTAGACTCTTTGTGGCAGGGAGTGAATGATAATAAATTCCATTACTGTGAATGTCAATCTAAAGGTTGATGAGAACGCTTACTCTAATTCCACACTGCAAATGCCCACTTTGGAGAGAGTCTATGTCTTCTGTCCTCAGCCTTTAATAACTCCAACTGTGACTAAAGTTGGTCAACTCTTAGAAGTTCATAAAAAGCACAGCTGTCTATTAACAAGAAAAATGGAATACTCATGAAACCTAAGGATTTAGAATGCTCCCACTTGCAATACATTTTCCTTGTCTAAGATGAAATGATTTTTTCTCTTTCCCATAGAACTCATTTTTTTCATGATATCTTTTGTTCTGTTATATTAGAGTACAAATGTCTATGACTGCAATTAAAACTGAATGGTAAAATGTGTTAATAGGAACTAAAACCTTTTTTCTTATGGAATACAGATAACTAATTGGCAAATACATGAACGGACACCATCAGGGCCATTTTACTAGACAGTTCAAATTATTTATTCATGATAATCAACCCCAATCTAAAGAGGTCCTATTTCTTGTATCTTACCTAATTTTTCCCAATCAATGAATCAGAGAAAACTGACCAGCAAAGAAAACATTAAGGATCGAAACTATTTAGAATCTACATCATTTGGGGAAACTCAGATGAACTTTGCATATCTCAGCAAAGGCTAGTATCTAGTGACATTTGAGTTACTTGTTTCAAAATGACCCACTAGGTATCTGGACTCTTTCCCAACTTCGTATAGCCTGAGTGGAATCTGAAAAATTGACTATTAGTTAACATTTAATTTAGGCATCAAAGGAACTGCAGCTTCAGTCTTTGAAAAAAATCTGCTTTGGACATAAAGTGAGGTCTAAATTGATGTGATGCATTATGATGGAAAGAGCACACTGTCACATGGCACACTGTAGGGAGAGCCATGGGGGTATAGATATAAAGCATGTCCAGGTTTGACTCCCTCACAACTGGAAAAAACAAAATAATTAAATTTGAAGAGACTAGCAAAAGAAAAATTGGCTTGCCATATGCTCTGCTAGAAAACAAACATGTATTACCTAAGGGGAGTTCAGAAAATTAGAAACACTGTCAGCCTCTGCCACATAAATGTAAAAAAGGAAGAGAGAAACTGTGGCAATAGAAAGCAGCATGTTTTATTTTTATTAAAAAGTGTATTTTTTAAGAAAACATATTTTTGATTAAAAAGAAAGAGTACTAGCATAATTTACTGAAGGGACTATCCTTTCCTCACTGTTTCTTCTTTATGGCCTTATTGAAAATTAGTTGACTTTATATGCTTGGGTTTATTTCTGGGCTCTCTATTCTGTTCCATTGGCCTATGTTTCTGTTTGTATACCAGTGCCATACTGTTTTGATTACTATAACTTTGTAATATAATTTAACATCAGGCAGGGTGTTGCCTCCAACTTTGTTTTTCTTTCTCAAGGTTGTTTTGGCCATTTGGGTTTTTTTGTGGTTCCAAACGAATTTTAGATTTGTTTTTCCTGTTTCTATGAAAAATGCCCCTGAAATTTTGGTAAGGATTGTGTTGAATCTGTATGTGCCTTTGGATAATACAGACATTTTAACAATACTAATTCTTATAATCCATGAACACAGAATGTCTTTCCATTTGTTTGTGTCTTATTCAGTGTTTTTCATCAATATTTTATAGTTTTGTTTGTGAAGATCTTGGTTAAATTTATTTCTAAATACTTTAATTTTTGATGCCACTGTAAATAAGATTGTTTCTTTGATTTATTTTTCAGAAAGATCCTTCTATAAAGAAATGCAACTGATTTTTATATGTTGATTTTGTATGCTATTTCTTTACTCAATGCAGTTGTTACTTCTAACAGGTTTTTGTTTTGTTTTGTTTTTGGTGGAGGCTTTAAGGTCCTAGATATATATAGAATTATGGCATCTGCAGACAAATAAATTTACTTATTCCTTTCTGATTTGTATGCTATTTATTTATTTATTTATTTTCTGACTACTCTGGCTAGAACTTCTAGAACTATGTTGAATAAAAGTGTTGACAATAGGCATCCTTGCCTTGTACCTTGTAACTTGTTCAGATTTTAGAGAAAGCACTTTCAGTTTTCTTCTATAGATTATGATGTAGGTGCACAACATTACTAACCATCAGAAAAATGCAAATCAAAACCACAATGAGATATCACCTCATATCTGTTAGAATGGCTTTTATCAAAAAGATAAGTGTTGGTGAAGGTGAAGAGAAAAAAGAACACTTGAACACTGTGGATGAGAATATGAACTGGTAAAACATTATAGAAAATAGTATGTAGGTCTCTCAAAAAATTAAAGCTAGAACTACCATATAGAATCGGCATTTAATCCAGCAAGTCCACTATTGGGTATATATCCAAAGAATATGAAGTAAGTATGTTGAAGAGATAGCTGCACTTCTATATTCATTGTAGCATATTCACAATAACCAAGATATAGAAACAATGTAAGTAAACCTCAACAGATTAATGTATAAAGAAATATTATTCAACCCTAAAAAAGGAGATACTGCCATTTGCAAGAACTGAATGAACCTGGAGGACATTATGCTAAGTCAAATAAGCCAAACACAGAAAAAGAATCATTTATACGTGTAATATTTTACAAAATATTACATGATATCATTTATACGTGTAATATTTTACAAAAGTCAAATACATAGAAACAGAGTAGAATGTTGGTTACCAAAGGCAGGAAGTGGGAGGCAAGGAGAAACAGATCAAAAAGTACAAATTGCAGTCAGGTAGAATAAATAAATCTAGAGATCTAATGTACAGGATGAGGACTGTAGTTAATAATGTTGTTTTGTGCACTGAAAATTTGCTAAGAGAGTAGATTTCAGGTGCTTTTTACCACACAAACACACACACACACACACACCCGGTAACTATGGAACGTGATGAAACATTAATTTGCTCAGCTGTAGTAATTATTTTGCTATGTATATGCATATCAAAACAATATGTTGTATACCTTAAATATACACATTTTTTAAAAGAAAGTAAACAAGAAGCTATGGCACTTTTCTGAGTATTTATTGGTTCTAATGATAGCCCATTAAAAGGAGGAAGAGGAATAAAAGGAAAATAACCTTTTGGTCAGAATTTGAGGAGTGCTAACATTGCTTGTATTTCTATTAGTAAAGAACACATCATGGTCATTTTTTGTTTTTTAGTACATTAGATGTCCAAAAGGTAACAATCAGAGGTAAATGGCATGGTGGTAGCTTGCATTACAAAATACACTGATGCATTTCTCACTTCTAAGGCTCTGGATCAGCAAGAGTATTTGGCACTAGCTTCATTTAGTTCATTATTTTATCCCTTATGGGCAATAATAATTTCTCCTCTTATTTTTTCCAAAGTGAGTATTTCAGAAGATGATAGGTCCTATTTCTCAGTAGCTGAGAACAGAAGGAGGTCACTTATGTGAATCCCTATGATCAGCCCTCAATGCCATCCTGGAGGGTCTCTCTACTAAGAGGGACCTGAAAAATCCAGCGGTATAATTATTCATACTCAGAGCTCAGAATTTCTCCACAGAAGCAAATTCAAGCTATATAACCTGACATTCAGCAGCAGCCTAAAGTCAGCCATAAAAATGGGTATATTTGGCATTAAATCAATAATAAAAAATAACGATGCTTTTAGATGGGGCATGCACATTTCCATTTGACAGAGGATCCACTTCTTTCTATCATTTTGGTTTCATGTGTTGCAGATATTTTAGGTACCTGCCAAACAAGTCCTAGAGACATTTGAGTTAGAGCAAGCCAAACTCCGTCTGCTTAGTTCTCTCTCTCTGTCTCACTATCTCTCTTGCTCTCTCTCTTGTTCCCTCTCTTTCTCTCTCTGTGTTCATTTATTTTTTTTCTTTGTGTTTGTCTCAGCTTACCCTCATTTCTCCTCTTTCTTTCTTCCACCCCTCTTAATCTCAGCCTGCATTCTAAGCAGTAACTTTCCTGTCTAGAATGACTACCACCACAAAGGTAGGCTGGGATACTGAGACAAACAGGGAGATTTAGGAACAAAGGAACTGTATAAAATACACATGTCATGCTCTATATTTGCTGATTATTATTCTAGTCTTTGGAAAATAATTGAGAAAAAACCTTATTCTTATTTTTTGAAATAATAAACATTATGTTGCTGGTTCTTCCTTTTTCTTTTTCCTTGATCACTAGGAAGCTCAAGGTTAAATTCTATGCTTATAGTAGAAGGTGTCATTAACCTCTTTTTCTAGGATAATTGTCTCCTCAATGGTACAGCTCCTCTTACTTTAAAATTATCATTACTAATCACCTTATGCCTGTGGTGTAAATTAAGATGACTGCATATTCGGGGCTACTCTTTTCCACTGAGAAGTATTGTCTAATTTCTCTCCTTTGAGTCAAGGCTGCCTTAGTGATCTGTTTGACCACTAGAATGTGATGGAGGATACACACGGAAGGTTCTGGGACTTCAGAGGTTCATTCTTTAGAAGTTTTCCAGCTTCTGCTCACACCTCTCGGATCACAAGGGACAACTAGCTGCCATGTTAAGCCCAACTATCCAAAGATGACATACTGTGAGGAAGCTGCCTGGGAAGAGTCCATGAAAGTCCTGAGCAGCCCCAGCTGTCCTAGTCATTCCAGCAGAACCAAAGACATAATTGAAGGGCCACTCTGAGCATTCCATCCCTAGCAGGGGTGGCACGGAGAAGACTCATACAACCTGAGGCTCTAGATATATGATCCCAGAAATTTGCAGTGGTTCAAATCACCCCAGTAAATTGTGGAGCAAAGGCAAACCATCCTGCTGTTTCGTCTCCCAAGTCCTGACACACAGAATTGTGAGCAGAATAAAGTGCTTGTTATTTTATACCATTAACTCTTGTATTAGTTTGATACATAGTATTAGATAAGTGGTTTTTTGATTATATATGGCTTTTATTGTAAGCCACTTTAAATCCTTTTTAGAAGCAGACATTTCACAAGTAATTAAATAAACTTTCTTTACTTATAATCAAGGACAAGGAAATTCTTCAGCTGCTGACCATTGTACTTTAAGTTTATATTTTTTCTTCTTTTTAAATTTTACATCATTCTCTTAATTTTAGATTGGAAAGACAATTATTTGTACAAACTCCCAAAAGCTTAGGCATTAAAGAAAGTTTGCATACAAGCTCAAGTGAGTTGTTTGAATTATGCAAGAGCATAAACGCAGTCTTTTCTCTGCCTCTTAAGTGTTGTGCAGAGGTACAGCCAGCACCTGGTATTGTGTCTAACAACCCTTTGTGATCGTATTGGTCGTAAACCATGCGAAACCCATTGGGTAGCACCGTCTACAGTTGAATGACAATATTTAAGTCCCCATAAAGCAATTTTTCATTCTTAAAAATATCCTGAATGTGGACAATTCTTTTCGGTTGGACAGTTACGGTTTCGCAGCAGGAATATTACAATTGGGAAGATTATGCAAGTAGCTTTTCTAACACATACAACAATGAATAAGATAAGCTGTACTCCACAGACAAACTGAACTGCATCTCTTGACCATTATGCTGATAAAATATTTCAGTAAATCAGTCTTTACGCTGTCCTTGGGCTTTTGCAATCTCAGCTGCTGCAACTGTATAATGTACATTGATTTCTGCTAGAAATTCAATGGCAAGAAAAGCTGTTTAATCATTTGACTCCTGACTAGTTAATAAAGAATCTGTCTCATTTAATAAGTTTATTTTAGATAAGACCACCATTACTGCCATGATCCTATATCCCTTTCTACTTCATTTATGGGGGAGGGAAATAAATGAAGCTTCAGATGAGACAATGCCACTGTTATCTTCCCTCTGCTTTCCTTGATCGTCTCTATGATTTACAAGGCTGTCTCACCATCCACCAGTGAAAGCCACTTAATCATCTACTGGATAAATTGTAAATACACAGTGATTTTCCATGCCTTAGAAATCACTGTTAAGTAAAAGAAATTCTGATAGTCCCATTCCTAACTAAAGCCTATGCTGCAATTATAGAAGGCAAGCACCCTATTGCTATAATTTTCCACCCAATCACATCCCATTATCATTCAATTTTGCTAAAACCACATGACATAAAAATCACTAATAAGCTACTGCATTTTTCAGGGTATTGGCTAAAAATTAAATCAGATACAACCACATTAATGTTCTACGATAGGAGCTTGCTAATAGGATTATAAGCAGCCAAAAGGTTAGGAAGAAATCATCTGAGAAAGTCACCCCCTAATATTAAGAGGATCAATTAGCCAGGCATATTTGTGGATAGAGGATACTGTGCAGTAACCAGGGGCTTATGAAGAAAAGAGGCAGGGGGAAGGATTTATTTTGGTTAGGGAGGCATTGTGGACTTCCAAATAAAGATTCCAGAAAAGGACTTCTTAACTTCTGTTAATACAAAGTAAATGACTTTATCATCCTCAAAGCTTTTCTTGGCTCCCCACTGACTGATTTCTGGGCTATCTGAAAATAGGTTAAACCTGTTTCATGTGTCTTCACCTGAGAATTAATACAAACTTGGCCTGTTGTGGGACCAAGTACAGAGGTCTTTCACATATCTCTAGTGATCTCTTAGGGCCTCAATTTTGGAAGGGATTTTTGCTGGAAGTAAGGTCCCTGGATGTATTTTAAGTGAAAGTTGGCATTTACTCCCGAGCTAAGAGCATATATTCCTATTCACTGAGGCATCTTTGTTCAGTCTCTGAGCTGACATCCCAAAGTCAATATCTTCTTTTACTTAAGCCATAGAAAAAATGGAGAAATAGTGGGCCAACATTGCATATAGGATCTCCTCCTCTAGAAACCTCTGGCCAGTAAGGATGTGTGGGGTAAGGAGCATGCCTTGCTACATATTGGGGAGCTTTCTACAGGGTAGGTTATACTGATGCTATACATTTTAATGCTGAGACTTGAACTCTGAGAATAAAAGGATCGATTTGACCCTGTGAAAATCTGGTCATATGAGGTGGTTGTATTGATAAATCAGTTTTGAGCTCTCTAACTTTCAAGGGGAGTCAGTTGCTGTGATCTGGGATAAGATACATATAAAAACTGAAAACATAATAGAGAAATCCATAAATAATATTTCACAGCGATTATCCAGCTTCATTACATCCATCAATACTTGTAAATTGTATACAAAACAAGGTCTGGTTTGGGATTCAGGCTCAGTCACTTGCTGGAAGACCTTTGACAAATTTATTTAACCCTTGTAATCTCCACTATGGGAATAACAGAAATGGTTTATCTCATAGATCACTGTGAAGCTTATAAGAGATGAAGCATGTAAATAAAACACAGGGCATGATGGCAAGGGCTTCCTAGTCCTTTTCATCTATGAGATAAATTAGTTATCACAGAAGGAAGGAAGGAAGAAAGATAAAGAAATGGAAGGAAGGAAGGAAAAAGAAAAAGAAAAGAAAAGAGTTCCTAAGAAGTACCAGCTTGGAGCTGACCTGACACTAACAGTTAAGCAGTGGCCTTCTCCTGTTGATCACTAACAGGTAGGATAAAGAAAGACATATGTCCTGCCCTTGAGAGTTTGCATTCTAGCAGGAGAGGTAGACACATAAACAATTATCTTAGGCAATCATCCCCAGCTGCCAAAAACGTTAATCCTAGAGAACACTGGTTAATCCTGCCCTGATCACAGGTCCTAGTGGATAGAGGATAAAAAATAAAGATAGGGTCAAGAAACTTGGAGTGAAACAGAGTCTTTCTAGATTTTTCTCCAGGTCCAGATAGCTCAGCCAGAATGAGATAATACCTTTGAGGGCTCAGTAACCATTTTGGTCTTAATATTTCTGTCATGTAAGGGATATAAGAGTCTTTTTTTAAAAAATTACACTTTTGCTTGAGTGTTAATAAATGCCACATACTAGGCTAAGTGATTTATATACATTATTACAATTTAGTGTCACAAATATTCTATTAGATAGTTTTCATATTGCTTGCCATTTTTATTTTTATGAGGAAACTGAGGCTTAGAAATACTAAGTAACTTCCCAAAGTACACATTATGTAGATAATTGAACAGAACTCTAGCTGATTTTTATATCTGTGACCTTATCCACCCTGTATTCAGTCTGCTTTTCCTGTGGCTGCAGTTACAGAAAGTCTTAACATCAAAGCCTAGCTGACATAAACAGACTAGCTGTCTGTAATGCCCAAATGCTACCAAACTGAATTTCTCATAGCTTAATTTCTCACAGAAATGATCATTCGAGGATATTGTCATTCAGAGTATGCGACCTAATAATGTTTCACTTTTGTTAACACAATGCAGCTGCATGTGTGTGCTTGATTCAAAATGCCAATGTTGAGATTTTGGTGCTGTCTTCTGAGAAGTAAATTTGTGCTGCCAATTGAATCTGAGAGATGGAGTGTTTTCTGAGAAATGTTGAAATGCATTTCATATTTACGGTTTAGATGAGAAGCCATCGAAGTCCTATAAACACATTTTGTGTTTCTCAGTCAGGTATTTACAGCTTCGTAGGTTGGACACAGTGGAAAACGGCCAAATCCTTAGGAATTTGCAAAGGAGAGCAATGAAAAGGAAAAAAAAGATTAGGTAGGAGCTGTTGTAGCTAGAGATAGCACAATGGTGAGCATTCATACTTCATTATTCAGGGGTCCTGCCGATTGTCTTCCAGGGTCAGGGAAGAGTCTGTGCTCAACAAGTCAGGGCTCACAAATTGGCCAAGTGCATTGCATTAATGTGTTCTCTCCTTTAGGGATTGTGCCAGGGCTGAATATTTAACGAGGGGGGTTTTTATTAGAAAATTGATGATTTTCTTATGGTGAAATGACTCTGATTGTAGCCTCCTCTCCAAAGCAGTGGAAAGAGGCAGAAGAATTGGAGAGTAGGAAGAAAACAAGGGTTTTCCACACTGTCCCTGTTACTGTTGAAGTGTACATAGCTGAACGTTCTTAACAGACTTCAGCAGATGATTTGCACAGACTGACACCACTTTGATAAAATTTACACACAAATGAAGAAACCATGCTAGGTACTGGGTTGGAGGAAGGGGCAGGGGCAAAGAGGAAAATGCACAGAGATGAGTAAGAGAGGAGTTTCGGTCCTCAGATTCCATTCTCGACCAGACAGGATAAAACAGATACATAACTGACTATAATGGACAGCAGAGTAAATTGATGGGAGGATTCGGATACATTCATTGAGTTGCTACCAAACCATTCATGTTATCTCCTTTAATTTGCACAATGGTCCTGTGAGGAAGAGATTACGATCTGACCTACTTTACTAGAGAGGAAAGGAAGATTTAGGAAAGCCTGCTCACTAATCAGTGGCTGAGTCAAACTTCAAAATCAGGCCCCTTCCAAAAAAGAATGCATCTCAGGAGACTCCAGGCTATGATACTGTACGGGTAAATCAGAAAGTAAACCTGGAATATAAAGAATGGTGAGATCCTTCTTGTTGAGGGAAGGAAGCCTTTTGGAGAAGGTATTTGAGGCTTGGGCTTTGAATCATAAATATAATTTTGAAAAATGAAAATGAAAGAGTATATGGGCAGAGGTAGTGAAGTAAAGGGTTATCTGATAAAGGAAAGAGGTAAATAGCCCAATCTAACCTTCAATGGTAAATATTATTGAATATCATATAAGATCATATTAAGATTTTAGTATTTCCTAGTGATGTTTTCTGTTAATTTTTGTTCTGATTCCCAGTTTTCCAGATTCACTCTAGTTTTAGGCCCCTTGAGGGTAAGGATTATGATTTATAGTCATGCTCTTTTCCCTGTGTCTTATACAGAGTGAGCTCACTGTGATTAATTTTACAATTCTCTCAAATTTTAAAGCTGAGGAGGACTGCAGAAATAGCCTGATCCAACCATCTTATTTTACAAATAGAGGCAATATGATGAGAAAGGCTAAATGATTTGCTGGAAACTAGAGGAGTTTTCCAGCTTTCATGATGATGATGATGCTAAAATGTAGGAGGAGGATTAGGAGGAGGAGGAGAAAATGCACTTGGTGTATCTCATCCTCTTTTCACAGGACAAGTGCTATGAGATAGTTTTCCTGAGAATGGTCACAGATTTCACCCTGAATCATCCATCTGAACATTTCACAAAGTCTCTGTTATAATAAAGAAGGTAGTCTGTAGGGAGAAGAGTACAGCTTCTCACTGTGGAAGAACAGAAGCAAATTAGTTTCTTTAGGGAATGAACAGATGGCTTAAGCTGCCTTGAAATATGAATTATATGTCATCATAACACTCATAGAAGTTGGACCTCAAAAGGTCTCAAGTGACCTCTCCAGGCCTCAAACATCGAATTATTTCTTCCTTGAAAACTTCTCATCCACTGTCCATTGTTGGGGTTCAGAAAATGATACCCCAGAATATGGCATTTTGACATGCTGAACTGAAGATGCCTCAAGGTCTCTCTGACCTCTCCCCCAACCACTTCTCCCAAAGAAGTTGAAGTTCATTTATCTGCCTAAGATCCAGACCCATAAGGGAGAAAAGTTGTTTTTTTTCTTCTCCTCCCTGTAAGACCAAGAATGTAACCACACCTAAACAGATCTTTTCACAAGATAATACAGTTGATCTCTGTTCCCTGATCCATTCATTCTCTCTAGTATTCCCCTCAACAGAATTGCTTTCCTACCCTGTCCCGTAACCTGTTTTGCCAAGAAGATTATGTGCTTCTGAATCCTCTTGGGGATGGAGTAATCACTCTGATTCTCTCCATTTGCATGTTAAATATATTTGGATGCTTTTTCTCCAATTAATCTGCCTTTTGTGAGTTGATGGTTCAGTGAACCTTCAGCGGCCCAAGGGGAAAGCTTTCTCTCCACCCCTATGCCATCATGATGCTGCACTTTTCCAGTTCACCTGTTTCTCTGACTCTTTCATCTGTCTCTTCCATTCCTTTTTTTTTCTTTTGTGGTAGACCACATATAGATTTGAATTTCTGTGCTACAGATAACCAGCTGTGTAATCCTAAGAAAAATCATTAACCTCTTGGAGACTGAATTTTCTTATCAGTAAAATGATAATGACAGACAATCAGGGAAACTGAGAAGTGCCTAAACATAGTGCAAAGCTTATTATATGCTGCTTTAAAGAAAAACTGTAGACAAATTAAATTTGATAGAGTATATGTGAACAAAGAAATATACATATACACAAACTATATATATGTATACATACCTATATAGGTACACACACACATATATGTATGTATATATATAGTCATCCAGGAATTTCCTTTATTTATATATGTGTGTGTATATATATATACACATATATGTGTGTGTGTATATATATATATAAATATATATGTATATGTGTATATATATGTATATGTATATATATTGGGCAGCACTCAGAACCAGAAGAAGTTCAGAGAGCTCTGTGCTCTCCTCTGTAGCATGTGCAGTGAGCTTTTAAAGATAGAATATGGAAGAAAAGAAGAGAAAGCACTTGGCTGGCTACAACTAGACTTCGCCTAGACTTTGCCTTATTTGGGTATTATCTGGTGGAAAGTCCCTAGTTAGAGGTTAGTTTGCAGTTTATGAATTATTAAGTTTTGTTCTACTGTTTACATTGAATTGAGTTTTGGTTTGCTTATCTCAAAGTTCTGATTACAGAAACAACCTCTGGCTAATGGCTTCCTTTTCATTAGATTTAATAGCTGTCAGTAAATGTGCCTTCCTAGATATATTGTGTACAGTTGACCTATCTAAAAGCAATTCCTTTTATTGCTTAGATCACCTAACCCTACATACACATAGCTAAATTTTTTTTTCTTCTTCTTCTTTGTTTTTTTTGTTGTTGTTGTTTTTGTTTTTGTTTTTGTTTTTTTTTTGAGACAGTGGCTAGCTCTGTCACCAAGTTGGAGTGCAGTGGCTCACTGCAACCTCAACTTCCCAGGCCCAAGTGACCCTCTTGCCTTGGGCTCCAAGTAGTTAGGATCACAGGTGTGTGTCACTTTATACCCAGCTAATTTTAAAAATTTTTTGTAGACATGGGGTCTTGCTATGTTTTCTTGGCTGGTCTTGAATGACCAGACTCAAGCAATCCTTCTGCCTCAGCCTCCCAAAGTGCTGGGATTACAGGCACGAGCCACCATGCCCAGCCAACTTATAAATTTCTTTCACAACTCCTTTCTCACATGAATGTCATATTAAGTTGTCAAACCAAGCAGGTCAGATATATAATTCCCAAGTGATAAGTGATCATGACAAGGTTAAAAGGCTTTTGTAAAACATCATCACAAATGAAACCAAAAGCAGTAATTGGAATCCAAGTCCCTTGCTTTCTGATCTTGGGTATTTTCTCCCATACTGTGCCAACTTTCTCTCAGATGCCTTCAGGAAACATTTCCCTCATTCAGGTACCCGAAAAACTTTACTCTAACAGATTTATGATTTTGATTTTGTTACACAGCACACCCTGTGTGGAGTAGTTCAAGCCTACTGATTTATCTTCTGACAAAACATTTGGAATTATATGGCTTTGAGTAACCAGCCTAGGTTGGAAGGCATTTAATATATTCTGCACACATCATCCTGCTTCTTGCTTATGCTGTTGTTAGTCCTGATTTGCTATAGTGTCAAACTCCTTGATTTTACAAACTTGTCTCCTCACGTAGGGTATGTGGTGAGAATAACCCAAGTATGGTTACCACATTTCCCATTGAATGTATTTGTTCTCTTGGACTCACAACAGTTCTTTTCAGCTATGGTTGCATTTTTCAACATCAAAGTGCTGTCATCTGGTAATTTCCTTAACCAATTTTTAGCTCCTAAAAAGCTAAGATAAATAGTTGGGAATGGTGTTTGGGATGTGTTTCCATTCCTATTTTACTTCTCTTGCAAAAATATAACATGTGTAGTAGGGGAAATACCTTCTTCTAGAAAGAGTAAATGAATCAGTGAACCTAGAGGATTCCGGCTCTAAGAGCTTAAATCAATCATCCTTTGGAGACTTAGCTATTTCTCTAAAGTGAAGATCTGAATAACTGTTCTAATAACCTTGGATGATTTGTGCCAGTTCCAGAGACAGAAAAGAATGAGAATGTTTTGTAAACACTACATTACTTCACAAAGTGTGGAGTATCTTCACAACTAGAAAAAAACCTGCAGCCAGTTTCCTGAATCAGATAGTTTAGATTTGAATTCTGACTGAATAGTTTACTAGGTGTACAATTTTGGGCAAGTTGACTAGTGTCTCTTTGTTACCCCCCCTCCAATATTTTTATTTGTTAAATAGATATTAGAAATATAGTAAAAGTAATTATCAGGTTGTTATAAGAATCAAATTAGATAATATAGGGAATGTACCTGGAGAGCTGAAAGGCCTATAGTAAGTGCTCAATAAACACAAGCATCCAAGTCACATGGTCACTTTTATAAGGAGCAAATTTGTGCCAAGAGTAGAAAAAATTAACATAAAAATCTTCAATTGTTAAGTGTTTCAAGATTTATATAAACTTCTCCCAGATAAGATGATGTCTGCTGAAGTCTAGGGAACACTTGCATGTAGGTTTTCTAACACTTTCCATCTAGACCCACAGCATCCACAGGTGAAAATACTGAGGTGGATGCAAATAGAAAATAGCCATAGGGAACATGAAGAAGCTCCCCTGTAACAACTGCTTAGATATTTGCTTGGGAACAGTTCTGTACTCAACAATGCTTCATGTCATCGAATCTTTAGTACCATGGTGCAATTAGAAATCTTAAAGCTTACACAGAAAAAGCTTAGACTGACCTATTTAACAGGTTGGCATACTTTCAATTAAACATAGTAGAATATTCTATAATTTACATTTTTCTAAAATTGGTAGGTAAAAAGTAAAATTATTTGTACTTGAAAGTAAAATATTTAAGAATCTATGAAGGTTAGAAATAAAATAGACCTTACTTATACTTTCAAGACTAGGTAGCCATTTGCCTAAATATCAAATCAAGTTAGAGCAAGAGCCTAGCTCTTCTTGAGTGCATGCCAAGTGATAATTGCAGCATGTCATTTGTTGCTAGACATGCTTATCTGATATTAGTAAATTTTAATTCTGGTTTTAATTGTGAATATCAAGATTTAACCTATCTGAACTTTATCTTTCAATTCCCTCACTTGTGAAATGGGAACATTACTTCTCTGTTACTTAAGGATGTCTCCCACCTTAGTATCTAATCCGTGAAAAAGGAATTAAAGTTTATGTTTTCCATCAATGAACATGTTTTTGCATTAATTCTCAGCTATAAAATTGACATTCAGAAAAATGTATACACCATCTTTATAGCTGAACCAAACATTTTCTACTGTCCTTAATTGATGCCATGTTTTATTTTGTTGTTCATAATATACATACACACAGAGAGCTTAATATCATGCAATGAGTGGATCTCAGAACTTCTTTGAAAGACAAACTCTATTTACTTCTATCCCTTTATTCTCTCCTCTTGCTCTCATGAGACATACTGGACCATTTTCAAGGTCCCAGGAAACCTTCTTCACTCTCATTGCTAGATAATGACTCATTGCTAGATAATGACTTAACTTAGAATAATTTTTCAGAAGACCTTTCTTTACCTCCTTTTTACCCTCAGCATCACGGACTTGATCTAACATAGCATTTATCATGGTGAACTGTTATTAACAGGTATACCTCATTTTATTGTACTTCTCAGATAGTGTTTTTTATTTTACAAATCAAAGATTTGGGGCAACCCTATGTCTAACAAGGCTATTGTCATCATTTTTCCAACAACATGTGCTCACTTTGTGTCTTTGTGTCACATTTTAATAGTTCTCACAATATTTCAAAGTTTTTCATCGTTATATCTGGTACAGTGATCTATGAGCAGTGATCTTTGATGTTAATATTCAATTGTTTTGAGGCACCACTAACTGCTCCCACATAAGACAATGAACTTAATCAGTAAGTATTGGATGTTTTATGACTGCTCCACTGAAAAGCTGTTTCTCCATCTCTCTCCCTCTCTTTGGGCTTCCCTATTCCCTGAGATACCAAAATATTGAAAGTACACCTCTAAATGTTCAAGTGAAGGGAAGAAACACATATCTCTCATTTTACTTTGTTTGTTTAATTTTTAATTTTAATTTTGGTCTTTACATAGTAGGTATTTGTATTTATGGGGTACATGAGATATTTTAAAATAAGCATGCAATGTGTAATAATTACATCATGGAAAATGAGGTATCCATTTCCTCAAGCATTTATCCTTTGTGTTACAAACCATTCAATTATACTATTAGATATTTTAAATGTACAATTAAATTATTATTGATTATACCCACCCTGTGTGCAATCAAATACTAGCCTTGTCCATTCTTTCTATCTTTTCAGTACCCATTAACCATGTCCACCTTCCCATGATACCCCCAACTGCCCTTCCCATCCCTTAGTAATCATCCTTCTACTCTCTGTCTCCATGAGTTCAATTGTTTTAATTTTTAGATTCCACAAATAAGTGAAAACATGTAATGTTTGTCTTTCTGTGCCTGGCTTATTTCACTTAGAATAATGACCTCCGGTTTCATCCATGTATTATTCATTACAGCTGAATAGTACTCCATTGTGTATAAGTACTACATGTTCTTTATCCATTTATCTGTTAATGGATACTTAGTTTGCTTCTAACTTTTGACTATTGAAACACTGCTACAACATACATGAGAGTGCAGATATCTCTTTGATATACTGACTTTCTTTCTTTTGGGTGTATACCTAGCAGTGGGATTGCTGGATCTTAAAGTAGCACTATTTTTAGATTTTTGAAGAGGCTCCAAACCATTCTCTGTAGTGGTTGTGTTAGTTTAAATTCCTACCAAGAGTGTAGGAGGGTTTCCTTTTCTCCACATCCTTACCAGCATTTATTACCTGTCCTTTGTATACAAGCCATTTTAACTGGGGTGAGATGATATCTTGTAGTGTTGATTTGTATTTCTCTGATGAACAATGATGTTGAGCACCTTTTCATATGACTGTTTGTCATTTGTATGTCTTTTTTTTTGAGAAATGTGTATTCAAATCGTTTGCCCATTTTTTTATAATAAATTATTAGATTTTTTCTTATAGAGTTGGTTGAGCTCCTTATATATTCTGGTTATCAATTCTTTGTCTGATGGGTGGTTTGCAAATGTTTTATCCAATTCTGCGGACTGTCACTTCACTTTGTTGATTGTTTCATTTGCTGTGTAGTAGGTTTTCAACTTGACATGATCCCATTTGTCCAGTTTTTGCTTTGGTTGCCTGTGCTTGCGGCGTATTACTCAAGAAATTTTTGTCCGGACCATGTCCTGGATAATTTCCGCAATGTTTTCTTGTAGTAGTTTCACAGTTTGAGATCTTATATTTAAGTATTTAATCCATTTTGATTTGATTTTTGTATGGCAAGAGATAGAGGCCCAGTTCCTTTCTTCTGCATATGGATATCCACTTTTCTTAACACCATTTATTGATGAGACTCTTCAATATGTTCTTTTCACCTTTGTTGAAAATGAATCTCCTGTGAGTGTGTGGGGTTTTTTCTGGGTTCTCTATTACATTTCATTGGTCTATGTATTTGTATTTGTAACAGTACCACACTGTTTAGGTTACTATTGCTCTATAGTATAATTTGAAGTCAGGTAATGTGATTCCTTCAGTTTTGTTCTTTTTGTTTAGGCTATCTTTGGCTATTCTGGGATTATTTTTTTTCTGTTTCTGTGTAGAATGTCATTGGTATTTTGATAAAAATGGCATTGAATATGTAGATTGCTTTGGGTAGTATGTACATTTTAACAATATTGATTCTTCCAATCCATGAACATGAAATATCTTTCCATTCTTTGGTGTCCTCTTCGATTTTGTTTATGAGTGTCTTATAATTTTCATTGTAGAGATCTTTCATTTGTTTGGTTAGTTTCTAGATATTTAATTTTATTTGTGGCTATTGTAAATGGGATTACCTTTAAAATTTTTTTTTCAGATTGCTCACTGTCAGCATGTAGAAATGCTACTGATTATTGTATGTTGACTTTTTATTCTGCAACTTTACTGAATTTGCTTATCAGTTCTAATAGATTTTTGTGGAGTTTTTAGGTTTTTCCAAATATAACATCATGTCATCTGCAAACAAGCATAATTTGACTTCTTTCCCAAACTGGATGCCCTTTATTTCTTTTTCTTGTCTGATTGCTCTAGCTAGGATCTCCAGTAATATGTTGAATATCAGTTATGAAAGTGAGCATCCTGTCATATTTCAGGTCTTAGAGGAAATGTTTTCAGTTTTTTCCTGTTCAGTATGATACTAGCTGTGATCTGTCATATATGGCTTTTATTATGTTGAAGTATGTTCGTTTTATCCCGTTTTTTGAGTTTTTTTTAATCATGAAGGGATGTTGAGTTTTATAAAACACTTTCAGCATCAATTGAAATGATCATTTTTTTTCTTTTTGTTGATATGAAGTATCACATTGATTGATTTGCATATGTTGAACCACACTTGCATACCAGGGATAAATCCCACTTGGTCATAATGAATGATCTTTTTATTTCATTATTGAATTCAGATTGTTAGTACTTTATTAAGAATTTTTCAATCAATATTCATCAAATATATTAGCCTATAGTTTTCTTTTTTTGATGTGTCTTTATGTGGTTTTGGTACCAGGGTAATACCGGCCTTCCAGAATGAGTTTGGACTATTTCTTTCTTCTATATTTTTTGGAATAGTTTAAGTAGGATTAATATTTTTTGTTCTTTAAATGTTTGGTAGAATTCAGCAGTGAAGTCATCAGGTCCCAGACTTTTCTTTACTGGGAGACTTGTTATTATGGCTTAGATCTCATTACTTGTGATTGGTCTGCGAGGGTTTTGAATTTCTTCATGGTTGAATCTTGGTAGGTTGTACGTGTTTGGGGATTTGTCCATTTCTTTTGGAGTTTTCTATTTATTTACATGTAGTTGCTCACAGTAGCCACTAAACAATCTTTGTATTTCTGTAATATCAGTTATCGTGTCTCCTTTTTCATCTCTGATTGTATTTATTTTGATCTTTTTTTTCTTCATTTTCTGGCTAAAGGTTTGTTAAAAGGTTTGTTAATTTTTAACTTCAAAAAAACAACTTTTCATACCATTGATCTTTCCTATAACTTTCTTCATTTTGATTGTATTTATTTTTACTCTGATCTTTATTATTTCTTTTCTTCTACTTATTTTGGGTTTGATTTGCTCTTGTATTTATAGTTCCTTAAGTTGCAGCATTAGGTTTCTATCTGAATTTTTTCTTCTTTTTTGATGTAAACCTTTATAGCTATAAACTTTCCTCTTAGTAGTGCTTTTGTTGTATCTCATAGGTCTTGGTATGTTGTGCTTCCATTGTCATTTGTTTCAAGAAATTTTTCAGTTTCCTTCTTAATTTCTTCACTGATCCACTGGTCATTCAGGAGCATATTGTTTAATTTCCATGTATTTATATAGTTTTCCAAAATTCTTCTTGTTATTGATTTATAGTTTTATTCCATTATAATCAGAGAAGGAACTTAATGTTATTTCCACTTAAAAAATGTTTTGAGACTTGTTTTGTGACTTAATAAATAGTCTATTCTCATATATAGCTGTTAGATGAAATGTTCTGTAAATATCTTTTAGGTCAATTTGTTATATAGTGTAGATTAAGTCCACTATTCTCTTTGCTAGTTTTCTGTTTGAAAGATCTTTGCATTGTTGAAAGTTGGGTGTTGAGGTCTCCAGATATCATTGTATTGGGGCCTATTTCTCTCTTTAGCTCTAATAATATTTTCTGTATATATCTTGGTCTTCCAATGTTATGTACCTATACATTTTAAATGATTATATCCTCTTGCTGCATTGACCTCTTTATTATTATATAGTGACTTTCTTTGTCTCTTCTTATAGTTTTTGTCTTGAAATCTATTTTGTCTGATATAAAAGTATACTACTCCTGTTCTTTTCAGTTTTATTGGCATGGAATAAGTTTTTCCATCTCTTTGTTTTCCATCTGTATGTGAAGTATGTTCTTTGTAGGTAACAGATCACTGGGTCTTCTTTTTTTTTTTTTTTTTGGTCCATTCAGCCACTCCATGTCTTTTGAATGGAGAGTGCAGCCCATTTACACCCAATGATGTTATTGATTAGTTAGGACTTATTCTTTCCATTTTGTTATCTGTTTTCTTGTTGTTTTGTGGCCTTCTCTTTCTTCCTTCCCGTCTTCCTTTTGTGAAGGTGATTTTTCCTGGTGATATAATTAAATTTCTTTTTTTTTGTGTGTGTATCTGTTACATGGTTTTTGCTTTAAGGTTACAAATAGTAACCTTTGCTTTGAAGCTTGCAAATAGAATATTATAACCCATTATTTGCAGCTAATAACAACACTGTTTGCAATACAAACAAACACACAAATAAGCAAAAAGGAAACAAATAGACTCCATGCCCTAATTTTATCCGTCTGCTTTTTAACTTTTTGTTTTTTTCCTATTTATATCTCATTGTACTGTGTATTTCTTGAAAAGTTGTTGTACTTATTACATTTGATTGGTTCATTAAGCCTTTCTACTTAAGACAAGAGTAGTTTACACATCAGAGTTACAGTGTTATAATATTCTGTGTTCTTTTGTGAACTTACTATTACCAGTGAGTTTAGCACTTTCAGGTGATTTCTTATTGTTCTTTACTGTGCTTTTCCTTCTGATTGAAGCACTCCCTTTAGCATTTCTTCTGAGACAGGTCTGATATTGATGAAACCCCTCAGCCTTTGTTTTTCTGGGAAAGTCTTCATTTCTCTTTCATGTTTGAAGGATATTTTCACTGGATATGCTATTCTGAGGTAAGAATTTTTATTTCTTCAGCACTTTAAATATGTCATGCAACTCTCTCCTGGCCTGTAAGGTTTCCAGTGAGGAATCTGCTGCCAGACATATTGAAGCTCTGCTGTATATTATTTGTGTCCTTCCTCTTGATGCTTTTAGGATCCTTTCTTTATCGTTGACCTTTGGGAGTTTGATTGCTAAATGCCTTGAGGTAGTCTTTTTTTGGGTTAAATCTTCTTGGTATTCTATAACCTTCTTGTACTTGGATATCGGTATCTTTCTCTATGTTTGGGAAGTTCTCTGTTATTATCTCTTTGAATAAACTTTCTATATCTATCTCCTTCTCTACCTCTTCTTTATGTTCAAAACTTCTCAGATTTGCCTTTTTTGAAGCTATTTTCTAGTTCTTGTAGGTGTCCTTCATTGTTTTTTATTCTTTTTCTTTTGTCTTCTTAGACCGTGTATATTTTCAAGTAGCCTGTCTTCAAGTTCACTAATTCTTTCTTCTGCTTGATTAAATCTGCTTTTAAGTCTCTGATGCATTCTTCAATATTCCAGTTGCATTTTCAGCTCCAGTATTTCTGCTTGATCTTTAAAATTATTTTAATATCTTTGTTAAATTTGTCTCATATAATTCTGAATTCCTTATCTGTGTTATCTTACATTTTTTGGTTTTCCTCAAAATCATTATTTTGAATTTTCTGTCTGAAAGGTCACATATCTCTGGTTCCCCTGGATTGGTCTCTGGGGTCTTATTTAGTGCTTTTGGTGATGTCGTGTTTTCTGGATGGTCTTGATACTTGTAGATGTCCTTCAGTGTCTGGACCTTGAAGAGTTAGGTATTTATTGTAGTCTTCTCAATCTGGGCTTGTTTGTACTCATCCTTCTGGGAACGGCTTTCTAGATACTCAAAGGACTTGGGTGTTGTGATCTAAGCTGCATCTGTTTTAGGGGAAACCCCAAGCTCACTACACTGTGGTTCTTCCAAACTTCTACATGTACTGCCTTGACGATCTTGGGCAAGATCTGGAAGACTTCTCTGGATTACCAGGTAGAGATTCTTGTTCTCTTCCCTTATTTTCTCCCAAACAAAGCCCCTCTCTCTGTTCTGAGCCACCTGGAGCAGAGGGTGGGGTGACACAAGCACCCCCATGGCCACAACCACTAGGACTGTACTGGGTGAGATGTAAAGCCAGCATAACCCTGGGTCTTGCCCAGTGCTTACTGTAACCACTGCTTGTCTATGACCTATGTTTACTTCAGGACTTGGGGCTCTATAATCAGCAGGTGGCAAAGCCATCCAGGCCTGTGTCCTTCCCTTCAGGGTGGTGAGGTCTGCTAGGCTCTAGGCAGGTCTAGAGGTGGCAGCTGTGAGCCATAAACTATAGTCAAAAACCTTAGAAGTCCACCTAGTATTCTATTGTACTGAATTTGAGCTGGCATTCAAACCAAAAGATGCCATCCTTCCCACTCTTCCTTCCCCTTTCCAAAGGCAGAGGAGCTTCACTCCATGGCCACCACTTCCACAGGCCACAGGAGGTAATGTCAGACTACTACCAATGTTCTCTTAAGTTCCAAGGGCTCTCCAGTCAGCTTGTGAATGCTGCCTGACCTAGCACTCACCCTTGAGGGCAATGAGCTCCCCTCTGGCCTAGGGCAGGTCCAGAAGTGTCCAAAAGCCAAGTCCTAGAATCAGGGACCCTAAGAGCCCACTTGGTGTTCTTATGCCACTATAGCCAAGCTGGTACCTAAGGTACAAGACAAAGTCTCCTTAAATTTTTCCTACACCTTTCTCAAGTGGAAAGAGTTTCACTCCATAGCCACTGTATCTGGGAATGTGCTGAGTCTCATCTGAAGCAAGCAAGTTTCAGAGTCTCATCCAATGCCCTTGGCATAGTGCCTGGGTATCACTGCTGGTTATTCAAGGCCCAAGGACTTCCCAGTTAGCAGGTGATGAATTCTAACAGTACTGGGTCCTTGCCTTCCATGCACCAGGTTCCTTAGTCCCCTTGACTTTTCCCTCCACTTTTCTCAATGGGAAGGAATCTCACCCCATAGCCACCACATCTGAGAATGTGCTCAGTCTCACCTGAAGACAGCAAGTCTCAGAGTCTCACTCAAAGCTCTTGATGTAGTATTGGGTATTCCTGCTGGCTATTTGTACCAAGGCCTTTTCAATTAGCAGGTAATTAATCCTGCCAGTACTGTGTCCTTCCTTTTGAGTCAGCAGGTTCCCTTCTGGCCCAGCATGTTTCTAGAAATGTAGTCTGTGAATTAGGGCCTAGAAATGGGGCCTCATGACTCTGACCACTGCTCCACCCTGCTGTGGCTGAGTTGGTATCCAAGGTGCAAGACAAAGTCCTTCCCACTCTTCCTTCTTCTTTCCTCAGGCAGAGAGAAGGGGACTTTTTTGGAGCCATGAGCTGTGTAGCGTGGAGTTAGGGGAGGGGTGATGCTGGCACTCCCTTAGCAGCCTTGGCTGATGCTTCAGTAGGTCTCATGGCCCCCTCATCCACTGGCTCTGGGCCCAGTTCAGCACTTGGGACTTGCCACAGAACTGCAGCTCCTGTGGCCTAGACTGCCTTTCAGGTTTATGCAGAACCACAGAACACTCTAGACTTCAGGCGCAAGGCTTGCAAGAACTTAAGTTCTGACCACTGGCATGGTTGATTCCCCTAGCTAGGGCTGGTTTAAATGAACCCGTGGGTGAGTGTAAGCTTAGTTTGGTCTTGTTTTGTTTTTTGTTATAATAGGGCAGCACTGAGTACAATACCACAGATTTGCTGTGCTTCCCCTCTCCCCAGTGCACAGAAACACTCTCCACACCATGCCACCACTGCTGGGGGATGGAGGAGAGGTGCCACTGGCAATTCAGGACTGTTTTTGTTACCTCTTCAGTGTCTCTTTCAGCAATATGAGGTTAAAATCAGGTACTGTGAGTGCTCACTCGATTTTTGGTTCTTATGGAGGTGCTTTTTTTTGTGTGTGTAGATAATTGTTAAATTGGTGTCCTTGTAGTGGCAGGGGGATGATTGGTGAAACCTTCTATTCTACCGTCTTGCTCCATTCCCACACATCTCACACTTCAAACAAAAAGCTAGAAATAACTAAACATAATGAAGATGGCATGTTAAAAGCTCAGATAGGCCAAAAGCTAAGTGTCATGTGCCAATCAGCAAAATTATGAATGCAAAGTAAAAGTTTTTTTTTTTTTTAATTAAAAGTGCTACTTGAATGAACAACAAATAGAAGAAAGCTAAACAGTGTTATTGCTGACATGGAAAAAGTTTTATTGGTTTTAATGAATCAAACCACTCACAACATTCCCTTAAGCCAAAGCCTAACCCAGAACAAGGGTCTAAGTCTCTTCAATTCCATGAAGGTTGAGAGAAGTAAGAAAGCTGCAGAAGAGGTTGAAACTATCAGACTTTGGTTCAGGAGGTTTAAACAAAGAAACCATTTTCATAAAAGAAAAATGCAAGGTTATACAGCAAGAGCTGATTTAGAAGCTGCAGCAAGTTACCCAGAAAATCTAGCTAGGAAAATTGATGAAGGTGGCTACACTAAACAACAGATTTCCAATATAGACAAAACAGCCTTATATTATGAGATGATACAATCTAGGACTTTTACAGCTAGAGAGAAGTCAATTGCCTGGTTCCAAGCTTCAAAGGTTTACTCCCTTGTTAGGGGTTAATGCTGCTGTTAACTTAAGCTGAATTCAGTGTTTACTTACCATTCTGAAAATCCTAAGGTCCTTAAGAATTTTGCTAAATCTACTCCACCTGTGTTCTATAAATGGAAGAACAAAGTCTTGGTGACAACACATCTGTTTACATCATGATTAACTAAATATTTTAAGCCTTCTATTGAGACCTGCTTCTCAGAAGATTCCATTCAAAATATTACTTCTCATTGACAATGCAGCTAGTCACCCAAGGGCTCTGATGGAGACGTATATGAAGATTAATGATATTTTCATGTCTGCTAACACAATATCCATTCTGCACCTCATGGATCAAGGAGTAATCTCAATTAGTAAGTCTTCTTATTTAAGAAATACATTTTGTTAGGCTATAGCTGCCATAGTGATTCACTAGAGCTACCACAGTGATCAGGGCAAAGTAAAGTGAAAACCTTCTGGAAAGAATTTATCATTTTAGAGACCATTAAAAACATTCATGATTCACGGTACGAGATCAAAATACTAACAGGAACAAGAGTTTGGAAGAATCTGAGTTCAATCCTTGTTGATTGAAAGTTTTTGAGAGGTTCAAGACTTCAGTAGAGAAAGTAACTTTAGATGTTGTGAAAACAGGAAGAAAACTAGATTTAGAAGTGAAGTCTGAAGATGTGACTGAATTGCTTCAATCTCATGATAAAACTGGAATAGATGAGTAGTTTCTTCTTATGCATAAGCAAGGAAAATGGTTTATTGAGATAGAAGCTACTTTTGGTGAAGAGCCTGTGAACACTGTTGAAATGATGACAAAAGGCTTAGAATATTACATAAACTTAGTTGACAGTGGCAGGGTTTGAGATAATTCATTCAAATTTTGAGAGAAGTTCTACTCTGGGTAAAATGCTATCAAACTTCATGACATGCTACAGAGAAAACTTTTCTGAAAGGAAGAGTCAATCGATGTAGTGACCTTCACTGTTATCTTAAGAAATTGTCACAGTCATCTCAACCTTTAGGAGCCACCAGACTGATGAGTCAGCAGCCATCAATACTGAGACAAGAACCTTCACCAGAAAAAAGATGATGACTTGCTTAGGGTTCAGATGTCCATTAGCATTTTTAAGAATAAAACATTTTTTAAATTAAAATATGTACATTTCTAGACATAATGCTATTGAATACCAAGTAAACTATAATATAATATAAACATAACTCTTACATGTGCTGTAAAACAAAAAAAAAAGTGTGACTCACTTTATTGCATATTTGCTTTATTATGGTGGTCTGAAACTGAACCTGTAATATCTCTGAGGTATGACTTCATTTACTTATCTTTCTGCCAGATTGGAGCATGAACTCCCTGAGAGCAAACACTGTTTGAGCCAACACTGAACCACTAAAGCCTAGCACAGTGTCTGAAACATATTAGGGTCTCAATAAACATGTTAGGCCAGGCGAGGTGGCTCATGCCTGTAATCCCAGCACTTTAGGAGGTTGAAGTGGGTAGACCACGAGGTCAGGAGTTCAATATCAGCTTGGCTGAGATGGTGAAACCCCGTTTCTACTAAAAATACAAAAAAAAAAATTAGCCAGGTGTGGTGGTGGGTGCCTGTAATCCCAGCTACTCAGGAGGCTGAGGCAGAGAATTGCTTAAACCCGGGAGGCAGAGGATGCAGTGAGCTGAGATCGCGCCACTGCACTCCAGCCTGGGCGACAGAGTGAAACTCCATCTCAAAAACAAAACAAAACAAAACAAAACAAAAATATGTTAAATAAAAATGTGGACGAATATGAGCACATCAGGAATTGAGAATAGTTAGTTGTCCCCCATTGGAATTTTAGGGAGTCAGGTCCCATTAAATAATTTTCTAGAAAAAAAATGATTACTGTCTCTATTCTTACTGTTCCCCTATTTATTGACACATCCTTTATCCATCAATAGGAATATGAGCTGAACTTGTGATGGGGTGCAATGGCAGAAGTAATCTTAATGGCTCAGGTTGTAGAATAGAGAGGTAGATTAATCCAAGCAAGCAATATATATCCATATCTGAAGATATTGAGGGTAGGACTTGTATATATTTTGCAACATAAATGATTCTGACCTGCATGAGCATGTAGCTGTTTTCCTGGATGGGGAAGTTGGAGGGAGTGAGGGATGCTCTTTTGGAGCTATGCACTCCCACACAGAATTGACAGAGTAAACAAACACATTATCTGGTTCAACAGGTCTGGGGTTAGGCAGCTCAATTACTATAATGTTGTAACTCCATAGCCATCATTTTTTTTTTCAACTGTATGATACAGGTGGAAGTTACTAGAGAGCAGATTACCTTTGATTACTACCCAAGAAGTTTGTAAGATGGAGCAGTTTCGTGAAATGGTGTGATTTCATGAAAGACTTGGGGATGCTACTTGACTTTTCTTGCTTTTAAAATAGAATCCTACTTGGTCTCCTGAAATTTTTTTCTATAGATTATGAATTTTTGGACTACAAAACCAAGCTACACTTAACCACATCACATAAGAACTTGAAGTATGTCAATTCTATCTTTCTGACAGGAAGAGATATTTAAGCTTCCATAAGAAGTCATTGTAAAGGTTATTATATTCTGTAGGTTGAAGTGTGTTACCCTATAGGAACCTTTAAAATAAGGGCATATCATTTCAATTAACTTTTTAAAAAATATACTTATTCCATATATGTCTTCTCTGAAGCCAGCAAACAACAATTCTTTAATAATCAAGCTTTAGAAATGGGAGGTGAAATATTTTTTACTTATGAGAAATATCTCAGTGAGCTAATGATCAAGGTGGAATTGGAACAAAAGCTTCTGCTTGCCTATTTCTCATCTGCTAGACCATGATACAGTTATCACCACTATAACTGATGATGATAGCTGGTTAGTCTAATAGCATGAAGATTTAAAATGTCTCGCTATATTTAAATCCTCACAATGTCATTTTTCTTTCTAAGATGTCCTAGCAGAAAGTTTTCTTAAAGAGTCAGGTAGGCTTCTATTTAAAAAGTTGCATGTAGTAGATAAAGTGACAGAGAGGAAACCTAGAGTTAAATTTGGGCTTATTTGTGAGTATAGGGCTCCCTACAGCCAAGTGTGAATTAAAACTCTATCCAAAGCCCTGCATTTTGGAACCCCATCTATGCTTGACTCATTCCACAACACTGGTATTGAGATCACTCTCCATTAAGAGCAGCTGGGAATCAGCTATTAAACCTTATTCAGAAGTTATAAGCCAATCTGGAAAACCAGGAAAGGGAGCATACAAGCTGCTTCACAGAGAAAATCCTACTAGAGCTCAGAGTTTCTGCTTTAATTGGAGCCATAATTATGGGAGTCATAATTACGTGGGGAAAAACAAATCAAAACAAACTTAACTTTTGGATTTTTTCACTTTGACCCATTGGCTAGCTTACCTAGAAATGAACTCTTGAATTTAAGTGATTTTTTTTAAGGCTGGAGAGACTTTATTATAAGGTTCCTGGGGTGTATGATGCTATCACTTGGTCACAGGAATTATACTTTATTAACAACGAAAGCTAAAATCTTAAAGTTGGTGCGGTAGGAAAGGAGAAAGAGGCTATGAAGTGCATGCTTTGATAAATGTAGATATGCCCTCTTCTAGAACTCCTTTTTTTTTATATTTAGTCCACTGGTTCAAGAGCTTTAGTTTACCATCTCTAAAGCTTATATATTTACACAATTTCCCTCCACAATGTAATTTGTTCCAGAATGTGTTGCCTACCTCTTACTCAAAATCTTTTTACTCAGTGTTATGATCCAGTGTCATTCCCCTGCTACACTGCACTTCATATCTTATCTTGCTATTTTCTCCAAATGAGCAAATTGCCTCTGTCTCCTCCGATGTCATTTTATAGTGTCCTATGTACAGTTTTACTATTTTTCTTATGCTGGAAAGAATCATTATATCGACTTTTTTATGCCTTTGGAAACTGTTCAGGAGACCTAACTTGTCACCTCTATAAGCCAATGGATGAGATGAAGAATCTTAGTGTGTCTGAACTGCAGGGTACTTAGAATTCCCAAATCCTTTTTCTTTTATGGATGAGGTAACAGGATCCTAGAGGAGGCCATAGACTTGCTGAATGAGAACAAATGCATTAATTGCAAAGCAAATGCTTGCACTCAGTTTTCCAACTCCTGTATTTTTCTGAATTTGACTCTGAAACTGCACAATAAATATTCTATTAAAAATCATTTTCCTTAATTCTGTATTGTCATAATGGATTAAAAAACAAGAGGCATTGCTTCTTCCTTTTTATCAACAATAAGCAATATGTGACGATAAGGTGATACGATTTTTTAACGAACAACCTTATCAGACTTCATACATGATATAAGCCACAAGTTTCTAGGTAGATCTTTTAGAAGTCTGTACAATTATTCAAGTGGTGTGGATTTTGCTTAGAATATTGTTTAACATGCAGATGATTCAAGGACTGTGAATATTTTGAACAGAAAAGAGAACTGTTTCTAATGCCTCTGAGGTTCTGCCACTAACAGATGGGTTATATTAGGATGAGGAGAGGTTTTCCATCTTCTCATGTGAAAAATACACAGCTGGACCAGGAAGGGATAAAGGAAAAACTCTTTTTCTTCTTCTGCTCCTTATCATTAGTGACTTTCTGTAAGGCAAACATAGTTATGTTAGTAAAAGAGCTAGTGAGGTCACTTGCTTGGGTCTTCAATATAATTATTATAAATATAGTGAGAAATGTAACTGAACACGTATGAGATGTTTCTGAAATGTATATGTAATATTTTATATAAAGAATGAGTTAAGGCGGTGCGTGGTGGCTCATGCCTGTAATCCCAGCATTTTGGGAGGCCGAGATGGGCCGATCCCCTAAGGTTGGGAGTTCGAGACCAGCCTGACCAACATGGAGAAACCCCGTCACTACTACAAGTACAAAATTAGCTGAGTGTGGTGGTGTGCGCCTGTAACCCCAGCGACTCGGGAGGCTGAGGCAGGAGAATCACTTGAACCCAGAAGGTGGAGGTTGCGGTGAGCCAAGATTGTACCATCGCACTCCAGCCTGGGCAACAAGAGTAAAACTCTGCCAAAAAAAAAAAAATAATTTAAATAAGAACAAGAGTGAAGACATATATTTTTTCAAGGCCAAACTTCAAAGTGGAAAATTACTATATATTCTTTAGTCTGAATCAAATCTGACAGCTGGAAATGCTATACTTTTAGGAGCTGCTCTTTTGGAACAGATATGAAGATAGAAGCCTAAGAATTCAAGTCTGGATTTCCTGGAATTGAAACTTCCATGTAAAGAGCTGTCATTGAGTGGCCACTTTGTTTAATTTCAAATCTTATGACCTGGGAAAATGATAAGAGAATAAATCTCTGAGGTGAAGGTGTTTGTTTTATAGGGAAAAAAATTAAAAACTTAAAAATTTATGTGCATGTGCATATATATAACTTTCCAAATTGTTTCTACCATTAGTGGACTCCAATGAATATAACTTAAATCTTTTGGTTGATTAACACACATACAATTTCAAATTTATGTATTTTATAAAGTCTTCCTTTTGCATAATGGATAACAAAGATCATTCATCTGTTTAGTAGTGAGGAAGAAACCATATGCTAATTTTTCAGTTTGGAGTTAGCATAAGAACACTGAGTAACAGAGAACAAGCTATTCTTGGATTTGAGGACTATCAGCTAGTTCAGAAATAATTTAGGTTAAGCTGTTTATTTTGTAGATGAAGATACTGACACCTGGAAAGATGATATGATTTTCCCAAGGTCACAGAGTTGGCTAGTTACACAGCTGGGATGAGTCTGCGTGTTTCAATGTTTTGTAGCAAAATCAGGTATATGTGTCTAGGTGTATGTATAGAGAAACTTAGGGTATGAGTGTGTATGTGTGCATATATATGTAATGATTTATCAGCCTGTATCATGTTATATGGTGTAGGGGGCCTTCAGAGTTTTGATGTACTGTAGGGAGGAATACATCAATAATCCATGAATGGGATTAGCAAGAATGGGAAAAGGATGGACACCCAGGATAGAGAGAAAAAGGATTATCATATGAAAAGAAATATGCTTCAAAAAGGGAGGTGGGAAAGCTTCACAGATTTCACATCCTTGTCAGTACCTGTGCCCATCCACCCTTTACCAGGCTTTCTAGGCTTCTCAATTCCTCCTATACCTCCGACTACAAATTAGTGAGTTAAATTAAAGATTTTGCAGGTAACAAAACTGATACCTAGAAAGATTAAGTGACTTGCCCGATGTCACTATACAGTACCATTTTTAAAAGTGGTTCTGGAGCCTTCTCTCACCTTAGGGGTTGCAGCACAAGCCCTCATGGTCTGACTGGCCTTCCGGTATCCTGCGTGTAATGTCTACCCTGCCAATATCACTATTTTGGACTTTGTGTTTTTGTTTCCTCAGTCCAGCTGCTTGTTCTGTTGATGATACAGGAACTATTTCCTGTTGATATCCCCTCCAAGGCAAAATCATGCTTTAAATAGAAGCACAAAAAATATGGGTTGAGTTTCCTTACTCTTTAGCATATGACTTTATTTTTCCATTAAGTGAACCAAAAAGTGCCACAACAGAATCTGAAAAAGGCTTCATAGACTTGGAAGCCAAGTGACGTGGGATCTACCCCTAGATCTGACTGACCTGAAACAACCAGTTAATCTCTCTCCATCTCATCAATTAAATACATTAAATCAAAGGGTTGGTGTAAGGATAAAATGAAAAAATATATCTAACCTAGTATATAGTAGGCACTCAGTAAATATGTTATTTTTTCCTATCCTTTCCTGATGACTTCACGGGTTGTTTTGAGATTGGAATTACATAATTGACGTGAAGACATGTCAAAGAGTTGAAATACATTTAACAAGAATTAGGAATTGTTTTTATTTCTCTGATGTGGGAATGTTAAACATTGCCTTCTCTGAAATGGCATTTAAGAAAAGTCTTCTAGTTGTGAAGCAACTTTAATTCAAAGAATATTTGCCTACCAGATAAATACAGCAAATTACATAGTGAGAGATGAGACTGAGTTTTTCTGTTTGGTCTATTGCTTCCAAACAAATATGGTAACGGTCCTGACGAGTTGTCCATATCTACAGTGTGCAGCCCCATCTATCTCGCCTGTCTTTGAACTTGAGAAACACTTTAATAAGGCCTATGCTTTTTGTGGAAAGGAATTTGCCTGTCAAGAAACCACTTGGTTTCTTGCTGTACTGTGGAATTCCGTTTTATGTTCTGAACCCATCGTGTGTCCTGGGCTTCCAGTTATATTTATTTACTTACTTTTCATACTTGGGGGCTAGGCTTAGAGCACAAAAGCAGTCTTGATGTGCGGCCAGAGTGTTGGATTTTTACTGTCTCTCTTTTGAATATTTTTGGGTCATTAGGAATTATTACTGCAGGTGACTGGCTTGTAAAAATCACCATGACAATATTTCCTTGCATATTTGCCTTGTGCAATTATCCATATTTTTACCAGAAAAAAATTCTTAAATCATTCTTATATATATTTGTGTGTGTTTTATAACAATAGCTAATGGTAACAAGATAAATTTCTCTGAGCAGAATATATATTATTAGTGCTAGAAAAGAGCAAAGATTAAAAGAAAGGGGTTGCCAAGAGCTGGGAGTTTGCTTTTGTCTCTTTCTCCTTATTTAATCCCTCAGCATCTCCTGTCTCTCTAATGGGAAATACAGTTCTCTTTGATTGCAATACAACTTTGGAGAACACAAAATCTAAAGGAAGAATGAAAGATGAACCTCAATAAAATGGTAAAAAACCAAGTAGATATCCAGAGTACCAACTAAATTATCATCATTAAAAATAGCCTAATTTGAATATCACTGCTGCTGCCACTGGACACTGAGTGCCAGGACCCTGCATGATACCTTTAGCAGAGAAATAAATTCTCAACTATCTCTTCTTTCATGTGCCATTTACTACAGAATCAAATCTTCCATGGTGGCATCTGATTGAACAAGACTAAGTCATATGCCCAGACACCAGCTTTCACTTCTATAAATGCAAGGTAAGGCTCTGCCTCCCACCAAGACTTCAAAAATGGTAGATTCCATAAACCAAAATATTGTGTCAAGTAGTTGATTGGCCAATTGAATGTCCATCATATTCTGCTTAAAATAGCATTTTCAGAAACTTCAAATTCTGGAAAGATGAAATAAATTTACTTCTTATTTTTCTTTCTCAGCACAACTAAAACCCTGGATGTATTAGTCCATTCTCATGCTGCTTATAAAGACATACCCAAGACTGAGTAATTTATAAAGGAAAGAGGTTTAATTGATTCACAGTTCAGCATGGCTGGGGAGCCCTCAGGAAACTTACAATCATGGTGGAAGGGAAAGCAAACACATCCTCCCTCACATGGCGGCAGCAAAGAGAAGTGCCAAGCCAAAGGGGTAAAGCCCCTTATAAAACCATCAGATTTAGTGAGAACTGACCACTATCATGAGAACAGGATAGGGGGACAGCCCCCAGGATTTAATTATCTCCACATGGTTTGTCCCACAACACCTGGGGATTTGAGTGGCGACACAGCCAAACCATATCACTGGATACTACAGATGAAATGAAAATACACCTCTGAAAAGTGAAAAGAAGAAGGAAAGCGACTAGAGACTTCAGGACTGGAGGAGCAACAGGGTGGTGAGATGCCTGGGTGCTCTTTTTGTCTTATGTATCTCAGACCTGGAGCTAAAGGGGCCAGCAACCCAGAAACACCAACGTGTGTGTATATGCCCCAAAACAAAGCCTCTTCTTCCTAGCCAAAGGATCAAGAAATAAATATCATGTGGAAAGCCTTAGATTCTACACCCACCCAGCAAAAATGAGATGTCCCTCCTGGTCCCCGTGGGGTTGTATCAGAGGAGGCCTAATGGCAAGTAAGGATTTGCCCCATTGCTCAGTGGTAACAGGGCAGCCACTACTATAGTGTCAGTGGAGACCATGTGGAGAGCCAGAACGTCCATTTTAGCTTCCCATATGCCAGAAACCAGGGACAAAGATCAAGTATAGTCTTTATTGTAACATATATCCATAGGCAACAAGCTGAACTTTGGCTTCTCATACCTTACACATATATTAACATGGAATGGACCACAGACTTATGTGTAAAACACAACCACAAAGCTTTTGAGAAAAAAAAAAAAGGAGAAAATCTTTGCCATCCAGGGGTAGGCAAAGAGTTTGTAGATTTGACAGTAAAAGCATGATCCATAAAATAAAAATTTGGTATGTTGGAGTTTACAAAAATTGAAAACTTTCTTCTGTGAAGGACCCTCTAAAGAGAATGAAAATATAAGCTACAGAATAAGAGAAAACACTTGTAGACCACATATCTGAGCTATCAGGAATAAGTGAAGAACTCTCAAAACTCACCCGTTAAAACAAAATCCAATTATAAAATGAGCAAAAGACATGAAAAGATACTTCACCAAAGAAGAAATATATAATGCAAATAAACATATGAAAAGACGCTCAACATCAGTCATTAGAGAAATTCACATTAAAAGTACAATGCAATATCACTATAAACCTCTTAGAGTGGCTAAAGTAAAAGAGTAGCAATATTAAAAGTGGGAAAGAATGTAGAGAAACAATGTGTTAGTTGGCTAGGGCTACTGTATAACAATATATGGCAGGCTGGGTTGCTTAAACAACAGAAATGTATTTCCTCACAGTTCTGGAAGCTAGAAATTCTAAATCAAGGTGCTCTCCAGTTTGGTTTCTCTCTTCCTGGCTCGCAAACAGTTGCTTTCTCTTTATGTCTGTGCAAAGCATTTTCTGTGTGTGTGTATATGTTACAGGAACTCTGGGGTTTGGTCTAGATACTGCTGCTTACCACACAAAAAGCCAATCACTGAGCAGAAAATGACCAGGGAAGAGGCTTTATTCAGGTGCTGCAGCAGAGTAGTTGGGAGATCAGTCTCAAATCCATGTCCCTGACTAACTAAAATTGAAGGTTTATATAGCAGAAAAGGAGTGTAGCTATGTGCAGAAAAACAGCAATTAGACAGGGGTAAGGAAGAGGAGTTGGTCAATAGGAAGCAGGTGGTCCCTTAGTAAACCAATAATTACAGCAGGTAAAGAAACAATCACGATGAATGAGGGGGTCTGGTGTCTCATTGCCCAGATGTGATGATTGGTTAAGTTTCAATTTCCTGATACTATCTGGGAGGCCTGATGGTTGGTTTCCTGAGAAAGAAACTCAGATAAGGCAGGTGTAAGTTTCTCAAGTTTTAAGACTGGCAGGGCCAATTTTATGATTATCCCATAAACTATCTATGGCACAATTAGGTTGGTTTCACACAGAAGGAGAGAAAATGATCTTTGGTGTTGCTTCCTGTTATAATAAGAACACCATTCATATGGGATTAGGGACCCACTCTCGCGACCCTCACTTAAACTAATTACTTCCCTAAAGGCCCCATCTCCAAATACAGCCACGTTGTGGGTTAGGCATTCAGCATATGAATTTTGGAGGGATACAATTCAGCCCATAACAACAGGTACCTTACAGATTTCTGGAAAGAATGTAAAATTACACAGACACTGAAAAACAGTTTGGTGGTTTCTTAAACTAAAACTGCAACAACTATGTGATTATACTCTTAGGCATAAATCTCAAATAAATAAAAACCTATGCTCACAAAAAAATCCTGCACGTAAATTTTTATAGCAGCCTTTTTATTTTTCACAATGGCCAACAACTAGAAACAAACCAGATGTCCTTTAATGTGTGAATAGTTAAACAAACTGTTGTACATTCATACTATGGTATTGATAGGAACAAACTAGTGATACATGAAAAACTTGGATGAATCTCCAGAGAATTTTGCTAAGTAAAAACATCAATTCAAAAATGTCATATACTCTATGATTCCATTTGTACAACATTTTTGAAATGACAAAATTATAGAAATTGAGAACAGATTAGTGGTTTCCACAGTTAACCGGGTGTTGTGGTGTGTGTCTGTGGTCACAGCTACTTGGGAGGCTGAGGTGGGAGGATTGCTTGAGCCTGAAAGGTGGAGGTTGCAGTGAGCTGAGATTGGGCCACAGCACTCCATCCAACCTGGGTAAGAAAGTGAGACCTTGTCTCAATAAATATATAAATATAAAAAGGCAACAAAAGAGTTAATTGTGTTGATAGAAAATATTTGTGTCTTAACTATATAAACCTCAATATTCTAATTCTGTTATTATACTAAAGTTTTGCAAGGTGTTGCCACTGGGGGAAATTAGATAAAAAGATATATGGGATTTCTCTGAATTATTTTTTACATCTATGTGTGAATCTATAATTGTTCAATATAGAAAGTTTAATTTTAAAAAAGACAGCTTTTACCTTTCATGGAGGGAGGAAGTGCTGAGGTATGCTGAGAAGATGGGGCTCATATAACCCTCATCTCAGTTTATTATAATTCAATGTTCACACCAGGAGAGGTTGAGAAGACTAGAGGCTACATAGCCCCTGCTCACAACCTTGGGGCCAAAGCAAGAAAGTCATGAAGACAAAAGCAGGCCACTGGCTCTACATTCATATCCGGATGCATTGTCATTTCAACAATGTCCATGAGTTCTTCACCAGGAGGAGATTCCATCTCAATAAATCACTTTCTTCGCTCATTCTTAAGAAGCAACTCCTCATCCCTTCAAGTTTTAGTATGAGACTGCAGAAATTCAGTCACATCTTCAGACTCTACTTCTAATTCTAGTTGTCTTGCTATTTCTATTTAATACCACATCTGCAGTTACTTTCTGCACTGAAGTCTTGAACCCCTCAAATTCATTCATGAGTTTTGGAATCAACTTCTTCCAAACTCCTGTTCATGTCGATATTTCGACCTCCTCCCATGAATCATGAATTTTCTTAATGGCATCTAGAATGGTGAATTCTTTCCAGCAGGTTTTTAATTTAATTTGTCCAGATCCATCACACAAATCACTCTTTATGGCAGCTATAACCTTATGAAATATATTTCTTAAATAAGAAATCCCTTTGAGAGTTGAAAGACTTGAAAGTAGAAATTACTCTTTGATCCATGGGCTGCAGAATGGATGTCCTTTTAGCAGGCATAAAAACATTAACTTTTTTGTTCATCTCCATCAGATCTCTTGGGTGACTAGGTGAATTCTCAATAGCAGTGATATTTTGAAAGGATTTTTTTTTTTTCTGAGCAGTAAGTATTAACAGATGGCTTAAAATATTCAGTAAACCATGATGTAAATAGATGTACTGTCATTCAAGCTTTGTTCTTACATTTGTAGATCACAGGCAGAATAGATTTAGGGTAATTTTAAAGAGCCCCAGGATTTTCAGAATGGTAAATGAGCATTGAGTTCAACTTAAAGTCACCAGCTGCATTATCCCCTAAGAAGAGAGTCAGTCTGTCCTTTGAAGCTTTGAAGCCAGGCAGTGACTTCTCCTCTCTAGCTATGAAAGTCATAAATGGAATCTTCTTCCAATATAAGGCTGTTTTGTCTATATTCAAAGTCTGTTGTTTAGCATAGCCCTCTTTATCAATTATCTTAGCTAAATTTTCTGGATTACTTACTGTAACTTCCACATCAGCATTTGCAGCCTCACCTTGCACTTTTATGATATGAACAAAACTTTATTCCTTTAACTTATGAACTGACCTCTGCTAGCTTCAAGTAACTGAAGGCAAATTAAAGAATCACATCAAGTTATGATTATAGCACAAAGGAGTTGAGTAGGAACAAAGCTATATTTGATTAAGGAACTCACACCAGACAGGAATTCAAATATACAAACACAAATGCCAAGAACCAGAAATAGTAAATAAGAAGGGTACTACAATAAATGCTGCGAATATATGATTGCTGTTCTTTCTCCTCTCAGCTTTTCTGAGAGACACCAAGTTTACATAAAGAAAGAATTATAACAACGTATTGTTGGCTACTTTCTTTGTATATGTATCACAAAGTCATCATTTTGTCAATCAAAAGTTTTTTTTTTCACATAGTCTACTAAAGTAGGAAAAGTGAGACAATGTTTAATTTTAAAAAATTATTGTGGACAGAGTATGGGTTTATAATTAAAGCTATCAATGACATATTTTGTTTTCTCTGCAATGAATCAAACTTTCACAAGCAGTGAAAAAATTACCAACACTGCATAATTAGACAGAAAAGGATAAAACCATATTTAAATACTTTATTTTCAACCACTGTCAAGATCCATTAATAATAAAGACCACATGTACATAGCATTCCCTATGTACCCAGCAGCATTCTGAGTGCTTTCCGTTTATTAATTTCTTTAATCTTCAAAACTCTCTGAGGGAGAAACTGGTGCTGTATCTTTTTTTTTTTTTCAGATAAGGAAACTGAAGCACGGACAAGTTAAGTGATTTTTCTAACATCACACAGACACGAAATGGTGGGAGTAGAATTTGAACTCAGGCATTCTGGTGTGAAGGTCTGCACAGTTAAACACTAGGCTATCCATTTTAAGATTTTTTCTTTAAAATAGTGTTGTTATGTAGGCTCTGAGACAAATATTTTGATAAAGTCACATAAATATGGTGAAGAAGCATTTTCTGAGCATTCAGGATGTCAGTAAAAGAAAGATGTATAGATATTCTAAAGTTTCTCTCCTTCATTCCACAGATGATAAAAAACAAAGGGCCAGGAATTGATTTTTATTCAAGATCATGTTACTGCTTAATAGCAAGGCCTAGGGTTGAATTCCAGGTTTCCTGGGTCTTAACCTCACATTTAAAAAAATTCCATACCAAAAAGAAAAAGTTGCAAGAAAGATTTTCCATTGCAATTTTCAGTTCAGCAAAAGAATGACCCTGTCTTGTTCTATAATTTAAATCAAATCTCACTTTATTTCAATTACCCATCCTGGATATGGAAAGTAAATAAGGAAGGATTCAGCTAAAAGGAGAAGAGAAGAGCCACAGGTAATGCTGCAGAAAGATCAAGGCAAATGAACAACAAAAGAAAGCATTGGAGTTTTGGGGGGACAACAATAGAACAGTTTATTGAGAAGTTTACTGAGGACATCATATGAGTTTTCTAGGAGGAAGACAGAGGAACATTTCAGAAGTCAAGCCCAGCTGTGATAGTGGGAGAGGTGAGTAGGTATGGAAACTAGACTTCCCTTCTGAATATATGAGTATATAAACTGGAATGATCTTGAAATTTAGATATGAGGAAATTAAGATTTACATCCAAGTGCAGTTCATTGCCTATGTACAAGAATCCAGACATTAACCAGTGTTTATAGACTGGTTCCTACATGGTAAGTATCAGTAAAAAAGAGGAGCTAAGGGTATCTCTCAACTTCTTCAAAGTTATTTTGCCATAATCCTATTGTATCAAGTCAATAAAAGGAGTCACAACACTTTTAATGAAAATTTAAAATAGAAGTAAATTCTCTTCCTTTTTTTTCATCAACAAGGATCATTTTGGTTAAGTCACTGCCTTTCAGGGTTCAAGTGAAGTTTAAGTTTTATTACTTCCACACTTTTCAGAACATTTAATATTGTGATGTCCATTATCCGAGAGACCTAGAGCATGCACATTTGCCCAAATCTATTTGATCAGGCGAACTCTTTTTAGAAAGACTAACCTGTTGGATGTTATGTTGTCAGCACATACTTCAGAAAACTCGTCCAGAAATAATTCACTTTTACACCATTCAAAAATTGTTATACACTTATTTTTCTGTTTTCTCACTGGACTTGGATTTTCCATATGATGTGTGGTCATCTTTCCAACAAGTTAAGTGTGAACACCATCCCTACCTCTTCACATTTCTAGTTCAATATCTTGAACTAGAAATTATCAACTTTGGATATTTAAAATCCAGTAATGTCTCATAGTTGAACAGCTTTGTCTTCTCCTTTATCAATCATGCACTGTGCAGGCGCTTTTATCAAAGACCATGTGAAAAGTTCAGTGTTGTCTTTCTGCTTCCTGGGCACAAAGTAGCCAATTCTGGAAGTGAAGTCTTTCCCTTTATGGTTTCCAATGCAAAGGCAGCACCTATCAGGCCCCTGGTTTGTGACATGGCTCCTGTGTGTGACAAAGTTTGACAGATCACCTAGTAGCAGCAACCACCTACCTTTCACAGTTATGCTGAGTTTTGGTGCGCAGGACATCTTCTTTTTGCAGTTTTTATCTAAATTTCTTAGCTTAATATTCAAATTTCAGCCCCATTTTCAGTCTCAGTCTCCCTTTTCAACCTGTCTCCAAGGACTCGCTTTGATTTTTTGGATTTTTTTTTTTTTTTTTTTTTTTTTTTTTTTTTTGAGACAGAGTCTCGCTGTGTCACCCAGGCTGTAGTGCAGTGGTGCAATCTTGGCTCACTGCAAGCTCCGCCTCCTGGGTTCACGCCATTCTCCTGACTCAGCCTCCTGAGTAGCTGGGACTACAGGCGCCCGACACCACGCCCGGCTAATTTTTTTTTTTTTGTATTTTTAGTAGAGACGGGGTTTCACTGTGTTAGCCAGGATGGTCTCGATCTCCTGACCTCGTGATCCGCCCGCCTCTGCCTCCCAAAGTGCTGGGATTACAGGCGTGAGCCACCGCACCCAGCCATGGACTTCTTTTTTTTAATTGATTTATTGAGTTATTAATTCATCCAACAATTGTTTTCTACCATAGGTGTTGTGGTGAATAGAGACAAATATGGAGCCTGCCAACTAGAAGCTTTGGCTTGGTAGGAAGAAAACGACATGCAGAAAACATTCGCTGGATATACGGTAATAGATAAGAAGTACTATTAAATAGTAGGAGGTAAGGTGTCATCTGAGTTGAGAGGAAGACTTCTAAATGGGGCATTTGAGAAGGCTTTATAGAAGAAATTACATTTGAGATGATCCTGGGTCTCCAAAAATTTCTGAGCATCTACTATGTGCCAGCTTGAGATTACATTCATGACTAGCCTCAATAAAACAAATAACACTTACTGCATGCCATGTACCCTCTCAGCGCCTTTTCTGTGTTCTCTCTCACAACAATTGCAGAAAGTATGGACTATTTTATTCTCATTTTGCAAATAAACAGACTCATTCATTTAATTTGTCTGCAGACCCTCAGTTAGTAAGTGGTAAAAACAGGATTTACATCCAGGAAGCATAGGTGCAGGTTCCATGTCCTTACTACACTGTAGTAGATTAAACTATGGTCCCCCTTCTATGGTCCTGGATCTCACGGTGGTCAGTCTAATACAAGAGACTATTGTTAGACAGTCTAGCACACGAGACTAGACTAGTACATAGGCAACTATAATATAAATTTATGTGATAAAATATGGGACATGCAAAGTATTTGGGAGCAAATAGGGAGGGCAACTAGCCCATCATGGAAGATCATGGAAATGGCCATGTCTATTCTGAAACCTGAATTATAAGTTGGAGTTTGTCAGGCAAAAGAGAGAATAAACAAAAGAGGAAATTGGGATGGTCAGATTGAGTGTTTCAATAGAGAGGATAGTATGTACGAGAGCCCACAATAAAGGAGCATTGGCAGATGAGGGAACTATTTAATGTGACTCCAGGACAGAGCTGTGGCTATAACAATTATTGCACAGATTAGTTGTGAGAATTAGATAAACATACACACACACACACACACACACATATATATGTATATATGCCTTGCTTAGCCTTAAGTCAGTAGTTATGACAAATTCATGCTCAATTTCTTTTGTGTGTTGAGGGTTCCCTTGATCATGAGTCAATAAAAGTCATCTGAAACTGTGCTGTGAGTTACTTTGCAGTCTAAAAGCAAACTTCGTAAATGTGGAAAATCAAGAAAAAACCACTGATTAATTTTTTTCCAGGAAAAATGTAAGACAAAGAACATTAACCCAAAGCAATATTTTGAGCCACATCCTCCCTCTGAAGAGGTCAAGTAATGCTAAAAGAAAGGAAAAAAGGAAGAAGAGGAAGAGAAAAAGGAAGACAAAGAAAGAATATATACAACTTGGACAATGATATAGGCCATGAAAGGAATCTTGACCCTGTGACACTGCTGATCTTCAGGGTGTGCTATGCATATTGTAATCTATGAAGCTGTGCAGTGCACAACCTGTAGTTCAATATATGGTAACACTGTGCCACAAGTGAATATAAAATGTAGCCATGTTGTAGTCCATTTTGGGGAGAAGTTTCTGACTCAGTGATGATCAATACTAGAGTGAGTTAGACTGAAAAAAAAAAAAAAAACAACAACAAGATCCCCATCACCAGAAGTTTCCAAGTAGAGGTAGGGGTACCTTGTTCTACTAGTGATGTCACACGAAGGAGAGAGGCTGAGCAAAATTATCTAAGACTTGTCCTGACTCATTCTAAAGTTCCATGTTCCCATGATATTTATGTCTTTTGACGTTTTTCTTTTAAATGTGTGTGTATAATTAGAACATATTTTTAATGTAGAATATACAGAAAAGTAAAAAAATAAAAAATGTTTCTTTATTTAATTGTGTAATGCACTACTTATACTTCACAAATGTTAACCAAAATACATATGCCACTGCCAACTTTTTGGAGCATTTTCTTCCAGTTCATATTTGCTGCTCATTTGCTGATTCTTCCTCCCCCTAGTGGCAATCAGATAACACTAATCCTATTTTCCCCCATTCATACTATTTGGATGTATTACCAATAATTGAAAATATTTTAATGGTTTCATTTAACTTCATGGAAAAGTTACTTATACATCTGCAAAGTGAGGGCTTCTCTGTTGTTTCAAAAGCCTATTAAGTTATCTAAAAGACCTTAATATTAAATACACTTAGATTTTGTAGTTGTTGATCAATGTGCCTGTCTTAGTTACTGAGACACAGCATTTTAGTCATAAAAGGCAGCAATTACGACATTCTGTAATGCGGCGGTCCCTAACCTTTTTGGTACCAAGTACTGAATTCATGGAAGACAATTTTTCCAACGGCTGGGTTTGGGGGTGGTGGGTTCAGGAATATTCAAGCACATTACATGTATTGTGCATTTTATTTCTATTATTATCACATGGTAATACATAATAAAGTAGTTACACAACTCACCGTAACATAGAATCAGTGGGAACCCTGGGATTTTTTTCCCTGCAACTAGATTGTCCCAAATGGGGGTGATGGGAGACAGTGACACCCCAAGTGTGTTGCTTATGTCCAGTCTACTCTGTAATCTTATTTTGGTTGCTGTCACTGCAGAAAACCCTGCTTCACAAAGATAGGATGTTGGAAATAGAAGCAGGTTTTTGAGTGCTTTCGTGGCATCTCAGGATATTTCGCCTTGACTTTAATCCAGAATGTATAAAGACTTGAAGTTGTCTCAAACATACTTTTAAGGCCACCTCCATTTGCGATTTCAAGCAGTTGATCCTCTTCCAGCACAGACAAAGTGAATTCACCTGGCTTATTCACAAATGGGTTGCAGATCCATTCCTTCCCAGTTGTGGAGGGGGGTCTTTTGTGGTTGGGAAATAATGTTCAGACTCTCTTGAAAGCTGAGATAGGTGATCATGCACCAGCTGGAAGAAAGAAGGCTGGCTCAGCATCTTTCAAAATTTCTTCTAATTTTTGAAACATGTCAAAAATCCCAACATTCGCTCATTGCCCCCATAATTCCAGTTTGGTATTGGATGCAACCACTTTATATGCAGACTTGAACACGGTTGTCATTCTCCCCCGAGGTGACAGATTGAGTTCATTGAGCAGGTTGAATATACCATAAAGTAAGCAAGTCTTGTGACCCATTCTGTGCCACTAAAATGTGCTACCAGTGGTGACTGTTTCTCTAAAAGAAGCCTCCGGAGCAGCTCTCATAACTCAAGGACTCTGGCCAGTGATCTACCTTTAGAAAGCCATCTCACTTCTGCGTATACGAGAAGACGTATGTGCTCTGCGTCCGTATCCTCACAGAGCTGCGCAAACAGAAGTGAGTTAAGGGGATGTACTTTAATGTGGTTGATGATTTTAATCACATACTGGAAAACGTTGTTAAATTTAGGTGACATTTTTTGGCTCATCAGCATTTCTCTGTGGATGACCCAGCGTGTAGACTCACATTAAGAAGTGACCTCTTTGACCCAAGTAGCGAAACCAGAAAGCCATCCAGTCATGGCAGCCACTCCATCTGTGCATATACCAATACCATATGACCAACTCAGTTTCCTGATACGTAATTATTCAAAGACTTCAGTAGCTCTGCAGCTGTGGTGTTGGTTGGCAACAGAAGTGCACATATCATACACATCCTCCTGAAAAATATATTGTACAAAAACAAGCCTTGTTGCTTTGTTGTCAACATCAATAGACTCATCAACCTGGACTGCATACCACAGTGACTCACTAATCCTCTCTAACAATTATGCCTCAATATCTTCTGCTATTTCATCAATTCATCTAGTTATGGTGCTAGCTGAAAGAGGAACATGTGCCACCTTTGGAACTGCAGCCTCTCCTAAAAGTTCACAACAAATGTACTTAGCAGCAGGCAGAATCAACTCTTCACCAATAGTAAAAGTTTTCTTAGCCTCAGCAGTGCGATTAGCCACTAAGAATGATGCTCTCAGTGCAGACACATTTGATGAAGTGGTGGCCTTCAATAATTGTGTCTGTTCTTTGTGTTTGTATATTTTTCTTTTGAAAAAATTCAAAGGTGTGCCTTTTAATGCAGGGTGCTTAGTCTCCATGGGGCACAGCTGTTTTGAAAGTTTCATGGCTTCACTGAATAGCCGATTGCCATATATGATACAAAGTGGGCTTGGACAATGTGAATCTCCTGTTGCAATGAAACCATAATTTAAGTAGAACTCTTGGTATTTTCTTTTAAATGCAGCTTTCTTTTTGTTGGCAGTTTTAGAGTCTTCTGCTGTCTCATCATTGGGTCTTTCCCCTTTTTCAAAGAAGCTCTGCAGGGACGTTTGTTTTTTACTCATTTTAGCTAGGGTTAGCTTGCGGGCTTACAAATACCATGACTGAGACAAGCGCACAGTGTGGAAAAGAGGCACGAATGGAAGTGGTAAATAAAGTAATGTGCAGGCCATCTGCAGACTAAAATAAGTGTCAGATTCTGACTTAAAGCCTGCCACCACATGCAACAGTCAATTGAAGTACATCAACTCACTTGCCAATATAAAGCCTGCTACCAGATGCAGCTTGTCACTTGCCACACACTTATTGCATTTTGATATGAGTCTGTAAGCAATTGATTTATGATGGTCTCTGTGTAGCCAAACCTCTCTGCTAATGTTAATCTGTATTTGCAGCCACTCCCCAGTGCTAACATCACCACCTCAGCTCCACCTTAGGTCACTAGGCATTAGATTCTCAAGGAGCATGCAACCTAGATCCCTTGCATACACAGTTCACAATAGGGTTTGTGCTTCTCTGAAAGTCTAATGCTGCCACTGATCTGACAGGAGGCAGAACTCAGGTGGTAATGCCAGCAATGGGGAGTGACTGTACATACAGACGAGGCTTTGCTCGCTCACTCACTGTTCACCTCGTGCTGTGTGGCCTGGTTCTTGACAGGCTCCGGTCCTTGGCCCTGGGGTTGGGGGCCCCTGCTGTAGTCGAATGAATGGTGGTCCCCAAAAACACACGTTTATTTTCTAACCCCCAGAAACTGTTAATGTGACTCTATTTGGAAAAAAATATATATTTTTACATATATAATTCAGTGGAAAATCTTGAGATAAGATTATCCTAATTTATCCAGGTTGCCCTAAATTCAATGACATGTATTCTTATAATAAGCAAATGAAGAAAAAGGCACAGTCATTGAAAAGAAAGCTTTGTGAAGACACACCCAGAGATTGGAGTTTGGCAACCATAGCCAAGGAATACCTGAAGCCAGTAGACAGTGGAAGAGGGAAGGAAGGATTGTTCCTTAGAGCCTCCAGAGGCAGTGGGGCCCTGCCAACACCTTGATTTCAGACATATGGCTTCCAGAATTGTGAGACAAGAGACTTATGTTGTTTAAAGCTGCCTGTTTGCAGTGGTTTGTTATAGCAGCCACAGGAAAATAACACGTTCTTATATGTATTGTATCAAAATCACAACTGCCAACTGGTCATTTTTACCTGAGTAACACAAAAAATATATTTGAATGTTAGTTTGAAGCTACCTGGCCTATATTTTCTTAATTTTGACATTCAGTTTTAAGATGTTGCTTCTGAAATGTCATTTGCTTCCAACAAATAAAGTTTCTCTTTGCTCTGGAGATTGAAAGTACTCACATATAGCGTTGTGAAGAAGTTAAAATCTGATGCCACCATGAGGGAAAATGCAAGGAGCCCTGGCAGAAAAACATAATATTTGAAGCAATGTCTGGATTATTTAATAAAATGTAGGACTTTCTCTTTCTTTCGCCCATTTCTAAATGTTAACATACAAATAACAACCCAACTTGATTATTGACTACATATCCTTATCATTTTCACTCATGCAGAGCAGTGTTTCCTATAAATGTTTATGGAAAAATTGTTCTTTTATGCACTTAAAATCCTTGCTTGATGGTCTTGAGTTGATTTCTGGCACTGTTCAATGTCAAGGGCACTGCAGTTTCCTCGAACAAAACATCCTGGTTATCTGTAAAAATGCAGCTGCAGATGCAGGCTTTGTAGTGTTAGATCAAGAAGGCCAGCATTTCACAGAATCCTGAAAGTTGACAGATGGACACACGGACACACTCATACAGATGCACATGCACACATAATCTTCTACATACCAGTCTTTGTAGCTACGTTATTGTAGGTGGAGTATCTTGAAGCATGTAAGGAGAGCCACAGTACTGCATGTGGGCATGCACAATGTTTTTGGTTGTATTGACACACAGATGTGTCTTCAAATACCATGCAATCTTTTCAGACACTGGTAAGTAATATGTAAGTGACACTTCTATTACACTGATTGACATTTCATTATCTAAATGCTTTGCCTTCTTTTTGCTTTGGGATTATTAGTCATCAGTTCCTCAAAGCAATTACATTGTCTGTGTTACTCCAGTTATTCAAAGGGCATCGGGGGATTATTTCAAAAAAAATATTAAAATAAAACAAGTCCTTAGAATAATGTCCTGAGCTCAGAGAATTCGGCCACTGGAAAATAAATAAATAAATAAATAAATAAATAATCTTGCAACTCCTATGTTACTTGAAGTTAGGAAAGGCAAATAAGTTATTTGAATCAGTGTCTCACCAGTGAGGTACAAGAATTGGGCAAGATCACTGAGATTTTTTTTTCCAGAAGTGAAAGTTGTGATTTTAAGAGTTGGTGACACCTGTCATTATGCTGAATATGAAACTTTTATCAAAGTGTAGTTACCTCTCCTAACCTCATACCTTAGGAATAAATTACTATTTAGTTTTGCATAGCTGTATATTCAGGATTTCTTTAAAATTTCTAGAAGTATCTCTTTTGCTATTAATATTTCTCTTCTTGGTAGCTTCATAGGACATAAAAAACATTATATTTCTTTGGTTCTAGGGTTATTATTGAATTTTTAAGTATGTTCAAATTCACTCTGTAATGATCTATATAAAGTGAAAGCACTGGGAGAATGAAAATACACATATAAACAATACACAAATGTGAAAGATGGATAAGAGTGCATGGCATCAGGCTTGTGGGTTGATACTGGAATTTATTTAAGCTATGGTCACAAGTATAATGATGAGAAATCAAGAGGAAGGGACTGACCCAAAAGGGAGGCTCTTGCCTGAGTTTCAATACAGGGCATAAATCGAGCAGCCTAGAGCAAGGACTTATGTGAAGGTGAGTATGTGCCAGAAAAGATACAATTGTAGAATGCCGGAGCTAATTGGGCCCTAGAGATCATCAAGTCTAGCCCCTTTCATTAAGACAACAAAAACTAATTTAATTTTTACTATCAGTTAGATGCTGAGTATTTAATGGTAAGCTGGAATAACAAGGAAGGCCCCCCTGCCTTCACTCATGATACATAATCAACCACGGGGAAAACATGGGCTCAGAAAGGGGAAGAGACTTGCTCCAGGTCATCCATCTCATTTGTACTGAGTGAATTCTACAATCTGGGTCTCTGGAATTCTTGAAATGGCTGCCAATAGCTATTAGGCAATAGCACTTATGGGTCACTGCCAACTACCTGACATTCAAATGCTTTGTCTTTTTAGCTGAATAAATTATGTGGCCTGGGCTATCCTTCCCTAAACCTTACTGAGCTACCTACATAGTTTCATGTTCACAAGGCACATGGTCATCAAAGCCTTAACTGAAGATGACAGATTCAGCAACTAACTGTGCAAGCACAACTTTCCGAAAACTACTCCAGCATCTAGCTTGACTGCACCCTAACCCTCTATCATCAGAGATTTCAACTGCTAACTTTTTAAATTTTTTAAAAATTTTATTTATTTATTTTTTGAGACAAGGTCTCACTCTGTTTCCCAGGCTGGAGCACAGTGGCATGATCATAGCTTATTGCAATCTTGACCTCCTGAGCTCAAGTGATCCTTCCACTTCAGCCTCCCAAAGTACTGAAATTACAGGTGTTAGCCACCATGACCAACTTCAAGTGCTAACTTTTTAACATATATTTCTTCCAAATGACCTACACCTTGCAAAGAGCTCTCATGTTGCTGATACGCAGTTGCTTCTGGAGTGAATGCATAAGTTTACTGAATATCCCATCTATAAAATTTTCCAGATGACACGTTGGTAGATATTTAGAAGTGAAGTAACTCAGTTTTAAAGACAGTTGATAGCTTTTCCCTTGAGTCTGAGTCTGTGTGCTCTTGTGTAGGGAAAAAAAGGGTGGTTAAGGACTGGCGGAAAGGTCTCCCTGTTAAAAATATTTTCTCTGACATACTAATCACAGATCATTAGAATTGGAACATTTGCCCCATTTCCTTATGTTATATTTGAGGAACATCATACACAGAATTCAAGTGACAGTCACTTAGTGACAGAGCCCAGGAATTAAGTGGATATTCTGGTGTTAATTCCAGTGTTCGTTCTGTGTTCCGTTGTTGTTGGTTATTTCTTCAAAATTATACATTGCCTCACATAGACAATCTCATTGTTCATGCTAAATTGAATGCAAGAGAGATTAAATATCATTGAGAAGATGTTTTGGTGCTAAGTGTCCTTAACACCAACTGTCATTGGTGGATACCAGCCATCCTTGCTTAAGTACAGGTCTAGTTCTTCACTGAGAGACACATTAAAATACATTTTAAATGAGTACTTGACTTTTTATTTTTATCCAAGCAAAAAAGCTCTCAAAGAGAGTAGTCAACATATATAACTAAGTTACATTAGCCAACCCTTAGTAGATGCTCAGTAAATATTAGTTAGCTGACTAAATAGTCCAAGAGGAAACCTCAAAGATACTTGTAGCAATGAAGAGGCAACATAATTTGGTTTAAAGATCAGAGAATTTAGAATCTTAAGTTTGGGATCTTGGGCCTTTGCTTAAGGTGTTTAAAGCTCAGTTCCTTTAGTAAGAAAATTCAGAAAACAGTACCCACCTCTCAGGACTGTGGGGGAGATTAAATGAAATAATATTTAAAAGTCCTAACCCTTATATTAAATGCTACAAAATATACTTAATAAATACTGATTGTAATTTCTTGCTAGAATATATTTGACTCTCAGAAGAAGCAGAATATTATTTTATGCAGTGGTTCTTGAAAGTTGAGAGATGGGCTGATTGCATGACAGTCATCAGAGAAACTTGGAAAAATATAGATTCTTGGAATTTACCCCAACGTACTGAGTCAAAACATCTGAAAAAGGGGCCTGGGAACCTCAATGTTTGTTTGTAGCTCTTTAGGGCATTCTAATATGCACCCTTATTTGGTAATACTGATTTTTTTATGAACAGCACTCCCTTGATTTAATGATCTAAATCCTCTTTCTGGAGGCTCCGTAACTCTGGTTACATTTTTTTTTTTTCTGAATACAGGTTGTTTTATGGCTAATCTATTGCTTTTTTTTCATATTTTAGGTGAGCATTTGAGTATTCTCAGCCAAGTAATAAACATGATGTAGCAAACATCTTTGGCCATAAATTGACATTTGTTATTTAATTTCTAAGTAAACTTAGGAGGGGACACGTGTGCACACACACACTTCTCTGGGAGAATATTACATGTTCATAACTTAAGATGACTATGCTATAGGCAGACAAATAGATTTATTTATAAATAGATTTATCTTTGCAAGTGAAAGATTCAGTTATTTCTCTACTTTACAAATTACTTCTGTAATTGGTAAAAAAAACAGCAACGCATGCCATTTGGTCATTTACTACCTAAATTATATATGCCTACTTGATTAGAAAACCAATTTTTATTTTCTTGTCACAAGGTGTGACTTCCAAGCATTGACTTTAATATTGTCACAAGAATTTTCCAAAAGATATCTGCCAAAATTGACACCTAATGAAACTTCTAGACACAACAAACATATTTTTTTGGCAAGTTAATTTGAAATGTCATTTTCCCTTAACGGGGACAGCTAGACGTCTTTGTCAAATAGAATGAGTTTATGAGGCTACCTGAAGCCTGGTTCATGCAGTAGCACAAACTATTTCTGTGAATTTGGCCTAGTCACTTAATATCTTTGCATATAAATGATCTCGTGAAATAAAATTAAATATTGAATAAATAGTTTTTAAGTTTCTTCCAGTTTGACCTAATAATATTTTATGAGTTTATAGGTTTCCTTAACACTGGGGACAGGAACAATCTAGAATAAACTATCTAAAATGAAACTGTACAGGTCTCATCAACGGAATAGGAAAAACAAAGATTTAGCTTCATAGATTTATCAAAATGAGAATTAAAAAAACTATAAATCTCACTAAAAATGTGCATGTGACTTATGGTTATCCAGAGGCTCAGTTATAGGCTACCCTTTGAGAGTTATTAACTAGGAAGCATCCCAACAATAATGGGTAATTGCCTTAGAAAACCCAGTCTGGCATAGCTTGAATGAGTCTGGTTCCTATTCACAACCCATCATTTAAAAAGGATACATCATTTAAAGGATAAATATAAAATTTGAACTTTATAGTCTAATGAAATGATGCTCATCAAAATTTTGATGTTTCTTAAATCTACACAAAGTGGCACAAAGGGAGCCCGGAGCATAGCCAGGCAAGAGAAGGCTCCGATTTGACTTGTATTCTCCTTAATTTCCCACAGGATTCCTTCTCCCCACTGGGGGAAATATGGACGATGATGAGGAGAATGATGACCAGCGTAATGTAGGATGCCTAGTCATATTCCTTTAATACAATTAGAAATACATTCAGAGCCCCAGCATGAGCTATCTATTGCAACCACTTTTCCTCAGCCAATTTATACTCAAATCCATCAATACCACTTAACATGCACTGCTGTTCAGGCTCATTCGGCGTTTTCTTTCTTAGTCTCCAAGCACCATGCACATCAATGCATCAACATATTCACCATCACCCAGACAAGACTGCCTCTTCATAAGCTTTGTCTGTAGCATTTGCTCTTCCTTCACATTATTTGTCTATTTGTCCCTTTCTTATCTTTTACTCTTTTAAATTGTAGAAAAGGGAGGTTCCCACTATTTTGAAAATAAAAGGGAAATAGTTGAGCTCTAGCTACCTCCTTTAATGTTAAAAATTATTCTGTTCAGGCAATGAGTGGGTATATGTCCTTTGTTTGCCAAGATGTCACCCTTTTGTTCCTTTCCTTTCTCTTCCCACATAATTGCAATTCTTTCCAGAGAGCTTGTAAATCCCTGCGCCCAGGTTGCCTGGCAGGACATACAGCTCCCCCAGTGTTATAATGCATTGACATAGTGTGTATGAGAAGTTAACTTTGATAGGAAGTTAGAAGATAAGAAAGGTTCTAGTAACTGGCTCTGTGACTCAGGGCAAGCTACTTCTTTCTGAGCTTTACTTTTTTCATTTGAATAATTAGGTAATTCAACTAAATCAGTAGATTTTGAGTGGACACTGCAAGGCCTGAACTAGAATATGAGGAAGAGACATGTGGTTTGGCCTTTTCAACACTCACTGGGTTTTCATTTGAAGGAAAATAAACAACAACAACAACAACAAAAACCACTAGGAAATGTTTAATGGCCTTTCTAGTCGTATGGTCCACAATTTGGGAAGTAATAAGATTATGATAACCATAATAACGTTTTTAATATTGCTTCATGGTTTGTAAAGGATTTTGAATCCATGATATAGGAAATAAACGAAGCTCACCACAATGAGAACAAGCAAAGGCTATTTATTCAGAGCTTGCTAAAGTAAGGAAATCAGCCACCATCCCTTATTCTGGCAAAGACTCCAAGGCAGGCAGAAGAGTGAGAAAGCCTTACAGTGGAAAAAAAGGAAAACTTTGGTTATGCTGGCACGGGGAAGCTATAGACAAGCTAACTAGAAGCAGGGTATCGTATGTGATTGATTAGGTGTGCATATTTGGCTTTATCCCATTGTTCCTAAGTTGGAAATGAGGGCAAAAATTAGAAAAGCTTTCAGTTATTAGATTTCTCACTCTGCATGAGAGGTGACTCTCAGGGCAGCATCTTGATTTCTGATTAAAAAGGGGGAAAAAAGAGAATTGAAGAGTTGCAAGAACCACTGTCACCTAGAGGAGTCAGGAAATTTAAACATATACAATATCCAGGTATTAAAGAGGACCTAAAGAGGGAGAAAGGCATCTGTGTGACCTGTGTTATCACTTGTGCTCACAGAGGACTAAGAGTGAGGGTTAGTAATTGTCTGATGTTTGGAAAATGTAAAATGTGTCTTGTTTAATTTTTGAAAGCACTGCATTTCGGTGGCTCCTTAGAATGGTCTTTAAGGGGGTGCTTTCATCTAAACAGTCATTCCAAACTCCAAGAGACAAGATATTTAAAAAGAAGAGTGACTTGACATATATACAGTAGCCACCTCCGTGATAAAGTACCGAAGGCTCTTTTTCCTCAGATTATCTTCCTAGATGGGCCTGCTACAGTACCAGATAGCCTCTCATTACTCTTTCCAGGGAGTGACTGGGGCTTCAGAGTGTAGTGGAAGGGATGCAAGACCAGCGGTCAGAAGACCTGGATCTTCTCTGGGCTCTTCCATGTACCATGTGACTTTAAGCTAATCTCCAACCTTTTTTGGCCTTGATATTCTCACTGTAAAGGATGAGGTAATCATTCCCACTCTTCCTTCCTCTGTGAGATTATTGTCAGCCAAAAATAAGATTATTGATGGCAAGAGGTCTTTTAACTTTTAAAGATGCTTACACCTTTTGCTTCTTCTGTCCCTGATTTCTCTCCCTGACTTTCCACCCTCTTCCCTTCATCTCTTATTATCTTCTCTTTTCCTCATTTCCTTTTTTCCCACTTTATTTCAGATATGACTAAAGGCAGATAGTAATTCATTAAGTTGATTAGCCAACCTGTCATTTAACAGAGATGTGAGAGAAGTGAAAAAGAGACAAGTAAGTTTCATTTAGTCTCTAGAGGCAGGACTTGGGACTTCCAGAATGGCTGTGCGAGGAGGTTGGTGGATTATCTCCCTGGGTAAAAAAGTCATTTAACTAGTTATAATTATAAAACATAAACAATCCACTGAAATCTCTGAAAGTTGTCCTAACAGCATGCATCAAATGGAGAAACAGGGGTACGAGACGCCCTATGAAATCTGAACAGGAAGAGTGAGAATCTGCTGCATTTAGGCCAGGCCAGGCCGGGACCTGCTCCTATCCCATGCACAGCTTCCCCATCAGCTCTCAGATTTAGAACTGCTTGTTCAGGTGCTCTATTTTGGGTGGTTATGGCCAAGAAGACAAGGCTGTCTGCCCCTGCAATTCCTAGTCTCGGGCAACCAACAGTTTTACTCTGAAAGGAGCAGGCCACAGGCATCTCTTAGATCTGCCCTCCAAACTCCATGTTACAAGTTTTATTTTGGGTGAGCATGGTCGAGAGGAATGAGGCTCCCTTCCCTCACCCAAGTTTCCACTCATTGGACAAAAGCCCTGCCTTAGACACAACAGGTCAAAACTCTTGGGGCCCAACTTGTTTATAGTATAGAGGTTTTATGCTGGGAAGGATAAGCTGAAAAGATAAAAGGCTGCTGTACCCCTGAGTGCTGCTAAAGTAAAGGAGTCAAAGGACTGCTGTTCCCAACTCCCAGCTTTCAGCTTCAGGGCTCTGACTAAAACGACTGACTTTATTTGGCACAAAGCATGAGGGAGTTCATGGCTAAAGATAAATGCAGATTTTGTTAACAAGTGATTAAGCGTAGCTGGTAGTTCTATGATCCCATTGAAATTAAAAATGGAAGACCAGCCAGAAGTAATAACAGAAAAAGACAGCCAAGGAGACACCTCTTGGGATCACACTTATCCCTGGGGGTGTGAAAGGGAGTGTGCATACACTAGGCTGCATTCATTTCAAGTAATCAGAATGGGACGTGGGGCGGAATGGAAAGAATTCCTTAAGCAACACAGAGATCCATCAGCAAAAGGCGGAAGCCTCACTGACTCAAGAGGATTAAGCACAACATCTAACTGAACACTAGCTGAACAATGTAATCCTCTGATCCAGGGTCAATACCTAGAAACCAGGCTTAAAAGTAATCACTCTCCACCCTGGTGGTCTGGAAGAGTGTGTCTGGCCAAAGCTGAGCCCTCTCATGAATAACTGGAGAGGAAACTTCTGAGCTATTAGTCCCTGGTTGAATGTGAAACATAAACTTCCTGAATTATGAAAGCAATATCCAAGCCAAACACACACACACACACACACACACACACACACACACACACACATCCAGAGGTAATGAGTGGTGAAAATTTAACTGACCAATGGGGCTGAAGCACAACCTTTAACCAATATTTGGGGTTTATGGACTCAGGGGCTAATCTCAGGAAGCTGAGCTAAAAGACGCAAACAAGGAGAAAAATTTTGAGAAGGGACATCTGAGGCTGCACATGGGAGGGAAAATGGACTTCACAAAATCAATTCAGACAAATTACTAATAAACAAACAAAACAAATGCCAAAACAAACAATAGCAACAAGTCACAGAGGCAGAGGAGTCAATATATAATTCAAAGTGCTTAGCACATTGCCAGGCTCATATTAATCACTAGTTTAGAGTCAAACTGACTGAGTCCTAACATTGTTCTGACACTCACTTGCTGTGTGATCTGTGCAAACTGCTTTTCTCCTCTGTGTCTTAGGTTTCCTGTAATTCAGTGATAATCATATTGATACTTCAGGGTTGTTGTGAAGATTAAATTAATTATGCATGAAAATAACTGACACGTAGTCTATGCCCAAGTAATATTAGCTATTATCATAATTAGGTATGGGTTTTCCTCTTTTCCATATATAATGTGTGCTGGTTACCGAAATCCCTCTAATAGATTACTATCCACTTTGAATCAATTATGAATGCTTTTAAAATGTCAATAGTCCTGGGAAGGTTTGTCTACGATGTCATGGACACTTGTAATAAATATGTTCACCACTTTTTCATTGCCAGAGACTAAATGGGGCAGGAAAGCTTATGTTTGACCAAAAGAAAGGGGAACATCATGATGGAAAGAAGAGGGCCAAGGAGGTTAGCAGATGCTAAATGACAAATTTCACTGATGTTGCATTTTCACTTAGTCCAAGACATCTATGCCCACCCTAATGAGTTAGAACAGAATTCTGGAGGTGAGTGGCATTCAACTGCATAGATCAAGTCTTTCTGATTTCTCTAAAACTCAACACCCCATTGCTGTTGCTAGGTAAGCTAATCCTGTGATTTATTTTTGATTGTGAATAGACAGAAAGACAAACTATATCACAAGATCCCTCTAGAATACTGCAGGATTATTTGGCTCAGCATTTCTTACAAGCCAAACGCTAGATCAACATCACCATCCATGATTCCATTTGCTGGCATTAAAGCCCAAATCTTCCCCAGAGCTTTTCTGACTGCAGAACAGGTCTTGCTAACAAATAAACTTAAATGCTTTATTACAAAAGGAAAAATGCAGGAAACGGAAAGCCACCAATCTCCCTTACACTAGGCTCACGAAGAAGGGAAATACAATCTTTCTTGCAACTAGAATTTGGTTTCCTCGGTTTTAGCCATAGACATGACAATAAATATAAATTGCCTCAGGGCACGTTTTTATTTAAAAAATCCCATTTACAAAGGTTAGCAGTTGCATTACAATTTGAGTAAGGTTTATAAAAAAATGGCTTTATGTGCTGGGTACTTGTTTTATTTCTGAAAACAAATTAGCCATCATTCTGTGCTCCTGATTAGAGCTTTGTGTTTCCTAGAAGCCTTATTCTTTTAATTATTCTCAAAGTTTATAAAACAGATAACTTTTTCCTTTTTATTATTTACATTTATTAAAAGCTACTCTACCCTAAAACTTAAAGTATAATAAAAAAAAAATTTTCAAACATTAACGAAATAAGGACAATGGTGTGAAAAACCCCACAAACACATCTTTCAGACTCAAGAATTATTTAGGTTTTGCCACACTTGCCTTATCTGTCTCTTTATATTCAATTTTCTTTTCTACTTGTTTTTTCTTTTAAACACAAATCCTTGTAACCATCTAATGCTTAGTTTATAATCATATTTCCTCAGTTGTTTCCTTACAACTTAAAGTATGGGTTGCTTAAATAAGGGTTCAACCCACATCTATCATTACATATGGTTGTTATGAATCTGAGCCTCTTTAATGCTGGACTAGTACATTTCCTTTTTTTCATGCTATTGATTTACGTAAAAAGAAAACAAAATAGGTCAGCCAATTTGAAGGACGTTCCATATTGAAGATATGTCTTTGTTTTTTCTAACCTTATTATTTCCTGAAAACTGGAAATGAGCTCCCATGGCTTACATTCTACTAGAATCAGGTTCAACCATTTGGTAAGAATATTTTACAGATGGTGCTAAATATTTTATATTCACCATATCAAGAGACACAAAATATGTAACTATCTCTTGGTGATGCTATGATTTACCTGTGAGTTCAGGGTGTGACAGCCCCATCCTCTTATTCTTTTTCTTATCAGCATTTCCCATTATTGTCTCCTGTTTTTAATTATTGGTGCCAGCCCCAATGATTAAATAGGAAATTGCAAAATATTTGTAATTATATCATTTCTTCTACATATATTAGTAATAATTATTTTAACAAAGAATAACTTTTCAATATTTAGATAATAGTATGATTTGAGCAAACTGAAAAACAATTCCAATAAGAAAAGCATTTAATTCTTAAGTTGTTAGAGAAAGGATTTGGGGCCTGTTACTTCTAATATAACCAATTAATTGGGAGAGGTGTAGATAGCTCTCTTCTCCTACCTCTTTCTTTCTTCTACATATCATCATAATTTTACAGGTTTTTATATATGAAATGAGTCTGAATCAATTTCAATTATTATTTTTTCAATGCTTAAATTTTGTCATTTTTGAATCTTTGGCCATTAGAAGTCCCTTCATGTTTGACAGTGACCCTTTGACATGACATATGTCTTTGTGCATCCCCTTTCTTTCCAGCAAAAAGAAATGACAGACTTATGGAGTACCTATGTTTCCCCACATCTGGGATTAGACATTACCTCTGGGGCTCTGGGCCCACAACCTGGGAACTAGATGAACTAAGTGTTCTCAATCTCTCATTACTTTCAAACATTTCCTGTTGTGAAAGTTAGAAAGTATGTATCTTAAGAAAAACAGTAATGATTTTATTCTAGTATGTCCTATTAAAATTTGCTGCTATGTTTTTTAAAAGCACACAAATAACTCTTTTACCTGTGTTTTTAATTATGGCCTTTAGTTTATAAAGTTTTATTGTTTGGTTAAATTCTACCTTGTCTGATATCAGAATTACAACTTCTTCTTTTCATTTGTATTTTCTTCGTGTATCTTTGCCCATCCTTTTATTTTTAACTTTTCTAAATCATTTTACATTAGGTGTGTCTCTTGTGTTCAGCAAACAGTTGGATATGAATTTGTTAGCCAATCTAAACATCTTTTTAGTTTTTTTAATAAAGCTAAGCACATTTATATTTACTAATGAGCTACTCAAAATTCTAATTTCTATCATATGATTTTGCATTATATTTATATAATCACATGCTTACATACAGTAAATCTTTCACTACATTATAATTTTTTTAAATGTTGATGGTATTTATTTTGGTTTTTAGGATAGTTTATCTTTTTGTTCTAGTGGTTTTCATTATACCAGTACCTTTCTTTATATAATATCCGTAGCGCTGTCTTTTCTGGATGATGTCTACTAGCTACTTACAATGAACAATAATAAAGATAGCTAGCATCAATTTTTCTCATTTTCTCCCCTCCATTACTTAATTTCAATGACAAACATTGCCTTAAAGATATTTTCGACTCTTTAAAAATGCTTAAGCTTTTGTTATTTCATTTTTCTTACAAGTCAATACTAATGAGGTCATCAGCAACCATATTCCATTATCCACTTAGTCCCATCTTCTCCCATTTTTGTTATTTATATTACATCTATATTGTCAGATTATATAACATTTACAAACTAGTTTGTCATCTTTATCTTGTTGATTTATTCCTCAAAGCTCACTCCTGGGATCTACACTATACCTTATCCAGTCATTTTTGGGTGCCTGAGCCTTTCTAAGGCATTTCTTAGGGAGCATTTATGAGACCAATATTCCCTAAATGGTCAGGAGACATTTTGGAAGATTAAGAAACTACACTGTTACTGTGTGTATTAATCCATTCTCACACCACTATAAGGACATAACTGAGACTGCGTAATTTATAAAGGAAGAGGTTTAATTGACTCACCGCTCTGTAGGGCTGGGGAAGCTTCAGGAAACTTACAATCATGGCAGAAGAGGAAGAAAATATGTCCTTCTACACATGGCAGCAGCAAGAAGAATTATAAGTGAAGGGGTGGGGGAAAGCCCCTTATAAAGCCATTAGATATCATGACAACTCACTATCATGAGAACGGCATGAGAGTAACTGCTCCCATGATTAAATTACTTCCCAAGGGGTCCTTCCTATGACATGTGGGGATTATGGGAACTACAATTCAAGATGCAATTTGGGTGTGGACACTGTCAAACCATATCATTCTGCCCCTGGCCCCGCCCAAAGCTCATGCATGTCCTCAGATTTTAAAACACAATCATGCCCTTCCAACAGTCCCCTGAAGTCTTAACTCATTCCAGCATTAACTCAAAAGGCAAAGTCCAAAGTTTCATCTGAGACAAGGCAAGTTTCTTCCACCTATGAGCCTGGAAAATCAAGAGCAAGTTAGTTACTTCCTAGATACAATGAGTGTACAGGCATTGGGTAAATACAGTTGTTGCAAGTGGGAGAAAATCACCCACATAAAGGAGGTACAGACCCCATAAAAGTCCAAAATCCAATAGGGCAGTCATTAAACCTTAAAGTTCCAAAAGTATCCCCTTTGACTCCATGTCTCACATCCAGGTCACACTGATGCAAGAGGTGCACTCCCACAGCCTTGGGCAGCTCTGCCCTGTGGCTTTACAGGCTATTGACCCCCTCTTTCATGACTGCTTTCACAGCCTTGAATTTCTCCCCAGAAAATGGGTTTTTCTTTTCTATCACATTGATAGGCTGCAAATTTTCCAAACTTTTATGCTCTGCTTCCTCTTGAATGCTTTGTCACTTAGAAGTTTCTTCTACCAGATAACCCAAATCATCTCTCTCAAGTTCACAGTTCCACAGATCTCTAGGGCAGGGGCAAAATGCTGTCAGTCTTTTTCATAGCAAGAGTGACCTTTACTTCAGTTCCCAATGAGTTCCTTATCTCTGTCTGAGACCATCTCATCATGGACTTTATTGTCCATATCACTATCAGCATTTGGGTCAAAGCCATTCAACAAGTCTCTAGGAAATTCCAACCTCTCCCACATCTTCCTATCTTTTGAGCCTTCCAAGTCTCTAGAAACTTGTAAACTTTCCCACATTTTCCTGTCTTCTTCTGAGCCCTCCAAGTTGTTCTAACCTTTGCCTGTTACCCAGTTCCAAAGTGACTTCCACATTTTCAAGTATCTTTACAGCAGCACCCCACTACCGGGTACCAATTTACTGTATTAGTCCATTCTCATGCTGCTAATAAAGAGCTGCCTGAGACTGGGTAATTTATAAAGGAAAGAGGCTTAATTGGCTCACAGTTTAGCATGGCTGGGGAAGACTCAGGAAACTTACAATTATGATGGAAGAGGAAGCAAACATGTCCTTCTTCACAAGGCAGCAGGAGAGAGAAGAATGAGCAAAAGGGGTAAAGCCTTTTATAAAACCATCAGATTTCATGAAAACTCACTCACTATCATGAGGATAATGTGAAGGTAACTGCTTCCATGATTAAATTACCTTCTACTGGGCCCCTCCCAAGACACGTGGGGATTATGGAAACTACTATTCAAGTTGAGATTTGGGTGGGGACACAGCCAAACTATATCACTGTGAGGCACTGCTGGCAGTCCTAGAATAGATATTTATTAGGTACCAACCATGCCAGGTGATTCAGTGATTGTTAAACTGAAGCTCTTGCCTTCAAGAATTTCACAGCTTTTATTATGTAATAGTGCTCTTTTGCACTAGGAATCTCAGAGTTCTGCTAAGGTATTTCCTTGTTCAGGTAAATTATCAGCTATATTTCTGAACACCAGATTTTGGACTCTTCAAGATCAATCTATTCCTTTGCATCTGGCCCAGGCTACAGCCCTCCAGATGACTAAGAGTTGCACTAATGTTCATGGAGATTAATGTCAGGGCTGGAGAAACTTTATGGTCTCTATAAGAAACCACCGGACCATACTAGATTTTAAAATATCTCAAATTTATCCATGATCTCTTTTTCATTCTCTTGCTAAACTCCTTTTTCTTGTCAGCTATCTGGTGTCATGAGGCTACCTGCCCTTTTCCCAATGCATACACAATGCTGTAAACCTTCCTTAGTTTATCTCCCTATTCCCATCAAGGTTGAATTGAACTTTATTCCATTTACCCAGGACATTACTCTTATCCAATTCACTGTACTACTCAGGGAATGAAAATAGATTTCATTTTCTATGCAAACTTTCATACAGTGTGCATAAAAATACTGCACTAAAACAGCTTCTAAGGCCACATCCCATCTCAGTAGGGCTATTGTAATTAATTATGGATGTTTGCCAAAGGATGAAGGAATGCCAGATGGAAACCCTGTTATTTGCGAACCTACACTAACTCATGATGATACTGTGCTACTTTATATAATCTGGCTCACTTATATTATGAGCTCTTTTAAGATTTGGGGCTCATTAAGTATTTGAATTTTTAATCAGATAGCAACAAGAAAATACGAGGAAAATTTCAATGTAGACACTCCCATTTCTTGAAGACTTTTAGAGAGTAAATATTTTTGGTTGATTAAATGACATGGTCATCTTTTTGATACTTAATGGCATTAACTAAATGTCTTAAGTAAAGTTCTTGGTATTCAGTGATGAAAAGCATATTTACTTTAGAGCTTAATTTTAATTATGGAAACAAGCTAATAAACAAAATTGATATTATATCATAGTTATTTGTAAGAGCTTTGTGCACTTGCTTTGGGAACATCAAAAAGGTCTAGTTCAGAAAATCTGGTCAGAGAAATCTTCCCAGGGGGAATGGTGTTTAAGCTGATTGCTAAAGGATAAATTGGATTTGGCAAATACAGGGTGCTGATGAGGGAGAGTTTTTGCAAGAACAGAGAACACTTGGCACTAAAGCATGATGTACTTGTAGAGCTAGTAATTCACTTCAGTGTGAATGTAGAGTAGGATGCAAGTGGGTATGTAGAGAACTGAGACTACAGTGACAGGCAGAGACCAGCCATTATGTGGCAGAGACACACATCATGTGTCCTTGTGCCAACTTAAGGCTTGTATTTAAACAATCCCTGTTAAAACAGACTATGGGAAGCTCCAAGATATTTTAAGCAGAAAATGCAATAATAAGAATGAAAGATTTTGTAATAAAATATGCAGGTTAAAACTATAGACCTAGCATTCATTAATTCATCTAACTACTTACCATCTAATAAATAAGCATCTACTATGTTTTCACCACTATTCTAGGAACTGAGGATTTAATAGTTAGCAATAGCAGACATGATCCCAGTTCTCCTGGCTGCAAATTCAGCTTGCCTTTCTTACTTTTAGATCCAATCCTCTGGTATACTCTAGCCTGCCTCTATTTACATTATTAATTTATCTGTTGATTAGCTTACTCCAATTTGCTTGCTGACACTTAAAAATATCTTCCTATTTAGAAAGTAATAAAAGTATACAAAACCAATAAACCTACTAACCAAACAAACAAACAAACAAACAACTCGCTCTTCATCACACTCCTTCTATTGTGGAATTTCCTTGCTCCTCTTCATAGAACAGCCAATTACTTCCTCCCCTTTCTCTTCATCCCAAGAAGGATTTTGTTCCTACCATTTCACCAAAACAGCTTTTATCAAGGTCGTTGTTCTCCATCTTTGCAAACTCATGATGAATTCTCTTTCTCTACCTCTTCAATCTCTCAGCAGCATCTGATACTCTTTCTTGCAGCACTTTCTTGCCAAGCTTTGTGACTCAACACCCTCCTGTTTTCCCTGTAATACCTTCCAGATTTCTCCCTCTCAGACTTCTTTGTTGACTTCCCTCAATCTGTCTGGACTCTAAAAGTTGCAGTGACACATGGTCTGTAATCCCCTGTCCTTCTTCATCTAGATTCTCTATTTAATTGATTTTATTTAGTTTCATAGCTTAAATGCCACTTGTATATTTATAACTCCCTGATGTATACATCTTATTTTACTCCCAGGGCTCCAGAAATGCGCAAATGTCTTCTCAATGTTTCCACTTGAATGTCTCATAGACATGCCAGGCTAAACATACACATCAAAAATAAAACTTAAGATTCTTCACTATCCACTTTCCCTCAGATCTGCTTCTTCCCCAGTCTTTATCACTTGAGTAAATGGCACCACAATTCACCGGCCAACAATTTAGGAGTCAGCCTTGGTGCATGTCTTTCCCACTTGCCACTCTTCACATTCAACTCTTAGCAAGCCTTGTTAGCTTCTTGCAAAATATATTCAAAATACAACCCCTTTTATCATATCCTCTGCAGCTTCCCTAGCTACTATCATGCTGCCTTAGAGTGAGCATAATAACCTCCCAATGAGTTACCTTGCTTTGATTCTGCTCCACATAGTCTCTTCAGAGAGCAGCCAGTGTTGTTTCTCAAATGCAAATATGGACATATTCCACAGGCCTTTTCTCCTACTTCTGCTAGTATCTTCCCATTACAACTGCAATATAATCTAGGCAGTGGGGTGGAGGAAGTGGAAAAAAAAATCTCATCTCCTCCCTTTTAAGAAGAACTTCCAGTAGTACCAAAAGGCACTTCTTAATATTGCACTGGCTGCAACTCAGTTATATAGCAACACTTAGCTACAGAAGAGTACAGGAAATGTGTTACTGTTTCTTGGTGATCATTAGAGCTCTATTACTAAGAAAGAATTACTGATATCAGGATAAATAATCAGCAGTCTCTGCCTCATTGCTCAAGTGACTCCTCATTAGAAGGGCCTTTATTGATCACTGTATATAAGGTATACATATTGTTATCTTATTATTTTGGTTTATTGTCCTCAAAACACATCACTACCTGAACTTATGATACTGATCAATCCTTGTCTGTCTATTCTTCTAGAATTTTCTCTATCTAACCATATGTTTATTTGAAATCTGTTCACATATTTATTGTCTTTTTTTTTTATTTGAATATAAAGACTCAAAAACCTGGGACATTATATGTCTGTTGGATAACCATATTCCCAGCAACTAAATCAATGCCTGTTATTTAATAGGCACCTAATGCATTTATACTGAAAATAATTTCCTCTGTGAAGTGGAAGATGAGGTTGTATCTCCTGTGAACAAAAGTATATGTGTGTATGATTGGATGGCTCCTGGGGATATCAGAGTTTTAAGAGAATTGGTAATGTTTAAAATGGTTAAGGAGAATGTGAGAGAAATGGTAAGGTTTGTGTATGATGTTCAAGGCCCATGTGAGACTGGTTATCATATATTTTATGATGTAAATGTTTGGTAATACGACTTTCTCCAGCAGTGCTCAGTTAGTAGGATTCAGATAACAGGAAATAACTAGTTGTTAATCTACTGTTGAGAGTTTAAGATATTGGCAAAAGTATTGTTGAAATAGTGAAAATTTTTTATTTTTCTTGGTCATTATATAGAAAACAATGACTACAGTTATAATAAGTAATTTGGATGAAAATAATAAAAAGAGAAATGAGTTAGAAGAGAATAATAATAGTACATATTAATAGTGTTTTTAGGTTCAAAGTGGTAGTGTGTGCATGTGTCTTTATGTAATCTCATAAATGTATAAATTTAATTTTCATGAGTGTATAAATAAAAATAACCTATGACATTTTCAAAGCAGACATTACTATCCTTATTTTACAAATGAGGAAATTACAAATGAGTTTGATGACTTCCCCAAACACAACAGGAAATTAAAGTAAAAAGCAGAACAGGGATCAAAATTTCCTGAACGTTTGTCTAATTCTCCAAAAGATATATATAGGAGACATCCTGCTGTCTTCAATTAGAATGGTTTCATTAACTTGGTTTGAGTACTTTAATAATATAAGGACATATTATATTTTGTCATTTTCTACTAACTCAAAGGAAGAAATGCATAGATATGTGTTTTTTGCTGTTGGGAAATGAGTAATGTTGGCTTTCACTCAAGACACTAACACTAATGAAAACATAAGTAGGTGGAGTAGTGCACTGAATTTTGCATGAATAATGGTTTCAAAATTAAACCCATTAAAAGAATAACATCTCTTTTCGAAAGATGATAGGTGCATATAAACCTTAACATTTTCTTAGTGTGATATAAATATAAACTTCAGGCAGCAAGGTGTACTAGAAAAAGTATGGACTTTGAAACACACAGATTAGAATCCTTCCCTAGTTTTCTCTGAAAATTAGTTTTGTCATTCACAATATAGGAATGATAAGCACTTCTTAATAGCATGATCAGGAGCACTCTGGACAGACTCGTACCAGAAATTAAATTCTTATTTCTGAAAGTGACACACTTCTGCTCATATTTTACTAATTGTAGCAGTCATATGTCCATGCTTAACTTAAAAGGAAAGGGAAAGTAAAATCCACACGTGGATCTAAAAAATGGAGAATGAGAGGTAGTGGTGAGCAGCCCTCATGGATACCATAGTGATTTAATTTAATCAGATATATTGGCCAGGCGCCATGGCTCACGCCTGTAATCCCAGCACTTTGGGAAGCTAAGGAAGGTGGATCACTTGAGGCCAGGAGTTTGAGACCAGCCTGGCATGGTGAAACCCCATCTCTAGTAAAAATACAAAAATTAGCTGTGTGTGGTGGCCTGTGCCTGTAGTCCCAGCTACTCATGAGAATCACTTGAACCAGGGAGGCGTAAGTTGCAGTAAGCCGAGATCGCACTACTGCACTCTAGCCTAGGAGACAGGACAAGACTCTGTCTCAAAGTAAATAAATAAATTAATTAATCAGACATATGGATAAAAATAGCAATAAATAATACAACAGCATTTTCCAAGGCATATTTTGCAGAATTCTATCCAGAAGAATATTTGTAGGTATTCATAGAATAGTTTCCTTAGGTGAATTTGCCAAATATTCGGTTACTTAAAATTCAAGATTGTCTACTGTAAGATTTCACAAAACTTGTATATGCTAAAATGCATCATGGATCTCTAAAGTGGGAGATGGTGATTAAAGTATGTAGCATTTTTAACTCTTATTGAATCCTGGAATCTTTTTTGTTTGGTTGTCTGCTTTTTAAGGACAACTATATGAGATTATGTTCATAACAGTATTTGAACATTTGGTTGAAAATTTGTGGCTGAGATGATCTGAGGTCTGATGAGAATGGAGGTGTTTTTTGTTTGTGTGTGTGTGTGTGTGTGTGTGTGTGTGTGTTTATTTTTTTTTCTGGGTAAAAGGACAATGGCTTCTAAGTTTCCAGGATGATTGCCTATAAAGGCTAAGTTATAGATACCTCAAGCCTTTAGGTGTTCTGTCATTGGGAAAAGAATGCTGGTGAGTAGAAGGTTTAGAAATAAAGTAACTTACTGAAAATATGCAAATTGGAATGCTTGCCAAGAAGAAACTAAGGATACCAAATGCACATTGCTCTAAGGAGCATAGGAAAGAGAGTTGAGGTTGGATCAAAGCTCATAGTTTCATCCCAGAGACTGAGGCCTCAGTTGTATGTGGTTGAGGCCAAGTTAGGTGGTATATATTTCTCCCTGTGTATTGATTGCTCTCTCTCACTTATCCATATTACATCGTTAATGGGCTTGATAAAGATTTCACTGTAAATGCTGTGTCACAAGACTCATTGCATAAAAGTGTAAATAGAGGTCAGAAGGTAGTGACTCAGAAACTGTTTCTTTATGGACTTGCACATTACAGGAAGGTGACAGGGTTGTCAATGTGGTGCTCTCAACAGATTGGTAGTCAGCTGATTGCTGTCAAGAGGGATTCAAAGTGTCTTATCTCCAGATTTTGAGTCGTAGAAAAATAATTGGGGAGTTTAATACCTGGTCCCACCTCCAATCAGTTTTGCTATCACCATTAAAGATCATACACTAATGATATCATAATGTACTACCATCTCCTGCTTGAGATACAATTTTTTAGCTACTTTCCCTAATTTCACTCTTACCCTCACTCCCACTGACTTATTTTCATAGCAGGAATAGCACTTAATATTATAATTCATCAGTGACTGATTTCCCATTTCATTAAAAACCCAGTTTAAATTACCACATATTCTGGTCTCTGCGTAGCTTTTTCCCCATCCTTAACTTCTCTCCAACCATTCCTATTTTCTTCTAATATCCTGAATAGGCCAAGCTGTTAACCTTGCTCAAGGCCTATGCAAATAATATTTCCTCTTCTTGGAATGTTCCTTTGATCTTCTTTAAAAGTCTTATTTCTGCATTTTTTTTAAAAGACTCGCTTAAATGCCACATCTTTAGAAAAACCTTTATACTTCTTGGTTTCACTCTTTTTTATTTTCTCAATAATGTTTACATGATTTATAATGCTGTAAATTTACTTATTTTAGGATTAGGTTTTTATCTGTCTCCCTCACAAGAGTATATAAATAATAATAAGCCAATAAGAGCAAATGATGAGGCCTATTTTATATATTACTTCAACTCAGCACCTAGTTAGAACAATACATTTATAACAAAGGAATGAATTTAAAGAAGGAAAGAGAGGGAGGGAAGGAGGGAGAAGGGAGGAAGGAAAGAAGGAAGGAAGGAAGGAAGGAAGGAAGGAAGGAAGGAAGGAAGGAAGAAAAGTACATTGGTCAGAATAATGCCACCACCTGGGGAGGTTTGGGGACTGTCAACCAAAAGCCTTGTTGCATCCTTTCCACTTTGTTCAGCTAGCAGTTTTAAAAATGCCACCTCTTTACCATGCTTATTTCACTAGTGAATTCTTCAGTATGGTCCTACAGAATTACTCTAGGTCTCCATTCATCTTCATATTTTCCTGTCCCAATACTTTTGATCAAAAACCATTTTTTTTCAGCTAATGTTCTGTTCAAATGCCACCTTTTCTATGAAACCTAATCAATCCTGACTCTAGACCACCAAAACATTTTCTTTGAATCTCTTTTATTAAAAAAATCACTTTCAGGTCAATATTTTATAGTCTTTCAGGTTCACATCTTACATCTTGTCTTTTTCCAGACTATGAACTCCCAGAACAGAAAGGATCAATAATTAATTTTTTTCTTAAAGTATCTGGTGTGCTACCTTACCCATAGTATGTTATCAATAACTTTTGTTGTAATTTAATTCTCCATTCACGTGGAAAAAAACAACAAATGTTAAAACAGCACCAATTTTCACTATTGTTTTAGACCTTGTTTTTAAAAGGTGCTTTTTTTAGATGAAAAATTAGTTGCACCATAATTTTATAAATCTTATTTATACTGATAAAAAATATTACAGTAAAGCAATTCCTCCAATCCACTTATTTGCAGAGCATTGGGTATACAGATATTTAGCATCTACTGCACACATAAACACTGAATATTAGGAAAATAAATTGCTTTTTTATTTCTTACCTTTTTTCTGTCCTTCTAAATGCCAGTACTGTAACAATTCTGTCAAAACAAGATGCTTAATTATGGCACCTCTGCATTGGGAGGTTATCAATGTAGACAAAACTGTTCACACATTATAGCTAAGATACAGCAGAGTGAAAAGTTTAATCAGCTGTATAAACACCAATGAATTGGATCTCAAATATGATGGGCCATCACAGGGAAATTATTATTGATATAATTCTAAAAATAAGGCCTTGGATGGGGAATCTTGCTGAATAAGAAAATGTAGGCTTACAGCATTCTGTCCTAAAAGAGAGAAACTGGCTATAAAAAGAAAAGCTTGATGTTCCTCTCTCTAATAGGAATCATTTGGTATCATGCCATGAATGGTGAGTTTGCAGAATGCACAGTGTAAACTAACACATAGTATTCCCTTGTCAGGTGCAGGTTCATAGCCAGAACTCGAGACTTGATGAAAAATACCCAAATGCCATATATCCAGGAAGTGTAATCAGTTATTGTATTTGACTTGTTCCTTGTCAATGTATTATTACACCTGAAAAATTGTAATGAGCTCAAATTTTTTCTTGCTTCAGGGTTTTTACACTGTTCTTCCCTCTTTCTGGAACACTATTTCTTAGATTGCTGCATATGTGTATCCTTCTCATCACTCAGATCTCAGTTCAAATGTCATCTTCCCAGGAAGCGATTCCATAGCCACCATATCCAGTTTACCCAACCCCTCTTAGTATTAGGGTACATTGTCTTGTTTCTCTTTTTCATTATATTTATCAATACCTGAAATGGTTATTTATCTGATTGTTTGTTTACCATCTTTCTATACTACTAAAATGTAAGCTCAATACACACAGGATGCTTGTTTGCCTTATCCACTGCTATGCTTCCAGGGCTGGAATGATGTCTGGTGTAGTTATTCCATCAATAATTTATAGAACAAATGGATGAAACATATTTGCTGCATCATCTTTCCCCAGCATTGTAATAGCAGTTTTCAGCATATTAAGAGAGGTCAATAATACATCAGCTATTTTCCTGCTGCGAAAATGAATTGGAAAGATTCACTGTAAGTTCACTCATGATACTGATTATAAAAACCTGCTGGAGTTCTCAAATTATAGAAGGAAAAGGTGCATGTAAGGAAGAAAACGGAAGGCAAAGAATTGCCATTTATTGGGGTTCTACCATGTGCTAATTAGTATGCAGGAAATATTAGTCACATTACTTATGAACCATAATAATATCAATAATAACCAAATGTATTAAACACCTACTCTGTGCCAAGTACAGCTCTGAAATGTTCTATTTTATTTTCTCATTAAATTCTCATAATTAAATTTATGAGGTAGGTACAATTATTATCTTCATTTTACAGCTAAGAAAACACCTTCTTGGCAGGTATTATTTTCTTAATTAAGATTGTAAAATCAACGTTAAAAGTAATTTTTTCAAGTCTACAAATGTAGTAAATGACAAAAGAGATTGGAACCTAGATGTTTTATAATCTACACTTTGCTTTTCTGATGACAAACAGAATGCATGTGTATGTGTATTTATGTGGGGTCTGCCTTCAGTTAAGTATTGTAATGAAAACCCCTTCGATTAGTAAAAAAAAAAAAAAATCATTTTCTGAGTGCCTATCTATGTGCTGAAATTCAGTTCATTTCTCTAAGAGTATACACATAGTATGAAAGAGAGAATAAGCCACAAACCATTTGGTATAAAATGGTAAGTTTTAAAAATAAATTATTAAAGAGTAAGATTGCCTTGAACAACGTGCTGGTTATTGGGTATGTATATAAACTCAGCACAGAGATTAAGGAGAACGAGCTTAATGCAGCCCATTAGAGCTTAGGTTGGGTCTTGAAAGATGGAAAAGAACAAGGAGAACATCAGAGAGAGAGAGAGAGAGAATAGTGTTATATTAGCAAAGGCACAGAAAAAAGGAGCAAGAAGCTACGCGTGCAGTATGTAGATGTAAAGGAAAGGAGAGGTTCACCAGATTGGAACTAAGAAGGTGGTTCAGAAAGGGCAGTTCAAAAAGTTACATAGCACCAGACTATAGCACTTAAATGCACATCTCTTCCTGTTCTCTTTTTCTACTGGAATCTTGGCATGGGTGCTTCAAGTAGTGTGTGAAAAGCAAGAGGGTGAAGGGGAAGCTGTCTTCTCTTATAATCAAAACAGATTGTGATGACAGGGGTCTCAAAGAAATATACATGAAGAATAGTTTGATAAAGATGAGATTCTCCTGGAGATGCACATTAGAGCTAAAGATAAAATGGGTTTCTGCAGTGTAGAAAGAGAAATCTGCCAATCCAATTCATTGTGCTTCTGATCAGTTTTCTATTTTTATGGTTAATTGCTTAAATATGAGTTTCTGCCTTACTAATGAGCTTAGGGATTTTTATGTAAACGATGCATTTTCATGGACTAAAGAGACTTTAAAAAATGTCTTACCCCCTAAAATTAATTCTGGCAGGAAAAGTCAGTGTATAAAGTAAGCTGTTTGGGAGGCATTCCATTGAGAAAATTTGCTGTTGCTATTGCTTTAGCAGTACAAAAATAAATTGATGTTTACAAGAAAATTATCTTGATACGCAGAAATTCTGAAGGCAGAGTCTTTGCCAAGTGTGCTTTATTTTATTTTGTTCAGGATTTTAAAAGATAATTAGTTTATGGTTTATTGAACCAATATTCAATGATTAAATCTTTGAGAAACTACTATGTGTTTCGTGCTTTCATACATATATATTATTTCATTTAATTCTAACATCCTTGTAATTTTACCAAAAAATCCAAGGTTTAGCTTTTGCTCAAAGTCACAGACAATGTGTGGAATTTAAGCTTGTATTCTAGTCCTATGCTCTTTCTTCCTCCCTACATTTTTATTCTCCAGGATTATGAAATTCCCCTAGCTTGAGGGTAATGATGTTTTCTTCCTCTCTCCTTCCCCTGTTCCCATTCTCCTTCCCTTCCTCCATCCCTGCTTTCCTTTCTTCCTTCCTTCCAAAGATATTTAATGAGATCTAGGTTCAAAGATTGATTATAGGTACTGTAGGTTCAAAGAAAATATGACATTGGCCCACACCAAGGAGGAATTACTAAGCTACCGGGGGGACCAGGTATTTAAATAAAAAATGTAATGATGTAGTAACAATGCGATTATTGTGTATATAAGTGGCACAAAGGCATGGTCTATTTTGCCAAGGAGGGTTATAAAAGGCTTCATAACAAAAGTGACAATTGAACTGAGTCTGAAAGGATAAGTGATATGATTTGGCTTTGCGTCCCCACCCAAATCTCATCTGGAATTGTAATCCCATGTTGGGGGAGAGACCTGGTGGGAGGTGATTTGATCATGGGGTTGTTTTCCCCCATGCTATTCTCATGATAGTGAGTGAGTTCTCACAAGATCTGATAGTTTTATAAAGGGCTCTTCTTCGTTTGCTCTCTTCTCTCTCACCTGCCGCCATGTAAGACATGCATGCTTTCCCTTCTGCCATGAATAAGTTTCCTGACGCCTCCCCAGTCATGTGAAACTGTGAGTCAATTAAACTTCCTTTCTTTATAATTTATCCAGTCTTCGGCAGTTCTCTACAGAACTGTGAAAACAGACTAATACAATAAGTAACTATTTGCAAGAAAAACTGGGGACAATGGCAAGAGACATCCTCAGCTCCAGAAACAGAATGTATGAAGGCACAGAAATTTTAAAAATACTTCAAGCAAAAAATCTCACGTTTGCAAAAAGCATGTGAAGAACAACAATCTATGCAGTCTTTCATAAATCCTCTTTTAGGTAATTAGCTTTCTGGAATATTGCCAAATAATAGCAAATTTCCCCTTCTAATCTCTCTTGGGAATATTTGAAATACAGGACAAATATTCATACCACGAAACAATGTTAACATACTCAATTTGCATAAAACTCCATTTAACAACACTGACATAAAATGTTGAATGAGTTGATTGGTTCCAAACATACATTTCTGGGCAGCTTCATTCCAAAAACCTTGTTAACCTCACCCAAAAACCTAATATTGAAAGATGATTTAAAAAAATTTTGCTCCCTTTACTAGAGGAGTATTTGAGGCTTAGTAGTGCATTAGTAGTGTTTGTCCTGAAGCATGGACAGGACTAGGAAGTCTCTTGAATTCAAACATTCTTCTGTAATGTACAGTAATACTGCTTCTTATGGTTGGATCATATTCTTATCTCTTTCTCTGCAGCACCTGAAGGAGATGACCTCACGTTACGTCCATTGTCTTAGCAACTCTTCTAGGAAAATGTCCAGATTTAGAAACAAAAGAGTAATAACAACTCCACATTATTGTGGGAGAAGATCTTTGCCTTCAATCTACTGATCACAATTTTTTCCCCATGGACAATTTATCCCTCAGCTAGAATGTCACTGGATCCTCCAGAGATCTATATGTTCATTCCTGTATTACCATCTTTTTACAGACTCATCACACATGCATCCTGCTGAGCTGGTATAGGTGTGTTTAGCAGGTACATCAGTTGTGTCACACCTGCTGTCAGAAACAGCCTTTTATAGAAAAGTAGCGCAGGCCTCACCACAGTGGGAGGCATGAGGGGAAACTTCTGGATCGGATTAGTCACCTCTTACTGCCTCATTATGTTTGATGCCCACAAGGGACAGATTGATCTCAATTTAGACCAGATTAAAGTTTTCAAAACTTTTCTATTGAGCTGCTTCATTTGGCACCCTCTTTGAGAGTGCCACATTATGGTGGGTTTAGCTCCTCCCTTTCAAAGCATTTCCACCGACTGGGATGATGGTAACAAGCTTCTTACCATGACTACTGAAGCTGCAGGTAACTTTAGGTGGTATGTGCTGAACCGGGCTTGTGCACTAATCTGGCTCTCCTTGTGAATGGCTTGTTCACTATGCCAATATCAAAGTGCAGGGAGACAAGAATTTGAAAGAGTAGTCTTGGGCTAAGGAGTTTGATAGATCTAGATTCAAGTTTCTGTTCCAGTCACTCACTAACTGTGTGACTTAGTACAAATGACAGTTGGGTTGATGGCAACGGAAATTTTAATGTCTGGCTTATTCAAGTTGATTTCTTTATTTCATGCTGGAGAAAGAAGTAACTGTAGAAAGTAAGATGATAACTATCATTTATCCACAGCCCGTATTGTGATAGATAATCAAGTGTTTTAATAGTAATCATTAAACACTTAGGTAGAACTTACTATGCCCCTGGTAGTATTTCAATTACTTGGCATATATTAACCTATTAATTGTCATAATACACCTATGAGGAAGACATTATCACTATTCCTACTTTATAGATGAGAAAATTGAGGCACAGAGATATTAAATGACAAAAAATATATTTGCTGACATGAGAGGCCCATTGTTTCTCCTTGCCGTGATCAAATATAGCACTGTGCTCTCATCCTGCTCCTCTATCGGCTCCACTTCTGGGAAGCTGAAATTGCCTCCTGTCCTACCACTACCTGCTGATTGGAGGAGCACTCAGGGTGCTGGGTTGCGGGCCAGTGGACTTTCTGAATGTAGAGTACCTCCATGGATACTGACTAGGCCGCACTGATGTCCTCAAATTCTACTCTGGACAGATCCAGACAAAGCCCAATGATAGGATATACTGTGTGTGATTAAAATTATTTAAAATGTGATGTGTTTTTCAAGCCAGGAAACGTGGAATTCCATTTTAAGCATCAATATAGTGCAAGAAAGTATACATTATGACCTTAAATTAAGATTCATAAAGATTAAGTATGAAAAATCTAATGTGAAGGGACAAGAGTGTATTCTCAGTACCTTGACATTTTTATAGCAGGTGATTTTTTTTTGTAAAAGTGTTAATCCCGTTTATTGTACCTTTGAAGGCATGCATGACTTCTCTGATCTCTTATGATTCATTAAAGGAAAATCTTAACTTTAGACACAAACACAAACACACATGTGCTTACTAGATTTTGTAAAAACACATAATTATAAAATTATCAGTGAATTATGCCGGACTATAAAGCAATATTTAGGAATTACTGACAAGATTTTTTGCTACATCCGCATTACCAGGATTACAAACAGAAATCAAAAAACAATAACCAGAACACTAGAGCTTTTCCAATTTAATCCTGATATTTTTTTCTTTTCTAAGCCATAATTTAAATTCTCTAAGCCAAACATTGTTTTTTGAGGACTTACTGTTTTTCTTTCTTTTTTTTCTTTTTGAGACAGAGCCTCTCTCTGTTGTGCAGGCTGGAGTGCAGTGGTGCCATCTTGGCTCACTGCAGTCTCCGCCTCCTGGGTTCAAGCAATTCTCCTGTCTCAGCCTCCAGAGTAGCTGGGACTACAGGCATGCGCCACCACACCTGGCTAATTTTTGTATTCTTAGTAGAGACAAGGTTTCACCATTTTGGCCAGGCTGGCCTCGAACTCCTGACCTCAACTGATCTGCCCACCTCGGCCTCCCAAAATGCTGGGATTACAGGCATGAGCCCCCGTGCCTGGCTTATTTTTTTTTCTTTTTAATTATAAAACATACATCACATTTGTGTTAACAATACATCACATCTTGCTTGTGCCAACAGTAGAGCCATTCTAAAGCACACTAATAGTTCAAAGTTACTTTGGAATGGCTTTTGAGCATACTGTAACTGGGCTGGGAGCAGTGGTCTATTTATAGAAAATAACCGTCACTTAGTGGGTAGAAACCATTATCTTTGTCTAATCATGACAAAGGACAATCAATGACCAATGATAACTGTCAGTGGAGTTTTCACTTAGTTTGTGGCATATATAACTTAATAGGTACTATAGCGGGGAGTTCTAGGCAGTAAAATAAAGTGTTAGTCAACCATAAATTAACAGCTAGCTTTGAATGGGATGGGCCACCGATACACTTGCTTCACAAAAACCCCGGTTGGATCTATGCAGTGGTTACTGCTGCAGCTGACAGTGGTCGGGTGAAACAAGGCTCCGAGGCTTGGAGCTCAAATTGAGTTGTTTTTTTCTCATTACTAGCACACTGGTATCTTCTTCTATACTGCCCACAGGTCACCTCTATCATGTTGTTTCTTCCCAGGCACCACAGTGAGAGGTTATGGCTTTGTTTGCCTGATCTTTGTCACTATTTTTAAGTTCTTCAGGTGATGACACTATGTTTCATGTCACCCTTAACTCAATCAGTCGAAGAGTCAAATAAGTAAATGCCTAAGATCACAGAATCCCAGAATAGCTGCACTTCTGTAAAACTGCCAGCAGGCTTGAAGACCTTCTCTAAATATTTTTCACTTACGAATCCCAAGTTATAGCTGAGAAACCTTTTCAAATATGTAAATTTGTGAAGTATCAGAGATGACTTATTGGTTTTTCCTTGGGTACAAAATCAGAAGGTGGGTTTTTATTTTCATTGTCAATATTTTCATTCCTCTAATTGATATTAGAGGGATAGTGATCAACCCTTCAGTTCATATTCTTAAATGCTAGTTATATTCTCTTGTTTTGTGTCATGATGTTGTATAGCTACAGGAGAAGGAGAACGGGAGAGCAGGACAGAAATGGTGGCAGAAGGTGTTTTACATTCTTCTACTACAGTATTTTGAATTCTTTTGTAGCTCTTATACTTAAGGTTCCATCATTCTATATTTTCAGTCTGGGGTTTGGGCCATGAATTAAATCCAACAGAAGGTGTTGATAGCTACTCAATTCAGGTGAACCAGAAGTCGAGTTCTATAGGGTTAGATAACAAACAACACAATGCAGGTACCATTATAGGTCCAGGAAAGCAAGGGCACATATCTAGAAAGGGATCCACAAATTAAGCAGTTAATTAATTAATTTAACTTAATAGCAAGTGAAGAAGCAAGGCTGGTAAAACAAGGAACAAACAGATAAGGAACCAGACAAATGTTCTGAGCTATAAAAATTCAAGAACTAAACAGTTGCATTTTATGTGCAGCCCATTAACAGCCAGACCTCTTTCCTTTGCCGTTCCTTTTACTCCTATTAGAACTCATCTGTTTTGAATCACATTCCTAGAGACTCGATTCTATTTTCTTTTTTTTTTTTTTTTTTTTTTTTGAGATGAAGTATTGGTCTCTTACCCAGGCTGGAATGCACTGGTACGATCACGGCTCACTGCAACCACCACCTCTCAGGCTCAAGTGATCCTCCCACCTCAGCCTCCTGAGTACCTGAGGCCACAGGCCCTCGCCACCACGCCCAGATAATTTTTGTATTTTTTTTGTAGAGATGAGTTTTCTCCATGTTTCCCAGGGTTGGTGTCAAACTCCTGGGCCCATCCCCACCTCCCAAAGTGCTGGGATTACAGGCGTAAGTCATCATGCCTGGCCCTTGATTCTGTTTTCTAAGATGACAGCTGATTGAACTTATTCTGCAGAGGCGCTCCAAAGTGGATCAGATGCTCTAAGCCTTAGCTGCACATTATAATCAGCTCATGAGCTTTACAAATATAAGAAAAACCCCAGCCCTACCCACTACCAGTTAAAGCTGAATATCCAGGGTTGCTACTGAACATGAGCAGGTAACATCAGCATCATTGATCCCTAAGCAAGCAGCATCAGCACCATTCAGTGGCTTGTTAAAATGCAGAGTCTCAGGCCTAACCCCAGATCTGCTGAATAAGAATATGCATTTTAAAGAAGGCATCAAATGATTTATATGCATATTAAAGTTTGGAAAATGCCGATCTAGGAGAGGTCAGCAAACTTTTTCTTTAAGAACAGTGGATATTTTAGTCTTCGTGGGCCACATATAGTATTTCCTTTTTAACAACCCTTTAAACATGTAAACATCATTCTTAGGTTGGGGCACACAAAATCAGACCATAACTGAATTTGGGTCACCCCATAATTTATGATGCCAATTTACTAATGAATAAACTAAAGGTCATGAATTCAAATTTCTTCCCTAAGACTAGAGAGTAGTGGAGTGGTATCTACAACCCAGAGTCTGCCTGTATTCTTTCTACTATTATATTCTGCTCTTTTAATAGCCTACATCTCTTAGGGGTGTTTTCATTTTTGACTGTGCTCTAAAAGGAGCAAAGACCAAATTAGTACATCAGTCAATAATAGCCCCACTTCTTTAGTACTTACTACTTGCCAGACACTGGACTAAGCTTTCAACACATATGAACTCATTTAATAATCTTCATATCAGTGCTATGTGGAATTACTATCATTATTCCCATTTTCATTTGAGGAATCTGAGGATTAAAAAGGCTATATAGCTTACCCAAATCTCACAACTTTTAAGTATAAAAGCTAAGATTGTTGGACTCCAAGGCTCATGTATGGACACACTACACTGCAGTATTTCTACCCTTTAAAAACCTATAAACACCATACTTCTCAACATTAGGTGAATATAAAAATTACCTGTGGTATTTCTTAAAAATATAGATACTTGGGTACAGCCTCTGGAGAGTCTTATTCAATAGGTCTGTATGGAGGCCTAGGTAATTAAACTTTATAGATGCTTCTGGTGCCCAGTGAAGTCTGATGAATATTATATTAGCATATGAAATAATGTCTCAAGTATTATAAATGTAGATAGATTATAATTTCAACACACAAAAAGAAAGTTGCATATGTTTTAGAACATTCAGGAGTATGACTAATCCACTTCTGCTGGGGTTCTGACACCCTGCCTAGACTTACTGGGGATTTGGAAAGAAAGGGACTAGGTACTGCTCCCTTGTCATACACTAACTGGATGTAGTCCTGTTTTATACAGATTATTTGGAACCACAGATTTACCATCTGCTTCCAGAGGCTTCAGGATGCATTGCTAATGGTTGAGACTCTCACTATGGTCTACCATCTGGGCCATGGGATAATATATGGACTAGCCAGCTACTCTGATGGTTTCTGAAGTGGGTTATTTTCCCTAGCTCTAAAACCACAGAGTTGTATAGTCTATTCCTTTTCCAATAGATCACAAGCCTGGCTTCAGTAAATAAACACCCTCATTGCCAAGCAGTGCCCTCATTTCTATGTCTTCAACAACTAGAATGGTCCACTGAAATTTTCCAATCTGCCTTCTACTGCTTCAGCACCTTCCAAAGTTCCCTTTTGACTACAGTAAGTTACAGAAGCTAACCCATCTACATCTAGCTCTGAAATAACACACTTAATTTCTCTTGGTTGCTCAACAGCCTTCCCTCAAAACCTCTCTCACTGCCCCGAGGCTGTTAAGTTTCATTTTCACTCTCCTTCCTGTGGCTCCTTCATATGGTAGGGAGCTTGCAAACCACTGGGTTTTCAACCTTCACTTGCTGTTCCATAGCACTAAGTTGTTGGTTGTGAAATTTACAGAGCAGTTGGTTAAAAGCCCTTAAATCAATCTGGCTGTTTAAAACTGGAGACTGCCTTTGGCAGAAACATTCCTAAGCATCTTGCTTGGCTGGTATTTTTAATTAACACAGCTAATTGCCTTGTAGTATTAGTACAGGCCAATAGGACACAATTAACAAGAGAGACAAAGACAGAGATGTTGTTAGGTCTAAGGACCAACTTGGGAGAGCTTGGTCTAAATCTTAGTGCTAGGTTAAATGAAGTTGCCCTAAATCCTTGGAAGCATTGCCTTTATCAGACCCTGCATCTGAAGTTTCTAGGCTTTGGCAGCAGCAAGGTTCTCTATGCAGGTTCAAGCTCTGAGGATTTTTAAAGCAAGGGACTAGGGTTAACTCACTGCAAACATTTCACAATCAAAGATACTTAGTCAACATTCAACACCTACTCATGTAACCTAACTGTAAATAACATCGTTTTAGACTGAGAAATTATCATTAATGCACAAAAAACTAATTTCATTCTCCAACCATTTCCAGGGGTAAATATTAATATCCTAGTTTTTGGTTGGAGACTTAAGAGGTTTAAGCAACCTTTCCAGGAGCTAAAGATGTGGTAAATACTAAAGATGTAGTAAGTAAATGGTAGAGTCAACATTTAACACAGCCCTCCTAATATCAAATTACCTATAATGATACCATAATCACATAACATTTGATTTAATAAAAATCTTAACCAATGAGAAAATTGCCAGCTGATACTTTGAACAGTGCTTATTAACTGAGGCAAAGGAGACAACTCTCAGTATGACACATGTAATCAATCCATCAAAGATAGAATGCAAAAAAATGTGTCATTTGCTGTGGCCTAATTTAAGCTTGCACTTGAAGTGGACACTGGGAACTGTGTCTCGTTTTCTTCCTTCTTGGTGAGGATTAGTTTGGGTTAGAATCCAACTGACTTGGGAAAATGTATTTGTATCCTTTGTAAGTAACAAAATAGAAAAGGAAAAAGGCAAAGCTCCAGATTGGGAGAGGAGAACTCCCCGTTTTATAGCCAGTACTTGACTTACAAATGCAGTGAAAACTCAGGTTGGTTTACCCGCTCCTTCCCAATTTATCTCTGTCTTACAGTGAGTGTTCACAAATGTTCTAATACGAAGATATAATTAGAAAGTAAAATCTTAGTTAGCTAGAGCTCAATTAACTATACCAGTTGTCTAGTTCTTTTTTTTTTCTTTCTGAACTATTCTTATCAAGAGAGGCAGATCTCAAGTAACAAGCTAACAATTAGGACAATTAAAGATAAAGTAAGATTTTTTCAGTATCCAGGCTGTGTCCTGAGGTTGGGGTGCATGTAGCTTAATACCCTGCATCTAAATTAACCATGAAATCACAGACATATCCAATTATACTGTGAAGTCTCCACTCCCATTTGTGGGTTAGTTGAAGGAGGCAGCTGTGTGGTGGGTAAATAGCTACGTATTGCTGCTGGATATTGTCACTCATACTTAGTGTTTCAGTTTGCTCATCTATAAAATGAAGATAGAATCACTGATCTCAAAGGGTTATCTTGAAGGTTATTATGTTATTTTCAAAATTTTTTAACCTGTAAAATACTATCAATTTAATAACAGTTAACATTATTTGAGTATTTACTATGTATTGAGCTATTGTAAACATTATATACATATACACACACATACACACAGTATTTTGAATATATATTTATTTAATCTTCACAACAACTAGAGGTGGAGAAAAATATGAGGAAACTTAAACACAAATGATTTTTATATGCATACAAGAAATATTATTATTCATTCAAAAATATTTGCTAAACACATACTTTGAGTCAAGTACTTGTCTTCCTTTTTCTGTTTTAACTCCTCCTCTCTTCTCTCCCTCCTTTCTCTCCTCATCTCTTTTCCCCCTCATCTTTCTCCTCTTCTCTTTTATTTCCCCTTTCTTTTTTCTTATTCTTCTCTTCTTCTTCAACCTCCTTCTTCAGACAATAGAGAAAGAATGGAAGACTCAGAGTCCAAAGACTGGAAAAGTTCTGGTGTTTTGTGACATTGAGAAGATCAGCATCTCCTTGATTTATTTTCTTTGACTTTATAGGTGATGCTAAGGATCAAATGATATGAGAAAATATTTCCTACATTTAAAAATGTATACAAAGGTAAGGTAGTGAAAAAGTTACCATCGACACCACAACTACTGCTAAACAATGTCTAACATCTTTTCACGCCTGACATCCTGGGTCTATGATTCTCTATCTGTAACACAGCACAGAACTGATGCATTGGATGATGAGTTGGGGAACCATTCAATGTCAAACAAAACAGAACAGCAGACTGGAGAGTGACCTTTAGTTAACCAGAAAATGACAGCAGCTAGGCCATGACTTGAACAATCAAGCTTATGAATGTTTTTAGTCTGCATTGAATACGTACTGATCTACCTAGGAACCTGTTGCAATCGGAGAAGAGACAAACTGCTAAATATGAAAAGGTATTTAAGAGTTATAATAGCAATTTGTCACATTCTATTAACTGAATGAAGATATGTACTCTTATCGAAAAAAGAAATTAAGACTGTCTCCTCTGAAAGGGCAGAGAATAAGTCAATTAAACTTGCCCTGCAAAGCACTCATCTGTTCATATGGTTGCTGAATAAATGCTTATTGATGATAGGCATGAAGCAATTAGGAGTTAGAAGCATAGTGATAAGCCTTCCAAACACTGGTCTGAAAAATCTTTGGCCAAAATTCTAGCAGGCTTAATGGATTTGTGAAAAGCTCTGGTGTTTTTCATTTAATTTAGCCACGATCATTAGTAAGCCTTGACTTTGTGGCTAGCATGGGGTAGGTGCTGGTGATACAGGAAAGACTGCTGTTCTCACAAAGTTTTGTATTTTGCACATTAATTGTCCCTGTTATGATGTAGGAGAGCTCTCATGTGGAGGAGAAAAATAGCCCCAACAGTGGTGGAGCTTGGAAATTAATCAGACAATAGAAGATCACTGGGTCAGAACAAGAACTGAAACCCAAAAGACCCATGAGAATCTTGCAACCTTTAGTCCTCTCCAGGCTGGCGGTTCAGTGGAAGAACACATAGCAGAAGGGTGGTAACAGTTCTCCAATAATTTGAGCATCTGAGTCTCACCAATTGGAAGGATATGGGGAACAACCTCATTTCTATTGAATCATAAAAATTCTTCATGTGTGTTTGTATATATGAGGGAGGAAGGGAATTAAGACCATGTTTCCAAACTAGTACTCATAAAATGCTGCTATACACAATGTTAATTAGTAAGTCAAAAAGAAAAGGTTAAATGTTGAAAATATGTTATATCCACGCATTGCAGCGCTCCACAAAGACTTTAATATGCCTATGCACCTTGTAAATCTCTAAGAAAAAGGAAAATCCGATTATAATGCCTGAGACCAAGGCTAGCCTTGAATCAAATCACTTAAGCCCTGGAACCAGTGACTGGTGACACAATTACCGCTGGAAATAAAAGGGCTGAAAGAATCATGCAAGCATTTTAGTGAGTTATTTGTATATGTCCTTACAATCTGGAGAAGTACAATATGACTGCCAATTCTTCCTTATGCCCTCCAAATTCCCAGACAAATGTTTTGTGTCACAATTTATTCCCTTGCATCATAAATCATACTTTGAAACCCTACACTTATAAAACTTCATTTAGTTGCCATGATGTGTCTGGTAGCCATCATCACAAGAGTATTAAGGGTTCAGTGTGTGTACACACATATGGATGTGTGTGTGTCTGTGTGTGTATGTGTTCTCTTTTCAGAAGACGGATCGTCAGCACAGTTCCCTGCTATTGTGTGAGTGGTAAATGCCACAGTGCACAGTCATTTATTGTATCTCAAACTGTTACTGGCATTAATAACTGTAGAACTATGGCTGTATTTGTTGTGTCAGTCAGACATATTCTTGCTATTAACTTTTGAATAACAGCAGCGGCCCATCTAATGAAAAATAATGACTTTAAAACAAAGAACTCCAAATAATTTGATTCCACAGAGAAGCCAACAGCAGAAAAGCAGGGGATCTTCTTCAAGTTCCCACTTTTCCTGCAGCACTAGTTCTGAATGACATTTTTAGCTGCATCTCTGTAGCAGTGTGGGAGACATAAAAATTAATTTGAATATCTTTTTTCCTTTTACCCCTAAGGTCTCTGGGGATCTGAGCAATGCATTTGAAATGGTTGATTATAACATTCTGTTGGATAAATTAACCTAGTGTGTAATGCTTCAACTCAAAAATGGATCACAACGTATGCAAACCTAATCATTTGAAAAGGCTGGGCAATTTTCCATTGTGTGTGTGTGTGGAGGAGAGGATATTTTTATTCCTCTTAGTAAGTTATGAGAAATAGGAAACAATCACATTCTCCGCTCAATAGGAGGTTTTTTTTTCTTGCATTTGCAATGCCAATTCTGAATGTGCAGTTGCAAAATGGCATCTTGGCTTATAAGGCACACCACTGTGATTGTGTAGATTATAAAGTCATTTATTTATGCACCCATTTGTACACAGTCTTCATTGCTACAGCATCTGTGAGTCTGACATTACTTAAAAAACACAATTAAATTTGAATACCTCATACTGGAACCTTATTATAAGCTTGTTATTTCTCTTTCCTTAATTTCATTCCATTACTCCTCATTATAGTTTTCTATCATAAACAGTTCTTCAATTATTTTTCCCTCTGGGGAATTCACAACCAGAGATAAAACCATTCTTTCTTCCTTCCACTCCTAGTTCAGTCTCCTGAACAGTGGCAATAGGGCCCAGGCAGCTCATACTATTTTCTATTTCTAGGACACTCCTATAAACTCCTTAAAGACTGAAGATCCTGTCCAGGTGAATGTAATTTATCTGTACCTAAATTCAGGGTAAAAACCAAAACAATGGTGGCAGTTATCTTAAGTTTTAATTGTTGCTAAAGTCCAGCAAAGTTGGTCTTTGTCTCTAAGACTGTTTCCTCGTCCACAAAATAGGCATTAGAAATTTATTCTACCCATTTCACAGGGTAGATCAGATGTTTTTATTTAATAACCTGGAAGTGTGTTTTGAAATCATGGAATCTCATTTGATGTTAGAAAATATTACTGCATAGTTAATGTTTATGGAGCTGTTGCTATGTGCCAGGCACTGTGCCAAACAATGTGTGCACATTCCTTCATTTTATCCTCCCAGTAACCCTTGAGGTAGGTACTATTTTAATCCCCATTTACAGATGAGGAAAATAGGCACACAGAGGCAGACTAATCTTTCCAAGGTAAAAGCAAACAAACAAACAAACAAGCACACACTAGGAAGTAGCAGGGCTGGAAATGAATTACAGGTCTTTCTGACTTTGTAATCTGACTCATAGTAGTAGAATTGGAAGCGGATTGAAGGTATGTGCCATCTATGATCTATGAGGTGGATTCTCTTGGGAGCCCTGAAAGGTAGTTAAGGTAAGAAAATTATCTACACTTGAGTAATGAAAAATGTGATGCTGAAATGACTCTTTGAGTGTGGGCTGGGTTTGGAAATTTAGGATTGATAAAAATGGTGACTCACGCCTGTAATCCCAGCACTTTGGGAGGCCGAGACAGGTGGATCACCTGAGGTCAGGAGTTTAAGACCAGCCTGGCCAACATGGTGAAACCCCATCTCTACTAAAAATACAAAAATTAGCTGGGCATGGTGGCAGACACCTGTAATCCCAGCTACTCGTGAGGCTGAGGCAGGAGAATCTCTTGAACCCGGGAGGCGAAGGTTGGAGTGAGCCGATATGGCGCCACTACACTCCAGCCTGGGCAACAAGAGCGAGACTCCATCTCAAAAAAACAAACAAAAAAATGGAAGGAGCAGCACCTCAACTGGGGGGAACAGTCAGGGATCTGTAGATGATTAAATTTTGCTGAAACGAAGGCTATTCAAAGGAGTCAAGTGGTAAGTCAGGTAGGCTGGGCTCATTAAGAGAGAGATTTGAAAGACAAATTAGAGATTCTGGATTTTCTCTGGTGGAATAAATTATGAATCCATTTTAGAGTTAAGATTCCAAAAAATTAATATAAGAAGAAGAGGAGGTGGAAAAAGGCTATAAGAAAGAGGGGGAAGAAGAGTAAGCAAAAGAAAAGGAAGAAGAAAAGAAAGAGTAGAGGAAGGAGGAAGAAAAGGAAGGGGAACAGAAAGATGGAGGATGATGTGAGCAACAACAACAAGGACAACAGCAACAAAAACAAGCCTGGCACACATGGGGTTTGTTCTGGTAGAGAAATGAGATTCTGTACCTCCCCAATCCTACCCCCTTCCTGCAACCCCCCACATTCACACAAACAGATACAGGTAAACTCATGCTGAAACACCCAAACTCCAAGCTGCTGGTTGTTTTGCACTAAGGATGGAGCCTCAGGTTAGGTGGCACTTTGATTTAAGAAGTCATTACTTGGGCACGTTTATTGGATAAAGGCATTTCCTGAAATCTTGGCTAGAGGACTTATATGGCTGTACATAATGAAGTGTTAGGAACTTTAAGTTTATGTTTTATGCTCAGAGTGATGCATAATGGAAGTGATGTTTCTGCACATTCAGAAAAGAGAAGTTCTGGAGGAGTGCTTCCTAAGAGAAGGTAAAGGCAATGTAGTGAGAAGCTATGGTCTACGGAGAGTGAAAACTGGCAAACTAATTTCATGCAGACCTGATGTTCAATGTTCAGGTGTTTTCTGATTAATTCTATAATTCTACTTTGTTTTCCTTGATCTTTAATTAAACTCCGCTTTGACAACTTAAGTGACTAACAATGAGAAAATGTAGTGTGGAAGAGGGACAATGTATTCAAGTTTTGAAGCAAAGCAGACTAGAGAGTTGGAGCAGCTCTCAATCATGGCAGGGTGGCAGGGTCAGTCTGAGAGAGATCAAGAACTGAGCTAGAAGCTAAAATAATACTTAGGGCAGTAAAAAAGCTACACCCTCCCCCACCCCAGAAGTTATCAAAAACCTGACAAGGCACTGGACTTCTTACATTTTGTGCACTGGGAGTCTGGAGTTCTTTTATTTAGATACCAAATCAAGGGGGTCTCAGGATGTTAGAGGATTCAGTGACATTTGGGCAATGTAAATAACACTTATGAGTGTTCCCTATTCATTGCTGTATTTTTATTCATTTACTCTTCTGTAAACAGGAATTTAAATAGCTTTCTGGCCAGGTGCAGTGGCTCATGCTTGTAATCCCAGAACTTTGGGAAGCCAAGGCAGGAGGATCACTTGAGCTCAGGAGTTTGAGACCAACCTGGGCAATATAGCGAGATTCCATCTCTACAAAAAATGTTTTTAAAAGTACCTGGGCCTGCTGTTGTGAGCTTGTAGTTTCAGCGACTTGAAAGCCTGAATTGCTAGGAGTGCTTGGGTCCAGGGGGTCAAGGCTGTAGTAAGCTACACTCACACCACTGCATTCCAGCCTGGGGAAGAGAGCAAGATTCCGTCTCTAAAAAAAAAATTTTGGTAGCTTTTCTTTAGCATCAAGGATGTCCTATTGACTCTTGACTATTGATGAAAGCACTTCTCTCCTTCATATTATCATCAGCATTTCCCTCTGTTCCAAAGGGTAGGTTAGGCCACAGGGTCACTGGCTAAGGCAGAAGGCATCCTGTTTCCACTTAGTATTGGAAATTTTTCTGACCAAAACCTATTTAATGTCTCTTATCTTTTGCTGATTTTCACATAGTATTTGGACAATTTTTATTGGAGCTTTTCTCCCTCATGAGAATAATTCCATATTTTTAACAAGTGTGCCAGTTTCATGAGTAGGAGACATATTTATAATTTGGATATATTTCTGTAAAATCCTATTTGAACATCAAAGCATGGGGTAAAAATACTTTTTTCCTGGCTTGATTTAAGCAAAAGGTCCTGACCAAAGGATGCCACACAGGAGATGCTTAGCATAGATAGCAAATATCTAACTGCACACAAAACACAATATTTACATGTTGATTTATACCTTTTTAATGTCCGGAAGGTAGTCTTCACATCCTCATAAAAGATCTAATTATTTGGTTTATGTCAGGCTTAAACAGTCACTGAAATTCATAGCAATTAGAACTAATTTTCTTTTAGGAGTGCTCTTTCATCCTTGCAGTTTCCTCAAGACAAGTCATCTGACCTCAGGTACACAAAGATTAGTCCAAGAAAAGTATGATTCTGAAATAGCACAGCCTCAGCAAATGATGAGTCACAAAGACTATTTGAATTCACCACTCGGGGATTCAAGATCATACACAACAAGGGGATTGCTCAGTGTTGCAATGAGTGGCTAACCCAACCAGAGTAAGAACTTTTATTCCCAACTCCCAGGCTAGTGATGTGTTCATTACCACATTCTTCCCCTTTAGTAAGCCATTAGAGTCAGCTGGCATGCTTGAGCAATAAAAGCCCAGCTTTTCCTATGTCCATGTGAAGATCAACCTCCTTCCCTCAACCTTTCCCTTAGGTAGATGTTTTTTGTCTTTTTTCTTTGTCATATTAATTTACCACAAGAGCATGTTTTTGTTTGTAAGTTATTAATACTTTCTTGGTCAAGATCTTCCAGTGGCCACCCAATAGCTAGAGAAAAATGTTTACTAATTTTAGCCTAGCCCTCAGAGGTTCCTCAGAGGTTCCTATTATCTAGTAAGCTGGCAATTCAACTTTATTTTTTATTCATGAAAATAGCAGCTTCCATGATGGAGCACTTATTCAGTAACAGAAACTGTGTATCTACTATATCATTTAAACCTGTGAAACAGGCAGTATTGTCATACTTATTTTTATAGATAAGAAACACTGCAGTGCTAGAGAAGTTAAATAACTGGCCCAAGGTTATTCAGTAGCTTATCAGACTAGTCTAACTCCTCAGCTGCAGTCCTTCTTGTCTTCAGCCCATCTCACCTCTTCCATGTGGTCAAAATGCACACTTCCCCACCATATACTTGGCTTCTTTTCACATTTAGGCCTCTGCTCATCATTTACCACTCACCCAAATTGTCCCTCTTTATTTTCACTCCATATCTTTCTTTCAAGCCCTATATTAGTTCCCCATTGCTGCTGTAGCAAAATACCACAAACTTAGTGGCTTAAAACAACATAAATGTGTTAGTTTATAGTTCTGAAAGTCAGAAGTCACAAAATGTGTCTCATGAGGATAAAACCAAGGTACCCTCAGGGCTGCATTTCTTCTGGGGGCTCTAGGGGAGAGCCAGCTCCTCACCCTTCCCAGCAACCCGTTTCCTGCATTCCTTGCTGAGGGGCCTCACTCTGACCTTGGCTTCCATGATCCAATCTCCTCTGACTCTCACTCTCCTGCCCCTCTCTCTCTTTAGAAGGATCTTTGTTAATGTATTGGGCCAACCTGGATAATTGAGGCTAACTTTCCCATCTTAAGAGCCTTAATAACAACTGAAAAATTAGTTTTCCATGTAAATTAGTATGTTCACATGTTCCAGGAATTAAAACATGGACATCTTTGTGGGGGGCAAAATTATTCCCATCACAAAGACCAGTTCCAATGTCATCTCCCCTCTCAGGACTTCCCAAAAGGCTCAATTGCCAGGCTAGTTTATCCTATATCATATATCTTGATATATCCTATACAAGATATATCCCATATCTTGTTGCTTATATCTTCTTAGTTTTTAAAAATTTGCCTTCCATTCATTTGTACATTTGGAAATTAGGCTCCATTTGTTATGGGCTTGGATTGTTACAGCTGAAACCTTAGAGAGTATCCACTCCAGGGATGACAAACGAGTTTCATCTCAAATGTCACGTCCATGCACCTGGTAGAAGCAGTTCAAGGTTGTGTATTGGAAAGAATTTTAAAGCTCCTTCTGGTTTCAAAACAAAGAGGGCTGTGATCAATTACAATGTTTGCCATGAAGGCATAAAAAGAGGGATAGCAGCTCGGGGACTACATGCTGGACAGTTTTACCCTTCTTGCCTATGTGTCTCATTTTGAAAATGAAGAAAGACAGAAAAATGAAGCTAGCTTTTACAAAAGGCCTACTATGTATCTGGCACTGTTTTGGTATATAACCCAGTTTAACTCCTTTGATTCTCATAATGAGCTTATAAATAGATGTCAGAAGTAGAAACTAGGTTTCTCAGAGTTTAAGGAACATGTTCAAGTGTCCAGTGGAAAAACGTGAGATAAAGATATAGACTTACATAATTGCAAATCCAATTCTGTTCAGTATAATAAACCAGAAGATTAAATTACTTACACAGGCCACATGAAACCAGAAACAGAGCTGGTATTCGTAACTACCTTTCCCCCAAAAACACAGGACACATAGGTGGACACATGGCCACAATGCTGAATACTTAAACTGGAACTTTTATAAGAAATCCAAGGTAGATAGTTGCTGCAACTAAAATGCACTGCTTCACAGAGCATAGGGTTTTGTATTTGTTTGACTGAACTCAATGATCATAGGACATTATTTATTTTCCCTAAGTGAAAAACTGGCTGATATTTTTGGTTTTGAGATATCCCCTTCTTTTCTCTACACCAGGGCCTTGGCTATATATATATATATACACACACACACATATATATATTTCTGTAAATATATATATATATATTCCTGTAAATATATATATATTCCTGTATATATATATATATATATATATATATATATATATTCCTGTAAATCAGAACTTCCTGCCTCCTCTGTCCCTGTCATCTGAATTAACATGCTTTGCAAACTGTGGTTCTGATCAAGATGTCAGAGACCAGTTACTTTAGCTCTCACCTAGTAGTACCCATGCTAAGGAAACATTCCCCCTAAGCCAAAAATTTTTTTCCTAAAGCGCCACTTGTCAATAAAACTTCTTGCAATTAGGGCAAACATGATTTCCCAGCTATGGATCACCTCACTGTCCTGCTTAAGATTTTCAATCACTTCCTATGTTTTTCTAGGGAAAAGCCACCTTCTTTTTATTGGCCACAGAGGCCTCTTTGTCTTGAATGCTGTCACACCACTAACCTCATTCCTTCCTCTCTCCTCTGGCTCCCTCCCTTACCACCTTGGGCTCCTTGACTCTGCCTGCCTGCTTCTTTGTTGCTATCTGTCTTTTTGTCTGGCTCCTGGGTTTTTGCCATGCCTTAAATTATATTCCTTAGGTTGCATTCCCTTCCCTTGATGTCCACACAGCTGCTTGTGTGATTTTTTTTAAATGCAAATCTGACCCTGTTATTTTCCTGTTCAAAATCCTCAGTGGCTTTCTTTCATTCAGATCAGTGGTTCTGAAACCTGACTGATGCGTTACTTGTGTAGTTGTAGTTCCAAGTCTCACCATTCAGTCCACACCAGATCCAAGTTTTTAATCAAAAGGTCTGAGGTGAGGTCAATAATAATTTCCAATGTCTTATGGATCATTCCAGTGAACAACCAGGCCTACAGGAGAGGCCCAATCCTTTATCATCACATATACAGACCTTCTGGTTTGGTCCCATCTAGATTTATATTTCATTGCAATCTACATTAAACTTGACCCCCACCCTCACAGCACCAACCAATCCCCAGCACTGCTAGATTTTGGCCACTCCAACTTAATCATGGTTTTCTGCACATTGAATTTTCTTTGCTACCTCCATGTTTTTTTACCTAGCATTCTGTGCTCTCAAAGAAGAACAGGTTAACTGTTTTTCTTTTTGTTTTTTTTGTTTTTTTTTTTTTTAAGTGGTCTTCTAAATTCAGCTCAGGCGGTTCAGTTCTTGAGGACTTCTCTACTATACTCATAGACTGAGTAAATTACTCTCTCCTTTGTATCGTTTCTTTTTTCTTCCTATTTTATGCATACATAGTAGGTGTATATATTTATGGGGTACGTAGAGATATCATGAAACAGGTATACAGTGCATAATAATCACATCAGAATAAGTATTCATCACTTCAAATGTTTATCATTTCTTTATGTTACAAACAATCCAATTATACTCTTTTAGTTATTTTTAAATGTACAATAAATTACTGTTGACTGTAATCATTCTGTTGTGCTATCAAAACTTAGGTCTTATTCATTCTATCTGTTTATGTACTCATTAACCACCCCTGCTTCCCCCTGCAACTACTCTTCCCAGCCTATGGCAACCATCATTCTGTCTACATGAGTTCAATTGTTTTAAATTTAGCTGCCACAAATTAGTGAAAACATACAAAATTAGCCTTTCTGTGCCTGGCTTATTTTACTTAACATAATGTCCTACAGTTCCATCCATGTTACTGCAAATGACAGAATCTCATTTTTTTATAGCTGAATAGTATTTCATTGTGTATATGTACCACATTTTCTTTATCCATTCATCTGTTGAGAGACACTTAGATTGCTTCCAAATCTTGGCTACTGTGAATAGTGCTGCAATAAACATGGGAGTGCAGATATCTCTTTAATATACTGTGTTCCTTTCTTTTATGTATATAAACAGCAATGCCTAGGTATTTTCTTTGTAGCTTTATAAACGTGATTACTTTCTTGATTTCATTTTCAGATTGTTCATGGCTGATATATAGAAATGGTACTTATTTTATATATTGATTTTGTGTCCTGCAACTTCACTGAATTTGTTTATGAGTTCCAATAGTTTTTTGTGAAGTCTTTAGGTTTTTGCAAATATAAGATCATATCTACTGCAAGCAAGGATAATTTGACTTCTTCCTTTCCAACTGGATGCCCTTTCTTTCTTTCCTTCCTTCCTTCCCTCCTTCTCTCTCTCCATTTTCTTTCTTTCTTTCTCTTTTCTTTCTTTCTCTCTCTCTTTCTCTCTTTTCCTTCTGTCTCTCTCTCTCTCTTTTTCTTTTGATTGCTTTAGCTAGGACTTCCAATACTGTGTTGAATAACAGTGGTAAAAGTGGGCATCCTTGTCTTGTTCCAGATCTTAGAGGAAAGGCTTTCAGTTTTTCGACGTTCAGTATAATGCTAGTTGTGGGCTTTCCATGTTGACGTGTGTTCCTTCTATACCCAGATTTCTTACAGTTTTTATTATGAAGGGATGTTGACTTTTATGAATGCTTTATTCATCATTAACTGAAATGAACGTATAGTTTTTGACTTTCATACTGTTGATACACTGTATCACATTGATTGATTTGTGTATGTTTAACCATCCTTGCATGCCAGGATAAATACCATTTGGTCATGATATATGATCTTTTCAATGTGTTGCTTGTTGTTGAATTCAGTTTGCTAGTATTTTTTTGTTGAGGTTTTTTGTTTTGTTTTGTTTTTGTTTTTGAGACGGGTCTCACAATGTTGCCTAGGCTGGTCTCAAACTTGGGCTCAAGTGATCCTTCCATCTTTCCACCTTGGTCTCCCAAAGTGCTGGGATTACAGGCATAAGCCACTGTATCTGCTCATTGTTGAGGGTTTTTTCATTAATATTCATCAGAGATACTGGCCTGTAATATTCTTTTTTTTTTTTTTTTGATGTGTCCATGTGTGATTCTGGTATCAGGGTAATACTGGCCTCATAGAATAAGTATAGAAATATTCCCTCTTCTTCTATTTTTTAGAGTAGTTTGAGTAGAATTAGTATTACTTCTTCTTTAAATGTTTGGTAAAATTCAGCACTGATGTCATTAAGTCCTGGGCTTTTCTCTGCTAGGAGACATTTTATTACAGCTTCGCTCTCATTTGTTGTTATTAACCTACAAAGGTTTTGGACTTTTTCTTGGTTCAATCTTGTTAGGTTGTATGTATCTAAGAATGTGTCTGTTTCCTCTAGGTTTTCCAATTTTTGGTCTATAATTACTCTTAGCAGCATCTAATAATCCCTTGAATTTCTGCAGTATCTGTTATAAATGTCTCCTTTTTCATCTGTGATTTTTTTATTTGAGTCTTCTTTTCTTTGTTAGTGCAGCTAAAGATTTGTCAATTTTATCTTTTCAAAAAAATCAACTTTTTGTTTCATTGGTTTTTTTGTATCAGTGGTCTAATCTTCCTTATTTCTGCTCTCATCTTCATTATTTCTTTCCTTCTACTAATTTTGAATTTGATTTGCTCTTGCTTTTCTAGTTCTTTAAGAGGCATTATCAGGTTTATTTGAATTTTTTCTACTTTTTTGATGTAAGTGCTTATTGCTATAAACTTTCCTCTTAGTATTGATTTTGCTGTATCTCATAGGATTTGTGTGTTGGGTTTCCATTATCATTTGTTGCAAGAAAATTTTCAATTTCCCTCTTAATTTCTTTATTCAGCACTAGTCATTCAGGATCATATTGCTTAATTTCCATGTGTTTGTATGGTTTCCAAAACTCTTCTTATTGATTTCTAGTTTTATTCCATTGTGGTTACAGAAGATACTTAATATGACATCACTTTTTTGAATTTTTTAAGCCTTATTTTGCAGACTAAGATATGGTCTATCCTTGAGAATGATCCATGTGCTCAGAAGAATGTGTATTCTGTATCCATTGAATACAATGTTCTTTAAATAATCTATTAGGTCCATTTAGTCTATAGTATAGATTAAGTCTGATGTTTCTTTGTTTATTATCTGTCTTGCTCATCTGTCCAGTGCTAAAATTGGGGTGTTGAGGTCTCCAGCTATTATCATATTTGGGGGTTGTTTCTCTCCTTAGCTCTAATATTATTTGCTTTATATATCTGGGTCCTGCCGTGTTGGGTGCATATATATTTAAAATTGATAGATTCTCTTGCTGAATTGACACCTTTATCATTATATAATGATCTTTTTTATCTTATAGTTTTTGTCTTGAAATTTATTTGTCTTATATAAGTATAGCTATTCATGCTCTTTTTTTGGTTTCTATATGCATGGAATAGCTTTTTCCATCTGTTTATTTTCAATGTGTGTCCTTAAGGATGAAGTGGGTTTCTTGTGGGCAACAGCTCATTGGATCTTGCTTTTTATTAATTCAGCCATTCTGTCTTTTTGATTGGAGAGTTTAGTCCATTTAACTTCAATGTTATTATTGATAAGTAAAAACTTACTACTGTAATTTTATTATTGTTTTCTGTATGTTTTATGGTCTTTTCCTTTCTACCTCCCTTCCCTCCTCCCTTCCCATCTTCCTTTATGTGAAGGTTATTTTCTCTGATGGCATGTTTTAATTTCTTGCTTTTTACTTTTTGTGTATTTGTTGTAAGTTTGTTGATTAGAGGTTACAATGGTGCTTGCAAATAACATAACCCATTATTTAAAACCGATGGCAACTTAACACTGATTGCATAAAAAACTCACAAATAAGCAAAGAGAAAACTCATAAAAACTCTACACTTTAACTTCTTGATCCTCACTGTTTAACCTTTTGTTATTTCTATCTTATTATACTCCCTCTGTGTTGAAAAGTTGTTGTAGTTATTATTTTTGAGAAGTTCAACTTTTAGTGTTTCTACTCAAGATATGAGTAGGTTACATACCACAATTACAGTGTTATAATATTCTGTGTCTGTGTACTTAGGATTACCAGTAAGTTTTGTACCTTCAGGTGAAAGATTTGTACCTTACTCCTTGTTAATGTCCTTTTCTTTCAGATTGAAGAACACTCTTTAGCTTTTCTTGTAGGACAGGTCTGATATTGATGAAATCCATGACCTTTTGATCATCTAGGAAAGTCTTTTCTTCTTCATTTTTGAAGGATATTTTCACTGGATATACTACTCCAGGAAAATGTCTTTTCCTTTTTTCCTTTTAATATATCATGCCTGTAAGGTGTCCACTGAGATGTCTGCTCCTGGATATATTGGAGCTCCTTTGTATATTATTTATTTTTCTCCTGCTGCTTTTGGGACCCTTTCTTTATTTTTTGACCTCGAGGAGTTTGATTATTGAATGTCTTCATGTAATCTTATTTGGGTTAAATCTGCTTGGTGTTCTATAACCTCCTTGTTCTCGAATATTGATATATTTCTACAGATTTGGAAAGTTCTCTGTTATTATATGTTTGAGTAATATCCTTTCTACCCTTCTCTCTCTCTCTCTCTCTCTATATATATATATATATATATATATCCTCTTTACGACTCTTTAGATTTGCCTTTTGAAGCTATTTTCTAGATCTTATAAGCCTGCTAATTTTTTTTTTGTTTACTCTGACTGTGTATTTTCAGTTAGCCTATTTTCAAGCTCACTAATTCTTTCTTCTCCCTTATCAATTCTGCTATTGAAAGACCCTTGTGCATTCTTCAGTATGTCAATTTAGTTGTTCAATTCCAGAATTTCTGCTTGATTTAAAAATAATTATTTCCATGTCTTTGGTAAATTTCTCTGATACGATTCTGAATTCATTTTCTGCATTATCTTGAATTTTGTTGAGCTTCCTCAACATAGATATTTTGAATTCTCTGTCTGAAAAGTCACATATCTCTGGGCACCAAAAAGTCAGGTATTTATTGTAGTATTCACAGTCCAGGCTTGTTTGTACCCTTCCTTCTTGAGAAGACTTTCCAGGTATTTGAAATGACCTGGGTGTTGTTATCTAAGCCATATCTGCATCAGGGGGTATGCCAAGACCAGTAATGCTGTGACACTTGCAGTATTATAGAGGTCCTGCCTTTGTGGGGTTGGGTATGATCTGAGAGAATTATTTGGATTACTAAGCAGAGACTCTTGTTCTCTTCTCTTACTTTCCCCCAAACAAATGGAGTGTCTCTCTCCATGCTGAGCTGCCTTGAGCTGGGGTAAGGAGTAACACAAGCACCGCTGTGCCACAATCACTGGGACTGTGCTTGGTCAGACCTGAAGTGAACATGGCACTCAGTCTCACCCAAGCCCTGTGGCAAGTACTGCCTTGCTACTGTTTTTTTTAATTTTAATTTATCTATTTATTTATTTCATTATTATTATACTTTAAGTTTTAGGGTACATGTGCACAATGTGCAGGGTTGTTACATATGTATACATGTGCCATGCTGGTGTGCTGCACACATTAACTTGTCATTGAGCATTAGGTATATCTCCTAATGCTATCCGTCCCCCTTCTCCCCAACCCCACAAAAGTCCCCGGTGTGTGATGTTCCCCTTCCTGTGTCCATGTGTTCTCATTGTTCAATTCCCACCTGTGAGTGAGAACATGCACTGTTTGGTTGTTTGTCCTTGTGATAGTTTGCTGAGAATGATGGTTTCCAGTTTCATCCATGTCCCTACAAAGGACATGAACTCATCATTTTTTATGGCTGCATAGTATTCCATGGTGTATATGTGCCACATTTTCTTAATCCAGTCTATCGTTGTTGGACATTTGGGTTGGTTCCAAGTCTTTGCTATTGTGAATAGTGCCGCAATAATCATACGTGTGCATGTGTCTTTATAGCAGCATGATTTATAATCCTTTGGGTATACACCCAGTAATGGGATGGCTAGGTCAAATGGTATTTCTAGTTCTAGATCCCTGAGGAATCGCCACACTGACTTCCACAATGGTTGGACTAGTTTACAGTCCCACCAACAGTGTAAAAGTGTTCCTATTTCTCCACATGCTCTCCAGCACCTGTTGTTTCCTGACTTTTTAATGATTGCCATTCTAACTGGTGTGAGATGGTATCTCATTGTGGTTTTGATTTGCGTTTCTCTGATGGCCAGTGACGGTGAGCATTTTTTCATGTGTTTTTTGGCTGCATAAATGTCTTCTTTTGAGAAGTGTCTGTTCATATCCTTTGCCCACTTTTTGATGGGGTTGTTTGTTTTTTTCTTGTAAATTTGTTTGAGTTCATTGTAGATTCTCGATATTAGCCCTTTGTCAGATGAGTAGATTGCAAAAATTTTCTCCCATTCTGTAGGTTGCCTGTTCACTCTGATGGTAGTTTTTTTTTGCTGTGCAGAAGCTCTTTAGTTGAATTAACTCCCATTCACAATTTCTTCAAAGAGAATAAAATACTTAGGAAACCAACTTACAAGGGATGTGAAGGACCTCTTCAGGGAGAACTACAAACCACTGCTCAATGAAATAAAAGAGGATAAAAACAAATGGAAGAACATTCCATGCTCATGGATAGGAAGAATCAATATCGTGAAAATGGCCACACTACCCAAGGTAATTTATAGATTCAATGCCATCCCCATCAAGCTACCAATGAGTTTCTTCACACAATTGGAAAAAACTACTTTAAAGTTCATATGGAACCAAAAAGAGCCCGCATCGCCAAGTCAATCCTAAGCCAAAAGAACAAAGCTGGAGGCATCACGCTACCTGACTTCAAACTATACTACAAGGCTACAGTAATCAAAGCAGCATGGTACTGGTACCAAAACAGAGATATAGACCAGTGGAACAGAACAGAGCCCTCAAAAATAATGCTGCATATCTAAAACTATCTGATCTTTGACAAACCTGACAAAAACAAGCAATGGGGAAAGGATTCCCTATTTAATAAATGGTGCTGGGAAAACTGGCTAGCCATATGTAGAAAGCTGAAACTTAATCCTTTCCTTACATCTTATACAAAAATTAATTCAAGATGGATTAAAGACTTACATGTTAGACCTAAAACCATAAAAACCCTAGAAGAAAACCTAGGCAATACCATTCAGGACATAGGAATGGGCAAGGACTTCATGTCTAAAACACCAAAAGCAATGGCAACAAAAGCCAAAATTGACGAATGGGATCTAATTAAACTAAAGAGCTTCTGCTACTGTTGATGCTTATTCAAGATCCAAGGGTTCTTTAATCAGCAAATGATGCATCCTACCAAAACTGTGTCCTTCCCTTCAAGGAAGTGGGTTCTCTTCTGGCCCAGGTTGTGTCTAGAAATGTTATCCATTTGGGAACTAGAGCCTGGAATGGGAGGCTTGGGACTCTGCCTGTTGTCCTGTCCTACTGTGTCTGAGCTGGTCTCAAAGTTGCAAGAGTTTTCTTTACTCTCTCCTCCCTCTCTTCAAGCCCAAGGAAGAAGTCTCTCCCAGAGCTTTGAGCTGCACTACCTGGTGTTGGGGGGAAGGGTAACTTAAGTGCTCCCTTGGCCACTGTAGCTGCTCACCCTTCTGTATCACTTCTGATTACTATATGATTTTTATTTCACATGCAATACTCCATTTATAAAATAGACAACATATTTATTTTATGCATTAAATAGAATGTTTATGTTTCAGTCAAACTTGGCATTGTGCTAGAAATATAACTGCATTTTATTTATAAAACTTACAAAGTGGTTTTATTCTTATAGTACCTTATGTGATTCTTTCAACAGCTCTACAAGGTAAGTCAAATATTACCCTTCCTTTAGAGATAGAGAAATGAGATTCACAAAAGGGCTTTCCTCATATAACAGAGACAAATAATGTGAACTCAGTTTTCTCACCCTAATGAGGTGCCACAAATGATACACCATAAAACATCATGTGATATAACATATGCCATCTCAAGATATAAATTTCATAGTGCATGATATAATGTCTCAGATTAATAGAGAAGGCATAAAGCAAATGTTTTACATAGGACATTAAATCTTTGTTAAGAAATGTAATGCACTATTTCATAAGAAGGCACACTTACATTTCTATTAATAATTATATACATTAAAATAAAAATGCCAAAATTATCTGTTAGAAAGTAAAATAAGAAAGGCTTATAAGCTTTCCCATCTCCAACTATTTCCTTTTCCACATTTTGATCCTGAGGATGATTACAATGTCCTAATTTCTATTTTGGTAAGTAGGTTTTCAGCAGGGTTCCCCAGAGGCCCAGCAAGCTCAGGCAGATACAAGAGCAGCTGCATCCAGAAAAGTGTTAGACACCAAGGAATTCATCTAAATTCCTTTTTTACAGCCATTCTTCAGTTTATTCAACAACTTTTGGAGACTGAATCCATTAATAAAATGTCATGATATCATTTTATTTATTCTGACTTACTTTCAAAATCAGAAAAAAAGTCAGATTAGGTATAATTCTTTAGAGTGCATGATGAATATTCAGTTTGATAACTCTTCATTCATTCAAATCTAAAGATACAGACTTTCACTTTCAGAAGAATATAGCTATTGGTACTACAGGGAAAAGCTACATGGGGACCAGGCAAATAAAGAATTAATTTTAGAAATTGATAACCCTTCACATATTAAGAGGAAGAACAGCTTCTCTTCATACTGATGTTTTCTATTAAGTCATCTATTAAAAACCCTTGACTTTATTATGAGAGGATTTGTCACGGACAGTGGCATTAATTAAAACTCTTCATATCATGCCTCAGGATTCTTTTGTCCATATCCATTAAAATCTTACTTTAAAATGATAGAAAATAATTTTAAAAGTATGGCCGGGCACGGTGGCTCATGCCTGTAATCCCAGCACTTTGGGAGGCCGAGACGGGCAGATCACGAGGTCAGGAGATCGAGACCATCCTGGATAACACGGTGAAACCCCCGTCTCTACTAAAAAAACACAAAATAATTAGCCGGTTGTGGTGGTGGGCGCCTGTAGTCCCAGCTACTCGGGAGGCTGAGGCAGGAGAATGGCGTGAACCCGGAAGGTGGAACTTGCAGTGAGCCGAGATCGCACCACTGCACTCTAGCCTGGACGACAGTGACAGACTACGTCAAAAAAAAAAAAAAATTACTAAAAGTGCAAAGAAGCAGTAAATTATGGCTCACAATAAGAAGAAATGTCAGTGGAAAGGTAACCAAAAATGACACAGATTATAGAATTAGTAGACAATGAAATTAAAACAGTTAAACAACTGTATCCCATATGTTCTTAAGCTAGAGAAAAGACTGAACATGATATAAGTAGAGACACAGAAAACAGGCTGGGCACGGTGGCTCACGCCTATAATCCCAGCACTTTGGGAGGCCGAGGCAGGTGGATCATTTGAGGTCAGGTGTTTGAGACCAGCCTGACCAATACGATGAAACCCCATCTCTACTAAAAATAGAAAAATTAGCCAGACGTGGTGGTGTGTGCCTGTAGCCCCATCTACTGGGAAGGCTAAGACAGGAGAATCGCTTGAACCCAGGAGGCAGAGCTTGCAGTGAGCCGAGATAGTGCCACTGCACTCCAGCCTGGGCAACAGAGTGAGACTGGGTCTCAAAAAACAAAAAACAAAACAGACATAGAAAATACATTGAAGAAACAAATCAAACTTCCAGGAATAGAAATTACAATGTTGGAGATACAATATACTAGATGGAATTAATGGCAGATTAGACATTGCAGAAAAAGTATAACCTTTGAATATGAAGGCTTAACAATGGAAACTTTCCAAAATAAAACACACAGAGAAACAAGAATAAGGAAAAATAACCAGGGAAACAATAAGCAGTTGGACAACTTAAAGCAGTCTAACATGCTTTTAGTTGGAATTCCTGAAGGAGAAGAGATGGGAAAACATAAACATAAAATTGTATGTGTGTTTGTATGTATGTGTATGTGTGTGTGTGTGTGTGTGACACAGTGGCAGAAAATTTTGCAAATTTGATGAAAGTTATAAAGTTATAGATCCAAGAAGCTCAATGAACCCTAAGCATAAGAAAAATGAAGATAACTATAGCAAGGAACATCATAATTATATCATATTTTTTAAAAATAATGACATAATTTTTAGGTAATCAAAGGAAAAAATAAACAGTTTGTATAAAGAAAAACAGAAAGATGGCAAATTATTCATTGAAAACATTGTAAGTAAGGAGACAGTTAATCAATTTAAGTCAAAAATGAGGGAAAGAAGTCTTCTGTCAATAGCTCTATTTAACATACACTGAAGGTTCTAGTTGGCACAATCAGTCAAGAAAAAGCAGTAACACATATCCAGGTAAGACAAGAAGTAAAACTGTGTTTATTTGCAGATAACATGACCGTCCATAGAAAAAAATGTGATTTAATCTACAAAAAGGCTACTAGAACAAATCAGTGAGTTTAACAATGTTGTAAGACGTAAGATTATTATGTAAAAAACATTTCTACTTCTATAAACTAGTAAAGAACAATTGAAAATTGTAATTATAAATGGTTATTTACAATAGCACCACAAATAACAAATACTTAGGATAAATCTAGCAAAAGATGTGGTTGACCTATAAGCAGAAAACCATAAAAATTTGCTGAGAGAAATTAAATTACTTAAATAAAAGGATAATACATATTGTTCATGGATAGCAAGACTTGATACTATTGCAATGCTAATTTTCTCCTAATTGAACTACAAAGCCAATGTAATCCCAATCAAAATCAGAGTGGATTCTTTTGTAGAAACTGACAAGCTAATTCTATAATTCATATAGAAATGCGAAGAATGTAGAATAAATTGCACAACTTTTAAAAAGAACAAAATTAAATAACTTATACTACAAGACTTTAAAACTTACCATAAAATTAATGTAATCAAGGTAATATATTAACATTAAGATACTTTGATTAAGGGAAGAGAATTGAATTGAGAAACAGATTTATACATATATGATTAATTGGGTTTTGATAAGGTTACAGAGATAATTCTGTCAAAAAAAGCAATGTTTTCAACAAACGGTAATGAAAAATGTGGATACCCATATGCATAATTCTACGCTTCATATCATATACACAAATATACGTTATAAACCTAAATGTACAACCTAAAACTAATACTTCTAGAAGAAAACATAAAAGAAAAATATTTGTAGTATTTAGGCAAAATTTTCTTAGATATGACCCCAAAAACATGATATATAAAAGGATAAATTGATAAATTGGACTTCAAATAATTAACAACTGCTCTTCAATAAGCATCTTTAAGAAAATGAAAAAGCAAGCCACATATCAGAATAAAATATTTGTAACTATATATCTGATAAAAGACTTGAATCCAGAACATACAAAAGTTTTCCAAACTCAAGAATACAAAAATCCATTTAAAAATGGACAAAAGGTGTCAATGGACACTTCATCAAAAAAGATGTATGGATTAAATATTAAAATATACTAATCTTCATTAATCATTAGGGAAATACAAGTTTAAACTACAATGAGATACTACTCTACATTTGATAGAATGGGTAAAATTAAAAACCAGCCACACCAAGCAGATGTTAGTATGTAGAACAAGTAGGGTTATGTCAAGGTGACCTGTTATAACTTTGCTTTCATGTTCTAATATTTCCTCACTAGAACATGGAAATACAATAGATTTTTGTGATTAGATCTAGTATTCTATAGCTTTTTTAACTCTTCTTAATTTCTCACTTATTTTTGTTGCTATTGTGGATTCCATAAGGTTATCTACATCTGCCTGCTGTTTTGGAAAGTATTTTTAGGCTTTATCTAGGTTTATTTGTAGAGTGATTTGTGTCATTAATGATATCTGTCAGTGACACGTAAGGAAGCCATGGGAGCAAACATATAGCTCTTTTTATTCCTAATTTATGCTAATTCCCACTTCATATAAATTAGAAAATTAAGTCTCAGAGAGGTGAAGTGATACACCTAAGTATGGTAGAAGTAAACCAACTTGTGTACATTCTTCCTTGATTTAAGTACAGTTTTTACTATGCGTCCCACTAACTTCTCCTCAAAGTCTTCCTGAAATCTCATTTTTCTTCAGAAATAATTCAAGCTTAGTCTTCCCAGATAGAATTGTTTTATCCTTTCCTTGTGGATACACTGTCCTTAGATCATATCTGTATCATGACCTATATCTTAATATTTATTTCATTTACTACAAGGCAATCCTCTTAGGTGGGAAGTGTGCATACACACTACATTATCTTTAACTCTTAAAAAAAGTGTTATTCCTTATAAAGATATCTATGTGGTTTAAAAAATAAGCAAACCACAACAATAACAAAATCCTAGAGATTAAAGGGCATTGATCACACGCTACCTTATAAGGTATCCATTGTAAAGAACAATTTCCCTTCCTTTGCACTAATTAAATGGCTTTAATATAATAGAAGCTCACTGAATTCAAACATATTTTTAAATCTTTGGAATATAAATTCTTTATAAACCAAAAAATTGAACTTCTAATGTTAGAAAACCGACACTGAAGCAGGCTAGTGAAAGGCATATTTTTAGCAGGTGGCTTCCCAATGATACTAAAAATGAGGTTTTGCAGGCAGCCATCTGTTTCTCCTCCTCACCAGTCTTCCTGCTTTGTATCCTCATTGCAAATATGTACTACTATTGGGCTAGACTTCTCATGATTTAATGGATACTACTTACTACTACTACTAATAATAATAAATTAACAATAATAATAAAGTACTTATTTAAAATTTAAGTAAGGGAATCATACATACTATACATGGCTAGTAAAACGGCTTATGTCATTGGCCTATGTGGTCAGTCTATTGATTTGCATGACAGAATTTTTTAATATAACTGAAATATATAAATTAGGAACCTTTAAAATGCAAGGAAGTACACAAAAGAGACCCTAGTTTATGGGGTGAATTAAAAAAAAATTCAAAACTAACTAAAGGCCACATTTTGTTCTACAAGATTACATATGCATGAGGAAATAGAATATACATTCAAACAAATAAAGAAAGTGTACACCCAGGGTATTGTGAATACCAGCAAGTGGTGAACTAGTCTTTGCTGCAGGATATCTGTGCATTTATTTTTACCAAAGTCAGGAGCTGACTTTTGTCATTGCCCATACCACATCTTCAGGAAAAAAAAAAAAATCTAGTTGAAGAGTTCCAGTAAAAAGAGTTATAAAGCGTATCACTTTATCGAGGTTGGTCACCTTCTTCTCTCTCCTAAACTCTACTTGGGCTGCTCTTGCATATAAAACAAATGAAAATCAATTTCTCCACAACTTAGTTTGATAGAAGGAAGAAGAGCTTTGTTAATAATAAATCTGGGGTCAATTCTTGGGGCTCAGTGTCTTAATATCCTTATTTGCAAAACTGGGATGATAATATCTGTTTTGCATGCATTATGGGACTTATAAACAATACAGAACAAAATCCTTGAAATTAATAAACAAGAGCCAGGCATGGTGGCTCACGCCTGTAATTCCAGCACTTTGGGAGGCTGAGGCAGGTGGATCATGAGGTCAGGAGATTGAGATCATCCTGGCCAACACGGTGAAACCCCATCTCTACTAAAAATACAAAAATTAGCTGGGTGTGGTGGCGTGTGCCTGTAGTCCCAGCTACTCAGGAGGCTGAGGCAGGAGAATTGCTTGAATCCAGGAGGCAGAGGTTGCAGTGAGCCGAGATCACGCCATTGTACTCCTGCCTGGGCAACAGAGCAAGACTCCATCTCAAAAAAAAAAAAAAAAAAAAAGAAAGAAAAAAATTAGTAAACAAAACAATAGCAGTATTTGTTTTTTGTTCATATGAGAGCTAATGGAAGGTTACAAAATTACTTGGAGAGCCAATATTTCATTTTCATTGTTATTGTGTTCTCCTTTCCAAGCCCTCAAATGCTATAGCATTTGGCTGTTATTGGCCTTTGAATGAATGTGTGTTATAGGGTGTTGGCCTATTGCAATGTTTGTGAGTTTTCAGTTACTTAGTAAATTTGCTCCTTCATAATGCAGGTGCCGATGTACAAGGTCAATGGCAACATTACAAACTCCCCAAGTGAAAGCTATTGAACTGTATTATCCATCACTAAGTACAGTAGGAAATGATTCGAACTTCTTTGAATAGTAGTTACTGAACAAATTATTTTTCAGCTTGAAAATAATTGGAGATCTCAGATGCTTATTTAACCTGCTGCCTCCTAAATTTACACCAATCTTTCATGCTCCTGCTGCTACTACTGATAATGTGCCAAAATAGCATGTGGTAATGGGATGACAGAAGGCTTTGGATTTGGAGACCTACATTTAAACTCTGGCTCTTGGCCAGGCATTATCTCAGCACTTTGGGAGGCTGAGACGAGAGGATCACTTGAAGCTGGGAGTTTGAGACCAGCCTGGGCAAACAAAGCAAGGCCTGCATCTCAACAAAAAATAAAATTAATTAGCTAGCATGGTAGCGTGTGTCTGCATTCCCAGCTACTCAGGAGTATGAGGCAGGAGAATTGCTTAAGCCTAGGAGGTCAAGGCTGCAGTGAGCTATGATGGCATCATTGCACTCCAGCCTGAGTGACAGAGCAAGTCCCTATCTCAAATAAATTAGAACCAAAATAAAATAATAAAAAATAAACTCTGGTTCCTTTTCTGTCTTATTAATTGTATGGTTTTTGTCAAATTACTTTCCTCTATCTTAGTACTGATTTGAAGTTTAAACAAGGTATGTTTTAAAAATACTGTTGCTCAGCTTCAGCTCCAGCATGCAAAGAACTTTAATGTCATCACTCAAGGTCTTTGCAACAAGAAAAAGTTGAATAAACTTAAAACTAAATGTATTTTGTGGGCCCATCAGAAAACTGAGGTTGCTGGACAAACCACCAGCCCCAAATCTGGAGCGGTTGGCACATCTAAAGGGACACTGCTGAGATGTGCTTACCTGGAGCAGAACTTGCTGCAGCCATAACAGGTAGGGACACTGAAATGGTTATTTTGATGAATTGCTGGAGGTTGAGTGTGCATTAGCCTGAGAGTGAGAATGTTCCGGTCACTGCAGTTTAGTTGTCTCACACTTTCACAGGCTGTAACACTATGAAATGCATTAGGCTCTCATGAGGGAGATCTAAGAAGGCGAGACAGACCCCCAGGTGGTTTTGTCAGGGAGAAGAGTAATCATTGCAAAATATACCCAGAGCCTTTTCTATAGCAAATGCTTATTTTCCAGCAGAAAGAACTTTGCCAGAGCCTTATCCTAGCTTGGAGAAAGAAACTGCTCCCGCTCCATTTCCTTCAGGGTTCCTGTTTCAGCTCAGAGGGGAGAAATACATTTTCAACACTGGTCACGGATTGATGAAAACAGGTTGGTAATACTGCAGCCAGGGAAGGGAGTAGGAAGCAAGGAGGAAAAAAGCTGTATCACTGGAGGAACATTTGCAAAGGTCACAGTGCCATGAGACAGACCCACTCAAAGACTGAGATATAATTAGAAGATTATAGGAAGTTCTCTCTCCCCCATACCTTAGCACTATATCAAGAAGTCTCCAATAGAATTATAGTGAATGACAGCTTAACAAACTGCATGGCAGAGGACGTCTCTGAGGAGGAGTATTGAGGGAAGCACAAAGTCAGGAAGAAAGACAAAAACAAGGGCACTAGAGGACTTGGAAGCTTCTGGCCTGTATAGCTATGGAAAACATTAAACACAGCTGACGACCTAGCAAGATAAACATAAATCCTGACACAGAAAACCGGTTTACCTCAGTTCCTATTACCTAATAAAACATGCCTGGCTTTTTACAAAAGATTGCAAGGCATGCCAAAGAGCAAATATGCAGTCTAAAGAAACAAAGTAATCATTAGATTCAAACTCAGATATACTACAGATGTTGGAATTGTCAGACTGGAAATTTTAAATAACTATGAGTAATATAGTAAAGGCTCAAGTGGGAAAAGTAGGCAACATGTAAGAATATATCAGTAATGTAAGCATTGATATATAAATTCTAAGTAAGTATCAGTAGAAAATGCTAGAGGTCAGGAGTGGTGGCTGTCATCTGTAATCCCAGCACTTTGGGAGGCTGAGGCAGGAGGATTGCTTAAGCCTAGGAGTTAGGGACCAGCGTGGGCAACATGGCGATACCCTATCTTTACAAAATATATATAAAAAATAGCCAGGCATGGTGGTGTGCATCTGTGGTCCCAGCTACCTGGGAGGCTGAGGCAGGATGACGGCTTGAGTCTAGGAAGTCAAGGCTCCAGTGTTTGCACCATCGCACTTGAGCCTGGGCAACAGAGTGAGACTCTGTCTCAAAAAGAGGGGAAGGGGAGGGAAGGGGAGAGAAGGGGAGGGAAGGGGAGAGAAGGGGAGGGAAGGGGAGGGAAGGGGAGAGAAGGGCAGGGAAGGGGAGGGAAGGGGAGGCCTACAAAGCAAAAACGCTGTTACTGAAATGAAGGATGCCTTTGATGGGCTCATCTGTAGGCAGGACTCAGCCTAGAAAGGATTACTGGGCTTAAAGATAGGTCAATGGAAACCTAAACTGACATACAAAGAGAACAAAAATGAAAATACAACACGCAAGAACTGTGGGACAGTATCAACAGATGTAGCATATACATAATTGGAATAGCAGAAGAAGAGAGGAAGAATGAGCAGAAAAAATATTTGAAGCAAGTATAATAACAGATAAAATCTTTAAAAAGACAGACACCAAACTATAGATCCAGAAAGTTCAGAGAAAACCAAGCAAGATAAATACCGACACACACGCACACACACTCATACACACACATCCCAAGGCATATCTTATTGAAATGACAGAATATCAACAAAAAAGGGAAAATTTAGAAAGTGGTGGTGGTAGTGAGGACATTACGTATAAATGAACACAGATAAGAATTACAGTGGACTTAATAGAAACCATGCAAATAAACAGAGAGTGGAATAAAATAGTAAAGTATTGAAAAAAATCCCCATTCAAACTAGAATTCCATATCTAGTAAAATCCTTCAAAAGTTGAAGGCTTTCTCAGAGAAAACCTGATGGAATTCATCACCAACAGACCTAACCTGCATGCAATGTTAAAAGAGTTATTGACTAATATCTTTCATGAACATAAATGCAAAAATCCTCAAAAAAATTAACAAATCCAAAAATGTATAGAATGAATTACAATAGTCCTTCTTTATCCATGGTTTCACTTTCCATAGTTCCATTTACCTGTGATATAGTACGATAGGATATACTGAGAGATGACATTCATATAACTTTTATTACAGTATATTGCTATGTTGTTCTGTTATTATTTATTGTTGTTAATCTCTTACTGTACCTAATTAAACTTTATAATGTGTATTATATATAGAAAAACAATACATATAGCGTTTGGTACTATTCCTCATTTCAGGCATCCACTGAGGAACTTAGAGCATGTCTCCTGCTGATAAGGGGAGACTGCTGTATATACTACAAATAGTGAGATTTATTCCAAGTGTGCAAGCCTGGTTCAATATTGACAAATCAAATCACACAATTCATCAATTCAACAGGCTAAAAGAGGGACTATCATATATAGTATCAGCAGATGCAGAAAAACTAGACAAATTTCAACACTCATCCATGTGAGAAACTCTCAGCAAACTAGAAATAGAAGGAAATTTCCTAAACTTATAAAAAACATTTATTGTAAAAAATCCACAGCTCATATGCTTTATAGTGAGGAACTTCAAGTTTCCTTCCTGAGATCAGGACAAAGGTAAAAATATCCCATCTCTCACCATTCCTATTTAACATCATATTGGAAGTCCTACTTAATGAAATAAATGAAAAAATATTTAAGTTGGGAAAAAAAAACTGTCTTTTCTTGCAGAAAACATGATTTTTTATGTAGCAAATCCTAAATAATCAACAAAAAACTCCTGGAATTAATAAGTAATTATCACAAGTTTACAAAGTTAACATATAAAAGTTTGTTGCTTTCCTCCATACTAGCAATGGACAATTGGAATTATTTCTATTTATGTTCATTTTTAGTAGAGATGAGGTCTTGCTACGTTGCCTAGGCTGATCTCAAGACCCTGAGCTTAAGCCATCCTCCTACCTCGGCCTACCAAACCACTGGGATTAAAAGCATGAGCTACCATGCCCGGCCAACAGTTGGAATTTGACATTAAAAATAAAACATCATTTACATTAGCACCAAAACCATTAAACTTAGGTATAAATGTAACAATATGAGGAAAACTATAAAACTCTGACTAAAACAAACCAAGAAGATATAAATAAATGGTGACATATTTCATGTACATGAATAGGAAGACTAAATACTGTTAAAGTATCACTTCTTCCCAACTTGATTTACAGATTCAACACAATCTCAATCAAACTTCCAGAAAGATTTTGTAGATATTGACAAAATTCCCAAAACAGCTTTATTTTTAATTGCCAAATCTTGGTAGCAAACGAGATGTTCTTCAATAGGTGAATGAATAAACAAACTGTGGCATATCCATATAATAAAATATTGTTCAGCAATAGAAAGAAATGAAGGATCAACTCACAGAAAATGGAGGAATCCTAAATGCATATTGCTAAGTGAAAGAAGCTAGTCTGAAAAGACTACACACTGTGTAATTCCATCCATATGACATTCTGGAAAAGGCAAAACTATATAGACAATAAAAAGATCAATGGTTCCCAAAGGCACAGTAGAAGGGAAAGAGGGATGAAGAGGCAGAACACAGCAGATTTTTAGGACAGTAAAACTATTCTACATGATAATGTAACAATAGATGCATGATATTATATATTTACCAAAACCCACAGAACTATGTGACAGAGTGAATCTTAATGTAAACTCTGGATTTTAGTTAATAATAATATATTAATATTTATTTATTAATTGTGACAAATTTACTAACATGTTAATAATAGGGGAAACTGGGTGTGGTGTACATGAGACCTCTCTGTGTTATCCTTACAACTTTTTTGTAAATCTAAAACATTTCCAAATTACAGTGCTTATTCAAAAACGACCTGGCATGTACTAAGTTTTCAGGAAGTTCCCCTTTATAACATTGACTATGTCATACATAGCCTAAATTCAATTCAGAACACTTGCTGTTGCATAGGAAGATGTGGAAGGGGATTTTCTAATAAATCAAATAGAAAATTTAATAAAGTATAATCATGTAATATGAAAAGATAACAGACTAAAAGTTTAATAACTGACAGTTAAATAAATCTCTGCTGAGTGCTACCTAATTTTTTTGATAATTCAAATGGCACTTGGGAATATTTGAAAGCCTTAAGTCATCATTATAAACATCAATTATTTCTGTATGAATGACAAGCAAAATTTTACTAATAGAGACCTCTTATTATAAGAATGCCAATTTTAATTTGTTTAAGAATATGGATTCATCAAGGGCATTCCAGATTTTTTAAACTAGACACATGAAAAAATCAATCAGCATGAAAAATTAGGGTTGCTACTAGAATCACTCTAGTTTGAAAAGTTAACCGTATTAGTATTTTCCTGTATTAGTTATCTCCCTGAACGAAAAGAGCTGAACGAAGGCTTTAAGAACCAGAGACAGTCAGAAATAAATATGAAAGCTATCTTTGTCATCTTGGATAAACAAGGACGTGTATCCTGCAGATTTTGCCTGAGTCTATGTTGAAACATTTTAAGTCGTGAGGATGTTCTTTCCATTGCAAATAACATAGCAGGATTCCTTTGAATAGCTCAATGGGTGGGGTTAGAGAGCTCTTTGAACTCTAGTTTCCTAGGATGTCTTGCTACTCAGTGTGATAACAAGTGTTTTTCCCTGCCATAATATAGAAACTCATACTCTTCTGAAGAGGATTTTCTCTTTTTTTCTGAATGCTGCAAGAACACAAAAAAGAATCTGGAGATGGAGCACAAAATAAACTGTATAAGCATGAGGAATTTGAGAAATTAAGATCATGTGAGAGCTAAGAGGATTACATCTGCTACCACCTTTAAAACCTCCAAAATCCAGATATGATTTCCTTCCGGGTTTGGAAGATTTCAGTTGAAAGGAAAACTGTCATGAATTTTGCAAGTCTGACAGTGGGCAGATTTTGATTCAGAAAATGAAACTAATAATTTTTGAAGTTGTGTGAACTTAACAAGGCTTTTGTCCTTATAAAGAACCTTAATTCAGTTTACCAACTCAAGCTCAGTGCATTTGACCAAATCCACTGATCCTATAAAATGATGCTAGGCTTCTCTGTACCAAAAGAAATCAAGCATTCAGTTAAATGAAAACAGATTACTTCATGTCTCCAAGCCAAATATGTTTAGTTCTTTAAGATGCCCATTTAAGTGTGAAGGAATTAGAGGAGGTAGTCAGGGAATAAGTCTCTTCTAAAATCTCTGGTTAGAGGACAGCTACATTTCTTTCAATTAAAATTTAAAAAGAAACTTAAAGATCATCTCCTCCTTCAGCTATGCTGGCAATCTGAATAGTTAATGTTTCTCTTTGCTCTAAATTATGCTCATTCTTATCCTTAGCCATCAGTAGCAAGAACATAACTTGAAGACATATTGATGGGAGATAATTTCACCATAAAATGTATTTGGACACACAATTAAAAATACAAAGTCTTTTTAGCCCAAAGGCAGATAAACAACTAACCATAAAACCAATGCTCTATGAACCCACGGACACAAAAAATAATTATTTTCTTATCACTAAGCCAATATTTAAAACTATTAATTGATCTCTCTTAGCCTCCCTTGCCATTTTAGATAAGGTCTTCATCCAACTTAATGTTGTAAAAGCTAGTTAAATCAACAAATTACTAAGACCCTCTTTTTTACTGCTCTAATTAAGAGTTTGACTGTTTGTATTTTGATTCTATTTGCATTCATGCAAAAAAACAAATCTCACTGTACTTCTACAACAGTTTTTACTTATCTTTTTTCCAAGTTACTTCTATACTAGCCTAAAAAAACCTGGAAACTCAGCATCAGTGGATTTAGAAGTCACCTATTCCTGCATACCATATAATGGGCCACCTGATTTTATCATAATACATTTCAGGCTTTTCAATTATGGAATATCTGTGCTAAGAGAGAGAATATGGTATAATGAAAAGAGCACAGAATTTGGAATATAAGAAATGTAAGTTTAAATACTGACACTGGCACTTCTTAGCTGTGAGACTTCAGGGAAAGAACTAACTAGAGTTTCCTCCTCTATAAAATGATGATTATGTGGATAATGTCAATACTTCTCTCAGAGGATGACTATCACATGCTTAGTACATATACTATGTCAGGTATTGTGCTGATATTATATGCACATGAATTTTGTTCATCTGCATGTAATATTGAATATTGAATCTAGTTCATGTGTATATAATATTAGCATAATGCCTGACATAATGTATGTACTAAGCATATGACAATGATTAACTCTTTGTAATTAAAATTAACTCTTTGTACAAACAGTGATTAACTCACTCTTTGTAGGAATGATATTCAAAATATTTAAAATGAATATGACACAGGCATATCTCAATCAGTATGAGTGCTGACCTTAAACATCTGGGACTCTAGTTGCTTGCACAGGCTGAATATCAATCCCTAGTACAAGAAAGTAGAAGGAAATACAACTGGAAAAGGCAGTTGGGAGAGATTTGATGAAGCGTTCATTATGTCCAAGAGAGCACTTCAGAGTACCTCTCTGCACCCTTCATCACAAGTCAAAGAGCAGAAACATGCACACCAGAAACCAGCCTCCACACACAGTTTCTGATTAGCCTAAACCATGAATTTTACTTGAAACCAGGGACAGGAAAGGCAGCTCCTATCTGACAGCAAAAGTCATGTCTAAAATGCATGAAACACACTAACATAAGTTAATACCCTATTATGTACTTTATTCATTTTTTATCTTTGAATTTTCAGGATAATTCATCAATATGGGGATTATTTACCAATTTTCCATATAAGGAAACTGAGGTTCCAATAGATAAAGCAAATCCACCAAGGTCATGCAACTTGAGAACTGGATTTGAAAACAAGGTCCGTCAGACTCCATAAACCTTGCTTTTTCTGATACACTACGATTGTTAACTTAATCTGTTTGCAAGTTGCAGATTCTGATGTGATACCTTCAGTCTCCTGCTCCAGATAATTTCAAAACTGTGTTATTTAAAGCACTAGGTTTCTGTGGGAGTGATTAAAGTTTTGCTACAAAAGGTACAGTGGAAGCTGAGAGGATAGAGCTTGCGTCTCTCCCAGAACATGGCCCGCACGTTAGTCAGAAACTTCATCTCTTTCCTGTACTAAGATTTTATGTTAGATTTCATTTAAATCAAAACGTTTCATTGCTTTAAAAAATAAATGCTTAAAAGTCATTGTTCTATTTCAAACTGTATTCCTTACCTCTGCTTCTATCCAAATACCACTTCAGTCTAAATCCTTAGTCATACATTCAGGCTTGTCAGCTCCCTGTGGCCTGGGTTGGTCAAAGTTAGCTGACTTTTGTGATATAATTTTTTTTTTTTTTTTTTTGAGATGGAGTCTCGCTCTGTCACCCAGACTGGAGTGCAGTGGCGCCATCTCGGCTCACTGTAACCTCCGCCTCCAGGGTTCACGCCATTCTCCTGCCTTAGCCTCCCAAGTAGCTGGGACTACAGGCACCCGCCACCACGCCTGGCTAATTATTTTTTTATTTTTAATAGAGACGGGGTTTCACCGTGTTAGCCAGGATGGTCTCCATCTCCTGACCTTATGATCCACCCACCTCGGCCTCCCAAAGTGCTGGGATTACAGGCGTGCACCACTGCACCCGACCCTTGTGATAGAATTTTAACTTGACTTTGGGTTCTGAAAACTCACCTTGACTTTTCTACTCAGCCTCTGAGTTTGCCACCATCTTGTGTGGATTCTAACAAAATACTCTGACTCTGTTTTTTTTTCCCTCAGGACATTATGTGACTTAAGATATATTTTCTCAATTTCCATAGTCTTTGGCTTGATCTTTAGCTATTTTACACATTGACTAAGACTTTGGCTCTGCATTTAGCTTTTCTTGACCTATTGCTATCAAAGATCAAATACATATCTTATGATTTCAAGTCAGATCAAGGAGGCGATATGCCCAATAATTTAAAAGTAGTCCCTTTAGGCTAAGACACCGTCTGCTGAAAATAAGTCACCATGTCTTTTGTCCTCCAGATTTATTTCTTCTTATCAATTATTTGCTTCTGCTAGGCCTCAGTTTAGCACCTTAGACTCCAGTTACCGCTCCACTGAAATCTTTCCATCATCCCTACTGACTGCCAGAAATTGACCTTTCTTTTCTTTGGGCCCTTGCCTTTGGGACTGAGCTTGATGAATGCCCACCTCAAAAGTTAATCCTACCACTCTTTCTCCAACACTGTGTGGGAAGCTTTTTCAAAGCTCAAGTAGTAAATCCTTGACTGCCAGCTTGTAAAATTTGTGTTTAATTTTCTAGACGGTGTTTTTATTGACTTTCCGCATCAGTTCTTTGCACTCATGACGATTCCATTCTCTCTTTTTCAGGATGCATCCAAACCAACCATGATATTTTCCATTTCCAAACTCCTCATATTCATGCCCTCCTGGCACAAATAGAAGTTACTCTGTTGGTGTGTTTGTGAGTGTCTCCCAATCCAGGTAACATTGCATTCAATTCACTAGTGTGCATGCTGCCTTAACTATTAACAAAATTCAGTAAGGTGCCAGGATTTAAAATTAACATGCAACAATCAATATTCTTCAGAGACACAAATAATAGAGTTAGTGACAACACATAAATTTAAAACACTTAGAAACTGGCTACCTAGAAATATATAAAACCTACAAGAAGAAAAATATTTAAAACTTCTGAAAGACTCAAAACAAGTCATGAACAAATGGAAAAATCACCTGTCCTTGGACATAGAAGTTTAACAATTTAAAGAGACGATTTTGTATAGCTTTACTTATAAATGTAATGCAATTCCAATATAATTTTAACAAGCTTTCACCTAGAGCTAGAGAAGTTGATACTAAAGTTCATATGAAAAAATAACATTTAAGAGTTTATTGCAAACTATGGTAAAAGAAGCACTATAAAGGAGACCAACGCTACAAGATTTAAAACATACTATAAAGCATGTGATTAAAACTGTGTGTTCATGGCGCATAAAAAGACATACAAGCCAATGGAATCAAATAGAAAGTTCATAATGAATACAAATAAATGTAGATATTTTGTATATGATAAAGATGCTATTGAAATTACTGGGGTAAACACAAACATTTTCATAAATAATGTTGAGAGAACTGGACAGCCTTCTGGAAACCCATAAAATTACGATAATATCTCATACCACATATAAGAATAAATTCCAAATACATTAGAGATGTAAATGTAAAAAAAGTACTAGAATAAAACATGAGTACATTGTTCTATAATGGGTGTGTTGTGAAAGAATTTATAACTTTATTAAATCTCCAGGTGCAATAGAAAATAATTAAATTCAACTACATCTAAAAATTGCATAGCAAAAGTTTAACAAAATAATACAAAAAACTCACAAATGACAACTGAAAGAAAACATTTGCAACATATATCACAGATAAAGGGCCAATATCCCTATATCCCTACATACTAAATTTATAAAAATTGAGCAAAAAAATCTAATAGAAAAATGGGCAAAAGACAGGAAAAGAAAATGCATGTAAGTGGAATTACATGGCCCTTAGACATTTTAAGAGATGTTCACCTTCACCCATGAGAAGAGAAATAAAAAATAAAACCGAAATGTAATTTCTTACCTATCAGGTTGAAAAAATTTGAAGTTTTAAACTTGGTGAAGCAGTAGGGAAAGAGGCTCTTTCACACATTGCTAGCAGAAACATAAAATGATCCAACACTTACACTTGAGAATTGGGCAGTATTCAGTGAAGATACATATACATTATACATATATACATATTATTATGCATATACGATTAAAGAAAAAATCACTTCTGTAAATTTTGTCTGAAGATATACTCCCTATGATACAAAATATATTTGTAACTATAAAATATTATAAACTACCTAATTTCCCAAACATATGAGATTGATGGAATAACCTATGATTTATTCATATAAGACTGCTCTGCAGCTATAAAGAAGAATGAGGAAAATCTCTGTAAGCTGATATGGTGAATACATTGAGTAAAAACAAAAAATACAGAAGAATACTTATGTAGTAGCTATCTTTCATGTGAGAAAAGAGGGAAAATTACATATAATGTGTATAGTGATTTTTTTTAAAAAATTAGAAAACAAAACTTGGAATGGGTAAACTATGGGAATGAAGTGGAAGGCATAGGGGAGATAGTGCTGCTTTTCTGAATGTGTCTGTCTTTTTGTATAGATTTGCCTTTTATAACAATGTGAATAGGCATGTTCAGGAAAATATAATTAAAACTTTAAGGATAGGAAAAACCCCCAAATTTAATGTAAACAGGATTCAACTGCATTTAATCTAGCCACACTGAAAGAAATAAAGAAACTACTTCAAAGCACTTTTGCACACAGCATTTTGACCACATACCCTCAGCCTAAAGACAAAAGGAATATCAAACAAATCTTGAATTTCACATAGTAGATTTAATTTTTTTAAAGAAAGATGTAACTATTTTCTGTTTATTATAGAATAGAGCAAATTCATTAATAACATACTAATGTTAGAAGCCAGATTTTTCACTCTTAGAAAAATGAGATATGAATATGGAGAGGCGGGAAGCTAGAAAGAACCCTACAGTATTGGACTAGAATTCAAGATCTCAATATTTATAAACTAGTGGCTTTCAATATTATATGTATGAACACACACACACTCTTAGAGAGATGAGATAAAGAAAGATAAATAGTAAATACATTTATTTAGTTCTGTCCACTGAAACACCCTAGAAAAAGACATCTAGAAAAGAATATCTCAGTAGCAGTGAGCATACTGAGCTCTTAGATCTGAGGTTCTAAATACCATTTCCAACTAAAAGGAGACAATGCTCTCTGGAGAAATAGCTAATTCCAGGGTTAGAGGAGGAGAGTACAAAACGAGATAAGAACATTTTGTCATGCCAGAAATTAAGGAGTGCACTAAAAAGTGTTGGGTGCATGTCACAAAAACAGAGAAGCTAGCTTGAAGCCCCAAGCCCCAGTCAAATGGCTTTTGCAAAATTATGATCATAAGAGAAATCTGACATCGTTAACTCCAACTTGCTTCTAACTTCCAAGCTATCCTTGGTCATTCCAGGGTGTAGACAAAGCTGACTTTTGGAGAAATTTAATTTATAGCTTAACCTTAAATCAAGGATGAAAATAGCCCTTCTCCAAACTAAACCACCACTGTAAAATTAATGAAAGGTCACAAGGTTAGGATTAAGAGATGGGCCTGATTACTGCTAAAATGGGGATATAATCTCAGGAGTCATGTAGCAGGAGGTAGCAAGATTTGTGACTTCCTCAATTACTCCTACAGATAACATCACTGTTAGAGAATCTAAGATCAGTTTTTTGAGATGTCTTTCAGATCAATCCCACCGGAACTCCTGATTCATGACTCAGCTGACCCTCTGGCCCCACCAATAGAAGAACTTAGCACACGAGGACGATTTTCCACACCCCAGTGATTTCGTCCCCAACCAATAGATAGTCCCCATTCCCTAGTCCCCTGCCCACCAAACTGTCCTTGAAATCCCCTAACCTTTGAGTCTTCAGAGTGATTGATTTGAGTAATATCTCTTCCCACACAAGGTGTGACCAGCCTTGAGTCAATTAAAATCTTGTTTTACTGCCACTCCATGGTCTCAGTGGATTGATTTTGTTCATGCAGTGGGTAGGAAGAACTCAATGGGCAATTATACCAGTGTCCAAAGCAAGGGTAATCAAAGAATCAAAAAGTGAAAACACTAATAGATTATAATCCACTAAAACAGTAAAAGTGTATAAGTCCATTGATTTAAAAAATAGATGGAGAAAAAGGAAAGATTCTTCTTTATAGTAGTACTATATGCAGAAAGAATAGAATGATTAATGGATGCTATAATTAATGGGTGCAAGTTTGATGTGGAACATGATACTCAGAGAGTCTCAAAGTATTTCACCCAATAGTTATGTATTAATTACAAAGGAAAAATAACCTTATAATGGAAAAACTGGGAAGATACTATCTTCTTAAGTAACCGCAGTTAATGAAACCAAACTGGCCAGTGCAGTGACACATGCCTATAATCCCATAATTTGGGAGGCTGAGCTAGGCAGATTACTTGAGCCCAGGAGTTAGAGATAAGCCTGGGCAACACAGAAAAACCCTGGCTCTACAAAAAATACAAAAAAAAAAAAAAATTACCTGGGCATGGTGGTGTGCACTGTAGTCCCAGCTCTACTTGAGAGGTTCAGGTAGGAGGATCAATTGAGACCAAGAGGTTAAGGTTGCAGCGAGCTGTGATCATGCCACTGCAGTCCAGCCTAGGCAACAAAGCAAGTCTCTGTCTCAAGGTAAAAACAAAAAAATCACATAACAAACCAATACTATGCACTTCTGGATGTGAGGCTCTAAGATGAACATAGTTACACTTTGTGGGATTCTTGCCAAAAATTTGTAACCTAAATCTAACCATTAGATAATATCAGATAAATCTAAATTGAGAAATATTCTACAAAATAATTGCTGTGAACTTCAAAACTTTCTTTTAGTGTCCATTTATATTGTATTCTAAGGCCTCTAAAAATTTTTCCAGTCTTTTTTACTTTCTGGGCTATAATTTGAATAGTTTTTATGATACAGATTCACACTCACTGATCTTTCCTTTTGAAATGTCCAATTTGCTTAAAAGCTCAGTCAAAAAACTTTTCACTTTATTTATTCTATTTTTCAGTTCTGGAATTCCATTTTTTAATAGTTTTCACATCTCAGCTGAGATTTCTCATCTTTTCTTTCATTATGACTGTATTAATGTATAGATAATTTAATTTATATAATAAATACTTTAACACCCTTGTCTGCTAATTCCAACATTGGTGTTATCTCAGTATCTATTTTTGTTGACTATTTATCACCAGGTTAGAGTCACATTTTCCTGTTTCTTAGCATAGTGAGTTTTTTAAAAGGTTTATACTGGATATAATGAGTACTACAATAAGAGGATATTTTATTTTACTCCTTTAGAATATGTTGAATTTTGCTCTGACAGCCTGTTAATTTACTGGAAGATTGGCTTTATACTTTTAAGGCCTGATGCTAGCCTTTGTTAGAATGTGTCTACAATAGCCCTTGTTTTGGTTCTAGTATAGTATTACTACTAAGATTAGACCTTTCTATAGTATGAAATAAATTATGCCTGGTGTGTCAAATTAAGTCTCTCCACTCTGGTTGAGCCTAGCACTGTGCCACTCCCACAATTTCTGTTCAGCTCACACCTTTCCTGTATGTATTCTCTGATAAGCCATGAAGAGTTTTACTCTATGAATGCACAGCTTATTAGCTGGCCAATGCCTCAAAGTCATTGCTATGCAGATTTCCGGAACTAAAGAAATAGGTCAGTGGTCACTGGTCTCATTTTGTAAGGTGTTATCCAAACTCATTGTCCCATGACGAAGAGAACTGAGGGGCATGGACACAAAGAGAGAGGTTGGAGTGAAATTTTAATAAGCAAAAGCAGAAAGCTCTCCACAGCAGAGGGGAAGCCCTAGTGGGTTGCCATTTTTACAGTTGAATTCAGAAGCTTTTATAAGAAACTCCTCTCATGTCTGTAGCTCTTTGAGTAATTTCTCTTATCTGAAAAGCTGAACAACTCCCCCTTATCTATGTAGTTGTGGGTATATCTCTAGGCAAGCACAAAGTGCCACTTCCCTTGTTCATATAACTGTAGGATTGTTTTGGGTAAGCCCCCCTCATCCCTGGGCAAGTTCCCTCCAAGACCATTGTGTATATGCCTGAAAAGGGGAGCAAGCTTTTTCCTGGGAACTCACTAATCACACAAAGGATAAAAAGGTATTGCCTAGGTTTTCTACTAGGATTTTTATTGTTTTAGGTCTTATGTTTAAGTCTTTAATCCATCTTGAGTTGATTTTTGTATAAGGTGTAAGGAAGGGAACCAGTTTCAGTTTTCTGCTTATGGCTAGCCAGTTTTCCCAATAGCATTTATTAAATAGGGAATCTTTTCCCCATTGCTTGTTTGTGTCAGGTTTGTCAAAGATTAGATGGTTGTAGATGTGTGGTGTTAATTTCTGAGGCCTCTGTTCTATTCCATTGGTCTATATATCTGTTTTGGTAGCACTACCATGCTGTTTTGGTTACTGTAGCCTTGTAGTAAAGTTTGAAGTCTGGTGTTGTGATGCCTCCAGCTGTATTCTTTTTGCTTAGGATTGTCTTGGCTATGTAGGCTCTTTTTTGGTTCCATATGAAGTTTAAAGTAGTTTTTTCTAATTCTGTGAAGAAAGTCAACGGTAGCTTGATGGGGTTAGCATTGAATCTATAAATTACTTTGGGCAGCATGGCCATTTTCACAATATTGATTCTTCCTATCCATGAGCATGGACTGTTTTTCTATTTGTTTGTGTCCTCTCTTACTTTCTTGAGCAGTGGTTTGTAGTTCTCCTTGGAAAGGTCCTTCACATTCTTTGTAAGTTGTATTCCTAGGTATTTTATTCTCTTAGTAGTGATTGTGAATGGGAGTTCGCAGGGAGCCAAAGGCCCATGGGACGTGACCAACTCAGCATTCCGCTGGGGGCTATATGATCAAACAGCAAACTGCTTATCATGAATGTAGGATGTGGGCAAACTCACACTACCCTGCCACCAAAAGGTTTGCTGAGGGACATCACTCCCTGGTTCCTTGAAGTTATCTACTGAGAAAATTAGCACCTATTGTTCCAAGGATGCAGTCTCATAAGTCTGCTGTGAAACAAAGGACCAATGGACAATTATCCAACAATCACCCCCCTTTTCTCACTATCTCTTTTGCCTAATAAATACGGAGGGCTATGTAAAGCTCAGGGCCCTTGTCCACTACAAACAAGGTGCCCCCTGACCCCTTCTTCCAAATATACTCTCTTGTCTTTGTCTTTTATTCCCACATTTGCCCTACTTTGTTCAGTCCCCCTAGGTCTGTGCAGGTGGAGTTCACTCATGATTTGGCTGTTTGTCTGTTATTGGTATATAGGAATGCTTGTGATTTTTGCACATTGTTTTTGTATACTGAGACTGCTGAAGTTGCTTATCAGCTTAAGGAGATTTTGGGTTGAGAAGATGGGGTTTTCTAAATATACAATTATGTCATCTGCAAATAGAGACAATTTGACTTCCTCTCTTCCTATTTGAATACACTTTATTTCTTTCTCTTGCCTGATTGCCCTGGCTAGAACTTCCAATACTATGTTGAATAGGAGTAGTGAGAGAGGGCATCCTTGTCTTGTGCCAGTTTTCAAAGGGAATGCTTCCAGTTTTTGCCCATTCAGTATGATATTAGCTGTGGGTTTGTCATAAATAGCTCTTATTATTTTGAGATACGTTCCATCGATACCTAGTTTATTGAGAGTTTTTAGGATGATGGGCTGTTGAATTTTGTCGAAGGCCTTTTCTGCATCTATTGAGATAATCATGTGGTTTTTGTCATTGGTTCTGTTTATGTGATGGGTTATGTTTATTGATTTGTGTATGTTGAACCAGCCTTGCATCCCAGGGATAAAGCTGACTTGATCATGGTGGATAAGCTTTTTGATGTGCTGCTGAATTCGGTTTGCCAGTATTTTACTGAAGATTTTCTCATCGATGTTCATTAGGGATGTTGGCCTGAAATTTTCTTTTTTTGTTGTGTCTCTGCCAGGTTTTGCTATCAGAATGATTCCGGCCTCATAAAATGACGTAGGGAGGATTTCCTCTTTTTCTATTGTTTGGAATAGTTTCAGAAGGAATGGCACCAGCTCCTCTTTGTACCTCTGGTAGAATTCAGCTGTGAATCCGTCTGGTCCTGGACTTTTTTTGGTTGGTAGGCTATTAATTACTGCTTCAGTTTCAGAACTTGTTATTCGTCTATTCAGGGATTCGACTTCTTGCTGGTTTAGACTTGGGAGGGTGTATGTGTCCAGGGATTTATCCATTTCTTCTAGATTTTCTAGTTTATTTGCGTAGAAGTGTTTACAGTATTCTCTGATGGTAGTTTGTATTTCTGTGGGATCAGTGGTGATATCCCCTATAACATTTTTTATTGCATCTGCTTGATTCTTCTCTCTTTTCTTCCTTATTAGTCTGGCTAGCAATCTATTTTGTTGATCTTTTCAAAAAACCAGCTGCTGGATTCATTGATTTTTGAAGGTTTTTTGTGCCTCTATCTCCTTCAGTTCTGCTCTGATCTTAGTTATTTCTTCTCTTCTGCTAGCTTTTAAATTTGTTTGCTCTTGCTTCTCTAGTTCTTTTAATTGTGACGTTAGGGTGTCGATTTTAGATCTTTCCTGCTTTCTCCTATGGGCATTTAGCACTATAAATTTCCCTCTCCACACTGCTTTAAATTTGTCCCAGAGATTCTGGTACGTTGTGTCTTTGTTTTCATTGTTTTCAAAGAACATTTTTATTTCTGCCTTCATTTCGTTATTTACACAGTAGCCATTCAGGAGCAGGTTGTTCAGTTTCCATGTAGTTGGGTGGTTTTGAGTGAGTTTCTTAATCCTGAGTTCTAATTTGATTGCATTATGGCCTGAGAGACGGTTATGATTTCCATTCTTTTGCATTTGCTGAGGAGTGTTTTTACTTCCAATTATGCGGTCAATTTTAGAATAAGTGCAAAGAGGAGCTGAGAAGAATATATATTCTGTTGATTTGGGGTGGAGAGTTCTGTAGATGTCTAGTAGGCTTGCTTGGTCCAGAGCTGAGTTCAAGTCCTGAACATCCTTATCAATTTTCTGTCTCGTTGATCAGTCTAATACTGACAGTCGGGTCTTAAAGTCTCCCAATATTATTGTATGGAAGTCTAAGTCTCTTTGTAGGTCTCTAAGAACTTGCTTTATGAATCTGGGTGCTCCTGTGTTGGGTACATATATATTGAGGATAGTTAGCTCTTCTTGTTGCGTTGATCCCTTTACCATTATGTAATGCCCTTCTTTGTCTCTTTTGATCTTGTTGGTTTAAAGTCTGTTTTATCATAGGCATGGGCAAAGACTTCACATCTAAAACAACAAAAGCAATGGCAACAAAAGCCAAAATTGACAAATGGGATCTAATTAAACCAAGGAGCTTCTGCACAGCAAAAGAAACTACCATCAGAGTGAACAGGCAACCTACAGAATAGCAGTAAATTTTTGAAATTTATCCATCTAAAAAAGTGCTAATATTCATAATCTACAAAGAACTTAAACAAATTTACAAGAAAAAAACAAACAACCCCATCAAAAAGTGGGCAAAGGATATGAATAGACACTTCTCAAAAGAAAACATCTGTGAACAGACACTTCTCAAAAGAAGACATTTATGTAGCCAACAGACATAAGAAAAAATGCTCATCCTCACTGGTCATTAGAGAAATGCAAATCAAAACCACAATGAGATACCATCTCATGCCAGTTATAATGGCGATTGTTAAAAAGTCAGGAAACAACAGATGCTGGAGAGGTTGTGGAGAAATAGGAATCCTTTTACACTGTTGGTGGGAGTGTAAATTAGTTCAACCATTGTGGAAGACAGAGTGGTGATTCCTCAAGGATCTCGACCCAGAAATACCATTTGACCCAGCAATCCCGTTACTGGATATATACCCAAGTGATTATAAATCATTCTACTATAAAGACACATGTACACGTATGTTTATTTCAGCACTATTCACAATAGCAAAGACTTGGAACCAACCCAAATGTCCAACAATGATAGACTGGATAAAGAAAACGTGGCACATATATGCCATGGAGTACTATGCAGCCATAAAAAGGATGAGTTCATGTCCTTTGCAGGGACATGGATGAAGCTGGAAACCATCATTCTCAGCAAACTAACACAAGAACAGAAAACCAAACTCTGCATGGTCTCACTCATAAGTGGGAGCCGAACAGTGGGAACACATGGACACAGGGAGGGGAACATCACACAATGGGGCCCGTCATGGGGTGGGAGGCCAGGGAAAGATAGCATCAGGAGAAATACCTAATGTAGGTAACGGGTTGATGGGTGCAGCAAACCACCACGGCACGTGTATACCTATGTAACAAAACTGCATGTTCTGCACATGTACCCCAGAACTTAAAATATAATAATAATAATAAAGAATAAAAAGGCTTCTATGATGGACTTTGCCTGCCTTGCCTGCTTATCTGTGCAGGTTAGTCTGAGTGTTGCCCAGGCTGCTCAATTTTTGCCTGTAGCTGTGATTTTTCAGGCAGGCTGCTTCTCCGAGGACTAATCTTAATTGTCTACCCAACTGATTTCTCCTTTTCTTCACCCTCATTACTTCTTTTATTCTCACTATTCTTTTCCATACTACCCAATCATTCCAATTCTGGCTTCATGACTACATGGAACCCTGTTTTCACAGTCAGGTGAGATTAATGTGTTCTCTGTTTGGGCTCCACTCTCCTCTTCAGTAATTTGGAAGGTAGAGCTAATGTTTCTTTATCTGAGTCATCCTGGGCTATTTTCCAATGTCTTAAAACTGTTAATTCCTGTAAGTTTTTTTTTTTTTTTTAATGGCAGCACATGTGCTTAGAGGCCTTCCTTTTGTTTCTCCCGTTAGTTTAGGACAACGTTTTAGGAAACTCAGCGGATTTTCTCTATCCTTCTTAACTAGAGTTTCTTATGGCCCTGGATAGGGCTTTATATGCATTGAAAAATTTTACATACCCATTTTACATTTTAAATGTCAGTAATTTCACAAATTCAGATCTAAAGTTATATGTTAGTTTGGATTCTGGAAAACCAAGATGGTGATAAGATGTCTGAGGGTGCTATTTTCTGTAAATATAATAAATAATGTGATTCTATGCAACATCACCTATGCTCCTTGTTATTGGTTGAATCATATACTCCCAACATATATTAAAGTTCTAGTCTCCAGTATTTATGAATGTGAGCTTATTTGGTTGTAATTAAAATACAGGTTAAGCTTGGGTCACAATAGAGTAGGTTCTTAATTCTGTGTGACTACTTTCCTCATAAGAAAAACAGAAGAGATACAGAGACAGACACAAAGAGAAAAGACACCATGTGATGAAAGAGGCAGAAGCTGGAGTGATGTATCTACAAACAAACGAGTGCTAATGTTTGCCTCAATACCAGAAACTAAGAGAAAGGCATGGAACAAATTTTCCCCTAGAGGCTTCAGATAGAGTATGATGTTACCACCACCTTGATTTTGGAATTCTTACCTCCAGAACTGTGAGAGAAAAAATCTCTGTTGTTTTAAGCCTATATTTGGTGCAAAAGTAATTGTGTCTTTTGCCATTACTTTAAATGGCACATATATATATAAAAATATATCTATATACTCTATGTTAATATATAGTGTATATATTAGATATATTATATGTTAATATCTCATATATACACTATATATATAAAATACATATATATGCATATAAACAAAATTCTGTATGGAATATACATTAAAGTTCCTCCCTCTCATTGAACATTGGTAAGGTAGGCTATCTGTGATCTATGTTAAACTTGGTCAAAAACAATTTTGAAAAAATCTTGATAAAGTTTCCTGTATAATATGGTTTGGCTGTGTCCCCACCCAAATCTCAACTTGAATTTTATCTCCCAGAATTCCGTGTTCTGGGAGGGACTCAGTGGGAGGTAATGGAATCATAGGGGCCTGTCTTTCCCATGCTATTCTCGTGATACTGAATAAGACTCATGAGATATGCTGGGTTTATCAGGGGTTTCTGCTTTAGTTTTCTTCTTATTTTCTCTTGCTGCTGCCATTTAAGAAGTGCCTTTCACCTCCTGTCATGATTCTGAGGCATCCCCAGCCATGTAAAACTGTAAGTCCAATTAAATCTCTCTTTCTTCCTAGTTTTGGGTATGTCTTTATCAGCAGCATGAGAACAAACTAATAAACTATAGTTTCTCTTTACTTCAGATATATAAAAATAATTTTCAAGTTTCAGTGAATGAACATTGACTTGTTGTTATTGTTACCCCAGGATTCTCAAGAGTTCATAACTTCCCGGTCCTATATAATTGCACTTTTAGTGCAATTAGTTGTTACAAGTTGCGTCTCTGAACTGTAAGATGTCCAATCAATGTTATTTGAGCAGAACTGAGCTGGCATGGCCTGAAGGATTTTAGTTTAAGAACTCTCATGTAGCTCTAAAACCATTGCCAAGGTACTGACCAGGAAATCTAGCTTACCAACTCTTCAACAAAAGCGTTCTGGCAATACAAAGCTGTCTATAAAATGTTATGCTTTTAAACAATAGTCCCTTCTTGAGTACTCTATAAAGTACTTATCAAGAACTAATGTAATCATTAAGAAAATACTGAATTTCCTCTGAATAAGACTATTTTTGTAATGCAGATTTGGCAAAATTCAACCCCAGCTTGTGTGTGTAATGTGTGCAATTTGGGCAATCAGCAGGACAGATACTTCCTGAAAGTGGATAATAGTATTGCTTATTGCAATTCTAATAGCAATTCTGTAGAGCTTTGCCAAAGAAAACTTATTCCAATCATTGTGAATCTTGCTCTTTTATGTTTAAACCAAGAATAGAGTTCGATATGACTGTGACTGACAAGATAAAATACATAATTGATGCAGCCTTCTTAAGTGTTGTTAAGGTCAATTCAGAAGGTAAAGGAATCAGGCATCTGGATTTTGCTTTTCTTCCTTCCTTTCTTTTCTCCTGTATGCATTACTTTCTATTCTTTGTATTATAGAACGCTGAAGTAATCATAAAAGTTTTCATAAACAGTTAACCTATTTGCTTGCTAGAGAAAGCAGAGGATATTAGTTGTTTATTTTTTCTGATGCATATGGATTTTTGAATAGAAAAGAATAAAGTACAAAGTAATGTTACGAAATTTAATGCTGAGTCTAGTCTCATCCCAATGTCAACTCATGAAGTATTGAATAAAAATAATTGTGGTTAGTGAATCATCCTATTTGAATTTATTACTGGTTTATTGTTTTATATTTGTGTTATCAGTCACGGTTCAACCAAACACATGGAACCAATGGGAGGGAGGTATATACTAAAAGATAAGGTATTGATTTACAAGTTTGTGGAGACGGTCAAGGCAAGTTTGAAATCTGCAGGGCAGGCTGGAATGCTCTGCGATGGACTGAAGTTGCTATCTACAGGTGGAATTTCTTCTTGCTCAGGCAAACCTCAACTTGGTCTCAAGGCCTTTCCTCTGATTAATTCAGGCCCATTCAGATTATCTAGGGTAATCTTTTCTCAGAGGCAACTGGTTATGAACATTAATCACATTTACAAAAAACCTCCACAGCAACAGCTAGGCTAGTGTATTAGTCTGTTCACACACTGCTGATAAAGACATACTCAAGACTGGACAATTTACCAAAAAAGAGGTTTCATATGGACTTACAGTTCCACATGGCTGGGGAAGCCTCATAATCATGGTGGAAGGCAAGGAGGAGCAAGTCACATCTTACATGGATGGCAGCAGGCAAACAAAAAGAGATTATGCAGGGAAACTCCCCTTTATAATGCCATCAGATCTCATGAGACCCACCCACCATGAGAACACCATGGGAAAGACCTGCTCCCATGATCCAGTTACCTCCCACCAGGTCCTTCCTATAACACATGGGAATTCAAGATGAGAATTGGGTGGTGACACAGCCAAACCATATCAACTAGTATTTGACTGAATAACTGGGTAGAGTTGCCTAGCCAAATTGAAACATACAATTAACTATCACAATTTATGTTACAACATTATTTATTTTCCATACTAGTTTACTAATAATGAATAGTTATATACTTAGTAAAATAAAAAGTTGAAAATTTTCAATTGGTCTCAAAATAATTTTCTGAAATTTTTCTTGTCTATGAAAGCCAAAAGTCTAGAAGACTGCTGAAGCATAATATTCTTCTCCTAAATTCCCATTTCACAGATGGAAAGATACTGAGCCCAGACATAAACTTAATAAATTTTGGGGAATATGTTTTCATTAGTTTTGTTGAGTTAAATTTTCTAGTATAAGGCTTACCTTGTTGTCCTTTAGGTTAAATGAGACCGTATCAGTTTCCTATTGCTGTGTAACAAATTATGACAAAGTTTATTACCTCACAGTTTCTATGGATCAGGTGTCAGGGCAGAGATCCTCTATTCAGAGTTTCATCAGGCTGAAATCAAGGTGTCAACAGAGGCTGTGATATCATCTGGATTGCAGGATTGTTTCATATATTCATTTGTTTGTGGTGGAACTTAATTTCTTGTGTTTGCAGAATTGAAGTCTTTGGCTTCTAGGACTGCCCACCATTCCCCGACAATGTGGCTTTCTCCACCACAAAGCATATTGCTTCTTTCAAGGCCAGCAAGAGAGAGAGTCTTTGATGGTTTCAATCATGCTGACTGCTTCTTTCTCTGACCTCTAAATCATCCTTTAAAGAACTCACCTGATTAGGTCATGCCCACTCAGCTAATCCCTCTTTTCATTAGTTTAAAGTTAACAGAATAGGAATCTTAAAACGTATCCATCAAATCCCTTCCAATTTGCCACATAATGTAGCCTAATCTTGGCAGTGATATCCCTTCATATTCATAGGTTCTGCCTATAATCAAGGGGTAGGGGATTATTCATTGCATGCATACAAGAGTGCAGGAATCACAGGAGTCATGTTAGAATTCTTCCTACTACACAGAGTCAACCATATTTTCAACATCATCTTATTCCTACTTTAACTGGGACAAGATGAAAGAAAGGGGAGAAAATTTAATCCATTTCATGTAACAGTGCCTTTGGGATGACACTGAACTGACTAAAATTGGGTTTATAAAAGTAATAATCACCAAGCATTATTATGTAATAGATTTTATTCAACTAAATCAATGTATAATATAACCTAGATAGAATTAAACTGGAAAAAAAAGTACAGAGATTTTTACAAGCTGTAGAGATAATCAAAAGAAAATGGGATAGAGATCATGGATTGACATTTTTGCATTGTCTCAAGCTATGAAATTGGGCAGATGGATTTGCTAAATGATAAAGTCTCTTCTCATTTGACTGCTATTCAAACATACAATTCCTCATCATGTAATTTTGATAAGAAGCATAGTGAGTCAGAATCATAATAAGGGTAGAAAAATACTTCATTAGAATATGAGTGAGCTCTGCACTACTCTTCAGGGTTCAAAGGTCAGCAGTCCATGGCTCTTTCATATCCGCCTTGGCTTTCATTCTTCTCCTCAGAAGTGGATTTACTATCACATGAAAGAAACTTAAACATTAGGCCTCTCACTTGCCCCTTCCAAGGCCCTAGTGGCTTTTGTGATATAAGGCAGATTATATGTTTCCACAAAATGTTCAAAATAGAAATATTTTAATGTAAGAGGTTAACACTGCTGTCTCATTCCATTTTAACTTTCCCTTTATTATCCTTTCCCTTGAGGTAGGTGGCATTGGAACAGCTATGAGCAATTTTGGGATACAGAGAAGTAGAAGTTGACTTGGGGATCCATTTACTTGGGTTTCATGGTGATGTATTATGTGCTTCACAGTCAGTTCTGGGCATAGTTATCACTAAATTTAGTTATAAATCTGCCCAGTGTAGCAACAGTTTCCAGGTATATTTTTGCCACCTCCTCTGCTAACTCACCTAGGAATATGACATAAAGATATTAAGAAAATCTTGTTAATGAAGGTCAACAAGTACAAGAATATTTAAAACCCAGCATAGTAAGAGAAAACTTGACATGTTTTAAAATAAGTCAACTCATGTGTAAAAAGAAAACCTGATTGATCATTTCAAAAGCAAAATTTCCAAACATTTACATGATGAAAATCATGAACCGAAAATAATTGTAAACTATTATCAAAAGTTGCTTTTGGTTAACAATAAAGAAAGTCTAAACTATCTTTGTAGTCTCTCCGTAGATAATAATATTATAAATCTGTTATATCAAGATTCAATCAACGAGTACAGAGTCAAATAATAAATGAAAAAAAGTATTATAAAGGTATGTTAAGCGGCTAAATAATATAAAATACTCTTATTTTTATGTTTCTATGATCTTTGTGTTCTGTGATTTCTTAATGTTTCTTTTCTTATTCTAAATAAATTTCTATTTTTATTTTTAATTTTGTATTACTTTTCTTAAAGAGAACCATCTAGATTCTTGTAAGCCTAAAGCTGGATTTATCCCGAAGCTCTTCCACTTTGTTATCTCAAAGACTATCTTTTGTGGTAGGTTATAACCACTCTCTAATATCGTGTGCTATTTTATGATGAGTATTTATTATTTATTTATTTATTTTATTTATTTATTTTTGAAGCGGAGTCTCACTCTGTTGCCAGGCTGGAGTGCAGTGGCATGATCTTGGCTCACTGCAACTTCCGCCTCCCAGGTTCAAGCGATTCTCCTCCCTCAGCCTCCTGAGTAGCTGGGATTACAGGTGCATGCCACCATGCCCAGCTAATTTTTTAATTTTTAATAGAGACAGGGTTTCACCATGTTGGCCAACATGGGGGACCTCAGTTTCTTGATCTTGTGATCCGCCCTCCTCAGCCTCCCAAATTGCTGGGATTACAGGCATGAGCCACTGCGCCCGGCCCAGTATTTATTTTATATTGATATGGAAAGTTTGTTTTCATATACAGTTAACACTAACCAGCTCTCTAAACTTTGCTGTGGCTTAACTTCTTTGAGTTTCAGTTTCCCTGTCTGTAAAATTGGCATCCAATTGAATGTTTCATATAGCAGTCCCAAATAAATGTAACTTTCATTGTTTTGTGTCACTATTGCTATTATCGCTATTATTCTTACACGTAGTGGCATTCTAAATAAAGTATTTTACCCATAACTGAAGTAGTTTGGCAAAATACATTCGTTCAAAACATGGGCTAGCAAACAAAGGCAAAATTAAAGAAGCATTTTCTGAGTGAGTCATACTTGCAGATAAAGGAAAATGATAACAATGATATGACTCTAAACATAGATTACAGTAGAGCCTCTCCAATATTTTTTCCTGAAGTGGCTATCCTATTAGGCAGTACTATGTACACACTGAGTTTTGGCATGTGATTGAATTTATCTAATTAATACTGTTAAAACACTTGAACTGTTATACAAATACAGAAATTGGCTTGGTGAACCTTTTATCTAATTCTGCAGCAGGATAAGTAGAGGTGGTAATTGAAGAATGGAATACGGACATAGGGGGATTGTTCCATAATTCAAAAGGAAGATAGACATTCAACCTGTGTCTTCACAGGGAGAAAGGGCTGTAAACAGCTATAAAATGCACCTATAAAGGGAAATCATTTGAAATAAAATCTATAGCTGAAAACACAATCATATTAATAATTAACATCTGTGTGGCGATTTGTACCTTCTAAGTTGTTTTCACCTATGTGATGTCATTTTTCTGGAAGCATAAAATAGAGATGTGTACAGAGCCTCTGTGATATATTTGGTGTATGTTCAGTATCCTATAATTAGTCACAGAACTCATGATTTCTATCACTAATTTATTGTGTTATTTCCACTACCACAGAGTGTAGTCAGTTGTGTCATATAAGAAATGAGGAAAGAAAGATAAAGGGAGGAATCAAGTAGAAAAGAGATATACCTAATGTAAATGATGAGTTAATGGATGCAGCACACCAACATGGCACATGTATACATACGTAACAAACCTGCACGTTGTGCACATGTACCCTAGAACTTAAAGTATAATTTAAAAAGTATAAAAAAAGAACGAAAGTAGGCTGTCAGTAGGGTTAAATAGGAAACTGGTATTTTAGAACATGCCGCTTGTTGCACAGTATCTCTTAATGGCCATTCTCACTGAGGATGTGAGCTGGGCTTGGTGGAAGCACTATCACAAGGAGTCCTGCCAGGGTTAGGAGGGTTGCACTATTAAATTGAAACAATAGAAGTGTTTAGAAGAGGTGACCCAAAGCAATATATTTGCTTTACAGAAAAGAAGAAGGGCTGTGGAGAGAAGTCAAGGTCTGCGGTTAGAGCTGGGAAAACAGTAAAGAATGTAAAGTCCAAAGAGCAAGACAAGAGAGACATAAGACACTGAATATTAAGGTCGTATCAAGAAAGTCAGTAACAGGTTGGAATCACATGTGAGGAAGACTGATGGGAAAAGTGCAGATATAAGGCTTGTGAGGTGAGTATGTGCTTGCCCTGGCCTTTTACACTATGCTCAGGAAAAGCATGTAGTAGATATAAAAGTGACTTAAAGAAACATTGTGCTTCAGGTAACAACTAAATATTTCTTTAGATCAACAGATTTCTATTATTCTTAGTAGCATAACTCTCTTTAAAATAATTATTGTGCAGAAATTTGATATACAAATGGATAAAAAAAGAATTGATCTTATTTAGGTGCAGGTAGAATCCAAGGTGATTTCACTAGCCAGCCAGCTGGGCCCTCAGCCCTTTGGGATCCCCTCAGTAGCTTTCCTGAGTATTAGAGCCTGTATGGTTTGAAAACTACTCTTCTAAATCTTTGAAGACATGTCCTTATATCAAGTCACATAATCAGAAACTGATATATTTAGACTTTATCAAATTGTCTATCACTGAATAATAACTTATTCATTTTTTGTTTTTAAAAATTTATTTACCTTTATATGTTTATGGGGTACAAGTGCATGCATATATTGCACAGTGGTGAAGTCTGTGTTCTTAATGTACCCACTGAATAATAATTCAATATGCCCTGATTTTTTATTATTATACTTAAAGTTTTAGGGTACATGTGCACAACGTGCAGGTTTGTTACATATGTATACATGTGCCATGTTGGTGTGCTGCACCCATTAACTCATCATTTAGCATTAGGTATATCTCCTAATGCTATCCCTCCCCCCTCCCCCCTCCCCCCGCCCCACAACAGTCCCCAGTGTGTGATGTTCCCCTTCCTGTGTCCATGTGTTCTCATTGTTCAGTTCCCACCTATGAGTGAGAACATGCGGTGTTTGGTTTTTAAAGATCAGCACAAGAAACAACTATGAGAAATGTTGTTGTTTTTTTTAAACATTCAGTAGAATTGTCATTAAAAACCTTGTTCATTTCTTGCTTATTTTCTCTGAAATGATTTCATGTGATAAATATATCTTAGAAAATTGGTCTCAGGGACTGGCTATTATTATTTTTCCCATCTGTGATAAAAGGTAAGATTTGATGGATTCTAAACATCTCTTCAGTTATTAAATTATATCATTCTAAACAACTTGGTTAATTAACATTTCTTTTAAACACAACATTTATTCAGGAAGTTACTTTGGAGAAATCTTTGTTTTCCAGGCTCAGTACGCCATCTGCGAAAACAGAGAGGAGTTTGGTTCATTCTATCATTTCTCCATCCCTCCCTCTCCAGTCTCAAGGGTCTGTTTCTGTTCGCAGACATGCCAATCTTATGTCTGTATTAAACCTGTCTCCACTTGCTTTTATCTCTGGCGGAGCCTCACTAGTTGGCACCTCCTCATTTTTCAATTTTGTTTCAAGTATCATCTTCTTAGAGGAAATTGCCCTGCTGTCTCCATTTAAAGTTGCTTCTTTCCATCTTCTCCACTTTATATCACTTCATGACTTGCCAAACAGTAGTCATTTAATAAATATTTGTTGAATAAATAAAAACATTAAAAAAATTAAAATGAAGAATCAATTCCTAACACCAAGAGTTCACTAATTGGTTAGAGACAAAGCTATAAACAATAATAATATTTTAAGCACTCTAATGAAGATATGGGCTACATATAAACAAAATAAGAAATGTCTATGCTAGGGAATTCTAGGCAAAGGCAATCACATTTGAGCTGTGTTTTGATGAATGGATAGAAGAACATCAAACAAGGAAGTAAGAGAAGAATATGCCACTAAAAGGGAAAATGTGTCCCAAAATACTGAGTTGGGAAAGATCACAGGGAAGAAGTTCAGAAGGTAAAGTAGCTTCAGGATTATGGAAGCAATGTTAAAACGTGTGGACATTATTCTGTAACTGCTGAGGATTTTTGAAGAATTTTAAGTGAAAAAGCAACATGAATTAGATCTTTGGGTAAAATAAATTTCACTTGTGTAACAGCGAAGAAAACAAGATAATGGGTTTTGCTGTTTCTTCTGAAGAAAGAGGAGTAGAATTTCAATCATGGGCAGAAATGTTCCCTTGAAGCAGGGCACAGAGCCATTTGCATTAGCGTGTGTGTGTGTGTGTGTGTGAGAGAGAGAGAGAAACATACACACAATGAGCTTAAAAACAGACAAATAACAAATCCAGATGACATAATAATTCCAGTAAAAAAGGGGAGAAGGAAAATAATGTCTAATAAAAAATAATTTCTGACTCAACAGTAAGTAGGAGCCATTTTTTTCTAGGCTTACCTAGACCGGCACCTATGCCCAGTTGGTCAAACATTTTCTTCCAGATTTACTTGAATGTCAAGTTCTAGGCATAAGCTTAGGGTTTCTCATAGAAACACAAACAAGGCCTGATATGTACTCATTAATGAATTCTATGCATTTTCCTTAGTCTTGTGTGGTAATTATGCTATTTCTAATGGAGAGAATGATCACTTTTCCCTGTCACTACCCAAGAGCATCTCTAGCCTTCTAATTACCACTCAATGTTTACTCAATGGATAATCATTATCAGATTAACTTTCAGTGATGGAATATGTAATTAAAAATGTAGATCAATAAAATGCTATTATGGCTGGATACATTAACACTTAAAAATAATAGCAATTTAATAAAAAGAATTATTTGTTTAAATCTAACAAACACAACTGTTAGAATTTTCTCCTAGAAAAGATATGAGTTGAAATGTCTGATAAATCTATGATAAAAACTCACACAATAATTACTTTTGTATAAAAGAAACTATGTATAAAATAGGTCACAAAGTTTAACTAACTTCCCCAGAATTTGTTGTGGCTTTTCATTGCAACCCATGACCTGAAAATAGGTTAGGCCTCTTCTAAGGCTGTTTCCTGAAGGGTTCTTTGTTTCTTCTTTCCTTGCAATGTGGATTCTCTCAGGTCAAGACCAGAAATTTACTGAAGTAGCTACTCCTGGACTCCCTGTTTCTGCTCTTGGCCCTCTTGTCTTTTATTTGCTGCACAGGAACCAGAGTGGTATTTTTGAAAACAAATTAGCTCATGTTACTGCTTTTGCTTAAACATTCTTCGTTAACTTCCCACTGTATTCAGAATAACATCCAATGTCTGTAAAATAGCCAATTCCAATATTCTGGGTATTTTTCAATTACAAGTGGATATTGTGTTTGTCAAAGGATTTTTTAGTGTCTATGAAGATAATCATGTATTGCGTTTTGCTTAGATCTATTAATATGTTATATCATATTAATACATTTCCTAATAGTGAACAAATATTGCATTATTCTCATAAATCTCACTTGATCATTGGGTATTATTTTCTTCTTGTGGTGTTGACTTCTGTTAAAAAGGTTTTATTCTAGTTTTGCATAAGTGATATCAGTCTGTAATTTCCTTCCTGTCTGCAATCTTTATCAGGTTTAGGTATTACTGTTAAAGAGAAATTTCAAAAGTTCCTTCATTTTCTAGGCTCTGGAGAAAGTTATACATATCACTGGGGCTATCTTTGGTCTTTGGACATTTGGTAGAACTCTGATCTAGGATTTGTATTTATGTTTTTTTTTAAAATGCCATTCTCTGTTTTCTTCAATGGAAATTGACATAGTTAAGTTTTCCATCTCTACTGTGGTCACAGCAATCTATAACGTAGTCTCTTAAAAAATTTTTGAATGTATTCTGTTTCAATGGTTATTTTCCCTGTGTCATATCTTATTTTATATTTATGTTTCCTTTTTCCCTTGATTAAGTTGACTAGCAGTCCATCTATTGTTTTTTCTATGCTCTACATATATTTCTATGCTCTTCAAGACATTTGCTTTTAATTTAATCATTTTGTTTCTTACACTTGCTTTGAATAAACCATTTTTTTTAGCATTTTAGTTATAAACTTAATTCCATTGTTTTCCGTCTTTTATGGTTATGAATTCATTTATTTGTGTATATTTTAATTTTCCATTGATTCTTATTTAAATATGTCCCATTGATTCTGATTTATTATATTTTCTTATTAATTTTTAGAAACTCTGTAATTTTAATTTTCTTTTTCACTCACAAGTCGTTTATTATATGATTTTTTTCATTTTCAGGTTAAGGGGCCTGAATTTCTTTATATTGTTATTAGTTCTACAAAATAAAAATCTGAGCACAGTAATATTTTAAAGAGTATATTTGAGTAAGAAGCAATTCATGAATTTGGAAACACCAAACTGAAAGAGGTTTAGTGTTCCAAATTTTCAGAAGCAGGTAGTTATGAATTAGAAGGTGAGTACAGAAGCAAATAAATTATTTATTGTTGCAGTTACAAAATTCCCTTTTTTGGCTTATCTTTTTAGTCCATTTTCTGCTGCTATAGCAGAATACAACAAACTGAGTGATTTATCAAGAAAATAGATGTATGGGCTCATGGTTCTGGAGGCTGGAAAATCCAAGAGCATGATGCTGGCATCTGGTGAGGATTTCATCCCATGGAGGAAGGCATCACACTGGGAGTGTGCAAGACAGAGAGAAAATGAGGACCAAGCTTTATTCTTTTATCAGGAACTCACTGTCTCAATAACTAACCCACTCCCACAATAATGCCATTAATACATTCTTGAGGGCAAAGTCCTCAGTATCCAATCACCTCCCAAAGGCTCCACCTCTAACATTAAATTTAAACATGAGTTTTAGAACATTCAAACCATAGCATGGTTGGAAAGTGCCTAAATAACCAAATGTTAACTGACTGCTTATCAATGGCTGAGGTTGTATAACATAAGCATTTGTCAGAAATGACCCTAGTTAAATTTTCCATATGTTTGCAATTTAAGCAAGGTTAGGGCTATTTTCATTGTTTTTATTGTTTCTGAAACAGGGTCTGGTTTTGTCGCCCAGTTTGTAGTACAGTGGTGTGATCATAGATCACGGCAGCCTCAAACACCTGGGCCCAAGAAATCTGGGCCCAAGGGAGGTGCCAAGATGGTAGGATACCTTGAGCCCAGGTGTTTGAGACAGGAGTGATCTGTGATCATGTACACCACCATGCCCAGCTAATATTTCCAATTTTGAGGGAGAGATGGGATCTCACTATGTTGCCCAGACTGATGTCAAGCCCCTGGACTCAAGCAATCCTCCTGAGTTGGCTTCCTAAAGTGCGGAAATTACAGATGAGAGCCACTGCATCAACCGGTTAAAGCTATTTTTAAAGCCCAGTTTGTTTTGCTCAGGAATTTACAGGCCTAGTACCTATTTTAACTTTGCATTAACAATTCCCCTCTTTTGGTCATTCTCTCAGCAAGCTAAGAATGTGACCAAATAGCATAACATTAATCTCAGTTACCACTATTGATGTAATTGTTGGAACAAAGAGTCAAGTAGATGTTGTTATCATCAATAGGTTCACTAGGGTTTAGAGTCACATAACCACCATCAGCAATTCCAAAGTCAGTATTGGTTTCCTTGTCTGACCATGATGAAAATCATCTGACATGAAAGGAACTGCTGGAAAGCATTTAAAACCCTCGAAAGAATACAACACATGGAGTAAGAGGTAAGCACAATAACTATAAAGAGAATAATAGCCAAGGATTGAAAAATTCCTCTGAGCAAAGATTACCAGGAGCCAAGATTTAACCAACTGAATAAATAATTGCAGGAGGCAGTGCTTATCTGATTAAAAAAAATTGTACTTGTATTTAAGATCTTTTAAATTGAAGGCATGTCTGATTTGTTAACATAGAAATAACACTTTTCACAATTAGGGCAAAAATTCCTCTCAAGCCGTTAAAATATCAATACAACTACTGTTTTGGAGTACTATTGAGGCCAAATTATTTATGCCAGATTGTACTATTTTAGGATAATTCATAGTATCATTTGAACTTTTTTTCAAATGATACTTGCTGGAATATTAATAAGCATGTTTTCAATTTAGAGACTGCCAACTGAGAAAAAAATAATTCTTACAAAATAATGAAATCTGGAACCCCTTTGTATAATTGGGTTTGGAAGATCATAAGAGGCTCATTTGTGAGGAGTCCCTTTACACATGAATGACACTAAATTAGTTTGACTTGCATTTAAAAAGTCATATCTGGTCATTTTAAGTAGGAGATAGCCCAAACCACAGCATTCAGATTATTTATGTAGAAAACTTTTATATATGTTGTTGCCACACACAACGAATATTCCAGTACTATTAAAAGAAAAGGATCAAAGTGGATCCTATCACCCACCAGTTGGAGGTGATATAAATGTCATGGTTATTCGTTGTCATATCTGCATCTACATATTGCTAGGCTAAACTTGTATGGTTTAGATAGGAGTAGAAACAAAAAACATTTTATGAATTTGATAAAGTAACCCATGTATGCCATAACCAACTAAGAATGATTGATTTCCTCCTCAAATATGCTTTAGATATTGATATATCCAATAAATAAGACTATCATTTATTTTAGATAGTGGAACTAAAGAAGCATTCCATTTGCCTTTAGAGTTGCCATTAAACCCATGTCTAGTTTTGAGGAGTTGTCTGATAATACGGTTGAGGGTATCATGGTCATGTTCTGATTTTATATCTGTGTCATTATATATAAAAGTCTAGTCTTCATTATTTATGTAAAATCAAAGTGTTTCATTACAGAAGGAGTGTGTAATATAGCCTAGATTAGGTCCAGTTCCATTAAGGTTTTCTATGCATGAAGATAAATTACCAGTAATAAAATCAATAGCTATAGGGTATCCCTTGTTTCTATTGCTTTTTCCCAGTGCCAAGTCATTTGAGCATAAATATGCCTGCCAAAGTAAGGATACCAAACTTTTTATAAATCCAGCTTCCTAAATTGATCACCCAAGTGTGTACTGGTGCATGTTCTAGTATTCATGGTGGTTGTGCCCATTCATCTAGATGACTACATAGCCAGCAATTGTTTGACTAATGAAAGTAGCTATATTTTCAACAGTAGACTATAGAGGATATGCAGTATAAATAGTAAAATTTCCTAAAAAATAAGAGTTTGAACATTTTTTGTTAATGTAAAATAGAAACAAGTTTTAGTCAATGGAGTGGAGTCAAATGGACTCTTGTTCCCCATATTGGTAAAGCTGTCTACTTCATGATGTCATTTGCTTCTAGGGAAAGCTCTCCTTTGCACAGCCTTAATTTTAAGTCATCTGTATTTAACAAGTACAAAAGTCTAAGGGAATTCTCTTTATTTGAGAGACACTGACCCAAGGCTCAAGACCCTGAGATTTTGCTGCAGTGTGTGTGGTAAAAAGAACCAAATATAGTATCATCCAGTGATGCTCAAAGGCAGTTTTTCTGTGGTGTTATATCCAAAAAGACCCAATCTCCAGATTCTAGATAATGAAAGGCCTGATCACCATTGCTAAATGGGTCACAGAAACCATCTTTCATTTGGTGAAAATATACTTTGGAATAATGCATCAAGGTCTTGCAGTATTGAGTCAGATTTAACAAGTGCAGGAAAAACATGGTGTTCCATTATAAATGGCATAGGTATTTCATTAATTATTTTATAAGGAGTCAGTTTGTTGTACCCATAGGAATTGATCTAATTGCCACTAAGGCCAGTGGTAAAACTTTTGGCTTAGGTAATTCAGTCAACTCTGTTAGCTTAGCTAATTTTAGTTTTAAGATTTTAGTTTTAAGATACCATTTGCTCTTTCAATCTTTCCAGAAAACTGAGGATGATGAAGGCAATGTTAGTGTCATTGGGTTTGTAAAATCTCGTTTAATTTTTTGATAATCTGTCCAGTAAAATGGTATGCCCTATTGCCAGAAATTTATTTAGGGATGCCTCACAAAGGAAACAAATATTTTAATAGTTTTGCTACTGTTGTGACATCATTCTTTCTGCAAGGAAAAGCCTCAATCCCTCTTTTAAAAAAGGCTCTTAATCACAAGAATCTATTGATATCCAGTTGAAGTTGGCGACTGAACGAAATCCATCTGCAGATGTTCAAATTGTCCAGCATATGGTAGAAATATGCCACTGGAAACCTTCAGGGTTTTTTTTAGTATTATGAGTTTAACCAGTCAGACATTGGTTATAAACCATTTTGACTGCTTTAGAACAATCACCCCATAAGTTCTTTTTCATCATTTGAACCATTTTGTCTACTTCATGATGGGTTGTGGAGTAAAGAACCTTTAACAGTAGCAATTTTAGGAACTCAGGAAGCATGAAATGATTGTCTAGGCCTTCAGTAGGTCCCATTTAACATTTAAATTTGCATCATTTTATATGCTATTTTTGTTGTTCCAATTCAGGTGCACAGCATTTTTTATTGAACAAATTACCATAAGTAATCTGATTTGGATAAATTTTATGAAGTTCATTAAAATTAAATATTTTAATAATTTTAGTGCTCTCTGACCTGATATGAAAGCCTACTAATGCATTTCTTTCATATTCAGGTTGTCTTACAAGTATGAGCATCAATGTCAATAATAGCAACCTATGAATGCAGCAGAATAGCTGAAAGAAGTTTATCCTATTGAACCCCATTTTTGGTGGGGTTCCACTGGAAGTGAGAAATTCTCTTTGTTTCTGTAATATTCCAAAATCACAGACAACTCCAAAGGCATATGTAATATCTGCATACATATTAATCGATTTACCTACAACAAGCCTAGTAAGAGCATATAATTCTGCAAGTTGTGCTAAATAAAATTGTGAGAGTGTTTCCTTTTCTATTAGTTCATGTTAATTTCACAGCATATCCTTCTTCATATTTCCCTTCTATAATTTTTGCATAAGATCCATCAACATAAAGTATTAATTCAGGATTACCTAGTAGAGTTTCCTGTAAGTCAATGTGAAGAGTCAATAGTTATAATGTCACACTTATAGTCTTCTCCATCTTTAATCAAAGGCAGCACAGTGGTAGGGTTAAACAGAATATAATATTTGAGATGGAGATTAGAAGATAAAAAGAGATGGATTTCATATATTGTTAGTCTACTTGAGGAAAAATGTTAGGTGTAATTGCAATTTAATAAGTTTTTGACTGCATGTGGAACTTGTAGGTAAAGCTCATTCTCTAATACTAAGTGAGATTAGGTTTCTAACAATCTAGTTGCTGTGGCCACTGCTTTTAGACAAATTGGATATGCTCTGGCCACTGCATCTATCTGTAGGACATAATAACCAATAGGTTAATGTCATTGTTCCTGAGTAAGGACTTCCAAGGCTTGATGATCACATCTGTGAACAAACAAGGAAAAAGTTATTTATTACTTGGGAGCCCTAATGTTAGAGGTTGTTGCAAAGCTCAAAACCTTTTAATTGTCTTTGAGTTGTCAGACTAAGAAACCCTTCAATTATCTTCACTTTTTCAGGTAAAAGGGAAATTCATTCTGTTGTCAGACTATGTCTTCAGTAGTGGACCTTTTATGAAGAGAACTGAAGTTTTTCCATAAAGGCCATATGACGCTTGTAAGCTAACTGCTGTAAAAGATAAATTGAATCTTGATAAAAGAAGATAACAGTAGATCGTGAACAAATTGAATTAGAGTGGAATTTCTAGAAAATTTTACAATTGACAAGTCTTAGTGTAATGCCTGAAAGAAATAAGATGGGGTTTCAGTGAACCCCTGTGGCATTACAGTCCAGGTACATTGCTGATTTTTCCAGGTAAAGGCTAACAAGTGTTGGCTCTCCTAACAACTGGAATACTAAAGAAGACGGAGCAGAGTTGTATCACCGTGAACCACTTAGAATGTGTAGGCACATTAGATAACAAAGTGTTAGGATCTGCAACCACAGAAAATATGCATACCCTAATTTTATTTATTGTATATATGCCTTGAACAGATCTCTAACCCCATCCATTCGATTGTTTTTTTGTTTTGTTTTGTTTTGAGACGGAGTCTTGCTCTGTCACCCAGGCTGGAGTGCAGTGGCGCGATCTCGGCTCACTGCAAGCTCCACCTCTGGGGTTCACGCCATTCTCCTGCCTCACTCTCCCGAGTAGCTGGGACTACAGGCGCCCGCCACCACGCCCGGCTAATTTTTTGTATTTTTAGTAGAGACAGGGTTTCACCGTGTTAGCCAGGATGGTCTTGATCTCCTGACCTCATGATCCACCCTCCTCGGCCTCCCGAAGTGCTGGGATTACAGGTGTGAGCCACCGCGCCGGGCCCCATTCGATTTTTTAACTAGTAAAATTGAAGTCTTACAGGGAATAACAGAAGGAATTGTAAGTCCTTGTTTTATTAAATCTTCCACAATAGGTGAAAGTCCTTAAATTGCCTCTGACTTTAGCAGGTATTGGGGCAATTTAGGCAATAGCTTAGAATAGTCTATTTGAACTTTCATATGTTTAGCACATTTAATTTTTTCTATGTCAGCTGAAGAAGAAGCCCACATATATTTGGGTACTTCAGAGAGATCTGGTTTTCCCCTAAGTTTTGATTTCAACATTATAAACTCCTGTTTGTAGGGAACAGAACAATTGAGGTTCAGGAGGTTCAGGAAACTCTAGGAATAATTATCCTTCTGAAGAGAATGTTATGCGTCCTCTCAATTAGGAAAGCATAGCTCATCCCAGTAAATTTACTGGAATGGTATTACATAGTAGGAAGGCATGCCTTTCTGAGAATGGCCTAAGAGTCATTTGGACTAATTTAGACACAGGAATTCTCTGACCTTAATTTGAAAACACTACCACATAAATATTTTCTTTACTCCAAGAGATTTGTTGATTTAGTAGGCTGGGGTTTAAAGTGGGTAAGGTGGCTTTGGCATCCACCAACACTATACATAGTTCCCTGTTGATTGAGATCTTAGTTTCCCTATGTTTATTTAAGGATATTATGAGAATAACTTACTGGAAAATCTCTTGTAGCCCCATCCGTGTTGATTATTGTTTCAAGAGTCAAGCTCTTGGGAATTTCATCTAATGCAGAAACAATCTTTTCACTGTTTTATTTCAGCATTTGATTCTTTTCTTGTTCTAAAGTGCTCTCAAAATATTCAGCTATGGGGACTGCTTCAGTCATATCAGTGACTTCCCATTCAATCTTATGGGTTGTTTTTTTTTTTATATATTTTGTTTTTATCAGGTCATGCAGCTCTGGTCAAAGCCAATTAATGAATAGGGCCATAAGAACCATTTCAGTTCCACCAGGAAATACATGCTGCTATATTTTAAGACCAGAGTGTTTAACAACTAAGACTTCCAATTTAGCTCTGAAATCAGAAAGAAGTGTATCTCTTTTTTCTATTTATATGATTTAATAATGTACCAGTCAATCTTTTCTGGGAAGACAATGGGAATATCTTCTATAAGTTTTTCAGGCATCTTAAGAGCCATTTCTAGAAGTGTCTCTTGAAAGGTCATCAGCACTTTCCTGAGGCTTATCCCATCTCCCTGTAGTTACCTATTTATTTTCTTCCCCAGGTTATAATATGATGTACATAAACTGATTCAAATCAGGGATCACCAGGTTATAGGCCCCTATGAAGATTCTAAATTCCTCAGTAATTCTTTAACGGATTTTCTCTAATATTTGAAATATCTTTTGTTATAGCTCTGAGTTTAGTTTTTGACCAAAGAGTAAAAGTAGTTACAAGAGCCAGGTCTGGCTGTTCTGAAGATCTAGCTTTATAAGACATTAAGCTAACTGTCCTTTTCTCATTATTCTCGGGGCAAAAGGATAGTTGAGCAAAAGAGTTAGTAAGTTCATGGCAAGAAGATAGTTGAATAAATGGGTTAAAGGTTCAAAATAACCTTTAGAGAAGGTAGAGGATGATAAAGGGAGAAAAATGCTCATAGATACATCAGTTACCATATAATTTTATTTATTTTCACCCTCAATCTGTTGTTTAAGTTTTAGATGCCTTATTTGTCTTTAGTAAAGGGTCTTTTTAGAGAGTCAATTTTGTAATCAGTAAGTCTTTTAGAAGATTCTATATCCATTACAAAATGCATCCCATTGATACTGGGGTGTTCAAGGTTGCTTCCTTGCCAATAGATTCAATAAATGAATACTTTTATCTCAAATAAAACTTCTCCACTGCAACTCTAAATCATCTCTGGCAAGGTAGGTACAACCATGTCTCTAGAAAGGTGCAGGCTTTGAGTCCATAATTTTTGAACATAAAATTAGCTAGCATTCCAAATAGAGAAGTCCCTGACTCCTTAATGCTTATAAACCCATCACACTCAGTCCTTCTAAGCTTTTACCTACCCAATGCCTCCAACTGGAACCAGTTTAGTTCCTGTTGAATACTCAGTTCAATCTCCACACCAAATTGTAACAAATTTACTCAAACTCAGAAAGCTCAGGATGTAAAATGTGGAGCACAGAATAAGAAAGACACTTATTCAGGAACTCCGGTTGCAGCAAGAAAGCAGTGGGCACAATGAGCTCCGTGTGGACCTTTCACCTGGCTCCATGATACTCCCAGGAGTCACTGGTGATTGCCTTCATATCTCACTTCTGCCACCAAACTGTAAAAGAAAACTCTTAGGCATAATACAATTTTAAAGAGTTTAAGTAAGCCATTCTTGAATCAGGAAATGCCAAGCTGAAAGAGGTTTAGTGTTCCAATGACAAGGTAACATAGACAAGTATTTACAGGGTCAATGGTTGGTTGTAGTTACAAAATTGCCCTTTTTTGGTTTACCTTATTGAAAAGTCTCTAGTCACATAACCACGTTAGCTGGCTGCTCATCATTAGCAGGATTTTGTTTCTGTCTAATATAAGCATTTATCAGAAATGTCCCATGGAAAGTTCCACTTACGCTTGCAGTTTAAGCAAGGTTCAGGCTATTTTTAAGGTCTATTTGGTTTTGTTTGCCAGGAATTTTTCAGGCTTGGTCTTCATTTTAATTTTATTTTAACAGTTCCTAGTTTTATTCTATCGAGATACTAGTGCGTGCTGTTATAATATTTCTACTTTATACAACTTACTAGTTTTCTTAAATTCCCCACATATGATTATATTTTGTGACAGTTCCAATATTCTTAAGATGAATGTGTGTTTGCTATTATCAGGATGTACACTTCAATATGTAGCCATAAGGTTGTCCTTATTGATTATGTTGATCAGGTCCTCTGTATTCTTACTTGCTTTTTTGGCCACTGATATGTCTTGTACAGAAAGTGGAATTTAAAATTGTTCTTGTATTAGTGTATTTTTATCTATGTATTCATGTATTTCCTGTATTTTTTTCTTTATGAAGATAATTACTATCATTTTGTGTATGTAACTTATATAATTATTCTAAATTATTGGCTTTAGCATTAGTAAAAGCGTCCTTTGTTGAATTTGATACTTCTTAATGCAAATTACACTTTGAAATCAGCAAAACAATGTCTACTTTATTGTTTCTATTTGCCTAGTATATATATTTTCCACAGTTTTGTTAGCCTTTTTGTATTATTCTTTAGACATGTCTCTGGTATACAGATTATAGTTGGGTATTTCTTTGCTAGACAATTTTGAAAATAATTTTCTTTTTAATAGGTGACTTCAGCCTATTCATATTTATTGATATAACTGATATATAGAATTATTTTAAAGTTTTCAAGTTAAAAAATACCTTAGTGACCATATAGCTAAAAGGCCTACTAGAAGTTTTAGTATGTTACATTAAAATAAGTGCAGAAATTGAATCAGACTCTCTCTGGACTCCCAAAATTCTAAATAAGGATGATAGAACCCCTTATGTTTTGGTAAGTGTGTGTGTGTGTGTGTGTGTGTGCATGTGTGTGTATCTGTGTGTGTTTCTATGTATGTGTGTCTGTGTGTGTGTATATTTTCATATGCATCTTTTGAGCTACTCTACACACACACACACACACACACACACACACACCCCTCAATAATATGAGCTACTTGGCTTTATGTACAACCTCCACCTCATTATTCCTCATTCTGCTGCCACGTGCATAAAAACATCACTAGAATACCAGGCACATGGTAGGTGGTCAGTAAATATTTGCTGTATTAATTAATAAATACATAAATAACCCAGAGGAAGAGCCCTCTTAAAAGTTAATTATATTTATTAAATTATGTGCATTCATCCCTCCAATTGCCTGTGGAGTAAAGTTATAGATATATACAATGTATTTATCTTTCTGGTTTGGGTGGAATATAGTCTCATTGTTTTAATGCATCCTGTTTTCATGTAATATTTTCTTTCTGTAATGGTTTCTAAGGTCAGACACCTAGTAATTGTCCGGCTATGAACAGTCCAGCTTATTAAACTGCACTTTCTGTGTTTTTAACTTTATCCCAAAATCATATCTCATTTGAAAAACTATTTAAACTGTTGCCTGAGAGCTTCAATAAAAACATTTCTACCACACTTGGCATATGATTCAGATTCCAGGCCCAACCCTACTATATTGACTAGCATAATTGCTCTTTTTAGGGAACCAAGGGAATTTGAAATAATGTTGATTTATTGGTGCCTTAGAAAAGCATTGGTATCACAGGCTTATTAGTGCAACTCCCTGGCATGCTTTCTCCCAGTTTCTGGTGTTCTGATTTAGTTTCCAGAAAGAATACGGACGCTTTAACTTTGAATCTGGATCATTAATTTCACTAAGTCATTTGGACAGCAGGGCACTTAAAGCTTCCTCAGCAATTTGAATGAAAGAAAACTTCGAAAATGCCTCAGTCGAATGCTTCTTATTCTAAAATGAAAGCTTTCATTAGAAATAGACTACACTGTCCATGGAAGATTTATGAGTATATGATTGAATCATTAATGACAGATATGATGATAATATGTGCAGCTTTCCAAAATGCACAAGTGAAAAGCATCGTTTTTATTTTCAATGTGCCATGCATATATCATCAATTTAATTAAATTAAAAAACATGCTTGTGAAGGAATTGCTATAGTATTCAAGTTGGGTGTTCCTATGAATACTTAGAGGAATTAAAAGTTATAAAAAATAAAGCAGTGACTGAAAACTATTTGGGTTATCATTTTTAAAAATAATTAAAATAAAATAATTTTTCTATTAAAAATAAATATTATTTCATTGTTTAAAATATTTAGAAAATACTGATTGACAGAAAAAGAAGAAAATGTCTCAGCTGTTTAAGATTTTGGTATTAAAAACTTGTAGAACTTTTTAATAAATATATATGTAGGGGCCTTCACAGTTTGTTTTAAATTAGAGTACCCACATCCATATTCATATCAGGGTGGACATTTTTCACGTTTTGATTGCCCAGTATCAGCACATTTTTTTCTATATTTGAGGGATTCCTTACCTTGTAAGTGCTAACTAAAGGCTGATCTTGCCTGCGATTATTTGGCTGGAGACACTCTCCTCACTTTCCCAGATTTTTGACCAACATGTTTAGAAAGGTGTTCCTAAGCTTAGCTAATCATCATAGTTCATCCTAGAGCTACTGACATAAGAGGAAGTTTTTTCTTGCAACAACAATAAAGGCAGCAGGTCCTTCACTTTTCTACTGAAATAAAATGGCGGCAATTCAAGCTGCAGTGTTTTAAAACGAGGATGTGTGAGTCCCTAAACCTTGTTTTCCTTTCTCAAGATTGTTTTGGCTGTTCTTAATCCCTTCCATTTTCATATAAATTTTAGTATTAGCTTGTCAAATTCTTCAAAAAAAATTCAGCTGAAATTTTGATAATGTTTGTTTTGAATCTGTAGATTAACTTGGGGAGTGTTGCTATCTTAATAATAACTACGTCTTCTGATCCAGAAACAAGGTTTGTTCCACTTCTCTAATTTTTCCTTAATTTCTTTCAACAATGTTTTATAGTTCACAGCATATAATTTTTTCACTGGCTCTGTTAAATATATTTTTAAGTGTTATATTATTTTTAATGTCATTGTACACAGAATCATTGCAGATTGTTCACTGCTAATATATATACAGATAATTGATTTTTGTATATCAATATTTTGTTCTGCAACCTTGTTAAACTCATTTATTCTATTTTTTACTAGTTTCCTTTGAAATTTCTAAATATAAGATAATGTCATCTGAAAATAGTTTAATTTATTTCTTGTTAAGACATAAACTACCTTTTATTTCCTTTTCTTGCTTAATTATTTTGCCTAGAACTTCCATTACAATGTTAAAAAGAAATAGCAAGAGTCAATATCTTTGTATTTTTTATGATCACTCAGTCATTCCCCATTAAGTATGATCTTAGGCCTAGATTTTTGTAGATGCCTTTTATGAGGTTGAGGAAGTTTCTTTCAATTCCTAGATCACTAAGTATTTTTTATTAAAAATGTGTTGGATTTTGTCAAATGTTTTTCTGTATTTATTGAGATACTCATGTAGTTTTTGTATTTTGATACAGTGTATTACATTGATTTTCAGATGTTAAACTTGTGTTCCTGGGGTAAATCCCACTTTATCATGATACATCATTCTATTTACATGTTCCCTGGATTTGGTCTGCTATTTTTCTTATGATATCTTTATCTGGTTTAGGATAATACTGGCCTTATACAACAAGCCTGTGCTTTTTTTATTTTCTGGGAAATGTTTAAAGTACCAATTGAGTCTCTTGATTTATTAGTTATAGGTCTATTCACATTTTCCATTTCTTCTTAAATAAGTTGTCGTTGTTTTGTCTTCTTAGGAACTTGTCCATTTCTTCTATCTAGTTTGTGGGTATACAATGGTTTGTCATATATATTCCCTTATGATCCCTTTTACTTCTGGAAAGTCATTAGTGCCCTCTTTCCTTTCTGACTTAGTCTTCTACCTTTATTTTCTTGGTTAGTTTAGCTTGCATTTCATCAATTTCATTGATACAGTCAAAGAACTGATGTTTAGTTTTGTTGATTTTCTCTTTTGTTTTACTATTCCATGTTTCACTAATTTCTCCTTTAATCCTTATTATTTCTTTCCACCTGCTTGCTCTAGCATTAATGTGCTTTGTTTTTTTTTTTTGGTGTTCAGTGTCTTAACATTAAAGGTTAAGTTTTCTATGTGTTATCTTTCTACTCATTAAATATATCCAATATAGTTATACATTTCCCTGTAAGCATGGCTACTTTCACTGCATCCCATTGCCTTTTGATCGAAATGTTTAATTCATTTGCATTTAGGATAATTTCTCATAAGTTAGAACATGATCTTCTCTTTCGGTTTTATTTTCTATTTTGTTCACGTCTTCTTTGTTCTTCTATTCCTTCTTCATGGTTTTCTTTTAGGATAAGTGAATATTTTCTTGTACAATATTTTTATTCCTTTTATAAATTTTTATTTATTAAAAATTTTTAGTGTTTCCTTTGGGGGTTACCATATATATCTTATCTTACCCTAATCCTCTACAAATTTTTACTAATTTAATTCCAATGAAATACAAAACATTGTTACTATATAGGTCTATTTCTTCTTCCTCCTTTATGTAACATTATTGATATACATGCTACATCAGTATGTGTTACACATCCAACACTCTGTTGTAACAATTATTATTTTATATAATTTTAATTTTTTATAAAGCTGAGAGAAGAAATAACATCAAGCATATAATTGTAGAGTTTGTAATAATAACTTTCTTATTTACCATATCTGGTTTTCTTTACTTGTTCCTGTGAATTCTAGTTACTCTCTGGTGTCATTTCCTTTTTCCAATATAGCTTTGCTCTCACCCACCTCCTTTTGCTTTTATTGCCAAATATTTTACAATTCTATATGTCACAGCCTCAACAGTAAAATTATATACACATTACTTTACATAATTGATAATTAAAGAAATTAAGAGATGAAAGGAGATGAAATGTAATTATACAGTCTAATTGTCTACCTAATTACTTTTACCAGTACTCTTCATTGCATATGTGTGCACACGCATGGATTTGAACATTTCTTTTTAGGATCATTTGCTTTCTGAAGAACTTTCTGCAGTATTTCTTTTTCCTTTTTTTTTTTTTTTTTTTTTTGAGACAGAGTCTTGCTCTGTCACCCAAGCTGGAGTGCAGTGGCATGATCTCAGCTCACTCCTACCTCAGCCTCCTCAGTTGCTGGGATTACAGGTGTGCACCACTGTGCCTGGCTAATTTTTGTATTTTTAGTAGAGACAGGGTTTCACCATGTTGGTCAGGCTGGTCTCGAATTCCTGACCTCGTGATCCACCTGCCTCGGCCTCTCAAAGTGCTGGGATTACAAGAGAGAGCACCACACCTGGCCTCTTTAGTATTTTTTGTAAGGTGGATTTGTGAGCAACAACTTCTTTCAGTGTTTCTTTATCTGGGGATGTTTTTATTTGCCTTAATTTTAAAACCTTGTTTTGCTTTTGCTTAATATAACATTCTTGCTTAAAAGTGTATTTTTCAGCACTTTGAATATGTCACCCCAGTGCCTTCTGGTATCTATTATTTCTGATGAGAAATTAACTACAAATACTATTGGGGTTTCTTTTTATCTGATATGTTATTTTTTCTCTTGGTACTCTCAAGATTTTTTCCTCTCTTCCTCTCAGTATTTTTACTGAAAAGTGTCTAGATTGAATTTCTTTTTGAGAAGGGATCTTGCTCTTTCACCCTGCTCAGGCTGGAGTACAGTGGTATAATCGTAGGTGACTGTAATCCTGAACCCCTGGGCTCAAGTGATCCTCCCTCCTCAGCCTCCAGAGTAGCTAGGACCACAAACATGTACCTGTGTCTGGCTAATTTTTTAAATTTTTTATTTTTTATACAGGTGGGTTTTTGTTATGTTGCCCAGGCTGGTCTCTAACTCCTGGCCTCAAGCAATACTCCTGTCCCTGCCTCCCAAAGTGGTGGGATTACAGAAATGAGCCACCACGCCTGACCCAATCCTTTTGGCTTATTTTAGGTGAAGTTTCTTGAACTTATTTGATGTTAGCTTTATAATTTCATCAAACTTGGGACATTTTAAGGTATTATTTCTTTGAATATTTATTTTGTTCTTTTCTCCCTCTCTTCTTCTAGTATTTCAATTATACATATGTTTTTTCTGCTTAATATCTGCCTATATTTCTTTGGGATTATATTCATTTTTCTCACATCTTTTTTTCTCCCTATTTTCTGAGGATAACATAATCTCTATTAAAACTATATTCAAATCTATTGTTGGGACCCTCCAGTGAATTTCTCTTTTATGATTTTAGTTTTTAAATATAGAATTTTTATTCAGACCTTCTATGACATTTATCACTTTACATTCTATGTTTGGAATTTTTATCTTTTCTTGTGTAATTATGGTTTACTTTTATAACTTTATTTCTTTGAGCATGATTATAATGGCTTCTTGGAAGTTTCTGTCTGCTAAGTTTGACATCTGACCCCTCTGACAGGCAGTTTCTATTGCCTGTTCATTTATCATAATTTTTATTTAATATGCACATTTTAGATAATGTATTTTGCTAACTTCCTACTGACCACATCCAGGGCTTATTGTTATTGGCTTATCTATTTGTTTAGTTCTTTGGTTAGGCTATTTGGATAAAGCCTATTATCTCTCACAATGTGTAGACTTTATCTTCACTCCTCAAAAAGTAGAGTGTGGGGCATGTGTCTAGTGTTTTTGAGATTACAGTGATGTTAGCAGGGTTCTTGTTACCTCTATTTTTGATCTCTTTTTTAATCTGTGTGCTTCTGCTGGTATAACACTCAGCTATTAGGCTAACTAATTACTGGCTTATTGCTCTAATTTTTTCAGGACTGTGTGGAAAAGGAGTGTTCTTGACCTCCCAGCTGCAGAAAGTTTGATTTTAGCCTCTCCAACATGAAGCTTGGAAAGATAAGGAAATATGGCAAATCTCCTCTCCCAGGGAAATGCTATAGTCCTTAAATGAAATGCAGGTGTTGGGGACAGAAGGAGCCCTGTTTTTTGGCCTCATCTACCCGGACTGAAATTTACACCATGGTGAATTGAGATAGGAAGACTGAGTCGTAACTCAAGTGCCACAGAATTCTGATGAAATTCAACAGATTTTCTTGAATAAATGTTTATCCATTTGTTTTACGTCCTTATGAAAATTTCCAAAGATTAACTAGTTGGATGTTTTACATTATAGTTGGTTCACTGCAGAGAAATTCATGTGGGTCTTCACCATTCTAGAAGTTGTCATCTAGCTTGTGTCTGTCCTTTTGATAAACGGTCATTTTGCTTAAATTAGCTAGAATTGGTTTCTATTATAATAATTGCAGCTAACTGTAATACTTTCAGTCATGACCCCTACCACCTGCACAAAAGACTTACACAGAAGCACAGAAAACTGCCAAATTGAGACCTATCATTACTTTATGTATAAAATATTTTTGTTGAAATATGTGACCTTTGCTTAAAAGTTATAAATTCTCTTTAATATTGGCAATTGAGTATTTTTCGTTTCAGCAAACTTTTTTTTTTTTTTTTGAGATGGAGTCTTGCTCTGTCGCCCAGGCTGGAGTGCAGTGGCGCGATCTTGGCTCACTGCAAGCTCCACCTCCTGGGTTCAAGCAATTCTCCTGCCTCAACCTCACAAGTAGCTGGGATTATAGGTGCCCACTGCCATGCCTGGCTAATTTTTTTGTATGTTTAGTAGAAACGGGGTTTCACCATGTTGACCAGGCTGGTCTTGAACTCCTAACCTCAGGTGATCCACCTGCCTCACCCTCCAAAAGTGCTGGGATTACAGGCATGAGTCACTATGCCTGGCCCGGTTCAGCAAACTTCTAAAAAGACAAAAGTGAACTTCAAGATATAGTTTCTTTCCACTGATGCAGATGTCATATAAATATAAGATGGAATAATTCTGTACATAAGATACATATTCTGACTTTTTTCAGCTAATATATTGTGAATGTTTTATAATTCAATAGTCACTAATGTAAAATTTTTAACTTCAGATTCCTAAATGCACTTGGGAAATCATGAACATTTTCGCATTTTGTTCTGATCTCTGGACATGATTTTAGGTAAGTCCATGTACATTTTAGAAGAGGAGAATGCCCATAATGTTTATCCTATTTTTACAATGGTCTGTGACTCTCAAATTTCTAAGAATCATAATGCACAGTGACAGCGACTATTAAAATAACTGAATAGCATTTCAGTTATTGATATATGGCAATTTATTAACCGTTGCTGTATACAGGAACTAGATCGGTTCTAATTTTTACTCTTATGACTAATGTTGTCATGAGTAACCATTCTTTAGCTAGATAGTTGAACAAATCCTTCTTAAAACTAATTTCTATGATTGAAATTGCCTACACAAAGGATATGCACATTTTAAGGCTTTTGGTATGTATTGCTAAATTATCCTCTAGAACAGTTGTATTAGCTCTGTTACCAGAAAATCCTACAAATTGGCTAATTTTATAGACTAAAAATGGTCTATGGTGTCTGTGGTCATAAACTAGTGAAAAAACTGACCATCATAATTAAACAAATTGAGTTATGTTTCTCTCTTACTATAGATATATGATGCATAAACTTCTGTAGTTGCACTTCTGCACCTTTAGTACTAGTAAAAAGCCTAGCTCCAATTGCCAAAAAAAAAAAAAGCCTCTTAATAATGGCAGCCAGCCACATTCATTCCATTGCTTACCTGCTGTGGATCCATGCAGAGTAGTCTGGCCTCATCATCCTTAGAATTTTCCATGGCATACTCTCTGAGGCAGCTATCTCTCAGCTACACTACAGAATACATGCATTTACAACTTTGGTAGACATCCCCTGGCTTCCACCTGCTGCTGGGATACAAACACTTCTATACCATCTCAGATCCTCTGCTGTGACAGAAATAATGTCAGATAAATGGAAAGTCAAGATTGGGATTTGGCTACCTGCCTGTGTGATATGTTGATATCACTGGGAAACATTTGTAAGCCTCCAAAACTATTTTTTTGGTCCAAGATACAAAATCTTTTCCCATGTAATACTCATCTTGAAGAATTGTAAGGAACCAAGTTTATGATTTATAGTTATTCATATTTGAAGTGATTTGTGGTTTCCTTTCTGTGTGGAGTTGGACACAAAGTGAAGCCTTCTGATGACACTGCACATTGCAGTTTCTGGACTTGAATATTTTCAGTTTATGGGTTTTCATTTCTGCATTTGAGTGCATCGGTATTGCTGTTGAGAAAATTTTGAAAATAGATTTTACTTATTTTTATCTCTTTCTCTTTTACTCTCACACTTGCAACTACTTTCTGGCGTTCGCAGGCATTCCATCATATGTGACTTACGGCATTTATTTGGTAACTCTGAATGATATCCCTATTCAATAAATGTTACTTGGATAACTGGCTAGACATATGCAGAAGATTCAAAATAGACCCCCTTCACTATACACAAAAATCAACTCAGAATGAATTAAAGACTTAACTGTAAAACCTAAAACTATAAAGACTAGAAAAAAAATTCTAGGAAATACCATTCTGAACACTGGCCCAGGCAAAGGCTTCATGACAAAACTCTGAAAGCAACTGCAACAAAAACAAAAATTGACAAATGGGACCTAGTTAAACTAAAGAGCTCTGCATAATAAAAGAAACTAGCAACAGAGTAAACAGACAACTTATAGAATCAGAGAAAATATTTGCAAACTATGAATTCGACAAAGGTCTAATATCCAGAAACTATAGCGAACTCAAACAAATCAACAAGAAAAAAAAAATTAAAAAATGGTCAAAGGACGTGAACAGACACTTCTCCAAAGAAGACATATATGTAGCCAACAAACATATGAAAAAATGCTCAATATCACTGATCATCAGAGACATGTGAATCAAAATCATAACAAGATACCATCCCATACCAGTCAGAAGGGCTATTATTAAAAAGTCAAAAAATAACAGATTGTGGTGAGATTGTGGATAAAAGTGATACCCATGTCCATTACACTGCTGGGGGGAATGTAAGTTAGTTCAGCAATTGTAAAAGGCAGTGTGGCTATTCCTCAAAAAACTTAAAAAATACTCACCATTCAACTCAACAATTCTATTATTGGGTATATACCCAAAAGAATATAAATCATTTTGCCATAAAGACACATGCATGTGTATGTACATCACAGTACTATTCACAATAGCAAAGTCATGGAATTAACATAGTTGCCCATTGATGTCAGACTGGAGAAAGAAAAGGTGGTACCTGATTATCATAGAATACTATGCGCTATAAAAAATGAGATAATGGCTTTTACAGCAACCTAGATGGAGCTGGAGGCCATAATCCTAAGTGAATTAATGCAAGAACAGAGAACCAAATACCGTGTGTTCTCTCTTATAAGTGGAAGCAAAACTCTGAATACACATGGACACAAGGAAGGGAACAATAGACACTGAGACCTATTTGAAGGTGGAGGATTTGAGGAGGGTGAGGATTGAAAAGACTACTTATTAGGTATTATGCTGATTACCTAGGTGACACTAAATCCCCATGACACACAATTTACCCATGTAACCAACCTGCACATATACCCCTTAAACCTAAAATAAAAATTAGAATGAAAAATAAATTAATTGGAGACATATTTTATAGTATTTCAATGGAATAAGCTGGACTACAACAAATACATGTATACTACAAGATAAAGAATCTCTGTTTTCCTGTCTTGAAAGACAAATAAAACACTGTGAATATCTGACGTCTGAATCCAAAAGTTGGGGATGTAAAGCAAAGTTTAAATTTCTATTGTTTAGGACTAAATATGAAATAAAATTGCTTAAAATCCTCCTGCATGAGAACATTCAAATGTTTATTCATAGTATTTTCATTATTATCCTGGCCCATAAATTGCGAGATGAGGCAAATTTATTCTGAAAATTGACATAAATTAAATTTCATTTTGTGTCTCTTTTACAGACATTTGTGAAATTTAATTAAATCAGTTGAAGAAGAGTAAAGACTTCCAAAGACTCAACTGTCAATAGAGCATTGTGTTTGAGTGCACAGCCTCTGGAATGGTGCAGAACTGGATTTAAACCTCAATTCTGCCCAAATCTACCTCATATCTACATTATATTAGTTACATTATCTTTCTGAGTCTATTTCTTGATATATTAAAGAGGGCATATCAACATGAACCTTATAAATTGTTATAAAAATTGAATAAGATAATTATTTAAAGTGTTTAACATGATCCCTGGCACATAAGTGGCTCTCCTTACGTGGAAATCAACATCTTGGCACACAGTAGGTGCTCAGTGAAGACTTGTTTAATAATAGAATAGAATATCTTTCTAAAGAATGCAGGATTAAGAATAAATTTTCAAGTTTGTGTTTAAACATTGTGCAGAATATGAGAAAAAGGTATCAAGAGGACATTTTTTCCCACTTAGTGCTGTCCGTTGCTGCAGTCTCATGCATTGAGAACTTACAAATTCCTGAAAGATTTTTCAGTGGCACTATTGCTAATCTTTTGCTAGTTTCCTACTTCCTGTGGTAGGAAGGACTCTGCAATAACCTGAGATCACATAACAACTTGGCTGCTGCTGCCTCATATTTTAATTGCTTTTATCTTGAATCTCTGTATCTGAAGAAAATCAATATAAAAATCTATTGACATTCACATTCATATGTATTGTTAGAAATTTTAAAACACTTCACCCACATTGTTTCATAGAATACTGGTAACGGCCTTGCAAAGTCTCCCATTCATAGATAAAGAAGTTGAGCATAAAGTTGTGACATGGTTGAATGTCTACAGGAATAAGCAGAGCCTGTCTCCTAACTCTTGATTCCCTGCCTGTCACCTCCAGTTTAGCCATGACACTCCTCATGCTTACCCATAAAGCAATAGTTACTTCTAGTGTGTTTCCCTGGAGGGCTTTTTCCGCACAATAGTCAAATGTCCAATCATAATCATTCCTTTTCAGATTAAAGCTCTGATCTCTCTGGGAGATCAAAAGATAGATGTCCTCGAGAGAACCAGCTTTAAAACTTTAACTTTCCTTGTGATGTTAATATGACTGAAGAGTCTGAGGGAAAATTGCAGGTGAAACAAATACATGAGCATGAGAAGCCAGGGCTTAGAAGGCTTGAAATTCAGCCATTGTTTCAATTACAAATTTGGCCCAGAGTCATAATTCCCCCTTCTTTGTGCATATTTTCATAAAACTCTATGTAAGCTAAAGGCTAAAAACATATGTTAATATTTAATGCTTTTCAATTTTGGACCAAACTATTAACCCCTGCTGTCAGGTTCCAACCCAAGCTGGGGTTCAAGGGGAGGGGTTGGAAGGTGGCAGGTAGCTGAAAGAACACTTGAGGGACCACAGGTAGATAGATATGGCTTTACTCTCTCTCTCTCCATCAGCTTTTGTCTTGGCCACCATCTTCAGCCCCAGCCCCCCTCAGTGCTGGCTCCATGGCTCCTGCCACCCCCATGCCTGCAGCTGCACTCCCTGGTGTGCTCGCCACTTCCTGGCTCCCCATTGTCCACTTGCAAGGCAGTCAGGAGCTCTGTCTCTTAGAGTCAGCAGCGCAGTTCAGTTATGTTACTTACAGACAATAGTGGCTCAGAGCCAGGTGATAAGCCCACCCATAACATGGTTACATAACTGTGGTTATATAATGCATGAGATTGTGTGCCTGCACTCCAATCCTGCTGTGTCATCTTGCATCAGATGTTTACCTCAACCTATTCTTGACTGAAGTACAGCCATTTTCCTCACACTTTATCTGCTAGGCCAAGGGAGCTCTTCTAGTAGGGAGATGCACTCACGGGGCAGAACCCCCAGGCCAGTCCCCCAAGGAATGGTCAATCATGGAGGCCATGTATTAAATACCCAAGAAGTGACTTATAAATCATACTGTAGACTCTCCCATCAGGGGGCTACAATAGCCAGCCATCTGCAGTGGGGGGCTTGGAGGGTCCATGGCCAAAGCCAGGTTTTTGTTCCCCTTCCTTTAGGGGTGTTGGGGCAGACAACGACAGGTTCCGTTCATCCCCATACCTGGTTGGAGGAGGTCATCCTTTCTCCATTAGGTCTTGCCACATGTCTTGGCCCCAAATGGGCCAGTGACCAACTAGCCAATTCTGTATCTTCCATGTATTTAACCACAAGGTTAAGCCTCAAAAAACTGCCCAACTATTGGTGCAGATTACCATAGGTGTCACCTCCTTGGTGATCACCATCCACACTGCTCTGAGTTCAGCCCATTGGCTACTTTGTTCACACCCAGTATCAAACCATATGCTATCGATATAAGGCTGGACCACAACAGTGGTCCAGGTAGAAGTAATACCCTGGCTGGACCCATCCATATATCATGCCCCATCATGGATGGGGGCGGGGAGTGGCCCTCTTTAAACAGTTATGGCTCAGGGTCTAAGGGTGCCTCAGGCTGACCCATGGCCTTATCTTGAATCAGGACTACAGGTCCCAAGACTTCTTGTAATTCTATTAAGAGTCTCATACTCAGACTACTCCTCTGTTCTAAGTCGGCACCCCACTTTGCTAAAGTGGATGACTGTGCCATCCCATTCCTGGGGGTTGTTACCCATGAACATACCCACCTCGCTGTTGGGTAGGTTGTCTACATGATGACCATAGCCTGTCCCATTACACTCTCATGAGCCTGAAGGGCAGCATATGAAGCTGCTAACTGCTTTTCTATTAATGTGTACTGGAGCTCAGCTCCCTTTCAAAGTTGGGATTAAAAGCCTACTTCTGTTCTAAAGTGCTCCATGTACTGCTATGGGCCCCGTCCAAACCCATCTGTTGTCACATGCACATCAAGTTCAAATGGGTGCTCCTGGTCAATGATTTGTAGGGTCTGTGCTTGCTGAATAGCCCCTTTGGATGCCAGAAATGTTGTCTCAGCTTCATTGTCCCAAGTAGCCCCCTTTTCTGTCAACCGATACAACGGTTTTATTATTTGAGCCAAATAGGGCACAAACACCCGGCAATACCCCAGGAGGCCCACAAAGGTCTGCAGCTGCCCAACTGTGGTGGGCCAGGGATATGACTCTTAAGAATTTGGCAGGCAATCCAGGTCCTTGGACCCTGGATTTATGGTTGCCCAACCACATGTGGGCACAAGAGGGGTGTTGTCACAAGAGGGGTGTTGCTGCTTCTAACTCTGCAAGAGAATCAGACATTAACATAATATCATCAACATAATGGAACAGGTGGACCTCCTTTGGACATTTCCAGGTGGCTAAATCTGTGGCAACGAGACCATGACATATGGTGGGGCTATGCACATAGTCCTGCAGCAACATTGTAAAAGTTCATTGTCGCCCTTCCCATGTGAATGCAAACTGTTCCTTGCTCTCTAGAGCAATGTCAATTGAGAACAGTGCATGAGTCAAGTCCACCACATAGCGGTACTGTCCCTATTACATTGCCAAGTAATCCATCAAACCCATGATAGATGGCATAGCTGCCAAGTAGTGCAAAATATCCACTCCCAGCGGGCGTGGTGACTCACGCCTGTAATCCCAGCACTTTGGGAGGCCGAGGCGGGCGGATCACGAGGTCAGGAGATCAAGACCATCCTGACCAACACGGTGAAACGCCGTCTCTACTAAAAATACAAAAAATTAGCCGGGCGCGGTGGCGGGCGCCTGTAGTCCCAGCTACTCCGGAGGCTGAGGCAGGAGAATGGCGCGAACCCGGGAGGCGGAGCTTGCAGTGAGCCGAGATTGCGCCACTGCACTCCAGCCTGGGCGATAGAGCGAGACTCCATCAAAAAAAATAAAAAATAAAAATTAATAATAATAATAATAATTCCAATCCCAAAATGTAATTCAGGTATGGGAGACACAAACACAGTGTATAAGTGGGGAGCCAAGCAATTGATGCCAACGTGCAAAGATACAGGTTACACTCACTGACCAGACCAGCCTTCATAGCCATATATGTATGCAGCCTTGCCCGGAAACTTATCCCAGTTCCCATAGACAAGGCTATAATCTGTGCCAGTATCTACCAGTGCCAGCACCCACTGTACCCTGGTAGGGGACCAGTGCATTGCCAAATTCATATGTGGCCTCTGGTCATCCAGTGTCCCACCAAGCTGGGCACCTCAGCCAATTCCCTAATCAAACACAAACGGCTGTATTCCTCCACCCATCTACAAGTAATCCTTGAGCTGGAGCATCCAGGCAGGACTGGGTTGAGCAGCATCATCCTGCCCCATCGTGGGCATTTACTGGAATTGCTGCTCCGGGGACCATTGCCTCCACAAAGTTAACAGCACTTCCCAGGTGGGTAGGGGTTTCCCTGAATGCTGCCAACATTGTTTGCCTATGCAACTCAGCGGGGGTGTAGACACTATAAGAAGGCCTACCTTTGGGTCTCAAGTAGCTGTTCATGCTCTATTTTCTGGTGGACCAAGGGGCAAGCCCACAGAGGGGGTTTTTCCTCCTTAGTATCAGACTAAGTGGGAGTTTCCTACCTGCACTGCATCCTGCAGGGACTGAGCATGCACTTCCCTTAGCACAGCAAAAATGCCCACCTAACTTTGCCGGCAAAGACTCACTCTTTCTTGTGCACTGTGCTTCCAGGTGCTTCAGTGCCTTCTCCATGCTCATGGGGGACTCATCCACCACCGCCCATGTTTCCACCGGGGCCCATCCAAGGATCATGGACACATAGCCGACCGGGGATTATTGGAGACTGAGGGCTCACTCACCTCAGAATGCTGCTTAGTATGCCAAGTGTCAGGTTCCCACCCAAGCTGGGGTCCAAGGGGAGCTGGTGGATAGGTGGCAGGTAGTTGAAAGAACACTCAAGGGACTGTAGGTAGACGGGATATTGCTTTCGTCTTTCTCTCTCCATAAGCCTTTTTCTCAACCTCCTGCTCTGACTGCAGCCCCTCAGCACCGGCTCTGCGCCTCCTGCCCACCCCCATGCCTGCAGCTGCACTCCTTGGTGCACTGGCCTCTTCTTGGCTCCCCTCTGTCCACCTGCAAGGCGGCCGGCGGCTCTCTCTCTGTAAGTCAGCAGTGCAATTCAGTTATGTGACTCACGGACAATAATGGCTCAGAGCCAGGTGATGAGCCCACCCATAACATGGTTACGTAACTGTGGTTATATAATGTATGGGATTCTGCGCCTGCACTCCCATCCCGCTGTGTCATGCTGCACCGGATGTTTACCTCAGCCTATCCTTGACTGAAGCACAGCCATTTTCCTTACACCTGCTTTTCTCCCTTATTTAATGTTCACAACACATTCACAAGGTAGCATCATCTTAAGGGAGCAGAGAGAAAATGAGGTTAACTAACTTGTCCAAAGTCATATGCCTATCAAATATCGGAGTCAGGATTAGAATCTAGATTGGCCTAAATATGAAACTCATGATTTGTCTAAGAACATTAAATTGCTGTTTTGTTCTTCCTGGGACTTCTTAGAATCTGAAAAAAATAGAATATTGATCACTATAAGAGCTCTTTGCCATGAATCTTAGCAGTGTTACTTGACTAATATTAAGTCATATTTTGGACTGTCCCTTTCTTGCCTCCAAAATGAATAAATAATGCCTCTTCTCTACCCCCATAATGTATGCAGAGATGGAAGTGAAGATGCACAAAGTCTCGCTCTTCTGCTCTCATTTGACTCTCATTGTCAATCAACTTCAAAGCATGGTTCTTCGTATTAAAATATCAAGAATATTCATATCCTAAAATATAAATTTGGAGAAACAGTTTCTCAATTGATATTATATTGTGTGACCACTTCAAAACAGATTTTCTATCAAAACTAACCAAAAAACAAACTAACAACAATTAAATAAAAACCCATGGAAACCACAAACATTTCCCAAAGGTTATATATTTAAAACCTTTGAAGGCACCTCCTTGTTGAGAGAACAGAGCTCTGATTCCTAGTTCTGTGCTATGTAACCTAAACTCCCTTTCTTAGCTAATTCTCTATTCACTCAAATCCAGCAAAGAACAAATAATTTATTTATTTTTAATATTTTATATACATTCTTCATCACCTTCATGGTTTTTTTTTCTCTCTCTTGCTTAGAATGTCCTTCTTCCATAAAAACACTGACCCTTCCTCCATAAAGACAAATCCAGCTCATCTTTACCAGGAAGTAAGACCACCTGCATCATATAGCTTAATGCTGAGGATTGAAAGCTGAGAATACCTGTGTCAACAAGACTTAACTATTCCAAGAAAATGTTAAGCCAATAAACAACTTAGCTGATTGCTTCATGATATTCCTGCATATCAGTGTATCTGAATAAGTAGTGTGCTCATCTGGGCAAATGTTTCTCATAGGATAATGGTTGCTCAACTGGGCAAATAGCTTGCTTCTCAGACAAACAATTTACTTATTAAGATTTGCTTCACTGTGCTGTGTGCACCAATACTGAACAATTACATTGTTTCATTTTTCAATTCAATTTTGGTACCTACCCTAAAACACTTGATTTAAATTACTGGAGGTTAGATCCCAAACTTTATAAATATCTTTTGACTGATCTCTCCTGGTAAGAGACCACTGGGTCTCTGCCAAAGTGTTGTATATTACTTTACTGGGTTTCACACTGCTTTCTTTATTGAAGACTGTTATCATGCTGGGGTTTTTTTGTTTGTTTGTTTTTTGTCTATAGTCAGCAATGTTGTATTTTATTATTCAGAATTTTTTCAGAGGCAAGCAATAGAAACCCCAACTGAAACTTACTTAAAAGAAAAAATGGCGCTTTTTTTCTCATGTAACTGAATGACCACAGAAAAACATAGAGTCAGGGTTTCTAAAGGGTATAAATGTTGTCACCAGAATTCAGCTCTAATCTCCCAAATCTTATCTCCAGATGGCTTCTTCTCAGGGAAGAATGCTTATTGTAGAACATGTTTGCATTTGGTTCCAGACTGAAATCCTCCCTAAGTCTGAGTTACAGAAGCAGACTTTGAGACAAAAATTCAAGTCCAAGTACTTTACTTTAGAGGTACAGGAAATGCCAGTGGAATGTAAGACAGGGAAAATTTTTTTAAGAAGCCAATAATGTACATTATAACATCAACTATCAATGTGGGCAACTAAAGCTTGACTTTGTAGGGTGATTTGGTGCAACAGATATCCCAAATTTGTACCACCTTAAACCAGGAAGATTGAATGCTTGTACTCCAACTACCATTGATTATTGTTTATAGCAAGCATATTCAGACTGATTGATGTACCTGAGGTTAGAGCAGACATATATTACTTTAGAGAAAGTCTTTCAGAGGCAACCATATGCAAACATCTGTAACTGGAAGTTGCCAGACATACAGTAAAATCAGAAGGGCTAGAGAATATTGACAATGCACCTTAAATAACTACTATATGCATACCCCAAGTCTTCTGCATGTACAATAGTAAAATTATTTTCTTAGGACTAGCTTAAGTCATTTGCCTGCAAGAACTGATCATTGCAAAAACTAGGGAGAAAGTGATATCAGTAATAAATGTCAGAGTAACAACCTCCAAACATCTCATCTTGAAAAATCCATGAGAACACTGGCAGAAATTTTCAGTGTTTTTCAGAACTCTGATGATTAACCAAAAGTTTGCAGATATCTAGGGAGTGTTTATTCAAAGAAAATTCTCAATGTTGATAAGAACAGTGAGATTTGGGGAGTTTTAACTATCGCTATTTTAATTCTTCTCATCTGAGCTCCACAGCAACATAGAAATCCAACCACCTACAATCATGGAGAAACCCAGCAGCCTGGAAGCCACTGGAAAGAAAAGGATGAGGTTAAATCTACTTCAAGGCCCTCCAGATAGTTTTTATTATTTTACACGTTAAACATAAAGGTAAACACAGGGTTAGCACATAACACAGTGATTCAATTCATAGTATGTACACCAGATAATTGAAATTATATATTACTACAAAAACTTGTACATGAATGTTTCCACCTTTGGGGCCCAAAGGTAGAAACAACTCAAAAGTCTGCCAAATGGTAAGCAGATGAACAAAATGTGGTACATTATTTAGCCATAAAAATAAATGAAGTACTGACACAGTGCAACATGAATGAACATTGGAAAAAGTATACCAAGTAAAAGAAGATAGACATAAAAGGGTACATATTGTATGATTCCATTTGTATGAAATGTCCAGACAGGAAAATACAAAGAGATGGACAGTCAATCAGTGATTGCCAAAGGCTGATGGTGATTAGGAATGAGGAATGACTGCTAATAGGTACAAAGTTTCTTTTGCGGGCAATAACATTCTTCTGAAAATTAGATATTGATGATAGTAGCACAACTATGTATCTAGGCCAAAGACCAATGAACTGTGTACTTCAAAAGTTTTATGCTGTTTGTATTATATATTCATTTTTACAGAAAAAACATCCTGTTTTATCAGGCCTGGGTTAAATATTCACTCCTGTGGCATGAGAGAGGTTTCAACATATGCTGAAACTCAGTGGTTACAAAGGAAATTAAAGGTGCTGTTAGCAGAAAGAGGAGAAATGGGTGCCACCCTAGCAAAAATAACTTTCCTTGACATACATTTTCCATAATTCAAACCTATTTTTCAAACTATAAGAAAGTTCTCTCCTATTCTCAGTTCCATATTTAGAACTTTATTTGTACACCCATTGATATAGTTTGGCTCTGTGTCCCCACCAAAATCTCACCTTGAATTGTAATAATCCCCACATGTCAAGGGTGGGACTAGGTGGAGATAACTGAATCATAGGGATAGTTTTCCCCATGATGTTCTTGAAATAATGAGTGAGTTCTCACAAGAGCTAGTGGTTTTATAAGGGGCTTCCCCCTTCACTCAGCACTCATTCTCTCCCCTGTTGTCCCGTGAAGTGGTGCCTTCCACCATGATTGTAAGTTTCCTGGGGCCTCCCCAGCCATGTGGAACTCTGAGTCAATTAAATTTCTTTCCTTTGTAAGTTTCCCAATCTGGGGTATTTCTTCATAGCTTCATGAGAACAGACTAGTACACCCATCAAACTCTCTTTACCCTATACCTTTTATTTGTGGTTGTTTATATGTGTGTTTTTTCTCCTTTTTATGCAATGGATAAAAATCTCATTTTATAAAATGATGCAAAGAAACTAAGGTTTTTCTGCATGTGTGATACAATTTAATTTAATATATGGCAAAAATATTTATTTCATATAAGGTGAGAGAAATAATTTTACTTCAGGGCAATATCTACATTCTGGATGTAGGACAGGGCTGACATATCATTCAAAAGTGTTTAGATGATAGAAACCACCAGCCTTTGATGTCCTTACCACATTGACACCTGTTAAGATCTGTGGTAGTCTAAGATTTCTTTATATTCTTGGGCATTGGATCACACCTGTTCCTCCTGACATTCTTTTGTATCTGACAAATTATTTCAAGGCTCCTTCAGGGGGCTCTCTCTGTCATTTCCGGGTGGGTACCATAAATACTTTTTGTTGTTGTTGTTTTGCTACTCCTATGCCTTGTTGAAGGTTGTGACACTCTGAATCTTTCTAAGGCTTCCTCAGCCTAAGCCATTCACATTTATTTTCATTTATACTCAATTCTTTGAGAGAGCTCTATGTCACTGTTGCCAATTCTACTGGCAGTAAAACTGAGAGGAAGTTCATTATAGGTGAAAATTTTAGTGGATGAATGAAGTGAGGACACCTGTATTACTTATCAAAAATATTTTGCAGAGATTCCTTTATTTTCCTATGTTCTAGGTGAATTTGCTGGATAACTGATAAGCCACCGTAGTCACCTAGCACTGGTAAATACAGAGAACACAGGTTGTATATTACCTGAGTACCTTTGACAATTGGCTGACTTTCTGAGTTGCTAGTGTGGCTGAGCCAGGGGAGGGAACAGATACAAACAGTTTTCTTTGTTGTTATTTTTGCTTCATGACAGCTTGAGAATGTTTTAAAGTTAATAAAGTCCTATTTTAGATTTAATCATTACAGAGAAAAGTGTTTCTCAATATTTACAAAGCTTGATGTGATTCTAGCCATATGCACTATGTGTTTTCTATTTAAAGATTTTTTCATATGTGAAAATTATAGACAAATTCTAAAGGTCTCAACCACTTTTAGTGAATTCTAAATGTGAAGACCAGACACACAATTTATTATGCATGTAAACTTAGCCAAGCATCTTACCATTTCTAAAACTCTTTTTGTTTTTATTTTTTATATTTATTTCTTTTTGAGACAGAGTCTTGCTTTGCCCAGTCTGGAGGGCAGCAGCAGTGATGCGATCACAGCTCACTGCAGCCTTGATCTCCTGGGCTCATGTGATTAAACTCCTGAGTAGCTGGGACCACAGGTGTGCTCCACCACGCCAGGCTATACTTTTTTGTTTGTTTTAGAGCAGGGGTTTTCACTATGTTGCCCAGGCTGGTCTCGAACTCCTAGACTCAAGTGATCCTCCTGCCTTAGCCTCCCAAAGTGTTAGAATTTTTAGAATTTATAGCCACAGAATCCACCCCTAAACCTCTTTTAAATTGATTGTCAAGTGTAAATAATAATGATGTTTCATCTTGTAGTTATTGTAAAGATTATAAATTACATATTGTTCATAAATTAGCACATTTTATATATATATACATATAGTAAGACTTCAATGAATAGTAGTTATTATTTGAGTGAATGGGAGGATTTATTAAGAAGCATATTAGTACTTTCTTTTCTTGATGTATGTTTGCTTTGTTTTATTGGGTTTCAGCAACAGTATATAATTAATCTTCATATATCCCCATCTAGTCAATTCAAAGAGAATCTAGGCTATTTTTATAACATGTGACTTAAGTAACAAGGGTAAAACAATAGAGCTTTAAAGCTGAAAAGTATTATTTTGGAGACTGATATGGTTTGGCTGTGTCTCCACCCAAATCTCAACTTGAATTGTATCTCCCAAAATTCCCACATGTTCAGGGAGGGACCGAAGGATAGGTAATTGAACCAAGGGGGCTATTCTTTCTTGTGCTATTCGCATAATAGTAAATAAGTCTCATGAGATCTGACAGGTTTATCAGGGGTTTCTGCTTATGCTTCTTCCTCATTTTCTCTTGCTGCTACCATGTAAGAAGAGCCTTTCACCTCTTGCCATGATTCTGAGGCCTCCCCAGCCATGTGGAACTGCAAGTCCAATTAAACCTTGTTTTATTTCCAGTTTTGGGTATGTTTTTATCAGCAGTGTGAAAACAAACTAATACAGTAAATTGGTACTAGGAGTGGTGTGTTGCTGAAAAGATACCCAAAAAATGTGAAAGCAACTTTGGAACTGGGTAACAGGCAGAGATTGGAACAGTTTGAAGGGCTCAGAAGAATACAGGAAAATGTGGGAAAGTTTGGAACTTCCTAGAGACTTGTTGAATGGCATTGTCCAAAATCCTAACAGCGATATGGGCAATAAAATCCAGGCCAAGGTGGTCTTAGATGGAGATAAGGAACTTGTTGGGGAACTGGAGCAAAGGTGACTCTCTCTTGTTATGTTTTAGCAAAGAGAGTGGTGGCATTTTGCCCCTACCCTAGAGATTTGTGGAACTTTGAACTTGAGACAGATGATTTAGGGTATCTGGCAGAAGAAATTTCTAAGCAGGAAAGCATTCAAGAGGTGACTTGGGCACTATTAAATGCATTCACTTTTATAAGGGTGGCAGAGCATAAAAGTTTGGAAAATTTGCCACCTGACTATGTGATTAAAAAAAGAAAAACCCATTTTCTAGGGGGAAATTCAAGCTGGCTACAGAAATTTTGCATAAGTAGCAAGGAGCCTAATGTTAATCCCCAAGACAATGGAGAAAATTTCTCCAGGCCATGTCAGAGACCTTCATGGCTGCCCCTCCCATCATAGGCTTGGAGGATCAGGAGAAAAACCTGGTTTCCTGGGTCTAGCCCAGGGTCTCCATGCTGCGTGCAGCCTAGGGACCTGGTGCTCTGTGTCCCAGCTGCTCCAGCTGTGGCTGAAAGAGGCCAACATACAGCTTGGGCTGTGGCTTCAGAGGTTGGAATCCCCAAGACTTGGCAGCTTCCACGTGGTGTTGAGCCTGTGAGTGCACAGAAGTCAAGAATTAAGGTTTGGGAACCTCCACCTAGATTTCAGAAGATATATGGAAATGCCTGGATGCCCAGCCAAAAGTTTGCTGCAGGAGTGGGGCCCTCATGGAGAACCTCTGCTAGGGCAGTACAGAAGGAAAATGAGAGGTCGGTGCCCCCACAAAGAGTCCCAACTGGGGCACCACCTTGTGAAGCTGTAGGAAGAGGGCCACTGTCTTCTAGACGCCAGAATTGTAGATCCACTGACAGCTTGCACCATGTGCCTGGAAAAGCCACAGACACTTAGTGCCAGTCCATGAAAGCAGCCTAGAGGAAACTGTACCCTGCAAAGCCACAGGGGCAGAGCTGCCCAAGACCATGGGAACCCACCTTTTGCATCAGCATGACCTGAATGTGAGACCTGGAGTCAAAAGAGATCATTTTGGAGTTTTAAAATTTGACTGCCTCGCTGGATTTTGGACTTGCCTGGGCCCTGTAACTCCTCTGTTTTGGACAATTTCTCCCATTTGGAATGGTTGTATTTATCCAATACCTGTACCCCCATTGTATCTAGGAGGTAACTAGCTTGTTTTTAATTTTACAGGTTCATAGGCAGAAGGAACTTGCTTGGTCTCAGATGAGACTTTCGACTGTAAACTTTGGGTTAATGCTGAAATGAATTAAGATTTTGTGGGACTGTTGGGAAGGCATGATAGGTTTTGAAATGTGAGGCCATGAAATTTGAAGGGGCCAGGGGTGGAATGATATGGTTTGGCTGTGTCTCCACCCAAATCTCAACTTGAATTGTATCTCCCAGAATTCCCACGTGTTGTGGGAGTGACCCAAGGGAAGGGAATTGAATCATGGGGGCCGGTCTTTCCTATTACTATCACTCATAATAGTGAATAAGTCTCATGAGATATGATGGGTTTATCAGGGTTTTCTGCTTTTGCGTCTTCTTCATTTTTTCTTGATGCCACCATGTAAGAGGAGGCTTTTGCCTCCTGCCATGATTCTGAAGCCTCATGTGGCCATGTGGAACTGTAAGTCCAATTAAACATTTTTTTTTCCCAGTTTTGGGGATGTCTTTTAAGCATGAAAATGAACTAATACAGAGATCCTCTAGTATACAAATAATCCTTGCATGCTAGCCTGGATTAATTGGTTGTTTTTGCACAGACTTCAAATGTAGAGATTAAATATACAGTAATGCATCCATCACTTAACAATGGGGATATGCTCCAAGAAATGTGTCATTAAGAAATTTTGTCATTGTATGAATATCATAAGAGTGTACTTACATAAACCTAGATGGAATAGCCTATTACACACCTAGGCTATATGGTAGACCCTATTGCTTCTAGGTTACAAACCTGTACAATGTTAGTGTACTGAACACTGTAGGCAACTGTAACACAATGGTAAGTATTTGTCTATCTAAACATAGAAAAGGTACAGTAAAAATATATTATAACCTATAAAGCCACCATATATGCAGTCCATCATTGACCAAAATGTCATTATGATGTGCATGGCTGTATACATATTTCTGAAACCATACCAAAGGTTTGCATGAGAGAGTGCTGGGATCCATTAATTGTGTCCATAAATGATCCAGGACAGGAGAGAGATATCAGACAAGCCATATACTTGCTATTTCTTGATCCTAGGCAACCTAATTTTTAAGAAGGTAATTGAAATTGACATGGATAAAATGTCACTTCCAAGACTACATGGCTAGTTATCGTGTAACTTAATTTTCCCTAAATCTCACCAGCCTGTGCATTACAATTATTTTGTGGTGTACTATGTAAGAAAATATTTTTACATTATTTCATATTTTTCTACTTTGGCCATCTCATCAAGGGCTAGTCCCACAAACCCTTAGATTGGAGCTCATTATCAGTGCTGCCAGTTCTACTGATGCTTTTATTAAAATTACTGCTTTCCCTCTGCAAAGCTGCCAGATGCCCTAGTGTTTCCTTTTAACTTTGCTTGTGTCAGGACCACAGTGGTTTCTTATCTCTCCCTGGTATCTGTATACCAAATTATCACCCCTGCCCCTGCTCTCTCTACAACAACAACAACAACAAAGCAACAACAAGAAAAAGCCTGGAGTTGCCATCACTAAAAATCTTCCAAACAACCATCCCCAAATTCTTACAAATTTTTATAAATATCACCTGAGTAGTAGAGGAACGTCTCAGTAGACCCCAAGCCAATTTCCCCCTAAATGCTCAGCTGAGACCATCTTGGCTATATTAGCACAGATAAGAAATATAGTCATGCCTCCTGTGCCTTTACATCATACATTTTTCTATAAAAAGCTCTGTGACTGAGCATGTAACTATGGATGTCAAAAGAAAAAATTAGCAAAAAAAATTAAACATTTCTTCAAAATGGAAACAGAAAATGGCTGACCAGTATATTGGAATACTGAATTTTTGGTACCCCTACATTTTCAGACTCTCTCTCTCTCTCCCTCTCTCCTTCAGAAATCTTTTTGTTGAGAGAGAACCTGATTTTCAGAATTAAATGTCTTCCCCCTTTTTAGTATGTTATCCATGCAATTATTAAATATTTCAACAACTAGCTTAAAATCATTTTCAAAGAGATATTGACTGTTGTTTGTGCTTTTGTGTTAGCTTGGAGAGATGGCTTACCATAGAGTTTTATAACTGAGTGCCTTTTTACCAATGACAAAGACAAAGCAATAAAAAGTATGTTTATTATGTTTCAAAATTATTTTGCTGATTCCTGACTCCTCTAAAGCAACAAAGTCTAGGTTTTGGTTATCCTTGTCTGATCTATTCAGTCTCGCAAAGCTGAAGAACAAGACTCTTTCTCAAAGATCTTTCTCAACATGCTGGGTTACATGGACTCAGTTTTAACTCAACCTGCTTTTTGTCAGTAACTTACAGAATATAGGAAAACTCTATGATCTTGTTCTGTCAGCCATTTATTTATTTTCCACAGTCTGAGACTCCTCTCACTCAGCAGGCGAGGAATGGAGTTCCAAGATCAAGGATACTTCACTTCAGTTTCTGTTATCTCTCTCAAGAGTGAATCATAAAAAATATCTACTAAACTCTGCTTTTCATGTCTTCTCTTTGCAACACCAATTTGCTGCTTTATAATTATTCATCCAAAGTTTTAAAGTTAGGAGATAATCAAGCCTAAAATAAAACATCAAATTTCAAAATCTCAGTAATACTTTGAAAAAAGAACGGCTTCATGAAAACTGAGTAAAATGGATTTTGAATGACAATAAAGACATAAATTTTTGAAGCAATTAACAGACAAAAATATGAACATAAATATTTTTACTTAAAAATCAGGTAATATGCAGGATCATTTTTCAAATATACTAAAAATAACCAATTATCTTCAAATGTTCATTTTTGTAACTGCCTGCTACAGTTATAAAGGAACACAATAGGCCCCGGTGTGTGATGTACCCTAAAACTTAAAGTATAATTAAAAAAAAAGGAACACAATAATATCTGGGAATAGGAAATTAGAAATTACACAGTTAAGTAATTTAAACTATATTCTATTAGGTAGAATTTTTCTCTACTAATTGATACTGTCCTTGGCTAGAGAATTACATTTTAATCTCAAAATTTATAAAAGCCAACTTTTGTCTCTAAGTTTGATAGTGAACTTCTGTTTTCATGCTTAAATAAAAAAAAGTAAATCTATATAATTTAAATGGCTCTGAAGTAAAACCATTCTTTTTTTTTTAGCAAAAGTTGCCTAAAATTAAATAATTGTGCCAAGTTTGCTTCTTGAAATCAATTTCAGTATACTAATAAAAACCTGAGATAGTGACATTTTATCTTTTGGAAAATACAACTATGCACGTAAAACAATGAAGACAATGACACTAGAGTCAAAGCATAAATAAAACTTGTGCCTGGATAACCTATTTTCTCCTTGATTTGTACTCACTTGCAACATCTCAGAAGCACAAAAGGCGGTCATTCCAAATGAAAAATGGGAAAAGACCGACTATGGAAACAGGATTTGGAATAGTGCAAAGAAATGGAGAAGAAAGATACTGAAACTGGGTCACTGACATAATGAGCATGCTTGTTCCTTTTTTTTTTTTTTTCGTGGTCAGAAAGAATGAATTGGAGGAAAGTGAATATTTTGATGGCATTAAGGAAGAAGCTGAGCTTTGCATGTATTTCTCTGCTGGCTGGCTCCTTATCCTAAAATGGACTGCCCACAAATCAAATAATAATCAGATACGATTTGATTTATGCTTCAAATCAAATCAGATACCTTGAAGGAAAAGTACTACTTAAAGACTTGCTTGATTTTTAAACTAAGCAACGTGACTGTGAATGTTTTGTCACTTAAGGAGAAAAAAAAATACCATCGAAATCCAATATTTGCATATCTTGAAGATAAATATATTCTACTATAAAAAATATAATCAAGCTAAGATGCTGTAAATACACACAAATCAACACAATATTCTCATGGAATCTTGTAGATTAGAATTTACCAACCCTTCAGATTGTAGAAGGATTAAGCTCGTTAAATTTAGAAAACCCGAGAATAAATATCTCATGCACTTTACTTTCTAATGTAAGCTCATTTTTATAGCCAATTTGATCCTCTTGATGCTCTGCTCTTAAACCTTGTCTTTTTGCCCTCTTCAGGAATCCTGCGTCTTGAACTATCCCTCTGATTATTTTCACTTATCCAGCTGCTGCTTACTCTTCGAGACATGACTAAAAATATTATCTTTCCCCGAAACCTTTTCTGACCTGTCTAGCACATATTCACTTCTGTTTTTTAAGTTAATTCCTGCAGCCTTCATTCTCTGTACTACTCTTCAAACACTTTTATATTTTTGGTGTACAGTATTCAATAAAATTATCTCATTGTAACTTTAACTACCCAAAACTCAGCTCAGTGACTATAACTGATACTGAAATCCACTGAATGATAAAAATGTTCTTTGAAGGAAATATAAAGTTTTAAATTATTGGAACCACTATGTCAAATTTTAGATGTTGCCTCAACTTCTCAGGATTGAGCAGACTCCAAGAAAACAAGGATTGCCCTGTTTGAAGAAATGATGTCAAGCAAAAATTTTGTTTCACATTGCTTATAAAATATTTTCAGACTCCTGAGCATGCAACATGGCATTCAAGGACCAGAAAGAAATCCCATGTGGATAGAGCAGAGTGAATAAGGGAAAATCTAGGAAAGAATAAGTCCAGAGAGTCAGCATAAAACTAGGTTGTGTGGGCTTTGTAGGCCAATGAAAGCATGTTGGCATTTTCTAAATGAGATAAGCCTACATTGGAGCAACTACAAATATACAGCAAATGTTAATAGAACTGAAGGAAGAGATAATAGTAGAGGACTTCAAAAACCCATTTTCATTAATGGATATATCATCCAGAGAGAACATCAGCAAAGAAACATCAAACAAACTACACTCGAGACTGAATGGACCTAACATTCCATCTAGCAGCTGCAGATTACACATTCTTCTCAATTCTTCATGGAACATTCTCCAGGAGAGATCAGACGTTAGGCCACAAAGCAAGTCTTAACAAATTTAATGAGGCTGAAATTTTATCAAGTATCTTTTCTCACCACAATGGTATCAAACTAGAAATAATAACAAAAGACACTTTAGAAATTTGACAAATACATGGAAAATGAACAGTAAACTACTGAACAACCACTGACTCAATAAAGAGCTTAAAAGGGAAGTTAAAAAACTCTTGAGGCAAATGAAAATGGAAACATACGAATCTTCTAAAAAGGAACTTTATAGCAATAAACACATCCAAAAAAATGAAACATCTCAAACAACCTAATGTTGCACCTCAAGGAACTAGAAAGAACAAGAATAAGCTAAGCCCAAACTTAATGGAAGGAAGGAAATCATAAAAATTAGAACAGAAATTAATAAAATAGAGATTATAATAGCAATGGAAATACAGAGAGTTGTTTTTATAAAAAGATAAAATCAACAAACTGAAAGCTAGACTAAATAAGGAAAGGAGAGAAGACATAAAAAATCAGAAATTATCAAGAATACATTACAACTTATACAACAAAAATACAGAGGATCTTAAAAGACTATTACAAAAAAACTATATAGCAACAATTCAGATAATCCAGAAGAAACTGATATATTTATTGACATATACAACCTACCAAGATTAAATTATGATGAAATAGAAAGTCTGCACAGAACAATAATGAATAAGTACATTGAAATGGTAATAAAATATATCTCATAAAAAAAAACCCCAGAACCTGATGGCGTTACTGCTGAATTCTACCAAACATTTAAAAAAAAAAAAAAACTTTTGCTAATTATTTTCAAATTATTTCAAAAAAAATTGAAGGAGAGAGAATACTTCCAAAGGCATTTTATAAGACCAGTCTCACCCTAATGTGAAAGCCAGAAAAGGATATTATAAATAAGGAAAACTATAAGACAATACCCTGATGAACATCAGTGCAAAATTTTTCAACTAAATACTAGCAAACCAAATTTAACAACACATTAAAAATATCATTCACAATGATCAAGTGGAATCCATTCCAGGAATGCAAGGGTGGTTCAAAATATACAAAATATTAAATGCAATACATCACATTAACATAATGAACTACAAAACCCATATCATCATTTCAGTAAATACAGAAAAATCATTTGACAAAATTCAACATTCTTCCACAATAAAACTCTCAACAGATTAGGTACAGAGGAAATGTAACTAAACACAATAAAGGCCATATATAACAAATCCATAGTGCAAATTCTCAACACTCAAAAGTTGAAAGCTTTTCCTTAAGGTCAGAAACGATATAAGGATACCCACTCTTACCAATTCTTTTCAACATAATACTGAAAGTTCTACCCAGAGCAATTAATCAAGAGAAAGAAATAAGAGACATTCTAATAGAAAAAAAAGAGGTAGAATTGTTTCTGTTTACTGATGATGTGATCTCATATATAGAAAATCCTGGGGACTCCACACACACACACCAGAAAAACCTGTTAGAACTAATAAAGAATCCAGTAAAGTTATAGGCTACAATATCAACACACAAAAAATCAGCAGTGTTTTAATACACTAATAGCAAACTATCTGAAAACTAATTCAAGAAAACTATCTCCTTAACAATAGCTACAAAAAAAACTAGGAATAAATTTAACTGAGAAGGTGAAAATTATTTATCCTGAAAACTATAAAACTATGATGAAAGAAATTGAAGACACAAATGAATGAGAAGACATTTCATGTTCAGAAACTGAAAAAAAACTAGTATTGTTAAAATTTCCATATTACACAAAGTGATCTACAGATTTAATGCAATTACATCAAATTGCCAATGACATTCTTCACAGAAATATAAAAATACATTCTAAAATTCTTATGGAACCACAAAGACCTTGAATAGCTAAAGTAATCTTGAGCAAAAAGAATAATCTGGATGCATCACACTACCCAACTTCAAAATATACTACAAAGCTATCATAACCAGAATATCATCAAATACTGGCTTCAAAACTGAAACACAGACCAAGAAAACAGAAGGGATAGCCCAGGAATAAATCCATATATTTATAGCCAACTGGTTTGAAACAAAGGTGCCAGGATTACAAAATGGAGAAAGAAGAGTCTTTTCAATAAATGGAGTTGGAAAAACTGTATATCTAGATGTAGAAGAATAAAAACAGACATAATCTCACACCACATACAAAAATCAACTAAAAATGGATCATAAAATTAAATGTAAAACCTGAAAGTATAAAACTACTACAAGGAAAATATAGGGAAAAAGGTCTGTGGCATTGGCCTGGCAATAATCTTTTGGATATGATACCAAAAGCAATGGCAATAAATACAAAAATAGACAAGTGGGACTACATCAAATAGAAAGCTCCCGCACAAAAAAAAAAAAAAAAAATCAACAGAGTGAAAAGACAACCTATGAAATGGAATGAAATTTTTTTAAACCATTGATCTGATAAAGGGTTAATATCCAAAATAAGAAACTCTCACAGTACAGGAGACAAAAAAGGAAATAACTCAGTTTTTAAAATGAGCAAATGGAATGAATAAAATTAATGAACTCTTCTCCAAAGAAAACACAAATGGCCACTAACTGTAGCAAAAGGTGCTCAACATAACTATCAGCAAAATTAAAATTAAACCTGTAGAATATTACATCACGCCTGTTAGGATGGCTTTCATGCTTAAAAAATAACAAAAGAGAGTAAGTGTAGACAAGGATGTGGAAAAAAGGTAATTCTTCACACTTTTGGTGGAAATGTAAATTAGTACAGCTATTACGGAAAACTGTATGGAGACTCCTCACCAAATTAAAAATAGAACAATCATGTGAATCTGTGATCTCACTACTATATTTGAATCCAAAGGAAATGAATCATTATTTTAAAGAGAGATCTGCATTACCATTTTTACTGCAGCATTAATCACAGTAGTCAGTATATGAAATCAACTTAAGTAGCTATCAATGGATGAATGAAGAAAATGTAGCATGTATGTACAATAAAATATTATTCTGCTAAAAGAGAAGGAATTCCCCCCATATGTGATAACATGTGGAACCTAAAGGACATTATTTGTTGGGAAATATGTCAGGTACAGAAAGACAAATACTGGATGATCTCACACTTATGTGGAATCAAAAAAGCTGATCCAACGTAGGTAGAGAGTAGATGGGGCTTACTAACAGCTGGGGGAAGGGGATGATGGGGTGATGTTGGTAAAGGATACAAAATTTCAGTTAATTAGGAACAATAAGTTCAAGAGATCTATTGTGCAATATGATGACTATGGTTAAAAACAATGTACTGTATTCTTAAAAAATGCCAAAAGAGTAGACAAAAGAGTGGAACAAGATGGCAGGAAAAAAGGCTACACTGATCTTCCCCCAGCAAGGACACCAATTTAACAACTATCTACACACATAACAAAGCACCTTCATAAAGACCAAAAATCAGCTGAGTACTCACAGTGCCTGGTCTTAACTGTATGTCACTAAAAGAGGCATCGAAGAGGCAGGAAAATCAGTTTTGAATCACCAGCACCACTCCTTCCCAGCTTCTGGCAGCAGGTACGTGGTACAGAGAGAGTTTCTGTGCACTGGGGAGAGGAAGAGGCAAAAATTGTGAGGCACTGAACTCAGTGCTGCCCTGTAGGGAAAACAGACAAAACTCAGCTAACATTTGCCCACAGTAGGAGTATTTAAACCCATCTGCCCAAGTCAGAGGGGTATCTCTGATCACAGTGGTCACAATTTGAGATCCTACAAGTCCCGCTACCTCTGGCTAAAGTGCTCTAGGGCCACAATAAACTTAAAAGACACTCTAGGACACAAAGACTGCAACTTCTGGTGAGTCATGGTGATGACTTTGGCCCAGAGCCAGTGGAATTGGGGGAACAGGTGAACTACTGAGATACCAGCTGGAGCAGCTAAGGGAGTGCTAGCATCGCCCCTACCCTAACTCAGGGTGCACAATTCATGGCTCCAAAAAGGATCCCTTCCTTTCACTTGAGAAAAGTAGACGGAAAAGAGGAGAGGACTTTGTCTTGCATGTTGGATATTAGCTCAGCCACAACATAATAGAGCATGAGGCAGAGTTGCGCATTCTCCTTTCCAGGACCTAGCTCATGAATATTGTAGACACATGATGGGCCAGCAAGGAATGTGCTGCCTTGAAGAGGAGGACCCAGTTCTGGCAGTAGTCATCACTTGCTAACTGAAAAGTCCTTGGGTCCTGAATAACCAACAGCAACACTCAGGTGCATTCTTGAGTGCCTTGGGTGAGACACTGAGACTTGTTGGCTTTAGACGAGACTCAGCACATTCCCAGCTGTGGAGGCTACATTTAAAGCAGTGTGTAGAAGGAAATTTATAGCACTAAATGCCCACAAGAGAAAGCAGGGAAGATCTAAAACTGACACCCTAACATCACAATTAAAAGAACTAGAGAAGAAGAGCAAACAAACTCAAAAGCTAGCAGAAGGCAAGAAATAATTAAGATCAGGGCAGAACTGAAGAAGATACAGACATAAAAAACCCTTCAAAAATCAATGAATTCAGGAGCTGATTTTATGAAAAGATCAACAAAATGGATAGACTGCTAGCAAGACTAATAAAGAAGAAAAGACAGAAGAATCAAATAGACACAATAAAAAATGATAAAGGGGATATCACAATGATGCCACAGAAATACAAACTACCATCAGAGAATACGATAAACTACTCTACACAAATAAACTAGAGAATCTAGAAGAAATGGATAAATTCCTGGACACACACACCCTCCCAAGACTAAACCAGGAAGAAGGTGAATCTCTGAATAGACCAATAACAGGCTCTGAAATTGAGGAATAATTAATAGCCTACCAACCAAAAAATATCCAGGACCAGACAGATTCACAGCCAAATTCTACCAGAGGTACAAAGAGGAGCTGGTACCATTCCTTCTGAAATTATTCCAATGAATAGAAAAAGAGGGAATCCTCCCTAACTCATTCTATGAGTCCAGCATCATCCTGATACCAAAGTCTGGCAGAGACAACAAAAAAAGACAATTTTAGACCAATATCTCTGATGAAGATCAATGTGAAAATCCTCAATAAAATACTGGCAAACCAAATCCAGCAGCACATCAAAAAGCTTATCCATCACGATCAAGTTGGCTTCATCCCTGGGATGCAAGGCTGGTTCAACATATGCAAATCAATAAACGTAATTAATCACATAAACCACATGATTATCTCAATAGATGCAGAAAAGGCCTTTGACAAAATTCAACACCTCTCTTCATACTAAAAACTCTCAATAAATTAGGTATTGATGGAACATGTCTCAAAATAATAAGAGCTATTTATGACAAACCCACAGCCAATATCATACTGAATGGGTAAAAACTGGAAGCATTTTCTTTGAAAACCGGCACAAGACAAGGATGCCCTCTCACCACTCCTATTCAACAGTGTTGGAAGTTCTGGCCAAGGCATTCAGGCAAGAGAAAGAAATAAAGGGTATTCAATTAGGAAAAGAGGAAGTCAAATTGTCCCTGTTTGCAGATGACATGATTGTATATTTAGTAAACCACATCGTCTCAGCCCCAAATTTCCTTAAGCTGATAAGCAACTTCAGCAATGTCTCAGGATATAAACAATGTGCAAAAAACACAAGCATTCCTATACACCAAAAACAGACAATACACCAATAACAGACAAACAGAGCCAAATCATGAGTGAACTCCCATTCACAATTGCTACAAAGAGAATAAAATACCTAGGAAACCAACTTACAAGGGATGTGAAGGACCTCTTCAAGGAGAACTACAAACCACTGCTTAACAAAATAAAAGAGGGACACAAACAAATGGAAGAATATTCCATGCTCATGGATAGGAAGAATCAATATCGTGAAAATGGCCATACTGCCCACGGTAATTTATAGATTCAAGGCCATCCCCATCAAGCTACCAAAGACTTTCTTCACAGAATTGGAAAAAACTAACTTAAAGTTCATATGGAACCAAAAAGGAGCCCATATTGCCAAGCCAATCCTAAGCAAAAAGAACAAAGCTGGAGGCATCATGCTACCTGACTTCAAACTATACTACAGGCTACAGTAATCCAAACAGCATGTTACTGGTACTGAAATAGATATATAGACCAATGGAACAGAACAGAGGCCTCAGAAATAACACCATACATCTACAACCATCTGATATTTGACAAACCTGACAAATACAAGGAATTGGGAAAGGATTCCCTATTTAATAAATGGTGCTGGGAAAACTGGCTAGCCATATGTAGAAAGCTGAAACTGGATCCCTTCCTTACAACTTATACAAAAATTAATTCAAGATGAATTACTGACTTAAATGTTAGACCAAAACCTTAAAAACCCCAGAAGAAAACCTAGGCAGTATCATTCAGGACATAGGCATGGACAAGGGCTTCATGACTAAACCACCAAAAGCAATGGCAACGAAAGCCAAAATAGACAAATGAAATCTAATTAAACTAAAGAGCTTCTGCACAGCAAAAGAAACTACCATCAGAGTGAACAGGCAACCTACAGAATGGGAGAACATTTTTGCAATCTACCCATCTGCAAAGGACTAATATCCAGAATCTACAAAGAACTTAAACAAATTTACAAGAATAAAACAAACAACCCCATCAAAAAGTGGGCGAAGGATATGAACAGACACTTCTCAAAAGAAGACATTTATGCATCCAACAGACACATGAAAAAATGCTCATCATCACTGGTCATCAGAGAAATGCAAACCAAAACCACAATGAGATACCATCTCATGCCAGTTAGAATGGCGATCATTAAAAAGTCAGGAAACAAGAGATGCTGGAGAGGATGTGGAGAAATAGGAATGCTTTTACACTGTTGGTGAGAGTGTAAATTAGTTCAACCATTGTGGAAGACAGTGTGGCAATTCCTAAGGATCTAGAACTAGAAACACCATTTGACCCAGCCATCCCATTACTGGGTATATACCCACAGGATTATAAATCATGCTGCTATAAAGACACATGCACACATGTTTATTGTGGTACTATTCACAATAGCAAAGACTTGGAACCATCCCAAATGTCCATCAATGATAGACTGGATTAAGAAAATGTGGTACATATACACCATGGAGTACTATGCAGCCATAAAAAGGACGAGTTCATGTCCTTTGCAGGGACATGGATGAAGCTGGAAACCATCATTCTCAGCAAACTATCGCAAGGACAGAAAACCAAACACCGCATGTTCTCACTCTTAGGTGGGAACTGAACAATGAGAACACTTGGACACAGGGCAGGGAACATCACACATTGGGGCCTGCCAGGGGGTGGGGAGCTGGGGGAGGGATACCATTAGGAGAAATACCTAATGTAAATGACAAGTTGATGGGTGCAGCAAACCAACATGGCACACGTATACCTATGTAAGAAACCTGCACATTGTGCACATGTACCCTAGAACTTAAAGTGTAATAATAATAATAATAATAATAAAAGAAAAACGCAATTGACATCCTGGAAAGAACGCATCAGAATCTTTTAATAGCAGAATTGATAAAGGAGAAGAACAGATTGGTAAGCATGAAGACAGGCTATTTGCAAACACACAGTCAAACGTGACTAAAGAAAGAAGAATAAAAAAAAGCACATCTGCAGGATTTAGAAAATAGCTTTAAAGGGGCAAATCTAAGACTTATTGGTCTTAAAGAGGAGGTAGAGAAAGAAACAAGGGTAGAAAGATTACTCAGAGGGATAATAACATAGAACTTCCCAAACCTAAGGAAAGATATCAGCATTTAAGTGCAAGACAATTATAAAACATAAAGTAGATTTAACACAATGAAAACTACCTCAAGGCATGTAGTAATCAAACTCTCAGAGATCAAGAACAAAGAAAGGATCCCAAATGCAGCAAGAGAAAAAACACAAATTATATACAAAGACCTCTAATATGTCTGGCAACAAACTTTTCAGTGGGAACCTTAAAGGCCAGGTGAGAGTGGCATTACATATTTAAAGTGCTGAGGAAAAAATACTTTTATCCTACAATAATGTATCCAGTAAAAATATCCTTCAAACACACAGGTGGTAAGTACACATAAAATCACAGAATACTGTGACACTTGGACTGTGGTATGTAGACTACTCTTATCATAAGTAGAAAGACTAAAAGATAAAGCAATCAAAAATAATAACTACGACAACTTTTTAAGACATAGACAATATAGGAAGATATAAACAAAAACAACAGGAAGTTTAAAAGTAGAAGATAAAGTTAAGGCAGAGAGTCTTTATTAGTTTTCTTTCTGCTTTTTTGTTTATGGAAACAGTTGTAAGTTGTTATTGGCTTAAAATAATGGGTTATACGATAGTATTTGCAACCCTCATGGTAACCTCAAAACACAACAGATACACACAAAAAAAGCAAGAAAATAAATCATATCACCAGAGGAGAACACCTTCACTAAAAGGAAGATAGGAAAGAAAGCAAGGAAGCAAGAGAGCAAGGACAAAAGTAAAGGAAGAGACAGAAAGAAAGGACTACAAAGCAACCAGAAAACAAAAAATTGGAAGGAGTAAGTTCTTACTTATCAATAATTATATTGAATGTAAATGGACTAAATTCTCCAATCAAAAGACATAGAATGGCTTACTGAAGAAAAAAAAAGACCTATTAATCTGTTGCCTACAGGAAACATCCTTAACCGATAGAGACACACATAGAATAAAAATAAAGGAATGGAAAAAGATATTCTATGCCAATGGAAACCAAAAAAGAGCAAAAGCAGCTGTACTTATGTCAGACAATATAGATATCAAGACAAAAACCATAAGATGAGACAAAGAAGGTCACTATATTATGATAAAGGGGTCAATTCAGCAAGAGGATACAATTTTAAATATATATGCCCCAACAGTGGAACACTCTGACATATAAAGCAAATATTATTAGAGTTAAAAAGAGAGATGCACCCTGTATTAGTCCATTCTTACACTGCTGTGAATAACTGCCTAATATTGGGTAATTTATGAAGAAAAAAGTTTTAATTGATCTACCGTTTCACAGGCTGTACAGAAGGCATGGCTGGGAAGGCCTCAGGAAACTTACAATCATGGCAGAAGGTGAAGGGGAAGCAGGTACGTTTTCACATAGTGGCAGAAGAGAGAGAGAGTGACGAGGGAAGTGCTGCATACCTTTGAACAACCAGATCTGATAAGAACTCACTCACTATCACAAGAACATCAAAGGTAAAATCTGTCCCCATGATCCAATCACCTCCCACCAGGTCCCTAACCCAACACTGGGGATTAAAATTCAACATGAGATTTGGTTGAGGACACAGAGTCAAACCATATCAGACCTTAGTACAATAATAGCTGAAGACTTCAGCATCTCATATCCAGCATTGGACAGATCTTTCAGACAGAAAATCAACAAACATTTGACTTAATATGCACTATAGACCAAATTGATATGATAGATATTTATAGAACATTTTATTCAATGGCTACACAATACACATTCTTCTCCTCAACGTGTCGATTATTATCAAAAATAGACCATATGTTAGGTCACAAAGAAAGTCTTAAAATATTCAAAAATTGAAATAATATTAAACATCTTCTCTGACCACAACAGAATAAAGCTATTAATCAATATAACAAGAAGAAATTTGGAAATGATACAAATACATGGAAATTAAACGATATGCTCCTGAATGACCAGTGATACAAATATATGGAAATTAAACCATATGCTCTTGAATGACCACTGGGTCAATGGAGAAATTAAGAAGGAAACTGAAAAATTTCTTGGAACAAATCACATGATACACAACATACCAAAACCTGTGGGATACAGCAAGTGTAGTACTAAGAGGGAAGTTTATGGATACAAGTGCCTACATCAAAGAAGAAGAAAAACAATAAACAATCTAATGATACATCTTAAAGAATGAGAAAAGCGAGAGTGAGCCAAACTCCAAATTACTGGTAGAAAATAAATAATAAAGATCAGAACAGAAATAAATAAAATTGAAATGAAGGAAACAATACAAAAGATAAAGGAAACAAAAATTCAGTTTTTTGAAAAGTTAAATGAAATTGACAAAACTTTAGCAACATTAACTAAAAAGAAAGACATAAAACCCAAACAAAGAAAATCAGAGATGAAAAAGGAGCCATTACAACTGATACTGCAGAAATTCAAAGGATTGTTAGTGACTACTATGAGAAACCACATGCCCAATAAACTGAAAAATCTAGGAGAAATAAACAAATTCCAAGACACATACTATCTATCAAGATTGATCCATGAAGAAATTCAAAACCTGAACAGATCAATAACAAGTGGCAAGATAGAAGCCACAATAAAAAGTCCCAAGGTGAAGAAAAGCCCAGAATCCAATGACTTTACTGCTAAATTCTACTAAACATTTAAAGAATTAATACCAATCCCACTGAAGCTATTTCAAAAAATAGAGGAGAAGGGCGAACTTTCACACTCATTCTATGAGGTCAGTACTACCTTGATGCCAAAACCAGACAAACACCCACCAGAAAAAAACTATAGGCTAATATCTCTCATGAACATCAATGCAAAAATCCTCAAGAAAATATTAGCAAACCAAATTCAACGACATGATAAAAGATCATTCATTCTGACAAAGTGGAATTTATCCTTGGGATGCAAGGATGGTTCAACATTTGTAGTTAAATCAATGTGACACATCATACTGAACAGAATGAAGAACAAAATCTATAGGATCATCTCAACTAATGTTGAAAAAGCATTTGATAAAATTCAGCATCCCTTCATGATGAAAACCCTCAAAAAACTGGGTATGGAAGTAACATACCTCAACATACTAAAAGCCATATACAGTGGACCCACTGTTTTGCTTTGTTTTTGAGACAGAGTCTCACTCTGTTGCCCAGGCTGGAGTGCAGTGGTATGGTCTCAGCTCACTGCAACCTCTGCTTCCCGAGTTCAAGTGATTCTCCTGTCTCAGCCTCCTGAGTAGCTGGGATTACAGGTGTGTACCACCACGCCTGGTTAATGTTTGTATTTTTAGTACAGATGGGGTTTCACCATGTTGGTCAGGCTGGTCTCAAATTCCTGACCTTGTGATCCGCCTGCCTCAGCCTCCCAAAGTGCTGGGATTACAAGCGTTGAGACACCATGTCTGTTAATATACTCAATGGGGAAAAACTAAAAATGTTCCTCTAAGGTCTGGAACACCACAAGGATGCTCGGAGTAATCAGACAAGAGAAAGAAGTAAAGGGCTTCCAAACTGGAATGAAGAAGTCAAATTAGCCTAGTTTACAGATAATATGATTTCATATTTGGAAAGACCTAGAGACTCCACCTAAAAAAGCTATTTGAACTGACAAACAAATTCAGTAAAGTTTCAAGATACAAAACCAATATACAAAAATCCATAGCATTTCTAAATGTTAACATTTAACAATCTGTAAAAGAAATTTTTAAAAAAGTAATCCCATTTACAATAGCCATCAATAAAATTTAATACTTAGGAATTAAATTGACCAAAGAAGTAAAATATCTCTACAATTACACCATAAAACATTAATGAAATAAGTTGAAGAGGACACCAAAAATAAAAAAGATACTCAATGTTCATGGATTGGAAGAATCATTATTGTTAAAATGTTCATACTACCCAAAGAAATCTACAGATTCAGTGCAATCTCTATCAAAATACTGATGATAGTTCTCATAGAAATAGAAAAAAAAGCCATAAAATTCATATAGAACCACAAATGACCCAGAATAGCCAAAGCTATCCTAGGCAAAAAGAACAAAACTGGAGAAATCACATTACCTGACTTCAAGTTACACCTCAGAGATATAGTGACCAAAACAGAATGGTACTGGCATAAAAACAGACACATAGACCAATGGAACAGAATAGAGAACCAAGAAACAAATCAACACACCTACAGTGAACTCATTTTTGACAAAGGTGCCAAGTTTATACACTGGAAAAAAAGGCAGTCTCTGTAACAAATGGCATTGGGAAAACTGGAGATCCGTATGCAGAAAAATGAAACTAGATGTCTCTCACCATATACAAAAATCAAATCAAAATAGATTAATGACTTAAATTTAAGACCTCAAACTATAAAACTACTATAATAAAACTTTGGGAGACTCTCCAGGACATTGGTCTGGACAAGCATTTTTTAAGTAATACTCTACAAGCACAGGCAACCAAAGCAAAAGTGGACAAATGGAATCACATCAAGTAAAAAAGCTTCTGCACAGAAGAGGGTATAATCCACAAAGTGAAGAGACAACCCACAAAATGGAAGAAAATATTTGCAATCTACCCATCTGACAAGGTATTAATAACCAGAATACACAAGGAGCTCAAACAACTCTAAATGAAAAAAAAATCCAATTAAAAATAGGTAAAATATTTGATTAGACATTTCTCAAAAGAAGACATACAAATGGCAAACAGGAATATGAAAAGGTGCTCAACATCACTGATCTTCAGATAAATGCAAATCAAAACTGCAATGAGCTATTACCTCCCCCTAGTTAAAATGGCTTCTATCCAAAAGCCAGACCATAAAAAATGCTGCTGAGGATGTGGAGAAAAGGGAACGCTTGTACACTGTTGCTGGAAATGTAAATTAGTACAAGCTACAAAGAACTGTTTGGAAGTTCTTCAAAAAACTAAATATAGAGCTACCACATGATCCAGCAATCCTACTGCTGTGTATACGCTCAAAAGAAAGGAAATCAGTATATAGAAGATATATCTGTACTCCCACGTTTGTTGCAGCACTGTTGATGATGGCCAATATTTGGAAACAACCTAAAGTCCATCCAACAGATGAATGAATAAAGAAAGTGTGGTACATGTACACAATGGAGTACTATTCAACCATAAAGACAAATGAGATCCTGTCATTTGCAACATAGATGGAACTAAAGATCATTCTGTCAACTGAAATAGACCAGGCACAGAAAGACAAATATTGCATGTTCTCACTTATTTGTGGAATCTAAAAATCAAAACAGCTGAATTTATGGAAATAAAGAGTAGAAGGATGGTCAACAGAGGTTTGGAAGGGTAGTCCATGTGGGGTGAAAGGTGGAAATGGTTAATGGGTACAACAAAAAAATAGAAAGAGTGACAAAGTCCACTATTTGATAGGAGAATGGAATGATTAGAGTCAATAATAATTTAATTGTACATTTTAAAATAACTAAAAGTGTAAAGTTGAATTATTTGTAGCATAAAGGATAAATGCTTGAGGGGATGAATACCTCATTGTCCATAATGTGATTATTATGTATTGCATGCCTGCATCAAAACATCTCATGTACAACTACTATGTACCCATAAAAATTAAAAACTAAAAATTAAAAAATGTCGAGTGGATACTAAGTTTTTTTATCACAAAAATGATAACTATGTGAGGCAATACAAATGTTAATTATAACAGCTACATTTAGTCATTTCACAATGTATATATACTACAAAACATCTGGTGTTACATCTAAATTCATACAATTGTATCTGTTAGTTTTTTAAAAACTTAGAAGATAGACAAATAACCTCTCAAAATGATATAAATTCAGATGGTGTTTAAAAATTATATCTTTTTATCAATTATTTTTATTTAGAAAGTAGAGCTATTATTCATAGAATATTTTTATTAAAATATAATGGATTTGATTTTTTTTTTTTCCAGAAACAGTGTCTCACTCTGTCACCCAAGGTGGAGTGCAGTGGCATGATCACTGAGGCAAGAGGATAGGTTAAGGCCAAGAGTTCAAGAGTTCAAGTACAGTGAACTTGAACTCTTGCACTTGAACTCTTGAACTCTTGGGCTTAAGCTATCCTCTTGCCTCAGCCTCCATCGTAGCTAGGACTACAGGCACATACCACCATGCCCAGCTAATTTTCTTTTCTTTTCTTTTTTTTTATACAGATGGATCTTGCTATCTTCCCTAGGCTGGCCTCGAAAGCCTGCTCTTCAGGCTCTGGAGTAGCCACTGTGCCTGGCTATATATACTAAAATTTGTAAGGAAGGAGAGAATGTGTGAAGCTCCTGAAGGAATATTGTGTCTAGTTGCAGAAGCCTAGAGCTATTTTTGTTGGAGATTTCAGAGGCCTACCCAGAGGTAGAACAATGAGGCTCCAACCGTGGTGATGCAAATGAGTGATTAACCTCTCCCAGCCTTTATCATGTAACCTTGAGAAAGTCCCTCAACCTCTTTAAGATACAATTTTCTTACTATGAGTTAGGTTAGTACCTAGCTATAGGGTGGTTGTGAAAATGAATCGAGACAACACATGTAAAGTACTCACTACAACATGTAACATCTATCAATTATTATGATTATAAATATCTCCCCGGCAAATTTGTATTATTTTTAAGGAAAGACATCCTATTTCAATCATCTTACTTTCCCCTTACCCATCTAGCATAGTGCTAGGTATTATAAATGTTTGTTCAATTGAATATATATGACTGACTAATTTTCTATTTCAGACAGTATATTTTAAAAAATAGAAGTAAATGAGAAACTTAAAGATACACCTTAGCTCCTAGGATATTAATCAGTACTCAGCAGCAGGTCAATAAATGCTTCGTTACTTGGCTGAAAACACTAATCTCCACCTATGCTTTGGAGTCGCTGTTAAATGAGAATAATGATACAGGAAATATTTGCAAATAGAATTAAATTGTTGCCAAATTTAAACTATATTCTATTTAATTCAAGATGCATCATGAATTGTGATTTTTCTATTTAAGCCCAAAGCTAGCCAATAGTTTTAACTCTGGAATAGATATTTTAGCCAAGGCATTTTATATTTGAGTTAGAATTGTGTCTTTTATTGTAATATTTTTAATTTGTCAATGGTTTAGAGTAAAGTGTCTCAGAAACATGGAATTTAAGGGTGCAAATGTGACTAGAAAATGGATTAAAACCTTCACTTCCAATTTAATCAAATGCCTTGCTATATGTTTACATAAAACAATCCATAATTGACCTTTAAAATATGAAAATTGGTTTTGGCCAATGCCCCATTCATCTGTTGCTAAGATCAGACCTCTCTAGGTAATCTACATAGGAATGGATCAGAGAGGAAAGGGAGTTTATAATTGTCATTGCAGCATATGTCAAATTTATTGATTGCTTGCTTTATGCTATTCTTTCATTTTTTAGCAAGCATATTTAGCTCTCACAGAAGCCCTAATAGTAACTGATGCCATTATTAGTCACATTATACAGATGGGACAAGTTAAGTAGAGAGAGATTATTTCACCTGTGCAAATGTTACAGGCAGTTAGATTGGCATGAGTGGGGCAGGAGAGGCCTCTTCTCCCCCTACTCACTAGGAATATCAGCTGATGGTTTGACGATTATCACACTGCTCTCTAAAAATAATAATTTGGCAGCCAGTGCCTGGGCGCCAGGGAGAAGACAATCTCCTGACCATCCACAGCTATCAAATCCACAGCTATCAACACTAAAGAACTAATTGAATTGCAGATGCCAGCGAGAATAAACTTTCTGGGAATGTGTGTTAAGAGATGAAATGGCAAAAAACGACCTACCAGGTGCACTCCATTGGAGAAGGGAAGAAAGCTTCAGTTGGGTATGCGTACAACTTCCTAAACGCACTGCGCGTGCTCACTTCCCAAGGGTAAGGAGGGCACTGCGCATGCGGGAAGCCCAAGCTAAGGGAAGAATCATGGGAAAGACCCAAGCCTATAAAGCCCTAGGATCAAGGTCAAAGGCTCTCTTTGATCTTCAGGAGCCCACTTGGATCTCTTAAGTGAACTTTCCTTTCTTTCCTGTTCGAAAGCCTTTTAAAATAAACTTCTGCTCCTGCTCTGAAACTTGCTTTAGTGTCTTGGTGTCTTTCTCTGCCTTATCCCCCTCAGTCAAATTCTGTCTTCTGAGGAGGCAAGAACTGAAGTTGCTGCACACCCACATGGATATGCCACCGGTAACACAGGGTAATTTGGATACCTTCCACCGGTAACACAGAATCATCCAGATCATAAGTAGAGAGCCAAGAGTCAAACGTAAATAGTATGGGTTTGTAATACGATTCAAGTGGCTACATTTTAAATCACCACTTGAATGCTTTGACACTACCCACTACCACTTCTTTGATATAGGAATGGCCTCCACCCTCTTCTTAGGTGATAGTCATCTTTCAGTATTTAGCATCTCTTATGTGTTTATTTTTAAAAGGCCTTGGACATATAAGAACGTGTTTATTTTTATGATGGCTTTATTTTACTTCTGAGGAGACATTTTACATGCTGGGAAAGCATAAGAGCATCTCATGTCTACTCAAATAAAAAAGCAATTAATCAGAGCTTAACATTTTTGACAGCGTCTTAACACCTTGCAACGGGGTCGTTAATTATTTCTTTCTAGTAGAGTTGTTGAATGATTAAAGCTAAAAGCTTCATGGAGTAATTTCTTAAGTGTGGTTGTGACAGAATATCATTGAATATAAGTGCATTTTGTTTCATGGAGATATGTTACGATATTTGTTATTATGACATAAGTAATCTGAGAGAAGAAATACCTACACACCTAAAGTCAGCAATTATTTCAGGGTAATTTAAAACATGATATCACCTAGGATTAAATGCTTCCCTATTTTATTAATTTATTTTATTTCAAAAATGATTAAAGGAAAACTAAAATTAAAATTTCCCTTTTGGGGCTAGAAAAAATAAGGTTGCTGGATACAGTGGAATGAACACTAAATTAGAAACCCCAAAATATTCCTCCAAATTCCTGCTTTTCCTTTGATTAGCTAATGCTCTTGGGGAAATCTGTCTTTTCTCTTATAAAGTAAGATATTTTAGCTAGATGCTCCCTGTCCTTTCCAACACCTATTCTAATATTTCCTTTCCACTAATACTCAGTGCACAATAAACATATCATCGCTCTCTCACTTTCTTCCTCTTTTTAAAAAAAGTCTCATATGTCTGTAAACCTTTCAAGAGTAAATGAGAGTTTTAGTTTCCAGATGGTTTCCTCTAATGGTTTTTGTGGGACATATATCTGAAAATTAGGACTTAGTATTTAGAAGGAAGTGAACCATACGATAGTCTTACCTCTCTATGGAACCCATCATTTGTCATAACCATTCAATTCATCATCCATGAGCTACTATAACTTCTATTTTCATAACTTTATTAAATGAAGATAGTAAATGATTGCCCTATGCCTAAATGTGCTCCTTTTTTAGAACTAGAATTATGATACTTTTGAGATAATCTCTGCTTTTGAAACATCTGTTATTATAGTGTCATAAACCCATTATTTATTAGCAAACATATTTAAATAAAAAAGATGATTTTTAAGATTTCAATAGATGTTACCAATGTTTATGTTCTTGCACATTCTTCTTTCAAAATCTTTTTTCATGGTTTCCTCTGATGATCAGTCCAAGTTAGACTAACAGAGGAAACACAGCTAAATGCATGAAGCCTATGATTATTTTGGCAAATTATTCCAAGGTGTTTTCCAAAATGACTGAACTTACCCATCCACAATAAATTCCTAGTAAAGTTTCAGTGGAACTAAAATAGATATGAAGCTTCTTTCTCACTATTATGGCAGAATGGACAATGTAAGTGGACAATTATTGATTTCCTGTCTAAACTGATTGACATTAATTTTAATAAGCTGGGACCTTTCTCCCTTATTTCAGGCTGTTGTTCATGAGTTCAAGATTTTATTCCTGAATTACGACTAATAGAATGGCTTGCTTACTTTTTCTAAAGTCTTTCCATGGTCAGAAAAACAAGTTATTATTAAAGCCCAGAAGCTAAATTATAATTTTATAAAGAAGCTTTTAGTCTGTTAATGTTTGATTTGTTGTTTGACTGCTTTCCAAATAATTAAAATGTTCTTCTTTCAACCCCTAATGTGAACTATAGAACCTCTGAGAATTTTACCATAACTAACATGGATCATTATTAGTTATAAGATTGTATTTACTGGCGCCATGTAACAATAATTGGCAAGCAAGCAAATTAACTAGAGTCAAACTAAGTCTAAAAGCTATACTGGAAGAATACAGCTTGTACTTGTGACATCTGACTTGATAAGAAAAAATAGACAGATAACAAATGATGTATTTTAAAGCCATACCTCTTCCCTCAACATGACAGTTTTTGAAAATGTCTTTGGAAGCAAAAATTAGGATGGAAAATGGAAAGTCCAATACAGATAGCAGTTAAATCAGTTAGTTTAATGACTCTGCGTCTCCTAACCACCACCTCTGTTCCTTATTTTAATCACTCAACAATGAACTCAAAGTTAGAATGAGAGGTCTATTGCAAAATAAGCTTGATATTGAGGAGGTAAATCCCTACAATATAATAATAAATAATTAGGAACATACTGAGTTGATTTCATTTTTTGCCCTTGTGTAAATCTAGCATTTAAATGAGATGATTACATTTGATTGTATCTTTTTTTGCTTACTTATGAAAGGAGAGCATAATAACTAATGTATTTCTCCATATGTGTTTAGTAACGAAGACGTCCATTTCAATTTCATCTTTGCAAAGAAACATGCTTTGCCAAGTGCTCACACCTGCAAATATGTTTTCTAACTCTTCATTTTCTTCTCTAATTAGTCCTTGATTGTAGGGTAAATTCTCCAAGCTGTAGTGAAAAGCAAATCATTGTCTTTTTATCACCTCCCTGGGGAATTCATTACACTTGTTTACTGATGTGTATGGCTGACTGAATAAAGTGATTCCTAATCAGCATATATGAAATAATCATTGGTCTATCTGGAGTCATAATTAGTGCATTAGGAAGAATTTACTCAGTGTCAAGAAGATAGGTATTAGAATAAATTAGCTTATCTTATCTGCCTTGAAGCACAGAGAATACCTTAGATACAATGTTTATTAAAACAGGGCAATAACAATATGGCAATTTCCTAAAATCATTAGTTCACATCATTGAAAATATAAATTTTTGCACCTAAACTCCCTTCTACATAATATGCCACAGAAATAAAAAGCTAACTTGACATCTTAGTAAATGTAACTGAAGGTTTGAAGACAGGAAAAATTCAATTGTTTTTCCAGTATTCTTTAATAATTACTATATTTAGTATTTTCCTGGGCTTGGGAAAAACCCACCCACTAAAGGAATTTTTTCATTGAATGCAATCTTTAGTTTGCTTTAGGCATATGTTTCATTTCTGGAGAGGAATAGTAAAGATTTGAAGCTAAAAACACAGAAGAGTTGAGGGTTTCAAGGGAAAAGCCAGCTGGCTGTCTTTGTCTTAGAGAATTTGACATGGTCTACAGGCTGGCCTTCAGCCTCACCAGCTCAAAGACTGGTTAGCATATTAAGCATAAAACTGGTTAGCATATTAAGAAGTGCTCTTTTGAATTCTCACAAATCAAACTTAGGATGAGTGATGTAAAAAGCAGAGCCTATCTTATTGATTTACAATGAGAAGTATAACTGTCAAAAGGCTGAGTACATTTGCATCAATATGACCAGTTCATTCTCCCACTAAGCAAATCTTCATGGGAAGCCAAATTACGACCTAAACTTGCTTGCTGAACATGGAAATCTGTCAGGTCACTCAGTGGTTGTGAGTGTGTTGAGTATCACCAGACATAGTCTCTGATGTCTCAATGAGAAAATCTACACAGCATAAATCACTTGGCCACAGGGACTGGGATATTGAGGATTTGTATGAGGACTCTCCTTCACGCTGGGAGGATAGAAATTGACTGGACTAGAATCTCTAGCTCCTCCTTTCTGCACTTCCTGACTGATGAGCTGCTTCCTAATGGGCACATTTCTCTATAGAGAAGTTAATCCCTTGGGTGAAGCGCTTAGTTTTCTTTCCGTCTCTTATGATGTTTTTGCTTTTCTTGGATCTTTGGCATTATACATTCATTCTACATTTTAATTATGAGTCATAATTTTTCACACGTTCTTGTAGAGGAATCTTACTATTGACCTGTGTCAAATGTCTTCATATAAAAATCTAAAAGGAAACATTCTCATGAGAGTCTCAGTTGTATAATTGTTTGAACTGAAAAGTCTAAGATACCTTTACCAAGAATCCATAGTCATAGCACACACAGTCCTGTTCTATGGAGAGGATATGACATTGGCCTTCCATACACCCCCACTCTGCCCTTTCTACACTCTTTCTCATGGACATTCAGTTGCTCTCTATCATCCCCTTCCTCCATCCACCTTTACCCTCATTTCAGCCCTCACACACATACATACCACATCACTCCCCAGTGGGCATGCAGCTTGTCCCACTTTCTGTGATCCCTCATCTCCATGTGTATATTTATTTTCAAAAATGTTTAATATATATAAAGAGGCAAACTAGAGAGGATCATTGGAAAAAATTTTAACGCTCTTCCATGAACTTTAATGTGGCTTTGGGAAAACTCTCTACCTTTCTCTGTGCCTCATACCAACAGTTAGGGATTTTATATGTTCTGCATATTTCATGAGTTTTTATTCCTTAAGTACAGGGGAATTTGTTCTTATAGAGCATTAGACTTGGGTTAGAATACTGTTCATTAAATTAATCTGATAACTGCCTCAATAATCCAGTTAGGTGCATACCATTAAAAAACGTGTATGTACATGTGTGTTAGTAGTAGTACAATGTTATGCATTGGTGTATGTGTGTACATATGTAGACAGATGCAGATGGATGGATAGATAGATAGATTAAAAAATGTATGTAGACCAACGATTTTAAAATAAATAAGAAAACTCCAAATAGGGGGAGTTCTAAGGTTAATAAACTTTGGAAATCTGGGTTCAAAACAATAAACAAGGTTCTTTAACTGCAGGAAATCTCAGAGCTTGTAAGAAGCTAGTATGTTTGTGAGAGAGTTACAGAGTTTTCAAATTTTATTTGATTACAAAAACTTTTGTTATAAAAAATCAGTTCTTAGAACTTTATGTTTTGCAGAGCACACATCTGCAAATTTAGTTGTAAGAGGCTTATTTTCTAGAGTCCATTATTAATTATCACTTTTGATCCAGATACAGAGAGTTACTCTGTATATACTATCGATAGAGACAAATTGTTCTCATGCTCAGATTATCAGTTGGCTGTTAGTTAATAAAAAAATGATGTGAACAAGAAATGTCACTCAAAGTAAACAAATAACTAGGGAAACAAATTACAGTACAATCATTAGATGGAATACCACTCAGCCTTAAAAATTAATGGAATACTGAAACCCAAAAGGGCATAGCCGAATCTTCAAAATATTATTCTAAGAGAAAGAAGCCAGATATAAAATGCTATAATTTAATTATATAAAATTCAAGGACTGACAAAATTAGTATATGGTTATATAAATCAGAAGAGTGGTTGCCTCTGGAAGTGAAATGATTGACTAGAAAGAGTCATCATGACACTTTTTGGGATGACAAATATGTTCTATATCTTGATTTGGGTGATGACAGTTCAGGAAATTTTATTTGTTAAAGATCATCAAACAATTAAGATTGTTTAAACAATCTTAAACAATTATGATTTGAGCATTTATTTTATTGTACATAAATAATACTTCAGTATGGAAATATTTTTGAAAGAAATGTTATGTAAAGTTTGAGATTATAATGCTCTGTTTACAATAGCTTTTGTTAACTGGAGTAGAATGATACTCATGAGAAAAATAAAGTGATGAAGAGCTCTACAACTGCATTGCATTCTACAAATATAAGAGGCTGTCATTACTGTGTTTCTCATCAGTATCATGGTCAGGGAGGAATTTATCTTAACCCTGATTCCCAGGAAAGCAGAGCCTGTTGCAATATTTAGATGCCAATGCTGATTTGCGACATGCAATCCTGGGACATTAAAAGTGAAGGAAAGGGGAAATAAGGCAGAGAAGGATGAGAAGCAATGTATTGTTATACTGGTTATTGTATCATTATTTGAGTGAGGGCAATACACTTAGTTGACAGAGTCAGTACACTGGCTTAGGTTCCTAGTGTGTTTCCAGAAAGTGTGAATAGACAGAACTGTTATTGAAGGGAGAAGAAAAAAAAGACTAATTACTTTCTCCTATCCTCTGATGAACAGTGATCAACGTTTCCCCCCAGAGGAAGCTATGTCCTTTGCACTTCTGGTTTACATCACTTCACCCATTTGGTAACCACCTCGGGTGCAAGGTCCTATACCTTGTGATATGGACCTTCAACTGAATCCAACGTCTGTTAGAGCACATAGCTGATCAGCTTCAGGAAGCAGAACCATGTGAGCATGGACAGAATTAGCCCTGGTGGCAGGTGAGATGGAGCAAACATGATGATTCAAGACACAGACTAGATGCTGAGAGAACTGAAAAGCTTTATCTGATACTGCCAATAGAGGGTCAGGTTAGTATAATAACAACTACTATGTGGATTTCTGTTAAAGTTGTTGTGAGAATTAAGTAAGTTAATACATAGGAAATTCTTGTAAGCTCATAATAAGTGCCTAATATATCTTAAATATAAATCTTATATTTTATTATATTCTTATCACTGCACAATGTATTTTTCTAAATATAGCCTCATTTAGTTCTTATAACATTTTTTTCAAGTAGTGTTTTTCTCATCTGACTTTACATCTTCTGAATATGAAGCTTACACAAATTAAATGTTGTAGCAACTTAACAGTGAGTGTTTTAATGTGTGCAGGCCGTGGAACTGAGGACTAAGCTTTACATGACTTGACCAGCATCATGCAGCTATTGAGGAACTATGGCACGACTGGAATACAGAATATGTATCTCTTAGTCAAGAATCTCCCATGTCACACCATGCTACCTTTTCCCAATTATGTGTAAAACTACAAATATTTTAACGATACAAATATTTTACTATTATATTTAAGTATACTGGTTTCCTTTTTAGGCTTCTAAGAAACACAAAAAATAAAGTGTTACAACAGGCCATAAAAATTTATTTCTTAAGTCCGGAATTTGCTGAGGATTCTATGGGCATAAACATAGTAAACATTTCTGGGAACAAAATAGAAACCGTCTTATTGGCTCACACATGTTTTACTGATTCATAAGTGTTTTTTCATCTTTACTTTGATCAAGTGGTTCAGGCCTGGTCCCTTTCCTCCTGCTCAAGTTCATCTGTTCATGCATTAATTAATCTGTCTATGCCCTGAAGAGCAGGTAGTTTAGAGGGGGAGATAGATAAGTACACAGTTATAAAACAATGTGATAAATGCTAAAATGAATGTAATTGTGGGTGCTTTGCATGGTCAAAGAAGTCTGTTATAAGACATTAGTAATGAACACCCCATTTTATAGTGATAAGAATTTTATTAATTTTAAAGCATCCCTTTAAAATATAAATCTAGTTCTGGATAATTTGAACCATATATTTTTTTTTCATTGAACCATTATGTAGTGGTGACAGAGCATTAACTAAAGAAAGTTCCTCCCAGGTAGGAAAAGCAAGTAGAAGCTCCTCATTGCTAAAGTAGAGGGATGTTTTACAGGGGATGAATCCATGGAGAGAATATTACATGAGTTCCTAAAAGGAACCCACAATTTCCAACACTTTAGGTATTGATGAAAGTGGAAATTGGAGTGATAAAACTCCTTGAAAGAAACGGGAAAATCTAATAATATCTAGTATGCTGCTCCTGACCACATGCAGCAAGGCTTAGGAGCAGTAGAGAAGCAAGGGCAGAGGAAAGGGTCTAGAAATAAGTATTCAGGGCTACTCCCTCTTTGGCCATGGTCAACATGCCATGTGCAGTAGCCCCAGGAGTCCTGTGTGCCCTGCCAGCAGGGTATAGAGCTGCTAAGAGGGCTGCCAGTGGAACTTATCAGAGGAATTGGAGCAGCATGAGTTGGCCACAGAGCAGGGTCCATGCCAGGAGTTTTGGCAGTGGTTGTCAACTCCAAAAATAGGGAATTAGTCATTCCTGGGCAAACACCAACAGGAGTTCTCCAGGGACGAGATTACACCTCTCCATATTAGAGTAAACCAGAGCATTCCCTCGTAGGCCTCCCTTTGTGACTGTGAACATATACTGGAGAGGTAACCTTTATATAGTCACCACCTTGGAAAAGAGGCAAGTGAGGAAAAAAAACGAACAAACTAACCACTAATCTTACACTGAACAGGGAAAAATTAAAAGCCTTTCCTCTAAGAACTGAAACAAGAAAAGAATGTCCACTTTCTCCACACTTATTCTTCAAAGTACTGGAAGTCCTAGTTAGAGCAATTAGGCAAGATAAAGAAATAAAGGCATCCAAATAGAAAAAGAGAACATTATGTTTTTCCTCTTTGTAGATGATATAATCTTACATAAAGAAAAACCTAAAGACTCCACCAAAAACCTCTTAGAACTGATAAATTTCATTAAGATTGCAGTATACAAAATCAATATACAAAACTCAATAGCATTTCTATACAGTAATAATAAACTAGCTGAAAAAGAAATCAAAGAAACAATCCCATTTATAATTGCTACTAAAAAACATCTAGAAATAAATTTACAAAGGAGGTTAAAGATCTCTACAATGAAAACTACAAAACACTGATAAAAAAAATTACAGAGGCCACAAAATATGAACAGACATTTGAGGCTCCTAGACTGAAAAAAATTAATATTGTTGAAATGACCATGCTACCCAATCTAGAGAATCAAAGTACCAATTACATTATTCACAGAAATGGAAAAAGAATCCTAAACTTCACAATAAACCACAAAAGACCCTGAGTAGTTAAAGCAATACTGGACAAAAAGAACAAAGCTTGAGGCATCACACTTGCTGACTTCAAAAATAATACAAAGCTATAATAACCAAAACAGCATGGTATTAGTATAAAAAGAGATGCATGAATCAATGCAATGGCATATGGAACCCATAAATAGGCCAGGCACAGTGGCTCACAGCTGTAATCCCAGCATTTTGGGAGGCCAGGGTGGGCGGATCACCTAAGGTCAGGCGTTTGAAACCAGCCTAGCCAACATGGTGAAACACTGTCTCTACTAAAAATCCAAAAATTAGCCAGGCGCGGGGGTGGGCACCTGTAATCCCAGCTACTTGGGAGGCTGAGGCAGGAGAATCGCTTGAACCCAAGAGGCAGAGGTTGCAGTGAGCCAAGATTGTGCCATTGCACTTCAGCCTGGGTGACAGAGCAAGACTCCATCTCAAAAACAAACAAACAAACAATCCATAAATAAATCCATGTATTTACAGCCAACTGATTTTCAACAAAGATGCCAAGAACACACATTGGGGAAAGAACACTCTCTTCAACAAATGGTGCTGGGCAAACAGGACATTCATATGTAGAAGAATAAAATTAGACCTCCATCTCTCATTGTATATGAAATAAACTAAAAATGGTTTAAGGCCTTTAATGTTTGACCCGAAACTATAAAACTACTAGGAGGAAACATAGGGAAAATGTTTCAGGACATTTGTCTAGGCAAAGATTTGATGAGTAAGATTTAAAAAGCACAAGTGAAAATTACAAAAATAGACAAATAGAAATATATCAAACTACAAAGCTTCTGCCCAGAAAATGAAACAATCAACAGAGGGAAGACAACTTGTAGAATGGGAGAAAATATTTCCAAACTATTCGTCTGACAAAGGACTAATATTCAGAATATATAAGAAACTCAAATAACTCAACATTAATTATAGATAATCTGATCAAAAAGTGGACAAAGCCAAAAGAAGTCATATAGGTGACCAAGAAGTATATGAGAAACAATGTTGAACATCACAAATTATCAGAGAAATGCAAATCAAAATCACCATGATATATCATCTCATCCTCATTATGATGGCTATTATAAGAGATAAAAAATAACAAGTCCTTGGTAGGATGCAGACAAAACGAGATTCTTATATATTTAGGTGAGAATGTAAATTGGTACAGCCTCTATGGAAAGCAGTATGGAGATTTCTCTAAAAACATCAAATAGAACTACATGATCCAGCCATTTCGCTACTGGATATTTATACAAAGGAAATCAGTATATTGAAGAGACGCCTGCACTCCAGTGTTTATTGCAGCACTAGTCACAATAGCCTAGATGTACAATCAACCTAAATGTCCACAGCCAGCTGAATGGATATAGAAAATGTGGTATACGTACACAATAGAATACTATTGAGCCATTAAAATATGAAGCCCTGTCATTCACAGCAACATGGATGAGCCTGGAGGACATGATGTTAAGTGAAATAAGTCAGGTTATGGAAAGACAAATACCATCCACTTTCACTCATATGTGGAAGCTAAAAAAAAAATGAGTTCATAGAAGTAGAGAATAGAATTCTGGTTATTAGAGGCTGTGAGGTAGCGGGGAAGAAAAGATAGGGAGAGATTGGTTGATGGGCATGGAATTACAGTTAAATAGAAATAATAAGTTCTAGTGACATAGTACTGTAGAGTAAATATGGTTCATAATAATTTATTATATATTTTCAATAGCTAGAAAACAGGATTTTGAATGATTATGACAAAAAGAAATGATAAATATTTCAGTTAATGGATACTCTAATTACCCTGATTTTATCATTATTCATTGTGTGCATGTATAGAAATATTACTTTGTCTCCTACAAACATGTGCAATTATTATGTGTCAATAAAAAAGAAAAGAAAAAAATATACTTTTTTTTGGAGTTACACTTTCAAGCTCTGAGATAATATTTTTCCATGTACTGTATCTTTTAGAATTTACAATAAGCCTAAGAGGTAGGTAGAAACATTATCCCCAATGTATAGATGGGAAGGCTAAGTTACCATTAAAATGTTAATTGCCCATGTTCCTTTAGGTGCCATGTCTCCTATTTGAACCCAGACAAATCAATTCTAATATCCATGATTTTGGCCACATCGTCATGCCTGGCTCCCATGCTTCATTATTCTGCATTGAGGCAATTTTAAGAATGAGGAAAAAAAGAGATGACTAATGTAGGTATTCAGTGCCCAGTTTTTTCCATGAATGGGTTGCTCACAATAAACGTCTGTGGAACTTGCCTATGCAGCAAAAACTTAATTGAGTGGCTGCTGGGCAACCCAAGCCAGCTGCTGGGAAATTGTGCCCTTGTTTACAGAATCAAGTCCCTTTTTTATTCCTGTCAACAGTTTTGGGGATTTCTATATTCTAAGTTGATTCTGCATTTAATGTATAATTGCAATACAAGATTGAAAATTCTGTTTACAGTGTAATTCTAAAGTAGTTTATACTCTTGCATTATTGAAATGGCTTGCTTGAAACAGCTCACTACACCCAGAAAAGCCTTCTTAGCTAAGTAGGAGGACTTACAAGTCCATTCTTTACAAAATGCTACAGCCAGATGAAGTATATCCTGTTGCTGGCTGATTTTTTTTAAACTAAGAATTTATTTTAAACTTTTCCAGTTTAAGGCAATTATTCCTTCCTGTTCATTGGCATCATATCTTGGGGGTGCATTTATAAGTTTATTAATGAAAATCATTCATTGATTGAAGACAATGGTAGAAGGTAAAAGTATGTCATAAACTAGGAAGTTTTCCAAATGCAAGTTTTTATTATTATTCTTCAAAAACAATACCAATAGTTGGTGCTGTTAAAATAATATTTACAATCTTCACTGGGATAAATTTCCCAACTTTAAGATACACCTTGTGGACATTAATAATATGAATATTCTGTAGTCTTTGCTAGTTTCCTTTCTCCTTAAGATTAATTTCTATGAAAGAACATCGTTTTAGCCTTTGAATTTCAACTAACATTTCAAGGTAACCTAGGGTTTATAGGACACCATGCTAAGCACTCAAAAAAAAAAATGAAAAGTTATAAAACATGGTCCCTTCCCTTTAGATCACTAATGTATGCCAGGGAAGATTACCTGATGTATTTGAAAGAAGTAGAAAAAGTTCACTTCCAGCTCTAGTACTAGTGATATGACTTTCTATGTTATTTAACCTGAGCCTCAGTTTATTAACCAATAAAGTGAGGTTCATAATATTTGTTTTGAAAATTTTTATGAGGCTTACATGAGATGATTTATGTAAAAGTCAGCACAATATCAAACAGAGTAGTGTTTATACATGCTAGGAATGTTTATGATGGTGAATAAACACACACACACATATGTGTGTGTATACATATACACACACACAAAAAAAAGTAAATACCATACATTTTCAATGGCTATGTCAAAACAAAAGCTAATTTCATGTTTGAGTATTTAAATATATTTATGCTTAAAAATATTCACCATAAGCTTTAGTATGTTTAACTTGCCAAAAAAAAACCAATAATATTCCTGAATAAAAAATCTGGCTGGGGTGTAAATCAATACCCCCAACTTTAATTTACTCAGTTAACCAGAAATTAACCTAATTGCATACCTGAGAGTTTGAGGAATGAAAATGGAAAAGAGTATGGTAGGTCTCTTGCTATTCGCCAAGATGGAAAATCACAGGAAATGGTAACCAATGGCCCTAGAAAAGAGGTTTGGTTTCAGAGAGCCTCCGACTTAGACTCTGATTCTTTTTAACTGTGTGATGGCAAATAATGAAACTTATTTCTTCCTCAGCTTTTTCATCTTAAAAAGGATATATTGTGTGTAAAATGGTTATCACATAACCTGCAAGAGAGTAATTGCTCAAGAAAAATGAAGTTATTATTCTTTTAGCTGTTTTTTAAAGTATGAATTGAATTAAGATTTGGTTTGCATTTCTGACCATGAAGCATCAGTACAAAGAAATTGTTGGGTCTAATATGTTGAGGAGCTCAGGTCACTGATAGATTGTTATAGAAAACTAGATTTGTTGCTAAAAAGGATGCTGTCATGAAATTACCCACAGAAGTAGTCAGGGAAGATTCCACACTGGAAAGAAGCTGCAGTTAATTTTCACGCTGTGTTTCATGTCACCATAAAAGTCACATGAATTACCCGTGGTCACTGTAAAATGCTAATAATAAGACCCAAGAATGTCCAGCAGTGAATGGAGCACAAATTTTCCACTGAGCAACACTACCCAGCTTCAGGAAGAGCTGCAGAAAAAGCCCATATTTGCTCTCAAATTCCCCAGGGTAGGCCAGTATGTGGAAGTTAGAAGTTTCTTAATTGAGAAACTGTAAAATTGTAATTTTACAGTGTTGTGTGTTCATATTGCATTGTGCCTTTTTCAGATAAATTTTGATTGACCTAGAAGGTTCTATCCAGAAATGTTTATTGCATATATATACACGTGCACACTCACATACACAGAAACACACATACACATATATATATTTAAATACAAATATATATTTTTTAATATCTCAGATATTAAATTACAAACTCAACAATTTAATTTGTAAATTTGTGGTAGGCAGAATTCTAAGATGACCCATGATGATCCTCACCCTTATATAATCCCCTCCCAATGACTGTCGATGGGACCTGTGAATATGATTAATTAGCCCTCCCTTTATTATTTCACTTTATATGGCAAAGGGATTTTTCCGATATAATCAAGTTTCCCGGTCAGTTGAGTTAACTGAAAGGAAGATTATCCAGACAAGCCTGACCTAATCACACGAGCCCTTTAAATCTGGGTCTCGGGTCAGAAACAGAGAAGATCAGAGATTCAAAGCAGCAGAGATACTCTCTCGCTGGCTTTGAAGGAGTAACTGTCATGTTGTGGGGACAGCCACATGGCAAGGAATGGCAGCAGCCTCTAGAAACTAAGAATAACCCCTGACCGGAGGTAAGAATTCTGCCAAGAACCTAAATAAAATCGGAAGGGGAACCTGATCCTCAAACAAAACAGTAGCCCTAGCCAGCACCTGATTTCAGCCATGCAGGTCCTGAGCAGAGATGCTAGTGAAACCATTGCAGACTTAATTTGCAGAAAATGTGAAATAATAATTTTGTATTGTTTCAAGCCACTAAGATTTTAATAATATGTTACACAGCAATAGAAAATTAATGCAAAGCCTAAGACAAAGAACTGCAGAAGTTCTATCTTGAATTTCATGTTTAAAGACATGAATAGGTTCAAATGTGCCACAACTGAGCATTTTTGTGCACATTGTACATTTTGAGTTAGAACATAATGAATCTCTTATGCCGTTAATAAGCCAGGGCCTCAAAAATATGCATGAATGTGAAACAAGCTTAGCTGCTTCCCTGAAAAAAGCTAACATTTGAGTGGGTAAGAGAGACACGTTCAGGAATTAAACAATACAAGGAGTGAACAATGAAGGTAGGGCCCAAAAAGAGCTAAATATGTGCTAAGGATGCAGAGTTCCATTTTCCCAGCTCTTATTTGAAACATTGGCTTTACAGTATAGAAGAGAAGCTTTAAAATTCAATTCCACAGAAATCAGGACTATTAGAAGCTCCTGTTCTGGGCTTTACTTTGATTACAGCAGAAATCAGTTATACCACATTTCAATTTAGAAAAAGTTTACAGTTGGGTTCCAAGTTTTGGGATTTTATCCAGTAAATTTATTATTGGTTTGAAATGTCAAAAGTAATTGATTGTTTCCCTCACCTTTCAGGGTCATATTGAAAGCTCAAATGCAACAGAATCTGATGCAACAGAAAAAAATATATTATATATATAATATATATAATATTTAAAAAGCACTGACATAGAAAAATAACTAAATGTTATAAGGAGTCATATGCAGAGGATGCTGCTCTAAGGTCTGAAACTCCTTTTTCAACTCTCCTTATTTGCAGTGGACTTTAATTATGATGCCCATGAATGACAGGCGTTCTTGAAAGAAGGGTAGAAAATGGCAATAAAATCCAATCCTGCACTAATGGGAGCAATGCATATTTAACCTTCTCCCCAACACCATTAATTTCCAAATCCCGAAGTTGCAGTAACTTATGGTAATTACTCTATAGTTTAGTGCTGCTTTTGGCAGAGTAGTCCTTCCGACTTCCTTTACCAGGGTGAAAATAGAGAGATGCCTAACAATCCTGCTTGAGAGTGTGCATTTAACGAGAATGAATTAAATTTTCATGCTTAGAAAGGAAACTAACAGCCATTCATTTGGAAATTCTCATTTCTAAGTAAGGTATGATTTGGAAGATGCAAATCTTTTTTTTAACCTGTTTGTGAAGACAAGGTCAAGAACCGAGCTCATTAATTAATTATTTCATGGTTCCATCAGTTTATACATAGAACATCTGCTGAGGACCAACTATGCTGCTTGAGAACATAAATATGGCTAATAGATGGTTCCTGTCATAAAGGTTTCTCAATTAAGAGGGAGATAATTATGTGCCCAAATTACTTAGACCCAAAGTGACAGGTGCTATAAGAGACTTGTGGCCATAGGAGAGGTATACCTGATTCAGGCTGGGAATAGAAAGGAGGGCTATTTTGTGTAGAAAGTGCTCAATAGGAGGTTTCCTAGTAACCTAGAAAACCCAGGTACAATTGTTAATATTGGAAGGAGATTATCAAATTATTCTACAAAGATTTCAAATATTTTAGAGTTTATGTATTAAAAATTAATGTGCTAAATTGTGCATCTTTCTAGTCTAGTCCTAAAGCAGGACTTACTGACTAGTCATCTTTTTAATCAAATAGTTTATATAACTTGAAGCAAAAAAGTTATTTAAAATCATTCTCTAGTCTCCTTTTGTAACCTTGCTAGTGAAGACATTTTTCAAATTATTATTCAATATCTCTCACCCTAAAATGTATGAAGAAACTCTTTTATTTTAATGCTACCAATGAGTTTATCAACAGATTAAGAGAGGAACTTCTCACTATCAGACACGGAGAAATATATTACCCTTTTGCGTTGGTTACCCGGAAGCTTAAAGATACACTTTTATTAAAACTCAACTTGTTCTCATTACACGTAGAAAAATAACCTCATCACGACATAATTCTTTTTAATGGCACCAGACAATATCTGTGTTGCGTTAATTGCTTCAAATCTTCTGATGTAGGCAGAGCCTAATAACAAAAAAGTTGTATGTATATTCTCTTTAAATACATATCATATTTTATATATGTTTATATATGAATATATTATATAAATACAGTCAGCTCTCCACGTCCTCATGTTTGGAATCTGTGGATTCAACTGACCACATATCAAGAATATTTTTAAAATAATAATATAACCATAAAAAACAATATAAACTTAAAAATACGGCATAACAACTATTTACACAGCATTTACATTGTATTAGGTATTATAAGAAATCTACAGATGACTGTATATTTTATATGCAAATATACCCTATATGCAAATATTACATCATTTTATATAAGTGATTGCACATCCTCAAATTTTGGTATTTACAGGGATCCTGGAACCAGTCCCTCATACATACTGTGGAACAATTGTATGTATATGTGTGTGTGTATATATGTGTATAATTATATATAAAGTTACATGTGAAATTATGTATATAAATCTTATATAAATATATGTATGTGTGTGTATATATATATTCTCTAAGACAGATAATTCAAATTAATAAAACTTGGCTTAAACACTTTAAAAGGTTTTAAGCCTCATCCCAAGACTGTTTTTGAAAAAATCTAGAAGTTTTTATCAAATAAGTTTTTACTTAAATCCTCAAAAATATTCTTGTACCCATGTTTCTACTAATCTGCATAGCAAAGCCAAAGGATCCAAGATTTTCCACTTAGTGGATAAACGGATGGATGGATGGATGGATGGGATGATTGACTAATTGTTTTATTCATTTAGTAATTAATACAACAAATATTGAATATTTATTTTTACATTTAGAAAAATTAAAAATAACAGAGCCTCTGCCTTGCCTTTAAAGAGCTCCCTATATAGTGGAACAGGTAGATGTAGAAAGAGATAAAATGTAATTAACTATTTTAAATGCAAAATGGACAATGTATAATGTGAGCACAGTAGGGGAAATATTAATAGTTACCAATTAATTCACTACTAGATGCCATAATAATAGTTATGATTTGATGCTTTACTTGAATTAATCTCATATAATCTATACAACAATCTCTGAAATTAGCTAAAGAAATTAAATTTATCTTTTTTTCATTCTTAATATTGTTGATTTATAAATTTATTTTTGTCCATTTTAGTTATTTCATTTAGCGTTTTTCTAAAGAACTAATTATAATATTTGATTGTATTGTCTTCTGCTGTGCTTTTGCCTGTTTTTTAAATTATACTTTCTGTTCATTATCCTTTTCTTCTATTTATTTAAACTTAATATGCTGTTCTTGTACCTTTTTAGTTTAAATGATTAGCGACTTGTTTACTTTTATTTATTTTGAGACGGAGTCTCGCTCTGTCGTCCAGGCTGGAGTGCAGTAGTGTGATCTCGGCTCACTGCAAGCTCCGCCTCCCGGGTTCGCGCCATTCTCCTGCCTCAGCCTCCCGAGTAGCTGGGACTACAGGCGCCGGCCACCACGCCCGGCTAATTTTTTTGTATTTTTACTAGAGACGGGGTTTCCCCGTGTTAGCTAGGATGGTCTTGATCTCCTGACCTCGTGATCCACCCACCTCAGCCTCCCAAAGTGCTGGGATTACAGGCGTGAGCCACCGCACCCGGCGCAACTTGTTTTCTAATATGTGAATTTAAGATTATATGCTTTTCTTATAAATATTGCTTTGGTTGCATTCCAAAATTTTTGTACAGAATGTATTTACTGTTTCAATGATCTAAATTTTTTATAATTTTCATTATATTTTGGGGACTATGAATTACTTAGTGTATGTGACATTTTTCTTTACATTTCTAAATATGTTTTTTTGAATTGATTTTCACTTGAATAGCATTTTTTTGGTCACAGCACTTAGTTAATAATAATATTGATTTTTTAGTTTGTCTTGAGACTTCCTTTTAGGAAGTCTCTAGGCTCTAATACATGATACATGTGTCACTACTGACTCTAATACGTGATAAATTTTGAAAATGTTCCATGTGAACTTAAAACGTGTTTGTATAGATGGCAATGTTCATGAGAAAGATCTTTGTTTTATTCACAACTATAAAGTGCCTCACATACACAAGGCTTTTAAAATATACATAACTCTAATAAATTCACTAATTGCTACATATATATGTTTATTATGATATATTTTAAAAGTGTAAAGTTCATCAGTACTTTTTCCTCCTGCCCCAAAAATATAAGCACCCAAAACTTTACTTACATTTTCCTGCTTTCATTTTATAGCTGCCTAGTACTTTAGTTCAACTTTCTATTTTTACTTTATATTTTTATTTATGTGTATATTTAATTTTCACTCTTATATTAAAGCCCAAGGCTCCAATTTTTATTTTATGCCTGTTTGTTTCTCATCACCAAATTGCACACAAATGTAAATCAATATATAACTACAGGGTGAGATTTATTTTGTTTTCACTATATAGTTTGTAGATTTATTTCATGACTATATGTGAATAAATCAAGTTTATATGCTAAATTTATGGACTTTTATTTTTATCCATTTTAAATCAACTTTTATTTTTCTTAAAAGAATCCATGCAGATAGTTTAAAAAGTTAAATAAACATAAGCTTATAAAAAATATAGCTGTTCCTCTCATTCTCCTACTCTCACCTTTGGAAATTTACCTCCCATCCATTTCTTCTCTTATTTACCTTTAAAATTGTGAGCGCATGCACACACACACACACTCATCTTTTAAATATTTAAATGTATTGATTGACACAGTACTATGATATAAAAGGTAAAAATCTTTTACCTTTCTTATACTTTTCACTCTTCTTCTTTATCCTTTTCAATATGATTATACCATAATTATTAAATATAGTGTTTAAGTATTATGACTATAAATACTTTTGCTCATAAACCAATTTCCATTTTTTTAATGTCATTGATTATTTTTTGGCATTAATAACTTTTAACTTGCTTATACCTCTTGACAAATACCTTTATATCTTCCAATGATTCTGTAAAACACTTTCAATGCAATATTGCATGGTGCCAAGGTTATCAGATAAAATAGTGGCTCAGCTAGGGAAAAAAACACCTCAATTGCTATATTTCCCTGCTACAAAACTGACCTTTTCTACCTTTATAGTTAAAGGATATTTTGGCTGGGCATTTGGATTCTAGGTTGAGAAATACTTTTCTATCCAAATTTTTAATATGTACCTATATTATCTTTAATTAGATAAATAATTGCATTAAGAATTCAAACATGGCCAGGTGTGGTGGCTCACTCCTGTAATCTCAACACTTTGGGAGGCCAATGGGGGGTAGATAATCTGAGGTCAGGAGTCCGAGACCAGCCTGGCTAACATGGTGAAACGCTGTCTCTACCAAAAAATACAAAAATACAAAAATTAGCTGGGCATGGTGGCATGCACCTGTAATCTCAGCTACTTGGGAGGCTGAGGTGGGAGAATCGCTTGAACCTGGGAGACGGAGGTTACAGTGAGCAAAGACGGTGCCACTGCACTGCAGCCTGAGTGACAAAGTGAGACCGTGTCTAAAAATAATAATAATAATAAAAGAATATAGACATCATTCTTTTTTTTGGTGGTGGGGGGAGTCCTGTGAATCTATAAAACATTCTTCCACTAATACAAATTTGTATTTTCTTTTCTTCTCAATCATCTTGGGTGACTCGATGGAGGTGAAGGGGTTATGGAAACATTTTGGTTAACTAAAATGTAAATAAACCCTGAGATAACAACGTAGAAAAAATATCGTTTTAATTACTGATAAATTAGAAATAGGAGATTGTGGCTTAGGTGTATGAGTGGCAACAATTGGCTTCATAATATTAGACTTACTGATTAAACATATCTACATGCCTAGTCACAGGATGTGCTGGAAAAATGATGCAGCCACACCCATCCCTACTCGACAACTTTTAACACAGAGGAGCAGATGAAGAGACAGGGCTCCTGGTGACAGCGAATTTCCATAGAAAAAGGGAAGAGGAAGAGGTGATGTCATTGATGCCTAGATACTACTCCCAATTATACATTCAGAATTTACTATCCCTCCCTGAAAAGACCGGTAAATGAGGCAGAAGATAAAAACCTGAATGTCACATTAAATTTTGTCCTTAAATATGTGCATCAGGTTCCTAGGGCTGCTGCAACAGATTATCACAAAAATGATGATTTAAAACAAGAGAGATTTATTTTCTCACAGTTCTGGAGGCCAGAAGTCTGAAGTTGATGAGTTGGTAGGGCTACATTCCCTCTGGTATTGTTTGAAGATGTCCTCCAAAGTTCGTGTCTTACAAACATGATCCCCAATGTAACACGATTAAAAAGTGAGACATTTAAGAAGTGATTAGGCCATTAGGGTTCTGCTGTCATGAATAGATTAATACTCTCATCACAAGAATGATATTATCACAAGAAAGGAAAACTTTGTAACCCCTTGCCCCTTCTTGTCTTTTTCTTCCTCTCACTTTATTTCTATTTCTCCCTCTCTAGCCATTCTGCCTTTCACCATAGGATGACACAGCAAGAAGGCTCTTAAAGGATGCCAGTTCCCCAGTCTTAGAATTCTCAGCCTCCAGAACCATGAGCCAATAAATTTTTGTTCATTATAAGTTATCCAGTATCAGGTATTCTAGGTCAGGTACAGTGGCTCATGCCTGTAATCCCAGCACTTTGGGAGGCCAAGGCAGATCGATCACTTGAGTTCAGGAGTTCAAAACCAGCCTGGCCAACATGGTGAAATCCCATCTCTAATAAAAACACAAAAATTAGCTGAGCATGGTAACACATGCCTGTAATCTCAGCTACTCAGGAGGCTGAAGCAGGAGAATCACTTGAACCTGGGAGGCGGAGGTTGCAGTGGGCCGAGATCGCACCATTGCACTCCAGTCTGGGCGACAGAGCAAGACTCCATTTAAAAAAAAAAAAAAAAAGAAAGAAAGAAAGAAAGAAAGAAAAAAGAAAAGAAAAGAAAAACCCCTTTTCTAGGAAAGCATTCGAGCCTGCTGCAGAAATTTGTGTAAGTAATAAGAAGCCAAATGTTACTTACTAAGACAATGGGGAAAATGTTTTCAGGGCATATGAGAGACCTTTGTGGCAGTTCCTCCCATCACAGGCCCAGAGGCCTAGAAGGAAAAAGTGGTTTCTTGAGCCAGGCCCAGGGCGCCTCTGCATGTGCAGACTAGGGACTTGGTGCCCTGCAACCCAGCTGCTCCAGCCATGGCTAAAAGGCACCAAGGTACAGCTCAGGCCAGGGCTTCAGAAGGTGCAAGCCTCAAGTCTTGGCAGCTTCCACATGGTATTGGGCTTGCAGGTGCACAGAAGTCAAGAATTGAGGATTGGGAATCTCCATGTAGATTTCAGAGGATGTACAGTTGTTCAGGAAGAAGTTTACTACAGGAGTTGGGCCCTCATGGAGAACCTCTGCTAGGGCAATGTCGAAGGAAAATGTGGGGTTGGAGTCCCCACACAGAGTCCCCATGGGGCACTGCCTAATGGGGCTGTGCCAAGAAGGCCACTGTCCTCCAGACCCCAGAGTAACAGATCCACCAACAGCTTGCCCCGTGCACCTGGAAAAGCCACAGACACTTAACATCAACAATGAAGGCAGCTGGGAGAGGAGCTGTACCCTTCAAAGCCACAGAGGCAGAATAGCCCAAGGCCATGGGAGAACCACCTCTTGCAACAGCATGCCCTGGATGTGAGCCATGGAGTCAAAGGAGATAATTGTGGATCTTTAAAGTTTAATGGCTGCCCTATTGGATTTCAAATTTGCATAAAGCCTGTAGCCCCTTCATTTTGGCCAATTTCTCCCAGTTAGAATGGGTGTATTTAGCCAATGCCTGCATATCCATTGTATCTAGGAAGTAACTAACTTGCTTTTGATTTTACAGGCTCAAAGGCAGAAAGGACTTGCCTTGTCTCAGATGGGGCTTTGGACTTGGACTTTTGAGTTAATGCTGAAAGAAGATAATACTTTGGGGGACTGTTGGAAGGGCATGATCGTGTTTTGAATTGTGAGGATATGAGATTTGTGAGGGGCCGGGGCAGAATATGATTTGGGTGTGTCCCCCTCCAAATCTCATCTTGAACTGTAGTTCCCATAATCCCTATGTGTTGTGGGAGAGACACTGTGGGAGGTAACTGAATCATAGGGGTGGTTACCTCTATGCTGTTCTCATGATAGTGAGTGAGTTCTCACAAAAGCTGATTTTGTAAGGGGTGCTTATGTTTTATAAGCGGTGCTTTCCCTTCTTCGTTCTGCACTTCTCCTTGCTGCTGCCATGTGAAGAAGGACACGTTTGCTTCCCCTTTCAGCACAATTGTAAGTTTCCTAAGGCCTTCCCATCCATTCTGAACTGTGAGTCAATTAAACCATTTCTCTTTATAAATTACCCAGTCTCCAATATGTCTGACCCAAGTGTACTCTTATCTGCCAGCCTCTTACAGAGTTTCTGCCTGGCCACATCTGCTTGCAGCACAGCTTCATATGCCCAACTAGGGTCCATCTCAGCAGACACTACCATAGCTCTTTCATTAGCAGCCCTCATTTAACCATCAAAAAGCTTTTGCAGAGGGGCCTCTGCCAGTGTCCACCTACCCACAGCCTCATTTTATTACTTAGCTGGCATGCACACATGCTGCAGACCCCACCATGCCACTACCCTACCACCAACCCACCTCTGCCAGCAAGCACACACAGATGAGGATCCAGCTGCCCTGGTGCCACAGGTACATGTGAGTGACTGTGGACCATAATACCACTGGCCCAGTGAAGCAAGTTTTCTGGCACTCCCCATCAAAACATTGTTGCCAGTGGACTAGGAACACCTTGGGCCCTCCAATGCAGCAGCTGCCTAACCTCGAAGGGCCAGAGCACAAAGCTGTGAGCTTAGTCCCAGCCACCCAGTGGTAAAGTACATAGCCCAGAAGTGCTAAGCTGAGCCTTGACCCCTGAAATCATCCAGAAAAAAAGCCAGTCAACTAAACCTAACTTATACCACAGCCAAACACTCAAGAGCATTGAAGAATACAAAGGCAAAAAGTCCTATCCAAAGGACAGCAACTTCAAGGATTAATGGAACAACAACCCACACAGAATGCAAAAGAAACAGCATAAAAACTCTGGCAACTCTAAATGCCAGAGTGTCTTATTGCCTCCAAATGGCAACACTAGATACTCAACAATGACTCTTAATCAGGCTGAAATGTCTGAAATGACAGACATAGAATTCAAAATCTTGATGCCAATGGAGATCATTGAGATTCAGAGAAAGTTTAAACCCAATTCAAGGAATCTAATGAATCAACTAAAATGATTCAAGAGCTGAAAGACAAACTAGACATTTTAAGAAAAAAAAAAAGTAGAGTTGATAGAGCTGAAAAACTCACTACAAGAAACAACTGGAAGTATTAACAGCAGAATAGACATAGCTGAGGAAAGAATCTCAGAGCTTGAAGACTGGTTTTTCAAATGAACTCCGTCAAAAAAAAAACGATAAAGAATATTTAAAAATATACAAAACCTCACAGAAATACAAAATTATGTCAAGTGACCATACCTATGACTTATTGGCATCCATGAAAGAGAGGGAGAGAGAGAGGGCAACTTGGAAAACATTCTTGAGGATAGTCTCCACCCAACCTCACTAGAGAGGTTGACATTAAAATTCAAGAAATGCAGAGAACTCCTGTGAGACGCTGGAAAAGATGACAATCCCAAATCACAGCCATCAGATTTTCTGACGTTAATGTGAAAAATATATATAATAAAGGCCACTAGAGATAAGGGGCAGGTCATATACAAAGAGAACTCCATCGGACTGACAGCAGACCTTTCAGCAGCCAAATTGTACAATCCAGAAAAGACTGGGAGCCTCTATTCAGCATTCTTAAATAAAGAAATTCCAACCAAGAATTTTATATGTAGCCAAACTAAGCTTTATAAACAAAGGAGAAATAAAATCCTTTTCAGACAAGCCAATGCTAAAGGAATTTGTTACCAGACCTGCTTTATGAGAGGACCTTATGGGAGTGCAAAACATGGAAATGAAAGACAGTTACTGGCTACCACAAAAACACACTTAAGTATATAAATTATTGACACTTTTAAGCAACTACCCAATCAAGTCTAGATAATAACTGGTGAACAACATAATGACAGGATTAAATTCGTATCTATGTATCTACCTATCTAGACAGGGTCTCAGGGTTGCACAGGCTAGATTGCAGTGGTGCAATTTTGGCTCACTGCAACCTCCGCCTCCTGTGCTCAAATGTTTCTCATGCCTCAGCCTCCTGAGTAGCTGGGATCACAGGCATGCGCCACTATGCCTGACTAATTTTTGTGTTTTGGGTAGAAATGGGGTTTTGCCATGTTGGCCAGGCTGGCCTTGAACTCATGGCCTGAAGTGATCCACCTACATTGGCCTCCTAAAGTGCTAGGATTACAGACATGAGCCATCATGCCCAGCCTCACACAAATCAATATTAATCTTGAATGCAAACAGTATAAATGCCGTCACATAAAAGGTGCAGGGTGGCAAGTTGGATAAAGACACAAGATCCAGTTTTAGGCTGTCTTTAAGAGATCTATCTCACGTGCAGTGATGCACCATGGGCTCAAAGTACAGGGATAAAGAAAGATCTGTGAAGCAAATGGAAAACAAAAAATAGCAGGAATTGCTATTCTTATTTCAGACAAAACAGACTTAAAGCAACAATAATCAAAAAGAACAAAGAAGGGCATTATATAATGATAAAGGGTTCAATTCAATAAGAAAATATATATGCATCCATCACTAGAGCACCCAGATTCGTAAATCAAGTTCTTAGAGACTTACAAAGAAATTTAGATAATCACACAATAATAGTGGGAGACATCAATACCCTATTGGCTGTATTAGACAGATTTTTTTTTTTTTTTTTTTTGAGAGGCAGTCTCTCTCTGTTGCCCAGGCTGGAGGGCAGTGGCGCAATCTCAGCTCACTGCAAGCTCCACCTCCCGGGTTCACGCCATTCTCCTGCCTCAGCTTCCCGAGTAGCTGGGACTGCAGGTGCCCACCGCCACACCCAGCTAATTTTTTGTGTTTTTAGTAGAGATGGGGTTTCACCGTATTAGCCAGGATATTAGACAGATTATTGAGGAAGAAGACTAACAAAGATATTCGAGACCTAAACTTGACACATGGCCAAGTGGACCTAACAGACATCTATAGAGCACTCCACCCAACAACAACAAAATATACATTCTTTTCATCCACACAGGGTACATACTCCAATATTAACTACATGCTCGACCATAAAGCAATTCTGACCAATATCCCTGATGAACATTGATGCAAAAATCCTCAGCAAAATACTAGTAAATCAAATTGAGCAGCACATCAAAAAGCTAATTCACCTGATTGATATGGTTTGGCTGTGTCTCCACCCAAATCCTATTTTGAATTGTAGCTTCCACAATCCCCACATGTCATGGGAGGGACCAAATGGGAGGTAATTGAATCATGGGGATGGGCTTTTCCAGTTCTGTTCCCATGATAGTGAGTAAGTCTCATGAGATCAAATAGTTTTATAAAAGGCAGTTCCCCTGCACACACTCTCTTTCCTGCCACCATGTAGGACGTGCCTTTGCTCCTCCTTCACCTTCTGCCATGATTGTGAGACCTCCCCAGCCATGTGGAACTGTGAGTCCATTAAATGCCTTTTTCTTTATAAATTATGCAGTCTCAGGTATGTCTTTATTAGCAATATGAGAACAGACTAATACAATGATCAAGTAAGCTTTATTCCTGGGATGCAAGGTTGGTACAACATACACAGATCAACAAATGTGATTTATGACATAAGCACAATTAAAAAAAAACACATAATTATCTCAGTAGATACAGAAAAGTCTTTCAATAAAATTCAATATCTTCCATGTTAAAAATCTTCAAGAAATGTGGCATACAAGGAACATTCCCAAAATAAGAACCATCTATGAAAAACTCACATCCAACATCAAACTGAAAAAACAAAAGCTGAAAGCATTCTGCTTGAGAACCAGAACAACACAAGGATGCCCACCCTCACCACTCCTATTCAACATTGTTCTGGAAGTCCTAGCCAAAGCAATCAAGCAAGAGAAAGAAACAAAAGGCATCCAGATAGAAACAGATCATTAAACTATCTCTCTTTGCAGATGATATGATTCTATACCTAGAAAACACCATAGTCTCTACTCAAAGGCTCCTAGATCTGATAAACTTCAGCAAGGTTTCAGGATGCTAAATCAATGCACAAAAATCAGTATTATTTCTACATACCAATAATGTCCAAGCTAAGAGCCAAATAAAACATGCGATTGCATTCACAATAGCCACACACACACAAACCTAGGAATACAGCTAACTAGGGAGGTAAAAGATATTTACAACAAGCATTACAAAACATTAGTAAAAGAAATCAGAGATGACACAAACAAGTGGAAAAAACATTCCATATTCTTGGATAGAATCAATATTATTAAAATGCCCATACTGCCCAAAGCAATTTACAGTTTGAATGCTGTTTGTATCAAACTACCAATGTTGTTTTTCACAATTAAAGAAAACTCTTCTAAAATTAATATAGAACCAAAAAAGAGATGGATAGCCAAAGCAATCCTAAGCAAAAAGAACAAAGCCAGAGGCATCACACTATCTGACATCAAACTAGACTACAAGGCTACAGTAACAAAAACCACATGATACTGATACAAATAAAGGCACATAGACCAAAAAACAGATTACAGAACCCAGAAATAAAGCTGCACATGTACAACCACTTGATCTTCAACAAAGTCAACAATAATAAGTAATGGGGGAAGAACTCTTTATTCAATAAAGTGTGTTGGGATAACTGGCTAGCCATATGCAGAAGATTGAAACTGGATGCTTACCTTTCACCATATACAAAAATCAACTTACAATAAATTAAAGACTTAAATGTAAGACCTAAAACTATAAAAACCCTGGAAGAAGACCTAGAAAATACCATTTTGAACATAAGCCCAAGCAAAGATTTCATGATGAAGACTCCAAAAGCAACTGCAACAAAAACAAAAATTGACAAGTGGGACCTAATTAAACTAAGGAGCTTCTCCACAGAAACAGAAACTATCAACAGACTGAACAGATAACCTACAGAATGGGAGAAGATATCTGTGAACGGTGCATTCAACACGAGTTTAATATCCAAAATCTATAAGGAAATTGAACAATCAACAAGCAGAAAACAAACAACTCCATTAAAAATGCACAAAGGACATGAACAGATGCTTCTCAAAAGAAGACATACACATGGCCAGCAAGCATAGAAACAAGTGCTCAGTGTCACCAATCATTAGAGAAATGCAAATCAAAACCACAATGAGATCTCACAACAGTCAGAATGACTGTTATTAAAAAGTCAAAAAATAACAGATGCTGGCAAGATTCTGGAGAAAAGGGAATGTTGATACACTGCTGGTGGGAATGTAAATTAGTTCAGCCACTGTGGAAAGCAGTTTGGAGATTTCTCAAAGAACTTAAAACAGAACTGCCATTTGACCCAGCTATCCCATTACTGAATATATACCCAAAGGAATATAAATCATTCTACCATAAAGACACATGTACTCATATATTCACTGAAGCACTATTTACAATACCAAAAACATGGAATCAATCTAGATGCCCATCAATGATGGACTGGATAAAGAAAATGCAGTGGATATACACCATGGAACACTATGCAGCCATTAAAAAAAGAATGAAATCATGTCTTTGCAGCAACATGGAGGGCATTTATTCTAAGGAATTAACACAGGAACAGCTAATCAAACACTGCATGTTCTCACTTATAAGTGGGAGCTAAACATTGAGTACACAGAAACACAAACAAAAAAACGAGAGACACTGGGGCCTACTTGAGGGTGGGGCATCAGAGGAGATTGAAGATAAAAAAACTACCTATCAGGTACTATGCTTACTACCTAGGTAACAAAATAATTTGTATACCAAACTCCAATGACACACAATTCACCCACGTAATAAACCTGCACATGTACCCCCAAACTTAAATTAAAAACTGAAAGGGAAAAAAATACAAGGAGGTGGTAAGTCGTAGTTCCATATGGGTACAGGGCAAAATCAGAGGTTATTCATGCAGATGCAGGAACCACAGATTTATCAATCAATGAAACTTATGCCTAACAAAAGGAGTACAAAGTTTTGATTTCACAAATCTTGTCAACAAAAATGGAATTTGTTACTGGCCTTTCAATTTTGTACAAGGGTAAAATGGAAGTTGTTTAAATCAGCTTAACACTCAGAGCTCGGCTTTTTAGCAAGAGTCTTGCCGATAACTTAAAATCTCTCTTGTATCCCTTTAAAATTCCATCCCCTGTCTGTGAACCCACTATCCACTTTTTCTGTGTCTGTATGTAAGTGATACTAGAAAAATCTGCTTAACATTGCAACTTATTATCATTATATTTCCATGATCACCAATAGCAAACACACCTTCAACACTCCTGGTAAAACTGGCCAGCCTAGTTTTTTTCCTCATTGAAATAACTTTTTGGAATTATTTCTTCTCAAACCTTTACCTTTCCCAAGTTGCTAACCTCAGCAGATGTCCTTACCGGCTTCATGGAGAAAATAAAAGTCATCAGATAAGACCTCCTTCTGAAAGATGACAGCGTGCTGTCAGTCCTCACAGCCCTCGCTCGCTCTCGGCGCCTCCTCTGCCTGGGCTCCCACTTTGGCGGCACTTGAGGAGCCCTTCAGCCCACCGCTGCACTCTGGGAACCCCTTTCTGGGCTGGCCAAAGCCGGAGCCGGCTCCCTCAGTTTGCGAGGTGTGGAGGGACAGGCGCGGGCGGGAACCCGAGCTGCGCGCCGCGCTTGCGGGGCAGCTGGAGTTCCGGGTGGGCGTGGACTTGGCGGGCCCCGCACTCAGAGCGGCAGGCGGCCCCTCCGGCCCGGGGCAGTGAGGGGCTTAACACCTGGGCCAGCAGCTGCTGTGCTCAATTTCTCGCCAGGCCTTGGCTGCCTTCCCGCAGGGCAGGGCTCGGGACCTGCAGCCCGCCATACCTGAACCTCCCCCCACGCCGTGGGCTCCTGTGCGGCCCGAGCCTCCCCGACGAGCACCGCCCCCTGCTCCACGGCGCCCAGTCCCATGGACCACCCAAGGGCTGAGGGGTGTGGTCGCACGGCGCGGGACTGGCAGGCAGCTCCACCTACAGCCCCCGTGCGGGATCCACTGGGTGAAGCCAGCTGGGCTCCTGAGTCTGGTGGGGCCATGGAGAACCTTTATGTCCACACTCTGTATCTGGCTCCTCTGGTGGGGACGTGGATAACCTTTGTGTCTAGCTCAGGGATTGTAAACGCACCAATCAACGCCCTGTCAAAATAGACCACTGGGCTCTACCAATCAACAGGATGTGGGTGGGGCCAGATAAGAGAATAAAAGCAGGCTGCCCGAGCCAGCAGTGGCAACCCGCTCGGTCCTCTTACACACTGTGGTAGCTTTGTTCTTTTGCTGTTTGCAATAAATCTTGCTACTGCTCACTCTTTGGGTCCACACTGCCTTTATGAGCTGTAACACTCACCGGGAAGGTCTGCAGCTTCACTCCGGAAGCCAGCGAGACCAGGAGCCCACCGGAAGGAACAAACAACTCCAGACGCCCCGCCTTGAGAGCTGTAACACTCACCATGAAGGTCTGCGGCTTCACTCCTGAGCCAGCGAGACCACGAACCCACCAGAAGGAAGAAACTCTGAACACATCCGAACATCAGAAGGAAGAAACTCCGGACACGCCACCTTTAAGAACGGTAACACTCACCGTGAGGGTCCGAGGCTTCATTCTTGAAGTCAGTGAGACCAAGAACCCACCAATTCTGGACACACTTCTATTTCTTGCTGTCACAAATTTCAACTTAGTTACTTTGAAACCCAGTATTTCCTTAGTATCTCCTGTTAAAATAAAGCCTGTCTTTTTTCTTTCCCTTTTCACCCTTCTTGGGAGCCTGTCCCCTCTTAACATTTTCTGAATATTTGCAGTATCAATTACTCATCATTAGGAAAAAAATACCATTTGAAATGAGTTGAAGTATGTGGGTTGAAGTGTTGACAATTTGGAAATAGCAAGCATAGATAACTTTTGGCTCTCACATGGAATATAGACAGAGACTATGAGGAAAGCATGCTTGCTTCTTAACCACTTCAACAGCACGTAACACACATCACTTTTGTCTATATTTCTTGGCAAAAACTTGATGCATGGGGTTGGAATTTCTTAGAAATAATTTTATATTATAGAAAGATAAAGTAAAAAATGTTGGTGGGGAGCCAGCTGGCCATTTCTCCCATGCCAGATATCTAGTTTCATAAGCCAGAGACTTAGAAAATCACATTCGATACTCCCTTCACCCTAATCTCTCACATCAAATTGTTTGCCATTTCCCTCAGTTTTAGCTCTTACACATACACTCATATACTCCCAATCTTGATTTTGGTCTTAGGTAATGTGCCTTCCCATGAGGGATATTCCAACAGACTCCTAATCTGTCTAGCCATATTCATTCTCATGGCCCCTGTCCATTTACCATTTGCTACCAGAGGGATCTTTAAAAAATGCAAATCTTAATTGCGTTTCTTCTTATTGATTCTCATTGATGGTAGAAGTCATTGACTTCTACCATCTAACATTGACTTTCCCAAAACTTTTATTGGCTATTGGGATAAAACCCAACCTGCATAACATCATCTGTAAGAATTTGCATGGTCTGGACCTTGCCTACTTTTACAGTCTCACCTCTTTCATTCTCTCATTTTCTGTTATAGGTACACTAAACTTTTTTTCATTTCCTAGGGTAGGCGATGATCTGCCCTTCCAGAGAGTATTATGACTGGAAAAGTCTCTACTCCCTTTACCTAGTGAACTATTTCCTCGACAGACCACACTTCCCCAGAGTTGGGGGCAGGGGGGCATTCTCAAAACTTCTGATCAACTAAAACCTTCCAAATTTGTACTTTCATTGTACCACGTAACTTTCCTTCATTTGTTAATATCTTAGTTTTATGTTAAACATATCTTCATTCAATTTTTCTGTTAAGGTCTGTCTCCTCACACTAAACCTAAGCTTCATGTGGACAAGAACTGTCATTGTATTTTTCACCTTTGTATCATCAATGCCTAGAAAAATGCCTAAAAATTATTGCTGAAAAGTTATGACTAGTCTTAGGATCAACATTGACTTCATTTTATGCCACAGTTAAGAGCCATAATTTGGTTTATCATTTTTCCATTGACAGTGTAGTTTGAGTACCTAATGTATATATAAAAAAAATGACCTACTGGTAGGCAATACAGGTTTTAAGATTCATGGAAAAGATTGTAACCTTGCCTCCATGCCATTCAAATATTTTAATGTTAGAGGGATTTACCTTTTACTCACAATAATTAATTCATTAATTTATTTATCCATCTGAAAATATGTATTTAGCCCTCACTAACTGTAAAACATCTTGCCAAGCACTGAATTAAATTTGTCTGTGCTTTCCAGATGGACTATCTCTGGTGCTTTAATTTTGCAAAGAGTTTCTATCATCACCCTTGTTACACATTTCATAGGGCCTGCCTTAAACCAGTACATTAAATGTTCATTTCATGCTTGCCTCACAGAAGCCCAGATAAACGTTTGGAATTGCAATGGTGTAATTATCTTTGATTAGTGACTGAACTAACTAACACCCCTCCATGCCCACCCTTTATTTTAAACAACAGAAAAATAAGTAGATGTTGATTTTAGGCACTAATGTAGAGCATTCATGCATAACTACAATTCTACTCATGAATATGCATAGGTTATACGTTATTTGTTATTCTCAACAGTGTGGAATGTACCTCAACCAGTGCTACACTCATTTAGGGTTAGAAAATAGACGGGGATAAGGAAAGCAATTCTGGGGAAAATACTGGATCGGAGCCAAGCACTCTTGCTTTTGCTTCATATGGAAGTGGTCCCTCGGTCTTTCATCACATAAATTGAGGCTGCTGATTTAAGATTCCAACAGAAGAGCTATAGCAATTGTTAGTAGCAGCTTGGAATAATGCTGATGTTAGGATTATAAAACAACGACATTTGGAAGCAACACATTTCAATGGAAAGGTTCTGGTTTCAGGCAGCCCTGACTTTAAATTTCTGCTTCTGTTGCTTTCTAGCTGTGTTAACTTAGATAGATAATTAGCCTCTTTAAGCTTCAACATGTTCAACTACAAAGCAGAAATAACAATGGCATTTCTTAGAATGTTTATCTGAATTAAAAGAATAAATATGTAATTTTAAAATGCTAGTAAGTAGACAGGTTGTGTTTTTGAAATGAAATTTAAATCAATCATGTTGATGAGATTTCCTCTTTTTAAATAATCTTGTAAATTATTTAAAAAATATGTCATTTAAAAACTTCACTTTACTGAAATTATTTTAATTATCTCTGAGTCAACTGGCTAAACTTTTACCTGTTATCTGAATGGTAATACATTCTGGCCTCTTATCTTCTATGAGAACCAAATTATTCTCTCTTGTTTATAGATTACTCTATGTGCATATTAAGCTCACATCACTCTTCCTGAGAAAAGTTGATCACCCAATTACCTAGTGAAGTATAACACCATCCTTTGCTCCATTTGCTGTGTTCCCATCCACACTGACAACAACTGATAGGACCAGTAGAAAACACCTAACTTAGCGTGGACAGAAACAATACAGGACACCCAGTTAAATTTGAATTTCAGGTAAAGAATGTATAATTTTTTTACTAAATATATCCCAAATTTTGCATAGGATACACATATATTTATTTGCTATATCTGTCAAGTCCAACCTAACGCAAAATGGAACAGTCAGATTTTCTTCCCTATGAATATGAAATTGGAACATAAGCAAAGCCCCATGACACAAGTTTACCTTTGTAACAAACATGCACTTTTACCCCTGAACTTAAAATGTAAAACAAAACAAAGCAAAACTCTAGTTAGTCCATAATGAATGCTGGAATTGGTGGATCACGTAGATCAGCCTTTGTTCAATCAGATATAGAGAAAGCTGGTCTGCAAACAGAAAGAAGAAATAACACAGACGTCAGAGGTGCAGAAATCAGAGACCACATGGCCACAGAGAGATGGAGAGAGTAACCCTGGTTTATAACCTATTTTCATGATTCCTTTCATTCTGAATACAGACTATACATTTTCTACTATTGCTTTTTATGTAATCCCTCTGTATCCAATGAATTTCCTTTTTTGATTAAGCTACTGTGAATATTATTTTGCATCTTGCAAGAATGTTTCTAATCAGTTTTCACTCACCAACTATGCTTCACTTCACCACATCCAGTGTGGTTCTGAAGACCCAGTATCAGAAAATGTTTATCATCTAGCGTAGAAGATTGCTTACCTGTAGGTTCATGCACTTACCTGTGTAGAGCAAATAGAATGAAAATTATGATTGTTGAGAATCAGTGAAATCCTATATATTCCACATTTAAATATTTTTAAATATTTTGGAGTTTGAGAGACAAAGCAAAAAAAAAAAGACATTATTTGGGGAGAAGTTGAAATCCCTGGTTTTCTTTGTAAAGCATTTGATCATGGGGGTATGATTTCTTCTGAGTTTTATTATCAGATAAATGTATTTAAATATCAGTGAGAAACTCAGTAGATTTCAGCCAAACTAGCCTTTCAGTTTTTTGTCAAATTGCTTTTGAGTTCAGTTCACTTCCTAGTTCTTTGCTGGTTTGGGTCTTTATAATCGCTGTTCTGCATTTTGTTAGGTCTTTCTAGCACATAATTATCAAATCTAATAACTTTAGCTGTTGCTAGTTTAAGAAACAGTTACTGTCCATGTCCTTCTCTATTTTTTTCCTTTCCAATATTATATTGCATTTTGCTCTAATTGTTTTCCTATTTCAAGAAATTGAGATTAGTACTTATATCAATATGGAGAATATTCATAAGATAAAAAGATCTATTGCTATTCACTGTATTTTTTATTTTGAATAAAAATCAAAACATTTGTTAAGCGCAGATAGATTGAATAGGAATAAAGGATGATGTAGGAAAGTAAATTGAAATACCAGTGATAACATTACCTTATATTTTATTTATTTATTCACTTTAAACATGTTACTTTGAATCCTTTAATAATTAAAATATATTATTTGCTAGGCATACACTTTCATGTTAAAAGTTAAAAAGTCACACATAAGAAACTTTGTGTGTTAAAATAGCAGATGGTCTAGTAATGCAGACAAGCAAGTAAATGCATAATTTAGGGTTGGCTAAGAAAGGAATGATCAAAAAGGTAATTCTTCATCTGCCTGTACAAATGAAAAGAGTAAACAGATAAGGAAGGGAATAAGAAAGGATCTTACAAGCAGAGAAAACAGTGCTTTCAAATTCTTGGAAGTATGAGAGAATATAGAAGAGTTTGGAAACTAAAAATAGATTGATACGTTAAGATGAAAATATTCATTGATTTATTCATTCAACAACATATCTTAGGAAGGAAGAAGGCCAGAGTGGAAGCAGAAGTCCAGATCAAAAGCAGCTTTATATACCATGATAAGAAGTTTGAAATCTGTTCTTTAGGGAAAAAGTTTTCAACTGGAGAGCTATGATCAGAATTACATTCTAATAAGATCACTCAGGTAGTGGATGAGAGAGTTTTTAAGAAGGAAGAGACTTGTTGTAGGGAATCTATTTCAGTGAAACAGGCAAATGTGATGTCTGCCTAAAATAAAACAATGATGAGCGTTAGCAGTTTCTGTGTGTGCTGAAGGGTAGATTTGAGTATTTAGGAAATAGAATGAACAAGTCTTAGTGATTTATTATTAGCAGCAGAAAAGAGAGAGAATATAGTCTGTCATGACTCCCAAAGTTCTGACTTAGATAACTGGATGGGTGTTGAGACACTTCACTTTCTCTCTCTCTCTCTCTCTACTTCTTACTCTCTATCTCTGTCCTTCTTTTTAATGAAAGAGATCATAACTCTGGAGTACTGTATAAGTACATTTTAGATAATGCATAATCAATTTATCATTTAAACAGTATAAAGGACTGGTTATTAACTGTGCTATTATTTTCTTTCTCCTTGTTGTCCATTTCTCTCTGTTTTTCTTTATTTTCAGTTTTACCAATCTCCCTCATTTCTTTACTTTTTTTCTTTTTCTTTTATAGACAACATTATCAGACTCTTCACATCATCATCCACTCTTCCAAAGAATAGCTGATTTGAATAACTGGGGAGAACAAATAATATATGTGCTTGTAAACCCCAAAGGTTATGAGAACCTCATGGAAAACTCTTAGCTGATTCAGTGTGATCTCCTTTCCTCTCTTGTCTCGTGAAAGAAGACAATATATGCTTCAGTGAAGTGCAGAGGAAAGAGGAGAGAAGAGAAATATTCACATTCTGGGTTTAATGAGAATGAATCTTTTGCTTTCCCAGCAACTCTCGGGATGGATCCCACCTCACTAATTTAAAGCCTGAGGCAAGATCATGATAGTAGGAAAAAATATCACTGTGCCTTACTGACATGATATTATCCTTTAAAGGAATATATTCAAAATACTTAAAATCTGCTAATTCTGAAAGAATAGGTCATAGAAACTTGAACTCACTTTTCCCTTTCTTTCTCCCTGTTCAAGGCCTCAAGCTACTGTGGAAAAACCATATCGCATTCAAAAGTGTCTTTCAACTATAAAAAGAATACCCCAGAGAATCTTCTCCAAAAACATTTCTTCCAGCTGTCTGTGGGGCCTTGTGAAATCAAAGGTAACTTTTAGCTCATGAGTCGGCAAACAAAACTTTGAAATTCATATGTCCTTTTCCAGTGGGTTGGTTTGGGAAAATTTATGGTTGTCCTGCCCTTGGGATAATCCTAGCCCTGAAAACATTCTGTATCATAGTGGAGAAGATAAAGAAAGAAAAGAATAGTGAAAGGGATCACATGTTGTTAACACCTTTTGTAAGCCATGCCCTCTTGTGCTTTCACTTTTAAATACATCATCTCATGAAATATTTATGCTTACACTGCCATGTAGGTTATACTAGCTCTAGTTTAAAATGGAGTAATCTGAGTGTTTGAGAGTCAAATTTAGTCATCAATGGTTAACTCATCTTGTTAGTGACAGGGCCAAAATTCAAACCTAGCTGTAGATGCTTCTGAACTGTGGTGACTTCCCATGTTTCTGTGCTGAAGAGTTAATACTCTATCTAAAGAAAACATGATCAAGTAAGTGGATCTGTGAAACTCATAGCAAGCCTCAATTGAAGGAACTACTGAAAATATGGGGAAAAACGTGCAAAAAAATACATTTTTCTGTTTAGCTCATGAGACAACATTTTTGTGGAAGACGAAAGATAAGTTGTTAACAATAGGGCAAAGTCTTGTTGAACAGCAAAAATTATAAACTGCTTTAAATTTTTTGTCAAAAATGTTTACAACTTTGGTGTTAGGAGATTTGAGAATGTTTTGGAATTAACAAATTCAGCCTGGAAGATTTGACTTTCTCTGTGTCTAGCAGCTAAATATTTTTACTCCTGTAGAAAGATAATTACCTTTAAAACCATTGAAAATGAATCAGTGATGTGCTGGTGAGTGTTTAACAACAAACTCTATAGGGGAAATAAAAAAAGAGCACCCTGATTTGTAGCACTTACCCATTTCCATAGTTAAAATATGCTTACCATGGCTAAGTTCAAGCTATCAACATACTATTACTAAACATGGAGATACAAAGGGATGCATTATTTATATATTATTTCCGTATAAATAATTAAAGAAGTATAGATACTAAGATGCTATAAATGCTTAGGAAGTGATAAATTCTGAGTATTTATGAACTTTGTTTTTAATGCAATTTTTGTGTTATATAATTTAATTTTTAATAATGGCCATGCTTACAAATTTGCTTTCAAAACTTCTGAAAATTTATGCCGGGCACGGTGGCTCACGCCTGTAATCCCAGCACTTTGAGAGGCCGAGCAGGGCGGATCACGAGGTCAGGAGATCGAGACCATCCTGGCTAACATAGTGAAACCCTGTCTCTACTAAAAATACAAAAAAAGTAGCCGGGCGTGGTGGCGGGCACCTGTAGTCCCAGCTACTCAGGAGGCTGAGGCAGGAGAATGACATGAACCTGGGAGGTGGAGGTTGCAGTGAGCCAAGATTGTGCCACTGCACTCCAGCCTGGGCAACAGAGCGAGACTCCATCTCAAAAAAAAAAAAAAACAAACAAACTTCTGAAAATTTAACAATTGGTTCTCACAAGCTGGCACAAAACCTCTCCAGCACCACGCTTGATACCTTCATTCTACTTTTGGCTTCTCTGAGTTCACTTCCTCTCAGTTTGTTCACATCAGTGTTACATGCTATTGATCTGTCTGCTTTGAGTACATCAAGATTGATTTGGACAGTGTCCCATTGTTTCATTGTCCTGAGTGATAGATAAGTTTGAAAATTCTCTAATAGACTAACTATATGAAAGACATATGTTTACATTCATAAGAATAATTTCTTAATTAAAATTAATGGAAGGCCAGTGATAGAAATTTTAGGGATCATAGCAGAACAGCATGTAAATATTTTAGGCTGATGCAATTTCTTAGTAACCTGAAAACTACAATGACCACTTGGTCCTGAATCCAGAATCCAGATATCCTAATGCCATTGTCATATGACAGTCAAGTCATCCAATTTTTCTTCTGACATAAAACCAGATCTGAATTTATAATAGTCCAAACTCAATACTTATGATGATCGTACTGGGATTTCTTAAGTAAAGTGGTCTTTTAATAGATTATTTATTTGATTGAACTGATAAACTGAAAATGTCATCAAGGCTTTAAACATATAAAAGGCCTAATCTTAGATCTAGAAGGAATGTTGTTAGGTTATGGAGGTGAGTTGAGCTCTTTCTTTGGAAAGGACCGTGCTTTTATCGTTACAGACATAGGAGGATATCTTTCTTTAACGTTGTCCAGAGGAAAATATTTAACAGTGTCTCTTGTTCAAGTTCAGGTAGTAAGCTTTATAAACTTTAGAAATCTATTTTTTTAATCATACCTTAGTCTGTCTTGCTACATCTTATATTTCATAGCTTTCTGTCATTGGCAGAACTGACAAGCACTGGACACCACTATCCATGGTCCTAAAGCAAAGCCATTTCTTGAAGATTAATTAAGCTGCCCCCTACCCTTCCCTTTTCATGTTTAAAAAAATTCAATCACTTCAACTTTTCCACAGAAATTTTATTTGCAACTTTCCCTCTGTGTAAAAATTTTAATCTCTTTCCAACTAATTACATGGTGGAGTTTTATCAACCACCTCCACTCACCAACCCATATCAATTTATTTTGATGGCTGTAGTGGCATTTTACATTTGGGATTTCATGACTGGTAGCAGCCTGCCGCCATAAAAAAATCTAAATCATCCCTTGAAGTGATTTATAACTGCATCTCCTCTTTTTTGCCTTTAAAACCTGAAAAGGAAACCTGGATCCTTGATGCTAGGATGCATCCGTCAGTAAAAAAATAACAGAAATAAGATTACTGGCAATAAACCCCAAAAGAGAATCTGCAGATTCCCTTACAATAATGGTAGTGATGGTAATATCACCCAGGAAATGTTCTAATCCTATTGTTATTAATAATGATGCCATTTAATAAAGCAAGCTCTTAAATGAGCTTAGTCATTTATTAGCAACATATTTAATAGAATGATTCCTGTATTACAGGTCAGATTTGGTTTAATCTTGGCTCTGTCTTGATTGATAACTTGAACAACTCAATTCCATAAATGTTATTGAGCAACACATTAGGTAGAACAATATGTGTGTACTACCAATAAAAAAGAAATATCTCCTGCCTTAAATGTATTCATGATGCAGTAGGGCAGCTCAGTTAATTTCATTTCAAAGATTTGTAAAATGGGACTATGACTTTAGATTGCATGACCCCCTAGAGTCACTTTGAGCTTTACAAGTATTCAAGTTGAATAATATTGAACATCACTTATTCAATTTAATTTTATTATTTTTCACTGTTTACAAAGTATTATAGAAATGCACGAGTGTCTTTCACCAGCAATCTCGTAACTGATGAGCTTGTGTCAACTTAAAATTTTTTCTAACCCTCAAGATCCTCGTGTCCCTCATTAGCAAAGTCAGAATGGTAATATCTGCTTGTCAGAGATGAAAAGACCAGTGGAAATAATTTAGGCAAGCCCTGGCACATAGGAAAAGCAAAATAAACAAATAAAACAAAATAAATAAAGCCATTCTTTTCAGAAGAATGAAATAAGATAATTTATATAAACTACTTAGTACAGTGTTTGGTGCATAGAAAGCTCTCAAATACAGGAGCTAAAATTAGTGAATTAGTATTGTTTTTATTTTAAACCACATACATTATCTAATTTTCATGCATTATATTTACTGAAGTTCATGAGGTAGAATTTTAATATATATTAAGTATTAGACTCATATAGGATAAGCTACATTTTCAAAATCATACAAATTCTCCTCTAAAAACACCTAAAATATAAGAAGACAAAAGGAAAAGTCAGGTTTAGGAAGAATATGACACTCCAATTATTGAGATGCATAATCAGCTTGCTAATTAACCTCTAGACTCTGGACAACAAGAGTTTCATATGTAGTTACAGGCATGTGAGTATTATTATCGTCACTCCTTCAACAAATTTGTAAACACTAGCATGGACCATGTATTCTGCTGCTGGTGGAGATATAGTTAGCAATAACAAATCTATTTTCTACCTCCATTAAGCTGAAAGTCTAGTGAAGGAGAAATTTATTTGCCAAATGATTACTTCCAAATTACAACTGGGATCCAAGAAATGGTGTGTTAACAAAAGCAAAGGGGATTTGGCCAGCAGATGAAGAAATTTTCCCATGAGGAAGTGATGATTGGATGCCAAATTCAGTAAAATGAATAGGAGCTGCTTTGATGGAGGGAGTTGCAGAGTTGTTTATGTCAAGCCAAGAGGACATAGTAGAAGGGAGCATTATGTGTACTAGCAAAAGGAAAATATGGCTAGAACAAGAAGGCAGAGGGTAAAGTGATGCAAAAAGAAACAGAGAATGTAAAGGGCCTAAAGGAATTCAGAGTACAAAATACATGCCTCTTGTTGAAAACCAGGGTTTAACATAAAAGCAATGAGAAACCACCTCCTATGGACTGAATTGTGTATCCTCAGTTCATATACTGAAGCCCTACCCCTTATTGTGATGGTACTTGGGGCCTTTAGGAGGTAGAGTTAGATGTGGTCATGAATGTGAGACCCTGATATGGTTTAGATCTGTGTTCCTGTGAAATCTCATGCTGACTTGTAATCTTCACTTTGGAGGCAGGGCCTGGTGATTGGATCATGGAGATGGATTTCTCATGAATGGCTTAATACCATTTCCTTGGTACTCTTCTAATAATTGTGAGTGAGTTCTCATTAGCTTTGGTTTTTTAAAAGCTTATAGCACTTCCCCCATTGATCTCTCTTACTCCTGATCTGGGCATGTAAAGTGTCTGCTCCTTTTTCACCTTCTGCAGTGATTGTAAATTTCCTGAGGCCTCCCCAGAAGCTGAGCAGATGCTAGCATCATGCTTCCTTTACAGCCTGCAGATCCATGAACCAATTAAACTAGTTTTCTTTATAAATTATCCAGGCTCAGGTATTTCTTTATAGCAATGTGAGAGTAAACTATTATAATGCAGAAAATCGGTATCGAGCAGTGGGGCATTGCTGTAAAGATACATGAAAATGTGGAAGAAATTTTAGAACTAGGTAATGGACAGAGGTAGAAAGAGTTTGGACAGCTCAAAAGAAGAAAGGAAGATGAGGGAAAGTCTGGAACTTCATAGAGACTGGTTGAATGGTTGTGACCAAAATGCTAATAGTAATATTGACAGCAAAGGCCAAGCTGACTAAGTCTCAAATGGAAATGAGACACTTACTGGAAACTGCAGCAGAGTTCACTTTTGTTATGCCTTAGCAAAGAACTTGGCATCATTGAGCCCGTGCCATAGCAATCTCTGGAACTTTCAACTGGAGAATGGTGAATTAGGCTACCTGTTGGAAGAAATTCCTTTTTATCTTTTATCTTTTTTTTTTTTTTTTTTTTCTGAGGCAGAGTCTCACTCTGTTGCCGGGCTAGAGTGCAGTGGCATGATCTTGGCTCACTGCAAAATCTGCCTCCCAGGTTCAAGCAATTCTCCTGCCTCAGCCTCCTGAGTAGCTGGGACTACAGGTGTGTGCCACCATGCCCAGCTAATTTTTGTATTTTTAGTAGAGACAGGGTTTCACCATGTTGGCCAGGATGATCTCAATCTCCTGACCTCGTGATCCACCTGCCTTGGCCTCCCAAAGTGCTGGGATTACAGGCATGAACCACTGCACCTCGCCAAAATTTCTAAGCAGCAAAGCATTAAAGATTTGGCCTGGCTGCTTCTAACAACCTATGTCCATATGCATGAGCAAAGAAATTATCTGAAGTTGGAACTTATATTTAAAGGGGAAGCAGGGTATAAAAGTTTGAAAAATTTGCAGCATGGTCATGTGGTAGAAAGGAAAAGCCCATTTTCAGGAGAACTCAAGCCAGCTGCTGAGCATCCACTTGCTAGATAAATTTGCGTAACTAAAGGATAGGGAAGTGCTGATAGTAAAAAAATGGGGAAAAAACCTTGAAGGCATTTCAGAGACATTCGTGGTAGCCCCTCCCATCACAGGCCAAGAGGCCTAGTGGGGAAGAATGGATTCTTGGGCCAGGGCCAGGCCCAGGGCTTCAATGTCCTGTGCAGCTTCAGGACATGGCTCCTTGCATCCCAGATGCTCTAGCTCCAGCCATGGCTCAAAAGTTCCCAGGTACAGCTTGGGTTGCTGCTCCAGAGGGTGCAAGTGGTAAGCTTCGGCAGCTTCCACATGGTGTTAAGCTTGTGAGTGCACAGAGTATAAGAAGTGAAACTTGGGAGTTTCAGCCTAGATTTCAGAGGGTTTATGGAAAAGCCTGGGTGCCCAGATAGAAGCCTGCTGTGGGGGCAGAGCCCTCAGAAAGAACCTCTACCAGGATAGTTGTGAGGAGAAATGTATGTGATGTCGTTTGGCTCTGTGTCCCCACCCAAATCTCACGTTACATTGTAATTACCAAGGTTAGAAGAGGAACCTGGTGTGAGGTGATTGGATCATGGGGGCAGATTTCTCCTTTACTGTTCTCATAATAGTGAGTGAGTTCTCATAATATCTGATAGTTCAAAAGTGTGTGTCACTTCCCCCTTCCCCCTTTGCTGTCCCTCTCTCTCTCTCCTGCCACCATGTAAAAACATGCTATCTTCCCCTTCACACTTCCACCGTGATTATAAGTTTCCTGAGGTCTCCCAGCCATACTTCCCATACAGCCTTCAGAACTGTGAGTCGATTAATCCTCTTTTCTTCATAAATTACCCAGTCTCAGTTAGTTATTTATAACAGTGTGAAAATAGACTAATACAGTGGGGTTGGAGCCCCCACACAGAGTCCCCACTGGGGAACTGCCTAGTGGAGCTGTGAGGAGAGGCCACTGTCCTCCAAACCCCAGAATGGTAAATCTATTGACAACTTGCACTATGCACCTGGAAAAGCTGCAAGCCCTCAATGCTTTTAATTTTCATGCTCATAGGTGGAAAAGACTAGCCTTATCTCAGATGAGATTTTTGACTTCAGACTTTTCAATTAATGCTGAAATGATTTAAGCTTTGGGGGGATTATTGGAAAGACATGATACTGTTTTGCAATGTGAAAAGGACATGAGATTTGGGAGGGGCCAAGGATGGAATGATATGGTTTGGATCTGTGTCTCTACCAAATTTTATGTTGAATTATAATCCCCAGTGTTGGAGCTGGGGCCTGGTGGGAGGTGATTGAATGGTGGAAGTGTTTCTTATAAGTGGTTTATCACCATTCCCTTAATGCTGTTCTCATGATGAAATCTGGTTGTTTAAGAGCCTGTAGCATCTCCCCTTTCACTCTATTTCTTGCTCCTGCTCCAACCATGTGAAGTGTCTGCTCCCCCTTTACCTTCTGCCATGAATGTGAGTGTCCTGAGGCCTCCCCAGAAACAAAACAGATGCCAGCACCATGCTTCCTATATAGCCTGTGGAACCATGAGCCAATCAAATCTCTTTTCTTTTTAAATTACCCAGTCTCAGGTATTTCTTTGTAGCAATGCAAGAATGAACAAATATAGACCCTAATGATGAGTTTATATGCTTTATAAGAAAAAGAAGAGAGAGACAGAGATTGCTCTCCTTCTGTATTGGATATAGCAAGAAGGCAGCTATCTGCAAGCCAGGAAGAAGGTTATCACCGAGAACTGAACTGATTGGCATGTTGATCTTGGACTTTCCAGCCTCAAGAATTGGGAGAAATAAATGTCTGTTGTTTAAGCCATCAGGTCTATGGTATTTTATTATAGCAGCCCATGCAGACTACTATACCATCAAAAACTTTAATTGCTGGACATAAAAGGGATATGATCAACTTTGTATTTTGCAAAGTTCAAATTGGCTGGGAAGGGAAGAACAAGTTGGCATTTTTAATTGTATCATTCAGTGGAATCACTCCAACTACTATATTTGACCTTGTAAGTGATAGCATTGAAAATTACAAATGAGGACATTACCAGTGCTGATATTCTTCTCCCATCCTTAGAGCCTCTTATGACCCTAGTAATATAAAGAAAATAAAGGTCTTTATAGTTTGTTAATTCTTTTATTAACCTGTTGTATGGTAGGATTTTTCTCAAATTGGCTTCAAGGAAGATCTCAACACCATAGTATCTTTCCAAATTGTCTTGCAGTTGTCTCTACTGCCATCACCATCATTCATTTATTCATTCATCCAGCAAATGCATATTGAGTATCTATTATATGAACAATGTTCTAGGTGATGAGAATTTATTAGTAAATAAGAGACTGAATCTCTTCCTTCAATCAGATTACATTTTCATGAGAGTAAGGAGGCAATAAATAAAGAAAATAAGGTGAATCTCCGATTATAAATCTGTTAGATTATGGTTGGTACTGTGGATAAAAATAGAGGAGTGCCAGAGAGAAAGTATGCCAGAGAAACTTCACTAAGAAGATGGTATTTAAGCAAAGAGGAAAGGAGGATGTCTTGAGAGAGTGTATTTTAGGGAAAAGAAAAAAACAATTGGAAAGGGCACCAGGTTGGGAAAATGTCAGAGGGGGCTAGTGTGACTGGAACAGAGTGAGTAAAACTTAGAATATAGAAGATGAGATCAGAGAGGTAATATAGGGTGGGGAATAGACTGCATAGATCTTAGAAACCACCCTTTCAGCTTCAGATTTCATAACTTATAGGCAAAGTCATGGAAGATTTTTAAATAAATGTCTAGCATGAAGATTGGAATTTAATGTCGTAACAGTTACTCTGGCTGCCAGATAAAGCAAAGAATGGGCTGGGTGCAGTGGCTCATGCCTGTAAACACAAAACTTTGGGGCGCTTATGTGGGAGAATTGCTTGAGCTCAGAGTTCAAAACCAGCAAGGACAGCATAGTGATACCCTGTCTCCACAAAATGTAAAAATGTAGCTGAGCATGCTAGTACACGCCTATAGTTGCAGCTACTTGGGAGGCTGAGGTGGGTGGATCATTTGATCTCAGGAGGTCAAGACTGCAGTGAGCCATGACTGCACACTACACTCCAGCCTGGGTGACAGAGTGGGACCCTGTCTCAAAAAAAAAATGAGTAAATGAAGCAAAGAATGGAATAAGTGTAATGATTTAGAAGGTGATTGCTATAATCCAGGTAACAGAAAATGGTTGCCTGAATTAGAGTGGGAGCAGTGGAATGGAAAGAATATTCACATTTGGAAATATTTTGACCATAGAGCCAACAGGATGTGCTGAGATTAGAAATAGAAGTTGAGATTTTAAAAAAAATAATAATCTAAAATTTTTGACCTAAGCAACTAAAAAAAAAAATGGAGCTTCTATACAGAAATGGAGAAGATGTTGGAAAAACACACTCTATATGGGAAAGTTGAAGTTTGGTTTTGGACATATTAAGTCTGTGTGGTCAAAGTGGTGATTTTGAATAGATGATTGAATATATGAGCCTGGAGTTCAGAGAAGAAACTCATGTCAGAGATAAGAATTTGGTGATCCTCAGCTTTCGTAACTAACTGAGATTTCCAAGGGTGTGGGTGCAAACAAAGGAGAGGCCCTAAGCCTGAGTGATACATCATTTTGTGTTTTGTGAATAGGGAGATAATGAGGAATAAACAAAGAGTGTGAATGGGTTATCATTGTTTTTGGAGAATAATTAAGGAACTATTTTGCATTACATTCAAATGAAGAGTTTTAATCAAAAAGGAAAGAGTAATCAACTCTGTTAAAAATGTTATGTCAAAAAAGATGAGGGCAGAGAATTGACTTACCATACCCGGCAGTGAACCTGAGAGAAAGGCTTTAGAAATTTTTTCCTCAAGGAATTTGTTTATTTCTAGTGTTGTGGCCCTAGCCATTCCAGAATTCCCAGTAACTCTCACAAGAATAATTATGACCTGATGTGTATGCTTCCAGAGTCCAACAATTAAATATTAAAAATGCCAGTAGTGGAACATATGCATTATTTGCCTTTATCTTATCTACACTGCTATTCAAAATGAGTTATAACTATTCTTCAACAAGAATGTGTTCAGACTCTCTCCTTGAGATAAGGACTCTCCATTATGTATTTTTTTAACTTAGAGTGCAGAAGATAGTCATTATGATAAAAAACATTGAGTTTTAGGGGGAAAATGTCAGATTTGTAATTATATTATCAAGAAAGAGTAGAGAGGCAATGGTTAGAAATCCCGTACTATTCAAGCTCAAAATCCAGGAGAGTTGACCCTAATTGTATTTAAAGATTCTCCTTTCAAAATAAACTAAACAGAGAGAACTCTAACAAAATGGGTTTAAAAAGATGCTTGCTTCTTTGCTTTCAAGTGAGGTGATATCTTAATTACCTAAATGGTGGATGTCAAGAATCTACTCTATGAGCACAAGCATAGAGTTACTACATTTACAGTGGAACCCATTCTTTTTGCTCCTTTAAGAGTTAGTTGCCTTTCAATCATGGAATCAAGGTGCTTGATCCATATCTCTGACTAGACCACATTGTAACTCTGAAATCTTGAGCGTTATTTCTTAAACCACATGCACTCTAGTTTCCTTATGGATAAAAAGAGGATAATGTAATATCTATACTATCAGAATTATATGAGGATCAAATACATGCAAAGCATGTAGAGCAATGCTTGGCCTAAGAAGTGGCTTATTGGAAGAGGACGCCAGAAATACACTGGAGGGTTCATGATTAGTACTTGGAAAGGTAAGGTTAGATAGGAAAAACAAAAATTACTGATGCTTTCACTGATGCTTAAACTGATGTTTTACACTGGCACTTAATCATACCGACCTCTCTTCAGTTGTGGTTAAGGAACTTACTGCATTTGGCCTGGTTTGGTGCGCACTAGGATGAGGCAGTTACCGGCAATAGTAAGATATTGCTACTAACTAGAATGGCTCATTAGCAAATGATAGTGTTCAAGGGTAATAACAATCTTAACTTATATAATAGTCAAAAACCAGGAATCTGAGAAAACATGGGAGCTCAGAAGGTGGACAAAGAACAGTACTAAGTAATAGGATATGAGTTATTTGAAAGACCGTGAAGACAGGTTTTTCTTTTTTTTTTTTTTGTTATACTTTAAGTTTTAGGGTACATGTGCACAACGTGCAGGTTTGTTACATATGTATACATGTGCCATGTTGGTGTGCTGCACCCAGTAACTCGACATTTAACATTAGGTATATCTCTAAATGCTATCCCTCCCCCCTCCCCCCACCCCACAACAGGCCCTGGTGTGTGATGTTCCCCTTCCTGTGTCCATGTGTTCTCATTGTTCAATTCCCACCTATGAGTGAGAACATTCGGTGTTTGGTTTTTTGTCCTTGTGATAGTTTGCTGAGAATGATGGTTTCCAGCTTCATCCGTGTCCCTACAAAGGACATGAACTCATCATTTTTTATGGCTGCATAGTATTCCATGGTGTTTATATGCCATATTTTCTTAATCCAGTCTATCATTGTTGGACATTTGGGTTGGTTCCAAGTCTTTGCTATTGTGAATAGTGCCGCAATAAACATACGTGTGCATGTGTCTTTATAGCAGCATGTTTTATAATCCTTTTTCTAACGTGTTGTAAGGTCTCAGCTGTAGGATTTTGGTTTAGAGGTATCACTGAAGCTTTTAAATGGTGGATGAAGAAGAGCAAGGCAGGGCTTTAAATTCTTTAACCGTCAAGACCTTGCTTCTGTTTTCCCATAGTTCTGGATACACAGTATTTAGCTTAAAAGACCCATCTTCCTTTTCTAAGCTACCATTGCTCTATCAGCATCCTGGGTAACTTCAAAGAACATAGAAGAGGCTCAGTTTATTTTGTTTATTTGGAGCCATATGGTGTTTAGGATAAAATATGAGATTCAAATAAGACCACTGGAAGAAAATCTTAGAGAAAGGTCTAAGGTCAAACAAAACACAGCCATCTGAAATAAGACACTCTTTATGGGTTTCAGGTAAGAAAAACTCAGAAGTTCAGATGGCACAGAGGCATCATCTCCCAAGAATAGTCTAACACAAGTGTGAGAGTGAATACACAGAATACACTGCTGAAGCTGATAGTGACTAACTCAACTGAGACTAAGTGTATAGTTAAGAAAAACATGGTTCTGCTGAAAGGAAAAATCTCCAGAAGGTAAGTGGAAAGTAATCAAGTCTTTGGTATGAGTGCGACATATTTTTAATCCACTATTTCAGGAAAAAAGATGTCTCTCCTTAATTTAACAATGTTTTTGTTATTGGATTAAATAATTTTGATTTTTAGGCATTTTTAATTACACAGAAACACCTATTTATCTGCATAGTAACCTATACATTCTACTAAAATTTAAAACTAGTATTAGTAAACTTTCCCAAGCAAATCATTATATAGGTAGAATAAGTATATATCTCTGCTTCACAGATGGTGAAAAAAAAGAAAGAATATAGTAGTAACAGTTTTATATTAATCTAGAGTCTTTCAACTGGTTTAAATATACAAATTAACTCATTAAATCTGTAATATACCTTCAAATAAGGAAGCCAAGATTATTGTCACTCTTCTACAGCCAAAGTTACAAAGAGGCCAAATGCATCATCTAAGGTCATGTAATAAAATAAAACAGATTCCAGCTTAGTTGAATCATTCAATTAAGGTTACAAGAGATGGTGGTACTATTATTTAACAAAATGTCTTCTTTTCTTTTTCTTCCAAAATGATTACTTTTTGGGAGAATGATTTATTTTTCTTTATTATTCCAACAGTCATGGCATGGCTGTTGCTTCATAGATATTTTCTAAAAGTCCTACTCTGTGTGTGTGTGTGTGTGTGTGTAGTAGTAGTAGTAGTAGTAGTAGGAAGGAGAAACCCCTTATAAAAGTGAAATCAAAAATCATCATCTCTTTGTTATGCATCTGTACTGTCTGCACAGATCTTCATGAGGTTCTTACAAGTTACTTTCAATAATGAGGAAATAAGAACATTGACCCAACTAGACACTTTATCTGCAAAGGTGAGAGAACTGGTTTATTGGCATCAGTGATAGTGTCCGTTGGATAAATTTTTTGTCAAGGTTGAAAATATTGTTTATTTTTTAAAGTACTATATTGTAAACATATATAGGAATAAATAATTGTTTTTATTACTTTAAGTTCTAGGGTACATGTGCACAATGTGCAGGTTTGTTACATATGTATACATGTGCCATGTTGGTGCGCTGCACCCATTAACTCGTCATTTACATTAGGTATATCTCCTAATGCTATCCCTCCTCTCTCCCCCCACCCCATGACAGGCCCCAGTGTGTGATGTTCCTCAATTTTAAAATGAAGTTATATGTATGAGATTTAATATCTAGAAAGATTATAAAACTAGCAAAAATCAAGAGCACATAATCAAGTATAGTTTTCAAAATATAATTGTGCTATTAAAATTTGGAAAGGTAAAATTCTGAACAATCCAGGAGAAAAGTGAAAAGTTGTTAGGTCAGAGCTTCATCCAGTGACACAGGGATACTCTAGGACCATCTCAGGCATCATCTATGATATTAACACGTCTTTTTTCCCTTGCTGAGTTCTTTGGTACCTGAGAGATTTCTTCTACTTTCTCACATTTCTAGATACGGAGGATTTAGCTTAAAGGCCCCATCCTCCTTTACTGAGTTGCCATGTTTCTATCAACATCCTTGAACAACTTCAAAAAATATAGAAGAATCTTAGGTGATTTTGGAGCCACATACTGTTCTTTATAAAATGAGAATCTGATAGCATACACATCCAAGATCATCCCACAGAGACACAAGCCGTAATAATGTTTCACTGATTTCGCAAATCCCCAACCAACTTTTGCATTTTTAATGGAAAAGCAGGTAGAGTTTCAGGTTTTGTTTATTCAGTTCCCTTATATAATCACAATCACATTATCATCACAAAATCTATCATTATGGTAGTGATCAAACATATATTAATAAATTACCTTGTGACTGGAGTGGTACAAAGCATTTTTCATCAAATATGTAATTTAATCCTTGCCAATAATTCAAATGCATATGTTATTGTTACCATTTAACAGCTAAGCAAACTGAAACTTTGAGAAATTAGATAACATGTCCAAGTTTACACACTATAATGGCCAACACTTAGATATGACTCAGGCTGTTCCTATGTGCCATGCTCTATTCTAAGCACTTTATATATATTAACTGATTTAATTCTCCCCTAAAATATGGAAAGATGAATCTAATGGTATAAAAATAATAGAAATAATATACTCATTTTAATATACTGATAGTAATAGTATTCAGGCTATCTATTCCCAGAGCCCATGGTCAGTTATGAATATTAATCATCATTGAATAGGCCATAATTGTAGATACACTGTAGGTTTTATGCCAAATTTATTAGATATGAGACCCAATGAAGTGAAAAACTTATAGAAGAGGGGTCCTTAGTTATGCATGATTCTGATCCCAGTGCAGATCAAGAAGAGCATCCCTTTGGGAAGAACTTAGGTTCCAACACAGAGGAATATCCAGGAGTCCCAGGCACCAAGCACCACAGAAAAGAGCCTTTATATTCTATGGATCTTATGAGGAACAGAGCACAAAATTTAAAAACATAACAGGACTCTAGCACCCCTGTGCTAGAACTCTTTAGGAGAATCTAGTGCCTGATGATCTGAGATAGAACACTTTCATCCCAAAACCATCCCCCACACCCCCATCCATGGAAAAATTGTCTTCCACAAAACTGGTCCCTGGTGCCAAAAAGGTTGGGAACCACTGCTCTCGATTATATCATCACACCATAAACTACATAATTTTTATCAGCATGCAACATATGGTAGGCACTGTCAACAACTTTATTCTAATTTTAGAATGGATACAACTTACACATGAACTTCCACAGAATGTCAAGTGGCTATCATTACACACAGAAAGTTATGTGGACTCATCTGGCATCAGTGGGAAAAATCTTTGTGAGGCTTACCATAACCACAGCTAACAGGTATGGTAGAAGGATCTAGAAGAATCACTATTCCCATACCATATGTTACCATCTCTTCTTTAAACCCCAATACTGCCCAAATCACTAATTTTTAAATCTTTGCACATGGTTAGTGCAGAGATTAATCTCTGCACATGCCATTTTATTCTCTATACTCTGTCTCAAAGGAGTAGCTTCATGGACCTCTTAATGTTTTCATCAATCTAGTTCAAAGAAATTTCCTTACTCACAGAAATCTTTCCAGTGTTTGAAATTTTCATACTTTTTATTCTGGTTACTGGCCTAAGGAACATACCTCAAATTCCCAGAGTTGAGATGACTGAATCATTAGATTATGAGCCTGGTTAGGTGATTTCCTATAATCACTCAAATAAGCTCCTGACTCTCATTTCATCCCCTCATGGCCACCACAGCTAGGCTTGGAAGCTGACCCAAGAACTGCAAGAAACAGTCAATTGTGCTACTACTAGATCTATTAGATTATCAACATAAAAACCTCTTTAGTGTTGGCACTATGTGTGTATTGCTTAGTACATAAGCCTTAATGTCAAAAACAGATGGATAGATAGATGAAAGATAGATAGAATTAATAAGAAATCATAGGACTAGAGTAGATGCAGCATAGAAGCATAGAACATTTAGGAAAGAATCAATATGGAATACTTTTCACATCCAAAACAAAGTCTGCTAGATTCTTTATACATCCTATTCAATGCTCACGTCAGTGCTGTGAAGTCAGGAGTCAAGAGCCTGGTCATTGAATCATAGCACCAATACTTACTAGTGCTATGACTTTAAGCACATTAACTAATCTCATTGTGCTTTCATTTCTTCCCCTGGAAAATAAAGATAATAATGATACCTATCTCACAGCATTATTACAATAGTACCTGGTTCATTGTAAGCATTATATATAAACATTAGTACCTTTAATTATGCTGAACTTAGCCAGTGATCACATAGAAAATGGTGATAAATCCTAGCCTAATTCCAAAGAACTAGATCTATAATGATCCAAAAACATTTTTCAAATTTAAGAATTTCCATTATTTTGCCTTATGCTATTCACTGACTATTTTTTCAACAAATATCAATGAGCACCTGCTATGTGCTAGGAACTGGAGACACATCACTTTAAAAAGAGAGACAAATATTCCTTACCTTGGAAGGTGATATATTCTAGCCAGTGTCCTGATAAAGGCAAACAATAATCATAAAAGTTAAATTAATTACATATTATGTTGAACAGTGTGATAATTATAGAAAAAAGTAGAGCTAGGTGTGGAGTGGATAGGGTACAGCTAACAATTTTTTTTTTTTTTTTTTTTTTTTTTTTTGAGACGGAGTCTCGCTCTGTCGCCCAGGCTGGAGTGCAGTGGCGCGATCTCGGCTCACTGCAAGCTCCACCTCCTGGGTTCACGCCATTCTCCTGCCTCAGCCTCCCAGTAGCTGGGATTACAGGCGCCCGCCACCACGCCCAGCTAATTTTTTGTGTTTTTAGTAGAGGCGGGGTTTCACCGTGTTAGCCAGGATGGTCTTGATCTCCTGACCTCGTGATCCACCCGCCTCGGCCTCCCAAAGTGCTGGGATTACAGGCGTGAGCCACCGCGCCCGGCCTACAGCTAACAATTTTAAATAGCATTATTAAGGAGTGTAATGTCAGAAAGATGGCAAAATAAGCGATCCTCCACTCATATGCCCCAGTAGCAATAATAATTTGACAGCCATCCATCAGTAAAAGTGCCTTTGTGGGAGGTTTAAGATCCAAGTAGGAGATTGCAAAACCCAGCAAATCCCAAGATCAAAAAGGGCTGTTTTGAGAGAGCAGATCTGCACCTAGGTGGTGAGCTCACCAGTCATAGTTCTGGCTATAGGTCCAGAAATGGTCTCATCTACCTGTGGACTTTGCCACCGCACCATTTGGCCTTGATTTTTCCACCAGACTCATCTGCCAAGTGTTCTAAGAAGATATCTGCTCACCTTTGTCTTGAGTGACAGGCCTGCTAACTTCTATCTCCACTGTGGACCCTAAAGCATCTTGTGACCCAGCTTTAGCCCCTCTCATCTGTGGCCTAAAGTCAGTCCTTCCTGCTCAGGGACCCACCCAGTGACCCAGCGGGTGCTTACCCAGGGAAAATAGAGGGATCCTCACCCATCCATGCACATGGTGATAGGCTCACCCTCTGCAGATCCAATTGTGGGCCCTTAAGCAGATCCTTGTCCCACCATTAGCCCTACTAACCAAGGTCCTGGAGGCAGTCCAATCTGCCCAGGTGCCAGATGGGATCAACACCTTCTTGATTTCATAGTTACAGGCCTGCCAACTATTGACACCACTGCAAACTCAATAGCAGCCACCTGGCTCCGTTCCTAGTAGACTGTGATCCAGAGGCAATCCCATCAACCTGGGGACCTGAAGAGGTCCCCAGACTGGCTTTGCCAGGTAAAAATCTCTTACAGACTGGATTTGGCACATAAAGATCCAGTCTGTAAAGGTTGTAAGGGGAATTTGTTTTTTAAAATGCACAGACATCAATACATGGATCATGAAGAACAAAACAAATGATACTACCAGAGGAAACTGGTAAAGCTCCAGTAACTAAACCCAATGAAATGGAGATCTACAAATTGCCTGCAAAATAATAAAAAAAATTATTTTAAAGTAGCTCAATGAAATGCAAGCGAACACAGAAAACTAAACAAAATCAGAAAACAATGTGTTAGACAACTAAACAAAATCAGGAAACAATGTATGAATGAAATGACATGTTTAGTGAAGATATAGGAACCATACAAAATAACTAAAATAGAAATCCTAGAGCTGAAGAACACAATAATAGAACTAAATAATGTAACAGAGAGATTCAACAGAAGAGTCAGTCATGCAGACGAATCAGTTAACCCAAAGACATTTGAAATTAGCCAATCAGAGGAGCAAAACTAAAAAAACATGAAAAGAGAAGAAAGCATAAGGGAGCTATGGGACACCATTAAGCAAAAAAATGTATGAATTATTAGAATTTCAAAAAGAGATGACAGAGAGTATGAGTAATAAAGCTTACTTAAAGAAATGAAGACAAAAAATGTGACAAATCTAGGGAGGAATATGGACATCAAGATTCATAAAGCACAAAGTATCTCAAGTAAGATTAACCCAAAGGAGGTACTCTGAGGTACATTATAATCAAATTTTCAAAGGTGTAAGAAACAATATTAAAAGCAGCAAGAGAAAAGAGATTTATTACATACAAGGAAACTTGCATAAGGCAATCAGTGAATTTTTCAATAGAAACTGTGCAGACCAAAAAGAAGTAGAATGAGATATTCAAAGTGCTGGAAGAAAAGGAAACTATTCTAACCAAAGATACTCTACTCAGCAAAGCTGTTATTCAGAAATGGAGAGGTGAAGACATCCTAAATTTAAAAAGAAAAGCTGAGGGAGTTCATCATCACTTGACCAACCTTACAAGAAATACTAAAGAGAGTTATTCAAATTAAAATCAAAGGACACTAAGTAACAACGTGAAAATATAAAACTTACTGCTAAAGGTAAACATGTAGTCAAATTCAGAATACTTTCATACTGTAATAGTGGTACATAAATTATTTTAAACTCTAATTTAAAAATCAAAAGACAAAAGTACTAAACATAACTGTATCTAAAATAATTTGTTAATGGATACACACTATAAAAATTAAATTGTGACATCAAAAACACAAAATGGTGTGAGAAGTAAAAGTGTAGATTTTTATATGCAATCAAAGTTATTATTGGCTTAAAAACTGTTAGAAATAGTAGACAAAATCAGTAAAGTGCAGAAATAATTCAATACACAAAAGCCAATTATATTTTATATACTAAAAAGCTATTTGAAAATTTAATTAAAAAATGATATAATCTACAATAGCATCAAAAATTCTTAGGAATAAATTTAACCAAGGACATGGAATATCTGTATGTTAAAACCCATAATACACTAATGAAAGAAACTGAAGAAGATACAAATAAATGGAAAGACATTCTGTATTCATGAATTTGAAAAATTAATATTCTTAAAATGTCCATACTATCTATCCAAAGCTATCTACAAATTCAATGCAATCCCTATCAAAATCCCAGTGACATTTTACACAGAAAAAGAAAAATCATTTCTAAAATTCATATAGAACCACAAAAGACTCTGAATAGAAAGGCCATCCTGAGAAACAACAAAGCTAGAAGCATCAAATTTTCTGTTTTCCAACTTTATTTACAAAGCTATAGAACAGCATAATAGTGGCATGAAACAGACAGACACATAGTCCAACAGAACGGACCAGAGAGCCTAGAAATAAACCCATACATATACAGTAAACTAATCACTGATGAAATTTTCCAGAATACACAATTGGGAAAGAATATTCTCTTTAATACATACTCTTGGGAAAACTGAATATTCACATGCAAAATAATAAAACCAGATTCTATCTTAGTCCATTATGTGTTGCCATAAAAGAATACCTGAGGCTGGAAAATTTATAAAGAAAATAGGTTTATTTGGCTCACAGTTCTGTAGGCTGCACAAGAGGCATGGTGCCAGCATCTGCTTAGCGTCTGGTAAGGGACTTTGGGTGGTTCCACTCATGGCAGAAGGTGAAGAGGAGCTGGCTTGTGTAGAGATCACATGGCGAGAAAAGAAGCCAGAGAGCGAGGGAAGGTGCTAGACTCTTTTTAACAACTCAGCTCTGTAGAGAATTTCCATGGGAACTAATAAAGCAAGAACTGAGTCCCCCTCCTCCCAGGGAGGGCATTAATCTATTCATGGAGAATCCACCCCCATTACCCAAACACCTTCCATTAGGCCTCACTTCCAACAGTGGAGATCAAATTTCAATAGGACATTTGAAGGGAACACACATCCAAATTATAGCAGACTCTATCTTACACTCTGTACAAAAAAAATAAAATAAAATAACTAGAAATGGCTTACAGACTTAAATGTAAGATCTGAAATTATAACCCTCCTAGAAGAAAACATAGGGGTAAGATTCTTTGACATTAGTGTTGGCAATAATTTTTTGGATATGACACCAGAAGCATAGGCAAGAAAAGAAAAAACAAAAAAGAATGTGACTACATCAATTTAAAATGTTTTTGCACAGAAAAGGAAATAATCAATAAAATACAAAGGCAACCTACAGAGTGATAGAAAATATTTTCAAACCAGATATCTGATAAGGGGCTAATATTCAAAATATATAAAGAACTCATGTAATTCAACAGCAAAAAACCTAACAACACAATAATAAATTGGTCAAAGAACCTGAATACACATGTTTCCAAGGAAGACATACAAATGGTCAACAGATGTAAGAAAAGGTGTCTAACATCACTAATCATCAGAGAAACGCAGGTCAATACCTCAATGAGATATAACCTCACACCTGTTAACAAGACTACTCTCAGAAAGACAAGAGTTAAGGGCCGAGTGCGGTGGCTCATGCCTGTAATCCCAGCACTTTGGGAGACTGAGGCAGGAAGATCACAAGGTCAGGAGTTCGAGACCAGCCTGGCCAATATGGTGAAACTCCCGTCTCTATTAAAAATACAAAAAAAAAAAATTGCTTGAACCCAGGAGGTGGAGATTGCAGTGAGCCAAGATCACTCTAGCCTGGGAGACAGAGCAAGACTCTGTCTCAAAAAAAAAAAAAAAAAAAGCGATAACAAGTGCCAGGGGTGATATGCAAAAAAGGGAAACCTTGCATACTTATAGTGAGAATGCAAATTTGTACAGCCATTATGGAAAATAGTATGGAGGTTCCACAAGAAATTAAAACTAGAACTGTCCACAATTGGACAGTTCTATTTCAGGTTTATATCCAAAAGAAATTAAATCAGTATCTTGAAGAGATGTCTGCTCTCCCATGTTCATTGCAGCATTATTCACAATAGACAAAAGATGACAACAACCTGTGTTCGTCAATGGATGAATGGATACAGAAAAAGGGGTGTGTATGTGTGTGTGTGTGTGTGTGTGTGTGTGTGTACACATATATAATGAATATTATTCAGCCATAAAGAAGAAAATAAATCCTGTAATTTTGGACATCATAGATGAAACTGGAAGACATTACACTAAGTGAAGTAAGCCAATTGCGAAAGACAAATATTGTAGGATCTCACTTATATGTGAAATCTTAAAAAATGGAACTTATAGAAGCAGAGAGTGGAATAGTGGTTGCCACGAGCTGGGGTGAGGGAAATGGGGAGATGTTTGTCAAAGAATATAAATTTTCCATTATAATATAGGATGTATAAGTTCTGGGGATCTAAGGTACAGCATGACAACTATGGTTAAGAATACTGTAGTTTATAGTTAAGAATATGTGAAATTTGCTAAAAGAATAGATCTTAAGTGTCCTCACCAAATACACACACACACACACACACACACACACACACACACACTGGAAACTATATCAGGTGAGGGGCGTGTTCATTAACTTGATTGTGGTAAACGTTTCACAATGTATACTTATGTAAAATCACTTTGCATATATATAATTTTTGTCAATTATACTTCAATAAAGCTGGCTGGAACAAGTACACACACACACAGACACACACACATACACACACACACACACACACACATCTCCAATGCTGGAAAAAACACTGTGATGAAGATAATTTTTTTTCAGTGAAGCTTATTTTTCATTCAAACTTCTGTGTGGCAAATAATAAGAGCTCCAATTAATGATGTTATGTAAAATTTGAAGAAGCAAAGATATCTGTCTGCATGTTATAGCTGTAATTTAGAATTAAACGATTCTGAATTTGAGTGCTAGCTCCAAAACTGCTGTAGTGTGAGGCCTTGGGGAAGTCTTTGAACCTCAGTTCTTTCATCCATAAAGGGAGATAATAACATCTACAATGAGGAGTTGCTAAGAGGATTAAATAAGATAATTTATGTGAAGTGATTTTCTCAGTGCTCATTAAGTGCCTTCTCACTGGCTACACTTAATGATACCTTGTGTAGGATGCTCACAATGGTATGTTTTATGATCTCTAAATTTAGGGAATTTAGAGTTTATTATTTAAAGCCCAGTGTCTCATTTATGAGAGTATATTACTTGCCTTTACACATTAATGAAAAGAAAAGATGTATCTACTTCTGGACAAAGGATTAGAGTCTGAAATCCAGCTTAAAGCTCTTGTAGAAAGAACATGTTGTGACTCTTACCCCATCCCCAAGAGCGTGACACTTTGCAACAAGAACTCAAGAGTAGGAATCCATGAACTGAACCCTTCTTATAAGCCATGCATTGTTGTATCCTTTGCATATATATTTGCATTCCTAAATTTAGGCTTTGTTTTAATGTAGAGCCCATCCAGTGGAGGACTGGTTTTATCATGGCCACCATTTACAGTAGTTTTCACTGTGTCCTACACTTTCCTTTGGAAAAAGTGCAACTTGATTTCTATAGAGAACAACAGAGAAAATGAAGTTTGCTTATATGAAATCTGAAACATATGCCTTGTGTGCTCACTGTGTGGGGAGATTGGGCACTAAAGGCTTTCTTCTAAAAGCTCTCTAATAAAAATATAAAGTCCTTTACTCACCTATTCATTTGAGTACTCTACTCGAGACAGAGGAGAGTGACCGTCTCCAAATGACTCTACATTGTATCCTTTATTACCTAAATTACACACCAGTTAACTCCCAAATGAAACAATATTTGTTGTAAGGTGGGGCATCCAGATCCTATTTGTGCACCAAGTTTTAATTTTGGTTGAGATTTTAATTAGATTTCTTAGGCATCTCTATTTTACCATAGACATTTTAATCAAAGTACTTTTCCTTCTTCATTTACTTGTAATAGGTCTTCAGTGTTTTCTCACTACAAGAAATAATTATTGTAGAATGGCCACAAATAGTAAACATGCAATATACCTGACAAATTGCTACTCTGGAAATCCAGCAGGACATCCCCACTATAAGTCATGTGTTAATTTCCTCAATGTAAGAGAGATATTTGTATTTTATGTTGTCATGTGCAATTAAAGATTATGTATCACAGGAGGGTGGCAGGCTTGTTGAGGAGGCAAAACATTACATTTGTTAAGCAGTCATTATGCCTCAGGCATTATGCTTGGCACTTTATAAATACAGACTCCTTCAATATTGTGAGGTAAATAACATGAGCCTAATGTCAATTTAGAGAGGTTAAACATTTACACAGAGCAACAAATTGCTTATCCTGAGTTTTGAACTACTTGGACTGGCTCCAATAAATTCGTCTTGTACTGTAAGGGAATAACTCTGCCACTCTGACTTGTGTATATAGTTTTATTTTTTTAGTCAAAATATTGAACAATTGTGACAGAGCTAACTTTTTTTTAGTGTTTGAAGGATTTGAGTTTAACTATAATGTGCTCAGGAGTTAGGTAGACTACACATTACATATGTGCACATACATACTTTTGTTTTAGGGATCCTAAGGCAACAGCCTGCCACTCACACAATGGTAAGTCACATCATTTGCTAGTTTTAAATTCTCATCAATTGCATATCACACCATTAATAATACAGTTTTTAAAATTACTTCTACCTCATTTTTTTATTGTGATAAAATACATATCATATAAAATTTATTATTTTAACCGTTTAAAGTTTTTAATTCAGTGGCATTATGTACATTCAAAATATTGTGTAACCATCACCACTGTCTGGTTCCAGAACTTCATTTCCCCAGAAAGAAATCTCACATCCATTAAGCGGTCACTCCCCATTTTCCTAACTCCTCATCTCCTGGAAACCACTAATCTACTTTCTGTTTCTATTGATTTGCCTACCCTGGATATTTCATATAAATGAAATCATAAAAAACATGGCTTCTGTGGCTAGCTTCTTTCACTTGGTATAGTGTTTTCGAGGATTATCCGTGTTGTACCATGTATTGGTATTTCATTCTTTTTTATTGGTGAAGAGTATTCCATTTGTATTAGTAAGATTTCGTTGCTATAAAAAAACCTGAGACTGGGGGATTTATAAAGAAAAGACATTCATTTGCCTCACACTCCTGTAGGCTGTACAAGCAGCATGGTGTCAGCATCTGCTTCTGAGGCCTTCAGAAACTTACACTCATGTTGGAAAGCAAAATGAGAGCTGACATACCACATGGCAAGAGAGGGAGCAAGAGGCAGAGGAAGAGGTCCCAGACTCCCTTTAAACAACCTCCTCTTGCAGAACATACTCATCAGCAAGAGGATGGTGCTAAGCCATTCATGAGGGATCCAGCCCCATGGACCAACATCTCCCACTAGGCCACACCTCCAACACTAGGGATCATATTTCAACATGAGATTTGGAGAGGGTGCACATTCAAACATTATCGCCATTGTGTAGATATACCATTTTGTTTATTCATTTATCATTTGATGGGCATTTAAGAAGGAAAATATAAAAACTGTACATTAAATTTGTATATCAACTGAAAGATTCACCCACCTCTTCGAAAGACTGAAGTATGGTAAAACATAAATCTCAAAATTGAAGAAGTGGGGTCATTTACTAAAAACATTCTGTTCGAGCTGTGTCCTTCTGTATGTTATTATACAGGATTGAATCAGAAACTAAGCTTAGTGGCTCCTCTAATAAGTTTTGGGTTTATTGGTTAAACAACACTATTTGTTTTTGTGTAAAAAAAAAAACTTTAGGGAAAAGTTAGCAAATAAATAAGTTTCTGCTTTCTTGTCATCTCTAACAAGATTTTAATAATTATAGGAAAGACAAAGACTTGTATGTTCATTCTAGATGTCAGAAAAATGCTGATTTAGTCTGCATTCCTGATACAAAATATAAAGTATATAAAATTAAAATGGACATCCTACTTACACATGGATGTTCATAGCAGCATTCTTCATAATAGTCCAACCTGGAAACCATCCAAATATTCATCAACAGGGGAATGGATGAACAAATTGTGCTATGTCCATACAATACACTACTCAGCAATAAGAATGCCCAAGCTATTGACACATGCATGGATGGATCTCAAAATAATTATGCTGAATAAAAGCAGTCAGATAAGTGCACACTATATGATTCCATTCATACATAACTCTGGAAAATACAAGCTAATCTATAGTAACACAAAGTAGATCAATGGTTGTTTGCTAAGGAGGCAGGAGGAGCAAGAGGGAGAGATTACTAAAAAGAACAAGAAAATGTTGGGAGTGATGACTATTTTCTATCCTGATTGTGGTAACAGTTTCACAGAAATATAAATATGTCAAAATTAGAAAATTTTATATTTTAAATATTTACAGTTTATCATAACTCAATTATACCTCAATAAGGCTATTTTTAAATGCATGTTACTAAATAATTGTATAAATTAATAAGTGCAAGTACCAAATTCATGCCTACTAATGACATTCAGGCAGAAAAAAATTAAAATAAGTCATTACTATTAGCAATAAAAGGGGTCAGGATGGCTAGCATTTAGTATTTTTAATACTTGGCAACAGGGCTCCATCCTACTAGCTATGCTGAGGGAAATAGTTTCAGTTATACACAATCTGGTAATAGGATCATCTAGTAATGACTAAGAGCCTATGTTTTGGCCCTCAAATTTTAACCATAATCTTACCAAAAACATACACACACTTGGTTCCTCCACAGAGATATGAAAAAAATGGCAAGACAGATAGGTATATATTCATTTCATAAGCAGATTAAAGCTAGCAAGCACTCCGAAGCTGGAAGCAGTCCTACTGTTACGCTGCTAAACATGTCTCACACCTGGCTAAGTCATGTGGGTGTCGACAACTCGGTTAATGCCAATTCTTTATGGACAGGCTGACCAGGAAGAAAATGCATAATCTCTATGTATAATGACAGAAAAGTGATCAACAAAACAAATTAACACTAAACATAGGCCTAAAATTTTCTGGTTTTGTCTATCCTAAGCCATAGTATCTCAAATATAATAGTCAAGTATGCAGATTACATAGATAACTAAAAGGTTTCCTTAGCACGTGACTTTGGCAGGAACACAAAAGCATTTACTGAAAGTGAAGACATTCTATTTAGAATCATATATACTTAGAATCATATTCTATTTAGAATCATGTATACTTAGAATCACCGTTTATGGGACAGAGCCTCAGACAAGAAACTTAAGCCAACTTTATGTGTTCCTACCCCAAATTCCAGTTATTTATCACATAGAAAAGTGGGTTATTAACACTCGTAGCAAATGATACAAGTCTGACCAATATAAAATAATGTTTTGTGTCCCATTCATTTGGATACCCTGGTACCTAGTTCCTTTTATGATGTCTGCTTATGCATTAGAACCTCTAGTATGGTCATTTGTTTTTAGTTATTTCCTGTTAATTCACAGAACGACTGTGTGCTGTTACAGCACTGTTTCTTCAATTTGAGTATTTTAAACCCATGCTGACTTCAATGCCTTAATTCTCTTTCATGATTAGAATTACCTTCACATTCTATGATCTCTCACCTCAGTTTCCTCTGCATGTGTGTGCACACACACACACGCACACAACTTCAAAGTGAATATTCACTTTTTGCTTCAAGTCTTCATGCAAACCCATTGCCTATTGGACAGAAACATGGAAATATTGATGCACAATACCTGTTTGTACAACTTCATTAACTGTTCCCCATGCAATAATAGCTCAGGGAGTTTCTGCTTAATCACTTCATGCCTAAGATTATGTGAATTTTTCAAGGCTAAGCAGAAATCTCCACTACATAGTAGAGATGAGGATGCTGAATGTGCTCATGTGCATCTTCCAGAGAGTAATTTTCTCTCAGTGCTGGATCCCAATCTTCTGATTGTGTCTCACAGATAAATTTTCTCTCAGTGCTGGGTCCCAATCTTCTGATTGTGTCTCACAGATAGAAAGTGTGTTTCTTCCTACGTGTTCCAAAGGGAATTTTTAAAACCCATGTCAACCAAAAGACATAATAAATGGAAAATATTATCTGGGGTTTCCAATGGCATTGCCTTTTTATTTCCATTTGCTTTGGTAATTGGAAGGTGGAACAGATGGTGACAATCTCATTGAATATGTTGTGCCCATTATAATAGCCCATTCTGCCAAGTGATTGTTCATGAGCAAAGGATGTATTATAAGGGACTGTTGCTTTCAGAAACATGATGAGCTCAGTGGGATGGATGATTATGCAGGGGGTAGAGTGGGTGGTTTATGGCCTTTAGATGCAGCTGTTTTGTAAAATTAATGACACCTGTTGCAATTCACAGAGGAGCAAATGGAGACATAAAAGTGAGCAGGTGGATTTGACTAGGTTGTTAGCACCAACTCTAGCATGAAAAAGCTCTCAGGCGCTTCGCCAATAAGGCTAACCTTTCCCAAAATAGTGCCCTATTTCTGGCCCTGCCTGAAGCCCAAGAAGAACAACTGCAAACTATGTATATGCCTCATATTTGGAAAGGCCTTGCCAGGCGTGGTGGCTCATGCCTGTAATCCCAGCACTTTGGGAGGCCAAGGCAGGCACATCACCTGAGGTCAGGAGTTCGAGACCAGCCTGGCCAGCATGGTGAAACTCCATCTCTACTAAATTACAAAAATTAGCTGGGCATGGTGGCATGTGCCTGTAATCCCAGCTGCCCAGGAGGCTGAGACAGGAGAATCTCTGGAACCTGGGAGGCAGAGACTGCAGTGAGCAGAGATTATGCCACTGCACTCCAGCCTGGGTGACAGAGCAAGGCTCAATCTCAAAAAAAGAACAAAAAACAAAAAAACAAGAAAAGCCATGAGAAGCAAGTTCAACCATAGGCAGCATCTGTACAAAATATAAATGGAAATGGTTTTGTTCTGAATAATGCGATCACTTCAGAATCAGACAACAGGTAGTTGCTGAAATAGCTCTCATTCTACAGCTTTCTAGATCTACTAACTCATTGTAAAAATCATCTGCAATTATTTTAGCAAAGACAATAACTTCAGATGAAATTGATATAATACATAAAATGCCACAGGTAAATGAAAATCAAGGTGCATGTAAATACTATGCCTCTGTACAATTTCCAGTTTATTGGGAGTCTTATAGAGACTTAATCAAGCATTCAGGTTCTATTCAGTAATGTGGCATTCATTATGAATTTATAGTTTTGAATTTTCAAGACAGGCAATCAAGAAGCTGCTTATTCCCTTCTGGATGTTTTGCACATCATTGGAATAAGCAAAAACAAAACGAGAGAGAGAGAGAGGCTTAACAGAATTCTGCTGGTGTGTGTAAAAGAAACCAGACCTTTTAAGAAAATGCCATTCAAATCCTAAAAAACAACAAAATAACAATAAGATTCTACTTCTCAGTAAATATTTGCTTGAAACTTATTTGTATTGTTTATGTTTCCATTAAATGTAAGCTGTGATTCTCTGCATTTTTTTAGCCTGTCTTTTCTTAATGAAATCAAATCTTTTTTCCATTACATATCCAAGCTTACAAGAAGTTCCTCTTTTTAAATAGAACTGAACACATATTTAATTTGTATTTATTTTTATTATACAAACAGTGCATGCCTACTAAATAAACAAGAGGTCACAAAGAAAAAGAAAACACAGAAAGTCAAGAATTTATGGAAATCTGTCCATGTTAATATTTTGTTGTAGCTTTCTGGTTTTAAAATCACTATCTAATATTTTAAAATCACAACGGGGATACAACTCTGAATGCTTTATTTTGTAATTAATTGATAACACACTTTGTAAATTAATTTTTTAAATGGTTGGATATTTTATTGATTACCAAAATGTTTAAAACATTCCTTATATTTTTGAACATTCAAGTTGTTTCTAAATGTTTTGATATTATAAATAATATTCTGATAGAGAATTTTCTACAGTCATTTATAGCACAACTATTTATGTAGAAAAAATTTCAAATTTAGACTCTATATTAACAAGCATGGTTTCATTTTACACCCTATTAGCAGTTTAGGAAAGCTATTATGGGTATTACAAGGTTTGTTAAATACTTGTTAATTTGATAGGCAAAAATATTATCTCATTTAATTTAAATTTCTTTGATTACTATGAGATGGAGTATTTTTTCATTTATTTGTAATGTACTTTTATTTCCTCTTTTATGAATTGTTCATGTCCTTTGTATATGTATCTATTAGAGACTTTCAACTCTATTCCTTTTGTGAGTCTTCTCTACAGTGGAAATGGACTGTCATACTTCATGTATTTTTTATTCCTAACTTATTGTCTTCTTTTTGTTTATTTTTTTCTGGGAAAAGCTTTAACCTCCATGTACATAAATGTTAGTCTTTTCTTTTATCACCTATTCTGTGGCTTTAAAGCTTAGGAAGTCTTTGCTAGTGCCCATATTCAGAAGCTCAATAGTTGTTGAAAAGATCATGTGCATTATTTTCATGTATTTAATGCTGTAATCCATTCAAAATTTATATTTTGTAATAAGGTACAGAAACTGATATTGATTAACTTTCCCATAAATGTTAACCAACTGCTCTATCACCAGCTATTGGATAATTTTTTTTCTTTGTCACTGACTGGACGTCCATAAAAATATGCACATACATATACACACACATAAAACATGCACATACATACATCCATTATGAAGGTAATTTATTTATGTTTCCTTCATGCAATGAGAATCGCTCCAACAGAAGGTTTATCTTATCATATCTTAAGGTATTACCAGAGCTGAGACTTCCGTCAGAGTGCTGTATATACGCAGTCAGCCTGCTCAATACCACCTAAGTGAATTTTATCGGAGGTCATCACTTCCTTTTAGGCCCTGCATATTAGAACTGCTCACTACCTAACCCACTTGAGTCAGTTCCTTAGTCCCAACCATGTTATGTGTGTTCTCAGCTATCTCCCATTAATTTTCAGCAATATTTGCCTCTGAAGTAGTGTCACACCTTCCAAATGACTCCCCCAAAACAACATACAGACTCAGAGACTTAGAAACACAAATATAGACAGCCGTTGACTCCAGAAAGAAACCCAAGACTATTTATTTTCCCGTTCATCCGTCAAAATATGTCTCTATTTTCTATTCCCTTATAGCAAGACTTCACTTTCTACTTTCCCAATTATCTGCTACCATATCAAACCAAACTGCTTTGAGGCTGACCCTACACATGCTATCAGAGGCTGCTATATCTGGCATATTATTTTTCAATTGCTGTTTGAACAAATTTCCACAAACTGTAGGCTTACTGACCTAAAACAAAATAAATGTATTCTTTCACAATTCTGGAAGACAGACGTCTGAACTGGGTTTCACTAGTCTTAAATCAAGGTGTCAAAAATGGCTGCTTTCCTTTGAGGCTCTAGAAAAAAAAATTCATTTTCTTTCCTTTCCCAGCTTTAGAGACTACTTGGTTCCTTGGTTCATGTTACCTGGCTTCATGTTCAGAGGCAGCTCTGTAGCATCTTCAGATCTCTCTCTGACTCTCCTGCCTACTTTTACTTAAAAGGACCCTGTGAATCAATTGGACCTACCTGGCTAGTGGAGAATAATCTTACCACCCCAGTATCTTAAATAACCCTTTTGTCATGCAAAATAACATATTCTCAGGTTATGAACTCATCTTTTTTATGGCTGCATAGTATTCCATGGTGTATATGTGCCACATTTGCTTAATCCAGTCTATCATTGTTGAACATTTGGATTGGTTCCAAGTCTTTGCTATTGTGAGTAGTTCCGTAATAAACATACGTGTGCATGTCTTTACAGCAGCATGATTTATATTCCTTTGGGTATATACTCAGCAATGGGATGGCTGGATCAAATGGTATTTCTAGTTCTAGATCCCTGACCAAACACCTCATGTTCTCACTCATAGGTGGGAATTGAACAATGAGAACACCTGGACACAGGAAGGGGAACTTCACACACCAGGGCCTGGTGTGGGGTGGGAGGAGCAGGGAGGGATAGCATTAGAAGATATACCTAATGTAAATGACGAGTTAATGGGTGCAGCACACCAACATGGCACATGTATACATATGTAACAAACCTGCACGTTGTGCACATGTACCCTAGAACTTAAAGTATAATAAAAAAAATAATAAATAAAAAAAGAGGTTTAATCAGTTCACAGTTCCAAGTCTATGCAGGAAGCATGATGCTGGCCTCTGCTTAGCTTCTGAGGAGGCCTCATGAAACTTGCAATCATGGTGGAAGATGAAAGAGGAGCAAAGCATCTCACATGACTGGAGCAGGAGCAAGAGAGTGAGGGGGGAGGCACCACAAACTTTTAAACAACCAGATCTTGTGAGACTCACTCACTATCATGAGGATAGTACCAAGAGAGGATGGTACCAAACCATTCATGAGAAATCTGTCCCCATGATCAAATCACTTCCCACCAGGCTGATATGGTTTGGCTCTGTGTCCCCATCCAAATCTCATCTTGAATTGTATTCCCATAATTCCCACCTGTTGTGGGAGGGACATGATGGGAGATAATTTGAATCATGAGGGCAGTTTCCCGCATATTGTTCTTGTGGTAACGAATAAGTCTCACGACATCTGATGGTTTTATCAGGAGTTTCCACTTTTGAATCTTCTTCATTCTTCTCTTGCTGCCACCATGTAAGAAGTGCATTTCACCTCCTGCCATGATTCTGAGGCCTCTCCAGTCATGTGGAACTGTAGGTCCAATTAAACTTCCTTTTGTTCCCAGTTTCAGGTATTTCTCTATCAGCAGCGTGAAAATGAACTAACACACAGGCCCCCCTACAACATGGGGGATTACAATTTGACATGAAATTTGGTGGTGACACAGGTCTAAACCATATCACAGGGTTTGTGATGTGCAAATTTTAGGGGCCATTAGGGTTACTAATTGAGGCAAATAATGACCCCATAGAGTTGGAGATTTCAGTGCTAAGATAGGATCAGATAGGATCAGTGTGGTAATAATTAAGTGTGTATGTGTGTGCTGCATGGGTGTTTTGGCCCAAGTTATTTATTTATTTATTTATTTATTTATTTTGAGACAAAGTCTCACTCGTTCACCCAGGCTGGAGTGCAGTGGCACGATCTGGACTCACTGCAACCTCTGCCTCCTGGATTCAAGTGATTCTCGAGCCTCAGTCTCCCAAAGAGTAGCTGGGATTATAGGCGTGTACCACCACGCCTGACTAATTGTTGTATTTTTAGTAGAAACAGGGTTTCTCCATGCTGGTTGGGCTGGTTTTGACCTCCTGGCTTCATGTGATCTGAGCCCCCCTCAGCCTCCCAAAGTGTTGGGATTATAGGCGTGAGCCACCACGCCCAGCCTTCCCAACTCATTCTTTCACAATTCTTCATTTCCTTATTCAGGGGAGAGAACATAAAATGTGTTTAATCAACTGTTCAGTGAGAACAAAGTGTCTGATTTCCATCCCTGACTGAATCTTAGTGCCTAGCAAGCTGTTTAATAAGAACTCTGTGCCTCCGTTTTCTCATATATAAAATGGTGACAATAATAGTGTCTATCTCATAGGCTCATTGTGTCCATAAAATAAACTAATACATGTAGAGAGCTTAGAGAAAATGCCTAATATGTAGAAATGTTCAAGAAAAATTAACCCTATCATCATCATCGTCCTTATTGTTATTTGCTCGTTTCCCTTAATAGATATCTTGAGTCCCAGGTTACATGCATTTTGTTTTAAATGTCTCAAAATCTAGAAAAAGAAACAGACACCTAAATAAATAACTCAGTAACAAACTATATTTTGCTAAAGTTGAAACATTTACAGACACACAGAAAGCTGAGCAACCAATTCTTCTATAGAGGCTCCTATAGTGGTGAGGGTGAGGGATAGAGGAAATCTTCAATAAAGATGTGCCACTTTAGTTATATATTGAGTAACTTGTAGGAGTCTGAAGGATGAAGAATTTAATATATGGTTAAGTCTTCTTCCTCAGCGTAATCAATTTGAATCTTCACTGGCTTACAAAACACTTGGATTTTTTTTAGCCTTGATGCTGAAACTGTATGCAGTGGGAGAGAGACATAATATATAACATAATAAAAGTGCTGTGTGAGACAGAGTTTACATCCTCAAAACAATGACGGTATATATGCCAGGACACTTATTTGGGAATAATAAAAGATAGTCTGGGGGAACAAGATTTAATTTGCATAGAATGTTGAAAGAACTATTTCACAGTATCCAGATGAAGTCTTTCATTCTATAGATAAAGAGATTGAGAGCTAGGTTTATTTAAGCCCACAGCTGTTAGGAGAAGAATGAGGAATCAAATTCTGATCATGTGACAAATGATAAGAACTCTTTGGGAAAGATTTGTACCTTAAGCTTTAACAAGTTTTCTTCCCTTCTTTCCATTTTTGAGCTATATAATACATACCTCTGATGCAACTTTATTTATCAGTTAAGAATAACTACTTTTCTGATGGCCTAATGAGGAGTTCTGTACTTTCAATATTGAGAATTTTTGTCTTATAACTTAATGACTGATAATAAGTATTGGGTGTGCATGCTCAAAGAATGAAACATTCTTTGATTCACATCTCACAAGAGACTGTGTGGTATTATCAACATCTTATTATAAATTGTATTTAAAATAACATTTTATCAAGAGATTTTTTAAGAAAAAACAAACTTAAAACAATTAAATAACTTGTTCAAAATTATGTTACTAGTAACTAGGGGAGCCAGGATTTGAACACATTTGCTTGTTCGAAGCACTGTGACCTTACTACTTTTGTGGTTTTTTTTGTTTGTTTTTTTTTTTTACAGAGTCTCACTCTGTCGCCAGGCTGGAGTGCAGTGGCACTATCTCGGCTCACTGCAACCTCCGCCTCATGGGTTCAAGCAATTCTCCTACCTCAGCATCCCAAGTAGCTGGAACTACAGGTATGCACCACCACACCCAGCTAATTTTTGTATTTTTAGTAGAGACTGGGTTTCACCATGTTGGCCAGGATGGTCTTGATCTCTTGACCTTGTGATCCACCTGCCTCGGCCTCCCAACGTGCTGGGATTACAGGTGTGAGCCACCACGCCAGGCCGGTCTTATTTTTTAAATTCACATTCTTCCAACGTTTACTTGGACTCTGGAGATAAGAACACCATTAACTAAACTTTGTTGATTCTCTGAAAATGTGGCCACATTTTCCAGCAATTTCCAAGACAGAAGCACTCCTCAGAAGAAATTTAAGTCAGGTGAGAGACCAAGGAAAACAATGACTAATATACTCTTCATTTGAAGATGCAATGAGTATCTTCTACCAATCTGCACTCTAGAGAGATATAGTTGGAGGAACATGGTGCAGACTGGCCAACAAAAGCCCTCGTGGAGCAAAAGTCATGTCACCAACCATCTCCAACAGCTTTTCAAATAGGTTCACCTTTGAGAACTAATTGAAGTTTTGTTTGGGGCTGGAATTGAGGGGAACAAAAACCTTTCTAGATTTGCTGATAATTTTTAAGGCACAATGCTTGCTAAAGACTTTCAGTGGAATTTAATTATCACTTCCCCTGAGCCCCTTAGTAATATTTGCCCCCAAAAGGCACAATAATAGCAGTATTATTTCACATTAATTCATTATATTTCTTTCTGTAGTTAATTCTGTTTTTCCCAAGCCATTCTTTTTTATGGTCTCTCAATTTGATCTAGAAAATTACTAAGAATACTGGTAAAATTTCTGTATTTATCGTAACTTTTCCTCTTAGAGCAGGTATATCCTAAATTATTATGTCTGTATATGTTAGAATATTTATCATTGCAGTTAGGGAAAGACCAAAGAGGAGTGTGATTGCTGCCATTCAATATTTGAAGGTCTGTCATATGAAAAGGAAACATATACCAGTTCTTAAATTGGTAGCAAAATAGGTGGGAGAATAGAATCTTAAGAGGTCAGGCAGTGAGGCTATGCAATGTGGAGGCAGATTTCAGGTCAAGTGAAGAAAGTACTTTCTAACAAGAAACACTAATCTAAAATCAAATGGACTTCTTTATAAGGTAGGCAATGAGCCTTTCTTCATAAGATGTGTGCAGGCATAGGAGGAAAGATTGCTTGCTGGGAATGATACAGACGGTATTCCTACACTGGTAAGAGATTAGAACAAGTGACATTTAGAGTTCTTTCTGCTCTGGGATTATGAATCTATGTAATAAAATATTTATAGTAAAAAGACATTGATATCTAAAATGTAACTAGCATATCCAAAATATGGATGATAATATATAGATGGTAAGTTACTGAATTAAGGATTTGCTGATTAAGGAATAAATAGACAATTGATAATTTCTCATATGATGGCTTTAAAGGATATAGGCGTAAATGAGTAGCTTTGAGAAAAGTGGTTTTTATTTTCCTCCTTTCTAAGTAATAGAGCCAGGCAATATGTTGAGAAACTTTTTGATTTTTATTTTTAAATCCCTTTGTTTGTTCCTGGAAGCTCCCTTGGAAATAGTGAAAAGGAAGAAGACAAATCTAAGTGGTCACTGAATTTACCATACCAAGTTTTTATGTTGCTACCAGCCAGTTATTCATACCAAAGCAATTTAGAAAAAATTTAGAATTGGAAACTAGGCCTTCTCCACTACTCTTCCTAACACACAATAAGCTATCTATTGCTGTATAATAAAACACCCCAAAACTTCATGGCTGAAAAAATAGGTGTATTTAACTCACACTACAATTTGAATTGGACTTAGCTAGTTTATATTAGGCTCTCTCGCTAAGGTCAGCTGCCAACCAGCTAAGTTTCTCTGCTTATGAAAGTTGGCTGACTGTCAATTTGTCATGGAAGCAATAGGCCATGTGTCTCTTATTATCCAGCAGACTAGTCCAAGCTTGTTCGCATGGTGGTGGTGGCAGATTTCTAAAGGCAGCAAGAGAACACAAACACCAAAGTCCATGCACTTCTAAATCCTCTGCTTCACCACAGTTGCTATTATCTCATTGGTTAAAGCAAGTTTTGTGGGTTGAATTATGCCCCCTCACCAAAATTCATATGCTGAAGTTCTAATGCCTGAGTACTTCAGAATGTGACTTTATTTGGAAGTAAGGTCATTGAAGATATCATTAATTAAGATGAGGTCATACTGGAATAGGGTAGGCCCTTAATCCAACATGTTTAGTATCCTAATGGAAAGGGGAAATTTGAAGACATATGTGCATACAGAGAGAATACTATGTTAAAATTATAGTAATGCTGCCATGAATCAAGGAACTACCTGAAGCTGTGAGCCAGGCCTGGAAGAGATCCTTCCCTAAGCCCCTTTAGAGAGAGCACGGCCCTGCTGACATCTTGATCTCAAAATTCTAGGCTCCAGAATGGTGCAATAATAAATTTCTGGTGTTTAAACCACTCAGTTTGTGGTACTCTCTTACAACAGTCCTAGAAAACTAATGCAGCAAGTCACATACCAAGCCCAGAGTCAGGATGGGAGTTGACTATCTAAGGGCATGGATACAGGAAAGCATAAGAAAATTGGGAACCAATTCACAATAAAAAACCACACAGAGTAAGTAGGTAAGACAATAGAAGACCATCCCCAGTATATACAACTAAAAATGTACATTTAAATTGCCGAGTTTTTAAATAATTATCAGTCCTGGGCAGCAAGAGCAAAACTCCGTCTCAAATAATAATAATAATTATCAGTCATTCCTCTGTGTTGCTATGCCATCAATTTGACACACAGATTCATTTGTTCATTATCCTTTTGAATTTTAGAGATCAGGTTTTAAAAATTTGGTTTCAGAATTATGTAAATTATTTACACTGTCCCAAATTTAAATATAGAAAACAAAGTACATTCATAGAATGTTAACTTTTCTGGCTGTTCCTACTCTGGAGGCGGATTTGATCTATAGATTGTTAACATACAAGAATTCTTTCCTTCTTTATACCTAACTTGATAATAGCCCATATCATACTGAATTGTAATTTTTTAATGTGTTTGTGTATCTTTTCTTATAAGCTCTTCAATAGCAGAAATAGTGTCTTATTTTTCTCTCTGTCCTCAGTACGTAGCTCAAATTTTTATTCATTTCATTATTTATAAGTTAAGAAAATGTTTATTTAGTCCCTGCAATATGCTAGATCTTGGGGATATGATCATGAAAAAGACAGACAATGCTCTTGTACTTTCAAAGCCTAAATTCTCACAGGAAAGGCAGACCTTAACAGGATAACCATGATAAAGTGTGATAAATATTACAGAAGAGAACAAATGTGCTCTGTAAGTGTTTATTCATATTAATATTGCTTTGCTGCCAAAATATTGCTAGGATAATTCTCATTATTTTACTTCTATAAGCCTATTATTTGACCTGGGACTTGAAATTATGAGTCTGGCTGAATTTGTGTGCCAAATTTCCTAATTTTTTTTCTCCCTATTGAACTGACGATGACCAATCACACAATTGTTGTTGTGAGGAGCAGAGCAAATGACACTTTCTGCAGTGTTGCTACACAGGTCAATCACATGTAAGCAGCAGAAGGAATGTCAGATTAGATGGCAACAAGGAGCGAGAGTAATAAACATAGACATGAACCAAAAAAGCCTGTACCATTCAACCGATTAAGTCTGTTTATTTCATGTAGGAGGAGCCCAAGTCCCTTCAGTCACAGGAGTTAATTGCGAATGAGAGCTAAGCGAGATTCTTCCATTATTCATGGACACACATCAGTAACAAGCAATTATTGCACTGGGTTATAGGGGTGCAGTTGACATTGAACATGAAAGCAGATGTCTTTATATGAACCTATACAATATCCAAAAGAAGATAACATAAGTGTCTAATTACCAGCCATTGCATTCAATCTGCATACCCCAGCAGTGTAATCCAGCATTTCTCAATTCTGGCTGCACATTCAAATCACCTGGAATGCATGAAAGAAAATCATGGCCCACCCTGCAAAGACTCTGATTTAATTGGCCTCAGGTAGGGCCAGAGCGTCATGTTTTTTAAAAGCGCTCAGCGAGACCCTCCCATGTGCAACCAAGGAGAACAACCAGCAGGCATTTGAAATCACCTTTAGATAAAAACGAGTGGAATCTTATTAATATGTATTTAACCTCTTTGTCATTTGTATTACAATGATAGTAAACCAAAAATCCCACTGGGGGTCTTTGCTGGAGTCAGGACTCATGAGTAGGAACAGGACTTTTATTGTTAACTCATTCTGCAGCTTCATGGAAGTTATTCTGCCTATAAGCTTCTTAATTTCCTTGTCTGTAAAAAGGAGTCTTTGGTCTAGATCAGAGAGACAAAGATAAATGTTTACAGAGAGTACAACAGTGAAACACAAAGATTAAGAGTATGGGCTTCAGAGTTAGGTGGTCTGTATTCAAATGCCTACTTGCTTTGATACTTACTACCTATATGAGCTTGGTCAAGTGACTTAATTTCTTTCCACCTTAGTTTTCACTTCTATAAAATGGAAATATTTATACTACCTCACAGTGTGAATGTTAAATGAGTTGATATATGTGAAGTACTCAGAACAAAGCTTAGCTATTGTTGGTTTTGTCATTTGCCCAGTAGTATATACAGCTTGTAAGCACAAGCTATGGATATAAATTTCTGTTGTGCCAAGCCATGATGGTTTACAATGGTTTAATTGTTTTATTCATCCCCTCAACATAACTTTCTGTTTTTATATATATAAATATATATATTTAAATATATAAAAATATATAAATATATATAAAAATATATATTTATATATATACACACACATATAAACACACATACACACACACTTCTCAGCAGATTATGATGATTATGATGATTAAACAGTATAGGCAAAACACTTAGAACACTGGCAAATAGCAAAAATTGCTTAATAATTGAGCTTAATAACTCAATAAATAGCACCTATATTATTATTAATTGTAAGGCAAAGCAGGTAAAATTAATATTTCAAATGGCAGGAAGGTTCACAAGCTATCTAAAAAGGGGAGCTGATACTCAGCTTTAATTAATTTTTGCCCTATCAGATCTTATGATCTTTTTCCAAAATAGAAAAGACTTTTACTGAAATATCTGGATTTAAAAATTGGCAACTAAATAAAAAATTGTAAACTAGTGTGAAACCAACATGTCTGATGTTATCAGCTTGCAATGTCTGGTCTAAATTGTTTATGCGACCCTTTTAGCTGCAGCAACACTTGGTTTCAGTTCTTAAATCTTTTCAAATTGCATACACAGTGATTCTCAAAGTGTGGTCCCTGGGACAGCATTACTTAAGAACTTGTTAGAAATGCAAAATCGTGGGCTTCACTCCAGACCTTCTGAATCAGAAACTCTGGGGGTGGGGCCCAATAATCTCTTTTTTAACAAGCTCTCCGGAAAATTCAGATACTTATTCAACCACTGAATCACTAGTGTTGTAGAAAGAGCATGGACTTTGAAAGAAATTCAAACTCTGTAACACATCTACGTAACTCAGTAATTATGCAACCTTGGTCAAGTTGGATGAGATAAACTTGAGGTCAGCTTTATAATAAACCACAAAATCATTAGGAAGAATAAACGTAAATTGATCCTTTCAATTTGGCCCCTTGTTTCTATTTCCATGAAGAAAAGTTTCAATATTTCCTCCTCTTATTTGCTTACTTTTAGAAGAATAATTCTGTCAAATAAAATGTTCAACTGTAGCATTCTAGGAGTCCAGTTCAATGCAGTTCACACTACATCGACAGAATCTCTCTAAAAAAAGAAACTTTATCCTGTGATAAATAGGTAGGGATAGTTAGACATCAAATGTATCCTGGAAAACTGTCAAGACTCCACAGTAGTTAAGTGCTGGTACTTTGGCTTGTCTCATTCCAGACTCTTATTTATAGTCGATTTCCACCTGTGATTATTAGACTTTTTATCTGTGTACCCACACATCACTTTTTTCTTACTTTGTGGAAAAAATCTTGTTTTGTTTTATTTTGTTTCAAACTCTAAAGTAGTAAACCAGTGAACTTATTCAGCTAGTAATTTAGACCTTTATATTGGCTCATAAAGAAACATAAAGACAAAAAATAACTGTGAAAGCCTAGACCATATAGATGATACAAGTAAAATGGAAGAAATCACACTAATTTTCCCTTTCAGTCGTGACTTCCCTCAGCCTCCTGCTTTTGAGAGAAGAGACACACAATGAGTAGAGGGCAATGAAGGAATTAGGAACACAGATACTTAGGGTTGCAAAAAGCTAAGAGTCATCTAGTCCTATCATTTCCAAATGTAAATATACTATCAGAATGAACTGAAAAGAGGTCTATTTTTAAGAAAAAATACAGATCTGATTAACAGTTCAAATCTACAAAATCGTAGACTATTAAATTGGAACTTTGGAATCTGAATATTGTTTTTGAGCTCTGATACAATGGGTTCATATTTAGAAATCAACAGTCTAGTTATTCCTGCTTACTTAATGCTTGAACTCCAGCAAGCAGTTTTCCAATTACCATTTTAATTGTCTTAGGGAGAAATAACTACCAAGATAGTAACATGGTTTTATGCTTATAAATGTTGGTTCTAAGCCAGACTGCCTGGTTCTACATCCTGGCTTTGCCACTGTAGCTGCATTTGTTTATCTCTCTCGTTAATTTTTTTTGCATATCTAATATCCAATCATCTATTAACATCAGGTGAAATTTGAAGAGGTAGAATTCTGGGCCTCTCCCTACTGTGGAAGTTGATGGAAGGCCAGGAAGTCCTGTGAGCAAGGTCATGTAACCTAAGTTTAGGTAATCAGTCAGATGTTCCTTCCTGAGATTGCCAATAAAAACAAGGTAAGGATACTCAGACAGCTGGCATCCCATGGAATTACAGTGAAATCAGTGGTGATGACTCCAGTATGAGTTCTATCCACTGATTCAGTGGCCTGACTTTAGCTGTTTCAGGCTGACTTTAGCTGTTTCAGCTGCTGCCCCATTTTCCAAACTCATTTTCTAGTCTTCTCATGTGTTCTTTGTGTTATCTCATGCCTTTCAATAAACTTTTTCAGCTTAAGTTGGCTAGAATTAGAATGTAAGTATGTCATTTGGAATAGTAAATAAAAATTGTTATTCGCAAAGAGAGAAAAAGGAGGGGGGCTTCTGGTTTAATTCCTTCTGTTATCATTCAGAAAGAATTAATTTTTAATGACTATTCCATTAGCAATTGTCCTCCCATTGGGAATTTGCATATATGGAGTTTCAGGAAACTCTGTCTAAAACCCCACCAGGAAAAAGGAGACTCAGTTCAAATGGCTCTCTACCAATCCCTTTCACCATTTTTAAGAAGCTTAATTCTGTAGGACAGGCCTGTTATTCCCACCAAAGTTTCTCTATATTAAATTTATAGTGCCTCATACTTTGAAATACAAATTTGAGACTGTACTGCTTTGAGCACTGCAATAAAGTTTAGGTTATAGTGCTGAAGCCTATCGGTAAAAATTATAGCCGGTCCTCCTTCCTGTAGCAAGTCAGGGACAATATAAACTATGAAACAACACAGTAAAGCCTCAATGTACATAGCTTTGATAAGCCACAAATGCATGTAGAGGGCCTGATGATGTGGGTAGAATAAAATGGTGACAATAGAAATATGTTCAGGCTTCCTAAAATTAACTCATCTATATTCTAGGACAATACTGTGTATGTGAAGAAGTTTAGTATTTACTGTCTCAGAGTCAGTTATTTATTGAGGTTGGGATAAAGTGAGAATATTTGTCCCCTAAAGGAATAAAGGGTATCATAAAACCATCTCTCACCCCATGCAATACCTAATTTGTCCCTGGTAGTCAATGAAAACATAGCTGAGTCTACTGCATTTTAGTTAATTCCCTTAGTAAATTCAAGGTCATTGCTTGGGTTATGGGAAATATTTATTTTTTTACTGACAATGTGGCACAGAATAAAGTTCTTCACTAGATGATGCTTGAACTCTTTAGCAAAAGCTTCACTTTGCCATCAGGACTCGGGTGCTGAGTCTCATTAAGATAGTCAAGAATTGTTCTGGCAGTTCAGGATAACAGTGAGATTCGAGGCATCATGAGGATGGACCCTGCTGTGCAAACAGCAAGCAGGACCAATTCAGCTCTTCCAAAAAGCCTATAGTAAAATTGAAAGTGCAAGATAAGAGCATTCTAGCCTTTCAGAGTAGAAGTTCAAATAGGGTTGGAAGTCAAAGAAAAAAGCTCATTATAAAAATCTATACCCCTTAGGTGATGCTTTTGTATACATTCATCAGCTGCATACAATATTTAATTAAATGTGTTCTCTCACCTCTAGCTATTTTTTTATACTAAATTAAAACTGCAGTAGGACAGTAAAAACTGTGGAATTAATTTAGGACCCTTATTCAGGGAACTATGTGTTACATAAAGTTAAGTACTGGTAAGACATTCTGATACAGAAAGTCCTTGTCATGTGGAAGAACTCATGGGCAGTTCAGAAATCTGTGGGGCTACTAGAGATCACAGTCCAGAATATGATAAAAGGATTCAGCCCTAGGGTAAGGACAAACATAAGGAGAGGGGTATAGCTTCGCATAATGATGAAAATAGTGTCAATGAGCCTAACTCTTGCTGCACTTGTCCCTCAGGGACAATTTCCTTGTGTCACCTGAGCTACATATTATGTTCTTGCTATGTATCACCTTAGCAAATTGTAATTCTCAGATAACTCAGATTATTTTGTTATTCTAAAAATTTTATCTTAACTTCCTCTAATGAAGGTAGGGATTACATATACAGTATTCCGCTCTCGTATTCCTAGTGCTTATCACAATTTCTTGTCCTTCATAGATACTCAGAAAACTACTGAAGAAAGGAAAGGCAAAAAAAAAGGAAGGGAGGAAGGAAGGGAGGAAGGAAGGAAGGAAGAGAAAGAGGAAGAGGAAAAGGGAAAGGGAAAGGGAAAAGGAAAAGGAAAGTGAAAGGGGGAATTTAGACCATATCTAGGTCTGGAGTCAGCATCAGAAAAGCCCAGAAATCAGTAGGTTTTAAAGAGGCAAGATGAGTAGGTGCATGTAGCAATACATAGAAAGGCAGCCTACAATATAGTGATTTGGTTGCAGAATATGGTCATTGCTAAGATTAAAAAAGAATGTTTTCAGGGACTGTCAAGGATAATGAGAAAGAAATTCAATCTTCAAAAGCAAAATAGGTGAGACAATGCCTGTAAGTGACATAAACAATAAGATAGAAGAACAAATATTTGAATAAGAACATGGGGGTAGGATGCAGAATAAGACAAAGGTAAAGGATAATGTTTTCATTTCCAAGATATTTTATTTTTCATATCATTGAATCAACTCACTCCCTTTTAAGTTATTAAGGCATTAGTTACACATAATAAAATTCACAATTGAGAACGTCTGTTCTTCAAGATATTCTCTTAAGAAAATGATAAGATCAGACAATGATCAGATAATTTACTTGAGAATCACTTACTTGATAAAGGCTTGGTATTCAGAATATATATAAAAAAACTTCTAAAATTAAGAAATAAAAAATGATCCAATGAACAATGGTCAAAATCTGCACAGACACTTCTTCAAAGATATATGGATAGCAAACAATCACATGATAAGAGGTCCGTCATCATCGAGTCATATAATGCAAAACAGAAACACAATGAAATGCCATTATACAACTACTAGATTGTCTGAAATTAAAAAAATTGACCATACCATGTACTGACTAGGCTGTAGAACAATTAGAATTCTCATACAATACTGGTATTAATATATCTCACAAAAATTTGAAAACCTATTTGATAATTTCTTTTTTTTTTTTTTTTTTGGAGACGGAGTCTCGCTCTGTCACCCAGGCTGGAGCACAGTGGCACGATCTTGGCTTACTGCAAGCTCCGCCTCTCGGGTTCACACTATTCTCCTGCCTCAGCCTCCCGAGTAGCTGGGACTACAGGTGCCCACCACCATGCCCGGCTAATTTTTTTGTATTTTTAGTAGAGACAGGGTTTGACTGTGTTAGCCAGTATGGTCTCGATCTCCTGACCTCGTGATCCACCCGCCTCAGCCTCCCAAAGTGCTGGGATTATAGGCCTGAGCCACCATACCCGGCATGACAATTTCTTAAAAGGTTAAACAGACATATGACTTAGCCATTCCACTTTTAGGTATTTACCTATAAGAGATCAACATGTACATAAATATCCATAGCAACTTTATTTGTAATCTTCAAACAGTGGAAACAATCAAATGTCCTCTAACTGGTGAATGAGTATAATAATCCTGATAAATCCATTTAAAGGATTATTACTGAGTGATAAAAATAAACTATTGATACACAATACAAATCTCAAAATAATTGTGCTGAGTAGAAAAGCTCAGCAAAAATAATATGTATTGTATAATTTCATTTTTATAAAGCTCTAGAAAATGCAACGTAGTCTATAGTGATAGAAAGATCAGTATTTGTCTGAAGATGGGGGAAGGGGCAGGAAGAGCCATGGGTGGGTCTGTTGGAGGGATGGGGGTGGGGTGCCGTGATGGATATATTTGTTGTCTTGACCATATTGATGATTTTATGAAGATACACACATATATATATAAAACATCAAATTGGACACTTTAAATATTTACAGTTTATTTTATGTCAATTATACCTCAATGAAGGTGTTAGAAAATACAAATAACAGGAAACAAATTAAAGGAAGAAATACGTTAAGTAATACATACGTTTTTTACCACTGCTTCTTATGAATACTAAGGGTTTGATCTATTGTCCCTCTGCTGTTCAAAAGAATTGTGTTTGCTCAACTTACATGCTGCTTTGATTGTCAGGGCGTGTAGTACCTCAGTGAATACTGGCAATTGTATCTATTCCTGCTATAAGGCTATGGCTATTATAACCTCTTATTGACTGAAATGTCAGGTCTCTACTTATTTTAAAATTTTTACAATACTTCTGATTAGTTTGTTCTGATATCCCTATATAGAAATACTAAAATATCTTTGGTCATAATCTTAAATATGTTTCTTTACAATGTGTTAGAGGAAAATGAAATCAGATTTATTACTCTAATAAGTATTAATTTATTTTAGGTTGTAAAATACGTTATAATATACTTTGCATTAATAGGGATATAGATTCATTTGTCTACAGTAATTAAGAGTAAAAAGAGTAGAAATTAACACTAAAGTGTTGGTCCATTTTGTGCTGCTGTAACAGAATATCATGGGCTGGTTAATTTATAAAGAATAGGATTTTTTTTTCTCACAGTTCTGGAGACTGGAAGTCCAAGATCAAGTCACTAGCATCTTATCAAGATGCCTTGATCTTGCTGTGTCCTCACATGGTGGAAGGCAGAAGGGATGAAAGGTGTCAAACTCTGTGTAGTCACGCAGTAAACGAACAGAAGAGAAAGAATACACGCTCTCAAGTCCCTTTTATACCCTAATTAATTCATTCTTAAGCACCTCCTATTAAGCCTGGCCTCCTAACACTGTTGCACTGGGGATTGAGTTTCCAACACATTAATTTTGGGAATACATTCAAACCACAGCAGTAAGTAACAGATTCTTGGGCTAATAGCATTTAAACAGTAAAAGTTAGGGTCTTTAAATAATAATAGAAGGGTGTTTATACTTTCTGATGAATAGTAAAGTTTTTAGTTACTTAATTTTGCAAACTAAAAAATGTAATGAGATTAAATTCCAAAGGCAAGGACCCTTATATTAACATAAAGCTGAGCTGTAAAACACTGCAGTACAACTTTTTCAGTGTCTCCTTCATTGTCCTGTTTCTTTAAAGAAGGCAGCAGCTTGATTGTGGAGGAGTGTGTTTATTCTTTGCTTACTTCAGAGTGTTAACTTTTTGTTGACTCTAGATCCCATCATATGTGCCTACACTGGTGAGAAAAATGCAGATACTTTTAATCCCATTCCTCCAAGAAAGAGAATAAATTATGCTAAAGCAAACATAAAATGTTGTGGAACTAGACGATCAGTTCAGATACAACCACCAGGAGTGAATTGGAGGGCACAACTTAGATCAATTAAATTTGTGGTGGTGAAGAATACAGAATTAAAGATAACTGCCTGGATTTGAATCCTGATATTAGTATGTATTAGCAGTGTAAGCTTTGAGAAGTTACTAAGCCTTCTATTTTCTTAATTTTCTCATTTTTAAATGATGTTAATATTTTCTACCTTATAAAGGTTTTGTGAAAATTAAGTGACATGACCCTATTATTTTATTTAACAAACACTTGTATGCCTATTATGAACTAAAAGGTGTTTATGCACTTTACGAATATGAACTTATATCATCCTCATACTACTTATAAAGCACGTACAATAGTGCATGACATAAACTACTTAATAAATAGCATCTTGTATCTTTTTGAGTGCACAGACTCATTTCAGAAAATTCAGAAAGTACATAAACTTGTAAGGAAGGACAAAAAAATTCATACAATCATAAATTCAAAGATGCCATTGTACATATTTAGGCATATTTTCTTAATCTTTTCCTTTATTGCTAAAAGAAATTCTGCTCATACATTTTTTAACATTTTATCATGCATTTGATCATTACTTTTTTAAAATACTTTTAGTTAATTTTAATATACTTTATTTTTAAAAGCAGTTTTAGGTTTACAGAATAATTGAGCAGATGGCACAGAGATTTCCCACGTACTCCTTCTCTCATAGGAACTGCCTCCCATATGAGAGGGTTTTATCTGTTACAATCTAGGAGTCTAAATTGACAAATTATTGCCCAAAGTCCATAGTTTACATTAGGTTTCACGCTTGGTGTTTTACATTCTATGTATTGTGATAAATATATTTTGACATTTAGCCACCATTAGGGTATCATTTAGAGTAGTTTCACTGCCCTAAATTGCTATGTAGTATTGCATGGTATAGATACGTGTTTTGTGTTTTTTTTTTTAACCACTCATCTGTGAAGAACATCTGGATTGTTTTTAGTTTGGGGCTATGATGAATAAATCTGCTATGAACAATTGTACACGTTTTATTTACATAAGATTACATTTATCTGGATAAGTGCCCATAATCATAATCACTGGATTGTATAGAAGTTATGTATTTAGTTTTTTAAGAAATTGTCAAAAAAAAAAAAAAAAAAAAAAGAAATTGTCAAACTGTTTTTCACATAGTGATTGTATCATTTTTACATTTCCATCAGGAATATATGAGTTATCCAGTTTCTCTTCATCATCACCAGCATTTGGTGTTTTCACTATTCTAAAAACTTTTTCATGAATCTGATATGTATGTAGTGATATGTTATTATTGTTTTACTTTACATTTGTCTAATGGCTAATTAAGATAAATGGTGTGTGTGTGTGTGTGTGTGTGTGTGTGTTTCCACCTATAAGTCTATGAACTCTTCAAGTTGCTTGCCTGTTTTTTATGATTTGTTTGCTTTTTCTATAGTTGAGCCTTGAGTAGTATATATATTCAAGATTCTAATTCATTGTCAAGTATCTGATTTAGGAATATTTTCTCCTCAACTATGTAGTTTGTATTTTAAAATTGGGTCTTTCATATAGCAAATCTTTTTAATATTTCTGGAGTCAAATTTGTCCATTTTTTTCTATTATGGATTGCAATTTTGGTCTCAAGTGTTATTAATCCTTGCATAACCTTAGTTCCTGACAATTTTCTTCTGCTTTTGTGGTTTTTTTTTCTTTAAGTTTTACAGCGTGTATGACTTAGGTCAAGGTTGAACACACAGTCTTGATTATTATAGCTATATAATAGTTCTTGAAATCGCTTAGGCTGATTTCTTCTACTTTATTCTTTTTTCAAAATTAATGTAGCTATTCTAGTTTACTTAATTTTCATATAAATTTTAAAGTAATATTCATAGTCACAACAGACTTTCTGGGATTTCAATAGGATTTGAACTACATCTGTATATCAGTTAGGGGTGATTTCACATCTATGCTATGTTGAGTCTTCAAATCCATGAACATGGTCTACACCTAAATTTTTTTTAGAACTCATTTGATTTCTCTCATCAGCATTTAGCAGTTTTCAGCATCAAAGTCCTACATATGATTTGTTAGTTTTACATCTAAGTATTTCTCTCTCTGATTTTTAGCAACCGTATTTTTAGTTTTTGTGTGCACATGTTCATTGTCAGTATATAGAAATGCAATTGATTTTATCTTGTATCCATGGATCTTGGGGAATTTTGGAGATTCCTTGGGATTTTGTATGTCAACAATCCTGTCATCTGCAAATAAGAACAATTTATTTCCTCCTTTTTAAAATGAATATCTTTTCCCCTCTCTGTTCTTACCCTTTTAAAGTGGTTAGAAGTTTCAGCACTTTGCAGAATAACAGTAGTTGGAGTGGACATCCTTGCCTTTTCCAGATGTTAGAGAGAAATCATTCAGTCTTTTGCCATTTAGTACAATTTTAGCTTTAGCTACTCGTTATCACGTTGAAGAATTTCCCTGTTTCTAGTTTCCAGGGATTTTTTTTAATCATGAATGTGTATTGAGTTTTATCTAATGCTTTTACTGCATTGATTGATATAATCATGCCTGTTAATATGGTGGATTACACTGATTGATTTTCAAATGTTACCACACTTGTATCTCTGTAATAAACACTACTCCATCATAATATATATTTTCTTTATATATTGATAAATCCTGTTTGCTAATATATATATATATATACAATTTTTTTTTTTGAGACGGAGTCTAACTCTGTTGCCCAGGCTGGAGTGCAGTGGCACGATCTCAGCTCACTTTAAGCTCCGCCTCCCGGGTTCCCGCCATTCTCCTGCCCCAGCCTCCGGAGTAGCTGGGACTACAGGCACCTGCCACTACGCCTGGCTAATTTTTTTAATATTTTTAGTAGAGACGGGGTGTCGACTGTGTTAGCCAGGATGATCTCGATCTCCTGACTTCGTGATCCGCCTGCCTCAGCCTCCCAAAGTGCTGGGATTATAGGCATGAGCCACCATGCCTGGCCTGCTAATATTTATAATTTTTGAATCTATATTTGAGAGGAATATTGTTATATATTTTTCTTTCATTTTGTTTTGTTGTACTGCCGCTGTTTTTGGTGTCGGGCTAATAATAGCTTCGTAAGATAGAACTGGAAAAGAGCGTAAAATTTGTGTTTTCCTTTTTTTTTTTTGAGACATGGTCTCACTCTGTTGCCCAGGCTGGGATGGAGTGGCATGATTTCCTCCTTTATAAAGTTTGTAAGTGTAACCATCCGGGCCTGGAGAGTTCTCTTTTTTAAAAAAAGAAAACTATCTATATTTTCTGCTCATTGATCTGTCTAATATTGACAGTGGGGTATTAAAGTCTCCCACTATTATTGTGTGGGAGTCTAAGTCTCTTTGTAGGTCTCTAAGAACTTGTTTTATGAATGTGGGTGCTCCTGTATTGGGTGTATATATATTTAGGATAGTTAGCTCTTCTTCTTGCATTGATCCCTTTACCATCATGTAAAGCCCTTCTTTATATCTTTTGATCTTTGTTGGTTTAAAGTTTGTTTTATCAGAGACTAGGATTGCAACCCCTGGATTTTTTTTTGCTTTTCATTTGCTTGGTAAATATTCCTCCATCCCTTTATTTTGAGCCTATGCATGTCTTTGCACGTGAGATGGGTCTCCTGAATACAGCACACTGATAGGTCTTGACTCTTTATCCAATTTGCCAGTGTGTGTCTTTTATTTGGGATATTTAGCCCATTTACATTTAAGGTTAATATTGTTATGTGTGAATTGGATCCTGTCGTTATGATGCTAGGTGGTATTTTGCCTGTTAGTTGATGCAGTTTCTTTGTAGTGTCAATGGTCTTTACAATTTGGTATGTTTTTACATGGCTGGTACCAGTTATTGCTTTCCATGATTAATGCTTCCTCCAGGAGCTCTTGTAAGGCAGGCCTGATGGTTACAAAATCTCTCAGCATTTGCTTGTCTGTAAAGAATTTTATTTCTCCTTCACTTATGAATCTTAGTTTGGCTGGATATGAAATTCTGGGTTGAAAATTCTTTTCTTTAAGAATGTTTAATATTGGCACTGACTCTCTTCTGTCTTGTAGGGATTTTGCAGAGAAATCCGCTGTTAGTCTGATGGGCTTCCCTTTGTGGGTAACCCAACCTTTCTCTCTGGCTGCCCTTAACATTTTTTCCCTCATTTCAACCTTGGTGAATCTGATGATTATGTGCCTTGGGGTTGCTCTTCTCAAGGATTGTATTTGTGGTATCTGTATTTCCGGTATCTGTATTTCCTGAATTTGAATGTTGGCCTACCTTGCTAGGTTGGGGAAGTTCTCCTGGATAATATCCTGAAGTGTGTTTCCAACTTGGTTCCATTCTCCCTGTCACTATCAGGTATACCAATCAAACATAGATTTGGTCTTTCCACATAGTCCTATATTTCTTGGAGGCTTTGTTCATTCCTTTTCATTCTTTTTTCTCTAATCTTGTCTTCACACTTTATTTCATTAAGTTGATCTTCAATCTCTGATATCCTTTCTTCCGCTTGATTGATTCAGCTGTTGATACTTGTGTATGCTTCACAAAGTTCTCGTGCTGTGTTTTTCAGTTCCTTCAGGTCATACTCAGCTCTGGACCAAGCAGACCTAATAGACATCTACAGAACTCTCTACCCTAAATCAACAGAATATGCATTCTTCTCAGTACTACATTGCACTTATTCTAAAATTGACCACATAATTGGAAGTAAAACACGCCTCAGCAAATGCTAAAGAACGGAAATCATAGCAAACTGTCTCTCAGACTACAGTGCAATCAAATTAGAACTCAGGATTAAGAAACTCATTCAAAACCTCACAAGTACATGGAAACTGAACAACCTGGTCCTGAATGACTACCGGGTACATAACAAAATGAAGGCAGAAATAAAGATGTTCTTTGAAACCAATGAAAAGAAAGACACAACATACCAGAATCTCTGGGACACATTTAAAGCAGTGTGGAGAGGGAAATTTATAGCACTAAATTCCCACAGGGAAATTTATAGCACTAAATTCCCACAAGAGAAAGCAGGAAAGATATAAAATCAACACGCTAACATCACAATTTAAAGAACTACAGAAGCAAGAGCAAGCAAATTCAAAAGCTAGCAGAAGGCAAGAAATAACTAAGATCAGAGCAGAACTGAAGGAAATAGAGACATGAAAAACCCTTCAAAAAATCAATGAATCCAGGAGCTGTTTTTTTTAAAAGATCAACAAAATACATAGACCACTAGCCAGACTAATAAAGAAGAAAAGAGAGAAGAATCAAATAGATGCAATAAAAAGTGATAAAGGGGATAGCACCACTGATCACACAGAAATACAAACTATAATCAGAGAATTCTATGAACACTTCTACACAAATAAACTAGAAAACTCTAGAAGAAATGGATAAATTCCTGGACACATACACCCTCCCAAGGCTAAACCAGGAAAAAGTTGAATCCCTGAATAGACCAATAACAAGTTCATAAATTGAGCCAGGGCAGCAGTTAATAGCCTACCAACCAAAAAAGTCCAGGACCAGATGAATTCAAGGCTGAATTCTACCAGAGCTACAAAAAGGGACTGTTACCATTCCTTCTGAAACTATTGTAAACAATGGAGAAAGAAGGAATCCTTCCAATTCATTTTATGAGGCCTGCATCATCCTGATACCAAAACCTGGCAGAGACACAATAAAAAAAGAAAATTTCAGGCCAGTATCCCTGATGAACCCCGATGTGAAAAGCCTCAATAAAATACTGGCAAACTGAATCCAGCAGCACATCAAAATCTTATCCACCACTATCAAGGCGGCTTCATCCCTGGGATGCAAGGCTGGCTTAACATATGCAAATCAATAAATGTAATCCATCACATAAACAGAACAAATGACAAAAACCACATGATTATCTCAGCAGATGCAGAAAAGGCCTTCAACAAAATTCAACACCCCTTCATGCTAAAAACTCTCAATAAATTAGGCATTGATGGAATGCATTTCAAAATAATAAGAGCTATTTATGACAGACCCACAGCCAGTATCATACTGAATGGGCAAAAGATGGAAGCATTCTCTTTGAAAACTGGCACAAGACAAGGATGCCATCTCTCACTGCTCCTATTCAACATAGTATTGAAAGTTCTGGCCAGGGTGATCAGGCAAAAGAAATAAATAAAGGGTATTCAGTTAGGAAAGGATGAAGTCAAATTGTCTCTGTTTGCAGATGACATGATTGTAGATTTAGAAAACCCCATTGACTCAGCCCAAAATCTCCTTCAGCTGATAAGCAACTTCAGCATAGTCTCAGGATACAAAATCAATATGCAAAAATCACAAGCATTCCTATATAGCAATAACAGACAAACAGAAAGCCAAATCATGAGTGAACTCCCATTCACAATTGCTACAAAGATAATAAAATACCTAGGAATACAACTTAAAAGGGATGTGAAGGACCTCTTCAAGGAGAACTACAAACCACTGCTCAAGGAAATAAGAAAGGACACAACCAAACGAAAAAACATTCCATGCTCATGGATAGGAAGAATCAATATGGTGAAAATGGCCATACTGCCTGAAGTAATTTATAGATTCAGTGGTGTCCCTATGAAGCTACCATTGACTCTGTTCACAGAATTAGAAAACCCTACTTTAAATTTCATATGGAAACAAAAAAGGGGCCGCAATCCTAATCAAAATAACAAAGCTGGAGGCATCACACTACCTGACTTCAAATTATACTACAAGGCTACAGTAACCAAAATAGCATAGTACTGGTATCAAAACAGATATATAGATCAATGGAACAGAACAGAGGTCTCAGCAATAACACCACACATCTAAAACCACCTGATTTTTGACAAACCTGACAAAAACAAGGAATGGGGAAAGGATCCCCTATTTAATAAATGGTGTTGGGAAAACTGGCTAGCCATATGCAGAAAACTGAAACTGGACCACTTCCATACATCTTATACAAAAATCAACTCAAGATGGATTAAAGACTTAAATGTAAGACCTGAAAAACCCTGGAAGAAAACCTAGGCAATACTGTTCAGGACATAAGCATGGGCAAAGACTTCATGACTAAAACACAAAAAGCAATGGGAACAAAAGCCAAAATTGACCAATGGGCTCTAAATAAAAAGAGCTTCTGCACAGCAAAAGAAACTATCATCAGTGTGAACAGGCAACCTACAGAATGGGAGAAAATTTTTGCAATCTATCCATCTGACAAAAGGCTAATATCCAGAATCTACAGAGAACATAAACGAATTTACAAGAAAAAAACCAACAACCCCATCAAAAAGTGGATGAATGATATGATCAGACACTTTTCAAAAGAATACATTTATGGAGCCAACAAACATATGAAAAAAGCTCATCATTACTGGTCGTTAGAGAAGTGGAAGTCAAAACCGCAATGAGATACCGTCTCAAGCCAGTTAGAATGGCGATCATTAAAAAGTCAAGAAACAACAGATGCTGGAGAGGATGTGGAGAAATAGGAATGCTTTTATACTGTTGATGGGAGTGTAAATTAGTTCAACCATTGTGAAAGACAGTGTGGCAATTTCTCAAGGATCTAGAACCAGAAATACCATTTGACCCAGCAATCCCATTACTGGGTATATACCCAAAGGATTATAAATCATTCTACTATAAAGACACAGGCACTTACGTTTATTGTGGCACTCTTCACAATAGCAAAGACTTGGACCAACCCAAATGCAATGACAGGCTGGATAAAGAAAATGTGGCACATATACACCATAATATACTATGCAGCCATAAAAAGGATGAGTTCATATCCTTTATAGGGACATGGATGAAGCTGGAAACCATCATTCTCAGCAAACTAACACAAGAACAGAAAACAAAACATCGCATGTTCTCACTCATAAGTGGGAGCTGAACAATGAGAATACATGGACACAGGAAGGGGAACATCACTCACCAGGGCCTGTCAGGGGGTGGGGGGCTAGGGGATGGATAGCATTAGGAGAAATACCTAATTTAGATGACAGGTTGCAGCAAACCACCATGGCACGTGTAAAACTATGTAACAAACCTGCATGTTCTGCACATGTACCCCAGAACTTAAAGTATAATAATCAAAACAATTAAAATAAATAAATATTATAGAAGACATTGGCTTGGGGCCTACATTGTTCATTCAAGAAAACAGTAAATTTCAGCTCAAGGCTAGAGATAATTAACAAAAACAACAAGAGAAAACTCTGTCATTTCAGTTCAGTTATGGGCAATTTGTGATTTCCAAGGTTTGATCAGTTTCATCCAAGTTTTCAAACGTACTTTTTATTCTTTTTTATTCTTGTCACCTTTTAGATCTGGGCAAGGCCCATAGTAATATCACCTATTTCAATCCTGATATTGGTAAATTGTATCTTCTCTCTTTTACCAGTCTTGCTAGAGGTTTGCCAATTTTATTGATATTTTCAAATTAACAGCTTGTCGTTTCACTTATTTCTCTATGTTTTTGTTTTAAATTTCATTGAATTCTGCTCTTATTATTCTTTTTTTCTGTCTGCCCGCTTTAGGTTTATTTGTTCTTTATTTTTAGGTTCTATAGGTAGAAATTCGGATTATTCGTTTGAGCCTTTTCTCTTTTTCTAATGTAAGCCTTTGGTGTTATAAATTTCCTTCTTGTTATTGTTTTAGACAAGCTCCACAACTGTCATTATGTTTGCTTTTTCCACATAAGATTTCATTATTCTATCATTGATTTCAAGATATTTTCTTTGTGTTTAGTTTTCAGAAGTTTGTCTTACTGTATCCTGGTGTAGGTTTCTTTGGCTTATCTAATTTGGATTTATGTTAGTTTTTTAGTATCTGAGCCTTTTTTACATTGTTTTAGTTTAGTTTTTTATTTTTATTTTTTCTCTTTTCTTTGTATGCTCAGATTGGCTATTTTTTACTCTGTTTTTAAATTTACTTATTATTTTCCCTGTCTTCTCTCTACTGCTATTGAGCCCATCCATTGAATTTTTTATTTTGGTAGTTATATTTTTCAGTTCTAGTATTTCATAATTTTTTAAAAAATATGTTTTCTATATACTTATTGAGACTTTCTATTTCTTCACTAAGGTTTTCTGTTTGTCTTTTTTTTCTTTTTACTTGCTTCAAACATATTTGTAAAGCTTATTAAAATATATTTTATGATGGTATATTTAAAATATTTGTCAGACAATTCTAACACCTTTGTGTTGGCATCTATTGTTTATCTTTTTTCATTCAGATTGAGATTTTTCTGGTTCTTGGTATAAGAAATTTTTTTAATTAAAACATGGGCATTGGGGTATTATATTATGAGGCTTTGTATATTATTTAAACATTCTGCTTTAGCTGGTCTCTTTTGCCCTGCTTCACCATGGGAATAAAGTACCACTTTGTTACTGTCAGGTGGGGTTAAAGTACAAGTTCTTCACCTGGCCTTTATGAACACCTAAGGAGAGTTGGAGCTTCTCAGTACTACTGGGCAGGGATGGGAGCTCCAGCTCACCACTATGCCTTTGCTGATATCACCCTGGCTGTGAGAGGTAGAAGTGCCTCATTACTCCTCAAATCTCATCTTCTGATAACACAGTGGGAGTGACCTTGTTACCACCAAGCATTGCTGAAAATTTTGATTTTCCATTATACCTTCTTACACCACCCCAGCGGTCCAGAGAGGGTATGGAAGTCCAGGCTCCCCACACTGTTTCCACTAATATTATAGGACAAAGGTGGCCTCCTTGTTGACCATCAGGGGTGAAAGTCCATTCCCACTGGACTTCCCTGAGACCATCCTAGCAGTGGGAAGGTGGCATTTCATGATATGTTAGCAAAGTTGGAAGTCTACACTCTTCACCCAGCTTTTGCTCATTGGGCTGAGGGTAGGGCCATAGATTTTGTTATTTTAAGGGTGTATATTGTTTTTTCCTTATTTTTAAAATATAATGCATACAAATGGTTGAAAATACAATCATTTATATTTTCAACCATTTGTATGCATTATATTTAAAAATTAATTCATAGTCCCACCATTCATAGACAATATACAACACTTCCATTATATCTTGTCTGCCTGTTCCTGTTTGTATACATTTGTTTTCACATATTGTTAAGAAACTGATGAGATTTTAATAATATAGCATTACAGTGCCCCAAATATTTAAAGCAACAGGGTCGCACACTAGGATAACACCCAACTAACAAGTGTAGTCCAATAACTGTCTGCATCTCTGTGCTAGCACAATTGAAAATTGATATATGGTGAGAGAAGTAGGAGAAAAGGAAAAGAAGTAAAGATTTGCCTCTTATGCAGAAGGAGATAAATGCCTTCCCATTGTCAGTACCCTACATATAACTAAGATGATATTATTTATTCAATATCATGTTCTCCTTATTCACATACCATTATAGCACATATTTTTCTACATCAATAAAACTGTTTATAACATAATTTTAATAGGTACATAATATTTTAATGTACAAGTACATTAATTTTTTATATTCTATTGTTAATATAGTTTGTTATGACATTTGTGTATTGTTTATAATACTATAATAAACATTCTTATAACTATATATTTTTCCCCAATTTGGGAATACTTTATGATAATTATTTGGAAGTGGAATTACTGGGTCAAAGAGTAGGAATTTTGTCATGATTTTTCATGTTTGCCAAATTATATTTCATAAACATTCCACCATTCTATATTCTCACAAATAGCATCTGACAGCATGTTTTAAGCTATATTTTTTTTTACCAAAAATGAATGTTGTCATTTTTTAAAAAAAATAGTTAATTTGTTAGGCAAAAAGCAAATGTTTCTTATCTGTGGCATTTATTAAATCAAAAGCAAGACTGTGAGAGTGGGAGAATATGATTGTGTGTGTGTGTGCGTGTGTTCCTTTTATCTTATTTCTACTTCTCTGAGCTATTCTTTACATGTTTTCATGTTGTGATTTTGTTTGTTTGATATATACAGGATCTTTTTCTATTAAATATTAATCTTAAATTTTGGCAAATAGTATCTCTTATGATTTGGTTTTTAGTGAGACTCAAACTTTTAAAGATATTTTCTTATTCATGGACATTTCACTTTTGTGTTTTGAAAGACTGATTTTTTTTTCTTTGGTAGTTCTTCCGTTGCTTGTCTGCATGCAGAATTCTCTATATGGAAAAAAAAACCTAAATCATTTTTTATTTTTTCAAATGTTTAATGATTTTTTTTAATGAAAATTTTGAAGTAATGAATTTCAAATGTTTTGTTACTAGGATCATTTTGCCCTTTAAAAGTTATTGAGGACTTCAGAGAGCCTCTGTTTATATGAGTTATACCTTGCCATGTATATTATATTAGAAATTAAAGGTGAGACATTTTACAATTACATTTTGGCAATACTTTTAAAATAATTTTGTTGTTAAACTGTTTTAAAAGTATTGCTAAATAATAACTTACTACATTAACATAATTAATGTATTTGTAAGGAAAAATAGCTACATTTTTAAAACAAAAACAATTTTTGAGACAGGGAATATTACTTTACCTTTTTGCAAATCTCTTCAATATCTAACTTAATAGAAAACAGCTGGATTTTCATACTCTGTTTCTGCATTCAATTTGTCATGATAGCTTGTTTTGATCAAAGTCAGTGAAACATATCTGGTTTCACAAAGATATGTAGTTGGAAAAGTGTGCAGTATTCGTATGGCCTTTTCAGAAAATGTTGGATATGTTTCTTGATGCTACAGCAAAACTCGGCAAGTCGGTTTTTCTTTTCCTTTTTTCTTTTTTTTTTTTTTTGAGATGGAGTCTCGCTCTGCTCTGTCACCTAGGCTGGAGTGCAGTGGCGTGATCTTGGCTCACTGCAATCTCCGCCTCCCAGGTTCAAGCTATTCTCCTGCCTCAGCCTCCCGAGTAGCTGGGATTACAGGCATGTGCCACCATGCCTGTCTAATTTTTGTATTTTTAGTAGAGACAGGGTTTCACCATGTTGGCCAGGCTGGTCTCGAACTCCTGACCTCGTGATCTACCTGTCTCGGCCTCCCAAAGTGCTGGGATTACAGGCATGAGCAACCGCACCCAGCCAGGATCTGAAGCCATATCAATTAACTTTCCATATTGTTACATTAAAAGCTATTAGTTTTTCTTGCACTTTTAATGAATTATTTACTCACGCATGATTTGGGAACATAATGCATTCCTTATTTGGAAAAATATTGATCACTGAACTATCCAGATCTTCCAAGTTTTGACACCATTAATTACACAATATTAAAAGATCACAATCACTAAATTATCATGGATCTCAGAAAAATCTTTAGGTGTCTGGGCACTATCAGGCTTATGTTGGTAGATAACAAGTTTTCCAAAATTCTAATTTTTGCTTGAAAGCTCAGATTTTTTAATTGGCAAACACATGGCCAGTTGTTTTCCTTGATGTGACAGGCTCAATTTATTCATTAGCCATAGTTTGTCTGCCATTTTTTCTTAGAAGTAAAAATGGTGTTTTGTGAAAAAAGCAGCTAGTTCTACCTCCAACTCAGATATGCAATTTTCTTCAAAATCAACCTTATACTTCTACATGGGACAGAACGTTTTTTGCATATTTTCCATTTTGTCACACAGGATATTAGAAAGTCTTATTAAAAGGTCAATATCAAAGAAAATTAACAATTTTTATGGTTTTGTCAAGGACATTCTTAGGTAAAGCTGGTTTTATTTTCCTGACGGCATATGGCAGTAATGATCACAATGAATACTAGTGTAGCATACTAGCATTTTTGTCTGCTATTGTTTTTGCACCATCAGCACAAATGTCAACTTAGTGGGAAAAATTCTACAACAATCTTTATCATTATAATATTTTTTTAATCTCATTGACTCCTCAAAAGAGTTTTAGAGACCTCCACATTTCAAATAACCACAATTTGAGAACTGCTGCTTTAAACTACTTGAATTTTTTTATTCTATTATTTTCTTGGAAGAGTGCAATATTTTTCTTTTTTTCAGAATACTTTACCAGTTTTTTGTGCATTACAAGTAATTTATTAAATATATATATAGAGAGGGAGTTAGAGAGTTTTCTTATTCATCACTAATTGATTTGCTCACTATTCTACTAGCAGTATTACACTTTTGATTATTTACCTATTAATATGTTTTAAAATCTAGTGAGGCAAGAATTTATTAATAATTTTTATTTTTAAAAATGCCAAAAGTGGTTTATCATGCTTAATCACCCAAGAAAAATTAAAAGTTTTTTAATGCCCACAAAACAATTCAAATTGAGTTAAATTGATTTTTGCATAAGAAAATATTTCAACGTTATAGTTTTCCATAAGTATAGTTTTTATTAATTAAGTATAAATAAACTTAAAAATTAGCTTGACATTAATTTGAAATGTTGTAATACTTGATTCTTTCCTAGGATGATTGCTTTCCCTTTGTATGAGTCTATCATTATGCCTTTTAATAAGTAGCTGTAGTTTTCAACATACAATTCTTACATAATTTATATTGCTGTTATTATTTGGATTTTTCTGTGCTATTTTTATGATTATCATTATTTCTTTTATTTATCTACTGCTAGTGTATAATAAAGTCTTTTTGGTTTTGTTCCTGATTTTTAAATGTAGATTCTGTTTCAGTCATGGTATTGAAAATCTTACTATTTGTCCTCATATTGGTTTTATTAAGTTTTATAAGAAGGCAATTAAATCTACAAGGCTAATGATGTTATTTTAGAAAAGTTATTTGAGAAAAAAAGATAATTTTGTCTGCTACTTGTTTCATACCTTACTTGACTTTTTAAAGCATATAACAGTCTTTTTGTTTGTTTGTTGATGATTGTCTTTTTTTTTATTATACTTTAAGTTTTAGGGTACATGTGCACAACATGGAGGTTAGTTACATATGTATACATGTGCCATGTTGGTGTGCTGCACCCAGTAACTCGACATTTAACATTAGGTATATCTCCAAATGCTATCCCTCCCCCCTCCCCCCCACCCCACAACAGGCCCCGGTGTGTGATGTTCCCCTTCCTGTGTCCATGTGTTCTCATTGTTCAGTTCCCACCTATGAGTGAGAACATGCGGTGTTTGGTTTTTTGTCCTTGTGGTACTTTGCTGAGAATGATGGTTGCCAGCTTCATCCATGTCCCTACAAAGGAGATGAACTCATCATTTTTTATGGCTGCATAGTATTCCATGGTGTATTTGTGCCACGTTCTCTTAATCCAGTCTATCATTGTTGGATATTTGGGTTGGTTCCAAGTCTTTGCTATTGTGAATAGTGCTGCAATAAACATACGTGTGCATGTGTCTTTATAGCAGCGTGATTTATAATCCTTTGGGTATATACCCAGTAATGGGATGGCTGGGTCAAATGGTATTTCTAGTTCTAGATCCCTGAGGAATCGCCACACTGACTTCCACAATGGTTGAACTAGTTTACAGTCCCACCAACAGTGTAAAAGTGTTCCTATTTCTCTACATCCTCTCCAGCACCTGTTGTTTCCTGACTTTTTAATGATCGCCATTCTAACTGGTGTGAGATGGTATCTCATAGTGGTTTTGATTTGCATTTCTCTGATGGCCAGTGATGATGAGCATTTTTTCATGTGTCTTTTGGCTGCATAAATGTCTCCTTTTGAGAAGTGTCTGTTCATATCCTTTGCTCACTTTTTGATGGGGTTGTTTGTTTGTTTCTTGTAAATTTGTTTGGGTTCATTGTAGATTCTGGGTATTAGCCCTTTGTCAGATGAGTAGATTGCAAAAATTTTCTCCCATTCTGTAGGTTGCCTGTTCACTCTGATGGTAGTTTCTTTTGCTGTACAGAAGCTCTTTAGTTTAATTAGATCCGTGAGATTGTTGTTCTGTGTGATTTTACTGAGAGACTCTCTAGGGTTCCATTATTAACTATGAGATTGATAGTTTGAGAAAAAAATTAAACACTTTATTTCACTGTGGGAGTGTCTTCTGTCTAAAAGTAAAGATTTATATTGTTTTTAAAAATAATAAACAAAAAGAGTAAAGTATGTTTCTTGATACAGCCTGGTTAAATATTTACACTTTAAAGATAAACAATCCCCCAAATATCCAATGAAAAATAGGTTAATGTTAGATGAATCTCACATTTTTGCAATGCAACATAGTCTGAAGATGAAGAAGTTCCACTTTTAAAGCTACACAGCAAAATATGTGTGACTCCACAATTCTATACCTAGCTAAAAGGCTGCTTATGCCATTAGCAATGTCTTCTGAAAATGCAGCAGATATTTTCTAAATATCTTTTTAAATTTTTCTATTTTTAAATTTTATGATATATGTCTATTTCAGTGTAACACTACTTCTTTGCAAGTTTAGAGAAAATTATTTGAACTGTAGACTCTTTTTATGTTTCTGTAATTTTTTCCCTTCTATATATAGTTACAAATCTCTGTTTGCCTTATAGTAGCTTACAGTGAACTAGAAGCTGAATTGTTTCTTGTATATGTCTGCTAAAATCTTTCACCTGCTGGATTCAGGTCAAAAGGGACATTTAGTCAATTATTAATGTGGAGAACCAACAACTTCAGAAGTAGAATAGCATGAATAATTTTCAAACAGGACCTTAACACTGGCCCCTACTCTGCTTAGAGTGGCTCTTTGTACCAAAAGCAAAGGCAAGTGCTCCTTCATGCCACTGGCAATATCCCAGTAAGAATAAGACAAGCAACGTGAAATCTAAGAGATGGGTGAGATACAGCAATACCAAAGTCTACTTTCAACTTGAGTTCACACCTCTCTATTTAAGTGGTGTCATTGAAGATGTGCCATGGCTGCTTACTATATACATCTTAGAAACACTCTACCTTGGGAGAGGAATCATGGACTAGTCTCCAGTGGATTTCTTCATTATTTTTATTGATACTACATTTAGCAAATTTTCATGTCTGGAATGAGCTCATCTCTGACTGTAAGCATTCTTGGTACAATATTTCTTCCAAGTGTAAGTATTATGTTTAATTAATTAGAACTATGATTGGAAAAGAGGCTGTAGAAAAAAATGTCATATTGTCCACAACTTTATATTTGACTTTTTGTACCGGAAACATATACCTTTCCTATGTTATTAAAATCTCTTTGTATATATCATTTCCATGTATATTTAAAGTTCCTTTATACATGTAACAATAGATGACTAATACTGCAACTTCTTTAGTTAAAATTCATCATAAGTTAAACAGAAATAGGAGCTGCAGGTAGAGGAATGACAACATAGTGATGAGTATATAACTTCTCAAAAAGAGACTGATATGTTTTCATTTAATTTCTTTGTATATTTGTTTGCTTTGCTTTGTTTACTAGTGATATTGAATTCATCCCTGCAACTGTAGGATCTCCAGGGTTAGAGACCTTGATTTCCAAATGAGTCCTGGGGCACCAGTGTCCTGTTGAATTATTAGCTATGGCTTCTACCTACACACTGTACCCCCTTGTGTTCATGGACAAGCAGACAAGAATAGTCACTGTTTTGGCAAGTGTTATTGGCTTCGATTTTCAGAAGTTTGGGATACTGTTACACAATGGAGATAAGAGTGAATTTGTGAGGAATGCAGATGGTCTACTTGGTTGTCTCTTATGTTCCTTTGTCCAGTTTTTATTATAAATGCACTGTCACAGGAGCCCCAGGCTGAGAAAGGCATGATGACCAGGGGCTCAGGCCACTTAGGAATAGCAATAAGTGATCATAGCTAATAGAGCTAGTAGTTGAGAGTGAGGTACATTCAGACTAGTTGGCGGTGGAAAAGATGAAGGTATCAGTTGTGGTCTCAAAACCAAGTGCAGTTTCTTGGTTTGTTCTACTAACCTCCCTCTTCTCAGTTTCCCCTCAATAAGAGAGGCTCATGGGAATCCTGGAGGAGCTAACTCCCCAAATACATGTGGAAAAACAGATCTGAGCAGTACAAAGTGTGAATTGTGGGAGACATGCAGGATGTAACCCAGATCTCTCTTTAAACAAGGACCTGCTGCCAGCCTCAGGAACTATGGTCAACACAGAGTCTTCAGCTCTCAGCTCCTCCTCTTTAGCTTCAGAGAGTGATGCACCCCCAAATCACACCTTTCCTGTAGCAGCCTACATCTAGTGACTGCTGTAACTACTTACCATGAGTAAACTCTGAAAGGCAGGATTTATTCCAGGACTCCACGTTGGGATGACCAAGCTTTGTCTGGCTTGTATTGCAGTTTATAACTTCTCCCTTTGCTCAATGCTAATTCCGGCACTTTCCTTTCACAGTTATGGATTCCTAGTGAACAACTTGCACCCGATTCCATCTCAATATACGCTTCTAGAAAACTCAGCCCTCAATATCTTGTGCTGCCAAAGCAATTTTCCATGCATTTTGTCTTTGGCTACACTAATAGCTCTGTTTTTGTGAGAAGATTTGAGTGTATTAAAAAGCAATGCTTTTGCACAACTGCCGTCTTGCCTCCTAGATTACCTGCCTTTGAATCCTTGCTCTTTCACTTGTTTTGGGATCACAGAGAATTTAGTTTGTTTTTCTAACATAGATGGAACATTTAAAAAAAATATATCGGCTGGGCATGGTGGCTCACACTTGTAATCCCAGCACTTTGGGAGGCCAAGGCGGGTGGATTGGCTGAGGTCAGGAGTTCGAGACCAGTCTGGCCAACATGGTGAAACCCCGTCTCTACTAAAAATACAAAAAAATTAGCTGGGCATGGTGGCAGGCACCTGTAACCCCAGCTACTCAGGAGGCTGAGGCGGGAGAATTGCTTGAACCAGGGAAGAGTTTGCAGTGAGTCACAATCGTGCCACTGCACTCCAGCCTGGGCAACAGAGCGAGACTCCATCTAAAGAAAAAAAAAGCTAACACAAGGCCTTTGGGTAAACTAAATGAAATTGTGCATCGAAAGCACTTAGCTCAATCCTGGTAACTAGTAGACAATAAATCAGAATTATATCAGCAGTAGTAAGATAGCTGCAGTAGCAGCATGATGTTTCTGAGTTTCTATTACTTAACAAGTGCTTTATTTATTTATTTAGAGACAGGATCTTGCTCTGTTATCCAGGCTGGAATGTAGTGACATCCTCATAGCTTACTGCAGCCTCTAAGTCCTGGGTTTAAGAAATCCTCTCCTCCTCAGCCTTCTGATTAGCTGGAACTACAGATGTGTGCCAACATGTCTAGCGTAACAAGTGCTTTGGATACACTTACTCATTAGTTTTAGAGAGTCCTGTAAAACTTCAGATTTGGTTAATTGTCTATGATTATAGGTCTCTCTTATAAGTGGGAAAATTTGAAATCATATCTTTTTGAACCCAAGGTTAAGATTTTCTATTATACCAGGGATTGGCAAACTTTCTGTAAAGGGCCATATAGGAAATATTTTAAGCTTTGTGTGCCAGAAGATCTGTCTTGTAAATAAGTACTCTACTAGGCTTTTAGAGAAGAATAGTAGTGATAAGACAACACATAAATAAATGAAGATGGCAGTCCTCCCATTAAACTTTATACCAACAAGCAACAGGCCATGTCTGCTTTATATTCTGATTCTTCTATAGGTACTTAGTTACCTAACAACTTTGAGAATTTCGATAGAAAGAGAATGTCTCCATAAAAAGAGAGCTTATGATCTCTTAAAGAAATAAATGCAATTATATGTCACAATGAAATAATATCATAGTGTTGAGTAATGTTTGCTGATTCTAAATGTTGTAGAAGATTTCTGAAATAAATGGTCCATGTAGAATAGTCATTACTGTTGAGATAGATTAACTGGGTATCAAAAAGAGTTGTTTGATATAGGGAGAAAACAAAGTATAAAGCAAGAGTTTGTATCTTGGGAAGAGGGAAAGAAAAAAAAGTTTACGTATGAGATTCAGAGAGACATAGATTACATCTTTGTTTTTGGGCTTCTTAGCTCTATGACACTGGATAAGTTATTCAGTCTTTTGAATTACTTCATCCATAAAGTTTGTGTAAATGCATTTAGGTCATAGAGTTATAGCATGAAAGAAAAAAACATATTTCAGTAACTGGTTCAAATAGTTTTATTGATAAATTCTACACATCTTTGCTGAGTGTGTGTAATATGTCATACATTCTTAGTTGTTGGAGATATAGTAGTCAGCAAGAGAGAAAAATTCTGTATGGAGTATACATTCTAGGCCTCAATAACTGATTATATTTATGATCATCCAATTATTCTACTTTTACATTGAGATATAAAGCTAACGTTTTTAGCTTTATGTATAAGTGCAAGAGTAGGAGTTTGGGATAAACAAACAATATAGAATCAGATATGAAATTGAGTGTTTTTGTGTAAGAAGTATAAAAATATGTTGGAATTAGCAGCTTAAACAGCATTACCAAACATACCCATATAAGCTATACAATATAAAAGAAGTTGTTTAGTACGACAGCCCTAATAATTTGTTGGAAACATTTGAGAATTAACATTGCATTATCAGAGAGATTAACATAGAAGTCTTGTTAACATCATCCGGCCTGAGGAGTTTTAGCTAAAAATGTCAAGAAATCTCAGAGATTATTGAGTAGAATGGTATGCTGTGAGCGTGCTTGTAACCTTTGTAGGTGTCACAGTATAAGTGGGAAGACTTCAGGCAGAGTGCCTAATACCTTTTTCCAAAGCAGACATGCTATTCTGCCATTAGATGTTGTTGAGCATTAAACTACAAGATGCAGTTCTATTCAATTATGAGTAGTAGCCATTCCCAGGGACAAGCTGATTTCTGTTCTTATCCCAATCTCTCTAAAAATCTACATGGGGGCAATTATTATTCAAATGATTATGCAACTAGTGAATACAACCAGAATTAGAATAGTTCTACCTAAACTGAGATTACACATCTAACCAAGCGTATTCTTTAATTTGCTTTTAACTTTGGAGGGACAGGGGCCCATGGGAGTGGTAAAAGTTGTAGTCATTAATGAACAAGTTTAGAAGTGCTCCTCCATAATATATTCCCATTAATTGTTTCATTTTAGACCTGAAAAGTATCAACTATTCAGACCTAATTTACTATTTATTCATTTCTTTACTCATACATTTATTAAGCAACTGCTTATTGAGTACTTTTTATATACCAGTTCAGTTGTAGAGACTTGGATAAAGCAATGAACAAAATGGACAAAAATCCCTGCTTTTACTGAGTTGACATTTCCTTCCTTTCTCCTCTTCTTTACCCTTCTTCCTTTCTTCTTTTTTTCTTCATAGTTTTTTGTCTTCCCTATTAAAAAGCAATGCAGTTACTAAAATGAATACAAATAATATGGACATAATTAAATAAGTATATGAATAAAACATCTGCTTCCATTTAGGATATAGAAAACCAAAGAAGACCTTCACTCCTGTGTCAACCAAAAAAGCCTTGCAAAGGGAATATTTGCCAATTCATTCTATGAGGCTAGAATTGCCTTTATATTAAAGCCAGACAAAAACAATGTAGAAAAATAAACTACAAGCCAGTGTCCCTGATTAACATCATCAACAAAATATTAGCAAACCAAATACAATAGCACATTAAAAGCATCATACACCATGACCAAGTAAGATTTATCCCTGGGATGCAAGGATGTTTCAACATATGCGGATTAGTCAATGTAATAAACCTTGTTAACTGAATGAATGATAACAATTACATGTTCACTTCAATTAATGCAGAAAAAGCATTTAACAACATCAGCACTCTTTTATGATAAAACTCTCAACAAATTATAGAGGAAATTACCTCAACACAGTAAAGTTCATTTGTAAAAAAAAAAAAAAAACCACACAGCTAGCATCATATTCAATGATTTAAAGCTGAAAGCTTTTCCTCTAAGATCTTGAACAAGGCAAGAGTGCCCACTCTCACCTTTCATAGTCATCATAGTGCTAGAGGTCATAGCTAAATAATTTAGGCAAGAAAAAAAGGCATCCAAATTAGAAAGGAAGAGGTAAAACTATCTTTGGTAGCAGATGACATACTTTAGAAAAATCAAAATATTCCACACAAAAAACTAAACAAAAGCAAAATCTGTTAGAACTAAGAGCTGAACTCAGTAAAGTCATACAATACAAAATCCAAATACAAAATCACTTTATTTCTATACACTAACAATTACCTGTCCAAAAGGAAAATAAGAAAACAATTCAATTTGTAATAGTGTAATAGCATCAAAAATAATAAAATACTGAAGGATAAACTTAACTAAGGAGGTAGAAAGATTTATACACTGAAAACTATAAAACATTGACCAAAAAAATTTAAAAGACGTAAATAAATGGAAGACCATCCCAAGTTCATGCATTGAAAGAATAAATGTTGTTAAAATGTCTACCCTTCCTGTAGATTTGACAATCTGTAGATTTAACTTTAATAGTATTTTTTACAAAAATAGGAAAAAATATTAAATTCATTTGGAACTATAAAAATGCCCCAAATGGCCAAGGCAATTTCGAGCAAGAACAAAGCTAGAGGTGTCACACACCCGATTTTAAAACATATTATAAAGCTACAGTAATTAAACTGGTATGGTACTGGTATAAAATAAAATACAATGCAATAAAACAAAATGAACCAGACATATAGACTAATGGAATAGTGGGTCTGGAAATAAACCTATGTGTGCATATAAGGTCAACTGATTTTCAAGAAGTATGTCAAGAATACAAAATAGTGGAAAAATCTGTCTCTTTCAAAAATGGTGTTGAGAGCCAGGCACTATGGCTTATACCTGTAATCCCAGCTACTTGGGAGGCTGAGGCAGGAGGATCACTGAAGTCCAGGAGTTCAAGATAGCAGTGAGCTATGATTGCACCACTGTACTTCAGCTTAGATGACAGAGTGAGACTTCATCTCTAAAAGTAAAAATAATGAATGATGTTGGGAAAGTTGGATATTTACATGCAAAAAAATATGGAATTGAAACTTTCTGTCACACCACATACAAGAATCAACTCAAAATGAATTAAAGACTTAAAAATATAAAATCTGAAACAAAAAAACTCTTAGAAAAAAACATAGGGAATGAGCTTTTAGTCACTGAATTGGGCAATAATTTTTCAGGTATGATATCAAAAGCATGGGCAACAACCCAAAAATAGACAAGTAAGATTGCATCAAATTAAAAAGCTTCCACACACATATTGTTTTGTTTAACAAGCATTAAACAATTAATAAAACGAAAGGGAAACGTATGAAATGGGAGATAATATTTGCAGACCATAATCTGATAAGGAGTTGATATCCGAAACATAAAAGAAACTAAAACAACTCAATAGCAAAAAACAAGCAAAAAAGAAAAACAACCAGGTTAAAAAAAGGCAAAGTACCTAAATAAACATTTCTTCTAAAAAACATACAAATGGCCAAAGGGTATATTAAAAAGTGCTCAACATCATTAATTATCAGATAAATACATATCATATCCACAGTGAGATATCACTTCACATCTGTTAGGTTGGCTATTATTTTAATAAAGGACAAATATTGGAGAAGATATGGAAAAAGAACTCTTGCACACTGTTGGTGGAAATAAATTAGTGCAACTACTATATGCAAAGTACTATATGGAGTTTCCTTTAAAAATTAAAGATTGAATTATGATTTGATCCAGCAATCCCACTTCTCGGTATATATCCAAAGGAACTGAAGGATGGATCTTAAAAGATATCTGCACTCCTGTGTTCATTGTAACATTATTCACTAGTCAAGATATGGAAACAACAAATGACTAAATGTCTATTGAAGAACAAATAAAGAAAATATGGTATATACATAACAATGGAATATTATTCAGATTTTTTAAAGGAAATCTTGCCATTTACAACAACACGGATGAAACTGTAAGACATTATATTAAGTGAAATAAGCTAGACACAAAAACACAAATACCACATGATCTTACTTATAAGTAAAGAGTACAATAATCAAACACATAGAAGCAAAGGGTAGAATGGTGGTTGCCACAGGCTGGAGGAAGATGAAATCAGGAGATGTTGACCCAGGGTAAAAAGTTTCAGTTATGCAAAATAAGTAAGTTCTGGAGATCTGTATAACATAAGGCAGAAAAAAGAGAAAAGTACAACAAAATAGAAAGTATTTTTGTATGGGGTTAGTGAAGAGTGGTAGATGCAAAGAAGTTTGATGAACTAAATTCCCATGAGCAATAAGCTTCTCTTTGGTATGCTGGAAGTCCTTCAGCATTCATACTGGTAGTAGTGAATTCCTGGGTGGGTTCAGATTGGCAGATGAGTGAACCTGCCAAGATAAAGAGACTGAGCATGAGATTACAGAGTGGGCTATTGGGATGGACCAGTCCCTGGAAAATACCCAAACACAAAAATTAATCACTTAGCTCAACAATTCTTCCCTCAACAAGCAAACACATCTTAACAAAATTTTGTTGGAGAAGTGGCTGTGAAAAGGGTGAAGGAAATCAGAAAGAAACCAGGTGCTTCGGCATATGTTTATAGTGCTTAGATTCAGACTCCCTGCCAGAATTGAATTTTAAAAGCACCAAAATTATCTGAAACTGAAGCTTATTTAATCCTTGCTAATGCAGGTGTCCTCCAGGTGATTAAAACTGTGACCCAGCCCAGCTTGACTCAGTTCTAAGAAAAACCAGAATGAACAGCCCCTCACCCTAACTATCACAAATCACAGGCTTACAGTCTCTTTGAAATAAAACAAAACAAAATGTCATACTCCAATCTTCACAATTATTTAATAAAAATAATGCCCATAATATAATAATGATAATATATACAAAGAAGCAGAAAAATTTGATCTATCATCAAAAGAAACACGGTAAGTGGAATCAGAAATTGGAAACCCAAATATACATCAACAGAATAAGTAAACAAACATAGTACATTTTCACAATAGGATACTGCTAGCATTAAAAGGGAAAAACTAGGGTACCTATTTTATGATACATATAAAAACATTAATATACCTCAAAAACATTGTATTGAGCAAAACAAGCCACATACAGAAGAATACTTGCTGCATGGTTACATCCATGTAAAGTTTTAGGATAGTATCTATTTTTGTTTCTGGAAATCAGAATAGTGGCTACTTCTTTGGGTAGAGGAGGGTAGCCTTACAGGAAAGTGACATGCAAGAACTTTCTGGGGAGATAGAAATATTATTTATCTTGCTTGGAATGTAGACTAGTGATGTTTATAAATTTGGCAAACTTTGCTAAAATGTGTATTAATGGAAGTTCCTTTCATTGTTTTTAAATGCCATTTCAATTTAGAATTTTAAAATAAATCATATAGATATTAAACATAATTTAGAAATCAGTGCAAGTAAAATAGGTTTAGAAGAGCAGAAGCATAATACTGGAAAAAGATAGAATTCAGTTCACTCATAGGCTTTATCCTATCTAGTTGCTAAAGTTAAGTCACAAATTATTTTGAAAGTTGTGCTTCAACTCTGCCAACTCCTACTTAGAATACTACATTGTGACTTGTAGATCTGAGAAAAGGCAGTACACACTTGACTGGCCTTGTTGGTGTACTCATGGGCATGCTCTGAATCTGAGGAATCTCCTCTCATCCCCATCATATCCTAAGTCTACATGGACCATAAGAGGTGGCCTCTCATCTGAATGGTCTTTCTCCTGTGCTCTAATAGATACTTAATCATTTTCCCAAGGATGTCTCCATCCTCTTACATGTAATTCATTTTGTTTTCCAAAGCTCTTGCTGTTTCCAGGAACCATTGATAAAACAAGTTAAAAACGTGAACACTTCCACAGACTTTTCTTAGACTAGCTTTATCTATGGGTTCAAAAGAACAGTCCACAAATTGACTGAAAAATGGCAGAGAAAGGTTTTCATGCATGCAGATGGAAAACAAAAGTAAATTTTTGGAAACTCGGTTTCCTCCAATGATAGAGGCAAGAGAAATAACATTGATGAAGCCTGTCTGGGCATCATGAACTACTCTACTAAATGTTTTAATACTGAAATTGCTATAGTTTTTAGTAGCAAGTAATAGAATCACTTTTTCTAGGTTGACGAAAAATAAATATATTAATGGGCATTATTAGTTCATAAAATTGTTAAAAGAGTTGGTGAAAAACACTCAAGTCTAACTTTTCAAGAATGATACTGCAGGATGGGGAAGCTGCCACCTCCTCATACTGATGTAGAACTGAACTTCCTCTGATATTTTTTCGTGTTGGTCTGTAACCAACCGATTTCCTCCTGTAGTTCATCTCTAAATAAAAATCCTGAGTCAGAACTTTTCAAGGTATCTGATGTCTCTTTATGTTGTTAAAAAGCTTCTTTTTAAAAGTTTCGATTCAAGGCTGGTGGCAGCTTTTTACAGGCTGCCAATAGGAGTGTGGTGGCAGCAACTTAGGGGAATGCCAAAGAAAATGGGACCATATGCCAAACTCTGGCGTGTGCAGCACCTACAGCTTGCCAGGGCAATGGCATAGGCTCCAGACAGAATTTTAATGCCCTGTCCCAGAAAGTAAGCAGCCCATTCCCACTTATTCCACGAGATTGATTAGAAAAGAAGGGAGAGAGAAATTTAAAACCTTGAGGGGAGGAGCCAAGATGGCCAAATAGGAACAGCTCCCGTCTACAGCTCCCAGCGCGAGCCACGCAGAAGACAGGTGATTTCTGCATTTCCGTCTGAGGTACCGGGTTCATCTCACTAGGGAGTACCAGACAGTGGGCGCAGGTCAGTGGGTGCACGCACCGTGCGTGAGCCGAAGCAGGGCGAGGCATTGCCTCACTCGGGAAGTGCAAGGGGTCAGGGAGTTCCCTTTCCTAGTCAAAGAAAGGGGTGACAGACGGCACCTGGAAAATCGGGTCACTCCCACCCGAATACTGCGCTTTTCCGACGGGCTTAAAAAATGGCGCACCACGAGATTATATCCCACACCTGGCTCAGGGGGTCCTACGCCCACGGAGTCTCGCTGATTGCTAGCACAGCAGTCTGAGATCAAACTGCAAGGTGGCAGCGAGGCTGGGGGAGGGGCGCCCGCCATTGCCCAGGCTTGCTTAGGTAAACAAAGCAGCCAGGAAGCTCCAACTGGGTGGAGCCCACCACACCTCAGGGAGGCCTGCCTGCCTCTGTAGGCTCCACCTCTGGGGGCAGGGCACAGACAAACAAAAAGACAGCAGTAACCTCTGCAGACTTTAAGGTCCCTCTCTGACAGCTTTGAAGAGAGCAGTGGTTCTCCCAGCATGCAGCTGGAGATCTGAGAACGGGCAGACTGCCTCCTCAAGTGGGTCCCTGACTCCTGACCCCCGAGCAGCCTAACTGGGAGGCACCCCCCCAGCAGGGGCACACTGACACCTCACACGGCAGGGTATTCCAACAGACCTGCAGCTGAGGGTCCTGTCTGTTAGAAGGAAAACTAACAAACAGAAAGGACATCCACACCAAAAACCCATCTGTACATCACCATCATCAAAGACCAAAAGTAAAACCACAAAGATGGGGAAAAAACAGAACAGAAAAACTGGAAACTCTAAAAAGCAGAGCGCCTCTCCTCCTCCAAAGGATCGCAGTTCCTCACCAGCAATGGAACAAAGCTGGATGGAGAATGACTTTGACGAGCTGAGAGAAGAAGGCTTCAGACGATCAAATTACTCTGAGCTACGGGAGGACATTCAAACCAAAGGCAAAGAAGTTGAAAACTTTGAAAAAAATTTAGAAGAATGTATAACTAGAATAACCAATACAGAGAAGTGCTTAAAGGAGCTGATGGAGCTGAAAGCCAAGGCTCGAGAACTACGTGAAGAATGCAGAAGCCTCAGGAGCCCATGCAATCAACTGGAAGAAAGGGTATCAGCAATGGAAGATGAAATGAATGAAATGAAGCGAGAAGGGAAGTTTAGAGAAAAAAGAATAAAAAGAAATGAGCAAAGCCTCCAAGAAATATGGGACTATGTGAAAAGACCAAATCTACATCTGATTGGTGTACCTGAAAGTGATGGGGAGAATGGAACCAAGTTGGAAAACACTCTGCAGGATATTATCCAGGAGAACTTCCCCAATCTAGCAAGGCAGGCCAACATTCAGATTGAGGAAATACAGAGAACGCCACAAAGATACTCCTCGAGAAGAGCAACTCCAAGACACATGATTGTTAGATTCACCAAAGTTGAAATGAAGGAAAAAATGTTAAGGGCAGCCAGAGAGAAAGGTCGGGTTACCCTCAAAGGGAAGCCCATCAGACTAACAGCAGATCTCTTGGCAGAAGCCCTACAAGCCAGAAGAGAGTGGGGGCCAATATTCAACATTCTTAAAGAAAATAATTTTCAACCCAGAATTTCATATCCAGCCAAACTAAGCTTCATAAGTGAAGGAGAAATAAAATACTTTACAGACAAGTAAATGCTGAGAGATTTTGTCACCACCAGGCCTACACTAAAAGAGCTCCTGAAGGAAGCGCTAAACATGGAGAGGAACAACCCATACCAGCTGCTGCAAAATCCTGCCAAAATGTAAAGACCATCAAGACTAGGAAGAAACTGCATCAACTAACGAGCAAAATCACCAGCTAACATCATAATGACAGGATCAAATTCACACATAACAATATTAACTTTAAATGTAAATGGACTAAATGCTCCAATTAAAAGACAGACTGGCAAATTGGATAAAGAGTCAAGACCCATCAGTGTGCTGTATTCAGGAAACCCATCTCATGGGCAGAGACACACATAGGCTCAAAATAAAAGGATGGAGGAAGATCTACCAAGCAAATGGAAAACAAAAAAAGGCAGGGGTTGCAATCCTAGTCTCTGATAAAACAGACTTTAAACCAACAAAGATCAAAAGAGACAAGGCCATTTCATAATGGTAAAGTGATCAATTCAACAAGAAGAGCTAACTATCCTAAATATACATGCACCCAATACAGGAGCACCCAGATTCATAAAGCAAGTCCTGAGCGACCTACAAAGAGACTTAGACTCCCACACATTAATAATGGGAGACTTTAACACCCCACTGTCAACATTAGACAGATCAACGAGACAGAAAGTCAACAAGGATACCCAGGAATTGAACTCAGCTCTGCACCAAGCGGACCTCATAGACATCTACAGAACTCTCCACCCCAAATCAACAGAATATACATTTTTTTCAGCACCACACCACACCTATTCCAAAATTGACCACATACTTGGAAGTAAAGCTCTCCTCAGCAAATGTAAAAGAACAGAAATTATAACAAACTATCTCTCAGACTACAGTGCAATCAAACTAGAACTCAGGATTAAGAATCTCACTCAAAACTGCTCAACTACATGGAAACTGAACAACCTGCTCCTGAATGACTACTGGGTACATAACGAAATAAAGGCAGAAATAAAGATGTTCTTTGAAACCAATGAGAACAAAGACACAACATACCAGAATCTCTGGGATGCATTCAAAGCAGTGTGTAGGGGGAAATTTATAGCACTAAATGCCCACGAGAGAAAGCAGGAAAGATCCAAAGTTGACACCCTAACATCACAATTAAAAGAACTAGAAAAGCAAGAGCAAACACATTCAAAAGCTAGCAGAAGGCAAGAAATAACTAAAATCAGAGCAGAACTGAAGGAAATAGAGACACAAAAAACCATTCAAAAATTAATGAATCCAGGAGCTGGTTTTTTGAAAGGATCAACAAAATAGATAGACCACTAGCAAGACTAATAAAGAAAAAAAGAGAGAAGAATCAAATAGACGCAATAAAAAATGATAAAGGGGACATCACCAGCGATCCCACAGAAATACAAACTAGCATCAGAGAATACTACAAACACCTCTATGCAAATAAACTAGAAAATCTAGAAGAAATGGATAAATTCCTCGACACATACACCGTCCCAAGACTAAACCAGGAAGAAGTTGAATCTCTGAATAGACCAATAACAGGATCTGAAATTGTGGCAATAATCAATAGCTTACCAACCAAAAAGAGTCCAGGTCCAGATGGATTCACAGCCAAATTCTACCAGAGGTACAAGGAGGAACTGGTACCATTCCTTCTGAAACTATTCCAATCAATAGAAAAAGAGGGAATCCTCCCTAACTCATTTTATGAGGCCAGCATCATTCTGATACCAAAGCCGGGCAGAGACACAACCAAAAAAGAGAATTTTAGACCAATATCCTTGATGAACATCGATGCAAAAATCCTCAATAAATTACTGGCAAAATGAATCCAGCAGCACATCAAAAACTTATCCACAATGATCAAGTGGGCTTCATCCCTGGGATGCAAGGCTGGTTCAATATATGCAAATGAATAGATGTAATCCAGCATATAAACAGAGCCAAGGACAAAAACCACATGATTATCTCAATAGATGCAGAAAAGGCCTTTGACAAAATTCAACAACCCTTCATGCTAAAAACTCTCAATAAATTAGGTATTGATGGGACGTATTTCAAAATAATAAGAGCTATCTATGACAAACCCACAGCCAATATCATACTGAATGGGCAAAAACTGGAAGCATTCCCTTTGAAAACTGGCACAAGACAGGGATGCCCTCTCTCACCACTCCTATTCAACATAGTGTTGGAAGTTCTGGCCAGGGAAATTAGGCAGGAGAAGGAAGTAAAGGGTATTCAGTTAGGAAAAGAGGAAGTCAAATTGTTCCTGTTTGCAGACGACATGATTGTATATCTAGAAAACCCCATTGTCTCAGCCCCAAATCTCCTTAAGCTTATAAGCAACTTCAGCAAAGTCTCAGGATACAAAATGAATGTACAAAAATCACAAGCATTCTTATACACCAACAACACACAAACAGAGAGCCAAATCATGAGTGAACTCTCATTCACAATTGCTTCAAAGAGAATAAAATACCTAGGAATCCAACTTACAAGGGATGTGAAGGACCTCTTCAAGGAGAACTACAAACCACTGCTCAGTGAAATAAAAGAGGATACAAACACATGGAAGAACATTCCATGCTCATGGGTAGGAAGAATCAATATCATGAAAATGGCCATACTGCCCAAGGTAATTTACAGATTCAGTGCCATCCCCATCAAGCTACCAATGACTTTCTTCACAGAATTGGAAAAAACTACTTTAAAGTTCATATGGAACCAAAAGAACCCACATCACCAAGTCAATCCTAAGCCAAAAGAACAAAGCTGGAGGCATCACACTACCAGACTTCAAACTATACTACAAGGCTACAGTAACCAAAACAGCATGGTACTGGTACCAAAACAGAGATATAGATCAATGGAACAGAACAGAGCCCTTAGAAATGACGCCGCATATCTACAACTATCTGATCTTTGACAAACCTGACAAAAACAAGCAATGGGGAAAGGATTCCCTATTTAATAAATGGTGCTGGGAAAACTGGCTAGCCATATGTAGAAAGCTGAAACTGGATCCCTTCCTTACACCTTATACAAAAATCAATTCAAGATGGATTAAAGACTTAAACGTTAGACCTAAAACCATAAAAACCCTAGAAGAAAACCTAGGCATTACCATTCAGGACATAGGCATGGGCAAGGACTTCATGTCTAAAACACCAAAAGCAATGGCAACAAAAGCCAAAATTGACAAATGGGATCTAATTAAAGAGCTTCTGCACAGCAAAAGAAACTACCATCAGAGTGAACAGGCAACCTACAAAATGGGACAAAATTTTCCCAACCTACTCATCTGACAAAGGGCTAATATCCAGAATCTACAATGAACTCAAACAAATTTACAAGAAACAAACAAACAACCCCATCAAAAAGTGGGCGAAGGACATGAACAGACACTTCTCAAAAGAAGACATTTATGCAGCTAAAAAACACATGAAAAAATGCTCATCATCACTGGCCATCAGAGAAATGCAAATCAAAACCACAATGAGATACCATCTCACACCAGTTAGAATGGCAATCATTAAAAAGTCAGGAAACAACAGGTGCTGGAGAGGATGTGGAGAAATAGGAACACTTTTACACTGTTGGTGGGACTGTAAACTAGTTCAACCATTGTGGAAGTCAGTGTGGCGATTCCTCAGGGATCTAGAACTAGAAATACCATTTGACCCAGCCATCCCATTACTGGGTATATACCCAAAGGACGATAAATCATGCTGCTATAAAGACACATGCACACGTGTGTTTATTGTGGCATTATTCACAATAGCAAAGACTTGGAACCAACCCAAATGTCCAACAATGATAGACTGGATTAACAAAATGTGGCACATATACACCATGGAATACTATGCAGCCATAAAAATTGATGAGTTCATGTCCTTTGTAGGGACATGGATGAAATTGGAAATCATCATTCTCAGTAAACTATCACAAGAACAAAAAACCAAACACCGCATATTCTCACTCATAGGTGGGAATTGAACAATGAGATCACATGGACACAGAAAGGGGAACATCACACTCTGGGGACTGTTGTGGGGTTGGGGGAGAGGGGAGGGATAGCACTGGGAGATATACCTAATGCTAGATGATGAGTTAGTGGGTGCAGTGCACCAGCATGGCACATGTATACATATGTAACTAACCTGCACAATGTGCACATGTACCCTAAAACTTAAAGTATAATAATAAAAAAAAAGAAAATTAAAAAAATAAAAATAAAAACATAAAAGTTTCACTATTTTTATTACTGTTGTATATAGAAATAGAATTACTTTATATAAGTCTTGTATCTAATAACTTTGCTAAATACATTTATTTGTTTATAGATTGTTTTGAGTTTTCTAAATATGAAATCATACTGTCTACAACAAATCCTGGGTGATTGTACCTTATGCTCACATGCTTGCATCCTAGTTTACAGGTAACCCAGGGAATAGAATTTTGCTTTTCTTTTAATTCATCCTTGGAACGTGAGGATACATTGTGTCTTAAAAGTACTAAAATATAGAGAGCATGTTCAAAAGTCTCTGGGAAGATACATGTCTACTACAAATTGACTCTGAGGTTAAAATTAATATGCTGCAGAGCACACAGCTAGAAATGAATGAGAAAAGATTTGAACTTAGGTCTGTTTATCTTGAAAGTTTATGTTCTTCTTGCATTGTCTCCCAGTTCATGTATGACTGAACTCTTTACTAACACACAATCCTGTGAGAAGAGCCAAAGGATTTCATCCTGGTCTTAAACGATGACATCTCTTTCAGATTTTCATCTATTGCTTTTTGTCGTTAAAAAATGTTTTTTAATTAAAAGAAAGAACTGGTTTATGAATGTTGGGGCCACTTCTTATTTTATTTCAAAGGCTCAAGCCCTAATAACTCAACAGAATCTAGATGTACTGACTTTTCCCGTCCAAATTGAGACCTAATTGGGGCCTTTTTATTTATCTTCACTCTTAAAATGATTTTATTTCTTCAGTGGGGAAAGTAATGTTAATTTTCTAGACACGTAATTGGACTGGCATAGTTCACACTAATGAGCTATTATAATCGAAAATTACCTTCTACACGACTGGTATTTCTGATTTTTTTTTCAACTTTAACTCAAGTGTTGCAAAAACACTCTTTGGTATTATTTTAGTAACTAATAAGACTTCATTCAGAATTGGAACAAAGATCTAATTACTCAGTAAGCTACTTTCCTTTAATACTGATGCTTGATATCCCAAGCATATTTTGTTACCTAGAAAATATTTATATTATTGCATTGATTAAAAATAAAAATATATTCAAAATATTTACACAGAAACTCCTCACATGGGTCATTGTGTAAAAATCATGCATTAAAGAGCCTCATAATTGTTCTGAAAACAACTCTTACTTTTCTTCAAGAGGGTTTGGTATCAGGTTTCTCCATATTAGGTAGAGTAAAATGTACAAACAAAGATGGAGCAGGCCACTTCGGGGATGATCTTTGTATTTTATCTACTTAATGATGTGAATGATGTCTAGAAAGAAAAAAAGAGCTGAACTTCAGTCATAAGACATAATTCATTGTATAGCTATACCACTTGTGTTCCTTTGAATAAGATGCTTAAAGTCCCCAGGTGTGTTTACTAATCTGGTAAATGAATGGCCTAAATCTATTCTCACTGTGAAGTTGGAGCAAAAGTGATTGTGCATATGAAAGTACTTTCTGGACTATAGAGAAAACATTGTGGATTGGAAGCGTGTGCTCCTAAAATTTTCTTCTCTCCAATATCATCTGGTTTTCCTGCTCCACTAGATCTTCAGAGAATGGGAGAGGGAAGGAAAATGGAAGGAAGGAAAGAAGGAAGGAAGGAAGGAAGGGAGGGAGGGAGGGAGTGGGGGAGGGAGGGAGGACGGAAGGAAGGAAGGAAGGGAGGGAGGGAGTGGGGGAGGGAGGGAGGACGGAAGGAAGGAAGGAAGGAAGCAAGCAAGCAAGGGAGGGCAGGCCCCATATTGACCTCATATTCCTCATCAGCTAACACTCATCACTGGGTACAACACCCTGGCCTGTTTGATATTTCGAACACACTGAGCATGATCTTCTTCTCAAAGTCATCGTTCCTAATAGCCCATCTTCCTGGATGTTTTTTCTCACTACAATTTTCTGGCTAACGTTTCACCTAATTTAGGTTTCTGATTAATACTACTTCTTCATAGATACCTCCCGACAGTCAAATTTTAAAAAGCTCAACCCCATCACTCTCTACCAATTCTGCTTTATTTTACCTTCATACTTGTATCACCACCAGATATTGCATTATATATTATTATTTGTTTATTTTCTGTTTCCTCCATTAGACACTAAGCTCCACAGGTCATGGTATTTTTTAAAATTTTGATAATTATTATATCTCTCAGTAGCTCAAATAACACTTGGCACATAGTTGGTACTTAATAAGCATTTATTGTTCATAGACCAAATTAATAGACTTTAAATACTGTAAGTTTTATATCACATTTTAGTTAGTGCCCTTGGTAAATGCTGGATATAGTTCAGTGTCAATTTATTTACTTATCTTTTTAAAACTTGATAATGAATACAATAATTGCAGTTTACTTAAAATATCGTATAACAATGACAATTTGATTCTTGCTATGAGACTGCGTATAAAAATCACACAGTAGGAAAAAATCTTTCTCTCTGATTTTCAAAGGTGTTTGTTTGCTTGAGCACACTCAAAACTTGACTGTCTAGTTTCCCATCCTTCCCTGATTTGCTTAAATAATTAATTGATTGCTCCATGCCTAGGTGTTAATGCAGGGGGAGGTTAATGTCACCTCTCTTAGGAAACTATCTCTCTTTGGTAATGTTACCTCTCTTAGGTAACTAGCCAGCTAGCTAGGTAACTACCTCTCTTGAGTAACTAGGTAACTAGTTAGTTTCCTAAGAGAGGTAAAATTGCTGTGCCTTAATTTATTGCTCTATTCAGTGGTCCTCAACTTCACTACAAAGTGGAAACATTTAGAAAACTCTAATTAATTTATTTTTTATTTTTTAATTTCCCACACTACACTGATGTATATCTAGGGCACTTTAAAAAAATCTTCATTCCCAGGTTCTACCCCATACCAACTAAATCAGAATGTCTGAGAGTGGTGGCCATGTATCACCATTTTTTTTAATCCCCACATGAGTCTAAGGTACAGCCAAAGTTTGGGGGCCACTGTCTTCACCTAAATGAGTTGGGAGTTCCCATTGCCAAGAATTTGATGATCTGTGTTTCTGTTTTCTCCTAGAAATCTCAACTCTTCAACATATTCATGGTTTTCAAATAGCCAAACTGTTTCTCCTAGAAAGCACAGTGTTCACACAGAATATCCCGTGTTTCACTAAAATAAGATCTTATGTGCACACTCTGTTAGCTCTTGACTTCAGGCCTTAGTTCCCTGAATGGAGTCTCCTTCAAACCTCCACCTGTTTTTACCCATCTTTTAAAGCCTTGTACAAATGATACTTCTTTGATGTCTTCTTTGTCTATCAGAATTGATCTTACCACATTTGATGCTGCCATTAATCTTTCTCTTGTTCCTCATTTATCACAATCTGTTACCCATCGCTAATTTGGATAGGTAACATTCCCTGGGCTGTGATTTAATCATGTTTTAGATCAGGGAGTTGAGATTTGAAGTTTCAAGATCGGAAGCTCTCTTCTGGCTCTAAACTGCTATGAGTTCTTATGTCCTGCACACTCTCCTAGGAAAAGCAGCTTTTGTCATCACCATGTATCTTGAGTTGTCACAGCACACCAGTTCTCAGCTGATAATTGCTTTTTGGTTTCTGAGCTGTGAAGAGTAGAACAATTCCACATATGTTTCATTTATCTTGAAAAATAGCAATAGTAATTGTGATAATATCTAATTTATGTATATAGGTATTCTCATATACAATACAGGAAAATTCACATGTATACACACACACACTAGTTATGGATGTAGATATGTATACATAAACACACACACAAACACATACATCATATATTTACCATAAATATATATACACACCACTTGGCAACTCACGTGTGTGTGAAAGGGTATCACACACAAACACACACACGTATAACACATGGCAATCCACAAAGGATTTTTACCTGTGTTTTTTGTTTTATTCTACCCATCTCAACAATATAGTTAAGTAGGTGTACATTACACTGTCTTCCAGAAAAGCAAACTAAAATTCAAAAAAATCAAGTGATTTCCCAAGGCCTCATATTGACATGACAAGGCTTTGTCTAGAATGGATGTCATCTGCTTCCTTGGTTGAGGTTTCTTTCTATTCCACTAGAAGTGCCTCTGTATTTATAATACTATTAGAGAGTTAATGAGACATTCCCATGTTGTGGTCTACTGTACTTTATATTTTCTGTGGGTTTTCCTCAGAATTGGGAACATAAAACTCAAGGTTTTAGAGCTCTGCTTATGTGTGACCAGTTGGAAGAAACGAAAGTCATTTTGCTCTCTGTGACCTCCATTTACTGATGAATAACTGAGCCAGAGGAAAGTGTCCTTCAGTGTTCTCGGACATATCAAGCATATTTGACACTAACCATTCTTCTTTGTCAGGCATTTCACAGCTTTGTGTCTCGGGAATACAAATTCTGTCATCCCTCATAGTGTCCCAACTAGGCACTTTGTTTTCAAGTCGGCAGTAATGTAGATGTTTCCTAAAAGGATTTTGGGTAGGTACTGCTAATGGGAGGATATAAAACAGGAGGATATGATCCCTTGAACAATCAATTATTCTAATATTGGCTTGTAACACTTATCAACTGATCTTATATGCATTATTGCCACTCAGTAAAGGAGGATACTGAGGCCTCAGGGGTTAAATATCAGTCATAAGATCAATAATGGTAGAGTTAGGACAATTTCCCATATTTTCTTCAATTCAGTTGAAAAAAGAACAGTTAATTGCTCATTGCACCCTATTCCAATGGTGAAGAGGAACTCCTCCCCACCACCACCACTTTGCTATCTTTTGGGCTTAGAATTAAGTCTTTCAAGCAAGAACCTGGGCCACTCCAGATCTAAACACAACCCCAAATTCTCCCAAATCAAGAAATCTCAGTATAAGCAAGTGCTTTTGCATAATCTTAACTGCCATTTTTGTAATTTCCTTATTTTTTAAAGCTTTTTCTTTCGGGCAACGACTGGGTATAGGTGCATAGGCATTGTCTAAATGTTTATTGTTAAATATAGATGAGGATGAAGATGAGGATGATACATGTGAATTTAAAGGGGTCAAATGAGAGAGGCTTGTGGTGATGGAACAGTTTTATGTCCCGATTGTGATTGTGATGGTTACATGAATCTACATCTGTGATGAAAATGCTTAGAATATAGACACACACACACACACACATAAATAAATGAGTGCATATAAAACTTGTAAAATCTGAATAAAGGCAATGGATTACACCAATGTTAATTTTCTGGTTTGATATTGTAGTATAGTTATACAAAATGCTGCCACTGGAGGACATTGACTGACAAGTGCATAGGAACTCCCTGTACATTATTTTTATATCCTTCTGTGAATCTATAAATATTCCAGATTTAAAGTTTTAAAACTTAGATGATAAACTAGAATTTTCAATGTAAAAAAATAAAATACAAGGAAACTGGATTGTCTTATTAAAGTGACCTTTTTGCAGCACAACTTTCTGAGAAGTAAACCATGCAGACCTCAGTGATGTCTCCTTGTCATTAGGAGAATGGAGTTGATCTGTAGGGGATGGAGTTTTCAGCTTGAAAACTACTTTCAGTGTTGGGTTTTTTTGTTTGTTTGTTTTTGTCTTTGTTTTTGGCTCTGCTCAATAGTATAGAGCGTCATAACCAAACTGGCTAGGTTCAAATCCAGGCTGCTTATAAGCTATGCAACTTCAGGGAATTTTTGTTGCTTCCCTGCACTTCCATTTCTCCAACCATAAAATGAGGTTATAAATGTATACGTCTTATAGAGTTTTTGTGTGGTGTAAATAAGTTATATGTAAGATACTTGAGAGAATAACAAATGCATGTATATGTAAATATATGTAATGTGTTGAATGAAAGCTGTGATTATCATTGTGTTAACTGTGTTCTACTGAGTAAAATGATATCATAGCATTTTAAATAGAAGAGTTAGGAAATTTTCCATAGTTTTCAAGGAGTGTTCCTCTAACTTTACTGATACAGGAGATCTTCAGTCCTGCATAGTCCTTCTAAGGCACTCTGGAGCTAAAACACATATTAAGGTAGAACATGTATTCAGATTTAAGAAGTGTCGGCTGGGCGCAGTGGCTCACTCCTGTAATCTCAGCACTTTGGGAGGCCAAGACAGGCAGATCATGAGGTCAGGAGATTGAGACCATCCTGGCTAACATGGTGAAACCTCATCTCTACTAAAAAAAAAAATAATACAAAATATTAGCCAGATGTGGTGGCACACGCCTGTAGTCCCAGCTACTCAGGAGGCTGAGGCAGGATAATCATTTGAACCCAGGAGGCAGAAGTTGCAGTGAGCCGAGGTCGAACCACTGCGCTCCAACCTGAGTGACAGAGGGAGTGAGACTCCATCTTAAAAAAAAAAAAAAAAAGAAGTGCCAATTGGAAGTTGGACTTATCGGAAGACGCCTACTTCATTTGCCCCTTTTTCTAGATAAAAGCATCTAAGTCTTTTTTAGGAGAACACTAAACATTGTCTTTATTTCCAGTGAGATAATTTATAGAAATAATGTGCATAAATAATTATATTCAAATTATAAAGGTATATATATAATATTTTATTACAAAAATGAAAAATGTTAACACTTAATCAGGAAATAGTTGGTCTTGTATTAGCGAATGCTATTGAATAATACCTCTTTGGAAGAGGATATTGATTTATAAAGAAAAGCAATTGGAATTGAAAAATTTTCTTGGAGTATAGGCCTGGTAGAGGATAGAGAGATGCTGAAGTGCCCTGGAATGTTGCTGGGCATCCAGATGTGTTAAGGGGAGAATGTTGATATGAAAATTAATGGGCTTTGGATGGTAGAAGTCATATTTTTGGTGCACAAGTATTGGCCTAAGACTCAAGGATATGTTTTCAAATCCTCTATGCTGTCTATCCTTGATAAGAGACCTTAGATAAGTTATGTAACAACTTTCTGACTCAGGATTATTATCTGCATCATGGGAGCAATACCTAATCTACCTACCACATCTTGTTGTAAAATTCAAATAAAGCAATGAATTTGAATATGCTTCTTGGACTGTTGAGTATTTCTTTATAAGCTGGAACTTCAAAAAATTTTATTATAGATTCAGAAGGCATATGTGTAGGTTTATTACATGGGCATATTGCATAATGATGGGATTGGGCTTCTAGTGTACCAATCACCCAAATAGCAAACATTATACCTAAGAGGAAATATTTTTATCTTCACCTCTCTCCTATTCTTCCCACTTTTGAAGTCCCCAGTGTTTATTATGTCCATCTTTATGTCCATGTGTACCCATTGTTTAGGTCTTACCTATAGGTGAAAACCTACAGTATTTGATTTTCCATTTCTGAAATATTTCACCTAGATTAATGGCCTCCAGCTCAATCAATGCTGCAAAGGACATGATTTTATTTTTTATTGCTGCATAGTATTCCATGGTGTACATATACCATATTTTATTTATTCAATCAATTGTTGATGAGGTTGGTTTCATGACTTTGCTATTGTGAACAGTGCTGTAATAAGTATACAAGTGCAGCACTATTTTACATAAAGATTTCGTTTCCTGTGGGTAGATATCCAGAGGTGGGATTTCTGGGTGGAATGGCAGTTCTATTTTTTGTTCTTTGAGAAATCTCCATACTGTTACCATAGAGGTTGAACTAATTTACTTTCCTACCAATAGTGTATGAGAGTTGCCTTTTCTCCACATCCACTTAATCACTCACAGAAGTTTTCCTTCATATAACAGCTTAGGTGCCTGCATTACTCTGTGTGAGGACCCTTAATATTTATTTTCTTTAGAAGTGACTTTAAAGATCTGTTCCTAATGATAATTACCTTATATTGCCAATTGGCTATATCAAGTGAATATTACCTACATGTATGTTCCAAATATATAAGCGAAAGATTTTATTTTGTAATCTCTTTTAACTTTCTCCAAGTCAGATAATGCTTATTCCCATTTCACAGAGAGTGAAACCGATGTTCAGACACAGCAAGTTACCAATACTCATAACTAATAAATGGTTGATTTGTGTTCTCATTAATCTGGCTGAAAATCCCATTACCTTCCCACTGTTCAATAAAGTAGAGGACATGTAGCTTTCACTAGAGTCCCATCTTCGCTCAAGTTATCTCAAATCAAGCAATGATATCCTAGGGTACAATGGTACCTTCAAATATTACAAATATTATAATTAACAGACACAGAATATAAAACAAATGCTTCACATGCCTAAAGGACTAAAATTCAGTTATGGTGCAAATTTAAAAAGAACCATGTAGACAGACATCATCCTAAACAAATGTTAAATTACTATCACCAATAATAAGATATATCAATATCATGTACCCCTGATAAGCACTGAGAAGATCACAACACTCCTTCTTTAGATTTTGCCAAAAATGTAAAAACTGAATCTAATCCTGAGAAAACCTACACGTTGATAATATTCTACAAAATAACTGACTATTACTCCTCAGAAGTGTCAGGTCATGAAAGACCAGGAAAGACTGACAAGCTGTCACAGATTTCAATACATAAAAACTAAATGCAATGGGAATCTTAGATGGGATGCTAAAACATCAAAGGGAAATTAAAGGAAAACTAGTTTCAAAGATTTGAGTAAAGACTGTAGTTCTGTTAATACTCATTTATCAATGTTAATTTTTTGGTTTCAGTAATTGTTCTCTTAATATGTGAAATGTTAATATTAGGGGAAGCTGGGTAAGGGATATATGAGAACTCTCTGGTACTTTCTCGGCTTTTCTTTAAATCTATAATTATTTCAAAATAAGATTTAATATAAAGTATTAAAAATAAATTTAAATTATTGCCCTCATAAAAGAGGCCCAAAAGAGACCTCTGCCTCTTCCACCCTTTAAGGATACAACAAAAAGATGATTGTCTATGAACTAGGAAGAAGGCATTCACTAGACAATGGCACCTTATTTTGAACTTCCCAGTCTTCAGAACTGTGAAAAGGTTTCTTGTTTATAACTCACTCCGTTTGTGATATTTTCTTACAGCAGCCCAAACAGACTATGACTAAGATTAAACTAAGGAAGAAGGAAAAGAAAAGCTAGTGTGCATCTAGTGAAAATTCAGAAAACCCAAGAGAAAAAGAATAGATTTTAAAAAACAGCCAGAGGTTAAAAAACAAAAATAAAAATAAAGCAAAACAAAAAGATCACTTTCGAATAGACTGAGAGCTGATTTCCCAATAGTAAGAGTGGAAGTGGATGTCACATAATATTTTAAAATATTTAATTGACAAATAAAAATTGATATATTTAAGGTGTACAGTATAATCATTTGATATACATTATATAACGATAACCACAATCAAGTTAATTAACACATCTGTCACCACCCAGTTATCATTTTTGTCTTTGTGGTGAGGACACTTAAAATCTGCTCTTATTAAGTTTCAAGTAAACAGTACAGTATTATTAACTATAGCCACTATGCTGTACATTAGATCTCCAGAACGTATTCATCTTATTATTGAATATTTTTACCCTTTGGCCAACATCTCTCCGTTTCCCCACCCTCGAGTCCCTAGAAACCACTTACTGTCTACTTCTATGAATTCTGCATTTTTAGTTTTCATTTAACTCTTGCTTCGTAATAAACTATCCCAAAACATAGTGATTTGAGAAACAACCACCATTTGATTATAGCACATAGTTGTTGTGGGTTAGGAATAGGAAGTCTGTGGGTTAGCAATAGTGAGTCTTTGATCTTTATGGTCCAGATGACTTCTCTCACATTCTTGATATTTTTTTTTTTTTTGAGTGAAGGTAGAACTGGAAAGCTGAGCTCATCCAGACCATACCTCACTCCATGTGGTCCTCGACTCTTTCCATGTGGTCTTTCTGGCAGGGTCGGAATATGTCCTCACATAAGCCCAGTGCTCAGAGACCATGACAGAGCCTCCAGTTTTATTAACTGCTCAGAATTGGAATGTCACTTCTACCATACTCTACTGAACAGAGCCATGCACAGACCAGCACACATTCAAAAAGAAAAATAAAATTTACTTCTCCATAGAATGAATATGAAAGAATTTGCAGCCATCTTCATTCTACCACAGACTTCATCAAGCAAAAGTAATTTGATTCTGGATGGAAAGTCAAAGTTGTGAAAAGAAATCATGAACAAAAACCTGATAACTGGATAAGTCTATAGGTATAACAATAATATGAAACAATGATAGTGTTGTTATGCATGTAGAAAAAGAAATAAAACTAAAATATATAACAAAAGACTATATAGCTAGGGAGGAGAGGAAAAGACTTAAAATATTTTGGAGTATTCTGTTTTATTCAAAAGAAAAAAAAACTTCAGATTAACAGGAGGTTTTTGTAAGTGAAGTATGTATATTAAAGATATCAGAGTAACTCCTAAAATTTAAAAAAAACAGTTTGTATAGTTTCCAATAAGTAGATTGGAAAAGAAAAGGAATAAGAAGACTTCAAAAGAAAGGAAGAAAAAAGAGGAAATAGTAAAGATGGGACAAATAGAAAGCAGAAAGTAAGATGAAAAAAATAAATTCAACCATATCAATAATTACAATGAATGTAAATTAACTAGTTATGTTACTTTCCAAAATCTAACTACACGTTGTTTGTAAGAAACACAAATAAAACATAATAAAAATTGTAAAATAAAGACAAATAGCAATTTCATTTCCTCATAATTGCAACATGCAGATAGAAAAATATACTTTCCAAAAAGATACAATTTATATTAACAATAAATATGTAAGCATTTTAGGAATAAGCCTAACAAAAGATGTGTAAAATGTTTACCAGGGTTCCACCATAAATTTTTAAAGACTTCAAAGAAGACCTAAATAATTGGAGAGCTTTATTATGTTGTTAAAATGTAAATCTCCAAATTTTGAATGTACAATCCTCCCGAATTGATTCAATATATCCCAATAAAAATTCCAAGATATTTGTTCTTGTTTGCTTATTTGTTTAACTTTCCAGGCAATCCTAAAACGTAAGTAAAAAATTAAAAGGCCAGGAAGAACCAAAAGACTTCTGAAAAAGAAGGAAAAGGTTATGGTTCAGAAAGTTATTCTTCCAAATATCACAACCTATAAAACATTAGTAATTATGACAATATGGCTGCACTAAGATAAGCCATAAAACACTACCAATAAAGTCTGATAGCAGATCCGCCATGCATGGAAACTTGATTTGTAATTTGCAGCCATCAAACCGCAGCAGTAGATTTGCTTGCCCTAAGGGCTTAAGAAACCCAGGTGCTCTGAGCGTAACAGTCCTCAGGCCTCCACCTCTCCATTGGTTGGACCGAAAATGAGGCCATAGAATTTTGGGTGCTCCTGGGAAGACAGTTTCACCTCCACTCCCCAATACTTATGCCCTAAGTATCAATCAGGGACCAGTCATTAAGACCAAACCTCCCTAGACGTTTAAAAAGAGGAAATTTAACAGAAGTGCTTACAAAGACATCAGAAGGACTGAAAGAGTCCAAATCTCAAACTATAATTTCTCCACAATAGCAAAAACAAAACAACATCAAAAAGGTTTGTGTGTCCTGAAACATTGTCCATCATAGTAAGTGGCACCTGACCATCCAGCTGCTGAGGCCAAAATCCTCAGAGTCATCCTTGCCTCCTCTTGTTCTTTCATACCTCACATCACATCCATTGGCAGACACCTGTTGAGGTTCCTACAAAATTTTTCCAGAATTCACACAATTCTCCCCATGTCCTCTGCTACCTCCCTCACTGACTTTCACCATCTTTTTCACTCACTGTATTCCCTGCCTCTGCCCCGCCCACCTATGCTGTGTTCCCCACACTGCACCCAGAGAGACTGAGTAGCGTAGATATTAACGCTATCTACTAAATACTTTCAGTTCTCCCTCCAGCATATGGTGGGATTGTTCGTCCCGCCCCATCAAAGCCTACATAGCCATTCATTTATGTTGACCAACGGAATGTGAATGGAAGAGATATGATCACTTCTAGATGGATGGAAGCTCTAATGGCTGGCACAGGTTTGACCAGTCTTTCTATTTTCTGCCTGTCATGGGAACGAGTAGCATTCCCAACGGTATCTACTCTGTCACTGGATTATGAAGGAAAGAGAATGTGGAGCAGAGTCCCCAGCTGACTTGCAATGAATGTGTAACATCGGGAAAAATAACCTTCATGGTTTTAGGCCACAGAGACTTCGTGATTATTTACTGCTAAATTATAACATACGTGATTGACACAAATTGATCAATAGAGTGATCCTTTGAAAATGTAATTCATATTATGTCATACTTTGGATGCCTTCTGTCCAATATGTTTGGCCCCATATTCCCGAACTCACCTTCTATCTGCTGTTTCTGAACTCACCTTCTATCTGCTGTTTGTTCACCCTCTCCAGATAGGCTAGCCTTCTCAACACCTCAGGCACATTTCTGACTCAGCGATTTTGCTGTTACTCTTCCCTCTAGCTGAATTTTTTTCCCAGATATTCACATAATGAACATAATAATAATTAACTTGCTTCAAATTTTTGCTCTAATGGTAGGTACCTTCTTGGTAAGGCTTTTCATAATAATACTATTTTTAAAAATGCCACCCCAACCCCACATTTCATATTCTGCTTCTCTTTTTGTTTTCTGATCCCCATTTGACATTTAAATTTTGTTTGTATTTTTTTGGTGTTATCTTTCTCCCGCAACTAAAGTGAATGAATGATCTATTAGAGTAGAAATTTTAATCTAGTTTGTTTCCTCCAGATCCCTAGCCCGTTTCATGGTGCCAGCTACATATTAGCCACTCAGTAAATATTAGCTGAATGAATGAATGGCATAGGTGGCCCTGGAGGTAAGGGAAGAAATATGCATTTATAATGAATGATGCTAGGTCAAATGATTGTGCATATGAACTAGAAAATGAAATTGGACCCATACTTCATATGACATACAAAATCATTTCTAAGCAGATACAAAATTAAATCTGAAGGGCAAAAGTATTCAATTTTAGAAGTCAGTATCAAAGATATTTTATGGGAAATATATACATGATAAAGAACAAAGCATAAAGAAATTACCGAAAAATTTATTTATGACAAAAAGCCTCGGTCAAATATAATACCACACAAAACATAAGCAGATAAGTGAAAAATAGAAAGAAAGAATTTTGTCATTGTCATGTTAAACTAATAAGAATAACATGAACAACTTAGTAGAAAAATAGTTAAATAGCAGGCACTTCAATAAAGTGGAAACTCAAATAACAGGCAAAAGTGTACTCCTCTTCATAAGTAATCAGGCAAATGCAAATTAAAGCCGCAGTATTATTCCCTTTTACATACTCTGGATGCACAAAATATCAATATCTGACAATATCAAGCATCAGTAACAGTGTAGAAAACTTGAAATATTGCACACTTTAAAAATAATTTGGCAATATCTAGAAAAGTTAAAGATGTAAATACTGTATGATTCCATAATTCCACATATATAGCAGATAATATATTAATATATTTTACACAAATATATAAATATAACTAATATCTATCAATATCTCTATCTACATTGATAGGTAAACTCATATATAGAGATCCATGTAGAAGTTTATATATAGTAAGATTATTCATAACAAAACTGTAGAGAAATAGGAACAATCCAAATGTCCATTGACTGGAAATGATAAATAAATTGTGGCACGTTTATGTAACAGAATCATACACAGTAATGAAAATAAATTATAGCTATAAGTATCAACATGGATAAATATTACAAATATGCTATAGAGGAAAATACATAAAGCACTAAAAATCCACATAGTATTATTTCATTTACACATGATACAAAAACATTTAAAGTAAACAATACATTGTTTAAACACAAAACTGAGTATACCGATTACTTCTGATGGGAGAGAAAATAGGACAAAATATGGGAGGAGCAGACAGGAAATTTCAAGATAAATGTTTTTGTTTCTGTGGATTTTTTTTCCTTAAAATATGTGGCTGGTATATGGGTATTTTGTTGTTACTTTCTAGAATATCCATATATGTTTTATAAATATTCTTTCATATCTACTTAACATTTAATAAAAATATTTTAAAATATCTTTGCAGTGAAGCTTTTTGAGAATCCTGTATGTATTTGCCATGCTAACAAACAAAACGCCATTTGATTATCCATTTGTTTCATATCTCTTTGGGCAGCTTGAAACTGTGCCACTCAGCATTATAAACTGCAAGTAAAGGCCTTTTGAGAAAGGCAACAAATCAGAAATGCAAAATGCCATCACTGATTAATTTATGAAAACGAAGTTTTCAGTCTACAAGAACCAGGGGCAAAACGAAACAATAACTCACCAGGGGGCTGTGAGCCCTGAAGTGTAGTGCTTGGCCATGTGTAACTCTTTATCACTCCAGGTCTCAAATCTGAATGATATCAATCATCCTGCTTGCCAGGGCACCAACTGAATATAAATTGGCCTTTCTGGGCATCAATAGGCCTCCTTCTGCCAAGTAATTTTATAGTTCTTTTATTTTAAAACACTTAGAATGGATTATAGAATGAAAGCACACACTTCGGAGCCATTTAGAAAAATCAATTCAAGCCACACTTAACGACAAAGAAAAATGCTTCTGTTCTTTCCGGTGACATATTACTCAATAGAATAGTCCCATGGAGATGCAAATACTTACACAAGGTAAATTTAGACAGCAATGTAATTGTTAATGCGTGTGTCATAACTTAATATTTGTACACGCTGAACCTTCACATTTACTGCGAATGCTCAAAATGTTTTTGTAACCCTGGTTTAGATGTAGGTCCTCAAATCTTTGAGTATATTTCTAAAGTTTAGGGGTGAATTTTTCTGTTTTTTAGAAAATGTCAAATGTCTTTTGAATCCAAAGTTAATCCAAAGAATTAGGTGAGTTTTCAAGGGCAGGAAGTCCTGATTTGGCATGCAAGAGATAGCTTTGGGGAGAAATCAGTCTTGTCTCTCTGAATGGATCATGAAGTGTCACTGATACCAGTTCCCTGCAGCAGGGTAGAAAATCTAGACTTCAGATTCAAGTTTCTTTGGGAATCAAGGCTTATTTACAAGACTCACTTACTAGCTCTGGAAAAACAAAGTTACTGAACTCCTCTAGATCTCAACTAACTCTCCTGACAGAAGGATAGTCACAACTACCTTAAAAGGTTGTTACAACAATTAACAAATATATATGGTTTCTAATATTTTCAATAAGTGGCAAGTAAATGTAAAATAAAAACATTAAGAGCAAATCAAATTCTGAGATCTCAGATTTAGACAATATTGAGTAAGTACATGAACTTTGGAGTCAGATACACCTAAAGTTAAATCACAGATTCTCTATTTCCTAGATATATAATTTTTATCATTTTCAGAAAACTATTTAACATGATAAAGATTTCTCAGCTGAAACATGGAGAAATGATAGTATTTGCTCATGCACTTTACTAATAATCATATAGATGTTTAGTATTAAAATTTAATTGGTAGTAAATTTAAATGACATAGAAATTTTTTCAAATTTAGCTCTTACTTCAATATAAATAAGGTAAATGACTTCAAGCAGAATGACGTCAGAGCCCCAGGCATGAACATGCAGGCTTTCCTTCATAGCTTTGCTAGAGCACACAGCACAGAAGTTAAAGAGTGTGTTCTCTGGATTCAAACCACCCAGGATTGAATCTCTGCTCTGTTACCTTTACAAGCTGTATGAACTCAGACAAGATATTTAAATTCTCTGTGGGTTTTCTTACCCTGAAGGGTACGTATGGGTGTTGAGGGCCTGAAGCTTAAAAAATTTGGAAGGTATCTTTTAAGAAAATGAATACAAAATTACAACTATGAAAATAGGTCTCTGATTTTGATATTTCAGTTTTATTAATTCTAGATTAAATTTGCCTCTGAAATCTTACAGGGTTGTTGAGGAATCAGATATATGTAAATTATTTTTTTTGAAAAACTTTTGCTTGAAAAAAGAGCTGATGCTATTTATTCTTTTTTCCCCCAGGTTTATTTGGCATAATTGACAAATTAAAATAGTATATTGTTACGATGTACAACGTGATATTTTGATATATGTATACATTGTGATTACCACAATAAACCTATTTAACATATCGAACATATCACCTCACATAGTCATTCATTTCTGTGTGAGAGTGTGTGTGTGTGTGTGTGTGTGTGTGTGGTGAGAACGTTTATGATATAATCTTTTAACGGATTTCAAATATAGAATACATTATTATTAACTACAGTCACCATACTGTATAATAAATCTCCAGAATTTATTCTAACTGAAACTTTGTATACCCTTTGACCAATGCATCCTCAACCTCCTCCTTCCCCAGACCCTGGCAACCACTATCCTACTTTCTACTGCTATGAGTTAGACTTTTAGATTCCATATATATGTAAGATGAGGAAATATTTGTCTTTCTGTGCCTGGCTTATTTCACATAGCATAATTCCCTCCAGGTTTATCCATTTTGTCACAAATGACAGAATTTATGTGAAATGTTTTGAACAGTGCCTGGCACAGTGATCACTATGTAAGTGCTTGTAATTTTTTCTATCTCAGTTCCATAGATATATATCCTTCACTCCACAAAAAAAGCTCATAAGTAGAAAAGAGGAAATAAGTCTGTTTTTTCTTACCTATTTTATAAATTTCAGATTCTCATGGAGTGTTAAACAGCTGGTTAAGTCCAGGATATTACTAATTATGGCCAGATGCTGAAGACATAAAAAACATGTGCACACAAGAATAAGAAAAAATTCAAGAACATCCCGGGGCAAGTGCCATTGTGAAGACTCTCCCTTTTCCCATTATGGTTATGGTGTTTGGTGGAAAGTCCAGGGAAAGTATTGTGCCTCACTCAGACTAGCCTAGTCTGTGCTCAATGGAAAAAAACTGAGTTCACTTTTTGGTTTCACACCTCTCCTCACCCCAACTCATCCCCAGCCTGGCCCCACTCCCATGGTTAATCAGCACACCTAAGGTGCAGATTTGACCAAATAAATTTGTCTCACAATGTCCTGCTTATCATTAACTTCACGCTTTCTCCTATTAATTGCACTTTATTTACACAGAGGCAACAAGAAGTGATGATTAATACATAACCCCTCGTTGCATAATTAACAGCACTAAAGAAGAGAGTAAACTTCTATGTCAAGGCTTTGTAAAACCATTAGGTCATGTGTTTTTATCATTTTTATCTAACTAGAATAGAAGTGCCCCATCTGTTTATCAAAATATTGAGGCTAAAAAGCAAAATAATCATCATCATCATCATCTAATTTGCCTCTACCAGCTTTCAAGTACAAAATCTATAACTGAATGGGTACACGTTTTTTAGATGTTCCTGAGATTTACCAAAATTTTTGGTCTATCAGAACTGACATTCTTTACCAACTATAACTCCAAAGCACAGGATAGAGACTGGACCAGTTTTCTGAATGGGCTTTGTAAGCATTCTTTCCACAGAAGCTCAGTCCTCATTCAGGAATAACAGGATTGTCCAATCTAATTAAATGCAATTTACTCTCCCATGTGGCATTTCTGGCATGGTCATGGCTATTAAATTGGATTATCCAATTAGATCTTGGTGAAAATGAAGATAGAATTTTTAATTGAAACTTTACAAATAACCACATTATTATGGAAAGTAAAGGGATTTAATAAAGGCCCAGATAGTTTTGTAGACAGGGCCAATCAAAATGTGCTTTTATTTTCTACAGAATTATCATTCTGAAGTTCTCTTAAATTAATTATCTGAGAATATGCATTACAATTCCTAATAGAACATTTTTTTCTGAATTCCGAGGGATCCGTTGAAATAAGTTTCAAGCAATTTTATTTGTTTGCACAAGGATATTCAGCTATATTGAGGTTCAAAGATAAGTAAAGATGAATAAAAAGAGATTTTTCTCTTAGGTCTATCAAACAATAGAACCATACTACACTACAAACCATATGCAAAATTAATAATACAACTGTATTTCTTTCATTAGTTTAACTCAGTTCAACAAAATTAATGCCAATTTGTGAAGGCTTAATAAAACACTAAATTGAATACAAAAATACCAAATGAAAAAAACGTAAAGCTGGAATAGGGTAATCAGAGTTAAAACACTCTTACATCATTTAATGCTTAGATGTATAGAAAAGATATTAATTTTAGGCTGTAAAATCAAGTATAAGTAAAATTTCAAAGATAACTTCTTAAAACAAAAGCAGAGATAGTAGGAAGACAGGAAAGAAAAATAAATAAAGAAAAGTCATATTAAAACAATACATAGCAAGAAATAGAAAAAAAAACACAGAAAAGGCAAGACAAAAAAAATAGTCAAAATGCTGTCTATGAATTAGAGGTTAAGACATGGGAACTCGAATGAGAAGACTTAATACAAATCTAATTACAGTCCTAGAATTAAAAGACAGAGAAAAATCATCCAGATATGCATATAATGATAATATATAATTGCTCTAACTTTTCTTAGACAGTGCGGATTGACAGAACATTTCATCATGTCAGAAAATTTTATTGGACAGCATTGAGTCTAGTCAGAAATACTTGCTGTACCAAGTATGTGTACCAAGAAGTTTACACAAAATTGTTTGTAGTAAAGCTATCAAACATACATCAGAAGCAAATAACCTCAAATATCCATCTGCAGAAGGGATATATATTGTGGATGATACAAACAATATAATAGTAAACAAATATTGAGAATGAAAGATAATCAGCTACAAGTATCAGTATGAGAGACTCCCATGATAATATTGAGTTAAAAAGTGCATTGCAAATAATATATACAGTATGATATAATTTATATAAAGCTAGAACACATACAAAACTAACCAGCACATAGTTCAGTGATTTCTCAAAGGAATAATAAATACAAAACCCAGAATAGCATCTCATAACTTGATAAGAAAGGGTGATCAAAAAGGGAAATCAAATCAGAAAAGGATACTCAATGTAAATAGTTTTCTTTTTCTTATTCTGTATTGTGTGCACAGTGTTTATCATTCTTTGTACCTTATGTATACAACATTATGAATAGTTACCTATAGAATATTTTATTATTAAAAATGGTGCTTCTTTTAGTCTTTTTAGTGAGTATGCCTTGAGTATATCTTATTTAACTTTGATGTGAGCTTTTTCAAACAGATGTTATAAATAAAATATTTTAGAGTAGTTTTTATACTTTTAACTTTTAAAAAATCAGAGCAAGAGTTAAAACTTACCAAATTATTTTTTAATAATCAATTGGGATATTTATTGCTTGACCTATTTTCATGATTTAGATTCCAAAATAATAAGTCATATTTGCAATTCAGTGGTTAATCCTACTTTTTTTTGGTAAATTATTCTCTTGATGCACTGTTGGATTTGATCCACTAGCATTTTATTCTGAATACTCATAAGTCTCTTTGATCCACAGTTTTCTTTTATGTGCCATCTTTATAATGTTTTGAAATTATTTATACTTGCTTCATGAAGTGAATTGAGTGGCTTTACATCTCTCATATTTTCTGGAAAATATAGATTTATATAGCATGGAAATTGGCTATCACAAGTCTGAAAGACTGCAAAATAAAAACATCTTACCCCAAAAGGCTTTTAGAAATAATTATTCAATAACCTTCGAAATATTGTGCATAAGTATTCAAAGATTCAGTTTTCAACTTGACCCTATTTTGTTAATTTATATGAATAGATTAATGGGAAAAATATCACTTAGTTGAGATTCATTCAATCATAATGCACAGATTAAATAATTTTACCTCCTTTTTATAGCTTCATTCCCCTATCAGTGATTTATTTTTATTTGTGTATTATTTTTTCTTTTCTTTTTTAGATTTGCCAGAAGTATATATATTTGAATATTGTTCTCCAAAAAGCCGGATCTCAAATATGTTTAACAGTTCAGCGGTTTTAGTGGTCTGTTTTATAAGGAATATAGTTCTCCTTTTGTCTTTATTTCCTTTTATTTAATATTGGCAAACTAGACCAAGATCATGTGAATAGTGGACCTGAGCAGACTTGTGTTGAACTAGTATTTGTAAAAGAACCAAGCTGAAGAAAAAAACTGAGATAGAAAGCTATATTTGGACAATTAAAGCCAATACCCAGAAATAGGTACCAATTCTAGGGGTGCAGGCAGAATCTGGGGAAACTTATGACAGGAGGCTAAGGCAGCAGCTAGTGAGGTGGGTATCCTAAAGGCCTATCTGCAGCAGCTAGTGAGGTGGGTATCCTAAAGGCCTATCTGCAGCACCGAATTCTGATGTGGTGCTATGTGGAGAAATTTGGAGTAGAGAGGCTTCTACCTTCTTTCCTCTTTGGGACTCCGAAGGTTGATAATTTTTTTCTTTTGAATATTTGGGGGCAACTGCTTCAGAATAAATGCAAAGTCATTAGACACAGAAAGAAACAATATTAATACTTTTTATTTGCTCCCATATGGCATAAATTTTAATGTGTGGCTTCTCAGACTTTAATGTGTATACACATCACCTTAGCCTCTTGTTAAAATGCAAGTTCTGATTCAGTTGTTCTAGGTAGGGAGCTTCAATTTCTACATTTCACACAAGTTCCTACATGATGTGAGTGAATCTGGAAGCACACTTTTTGAGTTGCAAGGGCAACTCAAAGGGCATTATCTTAGTGTATTTGTGCTGATATAACAAAATTTCTGAGACTATGTAATATATAAATAATATAAATTATTTTTCACAGTTCTGGAGACTGACAAATCGAAGATCAAGCCACCAGCAAGTTCAACATCTGGTGAAGGCCCTGTCTCCATTTCCAAAATGGTGCTTTGAATGCTGTGTCCTCACATGGCAAAGAAGATGGAAGAGTGAAAAAGGGACCTAGCTGGTTCCCTTCAGGCCTTTTATAGGGCACTAATCACAACCATGACGGTGAAGCTCTTAGGGATTAGTCACCTCCAAAGACCCCAGCTTTTAATACTGATGCATTAGGGATTAAGTTTCATCATGGATTTTGGAAGGGACACAATCATTCAAGCCATAGCCCACATAGATGTGATTTCAACATTCCTGTATGCCTCATGGTGGAAGTCAAAGTCAGCTGAGGGCCTGGGTGGGACAACCTTCCTTCTTGATGGCCACAGTGAGAGTGAAATGAGCCAATGCTGAGAGCTACCAGTTGTGCCCTTCACGTTAGAAACCAAATGAGAGTCACTGGCAAACTTCAAGGGTCTGAATTGCCAGTGAATCCTGAGGGGAGGTGGGCCATGAAGGAGAGATGGTGGAGCATCCAAGGAGTGCTTATCCTAGAAGAGAGAATGCACAAAGACTGCCATCATCTTCTGGCTTTAGAAAAACGCTACAATAATAATAGAATTTCTCAAGAAATATCTCAAGATGTCAGAGAGAGTAAGGGTGGGGAAGAGCTCATTTGAGAAAAATTTTTTCATTGATAGAATATTTATGAAAAAGAGACTCTTCTGTAAAATGAGATCACTGGTAGGCTTAAAGTTCAAGTATTCTCACTGCTACTCAGCAGCCTGTATATGTGTGTTTGCAGGTGGGCAGGGCTGATGATAAGGACCATTAGATCAGCTGCAGAAAATGAAGAAGTCAGGGCTGATATGTTCACTAGGCATCATGGACAGAGTGCTTGGGACCTAGAGGACATTGAGTCTCACAAAAAAGTTTACTTTATTTTTAATAATAAGAGAAACATTAACCTGTAAGGTCAAAGATTACATTTGTCTTTATACCAATGAAGTTATAAAATATAATTTTCAATATGTGTTTATAGAAGAAGGGGGTAACAAGGCAAAAGCACGTACAGCATACGAAAGTCACAGTGTGGCCCTCAAAGAAGTTACATTGCCTTTATGTACATAGGTTGTAATGTGACAAAAAGTGGGTGGTAATGGAAAAATGGTTCATGTCATTCTCACAATTTACAAAAATATTATTTTACTACCCCATTTTATAAATCATGTCTTGGAAAGGGTCATACATCCAGTAAGTTGTGAAGCTAAGATTTGGTTCTGATTCTCTACAACTAAGCCTAAGCACAGAAGCACAGAGAGAAACCTCTTGTTTCTGAGAGGCTTCTATCAGGCCTGGGGTAAGGTAACTGACACTAATTATGTGCATCACTTTGAACATCTGCATACAGCTGCCAGCTGCTCCTGACCCTTGTCAAATGCTCCTAAGAAGGACTTAATTAAGTGGATTTGTGGTTCTTCTAGCTTAATCTCTGGCCTGAATCTGCCACCAACTTGCTCCTAACAGTTGCATTTTGCCTTTTAATACTTTAGCTTCTGCTTCCAGTTTGATGTCCCCCAAAAGTCCTTTATCTCTATATTATTAGGAAATGTTCATTTGATGAATTCATTATTATTTATTGTACGGTAGCAAAGAGTTTCTTTCTAACTTTCTGAAAGAACCAAAATGAAAGTTTCAGTCCTTCAACCTATTTGTTGAAGAAAACTGAAGCTCAGAGTGAACGTTGTTATAATTAATCAAACTCACCTATTCCAAACTCTCTATCTTTACTTACCCAGCCTTCCCACAACCTTCCCCCTCCAACACATCCTTACCACCAGCTTCTAAGGTTCTAGGGTAACACAAATTAAGAGAGAAAGCTTGAGAGACATTTTACTGTTTTTTTTTTTTTTTGCTTCCTTGATAGGAAAAAGGTAAAGTGACAAACTAAACTTGTATTGAAGTTTCACAAGGATTTTAGTAAGTATTAAAATTACAGTGAATTTCAGTATCAAATATTTACAGCTGTATAATCAGTGAATTCAAAACTTAGAAACATACAACTACAGCCAGTTATTTGACTTTTAATTCTTCTAGGCACATCTGGTGTGGCCAAGGACTGAATCTGGGCTTGCTCATGTGACTGGTCAACTTATGGGATAGATAGAAGCTGGCTGGTTCCAAACGTCCCCACTCGCACATCTGACAGTTGACTTGCTCTCAGCAGAGATGATGGGTGTAACTGGGTCACAGATCACATGACTCTCATCATATCACCAGCTAGCCCATACTTGTTTGCATGGTGGCATGAAGCTCAAAAGGCAGCAAAAGAGGAAAAGCCTAAGTGTAAAAATGTCAGACATCTGCTTGCATCTTATTTGCTAAACCACCACTTGCATCCTATTTGCTATTGTCCCATTGCACTAAACAAGTCACGTAGCCAAACCAGAGCTGGCAAATCTGTGAATTCTGTAAGGTCATGGGTATTAGCAGGAATTAACAAATTAGAGGCTGACATACAACAAAGTATCATATTTTCCAAGCAACCCTCCCATTCTTGCTCTTACCAACATAACAGTGCCCATCCCAGGGCCATGGGTAGTGACAACATTGTCAAAGGGGCTTGGAATCTTACACCTTCATAGAGCCAATGATTCTTCCTCTTGGCTCATATATAAAATCAGAAATATCTAAAATTCTATAATAAAAATAGTGGAGATATGTGTTCACATTTTCAATTCACCTACTTTTCAGAAACTTTCATTGATTTTATGTTTGAATGCATGTTTGTTTAACAGAGATTTTAAATCAATCATGCTGAGTGAGTATGTGTGAGTGACTAGAGAGTAAACACTCTGTCCAGAATAGTTTTATTGTTGGAAATTCAGTGACATAGGAGCAGTAGCAGATAAAAGGGTTTTTATGCTGTTCATTGCATATTGGGTCAACATATATAGATGTAATGAGACTGGATTAAGTATCAATCCCTTCTCTGACATAAGCAAGAGCTGTAGCCCAAGGTTTGTGGTTTCACAAAGCACTAACCCATTGACTCCCAGCCCTGAATGACCATTTCAGCACTATATCTGGATTAATTGTCTTAGACCAGTGGTTCTCAAATTTTTTGGTAACTGGACTCCTTGAAATTCTTAAAAGTTATTAAAAATCATAAAAATAAATGTTTATTATTGTACCAGAAATAATTTAAATACTTTTTAAATATTAATTCATATAAGAAATTATAAAACCTTTACATGTTAATATAAACAATATCAAACATTTTTATTAAAATATATTTTCCAAAACTAAAAATGTTAGCAAAAATTAGTGGCATTGTTTTACATTTTTTCAAATATCTTTAATGTCTGACTTATTGGAAGACCCAGATTCTCATATCTGCTTCTGTGTTCCATCTGTTGTGATATCACTTGCCATGCAGTATCTGGAAAATTCCACTGTGTACTTGTAAGAGGATGAAAGTAAACAAGACAAATAACATATGAACATTATTGTGAAAATAATATTGATGGTGCAGACCCCTTGAGAAGATTTGAGACACCCAGGGGTCCAGGACCACACTTTGCACCCTATGGATGTGTGGCAGGTTTCCTGGGAACTCTGTAGGAGGCTAACTTCTGTTTCTCCAGGAAGGCTGCCTGAGATCAGTCTTGGACAAATTAATCCTGAATAGAGGAAAGGCTAGTGTATTAGTCTGTTCTCAAGCTGCTAATAAAGACATACCAGTGACTGGGTAATTTATAAAGGAAAGGCAGTTGAATTGACTCATACTTCCACATGGCTGAGAGGCCTAACAATGATGGAAGAAGGCAAAGGAGGAGCAAGAACACATCTTACATGGTGGCAGGCAAGAAAGCTTGAGTAGAGGAACTCTACTTTATGAAACCAGCAGATCTTGTAAGACTTATTCACTATCACAAGAGCAGCATGGGAAAGACCCACCCGCATGATTCAATTACCTCCCACTTGGTCCATCCAGTGACATGTGGGAATTATAGGAGCTACAATTCAAGATGAGATTTGGGTGGGGAATACAGCTGAATCATATCATTCCGCCCCTGGCCCCTCCCAAATCTCATTTCCTCACATTTCAAAACCACCCATGCCTTCCCAACAGTCCCCCAAAGTCTTAACTCATTTCAGCATTAACTCAAAAGTCCACAGTCCAAAGTTTCATCTAACACAAGGCAAGTCCCTTCTGCCTAAGAGACTGAAAAATCAAAAGCAAGTTAGTTATTTTCTAGATACAATGGGGGTACAGACATTGGGTAAATAAACCCTTTCCAAATGGGAGAAATTGGCCAAAGCAAGGGGGGTACAGGCCCCATGAAAGTCCAAAATCTAGCAGAGCAGTCAAATCTTAAAGCTCCAAAATGATCTCCCTTGACTTTGTGTCTCACATGCAGGGCACACTGATGCAAAAGGTGGGTTCTCATGGTCTTGGGCACCTCCACACTTGTGGCTTTGCAAGGCACAACCTCCCTCCTGGCTGCTTTCATGGGCTGGCATTAAGTGTCTGTGGCTTTTCCAGGTGCACGGTGCAAGCTGTTGGTGGAGCTACCATTTTTGGGTCTGGAGGACGATGGCCCTCTTCTCACAGCTCCACTAGGCAGTGCCCCAGTGGGGACTCTGTGTGGGGGCTTGCACCCACATTTTCCTTCCTCACTGCCCTAGCACAGGTTCTCCATGAGGACTCAGCCATGCAGCACACCTCTGCCTGGATATCCAGGCATTTTCATACATCCTCTGAAATTTGGGCTGAGGTTCCAAAACCTCAGTTCTTGACTTCTGTGTACCCACAGGCCCAATGCCATTTGTAAGCCACCAAGGCTTGGGGTTTGCACTCTCTGAAGCAATGGCCTGAACTCTATGTTGGCCCTTTTAGCCACAGCTGGAATGCAGGAAACCAAGTCCCAAGTTGGTACAAAGCAGCAACTCCCTGGGCCTGGCCCACAAAACTGTTTTTTCCTCCTAGGCCACCTGGCTTGTGATGGGAGGGGCTGCTGTGAAGACCTATGGCGTGTCCTGGAGAAATTTTCCCCATTGTCTTGGCAATTAACATTTGGCTTCTTGTTACTTATGCAAATTTCTACAGTGGGCTTGAATTTCTTCTCAGAAAATGGGTTTTTCTTTTCTAATGCATTGCCAGTCTGCAAATTTCCTGAACTTTTATGCTTTGCTCCCCTTTTAAACACAAGTTCCCATTCCAAACCATATCTTTGTGAATACATAAAACTGAATACTCTTAACAGTACCCGAGTTACCTCTTGAATGCTTTGCTGCTTAGAAATTTCTTTTGCCAGATTCCCTAACTCATCTCTTTCAAGTTCAATATTCCACAAATCTCTAGGGCAGGGGCAAAATGCACCAGTCTGTTTGCTAAAACATAGCAAGAGTCACCTTTCCTCCAGTTTCCAACAAGTTCCTCATCTCATCTCCATCTGAGACCACCTCAGTTTGGACTTTATTATCCATATCGCTATCAGCATTTTGGTCAAAGTCATTCAACAAGTCTCTAGGAAGTTCCAAACTTTCCCACATCTTTCTATCTTCTTCTGAGCCCTCCAAATTGGTCCAACCTCTGCCTGTTACTGAGTTCCAAAGTCGCTTCCATATTTTCAGGTATCTTTACAGCAGCCACACTCTACTGGTACCAATTTATTGTATTAGTCCATTCTCACACTGCTAATAAAGACATACCTGGGACTCGGTAATTTATAAAGGAAAGGTGGTATAATTGACTCATAATTCCACATGTCTGAGAGGCCTCGCAATGATGGCAAAAGGCAAAGAAGGAGCAAGGACACATCTTACACAGTAGCTGGCAAGAGAGCTTCTGTAGGGGAACTCCCCTATAAAACCATCAGATCCCATGAGACTTACTCATTATCACAAGAACAGCATGGAAAAGACCTGCCATCATGATTCACTTATCTTCCACCAGGTCTCTCCCCCAGCACATAAGAATTATGGGAGCTACAATTCAAGATGAGATATGAGTGGGGACACAGCCAAACCATATCAGATAAATTATGCAGATGTATGGTTTTTCAATGTCACCCATTACAAAAAAATATAGGTAGAGATAGAGGTGGAAAGATATAGAATATTTGAAGGTTTTTTTTAAAAAAATATGTTTCACTTAAAATCCTACATAGTGAATGCTTTCTATATAACTGTTAGTATTATTTTACAAAAGTAGTGACTTGATCAGGATCCCACAGTCATTTAGTGGCATGGCCAGAATTAGGACTTAGGTTTCCTGATTGGCTAAACAAGCACTCATTTATTTATTTTATTTTTCTTTCCTGTAAAGGCAATCAAACCATAACAATCATGTTTAGGAGTTTTCCTGAGCCCAATCTTAATTGTTACATAAAGTTGGAATAATTGCTACCCACGTCTGCTACTGCAGCATGCAATCGAGAGGAAACCTCTGGAGATAGAATGGCATAATTTATTAGAGCCTCTCTACTTCTCAGACCCTCTTTTTTTTATATTTAAGATGCAGATAGTAATAGTAAATGCTTAGGATTGTTGTGAGGAAAGTACTGAGCACAATGGTCATATTCACTGAACCTGCTTTAAAAGATTATTTTCTTCCTATCCCTAAAAATTTAATACTATCATGCCTGAATATCCTGAATTATATAGCCAAGCTCATTAGCACTATTATGTATCTAGAATAAATTCATGTCCATGACAAAATAGAAGCAAGAACAATCAAGAAAACAAATTCAAAACACAAGTTCTCTGTAGGGTTGAAAGGAAGTCAGAGAGAAGTTGTCTCTGTTCCTGAGGCACATGAGTGAGTTTTAGTTTTTTTGCAAAATGAGAATTTCCTACGTATAGCCAGAGGAGGGAAGGGTATATGTTCAGCTTATGTGGGAGACAAATATTGTGAATTCCAAGCAAATCAGGCTTCCTAAATCTCTATGAGGTCAGAGAAATCTCCTCTGCTTATTTCTTAGTTGGGTCTAAACTTATAGATCATGCATTGTTTGCACATTTTATTTATAATCACGTTACATTACAGATCATTGGACTAGCTGGAAAGTTTATTGGATACGAGGAGAAGCAAATGATAGTGAAGAGGAGGGAACTAATGTTTTAGAACACCTATCTTCCACTAGGCACTTTTTTAAAAAAAGAAGCTACCCAACAAATTTCATTTAGAATTCTGCAAGGTAGATGTTATTTTTGTCAAATTGCAGATGTGAAAGTGAAACTCAGATGTTAAGTAATTTGCCCAAGGCCCCAGATACAGCCTTTCTGGATTATATTCTTGTGCTTATTCCATCTTACCTCTTTACTTCTGGGCATGATAGATACTTGCAAATCAGTGAAGGGTAGTCATGAAAGGAGAAATACGATTCATCTGTTGGCCTTAAGGGATGAAAAACGGAGGCACTCAAGTTTCAACATACTGAGAAAGAGATTTCTACTTAATATAAGGAAGAGCTTTCTCACAGACTAGTTAAAAACAGAATGGAACATTTTAAGAGGTAAACATGAGCCACTAAATAGTCCACTGGTGACAGGGATATAAATTAACACCTTCTGATAATGAGTCAGGAGAGAATAAATAGGAAAAATAATGTATTTTTTTAAAACCTTCTAATTCAGAGATTTTATTTCTAAAAAGAGCTAATTTTTCCATGAAACTTTTTTTTCACTCCTTCCGCTCATATTCTGTTAATGTCCTCTCTTTTTGTTCTGAATTATTTGAGAGCAACAGGATTCACCCTTAAGATATGGAAATGCAGGTATAGTCCCATGCTTTGGAGGCTGAGAAATTAAGAAGTGGTATTATTTCTGAGGGACAATTGGTCTTAAAATGTAAAGCAAACCAATAATGATGAAATCTGCATAGTATTACTATTTGTTTCAAATTGGCTAGACTTACATTTTAAAAATAATTGCATTGACATATAATTCACTTATCATACAATTCATCCATTTAAAGGAAACACTTCAGTGCCTTTTAGTATATTCACAAGAATTGTTCATCCATCATCACAATCAATTTAGAACATTTCATTAGCTCAAGAAGAACCCTGCAGTCATTAGCCATCACCCATGAATTCCTTCATCCCAGCAAACATAAACAATACATAGTCTACTTTCTATCTTTATAGATTTGCCTATTCTGGAAATTTCATAGAAATGAAATCAATAAAATAGATAGTTCTTTGTGACTGGTTTTTTTCACTTGGCCTATTCTTTTTAGTTTATCCATGTTGTAGCATGCATCAGTGCTTCATTTCTTTTTTATTGCTGAGTAAAATTCCATTGTATGGAATTATATGTTATTTATCCATTCATCAATTGACACAATTGAGTTGTTTTCAGATTTTGGTCTTTATGAATAATGCTGCCATAAACATTTGTGCCAGGTTTTTGTATGAACATGTACCTTCGTTTATCTTGTGTATATTTATATGAGAGGATTCACTGGCCATACAGTAGCTCTATGTTTAACCACTTGAGGAACTCCCAGAAGTTTTCCAAAGAAGCTGCTTCATTTTACACTCCACCAACAATGTTTGAGGATTTCAGTTCCTTCATGTTCTCACCAACACATGTTATTATCTGTCTTTTTTATTATGGCTCTGCTAGTGAGTGGGAAGTCGCATCTCACAGTTTGGATTTATATTTCCCTGATGGCTAATGATGTTGAGCAATTTTTTTTTTTTTTTGAGATAGAGTCTTGCTCTGTCACCCAGGCTGGAGTACAGTGGTGCAACCTCAGCTCACTGCAACCTCCGCCTCCTCGGTTCAAGCAATTCTCCTGCCTCAGCCCCTTGAGTAGCTGGGATTACAGGTGCCTGCCACCAAGCCTGGCTAATTTTTGAATTTTTAATACAGGCCAGGTTTCACCATGTTGGCCATGCTGGTCTTGAGCTGCTGGCCTCAAGTGATCCTGTTGAGCATAATTTTATGCACATATTTTTATGCATATATTGGCCACTTGTATATCTTCTTTGGAGAAATATCTATTCAAGCCCTTTGTTCATTTTTAATTGGGTTGTCTTTTGATTATTGAATTATAATAGTTCCTTATATATTCTAGATCCAAACCCTTATAAAATACATGACAACCAATTTCATCCATTCTGTGAATTGTTTTTTTCCTTTATTAATGGTGTCCTTTAAGGCATAGAAGCTTTTAATTTAGCACTGTCAAGTTTATCTAATCCTTTTGTTGCTTGTGTTTTTGGTCATATCAAGAAATCTTTGCTTACTCTAGAGTCACAAAGATTTAATCTATGATGTTTTCTAAGAGTTGCATAGTTTTAGATATTAAAATTAGGCATTTGATTCATTTTTAGTTAATTTCTGTGTGTGTTGTGGTATATAGATTTAAGTTCATTCTTTTGCAAATAGGCATTGTCCCAGCATCTTTTGTTGAAACAAATGTTCTTTTCTCATTAAATTTTCTTGGCACCTTTATTAAAAATAAATTGAGTTCAGGCACTGTGGCTCATGCATATAATCTCACCATTTTGGGAGGCTGAGGTGAGAGGATCACTTGAGCTGAAGCATTTAAAACTAGCCTGGCCAACATAGCGAGGCCTCATCTCTACTAATAAATTTTTTAAAAAAATTATCCAGGTGTGGTGATGCACAACTGTAGTCTCAGCTATTCGGGAGTCTGAGGCAGGATCACTTGAGCTGGGGAGATCAAGGCTGCAGTTAGCTATGATCATGGCACTGCACTCCAGCCTGGACAACAGAGTAAGTCCTGTATAAAAAAAAATAAAAAATAAAAAAAAGAAGAAGAAGAAAGAAGAAAAGGAAGGAAGAAGAGAGAGGAAGAAAGAAAGGAGAGAAAGGAAGAGGAAAGAAAGAGAGAGAGAGAAAGGGAAGGGAAGGGAAGGAAATGAAAGGAAAATCAATTGATTGTAAATGTTAGAGTTAATTTTTTGGTTCTGAATTCTCTGCCAGTGCCACACTGTCTTGATTACTGTAGTTTTGTAGTAAGTTTTGAAAACAGAAAGTGTAGTGCTACATCTTTGTTTCTTCTTTTCCAAGATTGTTTGGCTCTTCTGGGTCCCTGGAATTCCCCTATTAATTTCAGGATCAGCTTGTCAATTCTTGTAAAGAAGTCATCTGGGACTTTGACAGGAATTAAATTGAACCTTTAGATCAGTTTTAGGGAGTATTGCTGTCTTAACAAGACTGAGTCTTCTAATCCATGTACAGAGGGTGTCTTTCCATTTCTTTAGGTCTTCCTTCATTTCTTCAACAATGTCCACACTTTTTTTGTTAATCTTATTTCTAAGTATTTTATTCTTTTTAACACAATTCTAAATGGAATTTCTTTTCTTAATTTCAATTCTGGTCTGCTGCTGTTTGCCAATGTATAAAAGTGTAAATGATTTTGTATATTTAACTTTTATCCTGCAATCTTGCTGAACTCATTTATTAGTTCTACTTTTTTCAGTGAAGTTTAATAATTTTCTGTATACAATATTTGCCATTTTAAAATACAGATAGTTTTATTAATTTCTTTCTAACTTGATGCTTTTTATTCCATTTTATTGCTTATCTTCCCTGGCTTGAACCTATAATACAATGTAATAGAAATGGTGAGTAGATATCCTTATCTTGTTCCTGATCTCAGGGAAACAGCAGCCTTTTACTATTAAGTATGTTGTTAGCTCTGGTTTTCTTGTAGATACCTTTTATCAGATTGGGGAATTTTTTTTTTTCTGTTCCAAGATTGTTAAGTGTTTTTATTAGGCTAAATTTTGTCAGATACTTATTCTGTATCTTTTGAGATGACCACATAGTTCTTGTCCTTTATTCTACCGACGTGGTATGTTACATTGATTTATTTTGTGATATTACATCAACCTTGCATTCCTAAGACAGAACTCACATGATCATGGTGTGTAATCCTTTTTATATATTGCTAGGTTCAATTTTATGGCATTTTTGAGGGCTTTTGCATCTGTATTCATAAGAGTAAACTTATAATACACATTGTGACACTGAAGAAAATTATAGATGGAAAATTATCATATCATATCATTATCTTTGGCATATGGTCTAAGCTGATTCAGTTTATACAAATGAAACTCAAGTCACTTCATAAAGCTAGTCCTCGAGAATGATTTAGAGGAGACTTTTTCTAAGATAATTAACTAAATTGCACCCCAGCTCCATGGCCTATGTTTTAGGATTCTTTAGAATGAGAAACTGCTCTGCAGATAGATATGGGGTATAGCCATCTGGTGATGACAAAGACAGAGAAGGAAAATAATTAAAAGCACAAACTCTTTGACTAAAACATCTAGATTAGAATCCTGGAGTTTATAACTAATAGTTATCTAACACTGGGAAATATACTCAGCCTTTAAGTTTTCAGTTTCCTTACTTGTAATCTGAGGATAATAATTAAACTCAATTCATGGTTTTGTTGAAAAGAATTAAAGTTTTAAGAACAGTGCCATATATATTAAGAATTGAATAACTCCTAGTGCATATATGACACAAGTCAAACTACCTGGATCACTTGTGACCTTTTAATCTCAAATAACCTGGGAACTAGATTTGAGAGACTTGGAAGTACATGGAAGAATTACGGAATATGTATCCAGAAAGGGTCCTTGTAGTTAGGCAAATTCAATCCCATTATAATAAATATGGGGAGACTGAGGCCTAAAACAGGAAATAATATGCCCCAGATAACACAAGCTTGTCACAGAGCTGGGATAAAAATTCACAGTCTTTGACTTTTGGGATGCCCTGTTTATTAATATCTTTATATCTGTGGTCTCTAATTGTGTATCTTAAGCCAAACTATCCTTCCTAATTTTAATACACTCATTAACAAATTAAAATAAATCATACTTAAGCAGTGTTGTTGGAAATTTCTTAGGGTCTCCTGGCTTGACAGATATTAGAAAATACGTGCTTTCTTATGAAATAAATCTAGACAGGAAGCCTGGTTTTGCTACGTAAGAACTGTATGACATTTTAGCAATTTATCTAGCTTCTCTAATTCCTGATTTCCTCAGCTGTAAATTAGTAAACCCTAATATATATGTTCCTCAAATATTTCCTCAGAGGATTAACACGTACTAATATAAGTATTTAACACAATGACTAACATGAAAAAATTGCTTTTTGTTTTGTTACTTCAATTTTTTTAATCTATTCCTACATTTGCTATTTTTAATCTATCTCTTTTTTTGTTCTTGTTTTGTTTCATAGTCCTTTTTTTTTTTTTTACAATCCCAATCTGCCTTTTAGACACAGTGCTTGCTATTAATCTCCCCTCTCAATTTCTCAACTTTCCTTCAAAATTTTGGGGAAGCTTCACTTTTTCTACTGTCTTCACTCTGGTTAATCTTCCAGCCTCCCTAAGATGATTCATACTGTGAGATGACCAACTGACTAGTGCTTTGACTAAGCACTTTCAGTATTTTATAGTAAAATGTCAATGTCATGGAGAAAGTAAGACACCAATCATAAAATTAAGCACCTTTGTTTTACCTCGGCTAAGTCTATGAAAAGAGAGATAATTATATCATTGGGTGGTCTCTATTCAATTTATTAATAAAGGTGGTTCTTCACAATGCTTTTGCTTCCATGGTAATCTTGTAAAAATAAATTGAGTTTACTCCTTTTCTTCAATCAGCTATGGTACAGATGGTTATTTAATTCCAATTATTTTTTTTCCAGGGAGATGATCCAGTTAGATCTCAGCTGTTTCCTGTGTCGTTAAAAGAACCTCTACCTTTTTCATGCCTCTCTTTTGCATAACTGCCTTGAGCATGATCAAGGGTCATGCTGTCTAACACTTCACCTGCATTGCATTGAGGGGTGATGTAATTCTCAGGCTTGTAGACTTGCTTGCTCGGGGCTTCCTTTTTTGACTGTGGTTATTGAAGTTGGGGTATGCTGGAGATGGATATATATATATAGACACACACACATATATACTAAAATTTATTTTAAAATTATGTATTAAAATTTATGTTCAAATTATATATACATCTATATATATGTAAAATTTTAAAATAAAACTCAGGTAACGTGATCTCTAATTCAGAACTGTTCCATTCCTGACTAGGTGAACTGATACAGAAAACTTCAAAGATCAGTCGAAGTTGAAAAAAGAAAAAAAAAAAAAAAAAAACTTCATTTTGCCGGGTCAGGTTTCCCAGAAAGTGACTTCCAGACATCAAGTTGTAGAAAGCAAAGAGAAACATTAATGAGCAGGCCTGAAGCCCACATGCTGCTGATTGGGATATCATGCAGTATCAACTTAATTGCACACATCTGGTTTGCTACCGGATCCCACAAGCCTTTCCAAATTAAATAAAGATGATGATTTACTTTAATCATAAATAGCTAAATATGTAAATAATTGTGGAAGGATTCTTGATGGTAATGGAGGTAAAATCACCAGAGAAGCAGAAAAGACTTAGTAATAACTGAGAGTTTTAAGAGAATTAAACCTTTATCTAGCGAAATTTAAAATTTGGCTGAATACACAATTGACTTCCTTCACTGGAGAGAGCAAATCCACAAAGAAAGGGCAAGAAAATCCACAAAGAAAGGTTCAAAAGCAAATGCAAAGATATTTTATCTTTGGGAATATTTTGTTCAAAGCAATAGCTGACTTAGAATAAGCATCAGTTCACAGCCACATCTGCGACCTAGGGGAAAGGGTAAGGTCTTTGCCACTGTCACAGCTCTGGCTGTGTGACTGCAGACAAGTTCCCTGAACCCTCTGAGACTGAGCTGTCTCATGTTTTACCTGGACACAAATAATTCCTAGCTCAAGTGATTATTTTTGAGACCTGCACAATTAAGACAGCAAGTCTTCAACAAATGTTTGCTTCTTCCGTCTTATCTCATTAACCTCCTTCGAGACCAATCTTCTCCAAAGAAAATACAGCAACTTCTTCAGGTCAACACAGCATTCTCTCCTTCATTTATGCCCAAAATATTATAAAGGTCCCACTGAGAGTGAGGCCCTGTGCTCAGTGCTGTTTAAAAGAATAAAATAAAATATATCTGTGTTGGAAGCACATGTAATTGTAGACAGATATACTGGCAACCAAATTTCATTTAATTCATCATTCGTTTAGAATTTATAGAGTTGCTGCTATATATCAGTCACTTTTCTAAGCATTAAAGATTGAGCAGTGAGCAAACAGCCCAACGACCCTGCCTTCATGGAGTTTACATTCTAACTTGGGGACAGACAAAAAATAAAATACGTAAGTAAATAATATACAGAAGGTGACAAATGCTAGGGAGAAGGAAGGATAAGGCAGGGAAGGGAAATAAAGACACAGTTTTTAAATAGTCAAGGAAGGCCACCTTGAAGTGTTGAGACTTAAGGAGAATTAAAGGAGGTGAGGAAACAGGTCATGCTGATCTGAGGAGAAGCATTCCAGGCAGTGGGATAAATCTATGGAAGGAACTTGAGTAGAAATGTGCCTGAAGCATTCTAGGAATAGCAGGAGTTCAGTGTGGCTGGAGCAGAATAAACAGGGTTTAGATTGGAGGAATAATAGGAGAAAACACCTGAGCCATGACTGGGGTCCAGAATATCTACAGCCTTAAAGACCATTATTGGGGGTTTGGCTGCTACTCTGAGTGAAATGGTGACCCACTGAAGAATTTTCAGGATAAAAATGTCTGACTTATGTTTTAACAGTCTCATTCTGGCTGCTGTGTGACAAACAGACTATAAATAAACCAGGATGAAAACAGAGAGACCAGTTAGGAGGCTGTTGCAGTAATTCTGGTGGTGGCTTAAAAGCATCACTATCATGAGATTAAAAGGTTTGGTTAGATTACAGATGAAATTAATGTGGAGAGTGAGAGAATTGAGGAAGAATTTAAATGCTTTGGTCTAAACAACTTCTAAGCATTGGATTGTCATTGATTGAAATAGGGAAGACTGTAGGGAAAATGGGTAAAAACAAAAAGAGGGTGACTATGATGAGTTCAGTTTTTAACCTATTAACTAATGTTTATATATATATATATATATACACACAGTGATATGTGTAGGATGTATAAGGATGCAAGCAAAAAAGTAAACTTTTTGGGTCAGAAAAAGCAAACTTTTATTGAGTAGTTTTCTTAATGAAAGTCATTCTAAATTAAATCCACTCTTAGTTTTAGATTTCATCAAACACATTCTTTTTCTTTTAGAACCCCGCCTCCCAGCCAATCTGACCTTACATTTAATTCAAGGTCTTCAGCATAAAGCCATCCTATATCTCCTCTTTTTCTAAATTCCTATACAATTGCCCTTCACTCTGCACTCCTAGAACACATAATCCAGAAATTGATTTAAATCTTCTTTGCTAGTATTTATTTTCTTAGAGCCTTCACTAGTAATTTCTTGTATCCAATATTACCCTCTGACCTAAGGCTTCTTGAGAGCCAGAGCATGTATTCCATATCTTTTCCAACTTTTTGGTGTCCCCTTGCAGTCCTCCTGTCAATGGTTTTATTTTATACCAGGCATGTAGCATATATCACAAAGGAAAAGGGAGTCAAACAGGACACCACTTTCTCCAATTATCTGGCCTCTCCTCATGTTTCTCTCTCTCAGGTCTTGGCTGGGCATCCTGGCTGCCGCTGTGCGTCAGTAGTGAAAGCTGCACACTGACCATGCTCTTCAGTCATCCTTAGCCAACAGCTGCAGAGTAGCAACTCCAGTAGAGCCATCATACTATACCACAGGGTATAGGATCTGGCTGCCACTTACCATCTGGCTGGAATGCAGGACAAACAACTCGCTGGGATAAGTATTTTGATCAACGGGAGACAGCAGATGGGAGGAATCCAGAAAGATACACTCTCTATTTCTTCCTGCCTCTAATGACCTGTTTTGAAGCAGCTTCTCAGCACAACAGTCCAGAAATCATTCCAAATGACCTGGATATAGGCACTGGCCAAGAAACCAGCTGATTTTCTGAGAGTACTGAAGTATAATACATGTCAATGCATGACAGGCTCTGAGGAATTCTACCATTGTAAGACTTCTTTAATATTAAATAACCCAGAATTTTCCAAACTTATAGGACTACTGGACTGTGAAAACCATTTACACAACATCTAATATTACCCTGAAACACACATTTTGGAAAATGTTGCATTAAATTACTCCCGAGAGTCACAGCCTAACCATATGAGAGGAATAGTCTGGAGCCTCCACCACATTCCTGGGTCCTAGACTCCCCTTGTTCCTTGCTGCCTGACAGCCACTCTGCAGGAAGAGACAGCTGGGCAGGAAAAGTATGGGCCGGCCTCGGCCATGCTGAGAGATGACCAATGATGACTTTATATGGGAGACACAGAATGGTGTATAATGCTCATCCTGGGTGGCAAAAAAAGGAAGAAGAGGGAAGCATTCTATATGAGAGCTTATATTCCCCGTGCTGGGATTCCAGACCGTGATGTCTTGGCCATGTGTCCTCCCAATCTTGTAATTAGACTACTCACTGTGGTTCAAATCACCCTCACACTTCTTGGTCTCAAAAACTGGGGCAGCTCTGTATGTGGCTGTAAATGTGGCAACTGCAGATGAAACAGACAGCAACATTTTTCGGCAGGCAAAATCTGCCAGTTTGGGTCATGGATCATAACCCTCACAATGGTATAATAATTAGCCTCTTGGTGTTTCACTTAAGTAGTCCCTTTCTCTTTGTGTGTTAAGCATTATTTCATATTCTATTATCAGTATCTGTTTGCATTTGGTGCAGTTGTTTCATTATTAATGTAAAGGAGCAACTCAGAATTTCATGATTAATTTTAATGTAGAACTTCCTTCTGTAAATAATTGATGAGAAAGATGATCAGAGCAGTACCAAGTCAAGAGCTGATATTTTTTCTGTCAACTCTTATCTTCTCAGTTGCACTCATTTTGAAATCCCCTCTGAGAACCTTCATTTAGTTGCAGATGTTTTGTATTCCCCAACTTCTTGTCACTTAGTTCTTTGGTTATAAGGCTACAAATCCTGTGATCACTTCATAAAGAAAAGAAAACACTACTTTCTCCATTTTTCTCCAACTATTTATAGGAAGAAAACCTGAGGCAGCAGAAATAAAGTTATTTCTATCCTCCTGGGATGCTGAGACCAGTGACAAATGAGTTAGGAGAAATCTAAGGAAGGAAAAACAACTTACTTGTATATAACACATTACACAGAGATTTTAAAATTAAAAACTAAAATGCCAGATCTCATATCTCAGTAAATCGTAAAATACGTCTTTTACTTTTCCTCTCCTCTTGGCCATCCCCCTTTTTCTGCTGAATTCGTAATCACTGACACATGTTCTTCTTCTAGGATGTCTAGTATAGGATCTGGGCATCACTGTAAAAAGAAAAAAGGAGATTGTCAGCTTCTCAGTGACGCTTGACATGACATCCTGCAAGTGCATACTTTCACGTTTCTGATAGAAGAGCGAAGTGGGTGAGGAGTCAGGAGCCACACTCTTCAGGAGCCAGTGATGGGAATGGCCCAAGAGGCTGTAAAAGACAACTGCAGTAGCCTTGCCCGGGCTTCCTGGTACACATTTGTCTCACTTGCCATTGGATCTTTCAGTTTGGTCTGGGCCTCCTTGGGGCTCCCTTGGTCCTCATCTTGGAAATTAGCCCTTCTTGGCTATCCAAACTTCCTTGTCCACAGAGCTTCTAAAATCCTTGAAATTTCCAATGTGATAACACAACAAAAGTGAAAGGAGCATGAGCATCTTTTGTTATTTATAACAAGCCATTTCCAATCACATTAGAATTAATGTTAATGTGTTGACTATTGGAAAGTCCCTAGACAACCATAAAATGTGGGCTGGTTGCCAGGGAAACCAACAATGTGATTAGAGAGTTGGAACTATTATCCCCCAATCTCCTCCTACCAAGGAAGCGAGAGGGATGGGACATTGACTTAGTTATTACTGGGTACTGATTTATCAATCATGTCTACATTATAAAGCCTCTTTAGAAACCCCAAATGGCAGGGTTTGGAGAGTTTCTGAGTTGATGGTAAACGTGTGGAGATGCTGGAAGAGTGACGAGCCTGGAGAGGGCATGGAAACTCTGCACCTTGTCCCATATACTTTGCCTGTTCCATCTTGCTGTTCCTGAGCTATATTCTTTTATAAAAATCAGGTAAATAAATATGAGAAAAGTGTTTCCTTCATTTCTGTGAGCAATTCTAGCCAATGATCAAACCTGAGAAGGTCATGGGAACCTCTGATTTATAGCCCATCAGTCAGAAGTACAGATGGCAACCTCCACTTGGAACTGGCATCTGAAGTAGAAGCAGCTTTGTGGGATTGAGCCCTTCACCTGTGTGATCCAATGTTCTTGTCAGGTAGCTAGTGTCAGTCAGAATTGATTTAAATTGCAGGACACTCTGTCTTCAAGAAGTGGAGTATCCCTCAGTGTGGGAAAAACCCGGTGTCAGAAGTGAAGTATTGAGAATAGTCATAGAGAGAAAATAGAAGTTTTCCTTTCACAGGAATAAAAGAGAAAAATTAGGTTCATAGTAATTATACACTAATGTTGATGTTGAACAGAGGAAATTACTTACCAGGTAGGGATTAAACCTCACTTTTCTTTGGCCTTGGATCTGTGTGCAAAGATTAATTCTCCCTTGCATCTTCATCCTTGCCTCAGCATTCTTCTAGACCTATTCATATTATCTGTGAGGAGCCCAGCTCTAGGCCAGAATCTTATGTGCCATCCTTCAGGGCTGACCACAGGCGATCACAAAGACTTTGCCTGGCAGGCCTCATGAGGGGAAGCTGCCCTCCCCACACCAAACTCCATACCACACAGTCAGTGCATTGCAGCTTTCTGGAGGGAGTTTCTCAGGCCCCCAGGCCAGTTCTGCTGGTATAAATAGCTACATTTCTAAGCCAGGTGCCTTCATTTTGAGGTCTCCTCACTAGGGGTCTTGGCTATAGTGCTTCCAAGGCATCTCCACCAAGATCACCATATCAGGGGCCTTGACCTAGACGTTTTTCTTCACTCTGACTCAGTCCTGCTCCTAGACCTTTACCCTGTCCTTCCCCGGGCCTCCTGAGTCTCTAGAAAAACAGAAGCCTTTTGTTTGGTGCCCTTGGCAGTGAGATGAGTCCCCTCCAGCCCCCCACACACTTCATGTCCTCTGACCGTTACTCAGTTCCTTTTCATGGGGAAAAATTGAATGCTGAAGAGTCAGTAAGTTTTTCTTTGTCTTTTGCCTTTATTCACAGTAAGTAAATAAAGCTTAATTGTTACATTCTGTTGGATTCTTGTCCTAATTGACCACGTTTACACCGTGACAAATTAGCACAGTAAGCAAGATGGTAATTGACCACCATGTCTTTGTTTCTTAAAAGACAGGATCTTGCTATGTCACCCAGGCTGGAGTGCAGTGGTTATTCACAGGTGTGATCATGGGTCACTGCAGCCTCAAACTCCTGGGCTCAAGCAATCCTCCTACCTCAGCCTCCTGAGTAGCTGGGACTACAGGAGTGTGCTACTATGCCCAGTTTCATGTCATTTTGAAAGAGAAAAATGCCACAGTATTCCACAAAACATTTCACCAATGGGTCTTGGGAGTGCTAGTGGATTCCATGGCCACCATGCCAGCCATGCCAGTGGGTCTTGGGGAGTGCTAGCAAATTGTTTACAGACACTTTTCAGTTCAGAGGGAACCAGTGGTCCTTCAGTGAGTCAAATTAGAAATCCAACAAAGGAGCTCTAAGAAAACTAGGAAAGCAGATCGATCATCACTGCTTATGGTTCTCAGACAGAGACCAGAAACTGTTACGCTGAGTTGTGTACAGTAACTATTGTTAAATCTAAGCCAGTGCCTGGTGCTGATAACAATGCCCTGCAGCTCAGAAGGTTGTCAAGACTCATGCCTTCAGTGAAAAATAGATAAATAAATGAAAGAGAGCTTTAGAATTGCTTTGCTTAGTGCCCCAGAGACCTTGGAAATGTGGTTAGTTCACCTATGGAGATATTTTATTAAATTTAGTGAAAGAAAGTGACACCTTGTGTGTTATGTTTGTACATATCCCCTCCTCAGAATGCCTTGATAGCAGCCACTATCAAGACAGCAGAATTTGAGCAGCAGCAGCAGTGGCAGTGACCAGGGTAGCACAATCTCTGTGTTGTCCAGCAACTGGAAGAACCCTTGGTGTTCTCACTCAAGCTCCATGGTATGATGGAGAGGATGCTCCCCTTGAGGCTCCCAGTGCCTTTCTCCTCAAAGATTGACCAGCAGAGAGAGGGGAGAGAGAGAGAGAGAAATGTAAGAGAGACAACTGGGCTCTCCCCACCCAAACTCCAGTTCCACCATAGTGCCAGCAGTGCTGGTTTTGGGCAGGAAATTTCCACTGTCCAGCCACGGGCTCCTGGGTGCCACCACCCCTTGTGGAAGCTGGGGCTGCACCCAAACCAGCCCACCCTGAACTACCCTGGGAGTCTCATGTGACAAACAGCTCTCTGCCTCAAGCCTGCTGGTCCTCCTAGTTCTTCATTCCCCCATTCCAGAAAATTAATGGTCAGATACTGGGCCATAGGTGTGGGAGTTCCAATGGGCAGCCATGTCAGAGTCTGCATGGTGATGGCCTCTGTGATTGACACAAGTTCTAGTCCTTTTGTTCCACCAAATGAGCCTGGAGATAAGTCAGAGAGTCTGCCAACCTTGAAATGGACCTCTCAGCCTCCACAAATAAATAAGACTAGGGGTTAGGCTGAGGTCCCTCTTTCCCCAGATGGGAAACCACATGCCCTATGCCAGGGTCAGAGTTCAATGGGGAGGTGGAGGAGAATGCACTTCTTTAGCTTTTGGGATGCTGGTGCTCAGGTTTACTGTAATTGCCACATCCCCTGGCACTAGGATGAGAAGAAAAAGTGTTCTTGGGTGTTGGATCTGAGATCACCACCACCAGGACCCTTGCCCAGGCTCAGCTATTCATGAGTTTCTTTGGGCCCCTATAAACCTCCATTGTGGTCCCCTTTGCTGAATGGTTTATTGGTTCAGATGTATTATCTATGTGCATTCTTGTTTACCTTCACCTCTAAGCCCTGATAGAAATAGCTGTCATTAGGGCCATTTTGCTGGGGCATGTGGAAAACCATGAACCTACCTGACTTATAGTCTGTGGCTAATGGATTGGAAAATAATAATAAACCTCTCTGTGGGGATAAGACATTTGGATGAAAATGGGCTCTACTCCTAATAGGCTTATTGTTACATATGTGGATGCTCAATATGAAGGTTCCTATGCTAACGGAAATATAACCACTGAGCAGATTGTGTGTGTCAGTAAAGCTTAGAGACTGAATTGTTTTCCATGGTTGAGCAAGTAGATTTGAAAACAGTTGCCTCCTGGATACACAAGAGGATGGGACATGGAAATATAGACACTGTCCTAGACTGGACCTACATCCATAGACTGTCATTGTCATCAGAAAATGTCAAAACAGCATGGGAAAGCTATCCTATTTGCCAGACCCTGGCCGAGGTGAAAAATACTGCCCATGGATAGATCCCTTGAGCCAACAGGTCAATACCCTAATGTTCAGCTCATGTGAGTCTATAAAGGGGTAGCCCATGCATCTCACTTGGACCATCTCTAAAGTATCACAGTATAGAGATGAAGGTCCTTCAGTCCTCACCATAAACAATACAAAGCTTTTCCCTGGTAGGCCTCATGGGAGGAAGCTGCCTCCTCACCCTAGACTTGGTACACAGCCAGTGATTGCAGCTTTCTGGAGGAAGTTGTGGTTAAGGACTCATCTCTCCAAGCCAGCTGTGTTCATTTGCACATTCACACTCTAGCCTGGGCCCTTCCTTTTGCAGCGCTCCTCATCAGAGGCCTTTTCTGAGACACTTTTCTCACTCTTACTCAGTACTTTTTCACTCCTGCCCCTTCCCCATCTTCCCTCTACTGCGATTCTAGGTTCGTGAAAAGACAAGAGCTTTTTTGGTTCTCCTCAACAGTGAGACCATCCGCGTCCCACACCAGTCTGTGCTCCATGTCATCTGACCCCCTCTCAGTGTTGTTCTGTAGGGAAAAAGTGTTTTGAGGAGCAAGTGTTCTTTTTCTTTTGCCTCTTGCCTACGCTGTAGATGTGAGCAAAGGCATGATTGTTACTCTCAGTTTGGCTTGTTCTAATTTACCACCACAATACACCTGATTGCACAACAATTTGTTCCTGGTTTACAGCCCCTACTAGTCAAGATGAGAAAGTATTTTATTTGAAGGGATAAATGTAAACACATTTTTTAAATAAACATAAATCTATTGAGTAACTATAATTGTCCAGACACTGAAAAATACTGTGAATTTATCAGTGACAAATTAGACATTACGAGAGTGATACAAGACAAGGAAAGAGTCAATTATAACCAAAGCAAATATGCCATCTGGCAAGAAAAAATAAGGACTCTGCAGTGGGATACAAAATGGACTTGGGGGATAAAAATGCCTCCAGGATAAAGTAATATCTGCTTAAAGCTGAGAGAAGAGGGAGGTAGGGTGGCATAGTGAGAAGACGGTTAGTTTTCTGGGCAGGGAGAAAAGTGGGTGTGTAAAGTGCAACACGAAAACATGACATTTTATAGAACTAAAATATGTGTTTTGTATCTTTGTTGATTTTATTATAAAATATCCTTTTATCTCAATGTGTATAGCTGGAACATAAAATACAAGAAAGAAATCAATGAAAGCTAAAAGAACTGAATATGAAGAGATAGGGTCTATATGAGGAAACATTAAACGGAATTCAAGATTTTAGTGTGATATTTCAATCCATACTGTCACAAAGCCACAGAATCAAAGACACTAAATATTTTAGAATATCTTATCTTATTTGAGCCTCACAACTTCTTTTAAAGAATGATAATATAGGAAATTGTGTGACACATTATTACAGAGACAAAAAATTAGGAATCCAAGAAAATGCGTGACCCACATGCCCTACCCACAGTCACACAACTTGTAAATATTTGAGCTGGGAATCCAGCTCAAAACTCCATATTTCAAAGCTAGTTTTTATCAACTGATTTACATTAGGTTGAATTCCCAAAGTCTGATACTAGCCTGGGGAGATCCTCTGATTTCTGAGAGAAAAGGACAATTTTGCCAGATTCATTTAATGTCACTAATTCCAAAGGAAACACATAACACTCTTATGAAAATTGTGGATTATCTTCTGATGAGGGTAGATAAGACATACTCAAAGTCTCAATCATCCCATCTCATGTCCAGTGCCACAGTTGGTTACATTCTCTACATTTTTGCAAAATCTCAGGAGTTCCCATTGGACTATTACGAATAGACTTGATTACCCGAGTACTGCTTACACCTCCTCTTCCCCAGTAGCTGGGCTACTAGAGTGTGATTACTTAATCTCTCTGTGTCTACAAGAATAGAGGTAAAATTAATAATGTGTTATCAAAGAGTCATCAGCTATTTGCAAATTCAGTAAGACCTACTTAGAAGGCAGGCAGAACAGTCAAGGGCAGTGGCCTTCAAATTTTTGTCTATGATTTATAGTAAGAAAGTTATCTTAAATCCAATAGGCACACATAATTATAATGCTAGTAGTAGTAGTAGTAGTAGCAGAAAAAATGAAAAATAGCAATGATAATGGTAACTTATATGTAGAAAAACGTATGAGTACTTATGTGTCAGGCACCATACTAAGTGCTTTGTATACATTAACTCCTTAAATTTTCTCGATAACTTCATGTGGTTTGTCACTATTATTAACTCTAATTTACAGATAATGAACAGGTTTGAGCCACGGAGAAGTAAAGTAAGTTACAAAAGCACAAGCAGATGGCTAATGGCAGATGCAGCATTAGAAGCCATTTAATCTGGCTCCAAAGTTTGTGTTCTCAGCATTTATGTGATGTTGTTTCCAACCATACCCTCTCTACATACCCCAAATTGTATAGAAAACAACTTACACTACTACGTGTAATGCATTTTATATTTGATATTTTCTACCTAGAATTTTTTAATGCAAGTTGAAATGCACTGAATTAATTTCATAACCAATCAGGTTCCCTGTACAATGCACGCAAATGAATAGTGCTCTCTGGAATTGTGCAGTGCACTGCAGTGACCCTGGCACAAATGAGTGGACACTTGAAGTTTATAAAATTCTTGGCTTATATTTCAGAAGTTCAGCTTCAGAATAATACAGATCTCATGTACACTACCAATTTAACTATGTCGTATTTCTATGACCTTAAGACATTCATTAAGTCACACTTTTATGAGAATTCATCCCATAGGTTTAAGATAATTAAATAAAATAATGCAGTTTAAAAATCTAGTAGAAAACCTCAGCTATATTAATTCTTTAAAATGGGAGTGGATTTTGTATTCTTTTTTACCTTTATGTGACATGATCTTGATTTAATTAATTCCAACAGGCAATTCTGAGATTAGGAAAGGCAAAAGATAGAAGGGGCTACCTTGGGATCTGCTCTAACGTGTTTTGAAGCACAGATTGTACAGCTACACGATGAGCTATCTTTGGTGAATTCAAGCATTAGGTGAGGGTGGATTTGGACTAGAGACTCTGAAGGTATCAGTAAATTAGTGATTACTGCAACTGGCCCAACGTCCACCGGCATCCTCAGCCATTAGTGACACTTGATGCAAATTGTGCAGTATTCTGTGTCCTCTTGTCTTGCTGAATGTTGGACAGCTCCACTAGCACAAGAATGAACTGGATCCATCAGGCAATGTTAAGAGATGTGAGCTATTTTTAGGCTTGATTATGTGATCCAAGTGCAAGTTCAGCCACTACAGTGTTTAGTGGGTGAGACTGAGAAGATCTTTAGCAAATATCAGATTCCGTTTTCTCATATGTAATGTAAGATATGTCAAAACTCCACAGGGCTTTTATAGGAATTTACAGGTAGTAATTATTAAACACAAGGAAACTGAGATAACAAGAGGTTAATTAGTCTTCCAAGATTAGAGAACTTGTAAAACAACAGTTCTTTAGAAAATATTTATTGAATACCTGGTAGGTATCAGCCACTGTGCCTGCCAAATAGTAGCTACTTAATAAAGTTTCTTCTCCTCCCCTTCATTGGAACAATCCTCTAAATTGCAGCAGGGATGTGAGGTTTTTAAGTGTCTTATGGTTAAAAGACCTTATGCAGTGGAAAATCAGGTGGCAGACTTCCAAACTTCAGGCTCTGGACTGCATTTATATCAGAATGTTCCTGGAGTCCTAATTAGAAGGAAACTTTTTCATTGGTCATTATTCTGCTTAGTTAAAAAACACAGAGGATTGTGCTTCAATGTGGATTTTATATAAAATGACCCTATGAAATTTTTCTAAAATAATTGTCAGATTTTTTTTAGGTAGATGGCAAAATTTTATAACTTAAGATTCCACTCAGGTTTATTTTTCCCTTTTCAAAAACTGTATGTATCTAAACAAAGAGTGATACAGTGTGTGAATATTAAGCCTTTCATAACATTTTGTGCAAAGAAATGTTCATCACATCTGCATTGATAATGGCAAAGCACTGGAATAATTTATATGTCCAACAATAAATGATTAATTAAATAATGGTATGTTTTATTATGCTCCTGGTACATTCAAGATAATCACTAAATATTAGTTGAATAAACATATAAATACTTAAAGACACATAAAAGTTGCTTTTCATGTCTGATTTTTTTTTCTTTCTTTCAGGATGGAGTCTCGTTCTGTCTCCCAGGCTGGAGTGCAGTGGCCTCATCTGGGCTAACTGAAACCTCCGCCTTCCAGGTTCGATCGATTCTCCCGCCTCAGCCTCCCGAGTAGCTGGGATTACAGGCACCCACCACCATGCCCGGCTAATTTTTTGTATTTTTAGTGGAGATGAAGTTTCACTAAGTTGGCCAGGCTGGTTTCAAACTCCTGACCTCAAATGATGCTCCTGCTTTGGCCTCCCAAAATGCTGGAATTACAGGTGTACGCCACTGTGCCCAGACTCATGTCTGAATTTTTAAAGGAAAACAGAATTATCTAAAACTGAAATTTGTTTTACATTATATATTGTCGAATGTGTCTGTGTATATATATATATATATATATATATATATATATATACTATAATATGCAGGTGTATATAGGTCTAGGTGGTAAGTATTATGGGTGCTTTTATATCTTTATTTGGGCTTTGCAGATTTTTAATTTTCCTACCATGAATATTTATAGTTGATATAAAGAAAAATTGCAGTATAAAAAAAGGGTACCTTAAAAAAAAATCCACTGAAAGGTCTCACCAGCTTGTTTATTCTACACAGTATTTTATAAAGCATTAAAAAATGGCTTAACTTTACATTATAAAACATATTTATGGACTTTCCCCCCAGCTTTATTGAGATAAAGTTGACAGAAAAAAATGTATGTATTTATGGTGTTCAACATGATATTTTGGTATATGTACACATTATGAAACTTTTCTTTTTAAGGCATAAGATGTGACAACATTAGACCTATTTTACCACCCTCTGTAACACTCTTCAGTGCCTTAAGCCAGCTCCTTTACCTTATTTGTCTGGCACCTATAGGTCATGACCCCCACTGACCTTCAATAACTATTCTGAGATCCAGGAATTATGCTATTTGAATCCCGCGGTTCAAATTTATCTACAGCAACAACAAAAAATAGTATTTCAGCTTACAAATATGCTACTTGGCTTAGGTTATTAAATACTTAATGAATGCCTACTATGAGCTAAGTAGTGAACTAGAGGGCATTGCTATGGTGAATAAATGAGGACTTCTACCTTTGAGAGACTTAAGGTCTAATCAAAGAGATAAAAAGACATATAGGCGATTTTAATTTAATGTGATAAGTGAATGTAATTAGGGTACACAGGATGCTACACAAACATAGCAGAAGTCCATGGTAGGGATTCAAAATAGTCTTACTAAAAGAGAAGATGCTGAAGTTAAATCTTGAATAATCATACATAACCAAGCGAAAATAAGTGGGAAAACATTTTGCAACCAAGAGGGCTTCAAAATGTATTATTCAACATAAACAACCATCCCATGGCAGGCATGTGGTTTAGAGGGAAAAACTAAACTTTGTGAGACTCCTGACCCATTAATGTTTTATTCCCATTTAATGTGAAATATCAGGATCAGCCACAGAATTCAGAAGGAAAAGAAGATACAGACAGCCACAAGGTGCCTAGACAGTCTATGTGAGAAAGAAGATGGGGTGTTGTCATCTCAGAGCCCGACTTCCCCACATAGAAGTGAGATAAGAGCATTAGTTACTGATGCCACCCAGGTTATTTCTATCCACTATTTTCTGAGGTTTGCAGAATCATCAATGATGGGATATGTAATTAAACCCCAGTTTCACATGGCTGAAGGTGGCTCCACCAAGTCATGATCATACTGGACACTGCAGCCTTCAGAGAAAAAGTTCCAAAGTAGGAAGAGCTTTGACTCACCTTGCTTTATCTCTCATACATAGGAAGCTGTCTTGCACAGGGTAGGTTCTATGTAGAGTAGTAAACGTTTGTTAACTAAATGGGTGACTGAACAAATGAATTATAAGGCTGATACCAAACAATAATGATTGAGAAATTATCAGGCACTGTGTTTCTCAGTGTAATGGAATGGAATTCCCAATAGATGTTAATAAATGCTAACTAGGAGACAAATGCCAGGTAGGGTGGAGAGGCACTAAGAAAGAGAAACTCAACTTCATGGTCCTATGAATTAGCTGGTTTGGGGGAAAAAAACTCTATTAAACAGATGTCAATACATTTTTATTGTAGGAAAATTTGAAAATCTAAATTATGCTTTACACAGTGTTTTGAAAAGTTATTAAACAAACAAACCCTATTTTAAAGAGCAGCTTGAGGGGATGCTGATCTTCAGAACACAAATGCTTACTGTCTATGGAATTTTGTCCTCTAGGTCAGTGCTTAATTTTGTATATGAATCAACTAGGAATTTTGTTAAAACGCAAATTCTTGTTAAGTAGGTCTGGTGTGAGACCTAAAATTCTTCTTGTTTAACAACTTCTTCAGTTACGCACATGCTGTTATGCTCAAAGAGTCAATTAGCCCTCTGAATAGCCAAAGAAGACAGAAAGAGAATCAAAGATCTTTCCCAATTGGGCCAATGTTGGTGCTGTTTACTGAGATGGAAAGTTCTAATTGAGATATAAGCATGAGGGGAGAAACAGCTTTACTTTAAGCATATTGACTTTGAGCCTTAGATGCCCATAGGAGACTTTGTGGTAGTGGTTAGATATAGGACCTAGTCCAGTGAGACTAAGACTAGAGCTACGTATTCAAAAGTCAATGGCCTTACGATTATATTAAACCATAGTTCTGGATATCAACTATGAATAGAGGGTAGATTAAGAAGGGGTTTGAAAATTAACAGCTTAGGCACTCTGACTTTTATAGAGCGAGGAGAGGAGGAGGTGGCAGCAATGAAGAATAAGAACAGATCAATGAGAATGAAGGAAAACTAAGAGATTTGTTGTGGTGTCCTGAAATCTAAGACCATGGAAGCATTTCAAGTAAGGTATGATCTACTATCTCAAATACTGCTGAAGACAAATGATTGTTGCATTTGGCAAGATTGAAGATGTTGCTGATCACATTAGTTATTTATTGCTGCCTACAAAGTACCTTAAAATCGACTTGTCTAAAACAAGAAGCATTTATTATTTTGCATAGTTTCTGAGGGTCAGACACTTGGGAGCGGTTCAGTTGGGTGCTTCTGACTCAGGGTCTGTCATTACGTTGCAATTTAGTTATTGGCTGGAGCTGTAGCCTTGTGAAGTTTCTCCAAGGAGGGTCTCATATCATGCTCACTCGCATGGCTATTGGCAAGCCTTTGTTCCTTGCTGCCTGTGGACCTGAATCTTCAGTTCCTCACTATATGAGTAGCTTTCCATGGGCTGTCTGAATGTTCTCTCAGTGTGGTATCTCAGAATGAGAAAATCCAAGAGAGAAAGAGAGAACACAAGTGCCGAAAATGGAAACTGCAGTCTTTATAATCCAATCTCAGAAGCGGCATGCCATCACTTCCACCATGTGCTGTTAATCACACAGAACAAACTTAGTACAGTACAGAAGAGAACATGGGGATACACAATAGCAGGATGTAGGGATCATGAAGGACCATTGTGCAGGCTGCTGGCTACCACAGTGACTTTCCCAGACCTCTTTGGTGTGATATTGGATACTAAAACCTAACTAGGTTATGATGAATAGAGAATGAGAAGTGAGGCAGTAGAGATAAATAATATGAATCTTATGATAAATAAATCTTATGAAGTTCTACAGAACAGGGAAGTGGAATAAAGGAGGGTAGCTGGAAGAGGACATGGAATCAAGGGGGATATGTTTTCTCTTTCTTTAGTGTCCTTAGTGGTATTTATCCTGTAGAGCAAATTTTGGAGGTTCGAAATTCGAAGAATGAATAGACGTTTCAGAGAGTGCTGGATTTGGACATAAAAGTGCTTTTCCAATGTGAAAGAAATCAGCAGCTTTTCATTCATTAGGTTTTACTACTATTCATTCCCAAAGAGAAAATTTAGTTTTGTCCATATATGCTTCTTCTGTACAGAAGATCTACGTCTGTCTGGGCAGGCATAGCCTTGCCATGATCATCAGTTTTAGATGAGAACATTAATCGTACCCTCAGCAGTATTAGTTGCCATAGCACATGGCTTTTTATTTATGTTGCAATACAACCTCCCACTTATTTATCTTCCAATGTTTTTTCATAAGTGCATTTCAGACCTACTATGGCTCAGTTTCCAAAATGTGACAAAAAGCACAATTTATGATGTGTTGATAAAATGCTATGCAGTTCATCCATTCTCTTCAATCATTGACAGAAACACATTAAGCTCATCTGAAAAGCTTTTAAAAACATCTTTTTTTGTGGGATTCACCCATAGAGGTTATGATTTAACTTGTATGGGATCCTGTGTGCTCATCAGTATTTTTAAAAACACCTCAAATCTTTCTAATGTTCATTCAGAGCAATAACCACTGGTCTAAATCATGTATTATCTACCTCTGTTCTGAGATGAATCCTCACAGTCTTATTCTTTGGCTGCATCATATCATTCAACCCCAATTTCTCTTGGATTAAAACTATGTGTTTTAATGTGTTTATAACTAGCATGATAGCTGATAGCCTACAGTGAGAAGCGTTACGTGAAACAATCCTTTGAAACTCATCCTGTGATTAGAATAGACATTCCTTTTGTATTCAGAAAAGATAACTGTTGGGTACTGAGCTTAATACCTGGATGATGTAATAATACGTACAACAAACCCCCATGACAATGTTTATCTATGTAACAAACCTTCACATCTACCTCCAAACCTAAAAAAACATAATAAAAAAAATAAAAACCTCATGGGAGAAATTATGTCCTCTTTGATATCAGGTAAAAGTTGCTTTACTGGCCTAACTGGTTCATATTCTATTTTGGCCACTGTGAGCCATGTGAATAATAATGTTTCTTTATGACCACTACTTGCTAGAAAGCTTGGAGCCAACTTTGCTATCCATCTAATGCAAGTGAAGAGTAAACTATTACTGTATTAAATTCATTTTTGATCCCATCATAATTTTTCATCTTCCATTTCCTTGTTTCATTTCATTTTTCTATTTGAAAGTTCCTGCATCCACTAAACTGCTTGCACTATTTTACCTATCTTAAGTCCTTTGAGAACAAGGTGGGCTATTGCTTGATTTTAATTCAAACAAATTGATAAATGAACTAAAGGCATATTAATCTAAATAGAAGGTTCTATTTTGGGCATTATGAGTTAAACTATCTGATTTGACATTCTTCTTTTCATATGAATAATAGCTATACTTTGACCTCAGAAAGAAACTTGGATGACTTAGGTGTCTCTAAATTTTCAAGTCTCTAGTTGCTTTGAAAGCTCAACTACACCAGCATTGCAGAAAAAAGAGAAAACGTGTGACCCAAGATAGTCTACTTCAAAATCTTTTTTACCCTTATCTTTCCTTTGTGCCATTCAATGGATGTTTCTACATTAGAAAATCTATTTTCCATTTTTAATAGGATGGAATATTATAAGCAAGAAATAAGCCTAGTAGAGATATGAATCTTTTCTATTTTATGAATGCTTAACATATCTGCTGTTTCCTTTTGCTCAGGGGAGTTTTCTCTCAGAAGCTAATTTTTTAATCTGATCCTAATCCAATTTAATCAGACTATCTGGAATGAAGACTTTGGTTTAAATCTGTTTCATATTAATGTGATGAAATAACTGGCTTATCATCAGGTTTCCAAGCAAAGTAGCCAATATGGATGGAGAGCACTGAGTTGCTTCAGATAATTTAATTATAAAGCATAGCAAGTGTGTATGTACGTGGTAGTGGGGAGTGGCTGGTGGAGCACTTAGGCCAGCATTTTCTGTGTTCTGACAGTATGTTAACACGGATCACTGAAAAAATCTACACTCTCAAGGTAAACAAAATAACATTGTATTCCAGGAAGTTTTAACATCTGTGTTTATAAAACATGTCTCTGAGATATGCCTAGTTGAATATAAGGAGTTATGGGAAAAGCAAGCCACAGTCTTATGTCCTAAAAATCTTCCAGAATTGAGGAACAAATTTCTCACCCTGAATTCCATTCTGGCTTTTTGGCAGAATCGAAGGTTGCCTGGCTGAGCAGTTGAGTTTAGCGAATGAGGAGGGAATCTCTTACCGTGTATCATCTGACTAGTACCTGCCAAGAAAGCTGTGTTTTCCTTTTCTAATTGCCAACCTTTCCTTGTTTCTCCCTGCTTTTGTTGCTCCCAGCTTTCCCCAGCTGTGCCTATTGCAAGATTCCAAGTGCTCTCAACCATTGTGATATTTGGTGTGTGATGAACATTTATAAAGGCTGCCAAGTACTTCTGGAGAATGCTGAGAGCTTCCAGAGGGTGTCAGAAGCTTCCAGAACTATGAAGCAAGGAGACACTCTAACTTAAAATTTCATCCTCTATCTTATCCAGGAGTGGGCAAATTTCTTCTATTAATATTAAAATGACATCTGCAAGCTTATCTATGTTTTCATATTTGTCCGGTAACAAAGAGGAGTAGTTAGTTCCCTGTGTTTTCTGTTAACCATTTACCATTTTAATGCCCATTTCAACTTTGCCTGTCCAAATGTCTCATTTTCCATACATTTTATGTGTTTATTAATTATGTATACTTCTTCAATTTACTTTTGAAATTGTACAATTCTTTTATAGTTATAACCTATGCTACTTTTACACATTTTATATGCAATTAACATCCCCAATGAGCACAATTCCATTTTGGAAAAATGGCCAGGGCAAAAATCAGTAGATATATGTTAAGTTGGTAATGATCTTATAATCATGGCTCATCTTATAATGACTATCAATTTCCTTTCCCCCTTAAGGAGTATTTTCTATTTGCAAAAAATAAAGTTAAAGGACACAGGTGGAACTAAGTAGTAGAGTTTTGATTACTTAAACCATGATATACAAATGTATCCTCCCTTGAATATAACTCACTGGAAATACAATTAACGTTTTTCTATTTATTTTCTTAGTTAATATGAGTGATATTCAAGTGTCAAGGTAATGACCAACTTTCCCAGATAGATGTGGTAATTTTTTGGTCAGGGGATGACTTTTTACTAAGGCAGCATTTGACCTACATCCTGAATAATAGACAGAAGCCAGCCATACAAAATCTGGGTAAAGAGCATTCCAACTAGATGGAACCATTACGTCAAAGGCCATTAGATGGGTCAGAGTTTTCTTCCAGGTGGTCTGGGAGGAAGATTGGAGGTTTGCAAACAAGGACAGATGGGTAGATGACATTGGAAGGGGACCAGATGTTATAGAGAAGTAAAAGCCATGGGAATAAGTTTTTATTTTATCCTACTAGCCAAGGAAAGCCACAGGCAGTTACGGTTTTCTCTCCAAGAGACTCAAAATATGAACCCATTATTTAGAGTCCCATCAGAAGACAGAAATATTAAGTAAGTATATCATCACCATTTAGCTCAGGTGACAGTTTTGTTAATTGTGCTGCCACTGCATGCCATGCATTACTGGCACCCATTTTCCATTGGCAAAGGCTCAGCTCTATATTCAAATTCAAAGATATTCCCAAACAAATCTGCAAGTCTGGTCTTGCATTATCTGTTTTTTGGTACCAATTTCTACAGCTGTGAGGGGAGATAGAAATCACACCAGCAATTTTAATGAAAATGATTTACTACAAAGAATTGTTAACTAGTTATAACGTTAACTAGATGACTAATGTTAAAAGTTAATTTTAAGGCAACAATTACCAGAAGAAGCTATCCTGATTGGACTGGGGAACAAAGGCCAAAGGTTGCACTTTTTAAAGCCTGGAAGAGGCAGCACTTGGAGCTGAAACTCAGAACTCTGAGGAGGCTCTATTGCATGACTGGTGCTGGTAGAAGAGTGATTTCAAGAGGGGCTCTGTGGGCCTGAAACCGTGACCTCTGAGGATGGAAGTCCAGATATCTGTATGCACGTTTTTGAAAAGGATCACTAAGGTGATTTCTGTGAGTGTTGGAAATACCACAAACTGGTCTCAGTGGCTCCTATGAGAAACAACTGCTGCTGCGCAGGTGAAGAAGCATTGATGGGGTGATGACCACAAGCACAGAAAGCAGAAAGAACCCCTGTAGGAAATAAAACAGACAGGAGCAAATCTATTCTTCCTTCAGCTTTGCAGTATCTCTCCTGCAGAAATGTGGTTTGCAGGGTCTAAGTTCCACCATCACAAAGCAGAGTACAGAAGGTGCTGAATGACAGAAATATATTAACTGCCCCAGGAGTGCAATGCAGGACAAATCAGTGCAGCAGATGAGAGATGTCCACTGTGGTCCTTCACTGCCGAAGCTAAGAGTCTAGATATCTCACCCCACATTACTTGACTACTGTCCTTTTAAGCCTCCTAAGCCCCAGAGACTTCAGAGTTATGGATTGACCCACCCCAACAATTCATATCTTTTTCAAAGGCATTTCTACTTATGCTGAGCTTTCTCCCAGCACTATGGAAACCAGGTCATCCAGACAAAGAAAGCCTGAGCAATGACTGGTCACAGAGTGGCCCTAACACCAAAGAAGGGTCTTCCCTCCTGTCTAACAGCTCCCATTACCCCTGATTGTCAGTTTATTAGATTAAAGCTGTTGTACTGACTGCTAATCAGAAAATACTTGATTAAGCCTCAGGTGGTATTTTTCTGTAATTAACTCAGGCACCTAACACCTGATTCTTCTTTACCTTTGAAGAAAATCTGATAATACACGTTTCCTTACAGGAGGCCTGGGGGCTGCTGGGAATTTCAGTTCTGACCAAAGCCAATTTGCATGCTTATAGGTGCATGTATTACAATTAGCACAACCTGCTCTGTCTTTGGTCAACATTTAATATCAGCACACATGGATACAGCTATAAGAGCTCTAACTGTTCTAAACCTAGATTGACTTTGTCTTGAGGGGCCAGAGGATCAGAAGCAACAGTGTCCTTAAGAAATTTCTCAGAGGTCCCTGTGGCATTATAAAGTACAAGCCAATTACTGATTTACAAAATTGGTATCTCTATATACAGCTTCCTAAGTGGAAATAAAAGAGAGGAGACAAACATATACAGGGCCCTTACTCTTTATCAGAATATAAGCCTGTTATTTTACATATGATTTTTATCTTTAAAGAAACTCAAAAATAGGCAATGTTTTCCAAAAGAAAAGCTTACGTTAGTTTACCCTTAGGTTTACCCAGAAAAGACGTGTGGAGCCAGGAATTCGAGTTCGACTGACCAAAGAATCTCACAGTTTTGTTCTGTTTACAACATCATACTCCCTACCCTGAATGGTGAGGTGAGCATGGGCGTACAAATTGTTAAGAGATATCACACACAGTGTGGATACTTGTCTTGGGTAATATTTTTCTTCAGACCTCGACAACTTTTTAAGGAAAAAACCCCAGCAGACCAGATAAAAGTCCTTGGCTACGTGTGAGATGACTCAGTAGTTTGCCTATTTTCTTTGTTATTTTTTTGAACCACAACAGAACTTTCACTATAAGTGATTTTCCTCTATTAGTTATCTCAACCTGATATGTTGCTAAATTCTTAATTCAGAGGAGGCACAATTGCATTCTGAATGCAGGTGTGAGCTGTGGTTGGAGAAACACCTGGACCAACAATGCTTGTTACTTGCAATGATGCACTAGTTTCAGCTGATTTTCCATGCTGCTCACAGGTAAAGTCTATATTCAATTTGCAAGCTTTCTCTCCGCTCTGCACTGATAAGGAGGCCTGTGATTTAATCTAACGGGATAAGCAAAAGGTCTTCATGCCACAGATTAGAAATACAGCTTCTTTAAAGGATTGGGGAACTCAAAAGATAACCACCCTGAAATCTCCCTCTGCACAAGGTGCCAAGACAGCAGCAAGCTTTCCGAGGATTTGCAAAGGTAAGCCCAGCCCAAAGCTTTCATCAGGATAGGGGTGGACATAGACAGAGTGGGGGTAGGTGGACGTAACAAGCTTACTTTTTCAATGTTTCCAAAAGGAAACCACTAAACATGAAGTGATACAATAACAAAGCTTCATTTTTGTTTGTAGATTATGTTTTGCACACATTTTTCTTGTGTCTCCTTCAAAATCTCCCTGTATTTTGGAGATTTTACAGTTAGAGACTTAACTGTGGAAAACAGGAAACCAAACTGCTCCCAAAAGCAGTGTGCGATAACCGACAGAGCTCAAACCCAGCGATTAGGAGACACAGCTTCTTGTGTTTTCTAAATATCTTAACTATTTAAAAAAAAAAAACCTTCAGATATATGATTTTATTTGATCTTCACAGAAATCCTGAGACGTAGTCAGAGAATAGATGATTATCATCATCTATAGATTAAAAAAAAACCATGAAATTCACAGATTATGACTAGAGCAGATCTATTCAATGGCAAAGCTAAATTGAATCCAGAACCCCTGACCCATGCCTTTTCCCTTTTGCTAAGCTTCCTAAAGGTGAGAAATATTGTCATCAAAAACATCATTACATCGATAGCTACAAGGTGTTCAGAGCTCACAAGCAAAGGATTATTCAAAGCACTTTCTATAGGGCCTCATTTAAGCTTTACAACAGTATATACATATAGGGTTGCTTAATTACAAAAACATACAAAAGAAAACTGGTTAAAATATGGCAATGCAGAGCTGGAACCAGAAAGCTCTTGAAGCAGAGAGGCTTATTCTTATAGAATAGTGGTAAAAGAAGTAGAGTTTGGGCCGGGTGTGGTGGCTCACATCTGCAACCCCAGCACTTTGGGGGGCCAAGGTAGGCAGATCACAAGGTCAGGAGTTCAAGACCAGCCTGGCCAACTTAGTGAAACCCCATCTCTACTAAAAATACAAAAATTAGCCAGACATGGTGGTGTGTGCCTGTAATCCCAACTACTCGGGAGGCTGAGGCAGGAGAATTGGTTGAACCTGGGAGGCGGAGATTGCAGTGAGCTGAGATAGCGCCATTGCACTCCAGCCTGAGCAACAGTGCAAGACTCTGTCTCGGAAAAAAAATGAAAAGAAATAGAGTTTGGCATCAGACAGTAAGGGTAGTGACCATAAGTATCTCTGTTTGAATATGCTTCATATGTTGCCTATGTACTGTTAATACACACAATCCAAAAGATACCAACAAGAAATGTAAATATGTATGTGACTATTGGGCAGTGGTATACCAAAGGTAGGAATGGGGGATTTGGTGGAAACAGTTTTCTCTGGAGGAAAGGAATATTTTATCACTGACTTTGAATTTGTTTAGGATGTCTGGTATATTGTGATAATGAAAAGTACTTTTAGTCAATTTTATTGTCATTTGTAAATGATCTATAAACAAAGCATCCTCTTATTGAGCTGGGGTGCAACACTTTCCCACCTCCCTTTGGTGTGCCACTGTGGTCAGGTGTCCCCCAGCTCCTTCTTCAGACATCCATTTTTGGAATTGGTTATCATCCAGTTATCTCAGCTGTGGTCATGATCACATAATGTCAATACATATATTTAAGAGAGAGGGACTGTATCTGTGTCTTTAGAAAAAAGTGTAGCTAGACTAAAAATAATCAGCATCTCTACAAAGCTTTCTGGTGAGGAAAAGACAATTGGCTCAGGTAAGTTCACAACTGCCCATCGTCAAGCAAAGTACTTAAAACAGAATTCAGGTTCTAAGTCTGTATTCCTAAGGCCTAGGCTGTATGGTATTCATTAAGTACCAGTTGCTTGTGAGATTCCTCAATTTCCTTAATTTTTCAGGTCTTAGTTTTCACCCATATAAGGCGATATTATTATTAATACCAAGTGTCTTACATGTCTCACAAAAATTAGGTAAAATAAAGGAAAAATTCCAACACGAGGAATGAAATTTTTAATGGTTCTTGACCAAGAGATTTTTTATCTTTAGTTTGTGCATTCTTAGGTCAATGGCTGGATCAAGAGACCAAGAGACTTTTTTCCTTTAGTCTGTGCATTCTTAGGTCAATGGCTGGATTGATGGAACTGATGGGACAAGGCTGCTGTCTCACCACTGCCGAGGTCATTTGCTACTTCTATACACATTTGCAAGTTAATACTTCAACGTTTCTCTATTTTCTGAGCAGGTATATAACACAAAGAAATAGTAGGCCTCTTTAATTAAAATAACTTTCCAGAAATACATTCATAAAGCATTAGAAATCTAGATAAGTATTTTTAAGCCAATACATATATACCCTTTTATTCCTCGTACTAGGGTAGAGAGATAGGAAATTCGCTAATGCTAAGGAGAAGAAACATTTCACATTCAACTCATTTATAAATGATTTTTAGAAATTTTTAGAACTCATTGAATTTGAAAAGACAGGACACATTTCTACGTCATTTTTTTCACTTACTCCACAGAGCCTGCCCGAATAGTAACTAAAAACTACCTTTAGAGAAAGAGAAAGAGAGCATCACTCCAAAAAACAAAGAAACAAAATAATACACATTGCCCTGTGTACTCCAGTACATTGGAAATGATTAAGTTACAAAAATGGACACCACTGACTTATTCCTAAATTCAAGAGGAAAGTATATACTATTTCTCCCTTAAGTGTGATATTAACTGTAGTTTTTTTAGAGACAGAGTCTCACTCCTCACTCTGTTGCCCAGGCTGGAGTGAAGTGGCACTATCTCAGCTCACTGCAACCTCGGCATCCCGGGTTCTAGCAATTCTCCTGCCTCAGCCTCCTGAGTAGCTGGGACTACAAGCGCATCATGCCATGCCTGGCTAATTTTTTGTGTGTCTATTTTAGCAGAGATGGGGTTTCACTGTGTTGCCCAGGCTGGTCCCGAATTCCTGAGCTCTGGCAATCCGCCTGCCTCGGCCTTCCAAAGTGCTAGGATTACAGGCGTGAGCCACCGCACCCAGCCCTGCTGTAGGTTTTTAAAATACGTATTTTTAATCAGATTAAAGAACTTCCCATTTAGTTCAAGCTTCCTGAGAGTTGTTTTTTTGTTTGTTTGTTTGTTTGTCTGTTTTTAGTTATGAAAGGGTATTGAATTTTATGTTCAAAGTTTCTTCTGAGTAGACTGAGATGACAATATACTTTTTCCCATTTCTTTTGCTATTAATATAGTAAATTATGCTATTTTAAAATGTTACACTAATCTTACATTCTGCGAATAAACCAGTCTTAGTCATTATGTATAAGTCCTTTTACATATTCCAGAATTTCATATATAATATTTTAAGATTTTTGTCTAAGTTTTAACTTAGATGAATAATTTTTTTATTTTTATGTTTTATTATACTTTAAGTTCTAGTGTACAGGTGCACAACGTGCAGGTTTGTTACATATGTATAAATGTGCCATGTTGGTATGCTGCGCCCATTAACTCGTCATTTACATTGGGTATATCTCCTAATGCTATCCCTCCCCACTCCCCCCACCCCAAGACAGGCCCCAGTGTGTGATGTTCCCCACCCCATGTCCAGTATTCTCATTGTTCAATTCCCACCTATGAGTGAGAGCATGTGGTGTTTGGTTTTCTGTCCTTGCAATAGTTTGCTGAGAATGATGGTTTCCATCTTCATCCATGTCCCTACAAAGGACACGAACTCATCCTTTTTTATGGCTGCATAGTATTCCATGGTGTATATGTGCCACATTTTCTTAATCCAGTCTATCATTGATGGACATTTGTGTTGGTTCCAAGTCTTTGCCATTGTGAGTAGTGCCGCAATAGACATACATGCATGTGTCTTTATAGCAGCATGATTTATAATCCTTTGGGTATATACCCAGTAATGGGATGGCTGGGTCAAATGGTATTTCTAGTTCTAGATCCTTGAGGTATCACCACACTGTCTTCCACAATGGTTGAACTAGTTTACAGTCCCACCAACAGTGTAAAAGTGTTCCTATTTCTCCACATCGTCTCCAGCACCTGTTGTTTCCTGACTTTTTAATGATCGCCATTTTAACTGGTGTGAGATGGTATCTCATTGTGGTTTTGATTTGCGTGTCTCTGATGGCCAGTGATGATGAGCATTTTTTCATGTGTCAGTTGGCTGCATAAATGTCTTCTTTTGAGACGTGTCTGTTCATATCCTTTGCCCACTTTTTGATGGGGTAGTTTGATTTTTTTCTTGTAAATTTGTTTAAGTTCTTTGTAAATTCTCGATATTAGCCCTTTGTCAGATGGGTAGATTGCAAAATTTTTCTCCCATTCTGTAGGTTGCCTGTTCACTCTGATGGTAGTTTCTTTTGCTGTGCAGAAGCTCTTTTAGTTTAATTAGATCCAATTTCTCAATTTTAACTTTTGTTGCCATTGCTTTGGTGTTTTAGACATGAATGAAGTCCTTGCCAATGCCTATGTCCTGAATGGTATTGCCTAGGTTTTCTTCTAGGGTTTTTATGGTTTTAGGTCTAACATTTAAGTCTTTAATCCATCTTGAATTAATTTTTGTATAAGGTATAAGGAAGGGATCCAGTTTCAGCTTTCTACCTATGGCTAGCCAGTTTTCCCAGCACCATTGATTAAATAGGGAATCCTTTCCCCATTTCTTGTTTTTGTCAGGTTTGTCAAAGATCAGATGGTTGTAGATGTGTGGTATTATTTCTGAGGGCTCTGTTGTGTTCCATTGGTCTATATCTCTGTTTTGGTACCAGTACCATGCTGTTTTGGTTACTGTAGCCTTGTAGTATAGTTTGAAGTCAGGTAGCGTGATGCCTCCAGCTTTGTTCTTTTGGCTTAGGATTGTCTTGGCAATGTGGGCTCTTTTTTGGTTCCATATGAACTTTAAAGTAGTTTTTTCCAATTCTGTGAAGAAAGTCATTGGTAGCTTGCTGGGGATGGCATTGAATCTATAAATTACCTTGGGCAGTATGGCCATTTTCACGATATTGATTCTTCCTACCCATGAGCATGGAATGTTCTTCCATTTGTTTGTGTCTTCTTTTGTTTCATTGAGCAGTGGTTTGTAATTCTCCTTGAAGAGGTCCTTCACATCCCTTGTAAGTTGGATTCCCAGGTATTTTATTTTCTTTGAAGCAATTGTGAATGGGAGTTCACTCATGATTTGGCTCTCTGTTTGTCTGCTATTGGTGTATAAGAATGCTTGTGATTTTTGCACATTGATTTTGTATCCTGAGACTTTGCTGAAGTTGCTTATCAGCTTAAGGAGATTTTGGGCTGAGATGATGGGGTTTTCTACATATACAATCATGTCATCTGCAAACAGGAACAATTTGACTTCCTCTTTTCCTAATTGAATATCCTTTATTTCTTTCTCCTGCCTGATTGCCCTGGCCAGAACTTCCAACACTATGTTGAATAGGAGTGGTAAGAGAGGGCATCCCTGTCTTGTCCCAGTTTTCAAAGGGAATGCTTCCAGTTTTTGCCCAATCAGTATGATATTGGCTGTGGGTTTGTCATAAATAGCTCTTATTATTTTGAGATATATCCCATTAATACCTAATTTATTGAGAGTTTTTAGCATGAAGTGTTGTTGAATTTTGTCCAAGGCCTTTTTTGCATTTATTGAGATAATCATGTGGTTTTTGTCTTTGGTTCTGTTTATATGATGGATTACATTTTTTGATTTGCATATGTTGAACCAGCCTTGCTTCTCAGGGATGAAGCCCACTTGATCATGGTTGATAAGTTTTTGATGTGCTGCTGGATTCGGTTTGCCAGTATTTTATTGAGGATTTTTGCATCGATGTTCATCAGGGATATCCTAGCAGTATAGGTTCATGATGATATGTCATATTTTCATCGTTTCTTTAAAAATATTTTACAATTCTTTATTATTTTCTTCCATTTTGTTATTTCTTGGGCAATTTAAAAGTATTGTTGCTTTAATTTTAAAGTTTTGAAACTTTTTTCTTTCTCATTAATTTCTAGTTTCATTTCACTGTGATCAGAAAACATATTCTATTATTTCATCCTGAAAATTTCTTAAGGGTTTATTTGTCACATTTTAGTCTATTTTAATAAATATTCGCTATAATAATTATTGAAAACCTAAATTTATAATGATAAATTTCATAAGTAATATATGGCTGTTTCAGACTATTGTGCTCCTCAATTAGGTTATTAAGCAGAAAATCAGTCAAAATGTGTAGCACTATAACTTACAAGATGAGTCTTTATACCAAGAGTTACAGCAGTTCTCTCAATCTTGAATAATTCTTTGTTGTCAGTGTTGTCCTGTGTTTTTAGAGGCCATTCTTGTCCTCTGCCCGTTAAGGGGCAGTGGCAGTCCCCCAGGTGCTAGTGTATAAACTAAAAATGTCTTCAGATATTGGCAAATATTCCCTAAGGAATGAAATCACCTCCATCTGAGTCCACTGAGCTATAAAAAGAAACATATTCATTTATAAAACCAGTGTACCTATTCAGATATATATTTATTATGAAATAGTTTTGGTTTCATTGTACAAGTATGGCTGAATACTGTTTCTGGCTGAAGACATTTACAATAATATTTGCATGATGGGGCAAAGTAATAAACAAAATAAACATTAATTAAAAGCATTTTTCATCATAAACAAGCTTTATTTAGAATTCAAAATAAAGTAAAAAGTTTCAGAGGAATAGCTCTTGATCTCCAAATAAAAATGAATGCTATAAAATAAGACTGCCGAGAGAGAGAAAGAGGACTTTGTTGAAACTAAACATTAGAATAAACCTGAATGTGCAGTGCATTTCTCTATTTCAAGTTTTCCTGAAGGATTTGGCCCTCTGTAAGCAAAACGTTCATAGTAAGTTTATGAACAAATTAAAAGCCTGATTGTACTAGCATATATTGAGTTGCAAGGAATATAAGCAATCTCTAAACTACTAAGCAATGTCTGTATCACTTTGGTAATATGTCTTAAGCCTTCTTCTTGTGGTCCAGTGTTAAAAAAAAAAAAAAGAAAGCATCTGATTTATATTCAAATGCCAATCAGATGATATACAACATTTGAAAATGCTCCAATAGCTATGACACTTCAAACAAATGCAAGAAAATCATGTGTCGTGAGTGGGAACCATGTGATATGTACTGTTCCATATTCTATGCCAATGCAGATATCACTGTTCAACATGGCACTGCTTTCCCACTGAACCTAGATGTATCTTCAGAATATTTTCCATGGAAGAATTCAGGAAGCTACCGCCAGCAAATCAGAGCAAGAAAATTTGTCGTTCGTAAATCCCTGCATAAAGCCTTTGGATTCTTCTCTTCATATTTTACCTTTAATCATTTATCCAGTGGTATTCAAGAGGAATCGAGGAGAAAGGAAGGGCATCTCTTTACTCTTTTCAACGACATGGATTATCTACGTGAAGACACAAAGTGGACCTCCAGGTTGGTATGACTGTGTTTAGGAACTCTGTTCTGAACATACAGCTACCACAACTGGAGAGTAAACTATCCATTCTCCTGGTGAGAGGCTAAAATATTTCCAAAATCCAAAATAACCTTCCTAGCTGTTTCAGTTGTGGATGCCCAGCCATGGAGACACCTGTTTATCTTGGCACAAGTGGATTGTGTAGTCCAGATCACACAAAATAATCCATTTTATAAATAGAATCAATGGCAAAATGTATGCAGACTCAGAGCACCTCCCGAAGGAAGAAAGAAAAATGGTGTTGGAGGAGTGACTCAGACATGAGTACGTCTAGGTAGCTTCTCCTGACAGAACGTCAACTCTATGAAAGGAAGCGGTGGGAGGAAAATCATAATTAAAGAAGAGAGACAAAGTGAAAATTGAAGTTTTGCTCCAAAATCAGCACTGTCTTTATTCAAGAACAATTTTAAAGTAACATTCTTGTATCTTGGTATTTCCTTCTATTATTTTTCTATGGATAATTTTCCTTTTTCAAGAAATACAAGCCCAGAAAATAGCTTATATTTTTTCACTGAAATGACAAATTGATAAGAACCCCAGAGTGTTCTTCAGTGTTGTGAGGTAAGAAACAATTATGCATTATTCCAAAATAACTGCAGCGGCTAAAAATTGGGGACGCAATACCCAAATGACTGTGGAAAATAAACGGAGAGAATTGAGAACTTTTTAATGTGGGGTTTGTAGCCTGAGCTCAAGTTGTAAATATCAGCAAATGTTCTACCATGCTTCACAGCGTTCCTCTAGTGCAATTTGTTTAGTGCTTCGAGATATGAGACAGCCATATATTTTACTCTCACTGCTAGTAGCCAATTTGCAAGAAAGCAAGTAATATAAAAATGGCTATTTACTCTGTTCAAAGTGGTACAGTCCGTTATCACTCTCCACTGATGTCGTTACAAGGATAGCAAATCAACAATCAGTTCTCATTCCCTAACTCAGTAAACCATCTGCTTCCATTATTGTAAACCATGCTCAGTTTGGATACAACCTTTACTGCCATGCTAGCAGCTGATTCATTTGACAAGACCACAAGCATCACCACGGGAAAATTATTCCTTAATTACCTTTCTCTAACATTTAAATGGTTAAGTGCTAGGGAATTTCTTTGCAATGGGAGAAACCAAAATTGCAAGATATTGTTAATATATCAACCAAGTGAAAGACTTTGTCTAAATTGTTAAATTACAGAGTCCATCTTGCACAGCTTTTTTTGAATTAAGATTGCTCAAGTAAACATTGGCTCTATCTAGGAAACCTGAGTTAGATATTTCATCACAGCCTTTAAAAAACATTGCTTTCAGAGCAAACATTGAGATCCACTGCAAAATCCTGAAAAGTGAGATGGAAATTGTGGACATGTTGCAGGTTAAAAATTCAATGGCCCCAAGCTCAAGTGTATGCAGTATAACTCTTTGTTTTAAATGTCAGTTTAATTGTTAATTCCAAGCCTCCATTGCACCTGATATAGAAAATGTCAAATATTAACTTTCAAGTAGATTCACTAAAATTCTATTTTCTTAATTTACATTTTAAATTTTGTCACTCTCTCTCCCCAAGCCCAATCTTCCCCCTTTTCTCCCAGCATTGTATAGTAAGTTCTGGAGAGGCGAACACAAATGTTGAAGGATGATGTCTATTCCAATCTTATCTATTTCTGTTTTATGCTAGGATCTTTTGAGATTTTTATTTGCGCTTATTTTGTTTCAAGTATGTTCCCTTTAAGCAGGCAATGCGCAAAGATGAAGATACAGAGGCACAGAATGGGCCAACCTTTGTTATTTCTTTTAAAGTTCCATATTTTATTTCAGGTTCTCTTTCTGGCCTGCGGGGTTCCTCTTTCTGCTAACTTCTGTGCCCCCTTCCATAGGCACGGGAAGAATTGGTTGCTATTTTGTGTTGCTTTGGGACTGCAGGTGGATCCAGAACAGAGCAAACCTTCACACTGTCTTTATCAGCCCTTGCAGCCATCTCTGCTCTATTGCTTTCACATTAGTGTGACACAAGAGACATTGGAAAAGCTTCTGACTGCCAGAGTTCCAGACATGACCAGGGAGGCACAAGTACTCTTTTTACTAAGATTCACAAGCTGTCTTTGGAATACAGACAGACCAACTAGCACTTGCCTCTTATCCAGTTGCTTTTCTATTTCCAGCTCATGGAATCTATTCCTGGTTAGGTATGGAGCAGGAAAAAAAACGACAAAACCTAAGTTTGTATGACCATGTGTCCATCTTAATATTTCCTGATTTATAACTGGCCCAAGGCTTTTGTCTTGGAAATCAAGAAGTTGCAATATTTATTCTAAAACTAATAATATTTAGATACTTGGTCCTCTTCTACCTTGTTACATTAAAGGGTCAGAGAGGCACTCGGTATATAGGGAATGTGAGAAAGAGAAAGCTATTTGATACTTACATTCCTGCCTCAGGGAGAGTAAGATATAGTTGGTCACTTCCGTGTGACTTCACAGAACAATGAATAGACCTATCTTACAGTATTTATTATACTCAATCAGAACCAAATATTTTTTCTTTCAATTTTGTCCCTGATGAGATTTTAACTACTTTTTTACTACAGTAATGCATACATTTAATTTACATATAAATTACTCCAAAGCTGTCATTTATTTTGGGGGAGGATAAAATATAATCTTTATTTACAATAAAAATATACACTGAGATCATAGCATAAAAATGTATAGTTGAATGATTATAGAATTAATCTTTAATAACCACTACCAAATCAAGATTAGAGTGACACAATTATCCTAGAGACCCTAATGTCCCTCTGAGTCCCCTTCCTGAACACAATCACCTCCCTCAATTTATAAGCATATTAGGGTCAGGCACGGTGGCTAATTCCTGTAATCTCAGCACTTTGGGAGACTGAGGCAGATGGATCACTTGAGCCCAGGAGTTCGAGACCAGTCTGGGCAACATAGGGAGACCTCGTCTCTACAAAAAATACAAAAATTAGCCAGGCATAGTGGTGTGTGCCCATAGTCCCAGCTACTTGGGAGGCTAATGTAGGAGAATCACCTTAGCCCAGGAAGGTCAAGGCTGCAGTGAGCCGTTAAAGCAGGCACTGCACTTCAGCCTGTGCAACAGAGTGAGACCCTGTTTTTTAATATACCTATATATATATTAAATTTATATATCCATATTGATTTTATATATGTATATATGCATTCATATATGCATATTGATTTTAAAGATAATCTTATCTCAGTACACACACAGTAATTTCAGTTTTGCATATTTTGAACTTTATGTAGATGGAATAATTCTGTATGTTTCATTTTAAGTCTTTTGTTCAAATTTATGTTCTTAAGCATAACTATGTTGTGTGCAGCTGCATTCATTCATTTTTGTTGATGTGTAGAATTTCACTTTATAAAACCATATTACATTGTTTTTTATCCACTCTAGTCTTGATGGACCGTCATTGCATTTCCAGCAATGCTGCTATTAATATTCCTGTACAGGTACTTTGGTCTACATAAGCACACATTTTTCTAGGATAAATATCTAATACTAAAATGTTCTGATCGTTGAGTATATAGATTGTGAATACCACAAGATAATGCCAAATGAATTTTTATGAAGTGGTAAAAATTTAGACTCCCAACTGAAGTGTGTGATTGTTTCTATAACCTCAAACATCTCTTGGTATTTGTCAGGTCGTAAAGTTTTGCCAATCTGGTGGGGCAAAGTTATCACTTTATGTGGCTTTAATCTGAAATTTTCTGATTACTAATCATGTTGAGTCCCCTTTTATATGTGTAAAGGTCATTGACTTTCATCATAAGTAAAATCCCTGTTCAACGTTCTTACTTTTTCTTTTGGGTTTCCTTTTCTTAATGGATTATAAAATGTCTATGAATTTTGAGTACAGGCCCTTTTGCTGATTATATGTATTGCTACCCGTCTTTTCACATTGTTATCATGTCTTACAATGAGGAAAATTTTATTTGTAATATGGCCATGTGTATTCATTTCTTTTTCTATGGGTGGTGTTTTTATAGCTTGTCTCCTAAGATATTAAGATATTCTCATATAGTCACATTTGCTTTTTGATCTATCTGGAATTTACCTTTGTTTATGATGTATGGTGGTAGATCAATTTTGTCTTTTTTTCATACAAATTCCAATTCCTTCAACACTGTATGTTGAGAGTTCGTGTCTGCCATTTCTATGTAATGTCATCTTTGTGAAAATTTGGATCCATATATAAGTGTGTCAATTTCTGGGCTTGCTATTTTCTATTAGCTTATTTATCAGTATCACATTGTCTTTATTACTATTGCTTTATGATAAATAATGGCATCTGAGAAAGCAAGTCTCTCGCTTTATTATTTTTATTAGCTATAATTATTATATTCTTGAGTAGTATACTTTATTTTTTGAATCATACTCAAAAAATTAGAATTATCTTGCCAATATACTAAAATATTTGCAGAGTCTGAATGGGATAACATAGATGTCTTATACTAATTTGGGCAAAAACAATAACATTAAAATACTGGCTCTTTATATCTGTGAACGTAGTATATCTCTAACTTTGGGTCTGTTTTTTCAGTAAAATTGTGTTATTACCCCTGGGAAATTTTCACAACTTTTGTTGTCCTTATTACTAGCTAATTCATAAGTTTTGATGGTGCAATAAGTTGTTTTTATTTATTTATTATGTATTTGTGGCTGGACAGTAGGATTAAAATTTATTTTTAATTTTGATTTAATATTCAGCAACTGTGAATAACTCTCAATCAATAATTTCACTAATCTTCTAATAATTTATAACAACTTGGCTGGGCGTGGCGGCTCACACCTGTCATCCCAGTGCTTTGGAAGACTGAAGTGGGCAAATTACTTGAGCCCAGGAGTTCAAGACCAGCCTGGGCAACATAGCAAAACCCCTTCTCTACAAAAATTCGCCAGGTGCAGTGGTGTGCATCTGCAGTCCCAGCTACAGGGAGGCTTAGGTGGGAGGACTACTTGAGGCTTCAGTGAGCCATGATTAGGCCACTGCATTTCAGCCTGGGTGACATTATTTCCAAAAAAGTAACAATTTATTTAATGATTTATCTCTTTCAATAATTTACAGATTCTTTAGGATTTTCCATGACCACAATCATATCAACTAAAATTATAATTTATTTATTTATTTTTTATTTCTTTGAGACAGAGTCTCACTCTGTCACCCAAGCTGGAGTGCAGTGGTGTGATCTCAACTCACTGCAACCTCCATCTCCCAGGTTCAAGCGATTCTCCTACCTCAGCCTCCTGAGTAGCTGGGATTACAGAAGTGTACCACCATGCCTGGATAATTTTTGTATTTTTAGTAGAGATGGGGTTTCACCATGTTGACCAGTCTGGTGTCGAACTCCTGGCATCAAGGGATCCATCTACCTCAGTCTCCCAAAGTGCTGGGATTATAGGCATGAGCCACTATGCTTTGCCTGATAATAATTTTGTGTATTTTTTTCTAATTCTTATACTTTAATATCATCTTAATGATTTATATCTTCTAACAGTTTATCTTCAGATCCTTTTGGATTTTCTATGAATACAATCATATCAAAAATTATGATAATTTTATGTATGTTTTTTCTAATTCTTATACTTTAATATTATTTTCTCCCTAGTTTGAGTCTAAGACTTTAGATTAAAAAAACATGAAAAAATGCTCACCATCACTGGCCATCAGAGAAATGCAAATCAAAACCACAATGAGATACCATCTCACACCAGTTAGAATGGCAATCATTAAAAAGTCAGGAAACAACAGGTGCTGGAGAGGATGTGGAGAAATAGGAACACTTTTACACTGTTGGTGGGACTGTAAACTAGTTCAACCATTGTGGAAGTCAGTGTGGCGATTCCTCAGGGATCTAGAACTAGAAATACCATTTGACCCAGCCATCCCATTACTGGGTATATACCCAAAGGACGATAAATCATGCTGCTATAAAGACACATGCACACGTATGTTTATTGCGGCACTATTCACAATAGCAAAGACTTGGAACCAACCCAAATGTCCCACAATGATAGACTGGATTAAGAAAATGTGGCACATATACACCATGGAATACTATGCAGCCATAAAAAATGATGAGTTCATGTCCTTTGTAGGGACATGGATGAAACTGGAAATCATCATTCTCAGTAAACTATCGCAAGAACAAAAAACCAAACACTGCATATTCTCACTCATAGGTGGGAATTGAACAATGAGATCACATGGACACAGGAAGGGGAACATCACTCTCTGGGGACTGTTGTGGGGTGGGGGGAGGGGGGAGGGATAGCATTAGGAGATATACCTAATGCTAAATGACGAGTTAATGGGTACAGCACACCAGCATGGCACATGTATACATATGTAACTAACCTGCACATTGTGCACATGTACCCTAAAACTTAAAGTATAAAAAAAAAACTAAATAGAAGTGATAATCGTAGATATCATTGCCATGTTCTTGGTCCCAAAGGGAAACAAATTCCAATATTTCACCTTTTAATATTATGTCTGCTGTACTTCTTTTACCAAAAATCTTTATCAGATTAGTGAAATTCCCTTTTATTCTTAGTTTCGTACTTTCTTTTAATATGAAGGAATCTTTACTGTTTTCAAGCAATTTTTCTGCCTCTATTAAGATAGTTTTTCTCCTTTATTTTTTTATTTTCTTTGTTTTTTATTTTTATTTCAACAGTTTTTGAGGTACAGGTGGTTTATAGTTACATAGATAAGTTGTTTTGTGGTGATTTCTGAGATTTTTGGTGCATCCCTCACCCAATCAGTGTACACTGTACCCAATATGTAGCTTTTTATTCCTCGTCCCTCTCCCAACCTTCTCCTCCGGGTCCCCAAAGTCCATTATATCATTCTTATGCCTTTGCATCCTCATAGCTTAGCTACCACTCATGAATGAGAACCTATGATATTTGGTTTTCCATTCCTGAGTTACTTCACTTAGAATAATGGCCTCCAACTCCATCCAAGTTGCTGTATAAAACATTATTTTGTTTCTTTTTATGGCTGAATAGTAGTCCATGGTTTATAATACACCACAATTTCTTTATCCACTTACTGGTTGGTGTGCACTTAGGTTGGTTTCGTATCTTTGCTATTTGCAAATTGTGCTGCTATAAACATGCCCATGCATGTGTCTTTTTCATATAGTGACTTCTTTGCCTTTGGGTAGATACCCTGTAGTGGGATTGCTAGATTGAATAGTAGTTCTACTTTTAGTTCTTTAAGGAATCTCTATACTATTTTCCTTAGTAGTTGTACTAATTTACATTCCCACCAGCAATGGCAATGTAAAAGCGTTCCCTTCTCGCCACATCCACACCAACATCTGTTGATTTTTGATATTTTAATTATAGTCATTCTTGCTGGAGTAAGTTAGTAATCTCATTGTGGTTTTAACTATCTCCCTGATAATTAGTGATATTGAGCATTTTTTTCATATGTTTGTTGGCTATTTGTATGTCTTCTTTTGAGGATTTTCTATTCATGTCCTTAGTCCACTTTTTGATGGGATTATTTGTTTTTATCTTGCTGACTTATTTGTGTTCCTTGTAGATTCTGGATATTAGTCCTTTGTTGGATGCATAGTTTGCAAATATTTTCTCCTATTCTGTGAGTTGTCTGTTTGTTGATTATTTCTTTTGCCGTGCAAAAACTTCTTAGTTTAGTTAGGTCTCATTTTTTAATTTTTGTTTTTGTTGCATTTGCTTTGGGGGTCTTAGTTATGAATTCTTTGCTTCAGCTAATGGCTAGAAGAGTTTTTCAGATGTTATCTTCTAGGATTTTTGTGGTCCCAGGTCTTAGCTTTTAAGTCTTTTATCCATCTTGACTTGATTTTTGTATAGGGTGAGGTACGAGGATCCAGTTTCATCCTTCTATATCTAACTTGCCAGTTATCCCAGCACAATTTATTGAATAATGTGTCCTTTCCCCAGTTTATGTTTTTGTGTCCTGTGTCCAAGTTGGCTGTAAGTATTTGGCTTTAGGTCTGGGTTCTGTATTCTGTTCCCTTGGTCTACGTGCCTATTTTTATACTAGTGCCATGCTGTTTTGGTAACTATAGCCTTGTAGTATAATACTAAGTCATGTAATGTGATGCCTCCAGATTTGTTACTTTTGCTTTAGTATTTCTTTGGGTATGTAGGCTCTTTTTTGATTCCATATGAATTTTATGATTGCTTTTTCTAGTTCTGTGGAATAATCATGGTGGTATTTTGATGGGAATTGCATTGAAAATGTAGGTTGCTTTTGGCAGTGTCACCATTTTCACAATATTGATTCTTCCCATCCATGAGCATGAGATGTGTTTACATTTGTTTGTGTCATCTATGGTTTATCTTAACAGTGTTTTGTAGTTTTTCTTGTAGAGATCTTTCACATTTTTGGTTAAGTATATTCCTAAGTTTTTTTCTTTTGCTTTTGCACTGTTGTCAAAGGGATTGAGTTCTTGATTTTTTTCACAGCTTGGTCATTGTTGGTGTATAGCAGTGATACTGATTTTTGTACCTTGATTTTGTATACTGAGACTTTACTGAATTCATTTTTCAGATCTAGGAGCTATATGGATGAGTGTTTAGGATTTTCTAGGTATACGATCATATCATCAGTGAACAGTGACAGTTTGACTTCCTCTTTTCCAGTTTGGATGCCATTTATTTCTTTCTCTTGTCTGATTGCTCTGGCCAGGACTTCCAGTATTGTGTTGAATAGAAATGGTGAAAGTGGGCATCCTTGCTTGTTCCAGTTATCAGGGAGAATGCTTTCAAGTTTTCTGCATTCAATATAATGTTGGCTGTGGTTTTTTAACAGATGGCTTTTATTACTTTGAGCTAAGTCACTACCATGCCTATTTTACTGAGGGTTTTTATTATAAAGCGATGCTGGATTTATCAAATGTTCTTTATGTACCTAAGTTTTTCTCCTTTAATCTGTAGATATAATTATTTATATCAATCTATCTGTTGCAGTCAAATGTGTTTCACTGTTGAGAAATTAATCTTAGATATGATCTATTATTATTTTCACATTTCTGGATTCTGTTTGCTAATGTTATGTTTACAATTGTTTATGAGTGAGCATGTCCCTTTAAATTTTTATAATGTCAATATTGGGTTTCAATGTCATTATACTAGTCTCACACACTTGCTGGGATTTTTTTTAAAGAATTTATATATGATTAAAATTATTTCTCTCTTGAATGCTTTGGAGAGTTTCCTAATGAAACCAAGTAGGCCTAGAGTTAGTTTTAGTTTTTAAAATAATTTTAACATGAATTCTACATTTTAAGAAAATATAAAATACTTACATAATATTTTTAATGTAGGCTCATTTTATCTAAATTTTTAATTTAATAGTTTATAGGACTTTGTAATAGACTTTTTTTACTGTACCATCTTTTCTGATGTCATTTCTTTTTCTTTTCTGATGACAACTACATGTGCCTTCTCAACTCTTCCCTGTCCCTACCATAGTCAATCTAATCAGAGATTTAACGATTTCATTAGCCTCTTAAAATAGCTGTTCACTGCACTGATCCTTTCAAGTAAATGTTTATTTTATTTTTGTTTGTTTGTTTTCAACATTTTTATTATTTCCTTCCTTCTGATTTTCACAAGTTTGCTTTGATATTGTTTCTAACTTCTCTAGATGGAGTCTTACCTTGTTGTACTAGTTGTACTAGTTGTACTAGTTTGTTTTCATGCTGCCAATAAAAACATACCCAAGACTGGGTAATTTATAAAGAAAAAGTGATTTGATGGACTCACAGTTTCACATGGCTGGGGAGGCCTCACAATCATGGCAGAAAATGAAGGAGGAACAAAGGCATGTCTTACATGGCAGCAGACAAGAGAGAGCTATGCAAGGGAACTCCCATTTATAAAACCATCAGATATCATGAGACTTATTCACTACCACAGGAAAAATATGGAGGAACTGTCCCCATGATTCAATTATCTCTACCTGGCCCCTCCCTTGACACGCAGGGATTATTACAATTCAAGTTGAGATTTGGGTGGGGACACAGCTAAACCATATCGTTCTGCCCTTGACTGCTCCCAAATCTCATGTCCTCACATTTCAAAACCAATCATGCCTTCTCAACAGTCCCCCAAAATCTTAACTCATTTCAGCATTAACTCAAAAGTCCACAGTTCAAAGTCTCATCTGAGACCAGGCAAATCACTTCCCCTTATGAGCCTTTAAAATCAAAAGCAAGTTAGTTACTTCCTAGATACAATGGGGATATAGGCAATGGGTAAATATACCCGTTCAAAATGGGAGAAATTTGCCAAAATGAAGGGGCTACCGGCCCCATGAAATTCTGAAATCCAATAGGGCAGTCATTAAACTTTAAAGTTCCAAAATGATCTCCTTTGACTCCAAGTCTCACATCTAGGTCATGCTGATGTGAAAGGTGGGTTCCTATGGTTTTGGGAAGCTCTGCCCCTGTGGCTTTGCAGGGTACAATCCCCCTCCTGGCTGCTTTCCCAGGCTGTTGTCAAGTCTTTGCAGCTTTTCCAGGCACATGGTGCAAGCTGTTGGTGGATCTGCCATTCTGGAGTCTGGAGGATGGTGGCCCTCTTCTCACAACTCCACCAGGCAGTTCCCTAGTAGGGACTCTGTGTGGGGACTCCAACCCCACATTTCCTTTCTGCACCACCCTAGCAAAGTTCTCCATGAGGGCTGTGCCCCTGCAGCAGACTTTTGCCTGGACATCCAGGAGTTTTCATATATCCTCTGAAATCTAGGTGGAGGTTCTCAAACCTCAATTCTTGACTTCTGTGCACCCACAGTCCCAACACCACATATAAACATGTAAATGTCCATGGCTTGAGGCTTATACTTTCTGAAGCAACGACCTGAGCTGTACTTTGGCACATTTTAGCCATGGCTGGAGCATCTGGGATGCAGGGCACCAAATCCAAAGGTTGCACACAGCAGGGGGTACCTGGATCCAGCCCAGAAACCCATTTTTCCCCTCTAGGCCTCCAGGCCTATGATGGGAGCAGCTGCTGGCAAAGTCCCTGACATGCCCTGGAAACATTTTCCCCATTGTCTTGGTGATTAGCATTTGGCTCCTCATTACTTATGCCAGTTTCTGTAGCTGGCTTGAATATTCTTCCCTAGAAAATGGGTTTTCTTTTCTACTGCACTGTCTGGCTGCAAATTTTTCAAACTTTCACACTCTGTCACCTCTTGAATGCTTTGCCACTTAGAAATTTCTTCCACCAGATACCCCAAATCATCTCTCTCAAGTTCAAAGTTCCACAGATCTCTAGGCCAGGGGCAAAATGCCACCAGCCTCTTTGCACAGCAAGAGTGACCTTTACTCCAGTTCCCAACAAGTTCCTCATCTCCACCTGAGACCACCTCAGCCTGGATTTTATTGTTCATATCACTATCAGCATTTTGGTTAAACCCACTCAACAAGTCTCTAGAAAGTTCCAAACTTTTTCACATCTTCCTGTCTTCTGAGCCCTCCAAGTCTCTAGGAACTTCCACAATTTTCCACATTTTTCTGTCTTCTTCAGAGACCTCCAAACTGTTCCAGTGTCTGCCTTTTACCCAGTTCCAAATTTGCTTCCACATTTTCAGGTATCTTTACCAGCAGCACTCCACTACCTGGTACCAATTTACTGTATTAATAATCTGTTTTCATGCTGCCAGTAGACATACCCAAGCCTGGGAAATTTATAAAGAAAAAGAGGTTTAATGAACTCACAGTTTCACATTTCTGGGGAGGCCTCATAATCATCGTGGAAAGTGCAGAAGGAACAAAGGCATGTTTTACGTGGCAGCAGGCAAGAGAAAGCTTGTGCAAGGGTACTCCCATTTATAAAACCATCAGATCTCATGAGACTTATTCACTACCATGAGAACAGTATGGGGAAACACCCCCATGATTCGATTAGCTCCACCTTGCCCCACCCTTGACACATGGGGATTATTACAATTCAAGGTGAGATGGAGACACAGCCAATCCATATCACTTGTTAAATTTAGTATTTTTCCTTTTAATGTATAAAAGTGTGGTTACAATTTTTTCTCTACTATAATTGTTACATCCCACAAATCTTAAGATGCAGTTTTTTCTTTAAGTTCAGATTTTTTAAATAATATTTTAACGTATATGCTATTTAGAAATATTTCTCTCTCTCTCTCTTTTTTTTTTTTTTTTTGAGACAGAGTCTCGCTCCGTTGCCAGGCTGGAGTGCAGTGGCACGATGTTGGCTCACTGCAATCTCCGCTTCCCAGGTTCAAGCCATTCTCCTGCCTCAGACTCCTGAGTAGCTGGGATTACAGGCACGTGCCACCATGCCCAGCTGATTTGTATATTTTTAGTAGAGACGGGGTTTCACCAAGTTGGCCAGGATGGTCTCAATCTCTGGACCTTGTGGTCTGCCCACCTTGGCCTCCCAGAGTGCTGGAATTACAGGCATGAACCACTGCGCCTGACCTAGAAATATTTCTTAATTTACCAACACATAGGACTGCTTTATAAGTTGATTTTTAATATAATTACATGGTGTTCAGACGATATACCATGTACGCATCTAATCTTTTCAAAACCTGTTGTCACTCGATTTACATATCAGACTATGGTCTAGTTTCATAAATACCTTGTGTGTTCTTAAAAAAATATGTAATGTGAGGTTTTGGGTTAGATGTTTTGGGGAATGATGTTTTAAAAATGCCCTTCATTTAGGTCATTTTTTTGTCTAACCTAAGCCTTTTGTGCTTGTTGCTGCATCTACTTTAAATGTTCTTCCCTCACACATTTGCATGACTGACTACCTCACTTCACTCTGGCCTCTCCTTAAAGATGGTCACCTTAGAAAGATCATCCCTTACCATCCCATCCAAAGATACATCTCCTCTCTCATCTCCCTTTACTCTGTGTTATTTTCCTGAATGCACTTATTTATACCTGACATTACATTATATATCTATTTGTTTATTTTGTTAATTTTCCTGAAATGTAACCATCTAGAGGTAAGAACTTGTCTTGCTTAGTGTGCTATCCTTAGCACTTAGAAGAATATCACGTATTACTACAGTGCCCAATAAATATGGGTTAAATTATTAAACCAATTATTTAAATATAATGCTCAAAAGAGAACTAGCAAATGTATATGTAGGACACTTACTGTCATTGTTTTCTTCCAATAAATTCAGCAGTGCCCATGTAGGCCACTGGTAGGCCTAGAGGATGGATAAGAATGGAACAAGAACTGGAAAATAAGAGGACTCCTGAAGAAACCTGCTTAAAGCAGGTATTCAATCAATAGTTGCTGTCTGAATTAAACAAAATTAGGGGAAAAAAGTGTAAAACCAAAAGGAAAGAAAGGGAGAACAACAGGAAAGATTAAGTTGTAAATTGAACAGGAGGTGACTGATAGAGAACACGTCTCTCTACTTTTTTTTTTTTTTTTTCCTGGCCTGGCTCTGTCATTCAGACTGGAGCACAGTGGTGCAATCATATTCACTGTACCCTTGAACTCATGGGCTCAAGGGATGCTCCCACCTCAGCCTCCTGGGTAGCTAGGACCACAGGCATGTTATTTTTATTTTTGCTTTTTATATTTTGGTGGAGGAACCTGAATTATTTCTTCCAATTTACCTGCTACCTCCCAAGAAAGAATAAATTACTTATTATTAGCCAATACAGAAAAAGAGCTGGTTGCTTGCAGAACTCAGTTCCTTCTCTCCTCCTTGAATTTTGACATTGGTCTTCCCACAGAGAATGTGCCTCTTACCCTCCTCCTCTATGTGTTACATTTCACAGTGGCAGGCACTACTTTTGTAGGAGGAGAGCTGCTATTGTCCAATGCTAGGTGGATAAATCTATTTAATTCTGGAGATCTATTTTATGAAGTCCATTGTTGCTGCACGCCCAAGTCGCATTCTCTACATCGCTCTATCTATAATAATATAACTTTTTAAAAAACTCTATTTTCTTAATTTCTTTGCTATCTCTGTTGCTTCTAAAATAAGGCACAGAAGAGATATGTCCAATTATTACAGATACCTATAACATAGTTTCACTAATATAAGGTATTTCTTTCAAGCAAGACTTTTACAATGACAGAAACTATGGGTTTTTATAGAAAGAAAACCAGGCTGAGGAAACTAAGGGAGAAAAGGAAGTTTAGAAATTCATCCAATTTGCCATGTAAGATTTTTGTCATTCCATTATTCAATTATGTCAAACGTCCTCAAACTTTCCAGACAGGCAAAAGGAAATGTAGAGATGCAGCAACTGCTCAGCAAATTTTGAATGAAAGGGAAAAAGATGTCATGCTAAAGATGTCAGAAGGATTTACTGGAACAAATTACTGCTGAGGCTTGAGCTCAAAGTTGTCTTCAGAGATAGCCTATATTCTTAAATAAGTGTGATGTACTTCAGAGAAGCTTATGACCAGCTGCGCTGGAGAAGACCCTAGTGAACTCACAGCCATTAAAGACAGGCCGATCTATAACAGTTTAGATGAACACAACTAGAATTGAAAGGTCCTGAAAGTAAAATGAGAAAGGACAACATCAGGTCATGGTCCAGGGTAATGCAATGCTAATGAGGAAATTGGGTAGGAAGTCTACTTCATGCAGATTTTTTGAATTGAGGCAATTCATGGCAACACCAAAGGTGACAATCAAAAGTGTAAAAGTAGCCAAATACTATTTTTTTTTTTTTGCAGGGATAAGATGAGTTCCCTTTATGGGAATATTATCTTAGACATTCTGGGGTCTTTGAAATACAGCAGAAATTGTTGAAGTGGTAGCAAACCCTGTATCTAAATATGTAAATAAATCATCAATCATCCAATAACAGACACTTCTCACTCTTACTGTGTGCCATAGTTTTCTTACTAAATATATGCTTAACTGAAATGTTGCATGGATTGTCTTTTTTTCAATAAGATAAAACAAATCAATTCTACAATAAATAATGATGCTTTGGGGGAGTCTAATTTAGAAGTTATTGAGGGAAAATACATAAAGACCTTATGGACACAGAGTATCTAACTGTGGTATTAAAAGTGAGATTTAACTTCCTTAGGTCATTAAGTTCAGACAGAGGTACTTTGTCCATTAGAGCTTCTATAAGAAAATATCATAAACTCAGTGGCTTATAAACCACAGACATTTCTCACAGATGTAGAATCTGGGAAGTCCAAAATCAGGGCACCGGCCAACTCAGTGTCCAGTGAGTTCCTGGTTCATGGGTGGCACCTTCTTGCTGTGTTCTCATTTGGTGGAAGGGGCAAACAAGCTCTCTTGAGCGTATTTTATAAGGACTATAGGACCCTATCCAATATATGAGGGCGCTGCTCTCTTGGCCCACTGACCTCTCAAAAGGCCCCATCCCCTAATCCCATCACCTTGGGGGTTAGGGCTTCAACATATGAATTTTATGGGGAAACAAACATTCAGACCTTAACAGTTACCATTTCCCTTTTCTCTTTTTTTTAACTTACATCAATGCCACATGTTACCAGCTGTTATCCAAGGGACAGGTGATCCTATCTCTTTCAAGAGTATGCATATCTGTATTCTGTTGCCAATTAGATCTCCTAAAATAGATGTTTGATTTTTAGGAGTTGTGGGCAATATCTGCAGTTTAATTACAAATCAGTCTAAGAATAGAAAATGGAATTGCAGATCAATCAAATAGAGAATGAGCTTCTGGGGCAAACTGGCCTATGAGCTATTTGTAAAACCAGTCCTTGAATTTTCCAAGAATGCTTTTTCTCCTGGCTCCTAGGAAGGTTGAAATAAAGGGAGAAGTTAGTAGAAGATTGAAAAGTAGAGGGAGGGTAGAAATTATTGTCCCTCTGCCTTGAGCAATGTTCTTAATAATGGTTGTGCTTCCCCTGTGGCTCGAGCTCCTACCCTGCTTCAGCCTTGGCCATGACTCTGGTTTCTGTGCTTTGATAACACTACCTCCTTGCAGCCCTCTCAAGGCTTCCAGCTGCAGCTTATCTCTGGATTAGCTCCTTCTGTTTAGCATCAGAGCTCTTCCAACACATGTGGTACTAATCCCTTGTATTAAATTCCCTCTGCTTGATTATATCTAACATTGTTCTGTTTTTTCTCACTAGACCCAACCCCAAACATTCAGTGATGAGAATAAAAGGCAGAAGTGTAGTTGAGTAACTTAGTAAACAAACAGGTGAACAGAAAAAAAACCCATAATTTAAAAATGATATTCTAGTACAAACAGTAAATGCATGATTAGCTCAGTTGGCGAGTTGGAGGTTAACTCACCAGCAGGGTCAAATCCCAGCCCTGCCTCTTAAGAACTCTGCAACCCTAGGCAAATTATCAATAGTTAAACTCTCTGCTTCAGTTTCCTCATTAGAAGAATGGTATTTAAAATAGTAACATTGTCATATGCTTATTCTGCACATTAAGGAAATTATAACTATCATAAAGGAAATTATCAGTAATGCCTAGATCACAGAAAGTAATAAGTGTTATAATAACCCCTCTACTTCTTTAGTGTCTTGGTAATACTTAGAATTTTCTTGACCATTCTATGGTTATTTAAGCTGTTTACAGACTTAAAAGTTATCTTCTAAAGTAAGGAAGTTCTACTGAACCGATAGATGAAGATATGGATGAGTAAATTAAATAATTATATGAATGAATAGAACAATGCAGAAAAGAATGAATGAATAAACGAATGCCTAAAACTTACACATTAAAGGTAAAATAAATGGATGAATTCTCTGTCCACAGAGATTATGTTAAGAGTCCAATTATTTCATACAATTCACTCTTTTTCTTAATCCTCAGAGGGAGACTGGAAAGAGGATTATATGCACCCAATCTACTCACACTTTTTTTTGGATATTTAAACTTTTGCTCTTTTTTTAAGGGAGTGGAATAACTATTCCAGTCCCTTAAAGATACACCCTCTAAATTCACTGACACCATTCTATTGCAGCCTTAATAGCTTTCAAAACCAAAAGTAGCAAGAACAGGAGGATAGAAGCCAATGTAGGAAAAATGTATCATAAGGATTGTAATCAGAAAAGTTCTTGGTCAATGTTTTTTCTGGGATCACCTGTTCTCTGTGCCACCCCTACCCCACCCCCAATAATGCTGCTATTTCTCCAAGTATGTTTGACTCGCCACTCTGTAGATGTCTTGGTTCCTTTATTCCAGAAGACCTAACACAAAATTGCAGAGTTTCTAAAACCTTTGTGGCAGGTGCTAAAGGATCAGGAGTTGTCAATGCTGAAATATTTTTTTCCTATGTTTAACTTCAGAATTGGATTATCAAAATATTTTCCCTGCTCATTATTTCATTGTTTCATGCTTTGCCCTACAGGACCCTTTAAAACTTGGCCCCAACTCCCTCATTAAACTACTTCTTACTCTTTTCCCCTAGCTCTTATTTCACCAGGTTATCAGTATGAAATTACCTACAGGCATCATACCGTATCACTCTTCCATGAATTTCCTTAAGCTTTTCTCATTTTCTGGAACACTATTTACCACAGCCTGCCTTTAAATATTTCCATCTCAGTTTAGGTCTCCTAAGGGTTTCTCTAACAACTTTTCCCTTCAAAGTGTGGGTCACGTGCTTTTCCTTTTTACTTTATTAGCATCTTATAGTGAACTCTATCACAAATTTTAACACACTATCCTAAAATTCATAGTCTATAACCCCTTATAAATGTTAAGCTCCTCAAGGACAAGGACTAGTATTATTTCATTCTCATTTTTTAACTTTTATTTTAAGTTTAGGGGTACAATTGCAGATTTGTTATAAACTCGTGTCATGGGGATTTGTGGTACAGATTATTTGATCACCTAGGTATGAAGACTAGTACCCATTGGTTATTTTTTCTGATCCCCTCCCTCCTCTGAAAGGCCCCTGTGTATGTTCCCCTCTATGTGTCCATGCATTCTCATCATTTAGCTCCCACTTACAAGTGAGAACATGTGGTATTTGGTATTTGGTATTCTCTTCCCTGACTGACACACAGTGGGTGCATAAGAAATACTTTTGTCCTGAAACCAGTTCAACATGTATGCCATATAATTTAACCTCAGAGATTCATTCTAGAATTTTTTCTTATATATAATTTAAGCAATTGTTTTTGTTTTTATTCTACATTGGTTTTGGTATAAATTATCTAGATAATTGTATCTGGAAAAGATAATTGCATCATCTCATACCTGCTGTTTTAATGCTATGTTAGTTCCTTCCTCTCCCTAAAAATCAAATTATAATGTCTATACTTTATCTAATTGGATTCTTGATGTTTCCCTTCCCTGGGAATAGGCAGAAGAACCATTTGTCTATTCTTCGGCATAAGACAGTAAGCATTAGTATCCGGGTGAAGAAGAGATGGCCCACCTGTTTCAGTCACTCACAGGGATCTTTTTTAGTAAGATTTCATTCTGAACACCTGGATTTGTTTTTTTTTTTTAGTATTTCTATGAGATATAGTTCAGTCATGGGCAGTGAGTAAATACTGACTGATTTGTCTTGACTGGGCAACTACAAAAAAGACCACTTGACAGCTCACATGGCTGGGACCAGTTGTAGATTTGGGGAAGCCATGCAAGAAGGGGACATGTGAGCCACTCTACTCCAAGTCTTCTCTATGGTTTGAAAATTTCGTTTTGTCTCCCTCTCTTTTTTTAAGTGAATTTTATTGTGTATAGTTGAGGATTACAACATGATGTTATAGAATACATATAGATTGCAAAATGGTTACTATATTGAAGCAGATTAACAAATCCATCATCTCACACAGTTTTTTGGTGACAAGAGCAGCTAAAATCTACTTATCTAACAAAAATTTCTAATGTAATACATTTTAACCATAGTTCTCATGTTGCACATTAGATCTCTAGACCTGTTCCCTCTACATATCTGTTTGTTTCCTTCGACTTACATCTCCCCATTTCATGCCCACCCCCACTTCGTAACCACTGTTTTATGCTTTGTGTGTATTCAGTCTTCTTTAAAACACATTCCACATATAAGTGAGATCATGCAATATATTTCTTCTATATCTAGTTTATTTCACTTAACATAATGTCCTCTAGGTCCACTCATGTTGTGGCAAATGGCAAGATCTGCTTTTTTTAAGGCTGAATAATATTTTATTATATAATATATATATAATACCTAAATATATATTTTCTTTCTTCATTCATCTATTGATGGGCACTTAGGTTGTTTTCATATCTTGGCTATTGTGAAAATGCCGCTGTGAGCATGGAAGTGCAGATACCTTTACAAAATAATGATTTTTATATCCTTTGGATATAAATCCAGAAGTAGGACTGCTGAGTCATTTAGTAGTTCTATTTTTAATTTCTTTAAGTAACTGCACACTATTTTCCATGATTCTGTACTAGTCTACATTCCTACCAACAATATACTAACTTTCCCTTTTCTCCACTCCCTTGCGAACATTTGTTTAACTCTTATCTTGTATGTAATAGTCATTCCAATGGGTGTGAGGTGATATTTCAGAGTGGTTTTAATTTGTGTTTACCTGATGATTAGTGATATTGATCACTTTTACATATATCTGTTGGCCATTTTTATGTATTCTTTGGAGAAATGTCTGTTCAGGTCCTCTGCCCGTTTTTAAATCAAGTTATTTGCCTTTTATTATCTTAATAATGCCACCAAATATATTGTTTATCCAGACATTCCCTCCATTTCTTAACTCTGCAGAGGAATAGGGTATTCTGCATGTACATTTATGGTAAAGTGTTTCTTCTCTTGCAGGTTTTCCAAGGGAAACAATACCCAGCCTTTTTAGCCACCTAATATTTTATTTATTAGAGCAAATGACTTCAAATTACCTGACTTGTATTTGCCATTGAATTTCAGTCTTTTGGCCAGTAGATAATAATTACCTACTTGCATGCAACTACGTACCTATAATATAACTTTTTGTCATCATTCCACTTGCCTATACAGCCTGACAGCAGAATTCAAGTGCTGAACAATTACATAATTTACCCAGCTTGTTAGAAGTTCTTTTATCTTTTTAAAACTACCTGCCGCGCCCTAAGTGCCCTCATATGTTGAAGCTGCTCATTCATCTCCTTGGAGGGAAACAAAAGCATAAGATATGTGTTTGTTTGATGGCTCATCAATACAGCTAAGATATTAAGATATTTTGGATTCTGAAGAAAAGCAGAGCCCAATCCTTTGCCAGCTACTTATATAGCTGCTTTAGGAAATGAGACAAGAGGGAGTAGAGCATCTTAAGAGGTAAAAACATCAAAAAAGACTCCTAATAATAACCCATTCATTTACCATCTGTAAGGCTTATGTACTTAATAAAGTATCTCTTTTTAAAAATATTCCATTTTTAAAAATGGTACATGTGCAGGTTTTTGATAAAGATGTATTGCATGGTGCTGAGGTTTGGGGCTTCTATTGATCTGGTTACTCAGATAGTGAACATAGTGCCCAATGGGAAGCTTTTCAGCCCTTGCCTCCCTCCTTCCCTCCATTTGGAGTTGCCAGTGCCTACTATTCTCATTTCATAAAGTATCTCTTAATTTTGTAAAAGCCCCTCAAGATACATAGTTTTTACTACTTGTTTTAATAAACAAAAATTTTGATACTCTAGCAGGTTAGTAACTTGTTCACAGTTGACCCAACTAAGAGGTAATGTAACTGAGATTCAAACCCAGGTCTGTCTGGCTCCAAGACTTGTGCTCTTTCCACTTTAAGTTTGTTCTCATTCTTCTTCCCTTTGCTGCTGTATTCTCCAGCCTCTATGGTACAGGTGACTTTATTCATATGGTACAAGTGGCTTTATTCATATGCCACACTGTGGCATCAAAATAATATCCTGTGACCTCATCCCATGCTCCAAACTCTCCTATTACACACCTATTACATTAAAACTGTGCAAAACAGTTAACTCAGCACCAACAGTCAAATCACAACCAATGTCATTTATTCATTTCTGAGATTGAGGACCCCCAACCTCCTACAGACCTGCTGACTGCCCCTGACGATGCTGCTAGATCTCCAGGACTGTTGAGCGAGTCTGCTTCCAACTGCATTGATACCACAATCAGTCACTGTTCATACGCTGCTTCACAGAGATCTTTCAAAGTAGCTTATAGAGTCTTTGTCCTAAAAATTAGCAACATGAATCCCTAGCCTTCAGGGATTTTTTTTTTAATGGAAATGTGTTGTATTAAATCAGTGCAATGCTGTGTATTGTATCCTTTCATATGGAAAGAATGTCATTCCTCCAAATGCCTGGAAAATTGTTTTCTGTACCTTGGTGCTCTTAAATAACATTGTCAAAAAGAAATGCTCAGTAAAATAAGCATTCAATGTCTAGCATAAAGATAAGTTAGTAAGTCATTGAAGAAATAAGCATGATCCATAGGCAGTTGGTTTCTTCACATTGAAGAAAGTTCATTGAAAAAGAAATGCGCAGGTGCTTAGACAGGAAGTTCTCAGGACAGTCTCCATAAATCCAACCATCTTTTGGTGTTGTGCTCCAAAGCTTGAGCTAAATACAGGGGTTTGTTTTACTAGCTTGAAGCCACTGCATACTGTCTGTTCCTCACTTTTGCTATTTCACATCACGTGGGCTGTTCACAAAGGCCAGTAAGGCCCTTTTTCTTGATCCTAGTTCTGTAGATTCACTCCTAAGTTTTGTCTTTTTTATAATATATAATTTTTTCATGCTCTAAACTGTGGACATTTTTAGTAGTTATGTCCATTATGGAGTCGGAGTGATTTCTCATATTTTCTAAGACTGCTATATAAAGTGACTAGAAAGATAAATCTGTCCATTGAAAAGCAGTGTAATTGAACCATCTAGATCCAGAGTAGGGAGGCAGATGATGAACAAGCTTCTGCCAGGCACTGGGCAGCTGGATGCATTTCACAGCTTACAGTGCAACCCTGTTCCTGAGAACAAAGGAAGAGTCACAAGTCTGTGAGAAAGCAGTAGCAGGATGGCTGCAGACAGCTGAATATAATTACCCATCTTATCCAGAATGTGAAAGTGAAAATTAACAGCTGTTGAATCATGAACTAAGAGAACCCTTCTAGCCATGCATGTGCCAGGCACATACTATTTCATCAAATGCAACATAGCAAAGTCCTATCTACAATTATAGTAAAAATGGTGGTCCCTCAAGAACCAGAATGTATCTCAGATCTTCTGCAACCCAGTCCAGACCATTTATCTTGACAAAAAGACCTGCTCTAATCTTCACTCATGCTACCTTATTCACCACACATACTCTCTTCTTTAGACTAGTTCTTCCATTTATCTGCCTTCTTATTTCAAGGAAAGTCTTCTTGTTTGTAGTCTTTTAAGGCAACCTCAAGTCTTCCTCTTGAAATCTTTTCTGGCTATTCCATATAGCTTTAGCTTCAGAATCGCAAAACCTCTGCCCGCAGCTGTATAAGGCAAGGTCATTTGCCCATTTCCTCACCAGTAAAATGTGGACTATTGTCTCCAACTTTTAGAATTGCTGTAGGCATGAATTGATGCAACATTTGTGTAATGTTAAGTACAATTTCTGTCAAGTAGTAGAGTAGTTCTATATTAGCTTTCTTCCCTCAGTTCTGAGAACACAGAACCGGGGTGAGTTGCCCATTAAACATTGATTTGATAATTAATTGAAACGTAGTTGTTAGCCTAGGGTCTGTTTCCTGAATACAAAATTACCACATTTCTTCAAAATGCCCAGAGATGAATTATTTGCAACTCTTTTTGCATGAAATGAAGGGAGTCATGAGTAAATCTAAATGATAAACTATAGTAATAAATCTAATTGTACAATTAAGAGATGACAACTGATATGGTATAATACCATCAGGTATGCTAGGGAAATTTATTCTTATCTTGGTAGGCAAAGGGAGATATTTGCAACATATACATAATGCTAAAAGTGCATCCATCTCAAGCTTTGTTTGGAATACTGTTAAGTATGAGGCCAGCTTGAAATCGACTTTCAAAGTAGAATTCATAAAGTTGTATGGGTCTCATTGAAATTCCAGATAAATATTTGATTGACTATTTTTCTGTTGTGTAGTCAGAATCTGATTTTTTTTTGTTTGTTTTTTGTTTTTTTTGCTGTGTGTATATGTGTTTAAGACAGAGTCTCGTTCTGTCACTCAGGCTGGAGTGTGGTGGCACAATCACTGCTCACTGTAACCTCCAATTCCTAGCCCCAGAGATCTTCCCACCTTAGCCTTCAGAGTAGCTGGAGCACAGGTGTGCACCACCACCACCGGTTATTTATTCATTCATTCATTCATTCATTCATTCATTCTTTGGTAAAGACAAGTTTTCACTATGTTGCCCAGGCCGGTCTCCACCTCCTGGTCTCAAGAGATCCTCCAGCCTCAGCCTTCCAAAGTAAAAAACGCCTTGTTTGAAATGAAGTGGTATTCGCTTCTTAATTTTTTATAATTCCCTCCTAACTCCATCCAGGGTTTTAATCCTTTGAGACCTTCAATTCAATTTTTTTTCTAGAGAAAAATTCAGTATTTAGAAGTTATTGTATATGTGTGTTTTGTACACTTTGAATATCAGGGCATCTTTTCTATATGAGAATGAGAATTATATAGACATGTATCTAGTCCAGTGTATAAGTAAGGCTTATATTGTAGAGAAAAGAAGAATTAGAACTCTTTAATACATAATTGCATTAAATTAAGATTTTTTAGGCTTTCTTGATCAATCAATGTTTTGTCAGCTAAATGATGCCCCCAGACCTAAATTTATAAGTCCATGTCCAAATCCCCAGAACCTGTGAATGTTACCTTATTTGGAAAAAGTGTCTTTACAGATACGATTAAGTTAAGCATATTGAAATGAGGAGATAATATTGGATTATTTAGTGGGCCCCAAATCCCATAGCAATTGTCCATAGGAGACACACAGAGAAGAGAAGCAGACAATGTGACCACAGTGGCAGAAATCAGAGTAACGGGGCCACAAGCCAAGGATTACCTGGAGCCATCTGAAGCTGAAAGATGTAAGGAAGTATTTTTCCCTAGAGCCTCTTGGAGGGATCACGGCCCTGCTGACACCTTGATTTCAGACTTCCAGACTCCAGAACTGTGAGAGAATAAATCTCTATTGTTTTAAGACACCAGGTGTATGATAATATGTTACAGCAGCCACAGGAAACACAAGCTACTCTTAATTTTGATGCTCTCCACATTACATAGGGAGTCTGTTTTCACTCTCTTTAATCACAAATTTTTTTAGGTCTGCTGTACCTGTATTTATTCTCTGCATCTTTTCTTATATGCTGAATAACAAAAAGGAATGATGAGCACTCCTTTCTCAGTTGGACTGCAGCTACCAAGATGCTCTGTTATTGTTATGAAGAGGGTATTCTGGGCTTTTCTTTCTTTACCTCTCCAGGTGATGCCCCAAGAGCCTTCCAGCAGCTCCTTATGCTTTCCATTGACTTTGTCTACCTGGATTTCCCCGGTCTGCTTTGCTTTGTCTGGTTGTGAATCAGAGTGAGGCTGGAGCGGGGAAGATCTTGGGTCCAACTGTCTTGTTCTTTCAACAAACTGCCATAAAATTTAATCATCATCAGTACACCTATGAGAATTAATCCATAGTTGTTGTCTGGACAATGCACAGTTCAGGTAACAAATAAGACATTTCAATCTTAAACCTTTTGAATGAATACATCCTACAAACACATCATTTGTTTCAGAAATGGAAATATTTATGGTGGCTGATGATGCCTTCTAACAATAAGGTAGGATGCTGATGTTCTACACACTTGAGAAGCAAGTGTTCTCCTTCTGGTGGAAATGAACTAATTACTAGAAATACTCACATTCATACTTTGTTGAAAACACAAAACACTGAATAAATTCTGGGGATTAGGTACCAGTAAGTGCCATATAATTACAGTGAATGAAAAATGGGGGAAGAGTGCAGTTAGGATAAGGAGCAGAGCAATTGATCTATTGACCTATAAAATTTGGAGTATTAGCTATCTTCTAGACTTTCCAGTGGCCCTAAACCAGGTCTGTGACAAATTGATCCCATGGGTCATATCAGTCCATAGATGTGTTTTGTATGGTATGAATTTATTCTTTCAAACCTGGATGAAAAATGTAAAACTCATATCACACACTAAAATTCAAATTTATGCCTTTTTTTTGAAAAATTAGAAAGTGCAGGAATACTGAGTCCACATTCTCAACTGGCAATAATCAGCTAACAATCAATGGAGACCTTTGAGGTATGCATTCTTATTGATGTTGCAGTTTTCATCACTCCCTCCATTAGGGACTTCTTTAAATCGCATTGTCCCCTATAATTTGATATGTTAAAATATGTTCAAAGCCTCTGTAACTCTGATTTCTAGTTTAGTTGCCTATTCATTAAATAAGTCATTTTCAAATGTCATATATGAAATTTGGTAAAAAAAAAAAAAAAATCCCTAGGAATGCCTTGTATACAAGGAATCAGTTCTTTTTCCAATATTATTGAAGGTGATTTGATTTTGCATTTAAAAGAAACATTACCATTTCCCACACTTAAATTCATTTTGCTCATTACATTATTGAAACAACAGTGCTAAAATATTATAAAAGTATGTAAATGTCCCTCTTAACGTTGTGCATTTTTTTATCATATGAGATTGGCATATCAACTGCCATTTAATCTAGATAAATGTTAATTTCCATGTGTTTAAATGTTTCTGATATTTGGCTTCTCAGTTCCTAAAGTATTGATTTGCTGCCTCAAAAATAAACCTTTTATTTTTTAAAAATTTAATAACTCCATGTATTGAAAGGTTGCTGGAAATTATATAAATATCTTTTTTTTCTGGTAACCTAAATTATTTCTACCCAAAAGCTTTGCATTATATGGTGGACCCCAACTTGGAGAGTTGACTACTACATTCTAGTGCTGTTGTAGTAGTGGGGGTAGTTGTTACTGTCTCTAGACTAATCAAACAGATTCCCTTCTTCCTCTCTGTTTCATTATCCCAGTTTGAAACTATAGTATAGGATGACATCACAGTATTGAACTAGACAACTGATTACGATTGCAAAGGGCAAGAACTAAGAAATCAAATGAGGGTACTGAAGAGGCAGCAAATAAGTGTAAAGGCTCTATTTTTTGGTAAGCATTCTTTGAATTTATTTATGGGCATATTATGTCATCTTTTTATTGCTTTATGATAATCTAGATATTAAATTTCTAATGGAAAAGATGATGTATTTTTCTTCTTATATTCTTGCTAGGTACGTAACAGGAATTCTGTAATGTTTACTGAATAGTAATTAAATATGAATTAATGCAAAGCTAAAAAACAGATTGTATAAACATGTAAGTCCCCGAAAGAGTGGGTAAATAAATGTATAATTGTTTAATAGGTTCCCATTGATCTCAGAATGAACATGGGACTGGCCATATTAGGACTATGGGCTGCAACATCTGCTCCAGCCTTCCTCTTCAGCCTTGTATCATTTGTCCCTTCACTTACTGGCTTCTGGCTCCACTGATGACCTTCAACACACCATACTTCTTTCCACCTTGCAGTCCTTATGCACTTATTTCTCTTGCCTGGAAAAGTATTTCCATAGCACTTTGTATGTATGGCTCTTTCCCATTCTCCTGGTCTCAGCTTGCCTATTACCCCCTTAGAAAGCTCTTCCTTGGTCACCTCACCCTATATCTAGTGAGATTATCCCGTTCCTCCCCAATTTATCACTTCACAATTTTTTCCTATTATTAATATAGCTAGTAGTTATATTTCTCAATTATTTTCTAGCTTATTGTCAGTCTTTTACATACGAGGCTGCAAAAGCCATGAAGAGTAATTTTTGTCTTATTCATCTCTGAATTTTCAGAGCCGGCCACACTACCACTGAATTAATAAAATAGTAAAGGGTGAATGAATAACAAAATCATAAAACAGGCTATACATATTACCTCTTAATGCCAGATTCTACTGTATTCTGAGGAGTGTGTGTGTGTGTGTGTGTGTGTGTGTGTGTGTGTGTGTTTTCTAATCCTAAGAAAAGAAGTAGTTGCCTTTGGAAAATGTTTTTATTTTCCCTCAGTTATTTTCCTATAAAGCATAAAGTTGGTGATTGGGTAGACGGCTCATTGCTATTATGGGTTTAGATATGCTATATGGTCTTTAAATACAAATGTTTCACATAACCCACTACCAGAATTTTAATAAAGCAAAGTCACAGTCAGATGGGACATAGAACAAAGACAATAACAAATACTACACCTCATCCAAGACTGTCTTTTAATGTCATCCATTCAAAAGGAGTTTAAAAAGCTCACTTGGGATTGAAATATGGAAACACATTTGGAATTCTTAGCAGAATGGCACAGGGAAAAAAGCTGTGGGTTGGGTGGTAGTTATAGGTCTATGACTAATTAGTTGTTAACTCTGGGCAAGTCACTTAACCACTCTGAGTGCTGATTTCCTTTTTTGTAGAAGTTAAGGTGAAGAAATAGGTCAGTGGCTTTCCAGCTGTGCGCTGTTGAAAGTTGTGAGCTGTGGTGGAGTGTGTGAAGGTGTTCCAGTTCCAACACCCACACCAATCAGAAAAACTCTGCTTTTAGCCAATTTCCACATTGAAGGACTGAATACATTCTGATTTTTAAAATGAGTCTCATGCTTAAGAATATTTGAAAACCACTAGAGTGGGTTTCCAATATCATAAATTTTTGATACTATGAAAAATTACGAATTCAATATTTGAAAGACTTAATTGAAAACCCACTATATGGAAGGCACTATGCTAAATACTGGTAGATGAAGACTGTGCCCAATTAGTATATAATCTAACCTATAGCCTGCAGCCATATGTTTGTAACCACAATTCAAAGAAAATGTATTTTAAAAGTTCATACCAGTACATAAGCACAGATCTATAAAGTTCAGAGTAGGGGAAGTTCTGGGAATGAGTGTGTGTGTGTGTGTGTGTGTGTGTGTGTGTGTGTGTGTGTGTGTGTATTTACATATATATGTTACGTATGAGTAGATTTAAATATAAATGTATTGTAGGATGCATGAATATATATTCATATGTAGTATATATAACAAATATACAATGTTATATATAACATATATACACACATATATTCATATGCAACCTGGATGTAACAAATGAGGCAAAATTGTGTTCATTAGATATGTGTCTAGTTAATGTGTGGAACTTTCATCTTTCCTCACATTCCACTGAATCACAATGCTTTTATGCTATTAATAATGAGATTTAACACGAGGTCATAGTTCACCAATCCCTGACATATTCAGTCACAAATAATTCTTGTAAATGTCTTTGTTTTTTCCAACAAAAATTGAAAAGATTTTTTTTAATTGTTGTAAATTTTTCCAAAAATATTATTAAAATTCTCTTCAAGGTTTCATTTAGGGAATTAAAACATAGATGTGTTCCAATTTACCATATTAGTCTTTGTCAAATGTAGTATTTAAACTGCTGTTATCATAATTCAATACATAAAATTGATTTTATGTAATGAACTTCATCTTCACAAAAAAAAATTGGGTATCATTTCCACTGGACAAATACCAATGAATAATAGTTGTCTAAGCATGTAATTTTAAATTAATAATTTGGCTAAAATTTGATATTTAAATTTTTTTAGCAGGACTGACTTAACTAGTCAGGTCTTTTTTTAAGTTGTGGAGTGAATGAGAATCCAAAAACCAACTTAATTCAGAGTAATGATGAATTTAAGAGCTGTGGGTATCACAAACCACTGAGATGTGATTTACCTGAAACTACAACCAAGCTTGAATTCTCAGCTCAGATATAATGTCATTTGAGCATTTATTCATTTTGTAAAACTTAGTAACTGCCAATTCTTAAAAATATGGTATTGGCTCAAGTGGAAACATTCACTGTTCTAAAATAACTTCTGAGCATACAAATAGATTTTCTTAAAGGTGTCTCCTTCATGTATATGAGAGGCAATGTAGTTTAGTAGAAAAAAGCATGAACAGGAATTAGGAGACTTGATTACCAATCCCAACACACTGTAAATCAACAAATTAGTTGACTGGAACTCCTTAATTCACACTTCTTCTGTAATATAGGGACAATACTTCTGACATGTACTATGATTATAACTTTATTAGTAACTAACTGGGATGCTTTATAAAGGATCAACTACTACATAAATCTGACACAAAGGTAATTTTGCTTTCAAAGCCAAGAAAAGCTTTAAACATTGCTGCTTCTAAATTGCAGGTTAAATTTTTTGTTTTTTTATTTTTTTATTTTTGCAAGAGAGACAAGAGTTCTCTTTAAAATTATTCTTTGATTGATTATGTTTTTGGTCCTTCCCCTCTTTGTCATACTTGGCTTCAGCCTGTTTAAGCTGAATGAATAGGCATTTAAGAAGGTTCAGCACTTTGAAATGTGTGTATAATGCGATTGGACTCTACATACATATTTTCATCAAAACATTTTACAGGGATCTCAGCACTAAGTATGCAGTAGATGGGACAAAAGTCACAACAGGCAACTTTATTTTAGAATTTGATCCATAAATCAACAAAATAAATAAAAGGAGCTGAGTCTCTATTATGTTAGTACACAAAATAAACAAAAAAATACATCAACATTTACCATGAGATCATTTAAATGTATTTGCAAATGATCTGATAAGGGAAACATGATTTACAATACAGGCAACTTCTTTTAACAACCATTGACTTAAATGCACGGCACTGTAGGTCACCTAGACTAGGTTAGCAAGAATGAGCAAAGTGGTAGGTCCAAAAGCCAACCTCCAAACACCGTCCTCAGGTGGAAACTTTGGCAATTATCTGTGGTTAAAAAAACAAAACAAACAAAAAAACCAAACTACCAATTCCTATCCTTAATCACGTTGGATGGTCATTTTGTCCATTCTTCTGCGTTGAGTCCATTGTAAATACTTCAATTATTTTGAAGACACTCAAAATCCACAGAACAACAGACTCTTCCATTCTGTACATCAAAGAAACATGTGTTAGCCAGTTGAGACATGGAATATAAATTAGCAGTCTGCAATTTTTATACTCAAAACAACTTTCAGCATTTTGAGACAAACTTCAAGAAGGCTATAAAAAATGACTAGAAAAAAATGCTACTAGAAAAAAATGCTAGGAAAAAAACTAGAGAAAGAGTAGAAAGAAAGGAAGGACTGACAGACCCTCCAGGGTACTGCTCACTGGGATTCTGCTAGCAGTTCAATTTCACGCATCACCTGCACTCAATCCCCGCTTGGGAGGCCTCCCTGGGATTTTGAACTTTTCACATGACCTGTTTGCTGTACTTACTCCAAGCGAGATTCTTTCCAAAAATAAATCCCTAAAAGATAGCAATTTGTCATTTAAGGAGCTATTTGAAAGTACCCCCAACAATCTGCAGGCAAGTCCAAGATAGGGTCCAGTAAGGTTTGCATAAAATCTCTCATGGTGACTATGAAGGGGATAGTGCATACTTAGGTATATAAATACTTATAAATTCATTAAAAATTTTATGTACTAATATAAATATACCTTTATAATTCCACATAATTATCAAATAAGTAACAGAGGTCTCCCTGTGTCCTGGTCATTTAGTTCTCTGGGACTGAAGGTACAGATGGGACCATGGACCTTTTTCTATATGAGGTCTGATAGTATCCTTTTTCTACTGGGGCTACATCTTAAGATGATACTTTCCCAGAAAAAAAAATCTACATTTATAACAGCTTAAAGAGGCAAGCTGGGAAGCTTCCACTGATGCTTGAAGCTGAGCCAGGGTTTGATGGGACCAAGTAGGCTCCTAGTTTTAACATGTTTAATCATGGGAATCTTAAACAGATGTTTTGGCAGAGATTTGACACTAACTAATGATTGTTCCAAATCAGCTACCACTCCGGCTCTTCATGAGCTTTGAAGGGAGAGAATGGTCAGTTTTTTAATCTTAATGACACATGAGGATGTCTCATGAAAACCCCTCCAAAAAGACAGGGAAATAATCACTGTTAATGAAATGCTGTAGCAAGAGCTGCAGGTCCCCACCTTAGGCACTCTGATAATCAAACGAAGCAAAACAACTTGAGAAGACTTTTTTCCCCTAACATTGACAGTTTAATAAAAGAACTTAGAAACTTTCCCAGGATGAAAGGAAGTTGACTGGTTTCCTTCCTCCCTCCCTCTTTCCCTCCCTCCCTTCCTTCTTTTCTTTCTACTTCCCTTCCTTGTTCTTTACCTTTCTTTCTTTTCTTTTTATTTAATATGCAGGTCAAAAGAGCCTAAATGGGTCATAATTAAGCCAAGAATCAGTTGTCAAAATTATGTAGTTCAAAGGCAGGAACAATTCTTTTATTTCATGCTCATCTGGAATTTGCCTTTTTACAAGGTGCAGTTATGATAATATTCATACATATTAAATTCCTATGAGAAGTAAATGTATGCCAGAGTTTCCACCATGTCCACTGAACCTGTGTATTCAGAAACATCAGGAGTGGACCTTCTGCAAATGTTCTCTGGCAATTGTTCAAGGCTTCAATATCCGCAGAACATCCAATTACCTTGCATTTACAGGTTGTGCAGGGAGATCCAGCCATCGTCCACACTGAGCCACTAAGCCTGGAAACACCATAGCTGTCCAGGCAAGTTTTTCTGATGTCATAGGTGATGTTATCAGCTAGGCAGGGGTCACTGACACAGCGGGGACAACATTCCCCTTCTAAGATAGCTGTATACTCACAGCTCAAGTTGGGGCAAGTGAGTGGCCAGCAATCTACCTCTCCTTCCTGTAGAGGAAAAGCAAAAAAATGTCTCATTATTGTTCCTATGCATAATTTTATTCCCAAAGCCATAGAAGTGGAAAGAGAGCACAGTAATTCTCATCACTGAATGTTTCTAGTTGACACCATTGAGGATAAAATACACTTCCTCCTTGAAGACCTACTACAGGTCTCACTTCTTTCAGAATGCTTTTGCTGACCATCTGTACTGCAGGACATAGAAAGAGCTAGGTGAGCTTCTTTGTGTGCCAAGCACAGCCTATAATTATTTTAACATGATACTTATATCATAATTAGTACAATTCCACATTAAGTTTGGAGCTTTCAGACTTTGGGCTTGTTACTTTCTCTCTGTCATGTTTAGCACAGTTTTGGTCAATAAAGGCTAATAAATAAATTATAAGGTACTGTCTAGTATATAAAGAGCAATTAATTTCTCTTAAGTTCAAAAGCAGAACCTGAATCACTGTAATATTTCAATCAAATTTAAAGTTAAGATTGGGCAATGTCAAGAGAACCATTTCAGAATGGTTTTGAATATAACATATGACCACTGAACTTTCTAGATTGCAGTTCAAATGGAGCTTTTGTGTGTCTCAACATCTGGCATCTGTGGCTTCATTGAGCTGCCCACAATAAAACTATTTCACTATGCATCCTCTTTCTCTGCTATCATGAATTATAATCTATGGCATAATACCTTATAATATATGGTAACTTGTTTAATTGTTCAGTCATCTTCATAAAACTATGGGCTTTGTGTAGGTATAGGCCATGTCTATCTTGCTCACTGTTACATCATACAAAGTCTGGCACATGAAAAGTCTTGAATATTTATTAAGTATGACCCACAGTATTCTCAAGTAATTCATAAGTTATGTGTTTAACAGCTTCAGTTTTCCTGCGAAATATTCATCTTAGGGGCTAGGATGGAAGAGGATATACTTTTGAAATTCTATCTATGAAAATTTCATGCATCAAATTAATACCAATTTTTCTGGATGCCTGATGATTAGCTTCTTGGAAAAGAAACGCAATTTGCCAGTCTCATAGGGAAACTAATTCTACAGTTGTATTGACTTTTTTGTCCTTGGGTGGGAGTTTTAAAAAAATGACTACAATTTTTATTTATCTGAGTCATGCTTCTCAGTCATAGGAGTGATTAAGAAAGACATATTCTGTTAAGATTATCTGCACATTCACCTGAAGATTTAAAAAAATCTGATGGAAATTTAGAGCATAATTTATCTGAATACTTGTTTTCATACAGTACCCATAAAAGGAGAATCATTCATGTCAGCAAATGTTAAATTACGGACACACAGCTAATAGTTTCCACTACCAATCAGCTCAGAATGTTCCATAGTTGTGACTTTACATATGGGACATCACATTCCATGACAATGTGTCCTAGAAGTCTTCCCATTGCTAGAAATCTTTATGATATAATTTGAAACTGAAAGAACCAGGTCAAGAAATTAAGCCTTTTCTCTGGACTTTCTCAAATCTAATTATACCATTAGTAGCCCTATATTAATATTTATAACAACCTTCATTTTTTTCTTTTTACACATGCAGTATCTGAAAAGATTTTTCAAGGTAGGAAGTATTAACAATAGTTACTACCATACGCTAAGTACCTTCTCTGAGCCAAGCACTGTATTTGTCCTTCTTACATATCTTGTAATCTTCATAACAGCCCATTCTTTCCCTCAGATGTACTCACATACCTGTGTCCACTTGAGGGACAGAATAGTCAGTAAAATGCTAGGACTTGCCCAAGGTAATCATTTTAAGCTAGCATGTGGGAGGACCACATTTAGATTCTAGGTCTCTATGATTAAATCTCTGATATTTCTACTATGTTTTGTTACCTCTTATATTGAAATCTTTAAGGGGCATGGCACAGAAATGAAAGATTTAGCTCTGTCAGGACTACAAGCACTAGTCAAGGTTTTGAAAGCTTCCTTTCTTGCAGAGATTTTTCTTGATCTTGATTTCTTTTTAGTAATAGCTGTAAACTGTCATTGTTTGGGTCAAATCTGTCCCATAAATATGTGCTTTTTACTTTGTACAGTATTTCAAATACAACCTCAATATCCTTAGGAAGAGAACATGACCCTTAGCCACAGGCCCCACAGAGCTCCCTGTATAGTATTATGAAAAATGGGGAACCAGGTCCCACAGACAACTGAATTTGTAACCTCTTTCAGAGTAAAGGCTCAACACCCTGTAAAGGAAGCCAACATACCAGACACCGACACTGCTGACAGCTATGGGTCCAATTGTCTCCACTTCGATACAGCTTGTGACCATTTTGGTCTAAACATTGACTTGTGACTCTGGTGTCACATTCTGGGCAACAGAATAGGTCAGCACTTGGATTCTGGCAATCACAAGCTGTCCGTCGGCAGAATATCTTGCCATCCTGTTTAGAAATGAAGTTAAGGAGGTTTCATCATTTAGGACATGATGGACAGCTACACTATGAGAAATGAACTTCTTGGACTTTTAGTCACCCCCTGGCCACCTCTCATTCTGTTCAAAACCGAAGCACACACACAAACACACCCTTTCTTTCCCTGATTTTGCTTGCAGAGCAGAAAAAATAAAAATAGGAACATTTTTAAGTTTAACAAAAAGTCAACATGTTTTTTGAAAATCTTTTTCAAAGAGGTTCTTAAAAATCGTATTTCTAAGTAAGAATTATAAGTAAGCAGCTAAAAATGCATATATGATCAATAAGTCATTTGAGTGGAAAATCATGCTCCTGTATTTCCATGCTACCACTTAACATATTCAAATACATTCATCTAACTCTATCCCTGTCCCAACTGTGAAAGGAAGTCTGATTATGCCCTTTATACAGAAGAATTAACTTAGACCCAGAGAGGCTAAACCACTTATGCAAGATGCCATAGTTAGGTAGTGGTTCTCCAAGCAGCACCACCAATTGTTATGGTCTCAAAATATTCTTCGGCAAGATCGCCTTAAAGTTGTGTACTACAGGGGGGTATAATCAGGTGCCTCTTTCCACCTTATGGCAGTTCCCCATATTGTAAGCACAGTACAATTTTTGAAGTATTATAGCTATAAAAAATTGAAAGTCAGCAGCACTTAAGCAGTAAGAGTAAACATTTTGTAGCATGTCTTTTTTTTTATGTCTGTTGCTTACAGTAATTTCTTAAACAATGTTCTTCATTGCTGAAAATTTAAGGTAAGACCTGTCATCACCATTCATGCTTATAACTAATTTGCTGAATATTTTTAAAAACCAAAGAGTCTCAGGGCTGCAAGTTACCTTAAAGAACATATAACCAAGCCTCCTGACCTACAGTCGAATCCTCTTTATAGCAGCCATATTCAAAAGTTGAAGTGCTTGAGGCTCTCAGTCTTGAATTCACCACTATGGAGAGAATTCAGTGTGCATCTCTGTACATGTTATAATGTAAAAAATCAGACTTCTCATTACTTCTATCCATTGACTCGAATCCATACCTTCAGTAATAACAGAACTCCAAACACTTTGTCATGTTTCAATTCTTCAGTTTTTAGAAGACAGCTCTTATGTATTCACTGAGATGTTTCATCTCTGGGTAAACACCTCTAACTTCTTGACCAGTCCCCATCATTTATAATCCTTTCACTGTCATAGTTGCCTTCTCTTTCAACAGTTTTAAGTATATCATCATCATCATCATCATCATCATCATCATCATATTCTACCATGCATTTAATACTTATCTTGTGTCATACATTGTGCAGAGGCATTTACATGCATGATCACATTTAATCCTGATAATTTGTGGAATACGAATGTATCTCTCTATTTCTCAAATGAGGTAGCTGAGAGAGAACTAACTAGAATTATTCAGCAATGGTCTTTGAAGAAAGAGTGAATTGAATTTAATGCTCACCTTGTTTTAAGTGTTGTAGTTTCTTTAATGCAGGCTTTTTTCAATAAAGTCATGTGCCACACAATGAAATTTTGGTCACTGACATACTACACATACAAAGGTGGTCCTATATAATTTTAATGAAGCTGAAAAATTCCTGTCACCTAGTGACATCGCAGCCATTATGTAATGCACTGTATTACTCATGCATGTGTTTGTAATGATGCCTGTATAAACAAGCCTACTGAGCTGCCAGTTGTATAAAAATATACACCTACAGTCATTTATAGTACATACTGCTTGATAATGACAATAAATGGCTAGGTTACTGGTTTATGTATTTAGTATACTATCTTTTGTAATCATTATTTTAGAATGTATTCTTCCTACTTATATAAAAAAAGAGATAACTAAAACAACCTCAGGCAAGTCCTCAGGAGGTATTCCAGAAGAAGGCATTGTTATCATAAGAGATGATAGCTCTGTGCGTGTTATTGTCCCTGAAGACCTTCAAGTGGGACAAGACATGGAGGAAAATATGGAGGTGAAAGACAGTGATATTGATAATCCTGACCCTGTGGAGACCTAGGTTAAGGTGTGTTTTTGTGTGCCAGTTTGAAAAAAATGTTTAATAAGTTTTAAAAAATTAGAAAAAGCTTATAGAATAAGAATATAAAGAAAGTATTTTGTACTGCTGTACAATGTGTTTGTGTTTTAAACTAAGTGTTATTACACAAGAGTCAAAAAGTTACAAAAATTAAAAAGTTTATAAAGTAAAAAAGTTACAATAAGCTAAGGTTAATTTATTGAAGAAAAAAATTCTTTTTCAAAATTTAGTGTAGCCTAAGTATACAAGGTTCATAAAGGTACAGAAGTGCACAGTAATATCCTAGGCCTTCACATGCACCCAACATTCACTCACTGACTCACCTACCATAACTGCTAGTCCCGTAAGCTCCATTCATGGTAAGTGTTCTATACAGGTATACCATTTTTTGTCTTTTATATGTATTGTTATTGTACCTTTTCTATGTTTGGATATACAAATACTCACCACTGTGTTACAATTGCCTACAATACTAAGTATAGTATCATGCTGTCCAGGTTTATAGCCTAGAAGCAATAGACTATACCAAGTAGCCTAGGTGTGTAGCAAGCTATTCCATCTAGGTTTGTTTAAATATACTCTATGATGTTGACACAGTGATGAAAAAGCCTAATGACTCATTTCTTAGAATGTATCCCTGTCATTAAGTGATGCATGACTGTATTTACTTCTTTGACTATGCCATAGTGTTGGCTAATATTGAGCTTAATGAAGACTAAAACCTCATTAAGCCCTATCTCATCTTGTGCAGTTGGCTGTTTAGGGGCAACAAGTATACAACTTGATGTTTATCTCTGTTGCATTTCATATTGTTAGATCTATTTCATCTCTTCTTCCTGTCACAATGCTTTGCAAAAGTTATTTCTGTCATTTACTGTAGCTCACCCTCCTTCACAGCTTAATGACATCTGAAAACTTGATGGACTTGCCCTCAGGGTCTTTATCTACTTTATCCACAACAACGCTGAATAATCAGACAGGACTTGCTGAGATGTTTTGTGTCAGCTAAAGTGGAAACCTTAAAAGCTTTATATTCTTTAAGGAGAATGGAAAGGAGACATGCGAGCTACATATATAACAACAGGTTGAAAAATGTATCATGTGCATTGGCTCTTTTACTATACAAATGACAAATCATAGTGTTCCAAAAATATCAAGAGATGAAAGATTATACACACACATATACATTTGCATGTGTATGCAAACATGTGTATGTAGAGAGAAAGCAAGAGACTCTATATTTTAGCAAGTGAATTGAATCAGAGAATCCAGCTAGTCAGGACAAGGAAGTGTCCTGATCCTAGGAATTTCCCAAAAATAGGCCTTTGGTTTACAGCTCATATACCATTATTTTAACTCAGTAATATATTTTGCTTGTGTCACCATGGCCCCAAATGACTCCCTGAAGACTTATTTTAACCAACAAAAACTAAGCAAAGTAATGATAGCTACAACATAAAACCATTTGATCAGCTCAGCTTCCAATGGCACACTATCACTCTTCCCAAGTGTAGAAGGATCATGCCTTAGGAACCAGCATGGCTGTGTCTGTGGCTGGCATCAAACAAAAGGATAAATTCTTTCAGAAAAAGTTGCTGCACAACAGGCTATGAGACTCAATAAGAATGTCAGTTTTCTTCCCATGTGCTGATTAAAAGAATGAATAAGAATAAATGGATAGCCTCCAGGGTTAGTGCAAAATAAACCAATTTCATATCTCATCAATTATGTGAAAATGCCAAATAGGCCCCTCTTAGCTTCTAACGTGTTTCAGAACAATGGCAATGTTCACTTTGCCTTTGAATTACAGGGTAACTGTCAAGAAAGTCATTTTTAATAATGAAAATGTCACAGGTGACTCCATTAATACAATGAGAATGCCATTATAAAACATCAGCTCACAGAGCACAATCACACTAGAAACTAAATTTGGGGAGAGTATGGAGCTCAATGATGATAAGTAATCCTCTTATCAGAGATCTTTGAGGCTCTTTCCAGAGCTTGATTTCTATCCCAACTTGGGTGGTTTGAACAATCCCTACTTATATGCCAAAGATGTATTTTTGCAATCTTCTGCCACAGAAGCTGTTTTGATGCAATTTTATACTGCAAGTTCAATGATAAGCAATTAATAATTATTCTAATATTTAAATTGCTTCTGAATTTTAAAAAGCAGGGAAATAAAGTTTCCTATCTGGTAAAAAATACATTTTTTCTTATGCCATAAAAATATTATAGGTTTTTTGCTATTAATTACAAATTTTAATATGGAATAGTCAGTATTTCAGTAATATTTCAGTATTTCAGTCAATATATCAGTAAATACTGATATATTTACTCCAGATTACATAATATCACTCATTTTTTTTCTGCCATAGAGTTTTGAAACTTTTAAATCAAGAAGGTGGACGTAGGTCAGATTATTTCTGTAAAACAGTAATATAAACTTTGGGTTGGAAAACTGATGCCCACGGTACAAATTCAACCTGATGCCTGTTTTTGTAAATGAAGTGTTATTGGAACACAAGTTCCCTTGTTCATTTACATTTTCTCTGTGGGTCTTTTTCACACTGCAATGGCAGAATTGAGTATTTGGGACAGAAGCTTTATGGTCTACAAAACATGAAATATTTACAACATGGCCCTTTAAAGAAAAAAACCTTGCTGATGCCTGATATAGACTATGAAATTAGGGTTGGTAATCTAGACGCGCCTATTCTACTTTCTCACACACAAATTGAGCTGGGATTTCCAATCTTTTTACAAAGTATTAATTTTGCCTTCAGGTCACAGCCCACAAACTGGTCTCTTAGTCCTAACACCTGGGGTAGAAACACATTTAGCAGTCATTTTATCCAGTTATCTCATTTTAATGAAGAGGAAACCAAGCCCAGAGAGGGAAATTCCTTTTCCATGTAGAAAACTAATAACAAAACAGAAACTTATCCCTAACCTGAACCTTCATAACAACGATTTTCCACTGTGATGCACCTTTTGTATCGTGAGGAGGCTAGGGGATAGGAAAAACTAATTTTAGATAAAGTGATATCAGAAGTATTCTTGGGGGAAAAGTTTTCAAAGTGGCAGTCCTCAAACCAGCAGCATTACCATCTCCTGGGAACTACTGAAAAATGCAAATTCTTGCACCCCACCCCAGATCTACTGAACCAGAAAATACTGAGGGTAGAGCCAGTGATCAAAGTTTCACAAGCCCTGCAGGTGATTCTGGTGCAAAGCTTCAAAATCATTGATGGAGAAACAACATCACCCAGTCAGATGGGGAGGTAGCATGGTGTAACCCCCTGCAAAATCCTGCAAGGTCAAAGCAGGGTTTTGAACACTACCACAGGGGAAAGAGTCAGGGAAATAGAAAGAGACGCCCTGTTCCTTTACAGGACCCCTAGAGTTTTGAGTGCCAAATGAAACCTACCAATAAGTTCCTCTTTCCAAGGAAAAGAAACACAATCTTACAGCTTGCACAGCTAACTCCAACCATCAAAACCATCACAGACAGGAAAATATTTATAATGCTGCTAGTTGGGTTCAAAGAGCAAGGCAAAGCATTTTTATGAGCAGTTTGCTGGAATTCAGAAAGTTTGCTTCTATCCTGGCCCCAGGCACAGACCAGACTCTTCCCTGGCTTCTTCCTGTGAGTAAGTCCTATTCTTAGGAAGGCAGAACCAGTATGCTGACCGCTCCTTGTAGATCAGATTCTTTCCTCCTTGCCAGAAAGAGATACATGAGTGCTTGAGTGTCCCTGGCATGACCATCTTCAGTTTCTGGGAATAGGTTTATATAAACCAGGTCAGATGGCCATGATTCCAGACAATCTCATGAATAAGGTCTTCTTCACTTTGCCTTTCCTTTCCACAGTAATTCATCCCTGACTTTATTATAACATGGAATACTGTTATACCATAAATACTGGCTATTTATGGTATCCCTTTCCCTACTCATCTCTAAACCCCAGAAAAACTCAAGAACTAACACTGCTCAAGTCTTTAGTATTACTTTGTTTTCACGATGAATGCTACTCACATTTTTTAACTGCAAGAAATCATAGAAACAATATCTGGCCTTCATAGTTTGCTCTCTTCCTCCCACTAGATTATCCAGTTACTACTCAAAATAGTATAGGTATAAGTGTACATGTAGGTATAGATGTAGTAGTATACAAGCCCAACTTGCAGACCCTGGTTCTTACTCTTATGTAATGGCACCTGAATCCTGTTCACCTGAGAAAATGGGCAGCTATGTCTCAAACATGCTACTCAGGAGCTTTTTTTTGCCCAGAGAATAGGGAAGACATTACCACAGACACTAAGTCTCTAGCATCATCAGTCATCAGGACCCATTTTTCACTTCTGCATTTTCTCCCATTAGATGTTACTTCTCTATCCCTCTTTCAGGTTTTCATCTTTACTCCTCTGAACCTTTACCTCAGCCTAAGTGATTTCTTTCTAGTTAGCTTCTATCTGCTCAGGTCATCCATCATGCTGTCAATCAGACCTTGATTGGGCCCTGCCAATTCCAAACATAAAATCTCTTACGATCATTTGCTGCACACAGGATGAAGTCTAAATCCCGTGGCCTGGCTCTGTCTTCAGCCTTAATCTCCTGGCTCATCAGTGACTATACCCTTCTTATCCTCTTTTTGTTCCTGACATTTTAAGCTCATCATTCACTTCATATTTCTAACACAACATATATTCTTACACTTCCTCATCTTTGTTCTTACAGTTCCCTCTTGTTTGGGATTCACCTTCCCCTACATCTCTACTTGATTAAATTCCTCATCCTTTAAGGGCCCCTTCAAAGATCACCTCCTCTGTGAAAGGCTTTCCATATTCGCTTCTGCATCTTCCCAGAGTAGAGCATTCAGTCATCCCTCAGTATCTCTGGGGGATTGGTTCAAGGACCTCTGCACAGATACTAGAATCTGCAGATATTCAAGTCCCTTATATAAAATGGCATAGTATTTGCATATAACTGCATAGTATTGCAAACCACCTATGCATATCCTCCCATATACTTTAAATCATCTCTAGATTACTAATAATACCTAATAGGGTAAAAAAGAAATATTTATATTATTAATTTAAATTTGCATTATCTTTGTTTTTTAAATACTTTTGATCTGGGGTTGGTTGAATCCAAGAATGTGGAACCAACAAATACAGAGGGCGGACTATGCTTCCCCTTTCTGTGTTCCCACAGCAAATCGTTCATAGCTCTACCATATATGACAAGTGGTTAGTTGTTTGTATATCCATTTTCATCTTTGTCTCCATGATCTGCAACATAAACACAACTACTCATACTAAAATACTACATTTCCTAGAAACAAATAAGCTGGGGACATCTCTACCTTCCCATGTAGCACAGGCAGAAAATAAAATAAAGATGTCTTCCTAAAGTCCTAGACAAATTTATGAATGGAAGAGCCACAGATGAGTATCTATGAAAAGACGCTGGGCTGTAACCAAGATTTATGGATCAATCCCAGAGAGACAACCATTTTTCATCTGGGTTCCTGTGGTCTAAATAATGCTGGAGGGACATAAGTTTTAAGCTGTGCAGCAATCTTTCTGTACCTAATTAACTAGGTGTCTAAAGATGCACAAAAACATTGTCACTGCCAAGGAAGTACATAGAATCTAAACAAAAGCCCAAATCCATTTATGCTAGCCTAGCTTCATCATTGAACTCTATTCATCTGTGGACATGTTTCAAGGCCTTTTTATCAATTACCATGAAACACTAACAGCTAAGCTGGTGTACTGACTCTCAAAGGGGAAAGTAGCCTTTTAAAAATTTTAACTCTACTTCCTTCAGCAGTAAGTCTTGACCTTTAGTTGGTTTGCGTAATTCTGCTGTTGCATAATTTGATGGCATTTAAATCTGAAACATCAAGGATATGATTGAAAAGATAGTACTTTATATCCCAACCTTGATTTTATTTCTTAGCTTCCAAGATGATGCCATTATAGTCACCCATTTGGATGTGTAAGTATTGGAGATATTTCTTATCAAATTGAAACAGAGCACTTTCAACTTCAAATAATAGAAACAAGGAGGGCCACAAACAGTTCATTTTATAATGGTGACTTACAGAATCTGATTTAGGATGCTTAATTCAGCTCCTAAACCAGGCTCTCTTCCCCCTCCACAACCTCTGGGAAACTGTGCTATAAATGGGCAATGAGTACATGTAGAACACAAACAAAAAAAAGATTTATGTACAGAAATCTGCCTGTACTTTATTCAGAAATTGCAGTGCTTTGCAGTGAAGGTGCATCGTATTAACAAAATTAGATTACAAGAATTGCTCATCCCCTGTGGAAATTTCAGACTAATTCTCATAAGACTTTGGAAACACTTCAGGATTCAAAACAGAAGAAATCAATTTAGGTTGCTTGGATTATTAATACAGTTAATTAAAGAAGCTCTGGGAAATTTTCAATGATTAGTAAGTTCCCTGCTTCATCATGGCTTAAATAAAACAAAAACTGAAAGAAGAATTTTACTCTCATACTAGTCAAGACTCCACTAATGTCCTTTGCCTATTCCAGGGACTGGGGACCTAGAAAGCCCAAAAAGGATGTGAGGATATGTAATGATCATCCTCAAAAGTTTAATAACACAATAGTTTCTTGAAATGACCTAGCAAAGAATTCACCCCCATTCTGCTGGCTGAATGGGAGACCTAATTACCATCCTCTTCCATAAGGAATTATGGAAATATTCTAACCCACAATGAGATTTGTCTTCTCTTAAAAAATTTTGCCCTTTGAGTCAGCACCATGTGGTTAAATATTATACTTAATAACTTCAAAACCCCTTGAAGGAATGTCTCACCAGTCACTTACATACAAGGAAGTACATGGAATCTAGTTGAAAGTCAAAAGTCTGAGTTGAAAGTCTGAGCTCAGTCAAGAAAGTCTGAGCTCAGTCAAGTTAGATTACCAGTTACCTAACTGGTTTTAAATATACCAGTAAATATCACTGTAGAGTGTTACAAGACATCTGACAAGATGGAAAAACTATGAACTTTGAGCCAAGCAAGTGGAGTTCAAGTCACAGCTTAGACATTTATATCTTTAACATTTAGGGCAAGTTACTTTATCCCATGGAAATTCAGTTTCATTGTCTTTCAAAGTAGTGCTGTAAGAAGTAAACATGATGCAGCTTTTTTGAATTATAGGGTAGCTGAAATATAGCAGGTGCTCCAATAAGGGAAAACAAACCTAGATTGGAGTGTGGGAAACTAGGTTTATGTGAAAGGGGGAAAAATAGGTGTCGGGGGTAATGATCTAGCACTTGATAATGTGGCCCTCCTAACTAGGTGGCCCCAGGTCTGTGGATGTGTGGCAGATGAAGGCAAGTGGATGAACTGGATAATTTCTTAAGGCTCATTTCAGCTCTGTTTCAGCAGACTGGGAATTTATCAGGAGACTTGGCTAAGAGGCTGCTAAGCAAGTAATTTATCTTGGTTCCCATGCCCATAAAGCTCAAGATTAAATAGTCCCATCCCAACAGACATAGACATACCAGGCAAGAGCTACAGTAGAGCAATAACAAAGGAAAATAAATAGGCAAGATCAATAAAAGAAGAAATAAAGCACAAAGGGATCAAACAGTTTAATAGACCCATTTTGCAAAGCATAAAGCAAAACCAAATGATGACAGAATTTTATTTTCATAAGCATTAAGCTCACTTTCAAACAACTTAATATAAGGAATGGCCCAGCACTGAGAATAACAAGGAAGACATCGATTTCAAAGAGGCCTCATACTATCATTATCATTTGTTCAAAATGAAAATCCACCTGTCTCAGCACTGGATGCAAGTCTGTTGGCCTTGCTTTTCTAGATGATGTCATAAAGTGAGCAAGTTCATGCAGGTGGTTATTTTAGGCAAAGAGTAGTTTTAATCAGCAAGTTTGTATAAGCGTGGGATGAGAGCTCATTAAAACTCTCACCCAACCAACCTTAAAGGCACTGTAGGCTTTCAGTGGGAGGACTATCATTGGCTTTTCTACCCTGCTTCTCCTTCCCTGCAGTTCCTTCTCAATCTCATACCTCACTTTCCACTAAGAACACAATCAATTCAAAGCAGGTTTCCCTACCCCTTAGCATCATCATTAGCTGTAATGTAGATAAGAACAGGAGAAGCCTGTTCAGGAACTACAGTCAACAGCAAGAGGGAGAGAGGTGGGGAGGCAGAAAAGTGAGGGAAGAAGAGAAAGAACAGTTTCAATTTCTGCTGCACCACATCAGCCTCACCTTGCAGGAGCAGACAGAACACCTGTCTTCTTTCAAGGTCCACACCTGGCCATTGTGCTTCAGCCCCCCTTCATGAGGACAGTCACCAGAGCAGGAGGGCCCAGAGGGACAGAGACAGTCAAAGCCCCCTGCCAGGTTGATGCAGGCAGAATCGTTCCAACAGGTGTGAGTTCTTAAGGCACATTCATCAATGTCTGCAATATAGGAAGCACAGAAGCTTAGAATCTAGCCAAGGGAACTTAGAGAACAAACAACCATAATTTACAGTAGCATTAACTAACATCATTGACCATTTACCTTGTGCTAGGTACTGCCAAGCTGTTCACATGTATTATCTCATTTACACTGCAAGTCAGTTCTGCTCTGTGTGGGAGATCTGTCCTTATTCCTATTCTGCAAATAATGAAGCTGAGGTTCATAACTTAAATAACATGACCACTGTCATAGAGCTAGTAAGTGGCTGATCTGAGACCCAAATCTACAGCTAGCTCCCAGACTCTAATTACTAAAATATCCAGTAGCAGTTAGCAAGTTCTTTTAGGATATTCTTAAGAACGATTTCATCCAGAGGCCATAAACACTGTTAATTCATTAACAGTATGCATACACCACCATGGAGATCTGAGTCTTTTAGAAAAGATGTGAATATATTAGCCACTGAGTAGGAACAAGTGGGCAATTTGGGCAACCTTGAGACAATCAGATTGCTCCTAGATCCTACCACCAAAGTTGAAGGAAGTGGGAACAATTCTTGATAGGTGCCTTTTATAGTCAAAGTCTTACTCTCCTTATGGCCAGCAGAATATTTGCCCGTGCATAAAAAATAATAGCTATATGGATGGATGCTGATGAAAGACATAAATATATTGTCCTGCTCTTTATTGACAGCCAAGAATGGAATAAAAACATAAATCCAGTTGGCCGATTCTTACATTTAAAGCTTGAGCGACCTTAACAACATCTCAAACACAAACCTGTCCAACCCTGGCTTAAGTCCTTCCCCAAAAGGCAATCCATTACCTTGCAAAATACCTGACTCCACCTTTGGATAACTCTTTTGAAAATGTCTCCCTTAAATTGAGATGAAATATACTACCGAGTAACTTCTACTCATTTGTAGAAGTACTGATACTTAGTGTCTGAGGCCATTGAATAAGTGTCTACTAGTCTACTTGGTTTTGGTTTACCTGCTATGCACAAGTTTCTTTGCACATGGTGCAATACAAAGCAGATGACATTAAGAAATTCTAATAATATTTCTAGAAGTTACTTTTTTCCAAGATCTAATTTTTGGCTTTGTCTTACCGATTTTAGCTTTAGTCAAGACATTTCATTAGTGAACAATGATTTCTCCTTTGAAAATTATAGAAAACATCCCAAATTATGATGTCTGTATGGCAAGTCACTAAAATCAAGCCTCACTATATCTCCTCACTGTTACTAGTCATGCCCATCCCATTCTCAGTGTATTTCTATTTGAACATATGGTGCTCCTTTCATATAGCCTCTCTTATCTCTTCAATCTTCTTTCAATTCTCTTATTCTTCTCAACTAAAAGGAGTTTTAAATGTGGGAGTCTGGTGACCAATGTTTGAAACCAAGCTCTTACTTTTTAGTTGAGTGCTTACCATGTATTAGTCATTTTACATGTAACAGTTATATATTCTTTGACATGTTACTTTGTTTTTCTCTCATTTATCTTCTATATACACTATACCCACCCAATGTATGGTCTTCCAAAAATTTTAAACCCAGCATAGCATATAAATGTCATCTAATACTGCAATTGTTATCTCTTGTCCCCTCCCTTTTCATTCAAAAGCAGTGAATACAAAATTTCAGTTAAATAGAAGGAATAAATTCAAGAAGCTCTATTGTCAAACATGATGACTGTAGTTAATAACAAGGTATTGTATTCTTGAAAATTGAGAATATTTTTGTCACAAAAAAGTAAGTGTATAAGGTAATATATATATATATTATGTAGCTTGATTATTTAGCCATTCCAGAATGTATTCCTATTTCAAAACATCATGTTGTACACCATAAATATATATAAAATGTATTTGTCAGCTGATTTTTTTAAAAAAGCAATGGGAGATCCACAAAGAGGCCATATTGTTTCCTATGAAACAACTGTGTCTTAGAACATGCTTTCTTTTATTATGAGAGTACTCTCTCTCTTTCTCTACTTTTTCTTGTCCTATAGGGAATGAGGTGAGGTATCAATCAATTAATTGATAAGCACTTTCCTTCCTGTACTACTTTCACTCCTACGCAGTCTTAAAAATTCAGGTTAAGCCTCACCAGCTCTTATATGGCAAGACAGTCACTACAGATTTTTTGCTTTCTCTGTACCTTATACACAATTCTATCCTGCATTCCTCTCTCAGGAGTTACATGTTTAATTTGTCTACCTCCAGAGACAGTGAGCTCATTGAGGGCAGACACTAAATTTTATTTTTCTTTCTCTTCCCAGTGCCGAGTATAACAGAATACTATATGGATATTCAATGTATTTATTCCATTTAACTTTCTTAGGAAATCCACAGACTGTGACTATTATAATGCCTACTTTGCCAAAACTCGGTCTCTAGAGTGTTTAACAAGCATAAGGCATAATCACAACCCTGCCCTTCAGGGAACACATTTTGTTCTTGAGTTCTCATCTGTGAAGGCCCTTGGGTCTAATTTAAAGTAGAAAAAATACAGCAAATTAGCAACCACATTGAAGAAGGGGCAATGCCCTGCCCCTTCCCCAGGAAAAAACTTTGATTTTCTGTCAAATGCTTGAGAACAAGGGCAGAGGAAGCATTAACAAATGGCTCCAGAAATTGTCTGGAAGTATAATTTCAACCCATCCACCACCAGTGGCTACAAAAGGGTTGGTAATTTATGGCTTTCTCTAAAAAATATCTACATTGACAACTAATGCCCAGCTATATTATGCTTTTAAAATATTTGGTTATTTTGCATTTACAAAGTTGCAAATATATTGGTAGTGATTTTCTCTCATAAATTAAGAAGGCTGAGCATAAAGATAAACATACCTATTGTGCACAATAAAAGCAGGGCGCAAAACCAGGATTTGCTTTCACTTCTCCAGAATGAAAAGATTTCACAGTTGAATATAGGACCATATTGCCTACAGAGTTCCATGTAATTGCTTTACTTATGACACAGAAATCTAATTCTGCTTCCATGCAATTTAGCAGATTTATGGAAAGCCAGATGTTAGCAATTATGGAAACCAACATTATTCATATTCTTAGTAATACAGACCTGTTTGCTCTGCACAAAGCCAACTTAATCTATTATACATATCCCAAGGCAGCCAACGGGAAGAGGCACCCTATTTACATATTGCAACTGTTGTTCTCTGCTGAGCAAACACAAAGTTATTCACCCGTGAGACTTACCCAAATCATCAGACAGGCCTCCCAATGACAAACAGGCAATGAAAGAAAAATTAGACGAAGTATTTGAGTATTTCGTACTCAAATCTATTATCATTAGAATGTACTTGGTTTTCTTATTGTAAATAATGGCTGGCTGTGATCTCTCTGTGTTTCTTCTTATAAATTCATTATTTAAATGCTTCATGCTCGAATGAAATTTTTTTTCAATAAAATTCCGTGGCTAAGCTTGCATTAGAACTAATTTTCTTGCATTAACATTTTCACAATTTCTGAAAGCTGTTATTACTGTACTCAGTTTTGCTCTTTAAAACAATCTAGTTGTGCCAAGTCAATCTGCTTTCATCTTTGATGTGAGGTTTTTAGGTTACTTGGGCATGTAAGAAAATATAATTCAGAGATGTTTATAACAGCAGCAATCAAACCAATCCCAACCTAGCTGCAAACAATTTTCCTACCCTTCAAGCCAAATGGCTCTGCAGAAGTTTTAATAGCATAACCACTGTATTAGTACTTGCCTCAGGAGCTAATACTTCTACAGGTTGATTTCAGAAATCCAAGGAAGCATTTTACCAACAGTTTGGTAACAGGTCAAAGGAGTGAACTTTTTCATTACTCCATATTCCTCTTTCTTGAATAACTTTGACAGCACATCTAGTCTTATTTTCAAACTCAAAACAGGTGATGTGTCAGAAAACAAAAGTTTACCCATGGTTTGAATATACAGCTGTGTGTGTGTGTGTTCCTACCTAGAAATCATTGAGTGGCTCAGAAAAGAGAACAGAGCTTGGGGGTTTATTAATGACAGACAGACTAGAGCACAGATCCCTCTCCAATAGCTAAAGCAGTATTGCTTTTTTTACAGTGGCAGAGAGAAAATTATGGGGGAAAATGTACACACTACACATTATCAAAATAAGTAAAATAAGTGGCAAATCTGAAGTCTGATGTAACTTGCAAAATAAAAGGCTAATGAAACTTTAACCTGCACAATAAATTTCAAATCCAGGCTAAGCGGTGGCAGCCATGCTCTATCATGTGCTGGCCATACCACACTTGGATATTGTGTTCCCTTTAGCACACAGACTATGAAGAATGAGGTTGACACAGTTAGAACACATCAGAAGAGATCCATTAGCGTGATGAGGGGCTCAAACTCATCTCACTTTGGCAAAACACAGGATGTTCAGCCTGAAAAGACAAAGACTAAAGAAAGAGATAAGTTAGCAATAGCTTCATCTATTTGAGATGCTGCTATGTATCTTTTAGGAAGAATTTTCAATACCCCTTTAGCATTAACTCTTCACTCACTGTTCCAGCCCCAACCTTTCCTGAGTCAGGAAGAAACCCTTTCCTATGGTGTTCCCTTGTTTGGTGTATAATTTTCTTACTCTGCAATGAATCTTCCCCTTTCTTTTAATTAAGGAGACTCTCTTTTGACAAAGGAAAAATATAACACTGTTTTGGCTCACTATTTCCTTGATCCAGATTTTATTTCCTAGTATCTACAATTAGCAACTATCCCCATTTACTCATTTTCATTCTCTCCTGAATGTGTGCAAGCTTCCGTGGGACCCTCTTCTCGAAGGCTAAATCTTGAAGTCTCTCACAACCACTAGTTTGCAAAATCATCACCCTTGCTTAAAAAGTATTATAACAAATATTGTTATTGATTATTTCAGTCTAAGAGCTTTCTCTGTGACTCTTCTGGAATATAATGTTGCCCTCTTCATCCTATTATCTCTTCATGATTTAGTCACTAGTACTCATCAATGAATAAATGAATTCCCTGCATATTTATTTAACATCTACTCTATGCCAGATACACTGCTAAGTGCTGGAGATAAAATGGGCAAAGAAGCCAGATATGGCCCTGTAAGTATTGACTTTATAGTTGTCTCTCATTTAAAAAAATTATTTGTATATCCTAAGGTTCCACGTCTGGTCCTTGTTTCTCTTTCTCCTTAGTGGAAGAAGTATAGCATACCAATTGAAAGCTTAACCTTTGTAATCCAGAAACCGTGGATACCAGTTTGCCTGGCACTGAGGGAGTTCCTGAGATAGCTGACTTTCAGTGCTAAAACTGAGAAAGTTCCAGCCACACAGGGACAAGTGAGTCAACTCTGTCCCAGTCCATCCCTGAAATTTATTAATTGTATGACTCTAAAAATTTACTTAACATCTCTGAGTCTTGGTCCCATTATGTAGAAAAATGTAGATAAAAATATACTCCATAGAATCATTTGGGTAAATATATAACGATATGCTTGCCATGTAATAATTGCTCAAAAATGATTAGTCACTATTATTGTTGGTCTTGTTCCTATTGTTTCTATAATTTTTCTCTCATACATTTAATCTCATTTAATGAATTTCACTCTCCCATCTCTTCAGGACAGATACTCAAATATACTCAAATCTGCACCACCACTCCTGATCTCTTATGATGCAGCCAGCCCACACATTCATCGATTTGCCAAGGATTTCCACGTGAATTCTGATTCTCACATGACTTCACATGGTTTTGATTAGTACATTGGCTAGCCATACCCAGAAATGTTAACATTAAAAGCTTTCTCTGAGCCTTAATCTGATGTTAAGTGAAACATGTTGAAAAACATAATTTTCTTACACCCCATGAACTTGCTTTGGTCACTAATTATATTTTATTTATAGGATGTACAAATTTAGGTGTTTTACTGTAGACGAAGAACAGTTTCTTCTAAATTAATCAAGTTGGTTTACTTTCTGCTATGAACAAGTCATACTTCTTTAACCAGTGATTAAATCTGCTTAAAATCAATACAGTTCTGACCAGCAGAGAGAATAAATAAAAAATCCATAAATATCGAAATACTTGCTGTTTAAACAGAGTTTTACTGCACAGAGGCTACAGTATTGATGTCAACAACCCACGATTTATATGTTTTTACATATCTGCTTATGAGTAGGAGGGTGGTTTGTATTATTGCTGCAGTCTACTAAATGACTAATACCCAGCTATACACATTGTATTGTTATAGCCATTATATTGTTTAATGTCTTTAACAAAATGTCATCCTTTGCTGAAAAGAATTACTTTCCCTGTATTTTAATTTTATGCTGCCTATGTCGGCTTTATATTTTCTTGTATGCTTAGCTGTAAGCATTCTATCTTTTCTATCTTCCTTACCCATTCACATTTGTAAGATTCTGGTCTTATCTTTATGTCTCTCATAGCAGCTTTTACAGTGTCTTTCACCTAATAAGAAATGCATAAACATTTGTTAAGTTTAGATTTGGTGGAGCTGTGGTTGAAAAAGAACCCTTGCTTTTGGATGGCCCCAGGCTTCTCTTTGGTAAAATTTAGGAGCTATATAAAATGTTTTCTAAGCTCTTGTCCATTTCCAATTTGATATGATTACTTTTCACCTCTGTAAGGCTGAGCTTGTAATTCAAGTGTTAGAATATGAGTGGTGACAGAATAAGAGCAGGTTAGAGGTGAAGGAAAGAACTAGCTTTGGGATAACAAATGCATTTCTTAGAATTAAACAGTTCTCTTGGACATTCCATAATTATTGAAACATTTCTGCTCTCCCTTAATGAGTATTTACAAGCAAGTGCCAATGAGAGGAAGCAACAAAGGAAGAAGTATGTTTTTCCTGTCTGCACTGAAGCCTTGGCAATGTAATCCTCGGTGACAAATACACATGGGGAATCCAGCCAAGGTGAAAACCAAAACTAACTCTCTATTTTGACAGATCATTCTCTCAAGCAAGTGGTCAGATGAGGAATTATTTCTTCTCTCTTCTGTGCCAAGGAAAGGTCTTAGGCACAGGGAGGTTACAAAGTAATTTCATTCACTACAAGAAGCATTCTGCAATTTACACAGAAGTCAAAGGTCTAAAAACATTGTCAATACAGCAATTCTCAAACCAGGTCTTAATGTAAACAAAGGAGGGTCAGATTACAGGAGCTAAGAATTCCAGGTCCTTTCATGCATATTATTTATTATTTCCTTTCACTGCCCTGTGTATTGTAGTTCCAAACTTCTAAGGGGAAGTCAAGGCTTGTCCAAAAACTATGCCCTACTAGGGGAGTTAAGACATTGATCAAGGACAGTAATTTGAACCACCATTCCAAGAAGGGCAGCATCTGCAGAGAAGAAAAACAAGCTAATTAATGAAGCTTTATTTGATCTCATGGTGTCTTTTCTTGGAAGATTTTATCCCTTTGAATCTTGATCCTCTCTTCATATTTCTTCTATAAAATGCTAAACAAACAACTGGTTCGGTAAAATAGCTCTGGGGCTGCCCCCTAATTTGAAAGGAAGATTCTCTGAAAAGGTCTGTCTGTAAGGCTGTTCTGGGGACAAGGGAAAAGGAAGCACAGAGTAGGAGACTTGAGTTCACTGCTCTAGACTTTGGAGGATCAAATTCTCTTTATTTTAAATTTGTCTTTTTTTCTGTGTTTCTTACCCTAAGGGAGGTAAAATCATATAAGCCAAAACTAAGTTGGTTTCCAAGGAAAACCAAAGTAGGTCACTAACAAAGATCCTATCCATGACTGAACACTAGTCAGACTCCTCTGAGCAGACTCTCTGATAAATGATTTTGTCTACTCCATTCACCAACCCTCATTAAAAGACTCAAACAAACACTAACTTTTTTTTATCATTATTATACTTTAAGTTTTAGGGTACATGTGCACAATGTGCAGGTTAGTTACATATGTATACATGTGCCATGCTGGTGTGCTGTACCCATTAACTCGTCATTTAGCATTAGGTATATCTCCTAATGCTATCCCTCCCCCCTCCCCCCACCCCACAACAGTCCCCAGAGAGTGATGTTCCCCTTCCTGTGTCCATGTGATCTCATTGTTCAATTCCCACCTATGAGTGAGAATATGCAGTGTTTGGTTTTTTGTTCTTGCGATAGTTTACTGAGAATGATGATTTCCAATTTCATCCATGTCCCTACAAAGGACATGAACTCATCATTTTTTATGGCTGCATAGTATTCCATGGTGTATATGTGCCACATTTTCTTAATCCAGTCTATCATTGTGGGACATTTGGGTTGGTTCCAAGTCTTTGCTATTGTGAATAGTGCCGCAATAAACATACGTGTGCAAGTGTCTTTATAGCAGCATGATTTATAGTCCTTTGGGTATATACCCAGTAATGGGATGGCTGGGTCAAATGGTATTTCTAGTTCTAGATCCCTGAGGAATCACCACACTGACTTCCACAATGGTTGAACTAGTTTACAGTCCCACCAACAGTGTAAAAGTGTTCCTATTTCTCCACATCCTTTCCAGCACCTGTTGTTTGCTGACTTTTTAATGATTGCCATTCTAACTGGTGTGAGATGGTATCTCATTGTGGTTTTGATTTGCATTTCTCTGATGGCCAGTGATGGTGAGCATTTTTTCATGTGTTTTTTGGCTGCATAAATGTCTTCTTTTGAGAAGTGTCTGTTCATGTCCTTACAGCCAATATCATACTGAATGGGCAAAAACTGGAAGCATTCCCTTTGAAAACTGGCACAAGACAGGGATGCCCTCTCTCACCATTCCTATTCAACATAGTGTTGGAAATTCTGGCCAAGGCAATTAGGCAGGAGAAGGAAATAAAGGGTATTCAATTAGGAAAAGAGGAAGTCAAATTGTCCCTGTTTGCAGATGACATGATTGTATATGTAGAAAACCCCATCATCTCAGCCCAAAATCTCCTTAAGCTGATAAGCAACTTCAGCAAAGTCTCAGGATACAAAATCAATGTGCAAAAATCACAAGCATTCTTATACACTAATAACAGACAGAGAGCCAAATCATGAGTGAACTCCCATTCACAATTGCTTCAAAGAGAATAAAATACCTAGGAATCCAACTTACAAGGGACGTGAAGGACCTCTTCAAGGAGAAATACAAACCACTCCTCCATGAAATAAAAGAGGATAAAAACAACATTCCATGCTCATGGGTAGGAAGAATCAATATCGTGAAAATGGCCATACTGCCCAAGGTAATGTATAGATTCAGTGCCATCCCCATCAAGCTACCAATGACTTTCTTCACAGAATTGGAAAAAACTACTTTAAAGTTCATATGGAACCAAAAAAGAGCCTGCATTGCCAAGACAATCCTAAGCCAAAAGAACAAAGCTGGAGGCATCACACTACCTAACTTCAAACTATACTACAAGGCTACAGTAACCAAAACAGCATGGTACTGGTACCAAAACAGAGATATAGATCAATGGAACAGAACAGAGCCCTCAGAAATAATGCCGCATATCTACAACTATCTGATCTTTGACAAACCTGACAAAAACAAGCAATGGGGAAAGGATTCCCTATTTCATAAATGGTGCTGGGAAAACTGGATAGCCATATGTAGAAAGCTGAAACTGGATCCCTTCCTTACACCTTATACAAAAATTAATTCAAGATGGATTAAAGACTTAAACATTAGACCTAAAACCATAAAAACCCTAGAAGAAAACCTAGGCATTACCATTCAGGACATAGGCATGGGCAAGGACTTCATGTCTAAAACACCAAAAGCAATGGCAACAAAAGTCACAATTGACAAATGGGATCTAATTAAACTAAAGAGCTTCTGCACAGCAAAAGAAACTACCATCAGAGTGAACAGGCAACCTACAAAATGGGAGAAAATTTTCACAACCTACTCATCTGACAAAGGGCTAATATCCAGAATCTACAATGAACTCAAACACTAACATTTTTTCTAATGACTCAAGGTCACATCACTAGGATGGGAATTCCAAACCCCATAAGTTTCTGCCTGGAAAAGGTAAAGGCTGCCAAAATAATTTACTGTTTGTTTCAGCCAACACTTGAAAATAGGACCCCTCTCCTAGTCTCTGTGGAGGAATTGAGTCTAACTTCCCTAAGTGCCACTTAACAAATTCAGATGGGCTTCATGGGAAAAACCTACCCTTTCAGCTTTTTGTAAATTCCACTTTCCTGACTCACTTTCAAGCCCCTGCCTCACTCTTTTTCTACTCTTTTATTCGCCCTCTAAAACACCCAGTCATTTCTGCACAAATTCAATTTCATGTCTGTTTACATTGGGCCCTCTTCCCTATTGCAATAGTTTATTAGGGATTAAAATCTGTTCTTACCACTTTAGTGTCCACCTTTGGCAATCTTTCATATTACATTTTTAAAATCTTTAATACTGCTGGTATCTTTAATGCCACTCAGGGTGCCAGATTACAAATAAAAAGATTCTGGCAGTTCATCCCTGGTTGAGCCCAGCTTATCAGGATAAATTACAGATGGGGGCAAATGTACTCATTAATAAGAAAAATGATTGCACTGAGAGTCTCTTTATAAATTCACTTTTCAGCAAATGTTGATTTGCTGTGTCAGACACCGTTCTAGGAATTGGGAATATGACAGCAAATAAAACAGACACAATTCGTGCTCTTGGAAGGTTAAGACAATAGGGGGAAACAAACAACAGATTCATGTATCTTTCATGTATCTTCCTCAAGAACCTGCAGATGGTTTGCTATCCTGGCCACCCTAGGTACTTTCATTGAGTTATGATTAATTAACACATTTTGATATAACAGAGATTTATCTTTTTGTTATGCATAATAACAATACCTTAGTAAACTCTTATACATTATACTCTTTAGAATTTTCAAAACCATTTCAAATTCATGATCTAATTTGTCCTTGCAAAATACTCAGAATGTTTGTATCAACATCATTGCCACTTAACCAAACTGAGAGTCACTTAAATGATCACCGCTTCTCAAACATTTCTACCAAAGTTATCTCCATGGCAAAAAGAGTGAACACAAACTTGGAATCTTGGATATTCATAAACCCTGTTATGTATTAGTATAAAATATATTTGAAGTTTTATATTTCTATTTTAAAAATTATTTTTGTCTTCTAGTTAATAATATAGTCAGGATTGTTTATATAGAAATCATATTTTCCTGAAACCATGGAGTACAACAAAATTCCTTTCCTGCTTTTGTGTTATCTTGTATGCAGCAGCATGCTTTTAGCAATGCTAGGACCCCAGTGTAAGAGGTATAGAAAGAGTAACAAAGGGTCAAGTAACTTGTCCTGGGCCAGCCACACAACTAGAAATCTTTTGTCAGGACACAAATGCAGGCATCCTAACTTAAAGCCGGGCTTGTCCCACCTCATAACCAATGGTTGACTCCCAATTCTGTAGAATACAAACACAGCAACCTTATGCAAAGACTAGATGGTAAATCTCTGATATGGTTTGGCTCTGGGTCCATACCCAAATCTCGTCTTGTAGCTCCCATAATTCCCACATGTTGTGGGAGACAAATGAATCATGGAGGTGGTTTCCCCCAGACTGTTCTCATGGTAGTGAATAGGTCTCACAAGAACTGATGGTTTTATAAGGGGTTTCCGCTTACACTTCTCTCTCATTCTTTCTCTCACCTATTGAGAAGTAAGATGTGCCTTCTGCCTTCCACCGTGATTTTGAGGCCTCCCCAGCCATGTGGAACTGTGAGTTCTCCATTAAACCTCTGTCTTTTGGAATTGCCCCAGTCTCGGGTATGTCTTTATCAGCAGTGTGAAAACAAACTAATACAGTCTCCAACATGACAACCTATACATTGATTCTCCAAATATTATTGATACTTAATATTTATAAAAGGCAATGATAAAACGATTAAATCATGCCTCTATCTAAAAACCATTACAATTTATTGGAGTAGATAGACTCTTTGCCATTTACCCCATAATGCCACTTATTCACTCCGCTGCATTTCCACTACCTGGACCATTTATTACAATGGCATCATACTGTTTGCTCTGCCATGGTCTCTTCCTCAAAGAGAAGCTAAATGAATAGTTTGATAATGCTACTCTCATTATCTTGAGGATTTTTTTTAGCAGGAAAATGATCCAGTTTCAATTGCACCACGATTGTATATTTAGGAATTGGTAGAAACTTGTATTTGAATCCATCTCTTATTTACATGTGTCCCCAAACAGTTTTAGGCAGTCATTTTCACAATTTCACAATTTCTCTGAGAAATTGCTACTCACTACGTGGCAATGAGAAAATTCAGACCTCGCTGTTCTTCAGTTTGTCTATCTATCTATAAAGCAGGAAGTCATACCAAACTTGAAGGTTCATTATGAGAATTTTAGGACAAATTTAACACATAGTAGTTGCTTGATAATGATTATGTTCAATAGCTGGCTAATTCTGAGGGCCTCACTTTTTCAGAAGAAAGTCACTTGAAGCAAAAGGAACAGCAGAAACAGGTGCAGAAAATCACACTGATAGACTTATGATAGAGTATCTGAAATTTTATGGGAAGTACTACTACATTTGCGTAATTATATGTCATATTAAAAACTGTGACTTCTTTACAAATGATCACATTTTCACAACAATATTATATAACACTGATATTATGAAATAAAATTCAAAACTTGCAACTCCTCAGCTTAGAACACACTACCTTTCACAATCTGGTCTCCACCTCTATTGCAAGGCTGTGGTGTAATTATTCCTCACCTAAGTCAAACCCATATAGGGTTTGTGGATGAAGCACGTGCTTCATCTACACTACAAATCTCACCATCCTTGGAACACAATTAGATTCCTTTCATGACCACATCTATAATCAGGCTGCTATCACGTCCTGGAACACATCCCTTAATGAGTATTTTGCCTGGAAAAAATCCTTCTCATTCAATAGACCTGGTGCAAATATATTTTCTGTGAAAGATTACCATATACATTGCCATCCCCAAATATCTCCACTCCATGAGAAGTTAGTTGCTTTTTTCTTAGAGTCTTTTATTTTTTACTGATTTATGATCTAGCTGGTCCACAATACAACCTCCCCAAAACCCTGTCCACTTCCACTGTCCCCACTCCAGACTGGAAAGACTGTGTCATATTCCTCTCTGTATGCCTAAGACTTAGTACAGGAACTAACACTGACCAGACCCTCTCAATGAATGTTCCTTTAACAAATGACTAGTGATTTTATGCTGACACTGCTTTAACTGGTCTGCGTACGACAGTTTAATATTCCCTGCTCATAAACCCACAGGTAAATATTTCACAGCAGCTTGAGTAATCTCAGGGTAAGGACAAAAAACTATTCAATATTCATTTCAAAGAAATTGTAGATAATTGTATTAGTCCATTTTCATGCCACTAATAAAGAAATACCTGAAACTGGGTAATTTACAAAGAAAAGAGGTTTAATTGACTCACAATTCCACATGGCTGGGGAGGTCTCACCATCATGACAAGGGCAAAGGAAGAACAAAGGCACCTCTTACATGGTGGCAGGCAATAGAGTGTGTGCAGGGGAACTGCCCTTTATAAAACCATCAGATCTTGTGAGACTGATTCTATATTATGAGAGTAGCAGGGAAAACCCTCCCCCATGATTCAGTTACCTCCCACTGGTTCCCTTCCATGACACATGGGGATTATTGAAGCTACAATTCAAAATGAGATTTGGGTGGGGACATGGCCAAACCATATCAATGATGATCTCTGAATTGCTGCTTAGACATGATCTTTGGCTCTAACACATTCAAGCCAGGAGTTTCTGTAATGAAACAATTGCTCACACTGAGCCTCAAAAAGACAGGAAGCTGAAACTACATGGAATTCAATATCAAGGAGTGCTCAGAAACTGACAAAGGAAAGCAGTGAATCTCCCCTAAGACTGAATTATAAATCTTCAGGAAGAAAATACTTATAAGTTAAATCAGAGTCAGAGTGGTAACTGGAAACATTGAGGCTGGATCCTGGTATTTCAACAATGGTTCTCACATTGTCAGTGGCCAAGATCCCAGGAAAAACTATGGTTCCATTTCCTCCAGAAGATGTAGGCACAGATGTATACACAAGCTTGCATACAGTTTCAGAGTGTTCTGAGGGCTTTCAGTGAAAACCCCAAGGCAGTATTTTCAAAATTCAGTGAGCTTCAGAATCAACCAATGAGAGCTCTCATTAAAACACAGATCACTAGGCCCTTACCCACAGAGCTGCTGATTCAGAAAGTCTAGAGAGTGTGGTACAGAATTTGCATTTCTAACAAGTTCCCAGGAGACTCCCATGATGCTGGTCTGAGGATCATACTTCTAAAATTACTGCCTGAAGCCACAAGGGGCACTGAGTTCACAGGAAGTAATAGGATCTGAGGAAAACCTATTTTTTAGAAATGCCCCCTCTCATTCTGTTTTCACTCAGTTGAGACTGCCAGCTATTCAGGAAGAAAGAAAAAAGACATTTAAAACTTATGAAGAACAATTTGCATATCAACTTCAAGGTCTTGTTCAGAAAACTAAAAAGCTTCTCCTGTTGCTTGTTTTCCAAAAAATGTCAGGTTCACAGTGAGGAAAGGACCCTAAAACCACAACCACACTACAAAGCACCTTTTTAGAGGAACATATTAATCTTTTCCTTGTGTATTATCCAACTCTTACTCTTCAAGTTCCAGCTCTCCAATAAAGTCTCAAAGTCCCCAACCCATGTCTTCCTTTCTCAGCACTCCCACCAGGCCAATTCACAGAATACAAAATTGCCATCCAGCACTTGTGAAATCCTGCTTCACAATCCTTTTTTATCCCCAAAGGCTTCTGGGACTTTGAGGTCCTGTCGTCTGAGACATCACATAACCAACTCTTTAGTTTATCAGAGTGGAAAGGAGAGCAACCTCGTAAATGTCATTTTTAAAAATAGAGATTAGAAGACAAAATATCTATGTAAAAAAGAAATATGTTTGTCAAAAACATTATGACTGGGAACGTTTAACTTAGGGACCAACCAGCTATACTTCAATAAACCACTAGAATGTCACTCAATAATCAACAGTTGTTTTGAGTAATTCACATTTTTAGTGACCACATTTTAAAAAAGTAATAGACAAATAGACATATATTGGAAGGATATCCTTACACCAAAGTTAAGATAGTAGAAACATTCTGATAGTTATAGAGCAAGTAGTGTATGCAATCATTTTTTGCCACAGAACGGAAAAAAAAAAACCTCATCTGAAACAGCTCATTATTCAATGATACTGAGTAAATACGGTTTTCTACAAATTCCTAGAATAGGAATTTATATTCATTCTCAAGTTTTCAATTAGTGTGTTTTATAATAATAGAAACCAAATCCATAAGATGCCCAGGAGAGGAAAGGGTTATATGACCAAATACAATTAGAACATTCATAATATAAAATACAGGCTCTTTGTCCATTAAATAGAGATCATAAATATTTCTACCTTGTGGAGTTGTTTTGAGGATAAAGTGAGTAAAGAAATGTCAAGCTCTTAGAAGAGTACCTAGAACATGAAGTAATTAATCTTAGATATTAATATTTACTTTTATTATTATACCTATAAAATACCTAAACCCTTCCATCCTTCAAGTCGAATCAGCCCCAAGAATTCTGTTATGACTGTTCTTTGATATTCTCTAATCACTTTCTTCCCTAATTACCTATATATTTTATAGCATTGACCCCATATTTTAAAGTATAACCTATATCAGAAGGCTGTTGGTTGTTTTATGTATGCTGATTATTTTTGTCTTCAATATGGAATTTAAAAGTCCCTATGGTATAAATTTTCTGCATCCTACCTACCACCTAGCTTAGTGCTAAAACCACTGTAGGATATTTTTAAGGATATAATACTTATAATAACAAACATCCCAATACTTGTGAAGGTTTTTGTAAGTTTTCTAATTTTTCTCCTTATCATTACTGCCCATGTGAACTTCACCTGAACTAGAATTGCAATTCCCCTGGCTCCCCATATGCCTGTATTGCTTCATGTCATGGTCCAAAGTTGTAGTTTTTCTCTTTTTCTTTATGACTAGTCATAGTTGCCATTAGGAAGATATTCAAAAGACTGCGAATGAAAAGATAATAAACAGGTTCGGAATGGCTTACAGGACAGACCCTACTGCTAGTCTGACGTTCTGTTAGACTAACTCCCAGAAATGTTTAGAAACTCCTAGAAAGTACACATAGAAAACAACTTATAGGCTTGCTCTGTCAGCCCAGCTAGGCTGTGGGTAATGAATGAACCTTGGGTTCATGCCCGAGTCTAGTGTAATGCACTCTATTTTGATGTTACTTTGTGAAGTGATTATCATCGAAATGGAGGAGGTGCGCTTGTCTTCCCAGAGAAGTCTCTAAAATGTATCCAATTTAGCCCACATGCTAAATAGCTTCAGGCTTATCTATGTACGGCAGGACTAGAAAAGGAGCAGGCAAGCTTCCAGAGGGTCTGATGAGATTCATTTCTCACCTGATTTATCATCTGCAACTGTGTGTCCACTGTAAGGTCCTTTCTGGGGGACCCAGAAGAGCTTTCTTTTCTATTAGATGTTGCAAAATGTTCTTAACCTCTCCATTCTGCACCCTGATAATACTGATCTTTTTCCATATCCATTCCATACTGAGGTGGTGTCTGGGTCTTGGTCTCTCTGTCCATCTGAAACTTATAATGACATGTGGCAATTTTGTGTCATGCAACTGAGGCCCTCTGATTCCCAAAATCATGCTTGAATTTACTTCATATTGATTCCTTACAGTTCCATGGTTAAGTGGCATCTGCCTTAAGCAAGGCTCTTCAATAATACAGAATTTAGTACTTTGATAAAACTGTGCGTAAAGCTCTTTGGAAACAACAATTTTGAAGTAATGAGACCACACTAAATATTATCAAAGAAAGGTGGCATGCTATTTAACCAAAAAATATCTTATGCGTAGGGTGGGTCTTATTGTTTAGCATAGAGAGAAAAATCCATGAGTGTTCTGGGATTAGTGTCTATGCCTTGTCTCTTAAACTTTCTTAGGCTGAAATACCCTGGTCCACTAAGGTGCTTTTCCACCCTGACATGTCTCTTCCCTGGAATAGAAAAAACAGGACACTTGAGACTTTACTTCTTGACGATTATGAATGCAACCTCCTTTTAAATTAGAATAATTTATATACTCATGTTTCCCATTTTGCTCTGACTGCCAGGATATTTATGAACATCTTTGATAACTATCATTGGTTAATATAATTTCCTTATTTTTCAAATATTTGTATTTTAAATAACTCTTGAACATGTGATCTTTGTATATACTATTCTAATTGCTTTTAAGAGGCAGTGCATAATAAATAAGTACATTTAAAAAATTGGTTTAAAAATCTGCCGATCATTTTCTTATTCTATTTATCACCCACCCTTTCTTTCCTTTTTGTTCTCTGGATTTACATCACCAGAAATGCAAAGAAGGTAATGACATCAGTGGATGTCCCAGTAGTAGTATTATCAAGGCTGAGGTGCTTTCACATTAACTGTCAAAAACATGTCGCTTAGTTATCCTGCCCATCGCTCAGAAGGATGGCCCCAGAACACATCCCTTGAGTCCAGTGAATAAAATAAGTCCCTAGTGCTCATCACACAGAGATAATATTGTAACTGTCCATCTGGGTCTCACCTGTTTTCTCTCATGCTCCCTTTTTTTGTATTTTCGATCTCCAACTGCTCTGGCTAACATCTCCTCTACCTATGAGCCCATCACTGTTCTCCTCCCGTCCAGAAAGCAGTACAGTGTGAACATATTAAGAACAGAAGCTTTGGGATCAAACACACCTGGATTATGGCTTCTGTGTGCCATTTATCAGCTGTGGAATTTGGGACAAGTTCTCTTCGTCCTCGAGCTCACATTTTCTTCACCTTTACAATGGGGATAGTAAGAGGGCTTTCCTCCTATGGTCATTGTGAAATTAAATTAGAAAATACATGAAATTTCCTGGTTCTGTGTCTAGCACATCATGTAGTTGTTCAGTTAATGAAAATAACATCTATTGCCTGCTTAAAACCTAAGTGCTGAATGCTTCTTTCCCTTGTTTGCTCACTTAATTGTCACAATTACTCCACAGCAACCCCTATGAGGTTGATGCTTTTGTAAATTGCTGAGAGCAGTGTCTGGCACAAAGTAAAACTCTCAATAAATGTTATCTCTTATTAGTATTACTGTTATTGTTTTCATGTGACAGGTGAGGGAACTGAGGTGAAGGGAGGTTAAATGTTGACTATTATATAATACTTGTCAGGAAATTTGCATATAAAAACACATATTAGAAAAAGTTCCATTGTAAGTATTATCTTAATGCACACTAAGAAAACTAAGGCTTTGAAAGGTTAAATATCTTTCTAAATGCTGCTCAGCTAGAAAGAGGCCGATTTCGGACTGAATCTAGGCTTAATGTCCTTAAAACCCCTATCCATTACATCACAGTATTGCCTGCTAAGGCTTCATAGCTCCCCTCCCCTTCGGTGAGGTTTGTCACTGAGAGCATTTTTACAGATAGAGCACCTCCAGGTTCTACCCCTTTTTATCTCCACTCCTATGAAAAACAGGCACTGAGCAGAAGCAGTCAAAGCAAAATCATTCTTAGGCCATTTCAATTATTCCTGACACATCCACCAGATAAAATGGAAACTTCTTTCCCAAGGGATTTCAGTGGAACATTTTTGGTTGTTTCATATTGCTTTGCATGGTGACCATGGTTTCAGCAGTACTCTGAGAAGTAAATTCTCACTGTGCCATTTACAGTGGCCTGAGAGCAGGCTCCAGAGTCTAGGAAACTGCTTCGCCAAACTAAGTGCTATAAAGCAGATAACAATGGGAGGCCAATGGGTATTCAGTCCCATAAGAATAGCTGTATGTCATCTTGGAGTGTGTCTCCAGCAACAACATGGGCTTTCTTGTGAATGAAACATTTTATATGATAGGTAAAAATAACACAACCAATACAATTCAATTCAACATTAATTGATAAAAATGTATCAAAAAACACCTAAATTGTACTGTAGGTGATAAAGACGTAATTAAGAACACAAGTCTAATCTGCTAAAGTCTATAAAAGAATGGCAAGTAAATGGCTATGAAGACAAATAAGAGGGGAGAAATTTTTATTCTTATTATTAGAAGAACTGAATGTCAGTAGTTCTCTACATTGGCCAAATCGTCTCTCTAATAATCACTTGTAGTCTTTTTTAAAGTGACTTCATGAAATAAGCCAGTGATATGGTTTGGATTTGTGTCTCCATCCAAAGCTCATGTCAAATTGTAATCTCCAGTGTTGGAGGAGGGGCCTGGTAGGATGTGATTCAATCATGGGAGTAGATGTTCCCCTGGCTGTTCTTATGATGGTGAGTGCGTTCTAATGCGATCTGGTTGTTGAAAAGTACATAGTACCTCCCCTCTTCACTCTCTTCCTCCAGCTCCAGCCATGTAGGACATGTCTGGTTCCCCTTTACCTTCCACCATGATTGTAAGTTTCCTGAGGCCTCCCCAGCCATGCTTCCTGTACAGCCTGTAGAACCATGAACCAGTTAAATCTCTTTTATTTATAAATTACCCAGTCTCAGGAAGTTCCTTATAGTAGTGTGAGAACAGACTAATACAGCCAGGCACTGAAAGGTAAATATTTCATGTTCTCACTCACGTGTAGGAGCTAAAAAAGTTGATTTGATGGAGGTAGGGAAAATGATCAATACCAGCGACTGGGAAGGGTGTGCAGGTTGGGGAATGAGTGTTAAAGAGAGGTTGGTCAATGGGTACAAACATACAGTTAGATAGAAGGAGTAAGTTACAATGTTTGATAGCAGAGTAGGGTGATTATAGTTAACAACAATGTACTATATATTTCAAAATAGCTGGAAAAGAGGACTCGTATTTTTCCCAACACATAGAAATGATAAATACTCAAGGTGATAGACACCTCAAATACCCTGACTTGATCATTACACATTCTATGGTTGTAACAAAATATCACATGTACCCCATAAATATGCAAAAATATTATGAATTTATAAAAAATACACTTAAACAAATTTTAGAAAATGGTGTCAATCTAGGTCCCACATCAGACCAACTGAATATGAATCTTCAGGATGTGTGATGTCCCGTCACAGGCATTTTTAAACAGCTACTGATATGGACAGGAGACAGGGAAATACTGGGGAGAAGAGGGCAGCTCCCTGGCAAAGGCCCCACCCTCAAGTCTGGAAACCCATGGCCCTAAATGGGAACAGGCATTCCTGTTTTCGCACCCAAAAGTTGCCTTTTGGCCCACCACACCCTATCGGTATCCTGTACCCAGGATCCTGTACACCCTATGGGCTATCTATGGGTATCCTGTACCCATAGAAACCCCAAACCCCAGGCTCCACAAGCAGATGAGCAGACGAAAAGAAGAGCAGCAGAGGAGAGAAGAGAAGGAGCATCTGAATGTCGAGAGGAGTTTGGCTGGGGACACTCAGAGAGGAGTGTCTGGCTGCTGGACAGTCAAACTCCAGGGGAAGATCGTCTTCCCAGTCCATCCCCTTTCCAGCTCCGCATCTATCCCACTGAGAGCCACCTCTACCACTCAATAAAATCCCACATTCACCATCCTTCAAGTCCGTGTGTAATCTGATTTTTCCTGGACACCAGACAAGAGCTTGAGATACAGAAAGCCGTCACACTGGCCCTCTGTCCTTGTGAAAAGGCAGAGGGTACAACGAGCCATTTACTGCCTGTGGACAGCAAAGCTAACAGAACATAGTGTAACACACACCCACTTGGGCTTTAGGAGTTTCAGGCACCCATCCCTAGATATTACTGTGGGGCCAGAGCCCAAAAGTGCTTGCCCCAGCTCCTACACATCTGTATACTCCCCCTCCCATAAGGAGTTTGGGAGCACATGGCAGGTGATCAGACAAGCCACATCTTTGTCACAAGTCCTACTAAGGGGGTCAGGGAACTCTCCCGTTTCACTACTCCAATGAATCTACCATGACACAGTTTTGAGAATCCCTGCTTTACAGAGTAAGACTTCATCAGGATTTTAACTAATGGAAATGGGGCTATGGGGATAGTCAGGGAAAAGCACACAAGCAAAGGAGTAGAGGAAAGAGAATGCAGGATTTAGGAAGAGCAGAATAAGGATTTGAGTAGGCTCCAGTATCCATGCAAAGTATATGAGAGAACAAAGGAAAATAAAGTTTCATTTGTGGGAGCAATACTGTGGAAACTGATTGACATTCCGAGGAGTCTGAATCTTATTTTTAAAATATGCAAAGTACTGCTGCTTATACATGCCATTGTTAATTATATATTAGTTCTTCTCATTTCTAAATGACCCAGATAACTATGCCTAGACAAAAGAGCAATTGCTCACAACTTCTATATTAAAACTGAGAATCACTGATTCCTACAACTGCATCAAAATACAGAGTGCATTGTACCCTACAGTGCCAACAAATCACTGTCATTATCATCTTCTGCAAATATTAATTTACAAATTTTTCTGTACTATTTTCTCCTGGCATTACACAGATATACAAGTTAAAGAGAGACAGACAGAGAGAGAGACAGAGAGAGAGACAGAAGAGACTAACTCTGATAAGCTCTTCAAGAATAGTGACTCTATCTGCCTCTGCAATACTAGGACTGGCCATTTCTTCAATCATATGTTACACTTTAAGAGAAAAAGGCAAATCTTAAACATTTCTTCTCATAAAATAAGAAATCTTGCAAGCATGCTGTTCTTTATGATATCAATATTATTCAAGCTTACAATAATGGATAAAATCAGTAGTGAAGGTGCTATTATCCTCATCTGACAAAAAGTGACATAGAGTGACATGAGACTATTCTTCTAAAAGCCTAAACTGATACATTTTAGATGATAACATATGCCATTGTCTGAAGAAAAAAACATATCTGAGTACATGTTACAAATCACTTTTAAAAAAAATTGTAAGGGTTATTTTAGATGCTGATATTTCTTTTAAATGTAAGCATTAGTGGTTGATATTATTTAGGGTTTATTCAGATGTGCTCATTTTCAGTGCTATTAAGCTATGTTATTAAGACCCAGAATATGTCAGGTCATTAATCCTTCAAGAACAGACATCTTAACTTGTTCATAACCATATTCCCAGAAGACTCAAGGCAGTGCTGGTATGATGGTTGTTCTCAATAAACATTTTTTTAAATAAAAGACTCATGGTTTTGTGATATTTAACATCTCATGTCATGCACCACAATCTACACCACACAACTAGTTATAGCAAACAAAATAGAAAATAAATCTGATTTGATACAGTTTTGAACATCCATGCCTTCAATCATTTGACATATATGCATTGAATGCCTTCTCTTTGACTATATTATCTTAGGGGCTGCGAGTACAGTAGTAAAAGGCAAACAAGGTCTCTGCCCTCAAACAACTTGTTTGAGGCAAGAGAATATTACACACATGTGCATGTGAATACAAATGCTAAAAAGATATAAAAGAGTATTATAACAAAGTGAGTAGGGAAGGATTATTTCAGAGAAAAGTAAGGGAGGGTCTCCATGAAGAAGCAACATTTGTCTGAGACCTAATAACATGGCAGCCATACAACAAGAGAGGTGTTGAGAGCTCCAGACAGAGAGAACAGTAAAGGCAAAGGCCCTGAAATTGGAATGAGCTTTTTGTCATGTTCAAGGCATGATAAGATCTAAAAGCCTTATATATATAGTAAATGAGTCCAAGAAGCAGGCAGGAACAATATCATCTAAAACCATGAAGGCCATATAAAGTTAGAAATTTATTTTACACTCATTGGGAAGGCATTAGAAGGCCATAATAAGAAAGTATCATTATCTGACTTACATAGTTGTTTGCCCAAGAAATATTCTGAACCAACAGAGTACTCCCAACTACCACAGAAATAACTAAGTGAGGGTCAGATTTCTGTCCTGATGAAGGATCATTTACAAATGTTTTCCCAAAAGTGTGGAAATAAAAAGAAATTCAGCCTATTACCCAAATTAAAAATGCCACTAATCCAAACGACTCCAACTCCAAGGAGTCCAGTTCCCTGACATTTTCCTTTGCAAAACAGGGATCAGGTTGTAGATGAAGAAAGAGGCTCCTTGAGAGTGTGGGAATTTTACCGCATCCTTCAGACATGCCACTCAGCATGTTAGAAATGAGCACCAGGACAGGTGCCAGAGACATTTATGAGGGTGATAGGGCTCTACAGGTAACATTGAAACAAGAGGCATAAACTGAAACTATTCCTACATGTTCTCTTGACCTAGGTCTGATCCTCAACTTGTATCCAAACCAGTTATGTGGCTGGGAATGAGGTGTCACCTTTCTGAGAGTGAGTTTCTTTATTGATCACACGATATGATTGAATTTTCACATTTATTAAACAACAACCACCAAAGGGCCTCACTGAAGAAACAGAAGAAAAAAGCCCATTCGCTGCTCAATAGTCTAGTCAGAGAGCAAATATATTGTACAAGTGAAGCTACTGAAACATACACCAAGGAAAAAGATCTAGAGTTAGCAGAAGAAAGGAGTGACAAGTTTTTGGAAGGCATCAAAGAATACTTCATGGGGACTTGGTGAAACGTGAGCTAAATTTAGGAAAATGAAATTCATATGTGAATCATCATGTTTCATCCCAGCCAGAGGGACAGTGTATATAAAGGCAGAGAAGTGTGCAGTCCCATGGCAGGTCCAAACAGTTATAAAATTGGTTTAACTATATTGAATACACATAGACACAAAGATAGGAACAAAAGATACTGAGGACTGCCTGAGGAGGGAAGAAAGGGGAAGGGTATGGTTTGGAAGGCTACCTATTGTGTACTATGCTCACTACCTTGGTGACAGGATCATCTGTACACCAAGCCTCAGCAATGTGCAGTTTACCCAGGGAAGAAACCTGCACATGAATCCCTTGAACTTAAAAGTAGAAAAAATAATAAATAAAACTGGCTTAACTAGCTGGTCTCTAAGGTCCTTTGTGCACTAAAAAATCTAAGAGTCTCCCCTTTTAATGATGTCAAATATTATCTGTAAAAATTAAAATTTTCTTTTAGCCACCATGCTTAATGTCATATGTTAATATTCCATTTTCATTCCTCAACAATAGCCATTTGACCTGTTCCTATTCATATAACATTGATTTACAATGAGCTGCATATGTACAGAAGTACCTGGCAGTATGTAAAGGAAAAGAAATATGAACAGAGTATGGGGTAGAATGCTGAATACACAGTGACATTTAAAATAATAGCTAACATTTCTTGAACATTTAACAGATATTAACTCAATTATCACAACACTCATCTCAATAACATATAAACATTATTTCTATTTCACAGAGGAGATAGCTGAAATACAGACTGGATAAAAAATGTACCCATGGTAAATGACTTAGAAGCAGCAGAGCTAGAATTTGACTGCCAACATCTGGCCCAAAAGTCCATACTTTTAGTAACTATACTACATGCCTCTCAACAATAATGTCAAGACTATGGGGGATAATTCATGCCACGTGGCCATTGTTCTGTAATTCATCTTTGCTTTACATCAACATCAGTGGAGAAGTTGAGAAAACACTGACTATATCTCAGCAGCAGCCTTTAGAAAAAAAACAATATACCCTAAGCAGAGAAAACAAATTTTCAAAATCAAATTCCCACTTTCTAATTCAGCAAGCTGAACTTTGGGAACCCAAGGTCAGAATGCTTGCCCCCTAGGTTGGTCCAAATCAGCATTAAGAATTCAACTGAGGTGACACAACATGAACAAATTGGATTGGCTAAGGTTCTCATGGAAACAGTTATGTTTTTGATCAGTTGTTTGGATTTCATGAAAGTTGTAAGGTCTTGAAGGTGAATAACTCCATCTGCTAATTTCCCGTGTTCAGTATTTAACAGAACCACAAGAAGAGACCCAATAAAGCAGACTTTTCAAGAGATGATGGTGGTGGTAATAGCAACAATAATGTTAATGCAACTATATCATATATGTGCATCAATTCAAATCTTGCAATTTTTAAATAGGTGGTATTCTTGTTTAATCTTAATATATGTATATTGTTATCCTCATTTTTACATATACACAGATGAAGGATTAGAGACTATAGTGACTCTTGCAGTATAAGAGATGAGATTCAAACTAAACTTTCTTAATCTAAATCCAGTATCCAGTATTATTTAATATTTCCTCATCTCTACAGTTGCCTCCCAAACTGTCAAAAATTTCAGCAAGTCATCACGGTTTTCCTTAGAAAGAATTAAGAAGACTAAGGTTTTCCTTAGAAAGAACAAAGCCATAACATATAGACCCAGGTTTTGTTCCTCTGTCATAGTTTCTATATAAAAATTCTAGCACCCCACCTTGCATGATCCCTGGCCTAATCCCTGAATTGTAGAGGGAGAAAATTTGAAAACTGATGCATTTAACCAATGAATGGTCATATTTTAACACTGGGAGCTGAACAGAGTACCAAAGCAAGCCACACCTCCTGTAAAGGTCCAAGAGTTTGGAGGGCATGCCTGAAAGCTGCTTACCAATACAGGACTCCCCGGACAGTGAATAGGTCCCATCGTCATGGAAACCGCTTCTGCACTCACAGTGGTACCACCCTGGCAGGTTAACGCAGCGGGAATGGTTGTGGCACTCAATGATTCCCTCTGAACATTCATCAATATCTGCCTCAGAGAAAAACACAAGCCCACCAGGATATTAATTTCTTTTGGCATTAACCTTTCAGGAAATGCCTAAAACATGCTCATGTCAACATATCAATTAAAACTGTTTAGTCACCTACAATGAAAGTCACTGGAAGAACCAAATCCCATATTTTCCAGAATTCAAACGAATTGAAAGCTTCATTCTTGGATGTTTTCTCTCATATTGAACAATGAATGAGAGCTTATGGTCACAAAAAAATCCTAACTCAAAAGGTGTGTTGTCTCTGAATAACTAAGAACTAAGTTGAGGGTGTTTGGCCCAGTTTTGGTACTGGGTGTATATGACTTTTTTTGGATTAAAAATTTCTAAATTGGCAATTCCAGATTTTATTGTGTGTCCTTTGAAAATGTTTATGAACAAATAAGTTCAGGACACTCTGGATTAAATATTATTAAACTGATTTTTTTAAATGACAGCCCCAGAGACTTGTCATAATTATATGCCCTGCAAAGCTTTGAGATAAGATTGATAATACGCACTGTTTCCTAAATTTATTTAGCTAATAATTACCTTTTCTTGGGATACCTTTAATATCTTGCAAAACTAGTGTTGTGGGGAACACAGTTTGGGAACTATCGTTCTATTTCTTTTAAAACTATGGATTGAGGCCGGGCGCGGTGGCTCACGCCTGTAATCCCAGCACTTTGGGAGGCCGAGGCGGGTGGATCACGAGGTCAGGAGATCGAGACCATCTTGGCTAACACGGTGAAACCCCGTCTCTACTAAAAATACAAAAAATTAGCCGGGCGTGGTGGCGGGCGCCTGTAGTCCCAGCTACTTGGGAGGCTGAGGCAGGAGAATGGCGTGAACCCAGGAGGCAGAGCTTGCAGTGAGCCGAGATCGCGCCACTGCACTCCACCCTGGGCGACAGAGCGAGACTCTGTCTCAAAAAAAAAAAAAAAAAACTATGGATTGATTATGCTAGTCCATCAGAGATTTTCATTCTTCAATCATTCTTGAGGAAAGGAAATCTCCTAGGCTTTTTTTGTTTATTTGTTTGTTTTTGTCTAGGATCTGGCTTTTTAGAATCACCAAATACCTGGTTCATGTATAGATTTTCTAGCACAAAGGCTTGCCTCTGCACTGAAGGAGATTGACACCGTTGCAGAAAACAGAGTTGCCAATTGTTAAACCAGGTTCAGTTCATTGTAACAGAATTTCTCCAAGTAATTATTTCTTAGAATGTAGCTACTGCTGCCTGGGAATCTTCTTTGACTTCTCTTGGAAATATCTGAAATATGGGACTCATATGAATATAAATTTAATTAACATTGGAATCTAACCCATAATGAACAAAATGTACTTTGCAATTTCTTTTAACAGGGCCTATAAGAGGCATCAGTTCAGGGGCAATCAGCTACCATTGGTTCTATTATCTTGACAAGTTCCGTGTTGTGCACCGGGCTGTTAATTTAGTTTGAAACTGGGTACTGTCATCTCAAGGCATTCTGGCCCAGTAAAGAGAGAAAAGGTGTAGTTCCTCATACTGTGCAACTCCAACTCAACGATCACCTTCTTCTTCTGTAGCATGTATTGTTCAGCCCATAAAATCTTTTCACATACATCATCCCTTAGACTTCTAAATGCCCTCAGTCCCTAGGGCCTAATATTTGTATAGGATCTTCAGATATTGCAGTTAGGCTGTGTGTGTTTATTATAAATTCCCAGAAAATAAATTTCCAATCACCATGTAGATTGTCATACCTCAAATTTTACAGGTCCAGGTTGTCTGGGACATATGTTGGATCACTAAAAACTTTCAAACTTCAAGTAGAGAAATGACTAAGGGCTGTGGCTCTTGGAGGGAAAGGGCTTATTCTAAATGACAGAATCAGCCCACTGCTTTTTGAATACCAGGCAACAAGAGACACACATATAAACAGACGGCTGATTATAGAGATGACTTCTCTATGTTAGGCTGAAGGATAACTCTCTGTAACAAAGCAGCAACCAATTCTATCTCTGACATTTATTTCCAAAGCTCTCAGAAAAACCAGTCATGATTAACACAGACCCTGTTGCCGACAGGCTGTGGACAATACTTTAGGTAATAGCCATGGTTAGCGTTTTGGGAAATCAGGAGATACACAAATAGAAGCATCTCAACCAAAGCAATCATCATATGTCCTGGTTTGCCTAGAAAAGTCCTAGTTTACATCTATTTCCCTTTTACTCTCAAAACACCTGAGTTTGGAGGGTAAATTATCTGATCAAATAAAGTAACTCCTTCAGCCCTAAATTCAATAGAACATTTCTAGGAAGAACAGAAGTGTTGAATGATGTGCAAATACTTTTTCAACTCACAGATATTTCTATTCCCAAAATGAAACGGTAAGGAGTTTCCATGATTCAGCAGGGCAGAAGTTATCTGTATAGCACAGGAGTCTTTCAAAAGCAGTGAAGACAATCAGACAGTTACACATCTACAACTTCCCCAGGGACACTAGGGAATCCCTGGCTTGCATGGGAAATGAGAAAGTAGTGGAGAAGCCCATTTTGCCTGACAACTGTACTTTTCACAGATGATTCCAGAAACTCACTGGAAATAATCAGGTTCACATCACATGCTGGTGCCTAGGCTGTACATTTCTGTTCTCTGTGCAAGGTCTATAATTAAAGCCAGAAAATTCATTTTTATGTACCATATTGTACTTGAGAGGGGCTCACGTTTTCACTGTGTTCCTAACACTGGCTTTCTTCTGTGTAGGTAGTCACAGTAGTATATAAAGCAACCAACACAGACCCAAATATAGAAAACACTTGGAGGCTTTTCAGCAACACTTTGGGGAATTTACAAATTATAAATGATGGTTTCTTCCCAAGCTAGGTTGTGGCTGCCTTTGTCCTCAGAGGCAAAGATTTGTTTCTCCCAGTCAGCACTCCCTACAGGCAAACAAACAAGACAGAAGCTCTGGGAATCGGGTCTCTCTAAGTTCACTACAGAATCAACTCTCATTCAAGGAATTCTGATAAATTACAGTGAGCCTGGCTGCACTCACAATGCGTCAGCCATCCCAAAGGAAACAAACAAAAAGTCACCTTTCCTCCTACAGAAAGTCCTAAAATCTTGTTTAAATCTCAGTTTAATCCAGCACAGAGCTGAAAATGTGAACAAGGAAACAAGAGAAGCTGGGGGATTGTTGAGTGAGATACTATGGAGTATTCATTTCTGTATCCTCAGAGTCAAATGTCGACAACACAATAACTAACATATGGCCTGGGTTGCACAGCTTACAAATGGTGAAATATAGTTCAAAACTAGCTAGAACTAGTTTTTGTCACAACTATCATATCTTGTTGACAAATCAAGAAAGGATTATTTACAGAAAGATAATACATTTATTCAACTCTGTAAATATCTGTTGAGCTAAAAATATGTGCAAGGATTATTTTTGTGTTGTGTTCAATGCAAAAATGGATGAAATATGACTCCAAAAATCCAGGAGCTCATAATCAAAGGGAAGAACTATATACGTATATGTGTGTGTGTGTTTGTGTTTTGTATTTGATACTAATGAAGTTTCAAACAACCACCAATATCACCAACTCCCTCCCCTAGTAACTCAGTATCTGTACACACATCTATTTTAGTACTTATCTTGTCCTATCACAGTGATTTCCTTTTTGTGTCTATCACTCAAATGCAAATTTTCCAAGAAAACAGACAACATTTTACGCAGGTTTACCTTGCTAGGGATACCTGGAAGTGGGCGTACCAAGCAATTTGAAAGTGCCCAATACAAGTCCCTGGGAATGAATGTATGAAAAAATAAATGACTGGCAGATTGAATGAAAGGAAAAATGAACAAAGGCTATAATGGAGATTTTCAAAATACCCCAAGATTGCCTGGTGTTCGCAAGTCACAAACTACAATGTCAATTCATAAAACGAAACAAAAAGTAAATTTAATATTTACATGTTATTTTCCTCTAAAAGACATTATGTAGTTTCTACTTAATACTTTGCTTCTACCTCTAATCTTCAGATATTTTAAGTGGGCAAAATAGGTAACAAAAAAAGTTATAATTGCAATGGTGTTATTAGGAGTAATTTTAATCATGATTATAATTATAATAATTATAACAATTTCTATAATTGTTGCAATGAAAAGTCCTATGTGTGCCATGAATTTTTCACTTACAATGAGAAACAGATGAATAACCAAGGTTTGTTTTCATAAAATGTATCCTAAGCAATACCTTTAATCCTATTTGGGGCATATGGTGAATTTCCTATAGAAAGCAATTTGCAAACAAATCCTTGAATTCCTGTAAAATCCATCTCTTGGGCTGGATGGATCTCTTCCTCCATCTAATCTCTTTCCTATTGGATTTGCAATTTGACAATTTATAAAACCAATAAAGGTTTTCTCAAAGCTTATTTTCAAAGAGGTACTTTCGTATTTCATACTAATAGTTAAAGCTTGCACTGAAGTAGTGGCTCAGGTTGTGGATAGATTATACCTTTTCTAAGAGTTTTTAGGGTGATATTGAGTCACGAGAAAAACTTTGATATTTTCATTCATTCAACAAAAGTTTATTGAGCACCCACCATGTGCTAGTACATTTGCCCCATATACTAAGCACTGTATCATATCCTCTGATACAGAGATAGAGAGATAAGGTCTCCGCCCTCCAGATACGTAGAGTCTAGGGGGCAAATAGAATGTAAAAGAAAAATAAACTGTTGTTATAAATATAGACTTTAGAGACAAACATGACTTCAAATTCCTGCTTAATAATGCACTAGTAATTATTTAGATTTCGCAAGTCTTTGTTTTCTCATCTGTAGGTTGAGAATGATAAAATCAAACATCATGTGACTGTTAAACAAAAAAGACTCTTAAGCACAGTCTGGATATTAACTTTGGACTAAATATTACTGCTATAAAACAGAAGACAGAATAAATTGATTCTGAAAATAAAAATATATATAATAATATCAACTTGCAATCAGGAAACTGGTTAGGACTAAGAGATTATTTCTGGATCCTTAAAAATATTCATTTGGATTTTGAGACAAGTGTAACCTTGTTAAGCATTCAGGAATAGAATCTATAAATCTATAATACATGCCTCATAAAGATTTAGATTCTCTTGGTCACCAAAAAACTTCACATAAGTTTAAGGAAGTAAAATCAGCAACATAAATTGTCACAAGTACAGCAAACACAAACCTGCTTATTTTCTGCTATTTGCTAAATGCCAGAATTGTACTGAACATAACATGCAAAGACCCTGAGGCAGAAACAGGCTAGTTCTTCTATCTCTTGTTTTTCTTGGGTTCTTAGGGATGTGCCTGGAGCATGCTTCCTTTGAAGATATGTAAGGTCATGTGGCTGAGCTCTAGTTACAGAGTTAGAAGTGACATAATTTCAATATGGGTCATAAAAATGCCTAATATGATCCTCCAGAATATTTCTACCTGCTCACTACAGGCCAATTTCCAGGAAAACCTTGGAAATCACGTATTGAAAATAGTACAACATTTTTCTGCCTGGCTTCCTGCAAGGCTATGTAGACCAAGGCCCTTCCACAGACCTGAAACTGTCATAGGCTATTTAGGTGAGTAAGAAATATATTTCTATTTTATTGAGCCATTACTGTTTGGAGTTGCTTTTTATTGCTAGCCAGCATTTCCTAATTATTGTGAGAGACCCTTTTCCATATTCAGGGAAAAGACTGTGCTCAGGTTAGAACTCATACTGATGCAATATCTAAAAATAAAAACAGAAACAAGCAAACAAGGGAAAAAAACCAGCACTAATCACAGATTATGTAGGCAGCTAAAGGAGTGGAAGAAGTTTTTGCTAAAAGTCAAGAGTCAAGATAACACATAAAACAAGACAAAGCTTTGTAGTTAGATATATTTGAGTTTGAATTCTGATTCTGTTACATGACTTTGACTTTGAGCAAGTTATTTATCTTTTTTGAGCTTCACTTTCTTTGGCTTTTAAATGATAACATAACTGTCTTAGTGCATTCTGTGTTGCTATAACAGAATACCTGAGATTGAGTAATTTATGCAGAAAAAAGGTTTATTTTGCTCATGATCCTAGTGACTGAAAAGTCCAAGATTAGGTAGCTGCATTTGGTGGCGGTCTCAGCCTGCTTCAAGTCATGGTGGAAAAAAAAAAGGCGGGGGGTGGGTATGTGCAAAGAGATCACATGGCAAGAGAGGAAACGAGAGAGAGAAACTGATGAACCAGACTCCATAGGAGCTAATCGATTCCTGCCAGAGAGAACTCATTCACCCTCACGGGAGGGCATTACTCTGTGCATGAGGGCTATGCCTCCATGACCCAACACCTCCTACTCGGCCCCCCTCCTAACACTCCACACTGGACATCAAAATCAGCATGAATTTTGGTGGGAACAAATCACATCTAAACCACAGCAATTACCTACGTCATAATGCTGTTGTTTTAAAGATTGAATGAGATCAATCTAAAAACTACAAATCCAGGTAGACATTCATTAGGCAAGTGATATTTATCGTTCTGTAACTTATAATCCCCACATTCCAAGACAGTCCAAATCTCCAGGCTTCAGTTCCTTCTGTGTAAAATGAAAGGACTGTGCATTTATGGCCTCTATTAGTGTGATGGTTCATATTGAGTGTCAATTTGATTGGACTGAAGGATGCAAAGTATTGTTCGTGGCTGTGTCTGTGAGGGTGTTGCCAAAGGAGATTAACATTTGAGTCAATAGACTGGGAGAGGCAGACCCACCCTCAATCTGGGTGAGCACCATCTAATCAGCTTCCAGAGCAGCTAGGATAAAAGCAGGCAGAGGAACCCGGAAGGACTAGACTGGCCTGAATCTTCTGGCCTCCATCTTTCTCCTGTGCTGGATGCTTCCTGCCCTCGAATATCAGACTCCAAGCTCTTCAGCTTTTGGACTCTTGGACTTACACCAGAGATTTGCCAGGTACTCTCAGGGTTTCAGCCATAGGCTGAAGGCTGCACTATCAAATTCCCTACTTTTGAGGTTTTGAGACTTGGACTGGCTTCTTGGCTCCTCAGTTTGCAGATGGCCTATTGTGGGACTTTAGCTTGTGATCATGTGAGTCAATTCTCCTAATAAACTCCCATTCATATATTCATCTATCCTATTAGTTCTGTCCCTTTAGAGAACCCTGACTAATACAGATTTTGGTACTGAGAGTGGGGTGCTGCTGTAAAGGTGCCCAGAAATGTGGAAATGATTTTGGAACTGGGTAACAGGCAGATGTTGTAACACTTTGGAGGGCTCAAAAGAAGATAGGAAAATGTGGGAAAGTTTGGAACTTTCTAGAGACTCGGGGTGCTCAGAAGACAGGAAGATATGGGAAAGTTTGAAACTTCCTAGAGACTGATTAAAGGGCTTTGACCAAAATGCTGATAGTGATATGGACAATAAAGTCCAGGCTGAGGTGGTCTCAGATGCAGATTAGGAACTTTTGGGAACTGGATTAAAGGTCACTTTTGCTACACAAAGAGACTGGCAGCATTTTTGCCCCTGCCCTAGAGATCTGTGGAACTTTGAACTTGAGAGAGATGATTTAGGGTATCTGGTGGAAGAAATTTCTAAGCAGCAAAGTATTCAAGAGGAAGCAGAGCATAAAAGTTTGAAAAATTTGCAGCCTAATGGTGCAGTAGAAGAGAAGACCCCATTTTCTGGGAAGAAATTCAAGCAGGCAGCAGAAATTTGCATAAGTAATGAGCCAAATGCTAATCACCAAGAGAATGAGGAAAATGTTTCTGGGGCATGTCAGAGACCTTCCCAGCAGCTCCCCCATCACAGGCCTGGAGGCCTAGGAGGGAAAAATGGTTTTTGGGGCTGAGTCCAGGGCCCCTCTGCTGTGTGCAGCTTCAGGACTTGGTGCCCTGCATCCCAGCTGCTGTATCCCAGGCTAAAAGGGGCCAGTGTATAGCTCAGGCCATGGTTTCAGAGGGGGCAAGCTCTAACCCTTAACAGCTTCAATGTGGTGTTGAGCCTGTGGGTGCCCAGAAGTCAAGAATTGAGGTTTGGGAACCATCGCCTAGATTTCAGAGGATGTATGGAAATGCCTGGATGTCCAGGTAGAAATTTGCTACAGGGGCAGAGCCTTCATAAAGAACCTCTGCTAGGGCAGTACAAAAGGAAAATGTGGGATTGGAGCCCCCATACAGACTCCCCACTGAGCTACTGCCTAGTAGAGCTAGCTGTGAGAAGAGGGCCACCATCCTCCAGACCCCAGAATGGTAGATCCACTGACAGCCTGCAACACACATCTGCAAAAGTTGCAGACACTCAATGCCAGCCCTTGAAAGCAGCCAGTGGAGAGGGGTGTACCCTGCAAAGCCACAGTGGCAGAGTTGTCCAAGGCTGTGGGAACCCAATTCTTCCATCAGTGTGACCTGGATGTGAGACATGGAGTCAAAGGAGATTATTTTGGACCTTTAAGATTTAATTACTGCCTCATTGGATTTCACACTTGCATGGGGCCTGTAGTCTCTTTGTTTTGGCCATTTCTCCCACATTAGTGTATTTACCCACTACCTGTACCCCCACTGTATCTAGGAAGTAAGTAACTTGCTTTGGATTTTACAGACTCATAGGTGGAAGAGGCTTGCCTTGTGTCAGATGAGACTTTGGACTTTAGACTTCTGAGTTAATGCTGAAATGAGTTAAGACTTTGGGGGACTGTTGGAAAGGCATGATTGGTTTTGAAATGTGAGAACATTAGATTTGGGAGGGGTCAGGGCAGAATGATAGGGGCAGAAATCTCACCTTGCATTGTAGTAATCCCCATGTATCAAGGGTGGGGCCAGGTGGAGATAAAAGAATCATGGAGTCAGTTTTACCATATTGTTCTTGTGGTAGTGAATAAGTCTCATGAGATCTGATGGTTTTTATAAACGGGAGTTCCCCTGCACAAGCTCTCTTCTCTCCACCATGTGAGACTTGACTTTTCTTCTCATTCACCTTCTGCCATGATTGTGAGGCCTCCCCAGCCATGGGGAACTGTGAGTCAATTAAACCTCTTTCCTTTCTAAATTACCCAGTCTCAGATATGTCTTTATTAGCAGCATGAGAAGAAACAAAAATAGCTACTTTTAATATTCTAGAATATGGGAGACCTTAGCTTTGGGCTCATAGCTTCTGCTGCTAACCAGCTGAATGACTGCTGAAAGGTTTAAGGAACCTCTTTGTACCTCGGGTTCTTCATTAGGCAAATGGCAATTTTAAAAATACAAATTTTGTCTGCCTCACAAACGAGTTCCAATAAGGTATGAACAATCTCTGCAAAGTCAATTGATTGTCTCATAAAATATCTGGTGATGTCATTATTGCTGTTTCTTCTTTGTAAGTCCTTATTAGTAACTAGTTTTTGTGTATTAATCTGAAAGGTACCTGCTATTAACAGTGATGTCAATAGTATTGATAATATAGCTCTCTAACTTTCTTCAGTGACTCTGCACAAAACAATCCATTTCTTCCTGGATATGGCCATCTAATTTTATCTCTGAAGCCTTTCTGTCTTTTCTCTAACAAACTGTGCTCAAATTCATCCTAAAAGAACCCATCTGTTAACATTTCAACTCTCACCTTTATTCTGGAAACTCTCTGATCTATATCTCTAAGCTGACCTCTAACACAAACTCAGAAACACATTTACTATTGCCTATGGATTTGCAAATCTCATAGGTCTCTTCATTTCAAACTTATTCTGCCCAAACCTTTACAGGACACACGTGTTTCTATGTACCAAATTCATTTTCCTCCCCAGCACTCCTTCCTCACTGTCATTCCTCATAACCAATGAACAAAACTATTGAAATTTGACTGCTATGAACCTTGAAGGTTTTAAAAACGTGGAACTAAATCTTATTCACTCCAAGCCTGAAAATCCTATGATTCTGTGATTTTTAAAAATATCCTGCTCCTCTAGTAATTACAAATGATTCTTACTGTAAAAATCTCCTATCAGGCATTCAAAGCACAAACAATTTTACCTCACTTTGACTATCAATTTGCCTTTATTTCTCAAAATTCTTCATCATAAAACCTTTGCACTCTCTGGAATGGTTGCTTTACATACCCACCTATTCCATATTCCACTGAATTTGAGGCTTCCCGCCCTGCAAGTGATTGTTTTTAAATTAAAATCCAAGCACAAATCTTAATTCCACCAAGAAATCCTCTTTCTTTTCTCTGAATTCCTACAGTGTTTAACAGTTCTACCATCCCATTTAATTCTGACATACATTCTATTTTAGAATATTCTATGATTCTTACAGTTTCTCTATTAAATAGGAAGAATTTTTGAACTTCCATCTATTAATAATTTACTATGTGTCAGGTTCTCTGACAAGTGCTTTATATTCACAACTCCATTTGATCTTCAGAATGCCTCTGAGATCATTTGAATTGCTCTAATTTTACTGAAAATGGAGGTGTACATGTTTAAATAACAGACCCACGGTAAAACATCTAAAGTGACAGAGTGGGGATTTAAACCAAGGTCTACTTAACTCCCAAATACATACATTTAATCATTATACTATACAGCCTCTTGTACACTTGGGGGAATACATAGGACTTTGAAGAAACTATTAAAAATATGTTCAAAATATAAAGAAAAAACATACTGAGTTGAATAGTGAACAGATTTCTGCTACCAACCAAGGTAAAGTAGCAGGGATTTAATTTGTTGTCTCATCTGAAACAAACAGGAACAAATGCATACATACACATATACGTATGTATGTATATTCTCATATATATATACACACACACACACATATGAAAAAAGAGTTTTCAAGATACTGGAAATTAGGTAACTAAGAAAGTGATCCCCAAGAGACATAAAACAAATGATAAGAGTGCTACAAGTATCCTAGTTTACTACCTTGAGAGAGGTCCAGGCCATGGTAGAAGGAAGAAAACCCATGAGGAGCCTAGTTAACTACCTGGTTTGAGGATACAAAGATGGGAATATAGGAAGACCAAGGCAAGCAGAGGTTATAAAGCAGAGTATTGGAGAGGAGATAGCTGAACAGAGAGGTAATTTTGAAGTTCTGCAGAGAATACCAGTCAGGTAATCAGCAAAGTGCTAATCAGAAAATAAGTGTGATGAAATTATCCAAAGCTGAAAAAGACCACCAAAATGTATTAGAGGTAATAGAGCCTGGTGCTTACACAGGAAGAGGAACAGTGCATGCTTCCAAAAAGCAGACTGGGGAATCTCATAGGCATTGGATAATATTGGATCAACAATATATATTTAAAAAAATGCAAAATAGTAGACCCAAACCCAACCATATCAATATTTACAATAAATGTATATTTATTAAACACTTAAAGGCAAAGATTGTCAGACTAGTAAAAAGCAATACCCAATTTTTGCTGTATACAAACGATGTATTTTAGATACAGAAGCACAAAGAAGTTAAACTAGAAGTAGGGGGAAAGATATTCCATGTAGACATGAATGATAAGAAAACTAGAATAGCTATATTGGTTTCAGAAAAAAATAGGATTCGGCCGGGTGCAGTAGCTCACGCCTGTAATCCCAGCTCTTTGGGAGGCCGAGGCGGGCAGATCACGAGGTCAGGAGATCAAGACCATCCTGGCTAACATGGTGAAACCCCGTGTCTACTAAAAATATACAAAAAAATCAGCCGGGCGTGTTGGTGGCGCCTGTAGTCCCAGCTACTCGGCAGCCTGAGGTAGGAGAATGGCGTGAACCCGGGAGGCAGAGCTTGCATGAAGTGAGCCAAGATCGGGCCACTGCACTCCAGCCTGGGTGACAGAGCGAGACTCCGTCTCAAAAAAAAAAAAAAAGAAAAAAACAGGATTCAAGATAAAGAAAATGTGCAAAGATAAAAAAGGTATTTCATAAAAAGAATGAATTGGCCAAGAAGATATAACACTGAAATATATAGATTTGAAAATTTTCTTTGTATAAATTTATGGGGTACACGTATAACTTTGTTACCTGGCAATATTACATAGTGGAGAAGTCAGGGCTTCTTGTGTGTCCATCACGGGATGTACATGTACCCAGTAAGTAATTTCTCATCATCCACCTCCCCTCCCACCCCCCACACCTTCAGAGTCTCCATTTACTATCATTTCACATTGTACATTCATGTGTACACATTATTTAGCTCCCACTTACAAGTGAGAACATGTGGCATTTGTCTTTCTATGTCTGACTTGTTTAACTTAGGACAATGGCCTCCAGTTTCATCTATGTTGCTGCAAAAGATATGACTTCATTTTTTATGGCTGAATAGTATTCCATTGTGTATATCTAACACATTTTCTTTATCTAATCACCTGTTGATGCACAGTTAGGTTGATTCCCTATTGTCATTATTGAGAATAGTACTTAAATTAAAAGATGATTGCAGGTTTGTTTTTTTTTTTTTTTTTTTTTGAGACGGAGTCTCTCTCTGTCACCCAGGCTGGAGTGCAGTGGCGCCATCTTGGCTCACTGCAAGCTCCGCCTCCTGGGTTCATGCCATTCTCCTGCCTCAGCCTCCCCAGCAGCTGGGACTACAGGCAGGTATCTTTTCGATATAATGACTTTTTTCCTTTGGGCACAACAGAGTGAAGAGACAGTCTGCAGAATGGAAGAAAATATTTGCAAGCCATGGATCTGACAGGAAACAAATATCCGGAATTTACAAGGAACACAAACAACCCAACAACTAATCAAACAATCTCACTAATAAGTAGGCAAAAGATATGAATATACATTTTTCAAAAGTAGACATATGAATGACCAAAAGTATATGAAAAGATGCTCATGGCTATTAATCATCAGAGAAATTCAAATTAAACCACAAGATATCATTTTACACCAATCAGAATGGCTATTATTAATAAGACAAAAATTAACAAATGTTGGCAAGGATTCAGAGAAAAGGAACACTTATACACTGTTGATGGGAATGTAAATTAGAACAACCTCTATGAAAAACACTGGAACTAAAAATAAAACTACAATTTGATCCAGCAATTGATATATAATTTTTAATGGCAAAACTTCAAAACACATGAAATGATAATAAAAGAACCAAAAGGAAAAAAATACAAATCTAGAGATTTTAACCTCTATTTCAGCAATTGATACACCAAAAAAAATCACCAATATAGAAGACATGAACAATATTGGCATTTCTTGAACATTATACCCTATTACTGTAGCATAAACAGTTTTTACAAGTGCGTGTGGAATGTTGACCAAGTTGGAAAAAATCCTCGTTCATAAAACAATCCCCCCAAAATTCAAAAGCTTGAAATCTTACAGAGTGTTTTTTCTGGTCCCAACAGAATTAAACAGATATCAAATCAAAATACAATATTTAGAAAAGGTACAAATATTTGGAAATTACACCAGTTCCAAAAGCCAATGAATTAAAGAAGAAACTACAAGGAAAATATAAAATATTTTGGACTGAATGATATTATTAAACAATAGGTTACAATCTGTGGGAACCAGTTAAAGCAGTGCCTAGAAACAAATGTGTAGCTGTAATACTTACATTCAAAAGAGAGAAAAGTATAAAGCCATAACTTTAGATCTGTAAGAAACCAGTAAAAGTCAGGTACATAGATTTTTACCCTACATCTGGTCCTACCCACAGAATAGGGTATGTGAGATAGGATTAGTACCAACATAAGGGTAACCATAGGACTCTATTGAACTGAAAGAAATATTTCTAAATTTGCCCTGAGGCAGGATAGCCAGATGCATTTATTTTTAAATTAGAAACAAATGGGAGACCAAAAAATGTTTCTGCACATCAAAACCAAAGGAAGGAGTCAAGGACAAAGGTTGGAGGAGTGGTCAGGGAATACAGATCTGGGAGAATGGAAATTAGGTCAGCATGAGGTAAGGAGCAGGTGCATGGGGAGGGGCCGGGGCTGAGCACTTCAATCTTAAGCGGGTGCTGATGCACCTTTAGACACTGGGCCCTCTGTTGTAAGTGACACCTTAACCCTGCTTACCTCTCCTCTCCCAAAAGAAACATATTGGCTCACAAAATGTACAAGTGTTGGGGCCCTAGACTCTATGGGATCCATGCAACTAAGCAATATTATCAGGATTTAGGCTCCCTCTGTATCTCCACTCTTATCATCATCATATTACCACCCCTAGAGGCCAGAACCTCTTCATGTAATAGCCTCCAGATGTTCTAGGCAAACATCATTTTAAATCTGTCAAAGGGAGAGATTCTTATCAATAGTATTGGCACAAATCTAGGATTTGAGCCGCATTCATCTTGATTTGGTTACATGCTGAGTCCTGAAGTAGTTACTGGGATCATGTCTGGTTACCAGCCCACCCCTAGAGCAAGAGGTAAAATCAGCACTACTTGAGATATCTTAAACTGAGAATTTAGAAGGGGTTGTTCCTCAGAAACGACTGGAATGCCTTTACTAGGATAGGAACTGAATTCTGGTGAGACAAAATCCACAGATGTCCCTTAGGCCTCTTTTTATGTCAGTCCTATGGCATATTGTGAGATGGATGTATTGGCGGAAGAAATCATGCTACTTTGACAGCGTGTGTGTTTTCCTTTGGAATGCTCCTCTGTCAAATGGCACCTTCCATATCTCTCTTCTCCTATTAGTGCCAGATCAAAGTTGTTGTTGTTGTTGTTGTTGTTGTTTTTCCCAAAGCGATTGATATGGGTATTTATTGTTGTCAAGAAGGTAAATTAAAAAGGTGTCAATGTCGTCTTATGAACTATGTATGAAAGATACCTCTGAGGATTCTGGGAAAATAGCAGAGGAGTCAGCACCAGGAATCTCTCTCCCAACCTGGACTATAATTACACTGGCAGAATCTGCCTGATATAACAATTTTAGGACTCTGGAGTCTATTTGAAGGCTTGCAACTTCCCGGGGAAGGCTTCCAGGTACGTTTCAGTCAATTTTAGCCAGTAGAGTGGTAGCGGCTGTACATTCCCCATCCTTCATCCTGGGGGCAGGCACCATACAGATTTTGTCTTTCTGCTCTACCCTGAGTGATACACCTTCCACCTCCCACACATTCACTTTCAATTAGAAGAACCTTGACTTGCTTGCATAAAGAGTATTGCCCTCTTAATCTTAAAAAAAAAAAAAAACAAAAACAAACAAACAAACAAACAAAAGGAAGCCTATCTCCTAGCCCGAGGGGTAAATCACTCTTGGTCTCATCAGTGGTTCTCAAACAGTGGTCCTCAGACTAGCACCATTAACATCAGCAGGAAACATATTACAAATGAAAATTATCTGGTCCCACACAACATACTAAATTAGAAATTCTGGGGGTAGAACCCAGTAGTCTGTATTTAAACAAGCTTGCCAGAATCATCTGAGAACTCTACTTTGAGAACCACATATCTATAATAAGAATGGAATTTTCATCCTTTTTCCGAGTGATTTGTCTGGATAAGGGCATGTGACCAAGTTCTTGCTAATGAGAAGTAAGGAGAAGTCTGCTGGAGATGGAGTGGCAGTGGGGTTGACTTTCATGGTTAAATGACAGAATTCCTACTATGTTCATTCTGTGTAGTCAGCTGGTTGGAGAACGTGAGGACTAGAGAGATACAGCCTTCTTTAGTTTATGGGAAAAATTCCAATTAAATCACAGAAATACCAAACTAGGCCTTTGATGTCATTGAGCTGCTGAACCAACCCTGGAGCTACATATTGCCAGATTTCATGTCATGAGAGAGAATTAAAGACTTTACTATTAAGTCACAATTACTTGAGTTTTCTATTACTTCCAGCCAAAATAAATTCAACCAATGGAATATTTTTATCTCTATTTTACAGATAAAGGAAACAAGTCTGAAAGATATTAAATAATTTCCATAAGGCAACATATGTAGTTACATGGTATTCTAAGTTTTAGGTTTGCTTTTCTCTGAATACAAAACTTCATGAGGCTACTCTACCTCTCAGTAGATCACACTGTCACTCCCACCAAACTACAAGCCTGGTGGTGGCCAGGGAGCAAAAGGGACTACATTTCACTTCTTCCCTTATGCCATTATATCTAATCCTTAGTTGCTTTATGAACTTAAGAATTCTATTCTGAATGATGCTTTATTTTCTGGCTTAAAAGGAGGAATACAATTTGATCTTTAATTTATTCTTCATGATGTTAAACCTATCCCTTTAAAGACAGGTCCACATTTTTTACTTTGAGTATTCCAATAGTCTGCATTATTCATATTAGAGGTATTTATGCAGACATGATCAATAAGATAATTCACCTCCAAATGAAACAAGGAGGCTTCAGCCCTGAATGAGAACTGAAAAATTTAAGTAAGTCAATCCTTTAGAGAGCTTCACCATATTTCTGTCATCATCTGATTACACCCAGAGAAAAATTCTTTCATGTTGTGTAAAGGGCAGACAAGTAACCATCATAATGAAAAAGTTATTTTGGAAAAAAAAAAGCTTTTGTCAAATTCACAAAGTTTTATCATTGTGCTTCTGAAAGGGGGAAAATCAGCATCTTTTTTTTTTTCTTCAGTGAGTTGGAGAAGAAATTAAGATGAGAAAATTCAAGAACTCTTAACAGATAGAAGCACTAGGGTTTATGATTCACAAAGAGCATTTATGCTGTTTTGTCTGCTTGTGGCTCCATAGCATCCTGGATGCACTTGGCTTGAAAATGTCTTTGCAGATCTCATGCTGCTCACCATGGATCCAGAGTCAGAGCTGGTCCCATGAAGACGCATCTACAACTTGAAAAGGTTGGAGCCAGGACCAAGTAACAAGTGGAAACAAAGGGACTGAATCATTTCTCACTGAATAAACTTAACCATACATCTTGAAAAACCACTTTAGTATGTAGAGAAGAAAGACTGTTGAGAGGGTAGATTATGTGATGGAGATCAATCAGAAATGACTTAAAGGATAATGTCATTGCCCATGACCATTTGCTGTATATCCCTTTTTAGTGCCCATGGAAAAACAACTCTTTTCTATGGTGTGGGTTAGCCATAGTGATACTGGTTATGACTAAGAACGTCTAAATCCCACATGCTTAGAAATCATTGAATCATAGAGGCACAGAGGATTGACATGTCTATACGCTACTATATTCAAGGTCATACATTCCGAAGATTACAGAATCCAGGCAAGCAATCTAAATGAGTGATGTAGCCCAGGTGTTGGTAAACTAGAGAGCGTACATGTTCTGCCCAAGGGGAGCAGCTATTATGTAGCTCCAAAAATGTTACCATGCCTTGCTGGAATCCCAGAAAAGATCATTACTATACCCAGTCGAAGGTTTATTCACCGTCTGTCTAATTGGTTACAAGGTTGGTTTTATTTGTTTGAAAATGTCATTTAGACCAACACTGTGCAGGGCAGGACACAGAAAACATAGTTTTCATTGAACTTGAGCTTTCAGTTGCAAATTCTGAGCCCAAAACCACTCTTCTACATGTAGAAAAGTTGAGGTCCCCATGAGAGAGGTGATTTGCCTAAGGTTTCCTAGGTAATAGGACAAATACTTAACAGCATATACCATGAATCAATTCAACAGCTGTTTAAAGAATACAATGCTGGCTGGGAGCGGTAGCTCAAGCCTCTAATCCCAGCACTTTGGGGGCTGAGGCAGGTGGATCAATTGAGGTCAGGAGTTTGAAACCAGCCTGGCCAACACGGTGAAACCCTGTCTCTACTAAAAATACAAAAATTAGCCGGGTGTGGTGGTGGGCGCCCTGGGAGGCTGAGGTAGAAGAATTGCTTGATCCTGGGAGGTGGAGGTTGCACTGGGCTGAGATCATGCCACTGCACTTCAGCCTGGGCAACAGAGCGAGACTCCGCCTCAAAAAAAAAAATACCAATGCCAAATTGCTAGATATATTTAAAAGAAGAGTGTGTGTGTGTGTGTGTATGTGTGTGTGTGTGTGTGATTGACAGATCATGTATACAACAGTGATCCTATAAGAGTATAACATATTTTTACTGTACCTTTTCTATCTTTAGATATGTTTAGATATACAGATACTCACAATCATGTTACAACTGCCTATAGTATTCAGTACAGTAACATGCTGTATAGGTGTGTAGCTTAGGAGCAATAGGCTGTACCACATAGCCTATGTGTGTAGTAGGCTAGACCATCTAGGTTTGTGTAAGTGTACTCTCTGATGTTTGCACAAGGACGAAATGGCCTAATGATGCATTTCTTAAAGTGTATCCCTGTTGTTAAGCAATGGGTAACTACACATACACACACACACAAGATACACACATGTGTACAGGCATCTATCACCTAACATATGCCCACTCAAATATTCTGCTAGATGCTAAAATTATAAATAAGGAAGAGGATGAATAGTTTTTTCAATGCCTATTAAGTACTCAGATACTATGTTTTAGTCACCATAGCAACCCTGATAAGTACAATTTACTTTCTCCATTTTATAGATTAGAACACTAGGAGTATATGTCACCGTCCCAAGGCCACAGAATGGTGCATGATGGACCTGGGATTCAAGTTCAGATCTGTCTAATGCCAAACACTCTGTTCTTCTATAAGCAAAGTTGCCCCTTTCTTCCACCTTCTTCTGTGAGACCATAAGTAACCACACATGGCTTCTGCCCTCGGGGATCTCACAGTCTGCTGTGGGAGGAAGATGTAGAAACAAGTATGTCTCCAGGAGAAATGCAGTGTGAATTAACACTGAGAAGCAACAGCATTGCTGAGAAGACACCCAGGGCCAGCTCTGCATAAAGCTACTCGTTCAGCTCATTAGAGCTTCATTTGCTCTACCTCCTCAACTTGTAGTGAGCAAAGTTCAGCTGCCAACTTCCTCCTTGCAATCTCTAGACAATGCTCTGGCTTCAAAATCAAAGTCAGATCATGGAGTCCTTAAGAGAGTCTTTTTGATGTGAAATGCTGTGCCTTGGAAGCTTAGCAATAACAACTATCCCTTAGGGCAGGTGCAGCATGGAACCATAATGGATGTGCTATCATACAATATCTTTATTGATCCTCACATTCCACAGTGAATTAGGCACTTTAAGATTCAAATTCTCCCTTCAAACATTATGAAACTGAGGCCCAAAGAGAAAATGGCTCAAAGTGGAGAAGTCCAGATGGGGTCTTCTGCCTCTGAGCTCTATGTTCTTTATAACATAATATGCTAGGTATTCAGGCACTGGGGGATGGAGAAGAAAGTTAGTGGCAGGTAGCAAGAGGAAGGTCCCCCACAGAGAATTAGCTAAACATGTTGCAGTGGGATTTGATTCTAGTTGATGATATCTGCTTCCTCTTCATCTGCTGAACCTTCACTTTTCCTATGTCTTTTTTCTTTCAGTAATTTTCAATAAGCTACTCCCATCTGTCCCCTCCTATCATTTTCCCATGGCTTATGCCAAAGACAGATTTTCAGAAAGAAGTAGAAGCACAACAGTCAGAGAAGTCCACAGTTTGTTTCTATTGAGGACCACATGAAGGTCTGTACTGTAAAAATCACGCACATGTTTACATATAATTAAAAGCAAATAGTAAAAGGGAATTATTAAGTACTTTGTGTCAACACAAAAGTGCCAAGAAATAGGAAAGTCATTTTCAGAGACTTTCGCCGTTTCTTCATTGCTTTACCCTCAATTTTACCACCTACCCGCCCTACCTGAAAGCTATAAGAAACCCCCCTAAGAAGGATTCTATCACCCATTGCCATCGCTGTGACCATTAGTAACACCTACCCCACCCAACTCCTGGCTTCTCAATAATGACATTGGCAAAGGAACAAATACATTGGAAACCAGTCCTCAATAATATAGGACAGGACTGTACACTGTAAAAGAATAGTTTCTCAATCCATAAGGCAGGGCTTTCTTGTCACAAAGAAAACTGTCCAAACCCCTGTGACAGATGTATTCCCACAGCCTTAGCACAGATGACCCAAACAGTCTGCCCCCTGGCCAGAAACAGCCCACACACATTGTGTGATTTCGTTTGGCACAGGGAAAGCTATATTTAAATATTGAATCAGATGCCAACATTAAGAATCTGGATGTCTGGCATCTCTAAAAAAAACAAAAAAGAGATTAATCTGGCAACCTTCAATTCATGTTGCCACATGGGTACAACTGGCAGAACGTGAGGAGCAGGTGCTGCCTTTAGGTGGCGCATGGACTCTCCGCTGCAGAGCAGTCCATATCTGGCTCACTTTACTCATACCTGACAGATTTAGAATTCTGAGTCTGTGACATCTGCCCTCATATTGACAAGGGCAACAAAATTTCTAAATTATTTGGCTGGCACACCTCTAACGTTATAATTATGTTTAGCATGGAACTCCAACATCTTCATTTTTATATGCCAAATATACACAAAATTTGGAATTAAAAATTATAAGGCAAATATTTTAAATCAATTTAAATTGACAATGTTAAATTGTTATTTGTTAATTTTACAAAACTATTTTCTTTAATGTATTATTTTGATATTTGCAAAATGATGGAATATGTTAGATTCTGAAAATCTCGCTTTGAATTGTGTAACATTTTCTGTGCCAACTAAATGACACTGCCAGGTCAATCATTTGCAATCGAGTTGTTTTGAATTAAAGATTAATCAAGTTTTATGTTTTTGCTTTTGATAAGATAAATACCAATATAGCTGGAAATGCTAATATTTCAATACCAGGATTGGTATGCTCAGTCCTAGGTACAATGCCTGGAATCCCAGGCAGGGGTAGGTGTCTCATCACCACTCTAACATACTCACCAGGGGGGCTCAGGCTCTTAGACACATATTTTGAGTCATATTGAACCAAACTCAAGTTCTGGCTCTGTTCCTTAACTGGCTATGGAACCGTGTATTTTATATTTCAGTCTCAGTTTCTTCCTCACTAAAATAAGAGAAATAATCGCTATATCTCCATGATACTTAAATTAGATAATGCCTGGAAGTTGATTATTGGTTTCAGATTTCAGAGTCCATGCTCAATACTTGACAACTTTTATTATCCTAAATATTATTAATTTCATTCTATTTTAGCTTAGTTAACAAAACAACAATCTGACTGACTCAGAGTTTCAAGCATGTCTTTGAGAAAACTAGGCCTATTTTGCAGTTCCTCCTTTTCCATCTGTATGTAAATATATATACTTTAATTTGAAAAAGATATATTTCCGTTAATAGAATCACAAATAATAGTATAGTCTGGCAAAAGTATTTTTTTCTGATATCAAGCCAATGTGTCTCTCTCACACACACAGATGTACACATACACATATTCACTGAGGAATGACTTCTTTGCAAAAGAGCAAATCCATATTATTTTTGGAAAAAAATAAATACACTTAGAAGAACAGTTTGCATTTGGCTTTTCTTCCCCTTACTCAGGTATTATTTCACAGGCATTAATTTTTCCTGTGATGTTGACTACAATTCACTGAGTAAAATGGTGCTGGAGGGTAGTGAATTACAAATCAGAACCTAATTGAACAGCAGGAATGGACTGATTGGCATTGACAAGTACCTCTTCTGTGCAACTTCAGTAGGGCTGCCTGGGGTCCCAAACCATAGCTGACTGTGGCCTTGCTGCTTAAGAATAAACTTGATGTCCAACCACCTTGACTACTTGCTTTGATTAGGGAAATAGGTGCCATTAACCCCACTCTTTAAATCCAAAATGGTCAAATGTATTTTTCATTTTTAACCCATCAAATACCTGTTGAGCATTAGCTACCTGCCAGGAAACATGTTCAAGCATTGGCGGTAATAGGTTTGGTTAGGTGGAATGTCAACAGGCTTTGTTGGTTTATATCTGTTGCATATTTCTTTTTTTTTTCTAGTCATGTAGCTTTTATTTTCATGCAATTTGAGATGGCATTTTATAGATCTGTTCTTTACTGCCTATGTGGCTTTTCATTCTTCATCCTTGTCTCCCTTGTCTTTGAAATAAAGATAATCAATCTTGCCTTGTAGACTATTTGTGACTATTAAATAAGACTTATTCTACTACTATTTGTAGTAGGTGAATATACACGTTGGTTTTCATTTCCCCCTTTCTTACTAGGGGCACAAAGTTGAATTAGACCCTCTCCTGGCTCTCAGTAGCACATTTTCCTTGAGGGAGACAAGCACATATATAATTACAATATAAGAAAATTCTATAATATCACTATATATCAAGCACTGTAAGTATAAAATCAAAGCTATATTGTCATTCTCCCTAATAATAAAATATGCAATAAAATCCTCGGATGACATACTCCCTGATAACATGATTTCATTATAATGTGACTTCTGAGTGTCAGTTAGTCTCATGCTCTGTCTTGTCCTAATTATCTAACAGAGGTGGGATAAGGTGTTTATCTTTGGGGGAGATAGAAAGAGAAGAGAAGGCAAGGCCAGCATTAAACAGGAGGCTGGCCTGCTTCAGGAAAGACAATGGGCCCCATGTGCTCAATATTCTCTTAGCTCACTCTTCTGGGATCATTTCAGCTAAAGAGGCACCAACTCACAAGGGTATTTCTGGAACAGCTGCCATGTTCCAGCTAAGACAGGAACAAGAAGTGTTCTCAACGTGCCATTGAGGCTTGAGGACCATCGCCACCAGGTGGCACCAAATAGGCAGCAAGAATGGGATGGATCTGGGCCCTGGATCTGACTCAAGTAGGCAGGCTCATTGCAATTATGTCCTCTTTGTTATGACGTCAGCTTGCATCTTACACAACACAGTATTTTAGTCCCGTATTGTCCATATATGGGTTCTATTGTGTTTAGATTTTAGTAGGAGCTTTGAACAATATTATGACTCCCTATAAGATCTAGACTGTCCTCATGCTTTTTCTCATCGCATACCATTCTTCCCTGAGCTCATTACACTCCAGACATTCTGGCCTTCTCAAATCCATCATCTGTGTTGGAGCCTTTGCATGAGCCTTTGCCTCTACCTGTGTTGTGTTCTTAATATATAATCCTTCTTTTATTTAGCTCGCAGTTCAAATGCCACAGTCTGAAAAAATCTTCTTTGACCACCATTTTTGAAGTAGCTTTATCTTTTCAGCCTCCCTAATCCATTACCTTGCTTCCTTTTCTTCCTAGCATTAACCAGTATTTGAGATGATCCAGCCTATATCTTTATTGTCTCTCTTCCTTCACTACACTGTAAACCCAGGAGGCCAGGGACCTTATCTTTCTCATCCAACATCATGTCTCCATAACACTCCAGATTGCCGTTGGTGAGAATGGCAGGCTTAGTGGAGGGCGCTTCTTTGGAGCATTACTTACCCCTTGCTGAGGCAAATAAAATAAGCCAAATAGTAACTCTTTCTCGAGGAAAAGTACAAATAAGAAAGTTGTAGGAAACTAGGATGGGTTAGAGGAAGTAAACATGAGATTATTACAGGAAGTAAAGGGAGATTATTACAAATGTATTATTACATTATATATGTGCTAGAATATATTGGAGATAACATCTCAATAATAATAGTGATTAACAACAATAACACAACACCTAGCACACACTCTGCCAAGCACTCTTCTAAGTGCTTTACAAGAATTAGCTTACTTAATCCTCTCAACAACCTGATGAAATAGCTACTATTATTAGCCTTATTTTACAGATGAGGAGACAGTCTCAGAGAAGTTTGAACCTGACCAAAATCATACAGCTGGAAATTGAAGGAGCTGAGATTTTAACATTGATAATCTGTCTCCATTATCTTAAATAAAACTACGACTTCAAATTTAATCATTGAAATAACACACATATAAAAGTTATTCTTTTAAAAAGGAGAGATGAAGAATAGCCAAGGTGGTCTTAGCTAAAAGCGATAACTATGAGTGAACACTAAGGAAGAGGATGGGTCACATATTATAGAAAAAGATCATGCACAGAGTGGTCCAAAGGACAGTAAATATAGAGTAGATGTCAGTGGTGGATAAGGAACTCTTAATAGAGTTCCAAACCTCAACCTGGGAAAAAAGGGACCTCAGCCACAGGTATACCTTTTCATGCTACAGGAATTCATACCACAGTGCAAACATACACTGCCAGGCTGGATCATAACATTTTGGAAGATTTGGGTAGGAGCAAAGACATTACCATTTGTTCCCCCACATTGTATCTAGGTTCAGCTCTCAACAAATGCTTATTTTTCAGCCCAACCGGAGAATGCATGAGAGAGGAAAGACTGATACCAGGAAAAAGGACTAGACTGAACTTTCCTTCATGCTTCCGCAGAATTCAAGCAGTGAACAGAAATAAAAATTTGCCCAGTTCTGCTTTAAGAAAATGCTCTACAAATTCCACAGAGCACTTCTAAATTGCATTTGGATTCTGTGCTCCACTCCAGCATGATTATTTATGATGTTTGTTGAATACAGCCACTATTCTCTGCCTCTATGCACATTCATAAACATGATCTCTAAAAGCCATCCATTATGGATTATGATCTATACTTGGAAACAAGATGTGGCTGGCCAATCGTGCATTCACCAACATTACAGAATCATGTAAAGTCCTCCCTGCCTACCCTACAGGACTGAAGAGGTCTTGCCATTCAACTCAAGTGCGGAAGATGTTAATTAGGCCTTAGCCCCCAGGTATTTCAGTGAGCTTTTCAGTTCGTGGGTTATCACCATGTACATGCACCTACTGCCTCTCCTAACAGATAAAACTCAAGGATTAAAAATATAAATGGTAATAGTTGGAATCCCCTGCAGTTTGGGATTAATTTTAATCATCATCAGGGCAATGATAATACTAGTAATTCTTTATTGCTCACCTACACATATATTTGTCATTTTTATGAAATGTTAAAGTAAACCAAAAAAGTGTAAAGGATAATACAATATAGGCAACAATATCTGTCATCTAGTTAAATAGATAAATAATTACTAAGTAATCAAAGACTTCTTTTCATGTCTATCTGATGACATCTTCCTAGAATTAGCCAGTATTTTGACTGTAGTTTTATCATTCCTATGTACTTCTTTATGTATGAATCCCTAAATAACATATAATTTTACCTTTTAAAATGATATAAATAGCATCAAGCTGCACACAAAACTTTGTAACTTTCTTATTTCATTTGTTATTTTGATATTTACCCATCTTGAAAAAAAGTAAGCCTAATTTGTTCATTTCCAGTGCTGTTTATTATTTTATCCTACCTTTGATGGAAATTTAGCTTTCTGATATTTGCAATCACAATCAACAAAGCTATGAACAATCCTTCTCATATGTTCTTTTATACATGCACAAGAGTTTCCCAAGTATATTCCTAGAAGTAGAACTGTTGGGTCAGAGATTATGTGCACAGTCAACTCTACCAAACTAGAAAATAATTCTTCAAAATGCCTATAATTTATGCCCCAATGAAAAAGTATACATTTTTTTCTGTTGCTCCATGCTTTGTCAATAGTCGCTATTGTCAGAAATTTTAGTTTTTGCCACTACAGTGGGTGTGAGATAGTAACCCTAAGTAGTTTTATTCAGATATTCCTGATTACTAGTAAAACATCTTTCTATATATTTATTGATTTTCTTGTTTCTGTAATTATGTTTGTAATTTTACCCACTTAATTTGTTTTACTATTTATGTAGATTTTTAAAATGTATTTGTACGTTTTATAGACTCTCCAATCATATAGCTTCTGTTTTCACTTTTGTTGGAAGGCAGCAGTTTTCTTTGAGAGACAGAAGGTAATTTCTGCTAATGTTGAATAATTTTCATCATTTTTTGTTGTATATGTTTTTTAAAACAGTTATAGATTAAGCCTTTATTTAACTAAATATGATGCTTGATATAGGTGTTTGGTAGAAGTCCTATATCTAACATTTTTTTTTCTTTAACATAGTTGCTTTTTTTGGAAATATTTTTCTATTTGAGATGATTCTTCATATTTTGTTCTTATATCATTAAACATAAGGAATTACATTGATACATTAGCTACTCTTAAGACATTCTAGGAATTCCTTAGATAAAAGCAACATGTTCACAGTATTTTTTTTTTTAATAATCATTTTAGGTTGTTTTGCTAATATTTGTTCAGGTAAGTTTTTAAATAACATGTATTGAACTGTAATTTTCCGATTGACTTCGACTAGTTTCGTAGCTGTTTATATTAACTACATTAAGTGAAATTGAGAAATATGTCCCCTTTTTATTTTCTGGAATGTTCTGTAAATAACAATATACATTTCCTCAGTGTTCCACTGACCTTGCTCATACCTATCTGCGCATCAGTTTTAAGTAGCTATGTGTAGGTGAGTACTGATTTTTAACTACCTGAAAAATTTAATTGTTGTGTATCTACACAATTTTCTTTTTGACTCATTTTTGATAAATTATATTTTTCTAGTTATTTGTCTATTTCCTTAAATTTTCAAAATTTAACATACATTATTTATTTTATTTTCAGAAATATTTGTTGTATCTGTACTTTAGTCCCCCTTGTTACTACTAATAATGATAATTTGTGCCTTGTCTCTTTCTCCTGTTAGTGCCACCAGGATTTTGTTTATATTATAAATTTTTTCAAAGAAATAACTTCTGCAGGCCAGGTGTGGTAGCTCACGCCTGTAATCCCAGCACTTTGGGAGGCCGAGGCAGGCGGGTGGATCACGAGGTCAGGAGTTCAAGACCAGCCTGGCCAATATGGTGAAACCCCCATCCTACTAAAGATACAAAAATTAGCCAGGCATGGTGGCGCACACCTGTAGTCCCAGCTACTTGGGAGGCTGAGGCAGGAGAATCGCTGGAACCCAGCAGGTAGAGGTTGCAGTGAGCCGAGATCACACCGCCGCACTCCAGCCTGGTGACAGAGTGAGACTCCGTCTCAAAAAAAAAAAGAAAAGAAAAAACTTTTGCTTTTAATAACTCTCTGGTATATTTTTATTTCTCATTTTCTTTACTTTCATTATCGCCTTTATTTTTTTCTTTTTTATTCAGTTTGTTTTATTCAGTGGTTCTTTTCCTAACTTCATATATTCTATGCTTTGCTCATTAAATAAAGTCTTCTATGCTTACAAAATATTTAAGCTACCTCAAAAAAGCAATGTAAGCTCTATTCAACAGATTTTGATTACTGAATTATCTATTTGGATCCAACATTTCCATTTTCTAAAAGCTTGGACATGTTATTGTCATTTATTATATTTCTTCCACTCATATTATTTAAAGACTTTAAATGAAAGACTGTTTTCCATGGGGCTACATCTGTAGGATCCTGGTGAGACCTGAGTTGGTAAAAGAATAAGCTTTTGTTACTGCCAAATGTCACAAGAGGCTAAAACCTTAAAGTCACTTACTTTCGTATTTAGGTTCTTCCAGGTCACAAGAGCAAGGTAAATGCAAAGATTATTTTCTTAATATGATTTTTACACGAAAGGAAGATATTCAATGAAGAAGAAAAAACTGTGAAACACAAAATATGTTCAGGATGTCTCAGGCATTGTGATTTGATTGAAGGAGTTCAGCAGTCTTGAGTTTGAATTCTAACATTCCTTCTTCCAAAGTGTGATCTTGAGCAAGCTTCTAATACTTGTTTTGCTCTGAGCCTTATTGTTTGTGTCTAAAAGTTTGGAGAACACATTACATGGATAGTGTGATGATTAAATATACAAGTATGAGCCCACAGAGTTCCTTGAAATAGTATGCATTCAATATATGATGTAATGAGTCCTGTCCTTTATTTTTCTACTTTTTCCGTAGGCAAGATACACTGACAGACCAGAAATGAAAGGACTCCTAGGTCCCTTCTAGGAGGAAAGGCCCAGAAGGTCTATTGTCTCTCTGGCTATGGCCCTAAAACCATGACATTTATTCAACCAATACTATCTTCTCCATGCTAGGCAATAAAGGAGAGGGTCATGTGCTCAGACACATTAGAGTGGGCCTAATAGCTCTCTAGGGGTTGAGAACATAGTGGATTTAGGCTGGTAGGTATTTTGAGATAATAATAGTAATAATAACTATTATATGTGCTTTGCACATGTTATCTTATTTATTCCCACCATAAACCACATAAATTGTTGGCCCCGTGTCCCATTTTCAGATGAGGAAACTGAAGCCCCAAGTCACACAGTGAGAATAGGTCAAAGCTGAATGAAGGCCATTTTATTCCAGATTCTACTTCGATATTCTTAAAAGACAGCTCCAACTAAAGAGCACAGAGTCATTATACTGTAGTATTTTCTTAAGTGCTTTGGGACCAATTAGGCCATAAAGTCATAAACACATCATTACAACCATGAATGAGCACCATGACTTGGGGCAGTGGTAAGCCTGTAAATTGTTGGGTAGGTCTGAGATATTATTGTGCTGAACAGCGGTAAGCCTGTAAATTGTTGGGTAGGTCTGAGATATTATTGTGCTAAACAGCAGCTGAACTGTGACTCTGTGGGTCTGTATCACCAAGATCGGTTGCCTTAAGTTTCTTGACAATGTCAGAATAAACTCATAAATTCAGAAAATGGTAGTCAAATTGACAATTCTTTAAAGGATAGTAATACAACCCACATTGGATGCTGGCCTTTAAAGAATATCATTATTTTAAGATAGGATACTTAAATTGTGAAAATGTGTTTTTAACAAACACACTAGCATGATTTTTTAAATCAGTTTTCAGCCTGTTTTACCATATTAGGGTATCATATTATGAGACTCTGACATGCTGGTGGCTCTGAACTAAACAGATATTTTGGGTTTTGGTGTATGCACCCAGGAGAAAACTCAGAATTCCAACTTCCATTCATTCATCAATCATTTAGTGAGAGGCTCCTATAAACAAAAACTGGGCACAGAAGATATACGAAGAAAAAGCATGGGCCTACAACTGACACTTTGTAGTCTACTGGAGAAAATGTAGACAAATAATTACAACAATATTCCAAGTGTTATAGCAGAGGGGATGATTAAAGTTGCTTTAGAAGAGCAGGGAGCTACTATTAGATAAAGATGAGAATTAAGGAAATTCCATAGGAAAGATATCTCAATTGAACCTTGAAAAGCAAGTTGAATTTTATCAGACAAAGCTAAAAGAGGACTCTAGGTATAGGAAATATCACATGCAAAAAACCTTGATGCAGGATAAAATACAGTGTTCAGGAAACATTGAAGTATTTGGTGTAGCTGTAGCACAGGGCTTATGGAGGAGTAGGGTGAGGAAGAGATGAGTTTATAAAGTACAGCGGGACCACTCAATGAAAGGACTTAAGATTTAAGTCCTCCTAGAGTTTAGTCACCATCCAGTAGATAATGGGAAATCAATGTTTTTTTTCAGAAGCAGTAAGGCATAATTACATTTCTGTTTTGAAAAGATCACTCTGGAGACAAGAGTCCATGTGTTCCTCTATTCCGTGTAGTTTTGATAAATTTATAGATTAGTAGCTTGTATTATATTTAGGTTAACTCTTACAGGTAGGATTACTGCATAGATAAGTAATGGTTTTCTGAGGCACTATCTTGGGAACATTCTGAGACCTAATCAGGAATTAACAGAAAATAAATGCCAAATTGGATTCATAATTTATTGTGGTAGCAGCATGGCTTTTGTAAGATATATGCCATTCCGGGCTTCACATGATACCCACAGCAATGAAGAAGTAAACATAACTTTTCTAGGGGATGATTTAAAACAAACATTTCTCTTCACTCAAACTAAACAATAAAAAACGGGGAAAATGTTTGGGTTATTTATTGTGTAGGATGTGTTACAATGAGCTTTAAACATGACTTTCAGCTAGAATACCCTTAACTCTGAATCCACCATATTGACATAATCACAGGAAGAGATACCAAGGGTGATATCCATAGAGTGCAGGAGAAGAGGGGTTAGAGTGGCAGCAAGGATCTAGTGACAGCCTGGGGAAGAGACAAGACTGAAAATCTGAGCATGCCTTCGAATTCTCTGCTTCGAGCTAGTGAATGGATGAGTTTAAAATAAATACATTGAAATCAAATTTAGAGTAGTATACATTCTCCCTGGAAGCCACAGGAAAAGCAGGAAAATTACCAAATGTATGTAATCAGGAGCAAGATAGGAATGAAGACCTTAAGAAATTTTAAAAACCAAGTTTCCCAAAGCCTATTATAGGTAAATTGTGGTAAGCATCAAGTTAATTAAGACAAAATTACAAAGGCACCCTGTGAGTTTATTCAATTATGTACAAAAAAAGGAGTCAGATCATAGGAAAAGCTGTGTGAGTAGAGGGGAGTAAATAGATCTTGTAATCAAAAGACTTAAGTTCCAACTCCTCCTTCACTGTTTACTAACCTTTCTGAGCTTCCACATGTACATCTAAGAACATAAAATTATAATCTCTGCATGGTGCTAATGTGAGGATCAAATGAGATAATGAATGTGAATGGATTTGTAAACTACAAAGCCCTTGACAAATATAAGGTATTATCGTGATTGTATTGTCACAATAAAAGTTAAATGCACTCAGAAAAAGCACCCTAGCTTCCAATTATTCTGTCGGAATATTTATTAGACACTTATGTGCCAGTCTGTTGCAGTAAGCCCTGGAGAGCAAACAAGGTCCCTGCTCTCGCAGACCTCTTTCATGGAGCCAGCATTCTCACCACTAGAAAGAGAGAAAGAAAATCAAAAGTTATTCACTAATTTGTGTGGTTTGGGGAAGAGAAAAATCTCTGTTGAGAATCAGCTCAATAGTTCCTGGATCTAGCACTGGACAAGGGATGCAATAGGTTTCTCCCAGTGATATCATAGTAATTATTAGATCAAGGTTGGAATTAATGAAACATTGTGTGTGAAGAGGGTTTGAGGATCAATTACTGTATTTTTTAAAAAAAAAGCCAAGTGTTGCAGCTATGAAACAGTTCATAATTTGGGACTAGGCTAGGCAAGCAAAGAATGGTATATGGAGACTCAGGTACACTGCAGCACAGTCTGATGCAGCCATTATTTGCAGGGCCTTGCTGACTGAGAATAGCTTCTAAATGACTGGATTTATACCCAGCGACCCAGCTACTCAAACTGGGAAGCAATGTAAATAATTACCTATTACCTAGAGCTGCTCTGAAAGACACAGGACAAATATTATTCTCTGTACTTGGTATATGCTATATCGTTGTACTTTAATAGCAACCCCAAGAAGGATTAGTATTACCATTTCAAAGATGAGGAAATTGAGGCTCACATAGATAGGAGGACTTGCCCAAGAAAAATAGCAAAAGTGAAACAGAACAAGACTCAAACCCAGAATTCTTGTTTCTTTTATTTAATAAGAAACACATTTGGCTTATTTGATTTTTGTCCTAGCGCGTCTTAACATTGGTATAGTCACATGATTTATATCTTACAACTGGACTGGTTGATATGTGTAGGTTCAATTTACTCTTTTAACAGATAGCATAACACTGAACTTCTCTTCATACTTATGCCTGCCTCTTTCAATATCCAATTTACTTATCAAGATTTACTGTGTATGTTCTGTCTTTGCGAACAAAGTATACAAAGGAAATTATTAGGTTAGGTGCAGTGGCTCACGCTTGTAGTCCCGGCACTTTGGGAGGCCAAGGCAGTCAGATTACCTGAGGTCAGGAGTTCGAGACCAGCCTGACCAACATGGAGAAACCCCGTCTCTACTAAAAATACAAAATTAGCCAGGCATGGTGGCACATGCCTGTATCCCAGCTACTCGGGAGGTTGAGGCAGGGGAATCACTTGAACCCGGGAGGCGGAAGTTGTGGTGAGCCTAGATCATGCCATTGCACTCCAGCCTGGGCGACAAGAACAAAATTCCATCTCAAAAAAGTAAATAAATAAATAAAAATTTTTTAAAAAATAAAAAAGATAGGAAATTATTATTCTATAAACTTTATGTACAGTAGTTAGCTTTCCATGGATCTGCTTGAGGATGAAAACCATTCACAATTGCTGCATTTGTTTTACCTTTTTGAGTAGTCACAATGATGTGTGTATAACCAGAATGGGCCACTGTGATACATCTACTTGCCACATGAATCCTAAAGCTAAAAACTGTCTGAAAGGCAGGTAGTAGGACAACCACAATGACAACTGTGAAGAACAACATACTAAAAGTCCAATAGATATATTTTTGGCACAACTTCTTTCAATATAAAGTTGAATAAAGTTGAAAAAGATTCTGATAAAATCAGAAATACCTAAAGCGCTTAGCTTCCTTAGGGCCATGGGTAAATGCTGATGGTAATGAGTTGTCTGAGTAGTGCAGAGAAAGTTCCTAACAATCAGGAGTGTAACAAATGCAAACACCAAAATTGTAAAACAAATTTTTACTTTCTGCAGCATTTTGCAATGAAAAGATCACAGGTTTTGGAGCCAGAAAATCTTACTTGAACTCTGTTGCTACCTTGTCATGTGGCAACAAATCCTTAGTTTTCCCACATAAACCAGTGTCAGGCACTCAACAGAAGTCTCTCAATCAAGACTATTTACTTACTTATCCAGGTTAGGAGTCTACTACCCTATACTGCTCACTCATTCATTTGTCCATTCTGCATGGATTTTAATCATACAATCTTTTACCTCCATTATTTATAATACTATCAAGAGAGTGGCACCTGTAGGGAATGAGTCAACCATAAATCATCAGAGGCCACTAGGATTTGCCTTCTAAGCCTTTAGCACATTCTGTTCCTGACAATACATATGAGCAAGGACAGAGGATTTCAAAGCTATGATAACTACTTGCCAAAGACAGAGACAGAAATATAGATGAGCTTTGGCCAGGGGTGGTAACAGAACAGATTAAACTTTAAGAACTTGGGAGAAAAGTGCAAAATGCCAGAGAAGGGGCAAGGCCAGCAAAAGGAACTATACAACATAAACAAATACATTGGCTCCCAGATACTTTTCTAGAAATAATGCTTGTTCTAGTTCCTCCACTTACCCCATCATAAACAGATCACTCCTGTGAATAGTGAATGAAGCCCATATAGAAGAAAACCTACTCCATTGCATTATCAGCTGCAAAGTAATAAGCTGCAAAGCGTTTTTGTCATTCATGACATATTTGTAGTAACTAGAACAGATGGGATAAATGAGTTTAAATCCCAATAATGCACATATTATTGCCCACAGTTGATTATACATTTCTTTGTCCAGTTCATCATTGATGACTCAAATAATGAGGTCTCCTGCTACTTTGACTCACTGCATAATATGATAAGACATGCAGATGAGATGGAATAACAGTTGTCACAATGTTCTCCCCATCAATACCAAGAAAAAACATGCTAATGTGAAATCTTAAACACAGTATCCAAGGAGTGTGAGCTAGGCTTCAGATGACAAACACTGGGTCACATGTGAAACGCCTACCCCAGCAATTTACCAGTATGAACTCACACATCTTCAATTGCTTTTCAGATTGAATAAGAACAAAAAGGATAGAGTAAGAGAACAAATATCTGTTACTTGTTCAGAAAAGACAAAAGATTTGCATCCCATGGAAAAGTTTCTGAGATATCTTTAGCAGTAATAAAATTCACTGAATTAACATGGTTAGGGGCGCATACACACATACACACACATTTAAAGACCTGTAGATTACGCATGTTGGCAAAGTCATACTTTCAGGGACAATTTACATTAAGATATTATTATGTGATAATATTCATAGACAGCAAGTACTACAAAACACACTCTCTACCACCATCAGGATAGTCACTGGCAATGGTAGCCCCCTACAATCAGTAAAATACCTAAATACTCTGGATATCAGAACACAGCATAGGGGAAAAAACAATTCTGAAGTAAAAGTTGGAAAATATGAGTTTGAGTCTTACACTTAACAACGGAAAGTATGATGTTGGACATCAGTTTCCTTCCTCTTACAATGGAGAAAACAATGACTTATTTGCAGAGTAGGAATAAAGTTCAAATGAGGTAACATATCTGAAAACAGATTGTAAAACAAACTTTACGAAGGGTTTGTAAATACAATCTCTCAACTATACCTTCCATCAACACTAAAAAGCACAGTATTATGTCACTGCTAATAATAAGGATAAATTATAACAGAGACAACTTGGATAAAAAGCCATGTTACGTATAAAGCTCTGGGTGCTGAAAATAAAATGTATACAGATCTCAGAGACAAGCAAATTGAATTGTTGGGAACTGTAGGTCAAACTGATTACAAATATTGTGGTGAAATAAAATATTAAAGTCATAAAGGACAAATAATAAATCGGATGTTTCTAAATACAAGCTCACATCTTGCATGGAGAGTGAACAACCTGGAGGTACATAATCATTAGATCCTATAAACTGATTTAGTACTTAACTGATTTAGTACTTACAGAGAATTTAGAAATAATCTAAGATTATTTGCAAAATTTATTACAGAAAATATTTTTGGGGCCAAACAGTAAAATCCATTGTGGCATAAATAAGAACTCTCATGACAGATGAAATTCCTAGTTCTATGAAGTGTTGAAAGTGTTATGTTTTTACTAAGTAGTTACAGATAATCAAGCTAGTGAACTTATCTGGTGAACTAGAGGCTACAAAAGGAAGACAAGATTTTTCTGTCAAGCTGACATGGTAGTTTTTTAAAAAATTGATTCACTTAATATTTTTCAGATGATCAAAATAATAAATTCTCATTATAGAAAATTTGGAATAGAAGACTCCAGAGAGATAAAGCTTAAACGTATCCTTTTTACTGCCTCTTTCCACTCCAATCCAACTATCTATTCCTTCTCTTGAGGAAGTCTGGCTATGGCAACTTCACAGGTCCTAGAAGATGTCAGCAAGCTATGCCAGTATCTAAAGCTGAAATTTAAGTTGTTGACATATACTCTTATCCAGGGTTTGAAATGTAATAAGACTTGTGTTAGATAGCCCTGGGCTAAGGATGCAACACAGTGATTACTGGCAACCTTGGCACTCAAAAGAAGAAGGCCTTTACTAAACCTGTGAAAATGACCTTGTGCACACTTGCTATTCCTTTCCCAGAGAGTCATGACAAAACTGAATTGGATTAAATCCTCTCTCCCTAAGGGCAGCAGAATTCTTATCTTTATAGTAGAGTTGACCAATACAGAGAGACTTCCTCCTGGAAAGAAAACTTACAACTTGCCACAACTCATAGTATCTCTGGTTATAGAAGCAGAGGCAGCTGGACATCCCAGTTGATGAATTTTAATTCTGTGAAAAGGCCAAGAAGAAACTTTGGAGGAAAAATAATATGGACAATTTTACCAAACACCAAATGACAAAGTTTTTCAAAAATATAGTAAATAAAATAATGTGTTATTGATGCATGAATAGCCAATAAACCAACAAAGCAATGTGGAAAATCTGAAAAATAGGCATATATATGAGTGTGAAAATAATAGAAGCATTATCAGTGGAGTAAAGATGGACTAGTCAAATAGATTGAACAAATAGCTCCTCTGACAGAATAATAACAAAAATAGATTCTTATTTCACACAATATATAGAAGTAAATTTTACAATGTATTACAGACTTTAACATACACAAAATTGTATAAAACTCAGGAAAAAAGTGAAATAATATCTTAATGATCCATGTAATAAACGATGTCTGAAATATGAGGCAGACACAAAAATTAACCAAAAGAGGAAACAAAGCATTAATAGTGTAACAAACATGTAACAAAGATATTTGCATGAATGATAAAAAAATGAATATTCAGTGTCTAATTATAAACTCTGTAATTCTATAGGAAAAATGTTAATGAATGATACAGTATAAATATGGGCAGAAAATATGCACTGGAAATAAACAGAATGATCAATCAATAAATTAAAAGATGTTTAACGTCTCTACTAATTAGGGAAAGGCAAATAAACACAAAAGAAGCCAGTTCACATAGGTCAGGTTGAAAAGTGTAAAATGTCAGCCTGCACCAAGTAGCAGTGAAAATATATAGAAAAGCAACTCTCCTACAATGGTATAAATGGGTAAATCTCTTCACAGAATAATTTTTTGATATCTAATAAAATTGAATATAGTCCCATCCTGTGATGAAATAATTTCACCTCTTGATATATACGCTAAAGAAATTCCTGCAAATATGTACAAGGAAACTTCTGTAAGAATATTAATTGAGACATTATTTGTATTTAAAATGGAAACAATTTAAACATTGATCACTAGAAGAATGAAAACTAAATCAATCTTGTCTTCTTCAAATAGAATACTATATAGTACTTAAAAAATTATCAGAACTATGTATGTATCAATATGTGTCTCTTTAAGAAACACAACTGAGTGAAAAACCAATTGTAGAAAAGTACATGATTACTTATTTATAAAATTTAAATACAAACAAAAATTATATGTGTGTCTGTATATATATATATATATATAATATGTTTATGGATGTGTAGCAAAATAATTAAAACATGGGTGAAATGGAGGCATGTCAATTTTTATAATTATTTATGTAATTATCACCAGGGAGGAAAATGTAGAAGGAATAGAGTCAAGAAAGAATATAAAAAGAATTTAGATTTTATTCAAATCTACAATATTTCAATTATTAGTAAAAATAATTTTGGTGCAAATGTAGAGAAATATTGAATATTTACTAAAATAATTCTAGTGTAAAGGCATCTGTAATATTTTCCTGTGTACTTTTCTGCCTGGCTGTATTATTTCATTGAACTGTGAAATAAGACAAATTGAAAATAAAGAGCCAAAATGTATCAGGGAATGGAAAGTAACAGACAAAGAAGGAGTAGTAATATTGATATCAGACCAGTTGAAATTTAGGAAAAAAGACATAGGGTATAATAAAATGGAAATAATATGTCAAGGCCTGAAACAAATATATCACAGGTATAAACTTGTATACAATATACAGCAAAGCAACTAATTACAAAGAGCGAATACTCATGAATTCAAGTAGCATCTGACATAAAATACTGTTGAAAATGTTATACCCCCTACAGAAGTGGATAGATCTAAATGTATAAGAAGAAAAAAATACAAAAACTGGAGTTTATGTATAATATATGATATTTGATTTATATTTATAACCTATAAACCAAGCATATATTTTTTCTTTGAGGGGTATGAAATTGATTCTGCCTTTGCTCACAAAATATTAAAATATTTTAAAACAGACATTTCATAATTTACATTAACTAACGCAATTAAATGATAAATAACTGACTTCATAATTATTTAATAACAATTACTCACCTGAAATTAAGAAAGGCTTTCTTAATCAAGTTCTGGATCATAAGAGAGTCAAACACAAATAATATGCTATCCAGAAAATAGTAAAAAGTTGAAGACCTTATAACAAAAACTGGGATTTCCCAGATCTGCACTGAAATGACAATATTTGGTCTACTTTTTTTAAAAATAGTTTTTGTAATTATACTTCAAGTTCTAGGGTACATGTGCACAACGTGCAGGTTTGTTACATACGTATACATGTGCCATGTTGGTGCGCTGCACCCATTAACTCGTCATTTACATTAGGTATATCTCCTAATGCTATCCCTCCCCCCTCCCCCCACCCCAGCCATCCCATTACTGGGTATATACCCAAAGGATTACAAATCATGCTGCTATAAAGACACATGCACACGTATGCTTATTGCGGCACTATTCACAATAGCAAAGACATGGAACCAACCCAAATGTCCAACAATGATAGACTGGATTAAGAAAATGTGGCACATATACATCATGGAATACTATGCAGCCGCAAAAAATGATGAGTTCATGTCCTTTGTAGGGACATGGATGAAGCTGGAAACCATCATTCTCAGCAAACTATCGCAAGGACAAAAAAACCAAACACTGCATGTTCTCACTCATAGGTGGGAATTGAACAATGAGAACACTTAGACACAGGAATGGTTTACTTCTTAATAAGTTAAAAACAATTTGAAATGAAACAAGAAAGTAGGGAGAGAATAAATTTGAAAGCTAAAATGTATAAAGTAGAAATACAAAGAAAAGAACAGGCTGGGCGCTGTGGCTCACGCCTATAACCCAGCACTTTGGGAGGCTGAGGCAAGTCGATCACGAGGTCAGGAGAACGAGATCATTCTGGCTAACATGGTGAAACCCCGTCTCTACTAAAAATACAAAAAATTAGCTGGGCGTAGTGGCATGCGCCTGTAGTCCCAGCTACTCGGGAGGCTGAGGCAGGAGAATCGCTTGAACCCAAGAGGCGGAGGTTGCAATGAGCTGAGACCATGCCACTGCACTCCAGCCTGGGCGACAGAGTGAGACTCCTCTCAAGAAAAAAAAAAAAAAAAAAAACAAGAGAAGAATAAAAATATGTTTAAATTGTACCTATTAAAAAAAGAAACTCCTATAAGACTAATTAAGAAATGCAAAGGAGGAGCAAAAATCTGTTAAACAAGAAATAGAAAAAGAAACATAGACATTAAAAGATTAAAATAATTATATGGGAATGCAATGATAATATGTGGTAACTGGCTTCTAAACCTAAGGGAAATGTATATTTTTTCAAAAAATATAAATTACTACAACTGTGCATATAAGAAGTACAAATTTTGAGAAGGACACATAATCATAAAAAAGCTCAAAAAAGTGAAAAATTAATCTATCATTTTCAAGGTCTTCAGGGTCACGTGACCTTATAGCCAAGTCTAAATTTTGAAAAGCAATTAATATAACTTATACATTTTCAAAATAGAAAGCAATAACAAGTTCTAAATTATTTTTAAAGTGGACCCACTTGGTACAGATAATAGACAACAAAGTCACAGACCAGCTCATATATGACAATATATTTACAATTCTAAATAAAATATTAATATAGTATGCAGAAACATCAAGAAAAGAGACAACCCGTTTTTAATGTGCAGAGAATCTAACAGACATTTCTCCAAAGAAGAAGTACAAATGGCCAATAAGCATATACAAAGATATTCAACTTAATTAGTCATCAGGAAAATGCAAATCAAAAATAAAAGGAGATACCACAGCATACCCACCAGGACAACTTGAATCAAAAAGTGAGATAATAACAAGTATAGGTAAGGATGTAGAGAAACTTGAATACTCATACATTGCTGGTGGGAGTGTAAAATTATGCAGCCACTGTGCAAAACTGTTTGGTAGTTTCTTAGAAAGTTAAAAATAGAATTACCGTATGATCCATCAATCCCACTCCTAAGTATACACACCCAAGAGAATTACAAATATATATTCAAACAAATACTGGTACAGTAATATTAGTAGTGGATTTACTCATAATAGTCAAAAAGTAGAAACAACCCTAATGTCTATAAACTGATGACTGTTTAAACAAATGTGGTGTACCTGTAAAATAGAATATTATTCAGCCATAAAAAGGAATCAGGTACTGATACATGCTATAACATGAGTGAACCTGAAAAACATTACGCTCAGTGAAAGATGTCAGACACAAAAGGCCATAGATTGTATTGTTTCATTAATATAAAATATTCAAAATAGGCAAATCCATGCTGACAGAAAGTAGCTTAGTGTTGCTTGTGGTTAGGGGAAAGGGATTACGCGGAGTGATTGCTTAATGAGTACGGAGTTTCTTTGGTGGGTGATGAAATGTTTTAAAATTAGCTATTGGCAATGGTTGCAAAGATCTTTGAAAAACTGATTTACTTATATGTTTTATATGGGTTAAATGTATGATATTTGAAATATATCTCAATAAAGCTATTCATGAGAGTTTTTTTTTTCTTTTTTTTTTATTATACTTTAAGTTTTAGGGTACATGTGCACAATGTGCAGGTTAGTTACATATGTATACATGTGCCATTCTGGTTCGCTGCACCCACTAACTCGTCATCTAGCATTAGGTATATCTCCCAATGCTATCCCTGCCCCCTCCCCCCACCCCACAACAGTCCCCAGAGTGTGATATTCCCCTTCCTGTGTCCATGTGATCTCATTGTTCAATTCCCACCTATGAGTGAGAATATGCGGTGTTTGGTTTTTTGTTCTTGCGATAGTTTACTGAGAATGTGGGACTGTAAACTAGTTCAACCATTGTGGAAGTCAGTGTGGCGATTCCTCAGGGATCTAGAACTAGAAATACCATTTGACCCAGCCATCCCATTACTGGGTATATACCCAAAGGAATATAAATCATGCTGCTATAAAGACACATGCACACGTATGTTTATTGCGGCATTATTCACAATAGCAAAGACTTGGAACCAACCCAAATGTCCAACAATGATAGACTGGATTAAGAAAATGTGGCACATATACACCATGGAATACTATGCAGCCATAAAAAATGATGAGTTCATGTCCTTTGTAGGGACATGGATGAAATTCATGAGAGTTTTTAAAGAGAAGAATACCAAGAGAAAAACCACACTGTAACCTAGTAGGATGATCAAGTGATGAAAAAGATGGCTCTACATCACTAATTTTTCTAAAAAAGAAGAAATATTGATGTATAATGGGAGAAAATTCAATAGGAACAACTTTTATGACTTGTTTTTTTCAATGAAAACAATGTTTATAAGATTTATCTACGTTGTTTGAACTGTTGATTTGTTTACAATACTGTATAATATTACATTGCATGAATATTTCACAATTTATTTGTTATTTTCAAATTATTGCAGTTATAAAAATTACTGTTGATACATGTCATCCTCATGTCTCTTGGTTCATATATATATGAATATCTTTTGAATATACATTTAGGAGTAGAATAAGTTGATGAGTCATGCACATATATATTTCCCAAAATATATAGTATAATACCATGTTCATAAAGCTCAAAAAATAGTAAAATGTATTATAACATATTTGTTGAAATACAGATATGTGTGTGCTAAAATTACATACTTTAAAATGTGAAGGAATAATAAATATGCAATTCTGGAAAAATTTTGCCTCCAAGGATAAGTGACAAAAGGGGATGAAATAAGGGAGTAGCACCAGGATAACTTCAAAATTATGAGTAATTTCTTTTATTTTGAAATTGGATGACTTGTTAGTGAGTGTTCATTTTTATGTCTCCTAATATGTGTTTATGCGTTACAAGTGCTCTTTTGTAAGAATAATACATTAAACAGTTTATAAAACAATAGATGTTTACAAGACACTTGATAAAATTTGTTAATTCTTCCAAACAAAAATTTTTTGTAAAATAGAAACATTAGATCACTACTTAACGTGCCAAGACCTATCTACTAAAAATTATTAAATACATTTTTGTTAATAGTATATGTAAATGGCTTTGGTAAAAATCAATATCACACACCTGAAAATATATTGCTTAGGTACAGAAACATTGGTTATGAAAAATATATGTACAATAATTATTATTGGGGTATTGTTTGTGCTGAGAATAACAATAAAAAGTGAATGCCTATTAATAAGGGAAGGGAGTAAATTGTGATAGATCCACACCATGGCATATCAATATTTTACTGATACAAAATATTTTACATATTTATAGGGTATGAGTGAATGTTTGTTACATGCATAGAATGTATAATGATCAAGTTAGAATATTTGTGGTATCTATCACCTATACTATTTGTCATTTCTTTATGTTGGTAACATTTCAAGTCCTCTCTTCAAACTTCTTTTAAATACGTAATACATTCTTGCTAACTATAGTCACCCTATCTGCTGTCAAATATTGGGGCATATTTCTTCTACGTAACTATATGTTTGTATTCACTAATCAACCTTTCTTAATCTGCTCCCCATCCCACCCATAGACACTTCACATCCTCTAGTATCTATCATTCTATACTCTATCTCCAGAAGATCAATTTTTTTTTTTAGCTCCTACACATAAGTGAGAATATGTGGTATCTAATTTTCTGTGCCTGGCTTGTCTCACTTAACATAATGACCTCCAGTTCCATCCATGTTGTTTCAAATTACATGATTTCATTCTTTTCTATGGAGAAATAGTACTTCATAGTGTATACATGCCACATTTACTTTATTCATTTGTCTGTCAATGGACACTTAGGTTGATTCCCTATCTTTGCTATTGTGAATAGTTAAGTGCTAAATATGCACATGTAGGTATCTTTTTGATATCCTGATTTCTTTTCTTTTGGATAAATACCCCGTAGTGGGCTGGCTGTATCATATGGTGGTTCTGCTTTTAGGTTTTTGAGGAAACTGTGCTGTTCTCCATAGTGGTTTTACTAATTTACATTCCCACCCACAGTGTATGAGTTCCCTTTTCTCTGCATACTCACTATCATCTGTTGCTTTTTGTCTTTTTAATAATAGCCATTCTAACTGGAGTAAGATGACACTTTATTGTGATTTTGATTTTCATTTCATGATGCTTAGTGATATTGAGCATTTTTTCATACATCTCTTGGCCATTTGTATGTCTTCTTTTGAGAAATGTCTATTATGTGCTTAGCCAACTTCTATTATTATTATTATTATTATTATTATTATTATTATACTTTAAGTTTTAGGGTACATGTGCACAATGTGGTTTGTTACATATGTATACATGTGCCATGTTGGTGTGCTGTACCCATTAACTCGTCATTTAGCATTAGGTATATCTCCTAATGCTATCCCTCCCCGCTCCCCCAACCCCACAACAGTCCCCAGAGTGTGATGTTCCCCTTCCTGTGTCCATGTGTTCTCATTGTTCAATTCCCACCTATGAGTGAGAACATGCGGTGTTTGGTTTTTTGTCCTTGCGATAGTTTACTGAGAATGATGATTTCCAGTTTCATCTATGTCCCTACAAAGGACATGAACTCATCTTTTTTATGGCTGCATAGTATTCCATGGTGTATATGTGCCACATTTTCTTAATCCAGTCTATCATTGTTGGACATTTGGGTTGGTTCCAAGTCTTTGCTATTGTGAATAGTGCTGCAATAAACATATGTGTGCATGTGTCTTTATAGCAGCATGATTTATAGTCCTTTGGGTATATACCCAGTAATGGGATGGCTGGGTCAAATGGTATTTCTAGTTCTAGATCCATGAGGAATCGCCACACTGACTTCCACAATGGTTGAACTAGTTTACAGTCCCACCAACAGTGTAAAATTGTTCCTATTTCTCCACATCCTCTCCAGCACCTGTTGTTTGCTGACTTTTTAATGATTGCCATTCTAACTGGTGTGAGATGGTATCTCATTGTGGTTTTGATTTGCATTTCTCTGATGGCCAGTGATGGTGAGCATTTTTTCATGTGTTGTTTGGCTGCATAAATGTCTTCTTTTGAGAAGTGTCTGTTCATTTCCTTCACCCACTTTTTGATGGGATTGTTTGTTTTTTTCTTGTAAATTTGTTTGAGTTCATTGTAGATTCTGGATACTAGCCCTTCGTCAGATGAGTAGGTTGCAAAAGTGAACTCCCATTCACAATTGCTTCAAAGAGAATAAAATACCTAGGAATCCAACTTACAAGGGATGTGAAGGACCTCTTCAAGGAGAACTACAAACCACTGCTCCATGAAATAAAAGAGGATACAAACAAATGGAAGAACATTCCATGCTCATGGGTAGGAAGAATCAATATTGTGAAGATGGCCATACTGCCCAAGGTAATTTATAGATTCAGTGCCATCCCCATCAAGCTACCAATGACTTTCTTCACAGAATTGGAAAAAACTACTTTAAAGTTCATATGGAACCAAAAAAGAGCCCACATTGCCAAGTCAATCCTAAGCCAAAAGAACAAAGCTGGAGGCATCACGCTACCTGACTTCAAACTATACTACAAGGCTACAGTAACCAAAACAGCATGGTACTGGTACCAAAAGAGATATAGATCAATGGAACAGAACAGAGCCCTCAGAAATAATGCCGCATATCTACAACTATCTGATCTTTGACAAACCTGAGAAAAACAAGCAATGGGGAAAGGATTCCCTATTTAATAAATGGTGCTGGGAAAACTGGATAGCCATATGTAGAAAGCTGAAACTGGATCCCTTCCTTACACCTTATACAAAAATTAATTCAAGATGGATTAGAGACTTAAACGTTAGACCTAAAACCATAGAAACCCTAGAAGAAAATCTAGGCATTAGCATTCAGGACATAGGCATGCGCAAGGACTTCATGTCTAAAACACCAAAAGCAATGGCAACAAAAGCCAAAATTGACAAATGGGATCTAATTAAACTAAAGAGCTTCTGCACAGCAAAATAAACTACCATCAGAGTGAACAGGCAACCTACAAAATGGGAGCCAACTTTTTAATGGGACTATTTGTTATATTATTGTTGAGTTGTTTGAGTTCCTTGAACATTCTGAATGTTAGTCCCTTGGATAGACAGTTTGCAAATAGTTTCTCCCATTCAACAGATTGTCTTTCACTCTGTTGATTGTTTCTTTTGCTGTATAGAAGCTTTTCAGTTTAACATAGTCCCATTTGTCTATTTTTGTTATAGTTGTCTGTGCTGTTGCAGTCTTAGCCATGAAATCTTTTCTTAGACTGACATTTTGAAGTGTTTTCCTTATGTTTTTTATAGCAGTTTTATAGTTTCAGGTCTTATGTTTAAGTCCTTAATTGATCTTGAGTTTATTTTTGTATGTGGGGTGAAATGGGTATCTAGTTTCATTCTTTTGCATATGGATATCCAATTTTCCCAGCACCATTTATTGAGGACCGTGTTCTTTCCTCAGTATATATTCTTGGTGCCTTTATTAAAAATCAGTTGGCTATAAATACATGGATTTATTTCTGGCCTTTCTATTCTTTTTCCTATGTGTCTGTGTTTACAACAAAATCATGCTGTTTTCGTTACTATAGCCTTGTAATATATTTTGAAGTCAGGTAGTGTGATGCTTCTAGCTTTGTTCTTTTTGTTCAAGATTGCTTTGGCTATTCCGGCTTTTTTTTTTTTTTTTTGGTTCCATACACATTTTAGAATTGATTTTTTGAATTCTGTGAAAAATGACATTGGTATTTCGATAGGGATTGAATTGAATCTGTATATTTCTTTGGACAGTATGGCCATTATAATAATATTAATTCTTCTGATCTATAAGCATGTAATGTCCTTCAATTTGTTTGTGTCCTCTTCAATTTCTTTCATCAGTGTTTCGCAGTTTTCCTTACAGAGATCTTTTCCTCATTGGTAAAATTAATTCCTGAGTATATATTTTTTGGAGCTATTGTAAATAAAATTGCTTTCTTGATTTTTTTCCTCTGCTAGTTCATCATTGTTGTATAGAAATGCTACTGATTTTTGTACATTAATTTTGTCTCCTGCAGCTTTACTGAATATATCAAATGTAGGAGATTTTTTTGTGGCGTCTTTAGGTTTTTCTAGATGTTAGATCTTATCAGCAGACAGAGAAAATCTGACTTCCTCTCTTCTGATGTGGATATTTTTTTTTCTTTTTCTTGTCTGTTTTGCTGAGGGCTCCCAGTACTATGATAAATAGGATTGATGTAAGTGGGCATCTTTGTCTTGTTACAGATATTGGAAGAAAAATTTTCAGCTTTTCCCCACTCACTATGATGTAAGTCAGCTGTGGGTTTGTCACATACGGCATGATTATTTTGAGGTATGTTCCTTCTATTCCTAGATGTTGAGAGTTTTTATCACAAAGCGATGTTACATTTTATCAAATGATTTTTCTGTGTCTATTGAGATGATCATTTGGTTTTTGTCCTTCATTCTGCTGATGTGATGTATCATGTTTATTGATTTGCATATGTTGAATCATCCTTGCAGTCCTGGTGTAAATCCCACTTGGTCATGGTGTATTTTCCTTTTCACGTACTGTTGGATTCAGCTTGCTAGTATTATTCTGTGGAAGATTTTTACATCTAATTTCATCAGGGATATTGGCCTATAGTTTTCTTTTTTGGATGTATCCTTGTCTGGTTTTGATATCAGGGTAATGTTGGCCTCAGATAACGAGTTAGGGAGAGTTCCCTTTTCTTCTGTTTTTTTTTTTTTTTTTTTTTTTTTCTGAAATACTTTCAGGAAGATTGGTGTTAGTTCTCCACACATTTAGCAGACTTCAGCTGTGAATCCACCAGGTCCTGGGCTTTTCTTTGTTAGGAGACTTTAGATTACTGATTCAATCTGACTACTCATTATTGGTCTGTTCAGGTTTCTATTTCTTCCTCATTCAGTCTTGGTACGTTGTATGTTTCCAGGAATTTATCCATTTCCTCTATGTTTTGGGGTTTGTTAGTGTATAACTGTTCACAATAGTCTTTGATGATCTTTTGTATTTCTGTGCTATCACTTGTAAAGTCTCCTTTTTCATTTCTGATTTTTTTTCTTTGGATTTTCTCTTCTCTTGGTTAGTCTAGTGAGCGGTTTTTCAATTTTGTTTCTTTTTAAAGAACGAGCTATTCATTGATTCTTTATATTTAAGTCTGCATTTCATTTAGTTCTTCTCTCATCTTTATTATTTAAATGATCTAATTTCCTTCTGCTAATTTTGTGCTTGGTGTGTTCTTGCTTTTCTAGTTCCTTAAGGTGCATCATTAGGTTATTATTTGAAATCTTTCTTTTTTTTGATGTAGGCATTTATTGCTATATAATTTTCTCTTAGCACTTTGCTGTATCCCACAGGTTTTGGTATGTTATTTTCCCATTGTCACGTTTTAAAGGCATTTTTTGATTTCCATCTTAATTTCTTCATTGACCCAATGGTTGTTTAGGAATACGTTGTTTAATTTCTTTGTATTTGTATAGTTTTCAAAGTTCCTCTTGGTATTGATTTCTAGTTTTCTTCCACTGTGGTCTGCTGACTGCTGCCACCACAGGAACCCGAAGACTGGCCCACCTGGTATCCTAGTCCTCAGCAAAACTTCACCACAGCCTCCACTAGTAACCATACCCTAAGCCACTGAGGAAATTGCAGATATCACCAATGCTGCTTATAGGCCAGGAAATCATACAAAGACTGAACTACTGCACAAATCCAGAATCAAAGCTGAAGGCCCCACCCACCAACAACATAACTACATCTTCAGCAAAAAGCCTTCTCCTATGAAAGCAAGTTCAAAAAAATAGAAGAAGTTTATTTCTTTTTTTTTTAATTGGTTGAGAATTTTTGTGTGGCCTAACATATGGTCTATCCTGGAGAATGTTCTATTTGTTAATGAGACGAATGTATACTCTGTAGTTGTTCAATAAAATGTTCTGTAAATGTCTGTCAGATCCACTTGGTCTAAAGTCCAATTTAAATCCATGATTTCATTGTCAATTTTCTGTCTAGAGAATCTGTCTAATGGTGAGAGTAGGCTTTTAAAGTCCCCCAGTATTTCTGAATTGAAGTCAGTTTCTCTCTTTAGATCTAGTAATATTTGCTTTATGAATCTGGGTGTTCCAGTGTTGTATGTATATATATTTAGAATTGTTATGTTCTATTTTTGCATTGATTCTTTTATCATTATGTAATGATATTCTCTGTCTTTTTTACATTGTTTTTGATGTAAAGTCTGTTTTATCTGAAATAAGTATAGCTACTCCTCCCAGTTGTTAGCTTCTGCTTGAGTGGAATATCTTTTTTGATCCTTTTATTTTCAGTTTACTTGTGTCCTTACAGGTAAAGTGCATTTCTAATAGGTAGCATATAGTTGGATTATAGTTTTTTAAAATCCATTCAGCCAATCTATATATTTTAAGTGCAGAATTTAATCCATTTAAATTCGAGGTTATTAATGATCTGTCAGGGTTTTTGTCATATTGTTCATTGTTTTCTGGTTGTTTGGTATGTTCTTTGTTCATTTCTTTTTATCTTATTATTTGTCATTGTGATTTGGTGATTTTCTGTAGTGGAACCACTTGAGCCCTTCCTCTTTCTCATTTGTGTGTATGGTTTACCTGTCAGGATTACAGTTTTATGAGTTTTCATGTTGGTAAATGTTGTTTTTTTGCTTCCAGGTATAGGGCTCCCTTAATCAATTTTAGTAGGGCTCATCTTGTGGTGATAAATTCCCTAAGCATTTGCTTCTCTGGGAAAGACTTTACCCCTCACTTATGAAGGGTAATTTTACTGGATATATTATCCTTCTCTGTCAGTTTTTTCTTTCAGCACATTGAATATGTCATCTCATTCTCTCCTGGATTGTGCTGAGAAATCCCCAGTTAGTCTGATGGTGGTTCCTTTATAGGTGACTAGATGCTTTTCTCTTGCTGTTTTTAGAACTCTCTTTTTCTTTGGCTTTAGAAGTTTGACTATAATGTGTCACAGAGAAGACCTTTATGGAGTTGTATCAGTTTGGTGATCTTTGATCTTCCTATATCTGGATATCTAAATCTTTTGCCTGACTTGTGGTTTCCATCCATTATTTCATTAATAGGTTTTGGAACCCCTTCATTATCTCTTTGTCCATGAAGACATTGATAATTTCAATATTCAGTTAGTTTATGGTGTCCCAAACACCACAAAGTCTTTGTTCATTCTTTTCTATGCCTTTTTATTTTTGTCTGACTAGATTATTTCAAAAGGCTTGTCTTCAACTATTGAGATTCTTTCTTCTGCTTGATCTAGACTATTATCAAAGCTTCCAAATGTATTTATTTCATTCAATGATTTCTTCAGTTCCAAGATTTCTGCTTCTTTTTAAAAATATCCATCCCTTTGGTAATTTTTAAATTCATATCCTGAATTGTTTTTTATATTTCTCTGTATCATTTTTCAGAATTCTCTTGTGTCTCATTTGGGCTTCTTTAAAATCAGTATTTTGAATTCTTTATCCAAAATTTTATGAATTTCTGATTGGGATCCATTGCCAGAGAATTACTGTGTCTCTTTGCAAGTGTCATATTTCCTTTCTTTTCCATGTTTTTGGTTTCCTTATGCTGACATCTGCATAGCTCGTATAACAGTCACTTCTTCTATTTTTTTGAACTTGCTTTCATAGGAGAAGGCTTTTTGCTGAAGATGTAGATATGTTGTTGGTGGGTGGGGCCTTCAGCTTTGATTCTGGATTTGTGCAGTAGTTCAGTCTTTGTATGATTTCCTGGCCTATAAGCAGCACTGGTGATATCTGCAATTTCCTCAGTGGCTTAGGGTATGGTTACTAGTGGAGGCTGTGGTGAAGTTTTGCTGAGGACTAGGATACCAGGTGGGCCAGTCTTGGGGTCCCTGTGGTGGCAGCAGTCAGCTGAGCATGCCTGTCTGTGAGCTCCAGAGTGGTATATGGTGAGTCTAGTGTTCGTAAGTCCAGGCAGGTTGATTCTTGGGCTTCCAGATAGCTTGCTTGGATGTTGGTAGTATCAGGAATGGTCCAGAAATTTGGGTGGGTTTTAGGGCCCCTGGTCTATGGGTATTTTGTGGGCAATGGCAGAAGTAGTGGTGAGGCAACCCACCGGAACCCCAGTGGTCCACGGTGATGTTGGCAGTGGCTGTGATGGGCTGGTCAGGGCATCCCTGTGGCCTGCAAGTGGCTTGTACAGGTAGGTACTAGCTGTGGCAGTATCAGCAGTTGGGTTGGCATAACCTCAAACCCTGGGAAAAGTGTTTAGGTGCCAACACATGTGGATTGGGCTGGGCAATCTGCAGGCGCCTGGATGTCATGCTTAAGTATTGTGGGGGTGGGACCAGGACAGCAGGCTTGTCCTCAGGCCTTCTGGTAGGATGTTCTGGCACTGTCTGTAATAGACAGGGGTGGGATGGTCCCCAGATTACTGGCGGAATGTTCAGGTGGGTGCAGTGGTGACTGTGCTGCAGATTGGCCTCCAGGGAGGGCAGGGCCACTCTCAGTGGGAGCAGCTTAAGCAGGCATTTGTAGAACTTGTGGTTTTCTCCCACATCGGTCCTCCAGCAGTTCGCAAGCAGAGGCGGTAGTATTTGTCCTTGGAATGTATGACATTGCCTAGCTTCCCTTCTCCCTTCCTGGTCTGGCAGTGGCAACAGCAGTGTTGAACCCAGTGGAGGACACAGTCCTCTAAGGGCTGTGCACTTGGACTGGTGCAGGATTGGAGGCCTGCCACTGAGGAGGATGGGGGCCACTCTCAGTGGGAGGAGAATAGGCAGACAGCTATGGGGCCTGTGATTTCCTCACATCTTGGTCCCACAACAGCTCACAGCAGTGGGAGAGGTGAGATTTGTCTTTAGGGTGGATGAAAGTGCCTGGCTTCCCCTCTTTCTCCTTGGTAGTCTTTGAGGGCTGAGCTCTCAGAATGGCACTATGTTGCAGCTGCTCAGGGTTTGGAAATCTGTGGGACTGTGTGAATTCCCTTTCTGAAGCTTGGCACAATCACTAGGCAGCTGCCTATATTAGTCTCAAGGCTGTGAGGCTTGAGGAGCTTTTCCATGGCTAGGATTATACATGGCAAATATATGAAACCCTGACGTCACTCACTCACCCTTTCCTTATGTCCAGGAGCTTCTCCCAGTTCCTAGTCAGTCCTGGCCAACCAGCCTGCCTATTTCCCTCTCCTTTGCTTTCAGTGTTTCTGGTCACTTCTTGGTTATATTCCAGTGTTCTCTCCTAGGAAATCTATGTGAACTGTGACTATCTACTTGCTTTTTTGTTTCCTCTCCACGGAAGACGTGTGTACTAACTGCATGTAAGGAGTCACATTTCTGAAATCATTTAATACCATCAAAACAAATCAGTCTGTTGATTTGGAGAATATATCCTATGAAATTGAGATGTTTGTAAGTCAAAGCAGTTGAAAATTGACAATTTCATATGATTTCTATAATTTTATACTTATTCATACATATATGTACATATGTAATATACATATGTATATATAACACATATATATGTATATATGGATATGTATGCATATCATCTACTATACACAAATATACATATCCATATATGTATACATACATAAACACAAGCCTACATATATATTCTTACGAGTGTGCATTTGTAAATTTATATATTAGGTGGTTACATGGGGAGTTGGTTAAATTACATGAAGATGTGGAAGAATAAATGTAAGGGGAGAAGTAAGGAGAAAAAAAATTGAATAAAGTTGAGTACCATAAAGCAATGTAAATGCCTTTATTGTAAAAGTATATAGTATGTGTCAATATTTTTTAAAAAGATGATGCATATAAGAACGGTCACCAAAATGGTGGTGGTTTCTCGGGGCATAAGGAGATGAATTTCACCTTTTTCCTTAGGTGTTTATGTTGCTTAAATTTATTGTTTCAGCAATTTTTTTTTTTGTTTTAGGAAAAACAGCAATGGGGCATTTCATTATAAAACAAAAACTATGGAAAGTTTGGAAATTTATACAAAAAAAATATAGCATGGGAAAAAAATTATCCTTAAGCTCCGCTACTCAAGACAACCACTATTAACGCTGGCTAAATACTTAGGATATTTTATATAATGAGGTCACATTTGAGAGAGAGAGAGATATATATATATATGTTAAGTAAAATAGGATACCCAAATAATGGAATATTGTGTGGTTATTGGAATATTGGGTGGTTATAACCACCCAAATAATGGAATATTTTATATATATATATGTGTGTGTGTGTGTGTGTGTATATGTATATATATACTATATATAATTTTTCTTTTGGAAGGGTATAATAACCACACAATATTCCATTATTTGGGTATCCTATTTTACTTAATTACACCTTATGCTAAATACTTGTTTACTTCTATTTGTTCACTCTTTGAACTAATTACTAATAGCATAATTCATATTTTATATAAAAATATTTGTTTATATTTCACACTATTTTCTAGACATCCTCTTTAAATTAAGCTTTTACACTGACTCCAAAGGTGTAAAGATTTTCAAAAATCTTGATACATATTGCGAAACTGTTTTACTAGCATTTTTAATTGCTAAACAAACAGGATAATTACTGCAGATAACATCATTCTTGATTCAGACAATGACAATATTAAAATCATTGGATTTGGGAGATCTAGACCTACATTTAACCCTGTGTAGCAGTTCATTTAGTTAGCTTGTTGAAGATGTACTTTGCAGGAAGCATATATTGACAGGTACTGCAAACAAGAAAATGTATCCTTTTTGGGGAGTATGTTGTATGTGTACAGAACACATTAGCTTTACCTGGAAGCAGTTCTGTCGACCATATTCATGGTAAAGTGATTCGGTCTCTAGGTAGCTGAGCAATTGAAATGCTTAAGCATTAACAAAAGGATAATTTTATCTTATTTTCAGACACTTAAATAATCTGGCCTTGACTTGCACCACCAATACAGAGCAGCTATACTATACTATAAGTACCTGTTGGAATTGCCTAACATACTTAATGTTGGAAAGGCAGTGCCAGGCACTCTCATACTATTAAGATTATAGAGGCCTAATGGATCACTCCACCGCACTCCAGCCTGGGCGACAGAGCGAGACTATGTCTCAAAAAAGAAAAAAAAAATTATAGAGGCCTAATGGTAATAATAGTAGAGTAAACCACTATTAATCAAATGGGCCCCATAAATCCATCACATCAATTTTCAGGTGTATAAATGTTCTATGACAGTTATTTTGTTTTGTTTCAATTTTAATGATAATTATTTACAAATACCATGTTCCTTGGGGGGAAAAACAAACAAACAAACAAAAGGAAAGGCACTGTCACAGTTTTTCTTTTTTTGTTTTTTTTTTTAAGCTCTCCAGGAAATTCTCATATACGGCCATGATTGAGGGCCACTGAGTTCCACCACTGGAGAGTGAGTAATCTGCCCTCAAAGAGTTCAGTGTCTAGTAAACAGAAGTCACCCAGTTCCCACTGGGAAATTTCTCCAACAACCATCACCACTACTGTAATTTTTATTAAGATAGCTAGCATTTGTCATCTATTAGTACATGTCATGTACGTCAACTCTAGCAGTAGAATATTATCTCTGTTTTGCAAAAGCTAAGAGTGAAATGTAGTCGACATGTGTAATTCTGGGTGACCAGCATCCAAATTTGGGAAAAATCCTATGATAAGTGGAGGTATGGCATGCTAACAGCCTGTTGGGAACAGATATTCCCTCTCTAGTACCATGGCCCCTAGAGTGTAGGGCATATGACTTAAGAACAACTAATCAGATACTCCTACCCAGAACTTTTGGGGAATGACATAAAAGCGTGGGGTCTGTTGGAGATTACTCAACACTACAGTGGAGTCCACAGTCCATTAGAGCAATAAGTGTTTAATTGCAGCAAAATTGGTGTGATGCCTTATGCAAAGCATTCCTTTGCCTTGCCTACTCTGGTTTCTGCTACAGCTTAATTTTTAATCTTTCTGTCAATTCCATAAACTAGTCATCTCACTTGTTAATTCCTTTTTGCTTAAATTTATCCAAAGTAGATTTCTATTATTTATCAAAATGAACTCTGACTAGTATACAAAGAACAGGGAGGGGAATTATAAACTATGCTCAAGGTCACCCATCTAGTAAGTGGTAGATTGAATTCAAACCTGGTTCTGATTCCTATAAGAACCTAAAAGCAGGGCCTGTTTTGCCTCCAATCAAGATAACTAAGCCAATACCCGTAAAATTCTTACCTCTACCAGCGGAGCTATGGCATACTCTTTGTGTAAATGAGTTCTTTTTTTCAGATACTTGTCACACATTCAATGGGAGTCAATTCTGTTTTGGGCATTGTGGGGCTAGCCCAGATTGCCAGGCAATCCTACAGTCAGCAGCAGATGCTGTGAAATTGCCTAAAGTCCATGAGGCACAGCAGTCTCAACAATGTCCAGCCATCAGCCATCCAGATGCTGTCTCTGACAAGTAAACATGCAGGGGCATTTTCTTCTTGACTCCAGCTTTAATATCTATTCTCATCAGCAATAGGAATCTGTTTCATTTACTTGTGCTCTTAGGAAATATCTAGCAGGTCTTGAGAGAATTATAAGGGTGTGTTTCCACTTTAATGCAACCCTTACATTACTCTCTCTGTTACTAACATCAATCATGCTTGAAGACCATTATTAAGTCATGCTGCAATCTTCACTTGCCCAGATTAAAGAATCCATCTCCTCTAACCCTTTCTCAGAGGAATGACCTCATGGAACTTTCATCATTTCACTGCTCTTTTCTGAGCTCTCCACAGTCATTAAGTTTTGTGTGAACAGAAATGATGAATAATTTTATGAGCCCTTTATGAAGCTGTCTTTGTAGCCTTGCCCTATAAGCTCTTTGAATCCGGAGAGACTTTACCTGTGGGTCATTCACATTACAGGAACATTATTTAATATTTAATACAGTTTGATTCTGCGTTAAACATCATTTATTGAGCACTTATTATGTGCTACACAGTATTCTAGGAAACTTTCACATGTCCTGTCATTAAATATGTACAATGGCCTTTGGAGAAAGGCATTGTAAAGCCCTCCATTTTATTGAGGAATAAACTGAGGTAAAGTGACTAGTAATCCGGTTAAGTGACTAGTGATTTAGCCAAGACTATATACATATAGTCATAAACCAGAAAAGAAGTTGTGAGAAAGAGATAAAAGGCAAAACAGTAAAAACTAGTTCAGGGGTATTTCCCCAATCATTCAGACCACCCCACTTGGTTTATTAGGGACATATTGAGCACAAAATTAAAATGAAGCATTCTGAGGGGAACAGGATGCCATAACATTATTAACTGCCTGAAAGGCTTCTTTGCCCCTCTCTGGCACAACTGGTTAGGCACATCTACTTACTAATGAGCAGTTTCTGGTGGTGGGAAGAGCAGTCGCTTTCCCACTGCACATGCAGAGGAGCTTAAATCAAACATTCATTGAAGAAAAATCCAGTTAGTTTTCACTAGCCAAAGAGGTCTGAAAGCTATTTTAGCTTAAAGCAGAAATTACTGCCCAGGATTTTTTTGGCCAGATAAGTGTGACAATTTAGCATGTCCGTGGCCGACACTGTGAAGCTGAATGAACAGCCTAATAGCTTCACTTCTGAAAGGATCTGCCAGGTTGTGAGACAGTCAGGTTCTTTTCAGATAGGGAAATTGCCCTTCTTCCCTATCCACTTTGACCAGGTCCTGCTGCTGTAACTTCTCACTTGGCTGATTTGTATTTCTACCTGAATAAGAACAGAGAGGCAATTTGTGGGATAATCTGCCCTTATCCCCAACTTAATAAGAATGAAAACAAAACTAGCCCCGGGGATTACAAGTTAAAGGTTCACTGATTCCAAAGCTAATAGTAAAAGCATCAGGAAAACTTCTCATTATACTTAAACAGAGAGTCAATCATTAGACATTTCCTGTATTCCAAAGTCTCCTATGATGTCCTAGTTAAATTTGAGAGACACGAAAATAATAGAGAATTTTATATGAGGAGTTTTCAGATCAATTATATTGTTCAAACATAAATTCTGTTTACTTCTGAGCAAGAGAAAGCTTGATAAGAAGACTACTAGTCAAGGAAAGGAAAGTAGAGGAGAGTCACAGAAACCATATCAGATAAGGAAAAGATGAATGACTTAGAGCTGTTTATCTCGAGGAAAAAAGACAAGACTGTGGACACTGGTGATGGTGCAAAACCGGAAGGAGAATTTGAAGTTTATCACTTTGTAAAGTTTTAATTTTTGTGGGTACATAGTAGTTTTGTGTATTTATATGGTACATGAGATATTTTGACACAGACATACGATGTGTAATAATCACAACAGGACAAATGGGATATTCATCACCCCAAGCATTTCTCCTTTCTTTATGTAACTAACAATCCAAATATACACTTTTAGTTATTTTTAAATGTACTGTGAATTACTGTTGACTTTAGTCACCCTTTTATGCTATCAAATTATAGATCTTATTAATTCTATCTAAATGTATTTTTGTACCCATTAACTACTTCCCTCCTACCCACTACCTTTCCCAGCCCCTGGTAACCATCCTTCTACTTTTCATCTCTATTAGTTAATTGTTTAAATTTGTAGTTCCTCAAAATAAGTGAGAATATGAGAAGTTTGTCTTTGTGTGCCTGGCTTATTTCATTTAACATAATGACCTCTAGTTCTATCCATGTTGTTGCAAATGATGGGATATCACTTTTTTTTGTGGCTGAATGCTATTTCAGTATATATAGGTACCACATTTTCTTTATCCATTCATCTGTTGATGGACATTTAGGTTGCTTCCAAATCTCGGCTATTGTGAATAGTGTACAATAAACATAGGAGTGCAGATATCTCTTTGATGGACAGATTTCCTTCCTTTTGAGTATATACCCAGCAGTGGGATTGCTAGACAATATGGTAGCTCAATTTTTACTTTTTTGACGAGCTTCCAAACTGTTCTCCATAGTGGTTGCACTACTTTACATTCCCACTAATGGAGAAAGAGGGTTCTCCTTTCTCCACATCCTTGCCAGGAGTTGTTATACCCTGTCTTTTGGATAAAAGCCATTTAACTGGGGTGAGATGATATATCGTTATAGTTTTGATTTGCATTATTCTGATGATCAATATTGAGCACCTTTTTACATGCCTGTTTGCTATTTGTACATCTTCTTTTGAGAAATACCTATTCAGATCTTTTGGCCATTTTTAAATCAGATTATCAGTTTTTTTTTTTCTTATAGGGTTGTTTGAGCTCCTATGTATTCTATTTATTTATCCTTTGTCAGATGGATAGTTTGTAAATACTTTCTCCAGTTCTGTGGGTTCCCTATTCACTTTGTTGACTGTTTCCTTTGCTGTGCAAAAGTTCTTTTTTTTTTTTAACTTGGTGTGACCCCATTTCTCTAATTGTACTTTGATTGTCTGTGCTTGTGGGGTATTACTCAAGAAATCTTTGCCCAGGCCAAAGTCCTGGAAAGCTTCCCCGCTGTTTTCTTTTAGGAGTTTCATAATTTGAGGTCTTAGATTTAAGCCTTCAATCCATGTTGATTTTATTACCTGCATTTGATTTTACAGGCTCCCAGGGGGAAGGGACTTGCCTTGTCTCCGATGAGACTTTGTACTTAAACTATTGAGTTAATGCAGGAATAAGTTAAGACTTTGTGGGACTGTTGAGAAGGCATGATTGGTTTTGAAATGTGAAAAGGACATGAGATTTGGGAGAGACCAGGGGCAGAATGATATGGTTTGGCCTTCTGTCCCCATCCAAATCTCATCTTGAATTTTAATCCCCATGTGTCGAGGGAGGGACCTGGTGAGAGGTTATTAGATCATAGGGATCATTTTCCCCATGCTGTTCTCTTGATAGTGAGGGAGTTATCAGGAGATCTGATGGTTTAAAAGTGGCAGTTTTCCCTGCACTCTTACTCCTGCCACCTTGTGAAGAAAGTGCTTGCTTTTCCTTCACCTTCCACCATGCTTAGAATTTTCCTGGGGCCTCCCCAGCAATGAGGAACTGAGTCAATTAAACCTCTTTCTTTTATAAGTTACCCATTTTCTGGTAGTATCTTTATAGCAGTGTGAAAATGGACTAATACAGATGCATTTTTCTATATGTCAATTACATTTTTCAACTCCAGAATTTCTGCTTGATTCTTTTTATTATAATTTCTTATAATTTTTATAATTTTATTTATTATAATTTATTTATTATTATAAATAACTTTATTATAATTTTTATTTATATAATTTATCTGATAGGAACCTTAATTCATTCTCTGTATTATCTTGAATTTCACTGAGTTTCCTCAAAACAGCTATTTTGAAATCTCTATCTATCTGAAAGGTCACGTATCTCAGGATTTGTTCCTGGTGCCTTACTTAGTTTGTGTGGTGAGGTCATGTTTTCCTGGATGGTCTTGATGCTTGTGGATGTTCATTGTTTTTGGGCAGAGTTAGGTATTTATTATATTCTTCATAGTTTAGGCTTATTTGTACCCATCCTTCCTGAGAAGGCTTTCCAGCTATTTGAAGGGACTGGGGTGTTGTGGTCTACGTTTTTGGTAACTGCACCTATATTTGCAATGGCAGGCACTCTAAACCCAGTAATGCTATGGCTCTTGCAGATTCACAGAGGTACCACTTTGCTTGTCTTGGATAAGATCTGAAAAAATTTCCTGAATTATAAGGCAGAGACTCTTATTCTCTTCCCTTACTTTGTCCCAAATAAATTGAGTCTCTCTCTCTCTGTGTGCTAAGCTCCCAGCTGCTGGAATGTGGGCATCAGGACTCTGCTTGGTGCCCTATCTTACTGTGGCTGAGCCAGTATCCACATTACAAGGCAAAGTCCACTTTACTTTTCCCTCTCCTTTCCTCAAGCAAAGGCAAAGAGTCTCTTCTGGAGCTGTGAGTTGTACTGCCTGGGCTTGGGGGAGGGGTGGTGCAAGCACTCCCTTGGCCACCAAGCTGGTGTCACATGCCCCACTCGTCCACTTGCTCTGAGCCTAGCAAAGCACAAGAAGTTGCCCTGGAATTGCAGCCGTTGTAGCCTAGATTGCATTTCAAGTTTATTTAGGACACCAGAGATCTTTAGCCTGTGGTGGGGAGCCTTGCCAGAACTCAGGTTCTGACTGCTGGGATGGACGTTTCCCCTCTGGCTAGAGCTGGACCAAGTGTTGCCTCCATGAACACCAGCTGTGTTCTGCCTAGTGTTGCCTGCTGCTGTGACAGGGCAGCACTGTGTTTCAGTGCAAAGTCCCACAATCATTGTGCTCTCCCTTCCCCAAGTACATTCAAATTCTCTCTCTGCACTATGCCGCTACCACCTGGGGATGAGGGAGGGGTGGCATTAGCAATTCAAGACTGTCTTTCCTACACTCTTCCTCTTTCAGTGCCTTTTTCAGTAATATGAAGTTAAAACTAGGCACTGTGATCACTCACAGTGATTTTTGGTTCTTATGAAGGTTCCTCCTTTTGTTCAATTCGCTATTCTTGCAGGGATGATTATTGGTGGAGGCTTCTATTCAGCTATCTTGCTCCATTTCTCTATCATTTTTTAAATCAAAGTCAGTGCCCATGATATCAACATATTATCATAAAAAGATAATTATCTTTTAGAGAAGTGACATTCCTTGTACTCCATCCAGTCTATTTTCTGGTGTGTCTTTCTAGAGGTCCGTGAAAGGACAGGCACAGATTGAGCAGCGCCAAATCATTCAGTGAGTATGCTACCCTCTATTGATTTTCCTTTTCATCTTTCTGGTAATGAAGAGAAGATCTCAGTTCTCTAACACTTCTTAATAATCCTTGTTAAGAAAGACAATGAGAAAGGCCCATATTAATAGGAATCAATCAGGCACAGCTAAAATTAATAAGTTTATTTTCTATAGTATATATATTTTTACAGAACAACCTTCTGTTTAATGCAAATGATATTGGTTTTCTATTTTTTGGTAATCATAACAAGTATCCTGGTTAAGTAAGTTAATTTAAGTAAAAAGGTAGAGTTCAATTGAAGAAAAATTATGAGTAATTAATTGTACATGTACAACTCAGATGATGTCATGAATGTATCAGGATTTTAAGGTATCATTTGAATAAATTTCATAAATACTTGAGTAATAGAAGTACTAAGAAAGTAAAGCAAAGAATCATAAAATCTCAAAGTTGAAGATCCATAAGAGGTCACTGAATCCTGGCTTCTATCCAGTATGAAATTCTGGATTCTACCCAAAATCATACCAAACAGCTACAAGCCACAGCTTAGACATTTCCACTTACAAAAAGCTGTCTTATCAACTACTCAACTTTTGCTATGCTAACAAACAAATCCAACATTTTTCAATGGATTTCACCAGTAACAACAAAACACTTATTCTTGCACATATTATGTGAAGGCGCAAGTAATCTCATTCTTTGCTCCAGATCCACTGTAAATCTGCTCTACATGACCCATTCTTAACCTCACGATGAGAGAGCAGCCCCTTTGTACAATGCACTGCTTCTTGAAGCAGTGAGGAATCAAACTCAAGGCTCCTTTTTGGATGCAACCTATATCTTGTTCACTCATAGGGGATTGGCCAGAGCAAGTCACGTGGCCAGTCCTGACAATGGTGCCTACAGGGGGCACTATAAGTTATGTGACAAGGAATGTGGCTGTTTAATCCTCCTATAGGAGTGGAAAGGAAAACAAGAGCTATGAACAACATTAAAATATACTACAGAACTGTTTAGGCTAGGGACATGTGGCACATAAATAACATTTTCTCAGCAGGGTGCAACTTCAGACATCAATACTTCCAATTAAAATGACACTGAGATAAAGCTCTGTCATGCCTCCACATAATTAAAAAAAGCATAGATAAAATAAATAAAAGTTCTTTCATGGAAGTTGTGTTATAACCAATGTTAACATAAGGCAAAGGAAAAATTTAGGGCATTAAGTTAGATTTTGCTTTTAGCTTTTTTTTCCTTTTGTTTTTCGCATATGCAGGATATAAGGCTGATGAAAATATCAGAAAGAGTATGGAGACTCACTACAGGGATTTATGTGACATTGAAAGGATCCCTTTCCACTCTGGGTCTCTCTCTAAGATGCCTTCCAGTTCTGATATGCATTGAACTAAGATAAGCGATGTAACAAAAGCTTTGTCAAATAACTAGGAAGAGAGAGACAGACAGAAAGACAGAGAACCATTGCTAGTATTATTTATACCAGTTAAAGTTAGTATATTTTGTGCATTAATGATTACTATGTGTAGTAGACTCCCTGCAATTAGTCTACAGAAGATGACAACACAGATTAGGTTTTATTGAAATGGGAAGTGAGAAAAACAAATACCTAATTATAACAGAGGCATTGTGGAAAAAAAGATTTTGCTTATGTAAAACTCTCTACAATACAAGGGAAGCATTTACTAGAGCATGCTCTTCAAAGTAATTTTGGTGCAGTGAAAGGGACAGGGGTACAAATCCTCAGCTGCTTCAGTTATTAGACTGGCAACCCTGCATAAATTTTCAGCCTCTCTTGAATATAATATGCTCCTCTGTAAAATGGAGATAACAATATTTTCCTCTATTTTAATAAATATTTATTAAATGCCTACTATGTGCTGAATATTGTTCTTGGCTTTGGGAATTCAGCAGCAAGCAAGATAAAAGTCCCTGTTCTCTTGATTTTTATCTTATAAAGGGAACACAGAAAATAAATTAAAAATTAATATATATGATAATATAAGGTGGTATTAAATGGGATGAAGAAAAATAAATTGGAGGGAGAACAGCTAAAATCAGTGGTGGGAGATCTACATTAAACCAGGTAATAAGGGAAGGGCTCTCTGAGTGAAGACTCTATTAAAAGAGAGTGAGAACCACAGGGCTCTCTGGGGGATGAATTCCCCAATCAGAAAATACAGGAAATCCAAAAACTTTGAGGAAGGAATAAAGGTGTTATTTTAAGTAAAGAAAGTTAATGTGAGTAAAATAATTTAAGGAATGAGGATAGTCACAGGAGATGAGGGGAAAGAGGAAAGCAAGCAGAGGTCAGATTATGCAGAATCTCATAGGCCCAGATTGAGATCACATCTTAGTGTCAGTGAAATGATAAACCAGAAGACAGTTTTGTGCAGGAGAAATATCTTAGAAATAGTACCTGGTACGTAACAGTACTTAGGAAATATTAAATTTTCCTTCTCTTATTCCTCTTATGGTAAAGTAGTACATTATTTTAGATTATCTGAACAGACACCTTGAAGCATGAATCTGTTGGAACCTAAAGACTTGTGGAAATTTTAACGGATATTTTGTTCTCTTTAACACAGAGAGGTAGTGGAGTTATGCAATTCCCTGGTGTGACTCCAATATTGCAATATACTACAGGGTGTCCCACGTAAGCCTTAGAATTTCCTCCTATATTATTCATCTTCCAAAAAACTGAATTGATCGCATGCAAATTATCTTGCCCACAATAGCTTGATCCTGCCTAGATTTTACTGTGCCCAGTAACATTTCACTAAGGGAATGCCAAGTTAGCTATGGGGACAGTTATCTCTATTCTGAGGGAATATTTGAAGTATCCCTTCCTTCCCTCAAACAAAAACAGGTGCCCTCATCATTGAAATTGTCTGTGTAGAATTAGGGTCACTTCTTAGAAACTCCTTGTTAAAATATGAACAGGTAATCTTAAATGAATGAAATAATATAAGAATGATATTTTTGTGTGTGGACAAATCAATAGATTGGCCAGTTGTTCACCTAGATGGTGGTTAAGATCCATTCAATACAGAACAAATGAGTTTGATTTGGGAAAATAGATGAAGAAGGAATCTCAAGAGGTTGAGATTTAAGGGTTGCTGGCCTAGAGATCCAGAGGCTTGAAGAGGAAATAAAGGAAATGACAGAAACACAAGATTTCTCATCTTTATTTGCCTCTGCATTCTTCTACCTGGAATGTTGCCCTCACCCCTCCAACACTCCTATCTTTTTAAAGGTGGAGTACAAATGCTGCTACAGTCATGAAGCTTCCCTGATTCTCTAGCAGGAAGAATATATTTTCTGATCTTCTATAGGCTTATCTGTGCATCTTTTATAGCACTGAGCACTTCCCACCTTGGATTTTAGTTCCTACTTTCCTACATGTTTTCTCTCCCCTAGTATTATAAAAATAGCTTGAGGTAGAGACTAGGTCTGATTAATCTTTGTGTCTCCATTCTCTAAATCTGGGCACTTTAAATAATGTTTTACCTATGGTAGGCATCCAATAACTGATAATCACATAGATGGCTTAAATAGAAGGAAAGAAGGAAGGAAAGAAGAAGAAGGGAAGGGAAGGCAAGGGGAGGGAAGGGAAGGGAAGGCAAGGGGAGGGAAGGGGACGAGTGAGTGAATTATTAGGAACATTTCCTATTTGATTGTTTCTACCTAGACACTTGTGTCATCTCAGCAGATATCAACAGCATAGATTTCCCAGACTGGCCAAGAAAAGAAAAGAAAAGAAAAAAATAAGTATGTAATTTTTTTCTAGGAACTGCTCCCTAATTAGTATTTTCATACCAACCTACTTGATTTGATTCAAATATTAGACTAATCCTTCTTTCTCCCTCAGCATAATGAGATAACAAGACATGTAACAAGTAGAAAAAGGTTTTATTTTCCAAGAGGCATCTTAGAACATGCTCTCAGTAGTTAACTGCAAACCTGGCAGCGGGTAAAGGCCAGGGAGTGATTTATGACTCAATAACAATCGAAAGAGTAATGTGCTTAGTGGCATGAGTTAAAATAATGTTGTAGTGCTCCAAACCTTTAAAGTTCAACAATTCAAGTTAAGAGAAAGCAAGCTGTACTTGATAAGCAAACAGCACCTCGGGTATCTAGATGTACAATCAAACTAATGATGAACTGAGCTGGAGGCAGAGGAGGGTTTGCTCATTAGAAAAGAAGAATGAATTGAATTTTTCCAGAGACTGGAGGTATTTGCTGAACAGTGAGCCACAGCCGGGTAGAGAAGTTTAAAACAAACAAACAAACAAACAAAACAAAACAGAAAGCGAATCTTGTGTCTTTCTTCTGGGAGCTTAGACAGCTCAAAGGTCACCAGGAAAAAGAAAAATGCCATTCTTGCTCCATATTGACTCTAATACTAAAGTCCCTCCTGAAATTGAACTCAATTGAACTTCATGATCTTCAGAAACTGGCTAAAATAATGTACTGAACCTTGTTTCTTTTTTATTTGTTGATCAGAGTCAATATGTAATGTGAAACAAATAATTTCATTTTTATATATCAGTTGCAGCTTTCTGTACACAATTAGAAGCCAAAATATACTGGCTTTTCACATGTGTATGCATGCATGTATGCATAATAAGCATGTCTGTATGTGCATGTATTTGTTCAGCGAATTGATAAAGAGCATGAACTTACAAGTCAACAGAACTTATTTAGTATCTCACATTTGCATCTTTATGTCTTTTGACCTTGGACAAGTCCTAAACTCTCCAAGCCTTACTCTCTTCATTTCTTTAATGGAAATAGAAGTGGCACTACTTCATCACTGAATTGTTATAATTACTAAATGGGATAAGAAATTTAAAGTGCTTATCACAGTAAACAAACAATAAATGTTAGCTTTTATAATTATATTGTTATATAATTCACTTAATCTTTGAAACTATTTTCAGTTATTAAAAGTCTCTATCATTTAAAGAAAATATCATGCTGCTGGCATTTATTTACAAAAATTTCCAGTTCATCAGCTAGAAAAGATGGCTTGTTAGGATGAATCAGAAAAGAACACATTTCTAAATAGTTTTATAAAAGCATGTTCTAGTGGTCAAGACAAAAAATGTGGCAAGCCTAATAATTTTATCTTGGGCTAAATTTTATTCCCATCCTCCAAGCTACTTTTTCTTAACCTCCTCACTTTATTTCCAAGTCTATTTTTTTTTTCCAAATAGAGAAAGACTACTGAAAAGAGGGCAAAAGAGTGAGTGAAAAACAGTATGATTCATGTATGGGATCATTTCTTCTTGTCGTTTTATGACCACAAGGATTGACAAACCCTAGCAAATGGCAAAGAGATAAATCTGGAAAGAAGTCCTTTGAAGGCTTTTGTAGCCTTAAGCAGACATGCTGTGGTCTTAAAAGGTTTGAGTATCATGCTTTCAAAATATGATGATAAGGATTGATGACAATATTTATAAGTGACTATTATGTAAAAAGTAACTTATTAACTATTTTATATCCATTGTTGTATTTACTCAACAAGCATGGTGAAGATACCACTATTTTTACCATTTTACAAATGAGAAAATTGATTCTCAGAGAGTTTGAATCCTTTGTCCAGAGGACATGGCAGTAAATGCTAGTACAGGACCTGAGCTCTAGAGTTGAGTTCCAAACTGCTGCACAGTGCATCCTATGGATCTGGAACTTTCAGCCAATATGTCCTGAGCTTCTACTCTGCTAGATGCTGGCAATATCAAGATGACTAAGGCATGGCTTCTGTCTTTGAGGTGTTCACAGCTTAATACAGGAGAGAAACACATGAATGTCAGTGCAATGTGGTAAGCTCTGGTTGCAGATATGCACAGACTACCAAGTGAACATACAGAAGAGGCACCATCAGTGGCTTGGAGCTATCAGGGAAATGTTCTAGAAGAAGTGATTGATGCTGGAGCTAAGTTTGCAAAGAGCAGGGGAACATGTACATATCAGGCATTTAAAATGATGAAGACAAAAATGTTTTGAAAAAGTATATTGGGAAACATGTTTGAATGGTGAAATACAAATTTAAGGTAAGAGAAGGCAAGAAATGATATTGGATAAGAGGTACGGACCAGATCATAGAGAACCTAAGATGTTACACTAAGGACATCAGACTTTGCTCTCTCGAGTCTAAGCAAAGGGAGCCATTGATGCTTTTAATTAGAAAAGTGATTGGACTGTATTTGAATTTTAGATACATTTTCTGAAGAAAGTTTGAGCTCTTAGCATGATTACTTTGTACCAATTTTGCAACCTTGATCATGTTTCTGCATATATCTTTACCTCAGTTCTTTGAGAATACCTACACCTCGTAAGGTAGTGGTAAGGATTAAATGAGTTCATAAAGAAAACTACATATATAAGTACCTGGCATAGAGTAATTGTCAATTACTATTGAAGCTTGGATATCATTAATCAAGTTTCATTCTTCATTATACTTTTCAGAGAAAGAATCCAAAGAAAAAATAGTAAGTTTCATTAGCAGTAACATTTGCATTTGGTGTGTCCCAATCCAATTTAACAAGGGGAAAAAGCTAGCAATCTGGAAGTACATAAATAGAGATTTAATCTCTTCCAAAACATGTAGTGCTACTTATACTTGTACAATGCTTTGGATTCAAGATACTACAACCCACCACCCTCGACTCCCATAGCATCCCTTGCTTATCTCAAACACAATACGCTTCTATTGAATTATCACCATTGTTGCATTTGCCTGTACCTTTTCCTGGACTTTGAGCAATTTGAAATCACATTCCTTATCTTTGCCTCCCTAAACTTAGCAAAATTTATGGCATATAGACGGTCTTTAATTCGTATTAATTCAATGAGTTTAATTAAATGCAAGTGAAGGAGAAGAAAAAAGGAAGTCCATTTTGCTAGGCTATGTCCAAAACTGCAAAGAGCTATGGCAAAGACAATTATAGAGAGCAGAATTTGGCTAGTAAAAATCTCTCTGACTTCCTCTGAAATTATGAAATTCTAAGGCTGGAAGAAAACCCAAGAGGAATTTTCCACTGAGGCTATAGAACTTTCTGTTTAGGTGGGGATGGGTACTCCTGCAAGACTTTTTCTTGCAAGTGGAGATCAACCCAGTCATATTCACTTCTAGGGCTCATACAAAATCCACCAGAAAAGCAAAACAAAACAAAAAAGTCCCTCAAAACTAGAATGGTCTTGTAATTGCAAGGGATTTGGTCTTCCAGTCATCCTACTCTACTTAGATGTTATGTTAGTCCTGAAAAACAAATGCATGTGTTTTGATAGAAAGTAGGCAGGCCCCTGAAATTTTCATATTTTTAAAAATAATCTGATGGATCTGTCTTCCTATCTCTATTAGGATAGAGGTCCTTGGCATTTCAGGGATATGTCTGTTCTTCTTGCTCATGGATGAACTGAATCTGGCAAAAAAAAAAAAAAACCCAGAATTTCCAACAGAAAAATATCTCAAGTGTCTAAAAGCAGAGTGGCACTATTTCAGATCTGACTTGCCTCTTCCCTGTCATGCTAGGCAGAGTTCTTCAGGAGAACCTTGGCTCATTCTTAAGTGTGGCCTGTCTACTGTGTTCTGCAAACCTGCTTTCAGATGAAAAGCAATAAAGAACCTGTCTCCGGGTGAACATATGCCTTCTTTATCTTACCTACAAGGCATCATGCTCCTGGCTCCTCTACACCCCATCCACTTCCCAGGTGTAACTTCTGAGCTAAAGAGGACTTTCGAATTTTATCAATCTGGATCCCTTTAGGTATGGTCATATGTTCTACCTAACCCACTTCATTTTTTTTCACTTTCCAGTCAGATAATAACTAGTTATTGAAATGACAAACAAAAATTTGCTACTGTAGAAGCAAACTGGATATTGGGCAAGGCATGCTCATACTTTTTTTAACAATAGAGGTATAGATAATGCACACTGTAATGGGAATGCAATAATTTTAAAGTCTTTCTATTGCCAACTTATTGGCTCAAAATAATACTATTAAAAATGAGAATCATTACATAACATTAGGCAGAAAAAATCTCACAAGAAACAAAACTGATATTAATATAACTAAGGATGCATAATTAAGAATAGAAAATAACAGTAATTAAAAGCCATAAGCAACTTAAAACACTTTTAATGTTTGGGTAACAAAGCATCCTTTCCCCAAATTCTAAGAATAAATTCTAAGAATTTTGTCTGTGTCAGTTGAGTTTTTCAACATGGCCAGACCATTGATGGTAGCAAAATATCCTGTGGAATAATAAACTGAATCTTCAATAAACTTGAGGAGAATTGGTGAATTTTATAATTAAAATGCCAGATATTAGTAATCCTTAATATTTTAATACATTAATTACAAGTGGCCTTTTATGCAACTGAGAATATTTCCATTGTTAGTCATTTTATTCTTAGTCTACTAAGAAGCTCACTGAGGGGGTTAAGATATATTTTGAGAATCTCAGTCCCAAAGCCATATTTACTGGAGCCCTAAAGCTTGCAAGGGGTCTTAGAGAAAAATAGGGTAGGTTGTAGAAAATTCTTGTTTCTTCTCAGCTTTTCCCAGAACAACTATGCTTTCATCACCCACAAATTCAGGAGTTCCAAGGGATTCTCATTCACCTATTGCAGCGGTTCACCATCTAATCACACCCCATGCTCCCTGTTACGAGCACTTTGTAATACCTTCTTTAGCACCCTGAAATGACATTTTAATATAAACTTCCTATATACATAGTCTTGAAAAATAATCATAAACCTTAAATATAAACTATATAAGGAAATGAATTTATATTAAAATAATGCATACTCAGTACGTAAAAGGCTGAGCATGGCTACCTTAAAAAAACATAATAAAGCAGTTACATTCTTACCCTTGGCAAGTTTAGATTTAAGTCAATAGGATAACATTAAACTGATATAGTGCCAACACTTTTTCTTACAGTTGATATTTTTAAAGACATAAATATGCACTTCCATGTCTATATTGTAATGACCAGGAATGCAACTCCTGCAACTGCAGGACAATAAATACATAATTGTATTAGAGCCACAAATAACACAAGTAGCACTGTCAGCAGTGTATAATTTTCCTAGGTAAAACATTATTGACTCATTGAGTTCCCACAAAATTTTGAGATAGGTACTATTGCTATCTCCAGTTTACAGCTGAGGAAACTGAGACACATAATGGCTGAGTACCTTGTCTTAAGTCATACACAGTTAGTAAGTATGGGATCTGCAATTCAAAGCCAGGCTGCCTGACTCCAGAATCCTTGCTTTTAACCCTTTTGTTCTCTCTCTTGGTAAACAAGTCCTGATGAAGCTCCTAACAACAACAACAACCAAAGTCTACTCTTCCTTCAATTATCCCAGTTGTTGCATGTCTGGAAAATACAGTGTATATCAAAACTGTGAAATTAATACTCCATGTCACATGTAAAATAGAGTTGGGTTCTAGACTCAGATTTTTACAAATTTCTTTTTCACTGACATGAATGTCTGGGGAGATATTCATATCTGTCATATGAGATACGGGACAAGTCTTCAACATCTAGGCATCTAGGACCATCCTTCACATTGCAGCATACCTGACATCCCTGGCCACTGTCCACTAAATGACAATTGTACCCCCACTAGTCACTACAACCATAGCTTTCCAAAATTTCTCCTAGTGGGAGGTTCTCCTGCTGTCATTAGTACCCAAACTCTGTTGATTGGAGCCTCAGAGAACATTTTATTCTATACCCAAATTCAACAAGAGGCACTCTGCTTTTATCCATTTTTTGCACTGAGGTCCCAGGCAAGATTTTGTCTGGAAAAGTAAAAGCTTTTGCTATTTTTTAAAAAAAGTTTTAAAACTATTGCTCCAGAGTAGGATTCATTGCTCATCTCTTTCCACTGAGCACAATGGAAATACCTGTTTGCACTTCCTACCATCTGCTCCCACCTTGTTTCTCTCTGGGTGAGCACACTGCTAATGCCCCAGTCATGTGTCACAAGAAAGAGTTGGAGTGACAGACTGCTGGCTTAGCCAGAGAACTCTGCTCCTTGTGCTGCTAGCTGTTTCCTTGTCCTGACTGATGCCCACTGGACCTGTATGTCCCTCTAGACCTGTCTATCCCTTATGAATCCAGCTAGTAGGGTGCCATGTCTAGTCGCCAGACCTCACTAGTCCTCTGCAATACTGAAAGACTGCTCTGTCACCAGGGCTTCAGGTAGAGGGCAATGCATTGTGCTGGAAGGAAAAATAAGTCGGCTATTGCTAACAGAGTCTTAAACTTGGAGTCAGGAGACACAATTCTCTGCCACTAATTAGCTATGTGGCCTTCAGCAAATTCCTCCCCCTCTCTAGGTTTCAGATCCTTCATGTATAAAATGAGAAGGCTGTGTTTCAGGATTCTAAGAGCACTTTACTTCTCTGGCCCTCTCCATGTCTTGGATCCCTACAGTTGACTGCAGTTAGAAAGGTAGTGTGTATAGCTTCAAGGCAAGGTCAATTGCAGAGCCAGCTGAAGACGAATAAGAAATACTTCTCTGGTGCTACAGCTTAGATTTTTTTAATGTTCAAGTAAGTTACCAGGGTTATTCTGACCTCTTTAAAGCATCAGCAGGAGATGGCAGCTCAAGGGAATGAACGGAATGGTATGAACAATAGCAATGATAACAATGCTTTCAGAAAATGTGTTTTAGAATGAGCATTTGCCTGGATTTTATTGTGTACTTATCCACTACATCCTCCTTGGTCCTTTTCTCTTCAGAAAATAACTTGTCTATGAGGTTGCCCAAGGAATAATAATTTTTAAAAAGGTGAATGAATGAGGGTCTGAGAGAAAGAGAAAAAAACTAGGGCAGAAAGAATTTTATAAGGTGATGATTGATATGCCACGTGTTGCTTCTCAGAAAGAAAATGAAAATGCTATAGTAAATTCTGGAAAGATGCCAAATGCTATTGTCAGGAAATAGATTAGAGAACTTCACACCAAATTAGGGGCCAAGCTCCCAGTGAATTATTAGCAGGTTGCATAGTAGAAAGAGCCCAGAGCTGAAAACAAGAAGCTTCCTATTTGAGTTATAGATTAGTCTCTCACTAATTGGGTGACTTTGTGCAAAGCTCATAATTTATTTTTAGCTGTCAATACTTTGTATCATAATTCCTTTCCCAATTTAAGTAATAGTAAGAGTCTAATATCTGAAATAGATAAAAGGAGAGCAACTCTAGGGCCCCTGCTTCTTCCTGCCCACTGCTCCCTATGATGGCCCCTATATCACCTCCTCAAGAATCTTAAGGATATTTGAATACCATCAGATTACATCCTCTCTAAGGTCTCTTTCCAAAGTATTCCTTCGTGTACTCACCAAACATTTACTGGGAGCCTCACTGTATCAGACTCTCTACTAGGCATTGGGTATACAAGATAACATCATACCTGCCTTTCGAAGTTTTGTGCAATATTTACGAAATAGCTTTCTAAGTATTACCTGCTTTTTCAGCAGAGTGCTTCCAGAAAATGACTGTGAAGACCAGTGAATGGCAGTATTTCTAAAACGTCATATTTCTTCATATAAATTATTAAACTGGTGTCTGGTTTATACATTAGTCTCCTGATACTAATGTGATCTCATCACTGAAAGAGTATGGTGACTAATAATGAATTTCAGATTTTGCAAGTCTATGAAGAACTTAGGTCATGGTGAAACCACTCTAGTAGTTAAAGGGACACAACTAGCTTAACATGGGACTTGGCAGAGTCTCAATGCAGCCAGACTCAACATCCATATTTAATAAGCTTTTATAAAGCGGTCCAGTGGTCCCCAACATTTTGTGGTGAACATTTTTAGATACAAAAAAACTATTTTTTCCTCATGAAATTTATTTCCCACAGAATTTAAGTGATCAAGATAGATAACGAAACTCAGTAATGTCATTTTGTGTCCAAAGAAAAGAATAACTACAGACTGTCATTTCCTGAGCCTCAACTGGCTCTACGCTATTACTCTGAATTTTTTTTTTTTTTTTTTGCCACAGACATATTCATAGAATAGTTGTCTAAGTAAAAAGTAGATTGTACTAAAGAAGCAATATGTATTTGGAAACATATTGGGACCTGTTAAAAATGTAGTTTAATTACTTTGTGAAATGTGTTAGTAAATGTGGCAGTTTAAAAACATAGCCACAATTTTTTTGACACTTTCCAGAAAAAGAGGGGAGTATATTTTATCCACTATTGAGTCTGGGCAGGCTGTGACCACATTGACCTTTTAAATATGGTTAGAAGTGAGTATATTTGATTTCCAAAGGTAGGTCATAAAGGCCACACAGCTTCCACCTTGTTCACTGGAACATTTGAATTTGGAGCCCTGCCCACCAGGTAATAAATTCAAATACCCTTAGGCGACCATGCTTTGAGGAAGCCCAAATGACATGAGGATACCATGGATATTTGCTCTGTTCCAGAGTGTCAGCTGAGCCCAGCCATTAAGTCATCCCAGCCCAGTTTTCAGATGTGTTAGTAAAAAAGTCTTCAAAGGATTCCAACTTCAGCCATTCAAGTCACATCCAGGTTAGAGTCTCCCAGCTGGAGTCTTTCCAGCTGAGTCCCTAGACCTCATGGAAAAGAGACAAGCCACCTCTAGTTGGCCTTGTCTGAATTGTTTACCCGAAGAGCTGTGAACATAATTCTAGGGTCATTGTCTTATGCCATTAAGTAGTGAGTGGCTTGTTATGCAGCCATAGATAAAACAGGTAACCAGATACACCAGAAGAGGTCTTGATTAGGTACCCTCTCGGTGACAGATGTAGTTCTTATCCTTTAGCTTAGGAATGCAGAAATCCTATTAGGGGATACTCTGTCAAACTACAGAGAGAAGACAAATCTGGTTTGGAAACAAGGAACCTTTGCAAAGTTGTCCATGAGCTAGGAATTCAGTCCCTGAAGAACAGCAAATATACTTTTAGATTTAAATAAGGAGTCTAGAGCTAAGAAACACAGATTGAGTGGTCCCACAATCATCTGCACTATTCTTTGACCCTGACTGATGAGGCAGCCTGAGGTGAGGCTATAGTTCAATATGGTCGAATATTAATTTGCACAAATAAATTCATTTAAATTGAAACCATCAGATGGCCAACTCTCCAAACACCACCAGATACTTTAAACTAGATCTAAGACAGCTCACCTCTCTAATTTTACAAAGTGCCGGAGGTGGGAGCCAACCATCACCCAAACAAGAGAACAGATTTTCCTCTTTTGGCATATTGCTAATCTAGTCTCACCACTGGATAGAGACACCATAACTCAGAAGACAGAGGAGACGCTCCTGGATCCAGTCTCTGTGGTAAAATTTAGGTATTTTTGATGGGTTTTAGAGAATGATTCAGCAAATTTATTCTTAATGAATATTTCAAGGAACCTATTTTGAGACTATGATGCTTTCCTGGCCACATTTTTTTCTTGGTGTTCCTTTTGCCTTGACAAGTCCTGCTTAAATGGTATCCAAACTTCCATTACAGTCAAACACAGGTGCTTCTGGCAACTTTTGAGAATTTATTTTTCTATGGAGATAGGAGAAGAGGAGAGGCATCCAGCAGACTACTCAAAATTTGAACAAGTTTTGGACTCAGGAAATATGCACAATTGCTTATTTTTCTACGTTAGACTCTTGGAAACCTGTGAGCAAAATGGACCTCCTTGACTCTCAGAAGTCATCACCTCCGACTGAGAAACCCATATCCTGGAGCTACAGGATGAATAAGGGTTCAAAGAGAAACCTGTACGAGGCCAGTAAATCAACCCTGGAGAAAAATGGGGTGATGGATTTCACAGCGGCTTGCCTTCCCATCCAAATATCCTCTCTAGATAATACAGTTTCCTCTGTTTAATAAAATATAAACACATTGCTTAACATCATATGGTTCCCACCTCCCAATAGGGGAGACTTCTTAACCCTAAAGAAAATGCCACATTGTAGAGGGGGGAATGAAAACAATCTGTTTTAACCATCCTACCTTAAACTCCCAAAACCATAAATCCTGCTAAAATAGGACATTGCATTTAAAAGCTACTTGGGCTAAGCTAAGGAGCAAGCACTGCCCATTGGTATCCATGACGAAGTAGTTAGTATATCCCTTGACATATAAGAATTTAAAAATTTCAAATGAAATGTAGCAATGTCTGCTGCCTTCCTAGTTATATTTATTTGGCCTAGTATGCTCTTCTTTATTTAATTCTAGTTGTATGAGACTACAGTTTGAATAGATTTCCATGTCTTGATTTAATGAAAATTTCCCATTGAAACCAAAAGGTCCATCCTATTATTGGTCTTTTAAACTCAGCAGGCTTACCTACACACAAGACCATGAATGAGAGATAAAAGCAAGCCACAGACAGTATCCAGCAGTCTAGAAAAATGCTTCAGACTTCTCCCAGTTTATTTTCGGATCACTGCTCTTGCATTTGGCTCTGCTTCTTTGGTTTCCTAACTCTATTCCCTGGCTTCCACATTGGCTCCTGGACCTTTGGAATATGCCACTCCATGGGGCCCATTTTGTAGTTTCTAGCTCTTTACTTTCCACTTGGTATTCACTGAACCACACTAGCTGATTAAACCCTAGGATAGTTAGCATTGTGACTACAGAAACTGGCTGTGGAGCCAGACTGCCTGTCTTTACAGCATCTTCCACTGCTTCTTAGCCTTGTGAGCGTAGGCAAGATGCTTAAACTCTCTGTGCCTTCATTTCCATAACTTCAAAATGGTGTTGATGATAATACTGGCCTTCAAAGTTGTTGTAAGAATTAAGGGAGATTTTATAGTTAAAGTCTATAGTACAGAACCTAACTCATAGTGAGCACTTAATAAAAATCAGCTGCTATTGCTAATTCTGACCGACCAACAATGGGAGGGGGATTTGGAGACCTTCTGTCAATGTTTCCTAAAGTTTTCTAAAGCACTCTAATTTCTTAAGGGATTAATATTTTTTATAGGGGAGAAAGACCTGGCATAAAGCATGTTAGGAAATGCTAGGTTAAAGTCAATCACAATGATTTCTTAATATCGAACTGCTCAGAACCTTTCTTATAAAATAGGTTGTCCCTGCTCCTTGAGGTAGAAACAAGGTAGAAACTACTAATAAGTGGTGGGTCCAAAATTCAAACCCAGGGCTGTTGCCTCTACCCAGTCCTCATTCACTGACTTCTTGTATCACTGAGCGCTTCTCCTAACAATTTGGAGTGTTTTACTCTCTGAAATAATTAGTGAGCTATGATTGCTTCTCTGTTTCATAAGTGATTGTTATCAATTATGGAATTATTAACACCCCTTCCCATCTGCCTCTAATTTCCAGCTAAGAATGTTAATTAAAACACAAATCCATCCAAGAATTTGGGGAATTTATGATTGAAGATGTTTACCAATGATTCTAGTAAAGTAAATTTATTCAGTAAATAACACAGATATTGATCTCACATTTCACTACATGTCAATAATTCTTCCTGTAGAAAATTATATTGCCCCAATCACAATGTGAGGGAGCTAGGGGTGTTTCCTTTCCCCAGTGATTTATCTCGTTCACCTATTTGCCTCAGAACTAATATATATTATCAGATTTTTATATACATCTCACTGACATGCAAGCTAATGAAGAGACGGTGTACCACCTCAATGGCCTTACTAAGTTATTGGAGCAGAAAATAGAAATAGGCTAATTACAGAACTTGAGACTTTAGGATTCTAGCAACCAGATGCCTACCTCTACATCATGGAGGGCTAAGAACTGGAGAAAATAGCCAAATTTATCCCCAGTTTATTCTTAAAATCAATGCTCTTGCATTTATAAGGAGTACTATTTAAGAGTAGTTCCCCCACACCAAGCTGCTTTATTATACCTAATTCATGTCAGAAAAGAAACCTGGCACCATAGCTACCTCAAGCCAATGATTCTTTGGCAAGTGGCAGCTAATCACCTCCAATAACCAAGGCAGAATTAGCTTCAAAAGTCATCATAAAGCTTTTTCCATGTTTTGTAATTTGAGTGCTGAGAAAAGGCTGCAGGCTCTTAACATTGCTAGGGTTCTCAGACTGCTTAGGGCTTAGTTAGCTCTGTCCCAGGGCACCTTAGGATAGTCATTATGAGTCATATCCTTTATTCCTGTCATTCTCATTCACTGGACTGAGCACTAGTTCTTCCAATCAACAAACATTTACCTGATGCTTATCCATTTATTTTTTTTCTGTGCATTTTCCCATCATGTTCTTTTGTCCATTTCTGGTCTTCTTTACAAATACTTTCCATTATACTCTCTGCAACCTATGTTCCAAGGTAAACAACCCCTATCCCATCACATCCTCCACCTCTTCACAGAATCCCTCTATCTCCTGCTCTGGCCACATTAATAAAGCCTTTTATTTGTCTATGAGGTTAGATAAGTGGGCATTCAGCATTAACTGTGCATCAGACAATGTTCTGAACGTAAGAATATAACCTGCTTCTTCTCCAAGAAAATCCTTCTCTCTATACTCCAATGTCATGAAGTCTATGGCCATTATCCCTGTGCCCTTTGCTGATTGTAGATCTTTAGTTCATTGGTCTGCATGCAAAGCCCTTTCATCCTTTGAAGTTGAAGTCATCCCACTTTACTACCTCTCCTCTACCTCACATTTTCATCATTTAGAGATTTTCTAGATGAAGAAGATCTTCATTTTCATCTACTAAGCAATTTGAAACATGCTTCACAGTCTTCCTCTGCTTCTGGTTTCTGTCATCATAGGAATGATTTAGTCATTCATTTTTTCACACATGTTTAGATAGCTCATCTTACTATCTGACCATATAACATCGAAGTCCTCAATCTCTTCCAGGACAACAGATTGTATCAACTTTCCAATTCAGTCCTTCTCACTATGCCCCTGACCCAGCAAGTACTGCAGTTCCTCCCTCTATTCTTTTTTTTATCCTTTACTTCACCTCCCTATAAAACAAAAACCCAGTGTTCCATATTAAACTTAGATCCATTCAGCTTCATTTATTGCCAACATCTTCAAAGTTTTCAAATCCTACTTTTTTTTTTTTTTTTTTGCTAGTCAACACACTGTAAATTTTCATTAATCTAACCCTCTCTCTTTTTTTCTCCTGAACCATGGCAGGTTACTTCATTTATAGCTCATGGTTTTGTGAACTGGTGGCCCTACAAGTAAGTAATGTTAATAAGACCCTCAGTACCATTAAACCAACTCTTTCATCCTGTTTCTGGTCAAGTCCCCTCAATGTCCCCACAGTGACTACCCTACACATTTTAAGTCCCTCCTTCCCAATGTTGCTCCACTCCTCTCTCAGCAGAAGGCTCACGACTGGACTGTGAATTGGGTATGAATCTCACATCCACCATTTTCTAGAGTGTGTAAAACTTTGAGTATGGTTCTTCTTTGCTGTGCCTTGGTTTGCTTATCTAAAATACTGTGATTATTAAAAACATGAAAAAGAAACTGACACAAAATTATCTCTAAATATTAATATTAATATTGTGAGTTCCTGGTAATGATGATGGTGATGGTGATGAAGGATTTGCTGTTCATTTAACAGAAAAAAATTCTCTTCATTCCTTTCCCCATATCTACAAATATCCTTCCATTTCTTCATTCATTTAGGTAGAGATGATACTGCACCTAAAACTAACCCTTCGATCACTGTAGTTATCTAGAACCCTTAAGTCAAGGCTGAGGCATTGCTCAATTTTCTAATGTTCTTCTACTAATTTCTGTATCTTTTCTTTAAATTTTTATTTCTTAGTTTTCAACATTTAGATTACACGCTGCATTCAGCTTTTTTGTTTCTCATTTTTTCACTCAAAATATATTACAAGAATATTTTCTCCAATAATTTGAAAGTCTTTGAAAATAACATTTACAATGGTTTTGACTATTCTGTGAATAAACCATAATTTATTTAATTGTGCCTTCTTTGTTCAGCATAAAGATTGTTTCCTTTTTTCCTTATTATAAATGATTCTGTGATTATTATCTTTGTACATAAATCTTTATCTACATCTCTGATTATATCTACAGGGTGAAATTCTATATGTAGACTTACAGGGTCAAACACTATATTTTTAAGGCTCTTTACACACATTATCAAATTGCTTTTCAGAAAGATTATACCAATTTATACACCCACTAGCTGTGTGTGAAAGAGATAGTCTTACCATATCTACACTGTCATTAACAATATTTCCTGCTAAATTTTCAACTCCTCCCTCTCTATTGGTTCTTACAAGAGAGGCTAAAAATATATTTAAGTGTTTTACCTACTAAAAACAATAATTTTCTCCCAGTGTCTCTCTTCGGATACCATCTTATCCTTCTTCCCTTCACAGCCAGATTTCCTGGAGAGTGATTAGTCTTTGGCCTTGGTCTCTATCACCTGATCTTCCTACTGTCATCTCAATTAGTCTTTTACCTCACCACTTATCAAATGTTACCTATGACCTTCTAACTACAAAGCCCAGCAGATTCTTCTTGTCATTTACCACACATTACCTTTATGTATGTATCACTGTTAAATATTTCTAGAAATTCTCACTTTCTTTGGCTTCTATGACAATTTTCTTTTTGTTTTTCTCAGTCTTCTTTATTTTTTTCCCAAGGCTACTTAGTATTTCATCTTTTATTCCTTCTCACATTTCTTCTGGATTATTTAATCTGCATTAATGACTTTGGCAACAACCTGTGGTTGATAAATCTCAAAACTATATTTTAGTACAACTTCTTCCATAAACCATAGCAAATTATGTAAAATGTCCACTGGATTTCTCTAAGTCGATATTCTCAGGAATTAAAGGCCTAAAAATTCTGAAATTAAATTTACTCCATACCCACCAAGCCTTCTACTCTAGTGTTGACAATTTTGGTGAAGAGCACCGCTATCTCTGCCCGTGTTTCAGAAAGAAATCTAGAAGTAATGCATTTACCTCACTGTGCTTAATGAACAGTCAATAAAATCTCACAAAATAATGTTTAATCCCTCACAAATAATTCTTGCAAACTTTTCAGTCCTATCTCTAACAACACCTCTTATCTCCACAACACTCTGAATTCTTTCCATTTAACTTTTCTTCTAGATTACAAAGCACAGAAACCTGACTCATGTCTCTATGACTTCTCATTTTGTTTTCCCATAATATTCCATCAACACCACACATTTCACCAACCCACCCAGCCAAGAACTATTAAATTTTTAGAATCAGAAACATGAACAATATTCTAATCAAGATTTCCTGCTTGCTCAGGTAGAACTGGCCATTCTTTCTGCTGTGCTTGAAATTCAACACTTACATATCCCTTCCTACTCAGTTCTAGAAGACTTCTTTAAATTTATTTATTTACACATTTTCCTCAGCTATATTGCCAAACCTTTAATGGAAGTATTATGTCAGGGTGGTGTGTGTGTGTGTGTGTTTGTATTTCCAGGGAATTTCTTAAGGGATATAGAATTTATCTCAGCTTTCTGAAATCAACATATCAAATTAAAAGAGTTTGTATCTTAGAAAAAAAAACACCTCATTTATAAACTTCTCTTTTTTGGTCTGGTTACACCATCTCACGGAAAATAGTTGTTCCTCTCTGTCTGCATCACATATATTTCTGTTGAAATTACCACCATGTTTCTCTTTGGTCTCCACCTGCACCCTTTCAACATTTCTGCTACAAGCCCTGCCTTGTTTCGTAGTATTTTTTAATCTGTATAGTAGGCTGGCTCCTTGAGGACAAGTTCTTTAAAGCCTAGCATAATAGATTCCCAATAAATATTTGTTGAGAAAGATGAATGTTAGAAATTATAACAGAAGATCAATATAATGAAAGTATTATCAAAATCTACTGAGGAAATATTTCCATTCCATCCAAAAAATATATATATTTTTTCACTAAACAAAAAAATAATAAAATCCCCAACAATTTATAAAATAACTGTTTTAGACTATAGAAAACAGACAGTGTATAACAGTGATCCCTAAGAGATGAGAAATGAGGAAGTACATCGTGCAATTTTGTACAGCATACTGCTTATATTCTCTGCAATGGATGAAAACCCAAGCAGGAAATTAGGCAGTTCAGATGACAGATCAGTGAAAGTGCAGACACAGCAATAGAATCTGACCACAATGAAGCAAAGAGAGGGAAAAATGAAGTCTCAGAAACATATAGAATAATATCAAGCAATACAACATACAAATAATTTGAGTCCCAAGCAAAAGAAAAAAGAGTAAAAGGGCCAGGCATCGCCTGTAATTCCAGCACTTTGGGAGGCTGAGGCAGGTGGATCACCTGAGGCCAGGAGTTCGAGACCAGCCTAGCCAACATGGCAAAACCCTGTCTGTATAAAAAATACAAATAATTAGCCGGGCTTGGTGGCACGTGCCTGTAGTCCCAGCTACTCACTCGGGAGGCTGTGACAGGAGAAATGCTTGAACCTGGGAGGCAGAGGTTGTAGTGAGCCGAGATCATGCCACTGCACTCCAGCATGGGCGACAGAGCGAGACTCCATCTCAAAAACAAAACAAAACTTAAAAAAAAAAAAGAAAAGAAAGAAAGAAAGTAAGAAAAGAAAAGAAAAAGTAAAAGGGGGTCAAAAACCAACTCATTTGAAGAAACGATAGCTAAATTATGGCTGGCATCTTTCCAAAGATGAGCAAAACCATAACATCATATACCTAAGAAACTCAACAAATTCCAAGAAGAAGAACATAAAGAAAACCCTAACAAAGCACATCTTAATCAAAATGGATGAAAACCAGGGATTAACAAAATAATCTCAAAAAGTTTGCTGGGCATGGCTGTCCTCGCCTATGATTCCAAACTTTGGGAAGCCAAGGTGGGAGGGTTGCTCAAGCCCAGGAGTTCAAGACCAGCCTGAGAAACATAGCTAAACTCTGTCTATACAAAAACATTTTAAAAATTAACCAAGTGTGGTGACATGCACCTGTAGTCCCAGCTACTTGGGAGGCTGAAGCAGGAGGATCACTTGCTCCCAGGAGTTCAAGGCTGCAGTGAGTCATGACCAAGCCAACACACTCCAGCTTAGATGACAGGTAAGGCCCTGTCTCTCTCTCTCTCATTAAAAAAAAAAAAGAATAAAAGAAAAAAAAAAGGAAATAGCTACCAGATAAAAAAAGTCACATTATTTAAAATGTGATCAAATGACTATGATATTCTCCATAGAAAATATTTAAACAAGAAAGGTGAGAGAAAATTTTAAACTACTGAAAGAAAAACTGTAAAACTATAATTTGACATCCAGTGAGAATATATTTTCATAAGAAATGTGTAATAAAGACCTTTGCAAGCAAACAAAAGCTAAGAAAATTAGTCATCAACACACTTAAAGAACACTGAAAGTTTATGGAAGTTCTTCACACAGAATAAATTTGGATCTACGACAAAAAGATTAAAGAGTTCTAGAAATAGTAAATATGTGAGTAAATACAAAACACACTGTTATGGACTAAATATCTGTGTTCTCCCAAATTCATGTGTTGAAGCCTTAACTCCCATTGTGATGGTATTAGAAGATGGGGTTGTTGGGAAGTAACTAGGTTTAGATGATGTCATGAAGGTGAAGACCCCATGGTGAAATTAGTGTCCCTTTAAGAAGAGGAACAATGACCAGAGCTATTTCTCTATCATATGAGGACACAGAAAGAAGGAAACCCGCTGCAACTGAGGAATGGGGCCTTTACAGTAATCAAATCTGCCTTAAACTTGATCTTGGACTTTCCAGCCTCTAGAATTGTGACAAATAAATGTCTGTCATTTAAACCACTCAGTCCATGGTATTTTGTTACAGCAGCCCTAGCTAAGAGATGTATTCTTTTTCATTTTTAACTTTTAAAAGATAATCTTGTATTTAAAATAAAACTAATAATATATGTTAGAGTTTATAAGATACGGAGAAATGAAATATATGAGAAAAATAGCAGAGAGGCTAGAATGGGGGAAATAGAAATTTACTGTTTTATAAAGAACCTATAAATCATGCTGCTATAAAGACACATGCACACGTATGTTTATTGCGGCATTATTCAAAATAGCAAAGACTTGGAACCAACCCAAATGTCCAACAATGATAGACTGGATTAAGAAAATGTGGCACATATACACCATGGAATACTATGCAGCCATAAAAAATGATGAGTTCATGTCCTTTGTAGGGACATGGGTGAAATTGGAAATCATCATTCTCAGTAAACTATTGCAAGAACAAAAAACCAAACACCGCATATTCTCACTCATAGGTGGCAATTGAACAATGAGATCTCATGGACACAGGAAGGGGAATATCACCCTCTGGGGACTGTGGTGGGGTGGGGGAGGGGGGAGGGATAGCACTGGGAGATATACCTAATGCTAGATGACGAGTTAGTGGGTGCAGTGCACCAGCATGGCACATGTATACATATGTAACTAACCTGCACAATGTGCACATGTACCCTAAAACTTAAAGTATAAAAAAAAAAAAGAACCTATGATCAGGTTCTTACACTAAATCTAAAACAGTTTAATGTTATTTGTAGGTAGCTAAAGATGTGTATTGTAAACCCTGGCACAAAATCTAAAAAAAAAAAGAAAGGGAAAGAAAACACAAAAGAGTTATAGCTAACAAGCTAATGGTGAAGATAAAATGGAATCATAAAATACAACCCTAAAGAAGGTGGGAAAAAAGGGAAAAAGAAATGAAGAACAGATGGTGTAAATAAAATTTAAGCAGCAATAAGGTAGATTTAAACCCAACTATATAAATAATTTTATTAAATGCAAATAACCTAACCATTCCAATTAAAAGGCCTAGATTGTGAGATGGAATAAAAGAAAAAAAAACAAGACCTAATTACATGCCATTTAAGTAAGCCATGTAAATACAAAGACACGAAGTTTAAAGATATGGAGACATAAAAATGTATACTAAAAATAGCAGAGAGGCTAGATGTGAAAAGATATACCATGCATACAGTAATGAAAGTAAGGCTAGAGTAACTTTAGTAATATCAAAGTAGACTTCAGGACAAGGAATAGGAATCGGTATTAGATAATTATCAGAGGTCAATTAATAAAGAAGTCATAAAAATCCTAAATGCACATGTACATAACAAAGATTCAAAGTATGTGAAGCAATAACTGATAAAACCTAAAGAAGAAATGGACAAATCTACAATTATAGTAGGATATTTTAAGACTGTTCTATCAGCAGTTGTTAGAGCAAGTAGAAAATAAATGAGCAATAATATGGAAGACTTGAACAACACTATTGACCAAAATATCCTTATTGACATTTAGAAAATCTTCCTCCAAAAATTTTCTTGAGGTGCATGTAAACAATTTTCAGTAAATATTAAATGATTTAAATCATACAGAGAATGTTCTATGACAAAAGCAAATTAAAATGAAAATAAAAAATAGAAATATAACTAGAATATTTCCAAATATTAAGAAATTTTTAAATCCTACAATATAATTCACTAATAAAAGAGAAAGCTACAAGTAAAATTATAAAATTGGTTCAAATTAAATAAAAATAAAGATATAAAATACAAACATCTGTGGGATATTGTGAGAGCAGTGATTAAAAGGTAATTTATAGTACTGAGTGCTAATATAATAAAAAAGAAATATTTCAATCAATGATCTAAGCTTCCACCTTAAGGAGCTTTAAAAAGAAGAAAAACTTCTTACACACAAAGTACACTGTAGGAAGGAAATAGTAAAGATAAGATTAGCAGTCAATAATATAGGAAATGAATAACCAATAGACAAAAATCAATGATTTCAAAATCTGCTCCCTTGAAAATGTCCATAAAATTAATAAACTTCTAGACAGAATTAGAAGAAGAAAAGAAAGAGCACACAGATTACAACTACATATTTCAGACACATAAAATGAATAATCAGGGAATATAATGAAAAACTGCATGTCAATAAATTAAACAACATTGATCAAATGAACAAACTCCTTGAAAGAATATAGCTACAAAAGTCATTCAGGGAAAAAACAGAAAACTTCAACTTCTCATCAAAAGAAAGTAATGGGACATGTTTTACCCACCTACCACAACCAAAACACCTGGGCAAAATACATGAAAGGATGCTTTTCAAGACATTAGACACCAGACAGTGAATGATAATGAGTTTGTATGCTTTGATATTTTTCATCTTTCAAATAAAGAAATTTCCCACCTGAGAGATACTGTGAGGGACAAATGAGATTTTATATGTGAAAATCTCTAAGATAACAGGTACCACAATCAATGTTTCCTTCCTCTCTCCTTCTCTTTTCTTTTCTGACAATAATTAACTTCCATATGCCAAAATAATTTAAAGGCACTAAATTATTTGTGAGACTGCGAAAGTGTTCCCCAGAATAGTTCAGGTCTAAAACTAGTACTGAACGAAATTTAAAACAATATGTTGATTGTGTTGCCTTATTTCTTAAACACACATACACACCACAAAGCCATTCCAATTTTAATGATGTACTAGATTCCCAGGTTCATCCTTCCATCTCTTCCTCCCTCCCTCCCTCCTGTTTAAGCTAAATAAGTCAAAGTTCTTTGATCATTGTCTCGCCATGACCAACCAAACTTGGGTGATTAAGGAACTTTTAAGAATAATTTTATTTCATAGGGAAGAAAAGCAGTCTCTGAAGCCTCCATTGGTTCCAAACATTTTAGCACTTGTCAGGTTAAATCAAAATATGTGTCATTCTCTTTCAGTCTACATTTAATCATTATATTACATTAATCAGTCTACATTTAATAAATATAATTTAAAATCTAAATTCCTGATTCTATTTCTCAGGAACCTTTTTCATTTCTTTCTGGGACTGAACATAAATGAAATTATGAAATTAATTATTTGAATGCAGCCTCAGAAAAAAAGCCTCCTTATAATCTGGCTCCAGATATTTTATAACACTCCATATATTTGGATAATTGTCTCCAGGAAAAAACCCAGGTTTTGGAATTGTAAAGTTCTGAGACTAAATCTAACACTTAATAGTTTTCTGAATTGCTTAACCAATCCCAGTCTCAGGTCCATAATCTGTAAACAACACATCAGCCCTGCTATGTTATTCAAAAGATTAAATCAGAAGAGCCTAATGAAGTGCTTAACACAATGTGTGGCACAAAACCTCTCCTCTGTCCTTGCCTCTCAATTTCTTTTTTCTTTCTTTCTTTCTTTCTTTTTTTTTTTTTTTTAGACGGAGTCTATCTCTGTCGCCCAGGCTAGAGTGCAGTGGCGCGATCTCGGCTTACTTGCAAGCTCAGCCTGCCGGGTTCACGCCATTCTCCTGCCTCAGCCTCCTGAGTAGCTGGGACTACAGGCGCCCACCATCACACCCGGCTTTTTTGTATTTTTAGTAGAGACGGGGTTTCACCGTGTTAGCCAGGATGGTCTCCATCTCCTGACCTCATGATCCGCCCGCCTCGGCCTCCCAAAGTGCTGGGATTACAGGCGTGAGCCACCGCACCCGGCCTGCCCCTCCATTTCTGTCTAAAAATATATGTGCAGTTATTTAATAAAATGTATGCATTTCAGTAAGCAATATATACTCATTTAAAAAATCAGAAAAAAAGTTATAATATTGTTAAGAAAGGGACTATTCAAAATATTTTATTAGCAATAATAGATGTAGAAGTGAGTCATACTGTATGCAGTTCCACCCTTCCTTTCCTGTCTGTCCAGATTCTGCTTTCTTCCAAATTCATCATGTACATTTCAAATGAACGTGGTGATGTTTCAGGAAGAAATCTGTATGTACAATAACTTTGTGCAACAGTATATTTTCTATTTTTAAATTGTACTTTCAAAGTTGTTAAGATTTCTAAGACATGATTCCATCATTTCTAATTTTCATCCAGATTGCAATTAGTATCATCATATGGCATATCAATTATACAACGTTATACCTCAGTAGCATAAATCACAACTCTAGCTGCAGCTATAAATATCAGTCTTCAAACTGTGTGTACATTTTCAAAATACACTACAGCAGCCTGATTCTAGAAGGCTTTCCTTTTAAATTTTTTTGTTGTCTGTTTTCCACTGTTTAAGACTTTGCAGAAAATTTATTGAAAATCCCCCACACATATTTCCAGAGTGATTACAACGAAATTATAATAAAAAAGAGAATGACACAGATGGCTCAGTTCTTTTTGAGTTTTGCTATCAGATTAAAAGAGTTTATTTGGGAGGATGAATTTTATTTTGTAAAAATGAATGAACAATAATAAAATGACAATAAATTTCTACTTTTCTACTAATCTTTCAGAAGTAACCTAAAGCTGCATCATTACTAGCCATTTTCATTAGTGTTAACAGGTCACCAACTAGGCAAACTAGGAATTTGTTTTGATAACTTTCAAAAGAATGAAATAATTTTTAACAAGAAAAACAAAGAGGGCTAACTCTACCTTATTCCAAGGTTATCAACCTACTGTGATACACTCATGTGGTACTAGTTTAAAGATGAAGAAACAGATCAACAGAAAATAATAATCCAGAAATAGATTTACTTATATAGGGACAAGTGATGTTTGACAAGGGTGCAAAGGCAGTTCAATAGAGAAAGGTTGGTCTTCCCAACAAATCTTGGTAGAACAAGTGGTAGCCACATGCAACAGAACAATAAAACATCTCTGATCTATATCTTTCCCCAGCTGCAAAAATGAACTCAAAATGAATCATAGACTTAAACATTAAACCTAAAACTAAAATTTCTAAGGCAAAACATTGGAGAAACTCATCATGATTGTGGATTGGTCAAACATTTCTTAGATACAACGCAAAAACATCATCTATAAAAGAATAAAAATAGCTTTATCAAAATTAAAACTTCTGCTCTTCAAAGAAACTGTTAAAAATAAAAAGACAAGCCACAAAGCTACAAAATCTGCAGATATTTTCATATGTCAAATATCAGAATTTTATCAAAATCTATAATAACCTCTCAAAAGTCAATAAAAAGAAAACAACTCCATTTTTATAACAATGAGAAGAGTTGCAAAGAAACTTTATAATATTAGACATATGGATGGCAAATAAGCATATGGAAGAATGTCAAACATTATTGGCCATTAGAAAAGTGTAGATTTCAGCCACAAACAAAAAATGAGATCTTACTAGATATCTCTTAGAACAGCTAAAATTACAAAGACTGACTGTACCCCAGGTTGACATAGATAAGGAGGAAATGGAACTCATACACTGCTGGTGGGAATGCAAAATAGTGTAATCAATTTGGAAAACAGTTTGGAAGCTCCTTTAAAAGTTAAATATTCACCTGCCATATACATGATGTAGCCATTTCACTACTAGGTATTTACCCAAGAGAGGGAATAAAAGCACATGTCAATATAAACAGTTATTAATACTCGTAGCAGATTTATTAGTAATGGACAAAAACTGGAAACAACAAATGTCTATTTAGAGGTGAATATTTTGACAAATTGATATAGCCATACAATGGAATACTATTTGGTATTAAAAAGTAATAAGCTATCGATAGAAGCAAAACATATACAATCTAGAATAATTATTCTAAATGAAAAATGTCTGACAAAATAGGAGTATACTTTGTAAGATTCCATTTATATAATACTATAAAATAGTGTAGTGAGAAAAAGGAAATCAGTGTTTGTCATTTGGAAGTGACAGGGAAGAGTGGGTGAGCAAATTATAAAAATGGATGAGGAAATTTTAGGATTGCTTGATATTTTCATCATCGTGATTGTGCTGATGGTTTCATGGGTGCATACCTACATAAAAACTTATCAAATTGTAAACCTGAAATGGGTACAGTTTTCATATGTCAGTTAGACCTAACCAAAGTGCTAAAAATATTATATTTGTACACCACATGTGTGTTTACTTAGGTGAACTTTGTACCTGTATTTAATCTATATTATGCAGCACTTAATAATTAAAAATTAATTTTATTAATGAGAAACTCTTAAGATATAATTTTAACATAGTTAGCAAGTTGAAAATATACAGAATCACTGGGTAGAACAACATGTGAAGAAAACACAAAGAAAATATGAGGAAAAGCAATCAACAGTAGCATAAAAAATTTTTAATATCAGTAAGATATCAGGAGAGGATTGCAGTAAGATGGCTGAATAGAAGTCTCCACTGATAGTCCTCCCCACAGGAACACCAAATTTGACAACTACCTACACACAAAAAAGCACCTGCATAAGAACCAAAAAGCAAGTGAGAAATCACAGTACCTGATTTTAACTTAGTACTGTTGAAAGAGGCACTGAAGAGGGTAGAAAAGACAGTTTTGAATTGCTAATGCCTCCACTCATCAACTCCCTGGCAGTGGCTACGTGGTGCAGAGAGAATCTGTGCGTTTGGCAGAAGGAGAGAAAAGCGACTGTGAGAATTCAGTGCTGCCAACACTGGGCAGAACTCAGATGGCACCCATGGAAAGAGCATTTAGATTAGCCCAGCCAAAGAAGAAATGCTCATTGCAGCGGTCAGAACTGGCAAGCACTGGCACTGCAGGCTACAGTGCTCTGGGGTCCTAAATATACTTGATGTGCTGTCTAGGCCACAAGGACCGAAACTCCTGGGCAAGTCCTAGTGTTGTAATGGACTCACAGCCAGAGGACTTGGGGGGTATGCAACCTCCCAAGTAAGATACAAGCCAGGCAAGTAAGACACAAGCCAGGGTGGCTAAGGGGTTTTCTTGCATCACCCTTCCCCCAACCACAGGCAATGTAACTCGTAGCTCTGAAAGAGATCTCTTCCTTCTACTAGAGGAGAGGAGAGGGAAGAGAAAAGTCGACTTTGTCTTGCAATTTGGATACCAGCTCAGCCTCAGTAGGATAGGGCACTGGGCAGAGTTGTGTAGGCCCTATTCCAGGTGGACCCAGTCCTGGCATTATTCATCACCTGCTGATTTAAGAGCCCATGGCCCTGAATAATCAGCAGAAGTAACCAGGTAGTACACATGCTATGGGCCTTGAGTGAGATTCTGAGACATGCTGGCTTCAGGTATGACTCAGCACATACACAGCTATAGTGGCTAGAGAGAGAAACCCTTTCTGCTTGAGAAAAGGTGAGGGAAGAATAAAGGGGACTTTGTCTTGAAGCTTAGGAAAAAGCTCAGCCACAGTGGAAAAGAGCAAAGGGGGCTCTAGGGTTCCCCAATTCCAGTCCTTGGCTCTGGGATGACATTTCCGGTCATTCCCTGGGCCAGAGGGGAGCCCACTGCTCTGAAGGGTGTGTCCCAGGCATAGCAGTATTCACCATAAGCTGACTGAAGAGCCCTTGGGTCTTAAGTGAGCATCAGCAGTACTCAGGCAGTACTACTTGTGGGCCTGTATTGGTGGCAGACATGGGAAGAGACACTTCTGCCTGGGTAAACAGGAGGAAAGAATAGGAAAAACTCTGTCTTGTGGTTTCAGGGCCAGCTTAAACACAGTAGAATAGAGCACCAAGTAGAATTCTGGGGTTTCTGACTCTGGGCCCTGGCTCCCAGATGGCATCTCTGGACCAAGCTGAGACATGGTAGAATTCATCACCCTGAAAGGAAGGAACAAGACTGGCTGGCCTCACAATGTGCTGATTGTGGAGCCCCAAGGCCTTGAACCAACGTAGGTGGTAGCCCAGTAGTGGTTACAGTGAGCCTTGGGCAAGACCCAGTGCTGTGCTGGCTTCAGGTATGACCCAGTGAAGTCCCAGTGGTGCTGGCTACCCCTAACTCAGCTTCAGTCAGCTCAGCAGACCCTGTTTTGTGGGGAGAAAGTAAGGGAAGAGAACCGAGTGGTTCCTTTGTGAGTCTACAGGAACTACAGCATTACTGGACTTGGGGTGATCCCTAATGCAGATATGGCTACATTGACAAAAAACTTAGATTACAATACCCAAGGCCTTGTGAATACTTCAAAAGCCTTCCCAAAAAGGATGGGTAGTAACAAGCCCAGACTGTGAAGACTACAGTAAGTACCTAACTCTTCTATGACTAGACACTGATGAACACACACAGCATAAAATGGTCCAGGAAAACATAACTTCACCAAAAGAACTGAATAAGGCACCAAGGAAAAATCCCAGAGAGACAGAGATATGTGAACTTTCTGACAGAAAATTCAAAATAGCTCTTTTGAGGAAATTCAAAGAAATTCAGGATAACACAGAGAAAGTATTCAGAATCATATAAAGTAAACAAATAAATTGAAATAATTTTTAAAAATCAAGCAGAAATTCTGGAGTTGAAAAATGCAGTTAACATACTGAAGAATGCGTCAGAGTCTCTTAATAGCAGAATTGGTCAAGCAGAAGAAAGAATTAGCTTGAAGACAGGCTGTTTGAAAATACACACTCAGAGGAGACTAAAGAAAAAAAAATTAAAAAGAAAAAAGTATACAAGATCTAGAAAATAGTCTCAAAAGGGCAAATCTAAGAGTTATTGGACATAAAGACAAAGTAGAGAGATTAATAGGGGTAGAATGTTTATTCAAAGAGATAATAACAGAGAAATTCCCAAATCTATTCAGGAGAAAGTATCATAACATATTTAAAGTGCTGAAGAAAACAACAAGACACTTTTATCTTAGAATAGTATATCCTGCAAAAATATCCTTTAAACATGAAGGAAAAATAAATGTTCTCCAGACAGCAAAAGCTGAAAACACCAGCAACACCAGACCTTTCCTACAAGAAATGCTAAAGGGAGTACTTCAGTCTGAAAGAAAAGGATATTAATAAGCAATATGAAATCACCTAAAGGTACAGAACTCACTGGTATAGGCCAGGCGCTGTGGCTCACGCCTATAATCCCAGTGCTTTTGGAGGCCAAGGTGGGTGGATAACCTGAGGTCAGGAGTTTGAGACCAGCCTCAACATGGAGAAAACCCATATCTACTAAAAATACTAAAAATACAAAATTAGCCAGGCATGGTGGTGCATGCCTGTAATCCCAGCTACTCGGGAGGCTGAAGCAGGAAAATTGCTTGAACCTGGGAGGCGGAGGTTGCGGTGAGCCGAGGTCACGCTATTGCACTCCAGCCTGGGCAGCAAGAGCGAAATTCCATCTCAAAAAAAACCAAACCAAACAAAAACAAAAACAAAAACAAAACAAAAAAAACAACTCACTGGTATAGCAGTAAGTATAGGGAAAACACAGGATATTATAACACTGCTATTGTGGTTTGTAAACTACTAATATTTTAAGTTAAAAGATAAAGACATGAACCTATAAAATAATAACTAGAATAGTTTTTGTAGAAGACACAGACAGTACAATAAGATATGAATACAAAAAATAAGACGTTAAAAAATGGGGAGACAAAGTATAGACTTTTATTAGTTTTATTTTTGCTTGTTTCTTTATGTAATCAGTGTTAAGTTGTCATCAGTTTAAAATAATGGGTTATAAGGTATTATTTGTAAACCTCATGGTAATCTCAAATCTAAAAATGTACAATGTATACCTAAAATTAAAAAGCAATAAATTAAAACACACTACCAGAGAAAATCACATACACTAAAAGGAAGACAGGAAGGGAGGGAAAAGGTACAGATAATAGAAAGAATAAATAAGAGCTAGTATTGGATAGCACAACAGGGTGAGTATAATCAATAATAATTGTACATTTTAAAATAACTAGAAAAGTATAATTGGATAATTTGTAACAAAAAGGATAAATGCTTGAGATGATGAATACTCCATTTATCCTGGTGTGATTATTACACACTGTATGTCTGAATCAAAATATTCCATATACCCCGTAAGTATATATCCCTACTATGTATCCACAAAAACTAAATGTTTTTAAAAAATCAATAAGATGGATTATTTTATAGCAAGGAAAAATAATTTCTAATCTAATTTCAATTGTACTATTAACAAAGACTCAAAATAATGCTAATATCCAAAGTTGATAATGTGTTCAAGCAGGCTGGGTAGGAATATCAATAAGTATAAACCCTGAGAAAAACAGTTTTCCTATGTATAATTATACCCTTAAACTTGTGCATATCAAGAAATAATTTCACTTCCAGAAATTGTACCTGAGAATAGTCAATAAATGTGCAAAGATGAAATATATGTATTTCATCTTTGATCATTATTTGATCATGGCAGTTCTTCTTAAAGTGGTAGTCAGCCCAATTATCCTTCTGTGTTCACCAGTGAGACACTGCCTAGGATAATGACAAATGTAGGTCTATTGTCTAAAATATACATTCATAATACCCTGTTAAGTGAAAAATGTTAAAACTCTTTAGAGTATAATCTCATTTTTAATTTTAAAATGTGGTGTCAATGTATACACACTGGAAGAATATTGAGAGGAGTTTGTATACATACATACAGAGAGAAAATGTCTTAGTTATATATATAAACTGTTAACTTGAGTTATCTCTAGTTAGTGGAAAAAGGGACTATTGTTTTCCTTCTTATAATGTAATAGTATCTTATTGTTTTATAATGCAACTGTAGCAGATTTTATAATCAGAAAAAAAATTAACCTACTTTTCTTTGAGACAGAGTCTCGCTCTGTCTCCAGGCTAGAGTACAGGGTGTAATCTCGTCTCACTGCAACCTCTGCCTCCTGGGTTCAAGCAATTTGCCTGTCTCAGCCTCCCGAGTAGCTGGGACTACAGGCACACACGCCACCACACCCAACTGGTCAGGCTGACCTCGAAATCCTGACCTCAGGTGATCCACCTGCCTCAGCATCGCAAAGTGCTGGGATTACAGGCATGAGCCAACCAGCCAACCTACTTCCATTTTAAAGGAAATAATAAAAACGATAAACTCCCATTTCCATTTTGAAAAAAAATAAAAGCAAAGACAAAGTAGCCTTCAATTTTATGGATATTATTATTTTTTTCTCACCAGAAGCTCTTTATCTAAACATCCTGCACTCATTCAATAATATACAAATTTAAAATCATTCAAGCCTTAGCCAGTCTACTTAACTTATAGTCAGTGCACACAAAGAAAGTGCTATGGTTTAAATAAATCCACCTAAAGTTCATGTGTTGGAAATTAATCCTCAATGCAACAGAGGTGGGATCTTCAAGAGTTGACTAGGTCATGAGAGTTCTGCCCTCCTGAATGAAAATTTGCCATAATCACAGGAATGATTGGTTATTCAGAAATTGGGCTCCTCATACAACGATGAGTTTGGCCTAACTTTTTTTTCTCCCTTTGACCCACATGCTTGCTTGCTCTTTTACTATGTTAAGACACAGCAAGAAAACCCTCACCGGATATGTCCCATCAATCTTGGATCTTGGACTTCTCAGCCTCCAGAACTGTGAGCCAAATAAATGTCTTTTTTTTTGTAAATTACCCTGTATGTAGTATTCTGTTATAGCAGCAAAACATGGAATAAAATAGGGAATGTAGAATGAATGCAAAAAAAAAAAAAAAGGTAAGATAGCAAACATTTCCATTTACAAGGAATAGTAAAGATAATTGCACCCAATTTCCATCTCAGGGTCTCAAATTGTTAATGTCATGATGCATATTCATTGTGTTTACACTTTAGGCCTTGCCCCTCACTTAGGTAAACTCTCCAAAATGGTGCTGTATTATTGTTAAGTAGTGCCTCAGCTCCAATGCCAGTCTTCATTAGACAGTGGCTCTTTCATTCCTGTGCTGACAGCATACTTTTATTAAATATCTCTGAAAATGTGAGCTGCATCTACAGAACCTAGCAAAGTTCCACGCACATAAGAAGTGCTCAAGTAACATAAGTGAAATAACTTAATATGTTGAATATTTTGTTGACTATATCTAAATGCCCCCCAAATTTAATTGAAATACTTGATACAAGTAAACTACCTTGAATAATTGAATTTATTATTTAATTATGGTTAATTTAGTCTGGCTTCCTTCCTGCTGACCTATCCTTTAGATCCACAAGTATTTGTTGGGTGTCTCCTCTGAAGAATTTGCAGTGCCAGGTGGTGGAAAATTAACAGTGGTTGAGATGAACAGAGACCATGTAACCATAAGCCGTATTTTCTACTGTTTAACATACACACAAACCAATATTTGGCCAAAGTTAACACAAGGTTGATATATAGAATTCCAGGAGCAGGGTTCTGAATCACAATCTTAGGCAACTGAGGTTGCTAATCTTAGGTAAATCTACTTCTTACAATAGATTTACCTAAACTGACACCTGAGAAATGAATAGGCATTAACTGAGTAAAGAAGGTGATTAGGTAAATGCTGTAAATTATTTTAAACATCAGTCCACTTTATTTCTCTATTGTACTAAATAAACAAAAGTAAATATTTTTTGATGACTTAGGATCAGAGTAAAGAACTCAAAGGTGGACTTACATCATAGGAACCTGTAAGTATTTTTATTTTAGTTAGTTATTTCGATTAAGTTATTTTGCTTCATTTAAAAGTATCTATCTGGAGGATGATAAAAGTAACATATCAATATTTCTTGGGTAAATATATATTCCATGAAGTCAGGCTCTTGTTAATCAGATTTTTACCTTATCCATGAAAGAAACAAGGTCAAAATAAATTTGGTAGGATTATCTGTTTAGGCAAGGCATTTAATATAACACCATAGTGAAGATATACTACCTACTGATGTCAGACCTTATCAACCCAACAATTTATAAAGAAAGATAATTAACATTTATAAATAAATTAAAGTGTCAAACTCTCAACATACATTTTTTTCAATTTTTCATTGCCACCCTAAGAAGCAGGTACCTTTACCCCCATTTTAGAGCTAGAAAACCATAGCTTCAGAATTTTGTTTAAAATCTAGATCTTTCTAATGAAAGTGTTACAATATCATACAGCCTTTAATGATTATGCATATAATATTAGCACAGAATATTGTGAAAATATTGTACAAAGAAGTACAAGCCATGATCCCTACACAATAGAACTGTGCAATACAAGTGGGAAGATAAAACCCATCAAAAGACAGTTCGGAACATACCATATCATAGAACACACACACACACACACACACACACACACACACACACACACACACACAAGTCACAGCCTCAGAGTAAAGAAGATATGGCTGTTCAGAATTATCCTGAAAAAATATTATAAATAGAAATGATGTCAAAGGTTGACACTTTTTAAAAAGGCAAAACAAGGAGGACATTTGAGATAGAAGAAATAAAGACAGCCAAAGTTTGGAATGGAGAATCAAATTGTGCTCTGGAGAATAGCCCCAGTTCTGTGTTGGTGTCAGAAATGATCCCAGTAGTTGAGATGTAGGAGGTAAGATTAAAAAGGTTTAATAATAAAGGAGTTTCAAACATTTGCAAAAACACAGCAGGCTCTGTAGAATTGTGAACTAAATATAAATAACACCTACATTTCTTTATTTTCATACGTTTTACAGATTTTCAATAATATACTCAGGTAAATGTAGTTGTTAGAGGTAAAAGTCTTTAATATAATTCTGGTCTATAAGCAATAAATAAAAGTTGCAGACTTTTCTCAGGCAGGTTTGCAATCATGGCATTCTAGCACTCTGCAAAAAGTACTCTCACAAATGGAATTAATATCTTTGTTCCTACCCAATACCAAGGCCTTTTATTCCTCCCCATTCTCCTTGACTATGTGGCACTGGGTGCTGATTGTCACTGCCTCCTTCTTAGCACATGAATTCTTCAGCTTCCAAGACATCTCACCAGTGAATTAATAAATGTTTTCATACCCATTTTTTCCAGACACTAACAATGCTCCTTCAGTAGGTAGTACATCTTCACTACGATGTTATATTAATGCCTTGGCTAAACTGATAAGCCTGCACTAAATTTATTTTGACATTGTTTCTTTCTTGGATATAGTGAAAATTTAATTGACAAGAGCCTGACTTCACAGAATATAAATTTACCCAGAAAATATTGCTGTGTTACTTTTATCATCCCCTAAATAAATACTTTTAAATGCAGATACTTTAATTAACTAACTAAAATAAAAATACCTTTAGGTTGCTATGATGTAAGTCCACCTTTGAGTTATTTGCTCTGATCCTAAGTCATCAAAAAAAAAAACCTACTTTTGTTTACTTACTACAATAAAGACAGAAAGTAGGCTGATGTTTAAAATAACTTAGAGCATTGACCCAATCACCTTCTTTACTCAGTTAATGCCTATTCATTCCTCAGGTGTTAGTTTAGGTAAATCTACTACGAGAAGCTTTTTTTCAGTTGCCTAAGATTGTGATTCAGAACCCTGACCCTGGAATTCTATGAATTAACTTTGTATTAACCTTGGCCAAATATTGGTTTTTCTGTATGTAATAGTAGATAATACGGTTTATGGTATTCTCCTTTATTTTAGTCATGCCTTTCCTTGGTAGAATAAAAGCTCCCAAAAGGCAGGTAATATTTCTCATTATTTTCTTTATCTGCAAGAATGTCTGGCTTTGTGATCTAAATATTATATTAGTTGATAGATAGTGAGGCAGCTAAGCAATGTAATATAGTAAGAGTTTGGAAAAAAATGGTGCTAGAAATGGCCATCAATGAGTGTTCTCCGGAAAATTCCAGAAGGAAGATAAGATCTAGTAAAATTTGTACTTCCTTAAAGAATTAAATAGATGAAAACTCTATGCAGATCACACTCAACATCTAAAACCCTAAACTTGAAACATGGCGTGAAGCTGGGATGCTCATTGACTTGGCTGTATTACTTACTAATACAGGAAGGCACTGTATTAGTAAGAAATGATCCCAAAAGCAGGAGCCTAGGCTCTGAAGTCATGAATTAATTTTGTATGCTTTAATCCATTTAATGCTGATCAAGTCATCACAGTGACAGCTTGACCTTTTATCCTTGACCCTCTAAGCCAGTCCACCTGCCTTTGCTCTTGCCATATGACTCCCATCTGTAGACACTGTTCCAGTCAGTGATCCGAGATTAATCTGCTTCTGCATAATCAGAAGACATTAAATATTTTATAATGCCCAGAACCAACTCACCCAGTTCTTGGCCCTGCATTTTCCTTGTTCTCTGGGTACAGGCTAGATTAAAATCTGTCTTGTCCTTGTGGCCTATTCCTTCTCTGTGCTTTATAACATCCAAGATTTGGATTCTATCTGTATAACTGAAGACTTGAAGTTTGGTTAGCATCTTACTACCTGTGTAAATGTTCACTGACTTTCTGTTTCTGTGTCCTAGTATTTCTCTGACTCTTAGGTCTAGTTATTTTTAGTTGACTTGTCTATAGCCTAATATTCTGCTTGTGGATTGTTCCTGTTTTCCCAAACACCCACCTTCACCTTTTATGTCACAACTCTATCTATTACCTGCAGTTTGGTCTGTGTCCTACCCCAACTCTAAGCTTTACCTGATGGGATTACCTCTAAGTTTTAATTTCACCCATTGTGGCTTGCCTCTCATGAGTCAACCTCACATGCCTATGATACATTAGGACAAAAAAATGCATTTTTGACTTCCTTTGAATCCAGTCATTATCACTGATGTTACCAACAAAAATTTGAGTGGAACAAGTAAAAGGAAGCATCAACCAGTCATAACTTCCTCACACAAAATTATTGAGGCATAGAAAAAAACAGAAATCCCAGAACTGTAAAATTCAATGTCTGAAAATAAAAATACAATTGACAGCCTTACCAGTAGTCTAAAACAAGCAGAAGAAAGAATTTCTGAACTTGAGCCAGGAATTTTAAAATAACCCAGTCAGACAAAAAATAACTATATAAAGAAATGAAGAAAGCCTGCATGACATATGCAATATGATCAAGTGAAGAAATATTCAAATTTTGAGAGTTCTTGATGGAGAAGAAATGTGAACAGGCATAAAAAACCTATTTAATGAAATAACAGTTGAAAATTTCCCAATTCCTATAAGAGATATAGACATTCAGATACAGAAAGCTCAACAATCCCCAAGTAGTTTCAAAACAAAAAGTTCTCTTTGAGTCACAGTTCGGTCAAACTGTAACATTCAAAGAGAAAAAAGTAGCAACGAAGGCCATCAAGTCACATAGAAAACAATACCTATCAGACTAACAATGTATTTTTCAGCAGAAACCAGGAGAGGATGGTATAATATATTCAGAGTGCTGAAACAAAGAAACAAAAAAAAAAAAAAACTGTCATATAAGAATACTGCACCAGTAAAGCTATCCTTAAGAAATGAACAAGAAACTCTATTCCAGATGAGCAAAACTGAGGGAAATTATTATCAATAGAGTGGCACTACAGAAAAATGCCAAAGGAAAATCTACATCTGGAATTGAAAGGATGATATTTTCCATCATAAATCACACAGAAAGTATAAAACTCACTGTTAGATACACAAATAGGAAAGAGAAAGGAATCAAACTTTATAAATTTTGCTCACTACCCAAATCAGAAAAATAAACATTAAGAGATAAAGCAACAAAACACTTCAGAAACCAACTAGTGAAAGGACAGAAGTAACGTTTCACCTATCACTAACAACCTTGAATGCAAATAATTTAAGTTTTCCAACTAAAAGATATAGACTAGCTAAACTGATTTTAAAAAAAGACCCAAATATGCTGCCTACAAGAAACTCACTTCACTTGTAAGTATAGACTGAAAAGGAAGAAACAGAAAGAGATATACCATATAAATGGAAAACAAAATCATGCATAAAAAACAATTTTATCAGAAAAAATAAACTGGATGTCAATAAACATGAAAAGAGATGAAGCTCAGCCAGGCACAGTGGCCCATGCCTGTAATCCCAGGATTTTGGGAGGCCAAGGTGAGGGGATCAACTGAGATTGGGAGTTCGAGACCAGACTGACCAACATGGAGAAACCCCATCTCTACCAAAAATACAAAATTAGCCAGGTGTGGTGGTGCAGGCCTGTAATTCCAGCTACTCAGGAGGCTGAGGCAGGAGAATCACTTGAACCCAGGAGGCGGAGGTTGCGGTGAGCCAAGATCGCACCATTGCACTCCAGCCTGGGTAACAAGAGCGAAACTTCATCTCAAAAAAAAGTCATTATACAGTGAAAATGTGATCAATTCAGCAAGAGAACATAATAATTGTAAATATATATGAACTGAAGAATGGAGTATGCAGATAAATAAAGCAAATATTATTAGAACTAAAGAGAAAGATAGAGCCCAATACAATAATTAGAAACTTCAACATTCCACTTTGATCACTGGGCAGACCATCTAGATGAAAAATCATCCAAGAAATATTGAATTGAAACTTCACTATAGATCAAAAGGCCTTAACAGATATTTGCAGAACATTTTACCCAAAAGCTACAGAATACACATTCTTTCCATCAGCACATGGAATATTATGCATGATAGACCATATATTAGGTCATAAAACAAGACTTAAAATTTTTTAAAAATTTAAATCATATCAAGTACCTTCTCAGATCATCATGGAATAAAACTAGAAATCAATGAAAGAGTAACTCTGAAGACTGTGCAAATAAAGGGAAATTAAATAATATGCTTCCAAACAACTAGTGGCTCAGTGAAAAAATTAAGAAGCAAAAAAAATTCTTGAAATCAATAAAAATGGAAACATAACATACCAAAACCAATGGGACACAGAAAAAGCAGCACTAATAGCAATAACTGCCTATTTTATAAAAGTTGAAAGATTTCAAATAACCTAGCAATGCACCTCAAAGAACCAGAAAAGCAAGAACAAATCTGACCCAAAATAGGTAGAAGAAAAATAATGAATATCAGAGCAGAAATAAACTAAATAGATACTTAAAATATATTTAAAAATAAACAAAACGAAAATTTGTGTTTTTGAAAAGATAAATTTGACAAATCATTAGTTAAGCTAAGAAAAAAAGAGAGAAGACCCAAATAAATAAAATCAGAAATGAAATATGAGACATTACAAATGATACTATAGAAAAACAAATGATCATTAGAGACTATTAGGAACACCTATATGCCAACAAATTAGAAAATCTATAGGGAATATATATATTCCTGGATGTGTAACTGAACAAGATTAAATAAGGAAGAAGGCTGGGCACAGTGGTTCATGCCTGTAATCCCAGCACTTCAGGAGGCTGAGGCGGGCTGATCACGAGGTCAAGATTTTGAGACCATCCTGACCAACATGGTGAAACCCCATCTCTACCAAAAATACAAAAATTAGCTGGGCGTGGTGGCGCACACCTATAGTCCCACCTACTTGGGATGCTGAGGCAGGAGAATCACTTGAACCCGAGGCAGAGGTTGCAGTGAGCCGGGATCATGCCACTGTACTCTAGCCTGGCAACAGAGTGAGACTCCGTGTCTAAATAAATAAATACATAAGAAAGAAAGAAAGAAAAAACCTGAACTTACCAATAACACATAATGAGATTGAATCAGTAATAAAAGTCTCCTAAAAAAAGAAATGCCTGGCACTGATTGCTTTACTATGAATTCTATTAAAATTTGAAAAATGAATTAACACAATTTTTCTTATACTATTCTAACGATTGAAGAGAAGGGAATTTTTCTTAACTCATTCTATGAAGCCAGCATTACCATTATACCAACATCAGACATGGACACACATACACACACACACAAACACACACACACAAAGTACCGACCAATATTTCTGATGAACACACATGCAAAACATGCAACAAATTACTAGCAAACCAAACCCAGCAATACACCAACATATAATACACCATGATCAAATGGGATTTATCCCAAGAATACAAGAAGGGTTCAACTTATGCAAATCAATAATGTGATCAACAGAATGAAGAACATCACATCAACAGAATGAAGAACAAAAATCATATAATCATCTCAATTCATACAGAAAAAGCATACAATAAAAGCTAACATCTCTTCATGGTAAAAAAAAAAACAAAAAACAAAAAATGATAAAAGCTAACACCTCTTCATGGTAAAAAAACAAACAAACAAACAAAAAACTCAACAAAGTGCTACTGAAGGAATGTGCACAAACACAATACAATCCATATATGACAAACCCACAACTAGTATCATCCTGAGTGTGGAAATGCTAAAAAAACCTTTCCTCTAATTGCTGGAAGAAGATAGAATGCCCACTTTCACCACTCTTATTTATCATAAGAATAAGATAGGACCAGAAGTCCTATCCAGAGAAAATAGCCTAGAGAAAAAAAATACAGTGCATGGAAACTGGAAAAGCAGAATTCCCTCTTTACTGATGACATAATCTTATACATAGAAAACCCTACAAACCCACAAAAAAACCCTCTTAGAACTAATCAACAAATTCGGTAAAGTTACAGAGTAGAAAATCAACCCACAAATCTTAGTAGTATTTATATACACCAATAATTAACTAGGTAAAAGCATAATTTTAAAAAATTCCATACAAAAATATACAGCTACAAAAATTAAAATAACTAAGAATAAATGTAACCGAGGAAGTAGAAGACTTCTGCAATAAAAACTACAAAATGTTGATGAAATAAATTGAAGAGGACACAAAAAAAGGAATAGGACAGTTAATATTATTAAAATAACCATATTTCAGAAAGCAATCTACAAATTCAATGCAATACCCATCAAAATACCAATAACATTCTTTATGAAAGCAGAAAAAAAATCTTAAAATTCATATGGGACCAAAAAACATTTGGTTTTTTGACAATAGTCAAAGCAATGCTGAGCAAAAAGAACAAAGTTGGAGGCATCACACTACCTGACTTCAAAGTATATTACAAAGCTGTAGTAAACAAAACAGTGCAGTATTATTATAAAAATAGAAAAATAGATCAATGAAACAGAATAAAGAACCGAGAAATAAATCCATGTATTAACAACCATCTGATTTTAGACAAAGACACCAAGAATATATATTGGGTAAAGGGCACCCTGTTCAATAAATGCAGCTAGGAAAACTGAATATCCACATCAAGAACAATGAAACTAGAGCCCCACATCTCACCATTTGCAAAAATCAACTAAAAATGAATTAAAGACTTAAATGTAAAACCTGAAACTATAAAACCTACTAGAAGAATTATAAGGAAATGCTTCAGAACATTGGTCTTGGTACAGATTTTATGGGTAAGATTTTAGAAGTACAGGCAACAAAAACAAAAATAGGCAAATAGGGCTATATCAATCAAAAAAATCTCCTGTATAGCAAATGAACAATCACCAGAGTGAAGACACAACCTGTAGAATAAAAGAAAATATTTGAAAACTTAACCTGACAAGAGATTAATATCCAGAAAATACAAGCACCACAAACGTCTCAACAGCAAAGACCATATAATCCCATTAAAAAATGGGCAAATGATTTGAGTAAACATGTTTCAAAATAAGACATACAAATGGCCTGCTGGGCACAGTGGCTCACAACTGTAATCCCAGCACTTTGGGAGGCCGAGGCGGGCAGGTCACCTGAGGCCGGGAGTTCGAGACCAGCCTGATCAACATGGAGAAACCCCGTCTCTACTAAAAGTTCAAAATTAGCTGGGCATGGTGGCCCATGCATGTAATCCCAACTACTACGGAGGCTGAGGCAGGAGAATCGCTTGAACCTAGGAGGTGGAGGTTGTGGTGAGCCGAGACCAAGCCACTGCACTCCAGCCTGGGCAACAAGAGTGTAACTCTGTCTCAAAAACAACAACAAAAAATAAAAACAAATTCCATCAGACATATAAAAACATGCTCAACATCACTAATCATCACCAAAATAAAAACAAAAAACCATAATAAGGTCTCATCATACCCCAGTTAGAATGGCTATTATCAAAAACACAAAAAATAACATATACTGTTGATGGTGCAGAGAAAAGGGAACTCATACACACTGTTGGTGCAAATGTAAATTAATACAGCCATTATTGAAAACAGCATGTAGATTTCTCAAAAAACTAAAAATAAAACTACCTATGACCCAGCATTCCCAATACTGGGTATTTATCCAAAGGAAATAATATCATTATAACAAAGAGATACCAACAACCCCATGTTTATTGCAGCACTATTTACAATAGCCACCATTACGTAATAACCCCACATGCCCATCAGCAGATGAATGGATACAGAAAATGTGGCATATATATGCAATGGAATACTATTTAGCCATAACAATGAAATCCTGTCATTTGTGGCAATATGGATGAGCCTAGAGAATATTAATATGAAGTGAAATAAGTCAGGCATGGAAAGATAAGTCAGGTATGGAAAGATTAGCATCACATGTTCTCACTCATATATGGGAGCTAAAAGAATGAGTTCATAGAAGCAGAGAGTAAAATTATGGTCATTATAGGCTGGGAAGGGAAGAGGGAGGGAAGGATAGGCAGAGGTTGGTTAATGAATGCAAAGTTACAGCTAGATGGGAGAAATAACTTCTAGTGTGTTGTACCACTGTAGGCTGAATACAGTTAGCAATCATTTAGTGTATATTTTCAAAAAGCCAGAAGACAGAATTTTGAATGTTCACAACACAAATGATTAATGTTTGAAATCATGGATATGCTAATTACCCTGATTTGATCATTACACATTGTATACATGTATCAAAATATCTCTCTATATACCATAAATAAGTATAATTATTATGTGTGAACTAAACAAATATTAAGATACTTCATAAATTTATCCCTTCCTCATAAAATTACCAAATTCAGAATAGATCTCTATTTCCTTCCAATCTCCCCAGGTCGCTTAACACAAGACCTAATCCCATGACAATCCATACCCCAAAACTTTCTTATCAAAGTACCTACTATTATCAAAAATGTACAATATCCCTTCTTGCAGGAAGTAATAAACTCAACTTTATTTGACTATAAGTGTATCCTGAGGTCCTTTAGCTAGTGAGCATTAACATTTGTTAGGATTTCAGTCAAATTTTGTGAGGTTTAGGGTGGAGAATCAATAAATTAATGGCTTGAAGACCCAACAATGACAAGCATTTTCACTACAGGTTTCACAAAGAAAAGCTAGTATAATAAGAACTAATATTATCTTAGTATGTGATATTCATTTTGCTTTTTATTTTCATAGCTATCTTTAGGGACATCATAAAAACCTTGTCTTCACTGTCATTAAAACAAACCAAACAGTAAGCTGAAAAGTCAAAAAATCAATCAATAAATATGTATAGTATGTGCTATTATATTCTCTAGGATACACAGAAAAAAAAAAGGAATCCTGGATGGTCCTTACACTAAAGAAATTTATGGTCCACTTGAGCCAGAACTAAAATGACTTTCATTTTAATCTTGAGAGTTTGCTATATGCTATACACTGTTATAATTGCCTCATATAAGATCTTATTCATTCATACATCTCTACACAGAAGAAGCAAGATTATCCCAATTTTCTAGCTGAGTACATTGAGTTGCAGAGCAGTAAGGAAAATAGCCCGGAATCACACATCCAGCTAGTAAAGATGAGTTCAACATAAAAACTCAAGTAGTTTGAATTCAGAGCCCACATACATGCTTAACTTTACTCCTGTTGAGAAACAGCTAACAGCACAAGGCACAACAGAGTTGAGCATAAAAAAAAGTGTAGAAGCAGGTTAAGCAAAATGGCAAAGGCAGAAAGGAGAAAGAGCAAAACAATCGTGGCCACTCAAGGAATGGGATGAACCACTGGGGCCAACACAAACGGAGACTACTTCCAACTCTGTGAAAACTGCAGCAAATCTGAATGGTAGTGTATGGATACATTAATTTTGTGAAAACTAGACCCCTTACTTTCCAACCTTATGGCAAATCTAGATAAAATGTCAAAATTTTAACTGCTATCTTAGAAACCTAATAATTAGAGCTGACTTTTGAGTGTCTTCTATTCATATAGTCAATAAACATTTATTGAGCTCCTACGAAGTGCTAGACATTATTCAAGGTACTTGGGAAATATTAGTGAACAAAACAAATTAACAGATCTACCTTAGTGAAATTTACAAGCTGACAGCAAGAGAAAATCAGTATACAATAATGACAATAAATAGATGATATAGAACTTCGGAAAGGAAAAGGATTTTTGTAAAAAGGAAAATAAAGGAAAGGTCTTGGAGATCGTGGGTGTCTGGGATGAGGTAGGGGGACAGTTATTAAATATATCATCAGTGCAGACCTCTTTGAGAAGGTGAAATGGGAGCATAAATGAAGTGAGAGAAGGGAGGAAGTGAGTAAATCAGCCAAGTAGATGTCAGCAGAAATAAAGCAGGTATCTCAAACATCCTTCTGAATCAATATCATCATAAATTATGATACGGTTTGCTCCATAATGTCAAAAAATTAGGTTAGACGTGTTTTGAATTGGGAAGTCACCCAAAGATTTTTTTTCTTTGTACAGTTTTCCCCTAATCATTTGCTTGTTTTAAAATTTATTGAATATCTACTATATTCTAGACCATAATTATAAAGAATACAGAAATGAAAAGAATTTGAGAGCTATACTAAAGTTGCTTGGTCTGGTAGGGGAGGGCTGGTCATAAAAACATAGTGACAGTCAGTAAAACACAAATACGATCACATTGCTGCAGTTGGGACAAACATACTACTGGAGTTAGGCAACATTCCTGTTGCATTATGCTACAGATCAAGGTGTTTTCTATCTTACCATTTCTGGGTGTCTAAAGTGCTTGAAGCCTGAGTGGTGAATCCGTCTCACCCTGCGAATCATTTCCTATGATCTAAGAGGACCTGCACTACCTCTCAGAAGGCCAAGATTCTATTTGAGGGGATTAAATGCGTATCTGAGGTGGTACAAGAGCACTTCATCAAACAAACAAACAATAGTTCCCTAAAGCCAGTTTGCTTAGTGCTGAATTATAAAAATTAAACTAAACTAACAAATTAAAGATTTGGTATAGAGATTTTTAGATAAAATGGCTAAAGTGTCTCAGCTTTCCAATTTACATAAACTAGAAAAAAGATGTTTATAAGATTTCAAAGGATCCTTGTTATTCAGAAGATGCTACAAATTTTATATATGTTATACAATCATATAGAAAGAGTCTTTAGCCAAAATAAATAAAACTTAAAATATATTCAAAATGTCAAAATATAAAATAACCAAAGGGATGCAAATAAAATAACAAAAGGTAGATTTTAAGTAAGATTTTAATTAGAAAGGTAAATTGAGTGTTGTCAGATTAACAGATAGAGTAGCTAGACAGGTGTTACATTTATTTGCAATACCAATAGCTTAATATCTTTGGCCTTCCATGTACTTGCTTATGGATTCATATTATTTGCTGGTAAACACAAAGGAAGACTAATATCTGTGGAAATGAATGAAAGAGGTGAACATATAACAAGTATCTGAGATGTTTCAAGTTTCGTATAGAAATTGTCTTTGTTATTTAATCTTCACCACAACCCTCTAAGATATTTAGAGGCTATTCTTATACCATTTTACATAGAGACACCAAAGGATTAAAGTAGATAAGTACTAGGGTCCTTTCCTGCCTTTAAAGAGCTGATGTCCCTCTGAGGTTTTAGTGTTCCTGGCAAAAAAATGCTCTCTGAACTCTTGTGAACCCACATCTCAAAGAGACTAAGGTTGTCAATTTATGTTATAGACAAGGGACTTTCCTCCTCACTGCCTCTTTTAACCTGTAAATATGTAAAGGCTTTGTCGTCAATCCAGCCAGGCAAGGGAGAATGCACCATAATATATTTTTCTCCTCAAAAGTGATTTCCAAATCATCTGGCATTTGAATTTCAAAGCTGATGCAGCTCAGAATGTGTGGGTTTGGAACAGCAAACTTGCTTGAAATACCAAGTCATATTTTTGTCATGCACTGCATTGAAGGTGGGGTGTTTACAGCCAAGACAGGATTGAAGCCCCTTTGCCCAACATAGCTTCTGTCTGTAATAGAATATCTTCCAAATTCATATACAGATTTTAATAAAGTCAGACTTTGCCCCCTAATGAGTTTAAAAGCTAAAATAGGAAATTCAGGTTCAAGCCCTTGATTGATTGAAAATCAGTTAAAACATTTGAATCATATTTCATTCCTCCCAACTTGTCAATGTTACTTTAATATTTAAGCCTATGAGTTTTACATAATTGTCTTAAAGATGTTTTAAAACACTTTTGACTTTTCAGTTTAATTTCAAATGTTTTAAAATTACTATTTCAGTGAACAAAGCAATCAAACTATTAAACCATTTTTTACATGAATAAATTAAAAACATTTCCTGTGAATGTAAATGTAGAATTCACATTAGTGCCTTAAAAATGCTATGTCATTAGGAATTTTAGGATCAGAGAATCAAAATGAAAAGGTCTATTATTTAAAGCCTCAAGTGTTGGCTATGAATCATACACTGCAATATGGAGGCTCAAAAGGAAAGTGACTATCAGGACATTACTACCCACATACAAAATGCCATTAGCAATGCTAAATGGATCCTGCACACCTCGATGTGATAATTCTTAGATTACCCATAGATTATTACAACCAAGAAAGTCACTTGATGTTGCTGCCTTTCACACTTTCCAGAACTCCTAGGTCACCTAACAATACATGTGCTTTAATAGCTTTAGGGCTATATTTTATCATTTGAGAATTAGACAAAATTAATTCTCTTTCTTCCTTCTTTGGCTCTTTTCTCATGATAATCACCAAGCCTCTCCTAAACAGCAGCAAGTCACCTGTGAAAGGTGGTCATTATAGTTCCTGTAGAAAAGCAAACAAATTCCAAGTCATAAGCTATAAAAATGAAAACCTTGTTGAGGATTTTCTTTTGAGTAAAGCAAGACAATAATTTCAAATTAATCTGAAACATTTTATAAAAAAAAAAATTGAGAGTTGCAGGGAAGTGGAAGAAATGAATAACCCTGGAATGTGTATCAGTCAATAACCAAATCCAAACCTTTTACTCAAATAAAAGTAACAATAATAATTTTATCGACACTATCTCAAATAAATTTATGATTTCAGAGTTATGAAGGTTACCAGAAAACCCTTTTGTTTTACTCCTTTTCCAGAAAATTATTTGTACTAATGATGATTAATTTTACTTTTCATAGATGACCATGCTCTGCTTATTCTGCTTAAGAACTCTAAGAAAATGAAGGCCATCAGATGTTAGCCTTGGTGTGTTCTCTCTCCACCTCAGAATATAATTAATAGCTCTCTATTAACCCTCCCTTCCTTCCCTCTTAAATAAGTTTCAACTAGAAAATCTGTCCACAGCCAGCTGATTGACATTCCCTAGGTGTTCTCTGAAAATCCATATTATTTTAACTTTGGGGCAGTTTTTTTTAGTGTGTCTTTGATCATAGGCACAAACACACTAGCCTTGTCTATTCAGCTTCAGGATCAGCTGCTTGAGAGCACAAACCAAGTTAGACTCATCAGTGAAACCTGCCATCCCTCACAGAGCATCTCACACAGAGTATTGTGCAAACTAGGTATTCAGAACATTACTGGGAAGTTGCAGTGGCTTTTATATTTCTGCAAGGCACTAGTTTTTGGGTGTGACTGAAAGTCTATTAGGTTACGAGTGGCTGAGATCAGTAGTCAGAAACTGACCTATTTTACTTCTTGGGTTTCCTTTACCTATAAAATTATGCCATTCAACAGGAAAAGAAACCAACATTTTTGTGTGTATGTTTGTGTGTGTGGAGAATGGGGTCTCACTATGTTGCCCAAGGTGTCTCAAACTCCTGGGTTCAAGCTATCTTATCACCTCTCCCTCCCTAAGTGTTGGAGGATTACAGGTTTGAGCCACCATGCCCAGCCTTAACATTTTTTTAGCACTTACTATACATATCAGAGAAAGCTGAATATCTTCATGTATGTTTAATTGTTATATTCCCTTAGAGTGAAATAGTTCTGAGGTTTTCATGATTGAAGTTTAGAGGGAGATAGCAATATCCCAAGTTTTCAAAGTTGAAGTTCGCTGTAAAAAATCTGGATTATTGTTCAGCAAATATACAACAAAGACTTTCTCCTTTCCCTGTTAGAAGTGCATCTGTCCTCATCTGTGCTACATTTTGTTACATCAACTTGATGGAGATTGAGAATTACATAGTCCAGAATCCCCTTTACTGTTAGGTTTTATGTTACAGTTGCCAAAACAAAAATGAAGTTTTGCAAGATTTGGAAGGTGGAGAAATGCAGAACCCTTATTCTTGGAAGGCTGTTGTGATGAGACATAGCGACGTGAAAAAATGCAGAGATGCCTAACAGCTTGTCCTCACTCTCCCCTGTTTCATGTTGACTTTGTTTTCCACCTGCTGGCCCTACTGCCCAGCAGCATCTCCAGGCCCAAGCACCACCAGCTGCCTGGCTGTGGACTGACTGAAGTGATAATTACATGGGGGCAACAGCTTTCACAGGAACACCCTAGAGGCTTCGTCTTCATAGTTCCACTCCTGAAGCCTTCTGTGCTTGCAATTTCAGATTCTCCCATAAGCTCCATATTATTCACCCCATGCCAGTGCTCCAGATGGACTATGTCATAATTCTCTTGGATCTTCTGACACCCCTCTTCCAGATCTTCATTGACCAAGCCCCTCCCATACGTGCACAAGATCAATCTCCTATAATAAAATCCTTATTACCATAATATTTACAATAGCTCATTTTTTTCTGACTGCACCCTGCCTGATACACACCCTATCAATGTTTGTCTTGACCATGTTGTACTTGTGACTGAGATAACCAATTCAGTGATTCAGCTGTAGAATCAACCTACTTAATGCAATAGGAAGGAGCTTGCTTAAAAGTGTGCATAATTACATAATATACATTGAAGCTTTGAAGGTAAGAGAATGCATGTGCCTATGCAGAGATATGAAATTTGTCATAGTATGTCTCCTCAAGAATATTTCAAATACCCACTTTTCATGAAAATCTTTAAAATATCTTCTTTCTCAAATTAATCTGTGATTTATGATGCTCATAAAAGTCCTAATAATGATTATGCATTCATTCATTTTTCAGCCAGAATTTCATTTATTCAACCACTATATATTGTATGTCAAGTATTGTACCTGGTTCTGGGATATAATGATGAATGAGATACAGAACAAACCCCAGTAGATTATGTGCCAACCACATGCTACTGAGCATGTACTGTGAATGTCAAGCTAAGGGACTAGTGCAGGAAACAACATCATAAGCAGATATTTAACATTAATATATGTCAAGTCCAATGAAAAACTTATAGAGTAGAATCATTTAAAAAAGGAAGAATGAATTCCACCAGTAAACAAAAGGGTTTTCTCCTCTCCAATCTCATTGTTTCTTTTTGTGTATTTCTAATCCTACACAATAGATAAACAGAGTTTAAAAATGTCAAATCTTCCCACTTATGACTTCCAGTCCCTAAAAGCCAGCATATTTCACTCTTTTAGCTACATTTTATTGGCATTTACCTCCACATTTATAAACAGCTTTCTTATACTGCTCGTTTCTTGATTTTTCTAATTTTTTAACATTTTCTATTGTCTCCCTTGTTTGGAAAATGAAGATACTTCTTTTTAAATTCTCTGCTACTAGTATGTCCCAACATTATCACAAACAAACTCTAAATAACGTCCCTCAAAAATATCTTTATCTTTGTATTCGTTTTCTATTGTTTTGTAGCAAATTACTACAAACTTAATACAGCACAAATCTATCACCTTACAGTAGGTCAGAATTCTAAAATAGATTGGCAGGCCTGTGATACTTCTTGAGGCTCTATAGCACAATTGGTTTCCTTGCTTTTTCCAGCTTTGAAAGCCTGCCTGCATTCCTTGGTTCACTACCCTTTCTAGCAAAGGCATCACTCAGACCTTTGCTTCTGTGTTCACATTTTCTCTGACTCCAGTGCTCTTGTGTCTCACTTATAATGACCCTAAAATTACATTAGGTCCACCCTGATAATTCAGAAAAACTGTCTCATCTCAAGGTCCTGAACTAATTCAAAGTTATTTTTGCTAAGGAAGGTAATATAGTCACAGGTCTGAGGACATTTGGGGAAGAACATCAGCCTCCAACCATTTTCATAACTGATTGATACCTACCTAGGTATGGAAGTGTATTTTTTTTGGCTATTCACAGTATCTTCAAATTCTATATGAATTTTAGGATAGGCTTTTCTTTCTGCAACAAAAGTCTTTGGGAATTTATTGAGTCATTGGGATTGCTTTGAATCTGTAGATTGGGATTTTATTGAGTCATTGAGTTTGCTTTGAATCCGTAGATTGCTTTGGGTAGTATGCTTGTATTCCAGGAATAAATCCCACTTGGTCATATTATATAATCCTTTTAATAGGCTTTTGAATTAATTTTGCTAGTATTTTTTTGAGGATGTTTGCATTAACATTCATAAGTGATACTGGTTTGTAGTTGTCTTGTAATGGCTTGGTCTGGCTTTGGTATCAAAGTACTCCTGGCCTCATAGAACAAGTTAAGAAGTTATCCCTTCCTTTCAATTTTTTGGAAAAGCTTGATTTTGTCATGTTATTTCTGTAAATGTTTGGTAGAATTCATGAGAGAAGCCATCAGGTCCAGGGCTTTACTTTGTTGGGAGATTTTTGATTACTGATTGTATCTCATTTGTTATAGGTTTATTCAGATTTTCTAATTCTTCATGATTTAGTCTTTGCAAGTTTTGTGTTTCTAGCAATTGTCCATTTTGTCCTCATTACCCAATTAGATAGCATACCATACTCATTTTTTTGTTTTTGTTTTCTGTTTTTTGTTTGTTTGTTTTTGAGATAGAGTCTTGCTCTGTTGCCCAGGCTGGAGTGCAGTGGTGAGGTCTCAGCTCACTGCAACCTCTGTCTCCCAGGTTCAAGTGATTCTTCTGCCTCAGCCTCACAAGTAGCTGTGATAACAGGTGCCTGACACCACATCTGGCTAATTTTTGTATTTTTAGTGGAGATGGGGTTTCACCATGTTGGCCAGGCTGGTCTTGAACTCCTGACCTCAAGTGATCTGCCGGCCTCAGCCTCCCAAAGTGCTGGTATTACAAGCGTGAGACACCGTGCCTGGCCCGCTGGCATACAGTACTCTCCTATAATCCTCTTTATTTCTATTAAATTGGTAGTAATGTCCCCACTTCCAATTCTGATTTTAGTAATTTGATTACTCTATCTTTTTCTTAGTCAATTTGCTAAATGTTTGTCAATTTTGTTGATCTTTCTGAAAAATCAACTTTTGATTTCATTGATTTGTTCTATTGCTTTTCTATTCTTTATTTTATTTTTGCTCTAATCTTTATTATTTTCATCCTTTTGCTAGCCTTTGGTTTAGTTACTCTTTCTAGCTCCTGAAGTTATCAAGTTAGGTTGTTGGATTGAGATCTTTCGCACTTTTCTGTGTAAATATTAAATTTATAGCTCTAAATTTTCCCCCTAGCTTTCACCACATGCTGTAACTTTGGGTGTGTTATACTTTTGTTTTCATTCATCTCTAAGCATTTTCTAATCTCCCTTGTGATTTCTTCTTTGATCCAGTGATTATTTTAAAATGTCCTGTTTATCTTCTACCAATTTGTAATTTTTCCAGTTTTCCTTCTGGTATTCATTTCTGACTTCATCCTGTTGTAGATGGGAAAAATACACTGTATAGCATTTATCTCTTTAAATGTTGAGACTTAAGTTGGGCATAATATATGGTCTATCCTAGAGAATATCTCATTTGCACTTGAGAAAAATGTGTATTCTTTTCTTGTTGAGTAAAGTGTCGTGCACGTGTCTTTTAAGTCTAATGTGTTTATTGTATTATTCAAGTCTCTCTCCTTACTTATCTTCATTCTGGTGGTATTATCCTTTACTGAGAGTGGGGTATGAAAGTCTCCAATCATGATTTTAGAAATACCTATTTCTTCTTATAATTCTGTCACTTTTGTTTTATTTTTTTTGTTTTTTATTATTGTTTTAATGTTTGTAATTATTATATATTCATGTTATATTCAAACTTTTATTAATATATAATATCTTTCTTTACCTTTTATAATTTTTTTTTATGAAGTCTCTCTCTGTCGCCAGGCTGGAATGCAGTGGTGCAATCTCAGCTCACTGCAACCTCCATCTCCTGGGTTCAAGCGATTCTCCTGCCTCAGCCTCCCGAGTAGCTGGGACTACAGGTGCATGCCACCACACCCAGCTAATTTTTTTTTGTATTTTTAGTGGAGATGGGGTTTCACCATGTTGGCGAGGATGGTCTCCATTTCTTGACCTCATGAACCGCCCACCTTGGCCTCCCAAAGTGCTGGGTTTACAGGCGTGAGCCACTGCACTTGGGCACCTTTTATAAAACTTTTAAACTTAGAGTCTATTTTTTATATTAGTATAGCAACCCATGTTCACTTTGTTTACTATGAGCATGGAATATCTTTTTCCATATTTTCACTTTTAACCTACTTATATCTTTGGATCTATAATGAGTCTCTTGTAGACAGTGCATAGCTGGATCATGCTTTGTTTAAAAAACCCATTCTGCCTATCTCTATCTCCTGATTGGAGAGATTAATCTAGTTACATTCAACGTAATTACTGCTAAGAAGGGACTTATTTCTTTCATTCTCTTATTTGTTTCCTATATGACTTTAATTTTTTTGTCCCTGATATTCTATATTACTGTGTTTTGTTTTAGTTAATCTTTTTGTAGTTTAGGGTATTAATTCCCTTCTCATTTCTTTTTGTCTATATGCTACAACAACTTTGTGGTTACTATAAGTATTACATTTAACATCCTAAACTTTTAGCACTCTGAGTTAAATTTACACCAGCTTAACTCCAATAACATAAAAAAACTTTTATTTACAGCTTCCTCCTCACTTTTTTCAATTACATCTTTGTGCATTGTGTTAATAAATATACTAATAATTGTTCTTGTTAAATTCATTAGTCTCTTAAATTGTGTAAAATAAAATTATGTATTATGTCTAAAACCAAAGTTATAACACTACCTTTTAGCTTATAATAGTTTTTCTTTTATGTATTAGTCTCTTAAATCATGTAAAATTAAAAAATGGAGTTACAAATTGTTACAATAATACTAGCTTTTATAATTGCCCATATATTTACCTTTATTGAGATCTTTATTTCTTCATGGAGTTTTGCATTACATTCTAGTATATTTTTATTTCATCGTGTAAGACTTCCTTTAAGATTTCCTGCAGGGCAGGGTAGGTCTAGTGCTACTGAACTCTCTTTGTCTCTCTTCTTCTCTCTTGCACGTGTACATACATGTGCGTGTGTACACACACACATACACGCGCGTGCGTGTAAATGTCTTAATTTCCTCCTCACTTATGAAGGTTGTTTTTTTCCAGACAGTGAATTCTTGGTTGACAGTTATTTTTTTTTCTTTTAGCACTTTGAATATATCAGGCCCCTACACAATGGCCTCCAAAGTTTTGGTGAAAAATCTGCTGATAATCTTGTTGAGGATTCCTCACATGTGATGAGTCACTTCTCTCTTGCCGCTTTCCAGATTATCTTTGTTTTGGGGTTTTGACAGTTTGATTATAATGTATCTCAGTTTGGGTATGTCAGGTCATCTTACTTAGAGGTCATTAAGCTTTGTGGATATAGTTTTATTCATGTCTTTTATCAAACTTGGGGAGTTTTTGGCCATTATTTCTTTAAATAATCTCTCTGCTCCTTTCTCTCTCTCGTCTGCTTGTGGGACTCCCACAATGTGAAAGCTGGCCCTTTAAATCTCCTGGAAGTTGTTTTAGTGGGAGAAGGAGTAGCTTACAATAATGCTGTGGGGTGGGGACGTGAGGAGGTGGTGGAGAAGGGCTTACAACAATGGCTTCCTGCCTTTGTATCTCTACCTGCAAAATCAGAAGCAGCAATAGTAATCTGAACACAGATCTGATATCTGGAGGACAGGATCTTTATTGCCCAGAATGGCTCCTGCAAGCTGCATCCAGTATGCTCCAAGAACACATGCATGTGCCACAGAGTTGAGGTGGGTAGGGGATGGGTTGCTACCTCCAGATAAGAGCTGAAATTGGCTAAAATTAAGGGTGGTTTATTGTTCAAGGCTTCCCTTGGACATTGCAAGCCTTGGAATAGACTCCAGAGTTTCAAAATAGTTACGTCAGAAAGATTTGGCCAGTGTAACCATTGTTTAGGTGAAGAGGCAGATTCCTGGTGCTACCTATTCCACTACCTTATACCATGCTAATGTGTACCATATTTTTCTAATTTTCAAATCTTCTTCTGTATTTTTTGAATGCTTCTTTTCATGACATCCTGTTATTGTTTCATAAATACAATGTATTTTCATTTCTGCAAATACTACGGCCTTTTCCTTGGCATTTTCTTCTGTCTACATTGTCTCTCTTTTTCTGTGAGTTTCTTTTATCCATTTTGATTGCTTTGTCTCATTTATCTTGTAGCCTTTACTGATTATTTTGTTGCTGAATATTCAAATTCTAGTACCTAAGGGTCTTTTATTTTGAAGTCATCAATTTCCTCAGGGAGGAATTTTCCAATCACCCTCTTGAAAAGTGCCAGACTGCCAAATAAAGGAGTGGAATGGGATACTGCCATTTTGAAGACTGTCTTACACTCACACTTCCTTATATACTCTCACCCTGCTTTTTATTGTGTCTGGTGCTTCCATATCTGGACCCACTCTAATACAATTTTTTATAAGAGCAAACCTCCAGTCTTCTGATGACAGGGAAGATGTAGCTTCTGTCTGAAAGGGGACCTGGGAGTCTAATTACTCTTCAGAGAAATTTTCATGCAGTCTTCCTCTTTTCGTTCCTATACTTGATCTCATTTTTGGAGGTATTTTATGGTGCCAATTCCCAGGTCTTTCCAAGTTTCTTTCTCAGTAACTCTGCAGATACTTAACTTTTATTTTTCTCTAATCTACTGTCAGTTTCCATTTATTGACATGTTTTGCATTTTCCATTTTCAGCCACTATCACCTCCTTTCCTCTTCTTTTCATATTTGTACATTTACATCATTTTTACAACTCCTTTACTATCATTTATATCATTTTTATTCCTTTTCTGGGGACTTAGTAAGCAAAAGTAAGTGGATTTGTTTAATCTACCATGTTTAACTTAAGTCTTCTCTCATTTAATGTACTATTAAGTGAGTAGTGCAATATTGCAAATATACCTTCATTTGTAGAAGACTATGAGGCTTAATGACTTGTTATGCGACAAAGTTGAGATAAGCTTAATAACTACGTTTTCAATAGCATGCATTTCATTGATTTATTCAACATGCACTTGAATGGACCAAGTGTGCAATATGTTTTTGTATCCATTCAAACACACGTACACACACACACACACACACACACACACCTCTAAGTATTGTATTAATATGGCAAGTGTAATATGGGAACACAGAGGCAGATAAGATGAACTCAGCAAGCAATAAAAAAAGGGATTATAACAAATTGTCAATAAGTGACCAGAAATTAAAAATAATTGGAACAGCATGGCAAATGCATGGCAGTGGAAAAGAGCTTTGTATAAGTATCAGGAATAAAAGACATGATATGATCTGTACTTCATGAAAGACAAATTTCTCCTAAACCGTATGAATTAATTTCTCTATCATATTTCAAATTTATATACTTGATATCTTCTATGTGTACTTTTACTTGAATATTGCACCTTTCTCCTCATCAAAGTGACAACTGATGGCTTTTCTCTCAAATGGTTGGGAAAGATTATATTTTGAAGTCATACTATAAATATGTGCATTAAGCTAATAGCTACAGTGGAAACTGTTTCTCCTTGGTACCAGAAATAAGAAATATTCAAAGAAGAGTGTCATGTTCCTCAGAGAATTTTGGTACATGCCTTTGATGACAACAGTTGCTGTAAAGATTTATGAGAAAAGCTGAATTTATGACCGATTGGACTCTATTTCCATGACCCCTAAAAGGCTCTTCTATCTACAACTTAGAAGTTTCTTTTTCCTAATGTGCAGGCTAGCATTATTATACAAAAATGTGACGGTTTCCATAATAACTGATGAGGAAAAAGTTGATAGATTTATTTTTTCCAATTTAATATGGCAATTTCAGAACTTTCAAAGGTTTCTTAAAGGATAAAAGATCAGTTTGGGATTTTTCATCATAGCTCCCCACTTCTCTCACTAATTTTTACCTTTACCAGGATTTGACGCCACTGTTTTATGCTTTGGGCTGAAATGCTAGCTCTCAAGTATAAGAGACTTGGTCAAAGGTAGTGCATTACAGAGCAGTGTAAGTAACCAAAGGAACACAGCCCCCAATTTTCTTCCTCACTCATCCAGACTTCCTGAAACAGGCAAATGTGAACAAGTGTCATTAAGGGGGTGGCAGAAGTGGGTGAGCATAGAGACCCTCCCTCTCTGCTCTTGTGATATGCATCAATAATTTTAGGCTAGTCATGCTGTAGTAATAAACAACCTCAACATCTCTGTTTTTTACAATGATAATTCTCATTCACTTTACGTGCTCATGAAGATTGGATGCAAGTGTGCTCTAAACCTCTTCACTCTGAAATCCACACATAAGGAATGGTCTATATCTTGGACACGCTATCTTCAAGGCGCAGATTTTTGAAAAGGAGGTAGCTGAACTATGCAATGGCTTTAAAGCTTCTTATCAGAAATTACACAAGTTACTTCTACTTATATTTTATTGGCCAAAGCAAGTCATTAGGCGAGCTTGATGTTATCAGGGTGGGAAGTATATTTCTTCAATGGGAAAAGTATTAATAAGTGGTGGTTTAGAGACCTGAAAGGAAAAGACCCATAAAAAAGAGAAGGCAAAAATTTTGAACAGCAATTAGCACTGTGCTAATATGTGCTCAGTACACATGTGCAGTTTGATGAATGGAACTCTGCCACCCCAAATTCCATTTATATCTACACATTCTATTTTGATTTATTTATTTTAATTAATCCCTCAATTGTTATAGTGACTACATAGGCAAAGTAGTAGATACTACTATAGTTACTACTACTAAGGCAAATCAGTAGATAAGTGGACCAAGATCATATAGCCATCAAGGCCTGAAATGTTGCCTACCTGGTTTCAAAAGCCATTCTTCCACAGCTCCCTTAGCATCTATCCAAATAACTTACGGAAGCATAAACATATTCATCTGCACGACAGCTTCATGTCTTCTACCACCATCCCCAGAAGCAGAAACCCTATTTTTCTCAGTACTGTATTTCTAGCAACCCATCCCACAGAGTATAACATAAGCCAGCGTTCAGTAAACCCCTGTTGAATAAGTGAAAGATCAACTGACTAATTAAAGCTGAAAAAAGCATTTCTCATATATATAAAAATAATAACGCCTAGCTCATAGGACTATTTTGAGGATTCATTTAGCCAGTGTATGTAAAGAATTTGCATAGTGCTTGGGACATGGTGAGCCTCTAAATTAATGGTGATTAAAAAGAAGAAAAGTCCCTAGGTGCAGATACTGTTGAGCTGGATGGGATTTGGAGAAGATAGACTTGTTCTGTTTTGTTTCATTTTGTGTTTTTCAAAGAAAACACCATGGGTAAAGGATGTGAGGTGGGACTAATAGGGAGTGAAGTAGGACCCACCTTAGAAGTGGGACTCATAGGGAGGCCTGACCCTAGTAAAAAATCAAATATAAGAGTTAGAATAGGGTCAGGTAATGGGGATGAGAAGGAAGTTGCTTTTGACAATCATCTACTGCTGAAGATCACTAATCAAACTTTTCTAATCTATTAACTACTTTCCTGCATTTTAAATGTTGACCATATCAACTTTACGTGGTAAAATCATTCTGATTCATAACATCTCTATTAGGTACATCACAGATGATTTACTAGTAAAAAGGAAAAATCCCACAGGGTCATGTTTGAGAGACAAACAAGCTATCCTTCTTTAAATCTGAAAACCCCTTAAACGATGAATCTGAATTGAAAAAAAAAATCAGAAACATTTTTAATACATAAATCTGTAAATACATGAAAAATATAAACAACTTTGAATAATGAATAAAAACATTCCTAGTAACTTCTGAGTAAATACCACCAAAAAGGTAAGAAATGCAGCACCTCATTAATGGAAACTAGGATATGGTATACTGCACTATCAAAATGAAAATGACAATAATTATTATTATAAAGTAAAGAAGAAGGTAGAAATAAAAGGGAGAGGAGAAGAGGTAGACAAACAAGAGCAAGAACAAGAAGCAGCAGCAAACACTCGGATAACACAGAATACATTCTAGGTCCCGCGCTAAGTCCTTTATACATGTCCACACATTTAACAGTATATATTATACTGTTTAGGTGCATGAAGTTGTAGCCATGCTGCCTTGGTTTGTGTCCCCACTGACACCAGTTGTGGACTTTGGGCAAATTATTTAATTTTGTACTCCTCCAGTTTTCTCATCCACTAAAAAAAATAAACTTATATTTGTGAGGATTACATAGATTAGATAAATCATCATCATGAACTTGAGACAGGATATAAATTAAATAAAATTCAATTTACCCAATTGTTTTCCTGACTCAACTAAATATTGAAGGAAAACAAAGGACCTAGAATTTTTCCATATGTGTCACTGCAAATGAAGATGGGTCAAGCTGCCCATAAGTTGCTTCTAGTGCCATTCCCTGTTAGAATAACCTGTCACCAGCTCCATCATATTAGATGTATGATTCTGAAGGTCCAATTGCTGTTACATGTGTTTTTGCATGTGTTTTAGCAGTGGTTGGAAATCCTTTAAAAATCACCATATTAACATCTTCCAGATTAAAAGTAAAGAGGAAGTAGTGAAAATAGAGAATCTATTTATCTGTCATCTCAACTTTCTTCAAAGAATTCTAGTCTTGTTTTATAGAATTTGGAAAAGATACTTGCAACCAAAGGCCAACATTTCCCCATTTCTTTCTCCTTATTTTCCTTAGTTGATGACTAATTAATGCAGGAAGCACAGGTTCAGGAGCTAAATGTCTTTGAAGGGGAAATGAATGCCCTTACAGGCTACCATTTATGAAGCCAGTCTCCTCACTAATTATTAAGGAGGCAGCCTCACCCAAGGTTACAGCATTAAATTATCCCATCCAAGGTAGTATTTAATTTAGCACATCACCCTTCTATGAATATCATTTTTAAAAACTCTGTCTTTTCTTAAATTACTCCCAAGTCTGAGCAAAGTAGATCAATTACAGTCAAGAGGTGGGTAGGAAAACAGACAACAATCTTTGCTCTCAGCACAGAATCAGCAAGCACTTGAAAACACCTTATGTAGCGTTCTATTTTCTCTCTGAAGAAAGATATTTGCTTCCTAGAGTGTTACAGCAGCAGGGCCTCCAGGAGACCAAAACAATGCATACTTCAATTGTTGCAAGAGACATCATTTCTTTGCAGGCACACAACATTAGAAGTTGTTTTATCAAGAAGCCTCCCTCCGTCCTCTCCCAACTCCTCTTGAAGATGGAGAACATGCTGAATTTTAAGGACTATGGAAATAACAGTCCCTGATGAATGGAACCTAATTAATGACAATTAAAGTGTCATTTGGCATACATCCCTGAGTTTCAAACACCTGGTTCCTGCTTCTGCTTTCTAGCACCAGTGCCAGAGAATGGAAAACCCCCAGCCCTTCTCCTTTTGCTTAACTTCTTAAGTTTAAGCAAAAGGAAGGGAAACATGGTGTAATCCTCTCTTGCAAATTAAGTGATTAAAAACCCCAGCCTGGGTACTCAGTTGTCATCAATTAAAGAGACGCCACAGTGACAGTTACTATCCAGGACAATTCCTGTAAAAATAGAAAAAATAGGGCGGAAGTGAAAGGAAATGAATGATAAGCAAAACAAACAAACACAAGAAACAATGATCTATAAACTGGCATCATCACTACATTTTTAATCTAGATGCATACAGATCAACAAGAAGAGAAAGTTGTCAATCAAACTGCCAAAAATGAGATGGTCTAGTGTTATCAACCTCATACTGAGAAATTCAATCCTTTTAAGTCTGGAAAAGAGGCACTTACCCTACCCTGCCTAAATCACTAGTTTTCCTCCAAGGCAACTGGCTTCAAGGTAGTCACCACAGGCTGTGCACCTCTGGACACGGCTGACAAGCAAAGGCACAGTTACCCAGCTTTCTCTAATGGCCCTGGTCTTCCTTCTATAAGTTGCTAAGTGCAAGAGCAGGGGAAGGTGAAGGAAATGATGCTCAATTTGTGCTTTCAGAGATAAGAGTTTCTCAGACAAGTTCAGCTTCCTCAGTCAAAGCTCCAACTCACTCTAGTTTCAGGTAGTTTAACAGCCCTGCAGGAGTGAATAGCATAAACTTGGTATGGTTAACTGAGTAATTCAAGAGGTGCTTCAGGGATTATCGTGGATCTTTAGTTGTCTTCTTTTCCTGCTTATGCTTTTTTTGGGAGGGAGGGGGGTGCATCTCTTTATTCTTTAATGCCTCATTCTAATGTTGAACAAAGCAAAGGAGATAGAAATTGTCCTAGTAAATGGACAAATTAGAAGCTTGAGGAGGGAAGGTGGGAAGAGGGGAAGTCCTGCATTGAAACAGGTTGAAACTATTCCAGGATTATCTGTGGGTTCCCCTTACCCAAAGTAACTGACATTAGGAGATTTGATTATCAAATGCCCATTGCACATAGCCGCATTCCCATTCCCTAAAATGTCCTTAGAAACCCAAATGATGCAGTGAAAATCATAATCAGAAGAAAACATTATACTTTATAATTATGAACAATCTGAAGATTTCTTTTTATTAAAACAAGAAGAACTTAAGAGAAGAGAATGGTTTAGCAAGTATAATATAAACCCTCACATGAATACAGGTAGTACACCGGAGAGTCCATCTGCGGTATCAATGACTCTTAAGCTGTGATCCAGGAATGCCCACAAGTCAATGAAGAGACTTTCTATGGTCACTAAAAATCCCTTTCTCATTCTCAAAATGTTCATAATGTATATACACATATGCAAATATTTTTGAAGATATTATTCACAACTTCCATTAACTTCCAAAAATGCTGTGTGTATGTTTGAATAAAAAAGAGTAAAACCAAAACACCCTGCATAGCACATCATGTTGCTATAAGTATTGTCAGTTCCATCAGTTATTTCTTTCTTGACCCACCCTCTCCCCTACTCTTCTTCCATAAAAATATTAGAATTACCTTCATTTCCAAAGACCTCTTACCAGGCCCAGCAGCAGAGAACCTCTACTACATCTTTCACCTGTATCAAGCTCATTAGACATGTAATTAACCTTTCTGGGTAATAATCACAGTAGCTCAAGTTCATGAATTCCTTTCTCCCTAATCTTTAATTCTAGGTGAGTTTGTGTTGTAAGGCTTCAGAAAGACCAGCCTGTCATTAAATGCAGGGCTGTAAAGATTTTACTACCGTTGTGAACAACAAAAAAAATCTTGATCATTCTATTATTTCCTCTATATGAGGAATATAAACCAGAATGTTGTTTACATGCTTCCACTGATGCCCCCTGCCTCCTGACAGCTGATGAAATACGTCCTGCATTTTACCTCTGGAAGGATTGATTCAAACTGTGACAGGTCATGGGGTGAAATTAATGTTGAGATCTTGCCATACCCTCAAAAATATTTTTCTACATCAGAGAAATTGCTTTGCTATTCCACACAGATGACATACAAGTAAGATTTGAGAAGGGGTGACCATGCAGTTGGGCCACCTTGGAACAGGTGTGCAAACAGACGCAGGCTAAAATAAGGACAGAACCTGAAGCCAGGTGTCAGAAGGTCTAGGTTCCTATTTCTGTATTCTTAGTAACCCATGTGAGGCCTTAGGCAAGGCACACGACCTCTGTGGAAATCAGATTTTGTGAAAGGAAGATGAGGGAATAGGATTTGATTAGAGATTTCTTTAAGCTCATCTTTCAAAGCAGCCACACTTTTTTTTCAAAATTATTTCTAGAACCATGAAAGTGAAGCATCTAAGATGGATAATGGGGTAGATGCTGAAGCCCACATTTACTATATCTCCTCCCCACCCCCAGCACCCTTGAGTGTCATTTTTCCATGATACAGTTTCAAAACTACCATAAGAGGAGGTCCAGATTGTCCATCCAGATTTGACATCCTGGGTTATGGTTTATCTCGCATCTCCATCATCCCTCAGAATTCTGGATGACTCAGCAGGGCTGAACATCTGTCACATTGTGATACTGATACTGAGAACAGTGGCAGTGAGCCACAGAAAAGGTATCAGGTGCCTTCTGAATTGGCAATCAAGGGTTTTTTGTTGTTGTTGTTTAATAAAGTTTCTCATATGTTTTGCTACTGTATGAATTTCCTATTAGCCAAAGTGTTGGAATACCTAATACCACATTCCATACATGTCGTTGAGACTAGAGAGTGTGCCATAATCAGGGGCCAGAATTACTTCCCAGAATGACTGCAGAACTGGAGGCTTTCTTCAGATACCCTGGGATACCTCTGGTTGGCTAAGGGTTGCAATGTGAGGGTTGCAAGTGAGACTCATGAGAGGTTCTGCAGCTGGCAAGCTGCAGGCCTCTGCCTTACCCAACTGCCACCATGTCACCCTCCCTTCCCCAGGCCGGGAGTTATACTTAAGGGGTTAGATTCTATCCACTGAGTTTATAGAAGGTTATTCTCATTTCTCTATTTCTGGAATTTTCACAGCCCAAAACTTCAAAGGAGGTAAACTTCTCTGAGACTGATGTAAATTTTCTTCCTGATACTTCATGTTCCATAGACACACTTCCCTCTAAACAAAAAGTACAAATGTTCAACATCTAACTCTGGTCTTAATGCACTAAGCATGGACATCATGATTAGAAAAACATGGGTTCAAATCTTGGTTCTGTCATTTATTGACTGGGTGATTTTGCATAACTCAGTTTCTGTAAGTTTCAGTTTCTTTGCCTATAAAATGACAAATCCTAGGAAGCTCATCTGAGTATTGAAGCAGATAGGGATGAAAACTCTTGGTTCAGTGCCTGGCATTTAGTAGGCATTTATAAATTATAGCTCCTATTATTTAATTACAAAATCATTTATGTCTTATCTATAAATTTGCTAAATTCACCCCAAACAAAATCATTATCATGTTTCTAATTTCCAGACTGAGTTAAAAACAGGAAAAAATATCTCTAACAGAATTTTTTGTAACTATAATTTCAGAGAAAATAACTAAATGAAGAAAATATCCTATTATTTTTCCATCAATGAATCTGTTTTGAAAATAAAGAGTGATATTTTCCTTGAATTTGAGAATGCCTAAACATTTGATACTTTATTTAAAACTTGCCAACACTGTACTTCAAACTCTGTCATCATAAATTTATGTCTCGTACTATGGCCTGGGGTGAACAGAACTCACACACAAAAATCTAGGATACCATGTATTATTAACAAAGCAACAGGTTGAGAAAGGTCATCAGGATAAACCTCCAAATCATTCAGCAAGGTCTATCAAACTGCTTTTCAGTAAAAATCTCACAGCCAACACTTAAAGTCCTAACAAGGCACTGTCTGACTTATTCACACCTTCATTGAACCTCATAGTTGTGCCATGATTTGATCTACTGAATCAAATCTACTGAATCATTCACCTCACCTGAATCATTTACCTCACCTGAATCATACCTCATTGAATCTCGTCTTTTTTAAAAAAGTAATATTTGTCCATTGTAGATATGCTTGCATTAATTTTCTCTTTTGAAAAATACTGCATTAGAAAATCATTTATCTTGATCACTGAGTTTTTTTGGCAACCTCTTAGATTTTACCTGAGGTAAGTGTCTCACTCATCTCACTGTAGTTTCAGTGCAACTGCAGACCTCAAATAACTTTTTCACACAAACACCCACTAAATATTTTTACTCCTCCAGCCTTTCATTAGAGTTTATTATTCATTATTTATTATTGCCATTATTGTTATTGATAGACACAGATCAATATAGAGGTGTGACCACTTAAGCCATTGCATGAAAACAAACACTCCTCCAGGTTGTAGTTTCAACACAGGATTTCCAGAGAACTGTACAACAAAGTAAAACCCACAGGCATGTTTGCAGAGCCCCAGTGAAACCACAAAGTGGTGTTTTCTCTCATACTCTTTCTATATATGGCAGGATTCCAACACTTCCTTTTTCTTGAATGCCTACTCTATGATGGACATTACACTAGAGAACTTTATAAGTATCTCATTTAATTCTCCCAACCTTGAAAATTAGATACTACTTCTTTACTTCCAGAAGAGGAAAATGAGGAGTCAAAAGTGCTATATCTCCCTTGAGGTTATGATTCAAAATTGTGTGATTACCAGTATTTGAACTTGTGGAATCTGACTCCCAAATTGGTGCTACTTCTATCACATCTGGTATATTAAGGGAAACAAACTGGCCAGGCTATATTCTCTTCAGAAGATATCACCATATGAACCATCTGTTGGGGGTGGGGGAAGAAATTCTGAGTTTATATTAAGCTAATTCCCTTCACACCTAAATTGCCATTTATCAGCCACCAGCCATAGCGTCTAATTCCACAGAAACGGCACACACCGTATGCTCCAGTGCAGAGTAGGCAGTTCACCAGGCACACTACACCACAGAGACTTCATGGCAGGCAACCTTGTATCAAATATTCTCTCCATTGAGATAAAGAGATGCAAATCATTTTTGTGATCAAACAGCATGAAGCTTTTAAATAGGTAGAGATTACATATTACTTCTTATTGCTGAAAATCTCAATAAAGATACCATAAACAGAAATCCACACATATAACAAATCACATTTAACGGTGGTTGGTATCTGATTTATGTTAGGTTATAAATTATTGAATTGTGTGAATATGGTGCTGGAAAGGAGCCCAGAAAAGAAAATGTAAAAAAGAATAAAAAATATAAAAGATGGGGAAAAACAATCCTCTCCTCTCCATCTTTTTCTCTTCTCTCCTCTCCTTTCCCTACTCGCCTTCCTCCTCAGAGAGTTTTAAGCAAAACCTGATGGAACTTGAAATTTACTCAGAATGTATTCCCTCAGTTGGCAATGTACTTTCAAAATAACTAAAGGTTTCTCAGTTTACAGTAGAGTGGAAATGAAATGAATGGCACAGGTAGTGAATACTTGATAAACTGTAGACATTAATCATCTTGGTCTCTCAAACAGGTTTGTTTTTTTGTGTCTACATGACGAAACAGTGAAAAAGGGAAAGTAATTTACATTTCCACTGTGTCAGGAAAAACAACGTCCCACTTAAAAAAGAAGGCGCAAAACACTGCAATGCAGAAAATAGTTAAGAACATTGAAAAGGCAAGATTGTTTTGTTTTTAAAATATTCTTCTGAAATGTGTGATTATTGTGAAAATTATTTTTAACATAAATAAAATCTTAATGAAACTATCCTAAATTTAAAAAATTTAAACTCATTTTTGTATTGTTTCTCTTTTTTCTTGCCTTTCATTAATTATTTCTTGCATTCTTTCATTTTTTCTCATCATCATGCATATATGTTTGTGTGTGAGAGAGTGGCAAACAATATAGTATTCCAAATGTCAAGCTATGACCTGTAAGAAGGCGACAGATTGCATCTAGACCAGTGTCTGCTCACCTAAGGTAAAATCTGACCAGTTATATGGGGAATAAATGTGATGTCAATGTAATAGCCTTATAATTTCGAGACGGAAAATCTATACGCACGTTAAAACAGGTGTGATAGCCTGAATTTTAGGTTCTTTAACAGGGTAATTGCAATTTTTATTTTTTTATTTTTATTTTTTTTATTTTATTATTATTACACTTTAAGTTTTAGGGTACATGTGCACAATATGCAGGTTAGTTACATATGTATACATGTGCCATGCTGGTGCGCTGCACCCATTAACTCGTCATTTAGCATTAGGTATATCTCCTAATGCTATCCCTCCCCCCTCCCCCAACCCCACAACAGTCCCCAGAGTGTGATGTTCCCCTTCCTGTGTCCATGTGTTCTCATTGTTCAATTCCCACCTATGAGTGAGAACATGCAGTGTTTGGTTTTTTGTCCTTGCGATAGTTTACTGATAATAATGATTTCCAATTTCATCCATGTTCCTACAAAGGACATGAACTCATCATTTTTTATGGCTACATAGTATTCCATGGTGTATATGTGCCACATTTTCTTAATCCAGTCTATCATTGTTGGACATTTGGGTTGGTTCCAAGTCTTTGCTATTGATAATAGTGCCACAATAAACATACGTGTGCATGTTTCTTTATAGCAGCAAGATTTATAGTCCTTTGGGTATATGCCCAGTAATGGCATGGCTGGGTCAAATGGTATTTCTAGTTCTAGATCCCTGAGGAATCACCACACTGACTTCCACAATGGTTGAACTAGTTTGCAGTCCCACCAACAGTGTAAATGTGTTCCTATTTCTCCACATCCTCTCCAGCACCTGTTGTTTCCTGACTTTTTAATGATTGCCATTCTAACTGGTGTGAGATGGTATCTCATTGTGGTTTTGATTTGCATTTCTCTGATGGCCAGTGATGGTGAGCATTTTTTCATGTGTTTTTTGGCTGCATAAATGTCTTCTTTTGAGAAGCGTCTGTTCATGTCCTTTGCCCACTTTTTTGGACATAGGCATGGGCAAAGACTTCATGTCGAAAACACCAAAAGCAATGGCAACAAAAGCCAAAATTGACAAATGGGATCTAATTAAACTAAAGAGCTTCTGCACAGCAAAAGAAACTACCATCAGAGTGAACAGGCAACCTACAAAATGGGAGAAAATTTTCGCAACCTACTCATCTGACAAAGGGCTAATATCCAGAATCTACAATGAATTCAAACAAATTTACAGGTAATTGCAATTTTTAATGATCCAGTATCTATATCTCTGTAAGTAGAGCTTCTAGGAAAACTATAGCAAAAGAACTCAAAGCCCTAGAGCAATTGGCCTCCTTTTCTTTGTAGTCTGAAGCAGTGCCCTGGCCTAAGAAAATGGAGAATCAGGAGACAGGAAGATTTCAGCAAAACCTCTGGAACTCTCTCTACAGCTGTAATGGAAGAGTTATGCTGAGTCCTAGGCCAGGTATCTGGTAGGAAGAGTGGGAGTAGTTAGAAGCTCCTATCAGATGGGAGCTACTATAATGAGAACGCCAGCTGAATTTCATTTTGCATGGTAACTCCAATCACTTGGGAGTGGCTTCCTTGACTTAATGTTAAGTGAGGAAGCATTCTGGGCAAGTACCTGGGGTCTCAAGAAAGAGAGCTATGATCAACTCATGCTGCTCTCCATGAGCACAGTAATCATATACACACCAAGCACTTGCCACCCCTCTATGTGCAACTGACAAATCTCCATATCACAATAAAAGAAAGGGAAGCTCCATTAGAAACATATAAGAAGCATATTATAGGGGTTCCAAGGAGTAACAGATGCCATTCAGCTGGAAGAATCAGGAAATATTTTATGGAGTATGAGAGTATTTGAAATGGACCATAGAGAGTTGATAGGATCTCAGTTGGCAAAGAAAAGGAAAATTTTTTTTAGATAAAGGATACTGTAGAAACAAAACCATAGAAGCAGCAATGTTTGAGGACTATTCGAAGAAATAATTAGTAACTTTGTTTCATCAGAGGGCAAGGGAAGTGCGTGAGAGGGATGAGAGATGAGGTAAAAAAAAAAAAAAAGGTAATTTGGAGAGATACTAGATAAGGTATTGATGGCTGATATAAAAACATATTACTGGTCTTGGTAGGTAATAGAGAGACGTTGAATAATTATAAGGAGTAGAGTTAAGTAACTAGAGTTGGGCTGTGGAATAAACTTGGTAAATAATTCATATACTAAATTTGAAGGAGTTGTGTTTACAGGCAATAGGGAGAATAAAATCATTCAGCCCAGTATTGCTAATCTGCCTAGGAACTAAACAATCATAAAGAAATTTTTTATCTCTCTCTCTCTTTCATTGTCTTCTCCCTTCTCCTGTTGAAGATTAGCTTCCTTTACAAAGTTTTTATTTCTGTTTCTCTATGAATTTTGTTTGTCTGGAATCCACTCTGTTCCTATCTGTGTATGGACTTACAAATGGAGGGGCCAATACAACCTTATTGGCTCAGTCTATGAATTGTGGTTTTAAATCCCTGGAAGTCAGAATTCGGTTTCCCCAACATGTGTCCAGTGTCCATTCTGGCCCAGCAAGCATCTTCCCAGGTATCAGGACTAATGTAGTTAAAAGTTCACCATTCCTGGATATTGCAAGGGGCAGGCTTGCAAAGAAAGGAGAGGTTGGGGGAAGGAAAATAATGGCCATTTTTAGTAGAAGGAATTAATGTAGGATGAGGAAAGATGATGTGTCCATCTTTCACCAGGTCAAGGGTCTTTCAACACATTGAGAAATCAATTTCAAAGCAGCATGTGGAGCTAGAGTTTGGAAAGGATTAGTTCCAAGAATATAGACTGGTGAGTCATCTGCTTAGGAGGTGATAATTGATGCTGCAGAGGAGCTAATGAAAATGCTACAGAAGGAAATAGTACAAGAACAGAACTGTTTGTTTTGGCCAACTTTCTTACGGCCCAGAATCTGATTTCTCATATTAACTTCATAGGAAACATTTCCATTGACCTCAGTTACCTCAGGGCACAGCCATTTGTATTCTGTTAGCACAGAACACAGTGACAAATCTGAAATAATAAACACAACAGAAAAAATTGGAATCCCATTTCTTTTTACAACAGGTAAAACAAAACTGCAAAACAGATGAACCAAAGCCAAAATACTCTTATATTCTTTACAAAATTGGTGGAGTCATGCATTTTTGTCATTGCTGGGATGCTGAACAAGCCATCATTGAAATGCACAGTGTCAAAGCTAAGAGGAAAGAATGAAGCCAAGGAACAACAAAACCTAGTGCATCAAAGTGGCTTATGTGATTGAAAAAGAGCTTGGTGAGCCCAGGTGGTCTACAAGCAGAACCACCCAGCCATCGGAAGCCATAACCAGAAGTGCCCTTAGAGATCATAAAGCTAGGAATCTTCATAGAATGTTAACCCCAAACCTTTCTTCAAACACAGGCTTACTTGCCTTGCCTTTATTACAGATATGAAAAGACAGAGCAGCTATGCTGAAGTGGGAGTGGAGGACCTAGAATAGGTAATCTGTCCTAGTATCTCACCCTAAGTGAATAGTAAGGGGACTTCTCTGAGAAGCAGAATTTAAAAACATTGAGAGTCTGATCCCCTTGGGACCACTGAGGAAAGCCCTCAGGGCTGATATTCAGGAGACCTAGGTACGGATCCTAGCAGTAATGCTGAGCTTCAGATAACCAGCTTCAATTTGTTGTACAAGTAAAACAAATTTTAATCCCAGTTCTGGACCATATTAGTTACATGTTGAGTGCCTAAAATTTCTAATTTTCATGATTATTATTTCTATGTTACATGGGATTATTATGATGATTCAATAGCAAAAAGTATCATTTTACAGTGCCTAGCATCACAGTAAGCCCTTTGGAAAGGGGAAGTTATAATTCCTCTTACTCCTTGAGCAAGTCACAATATCTTTAGGCTTCAGTTTTCTTGTATTTTGAGAAATTAGGACTAGGTGAACCCAAATCAAAATCTAGAAATCTATGAAGCAAAACTGGAGAAGGTAAATCAGAAAATTCAGTCTTACTTTAATTGCTTTCTTATGGGCCACGTACTCTAAAGTTCCTTCTAATGCCTTTGAACTGTACTAGTCTGCCCCTAAATTCCATATGAAAGCAACTGACTGAAGGACAGCAAGAATAAAATCACTCAGCCAGTTCATTTTGAGTGTGTGACCTACTGTGGGTCAAGTAAAATAAAAAATAAGTATAGGCAAATGCGGTAGGAAAATGAATGTATTGAGATATTGTTTGCAATCTTCCTTATATTTCCCCCTTTACTTCTTCCAAAAATAGCCAGGCTGTTTCTAAAGTACAGGCCTGAGACACAAAGTTGCTTGACTGTCACGTGTGTTTTGTAAGACCGAAGTTCAACAATGAGATTGAATTTATGAATCGGTGTGCGTGGTGGTGGGGGGAATATCCAGTGGTTTTGATTGCAGAGTGGGGTTCAGGAATGACAGAGATATTTTCTGCCACATTGATCAAGGGTTAGAGGAGGATACAGTCCATAAGTCACAGAACGCTGTAGCTGCTCATTCTTAACATCCCAAAAAAGGACAGAGCTGGAATTGATGGACATAGCTAAATAGTGTGCTTCAGGAGACAGGACTCAGAAACGGGGCTCCCAGCTTTGAAGACTACCACTTTCTGTGTCCAGGTAGATACTGTTGTTTCTGCATGCCCAATATCCATTCTTCAGTTTTTCTGATAACATTCTTGACTTTCCATCAAAGACTGCTCTCTCCTTCACTTCCTGTGGTTCATACAGAATTATCTATTACTGCTGTTTAATCCAATTAGTGCAGTGAGAGCAAATTAAAGGCACATTTTTTTTTGGAAGAGCTACAGAGGTCTTTTATATTCACTAGAAGAACCAGGATGTAAGGATGGGTGCCTGGGATGGCAGGCAGCCAACATTTTACCATGGGGCAAGAGCTTGTTGTTAATGAAACTCATCCAGATATGAAAGATAGGGTCATAATGTTGTTTGAGCACCTTTATCTAGCTGTGTCCTAAGATCAGGCTACTATCCAGGACTTTTCAATAATGTGAAAAACAGTTACTATTTTTGTTTAAGATAGGTTGGACTGGATTTCTGTCACTTGTAAAGCCTTCAGATTTAAGAGTCCCTGAAGGTTTGGTCTATGAGCTTCCCAGCACTGACACAGGTAGACTATATGACATGCTTAATTGCTTTGTGCCCCATGAGACCTCAGATATTAATAAAACTCCAGAAAAGAACCCCCTTCAATACAGTAAAGATTGAATTCCTACCAGTCTCTAAAACAGGGGCTCTGCATAGGGTTATAATCTAAGATAATGAAAATAGAGTATGTGGCTTTTCCTGTACATTCAAAACAATTTTATACAAGGTAACATCCGCCTCAGCAAAAAAGAGTGCCCTCCACAGGAGGTCAGCTACCTTTTACTTGATCGTTTTTGTGGCTTCCCTACAGTTATTGACAAGAGTCACGGCCCAGTTCTTCAGGTATTGACCAATATCAAGGAGGTCAGCTAGCTCTTAGCTGCTCTCACCTTTGCAAGGTTACCCAATTAAAAGACAATGGCAATATTCAGCTCTGTTTCAGGGCTACTTTAGCAGCAAATAGGAAGTGTTCAGACACTTCAATAGGCTTCATATGCTCCTAATAGAAGACTAAGATCTTTCTTTCTCTTAGGTTAAGGACTGTACTTCAAACTACCTTTCACATCATGGGAGATAAAGCTTATTTACTCGAATAGAATGGTAGAGACTAAGGTACCAAGGACTTGTTCTTGAACAAAAGGTGAATTTTGTTTAAAAAAACAAACAGAAAGAAAAGGATCTAGATTTCTACCAAGCATTAGTTAGAATACTCCACAGTTCTAATATTCTTTCTTAACTCTGCTTTTCTTTCCTTATGATCATACTTGGCAATCTGGTTATGGAGTGATGATGAATGGCCATTTTATAAAAATATCTGGCTACTCAAGCAATGGCTGACACAGCATAAATTTGTGAAACTGCCTGAAATTTCACCATTGGAAAACCAGCATTTCATGCCAAAATTGTCATCTCTAAATTTCCTCTGTAAAACGCAAATATTATGGATGGGTCTCTTGCTTTAAATCTTCAATGTTTTCCTATAGATGATAATTTCAGGTTACTTTCTTTCCCAAGTTGAGAAGAGTGTGAGGAAAAGGGTGTACTCAAAGTATAGAAAGAGATCAAAATAGAATCATTCTAGAGTGTAATTGGATAAACTTTTATCCAAACTTCATCTGGATAAAAATTGTAAAATGGGTTGACGCCAGGAAAGTTAGATGCGAAGCCAGGAGTTACAATGGCTGCTTCTTGACAACTGGAAGGACTGACTAGAAGGCAAGTTGAATTACCTAAGTGTGCATCTGTTCTTTGAGACCCCAGCTATAAATATTTCATGCTGATATCCAGATTTGAAGACTTTTTCTAAGATTTAAATGACAGCGTCTTTTCCTGTTTTTAATAAATTAAATCAAAGGAGAGGGGTGGAAACTGTATTTAAAAATATTCTTTGTTGAAGCACAGTTCTATATCTACATTGTTGCATTTACTCCTCACTACAATTTTGTAAAGTAGAGGTTATTATCTCATTTCATACCTTAGGCTCAGAAAAATCACATGAGTTTGCAAACATCACAGTCATTGGCAGGCAGAGACAGGATTCATATCCAGGATGCCTGGCTTGAAACTCATATTCCTGGTGTTTCCTCGTGTTACCTACTGCAAGGTCAAACATGCTTTCTTATCCTATGAATAGCTTAAGCCAGAAATGCTAATGAGTCTGCCTTACCTTCTCTAACCATTGAGTTTCAGTGATACACGTTTCCACCTGCCAGATACAGTCTCACTGATCCTTGGAGCAGATCTGAGATGATGAACCAACCCTGCCTCATTTTTGTGTCAGTTTGCACTTTTTGGCTAGTGTCACTACAGGAAACGTGTTATAACTTAACTAAATTGCTGATGTTAGTAGGACGCAGGACAAATACCAAATGCCTTTCACAGTTCTCACGTGGGCTTTAGTTTGTCAAGTAAGCAATTTTCATTTAAGAATTTAGAGAAAAATGCCATTTCATATTTGTCAAAGCAACAAATAAAGTCTTCCCAATTGCTCCTTTTAATTATCTGTTTCTTACATTGTACCTGGATAGCTTTATGGTTTCCAGGTGACTTATATCACCAAGATATATATTTTTCTTCCCAAGTAACTTAGGCTGAAGAACTTATACCATAATTCAATAAAAAAAAATTATGTTTTCATAGAAAAGACACTTTGTATGTTCTATTAAGATTGCTTTATAGCACGTGGTATTTCAGCTTTAACAGCCAACATTACAGAAAGGGTTGTATAATTTAAAGTAGCAAGAAAGGAATAGAGCCTAAATGGGGTGCTTCTCTTTGCCATATTCTTTCTATAGCTCTGTGACATTCAAATACATACTGTGAAATTTGTCTTTGCTGCCATCACTGGTGTCTGAAATGTGTTATTTTCGGTGTAACTGACACAGGCCAGATCAGAGTATCCCCCTTCCCTGGCTCCTCTCTTCCATTCCCTGTCCTCCTATGCCTTCTAAGCCTAATGCTGTGCTCTGGCACTCTGGCAATGAGCTGTGGACAAGGATCACTAACTATGAAGCAGGTGGGCATACAGAGGGGGAAGAGCCAAATTCAGTACAATCATATAGGATGAATTATGCCAAAGGGTGACGTATTCGTGAAACTGAAATTTTCTTTTATTTGTGGCACAGACAAGACATAAGCGCATGCTGATTTATCTTTTTAATGTAGTCTGGCTTGGGCAGAGCAGAAATGAAAGTTTCTCTAGGCTCAAGAAATGGGTAAAGACATTGAGAACATCACATGTTTATCAACTTTCAAGATTACGTTAAACAGGTAGGAGAACGTGAATAAACAAGATGGTAGAATTATGACCCTGGCAGCCTGGAGTTGTGGGTCAAATTCAAAAGGGGAAGTTAAATGGGAATAAATGTAACGTTCCTCACTTCCTGAGAAGCTGTCACATAGAGTTTCCTAATTGGCTCTAAAATAGAGACCTAGGACCAATAGCTGAATTATAAAAAGGCAGATTTCATCAGAAAATAAGAAATGATTATAAATATTTAATAAAATTGGATGCTTCTGTGACAGTTAATTCTTTTCATAGAATGCAAACAACAACAGACTAGAATGAATTGATAAGAAAACAAGCTTTTGAGGAGAGTGGGGATGGGGTAGGAAACGCATAAGAGAGGATCTAATATTCATCTTCAATTCTGAGATTCTGGGAAGGATTCTGTGACACAAACTATGGTTTTGTGATGGTTGACTTTCTTGAAGAGTGAAAATTAAGGGAAAAACAGAATTAAAAGTTATTTTAAAGTGGTATACAATCATAGAGTAGTTCACCAATAACGTACAGTATACAGAAATACCTTTTATATTTGCATACACATCCCATCTACAGATTCTAAACTAGTTAGTAATGCTACATTAAAGTAGCTATGAGGAAATATGGACTTTCCCAGGTAAGGGTGTCAGTAATGTTATTTTCTTGAGTTAACATCAGCATTCTTATCAACTTCCATTATCAACATCATCATTATCTTCCATCAGCAGCATCGCCGTTATTTTCCATCATTGGTATCATAGCTTTCACAAATGAGAGATGTATTGCACAGTAAAAGACAGTAGAGTACGGGCTCTGCAGCTAGATTGCTTAAATTCAAACCCTGGATCTGCCATATTCCACCTATATAAACTTGGGTTAAATTACTTAGTCTCTCTTTGTTTTAGTTCCCTTATCTGTAAAATGGAGAAATTAGTAATATATGTTTAAATCAGCAAACACATGTAAAAACACTTAAATCTGCATCTGGTACATAATGTTCAATACATTTTGGCTATTATTTTTATTTATATTTTAAAAAATTATTTAGCAATTATTCCCTAACTTGACAGGTGAAGAAGCTAAGAACCAAAGATGTTATGAAAGTTGCTTAATGATACACATTAATGTTGAAATAACAATTCAAAGGTGTGCCTGTGTCTGGTCCTAAAACTTATGCATTTCTTGGCTACTTAATTTAAGCTAACACATTGCAATACCTAAATAGCAACTGAAGCGACTGTCAACCACAGACACAACTTGACAAAATGCCTAGATACTAATAATGAACCCAAACACCCAATTCATTGCTTCCTCCCTACTCATTAGTCACAAAGTTGAATCTACTTGTAGATAGACAACTGACCTTAAATTGATATTTTATATTCCATTACCATATTCCATTACCACCCTTGTAATGCTTTATTTTCCTTGGCCCTTTGCAGCTAAATGTCAAGAGAAGTGTTTGGAGATACAGTGGGTTACATCTGCTGAGCTCGTCTAATATTTTTTTTTCTTTCTTCAGAAGAGACATGGCTGTTCTTACCACCAAAAGACAAATCTGAATATTGCAACAACCATTCTGAGTACTGTCACTAACTGCCACTGAATAACTGGATTACCTCGGAATTGTTAGTTTCAATTAGTTCTATGAAAATCATTGACTGGCTTTAAGTTCAATTAAAAATGTAAAGAACTGGAAGCAAAGAGAAATAGGGAAATGGCCACATGAGGCAGGAATGGAATAGAAATAACCTTTTAAATCAGGAAAATATTAATATGAAGTAAAAACAAAAGTAGATTTTTAAGCATTATACAAAGGAACTTAAAATTCAATTCTGTTCAGAGGCCATTTACTGAGCATCTGCCAGACATTGTAAAGGCCAGCTGATCATTGGTAGGGACAGAATCTCTGTTCTAATGAAATCTTGTGCTCCTTCTAACTGCCCTCCTCACTCAAACTCTCTGAAGTCTTATCTGGGCCCTTGCTTTTTTGCCTGGGAAGAGTCTGCTTTGATCCTCCTCCTGACTTCATTCTTTCCAAACCTAATTTATGCTCCCTCTTGGATCTTTTTTCTCACCAAGACAAAAGTGTCTACTCCCATGGCTCCAGAAACTTTCTATAAAGCTGGACTCATGCACATTTATGAATCACCCAACAGAAGAGCTGACGGAGTGAATCACACAAGGTTTTCAGATTGCCAGAATAGGAGGAACAATACGTGTCATAATTTTTAATGAACATTTAAAGATACAGAGAGCCTCAGGGGACACAGTTTGTAGCAACGTTCAGAGAATGATGCTTGGAACTATGGTGCCCATCTATAAAGCCACCTATGGGCATGCCAGTGGAGGACACCACCCTCAGGTGAGTAAGCCAAAAAGTCCTTTATTTTCACTAGTATAATCTCGTTCATAAATTAAAAATGGTTTATGATTCATTAACAAAGTTAAAAAATACAGGTTGATTCTTGGTAATTGCAAATACATATTTTAAATTTATATAATATATAAATATACTATTTTTAATATGTAGATCTTAGTTCATTTAGCCTGATATAACAAAGTGTCATAGACTAGGTAGCTTATTTCTCACAATTCTGGCGACAGAAGAGTCCAAGATCAAGGTTCAAGCAGATTCGGTATCTGGTGAGAGCTTTGTCTTCTCACTCTAACCTCACATGGTGGAAGGAAAAGAAGTCTCCCTTGGGCCTCTAATATAAGGGCAGTTGTCACAATTTCAAAGGTCTTTTTAGAAAGGCACTAATCATATCCAAAAGTGACCTATTCACTTCCCAGAGGACTTATCTTCTAGTACCATCCCTTTGAGGGTGAAAATTTAAACACATACATTTTAGGGAAACATAAACATTCAAACCATATCAAGGTATAATTTTAAATGATTTAAAATATGATAGCGCACACATGGCTATAAAACCTATTTGTGTAATTATAAAATATTTAACATAGATACATGTTTGTGATATAATTTATATGTGTTTTATATGATTTAAAATAATACAATATGTATTTTTCACTGACAAAAATTTAGAAGTGTATGTACATGGAAGTACTAGGTGGAAGTAAATAGAGTAATATACATATTTCCTCTTTTAGTATAAAGACTGAGTAATTTTAATTTTCTTTTTTGCTTTTCCATATTTTCCCATTTTTTACAATAAAAATGTACTACTTTTTAAATTAATTTTTTAAATGACAAAAATCAGTGGAACCTTTAAGAGGTACCAAAAAATTATGAATCTATTCATGCCTGATGCCCAGTCTTCACATGTTATATATTAATATGCTAATTATTTAAAGAACAATAAATCATTGATGTACTTTGCATGGCAATAAAAATTTAGCATAGTCTTTACAGCTATATGATTCCTCGTGTGTCTTATAAAATGCTACAGCCCTGGAAAGAAGAGAACTTTTTGTAAAGAAAGTGATGTATTTAAAACTTACTACAAACATAGTTAAGAAGAAACTTTTGACACATTATTTCATGATAGAAAGATGATAATGTCCTCAACTCTTCTACTATTTAATATTTTTCTCATATATACTCCTTAAAATCATCAGGGAAAAGATAGGAACTCATCCCTCTACATCTGATGTTAATACAAATAAGTACAATCCCACCTAGCTTTCAAACCAAATTAGTCAGCTTTACCACAGTGTTACATACAGTCTCATGCTGCAATTTTTTTTTATGGCATTCTCTCTGTCTGGAATGTCACTTCTCCAGTTTGAGTTAGATATGTCTAAATCATTCCTTAATGTTCCGTACACATGCCTTTCATTCATGACAATTTTCCTGATCCTTTCTCCAATCCTCAGAAACAGAAGCAATACTTTTTCTAAAACCCTACCAAAGATCTAAACCTCTCATACAGAGTTTATCACTTTTAAATCATGCATTAATAATTATTTATGTGCTTCTCTTATCTCCCCGAATGCTCCTAATATGCACTTGTTTTAAATTATCTTTGTACTTGGCAAGTACTCAGAAACCATTGATGTGACAAACGAATACATGTGGGTTCTGCAACTCATAAATGGCCCTGTGGCCAGGTCTTGTATTTCCTTAGTCCTTCCTTTATCAATCTTGTCTTGCTGAGATAAAACCTGTGTCTGCTCTTGTGTCTAGCATTCTGAAACCATTTGTTATTCACTAAATTAACCATAGATTCTTTTATATTTTTTGCCACGAGTTTCCTGAGCTTCAACATATTATTTTATATGTGAGTGAATTAAGAAATCATATAAATGTGGGTGAATTCAGTTGCTGGCACTGGAAAATTAGAAAATGCTCGCCTTCAAAGCTCCTGTCCTACGAGATTAGTGCCCTGTAGATTTTTTACTTTAGGAGAAAGGTAACAATGTAAGTGATGAGCAAGTTCACAGGGTATGGTTTACTCAATTATTGATGCTTTGATGACAAGGCATTGGGGCAAAAATTCATTTATTTGATGAAGGAAGTTTCATTGCCAGGTATATAGAAGTGAAAACTGCCTCAGCCAGAAGTTGCAACCACTTGCTACTGGAATTGAAGAAGGTATTGACATTTTAAGGCTGCATGAATTGACTTGGTCTCTCTAGGTTACATGTCATCTCAGCTAATGTTCATCTTTTCTTGTTTTTTTGTTTTATTTTTCTAATCAATAAATTCTCACACTTGGTTGATTTTTTTTGGATTGATGTTGCTTTTTTGTTATTTTTTTCAGGCTCCATCTTTGAGACACAATCGAGGAGTTTTTTTCAGAGAGGCCAATGTAATTTCCACTGATGTCAAAAAGTAGAATTATGCTTTTAATATTTAATGTTTCTCAAGGTTCTACACTCTGTGGCATAACTTGTGTTATTTCCTGTATACTAGTAAATAATAGAGAAATTACTATTACTAGAATAATAGAAGCGATTCTACTGTATCATGAAGAAATTTCTTTATGATCACCAATGCCATTTTAGTGGGTGAAGTGAGCCTTAGAAACTGAATCATTTAAACAGAAGTTAGAAATATTTCTTAAGTCTTTTGCCCCAGGGACCAAAACAGGACTTTCTTTCCATGTGTTTTATTTGGCCAAATATAGATGTAAAAGTTAGAAGAAACTTGTTACGAGTTCTCTAAAATCATTTCATAATCTGCTTGATCTCTCCCAGAAGGGATACTTGACTTTCCTAAATGTGATTAAGTTTCAGTTCAAACCACCTCACCTTATTACAAACACAGAATTCTTCTTAACTCAGGATCTCATTTGGAGAAGCTTGAGAAATTCTGACTAGTTTCAAAGAGAGGGCAGATATGGTGAGGCTAAAGCTGTCAGTCACCCCAGGCAGCTCTTCTCAGTATTAATCTTCTAGATTTCTCCTTCATAACTTGTTGCTTTCCAATACAGCTGTCCTTTTTAATCATTTTTCTATTTCTTAATGGTTTTCTGTACACTTTTCATAGGTAATTTGTCCATGCTAGCTATTAACAAATAGAACTGTGAAATTTACTTTCATTCTCTCAAATCCATTTAATATCTCTTGTATATACCTCTCCAAGATATCCTCATCAATCTAAACAATCACATACTATCTGAGTCCCACTACAATTGGTAGCCTATTAACCTACATATAAGAAACTAGTGATTCTGGCTCCTTCTGGGTAGGAGAACTTGTAGCTTGTGGACAAATATAAAGATTTTCAATGTATATCCTTAACTAAGCTTATAGAATATCTGAATATTCTAGCATGCATAAGTGTTAACTCTTTAAGATGTTAATATTTAAATTTTAAAACATGATGACTCAGGATTCTACCCTTAGTGACACTAGTAGAGACTGACATTATGAAATTATGTAATTTCAGCTATGTGTTTGTTAGCTAATGTGTCTCCCTTCCAGAGACCCATCATCAATTAACCCAGATACAATACACACCTCCTTAAGATAATGTTTTTTGTTGGAAACTGTAGACAACGAATTCTGTTCACATACTTTATATACAAGGACAATTCTGCTAATAAGAGCCTCATATAAAACATGGCTCTGGGTCCAGTCTGTCTAGGACAAGCCCCTAGAACTCTAAAGAATGGAACACACACACACACACGTGGCCATATATATACACACATATATAGGGCTATATACATACATATATATGTATACATTTATGTGTATATGTACCTTACATGAGTTCTGTCTATGAGAGATACTATAACATAGCTGGGGAAAATAAACATGTAAATCTTAGAAGCAGGCCTCCCTGGGTTTGAATCCTACCGTCCTGTGCTTATTAGCACTTAAACTTATGTAATTTTCTTACATTTTCTAGGTTTCAGGTTTTTTTAAATAGCAAATTGGAGATAAGAAAATGTCTAATCCCATAGGATGAGTGTAAGAAGTAAAGGAGTTAACTTATGTGAAGTACTTGGAGCCATCCTGGCACAGGCAATATACTCAATAAGTGATTGACCTTTTGCCTATGTGTGCCCTTGCGTATATCTGATTTCCGTTTCTAATAGTTACCATTATAACTTCATCCAGTCTGCTCTACTGCCCCCAGGCCTTGGTAGAATTCTAACTATTGATCACATTTTCAAAATTAAAGAAGCTCTTCCAATACCCAGACCTGAGAGGACTTCCCATAGTCAAAGGTACTACCAGAAAAGGGTATAAAAGTACCTGCCAATCTTCTCAACCACCTAGCACGTTAACACTAACCACCCATATTTAAAAGTGGAAGTCAACTATTTCATAGTCAGTCATCTTTCAAAAGTTCCCCTCATGCTCTACTGCTCTACCCATCATTTCCCAATCTTAATCTCAGGATATATTAGAGTATATTCATGAGTTTCTAATCTATCTACTGTACTAGAAAATTAGCACATCTGAGAGTCAGAGCAATGCTTTCCTGTCTTTTTAACACTAGCCAAATGCAGGTCACTAAATCCTTGTTTTATGACTATTAGGCACAGATCAAATACATTTTAAAGTACATTTTATTTAAAAATAACTTTATTTCTATAGTCAGAAAGCTTTGTTCTTATCTAAATAAATTGCTCATCAGCCATAGAATTTTTTTTAGCTTTACTGTTTTCTATTCAGCGTTGTTTGCAGTTTAACTACTTTTTTCATTGAACAAAGTGTATTTAATTGTAATTACCCTCCCCAAATTTAATTTTGCTCTTCTGTGCCCACAGCTATCAAAGCTTTTGACCCCCTGGTCTTTCTACATTATTTCTCAGTTCTCCCTGGTATTTGTAACTTCCACGAAGGACCATCTGCAGATTTAATTAACTTGTTGAATTCTCTTTCCAGATCATTAATGAAGTTGTTAAATAAGACTGATCTCAGAGCTCATCTCTGTGGCATCTTGATGGTCCTTCAACCTCAATTATGCACTATATTTCCCTTTACCATTTCCCATTTCCCCTTATTTACATTCCATTGGTCCATTGGTTTAAACCATTGAAAGCTCACGTCCAAATCACTTGAAATTATATTTCACATAAAATTTCATGTGAAATAGCTCTTGCTTAAAAAAAAGTTCTGACTTAACTATCCTTAGTGGAATGGCAATTTATAGTCCCAATTTCCCATAATATCCTGCAAATTTAAAAGAATAATTCAAACATTTAACATCTTAAATAACGCTCTATTGGTCTTTGAAATTAGATAAATACTCTACTTCCAAAGGGGAAATGTCTATCTTTGCAAAAAGTCTCTGTTGATAAATTTTTGTAAAGAGTAATTGTCATGCAGTATAAAATAAAATTGTATTCATTCCATTAACCTTTTTTCTTTGAAAGTGGATGACATCTTATATCATATGACTATCTTTATGGTCAGTTATATTATTATTGTATATAAGTTGTCACATCGACCAGGACTTCTTGTGACTTTTTATCTATGGGAAAGAAACAGTTTTAGAACTAAGGGGCTAGCTTTTGGTTAAAGATACTGGCTTAAATAATCATATTTACCCCTACTTTTCCCCTCAAACTCTAACGAGATAATACTAAAGACAAATTATAAAGGATATAAACCCTCTTGGGTAAAGCACACAGGAGAAATGATAAAAGTAACATAATTTTGGAATCTAGAAAAGAGGTGGATGAATGATAACTCACTTAGAAGACAGGAGAAAATGACTCATAGCCTGGAGTGGAGAAAGCCAAGAAGCAACTTACTGCATAGGACTCAGTAATTGGTGGCATCAAGTATCTCTGAAACTATGAGGAACAGTGAAGCTAAAATAGGAAAATTAATTGGAAGCTAGATTAAAAAGCAGTTAGATTCCTCAGAGCTTTTTCCTTACCCCAGCCAGGCTACTGTCTTTCTTTTGCCCCAGCAAACACTAGAGATTTAGTCTCAGCAGAGGGTACCACAAAGATCGGAACATAGTTGAGAGCAGAAATACCATATTGAGACAGGGGTATTAATTAAAAATTTACAAACTGAATTTTACAATCCTTTGCCTTATTCTTCCGACCTGACTCTCAGAATACTAGCAATCAAGTTTAATTGCTCCAGAAATTTAATTAATTTATAGGATTGATTTCTAGGAAACAGAAAGACTCTTCCCTACAAGATCTGAATGGTTCAAAAGAATGAACCTAAAATCATTGACATCAGCATCCCACATAGGTAAACTGAGCTTTAAATCAACTTTTCATAAGTGGCACTCTGAAAAATCAGCAGATAACCAAGGACTACTGAATGTTTAAGAAAAGGTGAAGATAAGGGAAAAATGCATGCACCTGTATGTAGTCCCAGTTTCTCCAGAGGTTGAGGTGAGAAGATCACGTGAGCCCAGCTGCAGTGAGCCATTACTGCATTACTGCACTCCAGACTGGGTAGGGTGAGACCCTGTCTCAAAAACATTCAGAAAGCAATAATGAAACAGGGTAGCTACACTGAATGAATAACTCAATTAATTTGGAAGATAATGTTGATGAAATGTCTCCTCCATCACCCCACAAAGAGAAAAAAAAATAATAAAAAGAAAAATATGAAAAGTAAGGCAGAAGTAATAACACAATTAGAAAAGAAATCTGAAAGGTTTGACACCCAAATAATAAGAGTTCCAAAAATAAAGAACAGAGAAGATGTAAGGGACATTTTTTAAAATCCCAGAAATGAAACCAGGGATTTTTAAGTTGAAAGGTTTTTCAAAGTCTCCAGCCCACTGATTTAACAATAGATGCTCACAAAGCCACATCATCATCAAATTTCCTGAGGATGAAAAAACAGGCCACAATTTCTCAGAGAGAGAAAGGTAGAGTTTATATAAATTAACAAGAATAGGACAATATTATGTTTCTCAAAAGTTGTACTCAAAAATGTGACAATACACTTAATCCTACAATATTCTGATGAAAAATGTTTTATATAACCTAGAATTCTATACCTGTTCAAACTATCAATTAAGTAGAAAGGAAGAATAAAAACATTTTCAGATGTGCAACATTTGAACAACTTAGTTTCTATGCACCCTTCCTCAAGAAGTTAATTGAAAATCTGTCCTATAAAGATAGGGGTATAATCCAGAAAAGGATAAATACAAAGGATTCACGAACAGGAGATTCAACAACAAAAAAGAGATAATGTTGGAAAAAAACCTCATGGAAACAGTTGTGTTGTAGACAGAAAGAGCTTCCAGTATAGAATGAAGTGGGCAGAATGTTCTGGAAAAATTTATTTCATGGAATTACATTATAAAATATCAAATACATGTAAATGTATTGTGAGTATATTATTATTAGCAGAGAATCTGAGGTTGACCCAACATTGAGTGAATGAAAAACTGAACAAACAGCAATAACAAAATTAGGTAATCATTAAATCCAGAGAAAGCAAACATTTGTGTAATAAAGAAGTAATAATAGCCAACTTCATAGCTCACCTATAAATATTGCTTACGTATACATAATAAGGTAAACACTGAATACTGATCTAATATATAGAATAGAGAAATGGGAAGTGTTTGGGTGCGTGCGTGTGTGTGTGTGTGTGTGTGTGTGTGTGTGTGTGTTCATCCACACACACTGTGGATGAGCAGTCGAAAAAAGAATTCCTCATCTTCCATGGTGGGAAGTCAATAGGTAACATCTAAAACTGAAAAAACTCTAGAAATAGTAATGTAAATATATTATTTATTATTACTATTATTATTATTATCATTATTATTATAGAGATGGGAAAGAATATGTTTTACTCTGGAATAGAATAGGAGCAAGGAGCTATAGCCAATCTTATAGAATTATTTGACTTTTTAAAACTTTGTGCTTTCAAAAAGAACAGGTAGCACAATAAATAAAAGGGCCAAATACTTAAATAGGTACTTTACAAACCAGTATAACCAAATGATCAATAAGCATATATGTTCCACTAGGTAAGTCATTCAGTGAAGTACAAGTTAAAACTATAATGTAATTACCACACTACCAGTATGGCTAAAATGAAAAAGGCAGATAATAAGTAAGTATTGACAAAATTACAATGCAATTGGAATTCTCATTTATTGTTATTAGGAATATAAATGGGTATAACAACTTTGGGAAACTGGGCAGTATCTACTAAAACTACACCTAAGCATGCCCAGCAGTTCTATTCCTAGATATATAGGTATATAGAAATACATACATATGGTCACCCTAGGACATATACAAGAATAGTTATTGCAGCAAAATAGCCCAAACTGGAAACAACCCATATGTCCAACAATTAAATGGATTAATACATTTTGGGATATCCACAAAATAAAATACTATTCCACAGTGAGAAATAACAAATTACAACTAATTCACAGCATGAATAAATCTTACAAATTTAATGTTGAACAAAAGGATCTGGACACAAACAGGCCTTATAGTCTGATTCGATTTGTACAACATTTAAAAACAGGAAAACTGACCTGGAGTGTTGGAAGCCAGGAGAGTGGTTCCTCTTGGTGTGCTTTTCTGTATACACATCATAGTTTTTAAAAGTTTGTTAACTTTTTGTGAGTTTTCCAGACCTGCTTTTCCCTCTTTCTCTACTCTTAGAATTATTTCAAGGCTTGCGAGCAGCCTTAAGGAAGGGAGAGCAGAATGTGACATTTACTAATCCAAAGTTTTACTGAATAATGATTCCGCTAAAGGTTATAAGAATTGAGGAGAGAAAGGCAGAGTGACTTAAATTTAAAAGCATAAATTATTTTTCAGGAATACTTTCAACAATGCAGATATTTAATAACTTAGAAAACCAGAAACTGCCTATTTTGCCATAGATGGACATCCCAGTCTCAAACCTAACAGACAGCTGTGTGATTATTAACATGTTACCTAACTCTTTCAAGCCTCAGTTTCCTCACCTATAAGAGAGAATAATAAGGGCATAGATCCTATAATCCATTTAAGTACTATAATGGTGGCTGGCACAGACCCATCTGAAAAATACTAGCTACTGATATATTGATAGACTGAAGAGTATGATAAGGTTCTCTGCTTAGATAACCAGCAACTGGGGGACTAGTAACTATTAAAACATGAAAATATAAGCGTAGTGTTCCTGTCATTGGAATGTACTTACTTGACTTAAAAACAAGTTTTCCTTGAAAAAAAGAAAGATGACAGTGTTCAACCAGGGAAGGATCTATAAGTATACATGAAACTAATTTTAGATGCCTATTCAGAAATTTCCAAATTGTTGGTACAGTAGATATCTGAGAACATCTTTCCGGAAATGTTATTTCCCTCTGGTTTTTAAAATTGTATTTCTCTGGGGATGTATTACGCCATACCTTAACATGTGGGGATTTTTTAGGATAATGCATAATTATTCATCCCTGTTGAAGAAAGAGGCATCATTGAGAGGCTCATGTTGCTTTCATTCTACTTCAAGTTCAAAGCTTGGAGCAGTGGAACTGAATGATTCATATTAGAATGAACTTAGATGAATTATTTAACCTATATGAATGTATTTCTTTGTGGGTAATACGGGAATTAAACTTACTTGACACTGTTTTGTTGAGATGCTGCGAAGAGAAAATGTCTTTGAAAGTGTCTGTGACTATAAAGAACTATATAAATATTAGCTATGACTGATAAAATTGTTCTTGTTCTCAAATACAGAAGCTCTAGATAACAGTTTGTACCCTATGACTGTTCACTACCTACTAATTTATATTACCTACTGTTTGCTAATTAGACTTTCTCTAATTTTTATAACAATATTGGGAGATACAGATTGAGAAGTTATATAACTTGATCAAGGTCACATGGTGAGTGGCAAAAAATGCCCAGCTCAAAAAGGCATATTGTGACCCCAATGCCCTGATGTAGAAATGCCCTGTGGCATTCTGACACTTTCAATATAAAACCTCCATATTAATGATCTGGCATACCAGAAAAAAAAAACATAGAATTTTAAACACCAGACAAGAATTTAAGTTCCAGCTGTCCCCTTGTTCTTAGCTTTACAAACATAAGCAATTTCTTTAACCTCTTAGCCTCAATTTTCTCATCTGTAAAATCAGGATGATGACAGTAATATAATCCTCATTAAATTGTTATGAGATTTTTAAAAAAGATAATATAGTGCCTGGAAAAATGTACTAGACACTTTAAAGATCTGCACTAATATAAAATATTACTATTATAGCAATCCCTTACAAGGAAGAGTGTATTAACTTAAGAATGATGAAGAAAGTCTCTCAGAATATCAATGCAGTGTAGATGGTATATAGGGTTACCATAGTAACACACTCAGAATTCAGAGTTCAATTGAGAAAAAACACAGAAGATATGAGCTCTTGCAGTTGTCAAAACTTTTGTATTCAGCCTTGCTTTTGTGAGAAGAGTGGTAAAGGAAGTTTTTAAAAGCCTGAGCTTTGAGGCAGAAAGAGCTGTTCAAATCACAGCTCTGACACCTCCTAATCCTATAATCTTGTGCGTACTACCTTACCAGTACATAATCTCAGTTTACCCAATAAATTAGAATAATCATTGATTCATTCATTCAATAAATATTTCTTGAGTGCAAACTGAGTTCCAGGGACTGTTCCAAGAGCTGGGCTGTAGCAGCAAACACTGACAAAAAAATCTCTGCATTCATGGCGGGTGACCATCAAGTGGGAGGAAGAGACAATACACAAGATAGATTAGTGATACATTTAGTGTCTTTAATGGTGAAAAGTGCAATAGAAAAAATGAACAGCAGGGAAATTAGGTGCTATTATCTGGGAGAAGATTCAGTATTGCAATTTTAATGGAATGGTAGAAAATGCCTTACTAATGAGTGACATTTAAGTAGAGACCTAAAAGCAGGTTAAGAAATGAATCCTGGATATATATGGAGGAAAAACAACCCAGAAAGAGAGAACACTAGGTGCAAACACCCTGAGGTATTGCTGATATGTTTAAAACATGGTTGGGGGAAGGGATGTAAAAATATGTGGTGAAATTAGGCAAGCAATGTAGGGTGAAGGATGTTGGTCAATGCTCACCTTCTGGATTATGAAGATTAAGTGGCATACATCAATCCTGTAGCACAAAGTCTAGCTTAAATGAAGGTCTAGCCTAAACATTAATTTTCAGAGACTAGGGAAGTATTGCTACTGTGAAAGACACTGGGAAATATATATATACAAAAATAAATGTAAACATCTCCAAAAGGCGAAGGCATGGAATTTATGGAGAACATAGAAGTGAATGCAGTATTTCCACATAGCTGGAGACCAAGCATCTGGAAAAATGTTAGCCTTGCCCTTCAGTGTTAGCATCATTTTACTGAAACAGAGTACCATAATAATTTGCTGACAGTAAATTTAAAAGTGCTTAATAGTGCAGTCTGCAGTTCTTTAACCATTCCAATCAGATGGTCTGCTCCAAAAGAAACTGCTGGGCAATTTAAGAACCAGGAAAATACTATATCTGGCCATGCTTATCTGATCAGGAATGTTCTATGAAAGCCTGCAGCTTTGTCTATGGAAGGAAGTGGGGACTCACCTATCTTCCTGAAATGAACTATCTAGTTTATGAATATCAAGTTTTTTTAAAAAAAAGATGTTAATGCTTCTGTCATTCAGAACATGATATGCAAATCCAACATGTCCTCATTTATGTTTCCTATAATTAACACCTTGGAATGGGAAGAATGGCACCAGCAGGAAAGGAGCAAAAGAAAAATAGTGTTTCAGTTTGGAGACACTCTGGGTTAATAATTACTACATAGATTTAGTAATACTTTGAAGGGTTTTTTTTGGCGGGGGTGGGGGTGATTAGAAAGGGAAGTTAAACAAATGTTGGTTGTAATACAGGGATGGGTGGTAAGAAGAAACGGAAGAGAAAACAAGTAAACATGCAATTAAATGTAACACATTTTATGAAGGAAAAACCAAGTCGATATGGAGTGCACTGGAGGGAACCTAATCTTGAGCAAGGAGTCTGAAAAGTATCTTGGAAGAAAAGCTTACAATCTATGTGAGAAAACAGGAAAAGATGGGGACTGGATATTATGGGAAGGAGAAGGAAACTAGAGAAAGAAAATCCAAAGAGTTCCAGCTAGAGCAATACCATGGACAGAGGCAGATTGTTGCTTTGGTAAAATCTGACAATGTTTAGTGCAGGAGGAATATTGATTAAAAGTTAAAATGGAAAAGCTACTCAGAGGGAGTCATTGATGCTACTGTAAGAAGGTTGGTGTTTATAATGAAAGCACTGGAAACCATTTAAGTTTTTTCAGCAGAGAAAACATTTGATTATATAAGGATTACACCAGCTGCAATGCTGGAAGAACATTTTTGTGAGGGAGGAGTAAGACTGGGGACTTGAAGACTTGTGTTCTGAAATCATTTCGGGCATAAAACAAATATGAGTCGTTTATACTAGGAGGTAGGATGGAGGGGAAAAAAAAAAGATGCACTGTAGTGATTGATTGAATGGAAAAGTGAGGGAGAAGGAGACATCAAGGATAACCCCGGCTACATATGATCCAAAAATATCAGGAATGCAGGCATGTGACTGACGACAATATTTTTTTATCCTTCCCAAGACGTATTATAACAGTATTGTGGCTTTAGAGACTAATACGAAACTAAAAGAGCTTCTTCTTGTTAAATTGTCTGCTTTTTCAGTAAATGTTTCACACAGTTCCTATGTGCTAGGTACTACCCTGGTCTCCGGAAATACAATGGCAAAGACAGAACCTCTGCCCTTCTGGAGTTTATATTCTGGCTGGGCAGTGAAGCCACACGAAAAGTACTATTGTGTCAGAGAGTGATAAAGGCTCCGAAGAACAATAACACAGCAATGGGAAGGAGGAAATGTATTATTTTAGATAGGGGTCAGGGCCTGTCTGAGGAGGTAATGCTTGTGCAGAAACCTTTTTCATAGGAGGGAGGTGACAGTGAAAATATCTGAGGGAAGAACATTCCAAGCAAACAAAGCAGTAAGGAAAATATGATGTGAGTTAGTTGAAAGTAAATAAATTAAAAAATTGTAATAAAATAAAATAATTTTTAAAAAGTAAGGAAAACATAACTGACATGTTTTATGAAAATCAAGAAGACATTGGAACCAACCCAAATGTCCAACAATGATAGACTGGATTAAGAAAATGTGGCACATATACACCATGGAATACTATGCAGCCATAAAAAATGATGAGTTCATGTCCTTTGTAGGGACATGGATGAAATTGGAAATCATCATTCTCAGTAAACTATCGCAAGAACAAAAAACCAAACACTGCATATTCTCACTCATAGGTGGGAATTGAACAATGAAAACACATTGACACAGGAAGGGGAACATCACACTCTGGGGACTGTTGTGGGGTGGGGGGGGGCGGGAGGGATAGCATTGGGAGATAGACCTAATGCTAGATGACGAGTTAGTGGGTGCAGCACACCAGCATGGCACATGTATACATATGTAACTAACCTGCACATTGTGCACATGTACCCTAAAACTTAAAGTATAATAATAAATAAATAAATTTAAAAAAAAGAAAATCAAGAAGACAATTATGGCCATAAAAAGAGGATAAAAAGTGAGGGAGAGCACACTGAATGGTGAGGACAAACAAATTTAATAGGTAGGTGGGCCCAGAGTAACTAGGGCCTTATAGGCCATTGTAATAATTTTGACTTTTATGCAGTGAAAATGGGGATCTATAAAGAATGTGAAGCAGAGGAATGACAAGATATAACTTAGGTTTCAATAATGTCCCCTTGGCTACTACGTTAAAAAGAGACTATAGGTGCATAACAGTGGAAGGAAGATGAGTTAGGAGGTTTTATGCCATCATCTAGATTAGAGATGATGATGATGTCATGTAAAAGGGTGATAGCAGTGGAGATCATATGAAGTTGGGATTTAAGATATATTTTAAAAGTTAAGCCAAAGAATTTGAATGTGCAGTGCAAAACAAAGAAATCACAGATGATTTCAAGACCTCAGCCCAGAGAATGTGAAAGATTATAGTTTGCCATCAAATGTAATGAAAGAAGACTTAGAAGAAGCAATATGAGTCTATGGCCATACCACCCTTAACATGCCCGATCTTGTCTGATCTTGAGAAGCCAAAGGGTCAGGCCTGGTTGGTACTGATTAGTTAGTAATATTGGGTATTGTAGGCTTAAAAAAAAGCATTTTGAGGGGGGAAAATCAGGACTATTCTGGATTACTGGAAACACTCAATAACTAATTTTTCTATTATTTTTATTAATATCATACTTATGTATAAATATATATACATAAGTATACATATATACATATGTATGTATATATACATATATACATATGTATATATACATATATACATACGTATGTATATATACATACATATATGTATATATACATACATATTTATATATATATTTATATATATACATATATTTATATATGTGTATATATATACACATATATAAATCTGTAGGTGTGTAATAGTCAGAAAGTATTCCAAACAAAAGCTCAGAGGTTTGAAAAATTAAGGTGCATTTCAGTGACTTGAAGTAGTTTAGAATGGGCTGCATTTTAAGATTTCTTTAAGGAGAAGTAGGAGATAAAGCTGGAGACGTAGGAAGAGGCCCAATTATGGAAGTCTTTAGATGTTACGCTATGTGAGTTGGACTTTATCTTTTAAGCACTGAGGAGGTACTGAAGTGTTTTTCTTAGTAAGATATTCTTTAATAAAATAATCTTCCAGGATCTCCCCTCATGGACTCAATCTATTTAGCTAAAATTGCTGCCACCCATAGATAACTTCAAGGTCTCTCTTAAACTGGAAAATGCTTTAAAACCACGTTAGCCCAAAAAACCAAAAACTGCTTATCGTTTCAGACACTACCATAATAAATGCATAGACCTTGCTGTCTGATTAATCAATTCATCATACTTTGTATCTAAGTGAATATTTTCAGGAACTACTTTTTCTGATCATTCAGTGAGTCCTACTAGGAGCAAATGATGCAAATCATAAGAGTTATATTCCTTCTGAGTTAGGCTATTGGCTTCAATTAGCCTTTTTCCACATGATTTACAGTGCAGTGCATATTCTTGGATACAAAGACTTACGGATAGTTACTAAGGAAAGTTTGTAACTTCTGGGCTCCAGTTGCTCACAGTTTCACAGAAAGCTAGATTTTCTTCCTATTTATCCTTTGTGTTTAAAGTTACAGTGGTGTTTGTGTTTCCCAGGATATAGGATTAAAAATGAGGATATGAACCAAACTCTTGACTTTCACAGTTCAGTAGTGTGTGCTTGCTTGGTGAGAAGCAGGATCTGCTTGTCATCTAGTCAAGAATTATTTTCTGCATTACTAAATAGGCAAGGTAATCTCTAACAGCTTTTATTTATTTGACAGAGAATGCCAATCTATTTAAAAGACTGGCTCCCTTCACTAATGGTAAAGTTACAAAGGGCCCTATGGAAAGGTGGACTGACAAAGCTATTAGAAACAGACAAAAATTTCTATTCTATTCTTGTTAATGACATTTCTTCCCCCATTCTTGATATAATATACTTTAACTTAGGTGTCTTTACAATAAGGTTTGAATTGAAGTGATTACAACTTGAGATCTATAAAATGAAAAGACTGGACCACGTGAAATTGAGGGTCCTTGTCTATACTTATTCATTTATTCATTTATCAAATGTTTACTGAATTCAAATGTAATGTAACAAGATATAAGAATCTGATTTTTCCCATGCCAGAGTTTTGATAGACAATAATGTAATAGTTGTTAAGGACTTCTACGTCCCAAAGTTGGGTACTAAACTATGTTTGCAACACTTGTAAAAATCAGTTGTGCCTGCATTAACCATTAGTCACCTTCCACATATTTGGATGATTACTCCCATTTTACATGGAAAAGCTGAGGTTGTCCCTATTCACATAGCTGATGAGTAGTGGAACCTGAGAATAGAATCCAGGTTTCCTGATGCCAAATTGAGAATTAGAATGTTTGCCTTTCTTCAATTTGAGGAATCAACGAAGAACTAAGAAAATATTTGCAGAAGGATAAGTGGGTAGCCTTTTGAATGAGATCTCAACTCTTCCTATGTACAGAGTCACCCACGCTATCAATAATACAGTGAGAACTTGCTGTTAAATCTTCAATTTTAACTCCAAGAGATGAGAAGTAAACAATAGCAAAAAAAAAAAAAAAAAAAAAAAATCCCTTCCAGGGACCATACCCAACTTAAACATGCCACTATTCCAGGTGCTGAATCAGCTCACTCTTTCCCCAGAGCAGAACTCTGTTGCATAAATTAACTTTTGTTAGCTTGATAAGATGTTACATAAAATGTTTGTGGGAACAGAGAGAATATGAGCTGGAAAGATGATACAAATAAAATCACTTTACACTTGAATTGTACAGTGAGAGGTTGTAAGAACTGACAGAAGAATGAGAAAGACTTCAGTAGCAAAAGATAAATATAAGACATGGCTTTACTGTTTACCTGCTGAGTATCCTTGGGCAAGCAGCCTATTATTTCTGAGTCTCAATTTTATCCCCTGGTTAATTAAAGTTATCACTAGCTACAATTTCTAGACACTGACTGTGTTCCAGGCTTTCTACCAGGTGTTTTAAGTACAATATCTCATTTAATCTCACAATAAAATTATGAACTAAGTAATATCAACATCTCTTTTCTTTTTTTAGTGGCAAACTGACACTTGGAAACGTTAAGTATATCTGATCCAGTGTTACAGAGCTGGGTAAATAGTGGCAGCTTAACTAAAACTAAGGTAGTGTGACTTCAGAGATTGTGCTCTTCACCCCTTTTTTGTTTACTCTTTTCCTGTCTTAGGCACAAAAATGTTGAAAGGCATATGTAAAACAATGCAAATGATCAAATAAGAGATTATGGCTCATTACTCACAGGAAAACATAATTTATTTTACCTCCTGTATAATCTGTTAAGTTTAATTGCCCTTGGGCACAGACAAAATGATTACGAGGTAGCAGATTATAAAGCAAAGTGTATGAAATTTGGATTCAGCAATACATGGGTTAGAATCTCAACTTGACTACTGACTGGCTGAATGACACTTATACATGTCCCCATATATGTCCAAAAGGATAAAAGTAGCTCCCTCACAGGAAATAATAAATGCAAAAGTTTGGGGCTTACAATAGATGTAGAGTAGATTAATGTAAATTTCACTTCACAGAGGCAGATTTAGTATCAAAACTCAGGCCTCTGATCATCAATACAGTACTCTTTTCAGTATACTAGACTGCATCTTTATTTTCTCGTCCAAATTCTTGTTTGTGAAAAAAAGGCACTGATGTTTCCAGTTAATTGAAATGACTTGAAAATGTGCTGTTTGTCTGGCCAATGAGAGTAAAAACAGCTGGAGATATTTTTCCATATGTCTGCAACCTGGAAAGATGAAAATCCTTGCAGGATCAAGGACAGGGTTGTGGAATAGCTTCAAGTGACTCTAAGAACTGTGAGTCAACCCCATTTTTTATCCAAGGGAAGTATGCTGGATCTTTAGCAGAGATGCCATTCAAGAAAGAGGAAAAACGTTGAGTGGGTAGAACTGAAGAGATGAAAGGCGTTACTGAACAGGGCAAGACTTCTCAGCTGCTCTAAACATGATCACATTCTCTCAGTCTTAGCAGGTTTAAGCTCCTCTCGTCTTCTAGTTTGATGCCTCTCTTCTGCCATTCTTAATTTCTGGAAACATCCAGGACAGGAAATTCTTCAAACCATATTCACATTTACCTGACTTTAATAGAATTTTAAAAGAGCATTTGCAACCCTCCTTTTACTAGTGGGTTTAACTAGATGGGCAATGCAGAGAAACCTCAAATCCTCATATTTCTCTTTTTCAATGATGCCATAGAAGCCCTGCTTACTCCTTTCTGAGCATCAGGCACAAGAAAAGAAGCAACGTTGATGATAGAAGTTGCCATTTACTGAGCAAGTAATCATGTGCCAGACAACCTGAGAAAGCTCAAATTGAGAAAAGTTAAATAATTCTCCTGTCTGCTATGGATGTATAGATGTACTTTTGCATTCATTCTCCCCCCAGATGCCCTTGCCACAGTCCTGTGATAACTGGAGAGGAAATAGAATAAATATTTTATTCTGTTACGGGAAGGGAATAAGTATTTACCTTCTTAAAAATTCTTAAAATCTCCCCCAGTAACAGGGATGGGTAAAGCAGTTACCAATAGATGGATGCTGATAGGGATCTCTCAAAATACAGGCAAGATATAAAATATGAAAGAGCATAGAAGTCTTTGTTTCTGATCATTCTTTTTACCTGGTAAATTGACAATATACTTCAGGCAAACTATTACTCTCTGTCTACATATCTGCAAGTCCGTGGGGCACAGAAAAGATAGTAGAATAAATTTTTCTGCAAAATTTTTCCTTTAGAAAAGGTTAAAAAAATCACAAGTAACTAAGAAAAATTTTGACTGTTATGTTCTCTTTATTTTAAGCTTTTAAAAATCATTTGTTATTACAAACATAATTTAAATGTATTATTTTGAAAATTGGAAAATCATATAAGCAAAACAGGAGAAAACCACTCAAAATTATATTGTGAATGAACAAAGCTGTTCAAAGGTGTTTGCTTTTTACTGATATCCCTAAATATTCTTGATCAGATACTTACTATATTTCAAAAACACTTGGATACTGTGAGAGGTTCAAAGCTTATGAGAGTTTATTTAATAATAGTTACAGTAAATGAACCTATTTCTGAACAAATGTGGAGGAAAAAGTCAAGGTCTGCTATTTTTATAGCATCAGCATTTTTTTCCAATTATTTTATACTAGACTGTGTTCTAGCCTACACCTTGGGTAGTTGTGTCCAGTTCTCAGTCTGATTCACAAATCACTGGTTATAGATACCTGATATTTACACAATTGTATTTATACACCCTATAATTCATATAATACACAATGGGGAAATGTAGTATAATTGGCAGGCTTGTCTGTACCACTATAAATAAATAACTTGATTTACAGCCCAGTCCAATTTCCTACCAAAAAAAAATGATTAATTGAGTGGCTTTGTAATACAGAAAGCATTTCAGTGCAAATTCTCCTTAAAATGTACAAGTGTTGGCCGGGCACACTTTGGGAGGCTGAGGCAGGTGGATCTCATTAGGCCAGGAGTTTGAGACCCTCCTGACCAACATGGCAAGACCCCATCTCTACTAAAAATACAAAAATTAGCTGGGTGTGGTGGAGAACATCTGTAATCCCAGCTACTCGGGAGGCTGAGGCACAAGAATCGCTTGAACCCAGGAGGTGGAGGATGCTGTGAGCCAAGATCGCATCACTGCACTCCAGCCAGGGCGATGGAGTGAGACTTTGTCTCAAAAAAAAAAAAAAAAAGTATAAGTGTGTGTGTCTAAGTCTTACACCATAAGAGAAATACTTTCATTATTACATACATTTAAATTTTTCTTCTAATAAAGAGGATAAGTATACTATCTTCCTTTAGGAGAACACAAGGTTTGGAGTCACATGTTCCTTGGGTGGAATTGGAGAATCATGTTTATTCCACCATTGAGAGAGGGTGAACATAGAGTAGGCTGAGTTTCCATACCAACCTGGTTCCTAAGACTGTAAGAAGGTGTGCCTCTCATAGCACATGATGGATATCATCCAGTCTCTGGCTCTTGAATGGTTAAGCATTTTCTAATCAAAGTAAACCCTAAGTACTTCTAAAAATGTTCGAGAGATTATTAAGTGTTTTTCTTGTCAAAAAAAGCTTATAATTTTCATATTATTATCAAATAACACTGAGACATGATTATCTATAATATATATACATATATATGCATATTTTTTAAAAAGACTTTTTAAAATGCTACATCTAGACCACGAGTTCTTAATGGGATGAAATTTTGTCTCCCAGGGGATATTTGGCAATGTCTGGAGAATTTTTCTTTAATTTTACTAAAGACTTTTTAAAAGCTTTATTTAATTTTGAATGCTCTCACCACAAAGAAATGACAAATGTTTAAGGTGATAGGTATGAAAACATTTTTGATGGTCACAACTGGAGGTGTACTACTAATTACATTTCATGAATAAAGTCCAGGGATGATGCTAAACATCCTACAATGCATAAGACAGCCCTCCACAATAAAGAATTATCTGAACTAAAATGTCAATAGTGTCTTCTAGGTTAAGAAATCCTGATCTATGACATTACAACCAGATCCCACAGAAATACAAAAGATCCGCACAGGCTATTATGAACACCACTACACACACAAACTAGCAAATCTAGAAGAAATGGATGAATTCCTGGAAACACATTATCTCCCAATACTGAATCAGAGAGAAATTGAAATGCTGAATAGACCAATATCAAGTTCCAAAACTGAATTTAGAATAAAATTCTACCATGCAAAAATGCCCTGGACCAGATGGATTCAGTCAAATTCTACCAGACATACAAAGAGCTGACCAATTCTACTAAAACTATTCCAAAAAAATCAAAGAAAGGGACTCTTCCCTAACTCATTCTACAAAGACAGCATCACCCTAATAGCAAAACCTGACAAAGGTACAATGATAAAAGAAAACTAAAGGCCATTGTGCCTGATGAACATAGCTGCAAAAATTCTCAACAAAATACTAGCAAACTGCATTCAACAGGATATGAAAAAGTTAACTCACCATAATGAGATAAGCTTCATTCCTGGGATGTGAAGTTGGTTCAACAAATACAAATCAATAAATGTTATTCACTACATAAACAGAATTAAAAATGAAAACCATATGATTATCTCCATAGATGCAGCAAATGCTTTTGATAAAATCCAATATCTCTTCATGATGAAAACTCTCAACAGATTAGCCATTGTAGGAACACACCTCAAAATAATAGGAGCCTTCTATGACAAACCCACAGCCAACATCACACTGATTGGGCAAAAACTGGAAGCATTCCTCTTGAGAACTGGAACAAGACAAAGATATTCACTCTCACCACTCCTATTCAACATAGTATTGGAGGTGCTAACCAGAGCAATATGGCAAGAGGAAGAAATAAAAGGCAGCCTGTTAGGAAAAGAAGAAGTCAAACTGTCTCTCTCCATGCATAATACAATCCTATATCTAGAAAGCCCTAAAGACTACCAAAAGGCTTCTGGAACTGATAAATGACTTCAGTAAAGTTTCAGGATAGAAAATGAATGTATAAAAATTAGTATCATTTCTATACACCAATAACTTTCAAACTGACAGCCAAATCAAGAACACAATTCCATTTACAATAGCCACACAAAAATATACCTCGAAATACATCTAACCAAGGAGGTGGAATACTTCTACAAGGAGAACTACAAAGCACTGCTATAATAAATCATAGATGACACAAACAAATGGAAAAACATTCCATGCTCATGGATTGGAAGAATCGATATCATTAAAATGGCCATACTGCCCAAAGCAACCTACAAAATTCAATGTTCTTCCTATCAAACTGCTGATGCAAGTTTTCACTGAACCAGAAAAAACTATTCTAAAATTCATTTGGAACCAAAACAAAAAGACTGCATAGCAAAGCAATGCTAAGCATAAGGAACAAAGCTAGAGGCATCACACACTACCTGACAACAAACTATATTATATGGCTACAATAACCAAAACAGCATGGTACTTGTAAAAAAAGACACAGAGACCAATGGAACAGAACAGAGAACCCAGAAATAAAGCTGCACACCCACAGCCATCTGATCTTCAATAAAGTTGACAAAAATAAGCAGTGGGAAAAAGACTCCCTATTCAATAAATGGTGCTGAGATAGCTGGCTAGCCATATGCACAAGAATAAAACTGGACTCCTACCTTTCACCATATACAAAAAATTAACTCAAGATGGATTAAAGAATTAAATATAAGACCTCAAACTGTAGAATCCTATAAAAAAATCTAGAAAACACCACTATGGACATCAGCCTTAGGAAAGAATTTATGCCTAACTCTTCATAAGCAATTGCAACAAAAACAAAAATTGACAAGTAGGACTTAATTCAACTAAAGAGCTTCTGCAAGGCAAAATAAACTATCAACAGAGTAAGCAGACAACCTACAGAATGGGAGAAAATCTTCACAAACTATGCTTCCAACAAAGGCCTAATATTCAGAATATATAAGGAACATAAGCAATTCAACAAGCAAAAACACATAACTCCATTAAAAAACTGACAAGAGACATGAACAAACACTTCTCAAAAGATGACAGACATACAAGCAGCCAACAAATATATAAAATAATGCTCAACATTACTAATCATTGGAGAAATAAAAATCAAAATCACAGTGAAATACCATCTCACACCAGTCAGAATGGCTATTATTAAAAAGTCAAAAAACAACAGATGCTGGTGAGGCTGCAGAGAAAAGGGAACACTTATACATTGTTGGTGGGAATGTAAATTAGTTTAGCTACTGTGTAAAGCAGTTTGGAGATATCTCAAAGAACTTAAAACTACCATTTGATCCAGCAATCCCATTACTGTATATATACCCAAAATAAAACAAATCTTTCTACCAAAAAGACACATGCACTCACATGTTCATTGCAGCACTATTCACAGTAGACATTCACAAATATATAGAATCAATCTAAGTGCTCAATAGTGGAGTGGATAAAGAAAATATGGTACATATACACCATGGAATACTAAACAGTAATAAAAAGAATGAAATCATGTCCTTTGCAGAAACATGGCTGAAATTGGAAGCCATTATTTTAAGTTAATTAACACAGGAACAGAAAATCAAGTACCTCATTTTCTCACTATAAGTGGGAGCGAAGCATTAGGTAAATATGGACATAAAGATGGCAATGATAGAAACTGGGAACTACTAGAGTGGGAAAGGAGGGGGCAAGGGCTGAAAAACTAACTATTGAGTACTGTTCTCAGTACCTAAGTGACAGGATTACTCATCCTGTCTCTAGGATTTTATTGCATCATGCAGTATACACAGGTGAGAAACCTGTTCATGTAACTCCTGAATCTAAAATAAAAGTTGAAAAAAGGATTAAGAACACACATTAGGATCCACCTACATTCACATCCATAAACTCCTGCCTTCTTCCTTCTTCTCTGTTTGGATGTGCAAGTCCACACCTGCATGTGCACACACAGAAGACCATACACACACACACACACACACACACACACAGACACACACAGTCAGTTCCACACAGCCTGGTAGCTGAATCCCAGTTTGTGGCTGTTCAACGTCAGATAAGTAAGCAATATATCCTGTTCCATGATCAAGAGTACAAGCTGTAGGGAGTCAAAGACTAAAACCAGAAAATTTCAAGGGAAGTTTGAGAGGTATGGAAAAGGTTCCAAAGCAAGGAGTTTAAAATCAGAGCCAAGGTTTGAGAATAAATAACAGGGTTCACGGTGTGGTGGTTTTAAAATATGCCCACAAATACTTTGACAATCGTTTTTTTTAAGAGGTGGTGCCTAATTCCTCTCTCCTTGAGTGTGGGCTAGAGTGAGTCTCCTTTAAGGAATAGAACATGGCCAACGTGAACAGCATTTGATCGAGTCACAAAAAGCATTACAGCTTCCTCCTTGCTTTCACTCTCTTTCTCATCACTTGACGTGGAGGATTCCAGTGGCCATGTTATAAGGCCTCTCATGTAGCCTGTGGAGAGGCCCACAAAATGAAAAACTGAGGCCTCCTGCCAATCGCCACATGAGTGAGCCATCTTGGAAACAGACTCCCCAACCTTCAGACAATCACTGGCCCAGTCAACATCTTGACTGCAATCTCATAAAAGTCCCTGAGCTAGAACCACTCAGCTAAGCTGCTCTCAAATTTCAAACCATAGAAACTATGAGATAATAAACATTTGTTGTTTTAAGCCACTAAAAAAAAATAGAAAAAAGTACCAAATAGAAAACTTAGTCTTACATACTTCTTAGAGGGTGATTTTCTGCTGTTTTGTGGCAGTTAACATATCTCTGGATTTAGTGTAGCTCTTTGATTTTACATGTGAAAATTCTCTAGGAGGACTTTGTGTTGTTTCATGCTGTTTTGTAGGTGGCTACATTACATCCGTGTGGCATTCTGTCCTTTTAGTTCTTAGCCAGGTTGAGAAGACAGCATTTACCAGCAGCCCTTTTCCATCCTAAGAGTGGCAAAACTACTCCTCTTACTGATTCTTCACTCATCTTTCTCTTTACACATCTCCATGCTAATTGTAAAACCAAACCAAACTAAGCACACAGAGAAGGAAGTCGAAGGGTAGGAGAAGAACTAGAATTATATGTTGTTTAGAAACCAAAGGAGGCAAAGTGTTTGCTTAACGGGGGTTATGAAAAGTTTAAGGTTACTGAAATGTCATCAATGGAAAGTAAATGCAGAGTTGTTCATCTGTGTGTTACATACCAAACACAAGAGGGATTATTAACATCAGATAGGAATTTTCTTTAACAAATTATTTAAATGATTTTACTAAGTGTACTTGAATTTTGAAAGGCTGAATATTGCAAGCAATGAATAAAACCAATAACTAGGGGGATAAGAGAACATGCTTCAGACTAAACATAAGTGGATTCTATATAGCTCAAATGGGACCATTTACTTAGTCTTAAAATTAAAACAAATCAAATGAAAGATTTAGTGTAATCATGCCACAAGACATTCACAATTCATTTGCATTTTTCCTTGGGCACTATGAGTCTCAAGGCATCTAGCACAACTATTCGAAGGCAAATAGACTTATTTAATGTTTATTGCTAATGATCAACATGACAAAATAACTCAGACAAGATAATGGCACAGATTTTCAGTGTTTAGCCTATAATTTATTTAGATCCCTTGCACACAACTGACTGAAAACTATGTACTCTATTCATTCCATGAAAAATCTGATAGAATTTGAGTATTGGCCAATATTAAGTGGAATGACTTTGCTACAGATGAAGTATAGCATTAAATGCAGAGAAATCTTGTTTTATTTTATTGTATTTTTTCCCTTTATGATGACTGTGCAAGAGTTCAAGAATATGCAATTCTCCATGTCAATTTAATATTTACATAGGGACCCATGCTTGCCTATCTCTGTCTAGCTTTTTCCCTGGTCTTGATTTTCTCCTTTATATTTTTCTGACTTCACATTACAAACCAGACTGTAAGCGCTGATGCAATCACCCACTTACTCAGCAGAGAAAAGGACAAAGGACAAATCAAGAAGGCATGAGACACCATAATCAATTCCTCCTGGTCTGCTACTGATCACAGGCCCTGGTCTAAGGTAATGTTTCCCTCCAGTTATTTCTAATGTAAAAAAATAAGAATGTTACAGTAGTTGCTATGGTTAAATATCCTGAGGTGCTTGGTGAAAATGCAGATTCATGAAACCATCCCCTGATATTCCATCTAGTTTGGAGAGGTGGCCCAAGAATATATATTTTAATAAAAAATCCATGTAGTATCCTTGAAAAACCCATGCAAGGTTTGATAACACAGGCTTTGTGGGACACAACTGTGTTTTATTCTCAGTTCTAATAATTGCATAAGTTACTTACACTAGCTAAATTTTAGTTTGATTACATATAAAATAACAGTAATAATATCTAACTCCTTTGTTTAATCTTAAAATATTCATTTAAAAATCCTAACAATTATTGCATAATAAATGACATATCATTAGTAGTAGTATCCATGATTATTGACATTATCATTATTACCATTCTTTCCCCATTAATTCTGTGTATTCAGTTTAGGGAAATACAGCAGTTCTACAGGAAGCAGTAAGAATTAGTTTTTTTTTAGTTTTTTTTTTTCATTTTAAAAAACCTACTTAAAATTAAAGGTAGTTCAGTAAAGACATGTGTCCTAAGCTACCCTTAAGTTTCTTTGCTTTTAGCAAGAATTCTTTAGCTCTATGTGGTAATTCTCTTGCACTGCGCAAAGGTAGTACATGGTTCTTTCATATTTTTTTAAGAAAAAACAGTTATTATTTGTTATATTTTTATTTGTTGATAATGTCACAAAGTATAGAAACAGTGGTGCAAATATTGTTCACTGACTTCCTTACTGAACAATTTTAGTTACCTTTTGACATGTTTTTAAAAGGATTAGACTGCCTCATAAATATACAGGCAGTGCAATGTAATAGGTTGGTCAGGGTGAGAAATAATAAATGGGCACATAAAAAATGTTATCTAAATTCAGAAGCTTCTAAACATGAAGGAAAGGAAACAAGAACTTTGCTTATATCACTGGCACCAGATGAAGACACCTCTCCCGTCATGTAATAATAAGGATAATAAATGTGACATCCTATTTCCATTTTTCTATGCTATGATATGAAAAGCAGTAAGTGTGACATTCCAGAGCCAGAAAAAAAACACAATGCAGTGATTTTACCCTAACAAAACACATGGAAAAACAAACTGAAATATTCACTTTTACATGTCATAAACCCCTTGTTTGCACTGACACATACATTGGCATTGAACATCAAATTTCACTTATACACAAATAGGAGGGCTTCTCCAATCAATGAGTTGGATTTCACCAAATAGTACCAAATGTAAACGCAACATTTATTGCAAATAGAAAGTTGCACATAATGTAATCTTACTTACACTAATTGGCTTATATTATCAGGTCTATGAATGATAATGTTCCTAATAAACCAATATTAGAATAAAATCTCAAGCACACCAATAAACCTGCTGCTGGAATTATTTAATGTGGTTTTATGCAAGAAGGATGTGCTGCTAATTTAGATTCCGTTGACACAGCAGATTGTTATAATCCTAATAACTGTGTGTGATGCTACCCAGTAGATGATAAGTGAGGCAGGTCAGTTCATCAGGCTTTATCTCTAATTAGCACTAAAAATGCACACTGAGCTATAGCAGAGAAAAGACTTGACCTTGCTAAAATTAAATCGTTGGAGGGAAGGCGAATGAAGCTCTATTTTCAGAGAGAGGTAGGCTTTTAAGCAAGGTACCCACTTTGGGAGAGCCACATCCACCGTCACAACACAATGTATCAAGTCAACCCACAGTATTATTTCTAAAGAAAGAGCTGTTATTCTTTCTGAATCAATCTTTCTACCAATCTTTGTCCCTATCCCCCATAAAACAAGCTAGATTACCTTTCTCGCAGTGGCTTCCTGTGAATCCAGATGGACAGACACATTTGTTAGGAGCCACACATGTTCCACCGTATCTGCAGCCCTCTTCACAGAAAGCTGTTGCAAGAGAACAAAGTATTTATCTTAGATAAAATGCAATAGATAAATTCACGGTAAACAGCAGGAGCATTGAAGCAATTCTTTCTTTGTTGCATAGGGAATACACATCTGTATTGATACATTTAAAAATTCCATACAGAAAAAGAAATAAATGTAATAATACCTATTTCACTGGTTTATATGAAATCAACTGAAATAACAGATGTAAAATGTTTAGCATAGGGCTGGCATGTGCTAAATGGTAGCTAGTAGTAACCGCTATAACTCTTACTCTCATTTATACATTTGAAATCAAATAGAATAAATTGAGTAACTAGGAAGGGTAGGGTCAGGATGAAGGTAAAGGCCTTTTTAATGTTCACTATTTTGTAACCTAATCTTTTCCACTAAACATCTCTTATGACAATAAAAACTTTTATGTTCTTTAAAAAAGATTTCTGATAGTCGATATAGCTTAATATTTATAATATAAATGTAACTAATCATTTACATTTGAATATATAAGCTCTTTCCAATATTTTGGTAATAAAAACAATGCCTCGTCTTAATAGCTAAAATGCTTAGCACAACCTGAATTATTCCTTTATGAAAAATGCCTCAGTGTGGAAATGCTGGTCCCAAGGGTATGGATTTTTAAGTTTTCTTGAGAAGCATTGCAAAGCTATTCTTACTCCTTCCCAGTGCTATCCCGTCAGCCTTCCCAGACCAGGTTAGTTCCCCTTAGTACATACTTGCATAGCATAAAATAGCTCCATGAACCTCTCCATTGCAATAGTAAATACAATTGTAAATTTACATATAATTTATTACCATCCCCTGCTTTATCAACTGAACTGTAAGACCCATAAGAATAAGTAGCATAATTGTTTTTACTCACCACTGTATTGTAGCCTCAGTATCTATTCACATAGCAGATGCTCAAAACTGATTTGTTAGATGAATTAATCTACATTTTACAGGTTGTTCTGATAGTAAAACTCTCATTCTAACAACTCTGCAACTCTTCCATCCAGTTAATTTAATATCAAACCTTGCTGGATAACCAAGAATTTGGAGTACTAAACGTGCAAAATTTCTCATTAACGAAGATATTGCAACTGTTAACCCTGAGTTTATTTTATTCACAAGAAAGATAGGTGAGCAAATGTTTTAAATTTTAATTGTAGTTTGAAAAAGTCACCCTAGAAAAATGTCATGGTTATATTTTGCCATGCTCACTCAAAATTAATATGAGTGTAACTTCAAAAGCCACATGATGTGTTCAGAAAGTTGAACACTATTCCAAATACGTAGAACCCCTCACAATATTGTTGTTTTCCACAACATTTAATATCCCTTGAATGATTTAACATTTCATAGCTTCAGCAATTAATTTCAACTTCCTTTGCCTCTGCCAAAGGATAGTGTGTACCTTAGAATTCAAACATCATCTCCTGTTTCTAGCATCTTAGAACACTTCGCCTATGCAAAAAATAAAAATAAAAAAAAAATAGTACCTACCATGGTAAGTTCATCACAAAAAATGAAATATATAAAATACACATGTAGAGACGTAGGTAAAATCTCTTGTCCCAAAAATTATACCTTGTGGGCTGTGGTGACTGACATTTCAAAGAACAGTAGAGTATTTTTGCAAGCTAAAAATAACAGATGGAAAGCCAGTAAGAAAAAGTTTTAAGTAGCACCAAAAGAAGGCAGGGGCTTGAAAAGAGAAGGCTCAGCTTGGGATTCTTTAGTGCAGAGTTGAAACAGCATTTCATCTAAGTTTTGCAGACCTGGTTAGGAGACTTGATGCTGTTTCATGGTAGGTATATGCGTTTGATTTACTCAGTCTTTAAGTAGAAATGATGATACAGTGGAGGGTTTTATGAGGAGAGCGCGAGATGTCTGTGATGTTCTAAGGATGTGCAGATATTAGAATAAACAGAGTAGTATGATGATTAAATAAGTTAACATTTACAAAGAACTTAAAATGGTGTTCGGCACATAGTGTTATATAAATATCCTGTTAAATAAAATTAGCTGATAACAAAATTGTTATGACTGTGAAACACGGACACGGACCAGGAACAAATTGTCTAATATCCAGACAATATAAACCTGATACTAGAATACAATGTAATCATTATCATACAAGGTGTTCAGCTTCACCAAGATGGGCTTAAGACATACCTTTTCATTTATGCTTGATTTGTTTCCTAACAAGGGTAGTTTTCATTCTTTTCATGGAGGTATCTGATAGGTATATTATTCTTATTACAGAAATGGTGAACTTGAGGCTCTGAAATCAAGTGCCCTAAGGCTGCATAGGTAGAAAGTAGCAGAGACAAGATTCAAGTGAAGACAACTTTGCCTTCGAAATCTTACCCCTTCCTTGTTTGTTACAGTGTGGGTTAATCTACAATCCGGTGTTCACAAAGTCAGGTTTATTTTATTTTTAAAATAGTTCCATAAGGGCTAAGGGAACTGACTAAAAGTTAAAAGAAAAAAAAAAAACAATGCCTAAATTGCACATGTCGCATTAAAGGATAGGGATGAAGAGCTATTCAAGTTCATGTACCTATTATCTAATTTCTATTTTTGCCTGAGACTAGTCACATTTCTCCCAATCTAGGCACACATTATTTTTAATGATCTTTATCTGAAATAACCAAGAAATCATTCCCTAGTTGAACCTTAGACAATATACCAAAGTAATTTCAACACAAAGCAAATAAAGAAGGGATATGTCATCAAAAACATAAAATACTTTGTGGAAATTAAGATCAATTCAAGCTTTCTTTGAATATGTAATAAAATATCAGAAGATAGTGATGTATCTTAGTCTAAAGATTGTGCATGGATTATTCATATATGGACAGGCTCTTCTTGATTGACTATGAACTCAGCATTCCAGTGAAAAGGACTCTGATATGCAGAGGACTGGTAACTTGCACAGCATTATTTAGTTGATGGCAGAAGCAAAACAAGGAGCTGGGTCACCGCCACATTGTCTTTCCAGTTTGTGAGGAGATGGGCTGGCAGAAATTATATGGTCCTAATTCTGGCTCTATATTTATTAACTGTATGAACTACAGCAAATCATTCCACTCCTCTGTGCCTCAGTTTTCTCAAGAAAAAAGCAGCTGAGGATAATAATAACACTCATGCTAGGGGGATTAAATTAAGTTACCAATGTAGACCCACACAGCATAAGGCACAGCCAATGGAATGTGCTCATGAACTGGATGTGATTGTTGTTATTTATCACCAGGACTCTGCTTTTCCAGATAACGATACAGTTATGAACCAGTTTATGTTCTAGATTCTAAAGATGCTGCAGTAAGATGGCAAAGATCCCTATGCCACGGAGCTTATTCTTTAGTGAGGACTCTTCGTCACTCCTTCCTTAACTTAGTGCCCTTTGTAATATCGTGTGGTTTGCAATGAAACTTAGAATCATAGCTCCTTTGAAAACTCAGAGAAACTCAGGTACCATGGATATGTGACTTCATATGTTGGTTCTTCTTCAACTGCTACCCAGATTCTGAAGCGTGGCAAAAATAGATTGTGTGTGTGTGCGTGTGTGTGTGTAGTAAGATAAACCTGAATCTGTCATTACAGCGCCATTTGTTATTAACTTGCTGCCCTGGAGGAGATGTTAGATTGGATCAACTGTAAAATGGTATGCTCCTAATATTGAAAGAACTCTTTTCATTGTGCAAGAAAATAAAATCACAAAACTCGTATTTGAGAGAGGTTCAATCCACAGAAAGAGTACTTTTTTATATTAAAATATAAAATATTCTCAGCATGTAAAATAAAATGTGGGTATTAAGGGGAACAAAATGAGAAGGTAGGTTTGCACATGCCAGGTTTGTGGATGTCCAGTACCATCACCATGCACTCAATTCAACAAAAGCAGTTCTACACTAATAAAAAGTAATAGCCCTTCACTTTCTAAACACTTCCTATAATCTTCTTAAAGTTTAATGACATATATTTAGTTCCTAGGGACACCCTGAAATCCTGAAACAGTAAGTAAACATACAAATTTCAACACCATCTGTTAGAAGGTAAACCTTTTCTTCCTTCCTAGTTTCCTTGAGGAAGAATTTTCCTTGAGGCAGCATTTTCCTGAAGCTAATTTCTGACCTCTGCCTGCTGACTTTGCTCATTCTACCCCATGGAGGTGGAGGGATTTATTTTGTTGGTAAATTTGGGAAAGATATATATCAGGATGATGCTGCTCAAGTGGGAGAGGCAGAAGGATGGGTTGGGAAGCTCTATGTGATTCGATGCGACAATTGTTGCATTTCCAGTTTTATTTTGGGTAGCATGTTAGTAGGTATAAATTATATTATTAAAAATAACTGTTTAAATAAATAAAAGCTGGCCTCTATAGACAGTGATTACAAGGTATCAGGAACCAAAGATTATAATTAATTTGACCATGTCTGCCTAAAATCCAAAATGGGAAGGAAATCATTAAAATCTGGTCATGTTCAGCAAAGGACCACGCCTGCCATTTTTCTTTCTTGAGAATGAGCTGACTTCAGACATTATCAGTTTTCCTTACTTCTTTAATGACACTTTCCTCTCTGGAACTCAGCGGATAAGTCGGCCTTCTTCTGTGTTCATTTTTATCAAGCCAGCTCAGTTAACAGACAGAAACTCATTTCTCCAACCCAGCTCTGTAAATAATAAAGGTGATATCATCACCTTTACATTTGCTTTTTGGTTTCATTCCTCACCTTGTTCAGAGCATATTTATCAAATGCCCCTCAAACATTTCTGGTTGTCACAAGATGGAGGGAGGAACAATGTGGTCCTATTACTTGGTGAGTCGAGACCATGAATGTTTAAACATCCTACAATGCACAGGACAGCCCTATATGACAAAGAATGATCTGGCCCAAAATGTCAATAGTGGTGAGGTTGAGAAATTCTGCCCCAACTTTACACAATTAAGTTTATGAAGTGTCTTCAGGAGCAAAATTTTATTATTTTAATCCTGTTTTCCATTCCTCCCCCCTCAACCTCTCCCCCAAAATAGTTTAAAATATCGAGGAAAGATAAGAGTAAAAATCAGTAACATGGCCAGTTGAATATAAAAACAAACATCCAGAAGTCTACAATACTTGCTTTTCATATTATCATTCTCTTCTAAAGCACAGAGTATATTACAAAATTTAATTATTTACTTCAAAAATCACTTTCGACACTATCAGTTACTATATACGTTTGTATCAGGAGTTCCAGTAGCCATTTCCGCTGTCCTTTCAACAGTAATCATAATAATAATGACAACAATACTAATGGTAAATTCTGTTTGTTGAAAACTTATCAAATGCCAGGCACTGCAGTAAAGCCTGATATCATAATTCCATTTCATCCTTAGAGTAACACTGTCGATTAATCATATTATACTCATTGCCAGATGAGAAAGCTGGCTTAGATAAGCTAAATAAGTTATCGAAGTTTGCACCACTGCACAGTGGCATCCTGGGTTTCAAGCCTAGAGTCTTAACCACATCACTAAGCTTTCTCCGTTTAGGGCTCTACCACCTACTATGCACAGATAATGTACTGGGTGTTGGGAAGTCTACAACTAGTCATGAAAATTGTCCCCATCCCCAAGAATCTCATAGTGGAATAGCAGAGAGAAAGGCATATAAAACCAAGCATAATAAAATGTGATAAATGCTACTGCAGTAGCACGAACACAGTGTTGAAAGAACAAAGAGGAGAAAACGATTAACTATGCCTGGTGGACTGATGCAAAGCTGCGCAAAACAGCTAGCATTTGAGATGGGCCTGGAAGAATGAATGGGCTTTTTGCCAGGTGAAGTACAGGAAAAGGGACATTTCAGGTCAAAGTTTTGTCCTGAGGAAAGGCACTTAATAGAAGAAAATGAAAAGGTGTTTATAACTCACACTGAGGTGAGAGGCTGAATATTTAAAAAGAATGCAGTAAGCCATTCAGAGAAGCAGGAGCATTTTAGAATCTGTGAACCATCCCCTTCACCTTCTCATCTCCCTGCTACCTCTTGGATTTGTTGGTTACCTTAAGGCACAATCATTTACCACCTACATATCTGCATACAGACTTTTGCCCTGTCTATTATTTGAGTTAGTCAGTTTAAGACTATGCATTGCTAACTTTACAATAAAAGAATATGAAATAAAATTTTTATTAAAGACCTTTATATGCACATATAAACAGAAACATAAAATGTATTCTTAGTATGTATAATGCATTCTGATATTTTCTACTCTATTCTATATCATTTATAAAGTGCAGCTACAATCCAATGACTTGTTTTTGCAATCCACTAAAACTGAAGTTTAAAAACCACTTGTTTACCCTTTTAGTCCATAGCATTTTGTGATAGGATAGGGGAATGAAGTCTTTTTGGTTTTTTTTGTTTTTTTTTTTGAGACAGAGTCTCACTGTGTCTCCCAGGCTGGAGTGCAGTGGTGCGATCTCGGCTCACTGCAACCTCTGCCTCATGGGTTCGAGCCATTCTACTGCCTCAGCCTCCCGAGTAGCTAGGATTATAGGCACCCGCCACCACGCCCAGGTAATTTTTTTGTATTTTTAGTAGAGACGGGGTTTCACCATGTTAGCCAGGATGGTCTCGATCTCCTGACCTTGTGATCCACCCACCTCGGCCTCCCAAAGTGCTGGGATTACAGGCGTGAGCCACCACGCCTGGCCTGAAGTCTTTTACATTACTCCTGAAGTCTTCAAATTGAGATGTCACTCTTAGTTTTAGAAATATTTATATAAGAAAATGTCTACAAGTGCTATCTTCCATGAATGTAGGTATAACTGAGACAATATGGCCTCCACAGGTGAAAATATTTATTATCCAGGCCTCTGCAGAAAATCTCTACTAAAGAGGATAAATTAGATGGGAGAGGCATGGGTTGAGGAGACAGATAATGCATTCTTCTGCATTTCATTTTTGGCCAGTGTATATGCTTCTCTAACCAGACTCTGAGATTCTTAGGGACTAAGATCACATTTTTTGCAATTCTGAATTCCTGTATATCATCTTGAACCTGTGTGATAATAAACATGTATTTGTTATTGAAGTAAATTTATAAGAGAAAATAAAAATTTTGAGAGGATAGTCTTATAGTAACTATATCATAATATTTGAGATAAACATTTAAAATCAGATCAATCCAGCTTAAAAAAATTTATCCAGAGATTCTGGGGAAGATGGCGGATAGGAGACAAAGCTAACATGTAGCTCCCACATGGATGGACAGAACAGCATTTGGAGACTCACACCATGATCTTTTGTTCCAAGAACCACTGTAGGAACATACCAGGAAAACTGAAGGAATTCACCCATCCTTTGAAAGAAGCAAATTCTGTGAAACAGGTGAAAAACTGTGAGTGCCCAAAATGTGAAAGGGGGAAAAACCTACCTCTGAACACACATCTCCACTTGGCAATCTGAAAATCCAGATCACCAAAGGATTTAACCTTACCTAGAGATGAAATGGGTTTAGGGAGTCGCAAGAAATTTGAAGGTACAAGTAGCACAGGAAATACCTTGAACATGCTCCCAGCCTCCAACTTGAGCCCCAGGAAGCCATCCCTTCACTATATCTCACAGCGGACCTCGGGGCAGAAAACCAGTGGAATTGGGAAAGGGTCTTGGGGCAAAGGAAGCTCCCACCTGAAATTGGCAGTGGTTTTGACTGGGTACAAATTTTCTTGAGTGAAGTCTGGGGGATGTGGGAGCATCTGTAGATAGGAGCTTTCTCAGTAAAGTAGCTCATGGCCTGGGGCAAGGCCTGAGCAGAGCACTGCGGGAGTGAGACTGGCCTCGCCAACTGTATGGGAGCTGGGTGAGACCTCTCGCTATCCCCCACTTCCCTGATGAACCGTATAACACAGCAGAGGAGGCCAAGATCCCCTCTGGAACATAACCCCATTGACCTGAGGACCATTCCCCCATTCTCCACTGTGGCTGCAGCAAACCCCACCCAAGGAGAGTCTGAGCCCAGACTTGCATAAGCCTCCCCCACCTGATAATATTTATCTACCCACCCTGGTAGCCTAATACAAAAGACAATCTCTTGGGAGTTTTATGGCCCATCCCATTGCCTGAGAAACCAAAATACTTATCCTGGCCATCTTAGGGCAAGCTTAGAGCCCCCTACTACTACCGCAGCTAATTCTCTCTGGAAAGTACCACCTCTTGGCTGGAGGCCAACCAGCTCCATTATAGCAATTCAGGACAGAATAACTCTGATCTCAGAAAGAAGAAGACAACACCTAATTCCAATGCCCACAACATCTTGGCTAACCAGAAGTCGTAAGGGTGTCTATGTGACAACTTCACTGCTAGTATAACCAGCATTCAAGAAAGCCAGCACACTAAACATATCCACAACCAAGGACCCTCATAGAGTCTACTTCACTTCCCTGTCACATCTAACAGAGTAGGTGCTGGTATCCATGGCTGGAAGATTTGAAGACCGATTGCATCACAGGACTTTTGCAGACCCTCTCTACCACCAGCCTGGAGCATGATAGCTCTGCTGGGTGGCTAGAACCAAAAGAGCCATAACAATTACTGCAGTCCAGCTCTCAGGAAGTCCCGTCTCTGGGGAAAGTGGGAGAGCATTATATCAGGGGATCATCCTGTGGGACAAGAGAATCTGAACAGCAGGCCTTGAGTTTCAGACCTCTCCACTGAATTCGTCCACTCAAATGAAAAAAAAAAGAAAAGTAAAATAATTCTGGTAATATGACAAAACAGGGCTCTATAACACTCCTCAAAATCACACCAGTTCCCTAGCAATGGAGCCAAACCCAGAAGAAATCTCTGAATTGCTAGATAAAGAATATGAAAGGTTGATTATTAAGCTACTCAAAGAAATACCAGAGAAAGGTGAAAACCAACTTAAAGAAATTAAAAAACAGTATAGGATATGGGTGAAAAATTCCTCAGATAAATAGATATCATAAAGGAAAAACAATCACAACTTCTAGAAATGAAAGGCATACTTAGAGAAATACAAAATGCAGTGGAAACATTCAACAATAGACTAGAACAAGTAGAAGAAGGAGCTTCAGAGCTAAAAGGCAAGGCTTTCAAATTAACCCACTAAGACAAAGACCAAGAAAAAAGAATAAAAAAACATGAACAAAGCCTCCAAGAAATGTGGGATTATGTTAAATGGCCAAACATAAGGATAATTGGTGTTCCTGAAGAAGAAGAAAAATCTGAAAGTTTGGAAAACTTATTTGAGAGAATAATAGAGGAAAACTTCCCTGGTCTTACTAGAGATCTAGACATCCAAATGTGATAAGCTCAAAGAACACCTGGAAAACTCATCACAAAAAGACCATCACCTAGGCATGCAGTCATTAGTTTATCTAATGTCAAGACAAAGGAAAGAATCTTAAGAGCTGTGAGACAAAAGTATCAGTTAACCTATAAAGGAAAATCTATCAGATTAATAGCAGACATCTCAGCAGAAACCTTACAAGCAAGAAGAAGGGATTGGGGTCTCATCTTCAGTTTCCCGAAACTAAAAAAAAAAAAAAAAAAAAAATTGTCACACAAGGAATTTGTATCTAGCAAAGCTAGTTTCATAAATGAAGGAGAGATAAAACATTTTTAGCACAAACAAACGCTGAGAGAATTCACCACTACCAAGCCAGCACTACAAGAAATGGTAAAAGGAGTTCTAAATCTTGAAACAAAACGTCAAAATATACAAAAAAAGAAACTCCTTAAAGCATACATTTCACAGGACTTGTAAAAGAATAACACAGTGGGGGAAAAAGAACAAGGTATAAAGGCACCAACTAGCGTGATGAGTAGAACAGTACCTCACATCTCAATATTAGCGTTGAATGTAAATGGCGTAAATGCCCCACTTAAAAAAATGCAGAATGGCAGAATGGATAGAAGTCCACCAAACAAGTATCTGCTGTCTTCAAGAGACTCACCTAACACATAAAGACTTAAGGGAATGGAGCAGATAAAGATATTCTGTGCAAATGGACACCAAAAGTGAGCAGGAGTAGCTATTCTTATGTCAGACAAAACAGACTTTAAAGCAATAACAATTAAAACAAAGAGGAACATTATATAAAGATGAAGGATCAAACAGGAAAATATATATGCACCTAATACTGGAGCTCCCAAATTTACAAAACAATTACTACTAGACCTAAGAAATAAGGTAGATGGCAACTTAATAATAGTGGGAAACTTCAATACCCCACTAACAGCACTAGACAGATTATCAAGATGGAAAGTCAACAAAGAAAAAATAGACTTAAACTATACCCTAGAACAAATGGACTTAACAGATATTTACAGAGCATTCTACCCAACAACTGTATAATACACCTTCTTTTCTTCAATACATGAAACATTGTCTAAAATAGACCATATGATAGGCCACAAAACAAGTTTCAATACATTTTTAAAATTGAAATTATACCAAGTATCCTCTCAGACCCCAGTGGAATAAAACTGGAAGTCAACTCCAAAGGAACCCCCAAAACTATACAAATACATAGAAATTAAATAATCTGCTCTTGAATTATCTTTGGGTCAACAAAGAAATCAAGATGGAAATTTAAATTTTTTTTGAGTTGAATGATAATGGTGACACAACGTAACAGAATCTCTAGGATACAGCAAAAGCAACACTAAGAGTAAGGTTCACAGCATTAAATGCCTACATCAAAAAGTCTGAAAGAGCACAAATAGATAATCTAAGATCACACTTCAAGGAACTAGAGAAACAAGGAGAAAACCAAGCCAAAATGCAGCAGCAGAAAAGAAATAACAAAGATCAGAGCAGAACTAAATGAAATTGAAACAAAGAAATCAATACAAAAGATAAATAAAATAAAATGCTGGTTCTTGAAAAGATAAACAAAATTGATAGAACATTGGTGATATTAACCAAGAAAGAAGAGACAAGGCTCAAATAAGCTCAATTAGAAATGAAACAAGAAATATTACAACGATACCACAGAAATACAAAAGATCATTCAAGGTTACTGTGAACACCTAATGCACACAAACTAAAAAATCTAGAGGAGACGGATAAGTTCCTGGAAATATACACCCCTCTCAGATTAAATCAGGATGAAATAGAACAAACCAATAACAAGTAGTGAGATTGAAACAGTAATTTTAAAATTGCCAACAAAAAAAGTCCAGGACAAGATGGATTCACAGCTGACTTCTATTAGACATTGAAAGAAGAATTGGTACCAATCTCACTGAAACTATTCCAAAAGACAAAGAGGGAATCCTCCCTAAATTATTTTATGAAGCCAGTATTACCCTAATTCCAAAACCAGTAAAGGACGTAACAAAAAAACAGAACTGCAGAACAATATCCCTGATGAACATAGATGCATACATCTTCAACAAAATACTAGCATACATCTTCAACAAAATACTAGCTAACAGAATCCAACAGCATATCAAAAAGATAATACACCATTATCAAGTGGCTTTCATACCAAGGATGTAGGGATGGTTTAACATACACAAGTCAATAAATGTGATATATCACATAAACAGAATTAAAAGCAAAAATCATAGGATCATCTCAATAGATGCGGAAAAATTATCTGACAAAATTCAGTGTGACTTTATGATTAAAACCTTCAGCAAAATTTACATAGAAGGAACATACCTCAAGGTAATAAAAAATCAATCTATGACAAACCCATACCCAACATTACACTCAAAAGGGAAATGTTGAAAGCATTCCCCTTGAGAACTGGAACACGACAAGAATGCCCAGTTTTACCACTTCTATTCAACATAGTGCCGGAAGTCCTAGCCAGACCGATCAAACAAGAGAAAGAAATAAAGGGCATCCAAATCAGTAAAGAGGAAGTCAAATTGTTGCTGTTTGCCAATTGTATACCTAGAAAACCTTAAAAACTCATCCAAAAAGCTCCTAGATCTGATAAATGAGTTCAGTCAAGTTTAAAGATACAATGTACACAAATCAGTAGCACTGGTACATATCAACAATGCCCAAGCTGAGAAACAAATCAAGAACTCAATCCCCTTTACAACAGCTGCAACAACAACAACAACAACAACAACAACAAAAAGGCCGGGCATGGTGGGTCACACCAGTAATCCCACCACTTTGGGAGGCCGAGGCAGGTGGATCACCCGAGGTCAGGAGTTCAAGACCAGCCTGACCAACATGGCAAAACCCCATCTCTACTAAAAATCAAAAAAAAAAAAAAAATTAGCAGAGCATGGTGGCATGTATCTGTAATCCCAGCTACTCAGGAGGCTGAGGCAGGAGAATCGCTTGAACCTGGGAGCAGAGGTTGCAGTGAGCGGAGATCATGCCACCGCACTCCAGCCTGGGAGACAGTGCAAGACTCTGCCTCAAAAAAAAAAAAAAAAACAACCTTAGAAATATACCACCTAGCCCCAAGGAGGTGAAAGACCTCTACAAGAAAAACTACAAAACATTGCTGAAAGAAATTATAGATGACACAAACAAATGGAGACACATCCTATGCTCATGGATGAGTAGAATCAATATTGTGAAAATCACATACTGCCAAAAGTAATCTACAGATTCAGTGTGATTCCCATCGAAGGACCATCATCATTCTTCACAGAGCTAGAAAAAGCAATCCTAAAATTCATATAGAACTGAAAAAGACCCCATATAGTCAAAGCAATACTAAGCAAAAAGAACAAATCTGGAGGCATCACACTACCCAACTTCAAACTATGCTACAAGGCTATAGTTATCAAAACGGCATGATACTAGTATAAAAATAGGCATGTAGACCAATGGAACAGAATAGAGAAAGCAGAAATAACACCAAATACTTATAGTCAAGTGATCTTCTACAAAGCAAACAAAAACATAAACTGGGGAAACGACACCCTATTCAACAAATGGTGCTGGGATAACTGGCAGGCCATGTGGAGAAGAATAAAACTGGATCCTTATCTCTCACCTTATACAAAAATCAACTCAAGATGGATCAAAGACTTAAAGCTAAGACTTGAAACCGTAAAAATTCTAGAAGATAACATCAGTAAAACTCTTCTAGTTGTTGGCTTAGGCAAAGAGTTAATTACCAAGAGCTCAAAAGCAAATGCAACAATAACAAACATAAATAGATAGGACTTAATTAAACTAAAAAGCTTCTGCACAGCAAAAGAAATAATCAGCAAACAGAAAACCCACAGAAAAGGAGAAAATATTCACTAACTATGGACAACAAAGGACTACTATCCAGACTCTTGAAGGAACTCAAATAAGTCAGCAAGAAAAATACAAATAATCCTTTAAAAAGTGGGCTAAGGACATGAGTGGACAATTCTCAAAATAAGATATACAAATGGCCAACAAATATACAAAAAAATTCTCAACATCACTAATTATCAGGGAAATGCAAATTAAAAACACAATGAGATACCTCACTCCTGCAAGAATGGCCATAATTAAAAAGTAAAAAAACAATAAAGATGTTGGCATGGATGTGGTGAGAGGGAACACTTTTACACTGCTGGTGAGAATACAAACTATTACCACCACTATAGAAAACAGTATGGAGATTCCTTAAAGAACTAAAAGTAGAGAACTACCATTTGACCCAGCAATCCCACCGCAGGGTATCTACCTGGAGGAAAAGAAGTCACTTTATGAAAAAGACACTTGTGCACACATGTTTAGAGCAGCACAATTCACAATTGCAAAAATATGGAACCAGCCTAAATGCCCATCAACCAATGTGTGAATAAAGAAAATGTGGTATATATACAGCATGGAATAATACTCAGCCATAAAAAGGAATGAAGAAATGGCATTTGCAGCAACCTACATGGAGTTGGAGACCATTATTCTAAGTGAAGTAACTCAGGAATGGAAAACCAAATATCGTATGTTCTCACTTATAAGTGGGAGCTAAGCTACGAGGACAGAAAGGCCTAAGAATAATACAATGGACTTTGGGGATGCAGGATGAAGGAGGGAGGGGTTCAAGGGGTAAAAGACTACACATTGGGTAAAGTGTACACTGCTTGGGTGATGGGTGAACCAGAACCTCAGTAATTACCACTAAAGATCTTATCCATGTAACCAAAAACTCTGTTCCCCAAAAACTATTTTAATAAACAAATTAATTGTAAAATATTATCAAGCATCTACTATGTGCTACAGTATTATTATATGCTCTAGTAATATACGATCCCTGTTCTCCAGGATCTTTGAGTCTAAAACAGTGTTTGCGCTGAGGACAATGCCCCCCACTTGCAGGAGATATTTAGTAATGTCTGGTGACGCTCTCAGTTATCCCAGTTGGATGTCACAACTGCTACTGGTGGGTCTACTGGTGAGTAGAAACCAGAGATGTTGCTAAACATCTTACAGGTTAGCAATACAGGACAGTCCTGCAACAAGGAATTATCTAGCTCCCTATCTCAACAGTGTCAAAGGTGAAAAAAGGCAGACAGTCCTTCATTCAGTCATTCAATAAATACTTCTTGTGCACCCTCTCTGTACCAGAGATTACTCAGAACCAGGGCTCAAGTAGTTAACAGAACAGATAAAAATATTTCTGATGGGTTTATATTCTTATAGAGAAGAGACAGAATAAATAAATGTTTATATTCCTATGGAGAAGAGACAGGTAAAATAAATGTGAGACATAGGATGTTAGATGATAGCAAGTGATAGGAGAAAAATAAAGCAGACACAGTGTGGGAAGTGTGTCAGTGGGGAAGGTTGCAATTAAATAGGGTGACATATAACGGGTGATCACTGAAAAGAGATCATTTGAGCAGAGACCTAAAGGGGAAAAGAGTGAGCCATGAAATTATCAAGCAAAGAATGTTCCAGGCAAAGGTTACAGCAAGTGCAAAGGCCCCAAGGAATGAAGTGTGCAGATCACGTAGTGACTTAGAGATCCAAGCAATACTGCCTGTACAAGTCAAGAGGAGGTGCCAAGAAGGAAAACTCTTCTGACCAGAAGGTCAAGAATGGCTCCATAGAACTGAGGCTGAATTTGAAAAAGGTTTTATGAATTTAAACTCTCCAGAATGTAGAAATGAAAGATTTATTAAAAGGAAGGGCAATTCAACAGATAATCACCAAGAACTTAGGAGTGAGGAATATTTAATCCTAACCTTGTGGTCAATCATGGACACATTTTCCAAAACAACTCAAGTACCTGAGTACTTCTTCCATACAGCCTTTGGCTTAGTAAAAGCGTGATTCTAGAAACAGATCTATCTTCTAGTCCTGGTTTCACTTCTTATTTGCTGACTGATTTTGACAAATTGCTTAATCTCTATAAGTATCACCTTCCTTATCTGTATAATCAGGTCAATAAGGGAACCTGTATCATACTGGTAAAACTGGAATTAAATGAGGTAGTGCATGTAAAGCACTTGGCATAGTGCCCATCCATAGTGAGTGCTCAAAATGGTGAGCACTTTTTAAATACATCAGCCCTGTTTTCTCTAGGTTAATTCATATAGCAGAGAATTTTCTTCTCAAATATCAAAAACTCTTTGCAGTCTGCCTCTCACTAACTGGTGCACACATCAGTGTCAGACTTTGAGAGCTTGTTGGGCACTGGAATCAACAGCAAGGAAAATGATGGGAGATTAAGACAAAAAGGTATGAAGAGGAATAGAATAAAAGATGATGTTCACATTTTAACACGCAAAATTCAAGAAATTAATTCAGGACTCCCTAGGACACTAAAGCGACATCAAATTATATCTTTGCAGTAAAACCTCTGAAAGCAGTTCAAAATTTGGCATTCAGCATTTACAGGAGCACTAGGAAATGGGAGCCTGAAACGGCTATCTGTGAAAAGCAGTTGAAGAGAAAGCCCCAGGTAAGAAGGTCAGAAGGTTTCCTATTACACTGCTATATCAGAGCCAACGCTTGTATTAGCCCTGGAGGTCACAGTCTAGAGACTTTTAAAGAGATAAATTCCAGCAAACTCTCCCAGGTAAAAGCATTCTGCAACTTTATATAACTGCATGGAATTACATGTTAAATCTTGAAAGAAATACGAATCCAACCTGCAGTGATAGTAGCTGAGTAATTTGGGTGGACCAGAGTTCTCAAGAGAGCTTCTTTGTTTCCCATCTCCATCCTGAAACCTGAACAACTTCTCAGATTTGTAAAGCATTTTCTGCTTTTGTTTAGAAAGCACTTCACAATAATCTTAAAAGGTAATTTGTAATTATATCTGCATTCTGGAGTTGGGGAAGCTGAAAGGAGAAAAGTTAGATGGCTAGCCCGGAGAAAGTTAATTATGAGGCTGAGACTAAATTCCAGGTGCTGGGATTCTAGTCACACCCAGGATTCAGCAGAACATCAGGTGCCTGAGAAGCAATGCCAATTTCACCCAATGAGAGAAACCTGGTTTGAAGTTTTAACTAAGTGAAGCGGGAAGGAGAAGAGAGTAGAAAGAAGGAGGGAGGAAAAGAGGAATAAGACAAACAATAAAGAAAGAAAAGAAAAAACCATCATATCTCGCAACTTAGCCATCATATCCTGCAGACAATACTGTCCCTGCCCCTAACCCCACCCCTTCAAATACTTAACACATGCAGAGACTTGGTCTTTCAGACAATGGGCTCCTGGATGTGGGGAGCCTCGCACAAATCTCAGATATGCCATTTTCTAGTTATGTGACATTGGGCTCATCTAGAAACTGCGGTAAGACTTATCTTCTTTTTGACAAAATAAAATGTTAAAACAGCACCTTCTTTATATAGTTGTTGTGAGGAATAATGTAACCACAGGTCCAGCGTTAAGTTTCAGCTGCTTCAAAGGTACTAATTATTGTTGACATCATTGGTTTATTAGACACATACATGTGGGGAAAGCCATCTTGGGAAAAATACACTGATGTGAGAAATTAAGGCAAATGAAACCCTAATTTACGGGGTTAACAGTCTGTCATATGTATTTTGTTGAAAATTTACTACTTTTAATTCCATGTTTGAAGAGCTCAACCAAGGAAGGAAGCATTAGAATTATTAATTATCATTTTTAGAAAATAAAGAATTCAAAAGAGCTCTGCTTGCTGTAGAATTCAAAAACATATATTCGACCTTTCTTTGGCTGCCTTCAAAGTCAAAACCCAGGGTCCTCTTAAGCGAGCGTGTCTGATTAATAGCTGCTTTCATGCTGCACACAGCCGCTGGCACTGGAGCCGTCACCACTGCCCAGTGATCTGCCTTTCTAGATGTTTAGCTATATCTCATCTACCACATGGGCTGCCCTTGTTCTTGTGATAATGTTATTTTTGAAAGGTTCAAGCTCAAATCCCTCAAAATGTATTTCTAATTTATAGGCAGCATGGTGGAGGTAAAAGCATAGTCTGTGGAAAAACAGACAAATCTGGATTTAATCACCACCTGTGTGACCTTCAGCAAGTTACCTCCTCTGTGCCTCAGTTTCCTCACTTGTGAAATGAATACCTCTTCTTCAAGTTGGGATGAAGTTTAAATGACAAGGGAAATATGAAAGTAAGTGCCTCATACCTCAAAGATTTTTACTTTCCACTGTTCACCAGTAGCGAGTTCTATAGCCTTATCCAACTAGGTATAGTTCCTCGATCATGCTGAGTTTGCTTTTTTTACCCATCTGTTTAGCCCACATGATACTGGCCATGAAGGGATCAAGCAAGATGCCTTGTCTGACTATTTCCTGAGGGTGCTATAATGAAGTTTCCATAATGTTCATCTTTCTGCCCAACTGGAGAGCTATTCCCAACTCAGACTCTCAGCTGGAAAGGAATCTACTCATGTCTTCATGTTGAGATCTTTAAAATGCTTCTCCCATATCCACAGTATGCAGAAAATATGGAATCTCATTAGTGTATTATGATCAAAACAAAGGACAGGCACAGAGTACCCAGGTAAGAGGGACAAAAAGAAGTGGCATCTCACAGCTTCATCCAACATTTGCAGAGTACACAGGAGAGAAGCAAAGTTTCCCAGAGAAATCATTTAATAACATTTGGGCCTCAAGGACTATATTCTTTCTTTCTGTAAGAGTAATAAGAACTAAGGACAAGAGAGCTCACGTAAGAAAAGCAGTTTGCAATAGAAACTAGCCTATGGGGGATAAGAACATCACTGAACAGGATCCAAAATCGATCAAACCTGTTATTAAAGCCACACCAATTAAGGGCCATCCCCAATTTATTTGTGTGTATTTTTCGTGAGAAGAAATGAGGAATTAATATCAGACCCCACTGCAGGCCTTTGTAATCTGTTTTAAGTAATATTGCACTTAAAATTTATTGAGTTTTTCCTAATAAAGCATGGACCCAGAAATTCTCATCAAACATTTTGAATGCTTCTATGAATTTCCCAGTTAAAAGAAATCTTCTATGTATTGTTCATCCATCCATTCAAAAACTATCAATCAAAATACTACTATGTGCCAAGTACTCTCCTAAGCACTTAACAATAACAATGATCAAAACAGATAATGTTCCTGGTCATATGCAACTTATCCTCTAGTGGAGAAAAATATAAACTAAACAAATAAATACACAATAATCCAAATTATAGTAAGCGATACGGGAAAAACTAAAGCAGGGTAAAGAAGATAAGAAATATTGGTAGAGGGGTTACTATTTATTTAGGATGATCACAGAAGGCCTAATAAACTGACATTTTGGCACAAACATAAAGGAAGACCGAGAACAGGCCAGGCAGATGGTGTGGTGATGAGTACTCCAGACAAAGAGAACAGCTTAGCATAAAGGCTTCATGGAGGACCATACTTAGTATGTCCAGGAATTGCAAAAAGGCCAAGTGAGTCAGAGGCTGAGTTGTAGGAGACGGTAACAGAAAATTCATAAAGCATCAGTTCTCCTACGGTCATTAGGATGTTTAAAAACTTTATTTTATTGTTCTGAATGCAATTAAGAAGCATTGGAAGATTTTGTGCTACAGAATGACATTATGTTACTTAGGTTTCAATAGACGCTCTCTCTGACTAACGTGTTAAGAAGAAATAGAACTTGGGCTGGGATAAGCAATGGTGAATGCAAATAAACTAGTTAAAAGCTATTACAATAATTCAGGAGAGAAATTTATGGTCCCCTCAATCAGTGTGATGGAAGTGGAGATGTGAGAGAAGACAATAATCTATGTACTACAGAGATCCACAGAAGGTAGACCACGTAGTAGAGATCAGATCTTTGTCCAGAGTAGACAAAACTGGGTGAGCAGCATGTCTCTTTTCTTCCGCCTATAGAATTAGAAATTTAAAAAGTTTCTTTTTTTTTTTTTTACTGGAAATAATATGGACTGCATTTACACTTACTTTTTTCTGCCTGCAATTATTTTCCCCATTAGTAAATCGGGTAACTCTCACTTGAGCTCCAAATCTCAGCTGAAATGTTCCCTGAACTGGGAGGCCTTGTAATTACCTGATGACCATCTCCAGTCCCAGACCTCCAGTCTAGCGTAAAGACCTGTATTAGCTTCCCAGAGTTGCCATATCCAAATTACCACAGACTTGGTGACTTAAAACAAACAAACAAAAATATTCACTCAGTTTGAAATCAAGGTGTCGGCTGGATAGGTTCGCATTGGAGGATCTGAAGGAAAATCTGTTCCATGTGCTCTGTCCTAGCTTCTGGTGGCTGCTAGCAGTTCTTGATATTCCTTGGCTTGTAGCATTATAACTCCAATCTCTGCCTTCATCTTTATGTGACTTTCCTCTAGGTGCTCTGTGTCGAATTGCCCTCTCATTTTCCTTATTACTGGTATCATTTATACCAATCCAATTATACCAGTAACTGGATTTAGGACCCATGCTAAATCCAAGATGATACCATCTTAAGATCTTTAACTTAACTACACCAGTAAAGATCCTATTCCCAAATAAGGTCACGTTAATAAGTAATGAGGGTTAGGACTTGGACATATTTTTTCAGGTCCACTATTCAACCCAGTACAGAGTCCCTCCTGTATTCCTCCAGGGAATCTTTGTTGTACTCATATAACATTTATCATACTGTCCTATAATTGTCTTCCCACTGATCTGTTTAGCCTAATAGATTCTTGAGCTTCTGAAACATACAGATGGTATCTTTCAACTCTCTGTCTCCAGTTCCAAGCAAAATTCCTGAACATAATACATAATCAATTACTCCTCATTGAATAAATTAATTACAAATCCCAGAGTAAACTTACAAAACCAGCAGTTAGCTGAGTCTCACCAGGCCATTTAAACCTGCCAGAAGAGTCACTCAGGTGTGTTCATCTAATGTTGGCCTTTTATAAATGCTTTGGCTTCTATTTTGTTCTTCAACAGAATGGAACGCACAGGATGAATGAAATTATAAACATATGCGTTGGGCAATGAAGTTTTCCTTTTCGATTCTTAACTATATGGACAATGGTATTTGTTAAATATTAGTGGTTATTAAAGTTTTTTTTTAAAAAAGATCTTGCTCAGTAGTTAAATCATTTTTCTCTTCTTTTATTAGCCATTAATAGTGCTGTTAGTTTCCATTTGATGATTCTCAAAATTGGGATCAGGAACTTCCAACATCCAGAATAATACCATATCCAATAGTTATACCCAAGAATTACTGGCATTAAGAAAGACTATCAAAGCAGTGAGCATGAGAGAAAATGTCTAAATAATTATATAAAGTGAATCAAAATATCATCCAAAAATGTTTTAATTCTGTCTCAAATCAGAAAAAAATGGACTTGATGATCACTGGATATAAAAGTTTGAAGCCTCCCAAGCATGACTGCTGAGGTGTCCTATCATCTATCAGATTTTTAAAAATTATTGGCTATGTTGGACAGCAAGTAAAAGGTCTAAGTCTTAATTATTTTAAGAGGTGCACAGTTAATTGAAATGATTACAATATAGTAGATTGTGAAACATTTAATAAAAGGCCATATCAATTTATGTTCATAATATTGGCTTCATAGGGCATTACTATAATAAGATACAGCCATATTGAGGACACATGGACCAATCTAGGATCTCAGACTGATGTTCACTACAGTAGGTCACCAAGCTAAACTATAAGGCAGCAATGTACTGCAACCTACACTGTAGCATTTGCACAAGCAGTAAAGATATAAAGGTCTCTCTATCCACAGACAATATAACATATACATTCCCAAACTCAAATGATGAAAATCAGTCTCTTTCTCTGATTCACTGCTTTAAAAAAAAAAGGACACGATTTTACTAGGAAAACACAATAGACTGAGTTCTGTATTATTTTTTCAAAATAAAGGCATTTCAGAATGACAGAAAGCATTGTAGATTTAAAATTAAAACCAATAACCATAACACCATGAATTTTCAAAACCATTTTCTGGGGTTTTCAGCAAAGTCTTTTTTGAATGCAGTATGTTCCCCGAGCAGTTTTTCATGCTGATAAAACTAAGGTTGATGCTCCCAATACTTGCCAAATAGACTCAGGCAGGTGTTTGTGAATTACATTTCCCTGCAACTATATAGACCATGGATAGGCTAACTATTGTCATACATGTTAATGCTTTTCCAGCTTCCATAAAATAATATCACTGGTGAGTGGCACATTTCAACTCCTACAGCTGTCTAAGGCATCACACATATACCAGTTGCCTTAAAAGCAAGAATTTTTTTTTCCTCTTGTTATTTTCTCTTTCCATTCACCCAAGAGTTGTACCTCTAATACAGAATCATCCTCTATGATTCTACCCAGGCACATGGTTGCCAAATGACCTTTTGTGCTTTCCTCTACATCTCATTAGTGTCGGTTCAGACACACATGCTTTCCTGTTATTTCACTCCTCTGCATAAAGACCTGTGAAGGCTCTTCGTAATTACTTGAAGAAGTGTTTCTTGACATGATATATGAAGCCATTCATAATCTGACCCCAGTCCAACTTTCCTAAAGTTTATCTTAATGTTTCTCCATATATGTTACCTAATTGTTTGATAAACAAAATTCTCCTCCAGAAAGTTTCCTAGTATTTCACATGACTGTTCACTCCGTAATTCCTTCCCCATTTATCAATTCAGCCTTCAGGACTTAGTAGTCCTATGGGGATTTTTCCAGGCCCAGATAAAATAAGTCATTTTCTGCTCCATGCTACCACAACCCCTTGCTGGTATCATAGCCCTTTAAAAATGCATTTAGCATGTAGCATGTGCCAGGTAATGTACTAAACATTTTAACACTGTTTTTTTTTCTTTTCTTTTAACCCCACCCCAAAATGCCATAAAGTAGCTGCTATTTTTATCTAAACATTATAAATCAAGAAACAAATGCTTAAATATCTTATCAAATTTATATAGCTCATGAATGGTAAAGCACCAGACACATTTTATTAAAATTATTCGTTTACATGTACTTTACTTTTATTCCAGCTTACAAAAGAGAAAGAGCCCTAAAATCCTCATTTCTGTATCTCCCCCAGAGCTCAGCACAGGGTCCGGTACACATAAGTAAGTGAATACCACATGTTCAATGACTAACTAAAAGGATGTCAAATTCAAAGAACATTCTTTGTTCTAATATATTCTACCATATTTTTACATTTCATCTTATATCCAAAGTCTTCACTCTACTGAGGAAATAGAAGTAAGGTTTGGGAAATAGCCTGAGCATACCTCTACCTCCTAATGTTATCTTAATGATTCTATCTAGAAAGCCATATCTTATATTAAATAGAAAAAATTATTCTGGAAGACATTGCAACCCAAGCTGCACAACAATATTTCACCCTGTCTTGGAGCTTCTAGCCACATCAGGTCACAATACTCCTTGTCCTGTCATATCCTTGTTAGCTCAGCCTTTTCAGTTCCAAAGCTTTATCCTCCATTCTCTTTCCAGCTCCTAAGACTGGCAACCTTCTTTTGAACTACTTACTTCAAATCAGACATGTGCCCCTTTTCTGGACACAATTTGGTCCATTGGCTCCACATACTACCAATGCCAATATAAGGCACCGGTGGTTACTTTCCACTGGCTCCCAGGACTCTGCCTGGAAAAAGCTGCACTTGACTCAGCTCCAAACTTTCAAGAAGGGTGATTAAATGGATAGAAATTCTTACTAATAATAATGACTCAGTGTTTAATTTTATATATGTCCATAATTTGTTAAAAGATAAAATTGAAGATCTTAAGAAAAATGATACCTCTAGTAAATGTCCTGTTATGGTTTTTTTTTTGTTGTTTGTTTGTTTGTTTTAGGCAGAGTTTTGCTCTTGTTGCCTAGCCTGGAGTACAATGGCGCAGTCTTGGCTCACTGCAACCTCTGCCTCCCAGGTGCAAGCGATTCTCCTGCCTCAGCCTCCCAGGTAGCTGGGATTACAGGCATGCACCACCACACTCGGCTAATTTTTTGTATTTAGTAGAGATGGGATTTCACCATGTTGGTCAGGCTGGTCTCAAACTCCCGACCTCAGGTGATCCACCTGCCTCAGCCTCCCGAAGTGCTGGGATGACAGGCATGAGCCACCAAGACCAGCCCTGTTATGATTTTATTCTTCAAACAAGCCAAGCTCTTTTCCACCTTAGGGCCTTTACATTTGTTGTTCCCTTTGACTAGAACACTCACCTCCAAGTTGTTCACATAGCTCATAGCATCACTTCATTCTCTTCTCCACTCAAATGTCATCTCCTCAGAAATGCCTTGCATGACCTAGGATTTCTTAAACAACACCACTGCCACTCTGTGCCTTTACCCTGCTTTGTCTTCCCTCACAGCACTTGTCTCTCCATGATGTTCAAGTGTCAGCAACAGCAGCAGCAGCATTGTTAAGTTTATAGAGCACATAACTTTTGCCAAAGATTGTCTTAAGCACTTTATAGGCATCAGACATATAATCTCCTAAACTAGCTTAACAGTTGGTTATTATTATTGTATGCCATGTTATAATAAGAGGTTATAGAGGTTCTGTAAGTTACCCCAAGATCATCTACATAGTAAATGGCTTTTGAGTAGAGTTAGAAGGTGAAGTAGGAGTTTTTCAAGTAAGTGAGAGAGCAAGGCATTTTAGCACAGTGAACATGGCATAGGCATTTTAGTGTGTGTAGTGAATATTTTGTGATTTTTTTCCTGTTAAGCATCTATGCTTCATTAATAGTCACACATTATATATCATATATAATATATTTAATTTGATATTATAAATTGATATTATACCACATAATATATATTTGATACATCATATATATCAAATATCATACATTATATATTATATTTATCATATATATTATTATATCAAATACCACATATTATTATATATCATATATAATTTATTTAATATTTTAAATTTAATAATTGAATTATACTGATATAATTTATTTCAGGAATCCCTCTTACCCTTTCTCTCCATTTATATGGCTGGGGTACAGTTGGCTGCATGTCCCAGTTCCAAGAATGGAAGTATATAACTCAATCAATTCAAAGAGAATTTTTTCTTGATGCTATTGTGGGGTTGGGGCTGGTGGGAAGTACTCTTGATTCAATGGAATTCACTAGCTAATATAATTCTGGAACTACCACTGGCCATCTTTTCTTCTTCTTGTTAGAACCTGCCTGAGAACAAAGTCTAATGCAGAAAAATTCAGATAGAAGGAAAGAGGAGAGAGACAGAGGAAGAGAGAGATGTTTCCTCACACTAATTTGGAAGTCTTGAGTCCAGCCATGCTTGCTCTATCCCTGGATTTTCAGTTTCAGGAACCAAAAAATCCAAGGTGTTCTTAAGCCAGTTTGACTTAGGTTTGCAACAGTTCTCAGAGAAACACATTTTACTAATATGGCACAAAAGCGGCTATCATGTATTTGGGAACTTCAACTAATAGTATTGGTGGAATCTAAAGTACTAAGAAAAAGTTATAGGACATGAGGTTTGAGGCAGAAGCACACTGTGAATGCAAGTAGGTAAAAGCTGATATGAAGGTGCCAGTTATTCCTATTGCTGGTCGTGCAGATCTCATACATAAGGCTGTAAGTTCTGTGAAAAATTCAAAGCACACAAACAGTGATATTGAAGAAACTGCTCTGGAACATGAAAAACTCATTTGGGAAAAGACATCTTCTATCTTTACGAAGATGATTTATTTTACAGCAGTCAGCGAAGTCGTGCTACTGCAGAGGTTATGCAGCATTAATACTGCATGTTATAGTAGACAAGGCATAGTCCAATAGCATGAAACATAATGTCTTGGGATGATACTAGGACCTGTGGTCAGAAGATCTGTTTTCATGTCCCAGCATCTTTCCCTGAGCATACATCCACTAAGTGACTGAGGAAAAGTCACTTAACACTCATGAAATGGAGAGAATGACCCCTGCTCTGTCAACTTCACAGCTTTGGAGACGTCTAAATAAGATATGGATATGCAAATGCTTTGAAAATAGTAAAGCTTTGAGAAAATGTTCATTAATGTTAATGTTGTCAGAAGGTGGGGATAGGGTACACTTAAACACTCATTTTGTGTGTGACATTGAGCAACTCATTAAACCCTTGGGATTTCAGTTTATTTCCTTCTAAGAAGGGATTGGACTTAATGGTGTTGAGTGTTCCTTCAAACTAAAACATTATTTCAGTCATTCCCTAAATCCTCCTTTGCAGAAGAGGCAAATAGCCCAAATTAACAAAGTGACTAATTGGAATTTTTCCAGAAGGCTAAACCAAGCTACTTCTGGGCTCAATCACAGGTAAGTCCCACAGTCAGCAGCACCTACAGCTACAACATGAATCACAGAAGCAGAAATCCCAGTGTTAACTCTGAGCCATAAATGGGTTCAATTTGCATAAACTATTCAGTTTAATAAAGCAGTTAGTTTATTGTGCATTCTTTGGGAAAGACTTCAATAAAAATTATTAAAATTAAAGGATTAAATTACAAGGAAAATTCACTTAGTGTTGACACATTTTTTTTTTTCCTGGAGAAGCAGAATAATTAAGGTGCTCATAAAACAACAACTATCATTGCAGAGCATTTTCACAGCCAAAAATTGCTTTGAAGTTCACTGAAACACTAATAAGGCGGGCAGGTATAATCCCCATTGTAAAGATAGAAAAACTGATGCGTTGGCTATCACTTGATTCACAGCCAAAACACAGAGTTAACAGGTAGAACAGCTGGAATTTGAAGGTTGAGTCTTTTGACTTCCAATTCTCTTTCTATTAGGTTATACTTCCTCTTTATACCATCTATCCCAGACTTACAATTAAATACCACTGCTATTCCTTTTATGTTATGCACATACAGGATACTGCTGAGTTTTTAAACAGAGAAAAAAAAAAAGAAAATTGTTATGAGAGGCCCAGAACTGCTGAATGTTATTCAGCTGAGTTCAAATGAGTTTGCTGTCTGGGTTTACACAACCAAATACACATTAAACAATACTATAGCTTCTACACCAAATTTCAAGCCCAGTGCCTACATGTATGACTGACAGAACTCAATTAGTACTGCTCTCTGCTGCCTGATTTCTTAGTGACACCAAGTTATCTCAGCATGTTATGGCTGCTGAAATCTCTCCACCAGCTCCTGCTGCAATTGAGTATTGATTGAAAAATTCTATAACTGTACTTAGTTACACAGCTTTCAATAAACAGTTCACAGACAACACTGGCTGGTTTCAAGGGGAGCCACAACACTTGAGGGCAATAGGATACCTGAGAAAATTAGAAGCCTTAGATGCTCAAGCAGAATGCACAGATCTCTGTGTTAGAATGTGACCTGGTAATTTAGTATGTACTGATTTGCTTCTGTTCTTCAAATGGGGCACATCTGCTTGGTACAAAATTAAAAATGTTCAACAGCAACCTGATTATACTTCAAATAAAAGCAAGAATAAAAACAAGAATCAGCACCTGGCACATGATGATTTGGAGGCGAAAGTACACTCCCAGTTCAATTAACATTGATTGAGCCCCTCCTTTAACACAGACACTGAGCTAGGTGCTACAGAATCTAAGAAAGATAAGATGATTCCCATCCTCAAGAGGCTTAGATTAGGGGTTGGCAACCTACAACCCACTGGAGAAATCCAGCCTGCCATCTATTTTTTTGTAAGTAAACTATTGGAACCACAGCCAAGCTCATTAATTTACATATTGTCTTTGGCTGTTTTTGTGTTACAAAGGCAAAACTGGGTAATTTTGATGAAGACCATATGCTGCACAAAGCTAAAATATCTAATACCTGGTTCTTTACAGAAGAAGTTTGCCCACCCATGGCCTAGACTGTTGTGGCAGCAACAGACACTAATGGATGATTTGAAGGCAATGTCCTAAATTCCCGATAATCAGAACACAGAGTAATTAAAAAAACATTAAGGAAGGGTACCTAAGCTTTCCAAAGGCTGCCAAGAGGAAGTGATGCATGAGCTGTGTCTAAGAGATTGAGCAGAGTAGGCTAGGTGAAGAAAGATAAGGAAAGAGAGGGAGGCTGCAAAGCAGATGATCCTGCACGAGCCAAAGTGCAGACTCGTTGAACAACGAGATCATGAATCACATACATTTGTGAAAATGCATCCTGCACAGAAGCAGCTGAATTATATAAGTCTTAAGAGAAAGATAGGGCTTTGGGCATGAAGAGTCTTGTATGCCATGCTGGGGAGTCTGGACTTTATTTGTATGGAATGGCAATTAGAGTAAACAAAGGAATAATATAGTCAAATTTATATTTTGAGTAGAGCTTTCTTGGTGCAAAGAGCAGTATCTATTGCAAGAGACAAAACCAAAAGCTGTTAGACTTAGGAGGCAGTTGAATAGTCCAAGCGACAGGTCTCTGGGGCCTAGGCTGTGGTTGTGGTGAGCTTTCCATTCAATAATATTAAAAGAAGAACAACAAAGAGGAAGATGTGCTTCCTGGAGGAATTTCCTTATAAATGATGCTAACCAAAAACACAGTCAACATTTCTGCATCTGATATAAAGAGTAATGGAAAATCACTGTAAGGAATGTTCAGTGGATACTGAATGTAATAAGAAAAAGAAGAGAAAGGTAACCAGTAGCTCAGTATTTGTTTGGCACCAGACACAGTGCTAAGTTCCTCACATGCATACTATTCTCTTTCTTTCTCTTTCTCTTTCTCTCTCTCTCTCTCTCTCCCTCTTCCTTCCTTTCCTATCTCTTTTTCTTTTTCTTTTTCTTTTTTTTTTAAAGACAGTCTCTCTCTGTCATCCAGGCTGGAGTGCAGTGGCATGATCATGGCTCACTGCAGCCTCGACTACCTGGGCTCAAGTGGTTCTCCCTCCTTAGTCTCCCAGGTAGCTGTGACTACAGGCACATGACACCATGCCTGCTAATTTGTTTATAATGTGTAGAAATGTGGTCTTGCTATGTTGCCCAGGCTGGTCTCGAACTCCTGGCCTCAAGTGACCCCCCCCGCCCCCACTTAAGCCTCTCAAAGCACTGGGATTACAGGCACGAGCCACCATGCCCAGCAGTATTTAAGTCTTTCTACTGCTATAAACAGATAAGTAAATGCTATTGCACCCATGTTAAAGTGAAAGAAGGGATATCGCTAGAGATTATGTAAAGTGCTTAGTAGGGAGCCTGGGACATGACAGGTGCTCAGAAAGTTTTGGCATCTTTCCTTACAGGAATGTTTGAAAAAATTATCCTTCCTGGATCCAACCAGGAATGAGGGCTTTATCATTCAACAGATGTTTTTTATATACCTCTCTCACCCAGGCTTTTTGTAGGCACTCCACATACAGTGAAGACAATGGTATTACAGAATTTACAGTCCATGGTATTGCTATCCACAACTCATTTAGGTTAGTGAAGCTATATTATGGAAGCAAAAATCATTTAGAGAGTTTGAATCAATCCATATATTAATAACTCATATACATAAACAAGTTTATGTGAACCACTAACAGTGGAAATGTTTAGAAAACCTGAACAAGAAAAATGAGATCTCAATTGATTTCTTCTCCAAAAAAAATGTGTTAGTACATATAAAGATTTCTTTAAAGGAACTCTAAAGGCTCTAAGGCTCTAAATTTCAAGTGAAGTTTGCTTGCTCTTTCTTTGAAACCATATAGATTATACACAAGTTAAGAAAGTGAGTTTCAAGACTTGGTTCCTCATTTAGCATGGTGTGATGTGAGAATAAGCAGTTAATAAACGCCTTTTGATAGATGTAATGGCTTGGTCTGGGGAACAGTTTCAGCTACTGGCCATGCGCTCTTAGCTGGAGAAATTATCCTTCTTTACCCTCCAGTATCAATTCACTCCCGATTAATATAATTCATCACATACTCTAGACTCCTACAGTCATAAACACTAATTACTTTGAATTACTAACATGAGGCTTTGTTTACAAATGCCTGAGTTTCCTATTTGGAATGATTCCCCTTTGCCTGCCACACACTCATGTGTGTAAGAATTAAAAAATATGTACAGAATATGCCAAATATGAACTCTTGCTTTTTGGTGATATGAGGAAAACACAGAGATAGAATAGAATTTCTCATACTCAATAGTTCGTTTTGTAGTTCTGGAGGCTTATGGTGTAACTCTCCCTTTCCTGAACTCTATCACAATGTAGATGTCAAACCTGCAACATTCTGCCTTTGCTGATTTCTAGTGGTCTTACAAATTAGATTAGTCTTGCTGAACACTGTAAGCGTTTTCCAGAAGAGTACATATCATAGTTCTTTTTATCAGTCAGTGCCCAACCCAGGTCTAACTACACACTTATTTTTAAATAGGAATAAAGGTTATATTAGCTTATATTTCTAGGGAAACAGAGCTGAGGACAATTTTGAATGCTTACTCATTATAGGGTGGCAGAGATGGAGTTGTCACAATCCAATGACAGCAAGAATAAGAGAATGTGAGAAGTATGGTAGAGAAATAGGTACGTTGATACTAGTGTTGCCATAACAAAGTACCACAAATTTGGTGCTAAACAGCATAAATTTACTGTCTCACAGTTCTAGAGGCTAGAAGTCTAAGATCAAGGTGTCAACAGGGTTGGTTCCTTCTGAAGGCTACAAAGGAGGGCCTTTTTCATGCATCTCTCCCATCTTCACAATCTTTGGCATTCCTTAGCTTGTAGAAATATCACCCCAATATTTGCCTTCGTCTTCAAATGGAGTGTTCTCTCTCTCTCATTCTCTCTCTCTCTGTGTGTGTGTGTGTGTGTGTGTGTGTGTGTGTGTGTGTGTGTGTGTGTAACCCGTCATAAAGGGTTAGGTGCCCACCCTACCCTACTCCACTATGCCCTCATCTTAACTAATTATATCTGCAATGACCTTATTTCCAAGTAAAGTCCCATTCTGATACACATTGGGTTACGAGTTCAACACATAAATTTAATTCAACTCATAAAAGTAGGTAAAGCTGGCTGGGCGCGGTGGCTCATGCCTGTAATCCCAGCACTTTGGGAGGCCAAGGCAGGCGAATCACAAGGTCAGGAGATCGAGACCATCTTGGCTAACAGTGTGAAACCCCATCTCTACTAAAAATACAAAAAATTAGCCAGGTATGGCAGTGGGCGCCTGTAGTCCCAGCTACTTGGGAGGCTGAGGCGGGAGAATGGCGTGAACCTGGGGGGCAGAGCTTGCAGTGAGCCGAGATCGTGCCATTGCACTCCAGCCTGGGCGACAGAGTGAGACTCTGTCTCAAAAACAAAAACAAATACAAAAACAAAAACAAAAAGTAGGTAAAGCAAAAAATAATAACCTTGTGCATGATGAGCTGGCTAAAGCTTTCCAAGAAAGTAGCAATGATTTCTTGGTTAAGTAGGATAACTCAGGAAAGCCACTATAGAACCTCTGCAACTCTGAACAGTTTCTAAGATGGGAGGAAGACAGAACAATTCATGGTCTGTCTCCTTATGACTCCTGTATTCCCTTAAAGTTTGCCTCACGGAGCATTTACTGCCCTGCAACTCCATTTGATGTTAGCCAGCCCCTGTGGAGCTTTTGGGGAAGCTGGGGCCTCTACAGGTCTGGTCAGGTTGGACTTGGACATGGAAACTGCTGCATCTTCTGCCAGAGCTAGCATGATGAAGGTGGCCCTAAAGCCTGGCACTTGAGCCCAAAAAGGTTGTAGAATTAGTACATTCTTATTGGTAGCTACACTTTTGATTGTGGGAATGGCAGAAGCCATTGTTCAGCAGTTCCAGCCAGGAAACAGAGCAAGTCACCAAGGACCAGCGGGCCCTGATTGCCTGGAGAGGTGCCTAAACTAGGTCTGGTAAACATGAATTTTAAAAACCAGGAAACATAATTATCAGTATTGGCACTGACATGACAAAAAGAAATGTACCAGTTTGGAGAGTTAGCTATAGTGAGTGGATTTGTTTCCTTGGGCTACCATAAGAAACTTAACGTCTTAAGCAACAGAAATTCATTGTCTCACAGTTCTATAGGCTGAAGTCTGAAATCAAGCTGTTGTCAGTGCTCTGTTCCCTTTGAAGGCTCTAAGGGAGAAACTTTCCTTGACTCTTTTTAGCTTCTAGTGGTGGTAAGCCATCAGTATCCTTTGGCTTTCAGTTGTGTAACTCCAATCTCTGCCTTTACCTTTATACGGTTGTCTTGCTATGTGTACCTGCCTTCACAGGGAGAATTCCTCTTCTTATAATGGATTAGGGACATCTTCATGATTTTATATGAACTTAATTACATCTGCAGTTACATCCTTATTCCACATACAGTCACATTCTTCGGTACCAAATGTTAGAACTTCGACAATATTTTTGAGGGGACACAATTTAGCCCAGAACAGTGGGGATTAGAATAGGGCTTCAGAACTGGATTTAGCCCTGATTAATTATTTGATCTTAGGTGTGTATTTAAATCTATTTAGACTGGAGATTCCATCTTTTTAAAATGAGATTAGTGGCTCTCAATGTTTATAGGTGGACCCTTCTCCATAAAAATGCATAGAACCAAATACATACAAATGTTTCTGGGGATTCACAGGCTTCCTAAAGCCCATCCCTGGATCACTGAGACCAATCTCTGCTCCAGTTGATCAAAGCCTCTTGAAACTTTGCCAAGTTACAGTTTTGTCATTTACTTCCATGCTTTATAAACACTATGCTCAAGTTTTATGAGCCTTTCCAAGTCCTGCTGCAGGGATAGCTCCCTTCAGACATTGAACAACAAAAAAAGGAAATGTTTGTTTCCTCCGTGCAAGACAATTCATGCCAGTAGTTTCAAGGGATGAATGATGTTGGTTATTTTATGAGGATTCAGAGTGTCTCTGTTCCTATAAGTCTGGGGTAAATCCTCATGAAACAAAAGAGTAGTCACCATCTGTACCCACCATGGAAACCCTGGAAACTCTGGGGTCAATAACCTTTTCAGGAACATTTATAGATCCCGGCCTTCTCTAGAATAGATAATCTCACACACTTTAGGCTATACAGAGAATCCCATGTCCATCCAGCAAAGTCTGAGAACCTCTGACACGATGCACATACCCAGTTAAAGTGTGTGTGATGCGTAACCATATGTATTTTCTCCAAGGTTCTCCATTTGTGATTGTCCTCTCTAAAGCAGAAGGATTACACTTTCTTTACCTGTTTAACATGTGCTCACAGTGCTCTGATTTGCATTTAGCAAACAATGTTGAGTGTAGAACAATATTGAATCAATTCCCACAGCACAACACCTGTCGAAACTGCATGACACCAGCATTTTATTTTTACATTGCATTGTCATTATATCTGTACGTCACATCTCTCTCACAGGACGGAAAGCAACTTGAAGTTAGGAATCATGTTTGACCCTTACATATTGCTCAACTTAGAAACAACCTGTCACAGAATAGCAGGACTAGGGCAAGAAAAGCACCTAGGGCACACAGTTTAGGAGGCATTCACTCTTAGGGTCATGCAAGTATTCTATAGGATAGATGTATAATTTGTTAAACAGTGGCTAAATGCAAAAGAAATACAAAAAGATGAAGAAAGACCAGCACTGAAAGAAAGAAAGAAAGAAAGAAAGAAAGAAAGAAAGAAAGAAAGAAAGAGAAAGAAAGAAAGAAAGAAAGAAAGAAAGAAAGAAAGAAAGAAAGAAAGAAAGAAAGAAAGAAAGAAAAGAATGAAAAGCGGGAAAGGGAAAAGCAGGGTGGCAGCAGGAAGGAGGGTAGAAATAATTAGTGGGTCAGAGACATCATTCTCTAAATAATCACTTGTTCTTTTACATATTTCTCAGTTTCCCTTGTAGCTGGCCTGGGCCATGTGACTAATTCTAGCCAATGGGCTATGAGCAGAAGTGACAGGGGCCATGTAAGAGCTCCTGTATGCTGTCTAGCCTTCTTTTCTGTTGTTGCAGTGATCTTGGAAGACATATTTTCCATTTGGCATAGCTATAAAATGGAAGAGCATGACCCAAAGCATATCAGATTTTATGTGAGCAAGAAATACACTTTTACAGTATAAGCTACTGAGATTGTGTGATTTACCGTTAGAACAACATAGTTTTTCTATCCTGATTAATACGAGGACATATCAAATGTGATGGATGGAATTATGTGGATTTTTGTTCCTACATTATTTTTCATCATAGAAGAAAAAACAAAAAGAACCCAGTTTATTATGATAGTAAATTATATAGACTGACTAGTACACCCCAGGCCCCTCCATTTTGGTTCCATTTTCAGGAAATACTGCACTCTGTACTCTCAAGCTAAGTACCTTGAAAACTGTCATTTCATTAAGAAAAGCCTAACTAGCTGCCTATTTCTACTTGTATGAAGAATTCTTTCCATTTCAACAATTTACAGAAAAGTTCTTTCTTACAACATCATCTGTTCAAATTATCACATATTGTTTAACTGAGCATAATATTTGCTGAGATTTCACATGCAAAATTGGTCTCAAATTCAACCCAGGTATCTCTTTATTTAAGCATTATCCTCTCAGCATCTCAATAAGATGCTCAAAGGGAATAACTTTTATTTCCTGTGATTTCTAGAATTTAAGTTGTTCTTCCAATACTTCTTTAATATAATAACTTCAGTAATTAGAATTTTTAAAGGGCCAACTGAGTACAGCAGTGAAAAACAGACAGTAAAACTAAAAAAAGAAGAGTTCAAATACAAAGCATTTCATTCTGATTTCTGTTTAATATGTGTGTGTGTGTGTGTGTGTGTGTGTGTGTATACACATATGAAGCAGTAAGTGTCATGCCAAGAGCAACATGTTAGAAGAAAAAGACCTGAATTCTAGTGTAGCCTTTGTCTGTTCAATTAACTTTATGATCTTGAGCAAATCCACTGTTTGGTCCTTCTTTTTTTTGTGGGGGCAGATAATTTTGAGAAAACCAGGTTAGACTGGAAAGCAAAGTGGAAACAACCTAGATTCTGAATAGAACAGTACTGGGTATAAAACCTAACTTGCCCACTTGTTGACTTTGTCTTGGGCAAGCCACGAATTTCTACAAACCTCAAGTGATTCACTGTTAACAATGGGTATAAACATATGGAGAGTTGTGAGCTTCAATAAGATACTATATATAAAAAGGCTTAGCACAGTTCCTGGCTAACAGTAAACACTAAGTATTTGTGTTTCTGTAAGTTCTACATAGATGCAGGATGTTGTTCTTATTACTCATATATACATAAAAAGGTTCTAGTTAATGTCTAAGGGCAGGTTTAGTGTCATAGCCTGAGAAAGTTTATGAAAAAAAACACTGAGGCTTTGACATCTCAATAACAGTTTTTATAATAAACTAAGGTCATATATAAATAATGTTGAAAAATTTTATATGTATTGAATAGTGTACCTTAATTAATGCTATATAAATGTCCACTGTTGATTTTGCATGAAATTAAGACTAAAACAGATTTGTAGTAAACTATGTTAAGGCCTAATATTTATACAGAACTAAAGCAAACTTTGCTTAACAATGGCAGGCTTTGGTGTCTATTGCCTCTGTCTTTTGGGCTGGACTGAACATGCAAACAGAGATGATTTATAAAACATGTTAAGGCCATCAGTCAATTGGCCCTCTCATCCATGAAGATGTACTTGGCATCATATACAAAACATAATGGCTTGACCAAAATTTTACTTGCTGACTGAATGTTGTGTACAAATGGATTCGAGTTTTTAGAGGGTGGGGAAAGGACCTAATAATGTCATAAGCTTTATGTGACTGTCTTCAGGCAGACAACTTCCCAGATGCCCTGACAGTGGGGATCCATCTGCCTCTGAAAGATCTCCTGGGAAGGGAATGTTTTAATCTCCATTGGCAGATAACAAATAAAAGGCATTGGAAATTTCATACCCAGATGAAGGGTGATGCTTAATCCAAAGTGATTTATGGCTTGAGCCACACGATTATTATTGACAATTCCTTGATTAGATCTTTGGCATTTTCCTCAGTCATAGCTTTTTCCCACTCTAAATAAAATAGGATAAGAAAAAACTCAGGTACTGACACAAGTAATAGGAAAGTGAGAAAAATAGAGAGAGAGAGAGAGAGGAAATAAAGTCAAATTGATTGCATAAGGATATTTGTCCTTTTCTAGCTCTTGATGTAACTGCAAAAAATATTTAGAAATATCTATAGGAAATATCTCAGGATAGAATTAAAATAGAATGAATAAAATTCAGAACACTTTTAAGTGGTTCAGGCGTTTAAAATGCTATTTTAAAACATTTCAACTTTTATGTTTTGAAATATCTTCCATATTATGAGTTTTAAAGGGTAATAAGTGGTCTTTTTTTCCTTAATTGAATTTGATTCCACTTTTGGAGCCTCTTCAAATGGCTTAATGTGTTCAGAGAGGACACCATGCCTCTAATTCTGTTGACGCAAAGAGATTTTTTTTTAAACTGTGAAACAATGGATAACCAAAACAACATGTTTGCTAATCCTGCTCTGGGACAGCTAGGCATTTTATCTGTTCTTTTCTCTTCCTCTTTCTGCTCCCTCAGTACCTGCTCTCAATCTCCTTCTCCAGCTGCCTCAGCAGATACAGCATATTGACATACAATATATTGATGGATTAACCCAGCTCCTGGTAAAGCATCTACACAATTGCAGTTACTCAACAACACAGTCACCAGAACATTGTATGAAAACTAATAAAATGGTTAAAATTCTTTCTCAGAAGACACAAATAGGCAGCCAAATTAAGACAGCAGAAAATTGTAGGCGTGAGGGTATGTATTCCATACATATTTTTGAATTCTACAAAGATATAATAGAAATAGAAAGAAAGAGAGAGGGACTTAGAAATAGGGGAAAACAGAGAGACAGAGACAGGTCTCTTACACAGTCCTTTAGGAGAATAGTGACCATAGAAATTCTCTAGGTGGGGGTATTATCTTAGCATAGTCTATTATGAATATAATGTTTGTCTAATCAGACAAAATGCAGCCTGTGGCCTGTTTTTGTAAAGACTTTGTGACTTAATTTTTTTTAGATATAAAATATTTTTAAAACTTACCAACAAGGCATTTTGGTAAGAAGAATTGTTCCATTTTGCCTATTGGCTCAAAAAGCCTAAAATATTACTGTCTTTCTCTTTACCAAAATAGTTTTAGACTCCTGGCCTCCACTATTTACCACCCATAATATCTGCACTTCTCCTTTGTAGCATTCATTATACCTATGTTCTTTCTATGCTCTAATGTTTGTCTATTCTTCTATACATGTTCCTTGAAGGTAGGAATAAGTTCTATGGTTTTTACATATCAATGTCCTCAGTAGCAAACACGGTGCTTAAGACAGAAATCACTCAAAAATGATTTAATTTAAAAATTAATAAATGAATGAAATCCAATGCACATGCAGAAATTTCTATGGCCCTTAAGTAATTGTGTGTTCCAACCCCAAAATGGACATTAAAGAAGAAGGGACCTGCCCCAAATCTCACGACTCAGCAGTGGAGAAAAAGGAATTTCAATTCAGTGATACCGACTCCAATTCCAGTAAAATTCTACCACAGACTTCCTTTGAGCAAACAAGAAAAGAGCCAATTTTGTGTGACCTGGTTTAAACATATGTGCATGGAGAATGATAAGCCAGGGACAGCAGTCACTTACTGGACCAGGAAAAGTGACACAATCACTACTAGGTCTCCTTTTCCTCCTCATCCCTTTCCCCAGCCCAATGCTTCAATGCTTTAGTGAATCTCTTTACAAAGTCCAGGAGCTGAATATAGATGACAACCCATAGTGACAGTAAATGGAAAGAGATGTATCGGTGGGAACCACGTGATGAAACTAAATACACACATATGTGTATACATACGTATGGAAGAAAGTTTGAAAGCACATAATCCACATTATGCTATTTAATTTATTACAAAGAAAGCAAAGGCTAGATCATATGACTTCATCCTTGTCTACTCAAACTGCATCTTCATCTTTTAATCTTTCTATTTCTATTACTATAATCACAACAATGATGGTGGCCGTAGTGATGATATGGCAAGAATGGTTTACCTACATTGTCTGATTTCACCTTAACCATAACCTAGAAAGAAAGGAAGTAAATGATAGAGTTAGAATTCAAAACTAGGCCTTTCTGACTGCAAGTCTGGCCATGGTATCCATTGTCTTAAATGAGAAACACCCACCTTGGCTGCTGCTTTGCCCTTTAGTCTTTACATCCTAGTCCTTATGTCCTCATTTTCATTTTTATTGGTTTTAAGCAAATTTTACCTTTTAAAAGGAAGCACACAGTATTATCTGTCTTAATCTTATATCACCCAAGAATGACCTTAAATCCATGAAACAAAATTGATATACATGAATTCTAAAATAATGAAAAATGACATTCATCCACTTTCCTGTGATATGCACTTATTGATTTCTTTATACCACATCGTTTTCTACAAGTTGTTTAAAGAAATTTAGAATAAAAGACACACAAAACCATCTTATAACTTATACCAAAAATAATCTCAGTAGACTGAATATTAATTATAAAAAGTGAAGCCCCTCAAACACCCATGAAAGAAATTCTAGGAAAATGTTTGTTCTCTAGTTGGAAGAAATTATTAAAAAAATAATTTCAGTTATATAAAAATTAAAATATGGAAATCATAAAACTGTAAAATAATTGAAAAGTAAATGACACAAAGGAAAATATTGTTAGCTAATACAACAGACAAAAATCAAAATCTTGAATTTTTAAGGAGCTTGGTCAAATAAGTAAAACACAAAGCCACAAAAATCAAAGACAGGACTTCCACTTCTTCCCATGAAGATTTAGTTTGTATGAGACTATACCTTCTACCATAAATAATCATAATTGTATAAAATATATAAAACAACTGTTTTCAGACATCAAACAAGGAGTAGCAAAGGATATAATGACACATAGAAGGGATACAAATAAAGGGATCCCCAAGATTGCCTAAACTTTGTGTCTGCAGGTATATTCTAGAAAAATGGCATAGGATAAGCAACTCTAAACAGGGCACAGTACCCTTGCTGCAATCAGGAGACAATGATTAGAGTTTGAAGAAGCCAAGGTGACTGGAATTAAGGGGGCAGAGTACCCAAGAGGAGGAAACTGTACAGAGAACACTTCGGAAATCTCCATAGGAGCCCCCTTGGACCTTTGAACGCTAAGCAGTGCATCCTTAGAATAATACACAGAAAAGCCAGTCAAAGAATAACCAATGGGGCATTATGACAAGAACGTATGGAAGCTTAATAGGTCTGGGAGACATTAAAGTTCTGATCAGTAAGAGCTGAGAGTCCAGTTGAATACTTGAGTAATTCAATAGAGACCTCAGAAAGACCATCTATAGAAATAGTTGTAGAACTAATTGAGCCCTAGGGAGAAGGCTATATTAGACTGACACGAACCAAACTTAGAAGGAAGCCTCAACATGCCACAAGGGGAAAGAGCTCCAAAGAGCTCCTCAAAATCACTGATTTTATTTAGAAAAGAGAGTGGAGAAGTTCAAGCTTTAGGGCATTCTCGAAAACCAGGAAGATTTCAACAATAAGCAATTAAGAGAAGGCTGATACCTCCATAAGAGCAATAAACTAAACCACAAGTCAGCTAGTTTATCAGAGTGAACTGGGAAAGAGACAGCAATAAAGAGACCTCCTGTGGTTAGAACATACTTCAAAGCCTGGCCTCAAAAAACTTCTGCAAAGAGGTCTGAAATTAATTGGATCAGATTGTAGGGTAATTTATTTCCCATAGCATTGTCCAAAACAATAAAGTGACTGACTGAAAATTAGCAAACACTAATACCTGAGTGTATTACCAGTAGAGGCAGGCAGTTTCCCAGCAAGACCAAAGAAGGGAAGAGTCAAGGATAGTTCTGAGAAAACTACTGTCTCCCAGAGTGACTGTGAGCATGCCAAAGCCTGCATCCTCTGAGGAACAACATCAGAGGCTTTACACTGCTTTACACTGCCAGTGTCACTAAATTTGTTCAGCCAAGTCACTAAATAAATAAGCATGCAAATAAACAAAAGATAAGAAAAAGCAGTTTTAGGGAAGGGGACATTGCTACATTATATTATCTAAAATGCCTACTGTTCTAAAAAAAGGGAAACATGCAAATAAACAGGAAAGTATAACTCATGCACAGAAAAATAAAAATAAAAAGCAGACAACAAGAGCTGTTGTGAGAAGGACTAGATATGAACATGACAAAGACGCTAAAGCAACTACAATAAATATGTTCAAAGTACTAAAGAAAAATATGCTTAGAGAGGTTAAGGAAGATATGAGGGCAATATCTCATCAAATAAAAAATAAGAATTATTTTTACAAGAATCTAATGGAAATTCTGTAGTAGGAAACTAATATAACGGAAATGAAAAATTTACTAGGGGGTCTCAAAAACTGATTTGAGTGGGTAGAAGAATTAGCTAACCTGGAGACAGACGAATAAAGATTATGCAATCTGAACAACAGAAAAGCAATGAAGAAAAATTTTAAAAGTTTCAGAGATATGAAGACCACCATTAATTGTACCAATATATGCAAAATTGGGGTGCCAGAAGAAGAGAAAAAACAGAAAGGAACAAAAATATTTTTTAATAAATAATGGTTAATACTTTGCAAATTTCACAGAAAAAATTGACACATCCAAGAAGCTCAAAAAAATTACAAGTAAGATAAACACAGATATACACCCAGACACATCATAGTAAAAATGTCGAAAGTAAAATACAAAGAGAAAATCAGGAAAACAGCAAAGGAAAAATGACTTATTATACATAAAAGAATCCCAGGCAGATTAACAACTGACATCTCACCAGAAACAGTGGAGGCCAGAATATAGTGAGATGACATGCATATTCAAAGTGCTGAAAGAATAAAACTAACAAATTTCTCATTCCCAGAAAAACTATCTTTCAAAAATGAAGAAAAAAAAAAGCCATTTTCAGAGGACCAAAATTGACAGAATTTGTTGCTAGTAAAGGCACTTGCAATAACTATTAAAAGAATTTCTTCAGTCTAAAACCAACTGACCCCCAAATGGAATTCTATTCCACATGGTGTGAGGGAGGAGAAGCACAAGTAAAGGTAATTAAGCAATTTTTAAAGACAGTATAAACGCATATTTATTTTCCTTTTTTCCCTTAACATGTTTAAAATGGAATTGCATAATATGATGTGTATGCAATTGTATTGTTAAGCCTATAACATATGTAAATATCTATACTTAACAACATATGTAAATATTTATACTTGCCACACAAAGAAGGTAGTTAGGAGCAAAGCTATATTGAAGTAGGGAGAATATATTAGTTGGTTACTGAGATCCACAGGAAAAAAGGAAGAGAACCAACAATGGTAAATAAGAAGTTTACTATGACAAAATTTACAAACATATAATTTCTTTTCTTCTCTCAGCTACTTTAAAAGACATTAAACTATATATAGAAATAATTATTGTAATTCATTATTGGGTTTATAACATATAGATGTAACATGTACAGTATAACAACAGTGGCACAAAAAAGAAAAGAAAACAGAACTATGTGAGAATAACATCTCTATAGACCACTGGTATTAAATTACTATTAATCTGACATAGATTCTCATTAGGTACATATGGTAAGCCCTAGAGGAATGATTTACAAAAATTACCCAAGACATCTAGTAAAAAAGAATCATTAAAGTAATTAAAACATTACACAAAAAAGCATTTACCTAATGCCAAAGTATACAGTGTACTTTAAAAAGGCTTATATATATATACTTTAAAAAGTAGGGTTTAAAAAGAAGGATAATTTATACTGTACATAGAATTCATGCTAAGTGAGTAGATTCTAGCTGCTATTACAATATTTAACTATATGAGATGATGAATATGTTAATTTGCTTCACTATAATCACCTTTTCACATCTATAGTGTTTTAGTCCATTCTCACACTGCTAATAAAAGCATACCCAAGACTGGGTAATTCATAGTGGAAAGAAGTTTAATTGACTCACAGTTCAGCATGGTTAGGGAGGTCTCAGGAAACTTACAACCATGGTGGAAGGGGAAACAAGCAATCCTTCTTCACATGGCAGCAGCAAGGAGAAATACTGAGCAAAAGGGGGAAAAGCCCCTTATAAAACCATCCTGTGAGAACTCACTAACTGTCATGAGAACAGCATGAGGGTAACTGCCCTCATGATTAAATTACCTCCCACTGGGTCCCTCTTACAACATGTGGAGATTATGGAAACTACAAGATGAGATTTGGGTGAGGATACAGATGAACCATATCATTCTGCTTCTGGACCCTCCCAAATCTCAAGTTCTCATGTTTCATAACATAATCTTGCCCTTCCCAATAGTTCTCCAAAGTCTTAACTCATTTCAGCATTAGCCCAAAAGTCCAAGTCCATAGTCTTATCTGATACAAGGCAAGTCTCTTCTGCCTATGAGCCTGTAAAATCAAAAGTAAGATAGTTACTTCCTAGATATAATAGAGGTATGGGCATTGGGTAAATACACCCATTAAAAATGGGAGAAATTGGCCAAAACAAAGGGGCTACAGGCCTCATGCAAGTTTGAAATCCAATAGGGCAGTCATTAAACCTTGAAGTTTCAAAATGATGTCTTTTGACTCCATGTCTCACATCCAGGTCATGCTGATGCAAGAGGTGGGCTCCCATAGTCTTGGACAGCTCTGCCTCTGTGGCTTTGCAGGGTATAGGTCCCCTCCTGGATGCTTTCATGAGCTGGTGTTGAGTGTCTGCAGTTTTTCCAGGGGTATGGTGCAAGCTGTTGGTGGATATACCATTCTGGAATCAGGAGAACGGTGGCCCTCTTCTCACAGCTCCACCAGGCAGTGCCCCAGTGGGAACTCTGTGTGGAGGCTCCAACCCCACATTTCTCTTCCACACTGCCATAGGAGAGGTTCTCCATGAGGGTTCTGCCCCTACAGCGTACTTCTGCCTGGACATCCAGGTGTTTCGATACATCCTCTGAAATCTAGGCAGAAGTTCCCAAACCTCAATTCTTGACTTCTGTGCACCTAGAGGCTCAACACCACGTGTAAGCTGCCAAGGCTGAAGGCTTGCACCCTCTAAAGCAACAGCCTGAACTGTACATTGGCCCCTTTTAGCCCTGGCTACAACGGAAACATCTAGGACATAGGACAACATGTCCCAAGCTGCATAGATCAGTGAGGCTGTAGGTCCAGCCCATAAAACAATTTTTTCCTCCTAGGCCTCCAGGCCTGTGATGGGAGGGGTTGCCATGAAGGTCTCTGATAACCCCTGGAGACATTTTCCCCATTGTCTTGGTAATTAACACTTGGGCCCCCATTACTTATGCAAATTTCTGCAGCCAGGTTGAATTTCTCCACAGAAAATGGGGTTTTCTTTACTAACACATCATCACATTGTAAATCATCCAAACTTTTATGCTCTGCTTCCTCTTGAACACTTTCCTGCTTAGAAATTTCTTCCCCAGATACCCTAAATCATCTCTCCCGAGTTCAAAGTTCCACAGATCTCCAGGGCAGATGCAAAATGCCACCAGTAACCACTGGAGTAACCTTTACTCCAGTTCCCAACAAGTTCCTCATCTCCATCCGAGACCACCTCAGTATGGACTTCATTGTCCATATCATTACTAACATTTTGGTCAAAGCCATTCAAGAAGTCTCTAGGAAGTTCCAAACTTTCCCACATCTTTCTGTCTTCTTCTGAGACCTCCAAACTTTTCCAACCCCTTCCTGTTACCCAGTTCCAAAGTCACTTCCACATTTTTGGGTATCTTTCCAGCAGTGCCCCACTACACAGTACAAATTTACTGTATTAGTCTGTTCTCATGCTGCTAATAAAGACACACTGGAGACTAGGTAATTTATAAAGGAAAGAGGTTTAATTGACTCACAGTTCAGCATGACTGGGGAGGCCTCAGGAAACTTACAATCACGGTGGAAGGGGGAGGAAACACATCCTTCTTCACATGGCAGCAGCAAGAAGAAGTGCCAAGCAAAATGGGGAAAAGCCCCTTATAAAACCATCAGATTTTTTTTTTATACTTTAAGTTTTAGGGTACAAGTGCACAACGTGCAGGTTAGTTACATATGTATACATGTGCCATCTTGGTGTGCTGCACCCAGTAACTCGTCATTTAACATTAGGTATATCTCCAAATGCTATCCCTCCCCCATTCCTACACCCCACAACAGTCCCCCCCACCAAAAAAAAAAAAAAAAAAACCATCAGATCTCATGAGAACTCACTGTCACAAGAACAGCATGAGGGTAACTGCCTCTATGATTAAATAACCTCCCACCAGGTCCCTCCCACAACATGTCGGGATTATGGGAACCACATTCAAGATGAGATTTGGATGGGGACACAGCCAAACCATATCATATAGGTATCCATAATATCATGTCCTATACTTTAATACACACAATGAAACTCATTTAAAAACAAAAGGACACAAGACATAGAAAACAAAAAGTAAAATGGCAGGCATAAATCCAATCCAACTATTTAAATAACATTAAATGCAAATAGATTAACCATCCAATCATAAGACAGAGATATTCACTCTGGATTTTTTTTCAAAGCCAGAAGACAAAGAATGACATGTTTTAAGTCTTAAGAAAAAAAAGTAGTCTATAACTCTATAATCAGTGAAAATATTTAAAAATGTAGGCAAAAGACAGAATTTTTCAGACAGTAAAAACTGAGGGACATTACCACCAGCAAATTTGCACCCTATTAAATGAAGTTCTTCAGGTAGAAGGAAATGATATCAGATAGAAATTTGGATCCAAACAAAAAAATAAAGATCGCTAGGGATGGTAAATATGTGACCAAATGTAGAAGATATTTTTAACTTTTTAAAAATTAACTATTAAAATTTTTTAAATCATGTATTTGAGAGTTTATAACATGCATAAATTTAAAATGTGTAACAATGAAGACACAGACATTGGACCAGGGAAATTAAAATTTACCCTTTTAAATATTTTAGTTTAAACATGAACAAAAATCATATTATTTGAAGTTTGTCTTTGATGAGTTTAAGTGAAATACCGCAAATCGTTGAGCCACCATTGGAAAAAAAAAAAAGAAGACATACAGCCAATAAGCCAATAGTGTAGATAAAGTGAAATAGTAAAAACTATTCTGTTCATCCAAAAAGAAGGCAAAAAACTGAGTAACAAAAGGAACAAGGAATAAGTGGAACAAATAGAAAAAAAAAATAGCAAAATGGTAGATTTAAAGCCAAAAAGAGAATTAGTGTAAGAGTGTTCATTTAAGCTTTACTCAAAATAGCCAAAAAAAAAAAAAAAACAACTAGGATTAACACAAATATCCGTGGTGGATAAACAAATTGTGGGTCTATTCATATAATTAAATACTACTCAGCAATAAAATGGGATAAACTACTGATATACCCAACCATGAGAATAAACCTCAAAAACATATTGGATGAAAGAAACTTGTCAAAAAGAGTTTTATATTATGTTATTACATTTATATGAAGTTCTAGGACAGGAAAAACTATTGTGAAAGAAATCAGATCAGTGGTTGCCTGTGGCTGAGAATTGATGGACAGTGATTGACTGAAAAGCAGCATAAGGGAATTTTCTGAGATAATAGTAATAATTTATATCTTTATAGTGATGAGATTAAACAACTGAATACACTTTTCATAGCTTGTTTAAAAGTACACTTGTGATTTACGTATTTCACTGTATGCAATTTTGCCTCAAAAAATTAAATGAGCAAAATAAGTTAATATAAAAAAAATGCAAAGGACCAGTATAGAAATGGGGAAAAAAATCAATCTTATTAGCAATGAAAAGGTTCACCTTAAAAAATGGAATATTATTTTTGTACCCCAAAATAGGCACACAAATTTAGAAGAAAGGGTGGCAAAACAAGAATTCTCATGCCACACTGGTAAGAAACTAAATTGGTGTAGCCTTAGTGGAAATCCTTTGGTCTAAATTATTGTTTCCAATTATCTATTTAGAGGAAATAAATCAGAGATGTTGACAAAGCTTAAGGTAAAAAATCCTCTGAAGCATTATTTATAATCAGGTAACATCAGAAACAACCTAAATGTTTAATAAATTCTAACAAAAACAAGTCAGAAAACAGAATTATATATTCAGTCTGACAAAACACGATATAAGAGAGATTAAAGTAGTCAAACTACAAGGGAATCAACAATAGTACTTTATCTGAGTGATGGAATTATCGGTGCATTTGTACTTTTTTGTATTTTAAGAATTTCCTCCAAGGTGTTTTATTCCAGGAAGAAAGGGAAACCCCTATTTAAGACACACAGAAGGACTAATAAGAAGAAAGTCAGAGTCAACTTGCAAAAAATAAAATACAAATATGCTATAAAACAAAGGTGGGGGGAGGTTGGAAAGTAAGGATGATTCTAAAACACTCAGGAGACAGAGAAGAAAGGGGAAGCACAAATACATAACTCTCTTTTTAAACAAGGAGAAAGAAATGCATTTCTCAGTGAAGAGTCAGTGTTTTCAAGACCTTACTCTATAACATCAGTTCTCTTTCATCTTCCTTCTGGGCCTTACCTATTCTCTCTTCCCTCTTCTGTTACTTGTGGAATGAAGACAGAACAATCATATTTTGAGTGATCTCTGTTCTCTAGCACCTTGGCAAGGAAGTACCAATTCAATATTTCCATTGAACGGTAAGGTGCTTGAGAGCAGCCTTTGTACTTACTAAATCCTTTCTCCTAAGATTCCCATCATACTGCCTGGAACCTATAGGCACTTACAAAACATCAGTGTTGACTGAAAAATCACTAATGTGTTTCAAGGAAGTTGCCACTAGGGTTTCTTTAGGAAGCAGGTATTTGTATCAGCATCACAATATCTGAAGAAAATGTAGAAGAAATATTAGAAGAAAATGTAAAATCTCTTGAGGAAAATCAATAGTACTCCTTTTATGAGAATCGAGATAGAATCTACTAACTTTATTTTCAATTTTTATCCATTAATTTTTGAAACATTTAATAAGATAATTCTCCATGAAAGGCCCAAAGAGATGCAAATATAAGGGAAAATAAAATAGAGTCAAAAGCTCTTTTGTCTGAATCTCAGCTCTGCCATTTACTAGCTAAATGAATTGGGAAAAAAATTTCTTGAGCTTTTAAGTCTGGAATCCTCATCTTCAAAATGGGGTAATAATGACTGTCTCATAGGGTTGCAGTGAGGAAAAAATAAAACAATGCTAGCAAAGTATCCAGCACCATGACTGGCACATGGGTAGTTAATAAACGTTACACTCCTAAATTAATGAAATGTTAATCCTTCCCCTTAGGAGCTTACTATTTGGCAAAAGATGTCAACATTTACATAAGAAATGGCCATCCAAAGCAGGAAGTGAGGTAAGAGCAAGTTGCTTGAGAATGAAAGAAAGGAGAGATTATTTTTAGCTTGGAGTTAGGGGGTGAACAGTAAACACCTAATATCATTCAACATATTTTTGCTCAACCCTGATTCTGTGAGGGAGCGTTATGCCTTCTGGGGTACAGTAGGGGGCAGATAGAGTCTTTATCTTCAGTGGAACCTTTATGTCACTGGAAGGTATCAGATAATAAACAGATAAAAATAAATAAGAAAAATTCAGATGGTAAAAAGTGTTGTAAAATAAAAGAGGGTAATATGACAAAGACGGGAAGCTAGTTTAGTGAAGTGTTTCAGAAAAGGCTTTTTTTTGAGGTGACATTTTAGTTAAGAGCTAGATGAAGAAAGCAGCCATCTTGGAGACATGTCAGAGGTAAAATGGAAGGTGTTATCAGAAGTAAATAACCCTGGTTAAAGTGGAAAACCCAATAGATATAAATATTTTACTACATTTATAGGTTTTCCTAGGTCACTAAGAAATGGGGCAAAAATTAAATGATGCCCATCACTAATGGAAACAGAAGAGAATACCAGAAATTAAGTATTCATGTAGATTTGGCTAAATGACCACTTTCTTCTCCCCTGTCCTTGTTATCAGCTTCCCAAGCAATAAATTAGAGTTCCTGTGAGGAAATACTTCATGAAGAGAACCATCAGCGAGCTTTAAACACACTGTTCTGTCTCACAATGTGATGTAGTCACTGTCTGAGATCCCCTAGTGTTTAGAGCTTTCAGCCTCAGTTTAAAAATTTGTTACATTCCCACAATAATTTCTCCATCAAGTGAAAGAGAGACCAACTGGATAATAATAAAGCCACTTCAAAAGCTGCAAGTACTCTATTTCATTGTTTTGTACAGACGAATATGGGTGATTATTTTTTCTCTCCAGTTAAACTCCATGCATTAGAGAATTTTAAAGAGCCCTTTGATGACTGAGTGAAGCAGTTTTATTCCAGGCTGAATTGGCCGATCACTTTTTTATACAACAATGGCTTGTGCTTCTATCCTAAGGGGACACTTTCAATTCACTTAAAGGATAGCAGAGGGTCTAATGGCATCATGGAGGCAAAGCAGGAAATTGGGAGAAATTGCTTGCCTAGTCAAAGAGGGAGGAATGAACACCCCAGAGGGCAATGGGGCATTTGCTCAGAAGTCTGAGGAATAAATATGTATATTTTTGTTAATCTTGTAAAGCAAGCAGGAGGCAAACATGGCTTGACCTTGAGAAACTCTCCCTGGAAGTCTGGTTTCATGGAACCAGGCTCAGCTAGTGGGTTATGAAATGTATATGAAATCAATTTATTGGATCACAGTCAACACTTGCACAAAAATGAAACATAATAGACTAGACCAGACTAGAATGGAATACCATAGAGTATTTCAGAGTATATAAGTGATAGCATTTTATACCATTTTCTGATGTGTGTGTATGTGTGTGTGCTTTTGTACTGACTCACAATGTAAAATTTATTTATTATTATTGGTTATAGTCAACAAAATTAAAATCTACTCTTGTAGGAGATACCACATCTTGAAGAGGACAAATGGGTGTATGCCCTCCAATCCCAGGGCATACACCAACTAAACTCATAAACTCAGAATCACAGAGCATCTGATTTAGAAGGAACCATAGATGCCATTTAATTTTGTCTCACAGATGGGGAAATAAGCTAAAGAAGTGAAATTACGTTCCCCAAATGACAAGGGGCCCAAGACATGAAGCAGGGTCTTTTAACTCATAGTCTAGTGCTCTGCATTACATTATAAAGTCAGAGCTTAAAATTGGAAAGGGATTGTTCTGAGTTGTCCACACATTTCCTGTCACTGCAAAACAGGAGAGTTGTCTTAGACTTTAGGAGCACAGAATCCATCATTCCATGGGATCATCCTGGCCCACACATCTCCCAGAAAGTAAACACAGTCTGATTCATTTGGAATTCATCTATTTATTTCAATCTCTCCTATCTTTCCCAGAGACTACTTCAAGATGAGACTGCAGGAGTTGGTGTTTAGAAACAATAGAGTATAGAAGTTAACAGTTCAGATATTACAGTGACATAAATCTAGATTCAAATCCTGCTGGACTATAAACCCTGTGAAGGCAGAGCCCTGCCCACTTTGTTGACTGCTGTATTCTCAATACCTTACACCATGTGTGGGACTGTGCAGGAGATTGATGCATGTTTGTTCAAAGAAAGAAGAGAAAGAAAAGGAGTCCTGGTTCTGCCACTTATCAGCTGTGTGGCCTGGACAAGTGATTTCACATCTCCAGCTGCAGCTTTCTTATCTATAAAATGGAAGTAATGGAAATACCCATAGAGTTATTTATAGGATCAAGTGAGAGAGCTGGAATCTAGTACAATTTTCAGCACGTAGCAAATACCAGTGTCTGTTATTACAATAAGCTCTCTCCTATTCTATATCAGTTATTTTTTACTTTTAACCAATAGAACTCTTATTTTTTAAGAAAACATTTATATGAGATAAAAAGAAAAAACTTGTCTGGAGTGCTGCTGGTTGACCTCCTCCCCTGCCCACCACTCCGCACAGCCCCCCACCCTCTAGCAATGCCCCCACTTCAGTCACCTCTGAGGGATCTCAGGGTTGATCAGAATTCTGCATGAAAATCACTCCCCCGGGCCATGACCTTTTCCTCTTCCTGGCAGGATTACTGCTGAGGGTGAGATGGATTGCTGATGCTGGGTAGGAAATGAAGGCCCACAATGAGCACCTGTCAGCACCAAGCAATTACAAATCTCCTGGGAGACAGCATCCCATTGCTCACGTACAGCACCAAAGGTGCATTTTCAGAGCCAGGGAATTTCAGAGTTGCAGAAAATATCATGTCCTGTGATGGAAGACAATGGATGAAGAAAGAGTTCTAAAACAAATCCTAGAACCTGTGGAAATTAATGTCAAAGTCATGTGCAAATCTACTAAATTTCTAGAATGTATTGATTGCCCCACATGTAACAGCTTCCTCCAGGCACACCTTTGCATATGGAAATGTGCAATGCTTTTTATTCATTCTCGTTTCTTTCTTAATGTTAAATTAACTGGGTCAATAAACCACAAGAAGTATTACTTGAAATTTGACTTCAATCACTATTAACATAAAATATTTAAATGTGCATAGAAAGCATATTTCAGTGGGCTCATCCTGGACAGCAGCAAGTGGAATGGAAAATCAGAACTCCCTGTCAGGTAAAGGAAATAAGCTTTTAGAGGTGATGTCTAGCTGGCAGTGAGACCAAATGGAACCAAATGTGGGGGCTTTCGCTATTTGGAAGAGTCAGAGATTCTAAGAGAGCAATTAAGAGCCTCAGCCCTGATGGAATAAACAGCAATTCCAGCCAACCACTTTAGTACAGTGTCTTCATCTGTCAAATAGGAATCACACCATCCACTTTTCAGGGACATTGTGAGGACAAGATAATGTATAAGAAAGTACATTGAGTTCCTTGCCAGGACAGCACCATATTCACACCAAATATTTTCAATATTTATTCTGATACTTCATCACTGTCTCAGTGAAGCTGTTAGTGCCTCTCTATCATGGTGATGTAAATGCACAATGTTATGTTTAAAGTATTTTAATAAAAGATTAAAGGCTTCCATCTCTTCCCATGATCTCTCGAGCAGTTTTCTCAAGAGTTTAGCATTTGATTTCCAGAGAAAAAACAAAAATAATTATTATTATTATAAACAATACACAGTGACACAGGCTCACATTCAAGTAGATCTGCTTTGAACAGGACCTGAGCCACTGTTTTGAGCAACCATATAACTGTTATCAGAAGAAGAAGAAGAAAAAGGGATGAACCATCCCACTGAAACATGGCAGCAAGGCTCTGGCAGGCATAGAAGTAGCTGGAGTGATGTAGAAGGTATGAAGTCCCGTGATCTACCGGATAAACACTTTTGCAGGGATTGTGAGGTATATCCCCAATTCCTATACTCTCCCTCCACCCATCAGCCTTCGTACTCTCCTATACTCTCTGCTTCTTGTTGAATTTCATAAGCCAGAACAAATAAAAAGGTACAGTCCTAGCTCTCATGGAGTTTAGAGTCTAAAGCAGGTCATAAGGCTGACAGATGTAACAGTTATCAGTGCTTTGATGAGCTGAAACTTCCACATTACCTATATCAATTCTGTTCAGTAAATGTATTTTTAGTAGAGATGGGGTTTCACCGTGTTAGCCAGAATGGTCTCAATCTCCCAACCTCGTGATCCACCCGCCTCGGCCTCCCAAAGTGCTGGGATTACAGGCATGAGCCACCGCACCTAGCCCAAGAGTTGTTTTTAAATAGTTTCCGGCTGGGCGTGGTGACACACCCTTGTAATCCCAGCACTTTGAAAGGCAGAGGCGGGCAGATCACTTGAGTCCAGGAGTTCAAGACCAGCCTGATCAACATGTTGAAAACCTGTCTCTACTAAAAATATATATATATAAAAATAAATAAATTTAGCCGGGCATGGTGGATCATGCCTGTAATCCCAGCACTTTGGAAGGTCAAGGCGGGTGGATCATTTCAGGCCAGGAGTTTGAGACCAACCTGGCCAACATGGTGAAACCTGTCTGTACTGAAAAATAAAAAATAATAAAATAAAAATTAGCCGGGTATAGTGATGCACACCTCTAATTCCAGCTACTTGGGAGGATGAGGCACACAAATTGTTTGAACCCAGAAGGTGGAGGTTGCAGTGAGCCGAGATCACGTCACTGCACTCCAGCCTGGGTGACATAGCAAGACTCTGTCTCAAAAACACAAAATAAAATAATATATATACATACGTATACACACACATACACACACACACACACACATATTGCTGAGATGTCACTCTTAGTAGTTAAACGAGACTCTACTTAGAATATTCTAATTTGAGGAATCATATTTACACGCATATAAATAATAATGAAGAAACAAGTAACACAATGTTCTAAGCAAGCTCATTACAAGTATTACCTCATTTAATCCAAAGAAGAGCCTTATAAAGTAATTCCATTTCACAGATGAATACACTGAGGGCAAAAAGGCTAGCCATTTACCATGGTTAGTCACACAGCTCAGAAGAACTAGAGTCGGGATTTTAACTCACCGCATCTGACTCTAGGGCAAGTACTTTTAACGATTTTGATTTACTCCTAGCAGAAATAAAGCAAAGTAGGAACACAATGGAAAGAAAAAATGTCTTATTAGGAAAATTAACCCATCACTTATTTCTGTATCTATTTAATAAACATTTATTGAATACCTACTATGTGTTGAAAGTTGGGAAGGCTAAGATATATTACAAGCATTCTGCTCTGGAGTTGGCACACTAGTGAGGAAGATAAATAAATGTTTAATTGATAAACTGGTTATATTAAAAAATAGACGTATTATGAGGGTAAGGTCCTTCCTGAAAGAAGGAGTTCTCGAGTGGGGCCGGAAGTATGGATAAGACATATATGGTCTGATAGAGCTATAATAACTTTGTTTCAAAGAAGTTACAAAGGTAGTAACTTTGGAAAGATGGAGAAGCCCCTAGAAATGATTTTCTGGGAAGAGGTAAACTATTCTGTGTCCTTCAAACACACAACTTCTGGAAATTACTGGCCATGGCCCCATCCTAAATCACTGCTTCCCGGACTTCAAAGGGCAGATGGTGTCTACTGGATTAAGAACATGAATTTCATACCGCCCTATCTCTGCACACCAATGTCAGGTTTGACTTGATTTATGTTTCCTTAATTTTATAAGAAATTCTTTTTACAGTACAGGAGAAAGAACATGCTATGCTATAGAATCCAGTCAAGGTCAGGGAAACAAATTAATATCCTTATAGGCTGTAGAGGGTAACAGGAACTTTGAAGTCTTAAATTGTTCACAATTGACATATACCACCATAAATCTTCCAGGATTAATAGCTGTCTTCTGGAAATGATAGCCTTCATTTGAAAGCACATAGAGGCACCACGTCTTACCCCATAAGAAATACATATTTTAGAATTCAAGCAACACATAGGATTTTTCTTTCAAGATACGGATAATTTTTACTTAACTTACATGGTTATATAATAATAATATTAGAATTCTGAGGAAGTTTATAATCAAATGATCTAATCTTTTGGATTTATAATCTATTGAGCAGAAGCCCAGAGACCATAAATGCCTTGTCCAGGGTCAGAACTCATTGTTACAGTCATGCAAATCACAAACATTTAGAAAAAGTAAACTCTGTGCTCAAAAATCAAGGCCTTTACTTTTTGACATCTGGTTTTGCTAATGTTTCCTCTGCCTGAAATGCCTTCTTTCTTACACCACTCACTTTCTATGTCCATACTTATCTATATGCTGTCAAATGCCGCAAGGAAGGGTCTGCGCTGTCCTGAGGAACATAAAAAATATCCTCTTTGGCAGCCAGAAGAGTGCCTTCCACCTAGAATGCTTAGTGTGAGTGCCACAGAGAGATAAAATATGTAAGGCAGAAACTCTCACCAATCCCTGGTGGCAGTGTGAATTACACAAACCTGAAAAGTAAATAGCATTTTGGCAATATATGCTAAAGAGTACACAAATAAGTGTGTACTGTTTAGCATATATTGCCAAAATGCTATTTACCAAAATAGCAAAATTTGTACTAATAATCCCACCTTGATGAATATATCCTAAGGAAAAAATCTATAACAATGAAACAACAATGAAGCTCTATGTGCCAGGATGATCACAGCAGCATTATTAATAAGTGGAAGGAGAAATAAACCCTAGAAACAGTCCTTTACTTCAATAAGAGAAAGATTAAGTAAATTTTAATTTATGCAATCAATGGAATAGTATATAGCTACTACAATTATGTTTACGAAGAGTTTTGGCAATAGTAATGTAGTGGCTAAGAGCATAAATTCTTGCTCTAGTCTCAGCTTCTCTACTTAAAATAAACACTATATATGTGTTAATTATTATGATTCTTATTATCAATTCTAGTATTTATACTAACCTAGGACAATAAAATGTTTACATTAGATGAAATATATTAACCAGAATAAAGTGTTATGTAAGCAAATGATAATTACATTATGATCATAATCATACCTACATAATATAAAAACTCATATCAGGATAATAATGTATGTGTTCCCACCCCACCCTTTGTGCTTATGAATCGTTTTCATTATAGTCTGAAGGTCCACCCCTTTCCCTGCCTCTTCCCCAGCTCCACCTCCAGGAGGAAGCCCTACCCACGAGAGACTCTGAGCATCATTCTCTTTGCTGTCAGTGAGGAGCAGCTGCCAGCATTTTTCCTGAGAATGACCCAGCAGAAATGCCACCTGCTAGAATCTTAAAAGTTTCCCCATTTACATCTGACCCATTTTTATGGAGACAATTCTGTATTCAGTAATCTAGGATATTCTTGAGTCCCCAGGATCAGAGGGGGCACTCTGGACACCATAGAAGTATGATTGGAGGTGGGGACACCTGACCATGCTGAGACTAGATGAAGCCTGTTTGAGATTTCTTACTAAGACAGAGCATGGCACCCCTGTGACTGGAACCCCACCATAACTGTGACACTAAATGTGAAGAAAAGATTGGAAGGAAATATACCAACACGTAAGCAGTGATATTATCCTTTGAGTGATTTGGCTTCCTTCTTTTTAAGTGTTTTCAAAAATTGTTCAACTGACTACATTTTAATTTTAATAATGGGAGAAAAATTAACTTTTTAAATGTGTAAAAACCAAGCCTATCATCTAGTGTTGTAAAAAAGCTTTGATGGTGTGATGTCAAATAAAAGTCTTAACTTGACAGTGTTTTCATGTTATAAATTTTCTTTAAAAAGTCCCCTGGGTATTAGCAGCTTTAAAAATCAGGGATTTAGCTGTGGTAATGGAAGGGATTCAAGCTGTGGATGACACAAAGGGGAGAGAAAGCTGGCATATTGAGGATATTACTATAAGTCAACATATTTTTGACAAATTGATATTCACAAACTGTCCCAAAAATACGTTCTGAGAAACACTAGACCTTATAGAAGGAGAAGAAAACTTATGGAAAGAATATAAAGTAATAGGTAAAAAGTAATATTTGTAACTAAATCTTAGCTTTTAAAACACTCCATAGCCAAAAAACAAAGCAAACACACACACACACACACACACACACTCACACCACCACCAACACATTCAAATAAAGTCATTCCTTTCACTGACTCACTGGACAACAGTTTTAAAGCTCTGCAATATGTTTGGAGGGAAAATAAATCCAGCACCAAACACATTGGGGGAAAATGCTGTTGATTATATCCTAGTTTGAAAGTGACTAACTCTGCAGGGGAAACAATCAAAAGGTTCTAAATATTCTCCAAAAATGTGGCAATCCTTCAGAAAGGAGGTATCAAGACCTTAGCAAATCTCCAAGATTCAAGAACACTTTTGAAAAAAACATAACTGAGCTTACTAATGCAGTGATCTGAGAAATTTCAGTGACCTTCATCAGACATTTGTTAAGCATTACCTTAAGCAGAGTGACTGAGAGACAAAGCCTGGCTTGTTTGCCACATCCAATCTTTCACCAAGTTTTGTCCATTCTTTAACCTAAACCCATCCTGAATCTGGTGCACTGCTTTCCTTGGCCACTGTCTCTATACTATTCCAATCGACGCTTGTGTCTTAACTGGATCACTGAACTAAGCAAGATCATGTAGCTAGGAGCATAGATTCTGGTTCCAACCTCAGTTCACCACTTATAGTTGTGTGACACATAGTTTAATAAACTATAAAAGGGTTCTCTTATCTATTTCTGGCTTTTCCACCTGTTTATGTTTGCACTATATACAAAAGTGTTTATAGTTAAGGCAGTTTGTGTACTGGTTAAGAGCTCTCAGCCAGGCATGGTGGCTCATGCCTGTAATCCCAGCACTTTGGGAGGCCAAGGCAGACAGATCACCTGAGGTCAGGAGTTCAAGACCTGCCTGGCCAACATGGAGACACGCCAACTCTACTAAAAATACAAAAATTATCTGGGTGTGGTGGTGGACTCCTGTAATCCCAGCTATTCGGGAGGCTGAGGCAGAAGAATCATTTGAACCCAGGAGGTGGAGGTTGCAGTGAGCTGATATTGCGCCACTGCACTCCAGCCTGGGCGTCAGAGTGAGATTTGTCTCAAAAAAAAAAAAAAAAAAAAGCCCTCTTGCTGTATCCACTGCACTTTCTTCCAGTCCATCCATCCATCAGCCAATAATCTTTCCAAAGGTAAATCTAAAATGTCAGCTCACCTTAACCACTTCAATGGCTTCCCATTGCTCTTAAGCATAAGGCTAAATTTTATATATACAAAGTACCTGTCCTCTGCCTGTTTCACAGGCCATAATAACTTCTTCTGCTTTTCGTACTCCAGGCATGCTGAGTATTCTTTCAGACCCTCAAATACTGGCTGCATAAGGACAGGGACCATGTCTAGGTATGCTCATCATTTTATATCCAGCATCCTGTAGAGTACCTAAAAATGCTGCTCTTGGTAATAACAGCTAACATTTATTAAGCCTTTACTGTGTCTCAGATGTTATGCTAAAGTGCCTTATTTCTACTATCTCATTATACTCTCACCACAATTCTATGGCATCAATACTAATAGTATTCACATTTCACAAATGAAGAGCAAGAAGTCTAAAAAGATCAAGAAACTTGCTCAAAATTGCAGAGTTATTAAAAACTATGGTTTAAATATTTGTCTCCTCTGAAACTCATTTTGAAACTTAATCCCCAATGTAACAGTGTTGGAAGTGGGGTATTTAAAAGTGATTGGGCCATGAATGGATCAACCCATTTGTGTTAGGTCATTCTTGCATTGCTGTAAAGAAATACCTGACGCTGGGTAATTTATAAGAAAAGAGGTTTAATTGGGTCTTGGTTCTGCAGGCTGTATAGGAAGCACAGCAGCATCTGCCTCTGGGGAGGCCTCAGGGAGCTATTAATCATGGTGGAGGTAAAGCCGGAATAGGCACTTCACATGGCAAAAGCAGGAGCAAGTGGGGGTCGGGGGGGGTGCAGAGTGTAGGTTCCATACACTTTTAAACAACCAGATCTTGCAAGAGCTTACTATCACAAGAACAGCACGAAGTGGATGGCGCTAAACTGTTCACAAGATATCCACCACCATGATGCAATCACCTCTCACCAGGCCCCTCCTCCAATACTAGGGATTACAATTCAATATGAGATTTGGAGGGGAATATATCAAGGGTTAATGAAGTAATGGATTAATGGGTTATCACAGGAGTGAGTCTTATAAAGGCCAGGTTTGGCTGTTTCTCAAAAGCCTCTTACCATGTGATGCCCTGCACTACCTAGAGCTGCTGCTGTGAGCCCCCACCAGCAAGAAGGCCCTCACCAGATGCAGCCCTTTGATCTTGGACTTCCCAGCCTCTAGAACTGTAAGAAGTATACTGGTTTCCTTTATAAACTACCTAGTATCAGGTATCCAGTCATAGAAAGAGAAAATGGACTAAGACAGTAGGTGACAGTGGGGATTTAAACCTTGGAAAGCAGACTCTGGAGCTTGTGCCTCAGTCACTCTAACACGTGCTCTAGAAGTGTTTGTTGAATGCCTAATTGGATAACTCCCTATTTTCAGAGCGCCAATGACCTGATTCTCAAGCCTAAAAGATCCCAATCAGTGTATCATCAAAATTGAGAATTATCCCATGTCAATGGTCTTTGGATTTGCCTAAAAATAGTCAAAGCCAAAAAAGTTAAAGTCATGGAAACAAAACATGTATTACAGAGAATCTAAGGTCATCTTGCTGATAGATTCAACAGATCACACTCACTCTAAGCTCTTCTATCTTTCTCATTGAATTTGATGCTTTTTAAGAGAAGAGATCATGCCTCATTCACCTTTATAAATCCTAAATGACACCTGACAAGGGATCTGTCCCATGATTTTTATTATTTTATTATTTTATTTTATTTTTATTTTATTTTATTTTATTTTATTTTGAGACAGGGAGTGCAGTGGCATGATCTTGGCTCATTGCAACCTCTTCCTCTCAGGTTCAAGCGATTCTTGCACCTCAGCCTCCCAAGTAGCTGGGATTACAGGTGGGAGACTATTGCTATAAAAGGGTTACTTATGTGGAGGAATGACATCCCCTGATCTCCCTCTCCTCTGAGAGGTGAGTAAGAGGAGATGGCTTCATTAAATGCAGTGACATTTAGGTTTTATAAAACTGCAGTGCCATATTTCATATTTTGATAAACTATAAAATGTTTTTTATCCATTCCTGTCTATTTCACTTATCCATATTTTCATTGCATGCAAAGGTATGTGTAGTTGTGGCAATTCTGTGTACTGGGCAAGAACATGTACTTGTGCATTGCTGAGACTTAATCTACAGACTTACCTTTGTCACTGAAGGGACAGTTTACTTCAATCCTCTAACCTTCTGTGTCCTAGTCTGAGAAAAGAGAATACTCATACCTCCCTCAAAGATGTAAGAATGAAATGAGAAAATGTAAGGTACTGAAGCCAGTGTCTGGCAGGTAATCAGGGTGTGATTGATGGCAGTTGCTATTTTCCTCCTTCTAATCAATGTTATTAAATTATTTTTCTGGATAGTTAGTTTATTTGGAAAGCAATGTGTTAACTTAAAGTTGGACAAAGTAATCATTCCAAAAATAAAGAAAAAACTATCATACAAAAAAAAAAATCCTTTCTAAAAGAGCCATCATACACTGGAATAGAGCTCTTCCGGGTAGTAGCTAACAGTAGGGACTCAGCAGTCAAACTAGCTGGATTCATACCCACGCTCTAACTCTCATTAGTTGTGTGGACTAAGCAAGTTACTTAACCAATCTACACCTCAGTTTACTTACTGCCTTAGTTCATTCACACTGTTATAACAAAATACCATACACAGGGTAACTTACAAACAATAAAAATTGAATTCTCTGGAGGCTGGGAAATCCGAAATCAAGGTGCTGGCAGATTCAGTGTCTGGTAAGGGCCTACTTTTTTGGTTCACAGATGGTGCTTTCTTGATGTGTCCTTGCATGGTGGAAGGACCTAACTAGTTCTCTTTTATGAAGGCACTAATCCCACTGTTGAAAAGGCACCAAGCTTATAACCTAATCACATCCCAAAGATCCTGCCTTCTAATACAATAATATTTGTGATTATGTTTCAACATATTTATTTTGAGAGGAGACAGGCACAAACATTCAGACAATAGCACCATGTATGAAATGAAATAATAATACCTCTGAGTTTGAGAGAATTAACTGAGACAATATGTAAAGTAGCTGGCACATATAGTAGGTGCTCAATAAATGCTAGCTGATATTTTCATGGGCATTAGAAGAAATTATTTGACCTCTTTTTATGAAAATGTTTAGCATTATCCATTATGAAGGATAGGTTCAACATGCTCTAGAGACAGTCCCAATTCTTGCATTAAAAGTTAATTGAGGCATTAATAGTCACACTTTATTTTAGAGGTTCTTAGGATCCCGGCTACACAGTGGCAGGTTGTTAATATTTGTGTAAAAAGAGATAAAAATTATGTATTTGATTTTATGCAAATATAAAAAAGCAGTTCCCAAAATACATATGCCTTCAAAGCCCCAAATATACGTATGTAAACAAGAAGGACAAATTGGGCAAAATAATGCACTTATTTTCCCAGGCATGTGAAATACACACTTTAGTAAAAAGGTAATTAAACCTGCCTATCAGTACAGAGTAACAAAATAATCGTCTTAAAGACATATATTCCACACGGATTTATGCTTTCTGTTCCAATATAATTTTATAACATTTAGTTTACAAACATTGACTAAAGAGATATTTAGTATATTGCTTTGCAATGCAACATTTAATTTTATAGCATGGGTAATGCATTTCTTTTTACAAATGTATCAGTTTCCTGATAGCATCAATAAGCCGCTTCAGAGTCATTAAACACTATGAGAAGCCAGTAAAGCTACAGATTTTGTTACTGAAACGCACAGATTAATTTTCAGCTCATAAAGCCAGTACATGGGTTACTTGCTTGGTGTCTGCTGCCCATATACTGAAGCTTGAAAGGAAAGCTCAGTCAACTTGAATGACAGATTATATTCAAATTAAAACCTTTCAATGAATTCTCAGCACCCATCAGATACAGATGAATATATCTAACATGCACTCAGGTCTCTGCAGGATCTAGCCCACATTACCTTCTGAGACTTCTCCCCTTCCACTCCAACATGGAAAGTTCCTCCCATCTCTGAACCTGCATAGCATCAACAAGCTGATTCCATTCTGTACATAGCCTATAACAACATTCTCTGCTTGGACACCATCTTTCCAATCGCATCCTGTGTTAAATTCACAGGATCGCAACATCAACCTCACAGATGATCAAAAGGAATGTCAGCAAATTTTGATACCTTCTTAGTTCAACCTATGATTTCCTCATGATGGCCTTCCTTGACCCAGGAGCTAGGTCAAGTTTATAATCATACACTCAATATGACTTCACAGTATGTACCACAATTGTCCTACTATGTGAAATGATATATCTTCTGACTAGATTACCAGTATCAGGAGGACCGAAACCATGTTCGTTTTCACTTTACATTGCCAACCATGATGCTTGACACATAGCAGCCACTCAGTGAATATTTGCTGAGTGAAATTTATATTACTCCTTGCATAGCACTAAATGTCAAGGTAATACCGTAATTATCAGCATGACTGGATATTAATCACAGTGATAGTCAATGTTAGTATTATTTATTAGGATTGATGTAAAAGAAAGCACACATGTTTCAGGGCCAGGGAGATCTGGTTTCAAATCTGAGTTCTGCCACACACTAGTTCTACATAGGCTTAACAAGTAAATAGTTATTTTGAACTTCATTCTTCTTATCTATTATTTTAAATTAAATAGCTGTTTTCTCATATAGTTCTTTTGATGTTAAAAAATAATTCATCTAATGTACTTATCAGAACTCCCTACATATTCTATTAAGTAGAAATGCCTTTATGTGAAGACTAAGAAGTTGTATCTGCTATGCCTATCCTATCTAAAATAAACTACATCATTAAGATCATAAGTCATATGGTTTAGCTGTGTCCCCACCAAAATCTCACCTTGAATTGTAACTCCCACAATTCCCACATCATGGGAGGAACCCAGGGGGAGGGGATTGAATTAAGGGGGTGCATCTTTCCTGCACTGTTCTCATGATAGTGAATGAGTCTCACAAGATCTGATGGTTTCAAAACTGGGACTTTCCCTGTACAAGCTCTCTCTTTGCCTGACGCCATCCATATAAGACGTGACTTACTCCTCCTTGCCTTCTGCCATGATTGTGAGGCCTCCCCAGCCATGTGGAACTGTAACTCCATTAAGCCTCTTTTCCTTCCCAGTCTCAGGTATGTCTTTATCAGTAGCATGAAAATGGACTAATACAATAAGCAACATTAGAATACCGACTGGAATGAAGAATAAGTTAGTATTTTTAAAGTGAAAGATTAAAAATAACTTACAATTTCTAAAAGTTCCCATCCACTCATTCAATTTGGAAGGGGTAAGGTAAACTCATTTTAAGGAATATTTGTTTTCACATCATTTCTTATTGTGGAAGTAGAGTTTGAATAATAAAAAGCAGGAAACTCAAGCATTTTAAAAATCATTCTAAGAAATGATAGAAAGTTTATTCATATTCAGGAAATATATATATGTGTGTGTGTATATATATATATATATACACACACACATATATATATTTAGAGTGGGTTTTTTTAATAGGCTTTAAGAGGCATACATAGAGTAATAAAACCAGCTTTCGAGTTTGACCTGAATCAAACTGCTTGTTATGTGACCTTAATAACATTAACTTTCTCTGTCCAGCTGATTCTTTAATAAAATAGGGACAATACCCTTACCATACAAAATAAATGTAAAACTTAAATGAAAGCATATGCTAAATGTCTAAAATGATGTCTGGCTCAAATAAGTGTTTCCCAAAAATAGTAACTACTTGGGTTTACCTGAAAGTTAACACCACCCAGGAACTTTGCTTTTTTTTTAAGGCATTTTAGAGCCTTCTTGCTCCTAAACTCTTTTCCTTTTGATGAAATTCCTATAATGTAATAGCAACCCCATGGGATGATCAAAAGGAACATGTTTGACATACTGTATGTGAGTGGTTCAAGGAGGAAATTAAGCCCTTTACTGTGTGTATAATTAGAAATAATGTCAGTGGCTTATGATCCTATCACAAGATAATGTAATAAGGAAATGGTTTCCCACAGCTAGATAAACTTCAAAGTAAAGTTGAAGAATTGATAGTGAATTGGGGGAGGAGGGAGAGAAGATGAAAGTAGAATTTTGGAGGAATTAAATTTAAAAAATGAGATCCTGATCATCCCTTCAAAAACATCTTTCTCCCTAGAACAGACAGTAATCTTGCAAATTAAACCATAAGCTCTATGATAAAAGAATAAGACACTTATTGATTATTCCTTACAGATTATGCTGCTTTCATCACACTTTCATTCCTATATACTCCTTAAACATATTTCTTTAAATTGAGAAAGAAATGCAGAATCTTACAGTCCAGAGGAGTCCCCTCTTATGACCTATTATCCAGCCTTCTCAGAGGGAGTGGAGAGGCTAAATATGCTCTTGTTCTCAGCAGCTTGCTTCCTTGATGTCTTAGCTTAGAAACCAGATTTTCAAATCTAGTGAGTTTTCTTTAACAATTTCTACATTTAACAACATTGTTATCTTTAATAGCTTTCTACTATGATATACTATAGCCTCCTTTGCATACATTATCTCTCTTAAGGTTCACAACAACCCCACGAGGTATTTACTATTACTATCCTTATTGATAAAGACACTGAGATTCAGAGCAGTTGAGTAATTTGCTAAAGGTTACCCAGTGATAAGTGGCAAAGCCGGCATTCCAACCTAGAGCTATGTGATTCCACATGAGTCAGGCTTTTTCCTGCATGTAAGTAATCATACTTAGCCTTTTGTTCCATATGACCTATTTAGTTTGGCTCCTATTCATGACAAATGGCCCTAAATCTTTCTGAGGTGCAATAAAAACAAAGAACTTTACTCAATAATTTTTAAAAAATTAATTCTGAGTACAAGGTTTACTTGTTTTTTTACTTGCTAGTTAAAATTTGACCTTGGGTTCATATTGAACTGTGGCTCAATCTGCTTGCTTAAAGTAAGGGTTCATATAGGCCTCTCTTTTGAAAGAGTATAAATAAATTTTGTCTGTTAGCTTAGAATAAAGCTAGGGAGATGTGTCACTACTATATTTTGTCAAGGTAAAGACCATGGAACCAGTTTGTGTCCTGGGTCCATTTTTAAGGATCTGGTTAGATCTCTACTCCACTGGGCAGAATATCCAGAATATCCTTAACATCCTGGATATTCAGAACAAAATCCAGAAAGAAACCATGCTTGGCAGAGTTTAAAAATGATAATACATTTATTATGAGCCATTGCTCTTTGGAGAGGTATTTTCCTGTGTGTGAGTGTACCGGTAAATATGTAGGTGTGTGTTTGGGAATAGGTGTAGAATAAAGAAAGAAGAAATTGCCTTTTTTTTTCTTTTTTCTCTGTTACATAAATTTACTTTTATCTTATCGATACACATGTACAAAAACATACACACACACACACAAACACACACACACACATCCAGGGTTAGCTGCAAATGGATTAAATTATTGGACTATTTCATCTATAGTAAATCAGATATAATCTTATTACAGCTGCATGAATACTACCATCTTTTAAATTTTAATTAGCCAAAGAGCTGTCGATGTTGACAGCCATGACACCTGCAAGAGGAAAATGGTGTCCCCTGATGCAGGGTCACCAAGGCTCATTACAGCACAGCAATAATGCAAGCCAAAATTAACAGTGTCTATTTTTAGAGCAAATATCCAGACATAAATAAATTACTTAAATGAATAGGAAATCATGGAAAAAGGCACGCTATTGACTCAATACCCTAATTCTTCATAAAACAAACATATAATTCAATAATCTAATTCCAATTAATGGCATGGGGTAAGACTGAAAGAAGTCAGACCCCTTTTATGCCTGCTGACCTTAGCTCCTATTGCATCTTAAATGTTATGACATTCTACGCTCATGATGGCAAAGTTGGGAGACAGCATCCCTGCTAATGAAAAACTTTCACAAACTCAGGTGGAAAAAAATATTCTTCTCTTTCACGTACAGTGTAGTAACCTTGTGCTCATAATTTTGGATAGTTTCCTTGTACCTTCATCTGGCATGAATCCAACTGCAGAGTAGAACCTATGATAAATGAGGGAATGAGCTTTCTCATTTATTAGGTGAAGTTGATGAGAGTTCCATCTGAGTAAAGGTCACTGAAAAGAGAGAACTGAGGCTGTTAATTTTAAAGGGATAATTGCTCTCAGAACACCCAATGAGAAAGAAAATAAAAACATCAACATACTGCAATTAGTGCAGAGGTTCCTTGTGTATGTGGAAAACAGATGTTTCTTGAACTTTCCATCATCATTATTATTATACTTCAGTAAGAATCAGAAAAGAGGTGCTTGTGAACTCAGGAGTAAGTCGTGAACTAGCTTATGAAGTTTATTCTTTTATTTTCAGCTCTACTTTCTAATATGATTTATTGAGAGCACCTTTACTCTACCAGATGTTCCATTTAATTGATCCACTCTTATAGACGAAATGACCCGTCATGTCAGTAGATCGACCAACTGTTCCAATAAATTGATTAATTGTTTCAGTATATTGACAATTTGGCTTGACTGAGACTTGGCTTTTTGCGTATGCAGAATTCTGAGTGTGATATCCAAATGAAAAACACCAGGCTCCAAAAGATGAAATATCCAAAGGCATGAGCAGGCATTTCAGAGAAGAGCAAACAACTGGCTAATAAATATAATCTCAACCTCAGTAATACTAATCTATAAAAACACTAACAAGTGCTAATTTTAACCAAATTGGCATACAGAATTGACGCAAAAATAATTTATATCCTTTGATCCAGTAATTTCACTGTGAGTATGGGCTCTCTGGAGAACGATCCTTAATACAGAGAAAAAAACAAACAGTGCACTAAGATATTGATTATAGTGGTAATTATGATTATGAAAATTTGAAATCTTAAATGTCCAAAAGTGTATAAAGCTTTTATACAGTATAGTTTTGTAATTGTTCAAAATAGAATAATATGCAGCTATTTTAAAAGGATTATGAAATGCTTGTAACAAATGTAATATATATATATAGAATCTATACTGTCTAGATATGTAGTGTACATATATATAGAATCTATACTGTCTAGATATGTAGTGTACACTACTAGATATGTAGTTTGGTAGCCTCTGTTTATTCACAACATAGCCTTGTAGCATCAGTCTTTTGACTTGCTACTTACCATATTCTTTTTATGTTTTGGAAGCACACTTTTGAAAAACACACTGCTGCATTTCACTTGCTAGAATGGCAATTATGATTAATTTGGATGCATTTATGCTTGTCACCCATCAGGCATCAAACGATACTCTAAGTACCCTTAGAATCTATGTGCTTCTCAAGTCTTTTACAGTGTAACAATCCTCTAAATAGCAGATTTTTACTGCTAAATTAAATTTAAAATTCAATTACCATAAATAAGGACAAACACATCTGCATCTGCACATTTTTCTCACTGAGCTCAGAGTACAATATCACTTCTTATTTCTTTGATGGCTCTTGTCATTTCCCAAGAAAGACTGACCATACATTTGAGCATAAAGTTAAATGACACTTTCAAATACAATTAAGCCTCAAGGGTTGTTTCTTAGAATCAACCATTGCACTCCTAGAATTTTGGTCCACTAACAAGTCCTGGAGATAAAACTAGCTTTCTATCACCTAACAAAATCTGGACTCTTTCACATAACATTGAAGACCCTCTTAATTGTGCATCCTGCCTACAGTCCCATCTTCTTTCATTGTTTCCCCACAGAAATAAAAATCATTCTAATACCAGTACACCAATGTCTTCTTGTTTCTTGTTACATCATATTTTCTGTCCTTACTTCCTATCTTCTCCTCCCACTCCCATCTTCCTTTAAAAAGTGTGCATCATATTATTTATTAGGAGTCTCCCATGTGCCTGGAAATTTTGATGGCACTGGGATTTGCACCCTACTGCGGGGAAATGGAAGAAACAATACAGAATAATTAAGTCAATGATACAGAATATTAGGTGATATATACTCTTTAAAAAAAATACAACAGGGCAAGACAAAATAGGAGTGCAGAAGATTTACAATGTAAGCTGTCAGGAAAATGTAAGCTCTAAATTACCATAGAAATGTAGGCTGTAGACTTCTGTGCTTTAAAGGAGAGAGAGAGAAAAAAAAACAGACAAAAGAAGCTGATTTGTACAGGATAACATATTAGTTGGTTCAGCCCTAAGGACTGGAACTCAAGTGTCCTGAACACTATTCCAATCCTTTTCCCACTGCAATCCTTTCTCCACTGCATCACTTCTGTGTCACACAGTGGTAGAGACAATAGACTTGGGAGTCAAAGGGACCAGGGTTCAAGCCCTGTCTCTGACTCCTGAGAAAGTAACAATTCCTAAGACTTTGTTATCTAGGTAATGAAGATAATTACAGTACATATACAAAGGCATCTACAGAGATAAAAGGAAATAATACATAGGAAGCATTTAGACAGTGTGTGGAATAGTCTAAGTACATGTTTAATGGCATGGTGGTTTTTCTTTGGCTTTGTATCTCATTAGAATACCCGACACTTGTATTATAACAATGATCAGTAAGTTCTGCTTAGAAATTAAAATTAAATGAGCATGTGACCATTCAAAATGGTTTGAATGATGGTTTCTCCGAAATTCATGTTGCAAATTAATCCCCAGTGCAAGAGTATTAAGAGGTGTGGCCACTGGGAGGTGATTAATTCTTGAGGGCTCTGCCCCATGAATGGGATTAGCACACTTACAAAAGGGCTCAAGGTTAAAGAGAAGACTCTTTTGCCCTTTTGCCTTCCACCATGTGAGGACGCAGTGATTATCCCCTCCAGTGGACTCAGCAATGAGGCACCACCTTGGAGGCAGAGATCAAGCTTTCTCCAGCACCTTGATCCTGGGTTTCCCAGCCTCCTAAACTGTAAGAAACATGTTTCTGTTTTCTTATAGTTTCAACCTGAGTGATGGACGCTTAGGTTGATTCCACAACTTTGCTATCGTGCATAGTGCTGTGATAAACATACAAGTGCATGTATCTTTTTGGTATATTGATTTCTTTTCCTTTGGGTAGCTACGCAGAAGTGAGATTGCTGAATAGAATGGTAGTTCTAGTTTTAGATCTTTGAGAAATCTCCACGCTGTTTTCTATAGAGGTTGTACTAATTTACATTCCCACTAACAGTGCGTAAGAGTTATATTTTCTCCACATCCTCATGGAGAGGGAATCATACATAAGGCTATAGTCAGATGGAAACCCATTAGGTTTTTGACTTTTTAATAATAGCAATTCTGACTAGGGTAAGATAATATCTCATTGTGGTTTAAATTTGCATTTCTCTGATGATTAGTGGTGACCATTTTTTCACATACCTGTTAGCAATTTGTATGTCTTCTTTTGAAAAACATCAGCCTTCTAATAAAAACAATTTGCAATATATCTTAAGGTATACATTTTATCTACAAACATGCATTCATATGTTTTAGATAACCAGCTGGTAGCATATTTTCTCCAAGACACTAAGCAACTTGAGGGAACGACCCATGTCTTACACTGTTATTTATTTATTTCTATTTATCTATCTATATATGTATGTATGCATATAGATAGACAGAAGATAGATATAGATATAGATAGATATAGATATAGATATAGATATAGAGCAAAAGAGAGATATGGGGTCTTGCTCTTGTGCCCAGGTTGGCGTGAAGCAGCATGATCATGGCTTGCTCTATTCTCAAATACCAGGGCCCCAGTGATCCTCCCGCTTCACTCTCTTGAGTTCCTAGGACCACAGGCATGTGCTGCCACGCCAGGCTATTTTTTTTTTTAATTATTTTGTAGAGATAGGGTCTCACTATACTGCCCAGGCTGATCTCAAACTCCTCACTTCAAGTGATCCTCCCACCTAGGCCTTCCAAAATGCTGAAATTCCAGGCATGAATCACTGTGCCTAGCCCCCATTCTCCTTTTTGTTTTCTCCCACAGAACTTAGAGCAGTGTTTCACTCACAGGAAAAAAACCAACAAATGTCTAATCAACACATGAGTTAATAAATATCTGGTGCCTTAGTCTATCTTTAATTACTGAGAAGAGGGCCCTGATATTCTACAAAAGAGGAAACCATTCCCCTACATTTCTATCTAAAGGCAGAAGCCAAAATAATAATATTATAGGTATGGGTTGGTTCCATAAATGAGCCCACCTTTCATGTAGATTCTTTTTTAAGTTTAATTTCGTAACTGGCCATATGAATTACTCTGAGGTAATAACATCATCAAATGTAATTCATGCTGAGCTTGATAACCATTTGCACATTAGAACATGGTTTTCTGGAAGCTTCCTTGTTAGAATCCATCTATCATTCAGTAAGAAATTCTGTCTAACATAATGGTGGTTTAGAAGTCACATGGAGGAAAACAAGAGACACCTCAGCCAAGTAGTACCAACTACTAGCCATGACAGTGAAGGCATCTGGGAAGCCTCAGGCTGTGATGGGCTTCTATCTGACTGCAACCTCACATATAATTCCAGTCAACAACATATGGAACAGAAGAACCACCCAGCTGAGCCTAGTCAACCCACAAATCATGAGAAATCATAAATTTTTGTTGTTTAAAGCCACAACACTTTGGGTTGGTTTTATATGTAGCAGTAGATAACTAAAACAGAGGAGAAGATGAGCAAGTGAACAGATCATGGGCTTAAGAGCCAAGCATGGAACCTATACTGCCTCTGCCACTTGCCAGTTTTGAGATATCTTCACCTATTGCAGAACCTATTAGTACCTCAATTTGTTCATTGATGGAGTAAATAATGACACCTGCCTTACAGAATTGCTGTGAGGATTAAAAGAAATAATGCTACATTATTAAATATCCCCCAAATCCTTAGCTATCATTGTGAGCATTAGAAATAATATGGAGTTTTGTTGCCTTCTGTTGGCTTTTGTACAAAAGCAAAATTTGACAAATGGGATCTAATTAAACTAAAGAGCTTCTGCACAGCAAAAGAAACTACCATCAGAGTGAATGGTTAACCTACAGAATGGGAGAAAATTTTTACAATCTACCCATCTGACAAAGGGATAATATCCAGAATCTACAAAGAACTTAAGCAAATTTACAAGAAAAAATCAAATAACCCCATCAAAAAGTGGGCAAAGGATATGAACAGACACTTCTCAAAAGAAGACATTTGTGCAGCCAAAAGACACATGAAAAAATGCTCATCATCACTGGTCATCAGAGAAATGAAAATGAAAACCACAATGAGATACCATTGCACGCCAGTTAGAATGGCGATCATTAAAAAGTCCTGAAACAATAGGTGCTGGAGAGGATGTGGAGAAATAGGAATGCTTTTACACTGTTGGTGGGACTGTAAACTAGTTCAACCATTGTGGAAGACAGTGTGGTGATTCCTCAAGGATCTAAAACGAGAAATACCATTTGACCCAGCCATCCCATTACTGGGTATATACCCAAAGGATTATAAATCATGCTGCTATAAAGACACATGCACACGTATGTTTATTGTGGCACTATTCACAATAGCAAAGACTTGGAACCAACTCAAATGTCCATCAATGACAGACTGGATTAAGAAAATGTGGCACATATACACCATGGAATAATATGCAGTCATAAAAAAGATGAGTTCATGTTCTTTGTGGGGACATGGATGAAGCTGGAAACCATCATTCTCAGCAAACTATCGCAAGGACAGAAAACCAAACACTGGATGTTCTCACTCCTAGGTGGGAATTGAACAATGAGAACACTTGGACATAGGATGGGGAACATCACACATTGGGGCCTGTTGTGGGGTGGGGGGAGGGATAGCATTAGGAGATATACCTAATGTAAAGACAAGTTAATGGGTGCAGCACGTCAACATGGCACATGTATACATATGTAACCAACCTGCACGTTGTGCCCATGTGCCCTAGAACTTAAAGTATAATAAAAAAAAGAAATAATATGGAGTTAATTTGAAAATGTTATTGGTGCAAATCTCATTCCGTAGTCCAACCTGAACTGCATTGTGTCATTATTTCTCACCTTCCCCCAAGCTTCTACCAGATTCACACATGAGAAAAGTGTTAGAAGAAGAGCAAATGGAAAAGCCTCTATTTTGGACTGCTAGAGCCCACTATAGCCTCCTGAGTACCCTCCTCCTAACCTCTACTCTCATTTTCCAATGATGGTCCTTCATCCACACAGCAGCCAAAGTGATCTGTCTAAAGGTATAAACCACTTCTCATCACTCTTCAGCTTATTAAAAAACCCATGACCTAGCCCAGAAATGTGAATAAACCTAAAGCCCTTCTTCTGGCCTCCAGGTCCTACCTCACTTGTCCCTGCCTTCCTTTTTCATTTCATTACCTTCCTCCTTCTCCTCTGTAATATTCTCTCAAGCCAGAAATGTATTCTTGCTTTTTTAAACATCCTGAGCTCATCCCTGACTCACAGCTTTGCCTTTGCTGTTCCTTCAACATTCATATGTCTCCCTGGCATCATCCAGAGAAGACCTCAGATGCTATCTTAGAGAAGTCTTCTCTAAGCAGCTAATGCAGCCCATGCCCTCAGTCCTCTTACCACCAGGGGTTTTCAGTCACAACAGCTGTTTTGTTTTGTTTTGTTTTCCTTTCTTCCTAGCACTTAGAATTTGAAATAATATTCATTATTTGTGTGTTTACATGATCATTGTCTAATTTCTCTACGAAAGTCACAAGAGGTCGGGGTTTCTGTCCTGTTTATTACTCAAGCTGCTTTGCCTATAGCAGAGGTTCACAAATTATGGCCTGCAGGCTTATTTAGTATGGCATGGGAGCAAACGATGGCTCATATTTTTGTATAGTTGAAAAACTAATTAAAGAAAATATTACATGTTGTATAAAAGTATTCAAAATATAAATTACAATGTCCATAAATAAAGTCTTCTTAGAGGACAGCCACTTATTAGTCTACATATTATCTATGGCTCCTATTGCTTTCAGATGTCAAAGTTAAATAGTTGCGATGAAGACCATAAGGTCTACAGTACCTAAAATGTTTACTATCTGACCCTTTACATATGCACAGGTTGCTCACCCTGACCTAAAACAGTGTCTAACTTATTACAGGTGACCAATCTACCAATTTATATGGGTCCAAAAAATAAACACACACACACACACACACACACACACAGACACATAAAAGACAATAAAATGTTGAAATTTCCCAGGACCCAGACACAGGCAATATCTAATCAGGACTACTTTTTCCCATGAAAAGTCAATTAAGCACAAGTTTCTGGCTGGGTGGTTGAAGGTGTTCCAGGTTCTTTACTCTCCTCCAAATGTACTGTGATCCTGGAAGGAGCAGAATGCAATGGAAGGAGCAGAATGCAATGTCTGCATTATCATCAAGTGTTCTAATTGATCCACACACAGAGAAAAGCTAAATGAACAGGACTGAAAATGCTGCAAAAATTAAACACAGATTTCTTAATAAAGCTGAAAATAGCTTAATAAAACTGAAAATAGTCTCCTGGCATCCCAAGGCGTGTTTATTTCTGTTTAAATAGATGACTTCCCGTAGACTGTTATCAACTCAGTGGGGATCCTGGGAAAGAAGTACTTTCCTCCTCCTGTGAATTTTAAGCTTTTTCCAATGAAATCCAGCCACAGACTGTAAAAAGCATCTGCCAATCTGTATAAAAACTATAACCATGGTCAAGTAATGCTAACACCTTCAGTTGCCCACTTCTGGAGTGCTCTAGACAAATACAAAATAGCCTCACAGGAGAGAGAAGATGGAGAGCAGATTATCTTTTTTGGGGGGAAAGGTGATTTCTTGGGAAAAGATGAGGAAAGTATCAGGTAGAAGAGTGACAGGGTCATTTTCACTGGAAATGTTGTTGCTGCTGCTGCTGCTGTTTATTTACTTGAACCTGAGGGGCATGCAAATGTTTTGACCATTTCCTGATGGCACCGAATGGTCCAGATGGTATACATCCTGCTACTACTGCAGAAAAGTGGTAATGGGAATTACCATAGACCCTGGGCAGAAATTGGCCTATTGGTGGCTTCTCAGAGCTCTCGGCAAGAGTAGATTATGCCACCTGCTCTAGGAAGGCTGACTAAGGAGGGTGATGGATAAGATTTCAGCAGAAACTCCTGCGGGCTCCTTGAAAGAAAGCACATCAATTCTCAGACCTACTACTTCCAGAAAGAGTAAGAGATCAAAACGGTGTCAGAGAGGTGAGCTCACTCTGGAGCTGAGCACCAAAGAAGGGAAGATGAGATCCATTTCACTACTAAGGAGACATCTGAGAAGACAAGAAATAAATAACAAGTGAACTGAAAATAACAAATTGATCAAACATGAGCTCAGAGAAACTGACATTGAGATAGAAACATGACAAATAATAGAAAAGGTTTGCAGAGCTACTGATGGTGCTGGGAACTACCTTAAGGAAAATAATAAATCCTAATCACAAGAATTAGAGCCAACCACAGTGAGATTTTGAATCAGGTTAATTAATCAATGTAAAGAGTATCATTGAAACAATAACATTTCATAGAAAAATCAGCTGTTCACCTTAAATCTTGAAAATCTTTCCATATAGATTAAAAACATAATCAGGGAAGACTTTGGGGTAAAATGAGTTCAACAATAATTGTAGGGTACAAAATAAAAAATGATGGGGGAAAAAGTAAAAGGTTTGCATGTCAAGTAATGGGCAGGTGATGGCAGCCCTCTCAGCCCTATTTTGCTCTCCTCTTCTCTCCTCTCTCTTTCTCTTTCTCTACTCCCTCCCTCCTTCTGTCCCTCATCCTAAACTTTGTCAAGGCTCATCTGAGACAGGAGTTACTCTGGAAAGGTTACTATGATTTCCCTTCCCCGCCTCTGTCCTCTCATAGATCCTGCTTATACCTCCGTTACAATACTTATTATGCTCCATTATAATTGCCTGATGATTGTTGATTCTCTCAGCCCTGTGGGCTCCTTGAGAGAAAGCACATCAATTCTCAGAGCCGCAGTCTCAGTGCTTGCACAGTTTATGGCTCAAAGCAAGTATTCAATGGAAGACAAAGAACATTGAGAGACAAGTAAAGGAGTCAAAGAATGAATGGATGAGGTTACTAAGTATACACAGATCTCGCTGCTGGTAAAAATAAACAGATCAAAATAACTTAATTCTATCACAACCTGCATACTGGAGAAGGATGAATCCAGAGGCTTTTCTTACCTTGGAGAAAACAGTTCATTTAATCATGAGGTTTTTCAACATCTTTTTCTGAAGCTTATCATAAAGTGACACTGTACACCTTCAACAGAAATTACATGTTTTATAAATTTAAAATATCAAAACTAGATGAAGTACCATAGGTGTGCTCTAGTACCAGCCTTAAGTAGTTAAACATAACTTCATTTGAAATTCCTTGTCTATGACAATATCACCCTGAATGTAGCCTATCTTGTCTTAAATTCCTTTGCATTTCTTTCCATAATACTATCGATATGTCCAGAAACCCTGGCTTCTTCCTTTGCTATTATAGATTTCTTCGCAATAACTTCAAAATCTCCTTTGATCCCTTTTCCCACAGAATGCTGCAGATAGGAGGCAATGTAAATGCCTACATAGAAATAAATCCCAAATATAATTAAAATAATTATTTTTTTAAATTAATGACAACATCTAAAGAATGAAAAAAAAATTCTAGACCAACTTGAATAACTTTAAGGAATATATTAAATAAATATCTTTGTATAATATTTGATTTATGGGTTCAGTTATTATGGATAGCTATATTAAGTATATCATTTCATGGACTATATTATATATTAGTACAGAAATATTATCTTTTCTTTACTATAAAAATATTCAATAATTTTATTTAATTTGTTCCCATGAATCTTGACCTAAAGGTTTTCCCCAACCCAGAGCCACTTTTCAAGTTCTCTCAGATTTTCCAAATTCATCATTATTCCATCTAAGTTGTTTGAGATAAAGCACTTTTTGAATCTGTATTTGATGCCTTTTCCAGCAAAGTCACATGAATCCAACTGCATAGTATCAGCTCTTCTTCTTTCCCCATTTGTCTAATAGGTCTGTATTTGTGATCTTTACAATGTAACCAAACACTGAACTGTGTTATTAAGTGTTTTGTATGGTTATCAGTATTTATGATTGTATTTTTTCAAGATTTACTGAAGTATAATTGATAATTTTAAATTCCATATATTGAAAGTATACAACTTGATGATTAGATATATATATATATATAATGCGGAATTGTCATCACAATCAAGCTAATTAAATAATGACATTCAATATTTGCAATTGTGAGACTACACTCCCAGGAATAATAACTAATTATTTGTTGAGAGGGGATTTTTTTGGCCTATTTTTAAAATTTATTCTGCAGATAATTTCAATTAAAATCATAAGCCAGCATAGAAAATGCCATTTTTTCTCCCCAAAATAGTTTCTTGTGTTCAAAATAACAGAACTGGGAGAATACTTGGTCTTATGAGAACATTTATAAGGATTTGAATTTAAGGCATTTCCTTTTTATGAGGGATAGAAAGGAAAAAAGTAGTAACCTTGTATTTAGACATATACAATATTTTCTCTCTCTTTTGTGGCAACATTTATTCATTTACATCTATTGTGTATGCACTAATTTGGCATTAACTGTAGCAAACCAGATGCTTAAACTGATCAGAGCCCATATGAGAGTCTTCATCTGTAGACTGTTTTTACTCAGGCTGAGTTGTTTTTTAAGTATTTGCAAAATTGGTAACAAGACATTCCAATTTTTTTTAACTGCCTTTGTGAAGTTGAGCCATTTTTTCCCACTTCAAATATGTCTCTTTTCTCTTTTCCTTGCATTTCCTGGAGCAATCACATAGCTTCCCATATCAGTGTAAGCAAATTCATTTTGATGTGAAGAACAATTTACCACACTGAGTTCCAATGCTATGCAAGTTGTCAGGGAAACTCCAAGGACCAAGTGCCTCCCTTCAAAAAATGTCTAGCTCCTTAATCAGCTTCCTGCAGAAATTATGTGTATTCCCAACTGAGCCTTTAGTGATGTCACCTTTTCGCAACTGCTGTAATGACCCAGAACTGGCTACATTTCTTACAAATCCTCTTCTTACTTGCAAAATTCTTTGTGTCTACTCCATATCATTATTTTAGCAATTCTTTTGTTTCAATAGCACATCATTCCTGTTTTAAGTGTTCTCTCTTTTTGTCTGTCATTACTCTAAGGAAATAAGTTGACTATTTGATTTACCATTCTTGAAATGTCATCTGTCTTCAATATTTCATGCTTGGTTCTGGTACCAAATGATCTCGTTTGTCTGGATAGTCTTCCTTTTTCGTTCACAAATATCTAGTTAATCCAACATTTTGAGAGACAGCTTTAGTATTATGGTTAGACTCCGGTGCCCTGGGCTGGGTTTTAATCCTGGTTCCCTACTTACTATCTGTAATTGACCTTGAGCAAGTCAGTGAGCTGGTCTGTGCTTCAGGTTCTTTAACAACATAATGGGTGAATGTGAGAATTAAATTTATTAATATTTGTAAACCAATTAAAACCATACCTGACATATGGTAAGTATTTTTAAAAGTCAGAAATGGCATTTCCTACAGGTCACATCAGGAGATAGCTGTGGAATAACAGAACAAGAACTTCATCTGAAATCAGAAGATGTGGATTCTCAGTCTGTCTCAGCTATGTAGTAGTTGTGAGACTGAGGCAACTGACTTTGCCTTCTTGGGGTTTAGCTTTTGCAAAACTGAGCTCTCTTTACATTTCTTAAATTCTGTGAGTCTATAGCATTTTTTTCAAAAGCAGATATTGATCTGTCGCTGAAACCTAGTCCACTTTCACATAAATGTGTGAAAATTCACAAAGTACAAACACTCATGACCATTTAAATACTTGGGTTTTAGAGCCAAACCCCTTGACTTTTCAAGGTGGCCTCAACTCCTGTTAGTTGTGTGACCTCAGGTAAATTTCTTAACACCTTTGTCCCTCAGTTTCCTCAACCATAAAATCAGGATTACAATAATAATCATCAGATTAGGTCGATATGAAAATAAATACAAATCATGTAGAACAACATATGACATCATAAACTCAATAATGCATAATAACTATAATCACTATTATCTTCAATCCAATTTGCCATGCAATTAATTACCAGATTGCACCATCCATATGTAAGGCACTGTGCTGGGTAATACAAGGTCCGGAATGTTGATCGAATATGTTTCCTACTCTCAAGGTACATATGATTTATTAAGGCTAAACTCAAGTAGATGTCCAATTAATACAAGACAAAATGTGAAATAAAGAAGTTCAAATTTGAGACTAGTTCGACAACTTTTTAAATAGTCCTTGAGATGGTATAAGCACAGAATAAACTAGATGAATGAAGGGAACCAACAAAGGGTATACTATGGGGACAGAAGTGGCAGGTAGTGAAGCTAAAGAAGATGTAGGAGGGAAACGGTCAAGGCTGATAACAGTTGCCTCTGATTAAGCAATGCCCATGTGACTGGCACTGTGTTAACAGTTTTTTGCCATTTTTATATACTTTATTTTATTACTATTTTTTAATTATACTTTAAGTGCTGGGATACATGTGCAAAACATGCCAGTTTGATACATAAGTATACACGTGGAATGGTGGTTTGCTGCACTCATCAACTCATCATCTACATTAGTTATTTCTCCTATTGCTATCCCTCCCCTAGTCCCCCACTCTCCGAGAGGCTTCAGTGTGTGATGTTGCCCTCCCTGTTTCCATGTGTTTTCATTGTTCAACTTCCAATTATGAGTGAGATCATGTGGTGTTTGGTTTTCTGTTCTTGTGTTAGTTTGCTGAGAATTATGGTTTCCAGCTTTATGCATGTCCTGGCAAAGGACATGAACCCATCCTTTTTCATGGCTGCATAGTATTCCATGGGGTATATGTGCCACATTTTCTTTATCCAGTCTATCACTGATGCACAATTGGGTTGGCTCCAAGTCTTTGCTATTGTGGACAGTGCTGCAATAAACACACATGTGCATGTGTCTTTATAGTAGAATGACTTACATACCTTTAAGTATATACCCAGTAATGGCATTGCTGGGTCAAATGGTATTTCTGGTTCTAGATCCTTGAGGAATCGCCACACTGTCTTCCACAATGGTTGAACTAGTTTACACTCCCACCAACAGTGTAAAAGCATTCCTATTTCTCCACATCCTCTCCAGCATCTGTTGTTTCCTGACTTTTTAATGATCGTCATTGTAACTGGCATGAGATAGTATCTCACTGTGATCTTGATTGCATTTCTCTAATGACCAGTGATGATGAGTTTTTTTCATATGTTTGTTAGCTGCATGTCTTCTTTTGAGAAGTGTCTGTTGATATCCTTCACCCACTTTTTGATGGGGTTTTTTGTTGTTTTTTTCTTGTAAATTTGTTTAAGTTCCTTCTAGATTCTGGATATTAGCCCTTTGTCAGATGGATAGATTGCAAAAATTTTCTCCCATTCTGTAGGTTGCCTGTTCATTCCGATGATAGTTTCTTATGCTGTGCAGAAGCTCTTTAGTTTATTTAGATCCCATTTGTCTATTTGGGCTTTTGTTGCCATTGCTTTTGGTGTTTGAGTCACGAAGTCTTTGCCCATGCCTATGTCCTGAATGGTATTGCCTAGGTTTTCTTCTAGGGTTTTTATGGTTTTAGGTCTTATAGTTAAGCCTTTAATCCATCTTAATTTTTGTATAAGGTGTAAGGAAGGGGTCCAGTTTCAGTTTTCTGCATACGGCTAGCCAGTTTTCCCAATAGCATTTATTAAATAGGGAATCCTTTCCCCATGGCTTATGTCAGGTTTGTTGAAAATCAGATGGTTGTAGATGTGTGGCATTATTTCTGAGGCCTCTGTTCTGTTCCATTGGTCTATATATCTCTTTTGGTATCAGTACCATGATGTTTTGGTTACTGTAGGCTTGCAGTATAGTTTGAAGTCAGGTAGCATGATGCCTCCAGTTTTGTTCTTTTTGCTTAGGATTGTCTTGTCTATGCAGGCTCCTTTTTGGTTCCATATAAAATTTAAATTAGTTTTTTTCTAATTCTGTGAAGAAAGTCAATGGTAGCTTGATGGGGAGAGCATTGAATCTGTAAATTACTTTGGGCAGTATGGCCATTTTCACGATACTGATTCTTCCTATCCATGAGCATGGAATGTTTTTGCATTTGTTTGTGTCCTCTCTTATTTCTTTGAGCAGTAGTTTGTAGTTATCCTTGAAGAGGTCCTTCACATCCCTCATAAGTTGTATTCCTAGGTATTTTATTCTCTTGGTAGCAAGTCTGAATAGCAGTTGACTCATGATTTTGCTCTGTTTGTCTATTATTGGTGTATAGTAATGCTTGTGATTTTTGCACATTGATTTTGTATCCTGAGACTTTGCTGAAGCTGCTTATCAGGTAGGTTAAGGAGATTTTGGGCTGAGGATGGGGTTTTCTAAATATACAATCATGTCATCTGCAAACAGAGACAATTTGACTTCCTCTCTTCCTATTTGAATACCCTTTATTTCTTTCTCTTGCCTCATTGCCCTGGCCAGAACTTCCAGTACTTTGTTGAATAGGAATGTTGAGAGAGGGCATCCTTGTCTTGTGCTGGTTTTGAAAAGGAATGCTTCCAGCTTTTACCCATTCAGTATGATATTGGCTGTGGGTCTGTCATAAATAGCTCTTATTATTTTGAGACACGTTCCATCAATACTTAGTTTATTGAGAGTTTTTAGCATGAAGCGGTGTTGAATTTTGTCAAAGGCCTTTTCTGCATCTATTGAGATAATCATGTGGTTTTTGTCATCGGTTCTGTTTATCTGATGGATTACGTTTTTTGATTTGTGTATGTTGAACCAGGCTTGCAACCCAGGGATGAAACTGTCTTGATCATGGTGGATAAACTTTTTGATGTGCTGCTGGATTTGGTTTGCCAGTATTTTACTGAGGATTTCTGCATTGATGTTCATCAGGGATATTGGCATGAAATTTTCTTTTTTTGTTGTTGTTGTATCTCTGCCAGGTTTTGGTATCAGGATGATGCTGGCTCCATAAAATGAGTTAGGGAGGAGTTCCTATTTTTCTATTGTTTGGAAAAGTTTCAGAAGGAATGGTACTAACTCCTCTTTGTCCTTCTGGTAGAATTGGGCTGTGAATCTATCTAGTCTTGAGCTTTTTCTGGCTGGTAGTCTATTAATTACTGTTTCAATTTCAGAACTTGTTAGTGATCTATTCTGCTTTCTTCCATGGGCATTTAGTGCTATGAATTTCCCTCTAAACACCGCTTTAGCTGTGTCCCAGAGATTCTGGTACATTGTGTCTTTGTTCTCATTGGTTTCAAAAAACTTATTTCTGCCTTAATTTCATTATATCATTAATAATGATATCCTGTCTTCCACTTGATCAATTCGGCTATTGATACTTGTGTGTGCTTCACAAAGTTCTCCTGCTATGTTCTTCAGCTCCTTCAGGTCATTTATGTTCTTCTCTGAACTGATTATTCTAGTCAGCAATTCCTCTAGCCATTTTTCAAGGTTCTTAGCTTCCTTGCATTGGGTTAGAACATGCTCCTTTAGCTCAGAGGAGTTTGCTATTACCCACCTTCTGTCAATTCATGAAATACTGTCAATTCAAGAATACTTCTGGCAATTCATGAAACTCATTCTCTGTCCAGTTTCGTTCCCTTACTGGAGAGGAGCTGTGATGCTTTGGGGGAGAAGAGGCATTCTTGTTTTTGGAATTTTCAGCCTTTTTGCGCTGGTTTTTCCTCATCTTCATGGATTTATCTACCTTTGGTTTTTGATATTGGTGATCTTCGGATGGGGTTTCTGTGTGGATGTCCTTTTTGTTGATGTTGATGCTATTCCTTTCTGTTAGTTTTCATTGTAACAGTCAGGCCTCTCTGCTGCAGGTCTGCTGGAGTTTGCTGAAGGTCCACTCCAGACCCTGTTTCCCTGGGTATCACCAGCAGAGGCTGCAGAACAGCAAAGATTGCTGCCTGTTCCTTCCTCTGGAAGCTTTGTCCCAGAGGGGCACCTGCCATATGCCAGCCAGAGCTTTCCTGTATGAGGTGTCTCTCAACCCCTCTTGGGATGTGTCTCCCAGTCAGGAGGCACAGGGGTCAGGGACCCACTTGAGGAGGCAGTCTGTCCCTTAGCAGAGGTCGAGAACCATGCTGGGAGAACCACTGCTCTCTTCAGAGCCAGCAGGAAGGAATATTTATTTATTTATCTATCTATCTATCTATCTATCTATTGATTTATTTATTTATTTATTTATTTGAGATGGCGTCTCACTCTGTCACCCAGGCTAGAGTGCAGTGGCACAATCTCGGCTCACTGCAAGCTCCACCTCCTGGGTTCATGCTATTCTCCTGCCTCAGCCTCCCAAGTAGCTGGGACTACAGGTGCCTGCCACCACGCCGAGCTAATTGTTTGTATTTTTAGTAGAGACGGGGTTACACCATGTTAGACAGGATGGTCTCGATCTCCTGACCTCGTGATCTGCCCACCTCGGCCTCCCAAAGTGCTGGGATTACAGGCGTGAGCCACCGCGTCCAGCCAGGAATATTTAAGTCTGCTTAAGCTGCACCCACAGATGCATCTTCCCCCAGGTGCTCTGTCCGAGGGAGATGGGAATTTTATCTATAAACCCCTGACTGGGGCTGCTTCCTTTCTTTTAGAGATGCTATTCCCAGAGAGGAGGAATCTAGAGAGGCAGTCTGGCTAAGTGGCTTTTTGGAGCTGTGGCAGGCTCCACCCAGTTTGAACTTCCTGGCAGCTTTGTTTACACTGTGAGGGGAGAACTGCCTACTCAAGCCTCAGTAATGGCGGATGCCCCTCCCTCCACCAAGCTCAAGCATTCCAGGTTGACTTCAGACTGCTGTGCTGGCAGTGAGAATTTCAAGCCAGTGGATCTTAGCTTCTTGGGCTCCGTGGGGGTGGAATCCAATGAGCTAGACCACCTGGCTCCCTGGCTTCAGCCTTTTTCAGGGAAGTGAATAGTTCTGTCTTGCTGGCATTCCAGGTGCCACTGGAGTATGAAGAAAAACTCCTTCAGTTAGTTCCCTGTCTGCCCAAACTGCCACCCAGTTTTGTGCTTGAAACCCAGGGCCCTGGTGGTATAGGCACCCAAGGGAATCTCCTGGTCTGCAAGTTGCGAAGACCATGGGAAAAGCATAGTATCTGGGTCAGAATGCACTGTTCCTCACGGCACAGTCCCTCATGGCTTCCCTTGGCTAGGGGAGGGAGTTCCCTGACCCCTTGCACTTCCCGGGTGAGGCAACATCCCACCCTGCTTTGGCTCACCCTCCGTGGGCTGCACCCACTGTCTAACCAGTCCCAATGAGATGAGCCAGGTACCTTAGTTGGAAATGCAGAAATCACCCGCCTTCTACATTGATCTTGCTGGGAGCCACACATTGGAGCTGTTTTTATTGGGCCATCTTGCCCAAGAGTTTTAAATACATTTTCATGGTGGTAGAGCATGTTTCCAAAAATGGTCACATCAATAGTGCTCCTCACCTATGTGCCCCTTTGTAATGTGACTTGTCATTCTCTCATCAAGAGTCAGAATTTATTCCCCCATTCTTAAATCTGATCTACCCTATTATTGCCTAGTTTGATCAATAGAATATAGTAGAAAGGGCATTAAGCAACTTTCATGTCTGAGCCTTAAGACGTCTACAGCCTTGGTCTTTGCTTCTTAGAACACTCCTTCTTAGAACGCAGGTGCCATTGCTGTGAGGAGATCAAAATACTACATACGACAACCAGGTGGAGAAAAATGGAGGCCCCCTGACTGACAATCATTAGTAGCAACTGCCAGCCATGTGAATGAGGTGATTCTGGAGCTCTTAGCCATCCTACTGCTGATAAGAAGAACCCCCCGACTAATCTACATAATCATGACAAATAATCGCTGGTCATTCTAACTCACTAAGGTTTGGATAGTCTGTTTTACAGCAATAGACAACCAAAACAATCTTACTTAATTTTGACAACAATCCCATGAAGGTACACATTTACCTTTATTGCACAGATAAGCAACTAGAAATCAGAGAGGTTAAGCAACTTATCCAATGTCACACTGCTCCTGTGTGGCAGAGTTGGGATGAATGTCAGTCAGCTATTAAATCTGAATGACTGAGTAATTTGTAAGACCAGTAACCAAAACAAATCTGTAAACAGAAGGAGTAATTTAGAGAAAAATCAGACAACTTGTTGATGCTATTTTTTATAACACCAGAATTGTAAACAAAGCACGGTAAACTGATAAAGGCTAAGATGAAATTATCCAACAAATGCAGTACAGACATTTTCTCAGGAAACAGAGGCAGCCTGCCAACAGTTTTGCTGACTTGAGGGCTTTAGTCTTCTTTAGAGAGGAGTAATTTTGTAAGATAGTTTCATAGACTGAAGTCAGACAAGAGCATTTTGCAATAGATTAGCTCTTCCAGTTCCCTACTCCTAAGCCATTAGGAGTAAGCCCTTCCTTCCTTTCTTTCCTTCCCTTCCTTCCTTCCTTTCATTCCTTCCCTTCCTTCCTTCCTCTTTCCTTCCCTCTTTTTTCCTTCTCCCTTCCTTATTTCCTTCTTTCCTTCCTTCCCTTCTTTCTTTCCTTCGTTCCCTTATTTTTTCTTTCTTTCCTTCCTTCCTTCTTTCCTTCCCTTATTTCTTTTCTTCCTTCCTTCTATTCTCTTCTTTTCTTTAGAGCGAGCATGAACTAAGAGCCTGTCCCTATCCTAGGTTCTGATGCTATAGTGATGAATGACTGTCACTCCTATTGCCAAGGGATGCATTGTACAGTAAAGTTAATGAGGGATGGTGGGGATAAAACATGTAATCACAATCAGAGAAATAAATACTAGATAGTGCGTATAGAGAGCTGTGGCGGGGGACACTGAGAGTTACCCCCTCAATCTCAGCAAAAAATGGGAAGAAGGGTAAAAAGATAAGACTCCCCAAAACAGGTGATGATTAAGTTGAGTCCTGAAGCATGAGGAGAAATTCATCTAATGAAGAAGAAAGGAACCAAGACTGTATACAAAGGCCTGATCTAGAGAGACTAGATGGTCCTTTAACAATAAATTCTGTCATACTCTTGTTGGAATGCCACATTGCATTGATATTGGAATGAGGGTAGGGGGACAGACATGGTGAACCTGAGGAAGGGAAGATGAGGCCAGAACATTAGATGGTTTTCATGCTATGCTCCACTGCCTTTCTTTTACAGACAAAATGAAGCCTTTGAATAAAGGTTTTAAGTAAGAAAGGGACATGATTTCTTTGCCTGTCAGAAAGATCATGCTGGATGCATTGTGAAAATAGATTGAACAGGACTAAACTACAGGCAAGACATCAGTTAGGAAGCTATACTTGCAGGAAGAGAAATTAGGAAGTTACCAATGATAAGAAAAGCTAATGAGGAAGAAGGTGTTGGTGAAAAAAAAGAGGGGTTGCCAGATTCAAGAAATAAAAAGGAGCTAGAATAAGGAGACTTGATGAATCAGCAGATATGATTTGCTTTTCTATTTGAAAGTTGGCCGCAAACCAAAAATCTATAATGAATTAATAAAATTCACTCAGTTCTATTCAGAATTATCTTTTAGAATGGTATATTCTGTGTAATAATGAATATAATAATTTCTAAAATATGCTAAGCACTTATAGGCACAACAACATAGGTTTTACATGAATTTTCTCAATCTTTCCAACAACCCTGTAAGGCAGGTACAGTTATCACACTTTACAGATGAAAAAGTGTAGCGGTATCAACCATAACATTCATATTTTGGTTGATTCAACAAACATGTATTCTATGCATTATGTACCAGCCATTACGTTACAGACTACAAAGGACAAGGAAAGAAAACACATGGAGCTTACCCTAGAGATGTTCATATCTAAGTGAGAACATCTAACAGTGGAAATGAAAAATTTTACTATGGTGTACTAGGTGTCACTGCAGCAGTCTGGTCCAAGAATTGTAATGGGATTCTGAAAATGACCATCTTTAACAGATAGAGAAATTTTAACTGAAGTGTATCATAAACCCCCATTGCTAAATAGAAGCCAACAACTGGGCCACTGTCTTTTGTTAAGCTGATTGTGCCATAAATAAATCCTTGTCATCATAAAAAAGAGTGGTACAGGTGGATAGTATGGGTTAAAGTAATATCAGTTAGTGTGGCATTGGAGGTGCAGGGGGCCATCTGGCTAAAATCCGCCCCTTGCTCCACTTGAAAAAAACATGCCTTTGGTGCAGATCTAGATCAGCCCAGAGGTGGGCACCATTTGGGCAGCCCTGGACAGTGACATGTCTAATGGCCAGTAAAGTGACTATCAGGGTCATTTTATACATAGACTCTTCCCTGTTTGCCTTATTCTTCAAGAAAGACTTCTAGATAGGGTTTCAGGTAGTCACTTTCTTTTCAGACTAAATCCTCTCAAACTAGCTTTCAGTTGTCCAAATCCTGGCCCTGACTTTATGCCCAATTAGGAAAGGTTAGACCAAGGTAATATGATTAAGGCAGAGCCTGGTGGAAACTGTAAGAAACTTTCTACGGTCTAAGTGTCTTTAACTTGTGACCTATTAACCAGGCAGAGATCCAAAGGTAATAGGCGAGACACACATTTCCACAATGTAGAATTCATTATTTTTCTCTGTCTCATTCCTATCTACAGGCCTTTCCTACTGATAAAACTACTGTAAGTTTTTACAATCGTTGTGTTTTTAATTTCCTAATTAAGTAACAATTTCCAAACACCAATAAAGTTATTTTAGTTTGTTTGTCTCCCAACTATAACTTCAAAAAACACTACAAATAAAATAGGATAAAGTGACAGTAAACATTTAGCTCAGTGCTTTTTGTTTTCTTTTGTTTTGTTTTATATACACATCCTTTCTTTGAAAGATTGAAAGTAAACCGTAAAAGACTGTGAAACACTGACCAAAGAGTTTACAATCGATAGTTCTCTGTTTCTCAAAATGTTGTGGGTGTAGTGCCTGTTAACTGGGGTTTTGACCTCTACACTCTTGAGTCCAGCTGGAAGAATTCAAGAATCCCCTTTCCAGAAGAGCTGCAGTGCCTAAAAATGTTCATGTGTGAAAAAGAACACTGGAGAAAATTCCTAACGTAAAGGTCATAAGTAAGACCATAGGAAAGATGGGCTATCCAGGAAGGAGTGGAAGCATTCTATGTCAGCTCTGCTGTATGTTGTCCTATTTATTAGAAAAGTTACAATGTATATTTTTTAGGCAAAGTTTATTGCACTAATTAACTCATTAACGACCTCTAGAGAGAAGCCCGGCTTCTCTGCAGGCGGGTTTGCTGAATGTTAATGACCAAGATAAAGAGAAAATCAGTGTGCCAAGCTCTGGGAAAGCCCCCAGGACTCCACAAACGGCTCCGATTTATTCAGTATATAATATCGTAGAGAAGGGAGAATTGTGGATTAAAATAGATATGAATGTCCTCAATTCGTTTAGATAAAATTGTCCTCAATTTAAACAAAAAATTTTTATGGCATTTCAATTTAATGGGAAAAAAATCAGTTTTGGTTCACGCAGGCCCCCACCCTGCCCTGCTTGTGAATTAAAGCATAAGCTGGTTTCTTGTGGAGTCTGCAGTAGCTAAGCTGGCTAGGGTTTTTAAAGCAGAGAGAGTGGAGGTAACAAGTAGGACAGGACGGACTTTGAGGGATAGCTTAGCCTCCAAGGCACAGAACAATTAATTGACATTTCAAATGTGGTCTATGATGTTTTGAATGATGTCCAATGTGGTACCCTGGCCTCCAAGGTCTGCAGTATGGACACTTTTGTTGTCCAAGGATGCCAAGACTGCAGTATGAATGTGGGTGGCATAGGAGTGGAGTTTGAGGTAATCCAGCATGATACAAATTGCCAGCAGCATGGCGGTAGGGTTTGCCAGATTTGTATTGACTAAATTGTCACATTGCCTTGAAGCTGTCTCAAACACTGCATACATATAGACATAGTTGGCTCCAGGCACAAGGCCTGCCCCACCAATCAAACCTGTGCAGACACTGTTGATAACATTGCCATAAAGACTGAGCATTACCATGACATCAAACTGTTGGGGCTGGGATACTCACTGCATTGTGGCATTCTCCATAATCATGTCTTCCAAGGTGAGCTGAGGATAGCGGGATGCCACCTCCCCCACAGCACTGGAGAAAGAGACCATCTCCCAGTTTCGTGATGTTGACCTTGTGCACAGCCATCACTTTTTTGCATCCCATCTTCTGGGCCAGCTGGAAGGCATATTCAGCAATGCGCAAAGACTTGGCCTTAGTCATGATCTTTAGGCTCTCTGTCACTCCTTTCACACTCTCATGCTCCAGATTGCTATACTCACCCTCTGTGTTTTCCCAAACAACTAGGATGTCTACGTCCTTGTGCCAGGTCTCCACATTTGGCAAATTTTTTAAATGAATGACATTGGCATAGAGATCTAGGGTGGTATGCAACATGTTGTTGAAGGATTTGTATGATGGTGGCAGGGTGTCCTCAGTTTTAATGCTACTCTTCAAAGCCACACGGTTTCAATGAACTGCCATGATGGCATTATGAATTTCCTCTTCATGTGAGGCAGAGGTGGAGGTCACTGACATTCCCTCAAAGTCCACAGGCACACATACATGTCTGAACATAATCTTGACAGGCAGCATAAGTTCAGTCCCAGTGCCATCTCCAGGAATCATAGTCACTGTGTGCTGCCCACCACACTTCGCTGATGGAGGAATTGTGTGAGAAAAAGAGGAGCTTCTCAGGGGGATCTCACAGCCAGGTAAAATATCCCAGGAGTAGCCAAGAATGGTAGGTTGGAAAATTGCCTTCACAGAGCCACCGGCTACTGTCAGCATCTTCAATACCAAAATCATGAAGTTGAGATCTATTCAATTGTGTGAAAAGCTGTGCTCTTTCTCTGGCTTTGAACTAGCTTCCTTGGGTGGAATTCTGGACCCATGATTCTTGCTTGGGTCATAATTCTCTCTCCTTCCTTGTGTTCTATTTCACAGACATTCTACTTTGTGAGAGAGATAGCTAGACAGATGATGTAATGTGTTATATAGTAGAAAATACAATTATTTTAGATCTAGATAATAATTCACTAGACAAATTCAGTGTGTGTAACTCTGTATCATATGCTTTTAAAAACACAGACTTTATTTTTAGAGCAGTGTTAGGGTCACAGCAAAATTGAGTGGAGGGTACAAACATGTCCTGTTTTCTCTTGATCCAAAATAAGCGCAACCTCTTCCACTATCAAAATCCCACGCAAGAGTGCTCAATTTGTTCTATCTTATTTTTTAATTTTTAAAAAAAAATATTTATTTTTAATTTTTGTGGGTACAATAGCGTGTGTATGTATTTATAGATTGCTATGAGACATTTCGATACAGGCATGCAATGCATAATAATCACATCAGGGTAAACGGGATATCCATCACCTCAAACATTTATCTTTTATATATAATCCAACTATACTCATTTAGTTATTTAAAAATGTACACAAATTATTACTGACTATAGTCACTCTGTTGTGCTAGTGAATACTAGGTCTTATTCATTCTTTCCATTTTTTTGTACCCATTAACCATCCCCACCTCCCCCACACTCCCCCACTATCCTTCCCAGCTTCTTTAACTATCCTTTACTTTCTATCTCCATGAGTCCAATTATTTGAATTTTTAGCTCCCACAAATAAGTAAGAACATACACAATTTGTCTTTCTGTGCCTGGCTTATTTCACTTAACATAATGACCTCCAGTTCTATTCATGTTGTTGCAAATGATAGGATCTCATTCTTTTTTATGGCTGAATTGTACTCCATTGTGTATAAGTACCTCATTTTCTTTGTCTATTCATTTCTTTATGGACACTTACATTGCTTCAATATCTTGGCTACTGTGACTAGTGCTGAGACAAACATGAGAGTACACATATATTTTCTATGCACTGATTTCCTTTCTTTCAGGTATATACCTAGCAGTGGGATTGCTAGATCCTATGGTGGCTCTATTTTTAGTTTTCTGAGGAACTTCCAAACTGTTCTCCATAGTGGTCGGATTAATTTACATTCCCACCAACAGTGTTGGGTGTTCCCTTTTCTCTACACCCTTGCCGGCATCTTATTGCTGATCTTTTGCATATAAGCCTTTTTTTTTTTTTTTTGAGACAGAGTCTCACTGTGTTGCCCCTGCTAGAGTGCATGGTGTGATGTCAGCTCACTACAACCTCCACCTCTCAAGCTCAAGCGATTCCCGTGCCTCAGCCTAAATGCTGTTTCTATTAAAAACACAAAAATTAGCTAGGTGTGGTGGTATATAAGTCATTTTAACTGGCCTGAGATTATATCTTATTGTAGTTTTGATTTGCATTTCTCTGATGATCAGTGATGAACACCTTTTCATATGCTTGTTTGCCATTTGTATGTCTTCTTTTGAGAAATGTCTATTCAGATCTTTTGCTCATTTTTAATTAGATTGTTAGTTTTTTTTTCCTATACAGTTGTTTGAGCTCCTTATATATTCTGGTTATTAATCTCTTGTCAGATGGATAGTTGGCAAAATATTTTCTCCCATCTGTAGGTTGTCTTTCACTTTGTGGACTATTTCCTTTGCTGTGAAGAAGCTTTTTAACTTAATGTGATCCCATTTGCCCACTTTTGCTTTTGTTGTCTATGCTTGTAAGTTATTACACAAGAAGAATTTTTGCCCAGGCAAATATCCAGGAGACTTCCTCCGATGTTTTTGTGTAGTAGTTTCATAGTTTGAGGTCTTAGATTTAAGTCTAATCCATTTTTATTTATTTTTGTATATGACAAGAGATAGGCATCTCCTAGATGTAGCACCTTAATGGTCTTAGATGAGATCCGGAAGAATTATCTGGATTACCATGCAGAGACTCTTCTTCTCTTTCCTTACTTTCTCCCAAACAAATGGAGTCTCTCTTTCTCTCTGGATCTGGGGGTGGAGTGACACAAGTACCCCTGTGGCTACCACCACTGGAACTGTGCTGGGTCATTCCTTAAGCCATCAAAGCACTGGGTCTTGTCCAAGGTCTGCTGTAACCACTACCTGGCTACCCCCTAAGTTCACTCAAGGCCCTGGGTCTACAATTTGTGGAAGTGAAGCCAGCCAGGCTTGCATCCTTCTCTTCAGGGAAGCAAGTTCCTCCAGGCCCTGGTTGGGTACAGAGGTGCCATTCAGTAGCCAGGAACTGGAGTCAGAAACCTTAGAAGTCTACCAGGTATTCTATTGTATTGCAGCTGAACTGGCACTCAAATCATAAGACACAGTCCCTCCGACCCTTCCCTCCCGTTTCCACAGGCAGAGGAGCCTCACCTCATAGCCACTATTACCATAAGCCTCTTTAGTCAGCAGGTGATGGGTCTTTTCAAGACTGGGTCCTTACCTTCATGGCAGCAGGTTCCCTTCTGGCTCAGGGGGTGTCCAGAAATGATGTTCAGGAGCTGGGGCATGGCAAGGGGGCCTTATGACTCTGACTGTGACTGGTGCCTATCCTACTGTGACTGAGCTGGTATCCAAGATGGAAGACAAAGTCCTCCCCACTCTTCCCTCTCCTCAAGCAGAAGAAAGGGGTCTCCTTGGGAACTGTGAGCTGTGCAGCCTGGGGTTGGAGGAGGGACGGTGCAAGCACTCCCTTAGCTGGCCTGGCTGGTGTCTCAATAGGTTGCCTGTTCTCCAGGTCCACTGGCTCTGAGTCCAGTTCAGGACTAGGACATGCCTAGGAGTTGTAATCCTTGTGGCCTAGACTGTTTAGAGCCTAGGCTTTGGAACAGTAAATAATGCTTATTATTAACTTAAATTGTTATTTATTAAACTTAAAATTGTTACTTAATTGGAACTTAAATTGTTATTTAAGTTTATTAAACTTAAATAAACATTATTTAAGGCCCCATAGCATTTTAGCCCGCTTTGCTGAGGCTTGCAGTAACTCAAGTTCTGACTGCTGGGATGGGATAGGTGATTCTCCTCTGGCTAGGGCTGGTTTAAATACTCCCTCCGTGGGCTGGTGTTACTAAAGTTCAGCCCAGTTTTGTCTTCTACTGTGACAAGGCAGAGTTGAGTTCAATGCAATATCTCGGAACCACTGTGCTCTCCCCCTCCCACAAATGCACAGATTTTCTCTTCATGTCACATGGCTCCTGCTGAGTGATGGGGAAAAGGTGGCATCAGTGATTCAACACTGTCTTTCCTACCCTCTTCAATATCTCTCTCAGTGGTATGAAGTTAAAATCAGGTACTATGAATGCTCACCTGATTTTTGGTTCTTATGAAAGTGTGTTTTTGCATAGATAATTGTTAAATTGTTGACCATGTAGGTGGAACGATTGGTACAGCCTTCTATTTGGCCATCTTGCTCTGTCATTCTCCATTTATTATAACCAGTGAACCAACACTGATGCATCAGTATCAACCAAAGTCCATAGTTTACATTAGGTTTCACTCTTGGTATTTTACATTATACAGGTTTCGACCAATGTATAATGATAGGTATCCACCATTGTAGTATCATTACAGAGTAGTTTCACTGCCTTAAAAATCCTCTATTTGAGTACCTTTTATCTCTCCCTTCCCCCAACCTCTGGAATCCCCTGAAGAATTTACTGTCTTCATAGTTTTGCCGTTTTCATCATGTCATATAATTGAAATCACATGTGACATTTGCAGATCAGCTTCTGTCACCTAGTATTGTGCATTTACGTTTCCTCCGTTTCTTTTCATGGCTTGATAGTTCATTTCTTTTTGGCATAGAACAATATTCCATTGTCTAGATGTAACAAAGTTTATCCTTTCAACTCCTGGAAGACATTTTTATTGCTTCCAAGTTTGGATGGTTATGAATAAAGCTGCTCTAAACAATCTGTTAGCAGGTTTTGGTGAGGACAGAGTTTACAACTCATTTGGAAAAATACCGAGAAGCACAACTGCTGTATCGCATGGTAAGAACATGCTTAGCTTTGTGAGAAACTGCTTTTTTCCAAAGTGATGGTAGAGTTCCTGGTGCTTCATAACCTTGTGAGGATTTGGTGCTGTTAGTGTGTCAGATTTTGGCCATTCCAATAGGTGTGTAGTGTATGTCATTGTTGTTTTAGTTTGTAGTTCCCTAATAACATAAAATGTTGAGCATCTTCTCATATGTTTATTAGCTACCTAGTGAGGTGTCTGTTAGGTCTTTGCCCATTTTTTAATCAGGTTGTTCATTTGCTTATTGTTCAGTTTAAAGAGTTCTTTGTATATTTTGGACAACAGTCCTTTACCAGATGTGTCTTTTGCAACTACTTTCTCCCACTCTATGACTTGCCTTCTCACTTTCTTGACAGTGTCTTTTCTAGAACAAACGTTATAATTTTAATGAATTTCATATTATTATTTCTTTCATGAACTGTTCCCTTGATTGTATCTAAAAAATAATTGCCATACTATAGGTCACCTAGAATTTCTCCTGCTATCTTCTAGGAGTTCGAGTTTTTCATTTTCATTACCATTTATGATCCATTTTGATTAATTTTTACTAGAGTTTTAAGATCTGTGTCTACTACATTTATCAATTTATTTTGGCATGCGGATGTCGTTTTTCTAGCACCATTTGCTGAGATGCCAATTTTCCTCCATGATATTGTGTTTGCTCCTTTGTCTAAGATCAGTTGACTATATTACTGTAGATCTATTTCTGGCTCTCTAGTCTCTTGCATTGACTTGTTTGTCTATTCTTTCATCAGTACTACACTGTTTTGATTACTGTAGCTTTATAGTAAATCTTCATATCTGGTAGTGTTAATTCTTCAACTTTGTTCTCCTTTAGTACTCTGTTGGTTATTCTGAGTCTTTTGTCTGTCCATATAAACTTTAGAATCAGTTTATCAATATCCACAAAGTAACTCCCTACGATTTTTATTGGGATTGCATAAAATCTTGAATCAAATTGGGTAGAACTGACATCCTAACAATATTGAGTCTTCCTACCCATAAACATGGATTATCTCTCTATTTATTTAGTTCTTTGATTTTTTTAAATGGAGTTTTATAGTTTTCCTCTTATAGATGTTGTCCATGTTTTGTTAGATTTAAATCTAAGTATATCATTTTGGGGTTGCTAATATAACCGGCATTGTTTTTAATTTTAACTTTCACTTCTTCATTGCCAGTATACAGAAAAAACTATCGACTTCTGTACATTAACCTTATATTCTGCAACTATGCTATAGTCACTTGCTAGTTTCAGAAGGGATTTTTTTAATTGATTTTTTAAAAAATTTCTACTTAGATAATCATGGTATGTAAAAGCAAATGCAGTTTTATTTCTTTCTTTCCAGTAACTACACCTTTTATTTTATTTTCTTAATACATTATCTATGATTTAAAATACTATGTTAAGAAAAAAACAGTGGTAAGAGGGGATATACTTGCCTTCTTCCTAATTTGGCAGCAAATCTTGTAGTTTCTCATTATTGTGTGACATTGCTGTAGGGTTTTTGTATATGTTCTTTATCAAGTTGAGGAAGTTCGCTTCTATTATTCCTTGTTTACTGAGGGTTTTTATCAACGATAGGTGTTGGATTTTGTCAAATGCTTTTTCTTTTTTTTTTAATTATACTTGAAGTTTTAGGGTACATGTGCACAACGTGCAGGTTAGTTACATATGTATATATGTGCCATGTTGGTGTGCTGCACCCAGCAACTCATCATTTAACATTAGGTATATATCCTAATGCTATCCCTCCCCCTTCCCTCACCCCACAACAGGCCCCGGTGTGTGATGTTCCCCTTCCTGTGTCCATGTGTTCTCATTGTGCAGTTCCCACCTATGACTGAGAACATGCAGTGTTTGGTTTTCTGTCCTTGCGATAGTTTGCTGAGGATGATGGTTTCCAGCTTCATCCATGTCCCTACAAAGGACAAGAACTCATCCTTTTTTATGGCTGCATAGTATTCCATGGTATATACGTGCCACATTTTCTTAATCCAGTCTATCATTGACAGGTATTTGGCTTGGTTCCAAGTTTTTGCTATTATGAATAGTGCCACAATAAACATACATGTGCATGTGTCTTTATAGCAGCAAGATTTATAATCCTTTGGGTATATACCCAGTAATGGGATGGCTGGGTCAAATGGTATTTCTAGTTCTAGATCCCTGAGGAATCGCCACACTGACTTCCACAATGGTTGAACTAGTTTACAGTCCCACCAACAGTGTAAAAGTGTTCCTATTTCTCCACATGCTCTCCAGCACCTGTTGTTTCCTGACTTTTTAATGATCGCCATTCTAGCTGGTGTGAGATGGTATCTCATTGTAGTTTTGATTTGCATTTCTCTGATAGCCAGTGATGATGAGCATTTTTTCATGTGTCTTTTGGCTGCATAAATGTCTTCTTTTGAGAAGTGTCTGTTCATATCCTTCACCCACTTTTTGATGGGGTTGTTTGTTTTTTTCTTGTAGATTTGTTTGAGTTCATTGTAGATTCTGGATATTAGCCCTTTGTCAGATGAGTAGGTTGCAAAAATTTTCTCCCATTCTGTAGGTTGCCTGTTCACTCTGATGGTAGTTTCTTTTGGTGTGCAGAAGCTCTTTAGTTTAATTAGACCACATTTGTCTATTTAGGCTTTTGTTGCCATTGCTTTTGGTGTTTTAGACATGAAGACCTTGCCCATGCCTATGTCCTGAATGGTACTGCCTAGGTTTTCTTCTAGGGTTTTTATGGTTTTAGCTCTAACATTTAAGTCTTTAATCCATCTTGAATTAATTTTTGTATAAGATGTAAGGAAGGGATCCAGTTTCAGCTTTCTACATATGGCTAGCCAGTTTTCCCAGCACCATTTATTAAATAGGGAATCTTTTCCCCATTGCTTGTTTTTGTCAGGTTTGTCAAAGATCAGATGGTTGTAGATATGTGGCATTATTTCTGAGGGCTCTGTTCTGTTCCATTTGTCTATATCTCTGTTTTGGTACCAGTACCATGCTGTTTTGGTTACTGTAGCCTTGGAGTACAGTTTGAAGTCAGGTAGCGTGATGCCTCCAGCTTTGTTCTTTTGGCTTAGGATTGACTTGGCAATGCAGGCTCTTTTTTGGTTCCATATGAACTTTAAAGTAGTTTTTTCCAATTCTGTGAAGAAAGTCATTGGTAGCTTGATGGGGATGGCATTGAATCTATAAATTACCTTGGGCAGTATGGCCAGTTTCACGATATTGATTCTTCCTACCCATGAGCATGGAATGTTCTTCCATTTCTTTGTATCCTCTTTTATTTCCTTGAGCAGTGGTTTGTAGTTCTCCTTGAAGAGGTCCTTCATGTCCCTTGTAAGTTGGATTCCTAGGTATTTTATTCTCTTTGAAGCAATTGTGAATGGGAGTTCACTCATGATTTGGCTCTCTGTTTGTCTGTTATTGCTGTATAAGAATGCTTGTCATTTTTGCACATTGATTTTGTATCCTGAGACTTTGCTGAAGTTGCTTATCAGCTTAAGGAGATTTGGGGCTGAGATGATGGGGTTTTCTAAATATACAATCATGTCATCTGCAAACAGGGACAATTTGACTTCCTTTTTTCCTAATTGAATACCCTTTATTTCCTTCTCCTGCCTGATTGCCCTGGCCAGAACTTCCAATACTATGTTGAATAGGAGTGGTGAGAGAGGGCATCCCTGTCTTGTGCCAGTTTTCAAAGGGAATGCTTCCAGTTTTTGCCTATTCAGTATCATATTGGCTGTGGATTTGTCATAGATAGCTCTTATTATTTTGAGATACGTCCCATCAATACATAATTTATTGAGAGTTTCTAGGATGAAGGGTTGTTGAATTTTGTCAAAGGCCTTTTCTGCATGTATTGAGATAATCATATGGTTTTTGTCATTGGTTCTGTTTATATGCTGGATTACATTTATTGATTTGTGTATGTTGAACCAGCCTTGCAACCCAGAGATGAAGCCCACTTGATCATGGTGGATAAGCTTCTTGATGTGCTGCTGGATTCGGTTTGCCAGTATTTTATTGAGGATTTTTGCATTGATGTTCATCAGGGACATTGGTCTAAAATTCTCTTTTTTTGTCATGTCTCTGCCAGGCTTTGGTATCAGGACGATGCTGGCCTCATAAAATGAGCTAGGGAGGATTCCCTCTTTTTCTATTGATTGGAATAGTTTCAGAAGGAATGGTACCAGTTCCTCCTTGTACCTCTGGTAGAATTCGGCTGTGAATCCATCTGGTCCTGGACTTTTTTTGGTTGGTAAGCTATTAATTATTGCCTCAATTTCAGAGCCTGTTATTGGTCTATTCAGAGATTCAACTTCTTCCTGGTTTAGTCTTAAGAGGGTGTATGTGTCTAGGAATTTATCCATTTCTTCTAGATTTTCTAGTTTATTTGCGTAGAGGTGTTTATAGCATTCTCTGATGCTAGTTTGTATTTCTGTGGGTTCGGTGGTGATATCCCCTTTATCATTTTTTATTGTGTCTATTTGATTCTTCTCTCTTTTCTTCTTTATTAGTCTTGCTAGCAGTCTATGAATTTTGTTGATCTTTTCAAAAAACCAGCTCCTGGATTCATTGATTTTTTGAAGGGTTTTTTTGTGTGTTTATCTCCTTCAGTTCTCCTCTGATCTTAGTTATTTCCTGCCTTCTTCTAGCTTTTGAATGTGTTTGCTCTTGCTTCTCTAGTTCTTTTAATTGTGATGTTAGGGTGTCAATTTTAGATCTTTCCTGCCTTCTCTTGTGGGCATTTAGTGGTATAAATTTCCCTCTACACACTGCTATGAATGTGTCCCAGAGATTCTGGTATGTTGTGTCTTTGTTCTCATTGGTTTCCAAGAACATCTTTATTTCTGCCTTCATTTTGCTATGTACCCAGTAGTCATTCAGGAGCAGATTGTTCAGTTTCCCTGTAGTTGAGCAGTTTTGAGCGAGTTTCTTAATCCTGAGTTCTAGTTTGATTGCACTGTGGCCTGAGAGACAGTTTGTTATAATTTTTGTTCTTTTACATTCGCTGAGGAGTGCTTTACTTCCAACTAAGCGGTCAATTTTGGAATAAGTGCACTGTGGTGCTGAGAAGAATGTATATTCTGTTGATTTGGGGTGGAAAGTTCTGTAGATGTCTATTAGGTCCGCTTGGTGCAGAGCTGAGTTCAATTCCTGGATATCCTTGTTAACTTTCTGTCTTGCTGATCTGTCTAATGTTGACAGTGGGTGTTAAAGTCTCCCATTGTTATTGTGTGGGAGTCTAAGTCTCTTTGTAGGTCTCTAAGGACTTGCTTTGTGAATCTGCGTGCTCCTGTATTGGGTGCATATATATTTAGGATAGTTAGCTCTTCTTGTTGAATTGATCCCTTTACCATTATGTAATGGCCTTCTTTGTCTCTTTTGATCTTTGTTGGTTTAAAGTCTGTTTTATCAGAGACTAGGATTGCAACCCCTGCTTTTTTTTGTTTTCCATTTGCTTGGTAGATCTTCCTCCATCCCTTTATTTTGAGCCTATGTGTGTCTCTGCACGTGACATGGGTTTCCTGAATACAGCACACTGATGGGTCTTGACTCTTTATCCAATTTGCCAGTCTGAGTCTTTTAATTGGAGCATTTAGCCCATTTACATTTAAGGTTAATATCGTTATGTGTGAATTTGATCCTGTCATTATGATGTTAGCTGGTTATTTTGCTCGTTAGTTGATGCAGTTTCTTCCTAGCCTCGATAGTCTTTACAATTTGGCATGTTTTTGCAGTGGCTGGTACCGGTTGTTCCTTTCTATGTTTAGTGCTTCCTTCAGGAGCTCTTGTAGGGCAGGCCTGGTGGTGACAAAATCTCTCAGCATTTGCTTGTCTGTAAAAGATTTTATTTCTCCTTCACTTATGAAGCTTAGTTTGGCTGGATATGAAATTCTGGGTTGAAAATTCTTTTCTTTAAGAATGTTGAATATTGGCCCCACTCTCCTCTGGCTTATAGAGTTTCTGCCAAGAGATCAGCTGTTAGTCTGATGGGTTTCCCTTTGTGGGTAACCCGACCTTTCTCTCTGGCTGCCCTTAACATTTTTTCCTTCATTTCAACTTTGGTGAATCTGACAATTGTGTGTCTTGGAGTTGCTGTTCTCGAGGAGTATCTTTGTGGTGTTCTCTGTCTTTCCTGAATTTGAATGTTGGCCTGCCTTGCTAGATTGGGGAAGTTCTCCTGGATAATATCCTGCAAAGTGTTTTCCAACTTGGTTCCTTTCTCCCCGTCACTTTCAGATACACCAATCAGACATAGATTTGGTCTTTTCACATAGTTCCATGTTTCTTGGAGGCTTTGTTCATTTCTTTTTATTCTTTTTTCTTTAAACTTCTCGCTTCATTTCATTTATCTCATCTTCCATCACTGATACCCTTTCTTGCAGTTGATTGAATCGGCTACTGAGGCTTGTGCATTCGTCACGTAGTTCTCGTGTCTTGGTTTTCGGCTCCATCAGGTCCTTCAAGGACTTCTCTGCATTGGTTATTCTAGTTAGCCATTCATCTAATTTTTTTTCAAGATTTTTAACTTCTTTGCCATGGGTTCGAACTTCCTCCTGTAGCTCGGAGTAGTTTGATCGTCTGAAGCTTTCTTCTCTCACCTCGTCAAAGTCTTTCTCCGTCCAGCTTTGTTCCATTGCTGGTGAGGAGCTGTGTTCCTTTGGAGGAGAAGAGGCGCTCTGATTTTTAGAGTTTCCAGTTTTTCTGCTCTGTTTTTTTCCCCATCTTTGTGGTTTTATCTACCTTTGGTCTTTGACGATGGTGACGTACAGATGGGTTTTTGGTGTGGATGTCCTTTCCGTTTGTTAGTTTTCCTTCTAACAGTCAGGACCCTCAGCTGCAGGTCTGTTGGAGTTTGCTGGAGGTCCCCTCCAGGCCCTGTTTGCCTGAGTATCAGCAGCAGAGGCTGCAGAACAGCAGATATTGGTGAACAGCAGATATTGGTGAACAGCAGATGTTGCTGCCTGATCATTCCTCTGGAAATTTTGTCTGAGAGGAGTACCAGGCCCTGTGAGGTGTCAGTCTGCCCCTACTGGGGGGTGCCTCCCAGTTAGGCTACTCGGGTGTCAGAGACCCACTTGAGGAGGTAGTCTGTCCATTCTCAGATGTCCAGCTGCGTGCTGGGAGAACCACTACTCTCTTCAAGGCTGTCAGACAGGGACATTTAAGTCTGCAGAGGATTCTGCTGACTTTTGTTTGGCTGTGCCCTGCCTCCAGAGGTAGAGTCTACAGAGGCAGGCAGGCCTCCTTGAGCTGTGGTGGGCTCCACCCAATTCGAGCTTCCCAGCCGCTTTGTTTACCTACTCAAGCCTAGGCAATAGCAGGCGCCCCTCCCCCGGACTCACTGCTGCCTTGCAGTTTGATCTCAGACTGCTGTGCTAGCAATGAGTGAGACTCCGTGGGCGTAGGAACCTCTGAGCCAGGCGTGGGATATAATCTCCTGGTGTGCCGTTTGCTAAGACTGTTGGAAAAGTGCAGTATTAGGGTGGGAGTGACCTGATTTTCCAGGTGCTGTCTGTCACCCCTTTCTTTGACTAGGAAAGGGAATTCCCTGATCCCTTGTGCTTCCTGGGTGAGGCAATGCCTGCCCTGCTTCGGCTCATGCTCGGTGCACTGCACCCACTGTCCTGCACCCACTTTCCGACACTCCCCAGTGAGATGAACCCGGTACCTCAGTTGGAAATGCAGAAATCACCCATCTTCTGCATCGCTCATGCTGGGAACTGTAGACTGGAGCTGTTCCTATTCGGCCATCTTGGCTCCACACCGTCAAATGCTTTTTCTGCATCTATTGTTATGATCATGTGATTTTTCTTCTTTAGACTTTTGATGTGCTGAACACATCAATTCAAATGATTTTCAAATGTTGAACCAGTCTTGCCTTACCTGGGATAATATACACCGCCTGGTTATGGTGTATTTTTTTAAATAACTCTCGGAGTCAATTCACTAATATTTTGTTGAGAATTTTTGCATCTATGTTCATGAGAAATACTGGGCTGTAGTTTTCTTTTCTTGTGATGTTTTTGTCTGGTTTTAGTATTAGAGTAATGTTGGCTTCACAAAGAATTTGGAAGTATTCCCACTGCTTCTGTATTCTGGAAGAGATTGTAGAGAATTTGTATAATTTCTTTCATAAATGTTTGGCAGAATTCACCAGTGAACCCATCTGGGCCTGGTGCTTCTGTTTGAAAATGTTATTAAGTATTGGTTCAATTTCTGTAATAGATATAGGCCCATTCAGATAATCTATATCTTCTTTTGTGAGAATTATCTTTCAAGAAATTGGTTCATTTTACATAGGTTATCAAATTTTGGGCATAGAAAGTTGTTCATAATATTGCTGTATAACCTTTTAATGTCCATGAGACTACAGTGATATCCTCTTTTTCATTACTGATATTAGTGATTTGTCTTCCTTCTTTTTTGTCTTAGCCTGACTGGAGGTTCATCAATTTTGTTGATCTTTTCAAAGAACTAGATTTTTGTTAATTTTCTCTATTGATTTCCTGTTTTCAATTTCATTGATTTTGGCACTAATTTTTATTATATGTTTTCTCCTGCTTATTTTGGATCTAATTTTTTTCTAGTTTCCTAAGGTGGAAGCTTGGATCATTACTCTCCGATCTTTCTTTGGTTCTAATATGTGCATTCAATGCTAAGCACAGTCTTCCCTGCAAATTTTGAAAAATTGTATCTTATTTTTATTTAGTTTAAATATTTTTAATTTCTTTTGAGATTTCTGTTTTGACCTATAGGTTACTTAAAAGTGTGTTGTTTAATCCCCTATAATTTTGGAGTTCTCCAGCTGTTATTGATTTGTATTTTAATTCTATTGTGGCATGAATGCAGATATTGTATGATAATTTCTGTTCTTTTAAATGTGCTAAGGTCTGCTTTATGACCCAGAATGTGGTTTATTTTGATGAATGTTCCATGTGAGCTTGAGAAGAATGTGTGTTGTGCTGTCATTGAATGATGTAGTTAATAGATGTCAATTATATCCAGTTGATTAATGTGGTATTATTGCTATGTCCTTAAGAATATTCTGCCAGCAGACTCTGTTTATTTCAGAAAGAGGAGTGTCTAATTGTCAAACTATACTAGTGAATTCATCTGTTTCTCTTTCTAGTTTGGTCAGTTTTTACTCATGTATTTTGAGGTTCTCATGTTTGGCACATACACAAAAAGGATTGTGTATATCTTCTTGGAGAATTGACCCTTTTAAAATTATGTAATGCCCATTTATCCCTGATAATTTTTCTTGCTTTGAAGTCTGTTGTGTCAGAAATTAATATAGCTGTTCTGATTTTATTTTGGTATTAGCATGATATATATTTCTTCTTCCATTTGCTTTTAATCTGTATATTTTTTAATAAAGTGGGTGTTTTGTAGACAGCACATAGTTGGATCTTGTCTTTTGATCCACTCTGATATTCTGCATCTTTTAATTGGTATATTTAGACCACTGATTGTTGACACAAGTGAATTAGTATCTACTATATTTATTACTACTTTCTTTTCACTACCTGTGTCCTTGCTTTTTTTTTTTTTTTTTTTTGAGACGGAGTCTCGCTCTGTCGCCCAGGCTGGAGTGCAGTGGCGCGATCTCGGCTCACTGCCTTGCTTCTATTTTTGTCTTCCAATCTTTGTCTTCTTTTTGAGGTTTTCGTTAATCATTTTATGATATTCTATTTTTTTCTTAGCATAGCAATATACTTTTTTTAAACAAAAAGTGATTGCCACAGAGTTTTCAATATACATTTAGAATTAATCCCAGCATACCCTTAGATAATACTATACTACTTCATAGAGAGTACAAGAACCTTATGATAACAAAATAAGCCTAATTCTCTCTCCCATCACTGTATCATTGCTGTCATTCATTTCACTTTTATGTAAGAGTATATAATCGAATACATTGTTGCTATGATTTTGAACAAACTGTTATCTGTTAGATCAATCAATGATACAGGAAAAGTTTTAATTTTAATTTTGCTAATTCTTTCGCTGATGCTCTTTCTTTCTTTATGTAGATCCATGATTTGAACTATATGATTTTCCTCTTCTATGAAGAACTTCAACATTTCTTGTAAGGTAGGTCTACTTGGCACAAAACCCTCAATTTTTGTTGTCTGAAAATGGCTTTATGTCTCCTCTACTTTTGAAGGATAATTTCACTGGGTGCAGCATTCTAAGTTGCTTTTTTTCCCTCAACACTTACATATTTCATACCTTTCTCTTCTTGTTTGCATGATTTCTAAGAAATCAGTGGTAATTCTCTTTGGTCTTCTAGGTAAGATTTTTTTTCTCCTGAATTTCTTCAAGAATTTTTATATTTGGTTTTCTGCAGTTCGAATATGATATGCCTGTGTGTGTGTGTGTGTGTGTGTGTGTGTGAGAGAGAGAGAGAGAGAGAGAGAGAGAGAGAGAGATTTGGCAATTTGGCATTTATCCTGCTTGGTTTTCTCTGAGCTTCCTGAATACATAGTTTGTTGTCTGACATTAATTTTAGAAAATTCTCAGTCATTATTGCTTCCCATATTCCTTTTGTTTCTTTCTGTTTTCTTCTTCTGATATTTCCACTATATGCATTTACACATTCTGTGGTGGTCCCACAGTTCTTTGGCTTTTTGTTTTGTTTTGCTTCCCAGTTTTCTTTTTCTTTGTTTTTCCATTTTAGAAGTTTCCATTAACATATCTTCAAGCTCAGAGATTTTTTTTTCCTCATCCATGTGCAGTTTACTAATTAGCACAAAAAAGGCATTGTTCACGTCTGCTACAGATTTTTTCTTCTGTAGCATTTCTTTTCAATCCTTTCTTAGAATTTCCATCTCTCTGATTACATTGACCATCTGTTCTTACATTCTGTCTACTTTATCCATTAGAATCCTTTTCATGTTAACCATACCTGTTTTAAACTCCAGGTCTACTTCCAATATTCCTGCCACATCTGAGTCTGGTTTTTATACTTGCTCTATGTTTTAAAACTGTGCTTTCTCCTTTTAGTATCCCTTGCCATTTTTTCTTGATAACCAGACATGACATGATGTATTATGTAAAAGGGACTGTAATAAACAGACCTTTTGTAATGTGTTGGGAAGTTGTTGAGGGGTTAGCATTCTATATGATTAGGTCTCATTCTTTCATTAAGACTGTGCCTCTGAACTACGAATTTCACAAGTGCTTCTCCGTCTCCACCCCACAAAACTCAGGTGGGACAGTATGGTTAGAGTGGGCTGGAGTTGTGAATTTTTCTTCCCCCATGTGGAAGGCTAGGAGGTGGCTGGAGTTGGGTATTTCCTTTCCCCTAGATTGGGTAGGCTCTGATAAAAACCCCTGTAGTTCAGGCTGTGCTAAATAAAACAGTTCCTCTTAAAGGCAGGTTTTGTTAAGAACAGAATGCTCTGGCATATGTCCACATGGTTTCTTCTCTCCTCCTCCTGCCAGAAGCATAAGGGAATTTTTCATTCTTAGAAGCTGGTCAGGCTCCTGGATGTAAAGCTCACGAAAGTGTGAGGGCCTCTCTATCACTATCCTCCGACCCTATGGAGTTTTAAACACTCACATTAGTCTATAAGCCTAAAGCAATTAATCAGTTATATTTCAGGTTTCCCTACCCTGGTCCTGGTTCCCACACAAGTTTCAGTTTGGAGTTTTTCTTCCTTAAGTTCTTTGTTTCTGCCTGTCTGTCTTTCCAGTTTGGGTGGCAGCAGTTTTCCCTGTGACCTAACTTCACTAAATTTTCTAACGAAAAGACAAAGGATGGCTAAATAGATTAAAAACAAGACCTAACTATATGCTGGCTATGAGAAACTCACTTCACCTGTAATGACACACATTTACTGAAAGTGAAGGAATGGAGAAAATCATTTCATGCAAATGAAAACCAAAACAGAGCAGGAGGAGCTACATTTATATCAGATAAAATAAACTTTAAGTCAAAAACTGGTAGGACATCCACATAAAGATGCCCAGTAGGTGGCTTAATAAATGACTGCAGCCCTGGATAAGTTATTGTGGGTGATGATATTGATTCAAGAGTCATCTACATATGGGCAAGAGTTAAATACAAAAGAGTATATAAAATAGCCTACAGCAGAGGTTTTCAACTTTTCTTCTGCTATGACAGATGATGAATGACATTCATATGAGACACACTCCCAGGAACATACTCAGACTGTAATGAAAACCAAACACACACACTTACAAACAAAAGTAGTTGGCCAAATAAAGCAAAGAACTCCCAAACTCTTTTTATAGATCATACTCACAAAAGCATTTTACTACCAAAGGATCAGTAAAGTCACATATTTAATTATCTTAAAATGTCATTTCTTGGAGAGAAAAAATGCATATATGGTTAATCTAACATAAAAGCTATTTTGAACTATATTTTGAAGATCAAATTCAAACCCCCACAGGTAATACAAGGAAATAAAAATGTATTACTAGTAATTTTTAAATTATCATTTTTTCATTAAAAAGTATAGCGAGTAGTATTTCTATTTATTCATGATATTAGTATAAGTAACATTATTGCACACACTATTTGAATGATCACTTTGTCTTTGATTTGGAGGTTGTAAGGACAGCCTCGTTCTCATTTCTATACCGTGAGGATGTAGATGCATATACATTTTCTTCATCTCTCTTTGTTATTAAAAATGTGCCCATGGATAAATCAAGAAAAGAAACATAACTATAAATCCACAGTTTATAGACTATAATATTTCAAAATTGTTATAACTCTTAATGACACATCAATAATCATAGTCCATGGATGTTTTCAGCAAATATAAAATAGGCTATGAATTATGAGAAATTCACGTACAGCTAACTCTAATTCCATGTTTTCACACACAAGTAGGTACACACTATTGAAAAATAAATGCATGAGTGTGACATTCTTATAATGGTAAATTTGAGGTGAGTCTAATTAATTAAAAATTTAAATTTTCACAAATGCTTATAACAATTCTTATGAGTGAGCAGTTTTGACATGCGCTATAACTGATCGTGATCCTGTAATGTGTCATGCCACTAAGATCAAGAGGACTAGGCTAGGAAGAGGACTGTAGAGAAAGCACGGAAAAATGATGATGACAAAACCGGGGACCACCAATATCTAAACTGTCAAAAGAGGATGACAAGATAATTAGCCAGAATATAGAAAAAGAGAGAGAGAAGGGTGTCATAGAAGCCAAGAGAAGTGCAACATTCAAAGGATAAAGGGCCAACGTGTCAAAGTCCTGTTGAAAGGTAAGTAAAGTTAGAAATGGCAATGATGGAGTCATTGATAAGCTTCATGGGCCCATGTAGATTACTGGTTAAAAGCGTGAGCTGCAGAGCCAAATGTCTGCCATGTACAACCTCTGTAGCCTTTGCAAGGTTCCTGATATCTTTTGGAGCTTATATTCAAGTGGGAACAAATAGCAGAGAGTAAAAATAGGTAGATAGATGATTGATGGACAGACAAGCAACACACAAGTGAAACTTTTAATGTCAGGGAAAAAAATACTATGAAACAAATATAAAACCTGTTGCCTTCACAGAGGTTACATTCTAAGCAGAGTTAAAAAAAACATACCTAAATGGAACGTGAACTGCCAGTTCATGCTAAATGGTTCCGGAGTGACCTCACTGGGTTGTGGAAGTGCATAGATGAACTGACTGCGTATCTGGACTAGGAGGGTTAGGGAATCATCCAATCTTAAGGAGGGGCTAGTAGCAGGTAAGTGCAGAGGAAGGGAGAGGATTTTTGACACAGAGGCAAAACTGAAAGGTCTGTGGGGTACACTAAGCATTCTTGTTTGGCTGAAAGGAACGATTTATGTAGAAAAATATTGACCAAAAAATAGGGAAAGTAAATTGGGGTCAGAGGGTAGAGGGCCTTGAGTGAAAAACTAAGAATTTGTAGAATACCCTTAGGGTGGTACACAGACATTAAAGAATTTCTGAAATAAAAATACAAGGCTCGGAAAGATACTACCTTAAAAAGGAAAATATGAACTTCAGAAAAGAGAGAGAGACAGTAAAGTTTTAAGAACCCAAGACTATTTTATACCAAAGATTTGCCTTAATGCAAACAGAAACTTTAAAACATGCACACAGACACACATACTCTTCAAGAAAGCTCTTGAGACTTATTGGATGTTGTCCTAGAGAACCAATGATTATAAACATTGTTTTATTTACTTTTTTTTCTAAAAAGAACAATACAGAGATACTTAATTTGTTCCATTTTCTCTATTGCACAATTAATGCAATTTCTCACCTGTCATGCCATCACTATTTAATAACCACATAAGAGCTGACAGATGGCAGAAAACTGTGGAGAGCCAGATTTAAAGGATTCTAGAAATGTCCTTGCTGTTTTCCAAAAGAGAATACACATTATATAATACCAAATTCACTGTAGCCCTTGTTTGAGGAAGCGATACCCCGATTTTTACACTAAGAGCCTTCTGAATATAGTTTTTATTTAGTAAAAGAAAAACATCTTCCTTTGCAAAGAAAGTATTAAGGAGGGGGTGAATAGTTCACATTATTCATGCTCAATTTTTTTGGTTTTTGGCTGAAATAGAGGTGTTTATAGTCTACTCACGAAAGTGATGTTTAAGCACCAAAAGTTAGCCTTTCTTGAAAAGATGACAGGTGAAGACTCAAGATTACAGGTAAATTAGAAATTGGAAACAGCTTATCTTTTATCTTCCCTTCTAACTAAACATTACAGCCACATGAACAACTCTATTAAATACTTTTCTATTACCTAAGGCCTTTACTATGCCACTCTAAATTACCTTTCTCCCTATCTAGGAGGATTGTGTCCTTCCAAGAACTATTCATATGTTTTATTATTATTTTTCTTCAACTGCTCTCTATTTTGGAGGCTTTCTTTTTAAATAGGATAAAGCAAGAGAATCTCTTTGTGCTAATAATGAAAGGATACATGAGTCAATGAAGTGCTCTCTGGTAAAAGTATCTGTTTTAGTTCAACACACGCATGCACACACACACACACACTCCACAACTGTTGTCACCAGCTCAGGCAACCATACACTGAGTTTTCCCCAAAAGGTCTATTTCAACTAGCCCCAAATTCATAGTCTGCTATAAGGTACACTCCACATTTGTTAAACCACTGTGACCCAGTTCCTATAGTAAGGTTATTATAATAACTAAAAGATCTAGAAATTAGGGGGCTTTCAGAAGCCAGATATTTTAGCCAAGTAGTTTAGCCCTGGTCAATATTACAAAGTAGATATAATTGTACAAATTATACATATCTGAAAATATTCTCAAAAAGATTCCCTCCAGCCTTCCCATCTCCCGCTGGCAAATGTTCTCCCTTCATTCCAGATACAACATGGCCTCCACGGGGCACCATATTCAAGGCTTGTGCAGGATGACACTTTATCTCCATCTGCAAAATGCAACTACAAGACAGCTGTTATTCTAATCACTTCATAGATAAGAAAAGTGAGATGCCAAAAAGATTAATAACTCAAAGTCAGCAGAAGATTCAATCTTGGTCTCTTCCTCCTAAGCCTGTGCTCTTTTTCCCTACATCATGCTGCTTTTCTTCTCCTGTGCTTTTATATGTCTCTGTGTGCTACCTTCCCCCTCCCACCCCTATTCCTGAGGAGGGAAGGATGAGACAGACACACACACACACACACACACACACACACACACACACACACACGCACACGCACACCCCATTGTAGACTTTCAGACATCTAACAGAGAAGCTGGTAATTAGGCAAAACAAAAAAATTCTCTATAAACAAGTTTCCAAATAAACATGGTTGGCTAAATGCACATAATTTCATCTGCTCCTTCTTGAAATTTCATTAAAGTTATATATTTAAGAGCTTTTTTCCATTTTTTAAGGATTATATAGCTATAAAGGCTGTGAGAATTGTAACTAGGACAACAAAATTTTGAAAACTTAGAAGCAGATGAAGGAGTGATGACTGCTTTCTCAGATCTGAAAAAGCTGAATTCAAACACTCAGTGAGAAAAGCCAAGAAACAATTTGTTTTGCACCATGGGATTTCAGAGGCTCAGGAATTAACACCACCAGATACTTCTGACAATGGCAGCTAAATATGGGATGAAAGTCTCCTTAAAAACTAGGTATACACCTGGTTCCTCTTCCCATTCTGCCCAGTTAGATGACTGCCTCTCCACCAGCCTAGAAAAAGATGGGAGATTTATTTTCTGCACTATGGAACACCACACACAACTGAATGCAGATTCCATATTGAATACCGGGAAATCAGTGAAAGCTTATATGGCAATCAGAATGCTGAAAGATGGCTTTTATTGCCTGGGCAGGAATTTTGAAGAATATTTTCTAAGGAAACAAACAAACTAAAAATACTTAAAGAAATTGACAATCAGGTGTTTCCTGAGAGAATGAATGGCTCGCCGTTACCCCACATTGAATTTAATCATTAACAATCACATCTCCAGTTGCACAGAGCTTTCGATTAGTGTTTTATTGCAGAGCTCTTAAGTATGAGTGGAAAGCCAGGTTAAACATTTGAGGGAGGCTTCTAACATAAAAGACAAAAGCCACAGCAAATTTGTAGACAAACCCAAGAAGAAGGATGTGAGAACTCCATTAACAGAACACTTTATTATCACTATCCCTTGATTACTCACCATGATTAATGTCCTAAGAGTGAAAGGACACCATGTTCATGAAACAAAGAGAGTATGCTATGAGAAAACACAGGAAGAGGAAAAGCAGTCTTGAAACATAAAAGAGGACAACAGAAATGAAAAGGGTTACAAGATAAAGTGAACGAAGTCTCCAGATATTAGAAGAAAATGACAAATATATATAAAATAAGAAGACAAGTAAAAAATTGAAAAATCAGAAAGTCCAGCATCAAAATAACAGGAAAGCTAGAAAAAGAAAGAGAAGACCAAGGAAAAAGGAGTAAGAGTACAGGAGAAGTCACCAAAGATATCATATCAGAACATTTACAAACTTAAATGTTATGAATATCCAGATTGAAAAAGTCCACTGAGTGACCAGCAGGATGAATAAAATGTATACCAATATCATCATGAAATTTAAAACAATGGATTTCAAAACCAAAGATAAAAGTCAGAATAGCATTGGGCTTCTCTAGTTCCATACTGGAACCTAGGATACAACGGAACAATGCTTTCGGAATCCTGAGGAAGGAACAATGATTTACAAAGAGAAATACAATACCTTTCAAACAGCCAGTCAAGAGTGAAGGTATAATTATTTTTTTAATGTATATGTTTTGTTTGCTGTGTGCCAGATAGTTTTCTTAGCAATTTGTAAATATTAACTCACTTCATAAGACAGTTTTCAGAGCAGAAATTTCTCAAAACCTCATCTCCCATGTAGTCTTTCTCAGGTAATTAATGGAGAACCAAGCCAGAGCGGTCAACTAAGAAAAGTAAGCACAGTACATAAGAACAGGGGCTCTCACTCGACAGAAAGGCAAAAAGGACCCCAGAGTCATGGTACAGATATATTCCCAGGACATTCACTACACAGTGAACCTGGAAATCAACCAAACTGTGGGGGAGATTTATTCCAGAACATAAAAGAGTTAATATCTTAGAGGGTATTTATACAACGAGAGGGAGTTTGAGGATTAATTATGATAATACCATACTAAACTAAATAATAAGATTAATAAATTAGATGATTCTTAATGACAAGAGGAACGAAGAGCTATGCAAGAAAGAAAATCAAGTATATTCCATGATTAGATTATCAATAGCACACGCACAATCGTAATAACACAAACGATATTAACCTAACGAGAAGATATATGTGGAGAGGTGTGTAAAAAAATGAAAACTTAAAAATATCACAAAGTAGCAAAGAAATGTGCTATTTAAAGATCTGAACGAAAACACCAAGCGAATCTGTTAAAAGCATTGAAAGCAGTTGCCTCTAGGGATAGGAAATAGGGAACTGTTTCCAAGGGATTAATCTTCCTTATAAAACTTTCTAGAACTGTTTAGTTCTTTAAACTACATGTATGTAGAGACTTGAAATTACAAAATAATTTCTCGGTGTTCATAAACAGATTTTTCCTTTGAGGCAGTACTGCATAAAGGTTAAAAATCAGCAGATTGCTTGGGTTTAATCCTGGCTCTTTCATTAATAGCTATTTGACCTTGGGCAAATTCTTTAATCGCTCTCTGCCTCTGTTTCCTCTTGTGTAAATGCAGGTAGGTAATAGTATCTTCCTCACAGAGTTTTGTGAGGGCTAAATATATGCAATTCGAACAGTGCCTAGCTCAACATGAAGTTTATGATCATAATTAGTAGTACAAATGGAATATTTGAGGGTATTTTAGGTCCATCTAAATAATAAAAGAAATAAAACTAAAGCAACAGGACACGTAGAGGGGAACAACACACTGGAGCCTTTCAAAGGATGGAAAGGGGAAGGAGAGAGAAGATCAGGAAAAATAATTAATGGGTACTATGCTTAATCTCTGAGTGATGAAATAATCTTACAACAAACCTCCATGACACACGTTTACCTATGCAACAAACCTGCACTTGTACCCCTGACCTTGAAATAAAAGTAAAAAAAAAAAAGGCCATTTCATTTTATTTTCACCCAAATTATCTATACTGGCCCAAAATTATGATTTAAAAATGTCGAGGAACCAGCAGACTAACATTCTAAGTAGCAATGATTTATTAAGCAACCCTTTGATAACTGAATACAGTTGCTAACTATGATCACTTACTGAATTTCTATTCAATAAGGTATAGAGGGTTCTTTAATATTACCTCCACTTAAAGAATATTTACAGCCCTTAATATTCTAACCTCCCTCCACTTAATAATTTCAGAAATTGACAGAAAGTATTAATATGTCTTCTAAAGGAAAAATGAATTAACTTCCATTTATAATTCTCTCCTTACCAAAAAAAATTTAAAAAGCTGTCTTCATATTTTGTGAGCTTTGGCTAATTTTTTAATATTTGTAAAGCCCATATGAGTATAAGTTAAAATTTATTCTTCTTCAGTACGCCAAGAAAAAAGGAGAGGCTCCTCAATAACCCTCAAGACATAATGTCATTTTCTCTCCTGTGGATGAAGACTCTCTATCTGCTGAATATTTATTAGTCTGCTGGGTCACCTGCTAGAAAACAGACAATTCTCCAGCAACTTCAAACACTCTTCTTCACTGAACTACAGTTTGGTATGAGACGTCAAAGGATAAGAATGTGCATACCTAAGTGGTCAAATGAAGATGAATGTTCTATATGGCTTTTACCCCATACTGCCCAAGACTGTGTTAAAAACTAAATACATCAGGATGCTCTAAGCCACTGAAGAGCCATGTTTGCCAGTCACATTATACTGGGCTTCTCTGGTTATACAAAGGGACACCTAATGAAGATATTCTGTTGATATAAAAGCAGTCTCATGGACAGTAATCTTTCTATATCCTTAGGCAGCCACAATACTGCCTGTCAAATATAATTACCAGCAGAAGAACAGAAAACTAACACTTACCTATTACCTTGTTAACATGTCCACAATGAGCCAATATGAAATGAATATAATAATGGTGTCATTTGTGGGGAAAAGCCTGAGAGACATGGTTTATAGGGCTCACCAAGGTCTGAATGTCAGAAAGAATATTACGTGATAAGACTATTTTAAGACGCAAATATAATGGGCCAGGTTTTCCATTTGGTTTCCTGCTATATCCACCACGTCTAGAATAGTATTTGGTACTCAATAAATATCTGTTCACTTAATGAATTGAGAACTATGCTGAGTTGTACTTTAAAGGTGATTTATTAATAAAATATTTGATGGTAATTTTGAGTGTACATAAATCACATCTCAAATTTATTGCTCACATATGACCCTACTCTAAAACATGATTAGAACAACTCTATTTAAATTCAACTTAAATGCAAATCTGCTTAACAGGGTGAATTGCTTCAGTCATAAAGACTGGGTTCCCAAAAGCTATGCAAGCTAATTCTTGAAAAAAAGTCATTTTTGAAAACACAGAATAAAAAGAAAAAGGTCTATGGACTATAGCGGTCTAGAGAAACTCCGACTTAGTATTTTGCATCTTCTTTTTTTTCTCTGTAAAACACCAGTGTGAGCGTGTCACTTTTGTGTTTTAGATGGATTTAGGTCCAAAATTCTTAGTCGGGCATTCAAGGCTTCCTGGCTACCGACCCCAGTCTCTCTATTGCAGCACTCTTCTTGGAACTCTTTTCATCTGCTGTCCACTCACATTGCAACTCAGCACCATCACATGATATCCTGTTCTCCAAAAGGCTGAAAAATTGTATTTCCATAACTTTACTCATGCTATTCCTCTGCCCCAAAAGTCTACCCCTCATATCCATTTGGCAAAGTCCCACTTGTCCTTTGAAATTCCCAAGGAAATAAGGCCACTTCTCTAAAGCCTTCCCTGACCCCCTAATTATAGCAAATCACTCCCATTATGCTTTATAATAATGGCTCCCTTAAAGCACAATAGAATTGTAAAGTTATCAAACATTTCTCCATCATAGATTATAACATCCTCAAGGGCAGAGATGGTGTCTCATTCATCCCTGAGTCTCCAAAATCTAGTACAGTATTTCTTATACAATAAATGCTCAACAAGTGTTTTTAGGTGTTACCTCAGCCATTTTTGCACTGCCACCCCTCTCGCTTCTATAGGAACAATATAAAGCATTCTTTGTCAAAGACAAAATTTACCTTAGGTTTATAGTCTTCTTGTCTTAGGGACATTCTATTTTTGCTGGTCTGACTACTGGCCTACATTTGACCCTGTGACTATACTGTTCCTGGTTCTCTATTTCCTAAGCTTGCATACAACTCTTGCTTCTCTGAACACTTCCATTAGTAATAATTATGGCTACCATTTTCTGAACCTCTATGTCTGCCTATGCTTCACAAATTTTCTCATTTAATCTCTAAGCAACTCATGAGATTATAAAAATGGATTCATAAAGTGCTAAATATGATGGTTAATTTTATGTGTCAGCTTGACTAGGTTATGAGATGCCCAGATATTTGGTCAAACATTATTCTGAGTGTTTCTGTGAGCGTGTTTTTTTGATGAGAATAACATTCTGAATCAGTAGACTGAGTAAAGCAGATTGCCCTCCATTACCTAGGCGGGCCATATCTAATCAGTTGAAGGGCTGAATAGGCAAAAAGCTAACCTTCCTACAAATAAGAAAATTCTCCTGCCTGCCTGTCTTCAAACTAGTACAACAGCTCTGCAAATTTAGGACTTGCCAGCCTTCATAATTGCATGAGCCAATTTCTTATTCTATATTATGTAATAAATACATAATATCATAATTATTAATCATAAAATATGTATATTTTATATACATTCTATTACTTCTGTTTCTCTGGAGAATCCCAATTAATACTTTACCAAGACAATAGTGCTAATTAGCTACAGAACTAGAATTTCAATTGAGGTCCGTTTCCACAGTCCATGCTTCAGCAAACACCATCCATAGGATGTTATCAAGAAACAGCTTTTCTTCTGGCTCTGACACTGGAGGAAAAGATTTTCCCTTGTCCTCAAATGAAATCTCGGCCTTCAGCAAGTCACATAACATTTTTTTCTCACTCTCAGATAACAGCAAGTCCTGTGGACAATTGTCCAGCCCCAGATAAGAATCCAAACCTTAAACTTACTTCAACATCTGATTTTAACTTCTTCTCCACTTCGGGCGTCTCCTGTAGTTGAGCACTTACAGTGAGACAAAGAGTCATGGTCCTTTCTCTCTTCCCACCAATGTGTCTCCCTCTTCCCCACGTTGCTTTTTGTTTTCTTCTGCCAGGATCAGATTGAGGAAAAGAGACTAGGAGAAAGGGATGTATCTTGCTGGTTGGTACATTTGTCACTTAGGGTAGGATGCTCTGGTGGCAGATGAACAGTTGTGGACACTGTCATGGATAATCCCCTCCTACCATTAAACTGGCATGAGCAACAGCTCTCATTCAGGTGGCCACTTTAGCCACAACTCCTGGTTCTCTTTCAATCCATTTGTATTCTCACTGTACTATTGCTTCTTTCAAGCAACATTCTTGACAAAGAATGTTGTCAAGAATGTCCAGTCCAGCATACTGGCCATGGGGAAACATCTATGACTCCTCTAACAGTTTGTTGGAATGTTCAGGAGTTCATCTTTACTTCCCCTCCAAATCAGTTCATCAGTGTGTCTCTCCAACTTACTAGGTTGTCTCAAGAGGGGCTCAGATTCCAGTTTATTGTGTCACCAAACTTCATACAACATATATGAGGCTCTCCAAGTGATCTGATTGAAGAGCTCCCAGGCCTGATCAAACAGAAGGTGCAAGCCCACTTGCAGATGAAAATGTGAGGCTCACAGGACAGATTCCTCTAGATAAATTATTATCATAAAATCCTAACTACATTTCCTTGAAATTTCCAAATCCTTGAAATAGATGAGGAGCTCAACATCATGAAACTAGCTTTAAAATATCTACTTCAGAATGCCCACTTAGTGGTGTGGCATCTCACATTGAAACTGCACATAAACTGTATCCCAGGGCCACATTGGAACATGGAGTTCTATTCTAATATATTCTTACAGTTGACACTGTTCGTCCCTCCCCTACATCTCCTTGGGTCTTACCATTTTGACACACACCTGCCTGACTTCCCACTGCCAGCAACTGCATCTCTGAGACTAAGGGGAAGCTCTAGGAACTAGTGCTAGGAAATTAATTTTCCTGTGGAGCAGCTACGTAGCAGTGACATATCACCTGAGTGAGATAAATTTGGGTCACATTTTCCCAAAATTTCCCACCAGGATTGGGTTCCTGCTGTGCACAGCTGTAACCCACTTCACTTGAATGAAGTACCCAACACTGGATGTCTTACCTTTCCTGTCTCACTTGCCCATTGCCCTACCTGTGCTTCCGGTGCTCACCTCCCAGATACAATCTATGAGCTCAAATCCTTTTCTCACAGTCTTCTGGGAAAGCCAGACACTCACACTCTTAATCATTCTTCTGCATTGCCATTGTCCTTGCCTCCACAGTTGCACCCAGAGCAAGAACTTTGAAAGACAGACACTATGTGAGTAGTCACATACCTACTATGATGGCAACAGCCTCCACATCTTAACAAAAGTGAGCATTTTTAGGTCACTGGCAGTTTGACAACATGAACACAGCTGACCCCAAGAAATCAGGATGAGACCTGCTATGTAATTCCAGGTAAAGAAGCAGTCAAAGCACAATGATGACCTTAAGCTACTTATGACCTGAGGCCAAAGTAAAATGCCAGTGCTAGTAGATCCAAGAGCAGATCTGCCTTCCAGATCTTAATTGTTGCCACTTGATTTGTTTTCTACCTGGCTTCAGACTCAGATCAGTAGCTCTTCAGTTCTGTTAACTACACAGTGCAGAAATAAATCCACTAAATGCAGCATTTATGTGCTCAAGTCAAGTTGCCCCAATCTTTATGTCTATCTTTAGTTCTCAGAGAGAGCAAATATACATTATATAAAGATTGCTCAGTAGAGGTAAAAATTACATATCATATAGGTACAAAGCGAAAGAACCTTGGAAAAATAAATGTCACAAACATGAATGGTCGTGTTGGACATCCATTCACTGAATGTTCTTTATGGACTAGATGGTGTGCTAGGCAATGAAGGTAAGAAAGATATTAGGTCTGTTCTTAAGAGAATCACAGCCTGGGAGGGGAGACAGCTACATAAAGACACAATATGATATACATACCGAGTGTTAGAATGAAGGTAAGAATTGTCTGCAATGGGAGAAGAAAGGAAGAAACATGTTTGAGCACTAAAGGAATTTAAAAAGAAACATTTTCTTCAAAAGTTGAAACCTAGAGAAAATTCCAAGCAGAAATACCAAGAAGTACAAAAGTATGAAAATAGAGAAAGCAAGAGGTGTTCCCCATTAGAAGTGGAAGTGAGAAGAGTAAAAAGTGAATCTGGACAGGTAGGCACAAGCTAATGAGACCTGAATGAACTGGGTATGTCTGAAACTTTATTTTTTCTAGCATATTTCTGTAATCAAATATAAAAATAGAAGAAATATAATCTGCAATCAGGAAATGCAATAATTAAATTGTGTTAGGAAATGGAAAGGAAGAGGAGACACAGGCTGATTACTGTAGAAATGTATGACATGTAACTTCTTTAGCAGTACATCTTCATTTCCAGCTTTCGAGCTATACTGAAGTTGTTTTTTTCTCCTCCAGATGTTTGCCTGAATGCAATCTTGCCAAATTGCATTCTAATTCTTCCTCCAAAGCTAGTGCACACAAGGTATTTTTCTAAGAAACTTCTGAGTTTAGTGGTTAGCTCTGTAGTAGATGATTCAAGCAGAAAAGCCTATTTGCCTTACAATATATCCTGGGGGTTTCTTAAGGAGAGCTTCTCTGCTTTTCCATCACTAAAAGAACAACACAATTACTTTCCTGGGAAACAGAAATTTAAAGAACACAGGTTATCAACAATCTTAAGAAAGCTGAGATGTCAGATTCAGAAGTTCAGCTTCTGTGGACAGACAAGATAAATGTCAACCTCAGCTAATCTCCGTGGGGGAAAATGTTGTCACCCGAATAGTTCCTTTAAGACCACTCCACCCAGGGTTAAGGATATTCTCACTTGGCTCCATTAAAGGCCTCAGGACAGGGCATGGGACACTTAGTCTCTTTGTTGTTAATTTGGAGAGTGCATTCTACCCCGTAAATTAGCTCATCCTAGCCCAGCATGTCTGTCATTTCAGATCATTACCATTCCCTCCGCTCCCTTTCATGTCACACAAAGGTGAAAGAATATGCTTCTGGAAGGCAATTCAATGAGTGTTTGAAGGCTGTGGGGCTTGCTCAGCTGCTCTCAAATGTCTCTGAACTCCATGCAACCACACTGTATCCCCTCAGTGGCCATCTCAGCACAGCTGGGCTTTTTCAGAAATGGCTGTGAAATGTACTGTGAAAAGAAGAGAGAGCAAAACTCTACTTAATAGCAAATAGAAAGCTCACCAACTAGATCAGTTCAGCTTGGTCTTTTCATCAATGTTCACCAGTGTATCTGCCACCTGAACCGCCAAGGACTTACTAACAAACACAAGCCTGGCCAGAGATTTTTGAAAATGGCTGGTAGACAAACACGAATTTCCAGGCAGTTCCACAGACCTCAGCTCCCTCGGGAATGTGTATGTTAACTCTCCTGCTGTCCAATTTCAAATTTCCTTTTTGACCCATCCCCTTTTCTCCATGCAGTCCTTTTTTCGTATAAATTGAGCAAATGTTACCTTAACATTAACCTTTCTCATGATACTTAATGTATGCCTTTGTTTGCTGGGCATTGAATTTTTTAAGCCATCTATTAATTCATTCTGATGGTGCAATTTCCATAATGTAATTTCTTTGGTAGAGAGGAAATGGCTTTTTTCTATCATCATATTTTCTTCAGGTACCATTATGAATGTTCTATTTAGTCTTGCAATTAGTCTTATACTTAACATATGCTGACTTCACAGAGACACATTTATTATTTTCATTGCCTAATGCTATGAAAAGAAATTCTTGGTGTAGATCAGTAGCCTATATTTTTCAGGCCATTTTGATAATTGAATGACCAGGCATATGGAGAAGGAGTAAGCTCCATATACATGCTATGCTCTTCCCTGCAACTGATCCACATTGTTCCTTTACATGGATTTTCTTGCTCTTTTTCACCACATCTCCCTCTGCAAACCTCTGACTTTGTTTATCTGTCTCATACCTGCATTCCCTCAGTAGTCAACTTAAAAATAACTTCTTCAAACCTTCCTAGTCCTTCAAATTTAAACTAAGAGGTTGAGGTTCCTCCTTTCTCCATTGGAGTATATCCACACTACATTGTTTAATTGCCTTGATTTGCTTGTTTATAGCCCTCACAAAATTATAATCTCTTCAATGGCAGAAGCTGTGTTTTTTTGTTTTGTTTTAACCATCACATCCCTGCCTTTAGACATCTAATATATCCTTGGCTGACTAACTATTACAGGGTGAATTATAGAATGATCACATGTTCTATCCCAATTGGTCTAATATGGAACTGGCTGTTTTGCCAATGAAACCAGTAATAGCTCACTCCCAAAAGTATCACAAGTTGGATTAATATATATGGTTGCCTTTATGAGCAATACATTGGAAGAAGAATATATTCCATATTCAGAGAATCTGCATTTGAATCTGAGCTCTAGTATGTCTTTGTAGTATGACCTTGAGCAAGTTACTTCCCTTCTTTAATCCCAGTTTCATCATCTATAAAACAAGGTTGAAGACAGTATTTACCTAAAGGGTTATTCTTAGAAACATTGGAAAATGACACAGTGGAAATTACTTTGAGAACAGGCAAATTGCTATGTAAATCATAATTACCACTCTATCACTACAATATTAGTATATACAGCAGTATATACAGACAGATAAAAATAGCCATGAAACTAACAAAATAGTCTAGAAAGACATCATGGAATAAAGAAAAGATTTCCAAGAATTAAAGAACTTGGGTTCTCAGCCTCATTCTTTCATTAAGAGGTTATAGGTATGTCCTTCCCCCAGGGCATCCTGACCTTTAAATAGGAGAGATGATCCCCAAAGGTCATTCTAGCTCTAAAATGCCTGGTTGTCTACAAATGAGGTGTTTTCCACATTACTTCATTACCCTTAACCACAGAGACATTTGATTACTTACAACAATGTAAATTTTATAAATTTACTCAACTATAAATACTTCAAAGTAAAGTATAGACTAGGCTACTTCAACTATTAGCAGTTGTACACTCCGAGACCGTGAATTACTAAGTTGTAAAGTTATTAATTAGGGGTAGGTGCTGAGAGGCCACAGAATGCAAAACCACGTTTAAGTAACAGAAAGCTGCCTTCGAAGAGTAGAATCTAATATTTGAGACTTTTGTGTTATTCTTAATGACCTTCTTACTTATCCTGAGTGTTTTCCTTCTTTTGATAGCTCTACTAAAAGATTAAACATATAAATGAAAGCAAAACCTCAAACTCCAAGTTTGATCAGAGTATGAGAAGCTTCCATTTTAGTTCCATTTCTGATTAATTCCCAATTATAAATTCATTACAGAAGGACTTGATCGCTTTTGACTAAATTTAGCAAGGGATATCAAAATATATCTGAGCTCATTTTGAGGTGCAAACTGCTATCCTAAAAAGTATAACATGCCATAATTTTTCAGACGAAAATACCTTCCTTTAGCTGCATCAGATTTGAAAGAAAATCATGCATGGTCAAACAGGAGTGTTGGGCACAACCTGGTGTCAAGTCTCTGGTCTGTGCTTCTGGATCCCTGATCTAGCTCCATTTTTTATCCCATTCCATGGATCAAACCTGACCTAATGCACAGGTATACCTGCCCCCAAAACCAACGTTACAGTAGAAAAACCAATTGGATCTACCCATTTTACTCAGTGTTTCTTCCTTGGTCCCTATTCCCAAGATCCTAGTAACCTAGCCTCTGTAACATACCAGTGAAAAGAAAATGAACTTTGAAGTCAGACCTGAGTTCAAATCTTGTTTCTGCCATTTACTAACTGTGTGACTACTGGTAGCTACTGAGTCTCTGTTGTCTCATCTATAAATAGAATAATGAATGTCCTTTGGAGATTTAGCAAGAATTAAATGGAGCAGTGTGTGTAAACATGTGACACTGTCTTGCATGTAAACACTCCATATGTGTCCATTAATTTCTGTGTGTGCCTGTGTGCATTCAATGAACACAACCCTGTTCTTTCATGAACATTAATCTTGTTCTTGCCCTTGATTTTCCAGTAGTCTGAAGCTCTATCATTGAAGTTGTTCCAGAACTTCATCTTAGTGTACGTAACATAACTACTCACTTATAGACCATCTTAAAGCCAAAATCTGCTTGGTCATTGAATATTTCCAACTCCAAAGTCTTCTTCATGGTGATCCATTCCATCACCTTGAAACTCCTCATGTCATTGCCAAAGTTTACCTGGACTATGATCATTAATTATTGATTCCCTTGCACCCTGGATTTGCCCACCAGAATGAGCACTGCCTGGTGGTAACTTCAGCTTCCTTACATCCTGATCATTTGTCCCTAAATATTCCTACCTGGTGGATCTAGTGCTGCCCTGTCCCATGAAAGTGGTCTGTACTTGCTGTTGATGGCTGGTGGAGGTGGGGGGCTGGGAGAGAGTGTAGTATGTTACTGGAACTAAATTGTCTCTAACTTCATGTGATTATATTTGACTAAGGAGGGTTAGGCTAGTTAATAATGTATAAGAGTATGGATTTATATGCTTGGATCTTCAATTGCGTATTTGCATGATGTTCTATGCAACTATACAATGATGATTTTTAAAGAGTCTCCTTTTATATTGGGGGAATAGAGGATCTGAATGCCCTCACCTCAGAAATTCTGTGACTAATCTCTGGGTACTTAAGTCAGACCCTGACACTGTCCATCACATACTGTCATACAGGTATCTAGATAATGTAGGCATGCTTTTTTTAAAAAGTAAGTGTCCTTAGCAGTAATTAAACAGATCTAAGTAGTAAACTCTTATAGATGCTTTCATGCTTAAAGTCTCAGCATATCTCAAAAACCTCCATTTTTATATCTGATAATGCTTTTTTATATACGCCTGATAAATGGCATTTACATTTGAACTAGACCTCAGATTCCTCATTTAAGCATTCAGAACCGAGGACTCAAAAGGAAAAGGGAATGCCCCAAGAACATAGTGGGGCTTAGTGACTGAGCAGGACGAAAACCCAGTCCATATGGTTTACAAATTCAAGAGCTTCCCAACCAGAGTGTCAAGAATAGGGTAAGGTATGCTGAGCTATTGATCCCCTCAAACCAGCCTGGCCACCTTTAGCAGTGAGAAGCCTCATCTATTTATTTCCATGTACCTATCAAACATTATAATTTCTATGTGTATCATAATATAAAAAGGTTTGGGATTCACTTATTTCTTTTTATTCCCAACATTTATAATCTGCAATGTCAAGGAATAGAGTGTTTTGCTCAAGATAATACAATTTATGGAATGATCTGAATTAGAGTCACTGGTTTAATCTTACCCAAAGGGTGACTCTTTTGAGTTTGTTTGTGTTCTAAATTCCTATCAGCCAAAGACAAAATATGACAACTTTCCTTATCTATCGAGGTGATTAGGCTATAGGCCTTCAAATCCAGCTGGCAGCTGATAAGAAATCAAAACACCATTCTGAAGAAGAGGAAAAAGATATTTCAATTCCAACAGCCAGGAGCAAGGAAGAGCCCTGCAGGTTTTCAGGATGGTGTAAATGATGCAAAGTGGTGGCTGTTTCACAGCCCTAAATTGAAAGGCCCCCAGAGTGGAGAGGAGAAAAGTACCTAAAAAGCCCACATATGCATTCATACAATAAGTAACTGTTACTTAGAGATCACTGCAAATCAGGTTTATGTTAAATAACTGCAAATTACTCCTCTACACAAATCCCTGTCTGAATCTTTTAATATGTGAAGATGCTTTTTGAGTAGGATCTGAATTAACTTTCCCAATACTCAAAGAATGAACTCTTATGACACTTCTAAATAGTTGCTGGTTTGTTGCCAACCACATTATCAAAAGCACTGGTTACTAAGTAAAAAATATTTTAAGACTAAATTACAGTAAACATGAAAGCTCCACAGTTGAAACCCAATATAAATCAACCATATCCAATTATCAAATTAAAACAAAGAATATTAACTCCTGAAAGCTGAAAGCAAGATTTTTTTAAAAACATCACCAATGGGTATTTTAGACTTTTGCAGTTTTTTGTCCAAATCTTCTTGATATTGTGAACTGTACCCCTTCCAGTTTAGTTTCTTCTGGACTTTCCTTACTTAACTGACAGTTACCTTTTAAAATTTGCACACATTATGATTAAAATTGGGCCTCTAGTGTGATGATTCCTATTTCCTCTCATGTTTTAAAGTGCAAACTAACATTCAAGTGAACATTAGCATCAAGTAGTGCAGACATTTGTAGGCATTTCCTTGATTCAATTTTTGACCTTACCAGTTTTGAATTGGAATTTCACCATTTTGTAGATAAAGGAAACTAAGTATATTGCTGTACTTTTAAGTTTTCAAAATAGTGTTTAAAAATTACATTGTTTTTATTTTTTTAAACTCAGTTTAAAAAGACTAAAACGTTCTTTCAAAAGAGGCATCTAAATGTGTTCCTAATTTTGTATATGGGCTTAGGTTTTGTAACCAATAAAAAAAGCTGCTATCAAATATGAAAAAAAAATAATAAGTAACTGTTTTAGTGAATAAGAAAAAAAAAACTTCTTTCAAGAATATATCTGTTGAAATTGATAATAATGTGGTCATGCCTGAGGGAAAAATGCATAGGTTTTGTAGTCAAATCTACTAATTATTCTTCCATCTAAAACACTGTCTTCCCTTTGGCTTAATAATACGAACCTTGATCACCAGATTTGCATAATCTCTACACCAAATATATCTCTCCCTCATAAAAATACAATGATTTTCCCATTAGGATATGAAGGATTCTTACTGCTTTTCTTCACATAGAAGCTGAGTTACCCTACAAGCAGTTAGTGCTTTGTTTAAAAATGACAGAAACTGATTAAATGGGGTTAAGCAAAACTAGGGGGTGGTCCTGACGTCAGGCAGGGCTGGGTATAGAGGCCCCCCAGCAACAGTATCATCAGGATCTGGTTCAATCTTATCCCTCTATGCAGTTCTCTCTGTTGGCTTCCTCCTCAGACAGCCTCTTCCCTGTCATCATGTTCTTCCAGATTCCCTCCCACAGTAGAAAAATGAGACTCATTGTCCAATATTACCAGGATAAAAAACAAAAACAAACCGACTTTGATTGGCTTGTATTACAGGACAAATCCTGAACCAGTCCTTGTGGCCAGGAAAATGCACTGTTATAATGGTCTTAAAGAAAAGTTATGAGTTCCAATGCTAAATCCATATGGACTGAAAGTGAGCACGGGTGGGTCCCAGAAGGAAATCGAGAAACATTTAGCAGCAGGGTAAAAGAATGCTGGATGGCAAAAAGTAACAGATGTCCTATTCTCCACTTGAGCTGTCCTTGTTTCCTCACCACCTACTTTCTCCTCAATTCTCTGTAATCCAGTTTCTACAGCTATCATTCCCCAGACTCTACCTCAGGAACCACCATCTGCAGGCTGAGACTAACCTAAACAGTGGCCACAAACCTCTGATTTCTTGCCATCACCCAAAATGCAGTCCATCTCTATATCCACCTCAATTCAAACTTACAATCAGATACTGCACTTCATCTCTCCTGCTTTGTTTTGTCTTGTTATGTTGTTTCTTTTCTTTTCTTTTCTTTTTGACAGGCTCTCACTGTTACTCAGGCTGGAGAGCAGTGGCATGATCTCGGATCACTGCAGCTTTGACATCCTGGGCTCAAGCAATCCTCCCATGTCAGCCTCCTGAGTAGCTGGGACCACAAGGTGTGTGCCACCACATCCAGCTAATTTTTTGTATTTTGGTAGAGATGGAGTTTTGTCATGTTGCTCAGGTTGGTCTTGAACTCTGAGCTCAAGCCATCCACCAGCCCTGGCCTGCCAAAAGGCTGGAATTACAGGCGTAAGCCACTGCATCCGGCCTCCTGCTCTTTTTTGTACCAGAAATATTGGCTATAACTTTTAAAACTTCTGCCGATGGGAATGAAATTTCTCTATACCTCCATCTCTTCAGAGAATGCTTCCTCCACCGTCCATATGATGGATTGCATATAAAATGGTGGTCCCATAAGATTATAAGGAAGCTGAAAAATTATAATGGAGCTGAAAAATTCCTATTGGTCATAATGTCGTAGCCCAGTGCATCAATCACATGTTTGTGGTGATGCTGGTGTAAACAAACCTACTGTGCTGCCAATCATATAACGGTATAGCATATACAATTATATACAGTACACAATAGTTGATAGTGACAAACAGCTATGTTACTGGTTTATGTCTTTACTGTGCTATAGTTTTTAATCATTGTTGTATAGTCCCACTTACATATACTAAAAAGTTAACCACAAAAAACCCCACGTAGGTCCTTCAGGAGATATTCCAGAATAAGGCACTGTTACCATCGGACATGACAGCTCCATGCGTGCTATTGCCCCTGAAGACCCTCTAATGGGACAAAAGTTGGAGGTGGAAGACAGTGATACTGATGATTCTGACCCTGTGTGATGTGTGTGTTTTTGTCTTCATTTTAAACAAAAAACCTTAAAAGGTTAAAAAAAAATTAAAAATAGACAAAAGCTTATAGAATAAGGATATAAAGAAATTAGTTTACAGAGATGTACAATGTATTTTTTAAGCTAAGTGTTATTGCAAACCAGTCAAAAAGATTTTAAAATATAAAGGTTTATAAAGTAAAAAAGGTATAATAAGCTAAGGTTAATTAATTTATTATTGAAGAAAAATATTTTAATAAATGTAGCATTGCCAAAGTGTACAGTGTATATACAGCCTACCATAGTGTACAGCAATGTCCTAGGCCTTCACATTCACTCAACCACTCACTCACTGACTCACCCAGGGCAACTTCCAGTCCCGCAAGCTCCAGTCATGGTAAGTGCCCTATATAGGTGTACCACTCTTTATCTTTTATACCACATTTTTACTGTGTTTAGATATTGATATGGTTTGGCTGTGTCCCCACCCAAATCTCATTTTGAATTGTAGCTCCCATAATTCCCACATGTTGTGGAAGGGACCCAGTAGGAGATAATTGAATCATGGGGGCGGTTTCCCCATACTGTTCTCGTGATAGTGAATAAATCTCACAAGAGCTGATGATTTTATAAAAGGTTTCTCCTCTCTGGCTTGCCACCATGTAAGGTGCGCGTTTTGCCTTTTGCCATGATCGTGAGGCCTCCTCAGCCACGTGGAACTGTGAGTCCATTAAACCTCTTTTTCTTTATAAATTACCCAGTCTCGGGTATGTCTCTATCAGCAGCATGAAAACAGACTAATACAAATATGTTTAGATAGACAAATATTACCATTGTGTTATAATTGCCTCAAATATTAAGTACAGTAACATGCTATATAGGCTTGTAGCCTAGAAAAAATAGGCCGTATCATAGAGTCTAGGTATGTAGTAAGCTATACCATCTAGGTTTGTGTAAGTACACTGTATTATGTACATATAACAACAAAATCACCTAAGGACACATTTCTCAGAACATATCTCCATCATTAAGTAATACATGACTATAATTAGATCCATGTCCATGCTTGAAATGTCTGTATCCTTTACAGCTCTTTCCATTCCATGGAAAGCTTTGGCATTCTCCAAGCTTGCTAATGCTGATATCTACACACATGACAATTTCAGTGTTACATAAACCTTTTCTTGACATCTAACCTCCACTCTAGCCTAAACTACATAGCTGATTGCCTCAGACATCCTTTCTGCACCTCAGTTTGCTCACATATAATATGGAGACAATACTTCTGCCTTCTTCATAGAAAACTGGTATGATTTAAATGAGATACATGCTGTAAAGTTCTTAGCCCAGTGCCTGACATATAGACGCTCAATATATATTAGCTGTTATTACTGTCATATCGGTGGGCTTGCAGGTATATGGTCATACTTTACCATATCTGTATTATTTCAACATTCTTTGAGTCAAAAAAAAAAATTTGTATTAAAAGGAATAATTTGAATCTGGTGGACCAGATGATTGCTGTCACTATTCTGGTGCCCAAAGACACATCCAAACAGAGACTGGATCTAAAGTGCCTGTGCTTTGAGCAGGATCCTTATTTATTGACTCTTAATTTTCTTAGTACAGCTTAAAACCTTCCCCTTCATAACATAAATACCTAAAGGTAAGTCTAAGAGAAAGGAATTTTGTAATTACTGAGTTCCTACTATGTGCCAAGCAGCCAAAATAGGTAATTTCACTTAATCCTCACAACTATGTTATTGCATGTTTTCCTCAATGAATATTTACTAAATAACCCATACATGATAAGCTTTGGGACACAAAGATGACAAGGATACATTGTCCGCCTGCCTACGCCAGTGAGGGAAACAGATTAAGCAAATTAACAAGTACAGTGCAGTGTGAATAAATGCCAGGACAGAGAGTGATATTCTGGACACAGAGTAGAGGTGAAAACAAATTGCCTTAAGGAGGTAAAACTTGAACTTCATTTTGAACGACAAGGAAAAGCCAAATAAAAATGAGAGAAAAGATATTTCCTTTCAACTAAGGACACAACAGCTAAGAATTTACTGTGTACAAGCACTGTGCCAAGCACTTTATTTATTTCTCATCTCATTCTTATAACCTGAGGAAGCAGGTTCATAGAAGCTTGTGTAACTTCCAAGGTCACAAAAATTGCCAAGAGCTAGAGCCCAGCTTTGAATACAGGCAACTGACTCCAAAGCCCCATGCATTTAACCACTGAGCTATTTCACAGCAGGGAAGAAGGGAAGACTTGGAAAACTATGAGTAGTTTTAGTCTGACTAAAATACAGGTTTTGTGTGGGGGAAAAGGAAATGAGGCTACAGAGGCAGGTGAGAACTAAATTAGGAATGGCCTGTGTATCCCACTAAGAAGTGCTAATTCCATCCTCAACGTAACACGTAAGAAGGATGCATGGCAGGATCTTAAGCATGGAGTCATAAGGTAGATAGACAGCTACCTAATGGCAACAATTTATATGCCAGGATGGCCAGGATGTGCCCTAAGCAGTACACTCCATTTAATCTTAAAAACAATCCATGGAGATAGACACAATTATTATCCCCAGTTGTAAAAGTGAGGCACAGAGAAGTTAAGTGACTAGCCCAAGATGGCACACTAGCTAAGTAGAAGAGCCAAACTTCCAACCAAGCAGTCTAGCTCCAGAAACCATGACCTTCACCACTCAGTCACCTTGCTTGCAGGTAGAACATGGACAATCTCTCTGGCTCCACCTATGTGCTGGATGAATTTGAGAGCGTCTATCCTGGAAGAGACAGGCAACATGGGAAGACAATATTCTTCAGGCAAGAGAGCAAACTCAGAGAAGTGAGGAGACTTTGCCCCAGGTCAGACATGTGCCAGAGTTGGGATTTGAGTCCAAGAGTGTCATATTCAAAAGTCCTTAAATTTATAATGTTTGGGGATGTGTACTGCTAATTCAATTTCTATAAAATTGTTCCAAATTCTAAATTATCTTGGTCTACATTGAGATTTTATTCTCTGTACATTCAGCATTCAAGTATGATCCCACTAAGTGCTGTGCTTAAGCATGTCAGAAAATTATCCACAAATCGCCATGTTTCCCTATCCTCAAGAATGCATGGGCTCTTCTCTGTCTAATGGCTGTAAGAGAGCCTGCAGAGCATGTCACTATTTAAAGTTAATAAGCATCAGCACAGTGAGCAGATCATTATGAAAATCACTATGTCTGCTCTCTTATGAACTGTTTTTAATATGAAATTGATCTTGAAATGCAACGAAAGTAAATGCTATAGATTTGTTGTGTTCTTTTTTCTCCTACTCTCTTATCTTAGTAAAATTTGAAGTTTAATGAATGTTACTCATTTCTATTCAATATCTGACTTTATGGTGAAGTTCCATCCAGAGACAGGAAATGTTATGCTGTAGAAGGAATGAGGTATTCTCAACCTCTGGTATATGGATTCCAGCTACCTGTCTGCTTAATAAATGCTACAATGTTGCATCCCACCAAAAGCCAGACTTGGGCTGCTCGACGTAACAAAAAAATAATGGAAAGTACCATTTCATTTTAAGGGTGTCCTGCTACCTCTCCAGAGATCACCCCTTTGTGTGCTTAAGGGTGCAGATTAAAGAGTGTGCCTTTTTTTTTTTTAATTAATTTAAACCTACACTGAAAGTTTTACAATGGCTATGGTAGCCACTAACCACAGGTGGCTGCTGAGCACTTGAAATGTCGCTAGTCTGAACTGAGATGTGTCTAACCTGTGTCTAGTATCTTTCTTACGGCAGCTTCTAAAAAATTTTAAATCACATATGTGGTTCACATTATCTTTCAATTGAACAGTACTGTTCTAAAGCCTTTACCTCTTCTACTAATCTCATAGCATTCACGTGTTATGTGCATGTGCGCATTTTGCTTTGTTTTGGTAAAGATACAGCGAGTCCTCTTCCAAGAAATTCATTACAATTTGCTTTCCTTCTACAAATACAGTCTTCAAAGAGGTAACTTAAGTGAAGATACCAACACTCAGTTTTCTTATCTGTAAAACAGAGTTTGCCCACTAGACCCCAAAGATTGTTTCCTAGCTTTAAGCAGTCTAGGAGGCTGAGTCAAAATCATTTTCTACCTCATCTAGTTACATCTGCAAAAACGGCCTATGCTTCAGAAAGATATGAAAAATTCCTCATCTACACATGCACTTATTTAAGCAAAGTATTCATTTTACGGAATTTTAATATTCTACCTACAAGAAGTATACCTTAGATTCGTTCATTATTCCTAATAAAAATCTAAAATAAATTATAAACTGTTAATAGATATGAATAAATACTTAAATTTTTGCCATATCCCTGCCTAGTATCTTTCAGAATATACCACATTAAAAATGGCATCATCCTCAAATGAGTAGGGTGATAGAAAAACACAGCCTGAGGGAATCCACATATCATTCTCTGCTGCAAGTTTAAAAAGGACAAATTCCCAAGTTGGGGGAAAAATGATCACTAACAACAGGAAGGGAACTGTCATATGGACAAGTGGGAATCAGTTATGTAAGTAATAGGATTATGAAAGGTCCAGAGCTCAGGTGGAGTGTTATTCTATTATGTCACTAGCAGTTTCACTCAAAAGGTATTTAATGATTGAGTTCCTTGTACTACTTCAAGTGACCCATAAAGCAGTTTCTCAATTTTCCTTAAAATTGGCAGGATCAGAGGCTTAGATAAAAAGCAACTGTCTTTAATTTGATTGAAGCCAGAGAAAAGTGGTGATGACACGGTTGGAAGGGATGAGTTTGCTCAAACAGAGAATTATTTAAACTCTGGATATTCACAGTAATTTTTACGTGTAGGCCTACAAGTGATCTTTACAGTGTATCAGCCAGAATCCATTTCAGAAATACATGAGGTTTATTTTCTACAAACAATAATGCAGCTAATTTTATTCATGTAGCATTTTATTTACAACAGCAGTGTAGCAGAGGCTGCTGGAACCAAACAATATCTGTGTTCTCCCCTGCTTCCTGGGCACACATAGCTTCTGTTTTATTGTTCAGTGTGGCCATGGACTGAGTTCTGGCCAATTCAATGCAAGACAAAAGTGATAGGTGCTGCTTTCATAATGGTCCCTAAAAACCTCTTGTGTTTGACCTTTTATTCTTTTCCCATCTTCTGACGGAGTGGTAAGGATTCTGAAAACCAAGAGGTTAGAGCCACAAGATAGAAAGTGACTGTATTCCTGAATCACTGTGACACACAACCACTCTCACCATTAGCTGTTAATGAGAAATAAATAATATTGTGTTGGACCCACTGAAGTTTTGGAGTTTATCTGTTACAGCAGCTACCATCATTTACTTATCTTTAACAAGCAGTTTCTCATGTGTTCATCATTTTACCCTAAACATTTTCTCGCTTAGGAGCTGAGAGTGAGAAAAAAATTTGAAAATGCCATCATATCTATTAACAGACAAGGAAATGTGAAACAATAGGTCATTTGACTGGTTTATTCTCACAGGACAAGGTGTAACACACATGTCCTTGGAAGTAAACGTCTAGCTGTAAATGAGACAATTAGGCAAAAAAAAAAAAAAAAAATAGAAACAGACATTGAATTCAGTCGAACCAGAAGATGGCTGTGTTTTAAAGATGAAACACAGCTGAATGAACTCTACTATTAGCATATCTAACTTTATTGCAGAAAGCAAACAGAGTGGCATGCATACGGCTGAAATGAAAAAAACGAACACATAATTCTGTTTGGGGTAGAAATAAGTAGAAATGTGAAAACAGGCAAGTGAGAACCACACACATTCTACTGGTCAGTCCTAGTTAAACATTCCACCAATATCTGATGGCAGAAAGACTACAGTTAGCACTACCCCCAAATTATGCTGACACTTGTACATTATTTGTAAATATTTTTAAATTTATCCTTTGTTGCCTTAAAAAGGACCTGAGTCAAGAGAAGCCTCTTGAAGTATCTGGACCAAGCAGACCCAGTAACAGTACTTGGCATAAGCCTAAGCTAGTTTACATAACATAACAGCCATTAAAAGGTAACAGATCTATTTAAGCTAACCTTGCTTTACAATATGGCACCCAACCAGGTGAAACAGTTCTTTGGCTTTATTCAAGGCAAATACTCTGCCCATAACCTGAGCCGATGTGGACATATCAACTAGAGCGGGCTGCCATTCTATAATAGTACCAGCTGTTGAATACTGTGAATATTTTGCAGATAACTGCTACCCAAAACAGATCATAATCCAGTAGATAGCCTACATATTGACAATGAAATATTTCAATAATGTTTCCTAAAGTCTCCTGGCCCATTGAGAGTTGTTACTAAGGAAAGGAAAACAATCTTATTCTGATTGCTTGAGAGAAAGTCAATGTTTGGTAGCCTGTTTTAAAACAAAACTGACTGATATATGTATACGGCTTTGCTAATCTTATGGGTCATTTCAGATGTGACAATTATGGTTAACAAACATCTATGTAACTCAGCAAAGTGCAACCTGGAAATGCACTCAAAAGAATCAGCACTTGTCTAAGTGTCAGATTTCCACTCCCTCTGAGATACAAGCTGATCTGATTTAACATGTTTCCCTTAAGCCTCTAGGGATGTAGTTACTGTCTACTGGGCTGCAAACTTTAAAAGGTAAGCACTGACTTTGGTAAGTGATGGAAAGTGTTTTAAGTGCATCCAATAGACTCCCCCCTCCCCCCTCCACTAGAAAGGCACTTGAAGGAAAGGAATATTAAAGGCCAGGACAAGACTACGTCAAGGTGCACCTTGTTAAGCCAAAAGAACGCAATCAGTATATTGTATCTTGTGCCACGAAAGTCCCTTTGCCTTGCCCCAATCTTGTTAATGCACTATTGCTGGGTTCAAGACTGAAAATACAGCTTCTGTGTCTACTTGCAGTCCTTTATCAAACTGATGAGCATAAATGTCTCTAGGTAACTTAGATGAGATAATTAGTTTTATTTTCTAGTTTGAGACATATTTTTCAAAGAAAACATTATCAGCCCTTTAAGCATAACCTTCTCTGGGCCTAAATACTCTTCCTTCTCTTAGAACTAAATTGGAATTAAGAAGTTCCCCCTCCCTCTTCAGGATTATAACTAATACCCCCACATCTAAATTTAGTATCAGTGTTTGTTGGTAAGCATTTTTATGACAGAGATTTTGCAAAACAATTTGAAGTTATTTTAACATTGCCTAACACTGCAGTTAACAATCATGTTAACAGTACTGCCAATCTACTTTAACAAACAATATGAACAGTTCATCTAAAATACGTAGCATTTCTGGGGGTGGAATAGTGAGGATGGGAGAAAGTCCTTATCATTTATCTTCTCCAGACTTCAGGAGGGAATGGTAGAGGAACAATTGCTCTAAATTTCTTTGCTTTTGTACCCAAGTAATAGCTTTTGCCCTTATGAGGAGGAATGTCTATGTGGCAAGCATGATGAAGATTGGTTCATGTTTGCCAGAGACCATGGCTCCAGCAAGGCACAAGCCATTCCTTTTCATGGACCTCCCACACTCATATGTGATCCCCAAAACTTCCCATTTCTACATAATCAGTAGAGCAAATATCTCAATAGGTCTCTGCATCACCTGTTCCACCTTCTCCTGCAACTGAGAAGTGAGAAGATGCCAGCCCTGCAGTGGGGTATGATGGTCCCAGAGAGCCAAGAACCATCTATCTTGGTTCACTTGATTCAAGAGAACAAAGATAGATGCGGGACTGTGATTCCCACACTGTCCCATATCTATCCTCTACTGATTCAAATGTGTAGAAGTGGAGAAAAAAGTAATGATACCTCATACCTCCAACAAGCAGTGGTAGGGTACTATTCCATTTTTCTGGAACAAAGTGATCCTGAGTTTATTTATGGTTAAAACTTAAATGGCCTACAGAGAAATTTATTCCATGCTGCTTCAGGCTACATATTAGAATACTGATCTGAGTCTCACGAATGTTTCCCACTGGTCACAACTAGGCTAGCACACATATGAAAAGACAATGTCTACTCAAGAGCACATGCCACACTTGGGTGGGTAGATGTATATGGCAGTATCTTGGGTCATAAAGTTTGAATTATTGATTTTTATTTTTTCCAACAAATAGTGAGATGATCCATCCCTGTTATAGGTATGATGGGAAATATAGTAATGTATACAACATATGTTAAAAAGGCAATGAGTGCATTAAATAAGGACAGAAAATGACTATCATATGCATAAATATGTGTGTATTATATACATAAAGTTTATGAAGTACCACAGAGCAAGAAACACCATAGGTTCTAAGAGAGATGTAATGATATCAGGAAAGATGGTAAGGAGAAAAATTTCAGTGGATTTTTCATCGTGCTAATAATAATATTGACAATTGCTAATGTCTACTGAGCAACTACCATGTTCCAAACACTAACCTAAGTATCATAAGTGTATTATCTCATTTAATTTTTACAGTCACGTGAAGTAACTACCCTTATGGTTCTCCTTTAAAGATAAAGAAACTAAGGTTTAGGGAAATAAACTTATGTGTTGAGGTATGTTCTTTTACAGTCACCTTTCACAGGTGAAGAAAATTGAATTTTTCAACAATTTAGTTACTTGCTGAAGTCACATAGCTAGTAAACAGAAATATCAAAATTTGAACCCAATGTGTCTTCCTCCAAAGCCCATGCACCTAATGGTTATAATAGAATTCTCTATCAGCAACAACTCTTACAACAGCCTCTTCAGTTTTCCATCTTAGTTAGGAATTGGGTCTTCTGCCGCCCACTCACCAGAGGCCATATTTTTCTTTATAATTCTTTGAACCTCAGAAAAAGAGGGTGAATACTTTTTGTTTCCCATTTTCATTTCAAGACTACTTCCCCTTTCTCCAGCAAAGCCCCTTTCTCCTTGGAAGCTCATTTTGCCACATCCCCCAACCTGTGCCTCTCCACTACAACCTCTCATTTATTAAAGTGTCTCTTCTCTGGTCATCCTTCTCAGTGATTTCAACATCAGTCCTAACATCATTCTTCAATATATGACTGCATTTAATATTTTATTGAGAAAATAGAAGTTATCATATTATAACATCTCATCTTTTCACCATCAAATCCACAGCCTCCAAAATTCTACATCTACTTTTTTTTTAGGGCAATATTCCATGGAGAGATGATCATCGGTTAAACTAAAGCAAAGTTATGGAAATGAAAAGAAATAGTTGTATTTGTGATATTCTGAAGGGGAACATGATAGACTTGTTGATGTGATGATAACAAATCTGAGAGAGAGAAATCAAAGAAAATACTTAAGATTGTTTTATCTGAGCAACCTGGTCAATGGTAATCCCATTGTTTAAGATGGGCAAGAAGTAGAAATGAGAAGTCTACTATGTGAAGAAGGAATCAAGGATCCTGTTTGGTTGTGCTAGGTTTGAGATACCTGTAAGGGATCCAAGTGGACATTTCAAGTACGTGATTGATTACATAACTCTGGAGAAATCAGGGAAGAGGTTGGGATTGAAGATACAAATTTAGTAGTCATTAGCATATAGATGGTATTTAAAGATGTTATATTTGGACACAATTACCTAGGCAAAGAAAAAGAGAGAGGAAATGTTGAGCCAGTACAGCATTTACTGACTATAAAGAAGAATCCATCAAATAATCAGAGGAGGTATCTGAGACAGAAGAAAACCCAGGAGAATATAAGCATCTCTGAAATAAAATGTTTACAGAATAAAGGAAAGATTGATGATTTTAAATGCTTCAGAGAGGTTTAGTTCCATTCAGACTATAGTCTGATCACTGGACTACGTTTGTCTTTTTCCAATTAGATAACCAGAGCCTAGCATAGTGCCTGGCCCATCGTAAGTACACAATCAATATTTGTTCAATAATTTCTATGATGATTGCCTTGATTTATAAATTCATTCCAGCAAGTAAAAAATATTTAATGATATTACACGTGGGCATTCTAACAAGAGAAAAGAAGATCGAATTATAAAACTAAAGAGAAGAGGCACATGTAAGAAAGAAAGACTCATTCAGTTTTGTGGAAAGGGGATACTTGAAAATAAATCTAGAACCATGTTTTAAAGTCCTTTTGTAAAGAGCCTTGAATATCTTGGAATGCTGATCATCCCAAAGAGACTTAATCAGAAAATTAAATGCCCGGGGTACTATACAGAACTAAGTAACAAGAAGAATTGCAGAAAATGTGTGTTGTTTCTTTCTACCTTGATAACATTATTGCAGATCCTATAGTCTCAAGGTACAGGTAGTTGCCCAATTTGAATGCTCTGGAGAATGAGCAGGGTGGCTCAGCCATAGTCCTGTGCCTTGCCCTCCTGGGAACTAATTCCAGGTTCCCATGGACAAAAAATATATTAACAGCTGAAGGCTGTATCATAAGAGATCTCAGGAAAAGGGGTAAAAAGCTATAATAAAATATTTGGCCAATATATCAGTAAAGATCAGCCTGTAGACGTTTTACAGATTTGAAGGATGTGAAATGGCCAATCTGCAGTCCCTAAGTCATGTAGTAAAACTTTGTTTACACTAGCCTTTCTTCAAAAGGCAAACTATAGGCAAAAGTATGTTTCCGCCAGGTGGCTGGAGGCCTTCTTTTATTTCTTAACATGTGTTTAGTAACTTGTCATGTCCTCCTTGTTGTCTTGGCTGTCCAGCATGTTCAGTGCCTCCCAGCTCTAAACCTAGCTCATATTATAATTGCAGAATAACTGAATGACTCTAAGAAGGGTCAATAAAGAAGATTTTAAAATAGACATTATGCAAAAAGGAAGCTAGACTTAGCCTAATTATTGCCTCTCAAATTAGGCCAAAGGATTTTATCATTTCTGGTATAACTATATTTAGTGTCTATAGGACTTTCAGTATCTATAGGCATTAAACATAAAATAGAATAAATTTTCTGTATGCAACAGACAATGTCTTTGAACTTAAATAGCAGGTCCACTGATGATTTTCCAAAACATTAAAATATGTAATACATAAAAATTTGCCTCACAATTTTAATTTGTCTTCAATTTTTCAGAATAATGGTGTAGATTCTGCAGTAATTAATATACCAAGCTACAAGAGCAGGTTGATTTTCATTAAATCAACTGGTCAATTCTCATTTTGCATCTATGTATTTACTGAGCATCCATTATGCACAAGGTTTTGTGTGGTAAAGGCTGAAATATAAACAGCTAAGTTTAACAAGACATAATACGTTGAATACTACAAGCAAAATTCAGAGGACAATTTATTCTGACTCAGAAGATCAAGGAAAAATGGGATTTGAGCTGGACTGTGAGGGATGAATAGGATTTCAGTTGGAAGAAGAGAGGACAGAATTAAGCACTCCAGTATAATAAATGATCCCAAGGAGAGGGAAAGTGCCCATGAAATCATCCATCTGGCCTGGTCTGTTGGGAGAATGATTAGTTAACTCTCAGGTGTGACTGGCAAGGTAATGGGGAAAGATGATATCATAAGAAATGAGGTTCAAACTATTCATATGGGACTACATGTCTCAGGTCCTTGAGTGCCTTGCTAATAAGTTTAGACTTCATTCAAAAGAAAATAGATTAAGAGAAAAAAAATTGTATGTTTTTTCCATCATTCTGTAGCCCACTCCTTCAGTCTATGGCCATTTAAGCATGACATTAAGGCTCTGCATACTCTTGACAAACTAATTCTTACCATTGTATGTTAAAAATTTGTGTCCCTGTGTTAAGAGCACTTTGTGATAACTCATTAAACTTCGCTAAAAGGGATTTTTCTCATCCATGTTCACATCAGTCTTGTCTTTACACTTATGATTTATGGTCAAATCATCTAATAGGACTGTTGTGGGGTGGGGGGAGGGGGGAGGGATAGCATTGGGAGATATACCTAATGCTAGATGACGAGTTAGTGGGTGCAGCGCACCAGCATGGCACATGTATACATATGTAACTAACCTGCACAATGTGCACATGTACCCTAAAACTTAAAGTATAATAATAATAAAAAAAAGAAATTTGAAAGTCAAATTTCTTATAGTAACATCACCTGGTCCAATTATTTCAATATGACCCTTAAGAGAAGCTTAAACACTACCAAAGGTATACCTCCCCCCTCCATCAGTCTCTATAGGTGGGAAATTTTAACTGGCTCTAATTATAATCAGCATAGTCCGCACTTGCTCCAAAGATTCTTCTGATTGATTGAGTCTGACCCTAAGCCACCTCCAATCTACCTGTTTTCTGACTTTATAAATCAATCCTATGTGGGGTACAGTCTCAAATCCTCTCTTAAACTGTTATGAAATTGCTCTATAACCAGAGGAGCACTCTTCGAAATATGCTTACAATCCTCCCCTGTTTTTCAATATGAATGTGTTTTTACAGATGGACCTGGCCCTAATTGAGCCAAATCATCCCCTGATATTAGACAGTCTTGCCCCTCATCATTCTTTCCAATATTTTGTCTAAATAAAGGCACCTAAGGGCAGAATTTTAGATTGGCACCTTCCTGAATTCTTCCTCATTACATGAACCATGTTTCAAAACTATGTCTAGAGTGCTGTAAGTACTTTTGCCAAAGGCTTCCTATTCCACTTGCTTCTTCAAACTCCCCAGATTTCATCTGCTCTGATTCACAGCCCAGTAGATTTTTTTTTCCAATAAACCTGACCTTAAAATTTTTACCTCCTGCTGTTATACGCTTATGTAACTGCTGTTTTAACTGCTTGGAGAAAGTAATTTGAAAACATATAAATATAAGTCTCACATTGATTTTTTTTTTAATTTATTATTATTATACTTTAAGTTTTAGGGTACATGTGCACAACATGCAGGTTAGTTACATATGTATACATGTGCCATGCTGGTGCGCTGCACCCACTAACTCGTCATCTAGCATTAGGTATATCTCCCAATGCTATCCCACCCCCTCCCCCCACCCCACAACAGTCCCCAAAGTGTGATTTTCCCTTCCTGTGTCCATGTGTTCTCATTGTTCAATTCCCACCTATGAGTGAGAATATGCGGTGTTTGGTTTTTTGTTCTTGCGATAGTTTACTGAGAATGATGATTTCCAATTTCATCCATGTCCCTACAAAGGACATGAACTCATCATTTCTCATGGTTGCATAGTATTCCATGGTGTATATGTGCCACATTTTCTTAATCCAGTCTATCGTTGTTGGACATTAGGGTTGGTTCCAAGTCTTTGCTATTGTGAATAATGCCACAATAAACATATGTGTGCATGTGTCTTTATAGCAGCATGATTTATAGTCCTTTGGGTATATACCCAGTAATGGAATGGCTGGGTCAAATGGTATTTCTAGTTCTAGATCCCGGAAGAATCGCCACACTGACTTCCACAATGGTTGAACTAGTTTACAGTCCCACCAACAGTGTAAAAGTGTTCCTATTTCTCCACATCCTCTCCAGCACCTGTTGTTTCCTGACTTTTTAATGATTGCCATTCTAACTGGTTTGAGATGGTATCTCATTGTGGTTTTGATTTGCATTTCTCTGATGGACAGTGATGGTGAGCATTTTTTCATGTGTTTTTTGGCTGCATAAATGTCTTCTTTTGAGAAGTGTCTGTTCATGTCCTTCACCCACTTTTTGATGGGGTTGTTTGTTTTTTCTTGTAAATTTGTTTGAGTTCATTGTAGATTCTGGATATTAGCCCTTTGTCAGATGTGTAGGTTGCGAAAATTTTCTCCCATTTTGTAGGTTGCCTGTTCACTCTGATGGTAGTTTCTTTTGCTGTGCAGAAGCTCTTTAGTTTAATTAGATCCCATTTGTCAATTTTGGCTTTTGTTGCCATTGTTTTTGGTGTTTTAGACATGAAGTCCTTGCCCGTGCCTATGTCCTGAATGGTAATGCCTAGGTTTTCTTCTAGGGTTTTTATGGTTTTAGGTCTAACGTTTAAGTCTTTAATCCATCTTGAATTAATTTTTGTATAAGGTGTAAGGAAGGGATCCAGTTTCAGCTTTCTACATATGGCTAGCCAGTTTTCCCAGCACCATTTATTAAATAGGGAATCCTTTCCCCATTGCTTGTTTTTCTCAGGTTTGTCAAAGATCAGATAGTTGTAGATATGCGGTGTTATTTCTGAGGGCTCTGTTCTGTTCCGTTGATCAATATCTCTGTTTTGGTACCAGTACCATGCTGTTTTGGTTACTGTAGCCTTGTAGTATAGTTTGAAGTCAGGTAGCGTGATGCCTCCAGCTTTGTTATTTTGGCTGAGGATTGACTTGGCGATGAGGGCTCTTTATTGGTTCCATATGAACTTTAAAGTAGTTTTTTCCAATTCTGTGAAGAAAGTCATTGGTAGCTTGATGGGGATGGCATTGAATCTGTAAATTACCTTGGGCAGTATGGCCATTTTCACAATATTGATTCTTCCTACCCATGAGCATGGAATGTTCTTCCATTTGTTTGTATCCTCTTTTATTTCCTTGAGCAGTGGTTTGTAGTTCTCCTTGAAGAGGTCCTTCACATCCCTTGTAAGTTGGATTCCTAGGTATTTTATTCTCTTTGAAGCAATTGTGAATGGGAGTTCACTCATGATTTGGCTCTCTGTTTGTCTGTTGTTGGTGTATAAGAATGCTTGTGATTTTTGTACATTGATTTTGTATCCTGAGACTTTGCTGAAGTTGCTTATCAGCTTAAGGAGATTTGGGGCTGAGACAATGGGGTTTTCTAGATATACAATCATGTCATCTGCAAACAGGGACAATTTGACTTCCTCTTTTCCTAATTGAATACCCTTTATTTCCTTCTCCTGCCTAATTGCCCTGGCCAGAACTTCCAACACTATGTTGAATAGGAGTGGTGAGAGAGGGCATCCCTGTCTTGTCCCAGTTTTCAAAGGGAATGCTTCCAGTTTTTGCCCATTCAGTATGATATTGGCTGTGGGTTTGTCATAGATAGCTCTTATTATTTTGAGATATGTCCCATCAATACCTAATTTATTGAGAGTTTTTAGCATGAAGGGTTGTTGAATTTTCTCAAAGGCCTTTTCTGCATGTATTGAGATAATCATGTGGTTTTGTCTTTGGTTCTGTTTATATGCTGGATTACATTTGTTGATTTGCATATATTGAACCAGCCTTGCATCCCAGGATGAAGCCCAGTTGATCATGGTGGATAAGCTTTTTGATGTGCTGCTGGATTTGGTTTGCCAGTATTTTATTGAGGATTTTTGCATCAATGTTCATCAAGGATATTGGTCTAAAATTCTCTTTTTTGGTTGTGTCTCTGCCCGGCTTTGGTATCAGGATGATGCTGACCTCATAAAATGAGTTAGGGAGTATTCCCTCTTTTTCTATTGATTGGAATAGTTTCAGAAGGAATGGTACCAGTTCCTCCTTGTACCTCTGGTAGAATTCGGCTGTGAATCCATCTGCTCCTGGACTCTTTTTGGTTGGTAAGCTATTGATTATTGCCACAATTTCAGCTCCTGTTATTGGTCTATTCAGAGATTCAACTTCTTCCTGGTTTAGTCTTGGGAGAGTGTATGTGTCAAGGAATTTATCCATTTCTTCTAGATTTTCTAGTTTATTTGTGTAGAGGTGTTTGTAGTATTCTCTGATGCTAGTTTGTATTTCTGTGGGATAGGTGGTGATATCCCCTTTATCATTTTTTATTGCGTCTATTTGATTCTTCTCTCTTTTTTTCTTTATTAGTCTTGCTAGCAGTCTATCAATTTTGTTGATCCTTTCAGAAAACCAGCTCCTGGATTCATTAATTTTTTGAAGGGTTTTTTGTGTCTCTGTTTCCTTCAGTTCTGCTCTGATTTTAGTTATTTCTTGCCTTCTGCTAGCTTTTGAATGTGTTTGCTCTTGCTTTTCTAGCTCTCTTAATTGTGATGTTAGGGTGTCAATTTTGGATCTTTCCTGCTTTCTCTTGTGGGCATTTAGTACTATAAGTTTCCCTCTACACACTGCTTTGAATGTGTCCCAGAGATTCTGGTATGTTGTGTCTTTTCTCTCATTGGTTTCCAAGAACATCTTTATTTCTGCCTTCATTTCGTTATATACCCAGTAGTCATTCAGGAGCAGGTTGTTCAGTTTCCATGTAGTTGAGCAGTTTTGAGTGAGATTCTTAATCCTGAGTTCTAGTTTGATTGCACTGTGGTCTGAGAGATAGTTTGTTATAATTTCTGTTCTTTTACATTTGCTGAGGAGAGCTTTACTTCCAAGTATGTGGTCAATTTTAGAATAGGTGTGGTGTGGTGCTGAAAAAAAATGTATATTCTGTTGATTTTGGGTGGAGAGTTCTTTAGATGTCTATTAGGTCCACTTGGTGCAGAGCTGAGTTCAATTCCTGGGTATCCTTGTTGACTTTCTGTCTCGTTGATCTGTCTAATGTTGACAGTGGGGTGTTAAAGTCTCCCATTATTAATGTGTGGGAGTCTAAGTCTCTTTGTAGGTCGCTCAGGACTTGCTTTATGAATCTGGGTGCTCCTGTATTGGGTGCATATATATTTAGGATAGTTAGCTCTTCTTGTTGAATTGATCCCTTTACCATTATGTAAGGCCTTCTTTGTCTCTTTTGATCTTTGTTGGTTTAAAGTCTGTTTTATCAGAGACTAGGATTGCAACCCCTGCCTTTTTTTGTTTTCCATTTGCTTGGTAGATCTTCCTCCATCCCTTTATTTTGAGCCTATGTGTGTCTCTGCACGTGAGATGGGTTTCCTGAATACAGCACACTGATGGGTCTTGACTCTTTATCCAATTTGCCAGTCTGAGTCTTTTAATTGGAGCATTTAGTCCATTTACATTTAAAGTTAATATTGTTATGTGTGAATTTGATCCTGTCATTAAGATGTTAGCTGGTGATTTTGCTCGTTAGTTGATGCAGTTTCTTCCTAGTCTCAATGGTCTTTACATTTTGGCATGATTTTGCAGTGGCTGGTATTGGTTGTTCCTCTCCATGTTTAGCGCTTCCTTCAGGAGCTCTTGTAGGGCAGGCCTGGTGCTGACATAATCTCTCAGCATTTGCTTGTCTGTAAAATATTTTATTTCTCCTTCACTTATGAAGCTTAGTTTGGCTGGATATGAAATTCTGGGTTGAAAATTCTTTTAAGAATGTTGAATATTGGCCCCTCCTCTCCTCTGGCATGTAGAGTTTCTGCGGAGAGATCAGCTGTTAGTCTGATGGGCTTCCCCTTGTGAGTAACCCGACCTTTCTCTCTGGCTGCCCTTAACATTTTTTCCTTCATTTCAACTTTGGTGAATCTGACAATTATGTGTCTTGGGGTTGCTCTTCTCGAGGAGTATCTTTGTGGCGTTCTCTGTATTTCCTGAATCTGAATGTTGGCCTGCCTTGCTAGATTGGGAAAGTTCTCCTGGATAATATCCTGCAGAGTGTTTTCCAGCTTGGTTCCATTCTCCCCGTCACTTTCAGGTACACCAATCAGACGTAGATTTGGTCTTTTCACATAGTCCCATATTTCTTGGAGGATTTGCTCGTTTCTTTTTATTATTCTTTCTCTAAACTTCCCTTCTCGCTTCATTTCATTCACTTCATCTTCCATCACTGATACCCTTTCTTCCAGTTGATCACATCGTCTCCTGAGGCTTCTGCATTCTTCACGTAGTTCTCGAGCCCTGGTTTTCAGCTCCATCAGCTCCTTTAAGCACTTCTCTGTATTGGTTATTCTAGTTATACATTCTTCTAAACTTTTTTCAAAGTTTTCAACTTCTTTGCCTTTGGTTTGAATTTCCTCCCATAGCTCGGAGTAATTTGATCGTCTGAAGCCTTCTTCTCTCAGCTCGTCAAAGTCATTCTCCGTCCAGCTTTGTTCCGTTGCTGGTGAGGAACTGCGTTCCTTTGGAGGAGGAGAGGCGCTCTGCTTTTTAGAGTTTCCAGATTTTCGGCTCTGTTTTTTCCCCATCTTTGTGGTTTTATCTACTTTTGGTCTTTGATGATGGTGATGTACAGATGGGTATTTGGTGTGGATGTCCTTTCTGTTTGTTAGTTTTCCTTCTAACAGACAGGACCCTCAGCTGCAGGTCTGTTGGAGTACCCTGCCGTGTGAGGTGTCAGTCTGCCCCTGCTGGGGGGTGCCTCCCAGTTAGGCTGCCCGGGGGTCAGGGGTCAGGGACCCACTTGAGGAGGCAGTCTGCCCACTCTCGGATCTCCAGCTGCATGCTGGGAGAACCACTGCTCTCTTCAAAGCTGTCAGACAGGGACATTTAGCCCAGTAGTTTATAAAGTTTATTATCCTTGGTGATACCTTACTGTAACAATTTACCTTTCTATTCTCCCTCTCCCTCTCCCTTTCTCTCATATTGCCTGTGAGCCTCTGAAAAACACCTTTGTACATGTGAGATGTCTATTTGACTTATTTAATTCAGGATTGTTTACATCTTTAGCATGATCTGTCACATTCATCTTTCTGTCTATATCAAACCTCTGGCCCTCTGTTTCTGGCTTTCTGTGTTTTCCTTGTACACAGTTTATACAGCAACTTATCAAACAGAAATTTCCAGGAAGCAGCTTGTCTGCACATGCACTCAATGCAAACATACTCATAATGAATGGTTTCACAGCACTAAGGATTCTGGAGAGCCTTAAAATAAAGATTTCACCTATGTTCCTGGAGTTTCTACAGTGACCTGAATTTTACTGTAGTGATTTTCTTTGAAAGACAGTCAGTGTTAAAGTTTGTTTGAAGATTTCTTGAGAGAAGGGGAGATACTTGATTCAACCTCCCTGTCCCAGGCCCAATCATGGTGCACTGGTCAGGGAGTGAGAAACCCCAAAGTTGGTGGGCCACATGAATGTACCAAGTGGCAAGATGGGCCTGAAGCTCCTATAGGGTTAACATTCACCCCAAAAATATCCCCAAGCCTAAAGAAGCAACATTAAATAGCAAATACAAAACTCCACGACAGGAGAAGAGAGAGATCATGGGAAAATTTCAAAGCTTTGTATTTCAGTATCTTTAATTAGCAAGTTTTTCCTGCTTTTTGAACTAGGAGCCCATGCTTGCATTTTTCTCTGGGTTCTGCAAGTTACATAGCCAGTTTGCCAGTGGATTTCTATTACTTGCAACCAAAGGAATCCTAACTAATGCATATGCTTTACACATAGCTCTGTATTTTGGGTAATTCTTTTTAAGCCTCTTTCACGCGAGATAATACCATTTTGTAAATGTTCTGTTGGGTTGGAAGAATTTGTTAAAATCTTTCTCCAACACAAAATGGTGAAATCCCTGGGGACTTGTCTTATTTATTCTTGCTCTTTTGGTGCCCAGACACAGAATTCACACTCACTGTATGTTCTATAAATAAATGTTAATATTATCAGTCATTAAGACAAGAATGCTTTCAAAGATCACCACATCCTATCCAGAGCTAATGACAGATAAGAGAGAAGACATAGTCTATCAGCTGCATATTGACAACTGCCTAGTGAAAGCTCACTTTCTGTTTTGGCATTAATGCAGGACTGGGAAAGCAGATAAACACTGTGCTGCTGCTAAGCCTAACCTTCCTGTCAGGTAATGCAAATCTGACTTGAAACTGTTTACAAGCATTTTCTCCATTTAAACTCAAATGCCAAAATATTAAGCAAAACATATTGCATAGTTTCAGAATGACTTTAGTCTATTTATTAAATATGTGAGCAATTTTTAAAAAATTCTAGGTTATCACTGTATGCTCTCTTCCCTTTCTATTTTCTCTTTAGTTTCTAGTTAGAATACAGTGTGTGAGGGAGAGAGTTAAATGATAAACAGCCAAGAGAGGAGGAGGAAATAAAAAGAGAAGGAAAAGGAGGAGGAAAAAGAAAAGGAGGGAAGGGAGGGAAAAAACTAAAAGCAGTTCCACTAGTTGAGTTAAATCAGATTCAACTATGTCTTACTTAAAATTTACTTGTGAAATAGAATAATGGCATCAACTTCTCAAGATTACGGTGGGAACTAAATGAGATAACATATATATGAATATACACATCAAGGTGTCTTGCACATACTTAATGAGAGTTTTTGTAGCTGAACAAGTATTTTCCATCCAAAAGAAGAAAAGACGCCTTACATGGGCATCGACCACCACGGAAACCCATCTGAGAGAATTCACACCGATGAGTATTGTTTCACAAACTGCTGTCTTATGTAATGCTTATAAAAAGGCATGTTAACTGTTTACTTCTAACCAGATTTAGTCAAGTCTATGAACAATACCATGTCTGTCTAGAAAAGCTTTTCTATATTTAACACTTAAAAAGACTTAGTTCTGCTGAGAGCAGTGCCTCATGCCTGGAATCCCAGCCCTTTGGGAGGCTGAAGCAGGCAAATCACTTGAGGTCAGGAGTTGGAAACCAGCCTGGCCAACGTGGTGAAACCCCATCTCTATTAAAAATACAAAAATTAGCTGGGCATGGTGGGGCACGTCTGCAATCCCAGCTACTCAGTAGCTGAGGCAGGATAATCGCTTGAAGCCGGGAGGCGGAGGTTACAATGAGCTGAGATCAAGCCACTGCACTCCAGTCTGGGTGACAGAGCAAGACCCTGTCTCAAAAAAATAAAAAGTGAAAATAAAAAAGACTTAGTTCAAGTTGTCTGGTTATTCTTGTCCAACTCCCACTGTAAATGTTTCAGTTACAAGGTGGCAAAGTTAACTATAAAATATATGCCCTGAAATTGAGACACAAATTTGGTTATTTCAGGCAGAAGGCCATAAACTGCCAACCTCCTCCTCCTCTTTCTTCTTCTTTATTATAAGGCTAATACTAGTCTTTAGTTTGTATGGCATTTTACAGTTTAAAACACCAAATATAAATTCCCTTAGTGATTCTATGCAATAATACTCTTAGATAAATAGGGAAAGTAGTACTAATCAATTTTTTTTTTTTTTTTGAGATGGAGTGTTGCTCTGTCCCCCAGGCTGGAGTGCAGTAGCGTGATCTCGGCTCACTGCAACCTCTCTGCCTCCCGGGTTCGAGCAATTCGCCTGCCTCAGCCTCCGGAGTAGCTGGGATTACAGGTGGACACCACCACGTGCAGCTAATATATATATTAAATATATATATTTAATATATATTAAATATATATATTTTATAATATTATATATAATATATATAATATATATATAATATATATATAATATATATATAATATATATATAATATATATATATATAAAATATATATATTTTTTTTTAGTAGAGATGGAGTTTTGTTATGTTGGCCAGGCTGGTCTGGAAATCCTGACCTCAGGTGATCCACCTGCCTCAGCCTCCAAAAGCGCTGGGATCAGGTGTGAGCCACTGTGCCTGGCCTTAACCAAATTTTAATATGTAAAAATATAGAAGTTACAATTCACCAGTAATGAAAGCCAGTGTAGAGAACCAGTAGTGAAAGCAGGTGTGAAGAGTACAAGCTCTTTATCCAATTGTTCAACTATACCACATTGCTTTCCCATGCAGCATTTATAAAACACAAGACTCTTCCTTACTGAGGTCGACACAATTGATTATGAGAATCGCTTTAAGAAAATTATTTTCCCTAATTCATAACTTTCAAGGGAAGATATGTTTCCCCTCACAGTCTGCGGACATCAGGAACATTATTTAAACTCATATTTTTTCACAGCTGGACTTACAAAATTCTACGAAGGTGAAACCACCACTTATCACAATGGCAAGAGAGGACTTGGCAAATACAAACTCACTGGACAAGGGCAATTAATATTATTTTATGAAGTAACATAATTCTGAAAAAAAGTGCATTAAAATCCCTATGTTGCGCCTCAGATTTATAGCACTAGCATGCAGGTATCAGCAGTGGGCTTGATAATCCCTGGAGTTACATTAACGTTTTTGTTTCCTTGTTTTGCTTTGGAAATTTCCTTAGCCTTTTAAAAAAGCTGAGCACTAGTTTATTTGCTTCAGGGTACTTTAGAAAAAATACGCACAAATATTCACGTATAAAAGACCATTGGAAGAAGGGCAAATAACATGGAATTCATAGCAATAAGTGAATTTTCTTTTTTCACACACCCATGGGTAATAAGGTGACTAGTTTGCATGTTTCCAGTCTTTATGTATTTACACAAATATGTATATAGATATTTATAAATATTAACTTAGATATTTGATGATACTATATTGTTCTGAACTTGAATTTATTTTATTTTTTTCTCAAAAATACGTAGGGTATCTTTCAATGTGATGTGTATATGTATGTATGTGTTTGTGTGTGCATGTGTGTACATACAAATGTTTAGAGTTTTAAACCATAGCATTCTACTCTATAAAATGCATATGCCGAGATAAATTTAATCATTCCAGGACTGATGGATATTTTGGTTGTTTCCAGTTTTCAGTGAATATAAACAGTGCTGCAAAAAAAATTCTATGCACATTTCCCCCTCTTCATGAACCTGTGCTTTTTTAGAATAAATTTCAAGAGGTAAAATTGATGGAATCAGTAGAATACGTACTTTGAATGTTGATAAATTCTGTCAAATTGCTGTTAAAAAAATGAGTTTTACCAATTTATAGTCATAGTCATGTATTAGGCTTTCTGCTTACCTCACCTTAACCAACACAGAATAAAATTGATCTTTTAAAATTCTTCCCCAATCCAATCCATAAATATAGTGACTTAGTCGTTGTAAATTATTTTTCACTCATTACCAGCATTTCATCCCTGCAGAGGAATACTGACAATGTGTTTACTATGTATCTTTGGGCAAGTTACTTAACCTCTCTGCGTCTCAATCTTATCACTTCTAAAATAAGGATAATAATACCTACCTCATAGGATGTCTTTTGTTTTCTTGTTCATGTTGCCTATTTTTTCGTTATGATTGTGCCTTTCCCCTTTGGTGATTTGGTGAGTTAACACATAGTGAACAAGCACCTACCACGTGCAAGTCACACTCTAAATGCCAGGGACAATGGGAGGAGAAGATCAAGTGTTCACTGTCATGGAGCTTACATTCTAGTGGGGAGGCAGATAATATCTAAACACCAGGGACAGTGGGGAGACAAGACCAAGTGTTCACCGTCATGGAGCTTACATCCTAGTGGGGAGGCAGATAACACAGAGATAAGCAAACACATAAACCTGTGATGTTCTGTCAGGTTGTGTTTGTGAAGAAAAAAATCAAGCCTGGTGTGGGCTAAGAAGTACTAAGCGTGCTATTTTAGATAGGGTGGCCAAAGAACACTTCTGTGATGAGGAGACATTTGAGTAGAGACATGAAAGAAATGAGCATTGTGGCTGAGGCAACAACAATGCTGAAGGAATAACAGGGACCCAGTAGGCTGAGGTAAAGGGATTCAGGGTGAGAGGAAAGAGAGGTGTCAGCTGTGAGGAGCCAGGGACCAGATGCTGAATGCCCTCATAAGCCAGAAAGAGGAATTTTATTTTTATTCTAAATGCTAAGGGAAGCCATGGCGCTGGCCTCTGAATTGATAAACTGCTCCCAGACGCTGAGCGAGGCTAAAACTGTAAGTTTCCTACCCAAGCAGATACCTCAAGTGTGGACAGAAACAGTGTCCACTTGCCCTTGGGGGAAATCTCACAGGAAAGAAAAGCCAATATCCGCAATGGAAGCCTCCTTCACGAACTCACGCCAACAGGCAAAGCTGAACAGAGCCATCAAGTTATGTAACTGTGCCCCTGACCCACACCTATACCTTTTTCTTTCAACTCCAAAGCTAAACCTGAAGCATTTCTCTTTTTCCCTGACGCACAGTACCCTTGCCAGTTGATAAACCAGGAGCAGGAACCCTGGCTGTGTTCCACCAAGAGTTACCAAGAAGGTCCGACGCACAAGTGCCAAGAGCCCAGGCAGAATGGCTGCTCACAACTCACCCCTAAGGCGGCAAGCCTACCTCTGCAGATGGTCCCGTTCCCCACGTAGCCCGGTTTGCAGGTGCAGCTGTGTCCCTGGACAGTGTTGGTGCAGATGGCATTCTCGTCACAGTTGTGCTGGCCGCTGCCACATTCATCGTGTTCTGTTTCCAGGGTGAGAGAAAAAGAGAAATACTTTTTCTTAAGTTGGAATTACTGGTATTGGGAAATGTAGCTGGAATTCACCAAATAAGAATGACAGTGACTACCACTTGTCAGTACCTTACTATGTGCCTAAAAGTTCCTGTTGAAATCTAAACTCTGAAAGAAAGATGTTATTATCCCTACTTTGCAGGTAAAGAAACAGTATCAGAGAAGTCAAACAACTCCTGTCCGTCACAAAATTGGTAAGTGCTGCACTAAGGCCGTTGTTTCTTCCACCTTCTAAAAAGGTTTTCACAGAGATTCCAAGGTAATGGTTCTTAGTAGGGGGAATTTTGCACTGCCTCATCCTGCAAACATTTGATATGTCAGAAGGTATTTTTGGTTGCCATGATTGGGAACAGGAAGTGATACTGAAATCTAGGGAATAAAGGCCAGGAATGCTGCTAAGCATTGTACAATGTGCAGAAGAGCTCAAAGCAACAAAGAACTAGCCAGCCTAAAATGTCCACAATGCTGAAAAACATCCACAATTGGAAACCTTCTCCTCAGGTTACAAAAAAGAGGAGAGGAGAGGAGGGGAGGGCAGGGGAGGGGGGGAGGGGAGGGAGGGGAGGGAAGGAGAGGGAGGGGAGGGAAGGAGAGGGGAGGGGAGGGGAGGGAGGGGAGGGAAGGAGAGGGGAGGGGAAGGGAGAGGGGAAAAGAAACAAACCTATATGAGAGATTCCATGGCTTCTTTAGAACAAAGAGGATAAAACTGCAGAGAAAGGCTGGTGAATATAGCCTAGCAAAGGAGAATTTCCCAACAAAATTTTCGATCACAGGGATGGCTGGCGAGCACAGGATTGCGCTGAGAGTAGGAAAAGGATTTACTCTGAGGCCTCTGTTTAAGGGCCTTCAGCGGTTTAATTTTCCATATAGCCCATTTTCATAGGGTTCAGAATCTAACCTCTGTGTATCTGCCTGCCGTGTAGTGATATGGGTTATACATATTCAGATAGCTGTGGCATCCTTGACCCACAGGACATGGAGGGAAACCGATCTAACCCTAGAAAACAGATAAAAAGATTCCAGGTTAGAAACTAAGGTTTCATAGATAACTATAATTTCCTCTCACACTCAGCAAGTTAATGGAGTTACCCAAATGACTCCTCTATAACTAAACAATATGGCAAAGTTTATATCCTTTATTCCTTTTTAACATCTGCTAGCATAACTTCTCACAAATTTTAAGAAGAAAAATCCAGTAGGGCCATTCAAATCATAAATAGTTTTAAAACAAGAATAGAAATTCCACTTAGAAACCTCAAGGAAATAACACTAATTGGAACAAAACAAAAAATTCAATAGAGTTTGTTCAGTGAATTGTTCAACCAATGTACCAATCATTTGAAATATCATCAATCTTCATTTATTTTTATTTTAAATTTCCTAATGGGGACCCAGTAATGAGAAAGGTTAAATCCTACAAAACAGGACTGTTTTCATCACACACACACAACAGAGGTAGGGCACACACATGCATCTGATTGTTGATTTAATACTTGAATTTTCCAAATAAAATTTTTATTTAGGCCTTAAGACCAACCCAAACTGTCAGCAAGAAATGTGCATAGGTTAGCAAACAGTGAGAAAAGAAGATAAGATTTCTGAGGACACACTTCAAGTCTGTGCTTAAGTCATCTCCAGCACACTCCAGAAACAGTATACCCTTGTGCATGTCCACTCGAATTTACAAACCTATCAAGTACCTAGTATTTGCAGGTGCAATACCAGACAAGGTTAGAAACATAAAAAAGTCTAAGAATTCAGACTTATACTCCAAGAGTTTTCAGCCTCCTTCTTTAAATTCATTTAATAAATAATTATTATGTTCTGTACTGGGAATACAAAGATGAGTAGATAATGGTCTTTGCTAGCCTGAACATTTTAATAGGGGTAACTAACCGGAACACAGAAGATAAGTGATAAGAGTTATAAGTAGTTGACCTTTCATTTCATCATACAAAAGGAACATATTTTAGAATGAAAGGGTGCTCTACTAATAATTACACTGGGATAACAAGCATAACTCAGAATGACCCAGGCAAACTAGCATGTGTGGTCATGCTAGATAAGAGGAATAAAGATAAGCTAGACTGAGAGTTCATTGGAGGGAAGAAATTCCTTCTAATGGAGAGAAGAGAAAAGTCTTCTTGCAAAAGGTAATATTTTAAATAATCTTTCACAAATGGTCAAGGTTTCTCAATTAGAGTTGCTCATGCAGGCTTAAGTATGGAGAAAGGTATGGCTCTGTGCAGCATTCCAAAAGCCTGGTCCATCCTTACCTACCAGGTCTTATCTTCCAATATTCTTGAAGTAAATCTTTTTCTCTAATGAGGTGGCATCTTTGCTGTCCTACAAATGTACGAGTTTGTTTCTACCTCTCTAGTTTTTCATGTTGTTTCATTGACCCACAATACTCTCTCACAATGTAGTTGGTTTATCTGCCTTTGCCTGGCTTCAGACACCACTTCAAACCCATACTTTTACCATGTTCATGAAGGCTTACACACTTTTTCTCTAGACCATGAATTTCATCTATCTTAGAACTTTTATAAAATTTAATATCTTTACGTCTTTGGAGGCAATGATATCATAATATATTGTGATGATATTTGCAAGTTTTGTCATTAATGCCATAATTGACTTTGAGGAGAGGAATTGTAGCATATTTTCCACAACCTTCACTTTATCTATTAATACCTTCCATAATGTTATTGAACCTAGAGAATGCCAAGCACTGAAGTCAATATTTTAGGCATATTATACCATTTAATTCTCCCAGCAATTAAATGAAGTAAGTTTGCTCATTTTACAATGAAGAAACTTAGACAACAGTACTTTATATAACTTTCCTAAGATCATAGAACTGGTAAGTAGAGAAAGTCAGATTGTGAATGCAGACATTAGATGAACAAACATGTCACTACTGAGCAGTTGCAAGTTAATTTGGATGTGGCTGAAACTAAACCATGACATGTGGAAATGATATCATAATGCCAACAATGAACTGTCTTCCTGTATTTTAGCCCCCAATTCCTACTGGGATCTCCTACATACTTGCTGAGAATAGATGACCTATTCCCAAAGAACAAAGGCCATAGAACTTCCACATTTCATTTTCTTTAGTCATGCCCAAGTTTTCAAAATGACCAGCATCTTCAAAACTGTGTTTAATAGAGACAGCCAAAGAAAATACCATTTTCTTCTATAAATATCACATTCCTTTCCAGTTGCCAAGGATGCTGCAAAAGATATGACAAGTGATTGCGAAAGACGGACTGGCACAGAGGTTAAGAGTATGAACTCCAAAGTCACCGGCCTAGTTTAGAAGATCCTGGTTTGCCAATTACAAGCTATGTCTACTTAAATAAGTTACCCAACCTCTCTGTCTTACATTCCTCATTGTAAAATGTGGACAATGATAGAACCTATCACTTGGGATTGTTTTGAGAATTAAATTAATTAATATAGGTAGAAAATTTATGACAGCATGTTACAGCTGGTAAGTGCTCCACAAGTGTTAGGAATTTGATTGTCATTGCTGCTGCTGCTACTATTACTACTACTACTACTACTACTACTACTAATTCTACTAATATTGCTGCAACAATTACTTGTGGGCAGACTTAATCATAGGATGGTGGTTACAACTGAATTGAGACAGATGTTATCAAGATGATTAAATAGAGGTGTCCAGCACTCACCTCCCTGACAAAGGACCACAACAACCAGTAGATAACCACAAATCAAACAGAGTATTTAAGGAAGAATACGGGGATTCAGTAGAGAAGTTATGAAGACCTTTTAGGGCACAGAAACCTAAAAAGGCATTATAGAGAGAAAAGCAAAGCACCCAGTATCAATTTGTTTCAAGCCAAGAGGAACTCCCATTGTGGGAAAAAAGAAAGTGGGACATTGCCAGCAGCCATATTCCCACCATGGACACCAGCAATTCTAGTTACAGAAGCACCTCACAGCCCTTACAGGCCCTGATCCCAGCATAGGGAGCATTTGGAGTCCAAGCAACTTCATATTTCCTGAGAGGGAAAACACACTGAGTCCTTTGCACTCCCCTGGATCCAGGATGCTGAAGCACAATACCATTTTAAGAGCAGAGCTGCCACCAGAATGTATCCATTCATAGGATCCAGTAGTCCCTGCATGTCCATATTCCTGGGGTCCTGCTGCCATCCCACCACATACACCCAGAAGGTTGCAGCATCGTGACATGAGATGGACACAGAAATGATACCATGACCATAGCATCTGAGCCTGTGTAGCACCCTATATCCCAAGGGACAGGCAATTCAGCACAGCAAAGAGGCTTACCCTAGGACAGAGGGAGCCAACACACAAAAGCAAATGAAGTCTATGAAATGACTGAAAATGAATTCAAAATAATGATCTTAAGGAGATTCAGCAAGATACAAGAGAACACAGACATTTCAACAAAATCAGAAAAACAGTGCCTGATCTGAATGAGAAATTCAACAAAGAGATAGATATCGCAAAACAAAACCAGAGAAATCTTGAAACAGAACAATTCAATGAACGAAATAAAACTTTAATTGAGAATGTCAATAATAGGCTAGTTCAAGCAGAATAATTTCCAAACTTGAAGACAGCTCTTTTGAAGAAACTCAGTCAGACAAAAATAAGAAGACATTTTAAAAGAATAAATTAAGCCTAAAAGGACATATGGGCCACCATTAAGTAAACAAATATGTGAATTTTGGAAGTTCTAAGAAGAAAAGATGGGAAATGGCATAGAAAACCTATTTTTAAAAAATAGCCATAGGCTGGGCATGGTGGCACATACCTATAATCCCAGCACTTTGGGAGGCTGAGACAGGAGGATAGCTTGGAGTTTGAGACCAGAGTGAGGAAGATGGTGATGTGCCATATCTACCAAAAAAAAAAAATCTGGGTATGGTGGCATACAACTGTGGTCATAACTTCACAGGAGGATCACTTGAGCCCAGGAGGTCAAGGTTGCAGGGAACCATGTTCATGCCACTGCACTCCAGCTTGGGCGATAGACAGAGACCTTGTCTCAAAAAAATAATAATAATAAAATAAAAATATTAGCTAAAAACTTCCCAATACTTAGGAGAGATATGACCATCCAGATTTAGAAAGCTAAAAGCCCCCAAATAAATGTAACCCAAGAAGGTCCTTGCCAAGGCACATTATAGTCAAACTTTCAAAAGGCAAAGATAAAGACGGAATGCTAAAAACTGAGAAGAAAACATCAAATCACATATAAGGATATGCCATCAGACTAACAGCAGATTTTCCAGCAGAAACCTGCAGGCCAGGAAAGAATGGGATGATACATTTAAAGTGATGAAAGAAAAAACAAATGCCACCAAAGAGCCCTATACACAGAAAAACTAACCTTCAGAAATCATGGAGAAACAAAGTCTATCTCAGACAAGCAAAAACTGAAGAAATTCATCACCAGTAGACCTGACCTACAAGACAAGCTTAACAAAGTCCTACATCAGGAAGTGAAGGGCAATATATACTTTTTTTTTGAGTCATATACTTTCATGAAAGTAGTACTCATGTATAACTCACTGGTAGAGCAGATAAACAAATACAAAGAGAATGGGATCACACATTACTATTACAGAAAACCACCAAACCACAAAAATAAACAATAAGAGAAGAAGAAAGGAACAAAGGGTATAAAAAACAACCAGAAAACAATTAACAAAATAACAGGAGTAAGTACTCATCTATCAATATAAACCTCAAATATAAATGGTTTTGATTTCCCAGTTAAAATATATGGACTGGCTGAATGGATTTTTTGTAAGACCCAACTACATAAAGTTCATAAGAAACTAATATTGCCTGTAAAAACACACACCATCTAAAAGTAAAGGGATAAAAAATATATTCCACACAAATAGATATCAAAAGTGAGCAGAAGTAGCTATGTTTATATCAGATGAAATAGATATTAAGTAAAAAAAAGAAAAAAGAAAGACAAAGAATGTCATTATATAATGATAAGGGAATCAATTCAGCAGGTATATATAACAATTGTAAATACACATGCATCCAGCACTGGAGGACCCAAATTCATAAAGCAAATGTTACTACATCTGAAGAGAGAAAGAGAAAGAGAGAGAGAAGAGATTCCAATACAATAATGATAGGGGGCTTGAACAACCCACTCTCAGCATTAGATAGATCATCTAGACAGAACATCAACAAAAAAAGATTGGATTTGAACTGGACTTTAGGCCAAATAGACATAAAAGACATTTCCAGAACAATATATCCAACGACAAAGCATACATTCTTCTCATCAGCACATAGAACATTCTCTAGGATAGAACATATGTTAGACCACAAAAGTCTAAACAAATTTCTAAAAATTAAAATCATATCAAGTTTCTTCACAGACCACAATGGAACAAAACTAGAAATCAATACCAAGAGGAACTTTGAAAATTATATAAAAACATGGAATATAAACATGTTTCAGGAACCCAGTGGTTCCTGAATGACCACTGGGTCAATGAAGAGATTAAGATGGAAATCATAAAAATTCTTGAAACAAAGGAAAACAGAAACACAATATACCAAAACCTCTGGGGCAAAGTAAAACCAGTATTAAAAGGCAAGTTTATAGCAATAAAAGCTGACATAAAAATAATAGAAATATTTCAAATAAGCAATCTAATGACGCACCTCAAGTGATTTCAAAAGTAAGAGCCAACCAAACCCAAAATTAGTAGAAGGAAAGAAATAATAAAGATCAGAGCAGAACTAAACTGAATGGAGACTTAAACAATACAAAAGATCAGCCAGGTGTGGTGGCTCACGCCTGTAATCCCAGCAGTTTGGGAGGCCGAGGCAGGCAGATCATGAGGTCAGGAGACTGAGACCATCCTGGCTAACATGGTGAAACCCCGTCTCTACTAAAAAAAAGAATACAAAAAAATACAAAAAATTAGCCAGGTGTGGTGGCAGGTGCCTGTAGTCCCAGCTACTCGGGAGGCTGAGGCAGGAGAATGGTGTGAACCCGGGAGGCAGAGCTTGCAGTTAGCCAAGATCGCACCACTGCCATCCAGCCTGGGTGACAGAGCAAGACTCTCTCAAAAAACAAACAAAAACAAAACAAACAAACAAAATACAAAAGATCAAAGAAACAAAAGCTTGTTTTTTGAAAAGATAAACAAAATCAACAAACCTTTGGCTAGACTAAGGAAAAATAAGAAAAGACCTAGGTAAATAAAATCAAGAAACTGAACATGAGAGACATTACAACTAATACTACAGAAATATAAAGAATCATTCAACTAGGCCGGATACAGTGGTTGATGTCTGTAATCCCAGCACTTTGGGAGTTCTGAGGCAGGCAGATTGCTTGAGCCCAGGAGTTAGAGACCAGCCTGAGAAACATGGTGAAATACCACCTCTATAAAAACTATAAAAATTATCCAGGTATGGTGGCCCACACCAGCAGTTCCAACTACTTGGGAGGCTGAGGTGGGAGGATTTCTTGAGCCTGGGAGGTCAAGGCTGCAGTGAGCCATGATCATGCCACTTCACTCCACCCTGGGCAACAGAGTGAGACCTTGTCTGAACAACAACAAAAAAATCATTAGACACTATTATGATAGCTCTATGCCAACAAACTGGAAAACCTAGAGCAAATAGATGAATTTCTGGACACAGGTAACCTATCACTTTTAAAACAGAAAGAAATAGGAAAACTGGACAGACCAATAACAAGTAAAGAGATTGAAACAGTAACAAAAAAATCTCCCAGCAAAGAAAACCCTGGGAATGGATGCCTTCACTGCTGAATTCTATCAAACTTTTAGAAAATAATTAACTACCAATTCTTCTAAATTATTACAGAAACTGAAGAGGTGGTAATTTTTCCTAACTTATTGTACAAGGCCAGTATTACCCTGATACTAAAATCAGACAAAAACATTACAAAGAAAGCAAATTAAAGGCCAATATCCCTGATTAACACAGATGCAAAAATCCTCGACCAAATACTAGCAAACTGAATACAACAGTACAACACAAAGATTATACACCATGATCAAGTAGTAATTACCTTTGAGATGCAAGGATGCTTCAACATACTCAAATCAATAAATGTGAGATATATCACAGCATTGTCCAATCAACAGAATGGACAAAAACCATATTATCATCTCAATAGATGCAGAGAAAGCATTTGGTAAAATTCAACATCACTTCATGATAAAAACTCTCAGTGAATTAGGCATAGAATCAGTATACCCAGACACAATAAAGACCATATAGGCAAGCCCATAGCTAACATCATACTGAATCAGAAAAAGCCAAAATATATTTTCCCTAAGAACTAGAACAAGACAAAGATAACAACTTTTAGCACTGCTAGTCAACATAGTACTCAAAGTTCTGGCCAGAGCAATTAGACAAGCGAAATAAATAAAGGGAATCCACATAGGAAAAGAGGAAGTCAAATTGCCCTCTTTGCAGACAATATAATATTATATATTGAAAAACCCAAAAGCTCCACCAAAAAGAAATCTCAGAACTAATAAACAAGTTCAGTAAAGTTGCAGGATACAAAATTAACACATAAAAATTGGTATATTTCTATACATCAGCAACAAACTAGCTGAAAAAGAAATCAAGAATGCAAATGTATTTACAATAGCTACAAAAAAAATACCTAGGAATAAATTTAACCAAGGAGGTGAGAGATCTCTATAATGAAGACTACAAAACATTGATAAAAGAAACTAAAGAGGACACACAAAAATGTAAAAGTATTCCATGTTCATGAATTGAAAGAATTAATATTGTTAAACAAACCATACTATTCAAAGTGATCTACAGATTCAATGCAATAGCTATTAATGACATGTCGATATCAATATCAATGAAATTCTTCACAGAAATAGAAAAAAAGCCTAAAACTTGAGGAACCATAAAAGATCCCAAATAGCCAAAAAATAGAACTGAGCAAAAATGATAAAGCTGAAGACATCACACTACCTGACTTCAAAATATACTACAAAGCTATGGTAACCAAAACAGCATGATACTGGCATAAAAACAGATACCCAGGCCGATTGAACATAATAGAGAACCCAATAATAAATTCATGTATTTACAGCTGATATGGCTTGGATTTGTGTCCCTGCCCAAATCTCATGTCGAATTGTAAACCTCAGTGTTGGAGGCAGAACCTGGTGGGAGGTGACTCAATCATGGGGACAGATTTCCCAATTGCTGTTCTCATGATAGTGAGTTCTCATTACATCTGGTTGTTTAAAAGTGTGTAGCACCTCCTCTTTGCTCTCTTCCTCCTGTTCCTGTCATGCAAGTTATGCCTCCATCTCTTCACCTTCCACTATGACCATAAGTTTCCTAAGGTTTCTGAAGCCATGCTTCCTGTACAGCCTGCAGAACTGAGAGTCAATTAAACCTCTTTTCTTTATAAATTACCAGTCTCAGGTAGTTCTTAATAGCAATGTGAGAACAGACTAATAAAACAGCCAACTGATTTTTGACAAAAGTGCCAGCAACTTACATTGGAGAAAGGACAACCTCTTCCTTAAATGGTGCTGGGAAAACTGGATATTCATAATGCAGAAAAATGAAATTAGACCCCTATTTCTCACTATATACAAAAACCAACTCAAAGTAGATTAAATACTTAAATGTGAGACCTAAATTAATAAAACTACTAGAAGAAAACGTAGGGGAAATGCTTTAGGACATTGATATGGGCAGAGATTTTAGGGTAAGACTTCAAAAGTACAGGCAACAAAACTAAAAATAGGTAAGTGGAATTATATTAAACTAAAGTGCTTCTGCACAGTGAAAGAAACAACAGAGTAAAGAGGCAACCTACGAAATGGGGCAATAGGTTTTCAAGCTATCATGTGACAAGGGATTGATATCCAGAATATACAAGGAACTCAAGTAATTTAACAGCACAAAAGCAAATAACCCAAAATAAAAATTGGCAAATAATCTGAACACTCACTTTTTAAAAGCAGGCAGCAGTATGGACAACAAAGATATTTTTAAAATGCTCAACATCATTAATCATCAAGGAAATGAAAATCAAAAGTACAGTGAGATATTATCTCACCCCAGTTAAAATGGCCTATATCGAAAAGATAGGCACTAACAGATGCCAGTGCAGATGGAAAGAAAAGAGAACCCATACAATGTTGGTGGAATATAAATTAGTACAACCCTTATCAAAACCAGTATCGGTGTTTCTTAAACTAAAAATAGAACCACTGTGTGATCCAGCAATCTCACTACTGGGTTTATCTAAAGGAATAAAAATCTATATATTGAAGAGATATTTGCACCCCCATATTTACTGCAGCATTATTCACAATAGCCAACATACGGAATCAACCTAAGTGTCCATCAATACAAGAATGGATTCAAAATGTGTCATGTATACACAATGGAATACTACAAAGTAATAAAAAGAATAAAATCCTGCCATTAGTGGCAACATCGATGAGCTTTGAAGACATTATGTTACATAAAATAAGTCATACACAGAAAGATGAATACCACGTATTCTCACTCATACTTGGGACTTTAAAAATTTGACTTCACAAAAGTATAGTGTAGACTTGTGGTTATGAGAAGCTGGAAAAGATAGTAGATAGAGGAGGATAAATAGAGGTTGATTAGGAGACAGAAAATTATAGCTAAAGAATAGGTTGTAGTGTTCTATAACACTGTGGGGTAACCATGGTTACCCCTGGGGTAACTTATTGCATATTTTTAAATACTGGAAAATAGAATTTTGAATTTTCCTAACACAAAGAAATGATAAATATTTGAGGCGATGGGTAAGCTAATTACTCTGATTTGATCATTACTCATTGTATTCATGTATTTAAATGTCATTCTGTATCTTATAAATATGTACACTTACTACATGTCAATTTTTTAAAAAATTTGAAAATTGATCGAGAAATCTTTCTCTTTCTTTTACAGCTAATAGTTCAGGCAGAATGGTTGTGAACAGATAGGCATTTGAAGCAAATTAAATTAGAATGCCTCTTTGCAGGTCCAAAGAAATATTTGCTTAGAATCAATTATAGTCCCCAGGAAATAAGACTATGGATTAGAAAGGTGAAAAATACACATTTCGGACGGATGTATAACCTAAGTTTGGCTATAGTATATTTGGAATATCTGACTTATCAGGACAAAAAATGATGATTGTCACACCAAGCTATTTCTTCACTGATTATAATAATAATGATCATAACAATACTTTTTTAAACTAATATTCAAGCACTAATTAAACAGTCATTATCACATAGTTCCTTTCTTCTTCCTTCTCATTTCCTGTCCATGGAAAGTCTCAGGAAGGCTCTAATAAATCCAACACTGTAACAGTGACTCTGGCATCAGTAGCCATGATCAATTGACACATTGCTTTCCTTAGTAAACCAATCAGGACCCAAACGACTACCTGACAAACATTTCTACTGTGGCTACAAATGCCCCATGTTTGGGGGTCTGCTGGCTTGTGGCTTTATTTTGTTCAAAGTAACCTTTTACGTATCTTAAAAAATTGTAACAATGCTTGGACTAGGACATGACAAGCAGATTTTATCTATCAGTAACATTTTATAGATGAAGAAATTAGGAGTTGGAGCATGTAAGGCACTTTTCCTATAAGCACATATATATCAATAATAGGTTGTACTTCTGAAACTCAAACTACCCTCTCCTCATTCCATCTCCTACAGTCTTTCTAAAAGTCCACTTTACTATGTCATCCAAAAGAATTGCTACAATGTTGGCCACAGTGTAGGTAATTTTTTACTTAAAAAAATTACAGATTCACAGGAAGTTGCAAAAGAAGAAAGAAGACTCCTATGTACCCTTCACCCAGCTTCCCCCAATGTACCTTTCACTCAGCTTCCCACAATGTACCTTTCCCCTAGCTTCCCCCAATGTACCCTTTGCCTAACTTTCCCCAATGTATTAACTCGTTCTCACAGTGCTAATAAAGACATATCTGAGACTGTATAATTGATAAAGTAAAGTAGTTTTATTGACTCACAGTTAAACGTGGCTCAGGAGGCCTCAGGAAACTTACAGTCATGGAGAAGGGGGAGCAAACATGTCCTTGTTTATATGGTGGTTGTAAGAAGTACAGGGTGAAGGAGGGGGGAATAGCCCCTTATGAAACCATCAGATCTCGTGGGAACTCACTCACTATCACAAGAGCAGCATGGAGGTAACTACCCTCATGACTAAATTACTTCCCACTGGGTCCCTCCTACAACACATAGGCATTATGGAAACTACAATTCAGGGTGAGATTTGGGTGGGAAAACAGCCAAACCATATCATTCTGCTCCTGACTCTCCCAAATCTCATGCCTTCTCATTTCAAAATACAATCATGCCTTGCCAACAGTCCCCCAAAGTCCTAACTCATTCTAGCACTAATCCAAAACCCAAAGTCCAAGGTATCATCTGAGACAAGGCAAGTCCCTTCTGCCTATAAGCCTGCAAAATCAAAAGCGAGTTATTTATTTCTTAGATACAATGGGGGTACAGGCATTGGGCAAATATACGTGCTCCAAATGAAAGAAATTGGCCAAAACAAAGGGGCCACAGTTCCCATGCAAGTCCAAAATCCAATAGGGCAGTCATTAAAACCTTTAAGTTCCAAAATGATCTCCCTTGACTCCATGTCTCACATCCAGGGCACGCTGATGCAAGAGGTGGGCTGCCATGGTGTTGAGCAGCTCCAGCCCTGTGGCTTTGCAAGATACAGCGCCCCCTCCCAGCTGCTTTCATGAGCTGGCTTTGGGTGTCTGCAACTTTTCCAGGCACACAGTGCAAGCTGTCAGTGGATCTACCATTCTGGGATCTGAAGGATGGTGGCCCACTTCTCACAGCTCCACTAAGCAGTGCCCCAGTGAGGACTCCGTGTGGGGGCTCCAACCCCACATTTCCCTTCTGCACTTCCCTAGCAGAGATTCTCCATGAGGCCTCTGCCTCTGCAGCAGACTTCTGCCTGGACAACCAAGCATTTCCATATATCCTCTGAAATCTAGGTGGAGGTTCCCAAACCTCAATTCTTGACTTCTGTACACCTACAGGCTTAACACTACCTGGAAGCTGTCAAAGTTAGGGGCTTGCACCCTCAGAAGTAATGGGTCAAGCTGTACCCTGGCCTCTTTTAGCCATAGTTGGAGCATCAGGAACAAAGTCCTGAGGCTGTACACAGAAGGGGGGCCCTGGACCTGGCCCAGGAAACCACTTTTCCCTCCTAGGCCTCTGGCCTGTGATAGGAGGGGTTGCAATGAAAGTCTCCGACATGCCCTGGAGACATTTTTCCCATTGCCTTGGTGACTAACACTCAGCCCCTTATTACTTTTGCGAATTTCTGCAGTGGGCTTGAATTTCTCCCCAGAAAATCAGTTTTCTTTTCTATTACATTGTCAGGCTGCAAATTATCCAAACTTTCATGCTCTGCTTTCTCTTGAATGCTTTGCTACTTAGAAATTCCTTCCACAAGTCACCCTAAATCATCTCTCTCAAGTTCAAAGTTCCAAAGATCTCTAGGGCAGAGGCAAAATGCTTCCAGTCTCTTTGCTGAAGCATAACAAGAATCACCTTTACTCCAGCTGCCAACCAGTTCCTAATTTCCATCTGAGACCACCTCAACCTGGACTTCATTTTATATATCACTATCAGCATTTGGTCAAAGTCATTCAACAAGTCTCTAGGAAGTTCCAAACTTTCCCATATTTTCCAATCTTCTTCTAAGCCCTCTAAACTGTTCCAGTCTCTGCCTGTTACCCAGTTCCAAAGTCACTTCCACATTTTTGGGTATCCTTATACCAGCACCTCACTCTCTACACCAATTTACTGGATTAGTTCAGTCTCACACTGCTAATAAAGAACTAGCTGGGACTGGGTAATTTATAAAGGAAAGAGGTTTAATTTACTCACAGTTCAGTATGGCTGAGAAGGCCTCAGGAAACTTATAATCATGGCAGAAGAAGAAGCAAACATGTCCTTCTTTATATGGTGGCCACAAGGAGAAGTGAGAGAAAAGGGTGGGGAAATAGCCCCTTATAAAACCATCAGATCTCATGAGAATGCACTCACTATCATGAGAACAGCATAGAGATAACCACCCTCATGATTCAATTACCTCACACTGGGTCCCTCCCACGACATGTGGAGATTATGGGAATGACAATTCAAGATGAGATTTGGGTGGGGACACAGCCAAACCATATCAGCATCCTATATACCTATAGTACAATATCAAAATCAGAAGATTGACATTAGCATGTTACTGTTAACTAGTCTACAAATATAATTTAGTCTATACCATTTTAATCTATATTCATTTATGCATGTATGTATTATGTATGTGTATAGTTCTATGCAATATTATCTCATGTAAAATTCACAAAACCACCATCACAATCTCTTTTTATTTGCACCCACTCGACATTTCCCACCCACCAACCCTAATACTGTCAACCACTAACCTGTTCTCCATATCTATAGTTTGTCATTTAAAGAACGTACAAGTATTTTGTGAACATACATTTTTACATTTCTAGGATAAATATCCGAAAGTGTGATTGCAGGGTCATCTGGTAAGAACACGTTTAGTTTCCAAGAAAACTACCAAATGATTTTCTAGAATGCCTGTAATTTTACATTTTCATCAGCAATGTCTGAATGATCGTTTATCCATATCCTAACTGACACCTGATGTTGTCACTATTTTTTGTTTTAGCTATTCTGATGGGTGTATAGCAATAATGCATTATGTTTTTAATTTATATTGTGCTAACTGCCAATGGTGTTGAGTATATTTTCACTCGCCATCTGTATCTACACTTTAATAAAATATTTGTTCATGTCTTTTGCCCATTTTATAACTGGATTGATTTTTTTCCGTTAAGTTTTGAGAATTCTTCATATTTTCTACATATAGGTTGAGCATCTTAAATCTGGAAATCGAAAATCTGAATTGCTCCAAAATTCAAAACATTTTGAGTGCTGACACGATTGTCAAAGTATGCTCCCTGGAGCATTTCGGATTTCAAATTTTTGGATTTAGGATGTTCAACTGATAAGTATAATGAAAATATTCCAAATTCTGAAAAAGTCTGAAATCTGAAACTCTTCTGGTCCAAGAATTTCAGATAAAAGATACTCACCCTGTATAAGGCCTTTATTGGATATGGGATTTGCCAATATTTTCTCACAGCCTGCAGTTTGTATTTTCATTCTATCACAGTCTTTCACAATGCAAAAGGTTTTAATTTTCATGACAATGAATTAATCATTTCTTAGTTTATATATAGTGCTTTTAATGTAATGTCCAAGAACTCTTCTCTAACCTTAGGTTCCAAAGATATTCTCCTAATTTTTCCAATAGTTTTATATTTTTACATTTAAGCCCATGATACATTTGAGTTAATTTTTGATAAGGTATAAGGTTTAGGTTGGGATTAATTTTTTTGCCTATGCACATCCAGTGACTCCAGTGCCACGTGTTCAAAAGGCTTTTTCTCCATTGAACTGTGTTAATATCTTTGTCAAAACCAATTTGTTATATTTGTATTTGTCTGTTTCTGGGGTCTCTATTCTGTTCTATTGATCTTTGTGTCTATTCCCCTGCCAATACTACACTGTCTTGAATATAGTATCTATAAAGAAATCCTTAATATTCAATTCAAAATTATTCAATTCAAATTTCAATTCAAAATTCAATTCAATTGATTCAATTGATTCAATTCAATTCAATTGATTCAATTGATTCAATTCAATTCAATTGATTCAATTGATTCAATTCAATTCAATTGATTCAATTCAATTTAATTGATTCAGTCGATTCAATTCAATTGCTTCAATTGATTATAGTATCTATAAAAAAATCCTTAATATTCAATTCAAAATTATTCAATTCAAAATTATTTGAGCTATTCTAGTTCTTTTGCACTTCTACCTAAATTTTAGATTAAGCTTGTTGGAATTTTTTTAGGAATTATGTTAAACTTTACAGATCAACTTATGGAGAATTGACATCTTTACTACATTGAGTCATCTAATCCATGGATACAGTATGCCTCTCCATTTACTTATATAATATTTTATTCCTTCCATTAGTGTTTTTTTAAATGTTAAGCATACAGATCCTATAAATGTTTTGTTAGACTTTTAACTAGGTATTTTATTTTCTTAGGCATTTCATTTTACTTTGGAGCAATTATATATGATAGTAGGTGTTTAATTCTAGTTTCTACACATCAGTTACTAGTATATAGGAATAAAATTAATTTTCTGTATTGATCTTGTAACTTGAGACTTTGATGAACTCATTTGTTAGTTCTACAACATTTTTATAATTTCTTGACATTTTCTACATAGAAAATTATGCCTTCTGTAAATAGATACAGCTTGATCTGTTCTTTTCCAATCTGCAAGCTTATTTCTTTTTGCTGCCTTATTGTTTTGGCTAAAACTTCCAGTGCTATGTTGCCCAAGAGTGGTAAGTGCAGACATCACTGCTTTGTTGCCAAATTTAGGAGAAAAGCATTCAGTCTTTCACCACTAAGTATAACGTTAGCCCCACCTTATACCACCTTGTCAATGCTGGGTGGAGGTAGAGCTCCAGTTCCCTGATGGGCTGCACTAACAATGGATTTGGGAGAAAGTGAGGGCCAAATAGCCCTGCCTTGCACTGCCTTATTGAGTCTCCATGTTTCTGCATGGAAGTGGTGGCTCAGCTCCCTGCTGAACTCCAGTGACTTTACTTCAGTAGAGGAATCTCAGCACCAACTGCTTCTACTAAGCAGTTTTTTATTGCCACAGGATTGGAGTAGGGTTATGTTCAGGCGATTTTTAGTCGTAAGAGGAAGAACCTAGAAGGACTGGGACTGCTCTGTCTGAGTTGGAACCAAAAGACTCTAGTGTATTTAATTTTTCAGAAATTAGTCACTTTTCTCCTTTGCTTCTTTTCTAAACAGCAATAATAATTTGAATTTTTCATAAGTAACATCTATTATACCCATACTATATGAGCCAGATACTGTTGAAGTGCATTATATCATCCATATCAATTAAGTATTATTGTCATCCCTATTTTCTAAATGAATAAATGGGGACAGAGAGGTCGTATATGGCCTAATATTATATTAATATGATGGTAGATTCAAACCAGGGTAGCCACTATCAAACTATGTCAGAAGAAGCAGAACCATGGTTCACGCCTGTAATCCCAACACTTTGGGAGGCCAAGGTGGGTGGATAACTTGAGGTCAGGAGTTTGAGACCAGCCTGGCCAACATGGTGAAACCCCATCTCTACTAAAAATACAAAAATTAGCCAGATGTGGTGGCACACTCTTGTAATCTCAGCTACTCGGGAAGCTGAGGCATGAGAATCATTTGAACCCAGGAGGCAGAGGTTGTAGTGAGCTGGGATCACACCACTACACTCCAGCCTAGGCGACAGAGAGAGACTCCATCTCAAAAACAAAAACAAACAAACAAACAAAAAAAAGCAGCAGCAGAACCATGCAGTTATTATTCATTCTTGATACCTCCTTCTCCCTTAATCTCTTGTAATCAATCCATCACCAAGTCTTGCTAATTTTTCTTCCTAAGTATCTCTCAAACTCATTCGCACATTTCCATTTCCATTGCCACTCCGCTTATCCAAGTTATCAACGTCTCTCACTTGAGCTATTGCTATAGCTTCCCAATGCATCTCCTCACATTCCCCATTGCCCACCTGCAATTTATTTTTCATAATGCACTTACAGCAATCTTTTAGGAATTCAAGTCTTATCATTTTGCCACACCTGGCCAAAGCTCTTCAGATACTTCCCATTGGTCTTAAAATGCAGACAAACATTATCAACATTACTCTCAGCCCAGTACGCTCTTACCTTTACCTACGTGCCCAGCATGATTTTGCTCCATTCCCCTTCTTGTCTGCTAAGCTGCAAGCGCAATGGCTTTGTCTCCTGCCTCAAAAGTTCCTTTTTACCTCTCATCATAAGCATTTTCATATGCTCTTCCCTCTTCATCCTACGTAATATCCGCTTATCCTTGAGATCTCAAGTATGTCTTCACCTTCTCAGAGAAAGAACTTTTAATTTCCTTGAGTGAGGCAATTTCCCCTGTAACATTCTTATATAATATCCAATATATTTCCTTCATAGGACTAATCACATTTATAATTTACATTTATTAGTGTATTATGAAAGTCTTTCTTCTCACTAGAGCACAAATCTCTTAATAGAAACCATATATTTCTTTTCTTTATCTCCAGCCCATAACTGGGCTTCTAAAATTTAGTAAGTGCCTAATACAAATATCCCTTTATAAAAGAAAGAAAGGAAAGAAGGAAGAAATGATGGAAGGCAAAAAAGAAGGTAGGACACAGATAAAAAGCTTTGGTATCAGAAGCTGTAGACAGGTCAAGAAGAACTAAGACCCCCCCAGAAAGGTAACTGAATTGGGGATCTGGAAGGAACTCTAAAGAGAAGAGCTTAAAAATGAAATACAACCAGGTAATGACATGTTGATATCCCCATTTATTTATCACAGTGATTTAGTGGGTGGAGAAAATAATACTGAGGCTTCAGAAGCTTTCTTTGAAGCAAGGCATTTCTTTTGCAAAAAAATGCTGAAGACACACAGTAAGAGAAAACATTTGCAAATCATGTATCTTAAAAGGGACTTGAATCTAGAATATATAAAGAACTTTTACAAAGCAATAATTAAAATATAACCCAATTAGAAAGGGGGAAAAGTATTTAAACAGTCTTTTTCCCCAAAGAAGATATAGAAATGGCTAAGAGGCACATGAAAAGATTCTCAACATCATTAACAATTAGGGAAACCCAAAGCAAAGCCACAATGAGATACCACTTCATACCCACTAGAATGCCTAAAATAAAAAGGATAGATAATAATAAGTTGGCAAGAAATGGAGGAATTGGAGCCCTTGGATATTGCTCGTGGAAGTGTAAAATATTTCTGTCTCTGTGGAAATTAGTTTGGCAGTTCCTCAAACAAACATAGGGTTACCACATCATCCAGCAATTCCACTTGTAGGTATACACTCAAGAGAAGTGAAAACATAAATCCAAACAAAGACCTGTACACAGATACTCATAGCAGTATTATTCATAATATCCAAAAGATCAAAACAACCTAAATGTCCATGAACTAATCAATGCATGAAGAAAATGTGGCATATCCATGCAATTGAATACTATTCACCAATAAAACAAAATACTGACAGATGCTTCAACAGGTTTCACAGATGAACCTCAAAATCACTATGCTAAACAAAAGAAACCAGTCAAAAAAGATATAATTATATAATCCTATTTATATAAAATGTCCAGAATAAGCATATGTATAGAAGCAGAATGTAAATTAGTAGTTATCAAGGGCTAAGCTCAGCAGAATGGGTAATGATTATTAAGGAGTATCAGTTTCTTTGAGGTGATAGAAATATTCTACATGACCATTGCATAAAACCAAAGTTGAAACAAACAGCTTCGCTTCTTTTTTTTATTCTAGTTGTGGATATTCCTATTGGACTAGGTGACTTAAAAGCAACCTTGAAACATTGGACCACAGTTAAGAAATGTGCTAAAACCAGGTTATGATAATTGCTGTGCAACTCTGAAAATACACTTAAGATAATCAAATTCTATACTTTAATGGGGTAAAACTTATACTATGTAAATTATATCTTAACAAACTGTTAAAATTATTAAGGAGAAAGTTCTGAAATAAGTTAACATATTTGTTCTCTGTCCATATGTTAAGAAGGGGATGTAAAAACTCATCGAAAGTTATACTTAAACAAAATATTCTTCCAAGAATGGGAGTTAGAAATGTTAGTTATTTTGATAAAAATCCCAGGTATATGCCATATTTCCTTAATTGAAAAAAACCATTTATTTGATAGTAATATGGGGGTAAGAATTATGTATTTTATATATATATAATATATACATATATGCCATTTATTTTATAGTTAATATGGGGTTAAGAAGTAATTATGTATAACACATATCTAGGAACAAGATGGTTCCTAGAATGTAAAATCTGAAAATCTGTGCTCTAGGCTGAAAGACATGTTATTTATAACACAACACAGTTCTTGAGCTCAAACAGCATTTTTCTAAATCAAAATAAATATAAATCTAAACCCGTTATGTGCCAGAATTGATAACTAAATCTCATTCATTATTGGACTCCTTTGTGCCCAGTAGGATCCCACTACAGTTCTGGGGGTATTAGACAAAAGTTTTGGCGAGGGCTATCTGGTCTTCACAATGGTTACTATCTAGCCCAAAAAGTTATTGGAGGTCAAAAGCCCTGCTGATTCTCTGCTAAGCTCAGGTGCTAAGATCTTTGCCAAGGGCAGAAACTTTAGTATTGGAGATCTGAGTCTTTGGGTATACAGAAAATTCTATTACCCTTGGTGGAACTACCCCCACTCTGGCTGTAAACCACTTTAAGAGCTTATAGATTCTTAAATCTTTCTTTGGGCTATAACTACTTCAGCTTAGACCACTTTTACATCCCCAGACATCAACCTCTGTAATCCCAACTCCCTCTAGATGATTCAGTCTCTTGGAAAGTGTGTATTAACTCTGCCCCAGTAACAGAGGGCTTGATTTTCCAGGACTGGAAGCTGCTCTTGACTCAAAACCCTAAATAAGGATATGGGAAGAAAGGATAGAGGTGCAGAGAGGAAAGGATAGAGGTGCAGAGAGGAAAGTGGGGAGGAGGGGTAGAGGGGAAATAGCTTCCTCCTTTCTAGTAACTTTACAGTAGCAATAAATAAAACACAAAGTAGTAATTCAATCAAGTGCTTTTCTATTTGGATATATAAATTATATATTAAATATGGCATATTATATATAATGTATATCCATCATTTATATATAATTGTGCATAAATAGAAAAAGTCTATAAAATGCATGTTAAAATATTGACAGTAATTTACACTAGTGTTGAAGAGAAGATAAACGGGAGTTATGCATACTATTTATCTTACTCATTTCGCACTTTTGAATGTTTTATAATATGTATCTTTTATTACTAAAGAATAGACGGTTTTTATTGTGTTGTGTTTTAACAAAAAAGAAAATAAAAGGGTAGATGTAGGTCAGAGGATACAAAGTAACAAATATGTAAGATGAACAAGTCCAGAGATCTAATGTACAACATGAGGGGGGCTAAAAGTAATCAAATAAAATTGTACTGTATGTGAGATTCCCGCTAAATAAATAGATTTTAGCTCTTCTTGCCACAAAAACAAAACAAAAAAAAGAATGGGTAAGTATATGAGATGATGGACATGTTAAATGCTTCACTATTGTAACCTTTTTATGATCTATGTGTATCCCATAACATCATGTTGTATAACTTATACACAACAAAATTTATTTTTAAAAAAAGAAAGAAAATGGATTCCAGATGTATCTAAGACTGAATGAAAAAGACAAAGCTTTGGCAGCAGATAGACCTAGATACAAATCCCAGCACTGTCACTTAGGAGAGGTTTGGCAAACTCTTTGTGGTCCAGTTGGTGTGTGTGAGTAAAATACAGACAATGATACCATGACTAAAGAGTAAAAACTTGGCATAGTTGGCTTAGTCTTTTGTTCCTCAGATCTGAACAGATTCTTCTAAAGAGGAGATTCTCAAGACCATTGATATAATGAGTGTTCATAGGAAGAAACTTTGTAAAGCATCTAGTTTCATTATTTGTACATAAAATAGTAGGAACTCCAAAAATAGCAGAGACTATCCCACTGACACTATTACCATCATCAACATCATCACAGTGTGATGTGGGTCTGTTTCTAATGAAGCCTTCCCTAAAACTTCCAGGAAGATTTTATTAGATTCATTACTCTCCTCTATGTGCCTTAGGAATATAGAGTTCATGGCATCCTGCAAAGAGAAAGAACTTCAGTTCAAATCCAGCTTTGTCACCTGCTCACTCTGTGACCTTAGAAAGCATACTTGATGTCTCTGAGCCTCTGAGTTGTCACCTGAAAATGTGAGCAATAAGATCCACCACACAGAGCTGCTGGGAAGATTAGCAAAAGAGACTACACAAAAAAGTGTCCAGTAGCACACCAGGCAAGTAATACAGATTCAGTGAATCTTAGTTTTGTTCCAGAGAGATCATTTAGAAATGCATTATTAAACTACAAAATTAATGAAGAGCTTAACTGTGGTCCAATGTTTCAAGGTTTCTTTTAAGTCACCTAGTCCAATAGGAATACCCACAACCAGAATAAAAGAAAGAAGTGAAGCCGTTTGTTTTAACTTTGGTTTTATGTAATGGTCACGTAGGCATCCCCACAGTGTCCTTTTTGCTGAGGCCCTTTGTCTCTCTACTGTGAAGAGAGTGGCTTGTGATTCTTTTGGTTTCACAGCTACCTAGAGGAGTTCTGAAGACAAGTGTCTAAAGATGAAACATGGTAGGAAAAATAATGCTAGGTTAATCTTTTTCTTTATCACAGAAGTTTGCCCTCTCCTTCAGGGAGTCTCAGTATGAACATGTTGTTCTTTCCCTTTCTGAAATAAGACGAGGGACAAAAAAAGCAAAAGGAACTTGAGAGAAAGACTGACAAAGGGGAAAAATCTCTTTTCCTCCCCCTTCATCAGTGGTTGTGGCTCCCTGTCCAGATGCTTTGAGGCTCAGTCAACTATGAGATTCCAAAGAAAAGGCAGTGGGGAGGGGTAGGTAGAATCAAAGAGAAACACAGAACTCTGAAAATGTGCTATCCCTATTATCCTGCTTTTCAATGTATCTTTATATTCCTATCGAATTATTCATTCCCACCCATATTTGGTTGAACAGTGCCACCCCCAAATTTGTATACACCAAGAACCTCTGAATGTGACATTATTTGTGAATAAAGTCTCATCAGATATAATTTGTTAAAATGAGGTCATATGGGATTAGTATGGGCCCTAAATCCAATGACTGGTGTCTTTATAAGAGCAGAAGGCACACTGTGATACACAGAGTGGATCAGGCCATGTCAGGACATAGGCAGAGATTGGACCGATGCTACCACAAGTCAAGGCATACCAGGAGCCACCAGAAGGTGGAAGAGGCAAGGAAGTATTCTCCCCGAGAGCCTTTGGAGAGAGTATGACCTGTTGACTCCTTAATTTTTGATTCTGATCTCCAAAATTGTCAGAGAAAAAGATTCTGTTGTTTTAAGCCATGGAGTGTATGACAATTTGTTATAGAAGCCCTAGGAAAATATTATAATCAAATTTTTGTATAATTTTTCACACCATAAAGTACCGAGAGGACAGTGAGGGCCCAAGTCCTAATGACCTTTACTGTTTTCTAAAAAAGATACCCTAAAAGATAGAGGGAAGAGGCCTGGGCATATATGTCCATAATGAAATTATTTAACTATCTTTGGCAGGTAAGGGGAAGAATAAGGGTTTTAGAGACAGACACACTGCATTTAAATCAGAGCTCCAACATGAGACAGCAGTAAAATATCAGTACATTTCTCACATCTGAGCCCCCATTTCCCCATATTTAAAGCACAGAGACAACCACCTACTTTGTTGAGGAATGGTATTAAGAAAAATATAAACTGGACGGCTATTTAGGCAGACAGCGAGCTTGCTGCAGGAGTTTCTTTTTTCATATCCCAGTGGTACCTGGAACACCGGCAAGACAGAACTGTTGACTCCACTGGAAAGGCGGCTGAAGCCAGGGAGCCAAGTGCTCAGTGGATCCCACCCTCACAGAGCCCAGCAAGCTAAGGGCAACTGGCTTGAAATTCTCGCTGCTAGCACAGCGGTCTGAAGTCCACCTGGGATGCTCAAGCTTGGTGGGGGGAATGACGTCTGCCATTACTGAGGCTTTGGTAGGTGGTTTTAGGTTTTACCCTCATGGTGTAAACAAAGCCGCAGGGAAGTTCCAAGTGGGTAGAGCCCTCTGCAGCTCAGCAAAGCCACTGTAGCCAGACTGCCTCTTTAGATTCCTCCTCTCTGGGCAGGGCATCTCTGAAAAAAAGGCAGCAGCCCCAGTCGTGGGCTTAAAGATAAAACCCCCAACTCCCTGGGACAGAGCCCCTGGGAGAAGGGGTGGCTGTGGGCGCATCTTCAACAGACTTAAATGTGCCTGCCTGATGGCTGCTGAAGAGAGCAGCCAATCTCCCAGCACAGCGTTCGAGCTCTGCTAAGGGTCAGACTGCCTCCTCAAGTGGGTCCCTGACCCCCATGTCTCCTGACTGGGAGACACATCCCAGCAGGGGCTGAAAGACACCTCATACAGGAGATCTCTGGCTGGCATATATTGGGTACCCCTCTGGGACGAAGCTTCCAGAGGAAGGAACACGCAGCAATCTTTGCTGTTCTGCAGCCTCCGCTGGTGATACCCAGGCAAACAGGGTCTGGAGTGGACCTCCAGCAAACTCTAGCAAACCTGCAGCAGAGGGGCCTGTTAGAAGGAAAATTAACAAACAGAAAGGATTAGCACCAAATCAACAAAAAGGACGTCCACTCAGAAACCCCATCCAAAGGTCTCCAACATCAAAGAACAAAGGTAGATAAATACACAAAGATGGGGGAGAAACCAGCGCAAAAAGACTGAAAATTCCAGAAAAAAAGAACTCCTTTTCTTCTCCAAAGGATCACAACTCCTCATCAGCAAGGGAACAAAACTGGACAGAGAATGAGTTTGACAAATTCAGAGAAGTAGGCTTCAGAAGGTGGATAATAACAAACTCCTCCGAGCTAAAGGAGCATGTTCTACCCCAATGCAAGGAAGCTAAGAATCTTGAAAAAAGGTTAGAGGAATTGCTAACTAGAATAACCAGTTTAGAGAAGAACATAAATGACCTGATGGAGCTGAAAAACACAGCATGAGAACATCCTGAAGCATACATTGGTATCAATAACTGAATAGATCAAGCAGAAGAAAGGATATCAGAGATTGAAGATCAACTTAACGAAATAAAGCATGAAGACAAGATTAGAGAAAAAAGAATGAAAAGGAACGAATAAAGCCTCCAAGAAATATGGGACTGTGTGAAAAAACTAAATCTACGTTTGATTGGTGTACCTGAAAGTGACAGGGGAATGGAACCAAGTTGGAAAACACTCTTCAGGATATTATCCAGGAGAACTTCCCCAACCTAGCAAGACAGACCAACATTCAAATTCAGGAAATACAGAGACCACCACAAAAAACTCCTCGAGAAGAGCAACCCCAAGACACATAATTGTCAGATTCACCAAGGTTGAAATGAAGGAAAAAATGTTAAGGGCAGCCAGAAGGAAAGGTCGGGTTACCCACAAAGGGAAGCCCAACAGACTAACTGTGGATCTCTCTACAGAAACCCTACAAGCTAGAAGAGAGTGGGAGCCAATATTCAACATTCTTAGAGAAACGAATTTTCAACCCAGAATATCATCTCCAGCCAAACTAAGCTTCATAAGCAAAGGAGAAATAAAATACTTTACAGACAAGCAAATGCTGAGAGATTTTGTCACCACCAGACCTGCCTTACATGAGTTCCTGAAGGAAGCACTAAACATGACAAGGAACCAGTAGCAGCCACTGCAGAAACATATCAAATTGTAAAGGCCATCAACACTATGAAGAAACTACATCACCTAACAGGAAAAATACCCATCTAGCATCATAATAACAGGATCAAATTCACACATAACAGTATTATCCTTAAATGTAAATGGGCTAAATGCTCCAATTAAAAGACACAGACTGGCAAATTGGATAAACAGTCAAGACCCATCGGTGTGCTGTATTCAGGAGACCCATCACATGTGCAAAGACACACATAGGCTCAAAATAAAGGGATGGAGGAATATTTACCACGCAAATTGAAAGCCAAAAAAAAAAAAAAAAGCAAGGGTTGCAATTCTAGACTCTGATAACAAAGATCAAAAGAGACACAGAAGGGCATTACATAATGGTAATGGGATCAATGCAACAAGAAGAGCTAACTTTCCTAAATATATATGCACCCAATACAGGAGCACCCAGATTCAAAAAGCAAGTTGAGACCTACAAAGAGACTTAGACTCCCACACAATAATAGTGGGAGACTTTAACTCTCCACTGTCAATATTAGACAGATCAATGAGACAGAAAATTAACAAGGTTATTCAGGACTTGAACTCATCTCTGGACCAAGAGGACCTAACAGACATCTACGGAACTCTCCACCTCAAATCAACAGAATATACATTTTTCTCAGCACCACATCACATTTATTCTAAAATTGACCACATAACTGGAAGTAACACACTCCTCAGCAAATGCAAAAGAACGGAAGTCATAACAGCCTCTCAGACCACAGTGCAATCAAACTAGAACTAAGGAATAAGAAACTCACTCAAAACCGCACAACTACATGGAGATTGAACAACCTGCTACCGAATGACTACTGGGTAAATAATGAAATTAAGGCAGAAATAAATAAGTTCTTTGAAACCAATAAGAACAAAGACACAACATACCAGAATCTCTGGGATACAGCTAAAGCAGTGTTTAGAGGGAAATTTATACCACTAAATGCCCACAAGGTAAAGCAGGAAAGATCTGAAATGACACCCTAGCATCACAATGAAAAGAACTAGAGAAGCAAGAGCAAACAAATTCAAAAGCTAGCAGAAGACGAGAAATAACTAAGATCAAAGCAGAACTGAAGGAGTTAGAGACAGGAAAAACTCTTCAAAAAATCAATGAATCCAGGAGGTGGTTTTTTGAAAAGAACAACAAAATAGATGTACTGCTAGCCAGACTAATAAAGAAGAAATGAGAGAAGAATTAAATAGATGCAATAAGAAATGATAAAGGGGATATCACCACTGATCCCACAGAAATACAGTCTACCATCAGAGAATACTATAAAAACCTCTATGCAAATAAACTAGAAAATCTAGAAGAAACAGATAAATTCCTGGACACATATACCTCCTAAGTCTAAATCAGGAAGAAGTTTAATCCCTAAATAAACCAATAACAAGTTCTGAAATTGAAGCAGTAATTAATAGCCTACCAACCAAAAAAAGTCCAGGACCAGACGGATTCACAGCCAAATTCTACCAGAGGTACAAAGAGGAGCTGGTACCATTCCTTCTGGAACTATTCCAAACAACAGAAAAAGAGGGAATCCTCTCTAACTCATTTTATGAGGCCAATGTCCTCCTGACACCAAAACCTGGCAGAGATACAACAAAAAAAGAAAATTTCAGGCCAATATCTCTGACGAACATCAATGACAAAAGCCTCAAGAAAATACTGGCAAACCGAACCCGGCAGCACATCAAAAAGCTTATCCACAACGATCAAGTCGGCTTCACCCCTGGGATACAAGGCTGGTTCAACATACACAAATCAGTAAACATAATCCATCACATAAACAGAACCAATGACAAAAACCATGTGATTATCTCAATAGGTTCAGAAAAGGCCTTCAACAAAATTCAACACCCCTTCATGCTAAAAACTCTCAATAAACTAGGTATTGACAGACTGTATCTCAAAATAATAAGAGCTATTTATGACAAACCTACAGCCAATATCATACTGAATGGGCAAAAGCTGGAAGCATTCCCTTTGAAAACTGGCACAAGACAGGGATGCCCTCTCTGACCACTCCTATTTGACAATGTATTGGAAGTTCTGGCCAGGGCAATCAGGCAAGAGAAAGAAATAAAAGGTATTCATATAGGAAGAGAGGAAGTCAAACTGTCTCGGTTTACAGATGACATGACTGTATATTTAGAAAACCCCAACATCTCAGCCCAAAATCTCCTTAAGCTGATAAACAACTTCAGCAACGTCTCAGAATATAAAATCAATGTGCAGAAATCACAGGCATTACTATACACCAATAATAGACAGAGAGCCAAATCATGAGTGAACTACCATTCACAATTGCTAGAGAGAGAATAAAATACCTAGGAATACAACTTACAAGAGATGTGAAGGACCTCTTCAAGGAGAACTACAAACCACTACTCAAGGAAATACGAGAGGACATAAACAAATGGAAAACATTTCATGGTCATGAATAGGAAAAATCAATATTGTGAAAATGGCCACACTGCCCATAGTAATTTATAGATTCAATGCTATCCCCATCAAGCTATCACTGACTTTCTTCAAAGAATTAGAAAAAACTACTTTAAATTTCATATGGAACCAAAAAACAGCCCGCAAGGACAAGACAATCCTAAGCAAAAAGAACAAAGCTGGAAGCATCACGCTACCTGACCTCAAACTATACTACAAGGCTACAGTAACCAAAACAGCATGGTACTGGTACCAAAACAGATATATAGACCAATGGAACAGAACAGAGGCCTCAGAAATAATGCCACACATCTACAACCATCTGATCTTTGATAAACGTGACAAAAGCAATGGGGAAAGAATACTCTATTTAATAAATGGTGTTGGGTAAACCGGCTAGCCATATGCAGAAAACTAAAACTGGACCCCTTCCTTACACCTTATACAAACATTAACTCAAGATGGATTAAAGACTTAAACTTAAGACCTAAAACCATAAAAACCCTAGAAGAAACCCTAGGCAATACCATTCAAGACACAAGCATGGGCAAAGACTTCATGACTAAAACACCAAAAGTAATGGCAACAAAAGCCAAAGTTGACAAATGGGATCTAATTAAACTAAATTGCTTCTGCACAGCAAAAGAAACTATCATCAGAAGAACAGGCAACCTACAGAATGGGAGAAAATTTTTGCAATCTACCCATCTGACAAGGGGCTAATACCTAGAATCTACAAAGAACTTCAACAAATTTACAAGAAAAAAAATCAAAAAGTGAGCGAAGGATATGAACAGACACTTCTCAAAAGAAGACATTTATGTGGCCAACAAACATGAAAAAAAGCTCATCATCACTGGTCATTAGAGAAATGCAAATCAAAACCACAATGAGATACCATCTCATTCCAGTTAGAATGACGATCATTAAAAAGTCAGGAAACAACAGATGCTGGAGAGGATGTGGAGAAATAGGAATGCTTTTACAATGTTGATGGGAGTATAAATTAGTTCAACCATTGTGGAAGACAGTGTGGTGATTCCTCAAGGATCTAGAACTAGAAATACCATTTGACCCAGCAATCCCATTACTGGATATATAGCCAAAGGATTGTAAATCATTCTACTATAAAGATACATGCACATGTATGTTCATTGCAGCACTGTTCACAATAGCAAAGACTTGGAACGAACCCAAATGCCCAACAATGATAGACTGGATAAAGAAAATGTGGCACATACGCACCATGGAATACTATGCGGCCATAAAAAGGATGGGTTCACGTCATTTGTGAGGATGTGGATGAAGCTGGAAACCATCATTCTCAGCAAACTAACACAAGAACAGAAAACCAGACACCGCATGTTCTCACTCATAAGCGGGAGTTGAACAATGAGAACACATGGACACAGGGAAGGGAACATCACACACCAGGGCCTGTTGGGGGCTGGGGGGCTAGGGGAGGGATAGCGTTTGGAGAAATACCTAATGTAGATGACAGGTTGATGGGTGCAGCAAACCACCATGGCACATGTATACCTATGTAACAAACCTGCACGTTCTGCACATGTACCCCAAAACTTAAAGTATAATTAAAAGAAAAATATGGTTTTCAAGTTTTGCACAGTACCCAATATATCACAGATTCTTCATAATTGATAGCTTTTTTTTTAACTAGCCAGACTCAAACTACAAAAGATAGAAAACTAGAAAATATATGACAAGCCAACTACCAAAGGGAATGCCACCCTGGAAATATAAAACTCTGTACTTACTGAGATTGCAAGAGTCTTAAAAGAATCTGTTCTTGCTGCCTCAAACATCTGACGAGTTTTCCTGGGAATATGTATTAAAAATAAAGCCCCTAGAGCTTAGGAAGTTATTAGGTTTTCCCAGCCACATGTCCTGGAGGGTACTCTGTCTTGGTTGACTACCCAAAAGTTGTTGTTGCCCTTTTTCCTCTTTGTTGCTAACAGAGTCTACCTACAGAGCTGGCTGGGAGCCCAATGGATTTAAGGTAAGTGTGCTAGGAGATGTCCATGATTGATTCCTTCCATAAATGAAGAGGAAGAATAAAAGAAAGAATAAGAAGAGGGGTAGTAAGAACAAGATAAATATACCATGATAATTGTATGGCCCTCTCTCTGCCCTTGAGTTTGCCTATTTTTTTCCCAGACCAGATGTAAAAAGAATAGATACAAAACTGACTTTAACCATGTACTAGTACAAGAAATACAATGGTGAAGACAGACACTGGCCCTGCCTTGCTAGATCCTACACTCTAGAGACAAAAATAGGCCATTCTAATCCCAGATAACAAATGCTAGGACAAGAGGTAGGCATGGTGCATGGTGCCATAATACAAAGCAGAAGAACATAATCCAGGTGAAGGGTCAGAAGGGACTTTCTGGAGGAAGTGACCCTTCATGAAAGGATTGTATAGGAGTTAGCCAAGCAAAATGAGGCAGAGGATAGACTTTGAAAATAAATGCTGATTTCCCAATGCCAAAAAAACACCAGATCTCACACAGTGAGTCACTGCACTAAGGTGATAAATCTATGAAAATTGCTCCAGTGAAATATGGGATGGAAATGCAGGGCAGAGCAAATAACCCCCTGTTTATAAACAAAATGTGTACACTATGGGCCAATGTTGCTTTTCAAAGGAAAATTAAGCTTCCTGACAGCAGTCTGATGCACCTGTCTCTCTACCAGTGATTGAGCTCGTGATGTTCACAGGTAGTAACAAATACCATTTTCTTTACTGTGTCTGTGGCAGATTTTCCAAAAATGGACATAATAATATCTCCCAGTCCCTATGCTGTTTTTCAGTGTACCTTGCCCTCCTTCATCAAGGGGTCAAATCTAATTGCCCTCCTTTTGAATCTGGACTGGCCTTAGAAATGTGTTCGTAACCGACAGAATGTGGCCGTGTTACTTCCAAGGCTAGGTGAGAAGTCTGGCAGCTTCTGGAACACTCATTGTCTGGATGCTTCAGCTTGGGACACTGCTTCTCAGAACCCAGCTTCCACACTGTAAAAAGCCAAGAACATGTGGAGAGGCACATGGAAGTGCTCTAGTTGATAGCCCCAGCTGAGTCCAGCCTTGGAGGAATATCAACCCAGGAGCCCGACAAATGCGGAAAGAAACCTTCAGTTGATTCCATTTCCCAGCTTTAAAAGTACCCTCAGCACTTGAAGTTTTCCCCACTGAGGCCCGGATATCAAAGAGATACAAGCCATCCCTGCTGGGCTCTATCTGAATTATTGACACACAGAATTTATGAGCACGGTAAAATGGCGGTTGTTTGATACCAATAAGTTTGAAGTAGTCATTACATAGCAATAGATGCAACTGATACAATCAGGATGATATCCCTAGCTCCAAGCTCAGGGTATGATATGAAACAGAAGTTCAGTGAGATTTTGTGAAACTGGGTTGAAATGAAAATTAAAGCACCTAGAAAGGCTCTCTATTTGTTCCTCTGAGACAGTCTCCCATCGTTAAAGTGAGGTGTATTAAAGGATGCCTCACTATTTATCAGTTGCCTCACACTGCCTTTACTCAGTAGTCTTCAGTTATCACTTAATATAGACCCTAAAATAAATCCCAAGAAGGGGCAGTTTTGCAGTATTCAAAATATATTTTCATCAACATCAACTCAGTAATTGCCCTGGGAACTTCAATGCATCTGTTGATAGCACTGTCAAAAGCTGTCACCAAATTCTACATCCAATTCCTCTGGCTGAGGCTGTCTAACAGCCTATTAACAACAGAGGAAGTAGAAAATCATATCAAGAAAGCTACAGTTTTTTTTTTTTTGGTTGTTTGTTTCTTTCTGGAGAATCTACAGGAACCCAGAAGCATAGGAAACAAGATTTTGTTCTCCCTAGAGAAAGTACAGTGATTACAAATCTGAGCTCTGGACATATAATCCTGAGTTAAAATCTCAGCTCTGCTACTTAATGACTGTGAACTTACTCATGTTTTTATATGTTATCTGTCACACTGTTTCTCCTTTAGTTAAAAAAAAAAAAAAAGGCTGGCATAAGAATTAAATAAGACTGGTTGGGTGAGGTGGCTCACGCCTGTAATCCCAGCACTTTGGGAGGCTGAGGCAGGCGGATCACAAGGTCAGGAGTTTGAGACCACCCTAGCCAATATGGTGTGTGGTGAAACCCCATCTCTACTAAAAATACAAAAATTAACTGGGCATGGTGGCAGGTGCCTGTAGTCCCAGCTACTTGGGAGGCTGAGGCAGGAGAATTGCTTGAACCTGGGAGGTGGATGTTGCAGTGAGCCAAGATGGCACCACTACACTCCAGCTTGGGCAACAGAGTGAGACTCCATCTCAAAAAAAAAAGGAAAGAAAAGAAAAGAAAGAAAAAGAATTAAATAACACCATGGGTATATGAAGTTATTCAAATATTTGTGATGCACCTCTTAAGTGCCTGTGCTATTCTAAGTCCAGGAAACAAAATGGTAAACAAATGAAACAAATCTCCTGCTGTAATACAGCTCACATTCTAGCAGGAGAGACAAACAATAAATAAATATGTAAAGTAACATGTAATATGTAATTAAGGGTAGTGATCAGTAATATGGAAAAATAAAGCAGAGAAAGGGGATGGAGAGTGATGAGGTTACTAAAATAGATAGAGAGACCTGGGGAAGGTTTTCAGAGGACACATAAATGAAGACTTAGAAGAAATGCAGAAATAAACCATACGATTATCCTGGGGTGTTCCCAGGATAATTCTAGCAACCCTCTAGCATTCTAGCCAGAGGAATGCCAAGACAAAGGCTTAAGGTGGGAAAAAGAAGAGCAAGAAGGCCTGGGAAGCAGGAATGGAGTGAGAAAATGGGATTAAGGTAGGAAATGGTATCTCCAAGGTGGCCATAGGTGAAATCAGGTAGGTCCTTTTAAGCCATCTGGATCATATTCTAAGTGTGGTAGGAAGCCACTGGCGGATTTTCCATCAACCTCTGTAAGAATTGCTTAGCACAGTGCCTGGCATATCACAGCACATGCTCAGCAAGTGGCTGGGCTGTCACATTATTATGGACTAGGGCCAAAACAGGACAGCAGAAACACATTCTTCGCCAGCAACACTAAGTCCAACCTCCACTTATGTAGCAAATGTTAAGGTCAGAGTGTACAACTTGCAGGCTACAAGCAGGGCTGACAATTCAGATCATACACACAAGATGTAGAAACAATAAAACCAAATAACCCTAAAGAAATGTCAAGTATTCTGCTTTGACTCAGACTACATGACTTCGTTCTTCAGGAAAATCCAAGGTGGGAGGTAATAACACTTCATGCTGAAAAATAGTACTACTTGCGTATGGCTGAGCCACTGAATAAACTGTGAGCTTGTTGAGGCAATTACCAGCCCTTGCTTCGGTGCTCAGCCCCAGGACCTAGAGCTGTATTGTCCAGTATGGCAGCCACTAGCCTCATGTGGCCACTGAGCCCTTCAAATATGGCTTGCATGGATTGAGATGTGCTATGGGTATAAGATATACACTGAATTTCAAAGACTTAGTTCCAAAAACAAGAATGTAAAATATCTCATTAATAATATTTATACTGACTACATATTGAAATAATATTTGGATATATTACATTAGGTTAAAAATACTTTAAAATTTAACTGCCTTTTTTTTTTACTTTTCTTAATGTGGCTAACAGAAAATTATATCTGTATCTTGCATTATATATCTATTGGACTCTGCAGAGCAGGTGTGAAGTAAATGTGGGAAGGAAGAAAATGAAAGAATAGGAATATCTCTAAGATTTTTGCAATCTTAATTAGAGGTGGAAAATGGGGTTTATCTTGAAAGTCAGATCCGATTTTCTGATAGTGGTTGCCCCAGCCTACTGTATTAGAAAGGACTTGAGACCAAACTCAGGTTCAGTGAAGAGACTCCTTTATGATTATAATTTATAAGGTTTGACATTGGACACCAGAGGCAGCAATGACAGCCTTCATACAATGTATTGCTTATTCTTATATGGGAATAATAATAATAGCAATAATTTCTTAAGCATGCATTTTTTACTGGGCATGTGCTGAACATTTATTCTTGCTGGACCTTTCCCATAGACAATTTTATTTTTCACAACAACCTTGAAAGGTAATAATTTTTTTCCCAGTGAAAAATGAAGCTCAGAGACATTAGTTTCCTAAATTAATAAAGAAAAGTCCAAGAATTAAATCCAGCATAACATCTCCCCAACGCTCACACTCTAGTCCTAACCTGCTATGAACAGGCATTACTTCTTGATAACAAAAATTGTTGGCTGGGATGCTCATTGCTAGCATGGACCTCTGTGATCTGCTTACTCCCCAGTGGTTGGTGTATGCCCTAGTTCTAGACTCGGGTCTGTGCTGAGCACTTTTGCATATGATACAGTTGTATCCATGGAGTGCATCCTCAACAGTTTACCCCATCTTAGAAAGTTAATCAAATCAGTGGTTCTCAAACTTTGATATGCATGAGCATCATATGGAAGGCTTATTAAAATGCAGATTTCTGGGCCTTACCCCTAAAAAGTTGCTGATTCGGTAGGTCTTGCTTAGGGCCTGAGGATTTGGATTTCTAATAAGTTCCCAAGTGATGCTGATATTGCTGATCTAGGAGCCACACTTTAAGAATCCAGAGTGTGGAATAGCACCCCAGTCTTCTTGGCCACATATTAAATCATCTGGGGAATTTTTTTAAATGAACCAATGCCCAGCCCTAGACCAGACCAGATCAACCAAATCAGAATCTCTATGGTGGGGTCCAGACATATGCATTTTAAAAATCTCCTCCAGAAAGAAATGAAGGTTGAGGACCACTGAGCAACCCGGTCCTCCTTTCTAGCTGTTCCAAAAGATAAAATTGGGAAAAAACAACCAAGCCCATTCCAGTCAGAAGCCAAGCCTTGATTGATTCATTGTGGATAAGCGCCAACTTTAGGGCTGTGTTAGAACCCGGAGGTGAAGGGGTAGATGTCAGCATGGGTGCTAGAGAGTCTGGAGGCTACAGGGTAGGCCTCCAGAAGGCAGAGACAGAGTCCCTAGAAATGCCATCTGGTAACTGATATTATGAGAATCCATGAGTCTGTCCTTTAGAGATATTTTAACAGCGACTAAAGGTCAATATGAGTTCCATCACTGTCATTTCCTTCATAGCTGGAGAATCTTCCAATGTGAAAGACACTAACATTATAATCATTATCTGGCTCAAAAGGAATAAAATTTGATGGAATAAGGATGATCCACATCTGTGAGACTCCTCAAAGATGAAACCCATTGCAACTAGCATCGAATCCTCTGAAATCTACAAAGATAAGAATTTCAAGTTTAAACATTGTGAAATATTTTTTCCATCAAAGTGAGACAAGCCCTAGGAATCTAAAAATCAGATACTGACTTCTCCCTTTGCAGTGCCAACAATGAAACCAGCAGATAATCTCTAAAACTTTCTTTTTATCCCTGTCACTCAAAAGGAAAAATCAAGAACATCAAATGAAATGACTTATCTGTGAAATTTTTTAGTGTTTGGTAACTGCAGAAGCACAAATCAAAACTTCCCAGCATCTCCTAGTCACAAACTTCCCTAAGCATTTCCACTTTAAATGTACTTATAAAATTATTTTTTTCCTCTATAAATACATTTTATCCTCTTTTTCAAAGCTTCTTTATTGCCTGACGGCTACGTGAAGATGCTGACTGGTTCTAAAATGCAAATAAATTTTAAATATTTATTGATTTTATTTTTCAAGATGCCAGTGACAAAATGCCTTATATATATGCTGTTATCTCTGCATGATCTGCATTCAGACACAGTCCTTCTCCGGTTCTTGAAAAATTACCCAGTTTCCACACATTTGCTGTATCATCTCAGGAGGTTCTTGCGTGCTTTATTTCTGATTGACCTAAGAGTATCAAAACTGCTGAACATTACAAATGTAAAGTTTTCTGTCCTATTCCAACCTCTTTGACAGGAACCGCATTCTTGGGCAAAACAGATCAACTATTTGCAACATTAAAAATTACCCCATTTACCTACTCAATCTAAATTTTTGGATTTTCGCATATTAGTAGTCAAATAACCAGATTTCCCCCCTTACCTATCCTGCAATACCTCATGTTAAAAAGAATAGGAGAAATAACAAAAAGTAAACTGTCAAGTTATGGATTAGAGTCACATTCATTTTAACCATTACATTTTGTAAATGGTTTTCACTTCTTAGTGATAAATGGCTTTAAAACAATCATTAAAAGCTCTACAAAAACCCCAGTCATTAAAGACTCCACGATGTCCACCTTCCTCTTTCTCTTGACACTGGAAAATGGATGAGCACATTTTGTGGTAAGTTTGCCCCAGTGGGGAGTTGAAACATCTCAAATGCTTGGTCCAGTGTGACCTCTATTGACTAGACTAATTGTATGCCCAGAAAAAAGTGGCCACATTCCTTCCTTTAGCATTCTGTTTAAGTTTCTTCTATGCCCTGGTATAGAATTTAAACAAACCTCTACTTCTTAAAATTTCCATAGGAAGCATGAATTTGAAAAAATCTGCCACTACAAAATGTGCCCTTTGACTGTGCCCAAGAATCAACTGAAAAATAAGATGATGAAAACAATATATCTGTTAATATAACAGTGCATATGGCCATATGTTTATGAAAATGAAAATAGTGATAAGCAATTATAGTAATAGCCTAATGCTCACTTTTCATTGCATACACATACACTTACTGACCTCAGTAAAGGAATACTTCAAACAGTGAGACAAATAAATCTTAATTTTATCTGCCTGAATTTACTTATTTAAATGCATAATCAATCAAAATTAATGATAAATATTTGAAATGCTTAATCATTAGCATACAGAACAATAAGAACTTCACCATCTCACTTACTAAAAATTAATACACCTTTTAAAATATTCAAAATGTGTTTTAGAGGAGCTCTGATAACTATATCCTGGCCAAATATGTGATTCTTCCACTTTATCTTTAGTTCAATTAAATAAATATTATTGTGCTTACATTCAGACATTATAAGCAAAGGTTGCAATTAAAATATAACACACATCCCTGCCATATGAAATAAAGAACCATAATTATTACCACATAAGTAGGAAATATAAGTGCTATAAAAATAGAATATCTTAAAAGAAAGAACTTACTACTCAGTACCAGTCATTGGAATTAATATTATCTATTACCCTAACACTATTTTTCTGCAATCAGCTGATGACTCAAGCGTTGAATTTTTATATCTTTCACATATTATCTAATAAGTCCATTTGGAATGTGTAAGCTAAATTATAACAAGAAGTTATATTTGAATAATGCTTTAGTTAAAATATAAAAGTTAAAACATAATTTCATTTGCTTTTCACATCAACTTTATAAGAAAGGCAGGAAGTTACTCGTGTCCTCATTTTGTCTGAAACCATAATCCAAGTTTCCTAACTTCTTGTTCAAATATCTAAATGTCTCGTCCAAAGATTGAGTCTTACCAAGAGTAGGCCAAATGCTCTGCACAAAAATGGATATCTTAAAACAATCTCCATAGGAGGAAAGTGCTGTTATAATCCTTATTTTACAAAATGAGAAAACTGAAGCATCAAGACATAAATATCACTATTTTAGTTTCCTATTGCTGCTGTAACAAATTACCAAAAATAGTGCCTTATAGCAACATGAATTCATTGTCTTCCACTTTTGGAGGTCTGAAGTCCAAAATGGGTCTCAGTGGGCTAAAAAGTTACTGGCAGTGTTGTTTTCTTTTGGCGGACTTCTAGGGAATATCTCTTTTGTTTTGTTTTTTGACTTCTCCAGCTTCTAGAGGCTGCCTGCATTCTTCGGCTTGTGACTTAATGTCTGCCTTTTCAAAGCCAGCAACATTGAGCCACGTCCTTCTCATGCTGCTATATGCCTGGTTCTCTCTTTCTTGCTTTCCTCTTTCACTTGTAAGGACTCCTGTGACTAAATTGATCCCACCCAGAAATCCAGGATAATATAACTATCTCAGGGTCAGCTGATTAGCAACCTTAATCCCATCTGAAACTTTCATTCTCCTTTTCAACCTAATATATTAACAGGTTTTAGGGATTCCTATATGGAAAAGAGGAATTATTTTGCCCACCACAGTAACACATAGCTAGAAAGCAGCACAGCTAAGACTTGAACATGGCCTTGTCTGATTCCAAAGCCCACCCATGCTCTCAAACCACCCTATTACACTGCCACCTTGCAATATGCCCAACATTACATACAAAGTCTTCCCTGCTAGGGAGGCAGAAAGCACCATCTCAGAACTGTATGACCTCTCTCATTGTCTACTTGAATTGGCAAGGCTGAATAAACTGAGGCAACATAATAGATAAGAGTTAACGACTGGGCTATAATCTCTTTCTCCAGCTTCTGGGAATGCTTGAGGAAAATCTGACACCCAGTTGCACTTTTTGCAATATCAAATGAGAAAATATAATCTTTAGAGATAAATGAGGGTCTTATTAGAGTTGTCATATACTGATTACATTTCCAGGGCTGTCCCTGAGCATCCTGTATTTAGTTGTCAGAATATCTGATCAATTATGCCTGCAGCGACACTTGAGAATGGGAACTGAGCATACTCTCCCGCCACATGCTAGGAAATTCTCAAGGATTCTAAGACGAAGGAGCATAGACACTGCAGATTCTTTGAGCTGATGTGACCCAATCTAGGGTCAGTTCCTATCCCTTGGAACTAAAACAAATACCAGACTATGAGGGGACACCAGTGTCTGGATGACTAAGGCCTTATGATGCTCCTAGTTGTGAATTCCAGTATTCCCATTTTACATTCTTTTGTTTGTTTGTTTGTTTTTTGTTTTGGAGACAGAGTGTCACTCTATCGCCCAGGCTGGAGTGCAGTGGTGCGATCTCTGCTCACTATTACCTCCACCTCCTGGATTCAAGCAATTCTCCTGCTTCAGCCTCCAGAGTAACTGGGATTACAGGCATCCACCAGCATGCCCAGCTAATTTTTGTATTTTAGATGAGACAGGATTTCGCCATGTTGGTCAGGCTGGTCTCAAACTCCTGACCTCAGTGATCCACCCACCTCGGCCTCCCAAAGTGCTGGGATTACAGGCATGAGCCACTGCACCCTGCCTGCATCTTTTCTTAAATCTAAATAAACTCACCGGGTGAAACTTGTGTCTTGTGAATTGAATTGACAAAACAAACTAGAAACCAAGACCTGTTGTCTTGTTCATCCAATGACTGAATGTCTTTCCACAATCCACAGAAAAGCCATTCTCAGGGCTCCAGTTTCAATACTGCTAAATGTGATAAGCAAACATCTGTATTAAACTCAGCAACAAAATATCTTTTTTCTTACATTTCAATAGTTACAACATCCTTTGTAGATCAATAATAAAACCAAAGGACTTAGACCTTAACTGAGGCAAACTTATAAAAACTAAAATATTTATGTATCCCAAGTGATATTTAATTATTATAGTACCAGAGTACATTAAGTAAAAAAAAATGAAGAAACAAGAGACAACTAAAATATTTCAGGGTAACTGGCACCCACTAATCTTAAGAAAGGTGATACAAGTAAATTACTCTTGCTCAACAAACTGAGTAGATATTCTCTCTATAATATATGATAATAATTATACATGCACATGCCTTGTCTAAAGTATAGGTAACCTTGAGAGCAGGTTGCCATGTCTTTTTGATTTTTATATTTAGTACAGTGCATTGTGAAAGACAGTGTGCAATGTGTCTTAAATGAACAAAGATATGTAAATGTAGGAGTCTTAATAGTTTCTAGAGCTACTAGGTAATTATAAAATAAATAAACCTAGGAATAAACAATTTGAACAATAATGTTCCAAACTTTAGAAGCAATTTGACAATATCAAGGCAAATTAAAGATGCACATAACAGAAGGAGACTTATGCCAGTACATTAATTCCAACATTCTTTGTAATTGTAAAAACTAGTCATCAGGAAAAAGGATAAGTAAATTGTGAACTATTCATACAATGGATTACTGTATCATAATTAAAATGAAGAGCTACATATGTGAGCAGGGATAAATCTCAATGACATTGAGTGACAAATGAAAGTGGCAGTTGAATATATACATTATGATAAAATTTTATAAAGTTAAAAGCATTTCAAACAATACTATACAAATTGGTTTTAAATATAGGGACATAGAGTAGCAGCATAAAACATGCATGAAAATGATAAGTATCAAATGCAAAGAAAGGAAGACAGTATATATGACAACATGTTAAGATTTGATAGGATTCAATGATGGGTCCAATATTGTCACATCATACTTCAAATTTTCCTGTATGTTTGTAAGTTTGTGAATATTATTAAAAGGAAAATGCTTATAGTGTCAGAAAGATTTATACTGGAAAGAATTCTAAAAATATTCAAAATGAAGTGTCCTAGGTTACACAGCCAGACACTTCAGAGCAGGTAAATGGAAACTCTGATGCTAAAACCAAGTTTCTCTAATTTGCACATCTGTTCTTTATCCACTGTGCCTCACTGTATATTTTGCATTGCTTTTATTTTTGGTTCTTTTTAAATAAATTTATTTAATTAGAAAAATGTCAGTACAACAATTCATTCACTTCTAAATAACAGCCTTGTGGCCTTAAGGGTTGTAAATTTCAAGACTGTGAGAACGAGTAAAGAAAAGTGAGAGAAAAAAGCCATAGGGCCATCTGAAAGTCTTTACATGTCCAAGCTGGAAGGAATCATCTCACTGATATTGCCAACACATAAACCTGCTATGGGAGCCAAACACATTTGCAGAGTTGTGGATAAAGGGCTGGGGTGCAGTTATTCTTACTGGAGATGATGGCCATCTGTCTCACCCCTCAAATGTCAGCCTAAATTCCAACCAGAATCATGAGAACTGTCCCAGCCCCAGGCACAGTGACTGAGGAGAAAAAGCTGGTTCACCTGCTTCCCCAAGATGATACTGACTGTAGGAAAAGAACAGAAGCAAAAAATATATTCATTTACCATTAGATTTCTTCAGTGATTTTTACCTTTCCCCTTCATCTTCCCCAAAGGGATGATGCAATTCCTTTTTTATAGTCCAGAACCCAAGTCAGTTTTAAAAGTAAGGGGAAGGAAACTAACACGTATTGAGCTCTCCTTTCAGATGTTCAAGAGGTGTTTCCTTATTTCAGTTTCATAGACACCCTTTGAAACAGGTATCATCAATTACCTGCCTATTATACAGAAAAGAAATTGAGGTTCTAAAAGTCAGATAAGATTTCCAAGTTTATACATCTACTAAAGTGCATGATATCTACCTAAAATCCTTATTTATTTTTGTTAACTACATGCTGCTCTAAAAGTCTATAATCTGTGTCAATTCATGTCCTCTTTCAGGTCCTCAGCTTTTTAATCTGAAAATTGGGTACATTAGAATAGCCTATCTTGAACATTCTATGATTCTCTGAATAAAGCGACCCTGTAAGGGCAGACACAGGATGTCTATTCACATAGACAACTTGGACAGAAGAGGTCAGAAGAGAGCCTGAGACAAATCATAGAGCGACAATAATAGACAAATAACAGAGTCAGCACCCTTGCCCAGAGACACTGCATGAAATTTAAAAATAAATAGGCAAAAATTTGAAAGGGAGGTATTAATTGCTTAATAGACCAGTCAATGTGCTCTTTGAGAATGGCCATGTCTTTAAGAATGAATTTATCATTTTAAGTGTTACTTTGATTTTATGCCTCCTGAGTTCAGAAACCTCAAATCAAATCTCATCTTCTTAGCAATTACCTTAGCACCATCTTCCACCCTTTTCTAGCCAGCTATTCTAATAACCAAAAGGAAAACTAGTTAATCTATCCAACTTCAAACTTTCAGACATCTTGTCTCTCTTCTGTTCATGTTCTCCTGTCTTCTTTCCATAAAGTCATGTCAGTTTTCTCTGTCAAAGACCAGCTTCTGGCTCACTTCTGTCAAGTCTTCCCTTGACTAACCCCAATAGGGTCCAGTGACTTTTAATTATTTCAGATTTCTCTTATCTCTTTAGTGAAAATGGACAAAGAAAAAGACTTTTAAATTATATTTCTATCATGTGCTAAATATTCTGCCAAAGCCTTAATAAGTGAAATCACGTGAGTCACACTTAATCCTGTCAAGCAGAATATTATTATTTCTATTTCACCAATGACAGAAATGACAGTCAGCAATATTAAAGTGACTTGTCCAAAGTCACACATTTGGAAAACTAGAATTGACAACCAAATCAACCTGGATCTAAATTCCAAACAAATGACTTTCTGTACTCAGAACAGATTGAGGGTTTGTAGAAATGCAGCGTTTTGTTTATTTTTCCCTTTCTCCTACATGGTATCAAACAACCCACTACTTATTCATTTCCCTCCATTTATAAAATTTTAGACCTCCCCAGTGCCAGCATGGCTTGCATTGCTGGATGTCCCAGTGATATAAAAATGAAACTTATTTTCCTCTAGTAAATAACATTAATGTTGATCAAGAATATTGGACATAAGGCCAAACATATTAGCCTTTCCTTGAAACCAACGCTATGTCAAGACACAAAACTGTGCAGCTCTGGTTACCACAGCTCAATAAAGGCTTAACAAGCCTTGGAGAGGGTCCAGAGATGAGCAATTAAAATATCCTAAGAGATGGAAAGAGATGTCTTAGAAGAACAAACTAAAATCAGTCAAGACCTATAAGTTTACCAATATAAAGACTGAGAACTAATGGATTCTGAGTCTGGGTAAAAACAAGTAGATACAGAGAATATGAACACACATATACTCACTGTCACTGACATTTGCTATTTTTTGGCCATCCAGCATCCATTTCCTCTTCTAACAGGTGTCAAGGTCCCTTACAGGGAACTGCATATGCTTCACTGGTGTATACACTGTGGTGGAATCCAGAAACTCCCTCCTACCACAGGGTCTCAGTGAATGGGGCCCTTCTTTTAACATGTCCAGTAAAATAATGGAGAAGTCACATGACCTAAGGTCAGCCATCATGTGACCTAAGATCAGTCAATCAGACTTTTCCTTTCGTTCAATTTTGACTCTTGAGAGACAGAGAAATAAGAAGCCAGAGGATATGGTGGTTAGATTTATCCAGCTAACCATTCCTGCTATGAGATCTTTCCTTCCTTTCTGCATCCTGGCCATTAGGAACCTCCTTGGTTTCAGTCTCTTTCTACACAAGTTTGATCATCCTACCAATAAGTTCTGTGAGCTCCTGATAGCCTTGCAATAAGCCCCTTTTTGTTTAAATTAGAGTCATTTTCAGATGCCTCTTTCCTAATAAACAAGAAATACTCATCAAAGGCCAGATAAGGTGCTAAAACTCAATCCATTTTACTAGAACTTAGTAAGCAAGGTGCAGGTTAAAAGCTAGAGGAGAGAGAATTCGTGTGTGACAGACACTGCACTAAGAGCTTTATACCCATTATCACATTTAGTCACAACAACCCTGTGAGCTGGGAAGCAGGATCTCAATTTTGGAAACTAAAACTGAGGCTTAGGAAGGTTAACTAGCTTGCCCATGGTAAGTAGTAAGAAAACGATAGGGCCAGGCGCAGTGGCTCACGCCTGTAATCCCAGCACCTTGGGATGCCAAGGCGGGTGGATCACCTGAGGTCAGAAGTGCAAGACCAGCCTGGTCAACATGGTGGAACCCTGTCTCTACAAAATATACAAAAATTAGCCGGGTGTGGTGGCAGGCACCTGTAATCCCAGCTATTCGAGAGGCTGAGGCAGGAGAATCGCTTGAACCCGGGAGGCGGAGGTTGCAGTGAGCTGAGATTGCACCATTGTGCAATCTCATTGTTGCCTGGGCAACAAGAGTGAAATTTCACCTCAAAAAAAAAAAAAAAGATAGATACTGGAATTAAATACAAGTATAATTTTTTTTTATAAATTATAAAGAATTCAAAATAGAAACAAATGTGATTTGGGCTGTTTATTTATAACATTAGTAGCAGACATCAAGAGAGAAAACATTCTTTTACAATATGTTTGAATTATCCCATCAGCCCTAAGGATGGATGGATAGGTTAATGGAAGGATGGATGGATGGATGGATGGGAAGAGGGACAAGTGAAGAGATGGGTGAAAAACACACTAAAAGATGACAGACAATTGGTTGAGCTCAAGGAAGGGCAATTCTTATGTGATTAGCTGTTAAAGCATCAGTAATTATTGGTGCTAACAACAAAATACTGTATCTGAAGTTGCCATTTGAAAAGGTAACACATATTTACGTTGCATATCAATTTTTTTCAATATTATATTTAGGAGGATGAGGAAATTCACAAGTTGATTCACTATTTGATGGCTTCAAACTTTCCATTTCAATAATTAGAACTTAAGGCAAAAATCTACATTTTCCAGAAAACACCTGATTTCACTTCAATCAAAACTCACTCGTTAATAAAACAGAGGACATTCATTTTATTATAGTAAAACATATCATGAATTAAATGCTTTTGTAGGAAAACTAGTATTCTTTTATAGTATGTGCTTTTCTTCAGAGACATTGACTTACATCTTGAAAAATGAGTCCGTTTTCAACTGACACATTTGAAACACAATTTAGCATGCCTGGCTGGGTGCGATGGCTCACGCCTGTAATCCCAGCACATTGGGAGACCAAGGCGGGTGGATCACTTGGGGTCAGAAGTTTGAGACCAGCCTGGCCAATATTGTGAAACCCCACCTCTACTAAAAATACAGAATTTATCCGGTCATGGTGGGCACCTTCCTGTAATCTCAGCTACTTGGGAGGTTGAGGCAGGAGAACGGCTTGAACCCAGGAGGTGGAGGTTGCAGTGAGCTAAGATGGTGCCAGTGCACTCCAGCCTGGGTGAAAAAGCAAGACTCTATCTCAAAAACAAAACAAAACAAACAATAAAAAAACAAACAATTTGCATGCCAATGAACTAAGAAAAAAGAAGAGGACATAGAATGGGGTAGGGGAGAATGCGGGATATTGATTATAACCAATCACTTCATTTTACAAAAGACAAAACTGAAGGCCAATGAAGTTAAGTGACTTCTCCAAGCTCACACACCAGTTGCTAGCCAACTTGGGGTTCCCACTCGTACGTTCCTGGTTTAGGAATGGTGCTACTGCCTCTATGTCACATTGCCCTTCACTACACCTAGAAAACATACTATGGGCCAACATGTAAGAAAACAGACAAATTTATTCTTTCCACCTATGAGCCCCCAAAAATGATCATAGTAACAGAAACGCAGATTTTTTTTCCTTTTGTTTCAGACTAGTGAAGCTATTTCCCTTTACCTTCCCTTAATCTCACTTGTTCAGAGATGTGACTCATTTTCTAACCCTGTTCAACTCAACACCACATTCCAATCACCTGATTCCAATCACATTATTAAAATAAAGTAATAGCTGTTGGGTCGGCATGGTTCCCACTAGTTGTATTCATTATCCTTTGACAGGTAACATGGGGGATCAAAATGCTGCCATCCAACTGGGAAACATCCTTGAAATACGAGTGAAAATCTCAACCTGCGTTTTATAGGCCACAGCTCTGCTGATGGAATGCTATCAAACAGATCGATGCCTGCATTTCCTTAATTAATGATAATCTCACCAGGGGAGAGGGAGTAGATATTGTTTTAATCTTTGTAAAACTTTTCTGCAAACACTGGAGTTCTCTTGAGCATTCACAGGGATACAGCAAGCCCTTCTCCTGAATAATATTCTCATTCGCAAGCTTTATTTGTTCAGCTGACCCTATGAGTAGATGTTCTGAAACCTGTAAAAATAATTTTAAAAGAAAATCTATATTTAAATGTTTCTAATATCACTTCAGCAACAATCATTTATTATGCACCTCCTATGTGCCTTGCACTAAGCTGGCCCTTGAAAAAGGCTTAAGTCAGAATCGGTTTGAGAGAGTCCATAATTTATTGGGAGAGACAGATCATGTTCATAAAAAATGTATAAAATTATACTATACTGGGGTAATAAAATTCTCCAATAGCACATTTTTTTTGGTAAATCTTGAACATACTTTTCTATTTGGAAATTTGGTTTAAAGTCAATCCCAGCTTTGTGGTGCTGGGACTGGAACTGTAAACACCACATCCTTATTTTGCCAGCTGTTCCCTCTCAGGCTCTGCCCATATTGGTGAAAGAGGGGAAATGCAAAGCTTCAGAATGAAGACAGGACTTCATCCTTCTTGTTTGTTCCCTTTTAGCTTCTTCTTGTAAGTATCATCCTAGCAATGATTCTTCAGTCCAACAGCAACAATTTTCTTTCCAGTAGCAGTACTTGGTTCCCATTTGCTGTTTTCCCAACATTTGAAGAGCAACGTTTATGGCACCCTCAGATAACAATATCAGCTGGCCAGCCTCTCCTTACCTTCCTCTGGTAGCTCCCATCCTATTATACCATTTTTCTATGCTCAGAGACTCTAGCACCCGGGAAGCCTCTTTTCCAAGCTTCTAAATATTAATAATTCCAACCTCTTCCTCCTGTTTCCCTAGCCCTAGGTAGCTGCTTCCTGAAAAGGCTATTTCTGTGATACCTGAAAAGTCTACTTCTGTGATAACTCAATGCTCTTTTTGTATTATAAGTTCTTTAATATGTAGTTATATTAAATTCTCTCTTTTAAAATAATTTGTGTGGTTACTGTCTCCTGACTGAACCCTGACTGATTACAAAGTTCAATGGAGCCCATTTTCTTTTTTTTTTTTTTTTTTTCTTTTTTGAGATGGAGTCTTACACTGTCACCCAGGCTGGAGTGCACTGGCATGATCTCAGTTCACTGCAACCTCCACCTCCCAGGCTCAAGTGATTCTCCTGCCTCAGCCTCTCTGAGTAGCTGAGATTACAGACACCTGACACCACATCCGGCTAATTTTTGTATTTTTAGTAGAGACGGGGTTTCGCCATGTTGGCCAGGCTGCTCTCGAACTCATGACCTCAAGTGATCCACCTGCCTTGGCCTCCCAAAGTGCTGGGATTACAGGCATGAGCCACCGTGCCCAGCTGGAGCCCATTTTCTTAAGAGCACAGGCTCTGGCTGGGGTCTGCTAGAATTTGAATCTCAGCTCCACCATCTGGTAGCTGTGATAAAGTTAAAAGGGAAGTTAGCTCACCTCTCTGTGTCTCTGTATTCTTATCTATTACATTGGGATAATAACAGTATTTACTTCATTAGATAGTTGTGAGAATTAAATAAGTCAATATATGTAAAATCTTAGAATAATGCCAAATCTATAGAAGCACTATTAAAAATTCAGCTACTGTTCTCACAGAGTGAACCACATATACTCAGAAGCCAGCATGTCTTCTTTAGTACACTAGTAGAAAAAATAATAATAATGACAATTAAGGTGTTGCATTTTCTATTAATTAAATGAAGATTTAAGGTTTCTGCAATTTTTCTGCAGTCCATTTAAGAAAGTGGAAAAATTTAGCCCGCCGTAATAGAGAGAAAAGAAATGTTAACAAAATTAAGTGTGAACATTTCCCATCTCTAATATCACAAAAATTCAAACTTCTTACTGAATGTATAGTTCAGAGACAGCAAACAAGAGGCATAATTTCCCAGCTGTTTCCTTAAATCAGTACATATTGCTAATGTGAAATAGTGATGTAAGGAAAAGAGGAGCTTCGCAGTTGAAATGGGATTCCAATCTCATTTCTGCCATGCCCCACCTCTGAGACTGTGGCAAATTACTAACTCTTTAAAGCCATATAGCCGTTATGAAGTAGGCATTCAATAAACAGCAGCTTTTTTTTCTCCTTTCAATAAATATCCCCTGAGTAAATCCACTTGCCTAGTATCACTTTGTATTATAGGTTGGTGCAAAAGTAATAGCGGTTTTCACCATGAGTAGCGGTTTTCACCATGAGTAGTGGCAAAAACTGCAATTACTTTTGCATCAACCTAAACCTAAATATTTCATCTGCTTTTCCCCCATAAATACAATATAAATGTATTACTCATCTTCACATGTCAGCCAAATGAAAGCCAGCAAAATCTCAATGATGACAAATAAATTAGGTTTCAAAGGTCTAAAAATTGTTCCAGCTCCTGCTATGTTACCTTGCAGGGAGAGAGCGAGAGTATCCAGTTCACCAAAGAAATGTGAACTTTAATAGGGAAGTATAGGCACTTCGAGCATCCTCATTTTTAGAAAAAAAATTCTTTGACATGGTGCTTACTTTACCTAGTATATCAATGGTGAGATGGGGAAAAATAGAAATAGGATTCAGGATTCACCTAGAAAAATGTAGTTTTCTAGGCAGAGAACATTTTTTTTTTTTTGAAACAAGATATTAAGGAAATCCATGGAGAAAGATTTCTTTAAAAGAGTTGGATGTTCAGACAAAAAGTTTGCTGGGCTGCTTCTACATGACCTGACCAAGCCAGAGAGCCCCTAAACCTTGCCCCAGTAAAGGAACAGGGAAACTCACCAGAAACAAGCAGGCAGTACAGAATACATAGCTAAGGAACTTCTATGATAAAATTTAGAGAAAGTATGAGGCCAATGTGTTTGCTGCTCAGCTAAAGGAAGAACAAAAATCTCCCCTCAAATTGAACCCTAAATGGCTTCCAGCTGTAAATAAATAGAAATAGATGATTTATTTCTACTTTATTTGCCAACTCATTTCTCTTTCACAGAAAGAAAAATTGTCTACTCTTGATCTTAAAGCATTTTCTGATTGTTCGGAATTCATGTCACAGGCCAAAAGAGAATCTCTGTGTAAATTATCTGATAAAAATCATGAGCAGCAGCATGCCAAACAGAATCAGGCACAAATTAGTAATTCCACATCAGAACATATTTCAGTCATGTAAAAAATTTGTTTTCCAATTAACACCCGCTGATTTGCACAACCAAAACGAAGCATCAACTGTAATCTCAGCTTTGAAAGCAACCGCAGAGTTTTTCTTCCAGACAATAAGATATAAATAAAAGATTATGTAATACAGGTTAATTTAATTATATAAGAACAGCAAAATGACATTGCCTAATGTATATTTATACTAGGTTGTCTCCTAAATAATTTGTCTGCAAACTATGGCATGGGGGGCAAATCCAGAGCCCCCCGCCCACCCTGCCCCCAACTAAATTCAGTCCTCTAGCCAGCTCTTTGTGTAAGTAAAGTTTTATTGAATTACAGCCAGACCCATTTGTTTACATATATTCTGTGGCTGCCTTCCTGCTGCTAACACACTTGAGTAGTTGCTACCCAGACAGTATGACCTATGAAACCTAAAATATTTACTTGCTGGACCTTTACAAAAAAAAAAAAAAAAAAAAAGTGTGTTGATTTCTGTCCTAAACCTTTGCACAAATACTTCCCTATATTTTGGTTGAAAAGATAAATGAGGTAAGACCACTCCTAACTCAAACTATGTGCAAAATGTAGCTCCAGGAAGCAAATAAAAGACTATTCACTGAGTATTCTCTTTATGTCAAGTTTCAGTATTGTCGCATGGTGTCTAGAAATTTGGATGGAGTATATTTTTCTTGCTCTTTGATTTTGTTCTTAGCCAAGTGACTTGATTTAGCCGCCAATAGATGTTAATAGATTTGACATAAGCAAAGACTTAAAATGTGTTTTTATATATTTTGGAGCTTGTCTTGAACTTTCCTTTGCCATACTAAAAACATGCCTGTGCTCACCTGCTATCACAAGTTGGATGAGAATACACTAGCCAACTCACATCATGAAGCAGAGCCACCTCTGCCAACCTGCAAATCCTTGAGAATAAATGAGATTTTTTTAAGCCATTGAGTTTTGAGATGATTTATTACATATGACTATTGTGGCAATAACTAACTAGTACATAATCAAACCACTCTCTCATTGTATTTCAAAACCTTCCAAATATATTATTTCCTCTACACGAAATTTCTGCTAGACCACTTGCCTAAAATATTCTCTCTTCACTACTTTCTATTCAAAATATTTTATGTTTTCAGAATCTAGCTCCAGCTCAACTTTTCCATGGAGAAGCTGTCAGCTGTTTAGCTGATAAGGAGCAAGACTATTACTGAACTCCTATATTTCTTGAAGGTTAGAACCCATGGACAATAAATTAATTGTTCTATAAATCAGTGGTTGCCAGTTTGGAAGAACCGAGGTCATTCGAAAAAGTTTTTTAAGTGCCAGTAATACTATGCCCCTTTCCTATCCCCTGTTCAGTCAGAATACAGATTCTCAGCTTTCACAAACCTCAGCCATGCATAATATCAAAGCCATTCTTTCCCATCTCTGAGAACCACATGGGTTACCTTCCAGTTTTTGTCTAATCATAAAAACCTCCATTTTCATTTACTCAAAAATATCCTTTAAGTTGAATCTTTTTTAAAATTTTATTTAACTAAATGCACCTAACAGAAAAACTTTTTTTTTTTTAAGACAAGTTCTCACTCTGTCCCCAAGGCTGGAATGCAGTGGGGTGGTCTCGGCTCACTGCAACCTTGATCTCTTGGGCTCAGGCCATCCTCTCATCTCAGCCTCCTGAGTAGCTGGGGCTACAGGCAGAAGCCATACCTAGCTAATTTTTAAAATTTTTGTAGAGATGAGGTTTCACTATATTGCCCTGGCTGGTCTCAAACTCCTAGGCTCAAGCAATCCTCCAGCATCAGCCTCCCAAAGTGCTGAGATTACAAGTGTGAGCCACGATCCCCACCCAAAGAATTTTATAATTGAAAACGAAATAAATTTCTCATTATGACTGTTGTAAAACTATTAAATAAACCCCTAGCAAAGTGTCCTTAAGATAATCCAGCACACTACCTGCACTTTTTGGGGAAGGGAAGAGTGTTCTGGGGTATTCTACAGTTAATTTCATCTGTTCAATTAGATTACAAATTCCTTGAAGATGAGGATCAAGTCTCATTAAATATTTAGTGATTAGTAGCCTCAGGTGAGGCCAAGAAAACAGAAACATTGTGGAAAAAGCAAAGAAATCCCTATTAGAAAAACAGGGCCATAAAAATCTAGTAGTACTTCTTTTACTAGATCACTAATTTTAGGTAATTCATATTAGTGTCTAAGAAAGAAATAACTTTGCAAAGCAAAGAAAACAATTAACAGAGTGAAGAGACAACTGACAGATCTGGAGAAAAATATGTACAAATTGTACATCAGATATGAGAGTAATATTCAAAGTATATAAGAAACTCAAAGTACTCCATAAAAAGAAAACAAATAACCTGATTTTTAAAATGAGCAAAGCACCTGCATAGAAGTGTTTCAAAAAAGACACACAAATGGCCAAGAGATACATTTTTAAAAGTTCAACATCATGAATCACCAGAGAAATACAAATTAAAATCACAATGAGACATTACCTCACACCTGTTAGAATGCTTATAAAAAAAATGAAAGGTAACATGTATTGGTGAGGATGTGAAGAAAAGGGAATGGGTGCACACTGTTGGTAGGAATGTAAATTAGTACAGTCATTATAAAAAGACAGTATGGAGGTCCCTCCAAAAACTAAGAATAAAATTACCATGTGATTCAGCAATCTCACTACTGAGCATATACCCAAAGGAATTGAAATCATTATGTCAAAGACATGTCTACACTTTCATGTGCATTTCAGTATTATTCACAGTTTATTATTTCCAAGCTATGGAAACAGCTTGCCCATCAACAGATGACTAGATAAAGAAAATGTGGTACGTATACACAGTAGAATACTCTTCGGCCTTAAACAAGTAAGAAATGTTGTCATTTGTGACAACATGGATGAAGCTAGATGACATTATGCTAAGTGAAATAAGCCAGGCACCTAAAGGCAAATACTGCATGATCTCACATCTATGTGGAATCTAAAAAAGTCAAACTCATAGATGTAGAGAGTAAAACGGTGGTTACCAGGGGCTGAAAGATGGCAGGGGGTAGATAGAAAAAGGCGAGATGTTGGTCAAAATGTACAAAGTTTCAGTTAGACAAAAGAATCAGTTCTGGTCATCTATTGCATAGCATGGCGACTATAGTTAATAATAATGTGTATTTCTAAATTGCTCAAAATAGTAGATTTTCTCTACCATTTTGTTCTCACCACAAAGAAGGGATACATATGTGAGATGATAGATATGTTAATTAGCCTGATTTGATCATTCCATAATGTATACATGTATTGAGACATCATTGTAATCCACAAATATACACAATTATTATTTGTAAATTAAAAATAAAAATTAAAAAAACTAAAGAACTCGACTTGACCAAATAACATGTTATCACTCCTTAAATCAGGAGTGCATTAACATCCCTTAACATCAGTTTGGGGTGCAATAACAAAATACAAAATACCATAGACTGAATGGCTTAAATAATAGACATGAAGTTTCATCAAGAACCCATATTATCGGAAATTCACATTTCTGTCACCACCTAAACTTTGATTGATGACAACATAGAGAAGAGAGGACCCATGCTCACTCTACATCTATTGGATGTGACGCAAATGTAGGCAAAGTGCATAAGAACACCTGCCTCACCTCCTTCTCTTGTGTAAAGAATTCTTTAGTTTTTCCCTTAATTTTGTGAGATAATTTCAATGGAATCAAATTTTAAGGCCTAAAAATGCTATAGTGACTATTCAATAGCAATCACTAATTGGTTCAAGCCTGCCAGTATGGCCTCAGTAGGAAACTGTCACACAATAAACCTCAGGTGGGCCAGACTGGGCTCATAGGCAGCTTTCTGTACTCCCCCCGCCCATGACGTAGAAATATAACTGCCATCACATTTCAAGAATCCCATGCGAGTAAGACAAGAGGACTCTGGAGATAAATGTCTCCTCAATCATCACAATCTCACTACCTTGGGAACAATTTCAGCTCTCTTCATTGGAGAGACAAATTTTACTTCACTAAGGTGGAATTCAGAACAAAGTGAGGTTCTTGGTATTTTGAGCAGGATGGTTCAGAAAGTTGATGGAGACAGAAACATTCATGACATCTCCACTTAGGAAGCACTTTCTACATACCAGGTATTGCACTGTTTTATATGCATTAGCTTATTTAATCCTCACAGCAACGCATGAAGAAGACGAAGAAATCCAGAGTCTACTCTCTAAATATTTAGGCCCAGAGTTTGCAGGAAGGAAATAGTAGGGTATTCTAATAGGGGAAAAGAAGGACTTTAGCAGAAAAGCCCCTGAACCTGGAGTAAACATGGCAGACAAGGTAAAGATTGTTTGCCATGAAGGAAAACACAGACATCTAGGTTAGATAAGCAAGAAGGATTGCTCAACTAAAGATCCTAAATGCCCACACAGCAAGGCAAAATTAGACGGCACAAAGCCTCAACTTTTTCATTGACTATGACAGCACTCATCTCAGGTAGGAGGTATTTTAAAATTAGGCTCCAAAATTTAAATGTGCACAAAGACAAAACATCGTTGTTTTGATAAAAAGTGACAGTCGCATTGTCATGATGATCTGAAGCTTCTTCTATACTGTAGCATCGGAGCTGCCAATTATCATTTAATCATTCTGTTTGTAGAGTCGTGAAACAGAAAGACTGATATCTATGTAGCAACCCATTTGTACCTTAAAGATGAGAAATTCATAGATTTTAACCCAGCACTGTCACACATTATTCCAGTGGATTACTATTGAGTTCTAAATTGGACCAATTAACGATATTTTCTACCCGATTAAAATTCATCATGAATTTGAATAACAACAGGAAATATTTACAGTGATTAAGTATGCTTTGCCAAAAATCCCTTCTCATATTACTTAGTATCAAGATATAACATATGTGCATTCACAATAAAATCAAGCTCTAACATTGACTCTTGAGTTAGAAAAAAAGAGAGAGAGCAAACATGAAATTGAAGAATGGTTAGAATTGAAAATTCAGCCATGCAGAAAGGCCCAGACACCAAACAAACAAGAAGATCCCATCTACTGGTGTTAATGCGGTTACTGGCTCACAAACCCACTCAGAATGCAGAATTGATGGGAAACAGCTAAGAAAATAGGATATTTCTTTTGGAAATGAAAGAAGGTCAGAATTATGCTGCTACTAATTTTAGACAGCAATTCAGTAAATTTAAGTCTCATATTTTAGCCTGGAGTAGAATGATTTCTACTGGAGCCAGTTTTCGACATTGTTTTAGGTCATGTTTGTCCTGGCCTGCCCTGTTTGTATGGGAGATGAGCAACATGTGATTCACGACTACTTGTAATTAAGGTACAGAAATTTAGAGTGCTTTACTTATTGAATGTCAATAAGAATGAACTCAAGGTTATCCCATTCATAAAGTCCCTCTCATTTGCTCATATTTCAGTTGTGGAGAGGGAATGACAGAAGTGGAGTTAGATTATAGGAATTAATTACACAAAACCTGCTGCCTTTCTTATCTCTTCTGCAGCCATATTATAGCTAATCTGAGCATTCCCAGGGAATTAATGCATCATGTGAATTATGACACAAAAATGACTAAGAATAGTGGGTCTAAAGCAGTCTCAAACCAGGATGAATTATCACTTCTTCCTCCTCCTTCCCTCCTTCACAATGTCCCATACTCCCACATGTCCTTCCATAACTGTAGCAGTTTTTCTTTTTTCCACCATCCTCATTGCCTGTCCCTCACTTCTACTGTTCAAGATAGAGGATATATTTAACCAACTACCTTATCATTTGAAATGAAAAATAGTGGGCTAGAACATCTGATTATTTCAATTTTATATATCAAGGTCAATAGCTCCTTTTTAGTTATTGACTATGTACACACTCACCACTATAAGTGCTACTAGGTGCTATGGAGAATGGGGGAAAAAGCTTAAAATGTTAGAAGACATAGTTTTTTGTAAGCTACCACATATATTTTGTGGGAAATACAGAATTTAGTAAGCAGGGAGAGTTTGGTAATGTTGCCATACATCCCAGTTTGCCTGGGACAGAATCAGTTACTTGTATATTAGTTATCTAATAGCAGTATCTCTCACTTTCAGCAGTGACTCAGTTTGGATGAAAAATACATGACCACTCTACACAGTGGTGAAGGTTATGTCTCTTGGATTAAAATATTGGCTCCAGTTCCTCTTGGCCAGATAACCCTGGACATGTTCCTTAACCTCTCAAACCTTCGGTTTCCTTGTCTGCAAAGCAGGGAGAACAATAGCATTTAGTTGCTACTGGAATTGTTTGTAAGGATTAAATAAATTAATGCATATAAAGCATTTAGAAAAGTACCTAGCATATAGCCACTGCCATAATTATTATTATCATTTAAGACAGAGATTAGGTATCATCTAATCTAAGAAAACTCCTGAAATCTGTCCTCAACCCAAACAAAGACCTCCACACCAGGTCAGGTCTTCCACTGAATTCCTATAGCAACACACAGACAGTCACAGACACACACAGACACACACACACACACACACATACCTCTACATATCAAGCAATAATCAAGTCAATTCATACTTATGAAATGCCACCCACCATATGTCAGACACAATGCCAAGCACTGTCCCCATCTGTTCATGTGCTTGCCTCTTCTTGAAGACAGAGATTGTGTCCTATCATTTCATTTAGTACCTAGTTTGCTCTCAAATATCTGCTAAACTAAACTGAAGGCAAGAAAGAAGGCTATCACTGCCTTTCCCTGGAGTAGTGAGGGAAGTCTTCATGAAAAAGGTGGGTATTAAAGTTTAAGAGTGTTCTGATAGGAAAGAAAAAGTATCATTCTCCATGTGGCAAAGTACATAAGCTGTTAAATTAGAAAAAAAGAATGTGAAAGTGCTTTGTAAATCTGATAGCCCTGTGCATTCCTAATTATAAGCAAAGCAGAGAACTAGGAGTTAGATTGATATTGCCAGAAAATGTGCCAGAGTCTATAATTTGCCTCTTCCCTCACTGGCCTCTACAGTCAAGCTTGAAATTTACCCCCTTTGCCTCCTACTGTCATGTAACTCTTTTAAATGAGGATGCCTGGAGCAGTGTGTGTCTCATACCAAAGACCTGTTCTGTACATATATTTCTGAGAAGTTGCAGGTAAATCAAATTTTTGCAAGTCCAATTGAAATTAAAATGCGTAGAGAGAGCTAGCTATTTAGGGATATCCCATAGTCAGATCTATTGTAAAGTGAATTCAATATATTAATAGAGCAACTCAAACTCTTTTATTCCTACTGTTTCTAAACCTAGGTTTTCAGGGATGAAGTTCTGTAAATCAAAGTAGCATCACACACACACACACACACACACACACACACACACACACAAAGACACACACCTGCCAAAGAGTCAAGTCTTATAAGATCCATGAAAGGCCTACATTTAAAAAATACCCATTTTCCTCCACTTCTTTACCCAAAATATCTAGGTTAAGCTAAACTGCATTTAAAAAGGAATTATATAAGAGTTACATCTGAAAATGTGTGCAAAATGTCTCAGTCCTGAAAATGCAGATAGAGTATTTGGCATAGTGTGTGGCATAGAGTAAATACTCCATAAATGGTTTTATTTGTAGAAGTATCATTGTTGAATACAGAGACTAGAGAAAAAAATCATTAAAAATAGCCCATGGGATTAATCCCTCAGAGAAGGTAGTGGTATACACTCAGGACTAGATATGTAAACAAAACTATTTTGGGGATAATACCTGGAATAATGGCTATTTTCTCAAAGTCAGGAAAGGGGAATAGAGACTGATTTAAAGTTGGGATCAACTGCATGATCACGGAGAAGGAGCATGCCATCAACGGAAATTCAGCCCTGCAAAGTCACATTTCACTAGACCTTGGGCCTGGCTGGTTAAATGTGGCTTTAAACCCAACCAACCCACAGGCTGATACACGAAGCCAGAAATCACAGAGAAAACCACTCTGTGCTAACAAGCTTGAGCTAAAATGTAGCAATTCCTTGGTCTACTGATGTGGTTTTGTCCTGCAGAATTACTAGTAGTTAGAATCTAAAGAAGGAGACTAGAATTTTAGATTTGGAAGGAGCTGAGGAGACATATAGGCCAGATGAGATGTTAATGACCCTGTGGCGTTCAATAGGTAGATCCAAAAAATACCCTTTGTGGTGCAGTTTTAAAACGACCTTCTTGGATTTTCACAGTAGCTGAATGTTAGAGACAAATTTGAAACACAATTGTTTGGGCCTTTGAAAACCAGATAATCATAAGCACATTTCATCAGGTTCAAAGAAAGTTCAGAAACATGAAAATGTAATTTCAATTGCAAAAGTCATAAGAAGAATACTTTATTTTCATTACAATAAAAACATCTTACTAAGAAAAGATCAGTGCAAATGAAATAATAACAAAGAATTAAGGGCAACTGATTTAATTTGATTAAAAAATGGGAGAAGAGACTAAGGGAGAAGCATTAGAAACCCAAATTCACACCCTGCAGCCCCAGAAGAGCACTGTAGTATTGAATTTAATATAGGGAATTTCCATTCTGGACCCTAAGAAATATCTCACAGTAATAAAGTGGGTTTCTTGAGGACAAAGTACAACAGCATCTATATCCTAATTCAGAAACGCAAAGGAGCACAAGCTTCAGTGGCTTTAGATTATAAGACAAAAGTTAGAATAAGAAAACTAGTTGTCTGAGAGTTGTAAGCAGCTTATATAAATATCCGAAAATAGAGAAAATCCATATGGTATTAAAATGCTAATAACATAGAAACACTCACAGTTTGTTAAGTGAAACAGCAATTTACAAAAGGGTCTATCACAGTTTCGTTAAAAAATATACAGATATGTTTATTTTGTGCATAGACAAGGATAAAAGTATATGTACCAAAATGTTAACAATTATTATTTCTTGTCGTGAGATTACAGATGAATTTTGCTTTCTTCTTCTTCTTTGTGTGTGTATGTGTGTGTGTATAATTTATATAGTACACAAGTTCCACAGTAAACTCATTTTTTGAGATAAGAAAAAATATCTAAAACAATGGGGCTAAAATGGGTACCCTTTGTTAGGAGTTCTACAGGAACTGATATCAAAGTTTAGTGAAATCATTATGTCAGCAGATGAGAAAATGTAGAAAACATGATGTTTCAGAATATTAGGAAAACATCTAGAGGACAGCCGTAAGGCAAAGGCTGGATATGTACGTATTCACTGATGAAAAACAACCTAACCTAAATCTTCATTAATAGGCTGTACCTGCTTGTAGGATGGTCTCTAAAAACAGGTATGTGCCCAAAGCTTGCCATGTTTATCACAGAATCAATAATTTATATGAAGATACCTATTTTATAATGATCAGATCTACAAATGATAGATAACATGTTAGTAAAAAGAAAAAGGGTAAGTTAATAGAACATAAATCAAGAAGGATTATAGCAAGCCAAGAAAATGGAGTCAAGTGCCATGAAATGCAGTCATATATAGATAAATGTAAATTTTTTCACTTGTTTTACAAAAACAATTGTACATATACTTTATATAGAGTGACAGATATATATATAAAATACAGTATATATATAAACTACAGTATATATATATATACTGGAAAGACATATTTGTATGTTTACATGGATGGATAGACAGATACTGACACTCATTCAACAAAGTATTTGTAAGGAAGCTTACAAAAGTGCATATAGTTTTTTAAAAGGCAATATTATATATTGCGTAAATGTGACAGAAAACATGCTTAAATTTTTTTGGAGGAAAAATAGGAATATATTGTGGTATAAACCTGGGATACATAAAGTGGATCGGCCTTTACTCCTGGTTGGATTTTAAATTATGTCTTCAAGATGTGTGTGTCCCTGTATCTCTGTCTTGTCTCTACTTGCCACTGCTTCTAGTTGTACATCAGCCATATTCTCTCATCACAGCCTCATAGACAAGCAATATAAGAGAGAGCTACATGAAAGAAAATATGCAGTCCAAGGCCCATACCCTTGTAGTTATGAACCAAGAGGACAAGAAATTTTCCCAACACGTTCGACAGATGAGTTTTGGTATTATTCTAATTCACCTGCTTAGATTACATCCCAGTCATGTATTGAAGGAGTCATGGAACAAAGTGGACTGAAGGGTGGTTTTGCCTCCACATCCTTTTGTTCAAAGAACTTGGACTCCAAGAGGCTGGGTTCAGGCTCAGGGCTGTGGTCTGTGCTGATGACAACCCTGTCCACATCTGAGTGCTCAAAAGCCTGAGGAGCCCGCATTGCACTGTCCCTGTCACCTACAAAGAGAGGGCTCTTGGTCCAGCCGCACTTCCTCCTGCCATAAAAGGCATTGGTGGACACCCTGGGGACATCTGCCAGTGCTGGGTGACATGGCAACTCTTCCTGGGGGGACTCTGGGGTGCAAGCACTTGCATCGGGCTCAGCAGGCTGATTCTGTCCCACTCTCCGGGTGCCCAGCAGGAGGGACTCCACTGCCACCTCAATGCGTAGGAGTCAGACTGGTCACATTACTACTTCTGTGCCAAAAGATGACCACAGAATTATGATTTACAGTCCCATTAGGTACATATGGAGTAAGGAAGGGGTTTGCCTAAACATACTAAGAGAAAGAATATGGGAAAGAATGCATGCAAAATAAAGCTCCAATTAGCATAGCTCATCATAGAATAGAAAATCACAAATCAAATCTTATATTTTAATGTTGAAAGGAAAATATGGGTAGGAGAATAGTCAAGCCAACAGTAACATCAGCAACAGAAATGTATACCCTACAGTTCTGCATAGGTATTACATGTGAACCAAAAAATAGATCTAAGCTTCCTAAGAGTCAAATGAAAATGAGAAACATGGTTACCACATACACAACATTATAAAATAAGAACATGCTGTTCTTTCTAGCAAGTTCCAGCTTTTCTTTATTTTATACTGAAACATGGGAAATATTTCTCCCTTAGGTCTTTAGAATAAAACAGGAGAGTACTCTGTGTGGAGCCCTAAACAACATCCATCCTTAAACATATACCTACAAACAAATTTCACTTGGTTGTTCCCTCTTACATCCCTCCGTGTTGGTCACCGAGATCCCTATAAACATTACTCCAGTTATCTGGCAAGATTAAAAGGTATAATTTACAGTATTTGGAATGATGGGTAGACTGAATATCCTTCAGGCAATCCCGGGTTTCTGATAAGAATTATGCAATAGTAGCATCAAGCTTTTATCTCTCCTTAGGTTTCAGACAGCAGATATACTGCATCACCAATACAGAATTAAGTCATATGCACTGACAAATAATTAGGAAGAAGGTAGTAATAAAGTCCTCTCATAGGACTCAAGAAGTTTAACCAATGCAAATACCTAAATGGCCACCTGATGTCACAAAATCTTCTTCAGGGAAACAATTCTGTGCCTGTTACAACACAGAAAGATGAGGCATTGAAAATATGCATAATTTTACAAGTTGATGGCCATGCAGCTTAACAACAGCACCTAGGGGAAAAAAAAACTTATGAGCTTTAACTGGCCATAGGTTTAATCTGAATCAGTAACTCAGAGATTTTAGGAGGATTAAGAAAATTGCAGTCTCTGAAATAAGGCAGGGAAGGTCTCACCCAATGAACAATGAATGATATTGTGTGTATCACTGAACACAACTGAAAACAGACAAACTGGACCATGTTAATGGATGAGTCACTAGGATGGTGAGGAAGTATTAGATAAAATCTTGTTAGATAAAAAATAGATGAAGAAGTTAGGGAAATGTAAAGAGAAGTGGTGACACAGAAAGGGAGGAGGATGTGATAGCTGACTTCAACAACTTGAAAGAATGTTATACATAAATTGGATTCCAAGGAATACACCTAGCATCAGCATATCTGAATTACAGTGAGATAATATTTTTTAACTCAATAAAAAAAAAGGAAGAGCATTCTAATGGTCATGGATACCCAAAGGTGGAATGGAATGCCTGGGAGGAGATAGTAAATTCCATGTCACCTGGGTTGTTAAGGCAGAAATTGGATGCCCATTTATCAGAGATGACCTTTTAATTTCCTTCCAACACAGTGATTTTTACGGCTTTAGGAGAGCATTCACTTATTACTTTACAAATACTTAAACACCAATTGTGTTCTAGATATTTTCTTATATAGTGAGAATCGAGTATGGAATAAGATTGACATGATCTCCCCCCACCATTCATAAAGCTTAAAATCCTTGAGAAAATAATAAATAAATGTGCAAGTCAATGAGCAAACTATTACAGATTCTGGTGAGTACTCTAAAGGAAATAAATAGAACAATGAAAAGTACCTAAGGTGAGAAAAAGGGTGCATGGAGGCATATTTGGTCTTCTGTAGCTAAGTGGTCAAAAGAAGAGCACATTAAAATGGTGATTTTAAGCTGTGATCTAAAGAAAAAGAAAGAGATAGCCATGTGAAACAATGGGGAAAGAGACTTCCAAGCAGAGGGAATAGCTAGTGCAAATGTGGCCTGAATCAAGAAAGAGCTCAGTGTGTCCAAGGAATGAAAAGAAGACCAACATAACTGGAGAATACTGAACAAGGGAGGAGACTCATACTCCAGAAGGTCAGTGGCAGGAAGAGACACCTGGTATTCTTGAGTGCAACTATAATAAAGTATTTGTCAATTGCCAACCTCATGACTGATCCTCATGATTAGGAGAATTAAGAGAACTGCAGTATGTACAGTAAGGCATGAAAAGTTCCCTATTTCTTAACATATCTCAAATTTTTCATCCTTGGTATTTGGGAAGAACTGACCTAATCTCCATCAGAGTGAGCCTTAACTGCTTAAGCCAACCAGGGCTCAAGCCAACCACAATGTTCCATCCCATTGTCTAAAGTTATTGCCAAAAAGAACAGTACCCAAGTCAGGTCTATATAGGCCAAGAACACAATCCTGGCACTGTTGTTTGAATTGTTCCAGGAGAAGAGTCTCTCTTGTCTCCTAGGACTTAAAACTGAAATGTAAGTGGCTTCTCACAGACATTCTCAGACCACAAATGGAGGTTATGCTTGAGACTGGGGCAACACTATATAATGAAAGCAAATACATGTAGAAAAATAATGCTGGTCCTGATAATATTGATTCACTAGGTCAATCCGCTCTGAAAATGAACCTTACGTATGTATATTATGTCTGGACTTTTCAGTTGCTTGAGTCAATGTTTTTCCTCCATTGTTTAAGGAACTTGAGTTCTTTCCTGTTACTCAGTATATAAAAAACCCTAATAAATATATAGTGTAGAGTGTTTCAACTTTATCCTACGAACAAAGAAAGCTAGTAAGGACTTTTAAGCTTGGGAAGAAGTTATCTCATTGGCATTTTTGTTTTTTGAATTACTTTAAATGTCGTTGTCTTTTAATAACAAAAGGCCATGTTTTTACATTTAGTGAGTGGTCAACTAGAACTTTATTTGTTTCTTCATCTGTACATTTATTATTTGTTTTAGATTGTCACATGCTCTTTTTTCCTTTCATTTTCTTTCATTTGATCGAAAGTTTTAGCCTAAGCCTCTACATGGATTATGGTACTATTTATAGAAATAGGAAATACTAGAGAAAAGACAGATTTTTTGTGCACTTCTAAGTCTCTTTTTTATTATTTTATTTTTTATTTTTGTGGGTACATTGTAGGTGTATATATTTATGGGTTACATGAGATAATTTTGACATAGACAAGCAATGCGTACTAATCACATCAGGGTAAATAGGGTATCCATCATGACAAGCATTTATTCTCTGTGTTTCAAACAATCCAATTACGCTCTTTTAGTCATTTTTAAATTTTAAAATTTAGCCATTTTAAATTAATTTGTAAATGTGATTAATTTTTAAAAGTGATTTTTAAATGTAAATGTAAATTTTTTTTACTGTAGTCACTCTGTTGTGTAAGCAAATACTACATCTTATTTATTCTTTCCAACTACTTTTTTGTACCCATTAATTAACCATCCCCTTTTCTCACCCCCACTCCTCCAACTACCCTTCCCAGCCCCTGGTATCCATCCTTCTACTCCCTATCTTCATGGGTTCACTTGTTTTAATGTTTAGCTTCCACAAATTAGTGAGAATATGTCATGTTTGTCTTTCTGTGCCTGACTTACCTCACTTAACATAATGACCTCCAGCTCCATCCATGTTGTTGCAAATAACAAGATCTCGGGCCAGGCACGGTGGCTTACCCCTGTAATCCCAGCACTTTGGGAGGTCAAGGCAGGTGGATTACTTGAGGTCAGGAATTCAACACTAGCCTGACCAATATGGTGAAACCCCGTCTCTACTAAAATTACAAAAATCAGCCGGGTGTTGTAGTGGGCACCCAGCTACTCGGGAGGCTGAGGCAGGAGAATTGCTTGAACCCAGGAGGCAGAGGTTGCAGTGACCCGAGATCACGCCATTGCATTCCAGCCTGGGTGACAGAGTGAGACTCAATCTCAAAAAAAAGAAAGAAAAAAAAAGATCTCATTGTTTTTTATGGCTAAAGAGTACTCCAGTGTGGATTTGTTCCACATTTTCTTTATCCATTTGTTTGTTGATAGACACTTAGGTATCTTCCAAATCTTGGCTATTGTGAATAGTGTAGCAATAAACATGAGAGTGAAGATATCGCTTCAATACAGCGACTTCCTTTCCTTCAGGTATACACCTATGGGTGGGATTGCAGAATCACATAGTAACTCTGTTTTTAGTTTTTTTGAGGAACCTCCAAACTGAGAACAGAGAGATTTGAGAGCAAGTCAAGAGTTCATTTATTGAAAAGGTAACTCTGGAATGCTCATTTGATATTCAGGCAGAATTGTCAAGTTGCCTCTTAGATTCAGAAGGTTGGATCCTAAGGGGGAGTTCAAGACTAGATACAAAAATTTTGAAGTCATCAGCATGTAGAGTATTTAAAATTTGGGCCTACCTGAGAATGACTAGGGTATAGATGTTTCTACGATTAATTCAAGGAATGGACAAATTCCAGGCCATAGACCTCAGCAGTTTCTAAGGAAGAACAGAAAACCATAGGACATACCATAGGCAGTCAAAGTGAAGATCACTATAGAGAAGTGTCAGCTTCCTCTGCGAATGGCACCATGAGGACATGAGCTGGGAAATATTGTAAAACTTTCTGGATTCAACATTTAAAGATTAATAACAATAACTCAACGTGAATAATTAGACGTGTTTTCTCTACAAAATGCTGTCAATCAAAACAAATTGATGGTAAATCATTTAAAATAAATAATCAAGTCTCTATGAGAAGGAATGTCAGTGAGAAAGTAATTGAATTGAAAGGAAATAAAAAGAAAATAAAGAAGATACTGGTGAAGAATATTTATTAAAAATGTTATCATCTAGAGAAAAAGCAGGCAATTAAATGTAGGTATTTACATTTAATTACTACACCTCCCATGAAGTGGCTTCATAAAGGAAACAGAGTCAAAGTCTTTAAAATGAGGCACAAATCAGAGGATTTTTGTTCTCCTTCAATCTTCTTGACAAGAATGTAACACAGGAGAAGACTCTGGGTGCTCTCAAGAAGAATTGTACTTTCCTTGACCTTACTCTATTTTTAAAAGCCAAAACAACTAATGCATTTTATAACACTATGATTTCTTTCAGAAGTGGGACAAGTGAAACTCTTTGCATAATAGATTAAAAATGTAGTATCTAGTGTGTATAACACTAAAGGCAGGAGAAAACAGGACTTAGCCAATAAATGTCACTTTGGCTAATTAGGTCAATAAAGGAACAAACACCCCACAGTTATCTAGGTACCTTAAGTGGACATTTAAAGTCTGAGATTAGCTTGTTGAGGGTGAATAGAAATGTTTGTACAGAATTGAGACTCACACAGTTGTCCTGGTATTCCACTAACTTCTTCTAACTTAGCCATCTTATCCTCTTAAATTTCACAAGGTAATTAAAGAACTTTGTTTCTCAAGCTTCCTACCAAGTCAAGAGGGTGCAGAGAAAACAATGAAAAAACCCATATATAAAAACAATGCACAGTTTACATCTATTTGAAATCAGCTACTGTAATAGTCTGCTAGAGCTGCCAAACCAAACACCACAGCCTTAAACAACAGAAACTTATATTCCCACAGTTCTGGAGGCTAGACATTCAAGATCAAGGTGCGCACAGGTTTGGTTTCTGAGGCTTCTCTCCTTGACTCGCACACTGCTGCCTTCTCTCCGTGTTCTTATATGACTTTTTTCTCTATGGGCATACAGTCCTGGTATATCTTCCTTTTCTTATAAACACATCAATCTTATTGCATTAGGGCCTCACCCTTATGAATGTTATAGACTGCATCTTTACCCACCCCCCTCAAAATTCATATGTTGAAGCCTTAACCCCCAATGTGATGGTATTTGGTAGCAGGGCCTTTGGGAGACAATTAGGTTTAGATGAGGTCGAGAAGCTGAAACTTTCATGATGAAATTAATGCCCTTATAAGAAGAGAAAGAGACAACAAAACTTCTAACATCTGAGGACACAGAAAAAGGCAGGCCAAGAAGAGGACCCTCATCAGAAAACAAATCTGCTGGCAGCTTTATCATGGACTTCCTGACCCCCAGAACTATGAGAAATAAATTTGTGTTAAGTCACCCAGTATACAGTATTTTATTATGACAGCCCAAGATGATGAATACAACTTCATTTAACCTTAAGTACCTCCCCAAATACTGTATCTCCAAATATAGTTACATTGGGGATTAGGGATTCAAACTATGGCTTTAGGGTAACACAATTCCACCCACTATAGCCACCAAAAGTGTAGCTGCCAAACCCATCTTAACTACCATTGATTTACTTCTATCATCATCCTTCATCCAGACTATTCTAAAAGCTTTTTAAAACAATCTGTCTCTAGATCATCTTCCCGCCATGCTCCACCCATTCTCAACAAGACTGCGAAAGCATTGTGTTTCAAACTAAATTCTGAAGGATGAGATCCTAGCACAGTGGTAAAGCCCATTATGACCTGAGTCTGCCTGTCTTCCCATCTTCATTTCCTGCCACTCCTTTTTGACAGCTTATACTCCTCTGACACCAATTTACTTGAAATTACCCTAACATTCCCCATGTGAACTTGTGTTTGAATGACCAGTGTTTCCAAATTTCTCAAGCACCTGCTCTTTGTTCAAAACTCAGGCAGCGGTGTCATTAACTTAGTAAAGTCTCACAGTCTCATAGACAGGTTTAATCCCTCCTTTCCCAGTGCAATCATTTAAAATTATACCAATTTTTATTATTATACTTTCACAGTATTACATGTCTCCCTTCCTAACTATAAACATCTTGGGTAAATACCAGCTGTGATTTAAGTCTTTCTGCATTTCATGTTTCAATTAAATTGTTGTATTGAATTATTTAAAACATATAATTATACAAAGAGTGTATACTGAACAAATTCATAAATTAGTGATTGTTGTCCATAGTATGCAAAATGTGGCAAATACATAAACAGTCTCTGGCTCTGTTTCTTCTCTGTATGAGACACCACCGAGCCCCATCACCGCCAATAATTCTGTGAGTAATATCTAACAGGTTGAAGATCTTGAAGGTCACACTCTACCAATTTCATTTAGGAACTAATTCCAAGCCCTATGCATTCTTGGGGGCATAGCTTCATCCTTTTCTTCTATGACATAGGAACTATTCAGAATCTTAAAACCTGGTCATATCTGGAACAAGATAAATGAACACACACATTATACCACTCTAAGACAAACAAACTGACCAGTAAAATCCATTTTGCAGGGATGTATCTTCAAGTACGTTAATCTAGTTAACTAATCCAGTAGATTTCCTGACCTCTTGTTTCTCCCACTTATACTGAGAGGCATCTCAATCCCAATCCTTGCTCCACTTAGCTGCATCCTCTCTCCACCCGTCTTACGTTACAGTAAAGTCAAACAACAACAACAACAACAAAACAAAGAAAAATGCTGAGTTAAATGTCAACATAAAGATTATGTTCCCAGGCCGGGCGCAGTGGCTCATGCCTGTAATCCCAGCACTTTGAGAGGCCAAGGAGGGCAGATCATGAGGTCAGGGGATTGAGACCATTCTTGTCAACATGGTGAAATCCCATCTCTACTAAACATACAAAAATTAGCTGGGCCTGGTGGCGCATGCCTATAGTTCTAGCTACTCAGGAGGCTGAGGCAGGAGAATCACTTGAACCCGGGAGGTGGACGGTGAAGTGAGCTGAGATTGCACCACTGCCCTCCAGCCTGGGCAACAGAGCAAGACTCTGCCTCAAAAAAAAAAAAAAAGATTATGTTTCCAGAGAAAAGATTGGAGAGGGAACTTTTACTGTACTATCGAATATGGCGGCCATTAGCCACATGTGAAATTAGTCATGTGAAATGGGGTTAATCCAAATTTAAGATGTGCTATAAGTATAAAATACATACCAGCTTTCAGACTTGGTGAAAAAATTATATAATATCTCAATAATTCTATATTAATAAAAAGTTGAAATGATATTTAGGATATAGTAGATTAAATAAAATGTACTATTAAAATTAATTTTACCTTTTCTTACTTTAAAAAATTTGGTTAATAAAATTTTTAAATTATACACACACATATAATTATATTTGGTCAGTCCTGTCTTACAGAACCTGATGGGACAGAGGAAAGAAGAGATGGCAGCAGTTCTATTTTTTTATTTACTTTTTGAGACAGAATCTCATTCTGTCACCCAGGCTGGAATGCAGTGGCATGATCTCGGCTCACTGAAACCTCCTCCTCCCAGGCTCAAGCAGTTCTCCTGACTCAGCCTCCCGAGTAGATGGGATTACCGGCGTGCGCCACTACACCCAGCTAAGTTTTGTATTTTTAGTAGAGACAGGTTTTGCTATGTTGGCCAGGCTAGTCTTGAACTCCTGGCCTCAAATGATCTGCCTGTCTCAGCCTCCCAAGGTGCTGGTATTATGGACATGAACCACCATGCCCAGCTGATGGTGGCAGTTCTAAATGACAGAGAAATGATGACCAAAAGAAATAAATAATAGCCCAGATGCAAGGGAAGAGATTCTTTGATCACAGAGGGTCAGAAAGCAGAGTGGAAGGTGCTTTGAGATGAGCTCTTCGTGGTATTGCTCCTGATACTTTTTAGTTTATCTTAAATATTTCTAAATGAATTTTTAAAATGTTACTAATACTAATAAATATGTGTGTGTGTATGTGTGTGTGTGTGTGTGTGTATAAAGGCTAGCAAGAGGTTAAAATCATAGTTAAGGTAACAAGTCCATAAGAACTCTACATGTTTAAATTAAATAAGTTATTTAAAATCAGAATGTTAGGACTAAAAAAACCTATGTCTTAAAGAGATTGCAGTATTACATGCAGGGGGTAAAAAAAGATGACCTTACCATTTGTAGCTGAGCTAAAACAGAATGTGAATTAGGTAACAAATACTGTGGAAATAGTAATGTATAAGTTTCCTTTGTTTCCATAAAACACATTATTAGCCTAGGTTCTTTTGCCTTGAAATAGAATATCCATTGCTCAAAACTTGCTAAAATATTCAAAAATAAATTATTTTTTATGAAAGCTCCATTTGTTTCCTTTAAACAAAAGGAAATTTCAAATGTTATGATTATACACATGCAGATATAAGCGCCAGTTGTAGAATATCAGGAAAACACAAAATGCTAACGGATTCCAGAGTCTAACATAGCCAGGAAAATCTTGTCTCCTTTTTACTATTATGCAGGAAGAAAAGGGCACACAATGAAATTAAAACATACCCCACACTGAACAGGGATTTAAAATAAAAACTCCTTTCTATTCTGAATAATTAACCTAGAGAACACCATGTCGGATGGTATCTTTACAAATAGTAGACATTTCAAACAATACCCAGGCATTTTGACAGGTTCTAAAAAAAAATATTAGCTAAGAAAAATGTCTTCAAATGATGAATAGAAAATAGTTCCCAGAGGAGGACACCTCGGTGTTTCCCACATGGTACAACGCTGCAGTTTTTGATACTTTAAATTACCCCCTGAAGCTTTCACTTGTCCTCAATTTTACAAAGGCAGGGAGGCAGACCTACATATGCTTTCTTTGTATTCTTTGAGTAGATAAATGTGCTTATCCTTAATAAAATCCAAATGCGGTTTTCTCTAAAAACAGAAAAGAAATGTGGTTGCTCTTTGAGTTACATGCAGATTAGCTATTGGGACAAGAGGTGCCTGGGGAAACTGTTAAAACTTTTAGGGATCACGAACGGACATTCTTGTTGTTAGGTCTTGGGACACATCTGGTCCTGAGAGTTGGTCACAGCTAAATAGAACAGATGAAGAAGGTCTGAATCCTAAAACTGGACATAGTAGGTGGCTCAGCTAAGAGGGATATGGACCCTATTACAAGCAAGGGGAGAACAGATAGTTGGTGGTGTGCTTGACTTTTGTGTTTCAACCAGTCAGCCACTACACATTCTCACTTTTTGACATTTATCTCAAGATTTGTTAGCAGTATAGCCCCACTTTGCATTGTAGATTCCAAAGAGAACAAATATTTCCTCTTCCTACACCCAGATAGCTAGAACATGGATATGTGACTTCAGCACACAAAATCAGATGCCTTCTCCCAGGATCTTTAGCTCTTGGGAAGTGGTGTGAAAGCATTGGTCAATCAGACATTATCCGCTGCAATAGACATCTGTATTTGCAACTTCGGTGACAGATGCTGATTTCCCAGAGTTGGCAAAATCAGATGCACAGTGGCAAGTATTCAAGTGCAGCAGCAACATTTATGGACTCCTAATAAGATCATTCCTAAGGCAGGATCTTAGATGTGCATTTATTTCCTTGTTGCATACCTCCTATCATACCTATATCAATATCCTCCAATACTTCTATTTTCTGCTTAAATTTATCATGATCAGGCATACTAAGCTAACCCCATTGGAGAACTGAGGAGGGTGTATGATTTAAAGATCCAAGTAGGCAGCTTCACAGAATCTGGTCAACAAGCTCACGGATCCAAGACCTAGGTCCAAGTCTAAGATCTAAGTCCTATGATTGACTGGTTAGAAAAAGGCAGGAGTTCAGTTCTAGAGAACATGGAATAATTGATAAGTTATCCATATGGACACTCTGGCAGAGAAACAAGGACCCAGCAGAGCTGAGATTGAGTTAGGATCTTGGTCTCAATAATAAGAAAGTCATTAGAACTGAAACACGAGATCAAAAGCAGACCGGCAGCATTATGCATGCTATATTAAATAGCAGAAAAACAGGCCAATCATTATGTGACCTTAGACAAGTCAAACAACCTCTCAATTCCTCAAAAATACTCCTACAATATGTCTGAATTCAGAAAACAAAGGAGATAATATATAAAAAAAAAACTAAGCTTCTTGAAAAGAGAAAAAAATAACAGAAAGGTAAGATTTTATTACTCTATAATAAATAACCAAATATGAATTTAATAAAGGCAGCTGAACAAAATAAAACTGCTTGCCCACTCAGTCCTACTTAAAGGAAGTCCATACTTAGAGAAATTTTGAATGAAATGTAGATATGATATGAAGGCTGAAAAATTATTTCCCAAATACAGACAAAAACTATGCCACAGTAGGATGTGTTCCCAAGTTGGAGACTCTAAGACTTCACAAGGTAAGATGAAGAATCAAAGAGTAAAGATATAGAATGTAAAAGTGGAAAGATCACATCTAACATTCAAATGATTATGTATTTATGTAAAGTAAAACTGGAGAACAATAATAGATAACACTGTCATATAGAATAGCAAGGTACCATTTTAAGTATGAATTTAATCCTCTCATTTAAGCCTCACAACTTGTATTAGGGTTCTCTAGAGAGACAGGACTAATAGGATAGATGTATATATGAAAGGGAGTTTATTGAGGAGTATTGACTCACACAATCACAAAGCGAAGTCCCACAACAGACCGTCTGCAAGTTGAGGAGCAAGGAAGCCAGTCCGAGCCCCAAAATCTCAAAAGTAGGGAAGTGAAGCCTTCAGTCTCTGGCCAAAGGCCCAAGAGGCCCTGGCTAAACAATAGTGGAAGTCCAAGAGTCCAGAGCTGAAGAACTAGGAGTCTGATGTTCAAGGGCAAGAAACATCTAGTGTGGGAGAAAGTTGGAGGCCAGAAGACTTAGCGAGTCTAGTCCTTCCACGTTCCTCTGCCTGCTTTTATCCTAGCCACACTGGCAGATGATTAGTTGGTGCCCACCCAGATTGAAGATGGGTGTGCATCTCCCAGTCCACTGACTCAAATGCTAATTTCCTTCAGAAACACCCTCACAGACACACTCAGGAACAATACTTTGCATCCTTCAATCCAATCAAGCTGATACTTAATATTAACCATTACACAACTCATATAAGCTATATGCAATCTTTACAACTATGCTGTATGGTGAGACTAGTGTTATACTCATTTTACAGATAAGAAAACTGAGGCATAGAGAGGTTAAACTAATTACCAAAGGCAAGATGTTGCATGGAAGATCTATACCCTGGCAGCCTGACTCCAGAGTTTATGTTCTAAACTACTATGTCATATTGCTTCTCAAAGAAGAAAAAATATTATTGAAGAGATGCCAGAAATATGAATTCAAAATTGAACAACTAACATATATAATCAATTTAAGATTGCAGTTTTCATTTGAGGCAGAGACAATTTGCTTTCTCATGGCTCAGCAAGAACTGCTATACCAAGAATTATAAAGATAAGTGCATGTACTATGTCAATCATCAGGGTGTAATTCTCAAAAATTTATAGAAGTTGATGGTACACATTTTAATTCATTCAACAAATATTGAATACTTGCTTTCATACACAATGCTTGTTGTAATATGCTTGTATAATTTTCCATTACAAATAAATATATCTAATACTACATGTTCTATTTATGTGAGGAAGAAAATGAAATACTGTAGAGATAATCAGATTGAGTGAGTCAGCAAGGACAAGCATAATATCATTCTAAGGCAAATATTTAAAAATACATTGGGATTTTTCATTTCTTTAATTTGGTGTATGTGTATATATATATATACACACACACATATATATATATACATACACATTCATATATATGTATGTGTATATATATATATACACATATTTTTGAGTCAGACTCTCACTCTGTTGCCCAGGCTAAAGTTGCAGTGGCACAATCTCAGCTCACTGCAGCCTCCGCCTCCTGGGTTAAAGTGATTCTCATGTCTCAGCCTCTCAAGTAGCTGAGATTACAGGTGCCTGCCACCACATCCGGCTAATTTTTTTTTTTTTTTTTTTTTTTGTATTTTTTGTAGAGGCGGGGTTCCACCATGTTGGCCAGGCTAGTCTCAAACTCCTTGCCTCAAGTGATCCACTTGCCTCAGCCTCTCAAAGTGCTGGGGTTACAGGCATGAGCCGCAGCATCTGGCCTAATTTGGCATATATTAATAGCTGCTCTAATGATTTTACCCTTAAGTCTTAGCATTATACTAAATGATTTCAATGTCCCTATGAATGACCTACTGACTAATGTACTTTCAAAGTTTTGACCTCGACAAAAATAACAATCTTCACCTTCTTTCTGCTTCAGTGTCATCCTCTCATAATCACCTGCTGGGTACTGCCATCTCTTTGAAGTAATCCACATCAGGAATCTTCAATCCAGTACCCTGGTCCCTGACTACAATTTTCTCCCCTTCCAGGTGTCTACCTCCCTTACTCAAACTACACCTGCTCTTCAAACTACAGACTCCCCTCTCATCTCCTTTTTCCTTGTTTCTGACTATTTAGCCTAGATGAGCTCCACTGTCCATCACTTAAACTCTTGTCTCCCTAACCGACACACCTCCCTTTGCCCAGCCAAAGCCCAGTTCTGTTGTTAACCTTCTCTACTCTGGCAGAGGCAACTGTGCCCTGCTGGAGCAAAATCACTTCCTCAGGCAGACTAGCTTTGCTTAAAATGTATGCTTTCCAATTCCATCTGGATCTTCAAAACTTCAAATTAATCTTTAAAAAAAAATTTCCTTTCCTTCTAGGATGCTCTGTTTTCTACAGCTTCAGTCACATGTTCACTGTCTTTAAATCTTCATCCTCCTTCATTTTTAACAGATGCCCTCAGTTTCCACTGGGACCCATTAATAAGTGGCTAGTAGCATAAACACCATCAGCATCCTGCCCCCTGTCCCGACTACAAACTTCCATCTCATTGGGATACCCATCATCTCCTACTTCATTATGACTCCTAGAGTGAAAAAGTCGTGTTTTATTCAAGACCTGTGCTCTCCATGTGGGCTAAGTAATCTATACGCTATTCAAGTCTTTCCTTGGTCTTCAGCCTCTGCGCTGTTAATAAAATCTTGTCTTCACCTAAAGGTATTCTCAAGTCTCTCCCTTTCCAATCAGTCACAACCTCTCCTCCCTCTCCCCAACTCCATATCCTTCCCTTGCTACCATCTATTACCTCATTTCCTTCCACCCAAGCATTTTGAAAAATTGACTTACACTTGTTATCTTCACTTCCTAATCACTCATTCACCATTTAATATAAAGCCCTCTGACTTCTGTCCCCTCTCCCCAGCATCTTCTTGGAAAGGGTCACAATGCACTCCTAAATACCAAACCAAGGGGGATTTTACAACACTGTTACTTGATCTCTCAGTTCTGTTCTCTTTCTGTCTCTGAAAACTTGTTTCCTTCATTTCAAGAAAATAATGTTTCTGTTGTTTTTCCTACCTCTTAACTACTTCTCAGTTTCCTTGGCTACATATTTTTCCTTAAACGCTGATTTACCTAGAGTTCTATTCTCTCTTCTCTTCAAAGGTAAATTCATATATTTCCAAATTTATAATTGACACTCTTATCTTCACAACATCCAAATATACATCTCTACACTCAGTGCCTCAGAGTTTCAGACACATCCATTTACCCAATCCTTAGACATTTCCATTAGGGTTTCTAAAGTTTGGACCCAATCTGTCCAAACTGAACAAATGACTTGTACCATTCCCATGACCAGATTCTCCTTTGCTTAGAAACCTCTTGGTTAGTAATACCATCATCCACCCAGCCCCCTGAGTCAGAGCCTGAAAATGATTTTCTGATGATTTTCACTCATATGCTCCCAAATCCAACAATCTCTAGGAACTGCATCCTCTACCTTATATCAAATCTACCCTCTCCTTCTTCACTGTCTTCAGACCACTGTCTCTTACCAGAAGTAATGCATTCACCTTTCATGTGAGTTTTCTGCGCCTAACCTCACCCACAAAAAACCCTAGACCAACTTGCTTACAACCCAGTCCTATAAACTGTACACCACACAATACAAGCTTGTTTATGCCATGGCCTATGTTAACTCGTATTATCTATGCTCATCACGTCCTTCTTTCACATTTTGTGTACTAACAACATAGAATTCTACATATTTTTCCAAAATTAATTTTTAAAGGCCCACATCATAAATTCCATCTTCACTGCTTGGGATACCCATCTCATGATTGCCTGGTTTATTTGCTGTCATCCTACATAATCCAGCTTAATATCTCCTCCTTCCAGGAAGGCTTGCTTTGTTCCTTCTTTCTTTCTACATTAATCTCTCCTCCTTCATGACTACTTAAGAAACTTGTCTATTTTTATATTTTTGTCCTTATCACCTTAAAAGAGAATCTATAATTTAACATGTATACATCACCCTTTGGACTTCTGCTCCTTAAGGGAAAAAGACTGTGGTTTATTCATCTCTGGAGTCTCATAACTTAGCATAAAGTCTGGCAGATAATAATCAATCAATAAATGTTTAATGGATTGAATGGAATTGGATTTCACAGTTCAGTTTGGCTTTTCAGAGATAGTTGCATAGATAGATTTCCCCTGCCATGTCAAGTCCCAGACCAATCATTTTTCAGCCCAGATTTAATATCACCATCTTCTAGGGTAAGAAAATATTCTCTGAGATGTGTGTATTTACTTTTGATCATCAAATATTTCAGTAGATCTATAAATGGGGTCTTGAAAATAATCTACCCCACCGCCACCATTAAGAGAGGTAGCAATTCATTATACAAACTTCACAAAACATCAACATTTTATCCATAACTGGTCTCAGCTCAATCAAACCTTTCAGCACAAGCCACAGAGCCACAAGGCCTGTTTCTTGGGCAGTCTAATCCCATTTTCACATCTCTTTTCATCTTGTCCATTAAATGGGAAGAGAGAAATGAAACATGAGTTTTTGCCACACATGGGCTCTTTAATGCTGCCCAGTGTATGGTTCTTAACTTTAGTGGATTTTAAAAACCTCAATTAATCAATGGCTGTCTCCAGGGGTTGGGAATAGGATTTCTCATGGGTAAGAACACGTTCTCCACTTCTAAAGAGAAATAACTAGCACAGTGTGGTAGAAACGGCATGACTTGGAAGTCAGACAATCCTAGATATCCTTCTTATTAGTGTATAACCTTTGGTAACTGACATTAACCTCTGAGCTTCAATTTCCCTCACTGGTAAAAGGAGAATAACATCTACCTCACTGACTTCTTATAAGTGTGATAAATACACTTGATCTTAGCCAAAAGGCCGAGAGTGATAGTAAGTGTGATAAATAAAGAGATATAATGTATTAAATTATTTAGCAGAGTACTGGGAACAATAAGTGCCCTTCCTTTCCCTTAGTTCCATTTCCCCAATGCCCTCTTGATGATGAGCTCCATCATGGCAAACATTCTGTGTCTGCTTTATTCATGTTGCATCCCCAGTGCCTAGTACAGTGCCTGTTACACAGCAAGTGCTTAATAAATAATTTATTTAATGAAATAAATGATTTTTCTTACAACTCTGTTCTACCCACCCCCATAAAAGAAATCTTAGTTTACTCCCAGCCACACTGATGTCATCTCACATACACAAATACACACTCACACATGCACGCACATACACACCATTAACTCAGACACAAGGCCCCTAACTGAGCTTCTCATTTCTGAAAGCCTGTCTGCCCACCTCAGATAGGCTTAATGAATGGTCCATCTGGTTAAATCAAAAATGTCTATTTAACACACTAGCAATTTTATGATTTATAAAATACCTGATGAAAACACAATTGCATTTTAAATGCCTAGACTAAAATCCATCTACTCTAAGAAGGTTAAGAGGGACATAAAAAGACCCAACCAGCTATATGCCATCTGTATAAACAGGAAGGAAACATCTCATGAATTCCAGAAGAATAATTTTAAAAGGTTATTCTTAGGTGCTAAGAGGTGATGTAAATGAAAATTATAGAAAACAAATCTAGAATAAAATCAGACTCTTCTGTGAGAAAGTCAATGTAAATGCAGAAAAACAGGAAAACAGTTGAGATCAAATTTCTGAAATCACTCAGGATATAATTAGGAAAAAGCCTCTGGAAATAGCTCAAAAGAAAAGAATACAAAGATGAAGTATCTCCATCCTGAAATATTTCATTTTCATGGTCATTCTTAGAAAGAAAAAAAAATCCATAATTTTCTGTATGTATATTTTTAATTAAAAAGAAACTCATATGAGGGAATTCTCATTTTAAAGACCATCTCTACAATTGTCAATTGCAGAGACAAGAGCTGAGTATGATAAAATGAAAATGCTAATAACTTGACATCTAACAGTCTGCTGTGTTATCAGGATTCATCAAGGTCAACATTATTACAGGCCTCAGCTTTGCCCTTTCCTTCCGCCAATCCCCAATACCCGCAAAACCTTTTTGACAAGAAAACAAATGCAGACTGAATTTTTCAAAAACATATTTGAAATGATGTCTTTTGGTCAAAATTGAAGCTGTCTTTGCCGGTTCAACATTTAGTATGCACCTCATTTTAAGCAATGGAGGTGGAACTTTAATCAATGTCAAGCAAAAACATATCACCTGTCAAAATACTACACTGGGAAAGGTTGGCAGACATGAAGGTGGCAAGGAGAGAATTGGGATCAGGAAATAGATTAAAAGTACACACTTTTCACCCTCAATCACATTGATGCTACCATTGCTGGACAACAAATGCTTTGCACAAACAAAAAGCCATCAGCCCCTCCACCCCCTGCATTCCATTGCTGAAAAACATACCGAACTGTGACATGGTATAGCAGGACATTAGAAGTTGATTGGTCCATGTCCTTCAGGAGTAGCCTAAACACTCTGATATTCCAGGCCTATTAAATCTAGTACTTCACCTTCAGGGAGGATTAGTGTCCATACTTACCTCTATATTGTCAGCCACTGTTACAGTCAAGATTTGAAGAGGCAACAGACCTCTGTTTGGAACAAAGAAATCAGACAGGCCAAATGGATGGAGGTAGATGTTTCAATAAAGTGATACCTCCAGACATATCTTACTTTGTGTAATACTTCAACATGGAGTGAATGCTTGGGGCTATTCATTTGACTTTTGCCAAAACATTGTGCATTAGTAATAGTAATAGTAATTCTAAATCAACTGATACAGAAAGCACAGCTTAGAAAGGTTAAGCAAATTCATCAAGATTTCATCTTTAACCAATAACTTTTATTGAGAGCTTACTCTACGCTAGGAACTGTGCTAAGATATTTTATATGCATTATCCCATTTAATCTTTAAAGCAAACACATGCGGCAGAAACACTATTGGCATTCCAAATTTCAGATGTGGAAACTGAGGCTCACAGAAGTAATTTAACCAAGGTCATTACATAGGATGAATGGCTGAAGTAGTCCACAAGATACACTTCAAATTTACACACGTCACCACATGCACCATCAACACGCAGCATGCACACACAAATACACACATCATTCATACCACACACACTCCATACATACATGCACACACCTATTTGTAAGTTGCTATCAGAAGTCCCTGGGATGCCACCTTCATGCTGCTTTATGAAGGGTAAGTCTTTGTAATTTGGTAAAGGATCCTGGTTTTCAAACCAAAGACATGCAGAAATGATGCAGGGAAAATAAACAAACAACAAATGAAGCAGCAATGTATGTTCCTCTAGACCAGTGAAACAGAGCCTAGCTACACAGCTAGGCCTCAGGGTATTCAACCTGGGTGCTTTGGGAAAAATACCTGATATGGTTTGGCACTGTTTCCCTACCAAAATCTCACGTCAAATTATGATCTTCGGTCTTGAAGAAGGGGCCTTTTGGGAGGTGATTGGATCACAGGGGTGGATTTCCCCCTTGCTGATTTCATGACAGTGAGTGAGTTCTCATGAGATCTGGTTGTTTAAAAGTGGGTAGCACTTCCGCCTTTGCCCTCTCTCTCTCCAGCTTCACCATGTGAAGAAGGTGCTTATTTCCCCTTTGCCCTTCCACCATGATTATAAGTCTCCTGAGGCCTCTCCCACCATGCTTCCTGTACAGCCTGTGGAAATGTGAGTTGATTAAACCTCCTTTCTTCATAAATTACCCAGTATCAGGTAGTTCGTTACAGCAGTGTGAGAATGAACTAATACAATACCTAATTCTGGGTCTCACTCCAGACAAATTAAATTAGAATATTTGGGTGAAAGAGTAGTGTGCTGTGCCTCAGCAATTAAAAAACTGCCCACCCCAGATGATTCAAATGTACAGACAAGATTGAGAACAATGCCATCTGCTTTCCAGGCATACTTTTATCTCAGTGTCCTACTGCCCAGGCCATGAACGGCTTTAACCAACCAGTGCGGCAAAAGTAACAGCCAGGGCTCACCCACCCCCACTGCCTTCACATTACCAGTCCCTCATGCCCTTCTTATGGCTCTTAGCAATTGAAGAGGATTAATGAGAACTTGGCCAAGGGACACTCTGCATGGTGGCCTCCAAGCACAGCTAAAGCCATAAAACTGAAGCAAACAAGGAATCCATTACAGTCAACAGGTCAGAGCCTGAAGCCCCTCTGCCCCCCTGCCAGTCTGTGAAGCCCTTTTCTTAGCAGCACTTTGAGTAACATACGGTGGATGCTTTACAACTGTGCAACCATAGATAGAAGAAAGCAAGGCAAGACGAGATCTTGACTGTGCAGGCCCACATGTGCTGACCACAAGCTTTCCTCCTTTTAGTTCAAGGAACTCCTGTGACATCTCTGTAGCCTAAGCATCCACCATTAGGCCTCACTATGCTCCAGTGAAACTCATTCCCACTGCCACAGGACTTTTGCAATTGTTGTTCCCTCTGCTTGAAATACTCTCCTCCTCGGTTTTTGCACGGCTGTTTCTTTCCAGTTCTCCAGACATCAACTCAAAAGCCACCGCCTTCAAAGAGCCTTCCCTAATCAACTAATCTAATATGGTCCCTCCCTAACCCTAGTTATTTACAGCTTCACTCTGTTTTGTTTCCATCATAGTGTTTGTCATTCACTGGTACTTTTTAAATTATTATGGTTATTATTCCTACCTGAAATTGCCATACATGCAGTAAACAAGCAAACCTGTTTACTTTCTCTTTTCACTACCTAGAATATAAACTCCATGAGAATGGAAATTCTGTGCATCCCATTTATTTATGTCTATTGGGCCAGTGACAGCACCTGGTATACAGCACGTATTCAGTAAATGTTTGACTATGTGAAAAAACAAACGAAGACTGTTTGATATGGTTTGGCTGTGTCCCCATCCAAATCTCACCTTGAATTACAATAATCCCCATGTGTCAACGGTGGGGCCAGGTGGAGATAAATGAATCATGTGGGGCAGGGGAGGGGATTCCCCCATACTCTTCCATGGTAGTGAATAAGTCTCACGACATCTGATGGTTTCATAAATGGGAGTTTCCCTTCACAAGCACTCTCTTGCCTGCTACCACGTAAAATGTGACTTTGCTCCTCCTTTGCCTTCCGCCATGATTGTGAGGCCTCCCCAGCCACATGGAACTGTGAGCCAATTAAATATCTTTCCTTTATAAATAACCCAGTCTTGGGTATGTCTTTATTAGCAGCATGAGCCCAGACTAATACACCATTCCTTCAGATTTTAGGAAATCCAATAAAGGACTTATAAACCTACATGATACAGTCAGAGGGGATGTATCTAATACTAAGATACAGATTTAAGATTCTTCAGCAGCCAGGCCACCAACAGAGCAGAGTCAAACTCACATCCATGGGATGGCAAAGCCTGGGCTTTTAACAATAATATGGTTATATTTTGTGGTCTCCCTTCATAAATAAAACTAAAGTCAAAGACCAGAACTGCAACAAAAAACCTATAATTTTCCCTGATACTCTTTTCTGCAGGCTGTGAGTGATGTTAGAAAGAGACAGAGTAGGGAAGAAAAAACCCTAGCAAAACCCAATAGATAAACCAAGTATCAATGAGCCCTTAGTTTTCCATACGCAGAATTCCATATGCCACAATGTGGCCCCTAAGGTAATGTAATATAACGAATTATGTTATCACTGGGTCTATCATGCATACAAATTTTAAAAAGAAAACCTTTCTGCTACAACTCAGAAACTCAAGGTCTTCTCTTTTGGCAATTTCTCAGCAGAAAGAAAATATCTCAAGTAAAATTCACACTGGTCCCCAATACAATTTACTGGCTCCTTACAGATGAATCAGTGTGAAAGGTGTGCAGGAGGGTTGTTTCCTCTAACTAACTTTCAGTGGGTGAAAAGTACACTAATAGCCCACAGGGAGAAGTTGAGCCCACACTGTTCATCAGCAACTCAAGGAACTGATTGAAGTAAGGCTCATAAACCCCTGTTAAGTGATATCCACCAAAAGCAGAGGCAGCCTGACTTCAAAAGTAAAACCATCAGTCTCGTCCTTTCCTTCCATGAATCTATCACCTGAAGGAACACATGCTTTTCCTGATAAAACCCTGCTATTCCCATTCTTCTGACTGAAATACCAATCTCTCCCAGTATCCACCCTCCCCCCCGGAACCTCTCATGATCTACTAAAATCACTGCAGGGCCAGGTGAGGTTGTGCAATTTCTGAGAAGCCTTCTTTATTCATATGCACAACCACAACCAAATATTGAATATGCCTTGGTTCTATAATGGGTTTTGGCATTTGATCAAGAGCTATCTGGAATTATTTTTTCTGAATGGTTTATGTGTTCATATCTTTATCCCTTTACAACAATATTTCAGGTTCTTTGACAGCAGAGATGCTGTCAAGTTCTTTCTGTATTCCTCTGTGGCATACACACTTAAGATACTCGTCAAATGGTACCAGGAATGCTAACATAGCTGGCCTGCCCCAGGGAGGCCCAAGAGGGATAAATCCTTGTCAGTAGAGGCCTTAACTTAAAGACTATTGTTTGTGTAGCTTAACTTTCCATTAGGGTACCTCTGCTAATGCCAAACTAATCCAAAGCAACTACTTTTCTAAGATATCTAAAAAACAAAAGGATATCTTTTCTTTTCTTTTTTTTTTTTTGAGACGGAGTTTCACTCTTGTTGCCCAGGCTGGGGTGCAATGGCACGATCTCAGCTCACCACAACCTCCACCTCCCGGGTTCAAGCGATTCTCCTGCCTCAGCCTCCTGAGTAGCTGGGATTACAGGCATGCGCCACCACACCCGGCTAATTTTGTATTTTTAGTAGAGATGGGTTTTCTCCATATTGGTCAGGCTGGTCTCGAACTCCTGACCCCAGGTGATCCACCCACCTCGGCCTCCCAAAATGCTGGGATTACAGGCGGGAGCCACCATGCCCAGCCTATATCTTATACAAAGGTATTTACCACTAAATGCAGAGCCACTTATGACAGCAGAGGGTTCTGGCTCAGGAAATCTGGGCCCCAGCTTGCGTCTTTGAAGCAGAGCTAAGATAGCTGTGTATTTCTCCTATGCTATAACCCCTAAACACAATTCCTTCAGTATATTCCCAGAAGTATTTATTCGTAAAATTCTCCAAGAAAACAAATTTGGGGAATGCGGCACATTACATCTCCCACAGAGAGATTCAAAATGTTTCTTAGCTAGCAAAGGCTCTTAGAAAACTCTCAGCAAATAAATGTGTTTAATTTTGTTCAGCTCCGCATTTCCCCATTAATTTAAGCATGAGAACTGTTTTTCAAATAACAGCTATTAAATCCCCCACAGAACTACTATCACTCTCACTAAAAGGGGTTCTAAGGAAATGTCTTCAGTACCACTTTTAGAAGCCTAATGCATCGGAATCTCTCAGTGCCATGATGTGAGAAGTGATACTTTACTCTTTTTTTGAGAAGGAGTCTGGCTCTGTCACCCAGGCTGGAGTGCAGTGGTGCAATCTTGGCTCACTGCAACCTCTGCCTCCTGGGTTCAAGCAATTCTCCTGTCTCAGCCTCCCAAGTGGCTGGGACTACAGTCACACGCCACCGTACACAGCTAATTTTTGTATTTTTAGTAGAGACAGGGTTTCACTATATTGGTCAGGCTGGTCTCGAACTCCTGACCTCAGATGATCCCCCCCCCCACCTCGGCCTCCAAAAGTGCTGGGATTACAGGCGTGAGTCACCGCGCCCGGCCAAAGTGATGCTTATCTAGATGATAAAAGTGAGTTGCATTTTCTTCGCCTGTTCTGTTTACTGTTTGGTATGGGAACTGGTGGTTCTCCATTTATTTGCCATCCACCCACCTCACTCTCATAGCTATACTCTACCTTTTCTGTCCTGCACCGTATCCCTGGAGGGCCCTGTTGGCTGGCTTCCAGATAAAGGGCAGGAGGAGAGAGAAGTAGGAGTAATTCTTCCCAGTTTCTTCCCTCCTAGTTTGGTGTCACTCTTATGACCACAGCTATGAAGCGATAAAGGTGACTATAATGACAGCTCTCACCAAGCCTCCTCAGCTCCATGATCCCAGCTCTCTCTGGCCTCTGGCACCACTATTTCTTCCCCTCATCCCTTCAGACCTAAAGATGGGAAAGGCTTCCTGATGACATTAGCACTGTTTATCTCATCCTTCTTTTTTATATCCTTAATCCCACTTATGCCTCTGTAAGTGGCCCTTATCACTGGTCATTTTTTTTTAACTATTCAGGAATAAAATGTTTTTTTCTTCTGTCAGATTCTGATTGGTAGAGCAGAGAATGGCACTGATACTAGTGCTTTCTGCGCACCAGACACTACACAGAAGATTTTATACACATTACATAATTTAATCCTCACAACAGCCTTTGATGATAAATATTATTATCACCATTTTACCAACGAGTAGGATGAAACTTAGAGGCATGAAATAGCTTCCTTCACTTATATTGTCCAAGGGAGGCAGAAACAGATTCAGTCTGAGGGCGCACAGTCTCTCAACCAATACGTCTTGCAAACCTACTTTGTTCTAGGCCCTGGGCTAAACCCTGAAGATAGAATGAGGGAAAGACATAAAAGAAGTAGAGAAGAAATAGACCCCTGAGGTTGTGAAAGAAAATTCCTTCATCCTTGACATTTAATGTTGGAATACAAAAATTAACACACGTGCTACTCCTGGTACTTCTGGCCCACGACCCTGATACTGACTTTGCTTCTGAGGACTAAATTAACAGAGGGCAGGTTTCACTATAAAGGTTAAGGATGGGCCCCCAGAACCCAGTCATCTTTTTCTTGGGCATGTCTTACTAAAAATGTCTAAGACATGTGGCAGAGATCAAGCTTATTTGACTTTTTCATTGTAAATCATACAATTGGATAATCAAGAGATAGCAGCAGCAGCACCATCAGTCTATGTATCCTAAATCCAAAGGTTAATTTTGATATTTCCTTTCTACATCTGATATCTGGTTAAACAATACCAACCCACATCTTTCTATCTCAATTATTTCAATCAGCTCTTTCCTTCTACCACATACCAATTCCATTTTAAATGATTATAATAGTAGCTATTATTTGCCAAGCCATTAGCAAATGTCAGGTACCTAATCAGTTTACATTGCTAAGAACTGGGGCTCTAGATGTGGCCTGTCTAGGTTTATAAACCAATTCTACCACTTATAAGTTGGATAAATTATTTAACCTAAGTCTTAATTTCTCCATTTGTAAAATGGGAATAATAATACCTACTCACAGAATTGTTATGACAATTAAATTAGATATTCTATACGAAACACTGCCTTGTGTGCTTGGCACACAAGAAATGATAATAGTAGTAATAATAATAAACAACACATATAGCTATATAGCACTGACTATGTAGCTGGCATTTTTCCAAGCGCTTTACATGTGCTAACTCATTTAATCATCACAACAACCCTATGTGGTAGTATTGTTATTTTTAAGTTTTGTGACTGAGGAAACTGAGGTGCAAAGAGGTTAAAATGATTTGCCCCAAGGTCCATGCCAATATGTGATGATTCCCATCAGATCTGCCTGATTCCAGAGCCTGAGATAAAGAGCACCATGAAACAGCATTTTAGAACTTCCTTGTCATGGGAAACCCTACTTCATCTCTGGGTTTCAGAGTCTGTCAGCCTTTCTCTCCCTGGCTCTCCAATTACAGCATACCCTGCCACTCAAACTACTGTTCATGCTTAGCATTCTATTCATGCCTGTTATTCAGTAACTCTCTCTCAGCCTCTGAAGAAAGTTTAGTTCTTGAAATGTACATTAGTGTCTTCTACCTGCAGTAACTACTGCCTTCATTTCCTATCACGCTCTTGAGACAATCACGCTAAAAGCAGCAGACTCTAGTGCAAAAATATCTACTTGTCTTCATTCCTAGGAACCTTTCCCTGGGGATAAGGCCCCAGTGACAGAGTAGAAAGGAAAAACTGCCACATAAAAGATAGGGTGCTCCTGCTAATAAAACCTTTATCTCCTGTCTCTTCCTCTCTCTCTCTCTATTACCGACAAATTTGAAAACCTAAAGCTTTACATGCATTGTTTTGTAAGAGCTTATTAATCCAGGTTTAGCCTCCAACACAAAAACAGATGCAGGGATGTAAACATGCATGCATATTTCACATACCTCAAATTAGTTGACTCAATCAGAATGCAACTGTCCTTAGATATAAATGTGTAAGAAAAACAGTGGTTTACTTCTAACTTCCACTCAGCAGGAGCTTGTCCTAAGGTGTTCCATAGCATCATCCCCTCAGCCCATCGCTTGGCCCACCTGAGGCTTCCTGCAGACAATAACATTGCAATGCACTTGACTTGCTGTTTCCCTTACACAGTCCCCATTTTCTAAACTAACACCTTCTCCCCAGAAACTCTCCAGAAACTAATGCTCCACCATCGTTCCTTTTCTCACTTGTTTTTAGATATCATTTTGGGATGTTATGTGTGTTTTTCCTTCCAAATCAGACTTTATACTTAACCCATTCCTGTTTTTCTGGTTCTGTTCCTCATTTTAGCTTCCCTTCCTTCACCTCCTGTTACTGGTGGCCCCATGGTCCATCTCCCAGCTCCTTGTTCTTGCATTAGTCTTGACACAGACTTCTTTTGCCTAGTTAATAAAGCAGGTCTTTTATCTTTCAAGTCTCATCTTCTGCTGTAAGTTGAAACATTGATGGGTATTCATCTTGTCGGGACTTTATAATGGAGAATCTGTCTACAGGGAGCTTCTTGGAAAGAAAAATAACCAATGGTCACCATGAGATTTCCTGACTTACTACTGCACAACCACAGAAATCCAATGCCCCGTGTAAGATTTACATAAATTCCAGTGAGTTAGGGCTCAGCCATATAATTTGAATGAATTCATTCAGCCAATGGATAGTTCTACTGTTTAATGAAGTGATGTATTTGTGTTTGAAGAAGAGGGCCTTACAGCCCCACTATGCCAACTTAACAAATTGAACATGGGACATCCTTGTTCCTACAAGTCCTTTGGCTACTCCACCAAGGACTTTTCACTAGCTATTTCACCCCATATAATGCCCCAGCTTCACATCATCTCCTTGACTACCCTCTCCTTTCCCCTTTCTTTCCTCCTTCTCCATCACCTACAAACTCCTATTTATTTCTATGAGAGCACTCTAACTATACCTTGATTCTCTCAATTTCATTCATTTGGCTTATTATTGTCCCAAGCAAAAATTCCTAAGAAGAATTCTCCTGCAAGCTATTATGATAATAAAAAGTTCATCCTGCTGCACACAGTTTAGCCAAAACTGTTCATGAATTCCAGTGAGTTACAGCAAAGTCATCTTTGCCTCTTGCCTTTCATGGTAAACACAAACACAAAAAGGCAACTAGTAAAGGTGTAAAATGGGAGTTTGGCCTGGAGACTCACGTGCATACAGTCACTTCTTAAATCCCTAACCAGATGCACTTCTCCCTACATCCCACTTGGGTTGCCCTTTTGAGAATATTTGTTCATCAGCATATATTTCTACTTCATTTTACTTACATATAAGTTGGGACATAGAAGGAGGAGCTACACTCAATAGCCACCTGCCTAGAAATAGTCTTAATTGTGCCATACCGTGCGTCTGTTTCATAGGGCCTATGTATCCATTAGGATTAGGTTCAGCAACACAAAATAGTGATCCTTTTAGTTATCTCATGATTCATGATGGCTGCTGGGCTTTGATCATTGTGCCCTTTTGCAGATGAAAAGATGGAGGCAACAGAGGAAGGATGACAAAGAGACTCCAGGGTGAACTTTCAGGAACAATCCCCCAAACCACACCACAGAATTGGGATAACAAGGAAAACTCAGCTTCTGCCACCATCAGGAGGCTGTAGAATCACAAAGCTTCTATTACTTCAGAACCACACTACCTCTGCCATGATCTGGAAGGTGTCAAGTCACAAGGCCTGCAAATAAAGCAGGAAGCTGACACCATGCCTCTGCCGTGATTTAAGCCAGCAAAATGGAAATGTCTGTCCCATCCTATTTTTATATATAACTCAGTTCCTTGTCAAAGCCACCAAGAATTTATCTATTTAGCAGACCCTAAGTCATACTTGGGACCCAGATAGCAAAGAAATTTGAGAAATGTGGATCTAGTCATCCGAGACTCTGTAGAACAACACCTGCAGGCACTGGAATCAGTACTGAATGGGCCAGTCCACCGTGCCTGCCATCCCAGGATAATGCTGTGGATATTTCATTACCACCAAGGCATGTTTCTTGAGAGGAACAGAAAGGCTCATCCTAACAGGAAATTTCTGTTGATCAGCAGACACCCCCAGCTGGTAGAATTTTATAGGGATGGAAGAGACAGATCTGAAATTTGGTTTCAGAGCATTTGACTTTTGAGTTATGACTTTACTCAAGATTGACAGGAGAGAGATACAGAAATAAAAAGGAGAGGCCAGGCGTGGTGGCTCATGCCTATAATCCCAGCACTTTGGGAGGCCGAAGCAGGTGGATCACCTGAGGTCAGGAGTTTGAGACCAGCCTGGCCAACATGGCAAAACACCATCACTACTAAAAATACCAAAATTAGCTGAGCATGGTGGCAGGCACCTGTAATCCCAGCTACTCTGGAGGCTTAGGAAAGAGAATTGCTTGAACCCAGGAGGTGGAGGTTGCAGTGAGCCGAGATCATGCCATTGCACTCCAGCCTGGGCGACAGGAGCAAAACTCCACCTCAAATAAATAAATAAATAAATAAATAAATAAATAAATAAAAAGGAGAGAGGAGGAGGGAATACAATGGTAATACCACTGTTCTCTGCGTTCCTAAGTGCTTGAAGTTTGCCCTGTGCTTTAAGCTACTGCTGTTTCCTTAATCACCTCCTTTTATCATTCCTCTTGGATTTATAAGGCTCATATACTACCATCAATTTATCTTCAGATTTCTTACTTAAAATCCACTGAAGCATAATTTATCTTGACCACATCTCTAGTAGAGATGGGACTACTAGGGTAGGGAGGAACTGGTTTTTATTATGTGAGGCACACAGAGGTTAACTGGCTCACCCAAGATCACACAGTGAAACAGAAGGATAAAAAACAAATAGGAAACGCCAATTCACTGTATGTGATTGCCAAAGAAATCTTCCAGCTCTAGATGCTTAGAGAAAACCTACAGAGCTGAGGGAAGGTGGCTTGCTTCAGATTGTGTCCTGAAGGAACAATTAACTGAATATCAAAGACTAAAAGTTTTCCAGTGAGATTCTTTCTTTTAATATTCTATTTCTTTTGCACTTGAGATCTCAAATTTGATTTTCAAGATCACTTAGTTTAATCAAGCAAGATTTCTTTCTGCAAATACATTATGTGTGCAATGGATGTGCATATGGGTACAAGCTGGAATAAAATTGAGTCTCTAATTTCTCAAAACCATAAAATTGACCATTTTTCATCTGTAAAAACTAAATCTTCCAGAGCACTTCATTTCTTGCTATCCTGGGACACAGGCAGACTACTTTTCAGGGTCTATAAAAATAATCATTCAGGTATTTTCTACAATGTCAATAACCAAGATAATTCTGATACATAATCTGGAAAAAACTCAACCAGAGTCTGATGATCAGGGTTTAATTCCCAGTACTGTCACTAACTTCACAACCTTGGAGCAAGTTAACCCCATGGGCCTGTTTATTATTCATTAAAATAAGGATGACAGCTAGATGACCATTAATTTTCTAACTTTAAAACTTCCAATTGAAGAAAGGTTTTCTATAAAGAGCTAGCAATATATTAAAAATCAGAATCTAAACAATTTTAATTCCCATTTCTCTTTTTTATAATATGACCTAAACAAAAAATATATAATTGGATAAATTTTACCATGTCAGACCTTAGAAGATAAAACAAATTGCCTTAGAGTTAATTCATTGCAGACTTTCAGAACTGTGACCAAAGCCTCATCCAAAGCTAGTGATGGTCAAGAGAGATGACCTTCAGAATACTCTTCCAAAGCTTCTGTGTATTGAAGTAATAATAAGAGCAATTTTAAAAGCAGTTATTAAACTCCAGTGCATCTAACAGTTCCAATACAATTACATATGTGATCTCATTAAACTCTCACATTTGTGTTCCCATCCTATAGCACACAGCACATGATTGTAAGATACATAATTAATTTCCCTCGGTAGGTATTAGGCTTTGTACAACATGTGAGGGCCAACAAAGCTTCCTTATTGTTTATTTTGAGCTGGATTTTTGGTTACTTGCAACTGAATATATCTTTAGCATCTACCACAGTACCCAGGACATTGAATATTTGCTGGTCATATTTACTGATCACTTACAATGTGAACAAATGTTTATCAAGTGCCTACCATGTACCAGGCACCATTCTAGTGTCTAGGATATGGCATTGAAGAAAAGCAACAAACACTCATGCCCTCACAGAGCTTACAAATTTTCTAGTGGAAGAGACAGATCATGATTAAGGTAAATGAGTAAAGTACATAATGTGGTGGATAGTAATAAGTTGTAAGAAGGGAAAATTAACAGAGAGAGGAGAAAGGAAGTGACAGCAGGGACTGAACATTTGGAAAGATGGCCAGGGAAGCTCCACTGAAATGGAGACCTTTGCCAGAGGCCTGAAGTAAGTAAGGGAGCCAGCTATGCAGATGTGAGGGGAAGTGCATTCCAGGCACTGGGAAAAGCAAGTGTCCCTGAGTTAGGATGGATAACTAGAGACTGAATTGATGGTACTATTTTAGGCTTCACCAGTCACGGCAGCACATTTAGAAAACAGCAAAGGCAAGTGAGAAAATGGGCAGGAAAAGAAAAAGACCACACTCTTACTTTCCAAAGAAGGTCCTCTTCCCTACTTTAAGATGGTATTTTGGGTGGCAGAAGTAAGATGGACCTGTTCTCTTTGATTCTTCTCAAGCCATCTCTGCATTATCTAGAGGTTATTACACACCAAACTTTTGTTAGAAGCATGAGCCCTCAATACGTTCCACTTGTATTATTCTTACAAAAGTACTCCAATGAGGACATTGCATGACAAACTCCATCTTCATTAGTTGAATTAACTAAAATAGAGTCAGATATTTTATAGACTATGACGAGCTGGATGCTAGATCCATTGTAATCCAGAGCTTTGGCACAAGAGCAGACAAACAGAAATTCCTTACACTAACACTTCACAAAGAGGAAGGACCCCTCCATGAGTCACGGTTTCAAACAGAAACTATCATTCTTCCTAATTAAAATTCAAAGATTCTTGACTTGATTGTTATTTGAACAATCAAGTTATTTGATTAAAATAACTTTAATTTTAAAAATTTAATTTTTAAAAATTTTAAAAATTAGAAATGTTTTTAAATTGCTGTCACTGATAAATCACACCTATTCACAGTTGGATTTCATACTTTGTTTATTGACATCTCAAACCCAGCATGACCCAAGAAGCCTTCAGGTCTCCTTTTAAACATTTTTCCAGCAAGGTAAGGGGCAGAGTTTGTTTTCAGGAGAAAAATTCACAACAGGCTCTGCACCCAAAACAATATTTAGGTCAAAACAAACCATGTATTCACTTTTTATTTTCTTGTTGACGTGTCTCTGAGTGATAGATGGTTTGTCTCAGTTTGTGCCCTGGCACAGAAAGCATATCTCTACAAATGCACAGGCTATTGCTGTGGAAATGAACATGAGGTAATAAATATATCATTATGAGTGTCATCATATCTAGTAGGTGGGTAATGATGGAACTTCACATTTAGAATCTTTCCAGAGATTTATAAAACATTAACTTAGTAATCCCCGCAATGCCCTAGGAAGGAAAAGAGGGATTTTATACCAGTTTTGCAGATGGAGAGACTGAGAGAGAAATTATGAGATTTCCCCAAGAGCACCGAGGGAATAAGAATTACATGCCATTTTGCAGAGCTCTCAAACCCAGATTTAGCTGCACAAATAATGCCATCAGGTTCTCTCCACCCTCAGAAAACACCTTTGCAAAACAAAGTACTGAGAATGTGAGAGAGCGATAAAGTGTACACTACATTTCAAAGGTCCCTCCAGGGAGAAATCTTACGTTGCTATTTACATAGGGTAGCACTGGTTTTCATGGTTTATGAAAGATGGAGAAAGAAATTATGTTACAGAAAATGTACTGAATGAAAAGATCGAGCCAGTGCATTCACAGGCATGGATCTCTCCAACTATATTTCACTTTGACAGTAGATCCCCTCTTCCGGCTTGGACCTTTTAACCCTTCCTTCTAGCCTAAGAAGAAAATGTTTCCTCTTCTTCCACAAGGCCAGCTCCTCCACCTGTATGCTGCCTGCCTGAAATGATGCCTTAAGCATCTTTATTCTACTTTCCCATCTAGCTTTCAAGTATTCTTCATCCTAACAGTTGGCCTGAGGAGGACAAAACATCTTTCACTTGACCTTGCTGTCTTCATCAGGTTTTTCTCCAATTCTTTCTAATCCTTTGACTGCCAAAACCCTCCAAATTCTACCCGCTATCCAACTTTCTATCAAAATGTCTCTTTTTAAATCCTGTTATTAGAGACAGCAATGATTCTCCTCTTTGGAATACTGCCAATGACTCTCTTCTTGCCAAATACAATGGAATTTTCAGTGCCTTCACCCTCCCGAGCCTGTATGATCCTCTAGCAGTACCGCCAACCACCAACTCTTTCTGCCTCTTATTTCTATTTTATAATCTCTTAATTTTATTGCTACTTTTACTACTGCTTCTTCCACCTCCAGGTCTCTACATGGGGTTCTCCTCCAGGACACTGGTCGTATACCCTTTTCTCTAAACACTTTTTCATCCTTATTTACATATCTGTTTCAGGATGATTCACATCTCTATTTCAAATATCTAACTCTTCCATGTAATCCAGTCCAGTATTTCCATTCACTTATAAGATGAATTCACCATGAATTTAAAGGAAGGAAGAGAAAATCTCCACTGCTTTCTTTACCACATGCCTCCTCCTTCTCTCTTCTGTAAGAGTTGGGCATACCAATCAGATTGAGTTAGATTCCATAACAGTAATTGGTCTACATTAATACAGGTAGAATGACTGCCTTTAAGGATACGCCTAGCCAACTCACCTTCTCTTCTCTTCTTTACTGGTGAGACTGGGTATTTTGGTCCAAATCCATACAATTTCATTTGACTGGTGAAGAAAACATCCACTTAAACTTGTGACTAAATTGGTTATTGCAGACCATTTTTTACAATAGTCTTGTACTCTAAAAAAAATGGACACCAACCCAAATGATGATGATGATGATGAAGATGATAACAGTAACAATGACAGTCTTTTTAAATTGCTCCAAACCACAGGGGACTGTTCCTACCTTTAACTTCTTTTGCACTTAGAGATAGTAATACAGTGTAGCAAATTATTTGCAAATGACTCAATTTGTAATAGATTTGTCTCCTCACTTAAATATTAAGTACCTTATGGACAGAGTCATTTCCTGTGCCACCCCTTTGAACTCAGCAATACCCAACTACCCTTACTGTACCTCAACAATTTCTATATTGGAAATATAGGAAATGCTACTAAATACATAGATTACTGAAATACTGATGTCACCAATTGTGACTATCCTACCACTGCTATAGTTGAATAAGCTTTTAATGGCTTCTCAAAACATTCATAATTATATCTAAACCCCTTACCATGGTCCACATGGCCCTACATGACCTGGTCTCCCCTTATTACTCCAACCTCATTACCCACCCCCCTTACAACAGGCATGGCTGCCTTCTGTCTTTTCCTCACACATACCAAGCTGAGTCCTTCTTTGGGAACATAGCATTTGGTATTCCCTCTGAATGAAATGTTCTCACAGAACTTTTCAGGGCTCATACTGTCCCCTTATTCAGATTTTCACTCAAATAGGCTACTGCCTCACTAGATCTTCCCCTACGGCCCTGTGTAATTTAGCCCTCTGGATCACACCAATAATTTCCTAATCCTTTACCCTGTTTTGGTTTTCTTCACAGCACTTACAACAACTGAAATAATAAGTATTTTTAAATAGCTATTTCCCCATGTAGAACATAAACTCCACAATGGCAGAGACCAAATCCTGGGGGCTCACGTGTTAGAATACGGAAACAGTTTCAGATATGAAAGTGAAACACCAAGTTTAGGGACCAAAAATTGATAAATATTCTCAAAAGAATATTTTTAATATTTTACTTCAAATCTACATAACCATATGAAAATACATAAAGTTACATGAGAGAGAAAAAGGATCTAATATTTATTGAGCAACTACTATGTTGTAGGTATTAGTAGATATATAGAATGTTGTTATATGTTTTATTTGGTGATTCTATATGCTATAATTCCATTAAGCATTTTATATTTCTTAGCTCACATATCCCTCATATTATGTCATGATAAAGGAACAGCTATTGTTATCATTCCTATTTTTCAAATAAGGAAACAGGCTCAAATGGGTTAAAGTGACTTGCTGTAAGTCACATGAGTTGTAGAACTAAGACACAAATTCAGGTCTCTTTGGTTCCAAAGTTGGGCTCAACTGCATCATGATTTGCATCCTCCATTTAGTTGGTAAATCTGGTCATATAAACAAAACGCCTCCTGAATCATCTTTCTCAGTTTTCTGGGTATCTGTACTGCACCAGACAGTTACACACTTCTCTGCCTGAGTTCTTCATGAGTTAACATCCATAGGACATGTCTATCTATACCTAAGAAATATAATCATCATCATACCTAAGAGGATGTATATTTTTTCCTTCCTAAAATGCAAGGAAGCCACAAATGGATGCTGTCATAAAAACTACAAATAGATTGCTCATATGATCTACATGTTCCCAACAACCAAGGAACTCTGTGAGTTTAAGAGAAAGCGGTAAATATCACAATGATAAAGGTGATAGCGTGCTTTTCCCCACTTTTAAGCAATACTGTGATTCCATGTTCAACATTAAGTGAAAAACAAAAATAACAGAAATTATAATAATAGTAACAGTGATTCTAGCATGTTTTGCACACCTATTATATGCTAGGCATTCGGTCTTTTACACTGATTATTTAATACTTAAAACCACCCTATGTTATAAATACTAATATTATGCACATTATACAAATGAGAGATTAAACTTCAGCAAAGTTAAGTAATTCATACAAGTGCATTAAGCTAGTAAACATGGTTCTGCCGGCTCCCAAATGCTATTCAGTCATACCTCCAATGCTCAATCATTTGGACTTTACATTTCAAAGCACGCTCTATTTAATAGATTACTGTGGGTTGCATATACGCCTCTCTCAAATGATACTTAAAACTGTGCCAAAAGGCTTCCTCTACCCATGCCAACTGCATAGATCAGATGTTCTAACCAAGCGCAAAGGACAGGGATTCTGTCTCTTCCATCTACCCTCAGTGCACAAAAGAGAATCTGAAGCACAGTAAATTAAAAAATATTTGCTGTGGAATAAGTGATTATCAGAATTGTTAAAATCAGGAATTTGAAATCAAAGATGCCAAAGGAGCATAGACGAGTTTGGTTAAGAGTGTGTCATCCTTTCAAGAGCTCTCATCCCCAGTGAAGGCTAAAGGCCATCACACCAAAGAGAAGATGCCTAAACAGGCCTTGGATCTTTCTTCCTCTATGTTTTGACTCCTTCCTGTCCTTCCACTGAGGAAGACTCTCCTCTCCTTATAGTCCCAACAACAACAACAAGAAGGACAAAACCCTATTTCACAGCTCCAGAGATACCAACTCAAAGAAGCTTTCTTTGGTCATCCTAGCCTGAGTGCTGCCTTTCTTCTGACCTCCTTGGTCATTCACACCACTTAGAATCGTAGACTTTCAGAAGCATTAAAACAGAAGTCTCCACTCTCACTTTGCCAAAGAATGACAATAGTCATGTAAAGTGTCTTCCCCAAAGTCATAAAACTCGCCATATCAAAGCAGAGACTTGAATGCAGGTCTTCTGGCATTTAGTTCCCACTCTTTTCATGATCCTGATGGCAGCCGTGGCCTGTCTGAAAGTGGTCGCTGCAAAGACATCAGCTGCAGTGGAGGAGGCAAGGCTGGGGCTACGTGCCCCATGGAGCCTGCAAGAGCTGGGAACAGGCAGAAGCCCTGCCCACTTCTGAGTTGGTGGGTTAGGAGCCCCACCCTCCAGGTGCAGCTGCAGCCACCCAGCCACAGCTGTGAACCCGGGCCTCCGTTTGCTCTCAGGGCCTAGGAAGCCCCTGTACCCCTGAAGGCTTGGAAGTGCTTGCTCTCAAAGCCCATCCCCCACCCCCCCACCAACCCCCTTCCCCCAACAACTGCCCCACACCACCCCTGCTCCCGAGTCCTGCTCTGATTTTGGAGCAAAGTTGAGGCCGAACCTGGGTGCTTTTGCATCCTGACCAGGTGAGCGAGGGCTCAGGGCAGCATTGACACACCAGTGCCATGCTACCTTGGGGCCCCTTCTGGACTTTGGGCACTGATGAGCATGGGAGGGAGGCCAGAGGGATGCTGAGGATGGCTGGGTGGGGGCCTGCAGGCACCCCTCAGCAGGAACAGCCTGGGTGCCAGGGACAGCAGGTTGATGGTGGCAAGAGGCAGACAGGCTCCTGGGTGGGAAGTGGTGGGTCCCTGGTGAAGCCTCACCTTCAAACCAGGACATTCTGAAGCCTGGGGGCTGGGCTGTCAGTTCTGCCAACTGGAATGAAAACTTTCGGTGCTTTATCTTGGCCCATCCATGGACCTATCAGCATGTACTTCCTCCCTTCTGGAGCCCATAAAAATTCAAACTCAGCCAGACTCAAAGAGAGAGGTCAGGACTACTAGCTGTGGGAAGGAGCTACTCACTTTGGGTCTCTTCATCAAGATGACCTGCCTGAGGAAAGGAGCTACCCACCACAGGTCTTCTCTTGAGCTGGACACTTGTTGGGATGACCTGACTGTGGAAAGGTCATCTTCCATCTATCCTCACTTCCGTCTAAGACCTGCACTACGGGTCTCCTCTCCACTGAGGGCCAGATACTCACTGGGATGACCTGCCTGCAGAAAGGATCTACCTACTTCGGGTCTCCTGAGAGCTGTTCTGTCACTCAATAAAGCTCCTCTTCACCTTGCTCACCCTCCAGTTGTCTGCATACTTCATTCATCCTGGATGCGGGACAAGAAATTGGGACCCATCAAATGGCAGGACTGAAAGAGCAGCAACACAAACAGGGTTTAAACATGCACTGAACCCCCTCCCCCACCCCACTGCTCACCATGTCAAGAAGGAAAGAAGAGCTTCGACCCTTCAGGGAGCCCAGATTTAGGGGCTCCCGAGCCAGGGCTGTAGCACCTTCTTTGGGGCTCTGTGGTTCCTGGCATTTCCAAGCTTTTGGGCACCAACGTATTCCCCTTGTTCAGGTGCCTGCAGTGGAAGCCACTTGTGGTACATCTGGTCCAGCCGCAGCCTCACACGGAGCTAGCACCTGTGCCAGCAGCTGCTTGCCCCACCATAGCAGCCAGCATACCTGGCTGTGTGCAGTGCCTGGACTGTGTGCTCACTTGCTCGCACATCCCTCACCGCTCTGTACCTGGCTCACCCTTGACAGGTGTGGGATCCAAGCCAGTAGTATAAGCTAAGCACAGCCTGCTGGGCCAAGTGGATGGAACGAGCCCGATGGGCCTGAGCAATACTTAGATGGGAGGCTCCGTCAGCCACAGAGGTTTCCATCAGGTGAGGCAACACCCCAAGGATCCCGTGACAATCCCACATTACCCTCCCGATTGCCCTGTGTGTGTGCACGTGTGCATATACAAACACACACACAGACACGCACACACACACACACACACACAAAATACAGGCTAATCCTTGAGGAAAGAAAGGCACAACTGGAACCTGTTATTGCACCATGAGCCTCTATGTTACTGCCTTGGCTCTGTGGGCACCAGTTTAAACAAACAGCATAGCCAATGCCAGAGGGGTGATATTTGCCAACAAGTGTTCAAACGCGTGTATGAAACTCAGCATGACAAGAACTTCAAAGGGGAGACCAGCTGTCCATCCTGTACCTGTGTCTCCAGTTTTCCCTCAGAAATCTCCTGATGTGCAAAGGAAGGTTCTTTGATCACTTGTGTGACAATTCCAAGTCACAAGTCAATAGTGGTTAATAAAACATCATTATGGCCTGAGTCAGTATGCAAAAGTTACATGCAATATTCAGCAAAACAAACACCACCAAAGAAATATGTCAAAATGATGTTCACACATTCTTTTAAAACATCTGTTCAAAAGTTTTAAGTGTAAAACTAAAAGGGACCCTTACAATAAAGTTTTATGAATCAAACAAAATTGCAAAGCTCCAAATGATTATAGATGTATATTTAAGCCTCCCTCCTCCAAAACAAAAAAACAAAAAAGGAACAAGTAAGTACATATCATTGTAGCAAGCACTGTGGATGAAGAGATGAAAGGCCATGAATCTTGGCTTCAAAGACGTCAGCACTTAATGGGACTTCTAAAAGTCCGTTTATAATCCAAAAATCTCCCGCTGCAGATGATGACTGAGGCCTAAAGAGTTAAAATGACTTGCCTGAGGCTGTGTAGTATGTCAGTCTGGATTAAAATAGTCTCTCTAATACCCAATACCAAATGCTTTCCTCTCTACCGCATTTCCTTGCCAAATATTCAGCATTCATGGTGAATGTTGACACAAATGATTTGCTTAATAGGTGGATAATAACATTGCTTCTAAACATAAATAATCCAAACAATTATATCCAGAGTCTACCTTCTTACTTAATTATTGTTATAGATAATATAAATTAAATCATTATTATTATTATCCTCATATTAGAGATGATTTTCAGAAGTGAACAAATGGGTAGGTGGCATTGTTAGGTGTGCATGCACATCCTAGTTGCAAGAGGCAAAAGTTCCAGCATTAGGCCTCCTGACATCTCCCCCACCACATCAGCATGCATGTCCCCAGATACTCAGTGTGGTAGTCTAGTCCACATCCATTTAGGTTGCAAATCAATTATATGATGTCATAAAATATCCTCAGATAATCTCGTCTTCTGAACAAAGCTGCACAGCCCACTAATGCCCACCAGTCTAACTATTACCTGTTGCTCAGCAGCCCAATTAGGGACCGTGACAAGATGACACCATTAGGTCTGTGCATTTCATACATGCAGTCCTCACTCTCCTTCCAGCTACAGAAACAAAGCCCATGGATTGCAAAGCCCCAAAGAACATACTGCCAACTAACAAATACAAAATACTGACCTTCACACAAGAGCCCGTGGGTGTTTGGGGACCAATTGCAAATGTATTTGTCCTCCAAAAGGTCATGGCTCTAATATCCTTTTCTTATCTGAATTATTTATCAACAGCAGGGAAAATATAATACCATAGACGTAACAAGAAAGAAAAAAAGCAAGCCTCTTTCAACTCCCTGGTTGCTTAGAGATATTTCTGTCCCTGACTCTAGAGTTGCCATGTTCACCCTGTAGATTTAGATGTGGAGGCCTTGTGATCAGACATGGGACATGGGTACTGAATTTCCTAAACGCTGTGTGTGAAGTGCCCCTCCCAAAACTCTGTTCCTCTTCTAGAAGGGATACTGTCCAGGTAATCACCATTAAGTCCTTGCTTTCCATTTATAGAAAAAACTTAGTAAAACCTTATTAGATCCCATAGCCAGACTTCTATCATCCTCATCTCTTAGGAAGACAGCCACGACCCAGAATCTGTGAAAGGAGTCTCTGAGGCTGTAAAACCCATGCACTTCATTCCACAAGACAGTACTAGAGATACTCACAGGATAGAGAAGGGCTGATTGGAGTTTACTGATTTAACAAGCATCCATACCTAATCCTAAGTCATCGAGCAGATGACTATTTGAAATTTTATTCCATAAACTTAAAAAAAATTAAATTAAAATAAAAAGGTGGATGCCTGACATCACCTGAAAAACTCTCCTCTGTGATCCTTTCATATACCTATGGTAGTAAAGAAATTAGACCTACTGCATTTACATAACTTACTAATGGGAAGAGATCTTTCCCCTGGTGGCATTTTTTTCCCAATGTTTTAGTTGAAGTAAAATATATATAATATAAACATAACATAATGGTTACTCTCTTAACCATTTTTCAGTGCACAATTCAGTGGTATTAAGCACATTTATATTGTACAGCCATCACCACCATCCATCTCCAAAACTCTTTTCATCTTGTAAAACTAATGCCCTATACCCATTAACAATAACTTTCCATGCCCCCATTGCTCCAGCCTGTGGCAACCACCATTTTACATTTTGTCTCCATGAATTTGATTACTCCAGGTACTTCATATAAGTGGAATCATGCAGTATTTGTCTATTTCTGACTGGCTTATCTTACTTAGGATAATGTTCTCTAGTCTCATCCACATTATAGCATGTATCAGAATTTCCTACCTTTTTAAAACTGAATAATATTCCATTATATGTCTGTATCACATTTTGCATATCCATTCATTCATTGATGGATACTTGAGTTACTTCCACACTTTACTGTCAATAATGCTGCCATGAATATGAGTGTGCAAATATCTCTTCAAGACCCTACTTTCAATTCTTTTGGGTATATACTCATAAGTGGAATTGCCAGATCATTTAATTCTATTTTCTATTTTTTTCTATTTTTAATTTTTGATGAACCACCAAACTATTTTCCATGGTGGCTACACCATGTTTACGTGCTCGCCAACAGTGCACAAGGGTTCCAGTTCCTCCACATCCTCACCAATACCTGTTATTTTCTGTTTCATGGCATTAAGTCTCTCATTTAGACCATTATTAGATTCACCCATAAATAACAACACACACACACACATACACACAATAATGAAACAAATGTAAACGGTAAAGAAAACAAGATTTAAGGAGAAAAGCTATAATAATCCACCAAAGAATAGAGTCAAGAGGAAAAGAGAGCTAGAAGAAAAGTCAAAATAAAATAAATCTTGTCCAAGTAGAGGTTGAATAAATTCAGAACTCCAGCTGGTTTGAGAGCTAAGCATGACAACATGTGAGTGCTACTTTGTAACGTGTCAGTTTTCTAAATCCTAAAAATAGATAGAGGGCACTACTCTCTGGTATCCCTCCTGGGTTTGGCTCCAAAGCTGTGAGCTGTTCCAACCTGCCCTAAAAAATAAACAGTTTGCTTGAGGCCAAGAAAAGCATTACACGGTAAATCTTGACTTGATTCCCTCCCCTGTACTGTATACCACTCAGCCTGGGTGGCCGTGATGTAACAGTCATTTACTACCACACTCCCCTGGCTGGGACAATAATTGTTCCCTCATCCCCCTCTCACACTGATAGTAAGGGATAAGGTCTGCCTCTTCTGATCAATGCCGCATTTTTATTATAACCAATTAAATGGACGATCTGCTTGAGGGTGACAGAGCTCTCCTAATGAGAAAAAATACTAAAGGTTTTGATGATTCACAAGTAAGATTTCTCCAGGCACATTTCTTCAACACTTCCTCAAAATTCAGAATCAAATGGCTTTAATCTGAAGATATTTCTGATGCCTTATATGTCTCTAACATCCCAGCTATTTGAAACTCCTAATACTTTAATACCTTCCCTACAGTCTGCTTATCAACGAGAATGGGAAAACAGATGCCAAAAGGGGGAAAAAATGCTAGTTCATCTAGGGAATACTCTTCAAATTTTAAAGGACAAATAATTCAGTAAGAAAATACAAATATGAAAGCCACATCTCATAAATGAGGCAAAGACTCACTTTAGAGCACCACTGTCTAGTTACAATGTGCTTTTCTGTAAAATAATTATGTGGGGTCCTTAAGACATCATGATATTTATTAAGATTACAGAGCTCTTTAACCTCCTATTTTTCCCTAAAATGTCCCTAAATAGAAAACATCAGACAAACTAAGACGCTCCCCTCCAGGAGTCCGTAAGCATGCATAGTCCCTGTGTTGGGCTGGTTGAGTTTTTGTTCTGTGACTCACTCTTTGTCCAAACAGGAAAAACAACGATCATCATGATAATACAGAAAGAAAAAAAAATGCAGGCATCTGTTAAAAACAAATGAAGACAGAGAGGCAACTGGATGTTAATACTTCTCTAATGTAGTAACGGCTATGATAAGATGTCCATATGAGAGAATATTTTTAACCATAAGCAAGTATATCTTTCAAATAATCTTATAATTTGGGCAATGCTTATGAAATAAGTAAAAAGAAAAAACTGAATATTGACCATTAGTGACAGTGTGATTTCCACAATGTAGACTACAAATGCAGGCATTGAAAACAGACATAAGATAAATACTCCCAAATGCAAAATGTTAATAGAGGTTGTCATCATTTTCCTCCTCCTCCCTGTCCTCCCCCTCCTCCTCTTCCTCCTCTTCTTCTTCCTCTTCCTCTTCTTCCTCTTCCTCCTCTTCCTCTTCTTCTTCTCGGATCATAGCTCACTGAATCCTTGAACTACTAGGCTCAAGCAATCCTCTTCCTCAGCTTCCTGAGTAGCTGGGACTACAGGCCCACGTCATAATGCCTGGCTAATTACACCTGGCTAATTTTTTAAATTTTTTTCTTTTGTAGAGACAGATTGCTGCTGTGTTGACCAGGCTGGTTTTGAACGCCTAGCCTCAATGATTCTCCCACTTAGGCCACCCAAAGTGCTGAGATTATGGGTGTGAGCCACCATAAAGCCTATTTTCTTCTTATTCTTCTAAATTTCTTAATGTTACTATAGTATTAATATACTATTTTTATAACTAGAAAAACCCTTTTTATAATTGTATTAAACTTGCTATTTTCTTTACCTGTCTCTCTGCGTGTTGCGAATTCCCTCTAAGGAAATTTCCTGAGTGCCAAAGACTCCATCCTGGTGTCCAACCTAGACCAGTCTTCTCTTGAAAACAATTTGTCCTATGACCACCCTTAAGGAATAACTAGATGCCAGCCAGCAGAGCTGATAAATGCCAAAAAGTGTTTGCAGTTTAATGGGCTTCCCTTCTCAGGGAACAAAGTTAAATTTTTAAAGGGAGCTAACAGAGCACATTCCAAAGCTCTGTTCTACAGCAAATCACAAACTAATGACTCTAGGAAGGTGATATTTCTCTTGAATTAAAGGAATGTATTCCTTTGTAGTTATAAACTCTGTTTTGAAGTGCACTTTACACTACATCATCTCCTTCTTAACTCATGAGCCTAAAGCATCTGACTCTAGGCTCATCTTCCCAGTCAACACTGTCTACACAGCCTGGGCTTCTCAAGGCAAGCGGCTTTCCAAATGTATCTTAAGGTCCCCTGTTATCCTTTTAAGTGCTTTAAGAGCTACTTAGTAAGGTGAGGGAGAAAAAGGAAATATGGTGAACAGGTCTTAGGGCTTCAATATTGAGTACCACCTAGGACTCAGTCATTGGGTTGGGCTTTCTTTCACATGATCAAACCTTAAAACCCAATCGTCTTACTTGGTGTTATAAACTGAGGCATGGAGCACTTAAAGAATCTGCCCAAGACTCCAAAGCTTGTAAGAGGCAGAGCTGTGGGTTAAATATGGATTCACTTGGTCATAAGCCCAAGCTATTTCTTTCTTTCTAACAATGGCTATTGCTTGCTGAACACATCGCATTCGCATTTTATTTATTTATTTATTTATTTATTTATTTATTTATTTATTATCTCAATAGGTTTTTGGACAACAGTAGGTGCTTGCTTACGTGAATAGGTTCTTCAGTGGTGATTTCTGAGATTTTGGTCTGAATGCACCCGATCTTGTCTGCATTTGCATTTTAAAGACATTTTCAAAACAGCTCTGATGGAGGTTATATTTGAGCTTCTGGAGTTACACAGCCTGCTATCCTATCCTATCTTTGAGCCTATGGAGTTACAATGTCGACTTTCCTATCTCTGCCTCACCACCATCTAGCCTACAGCTGTAGACAAGTTCCTTAACCTCCCACACCTTAACATAGATTCCTCATGTGTAGAGGTAGTAACGGCTAACAGTTATTGAGCGTTTACTCTATGCTGAGCTCTCTTCCAAGCACTTTACAAATATTCTCTCATTCACTCCTTGTAAGATTCTAGAAAGAAGATGTGCCCATTTCTCTGAAGATGATTTGAGTTGGTGCTATGAATAAATGCCCTACTTGGGGCAGAAACCCAGGCCTGGCTGATTCAGAGCCCTGTGTTCTTTCCATTTCTACACAGGTAACCTCCAGTTCACACTGTACATCAATAAAAATGGAGATGGATCTATTTCTCAAGCAACAGGCACAATTACTTCTCAATGCACTCCCACCTAACATCAAATTCAAACCCTTTCAGACACCCGTGGAAGGATAGAAAACATTTCCTCTCTACCAGTTAGTAATAAATGTCCTTTCTCCCAGTACCAATGCTCTTTCCCACAGCATTTAATGCCTGTAACTCACAATTTAGAACTCAGTTATATGCCTGATAAAATTATTCTACTTAAATGTAAATTTTATGTCTCCCAAAGAGACCATAATCTCCTAGAGGTCAGAAACCATATCTTACAGAATCATAGATTTAGAAAAGTAATAGTTTGTAAAATAATCCTTTTTTTTTTTTTAAGAAGCTGAACTCTCTTCAAAAGAAAGATTATTTAGAATCCAAGTTATTCTGACTGAAAACCATTGAGCTAGTTAAACCTTAAACTTTCAAAGTCCAAGAAAAATGTTGACATGATAACTTTCAGTGAGCTGGTGGTAGGGGGAAGACTGGAATGTATGTTCCCTGATTCTCATTCAGTGGTTGCTTTCCTATGGAAATACTGGGTCTTTTCAGGCTCCCCTTAGTATCTCTCTTTGTCTTGGCCCTGATCCAGAAAAATCTGGACCAACTGCCTTGCTTCTGAAAACCCTTCATAGAAAGCTTATGAGAAGTAGTGTGGTAGGACTCCACTATCAGATCAGCTGCCAGGAAGAACACAGCATCTGAAATGTCTGAATGTTTTTATTCCCCCAAAACTCATGTTAAAATCCTAACCCCTAGGGTGATGGTATTAGGAAGTGGGGCCTTGGGAGTGATTAGGTTATTAGTGCCCTTATAAAGGAGACCCCAGGAAGATTTCTCACCCCTTTCATCATGTGAGCACACAGTAAGAAAACATCATCTGGCCAGGCACAGTGGCTCACCCCTGTAATCCCAGCACTTTGGGAAGCTGAGGCAGGCAGATCACCTGAGGTTGGGAGTTCAAGACCAACCTGACCAATATGGAGAAACCCTGTCTGTACTAAAAATACAAAATTAGCTGGGTGTGGTGGTGCATGCCTGTAATCCCAGCTACTTGGGAGGCTGAGGCAGGAGAATCGCTTGAACCCGGAAGGTGGAGGATGCAGTGAGCTGAGATCGCACCATTGCACTCTAGCCTGGGCATCAAGAGCAAAACCTGTCTCAAAAAAAAAAAAAAAAAAATCATCTGTGAGGAACAGGCCCTCACCAGACACCTAATCTGCAGGCACCTTGATCTTGAAATTCTTAGCTTCCAGAACTGTGAGAAAGAAATTCCTATTGTTTATAAGCTACCCAGTGTCAGGTATTTCATTACAGCCGCCTGAATTAAGACAGCACCATAATTGCAAGTGGCCTTCAGTTGCCATATTGGCCTTGCAGATTCTCCAGGAACATGAAGCAAATCCATTGCTTTTAATCACTTTAGTTCAGAACTATAATCTATGTCACAAAAGATGAAAGACATTATCTCTACCAGGTCATAAATATATATTTTTTTAATTTACTGAGGTAACATTTAAGAGACTTTGGGGGGAAAAAAAACTCAATGTCACCTTTGTCTAGCATTTTCTGCTTTCTAATATTTTAATAACACTTTTCTCATAATAATATGTATATAGGTTCATTGTCTTATATTTCTTTCTACAGAAAATTTAGAAAATATATAGAGTATAAAGAAAAAGTATCATGTTTAACCATTCACTCAGAGATACCCTCTGTTCTCTGTTTATTTGGGAAGGAGTGTGAGGATATTTCCTGTCTGTGTTTCTATGTGTCTGTGCTTGCATGTGTATATGCATATGTATTCATACATATTTTTTATTATTTGAAGTGAAAAATAAAACACATACTTGCTTAAATCATGTTAGATGATGAGACTTTTCCATTGACACATAATATTCTTTTAAATTTTAATATGCATTTTGTTCCACTATATGGATTTATTGTCATTTATTTAATCGAATTTCCATGAGTTTATATTTACGCTGCTTCCAGTTTTTTTTCTTACAAATAATAAATGGAATAAATGGCCACAATGAAAGTCTTCTTACATAAATAATTGTGACTGATTGTTTTCTTAGGATAAGTTACTATAAATAAACATTTCTAGGCCTTTGGCTATAAACTGTCAAGTTAGCCTCAAGAAAGGTTGTATCAATTTACGTTCTCATCAGTGATGTATGAAAGTGCTGAATTCCTGAACCTTCTCCAGAAAAGGGTGATTGACATATATGTCTATCTATATATGTGTATCCATATATCTACACACAGATAGTCACACACATAAATTTAGTATAACTGCTATCTAATTTTCATTTTCATTTGCATTTCTTTTTATTAATCCTAAGCTTGAAACATGTTTTCAAAGCTGTTAATATACTCTAACAATTGTGGATCTACACATACATGGAAACGCACACACACACACACACACACACGCTGGCACACACATCTTCCTTGACAAAGAAACCCACATTTTGTTTAGATGTAAGTTATCCAAGTACTACAAAAGAAGCTGGGATCTGCCCAAGCCTCAGGGGATAAATCTTGATTCTATTTATCTTTCTAAGGTACATTTTATGAATAGGTAGGTCAAACTATTTTTGTTAATGAGACATGACAATAAATCTGTTGAGGTTTTTAATAAAGTTACTCTTATTTTTAAAAAGGGACGGTGAAAAGGGAAATCACTTTTCCCTTCTGACTTTGGGACATGGTTAAGTCAGGATTTGATGCTTGGAGTAACTTCACTGTTTTGAGATCTTGAGGGGAGCTAGATCAAGTTCCAAAACTATCATACTGAAAATAACCAAGTAAAAAGTTAGAAAGAATCTGTTTCACTGAGGATTTCATGGAGCAGCTGAATTAACTATTTCTGAAAAACCTGTCCCCACAGTCATTGTGTTATGTGAGAATTTGTCATTTAAGCCAGTTGAGTCATTTGATGTTATTCTGTTTTTTTTTATTCTTTCAGCTAAACTCAGTCAAACTGATATACGTACACTGTGTCACTTTATCCTTTAACAACCCTGTGAGGATGTACAGTGAATACTGATGAAGAAGCAGAGAATTTAAATAGCTTTCTGATTCACAGAGTAAATAAGTGACATAATCAAAGCTTGCAACCAGTAGAATTTATACACTAGACTTTAACCATGAGAATTTATAGCTTTCATTTTGGCCAAAGAATAGTTAGTATATATTCTCAATTATCTTAGCAAAAGAAAACAAAATCTTAAGACACTTCACTATACTTCTAAAAAGTACAGAAATAACAATAGACAGATAGATTAAATAGATAGATAGATAGATATGCATGTACCATGTCTTTAAGATAGAAATAAAGAATATAAGATAAAACACTGGTTGTTAAAGAGAAATGTCCATTCATTGTATGACCTGAATGTGGATAGAGTGGAGCTGCAAGACCAGCCTCAACAATTTTGTAAGTGCTAAAGCATCCTTAATGAAACTCCTTTATGAGAAGGCCTTATTGTGATTCTGAATGCACAAATCTAACAATAGAGTGTACAGAAATATTAACAAGGCTTTTATGATGAATTTGGGTCAAGGGCAACACAGTACTAAATAGGTTTGTTCACAAACACCCTAGGGGCAAGCTCTATCATTGATCCTGGTTGTTCTGCAACAGCCAAAGTGGTTCAGGTCCTTTATAACACATGTAGGAATAAAAAGGAACTCCCACTTAAACCCAACAAAACAATCAAACACTAGACATGTCTTTCAGACTTATTTTCATCATGAAATTTCAAGGTAAATGAGCTTTGATAGTCTCCCTAAGATATATGCGCTGGATTTAATAAACCCTAACATTATTTTAACACTACTATCACTAAATGAAATAAATATGTGGTCTTTGGCTTTTCCAGTACTACATATGGAAAACTAAAATTGGTCTGGAAAAACAAACTTTCGATGAATTTTTATACTATAATCCCTCTTTAGAGGGACCTCTTAATTTTTTTCTGTTTCGTTCTTTTATTGACTTCATTTTTTGTATATGTGATAGGTAGAGAAGTCCAGTCACAAAAGAGTTTGTGTAAGTGATGAAAGTTTCTATAATTTCTTCAATTCAACTTGAATGGTTGTGAGCTCCTATTCTTCTGAGATAGTGGGGTCACTGAAATGTCTCAGTCATTTTAAGTGTTCCCCACTTCCATCAGGCTCTATCATGGCTCTAGAGGACCCCCAATAACCAAGGCATTGGCACAGAAGAAGCTCCCTAATCCTCAGCCCATGGAACACAAAGTCACCATAGATATGCTCCATTTGTCTTTAGGGCGCTTTCAGGCAATGCAGCAGCAATGTCACAGTTAAAGATTCAACATCTTCCCATGAGGCCCTATCTATAGAGATACCTCACAGTCATTGTCTATCCAGCGTCTTATACATCTCAGAGTGCAGCTTTGGAAGCAGGACCCCTCCTCCAGGAACCATCCAAGTCCCTGCTTCATGACTTCCTGAACTCCACATTTCTCACCACCAGTTCTAGGGAATCTTTTTTTTCATCTACAAAATACAGTGGGCAATTCATCTCCCTTCCCATTTCCCTCTGATATTCTCTCCATACTCCAACCCTCTCTGTTCTTCTGTTCTATGCTAAAGCAGTGGCTCTTGACCTTGACTGGACATTAGAATTACTTTTAAACAAGCCCACCAAAGCTGGGTCCCAACCCCAGAACAGCCAAAAATGAAAATCTCTGGGGATAGATCCCAGATTCCAAGTGATTCTACCCTGAGGTGAGAATTGAGAATCTCTGCCATAAAGAATTAGGATTTTGGAATCCTGCTTTTGGTACAGTAGCATTCCTCCTCTGAGGGCATAGGGAAGGAGGGTAACAGAGCCAATTATCTATTTATATGAAACGAAGAAAAAAAGAGAGAAATTCCAGCCATACAAATCAAAACAACAGATAAATAACTATCACCAGACCTTCTAGGTTGGTTTTGAAATATGCAAAAGTAGTAGCACATGCTTTATTTTGACTTTTCTTGTTCAATATATCAATAAACAGTTTCTGGTTATCTTTAACAAGCAAAAAATAGCTTTGCATTCTATAAAGCATTTCATATAGCATATTTTTACTAAAGTAAAATAGTCTAGAAGCCTGTGACCTGTTTCATTCTTATAAATGTATCACCTCTTCTGAGACTGAAAGCCAAGCAATTGTCCTGTAACTTGTCCCTTAATGCTGCCACACAGCCAACAGTAAACAAGGACAATCATTCTGACAAAAGTACATGGTATGGGCCTGAAAGATAATGATGTCAGTGGAAAATTTACCATTTTGCTCAATCAGGTTGCAGAATGTTCTGTTTTAGTTCCATTTCATGTGGCTCTGCTAAATGAGAAAATATCAGATATCTCATATTTGAAGATATTCTCTATTTCATCAATATAATTGACCAAAATTATAATAAAATTTCATCAAAAATATTTGTATAGTTCATCTTGGGAGTAAAGCATATTCCAGAGACCTAGCCTGACATTTCTAACAACTAACTATTACTTTTAAGGCATTTAAACTGTTGTCTAACCTCTTTTCATTATAGGGTACTTAATTCAAACCATTAAATTAATAGGCTGTTATATCTAAGTCTTTAAGTTTTCTCTGACTATTTCAAACATAAACTTCCTTTAAGGTTTCTTCCATTCCACTATCAAGAAAATAAAAATCCTTTTAGCAAGGTAATAGAGATCACATGGGATATTTGTTATCTCACTTGTTCCCTTTATTTCTTACCTTCATGGGAAGCTTTTGGCATAAAAATGAATGCTTACCCATTACTGTCAAGTATTCGTCTTATCGCTGCATGCTTTTGTTGTAAATCACAAATATCTTCCTTTAAAACTGCCTGCGTATCTAATGATAATGTCTTATCAAACAGCCAGAAACACAGGGAGTTTAGTTGGGGATAAATGAAAGTCAGAGGCCAATAAATCAAGCTGGTTGACTATTCCAAAAACCAAAAGCATACGGGGGAGAGAAGAAAAACCCCTCCTCCCTGTAACACCTCCATTTCAGGGACCTCTTCCAGTTTCAAAATTCATAAAAGAGCAAGAGCAACTAAGGGATCTCTTACAAGAAACAACGCAATTTCAATTCACATGAAAATTCCAAGGCTAAAAACTCCCCCAAGGGTCAAAGGCCAAATGTTTTAGATTTCGCCCTTTCAAAGGCCACGGGAGACGTCCCTACAAAAAAGTACAGAGCTCCATATATAACACATAATCATGTCAGGGAAACCCCAGTCCCCAGGGAGGTAATGATTAAGTTACAGCACACTTTTAAGCTCTAGATAATTATTCTCAATGTCGAACTCTTGGAGCTTTATTATCCCATATATATAATCCTTTTTTTTTTTTTTCAATTTTTAGCAAGAAAAAGGTTGGGTAAGAGCTAAAGTTTCCTGTTCTGTGTAATGCATTGCCTTTCTCCTCCATCATGCTTAGCATCCACTGTCTCAGGTGTAGTCTTCTGAAAGGACCATGGCTGTCAGCACAGAATTGGGAAAGACTAGTTTGGTTTTCCTTCTTTAAAACTTGTCAAGTAGTAATAACTACCACAGGGTGAAACATCCAATACTGAACTAAACTACTAAGATTTCAAAGAGGGACTGATTCGGCAAGCAATATTTTTGATGGTGAATGAACATTTGAGTTTTCTCATTTGAAGATATTGCCTAATTAACAAACCATAAACTCTCTTGGCACAGACATTATTTTTTAATAATCTCGGTGACCATCTTTTATAACACTTGTGACAGACACTAACTGAATATTTCATACATAGTAAAATAATTAATTAATCAATCATCCAATAAATCAATGAATCACCAAAGCTGATATATCTTCTTTAACTTTAGGCTTCCTATTTTTGGTTGAATAGAATTTTTCAGTATGACTACTGACTTCTAAAAAGTGAGTAGCAAAGCTAAATGATATAAAACAGCAAAAGAAAGGAAAAAAATATGACCTTGACATGGTTATAAAACCAACTGAACAGTGTCAGCAGGTACTGATTGATTTGAGAAGAGACTAGAATGGTCTTTGGAAATAAGGAATGTCAATAATGGAAATGCTATATCAGGATCCCGAGTCAAATAAAGGAATGCCTTTAGGCCTGTCAATTTCTCCCAGCAAATTATCATCTGGCAATGAAACATTTGAAAAGACATTTTATAGTGGCAGATATCTATCACACACCTCATCTATTACACAGGCAAATGACCACTAAGGGAAGGAAGTCTTCTTTGCCTATAAAAAATGGCAGAGATTATGGGTAGGGACATAATATATCTTGGAGAGTACAGAGCACATTTGGTCTAACAAGCTTATTTTCAGGACACAAAATAAACGTCAGCATTCCAAAGACTCAAGCTTACTATGAAAGTGTCTAATGAAGGTCCTTGAATCTGGCCTAGAAGCTCTCCTCCTGTCTTCTGTCTCCCATCCATATTCCCCATTGTAAATCCCTAACATAGTATAGTCATTGCATGCTAGCATGCCTCAGTCAATTCCCACAGCTCCCCATTGCTTTCAGAAAACCTTTCAAACACTTCATCTTGGCAATCAAGGGCCATTTTTCATTGTATTTTGCTTGCATTTCTATCATAGCACTTAATACAATGTGCCTAATATTGTAATTAATTTTTGAGAATACCTACATAGCTTATGAACTGCTGTTGAAAAAAGGTTATCCTAATCAACAGCTACTCATGTCAAAATAAACCATATTTGTTGGCAATCTGTTAGTATCACTCACTATATAGGCATGGGTACCATTTGCCAAATATTTCTGGTTCTCTACCACTCCAGGAATGAGGTAGGACAGTATTCTCTCATCCCTTTGTGGATGGATGGAGCTAGTGATTAGTTCTAGTCAATGAGTTATAAGTAGATGTGATTTGTGTCACTTCCTGGTCAGAACATTTAATGGCTGATGGAGGGCCTCCAGGATCTCTTTTCCCTGTCTTGGTGACTGGAAATGTTCACTATAGTAACCATTCCAACAGCTTGCATCCCAAAGTGAATATGGTATGCAGAACGCCTCTGTTGATCAGGAATAGACAAATAGCATAAGCAAAAAATAAAATTTATCTTAAGTCACTTATATTTAGAACATCCAACAGAATGTTCTGAACATCTACAGAACATCCTATCCTTACTGATAAAAGTGCTATGATAAATACTTTCACATATATTAGTTGACGTTCACTATAACCTGTGGGTATGACAGATGTGAGCAATATTTTATAAATGAGGTTTTCAAAAGTGAAAAATTTGCCCAAAGTCAAGTAGCTTTATGCATTATTTCATTCAACAAATGTTTATTGAGCACTGCTTTGTGCCAGGTAATGTTCTAAGTAGTCAAGGTATGTAGAGAACAAAAGGAAAAAGGCCCCTGCTCTCAGAGTTTACATTCTAGTGGAAACAGACAGATAAAAGAATCATTTATAAATAAGAAAATTCCAGATAATAATATGTATTACTCAGAGAACTAAAATCAGGTGGTATGACAGAAAACAACAGAGTGGCTATTTATATTGATCATGGAAAGCCTCTCTGAGGCTTAGGCTAAGAGGTAAATGAGAAGAGAGCTCAATACACAAATATCAAGAGGAAAAAGACTTCCATAAAAGGGCAATAGCTCATGCAAAGGTCTTAACAAACAGAAACAAGCTTGGACATGGAGAAAAAGACAAAGGTCAGCGTGGCCATGTCATAATGGACAAGGAAAGAAACGGTAAAAGATAGAAGGGAAAGAAGGAAAACCACGTAGGGTTATATATTGAAATAAGAAACAGGGATTTGATTTTCCACGTAATGAGACACTAGATCAAAGTTTTAAGTAGAGTTGTATGATTTCTCTTTTTAAAAAAATTGCTCTGTCTGCTGTGTGAAGAATGGGTTATGATGGAACAAGACTGGAACAGAAAGTCCAATGTGATGGCCATGGCTGAAGTCCACTAAGATGGTAATAGGTGATATAGACAGAAGTGGACGGACTTAGGACAAGATGTAAAGGGTAGCATCAACAAGACAGATGCATGGATTGAAATTGGAGGGGTGATCAAGTGTAACCCCTGGGGAGAGGAAGGAGTTATCTCTAAATTTTTGGCTAGAAAAATTGGGTAAATGGTGCTTTTGCTGGAATGGGAGAAGTTGGGAGAGAAGGAGGTTTGTAGAAGTGGAAAGAAATCAAGTTCTGTCTTATCCATGTTAAGCATGAAATTCCTACTAAGCATCTATGTGTACATGTCAAGTTGAATATATAATTCAGAAGTTCATAAAAAAGATTGGAACTGGAGCGATACATTTAGGAGTTGTTGACATAAAGATACTATTAAAGCTCTAAGATTGATGAAGGCATCTAAAAAGAACCTATAGGTAAACAGGGGAAGGGGACCAGAGTAGAACCGGAGGGTACTCTAACCTTTCAGAAGTCAGCAGCACAAGAATAGCTGGGGACATTGGACAAGAGTGACAAGTGACAAAGAGGGAAAACCAGGAAATAGGATGGCACAAAAGCCAAGAAAACATGTGCTTTAAAGAGCAAGGTGTGGTCAGCCCTGCTAAATGCTGCTGAGATAAGAACACTGGCTTTAGCAAAACAGAGTTCATAAATGGCCTTAATAAATGTATCCTCTGCAGAATGGTGAGTATGGAAGTCTGACTGGAGAGAGGTGAGGAGCATATGTGAGCTGAATAAATGTAAGGTGAGGACAATAACCACAGGCAAATTAAGAAGTTTTGTTGTGAGGAAAAGCACAAAAATAGAGCAGCAGGTTGAAAGAAATCTGGGATCAAAGGAAGGCTTTTTAAAGAAAAAAAAACCTCACCTATTTTGTGACCTATGAAAATCCACCGTCCTCATCAAGATTTCTGAAATTCCTGAGAGGAGGCAGTGATGATAATGATGTGTGTGTATATTAGTAAGTGTATGTAGGTGGGGGCAGCAGAAAGAACTGTAACAATGGTTACTTGATAATCTTTACCTCTGTGGTCCCCACATCCTAAATGCACTGGTATCCTTTCTGTTGTCCACCATGTTAACTTACATTCTAATAGGGGAGGGAGGGCGGTTCTCATGAGGCATTCAGGGTGGGAAGACTTTATTGAAGATTTGAGGGTAATAAGGAAAACTCACATAGCATACTGTATGGCAAAACAATAAAAAAAAACTCACATAAAATATTTCTTCTCTTAAAAACCCTTTCAGCTATCCTACTATTGGGTGGTTTTCACCAGCCCTCTGTCCTCCACAGCACCCAGCCTTCTGTTCTCTGACTGGTTCCTCTCCCCTCCTTTCTTTCTCTCTTTTGTTCTGTCTTTTGTGTTCCCTCTTAGGCACACACACAACAAAACAAAAAAATGTGTGTGTGTGTGTGTGTGTGTGTGTATGTTTTTGATGTAGACTTTTCCTGCAGAGCTATTTACTCTTTTCTGTGTAGGGGGGAGAAGGGCACTTGGGTGCCCACTGATACCCACACTGTTACCTTCTATTCCAAACAACATAGTTCCCTTTCTAAAAGTAGTTGTGGAGCCAGTTCTTAAGATAACAAATTTTCCATCTTGTTCCGTATATAAACCACCAGACAGAGCGCCTATCCTATTAAGGCATTCGACAAGCGCCAGCTCTTGCCTTCCTTTCTCAGTGAGGAAGTCCGAGCAAAGTCAAGCGTTCTGATAGAATTTCAACAAGGTCTTCCACACAGCAGGGCCTTAATTAATGTTTATTAAGTTGCATAATATGGTGCTCTTGGGCTAGGAGGATATTCACTGGCTTCTTCTAATCTTAGGGTTAAAAGACGTTAAGAGCCACATTTACTATTAAGAACAGAGTGATAGGCCCTGTAACTTTACAGCTTTTCAGCAAGTGTTTGTTTATTGGTCTGAAAAAGTTTTGATCCTTTAAAACACTGAAATCCTAGCACACTATGTTTATGCAGTCTCTCTCTTCTTTTCCTAAGAGTATTAATTATAATATGTAAAAGACAGATAAGTGAGATGTGACTTTATGTGGTCCTCAGAAACCTGAGTCAATCTGAACTCTCCAGCCCTTCACCCAAAGAATGGTAACTTATAAATAGACATCACTGGCAAAGAAATTCGGACATACTAACATGTGCCCTTAACGTTTGCAACTTTTTGCACTTCTGAAAAGGTCATTCAGAAAAAAAAAGTACATTAAAAAATAGCAGTATTATATTCTGAGTAAAGAATCCACTTTTTATATACCAACGTGATTGGAACAAAGAGAAAGATGCAGACATCAGGAAAAGTTACAACATGATCGAAATCTTGGGTTCAAGGGACCCTTTTCTTATAACTTACAGATTTGGTATTTAAACACATTTGGTCCAAGAGAAGAAAAACTTGGAATCTTCTACCACCCTTATCCAATTTACTGTTCATGTCTGTATGTACATGATTGAAAATACATTGGAAAGCCAAACCAAATGCCCCATAAAACCAGCGCTACTCCAACAGAGCCAGTGACCACTTTAGTGCTAAGGGATATAGAAAGAGGTGGGACACAGACAACAAGCATATATTAATTAAATACAGTTTTGACTGGCTCCCATATACCTAAACTTTGACCACCAAGTACTCCCTGTCACCTCTTTAAATTTAATCCTTGTCTTTCCCAGTGGGAACAAAGTACATTTTCTTATCTACAAAAACATCTCATCATGATGAAATGAAAATAATTGATACTTTCTATTTTTAGAACTAGTATATCTAACTCCCTCAGTGTTACTATTGGCAACTGGGACTTCAGTTTCAAATCACACACCCATGTATGCAAGCACACACACACAGAGGCAGAAATATTGGGAGTGGAAATCAATTATGCAGATAATTTCTTTATTATTGCTTTTTTCTCAAAAGGTGGGGGTGAAGTAATAAAGAGAAGAACTATTTAGATAAAAATAGTACTTTGTGCACTAGGAATTAAATGTAATAACACAGACATGGTGCAGAGAATGGATGAATTAAAAAAACAACACTGCTTCTTAAAGCTCACCTGTACAGGAGAAGTCATCCACACGAATGTATCCTGGGACGCAGTCACAGCGATATAACCCAGGAAGGTTGACACACACAGTATTGGCATGACAGTAATGCATCTTAGCTGCACACTCATCAATATCTGAAGGAAAAAAAATAAGTAAGATCATGGTTAGCAAAATAATGGAACAACAGTGTAATCATTTTGCAGACAAATTACAAAAGATAAATGTCCATAGAAGCCAAGAGAAAAAGTAGCATGCATTAAACACAAAAGCTTAGGTGAAAATTCAGCTTGGTACGTTAGATCCCATCCTGAGCTGAAAGTGTTTCCAGAACGATGCATGGTGAGACAAAACAGGTAAGAGCCCAAGAAGTATGAAGAATGAATTTACAACTATTAGTTTCTTACCAAGGAGAATACTCTTTTTAAATGTCCAAATTCAAGGAGTTCTGTGTCCACTAAGTTGATATCAATGAATATTTATTAGGTGTCCACAGCACATGGTATAGCTTTTATCAGAGGGATCAAGGGAATCCAGCCCCTCTCTGCTTGTATGTCTTACTAAGACATGCTTCAATCCATATGCTACAAAATAATGGTGTAGCTAGTTTCTCCCATGTTGTACTATGAATATAGACAACTGCTGTTGCCTGATGCAAATTAATGTCTCTCATCCTTTGACCTGGAGCTCCTCCCCATGTGATAGAATAATGGGCTGATTCAACAAAAAGTCTTGTTCTTTTTGGGATGGAGTTCAGATCATCACCTGCTTTCTCATAAAAGTTCGTGATAGGGATTAAAATAACCTACAACCTTAAGCACATAGTTTAGCCTTTTCTGGAGATTGTTTTCAAAAACAGATTTATGTTCCTTTTACTCAGACTGCTTGTGTGTGATGGTTAGAGAAAGAAGGACATGAGTACATCATGGGAATCCAAGATAGAAAATGTGAGCTCTAGTTCTGGTTCTGCTGATTAATAGTCTATGACTTGCATTCAACTACTCTAGGTCCAAGTATCTTCATCATTTTGTCCCAATGGTCAATTCTGAACCCAATGTTTTATATCTGTAAAGATATTATCTAATTCAATCCATATGCAATCCCATGAGCAAAATACAAACACTACTCCCGTTTTATAGTCTAGAAAACTGGGGCTTAGAGAAGTTAAATATCTGGCACAAAGTCATCCTGTTAGAACATGCTAGACCTGGGATTTGAATTCAGAAGTTGTTTACTATTATTTACTTCATGAAAGCTTCTTGAAAATGGTGATTAGTCAAATACAGTATTTCTATTACAATAATCATTAGAGCTTTAATATTATTAATGTACAGAAACCGAGGATAAAAATGGCTACATTGAGTCACTAGGAAACTCATTAATCTATTTATCTTAAAAGTAAGTTGATTTATTTCCTAATAAAATGTATTGAAATAACATCAGATTCTTTTCAGAGCTAAAGATCTGACAGCCTATAAATAAAAGTTATTGTGAGGTCATTGAGATCTAAGAAGGAGACCCACAGTTAGCAAGACTTTCATAACCATGAAATAAGAACAAAACACCAGAAATCAGTGAAATAACTCAGGCAATCAACTTCCGGCAGGCCAGCCACAGAGGTTGCTTCCTGGGGAACTCAACTTCCACCAAGAATCCTGATGAAGGCAAGGAATTATTACAGTCAGACCACTGGAATCCAAGAGATGGAAAACTAAAAGAAGGAGTCATAGAGTAGTATGGTGACACTGAGATTTTAGAAGTGATTTAGTTATTTTTGCTTATAAGGTCTTTGGTAGGACGATGAAAGGTTGGGTGAAAATAGGCATAACAAGTGAGAGGCTGGAAACAAGAAGAGAAGCCAGGTATTAGAGAGGGCTGCTTGACATTAGTGTGTTGTTCATAAAATATTACCAGTGTTCCACTCTCTGGGCACATAGCACAATTGTATTTCCCCATCCTTTTAAAATTTAAGCATGGTTTAAATTAATCTCATGATTGATCATGAAATCTGAGTGGAAGCATATCACTTCTAAGTGGAAAGATTAAGAGCCAGCATCCAGCTTACCACATTTTCTTGTTTCTGCCTTGTAACCCATGGAAGCAAAGACATGGAGACTCTTTCAACCTGGGCCCCCAACTGAGGAGCAAGCCACCATATACCTGTTGCATAAGCAAGCACCATATACCTGTTGCATGAGCTAGAAATACGCCTTTGTTGACTTAAGCCACCATGCCTTCCCTGATTGGTGCAGAGAAAGACTATAAAAGTTACCTCAAGAAAGGATATCATTACGCTTCATCTTGAAAGATGAGCAAGAATTCATCAGGTAGAGAATGAAGGTAGGGAAACTATAGAGGCTAAAGTTTTTGTCCGTCAAGTTAGAAATGGAAAGCATCATTTAGTCATGTACATTCAAAGAACATTAATTAGGCTTCTACTAAGCCCAGAGGCGGACTGATGAACAAAATGCCACATAGACCTCACAGACAGGCAAGGCATTGAGCGAAATGTGTAATAAATTCTACCAAGGATGTGAGGTCTTTCAACAAGAGGAATTTGACCTACTCTGAGAGAGTCAGAGAAGGATTCTCTATGGTAGTGATGGTTCATCTGAGACATGAAACAGAAGTGAAACAGGCCAAGGGAAGAGCAATAACCTACCAGACTGAAAAGAATGTTTGAGAAGACTTAGTTACAAAAAGGAGCTTTGCGTATTTGAAATGAAACTGGAAAAATAAGCTTGGGCCAGACTCTTTGTGGACATTAGTGTGCTGTTCATAAAATATTACCAGTTTTAGATTCCGGCAGGCCTTGCAGGCCATGTGAAGGAGCTCAGACTTTCATCAGGGTAGTAACACAATTCAATTTCTCTGTTTAAAAAATATCACTCTGGCTGTAGTGAAGAGAATTGATTGGAGCAGAGTACGCTGAAGGCTAAATCACGTTGGTATTTTACTCACAGAGATACAGCCACACTGAACTCCATCTCACTCTGCTGGGATGCCCAGCCATCCTTTAAGATGAGAAACTAGTCAGGACTTTCCTTAGAGGCAATTCAATCTTCAGCCCATGGGCCACAGCTGCCAACCAGCCTGCTGACTGCAATGAATGTTTCCCTGTCATGGACCCTTGTCAACACCTTCCAGAGAAACCTCCTGGCTCATTTTCCTTAGGCCATCACCAAGCTGCTGAGAGGCCTCCGCCTCATCTAGATTTGAAGGAGTTACTTGGCTATAACAAGCTTATTTTGAGTCAAGCCAGCCAAGCTATTTCTTTGTTTCATAAGATTCCAAGGCCCTGAATAAAAATATTTTCAAAAATCAAACAAGGGATGGTTAGAAAACCCCAGTGAGAATTTTTTACATGGATTTAATCCAACCCTTGCTCTCTACATGTCATTGAGACTCCGTGCCCACACGTCCCTGCTGCTCTGCTGATGTGTTTTTGAGTAGGTTTTCAGTTTATACCATTATTAATTTCAGTTCTTGCATATCTAATAATTTCCTGGTACTAGTCCAGAGAAAGCACTGAAATAAAGATGAAAAGTTGATGAATGTACCAGAAAATTAAAATGTCACAATCTTGCCTTCGTTGCTTATTCTTCGTCATGTAACCACCAGATATAAAAGCTATCTTGTGGTAAAAATGGTGGGGAGGAGAGACAGAAAGTGAAGTAGAGTAATCCAGCTGATTCTCTTGAAACAAGAAGACAAAAGAAAGAAAGAAATTGGCAACTCTCACAGTTTTGGGATGGGAACAGAGGATGGAATGGCAACACGTTTGCCAAAGGATTGCCTCTCCATCCTCAGGGAAACACACAACCCAGAAGACAGTTTCAATAGGATTTAAGGGTGTATCAAAAGCAAATCTGATTATAAACAGAGTCAGAAAGGAATTAACATCTTTAGAGAGCTGGGCTATCCTGAGAAAACAATCTTCAGAAATAGTGAATGATTGAGATTTTATAGATTTTATAGATGAGTCTAGGACAAAGGCTGCTTTTTGTTCACAGAAAAAAGGGCTCTGAAGGGTATTGAATAATTACAAAACAAAAATCATAACTCCCTAATGAAAGAACAAACTGACATTTAACGAGAGAAATTGAGTTGGACCAAAGCAATTAGTATGCTTACCACAGACTTGAAATGCAGTCTGACCTTTGCCCAGGTGGTGACAGTACTCTGCCTGAAGCAGATATCTTGAGCAATGGTCATATTCATCCAGAAGCCAGGAGACAAGAAGAGGCTAAGCCCGAGGCTGAATCTCAGAGTGGAAGTTGAACATACACAAATCCAGGTTCACGCTAAAAATTTGAATCAGTCCAGAAAGCTTTACCAGGAAGAACCACAGTTAACCTGACGTGTACTGGAAGGACGAACTACTTTAAAAGCACATTGTTGGGCACAGGCTGATACCCATATTCTAAGAGTCTAATAGTACGTACCTTATAAAGGAAAACTAGGAACAGTCCCTGGCAATTGGTAAATACCCAAAAAATATATGCTGTTTTTTTAGGTATCAGACACTATGCTAGATACTTTATATGGAGCATCTCATCATTCCATTTATCTTGACTCCTCGTGGTAGGTATCTCCATGCCACGAAACTGAGGCTCGGAGATTATCAGGTGACTTCACTTGCCCAAGTACAAAATCAGTAAGCATAGAAACCTGGGTCTGGATCCAAACAATATGACCACAAAGTTGTCATTGTTCTCACTGTGCCAGTTTTAGCACTCAATAACATTTTGATGCTATGATTATGTTAGCTGTAGCTGATGTTTATGACTGTGATTATGTTAGATGCATCATGATGTGTATGGAAACAACTAGATCTCCAAATTCTACATCCGTGTGCAAGGCCATTCATGAATTTGTTCTGGCATTACATTCTCTGTTAAAATGGCAATTCTGCTCCGTGCATCACTGCTTCCTTGGCTCTTTTAAATCAAATCCTTATACTTTCACACTTTAGGCTCCAGTGACCCAAGGCCCCAAAACAGACAGAAGCATTTTGCTCCCAGCTGGAACTCACAGACTGACACAGCCTCTACTCATAACGCTTGAGACTATGGAATTAGAAAAGAGCAACAAAGAGTCCTAAGGTTTTTATTATTAACTATTGTTAGAGAAACATCTATAAACCCCATTGCAGCATATATCATCTTGAGTATAATGGGGCTTAAAATGCAATTCATTCATATAAATTGCTTGTCACTTTTGAAATAGAGCTCATTTTCTGGTGGTCTTTTGAGGTAATAAAAATACATGATTTACATCCCTCCCCAGGATGGTGAAATAGTTTGTTTTTGTTTTAAAAGGTGTACTTATGGACTGTAAAATGAAACTTGATGTGGCATAATGATTCTTCACGTATCACCAGGTTCCATCTGCATTAGAGTTCAGAACAAACACAGACTCAAATTTGGCATCATCATCATTAAATTAGAAGGCAGGGCCTGGGTAACCTATAGAAGCAGATGCAAAGAATTCTCTTAATAAAATGATATGATCTACTCAGACTTCTCCCATAAACATTTTCTAGAAAAAGAACCCAGGGAGGGATATACTCAGGAGGGGAAAAGGCATTCCCCACTCCCTGTGTACATTTAAAAAGGAAAGAAGATCAACAGCTCTTGAGAACATGTTTTTGGTCAAGCACTGTGTGCCTCTCATCTCATTGCTCCTAACCATCCCAGGGACTGACATCAGATACTACGTGTAGAGTGCCTAAAATTTCAACCAAGGTTCTTATGACTCCAAAGAGGATAGTTGTTCCACACTAACTGTTGGACAAAGAACACTGGATTGACAGTTAAGAGTCAAGTTCTATTCTTGCTTTTTCATTTAGCTAACTGTGGCACTGGGCAAGTCACTTTTCTTCTCAAGACCTTGGTTTTTCCCACATACACATTCAGGGAGTTGGACCAGAAACCATTTAGCCAACCATCACTTCTAAAGTTCTTGACACATTCAGGTATTTTGTCCACATCATACAGGGCTGCTTCTGGAGCAGCTTCTCTTGGGCCACCCCCTCTTTTTGCAAGAGGAGCTTGCAGATGTTCCAGATGCCTTTCCCAAGATACAGGTCCGGGAAAATACTATCTAGATGACCCGAGCCCCCACACTATTTCTTGATAGCTGTGTCAGCTGTGTTGACATCTCCCCTGAAAACTAAGAGCAACTAGGGTGAACAAGCAGATATCCACACAAAAGCATAGCTCTTGGCAAGTTCTTCATGGACTGGTAAGATAACTTGCAGAGCAATTTTATCAGACTTGAACCTACTGACTTTGCAGAGATCATGAGCTATAAAAACACAGTGGTGTTGGCTAACTGGTTGGTATGTTAGAACAATCACTACTTTCCCTTTGTGTCATACTGATTTTTTTTTAATTGGGCCTATTATCTCTGATTTGAACTTATAAAAATCCAGTGAGGTTTTAGGGCAGTGAAAATACTCTTTATGATAGTATAATGGTGGATTCAGGTTATTACATATTTGTCCAAACCCATAAAATATACAACACCAAGAGTGAACCCTAAATGTATATTATGGACTTTGTGTAATTATAACATGTCAGTGAAGGTCCATCAATTGTAACAAATGTTCCACTCAGGTGAGGGATATTGATAACGGATAACAGCAGGAGGTATATGGGCAATCTCTGTGCTTTCAGTTTTGCTATGAGCGTAGAACTGCTCTAAAAATACTTTTAAAATTAAAAACAATAAAAACATTGAGGCACACAAGACATAAATTATTCTTCCCTTTTTCAGATGAGAAAGTAAAGACCCAGAGAAAATTTCCAACTTGCCCAAAGGAACACAGATAATCATTGCACTGGGAATAGAATCAAAGTCTTCTAATTCTGAAATTAGTGCTTTACCCAATGTTCCATGTTTTTCTATAATTATAGCGTCCTCCCTAAAGCAAGGGGGGGAAAACAAATGCCTATAGAACCTAGGAATATAAATCAAATACCTACAGAAGTCAGGTAAAAAAATATATATGCAAACCATGTCCTTTCCACAAAGAAATCAAGTCTTTCTTATTTTTCTTAACACATAAAGCCAGCTCTCTCTCTCTCTCTCTCTCTCTCCCTTTCTTTTCCTCTTTCTCATTTTCCTACTCCAGGAACAATGGAATGGATCTCTTTTATAAGAGAAAAAACACGATGCAAGGCCAATGGTAATAAAAAGTGACACTTAACCCCAGTGGCAGAAAAACAATAGGAAGAGTGTGGACTGTAGAAAACTGTAGCTCTAGTGAAATAGTACCAGGAAGGTGTGATAAGAAACAGTGCTTATATAGTACTTTCTATGTACCAGGCAGTTTTAAGTGCTTTACATGGATTAACTCATTTAATATTCACACTCTATGAGGTGCATATTAGAATCATCCTCATGTTACAGATGAGGAATTAGAGGCATAGAAACATGCAATAAATTGTCTAAGGTCATGTTGCTAGGAAGCAGACCTGGACTGCCAGGAGAGGAGTTCAGGCAGCACAACTCCACAGTCTGTATTGCCTCTCAGGAATTGCGGGCCAGGTCTCTGATCTTTTTAGAGAAGGTGAAAATCTTAGCATTATTTTTTAAATATTGGCTTCATATTTTTCTGCAAACATTTTGAACCAAGCAAAACATAGCTATCTATCAGATTTAATCCATGGAGGTCTGTGCCTTAAGGCATGTTATCACAAGGAGCATTAGTGAGCCAAGAGGAGAGAGAAACAGAGAGAAAGAAGAAAGATGAAAGGAAGAAAGAGAGGGAGGGAGGAAAGAAGGGAGGGAATGAGGGAGGGAGGGAAGGGAAAGAATAAAGAGGAGAGGAGAGGAGAGGGGAGAGGAGAGGGGAGAGGAGGGGAGGAGAGGGGAAGGGAGGGGAGGAGAGGGGAAGGGAGGGGAGGAGAGGGGAAGGGAGGGGAGGAGAGGGGAAGGGAGGGGAGGAGAGGGGAAGGGAGGGGAGGAGAGGGGAAGGGAGGGGAGGAGGGGGAAGGGAGGGGAGGAGAGGGGAAGGGAGGGAAGGGGAGAGGAGGGGAGGGGAAGGTTGGGGAGGGAAGGGGAAGGTTGGGGAGGGGAGGGGAGAGGTAATGATATAGGAGTTAGGAAGAAATTATTTAGGCAGATAGTGAGGGTAAGGAAGTCCTTGGTAAGATTTTCCTTTTAATGAAAAGCAGCCCCAAAATCAATTTCTTTTCTAACAAAGAACAACCCATAAAATCGAGCTGCAGACACAGATAAGCAAGCTGGAAGCTTGCACGGGCAAATGCTGGCAGCTGTGCCAATAGGAAAAGGCTATCCGGGCCCTGGGCATGTCCAACATGGTGGCTCCATCTTCTCCTTTCTTTGTCAACCACATTCACAGTAGGGAGCAGGCAACATGGCAATGGCCAGGTAGAGACCCTATTTGCATAATAAAAGATTAAGGTGGGGTGGCCAGCTTCCTTGAGCGTGATGTAAACACCACATCTGGTTCAACCAGTCTTTTGGCCCTATGTAAATCAGACACTGTCTCATCAAGCCTGTCTATAAAACACTGTGCACTTTGCCTCGGGCAGAAATTCCCACTTTGGTGCCCCTCTCTCTCTCTGCAGGAGAGAGAGCTATTTCTCTTTTCTCTTTCTTTTGCCTATTAAACCTCCACTCTTAACCCCACTCCACATGTGTCTGTGTCCTTGATTTCCTTGGCATGAGGCAACAAACCTCGGGTATTTACCCCAGACAATGATGCTGCTTCAGTAAGACAATCTAGGGAGATGCCTAGATAACTGCTATGAACTGAATTGTGTCCCCCCCAAATTCATATGTGGAAGCCCTACCTCACAATATGTTGGTATTTAGAGATGGTGCCCTTAGGAGACAATTAGGATTAGATGAGGTCATGAGGGTGAGGCCTTCACAATGGGATTAGTGCCCTTATAAGAACAGACATATAGTGCTCTCTTTCTGAAGACACAAGGAAAAGGCAAGTCAGAGAGAGCATTCACGAGACCCTGACCATGCTGGCGCCCAGACTATCAGCCTCCAGAGATGTGAGAAAATAATATTTGTTGTGCAAGCCATCTAGTCTATGGTATTTTGTTATGGCAGCTTGAGCTGACTAATAATGATAACATAACACTTTACATTTCTCAGGTGCCCAGTGAAATGAATTTTAACATCATCTTCTAACATATGCGTCAAGCAGATGTGTTGATTACCAGATCAAATATTTTCAGATTAAAAATTCAAACGACCTTTTGGTCATCCCATGTATGGTAAAGAAGTCTTCTTCAACAAGGTTACATACACCATGAAATACAAATTAGACTGTTGGATTGCTGACATTTTTCAAGTATTTTCCACATGTAGCTAAGTTAAATATTTGGGAATTCATGCTAAGTCATTTTTATTTCCCCTTCCTAGGCTCAATTTCAGAATCAAACACTGTCATAAAGTAACATATCTTTTTGTGCCCCTGGGAATCACAGCATACGAATTTCTAGCTGGCACTGGAAAGGCATCATAAGACAACACCCCATGACTTTCTTCCCAACCTGGTATTTCTGACTTTTGAGGGTGTCCATAAAACTGACGCTAAATGTCCACACGGAAAGAAACACATTGAGTGAAGGGTGATCAATTCAGTCTTGGCCTTAGGATGTGCCTCAGCCTACCTCAATCTGTCAGGGTGTGAACTCTGCTTCAACTGATGGTACCAACAAACCCAGTGAGTGCTTCCAAAAAGGTCCAATGGACTTATGACTTTTGAGTCCATTGGGCTTATCGAAGAACACCCTAGAAATGTAAAAGCTACTATGGTCTTTTGGATTCCCTGAAATTGGAAAAGGAAATTCAAAAAATATTGAGAGGCTATTAAATGCTATAGGCAGTAAAGGTTCCAAATGTCAGTGGGATGTGGTCTCTGCCTTCACAGAAGCTGTATCAATCCAGCAGAGAGGCAGTCACAAGAACATGAACTTTGTAAAAACAATAAAATTCCTACAAGAGAAAGAAGAGGCTAATTCCGTTGAAAGAGACTGGGGAAGGAATCCCCCAGAAAATAATAATTGTTTTGAATCTTGAAAATGCATGAAAGACGCCTTCATAAAACATTGATGGTCTTTCTTATCTCTCTGATTCCATTAGCTAGCTACTCTTGTTTTGCAAAGATAAAGAAAATTCAGTCAAGAGTAAACAAGATGTAAGAGTGCAATACTACCAGCAAAGCTGTCTATATCCTCTTTATCTCTGATTGTACCTTTCTATATAATAATAGGTACCATTTATTAACCACCACTTTATGCCAAGCATAGTTTTAAGCATTTTGCATGTATCAATTCATTTCACCTTTACAAGTGCCACACAGGTAGGTATTATTAACATTTTTACCTTATGGAGGCTCAAGAGATTAACTAGCAGGAAGGTGACCTCTGGGGAATTTTAGCCCCTGGCATCTACTCTATTGTGCCTCTCTACAAGGCAAACTTAGCTTCCCCTTTAAAAGTATTCACATTTCTTGGTTAATTCGATAGCAATTTCCCATAGTTACTTGGTCAAATTATTCATTCACCCCTCTCCTCAAGCAGTCAAAATAGAGTGAACAGGCTTTAGGCCTTTAAAAATAAACGATTTGGTGCCAGAGGTTTAGATCTGATTCACTACAGGATCAAATTAACCAGTGATTAAACACCAGACTGAATTACACAAACAAACAAGGGCCTGTGGACCTATGAGCAGGTAGTTAATGAACACAACCTCGGTTCAATAAAAACATTTTGTCCTCTACCACCTGTATGATGAATAATGATCAGCTGAATGTACTCAAGAAGACTAGTTACCTTACTTTTCCATGTATTTTGCCATGTAGAGAGTCCTTAGATGAAATAAGCTTCTTTAACTGAAATCAACCTTATTCCCAATTCCAAATTCTTATATATGTGACTATATCTATGACCTTATTATGAAAACCATAAACTACTCAAGCTGGTTCTTAAAAAATCACTAAGTCCAGACTCCTATGCAATGTGATTGTTGAGACAAAACAAAAATGAATGGATGGGGAAAGAAGAGAAAACAATTTTAAATGCATAATAATTATTCATATTATCACTGAAAACACAACCCAAAGGTGGAACGGAAAACACCATGCAAAAGGTGGGAAGTAGGAGAGAATCTGGTGCCCATAATGTCCAGTGGATTTTAAGTCATTTTTTAAGTGAAAGAACTCTGTTAAAAATAACAACAGGTAACATTTGTATAACATTTTGCAAGTGCCAGGTGCTGTCCTATATTATTAACTCATTTAATCCTCATAATAACCCTTTGAAGTAGGTATTGTTTTTTAGCATCCCAAGTCTACAGATAAAGAAATTGAGACATGGAGATTAAGCAACTAGTCTAAGGTCATACAGCAGGTAAAGGGCAGAGGCAAACAAAAATCCAGGCAGACCTGGCTCCTAATGTGGTGCTTCTAACCTCTACACCATGCACTCTCAACTAGAGTGACATTACCTCCAAGGGGGTAAAAAACTAGGTCTAGAGGTGGTGGTAATGGTGGTGATATTAGATATTATAAAGGTCTGTGGTTCCCCAAAGGGCCATGCTCATGAACAGATAGTGTATCTCTGGTAATACAATTTCATGGGACAGGGATAAGGTAAAAATGTTTAAAAGACTCCTTAGGGAAGCAATAATTTTTTAACAAAAAGGTTAAGAAACATTGTACTTTGGCCGGGTGTGGTGGCTCATGCCAGTCATCCCAGCACTTTGGGAGGCTGAGGTGGGTGGATCACCAGAGGTCAGGAGTTCAAGACTAGCCTGGACAACATGGTGAAACCCCGTTTCTACTAAAAACACAAAAATTAGCTGGTCACAGTGGCAAGCACCTGTAATCCCAGCTACTCAGGAGGCTGAGGCAGGATAATCGCTCAAACTCGGGGAGCCAAGATCACGCCACTGCTATGCACTACAGCCTGGGTGACAAGAGCAAAACTCCATCTCAAAAAGAAAGAAAGAAAGAAATGTGGGATCTAATTAAACTAAAGAGCTTCTGCACAGCAAAAGAAACTACCATCAGAGTGAACAGGCAACCTACAGAATGGGAGAAAATTGTTGCAATCTACTCATCTGACAAAGGGCTAATATCCAGAATCTACAATGAACTCAAACAAATTTACAAGAAAAAAACAAACAACCCCATCAAAAAGTGGGCGAAGGATATGAACAGACACTTCTCAAAAGAAGACATTTATGCAGCCAAAAGACACATGAAAAAATGCTCATCATCACTGGCCATCAGAGAAATGCAAATCAAAACCACAATGAGATACCATCTCACACCAGTTATACTGGTGATCATTAAAAAGTCAGGAAACAACAGGCGCTGGAGAGGATGTGGAGAAATAGGAACACTTTTACACTGTTGGTGGGACAGTAAACTAGTTCAACCATTGTGGAAGTCAGTGTGGCATTTCCTTAGGGATCTAGAATTAGAAATACCATTTGACCCAGCCATCCCATTACTGGGTATATACCCAAAGGATTATAAATCATGCTGCTATAAAGACACATGCACACGTATGTTTATTGTGGCACTATTCACAATAGCAAAGACTTGGAACCAACCCTGATGTCCAACAATGATAGACTGGATTAAGAAAATGTGGCACATATACACCATGGAATACTATGCAGCCATAAAAAACGATGAGTTCATGTTATTTGTAGGGACATGGATGAAGCTGGAAACCATCATTCTCAGCAAACTATTGCAAGGACAAAATCCAAACACCACATATTCTCACTCATAAGTGGGAATTGAACAATGAGAACACATGGACACACGAAGGGGAACATCACACACTGGGGCCTGTTGTGGGGTGGGGGGAGGGGGGAGGGATAGCATTTGGAGATATACCTAATGTTAAATAACAAGTTACTGGGTGCAGCACACCAACACGGCACATATATACATATGTAACTAGCCTGCACGTTGTGCACATATACCCTAAAACTTAAAGTATAATTTAAAAAAAGAAAGAAAGAAAGAAAGAAAGAAAGAATCATTGTACTTTGCTATACTGTCTCTATCTGGAATAATACCTAACTTGGAAGAACAATATATAAAATAGAATTAAGCAAAGCTGCTATGGTATAGCAGAGTCTTGGGTTGGGATTAGAACAAGCCACCTTTTGGCTATTGTGAATAATGCTGCAACATTGGTGTACAGTATCTGCTCAAGTCTCTGCTTTCAATTCTTTGGAGTATATGTCTACAAATGGAATTGGTGGATCATATGGTAATTCCATGTTTAGGCTTTTGAGAAACCGCTAAGCTGTTTTCCATATCGTGGCTCCACCATAAATTTGAGGTTTCCGGGGGCTGGGAGATTTCAAGAGCTGAAGGGAGAAAAGATTGGACAGGCAATGCTTAATGAGCACAGAGTTTCTATATCCAGTGATTAAAAAGCTTTGAAAATAGCGATGATTGTTGCACAACATTGTGAATGTAATTAATGTCACTGAATTGTACACTTAAAATGGCTAAAATGGAGGCCGAGCACGGTGGATCATGCCTGTAATCCTAGCACTTTGGGAAGCCTAGGCGGGAGGATTGCCTGAGCTCAGGATTTAGACACCAGCCTGGGCAACGTGGCGAAACCCTGTCTCTACTAAAAATACAGAAAATTATCCAGGCGTGGTGCTGCATGTCTCTAATCCCAGCTACTCAGGAGGCTGAGGCATGAGAATCAATTGAACCCGGGAAGTGGAGGTTGCAGTGAGCCAAGATCGTGACATTGTACTCCAGCCTGGGCAACAAAGCAAGACCCTGCGTCTCAAAAAAAAAAAAAAAAAAAAAAAAGGGCTAAAATGGCAAATTTTATGTTCTATACATTTTAGCACAATTTGTAAAATACTGTAATATACTGAAATCCCATTGATTTGTACCCTTTAAATAGGTAAATTGCCTAGTATGTGAGTTATATCTCAGTAAAGTTGTTGAAAAATAAAAAGGGTACCAATCCCAGGCCTGTATTTCTTTTCACTCAGAGGACAAGAAAACAGGTATGCCCCTGAGTAGCTGAATGTCACATACCTGGAAAGAAAAAAATGTGACAAACAGTTCAAATGCCAGATTTTCTACCTATTAGTGTTACTGTGGGAAAGTTCCCTAAGATTTCTGAACTTGGGTTTCCACATCTGAGGAACACAGGGTTGTTGTGAAGATCCAGTGAGCTGGTGCACATAATATACCTTGCACCATGTCTTAGGCCTCAATACATGTCTCAAGCTGCTGCCTCTCAGTTTTTTGGTTCAAAGGAAGCCATTCTTGACAGGTTGCTGGGCTTTGCTAGCCAGCCTTGGGGACCTAAGTGAAAGCCAGCGTCTCCTCAAGTTGGTGTTGCCACCCGTCAGTGATTACCCTGACTCATCCACTGAGCCAGCCAATGCCCCTTGACTGTCCCTTCACAAGATGAGATGAGAGAGGCATTCTCTTCCTCCATGGACTGCTGCTCCCTGCTGACAACCCCAGGGCTGCTGCCTCCTGCTCAGGCAAACTGACTTTTCCTTTTCCCTGCCTGAGCCCAGCTGCTATTCCTTGGACTATGCCATGGGATGACAGCTGATCCGTGTGTGTGTGTGTGTGTGTGTGTGTGTGTGTGTGTGTGTGTGTGTGTGTGTGTGTGTGTGTGTGTGTGTTGTTCAGTGTCTTTTTCCAATAAATTGTGAAAGAAATTAAAACTCCTAAGTTTAAAAAAAACTCAGAATTTATGCCTTTTGAGTGGAAATCTTCTTTAGGAGTAGCAAAATAAAAGAGACTTGAATAAATAAAAGGCTGATAACAAAGATGAATTGGTCGTCCTACATTAGATAAAGGAAACGAGTTTTTGGAAAAATACAATTAAAATACACAAATATAATAATAATAATAATTTTCTGAAGGTTAAAAAAATGCTGAGATCACTCCTTTTAGATATATGTTGATGTCTAACTCAGAGACATACCTGAGAGTTACAAACAAATTTTAGAATTTTAGGATACACAAACACACACATACATGAGAGGGAGAGAGAGAGAGAGAGAAGGGTAGAGGGTAGCAAAGGAATTGGGGGATATTTATTATCAAATGCTGATCTAAAAAGTTTTACTGGGGGAAAAACCTGGAGTTAAAAAATGGGCCAGAGTTCAATCAATGACAGCTTCTTCTTCCCCACACACCTGTGACCCTGGAGCACCTGCTTCAACATAAAGACCTTCAACAAAGTGGTACCATCAGGGAAAAAGTCCCACTGGAAATTTCCATTGGTCTTTCCAAATACTACTCTACTGTTTTGGGTGGGGTAGGACAGAGCCAGGTAGGTGTTTTCACTATGAGTTTCTGAGGGTGAGAGTGTTTACCTGAGTCCTACACAAGCCCTTAGATATTCACCTGCTCTTAGGAGCTCAGCTGCCCAGGAGCTATGCTGGGCGATGAGGTTACAGAGATTAGGCAGTCTTGGCCATGCCTTTCATCGTTAATAAGAAGAGACAGAGGTAAAAATAAAGGACACTGACATGTAGGAAATATGCATGGAACTGTCACAAGAAGGTGATAAGTAATCCTATCTAGAAAAGGTCGTGACACAAGATGTCATAAAAGATGGATAAAGGAGAAGGTAAGAAATGGAAAAGAAAAGAATACCTGGAGAAATAATTACCATAGAAAAGACACAGGGCATGAAGAAGCCCCATCCATGAATGTGACTTCACAGAATTGGAAGCTGGTGTTAGGAACCAGAACTCAGCTGTGGCATAAGGAAGGTCAGATCCAGGCAGACCCTGAATGTCTTAAGAGTGTAAACTTCATCCTGAGGACAATGGGGATATATGCTCTGCATGAAAATACAAACTGATCAGGGTAGCTTTTTTTTTTTTTTTTTTTTGGAGTTGGGAGGGAGATTTTTAAAAATGTTTTTCTTTCTTTCTTAAAAAACACAAATGAGATATGTGCATTTGAGAGCAGTGTTTTTTGACTGCTTAGTTCACTGTTCTATGTCTCTGAATGAATGCGTAAACTAATATACAATTATTTAAGTTTTTAAGCTAGGAAATGACATGATAACTCATGCAGTTTTAACACATTGTAAGATAAAATAAATCTTTCTGAGTTTCTCTTCGAAGGATTTAGCCTGTTAACTTCCTTATCCTTTGTTCTCAAACTCAACTTTCTTATTCTTCCTTGCCCCTAGTTGCTGTAAACAGCCTACCCTGCTTCCCGTCAGCTCTAATCAATAACTCACATCTGTTCCCTCGGCTACCTGTACCCATTGTTCCCCCGAAATTGCACATCTCACACACTCCACCTCTGTACCTCACATCCCCCTCCCCCACTACATTTAGGAAAATATGTACAAGTAGCCAATTGGGTCAGTTCAGATTGTGCAGTCCAACCCCAGCCCATAGGGAGGGACAAAGAGATAAGGACTGCGTCCAGGATATAAAAACCCCCTGGTGTCCTTTGTTCTCTGTGCTCTTGCAATCTTGACTGATGCGAGTGGCACCCTTCTGCAGAAATAAATTGCCTTGCTGAGAGAATTAAACTTTTGCCTGAGTGCTGGTTTTACTTCATGGCACCAAGCATTTATTCCTGGAGCATTTTATATCCAACAATGTCATTTTGAAAGCAGGATGAAGGATAGATCTGACAGTCAGCAGAGCATCGGTGACCACGTTAAGAACAGTACAAGTAGAATGAACGTAGAAATCTGGCTGCAGCAAGTTGATGAGTGGAGTGAGAGTGTGCAAAAACTTTGGGCTGAAAGATTCTACCTGGAGGTTAGTCTGAATTTATGATTTTAGGAGTAGAGTAGTTAAGCAATGGCAAGGTCAAGAGCATTAGGAAGGCCAGGGGTGGTGGCTCATGCCTGTAATCCCAGCACTTTGGGAAGCCAAGGCAGGAGGATTACTTAAGCCCAGGAATTGAAGACCAGCCAGGACAACATGACAAAACCCCATCTCTACAAATAATAATAATACAAAAAATTAGCCAGGTGTGGTGGCATGTACCTGTAGTCCCAGCTACCTGGGAGGCTGAGGTGGGAGAATCACTTACAGGAGGTCAAGACTATAGTGAGCCATGATTGTGCCACTGGGTGACAGAGTGAGACCCCGTATCAAAAAAGAGAAAAAACAAACAAAAGAGCATATGGAAGTGGTACGGAGTGAAGATGATTGTAGTCCCCAAAATAGAAATCTTCAAGCCTGGACTTCTGCCTAGAATGATGGTACAGTTTATGATAGAGATAAAGCCTGAGCAGGTAGGTGCCAAAGACCTCAACAAATGAGGGGGAGTGGCCAGGAGTTTTGTCACTGACAGCAACTAGAAGGGATAACAGGTGTTATAAGCAGATGGCTGGGGCTTCAAAAGAGAAAGAGTTTTGTATGAGGAAGGAAGAAATTACTCTAGATGCAGCAAAGCTGTCTTTGCAAAAGTTGATGCTGCTTCTGGGAGAAAATACAACCTCCACTCAGAGAGCTGTAGGAGAGCTGCATCCCCAAAGGAATTCAAAAAGGCTGAGAGACAGAGGGACATTCTGTGAAGAGTTCAGTGAGGATGTAGGGGACTTTTTTTACAATGCAATAAGGTTTCCAAAGAACACAGTGCGGTGGGTGGGAAAAGAACAGGCAGAGAGAAGAATCAGCTCCTAGGACACACAAAAATAGAACCGGGCATTGGCGCTAGAAGAGGATAAGTCATAAAAAGGCCTGGTGATCTGGGTAGTGGGCAAAGGCAACTTATATGGCTTGGCTATGTCCCCACCCAAATTGCATCCTCAATTCTCACATGTTGTGGGAGAGACTGTTGGGAGGTAATTGAATCATGGGGGCAAGTCTTTCCCTTGCTGTTCTCATGACAGTGAATAAGTCTTATGAGATCTGACGGTTTTAAAGAGGAGTTCCCCTACACAAGCTCTCTCTTTGCCTGCCGCCATCCATGTAAGATGTGACTGCCTGGGTTCAGTGGCTCACATCTATAATCCCAGCATTTTGGGAGGCGGAGGCGGGTGGATTACCTGAGGTCAGGAGTTCAAGACCAGCCTGACCAACATGCTGAAACCTCATCTCTACTAAAAATACAAAAGTAGTTGGGCATGGTGGTGCATGCCTGTAATCCCAGCCACTTGGGAGGCTGAGGCAGGAGAATCAGTTGAACCCAGGAGGTGGAGGCTGTAGTGAGCTGAGACTGTGCCATTGCACTCCAGCCTGGGCAACAAGAACAAAACTCTGTCTTGAAAAAAAAAAAAAAGACAAGACTTACTCCTCAATGCCTTCTGCCATGATTGTGAGGCCTCCCCAGCCATGTGGAACTGTAAGACCAATTAAACCTCTTTCTTTTTTAAATTGCCCAGTCTCTGGTATGTCTTTATCAGCAGCATGAAAACAAACTAATACAGTAAATTGGTACCAGTAGAGTGGGGCACTGCTGAAAAGATACCCAAAAATGTGGAAGCGACTTTGGAACTGGGTTACAGGCAGAGCGTGGAACAATTTGCAGGGCTTGGAAGAAGACAGGAAAATGTAGAAAGGTCAGAACTTCCTAGGGACCTGTTGAATGGCTTTGACAAAAAGCCTGACAGCGATATGAACAATAAGGTTCAGGCTGAGGTGGTCTCAGATGGAGATGAGGAACTTGTTGGGAACTGGAGCAAAGGTGACTCTTGTTATGTTTTAGCAAAGAGATTGGCAGCATTTTGCCCCTGCCCTAGAGATGTGTGGAACTTTGAACTTGACAGAGATGATTTAGGGTATCCGGTGGAAGAAATTTCTAAGCAGCAAAGCATTCAAGAGGTGACTTGGCTGCTGCTGAAGGCATTGAGTTTTATAAGGGAAGCAGAGCATAAAAGTTCAGAAAATTTGCAGCCCGAAAATGTGATAGAAAAGAAAAATACATTTTCTGAAGAGAAATTCAAGCCAGCTGCAGAAATTTGCATAAGTAATAAGGAGCCAAATGTTAATCCCCAAGACAATGGGGAAAATATCTCCAGGGCATGTCAGAAGTCTTCACAGCAACCCCTTCCATCACATGCCCAGTGGCCTAGAAGAAAATGGTTTTGTGGGCCAGGCCCAGGGTCTTCATGCTATGTGCAGCCTAGGGACTTGGTGACCTGTGTCCCAGCCTTCTTCAGCCATGGTTGAAAGAAGCCAACATAGAGTTCAGGCCACGGTTTCAGAGGGTGCAAGCTCCAGGCCTTGACAGCTTCCACACGGTGTTAAGCTTGCGAGAATTGAGGTTTGGGAAACTCCACCTAGATTTCATAAGACGTATGGAAATGCCTGGATGCCCATGCAGAAGTTTGCTGCAGGGGCAGAACACTCATGGAGAGCCTCTGCTAGAGCAGTGTGGAAGGGAAATATGGGGTTGGAGCCCCCACACAGAGACCCTACTGGGGTACTGCCTAGTGGGGCTGTGAGAAGAGCGCCACACCATCCTCCAGACCCCAGAACAGTAGATCCACCAACAGCTTGCACTATGTGCCTGGAAAAGATGCAGACACTCAATGCCAGCCTGTGAAAGCAGCCTGGAGGGAGGCTGTACCCTGCAAAGCCACAGGGTCAGAGCTGCCCAAAACCATGGGAACCCACCTCTTTCAACTGCATGACCTGGATGTGAGACATGGAGTCCAAGGAGGCCACTTTGGAATTTTAAGATTTGACTGCCCTGATGAATTTCAGACTTCCATGGGGCCTGTAGCCCCTTTGCTTTGGCCAATTTCTTCCATTTGGAGTGGCTGTATTTACCCAATCCCGTACCCCCATTGAATCTAGGAAGTAACTAACCTGCTTTTGATTTTACAGACTCATTAGTGAAAGGACTTGCCTTGTCTCAGATGAGACTTTCGACTGTGGACTTTTGAGTTAATGCTAAAATGAGTTAAGACTCTGGGGGACTGTTGGGAATGCATGACTGGTTTTGAAATACAAGGACATGGGATTTGGGAGGGTACAGGGGTGGAATGATATGATTTGGCTGTTTCCCCAACCAAATCTCATCTCGAATTCCCATGTGTTGTGTGAAGGACCCAGTGGGAGGTAATTGAATCATGGGGGCAAGTCTTTCCCATGCAGTTCTCGTGATAGCGAATAAGTCTCATGAGATCTGATGGTTTTAAAAACAGAAGTTCCACGGCACAAGCTCTCTCTTTTTGCCTGCTGCCATCCATGTAAGACGTGACTTGCTCCTCATTGCCTTCCGCTATGATTATGAGGCTTCCCCAGCTACATGGACCGTGATTCGAATTAAATCTCTTTCTTTTGTAAATTGCCCAGTCTCTCGTATGTCTTTATCAGCAGCATGAAAACAAACTAATACAGTAACAGAGATGGCTGTATGGCCACAGGAGGCCCAGGAGAGGATCTGAGGCAATATGAAAGGCCTGATGAACCTGGCAGTGTATGGTTCAGTTGACAAGTACAATCTTTGTTGGGGACCAAATTGAATGCTAGAGAGTTGGCCAAAGAAGAAGTACAACTAGTAGTGACTGCATCATGATAACAAAAAAATAAAAATAAAAAAAATCAATCAATCAATAGGACTCTGCCCAAATGGCAAAGATGGACTTTGTGGGTTACCAGAATAATCCCTACAGTTTGTCATCTTACATCTCAGTCTGGGGCCCTGGCTTCAGTGGTATGTTTCCCCAAGTTCACACAGGCTCATGAAAGCTGACTCTGCACATGTCTTCCCAAATCCACAGTCAGTGATTTCACATTGGCCTGTTGATGGAAATATTTACACCAAAGAAATCAATAAATTACAAATTGGGCTTTTGCTCCTCCCACACCTGAACCAATGGTAAACATTCAGTAGCTCCCCACTGCCTGCCTAGCCCTGTTCCTGTTGCTCACAGAAAACAAGACTTGTATACCAGACTCCAAGCCGACTCTTCTCTGCTCTGATCCCGCCAGACCACCTAGAAGAGAATTGTCTGTTCACCTAGATTTCTGCTTTCATCTGCATCTAGATTCTCCTTTACATGCTATCATCCTAGAGCTATCCCTAGGCCTTCTAGGTCCCAAAGCCTCCCAACTACTTCCCATCAGCAAGTTCTCTAGCTCTCAGGTCTCCACATATTAACCATAGATGAGTAGATTTTGATGTAGATTCAGCTTCTGTACCTTGCTATGTAATAACATTGCACACATTCATTTTGTCTGTTTCCTTTTCTACAAATGGCTATTTTGTAGAAATACCCTCACTGGATTTTTTTGACAGCAAATTGATCAAGTATGTAAATTTCCTAGAGCTGTACCTAAAATGCAGATGGGTCTCAATTTTTCTCCTCTCTAGGGGGCATATATTATCATCATCATCATTATCATTTTAGGAAATACACAGTTTCTTTATGCACATTTCCCACGTGCCAGACATTGTTCTACACTCTTTACATGTATTAACTCATTTAATTCTCACTAGAACCTCATGTAATAGTATCTTTATTCATTCCATTTTACAGATGGGAAAAACTAAGGCACCGAATAGTTAAGTAACTTGCTTAAGACTGTACAGCCAAGACCTACTAGATCCAGGCCTAATGCTAGTCAGCCAGCTACAGGGTGCTGACCCTTAACCACTGAGCTATTGTCCCTATAGACACTGTTCCCACTGTCCTTCTACTAACCATGAATATTTTCAGTCTACCTAACTTGCCCTTCTAATCCAAGCTGCTATTGACCAAAATCCTGAACTACTTACTGAGTCCTATTGACAGATTTGAACCAAGAAAATGAAAAAGCCATCCAGTAGATATTATGTATTTAAAAAAAATCACATCACCTTGGAATACTCGGTGCCATTTCTCATCCTGTTCCTTCCATCTGGGATGCTCTACTCACCTGTTCCTTGAGCAAATATATTCTCCTCCTTCAAAATCCATCTTGAGATTCACTCCACAAAAAAGTTCTGTCTTCCCATCCTCCATCCTTACACTAGGCCCCCTATGGTACCTTGTACACATCCTTGACTTAGGGCCTACCCTGAGAGAAGAATCACCATCCCTTCTCAGTTTTTATGAAGTTAAATTCTGTAAAGTTCAATTATATTGTCATTGTCACTTTGCATGCATCTACTTCAATGGCCTGAATTTTTTTTAACACAGGGGATGTCTTACATTTCTGTATCTTTAACCCTCAGCACACATGGAATCTAGTATTGAATGTGGGCTGAATAACATTTAAAAACAAATGACTAAGGACAAATAATTGGATGAATGGATGGATAGCTGGATAAACAATAAACACAGCAATGGATAAGACCTATGGTGAATATGTTATATATTAAAATCAAAATCAAAATTAGAAGCATGGCGAGATAACAGTAGACCCTAGAATGATCATTTTCCCTATTTGCCTAGTCTGTTAGTTGAAAATGCATTAAAAATTTTAAAATATCTGCTCTCTAAAATTGAAAATGAATTTTCAGATTATCACCCATTTTATCCATGTTTCCATGCATTCACTGTCGGCTTAGAAATAACTTTATTTGCTGAGTACCCGTTCTCACATAACTGAGTTATTTAAACCAGAGTTATATAGAGGCCAGTTTTTAACTAGCTGGAAATTCCTCAAGGCATTCTTTATAATGCTCAAAAAATGTTCTGAGGTCTTTATCTAGGCTGTTTAAATAGAGGGGGTAAAATTTACCAGATAATGTTATATATTTCCCAGCTCCAGAAAAGATCTTCAGAGAAGGGGATATTTATCATTGAGGAGATATTGAGCCAGAAATGGACCTCCTGATGTTGCCTGAGGCAAAATCTGTCATATAAAAATAGCTACAGTTTATTAAACACCTATTATGTGCCAGAAAATGTGTATTCATCATCTTTAATCTACATGATTCTGCAAGGCATTTTTTATTTTTCAGAAAAGGAAACTAAGGTTTGAAAAGTTAAGTTTCCTAGGCTCTTATGCTTAGCACATGGCAGAGCCAGGGTTGAAATCCAAGTCTATTTTGTTTTGACACTCCAGGCTCTTTCAATTATATGATATCCATAAAGAGATTATATCCAATAACAGGACAGTTGATTAAGAAAAATCATATATGTCCTATATCTGGGTAAAGCTCTCATTTGCCTCCCAAGGAGTTGGAGGTCTTGCCTCAATTCAAATCTCACCTAACAGAAAGAATCCCCCATCAGCCTTACTCATGAAGGTATTTGTTAAGATCCACATAAAAATAAGTGAAAAGTAAGCAGGTCGAGATAGCCAAAGTTTAAGCAGATCTCTCTGCATTTATGGCATTGTTCTCATCCCTCCTAATTTGTCTTGCTCAATATACCAGGTCTTTCCATGAGCTCAACGTCACACAGCTGCAAAGTGACAGAGCCGAGCCCAAATCTCAAACCCCTGACCCCAAGTTCACTGCTGCTTGTTAGAAATACATGGCCACACCATGAACATAAGTGCTCTTTTCAATAGAGCCAAAATACCTCTGTTAGAACTAGAGAAATAAACACTGAACAGGCAAATAGGGAGAACCCCAATGCCTTTTTCTATTATGTATGATCCACATCATGGCTGTATTATATTTTGCTTACCCTCCTAGAGATGAGTGTTAACCATAATTTTGTGGCTAACACCCTCACCATCAACAACAACAAATGAGGTCGTTGAATACTGGAAAGATGAACTAGCCTTTATAAACCCACTGAGACCAATGTTTCTGGGCCATTTAACACCCATTCTTTGGCCATTCCTCTTCTTTGTGGACTCTATTTATTTTCCGTATTATTGTACATCTCAAACTACAGGAAGTGGCAAAATGGAAACTAATCTCCAATAAGAGATGAAGATAGCTCACAAATACACCATGGTCCATAGGAAGCCCTGCCTCTCTCCTCCACTATAGCTAGTAAGAAATCACTGAGAAACTGCCTGCCATGGCAGACCCTCACTTTCAAATAAGCACCATACAAAAGCCTGACCACAATAAAAGCACCTCGTTTGCCCGCACTTGTTCCAGGAAATGGCCAACCACAGAAAGCCCTCCATCCCTAAGATTGAACAATCCTTCCTCTTTTGAAATATCCCTAAATGGCTAGCTTGCTCCCTAGCCATCAACCAAGGACTACCAATATTCCTAAAGATGAATGAGAAAGTCTCCTCTGCATCCTAAAATCGCACCCTATAGAATGATTGCCAATCAGAGACTGCCTCAATCTTTCCTCTTTTAATTCTATAAAACTTACTCTCCTTTCTGATATCTTTGCAGCTTGCAGAAACAAATAACGGCAGATGGCTTACCTTGCCACAAGTTTATGAATAAACAGCCTTTGTTAATTTTGTCTTGGTCTTTGATTTGTTTCCGACAAAATTTATATAGTTAGCTGTACAAATATGCATCCTACTGAGGGGTTTGTTTCATTATATATAGCCCACCATTGCTGTCCATAAGAAACCATTCAAAGAGAGAAGACATGCACCACAGGGGAGAAGACATTCATCCACAATTATTTTTTCTTCTAATCTAATTGATAATTTTATGTAATGCTATTTAAATGTTTGGATGAATTTCAAGGGATTAGCACTTTGGTTAGTTTTCATAAAAGCTTTTCACTCACCTTGGAGAATGAAAAATTAGACAAATTAATGTAATTAAACCAATTTCCACTTGGCTACTACATGATTCACTTTTGTAAGCCATTACATCTGATTCCTCTATTGGCTCAGGATAGACACTGAATTATTATACTGAAAAATAAGTAATTCTTGTCTTAGCCTTGCTTTACTCTAAGCAATTATGCTAAAATAGCACTCAGCATTTTTATCTATATCCCATCCCCCATTCATGAGGGGCCATAGTAGGGAGGCTTCACTTCTCTCTTTTTTATGCCTAATACTCTTATACTGGCTGTGTCCTGTCTCTGTGCTGTGATATTGACTAGCCTCTCTTAAAATTCACATAGATGCTATCTTCAAATGATAAATCGTAGCAGGCTACTCATATAATTGATCTCAAATTCCCCATGACCCCAACAACCTTTAGCTGTGGCATTTTGAAGGACTTCGTACCTCTTTGAAAAATTAAATGCTGATGAAAATTCTGATGGGGGATGTCTCACTCTACCTAAAAAATGTTTCAAATCTCCCAAAGAGTATGAACATTGCCCTCTATAACCATTTTGAAGATACACTTTAAAAAAATTAGAAGTGAGGTATGAATAGCAGTTCATGGTAAGAAACTAATACTTTCTCACTTCGCAGCTAAAAAAATGTCACTTGACCTGTATAGGCAGCATAAGATTACATGCAGTATAAGATGGTGTGTAAAGTTAAGAGAAAAATGATTTGTTGCTATCAATACAAATCTGTTGAATTTGTCTGACTTATGTGTATAATTTACCCAAGAAGAGCCCAAATGTGGTGATAGAAAGGACGTATATGGGTTTTGGAGCCAAAGGCAGGTTTGAGTCTGGACTCACTAGATTTGTTGTTTTAAGAAAATAACTTCTCAGAGCCTCAGTTCCCTATGTTCCTTATGTGAAACTCTAACCGTACTTTGCATAGTAATTATGATAATGAGAAAAAAACCATTGTGAAACACAGATCCAGCAATACAGAGGCACTCGGTCAATATCAGTTTACTTCTATCAAGATTATTATTTTGCCCAAACTGCTGCTATGTATCTTTTGAAGCACATTCTCTATGTCCCTGAGGGTATGGTCATGGTCATCTATAAACTCCTATGGCCAGGTACATAAAATCTAGAACAATAGACTTTATTGAAGCTACAAAATTTATTCAGTGATACACACACACACACACACACACACACACACACACAGAGCTACTGGGACTCACAGAAAACAAGCTGTCATCATAGAAGACTGATAGACAATTTGCTTTGGGGAATTAGGGTTGGCAAACTTTAAAATCTGCACTATGACAGGGATTAGCAGTTTTCTTATAAAGGGCCAGATAGTAATAGCCTTTCTGGAACACGTCTCTGACACAACTGCCCAATTATGCCACTGTAGCATAAAAATAGCCATAGGTAATGCATAAGCAAGTAAGTGTGGCTATGTTCCAATCAAACCTGATTTACAAAAACAATCAGCTATATAACTAATACGTATCAGTTTTTTAAAAAACAGTCAGGAGGCCAGGTTTGGTACATGGGCCATAATTTGCTGACTCCTAATCTAAAGGGAAACAATTTGTCTGGACTCAATATCTCATACTCCCTCCTTCCTGCTGCATTTCACCTGACCCTGGTGTTTAAAGCACCTTATGTCCCAAACAACTTCCCAGGACATCAGGTTTTAGACATTCGTAAATGATATTAGAGCAAAGCAAAGAAGTTCTTACTGGCCTTAACATAATAATTTCTCATTCACATATTACTTGTCAGTACGATAATAGAAAAATAGAGAATAAAGATCTCTTTCCATAAATTTTGGCATCTGCTATAATTTGTAACTCTAGTAACTAGCAAAATATTTTTTTTTCTTTTCAGATCACACCAGCATTAAATTCCTTAGTCAAAACCTAAGGTGACTCAAACAAAAAAATTTTCTTAAAAAGTTCCAGGATATGAACATAAAATTTCCTCTTCCTATCTTGTTCTTCACTTGAAGTTTGGTGAAAATTTTGATTCTACTTGTTTTGCTCTTGACAATGAAATAAAAGGAACATTTTCATTCTGCTACCTCCAATGTCAAAGATAAGTTTTATATGTAGTTAAAACCATTCCACTGGGCCAGGAGCGGCGCCTCACGCCTGTAATCCCAGCACTTTGGGCGGCCGAGGCGGGCGGATCACGAGGTCAGGAGATCGAGACCATCCTGGCTAACACGGTGAAACCCTGTCTCTACTAAAAAATACGAAAAATTAGCCGGGCATGGTGACACACGCCTGTAGTCCCAGCTACTCTGGAGGCTGAGGCAGGAGAATCACTTGAACCTTGAACCGGGGAGGGGGAGGTTGCAGTGAGCCGAGATCGCTCCACTGCACTGCAGCCTGGGTGACAGAGTGAGACTCCGCCTCAAAAAAAAAAAAAAAATCCATTAAGACTCAATAGTCTACTTGTTATTCATTCTTTTTCTCTTCTATTCAAGGTTTTTTCTATCTGCCTTTCAAATTAGAAGCTCTTTATCTGAAAGTCACACTGAGTTTTATCCTCAGTTAGAACCTATTTTAGGGTAAAAGTTGATAAAGGGTTAATGAATTATTATGAAAGGAAATGAAAGCTTCTAGGATCAGCAATGATGAAGTAAGAAGTTCCCACGTGTAACTGGGTACATCAAGCTTTCCGTTTAAGTTAATCCAACGACAGAAGCCAATAGGTGATAGTTGCTGGTGGTGGGTGAAGATTCCGGTATCAGACTCAGCCCAAATTTTATCTTTTAGCTACTATATTGATGACCTGAAAAGACTTCTACCAATGCTACCTACCCCACACGTAAAGATAATATTTAGTAAATGAAAATACTAGTGCTTTTAGTATCCTGCAAAAACAAAATCTTCTTATTCTAAAATAGTTCATGTGCCCAAATAGAAACTAAAAACTTTGTTTAATGTCACTAGGTTCAATGCTTGAAAATCAAGAGGCTGAAAAAAAAAGATACAGAACACTCTCCTTTCTTTCTAAATCATTTGCCATTTTCCTTTCCTTAGGAATATTCACTCCAATTACTGAGAACAAAACAGATCTGGTCAGGTGTTAGGGTATGACACAGCCCCTGCCTACAAGGGATGAGGGCAAGGTAGCTGTCATACGTGGAATTTACAGAGTTTCCTGGTTCATTCAATTTATTTATTCATCCAATAGGCATTTACTAAGTACGTATTGCATTCTGAAAAATGTAGAATGGAGAGATGAGCCCTTCAGAAGCTCACGGGTATGAAAACATAAACTCCAACGGCTTGATGGTGTTCCTGCTTCAACTCATTCCTCAAAGTTCTCTCTTCCCACAGCCTAAGCCACTTTTGTGAAATACATAAATCAGGTCATACCCCTCTCTTCCTTAAAATGCTCCTTTGCTTTCCCATTACATTTAGAATAAAATCCATTTTTTTCTTCTGGTTCTTCTACGACCTGTCCCATCTTTCCTATCACCTTGCCTGTCCCCTATTCTACTCTAACAATGCCAAATCTCTATCTGCTCTTTGAATGTTTCAAACTCCTTCTTGCATTGGGGCATTTGTTGTTGCCCCCTGACTAGAAAATCGTTTTTTGTTTTTTGGTTTTTTTTTAATAGATAAAGTCTCACCCAGGCTGCAGTGCAGTGGTGTGATCCTGGTTCACTGTAACGTTGAACTCCTGGGCTCAAGTGATCTTCCTACCTCAGCCTTCTGAGTAGCTGAGTCTACAAATATGGGCCACCAAAACTGGCTAATTTTTTAAAATTTTTCTGTAGAGGTGGGGCCTCATTAGTTGCTCAGGCTGATCTCAAACTTGGGGCCTCAAGTGATCCTCCCAACTTAGCCTCCCAAAGTACTGGTATTACAGGTGTGAGACACTGTGCCCAGACTAAAATAAACTTTGACCAAAGCTAGTCCCTTTTACGTCTCAACTCAAAAGTCACCTCTACCTTTTACATCATCCTGAAAGTATGGAGTTCATTTATTCACTTTTTATTTGTCACCTATTTCTTCCACTAGCATGTGGGTTCCATGACAGTGTGGCTCATTGTGCCCCCCCAATACTCAGAATAATGTTTAACATATTATAGGTACTCAATAAATATTTAGATGAATAACTAAACATATAAACACAGAAATAATAGTTAACATTTATTTAATTTTAGGTGCCAGATATTGTTATAAATATATTGTATGAATTATCACCTTTAATTCCTATACCATAAAAGATAAGTATGTCTTACCCCCATTGTATAACTGAGGAAACTACATATTATGTGGTCAAGTTCTAGTCCAGGGTCACTCTGCTAATAAATGGCAAAGCTAGGATTCAATACCAGGTAGTCTAATTCTGGAGGATGTGCGCTTAACCATTATCACACTGAAAAAAGAAAATCCTGGACAGTGTATTTTTAATGTCTCTGGGTCTATGCACAGCTTGCCACTAAGCTCTCCCAACTATAGTATTGTGAGAGGGGGTAGAAACATAAGACACAAACGCACAGTGGTTGTGCTATCAAGACAAAGGGAACTAAACACAGCAAGATGACTGACAATTCCACTACTGATAAACCACAGACTAATAAATGGCACTCATCCGGAAATGCCCCTGGTGCCTCTATTCTCTTGGTATGCCCCTAGAGTTAGCCCTGCAAACCACCATTTCACCCAGGGCCAGAGAAGTCCTCCTTCATCGTAATATGGAGAGCGAGACTCTCATCTCTGACCTACTGAGCCCAGAGTCAACTTCATAAATCAATAAATCAAGCAATCACTATAAGAGTTAACATCTATTGGACAAAATACTATGTTTAGAAAGTATTCATTATCTTATTTTATGCTATCAGCAATCATATGCAGTAGGTGCTATTATAATCACTCTATTATTTGATAAAGAAATTGCTGGTTGAATGGCATATTGGTCTATTTTACAGCAATTAAACAGCCAGAAAAACTAGAAAATGGAGATGATGCATACATAAACTATCTCTGACACTAACATTGGTGCACATATACCCAGGACCTCAGTGTTCAGGAGAAGCTCAGGACACAGCACCACTATTAGCTGCAACTGCAATCGTGGACAAACAAGGGAAACAAAGCATCTCTTACTTACAATATTTCAATGTCATCTGCCTGAAAATCACCTTAATAACAATATAAACCTGCAGTAACTACAATGAGAACGCTCGTTGTAGTCATCCACAAGAGCTCCCTGGGGTAGTGCCAAGTGCAGCCTACACCATCATGATCATGTCCCTGCCAAGTCATTTCTATTTTATAAGGCTCCTTGTATATTTCTTAATGAAATTCCAAAATACGATTACAAAAATGGTAATAACTTTTGCCTTATATAAATTAACACTTTTAACATAATAGTGCATTTTCATTTTGTCATTGGCAAGACAATAATATAAGTATTTAATGTGTTTTAATTTATATGATACTACATGCAGTGAGGGACAGTAATAAGACCCAAGTTTAAAGTTGAATGACAGATGAACAATTTCAATACTCTGAGAATGTCTCTGTAGTTCAGATATAAGCTCACAGGGACATATACATACTCTAAACTAAGATACAGCCCAGATCTAGTTTATTTTTTAAACTTCAATGTCTTCCCAGTGGCTGACAAGCAAAGGCTAGATGTTATTTTAGCATTCAAGATCTGTGTGAACGGTCCTTCCACTCACCCTGTGATAGGGCTTGAATCCTATCACGATTCGTATTGTAACTGCCAACAAGAATTGTTCTGAGGAGCAGTGTGTAACCTGTTAACACTGGCACCATAAGGAATACAGCTAGCAGTGTGACCTCGAGCAAGTCACCTGTTTCTCCAAGCCTCCTTTTCTTCTGTAAGGCTCTTATAAAAGGAAATTTAGCAGTAAAGTTTGGGAAGACTGGTCCTTGACTGGGCAAAACACCCCTATACCCTCTGACCTCAGACCATTTGATGCCATATGAGTAACACACACCCAGCAATCTGCTACGGGCTATCTTTTGTCTACCACACTTCTGATCATTTTCCTCCAATGCCCCCGTGGTTGACACCTTTGATATTTTTTACCTACCAATGGCCCCATAAAAACACATACTGACTTAATTCTTATGTATGGACTTGCTCCTTTCTCTCTACTTCAGCCAAGAGCTGGCCACTTGCCTACTCTTGCTGACTAGCCTGGAGATTCAGAGACCTCTATCTGAATATTCATTATTCAAGCCGCAGGCTCTAGCTGACCAACATAGTCTATCCACTGTACTCTGCATTCTCATTAATCCAATTTCCTGAGCCACTTCTCTACTAAAAGTCATGCTACAAGAAAAATAAAGAGTAGCAAATAGTAACAATAATTTAATTTCTACCTAGCACTATGCTGTATGTTTTCACACCTTAAATAAGGATTTTTAAATGCAGACATTGGGTAGGGTGAAGCATTTCAGTTGAAGAAGATATGAGAACAAAGAAGACTAAGACACAGAGTGAGAATATAGAGCTTGTGTAGGAAAAATTAACTGTTTTTTGGGGGGGAGGGGAATCATGTACATAAATGGAATAGACAGAGATAAGTCTAAGACAAAATAGCATAGGAACCAGATCCTAGAGGCTTTCAAATGCTAGAGCAAGATCTGGCCTTTGTTGGGAAGAGAAGACTTTGAAGTTTAAACCACGAACTTCCTGGATTTGGGCTGTATTTTAGAAAAATGAATTTAACAGTATAGAGAGGATGGATTGGAGAGAAAGAACTAACCGTGCTTGTTTTTATGCAGATCTTCATGGGAAAATTGTCATATAATGACACGGTCTCTCTCTGCATCTTTGATTACTATGATTAACTGATAAGAGACTAGTAGGTATTCTGCAGTTGCTGAGAAATGTATGTAAATATGCTATTTCCATATAATCACCTTGGTGCTTTTCTAAATTAATCTGTACTTTCAGAGAAAATGATTTTTTCCTATAGTGCATCCCCATCAACAGCATCATAAAATAGTGTGTATAAAATCCTGTTCACCTGAATGGAGCCCTCTAGGAGTTCAGGATGCAGCCCCAACAAGCATGTCCTAATTCAGCTGCCTAAACCAAGACTCCCTTTGATGCTGAGTGCCAGGAAAAGAAATGATCGCCATTGTAAAGAATTCAGCTGTAATTTTCAAGGTCCCCAGAGGCAATACAGGTGAAGTATTAAGCTACAATAGTTCAAGTTGCTGTTAGGAAGAAAATGCTACATTTTTGTGAGACAGTATGGCGTAGTGTTTCAGAGTATAGGCTCTAAAGCCAAGTGGCCTGCGTCTAAATCTCAGTTCCCCCATCTGAGTCAATTATTTAACTTCTTTAAGGGCTATAGTAGTACCTGTCTCATAAGATCATTTGAAAAATAAATGAGATAACCTTCGTAAGTCACTGAACACACGGTTAGTATTCACATGATTTAATTTATACTTTTTACGAAGATCACTCTGGCTGCATTAGATTGGATGAGAAGGAGAGATATGGAGAGCAGAAAGGAGGCTATTTAACTGGTTCACAAACGAGATCATAGCAGTTTGAACATGGGTAAAATTATATGAATTTGAGATACATTTTCCAGAGAAACTAGACAAGACTTGCTAGATGAAGTCAAGAATGACTCTCATGCTTCCAGTGTTCAAATTGGAGGGATGGTGCTATAATAAGCTGAGATAGTAAAGACTGCCAGAGATATATTTAGAGTAGAAAGTTAGAAGTTGAGTTTAAGACACACTATTTTGTGAGCTGAAATAGTAATTGGGCATTTGGATACAAATTCAGACCTCAAAGAAAAAATATGGGCTGGAGATGTTGATCTGTGATCACCTTCGTTTATAGGCGGGAAAAAAAGGAAAAGAGAAACCAGGTTTGAAGCCTAGAAAACTTCAACATATTTAGTTTAGATAGAACAGGAGCCTGCAAAGATTATTTAAAAAGGGTAATTAGAAAGGTGGCAAGGGAAACAATAGAATGTGTTATCACAGAAAAGAGAAGAAAGTGTCTCAAGAAGGGGGTTGGTGATTGACAAAGGTCAAATGCTACTGAGACATCAAATAAGGTGACAGCAGTGATATGTCTCCTGGAGCTGCCAACATGTAAGTCAGAGAAGAGTGATAAGGCTGGAAATGGAATTGGAACAGTTCATGGAATGGATGTGGATAAAGAATTGACAACAATCTACAGAGCCAATTCTAAGAAATTGACTTGAAAGGTCATATGGATGGGAGGAGGATGTGGGTGACAGAGCAAGATCCTGTTTAAAAAAAAAGGCTCAAAGAAGAACAAGTTAAAATAATAAGGTACCATTTTATCTCCGTGTGTGTGTGTGCGTGTGTGTGTGTGCGTGTGTGTGTGTGTGTGTAATATATATCAGATTGGCAAAGATCGTATAATCCAACACTACTTTGTTGGCGAGGATGTAAAGAAAGATGTACTATCATATGTTACTATTAGAAATGTAAATTGCTGCAAATTCTTTGGAAGGCAAGTTGGAAATATCTATCAAAATTTAAAATGTACATACCTTTGACATAGTAATCCACTTACAAGATTATTTTTCTACAGATAAACATATGCATGTACCATGTGCACAGATAGGTACAAGTTTATTCATTGAAATGTTCTTTTTAGAAGTAAACCTGGAAAAAAACTAAAAGATTCACCAATAGTGATCTGTTTAAATAAATCATGCCACAGCCACACAAAGAATACAATATAGGCATAGAAAAATATGATTCTATATGTTGCACACATGAGACTATATCCAACACACTAAGTGAAAAAGGAGGTATTTAACAATATATAATATGCCTCTAGTTTATAAATAAAAAGGGTTATATGCATAAATCTATATGTACATATTTTCCGAATATTCATGCCAGATCATGAAAAGGACATCCAAGAAACAGGAAAAGTAATTATTTCTACACAGGGCTGTTGGGGGTCTGAGATAGCAAGAGGTAGATATATTAACACATTTCATTCAATAATCTCTTTTACAAGTTACATTTTTATGATGTGCTGTATTGCTTTTTAAAAATAAAGCCATTACATTTAATTGAAATGAAAAAATAAGACATAGACAAATACTTTAAAGGTATAGGAATATAATGAGAATTCATTGAGGTAATACTTGTAAAGCACTTAGCACAGTGCCTAGGACATTTCAAACCCTTAATAAAAATATTTACTGTCATTATGATTATAATTATTACCTTGTTTTAATGTAGCAATGAATCACACATCAGTATGTTCAAAACCAAGGTCATCATTTTCTCCACCAATCCTCTATTCCCCTCCTCATCCAGAAATCACTTTCAAAAAGTACCACCCACATCACTAAGAAACTTTATTATCTTCTACTGTAAGTGGCATTCATAGCACTTTAGCAACTGACAACTGCCCCTTTCAATTTTCCTTAACTTTATTTCCAATAACTTACCTTCTGTTCTAGGCAGTGCTATAGAGCACGCTTCCTGGAATGACAAAATATGCAAAGATATGAATTTATTTAAACATACAGTTTTGGCCATGTGGAAGCTTGGCATATAGTGCTGTGTTTATTCCCATATATTCTAGTAATTCTAAATAATTTGTTACTCATGTTTTATTCTTTCTTTGAACAATTTGTTATTTAGGAGGTTTACTTTACTAGACGTTTCTCAGTAGTTGTGGTTTCTTGGTTTGTGGAAACTTTTGTCATTCTTTCAGAGTTTTACTGTGTATAGCCGAATAATTCCTGGTTTACAAACATGACTAGTGTTTTCTATTATCGTTGTTGGTAATATTCCATGAACACTTGAAAAATAGGAATATTCTCTATAGGGTACAAATTTTGAGATATATGTGGTAATTCACCTTTATGAATTATTTAATCCTTATTCTTGTATTTATTTTCTGTGTCGCTTGTTACAAACTGAGAACGGTGCATTAAAATCTGCCACTGCAAGTCTGTTTCTGCCAATTTTCCTTGCTTAAGATATTTGCTTTATGTGTTTTCATGTTTTATTAGTAAACACATATTCATATCTATGATGTCTTTATGATGAAGTTTACCTTTCATCAATATTAAGTGTCTATTCACAATTCTTTCAAGGTTTTTTCCCTTGAATTCTATTTTTATAGATATTAACATTACCTCCACTGCATTCTTTCTGTTCAGAATTGCTTTACATTTGCCCAATTCTGGATTTTTTTTTTTTAGTTATCAGTCTTATAACTTAATGTTGTTGATTTTTAAAATACAAATGCATAGTTTTTGCCTTATAAGTGGGAAGCTAAACCATTTATACTTAATTATACCATATAGTTAATATTTTATTATTTTATATTTGACATTCTATATTGTAGGCTGCCCTGTTATTTTTTAAAAATCTATATGTTTTATTAAGAGGACTACGATTAGTTTGCTTGTACCTGATGTGGTGAGTTGGAAAACTAATCTATCTTTAATTCTACTAGAATTTACTTTTAAGATTTTCAACACTTAAATCTTATCTTCCCACCTTCTCTCATATATTGCATGTATGACATAATATATACATACACACATACCCATGCAGTATGTATGTATATATGTGTGTATCTCTGTGTGTATGTTGGTATGTGAGAATATAGAGACATATAGTTGTAGAGCAATATATCACTTTAGACTCACATATGAAATATGAAATTTAATATGCATTCATTTTCCCTTGCGGTTGCACCATGACTGCCTATTTCCTATGGAACATTTGTCTCTTCAGATTTATATTTTCTTTTTAATGTGTTCTGCCTTAGTAGTTAATTTATGTAAAACAATTATTTTTATTCTCTTCTATGAGCAACTGGCTTTGATATTCTTTTCTGTGTCTTTAATGAAGTGATTATTCTTGGGGTCTTTATTTTAAATTACCTGCTGGTATGTGGAGTGCCTTATTCAATGTGTTTTTTGAACCCTTAAACTTTTTATTATCATCATATAGAAAGAAAAATTTGGCTGGATATGTATTTATTGAATCACATAATTTTCTCCATTAAAATGTAGTAGCATTTATCTTTTATGTTTTGATTTCTTTTGCAGAGAAAAGCTCTGGGATGCACTAGATTTTTGTTTCTTTGAGGTTATACTTTTCATTCTTATATCCTCCTCTATAGAATTTTGTATCCTTGAAAAAAATTATCTTTGAAAAAATCATAAGGATGTAATTAGGTGTAACACTCTATTATTGTTACCTGGAGCCTTGTGTTCTATAGATGAATGTATGGTTCTGCTTTATAAAATATTATTATATAATTTACTAATCTATATTTTGGTATGTTTCATTTGAGAAACACTGCTGTGGTTGTATCTTACCTGCTACCTTCAGACTCATCTTTTCTGTCTTTCTTTCCCTCTGCTTTCTAAGACAACTTCTTAATTTTGAATTATTTACCATTAGTTCTATTTTGTAATATGTTATTTATTTATGCTACGGTATGGGAATTTTAATTCTTCTTTTTTTTTTTTTTCCTGAGACAGAGTCTCACTCTGTCGCCCAGGCTGAAGTGCGGTGATGCAACCTTGGCTCACTGCAACCTCCGTCTCCCAGGTTCAAGTGATTCTTGTGCTTCAGCCTCCCGAGTAGCTGGGATTACAGGCACGTGCCACCACGCCAGGGTAATTTTTGTATTTTTAGTAGAGACAGGGTTTCACCATGTTGGCCAGGCTGGTCTCGAACTCCTGACCTCAAGTGATCCACCTGCCTCGCCCTCCCAAAGTGCTGTGATTACAGGAGTGAGCCACCATTCCTGGCCCTAATTCTGCTCTTGAATTTTCAATATTCTTGCGGTGGTTTCTTCCTCTCAGTCAAGATGCCTATCATCTCAGATTATTGACTTTTTATGGCTTATTGGCTTTTTATAGCATTCTGATATCTCTTTCTGATCATATATCTTTATTTCCTATCATAATGAGATAGCATCTTAAATTGCCTTTTGTTGCCTGTAAAGCATCATTTACAAGAGTATGCATTTCCTCTATGTCTTTAGAATAATACTGTCATGTTACTCAGGTGAATTTTTAAATTAGCTCATTTATTTTCCTTTTTATGCATCTTTAAAGAAACAGAGAGCAACTGGGTGTGAATGACCCTTTTTATCACTACTTTTATTCCCTTGCATGCTATTATTTACCCTTTCCATACTTAAAATGGGAAGGTGGGTTGACATGTGTCTTAGTTCATTGTGTTGCTATAAAGAAATACCTGAGACTCGGTAATTTATAAAGAAAAGAGGTTTATTTGGCTCGTGGTTCTGCAGGCTATACAGAAGCATAGGCTGGCACCTGCAACTGGTGAGGATCTCAGACTGCTCCCACTCATGGCAGGAGGGGAAGGGGAGTCAGCGTGTACAGAGATCACAGAGTGAGAGAGAAAGAAGCAAGCAGAGAGAGAGAAAGATGGGGAGGTGCCAGGCTCTTTCTAACAACCAGCTCTCATGGAAACTAATAAAGCAAGAATTCACTCATTACCAAGAGGACAGCACCAAGGCATTCATGGGCTATCTGCCCCCTTTACCCAAACACCTCCAATTAGGCCCTACCTCCAACACTGGGGATCAAATTTCAACATGAGTTTTCAGGGCACAAGCATCCAAATTATAGCAACATGAATAAACCTTTGCTCGGTCATCAAACACAGCTCTGCCGGCTAGAGATAACGTATTCTCTTACCTCCACTGCCTGGCTCTGTGAGTCTGAGAAGGATTTTTGTCCTAGGAAACTGAGAGAGTTTAACGTCCTTCTTTAACCAAATTCAGCCAATGAAAAGCCATAATTCCTAACACATGTACTATTTCCAGGTCACTTTCTCCATCAGCCTTGCCTCCACCACTGTGTGTGAAATAACCACAGATCCCAACAACGCCCCAAACCTTGTTTACAGTTACAGGCTCTAGTGGATGAAAGTGAGGGGCCAATGAAGAGGAGCTGAGGGGAAACCCTGACTCCGTCCACCTAGAAAGTGGTATCCGTGTTACACAGGGTCAGCCCCATTTCTGGTTGATGTGGAATCTCATTCATCCTAAACACTGAAGGTGTTGAGCCTGCTTCCAATCCTTTTCTATTAACTGTGCCAATCACATACAGAGAATAAAAGACCGTTTCCACAGCTGTTTTTCAATCCAACTCAATAAAACTTCCCTCAGACTCTGGAAAACTGTTTTAGTCACCCTTAGTTAACAGTTAAAATGTCCAGTTATGTATGTGTTTGTATGTGTTTATAAAAATTTGCTCAGAATCAATAAAATTCCAAGAGATTCATAATTAGAGGTTCTAATAGATTCCAACAATTATTCCTACTGTTCTAGGACCAGGTTTATCTCCTGACCATGCTCAATAACTATACTTCTTCTGAACTCTGTACCCCATGACCGATTATAGAAAAATAAAAGGAGAAAATTGCTGGAAATTTACATTCGTATGAATTCAAGAGTAAAGTGAGTTGAAAACACTGTAGAGCTGAGATCTTGTCAAAGACTGATCTTAGGCCAGGTCTGGTGGCTCACGCCTGTAATCCCAGCACTTTAGGAGGATCACTTGAGCATAGGTGTTTGAGACAAGCCTGAGCAAACATAATGGAACCCCGTGTCTCTGCAAGAAAACAATTAAAAATTATCCAGGCTGAGGTGGGAGAATCACTTGAGCCCAGGAGTTCAAGGCAGTAGTGAGACATTATTGTACCATTGTAGTGTATCACTGCACTCCAGCCTGGGTGACAGAGTGAGACCCTGTCTCAAAAAACAAACAAACAAAGACTGATCTGAGAATGAACCACTCACGGTTACCTCAAGCATGAAGCTCCTGCCTCTTCCTTGTGATATTATAGTAAAAACAGGCATGTGTAAATAGAGTGTTCAGAGTGTAGCAATATATGTACTTCTTATCAACCCCCCTTTAAGGAAGATACATGGAGGTATGAAGAAGGGTCTGTGCAACAAACAAGGGATAGATCACAACACAGATTGTCTTTAATTGCAGATTTAAAAGGTACTAAATTCCGATATTCAGGAGTTTCTTGGGTGTAGTATACCTATTGTTGCTCCTGCTGAATTTGGCTATGTTGAATTTCATAAATAATCTGAAAGTCTAAATATTTTATGCCTCATGCCATTTCCCTAATCTCTGAATAAAAATGAGCCCTACACAGGAAAGAGGGAAGTGAGCCCACAGGTGTCACTATCCATCTAGTCGGTCAAATGAAACTGACATAATCCTAGACTATTGAATTAGTTCTCTACCCATGCAAAATTAATTTTTAAAATCCGTTAATTCAACCTCAGAGAATTCTCTGAATTTCTCTCTACATCTTAGCCTCACACATCCGTACAGACTTCATTCATTGACACTACTGAAAATCAGATCTCTTTGTTTCCCAGCGGGAGTATATAAGAGCCTCCTGCTAGTCTTTCTCCAGGGGTTCTCAAGCTTGACTGCACATCAGAATTATCCGGAAACCTTTTTAACAAAAAGTTGCTGTATGGATGAACTTTGTGGTATATAAATTATATCTAAGTAAGTCTGCTTTAAAAAAAAACACATGTGTAAATTCCACCCAAGGCTAATTAAATCAGTATCTCTGGAGGACTGAACCTAGCATTATAATTTTTTTAAACATCACAAATGATTCTAGAGAGCAGTTAGAGTTATGAATCACTACTCTAGTCTCATACATCAGCAGCATCCAAACCTGGATTACCAGAATTGCCTGTGAAGCTCTTTGAAATGTAGAAACCTATATATTATATATAACACAATTTCTACAACCTCTGCCTACCACAGCCCCCAACTTCTGACTCATTAGATCTGAGTTACTGTTAAAAAAAATGCTTTAATTAAATTTAACAAATACCACCTAGATGATTCTGCTGATTATCAGCTGGGTACCACAGCATTACAACAGGCTGTCCACCTAAGAATGCTGCTGCTTCTCAAATGTTAAAGTCTGTACAAATGATCCAGGAGTCTCGTTAATACGCAGAATCTGATTCAGTAGGTCTGGGAGGGTACTCAGATTATGTATTTTTAATAGAATCCCAGTTTATGCTGATGTTACTGGTCCCAGAACCACATCTTGAGTCCCAAGAATCTTATTCTCTTAGAAATGTAATTTGACATGAGAACTCATCCTCAACCAATAAGGCTTAAAGACTCTGACTTTTCCAGCTTTCCTCTAGTTTTCCAGTATATAATTCCAATTTTTAAAAAATTTCTGACTACTTGACATTCAACACCTATTGGAATGAGGTAGTTTCCTATATTCTTTAGCTTAAATCTTTTTTTGTTGTTGTTGTTTGCCTAAAAGAAGCCTCTTTAAAACTACCTCCATTCTCTTTGTACATTTCTAAACAGGTAATTGAAAAATTTATTCATTTTCTATTTATAGCACTCGAATTAATTGGTTGAATCTAGCAACCGAAGTAACATTTAGAAATATATTACTAAAATGTAAAATAATGAAACAACTCAACTACTTTTAATGTTTTCATTTTACTTCCTTCAAATCTCATTGCAAATGCTACTTCCTCCAGGAAGCCTTCCCTGACTGTGCTTGTTCATAATAACATTTGGTTCTGTGAGCTTGTATTACCTTCAGACCCCACCACCTAGTCTTTGATTACATACAGCTGTGATGCCATACATGGGCTTTAAGCATCAAGGTCTTGCCCTATCCATGAAGACATGCAGATTCAAAGGTCTGGCATTTCTTTGGCTCAACACTAAGCCATTACACAAGGACTCAACTTGAAAATCAACTCATTCATTAGATAAGTTGTACTTGCTGACATCCATATATATCCAACCATAGATTCCCAAAACTGTCAGACCACAATGGACCCAAAATTGGTGTATATCTGTATTTTTCCTTCTTCCATTCAGCAAACTGACCCAAGCCATCCTGGAACGTGTACCCTCTGATTTTTTCTTTAAAATCTCCAGGCACTGAGGCTCTAGATGAATCCCAAGTAAGCTACTCAAAGATGACCCATGATGGTTACTAAAGATTATTTACAAAATGCTAGAGCTGATGAAAGTTTGTCATCTGCCTCCAAGGTAATCAGATCAAACAGACTCAACATAATTTCCAGGTTTTGAGAGGCTCTATTCCAAGACATCTACCAAATTGATGAGACACCTACAATGTCAGCAACAGAGCAAAAGGAGGGAGGTGGTCTAGGAGAGGGTTCAGGGAGTTTGCTATTATAAACGATGGGGAAATGAAGGAAGAAAGAGCAAGCTAGATTAAAAGGTCAGGGACACATTTCTGCGTGTTGTGTGTTCGAGCAGGAAGCAGAACACATGTTAATGAAATGTGGGCTACAGCTGTATTGCTGACTAAAATGTACACATATGGCTAATGGCACATATTCTGAATAATCAACAGAAAAAGAAATGTTTTGCTTCTAAGACAACAAAATTAGGACATGTTATTCCTTACTGATACTGCCTGAGGCAGCCAAGTCTCATTATAGCTTTGAAGCATACGTTCTTCACTTCTTTTTCAGTTCCTCTTTACTGATTTCTCTGGCATGAACAGTAGTTTTGCTTCTCTGTATAAATCTTCGCCAAGCTTTATATGCTGGGTTTTGTTACAACTTAACCACCTATCTTTAGTCTGTCATGTTTTATTTCTCCCATCCCTATAAAGAATTGTTACTGTGCTATATTCCTCATAGAAAATGCCAAGAACTTGCAGCATGAAGAATGCTCTTATACAATGAACTATTGATGTTTAAAATGAAAATGGAATTCAAGACTGAGTTCTGCAGCTGGGGAGAAAAAATAACTTATCTGAGAATTATAAATAAAACCCAGAGATCACCTTATACAGGACAATAATAGTGAAAGAACTGTGTGGTGTGTAGCTTCCATATTTCAACTTGGATTGTTCTTTCCTTCAAATAATAATAGAGTAATTTATAAGCACTCAGCAATTCTATTTCGGGCCATTGCGCTTGTGCTTAATAATACCCACAGTTATTGCTTTGATTATTGTATGCCATTTGGCTATTAGCAACATAAGCTACCCAAAAGTTCACCTGCCACATTAGAAACTTGAATGGCTTGCACAACAAAGCTAAACAAGTTAATAGACCAGGTCTTGATAAATATATCTTAGTTGCTAGTTTAAATTTATTCTCTTCTGCATATATTGTTGACACAGCAACCTAATCCCCATGATAATGAGAAAATTGTGGCTTCCAAATTTTTGCTTCTCACGGGCTTCTGCTACCAAATTGGGCAGCATAATGAAGACCCTGATCATTGTTGTGAGACAAAGCGAGTCATCAGAGATCAAAGAAACTAAGCCTGAAGGAAGGTAAATACATTCACTCAAAGATACTCTCATTATTTAAAGGAAGGAAATAGAAATGCTTCCTGGAGTGATCATCTCATTAAGACACCTATTCAGCCAAAAGGACTCAAAGAACTTTCCATCTTCTCCCCTCTTAGAGCCGAGCTTTGATTCCTGATGTCTGCATCCATGAACCACCTGCTGCTTCCAGGAGCCACTCCACAGTCTGGAAACACAGCTTGCAAGAGAGGGAGACTGGAAGTCAGATTATTCTCAAAGTTTGGCCTTATGAAATAAGACATGGCCAGAGACTGTTTTGTCCAAAGCTACACTGATGATATGAAAAGGGCATTGAAGTTTAGGAGGCTGCCTTCGGAAATGTCATTTCAAACATATCCAGTCTTCCAGCCGCAAAATATTCTTTGTAGTTTTTCAAAATTTATTTCAAAAGATGTAGTAACTTAATGATAATGATACAACAACTACCATTATTATTATTGCCATCTTTACTATTTATTGAGAGGCCAATATGTGCCAGACATGTTGCTAACTACTTAAGATGCATTATTCATTAATTTTCTTACGTAATATTTACTGAGTATATGCTATGGGCACTGGAGTTACTGCAATGTTTAAACCAGAGGTGATCCCTTCTCCAAAGAGAGTATGCAATTCTGGCTTATTAATTTATTTATCATCACAACAAACTTACTAGTGAGGTGCTACTATTTATATTTTGCAAATAATAAAACTGAGGCCCCAAATTTGCCCAAGATTACACAGCGAATGGGGCAGGATTTAAAACCAAGTCACCCTGACTGCAAAACTGCACTCTTAACCTCATAGCTATGCTGATGTTCTGAGATTCTGAGGCAAACCTGGACTATATGAAGTAGGAGGGCTAAAAACAAGGTTAGCACTTAAAATGCTTAGCGTCTTTACAATGGGAGATGTGTTTGTCAGTTTTTAAGTAAGCATGATAAGTAGGGCTCCCTGTTGTCAGAATAAGGGAGAGAAAAAGTATTTTTCTGGTATTTTCGATCTGGCAAGAGGGATAGTTGACCTGGCTAAGGTCACTCATACTTAAAGATGCTTTTTAAGGCATCTTTAGGCTCAAATCTCAGACAATGATTCTCAGATTTTATGAGACGCTAACTTGAATGTCATGGTTGCTCTGCAACTCATCATGAACTATTGAAACATTATACTCAAATAATACTGTGCTGAATGGTATATGCTCGGCTCACACAAGACTCTGGAAAAGGCAAGAAATAGCAGGTGACAAAATTAAGAAAAAGCATGGATGCAAACCTAGAAAATAAGCACATTCTCTGTATTAATGTATTTTTTTGCAAATTAGGAAAAATACTGTTCAATTTTAGTAGCAGAATCCTCATGGAGCCCCTGGAACAGCAATAAGATTTACTGCTATTGAATCAGCCCCAACATCTGGTTTTCTAATTCCTTTTAGCTCTTACTTTAGTCTCTGAGAAGCCAACCTTATAATACCATTTGGAGAGTATAAAAAACTCTAGACTAAAGTTCATCCAGGATCCTCAAACACCAAGTCTACTAATTTTAAAACCTTCATTTCTTTATAAGCGCAGTTTAACTCCTGAAATTTTCTACCTCTATTAAATGAGAAAACCTCCAAGGATACAAGATATGTATAGATACTAGGGTACAACCAGCTGCCTTTGAGTTTTCTTCTCATTTAATTTAGTACAATGCTCCATATTGAAATCACTGTCAGCATATGTTTGGCATTAGGCTACTTCAAAAAAAAAACAGCCTTGGAGTGACTCAGTAAGTAGGTTAGTCGAGGTGTGAGATGAGAAAACCCGTCATTTCAGGCAAGGAAACTATTTTGTCCCTCCAATATACGTTATCACATGGTTCCTGACAGCATCATTATTATCTATGAGCGTCTATCTATTTGAAAGAAGGGAAGGAACGAAAGTAAGGATTTATAGCACACTTACTGTGTGTTGGGCATTGTGTCCACACACTTCAACTATTTAAAGCTTAAAGAAGCTCAGAAAGGTTACATGACTTTCCCAAACAGGATCACACAGACAGCAAGTGGTGAAATTGAGAGGGGAGCCTGGCCTCCTGCCTGCAAAATCCATATTTTTCTAGTCTACACCACTGGCCCTTAATCAGTGATTCCCACCCTACAGTATCACAATCATTTCAGTCAAGAAAGATACTAAAATTCTACAAATAATACTTCAAACCAAAAATCTAGTTAATTTTAAACATAATTTTAAATATATATGTCACACAATGCTTTGTATGGAAGAGTAGCTTTAATTAGATGACATCAGGTCAAACAACTTCACAAAAGGGTGGGACTTACTGGACTAAATGCATAGATTTTACTCCCCATGTTGCTTCCCTTCCATTCCCCCTCCCTCCAGAGTGCCAGTCCCTCTATTAAGTCAGGTGCCAGCCATCAGTAATGTCCAAAGACTCTACTTATTGATGTCTTTAAGTGGTGTTGACAACTTATAGAAGCTCTCACTGTAAATGGATGATACTGTGAGTAACAATTTTCCATGCAATAAACCATTCAAAAGAGTTGAAGAACAAACACATCTGTTTTCTTTCTTTTTTATTTTTTCTAACTTTTATGTTAAGTTCAAGGGTACATGTGCAGGACGTGCAGGTTTGTTACATAGGTAAATGTGTGTCCTGGTGGTTTGCGGCACAGATCATCCCATCACCAAGGTATTAAGCCCCGTATCCATTAGCTATTCTTCCTGTGTCCAAATTCTAAGGCCTTCTGTTCGTGCCAAATGGACACAGACATTCACTACTTTCAAATCCAAATTGCAAGAGCCAAATGGAGTGTTTCCACAAGAAAGAAAATTCTGAATGAAAAGCAGTGTCTGGTTGTATTCTGTAGGATTTGAGTCCAAAGAAATGTGGACTCCAAAGGAATGCGTACATTTATGTATACACCCATGTTTAGAGCTAATCCATTCCCTTTGTCACTGCCTTAATTTAGAGGCTCCCCAGGCCCCGAAAGCCTCATTTATTTAATACATATTAAGCACTCTCCAAGGCCCTGAAGATTTCCTTCAGGCAAACTTTAGGTATTCAAAAGGTAGCTCTGCTCAATTAATTCAGCCCCAAGTATTTATTCAATGCACCTCTAGCCACACTGCACAGCTATTGGAGGCACTTGGGTTCCTGAATCTAATCGTCAATAGCAAACAATCTGCATTATTGGTGGACTGGCCTTTTTGCTCTGCAGCCCCGCCCACTGGCTGCACCCATTTATCTCTGCATACAAATGTGTTTTCAAGTATTATGTGTGTTTTCAGTGTGTATGTGTGTGATGAAGGGCAAAGAGAAGTGAGAAGAGAGTAAGAATCAGGCTAATACAGCAAGTTCCTATTCAATGTCTACATTTATTCCAGGCCACTCAGTGGATTCTAATTCTTATAGAATTATCCGTTGTTTATCTAACGAAGTGGAAAGAGTAGACTTGACTCAGGTGGTCCTACTTTAAATTCTGACTCTACTATTTATTAACTCCATGGTCTTGGGCAAATTAGTTAAGCCTTTTATGTTTATTTCTAAAATGGAGAGAATGTTGTGATGATTAAATGAGGTAATATATGTAAAAGGTATAAAACTGAACATACCACATGATATGCACTCCAGAAATGTTAGCCATCATTTATATCAATAGGGCCCTTCTTGCACAAAGACCTCCATTCATCCAGGCACCAGGTCTAGGATACATCCAAAGGCCACTAGACACCAGAATGAATACATCTCCATCTATGAGAAAAATGTACTTAAAGCAACAAATCTGTTAAAGAATATAGTTCTAGAATAGAGGTCTTTTTTTTTTTTTTTTGAGATGGTATCTCACTCTGTTGCCCAGGCTGGAGTGCAGTGATGCAATCTCGGCTCACTACAACCTCCACCTCCCAAGTTCAAGTGATTTTCCTGCCTCGACCTCCCAGGTAGCTGGGATTGCAGGTGTGTGCCACCACACCTGGCTAATTTTTATATTTTTAGTAGAGACCAGGTTTCACCATGTTGGCCAGGCTGGTCTTGAACTCCTGACCTCAAGTGATCCATCCACCTGGGCCTCCCAAAGTGCTGGGATTACAGGTGTAAGCCACCATGGCTGGCCTAGAATAGAGTTCTAAACAAAGTGACAAATCTGTTACAGAATATAGATTATACTATTTTAGAAATATATCTTATTCATGGTATATACTAAGCCAATGCTCTCCAAAGCATTTTGCAATTCACCTGCAGTTAGTTTTCAGACTCCTTCATTAACACATCTTTTTCTCCAAGGAAAGAGAACTTCCTCTCTGTAAAATTTCTTCATTAGTTTTTCCTTTGGTCAAAAACATTTCTGAAGATATTCCTCTGAGCACTGTGAGTTGTCTTCCTCCCAGCATACAGGTCTCGGAAGAGCAAGCATTACTCTAATTAGAGACAGTAGTGTTACATCCCAGACTGGGCCAGTGAGATTTTTGAACATTACTTTAAAATGCAAGACTTTAAAAAAAAATCATGTTTGCAAAATTAGAAGGTTTTAACTCTCCCAAGCAGTCGGAATCTAGGACATTTGACTTAAGCGCTGTCCAAAAATTTCTCCTAATCATTTCCTTTCCTTGTACTTGTTAGGAACTCTTATGTTTAAAAGTTACAACTTCACCACAAATTCCCCTTTCAGATTTGAAAGCAAAGCAACAAAAATGAAGCACAAAAATGATAATTATAAATATACTTTCATGAAGTTAATTCCTTACTGTGAAGGGAGAAAAGGTAAAAAGAAATAGCAATATAGGATGGAATATATGTGTCAGATGGTCTCACTTGCTGTCTCCTTCACACCTTAATAAAAGGTAACTCCAAGAGGGTAGGAACTCTATTTATTTATTTACTTTTTTAATTTTTTTGCAATGGAGTCTCGCTCTGTCGCTCAGGCTGGATTGCAGTGGTGCAATCTTGGCTCACTACAACCCCTGCCTCCTGGGTTCAAGCGACCCTCCTGCCTCAGCCTCCCAAGTAGCTGGGATTACAAGCGTGCACCATCACACCCAGCTAACTTTTGTATTTTTAGTAGAGACAAGGTTTCACCATGTTGCTGAGCAGGCTGGTTTCTAATTCCTGACCTCAAGTGATCTCCCCACCTCAGCCTCCCAAAGTGCTGAGATTACAGTCATGAGCCACCACGCTGGACCTGGAAATCTTTTATTCAGTGTTATATATACTCAGTACCTAGAATAGTTCCTGAAAGATAGGCATTCTAATAAATATGCATTGAATGAACGATAGCAACCTTTATTTTACAGATTAGTGATCTGATGAACACAGAGAGAAATAAATTAACTTGCCCAAAGTATGTAGAGAAAGGAAAAGCTGTGGATTGAAAAGTATAAATCCCTAGCCCATATTTTTGATTGTTTCCTTTTGTACTTTTTTATGTTGTATTTAAAACAAAAATAAAGGCCAAAAAATCATCCTGCTACCAACTCCACTAATACAGTAAGAAAAGAAAGTAAAATACTTATTACAGGCAACTGTCCATGCAAAGTGTGAGATGATCACGTGAGGAAGGCAATTTCAGTGCTGACTGTTAAGATTTTCTATCACAACAATGAAAGTGGTGTACTAAGAGAACAGGGAGACACAATGTCTTCGTGAAGAGACTGGCAGCTTGAAGTAAGGTAAAGAGAAAAAGGTGTCATCATTCATCACTCAAATATCCATCTGAAAAGCCTTTTGTTTCATTACTAGCAAGGACTCCAAAGCAAATGGGCACAAAAGAACTATCAAATCTGATGAACCGTATTCATTTAAAAGTGAAACTAAGAATACCACTCAGGAATAGGCTGCAAATCAGATAAATTGTAATATTCAAAATTACAACTGAATTAGGAACATGTAGGGTAGACATGGGTGCATTCCCCTACAAAGGAACAAGTATTTATAAATGGTCCTAGCAAGTCCATTCTGATGAACAAGGGGAAAATAACTTGATCTTTAAAAATTCTAGTTTGATTTTTCTTAACTATTTCCTGTTTCTTGTGTAGCACATACAATATCAGAACATTTAATCACAAAAGCACTTATTCAATTGAATGCAGAAAAGACATTTCTTTGCATATTCATTGCAAAATCTTTTGCCATTTTATAGTAACTAAAAGTGAATTCAGAGTTAAAATGAGCAGTGTCCCCTTAGAATTATTTACTCCACAGTTAACATCTAGCCCTGTGTAATATAGCTAGGACTAGATTTCTCTTTGAATTCAACGCATGCAATCCAATGCCAGGTTATCAGGAAAATAAAAAGAGAATCCATTATCAAGGGTGGTAAAAACAAAATCAATGTTTTGTGTCTTTTTTTCAGCCTCTTAATAATTCTATAGAAATCCTCACTGAATCAGAGTGGAAAATAGTTCCACAATGACATGAACAGACCGTATTATAGCAAATCGAGTCAAGGAGAAAAATCATCCAATCATTCTAGCAAGTTCAAGATAAGTTGTACAAGAAACAGAGGGTAACTTCTGAAAAATGAATGTAGAAATTATATAACAAACCCTAGGACATGGTAAACACTTGGATTTCTCTAAAATCCTGCCTTTATGAAGCTAGTGAAAACCAGATCCTTTTAAAGGTCCCTCTCAGATAACACAGCTTTCTAACTGTTCTCGGGGTATCCAGAGTCATTTAATCCATTAGGCTTATGAGCCTATAAGGTTTTTAGGAGCCTATAAAAACCTTAGAGACTTGTATAAAAGAAAGTATGTGCTCAAAAATGCAAAAAGAAGACGACATAATCAGACATCATCAATATTAAGATGCGTTGATTTGTCTACAAAATGTACCACTGTATCATTAAATTCTACAGTGTTAAAAATTACAAATTGTAAAAAATATGTTTACATCTGAAATCAACTTGTAGGTCAGATTTTCTCACTTAAGTATGCATAATGATTGCTGAGGAATCAAAGTGATTTGTGAATTAAATGGGTAATCCAGGTCAAATAATTTCACAAGCAAAATTATTAAACTGCTTTACAATTTTTATAGCAAAATTGCTATTTAATAGGAGATGTGGGTGTGTTTTAATGTCTAATATGAAATGAGATGGGTCATCTAATGTAAGAGCACTTAATACCCACAAGGAGTTTAAATGCTACCTCTCCACCCCCCACTCTCCACTCTTCCCCACTTTCCCATCCTTCCTCCATAGAACCTCCAGAGTGACTTTTATAATATGCTAATATAATCAGGCCACTCAGCTTATACTCTTCAGCAGCTTTCCATTGCACACAGGATAAAACCTGAACTTTTTACCGTAGCCTAGAAGACATCCAGTACGCAGTCTTACCTTGGACTACTCAACCCCTCACTTTTCAATTTCGGAGGAAATCCTATCGGCTCTAGCTTCAAAACATATCCAAAACCTGACCGATTGTCACCCCCTCCTCTCTTAACACCCTGTTCTGAACTACTATCATCTCGCGCCTGGAAAATGACAACTGCCTCCAAACTAGTATTCCTTCTATTCTTGTTTGTTATAGTCCGTTTTTACCACAGCAGCCTGTGTAAATTTATTAAAGAGGAAGTTAGTGCCATTCTCCAAATGGAAGAGTTCACTCAGAAAAAAGTCAAAGACTACACAATGGCCTATGAGGCCCTACACCATCTGGCCCCTTGCTGCCTCTATTTCTCTCCTCTCCCACTGTCTTCCCTGGCTCTGGTTACAAGGCCCTTCTAGCTGTTTCCTGACTATGACAGAAACATACCTGCCTTCAGCCCTTTGCACTGGCTATTTCCTTGACTAAAACATTCTTCTCCATGATTGCTGCAAGGCTAACTCCATCACTTCCTTCAAGTCTTTGCTTCAGTGCCACTCTCCTAGAAGATCTACACTGAACAGTGTATTATAAATTACAACCCACAGTTTGCCAATCGCACCACACCAACACTGACAATCTGTTTTATTTTTGCTTTCCCCCATAGCACCAACTTCAAATAGTTTCGATAATTGATTTATTAGTTAGTTTGTTTATTGTTGTCTGTCTCACCTGCTGGAATGTAAGGTTCAAGAACAGGAATGTTTGATATTCACTAATATATCTGAAGTGTCTAGAAAAATGTGGCTCGATAAACATTAGTTAAATGGTGAATTAGTCTTTTTGCTCTTCTCACACTGCACTTTTCAGTCTGTTGTGTTACAAAGAATTTGTCCGGTCTTTGTTTCAGGCTCCTGGCACAGAGCTTCTAAAATCCTTGAAATTTCTCAAGTAATATAAGTGTGTCTTTGTTATATATGAGCCTCCTTTATCACACATGTGTTTATGCTAATGAAATAACTCATGGTGGACCCCTAGATAATGTCAGGATTGGGGCTGGTCACCAAAAAGAAGAAGCATATAATTAGAGGGTTGGGATTTTGAAGCAATTTGACCTCCAGGGAGAGAAGGGGGACTAGAGATTGAGTTCAACCAAATGGTCAGTGATTCAATCAACCATGCCTGTGTAATAAAACTCCAATAAAACCTCTGGACACTGAAGCTCAGTGGAGCTTCCTGGTTGGTGAACACCTCAGTGTGCCAGGAGGTTGATGCACCCTCATTCCAGGGGAAGAAGCCATGGAAGCTCTGTGCTAGGGCCTCTCCCAGAACTCACCTTCTGTGTCTCATCATTTAACTGTTCCTGATTTGTATTCTTCTTAACAAAACTATAATCAGCTGGGCCCAGTGGCTCACATTTGTAATCCTAGCACTTCAGGAGTCTGAGGCAGGGGGATCACTGGAGCTCAGGAGTTCAAGACCAGCATGGCCAACATGGTGAAACCCCATCTCTACTAAAAATACATATACACATACACACACACACACATTAGCTGGGCCTGGTGGCATATGTTTGTAATCCCAGCTACTTGGAAGGCTAAGGGATGAGAATTGCTTGAACCCAGGAGGCGGAGGTTGCAGTGAGCTGAGATTGTGCCAGTGCACCCCAGTCTGGGCGACAGAGTGAGACTCTGTCTAAAAAATAAATAAATAAATAAACAAACAAACAAACAAACAAAAAAGGAAAACTATAATCATAACTGTAGAACTTGCCTGAATTCTGTGATTTGTTCCCATGAATTATCAAGCCCAGGGAAGGCCATAAGAATCCCCAGATTTATAGTCAATTAGTATGAAATGAGGGCAGTCTTGCTGTGGAATGTGCCCTTTAGCTTGTAGGTTCAATGGTAAATCCAGGGGGTTACTGCCAGAACTGAATTGCAGTATACCAATTGATGTTGGAATATAGTCCCTCAAACACTAAAGGCAAGTGAACCAAAGTTCACTCCTTCTACCTTTTGGTTTATAACTAGTTCATGAAACAGAAAAGAAAGTTTAGCCAAAAGCTTTCTAATTAATAGATTTATTAATAACTGGATTGACAACTGTGGCTTAGATCTAAGGGAGAATGGAAGCTACTAGTCTTCTCATACTTCTAGATCAGCACTACTCAAAAGAAATATAAGCCTCAAATCTGAACCACCTATGTAATTTTAAGTTTTTCAGTAATCACCATTAACAAATTCAAAAGGGTAAAGCTAATGTTCATTATATATTTTATGTAACCAACTATGTCTTAGATATTAGCCTAAGTTATAATCAACACTAAAAAATTATTAATGATTTTACTTTTTCACATTAATTTATGAAAATGTAGTGTGCATTTCACACTTATAACACATCTCAAATTCGACTAACCACATTTCAAGTGCTATCAATAACCACAGTGGTAAGTGGCCACCATATTGGATGCATAGTTCTAAACATTTGAAACTACCTTGGGGAAAAACAGACCAACCAGTTGCAAGTAGACAATCTGGAGAATGTATGGTCTGAGGCAAGTCCTGCCTAACTCACTCCCTTCAAGGAGAGAGAATAGAAAGACTAAGGCTGAGTTGGAGGAAGAATGAGAGTTCAGCTAATTGAAAAGAACACAGACCATTCCTAAAGAGATTTACCTCATCTAATAAAACATGGCTCAGTTAATGTCTCAGACTCTTACCAGCCTAATTGGACACTTGAGTGAGAAAGAAGCATAAATGCTCCCACCTCCAGTTCTCTGGAGCATGGGTTTCATCCTGCCTGACCAATAGGATGAAACCCCATCTCTACTAAAAAATACAAAAATTAGCCGGGCATAGTGGTGCACGCCTGTAATCCCAGCTACTCAGGAGGCTGAGCATGCCTGTAATCCCAGCTACTCAGGAGGCTGAGGCAGGAGAATCACTTGAACCTGGGAGGCAAAGGTTGCAGTGAGCGGAGATCATGCCATTGCACTCCAGCCTGGGCAACAAAGTGAGACTCTGTCTCAAAACAAAAACAAAATCAAAAACAAAAACAAAGGTGGGGGATGTCCACAAACACAAGTGCTTTCAGAGATAATGGAGCTAGTCCTAGACAATTCAAGAATTTTCTTCTTTTGTACTCTACTTCTCCCAACTCTCTGGCTCATTATTTGCTACATAATGGAATGCTGAAATCAATAATATAACATTTTACCAGATGTCAGCAAGTATAATGAGAACTAGGTTGCAATGTTATATAGAAACATACACACACACAAAGACAATCCCCCATAATAATGATGGCATAGCTAAGGCACATATTCACAGGAAGCAAATGACTGAACTTATTAATTAACAACAACAGCTAACGTTTTTAAGTGTTTACAGGCTATTAACATGTATAGTTTGATTGAATAATCACAACAATCCTATGAAGGAAATAAAATTTTCATAATACAGAAGGAGAAATTGAGACTCATAGAGGTTAAGTGACTTGCCCAGTGTCCCAAAGATAATAGGTAACAGAGTCAAGATTCAAGACCAGGCTGTGGGAGTTCAGAGCCATAGCTGTGCCAAGTGAGGCTACAGCTACAGATACGGCTTGTAGAAATGAATGGTGACAGCATGGTCTTCCTAGCAGAAGCAGAGAGTGACATCAAGGTCCTATTTACCTAATTAATGTGCCTAACCCCATGTGGTTCATTAGCATAAGGCACGCTACTATGGCTAGTGTGCTGGGTCCAGGCAGATGGGCTCTTGAGAAAATAAGAGCTTTTTAATAAATTTGACCAGTTTCTTGTTACTAGACATTGTTTCAAGACTTTCTCTATTTTAAATAATAGATAGAGAAATATATTGGCATATTTATGCACAACCATAATCACAAGATGTCATAAGATGAACTGATTTTTTTAATTTAAGGACATAGCTCCAACCTCTGACTCAGCAAAAGCCTATTCTACTTAACTCCAGTAGCAGCAAAGGAAGATGCAGCAGCGAAAGGCAAACCTATTTATTCATCCCCATGCTCTGTTATTCCTCGGGTCCTACAGCGCATAGAAGAGATGACTACTGTCCTACAGGGTAGGGGAATTAAGTCATATTATGTTAATCACTTTCAGACCCTGGTGTATATCAGAAAGTAAAAAGCTCTTAATTTCTCCAAACTGGTAAAATACCAATTTTTCTATGGCTTGGTGAAATAAAATATTATCCCAATACTTTCTTATTGGGATGCCTTTTGGTATCATCAGGACTAAAATCCAAGAGAAGAGCAAAGATTCTTCTTGGGGAGTAAGGGTGAAGGCTACATTTAAGAAAGGCTTTCTTAGAATGGATTCAGAATGAAGTATGAAAAGCAGCTGGAAAAATCCCAAGGTTCCAGTCAGCAAAGGCAGCAAATGTTCACTGAGTACCGACTATGAGTTAGGTACATTTTTTATCTGCAGACAAAAATTTGAAAAAAAAAAAAACCTGTTCTGTGCCCTCAGGAAGCTTGGAAACTCAAAGTGTAGATGTAGAGATGGAGAGTTAAGAAAATGCAACTGCCATAAAAAAGGTGAAACATATGTAAACCTCTGTTCTACCATAAAGAAGGGTACCATTTGTGCTGAGCCCTGAAGGATAAGCAGGATTTCACAATTCATCCTGTGCCCAGTATATTATTAAGTGTTGAGAATGTAAAGGCCAATGGTACTCAAACAGAGAAGATCAGAAAAAAATGATGATTGGCCACCAAAGGTGGCTCTGAGTCCATATTCAATGCAATTTTATTTTCCACTTGCACAGAAATCATGAATCTCATCCTGGAACTTGACACAAAACCAAAAAGATAACAATAAAAAGATGAAAGAAATTAGGTTCTATAAATCTGTGGGAAGTCCCACAGCTAAGCTAGTACCTCTGACACTCAATGCAAGACCAAGTGCCCTCATCAAAATTAGATGTCACATTCCCATAAGATATTCTAGAGCTCTAAAGCCCTGTTTATATAAATAATACATCACTACATCTCAGTTAATTATATCTCCCCCAAAACCCACAGAAAACGCACTCGGCACTGTGGAGAAAGAAAAAGTTCATATTAGATCTAGAAGATCACCCTTCTTTACTAGTAGAGGATAAACACAAATATCATCACCATTAGAGTTTTGCCAATCAGGGGCTTAAGTGTCACTATGCAAGCAAGATAAAATGCTACAAAGTCTCCCACCCCATTTCCATAATACATCTAAATGCAGTGTGAAACAAGAAATGACATTAAGTGTGCTTACTAATAACAGCAAAGGAGAACAATGATTTAATTTAAACAAGCTAAACCAAACATTTGCTTCACTTAAAGCTTGGAATATGTCATTTCATTAAATCATGTTTTCATTTCAGAAGATGACTGTCAGACTCAAACTATTTTATTATAATTGAAGGAGGATATAAAGACAATACATTTTTAGGCAAAGTAACTCAAAATGTATTCTAATTTTAAAAAATTGTAATGAACTTATGAATCTGTATGCCTAAACCAGAAAGCAAATTTGTACAGATTTGTTTCATATGCCTTCCATGGTCCCATACCCATACAATTGTCTTTCTATCCATCAGTCTATCAGTTATATATTATGAGAGCTCTGCCCACTGGTGAGTATTAAAATCTCCTTAGCCTTGTACACAGTGGCATTGTTTATATTTCTGGGACTTTCTATGGCCTAGATTTCAAGCTCAAACTCAACCTCCTCTTCTGAAAGATGGCAAACAATTGACATAGCAGGTTTTAATCAACAAACTCTGCCTATAGGAGAAAGCATAAGAAAAAAATAATAACAGTTTCTTTAAACCATGTAAGCATGTTTGGAAATAATTCTAGTATTAATTTTTTCCTAGCATAAAAATAATTTATGGTCATTATAGAAAAGTTAAAAAACACAGATAGGCAAAATTTTAAAAACTATCCATAATCTATAGTCAGTTTTTATATTTTGGGGATACATTTTTAAGTACTGGTATAATTTTTTAAAATAGGAATTTAATTAAACACCCATCTGCAGCTTGTGTTTTGTATACATAATAATATACCAAATGTTCACTTCTTTTCATTGCATATTTTCTATATTATTATTTTAAATACTACTTTTTAATTGTATGGATACAGACTAATACATTTGACCAGTTTTTTGTTGTTAAACATTGTTTCAAGACTTTTTCTATTTTAAATAACAGGTAGATAAATATATCGATATATTTACAAACAAGCATAATCACTTCCTAAAGATAAATTCCTAAGAGTAAAATTGCTGGCTCAGAGGATATGCAACATTTTAAGACACTTGATGAAACTGACAAATTTCTCCGCTAAAAAAAGTAGTTCCCATCCACTTCCCAAAAGAAAAGTGAGAGGGTGTCCTTTTTCCTGCTGGTGTGATCTTTACCTAATCTTGTCTTATTTGATAGATGAAAAATGCATCTAATCATTTTAGTTTGCATGTATTTGATTAGCAGAGAAATTTAACAGTTTTCAATGGGCCATTTATGTCTTATGAAATGCCTTCTTATGTGTCTTGTTTTGCCCCATTTTTAAAATTTACATGTTTACCTTTTTTCTTATTGATTTGACAAAGTTCTTAATATATTAAGGATACACTCACTCATATATATGGCAAGTTTGTTATCTTTTATTTTTCAAGCCTTCAAACTTTAAAACTCATAAACCCCTTTTCTTATCCTTTTTCTCCTAGAAATTTCTTCATTTTTTTTGTTTTTGCTACCCAAATATTTTTACAGTGGAAATCACTGTCATAATATAGGCTGTAGCTAGAAGCCAAACATGGTTTTCAATCATATTTCTGCCACTTACTCCCTGTGTAATTTCAGGAAGTAATTCAGGATCCCAGAGCTTCAGTTTCCTTATCTGTGCTAGATAATCTCTAATATACTTTCATGTTCTAAAATTCAGTACTTCTATGAATTGGCAAATATGGAAGTTTTCATTTGATGTGCATTTATGTTTACAGGAACATTTATTTTAAGTTTTAATAAAAATAAAATGTAATGTAATGGAGAAAAGAGCTTGCTAAAGTAATTGATTTGTTAAAAGAATAAGCTTTCTGTCCAGCGAGAAAACATGTGTCTCAAATGAATGTTCCTTTAAAAGGTAGATTTTCCAGAAGACTGTATTATAACAACCACAGTTTGTTAGTGTTCCTAAAATGTTCCCTGAAATTTACATAATCTTCCCTCATTTTTTTAGATGACAACACTGAGGTCAGAAAGGGAAGGTGACTTAATAAGGAGTTAGATGAAGAGTAAAACAGGGACCCAAACCTCCTCACTTCTGAGGGGAAGTTTTTCTGCTACCGTACCTCTTTACCCTGAGATCCCAACTATAATCAGTTTGACTTCGAAAAGTTAGCAAATAAGGTATTATTGTTTGCCAATATCATAATGCCATGGATAATACGATGTCATATTATTCTTGGAAGGGACTTTCATGAGGGGAATGCCCAAGAAGCAATGTAGCTCAGCCTTTAGGAGCCAGGGCTATTGAACTGCTGCCGTGCTTCATTCAGTCTGACTCTATCCCTACTGTCTCTGTGATCTGGGCAAATTACCGGACCTCTCTCACTTCAGCTTTTCTATCCTCAAATAGAGGATATTCTCACAAGCATGTTGGGAAGATTAAATGCATTAATCCATGATGAGTCTCTGGCCCAGAGCCGAGACCACTGATAGTGCTCAGTAACTGTTAGCAGTTGGTAATACATTGACCTAGATATTATAATACTCCAAAGTATACAGAGTGGAAGTCAATATCCCCGTCTAGCCCTCCTTTCCCATCCTCATTATTACCAGAAGTAAAAAAGAATTATTTGAATAACCAAAAAGTATTTTTAAATGATTTTTACTGAGCTTCTGTGGTATGTTCAACACAATCCTTAATTGTATACGAATAGAAAATGAAAGGAACAGTCCATGACCCAGTGTTTTGCCTTGAGAGGCATCCCTGACCCACCTCTCCCACCTTGGCCATGTTTAACCAATCCCTCCTGGGTACTCCCTCCATTCATTATGAGATCAGTCAAAAAATAAAATCATCGGTTAATATCTTTCCTAAATAAGACCAACAATCAATTAGAAAAGATAACAGAAGAAAGAAGGTTTATATTCATATTAGTGAACCAGATGCTCAAAGACACAGTAACAGATTTATAAAGAATTATGTAAGATCTATAAAAAGAAAGTAAGCTTTAAAATTTTATTAAGGGATATAGAAGTTGACTTGCAAAAGAGGGATACTGTGTTCACATAAAACTGTTAGCACTCTCAAAACTATTTATAAATCTAATGCAATTCCAATTAAAATGTATATTTGAAATTTGATACAACTATTAGGAACACCTAGAAAAATCAGTAAAAAAGAAGAATAAAACAATTTTAAAGGAAAAAGAGAGAAAAATTAAAATTGAAAATAAGCTGAGCTAAAAATATGTATAACCTGATAATAAAAACACAGCATAATGCTACAAAAACTAAAATGCTGACTTAGGTATACATAATTTTTTCCATATAATAAAAGACATTTTAAATTGGCAATAAAATTAGGATTATTTAATAAGTAGTTCTGGTACATTTGATCAACTATTTGAGAAAAAAATAATAACATTAGACACCTACCTCACACCATAAGGCAAGGTAAGCCACAACTAAACAATTAATTCTTTAAAATTAAACTATAAAATCATATAGAAATTAAAAATAGTCTACCAGTGAGGACTGACTTTCAAATTATAAAAGCAAGGAAAGAAGCAAGATGATAAAGATTTTAAGGGTTTGACATAAATCAAAATTGTCTGACGATTCATGAACACCATTAAAGAAAATTAAGAGGCAAATTATAAACTTAGGAAATAACTGACCATCTTTTAAGCCACAAAAATAAAAAAGACAAAGATGAATATACAAATAGAAAAATGAGCAAAGGACATCAATTTGCAATTCACAGAAGAAATAAAATGCGTAATATGCATACAAAAATGTTTAATATATTAGCAATAAAAATAATGTAAGTTAAAACAAAAATGGGCTCTCATTTGTTTACCTACCAAATTAACAAAGTCAAAAACTATAATATTAGTGAAGACGATCCGGTACGGCTAATAGCACTTATCTATACTGTGGTTACACACTTTTTTGAGGACAAATTAGGTTTATCAGCTGAGGTTTAAGAAGAACCTTAAAATGATAGAATCCATTTTCTTTAGCCATTCCACATACTGTAAGAAAAATAATAAATATACTCAGAAAAATATATATACAAGATAATCACAACACTGCATTTAAACAATATTAAACATTAGATAACTATACTACATTAAAGATACAATGCAAGAAATCATTAAAAATTATGGTTTGAATATTTAAGGTTGAAGAACATATTATTACTATTTGAAAAAGACTGTTGGCAAATAGTAACTACACTGTTATCCTAACTTTGTAAAAAGAAAAATATTTATATTACAGAGAAAGGGTAAGAGAGAGAGCAAAAAAGAGAGGGAAACACACAGGCAGAAATTGGAAGAGTTCAAATCAAAATGTTAACTATGGTTTATCTCTAGGTAATAGGATTATGGATGGTTTTATTTCATTTTTAAGATTTTTCTACATTCCAACTTTTCTGTAATGAAAATGTATTGCTTCTGAAATCATGGAAAGCGATCATGTTTTGAAAGATACATAGGAAGAACCTACAAAATAGTGAATGGGGAAAAAACCGTAAGTTCTTTATTGCTGTTGTTATTCTTATTGTTTAGATTTCATATAAGCAGAAATTGATTTTGACCAAGAATCTGGTTTATCAGAGAGACACATTTGCTCAAGAAAGGCACCCTGCAGCCTGAAGGAGATCTATTGTAAACATGGACACATATACAAAGAAAAGCAATTTTGCCAAACAATTATGTTTTAGGGAAACCTTCCCAGGCCTGACAATTTCTCCAGCTCCATCTGTTTTTGACTGATGGAGACTGTGGCAGGATGCTCTTGAAAGTGACAGAAAAGACTGAAAGAAAAGCTGATGGTTTTTTCCCTTCACTGTATGGGACTCAGGAAGGTTTTCTTAGCACCATCTGCTGCTTCTAAGCTAACACTGAGGATGTAGTACTGAGTGCATCCCTCTGTGTTCCCTGAGGAGGGCTCCTGCCCTGAAGTCTTCAAGGCTCTTGAAGAAAGTTCAAAGCTGTAAGAGTGCAATTAAGTTCAAAATGGGTCATCCTGAGTTCATGTCCTTTGCAGGGACATGGATGAAGCTGGAAACCATCATTCTCAGCAAACTAACACAAGAACAGAAAACCAAACACCGCATGTTCTCACTTATAAGTGGGAGTTGAACAACGAAAACACATGGACACAGGGAAGGGAACATCACACACTGGGGCCTGTCGCGGGGTGGGGGGCTAGGGGAGGGATAGCATTAGGAGAAATACCTAATGTAGATGACAGGTTGACGGGTGCAACAAACCACCATGGCACACGTATACCTATGTAACAAACCTGCACGTTCTGTACATGTATCCCAGAACTTAAAGTATAATAATAAAAAAAAATGGGTCATCCTAACACAGACCATTTCCAGCTTTACCCACTGTTCAGGTTGGGACGGGAGCCCTCCTGCACATGGGCTCCAGACAGCTGACATTCTGCTTCAGTGGGTGGTCCAATATCAAACACAGAGTGTCTATCTCCCTTCAAGCTGCCTGGTGTCTCTGCCACAAGCCTCAGTGACCCAAACTCTCTTCCCTTATCTACAAATTCCCCACCTGATTTGGTCCTGCCTACCATTCCAACTTCATCTTTTATCTCCACCTCCCACTCCCTCGACTCACCCACAGACACTGGACTCCTTGTTTCTTCAAACAGGCCAAGCTTGTACCTGTCTTGGGGCTTTTGCGTCCGTATCCCCTCTGAAGTGGATTGCTCTACTGCAAGGTTTGATGTGGGGGCTTCTCCTCACTCAGACCTCAGCGACCTCCTCAGTGACCAAACTAAATGCACCAGTCCTCTTGCCCACTCACTCTTCAGAGTCCCAAATATAACCCACTTTATTTCCTTCACAGCACAGCTGGAGATTTCCTTCCTCACTATTTCTTCATACCTGGAACTGTAGCTGGCATATAGAAGATTACTCGATAAATGTTTATTGATTGACTCACTACATTCATAAATTATTGGCTATACTCCCAACATATATGAAGAATGTTACCATTCTTACCACCTCTGTTGCTACCATGTGGTCCAAGATACCATCATCTCTTCTTGGATTTTTCTAGGAGCCTCCTAAGTGATCTGCCTGCCTCCCCGCTTGCCACACTGATCCTGTTTAAATGTAAGTGAGATCATGTGACTGTTCAGTTCAGACTCTTCTGTGGTCCCAACTTCACCCAAAGCAAAAGCAAAAGGTCTTACAATGATGTACAAGACCTTGGAGATCCTGCCTACCCTAATCTCTACTTCACATCCCACTCTCCCCCATCTCACCACACTCCAGACATAATGGTCTCCTGGTTGTTCGTTCCTGTCTTGTGGCATTTGTACTGGCTATTTCTTCAGCCTGAAACACTCTTCTCCAGATACCTACATAGCTCACTCACTCCATGCAGGTCTGTTTTTGGCTACCTTCTCAGTGAGGAACACCCTACTAAAAATCGTACGCTTCCCACTACCAGCATTTCCCATCTCCCTGACTCTGCTGTATTTTTCTCATCCACACTTGTCATCTTCTAATATACCATACAATGTACTTATCTATTATGTTTATTTTCTATTTACTCTTGCTAGGATGTAAGCCCCATAAAAGCAGGGATTTTTCTCAGTCTTTTGTCACTGTTACAGCCCCCTCCCTGGCCCCTAGAACAATGCCTGATGCATTGTAGGTTCTCAATTTTTGTTGAATGAATGAAAGAATGTGCCAGGAGAAGAGAGAAAACAAGTATTTATTTTGGCAGCACTGGTGCTGGACATGTGGTGAAGATCACTTCCTTATCTCCCACCACTCCTAGCCCTGGAATCTACAAATGAAAAGTGTCATGTCCCATAGATGGGAGGCCATAGTTACACGGATGCTAATAACAATCCAACCACTGGATTTCTTTTTTTATTATTATTATTTTTCTCAGTTTTCTAGGTTTTATTACTTTTCTCAAGTTTTTGGGGCACAGGTGGTGTTTAGTTACATTAATAAGTTCTTTAGTGGTAGTTTCTGAGATTCTGGTGCACACATCACCCGAGCAGTGTACACGTACCCAATGTATAGTCTTTTATCCCTGAGCCCCCTCCCACCATTTCTCCTGAGTTCCAAAAGTCCATTGTAAACTTCTTATGTCTTTGTGTCCTCATAGCTTAGCTCCCATTTACAAGTGAGAACATACAGTGTTTGGTTTTCCATTCCTGAGTTACTTCATTTAAGAATAATGGTCTCCAACTCCAGCCAGGTTGATGTGAATGCTATTATTTCATTCCTTTTTATGGCTGAGTAGCATTCCATGGTATATGTATGCCACATTTTCTTTATCTACTAGTTGATTGAGGGGCATTTGGTCTGGTTCCATATTTTGTAATTGTGAATTGGGTTGCTATGAACATGTATGTCAAGTATCTTTTTTGTATAAGGACTTTCTTTCCTCTGAGTAGACAACCACCGGATTTCGAGCATTGGGTGCAGAGTCCAGGAAGTGAGAAAGGTGTCTACATGAGGCTCCTGACCCTGGGATCCGTTTCCATTGGAAAGCCATCAACCTCAGCAGCTAGGACAACCTTGGGGAGCCAGTAAGGTGGTGAGGAATTGTAAGAAGTAGCCTCCTGAACCCCAGATCTATAGAGACACAGCCACGAATCAGGTGGAATCTTTGTGGTCCTAGAGTCTAACCTCCTTACTATACAGATGAGAAAACTAAGTCCCAGAGAGTTTAGGAGGCTATGAGGTGACCCTGGTATTTCTTCATCCTAGTTAAAGAAGAAGACAGACATTAACAGAGAAAACATTTTTAAAAATCATTTATCTTTAGAAGCAGTTCTTACTGACCCTGAACCAAGCCTTGCAGGCTGATCCAGGATATGGGTCTGAATATTTATGTGCCATAGAAGATTTAGAAATAATTTCTCTTCTCCGAGTCAGATAACACTGTATATTTTAATTCTTCCAGTCATTTCAGAGCCTGTGCTATCTAACATTCATATGACACCTTATTAAATCAACTTCCTTCAAAAAAAAAGCCAATTTAAAATAGATTGTCTCAAAAATTACATTTATATAATTTATGAGTTTTAAGTAATCTCTATTCAGATTGTCACTTCCAGGAATCTGATTAAAATTATTAGTTTACTGAAGAAAGATTGAAGCTGTTAAAAAAAAAAGGAGGGGGGGGGTTTGCAAGTTTTCCTTTTTCAGTTTCTTCACATACCCCTAATATCACAATGCTAAATAAAACCATACATATTATCTCATGTGCTAAGAAGGAGTGGGGCAAGCCAAGTTAATAATACTGCTGACAAAGGCTGATAATTATATCTTATATTTTTTATTCATCGCCTCTGAAAGCTTTTAAGATGCAGCATTAGCCATCACCAGTGATTGACATCTACATCTGCGTTTGCTTGTGGCATCAGCTGTCAAACTAACGTTTGATTAACATATATATGTTTCCCAATTTAACTTTTAAAGCATTGAATTCAGGCCTGTAATAGGGAGTTGCCGCAAATTAATGGCACGAATTAATTAACCTGAAGTCAGGAGTTCGGGACCAGACTGACCAATATGGTGAAGCACCGTCTCTACTAAAAATACAAAAATTAGCCAGGAGTGGTGGCATGCACCTGTAGTCCTAGCTACTCAGGAGGCTGAGACAGGAGAATCGCTTGAACCTGGGAGATGGAGGTTGCAGGGAGCCAAGATGATGCCACAGCACTCCAGCCTGGGTGACAGAGAGAGACTTCCTCTCAAAAAAAAAAAAGTTATTGAGTCAATATCTCACTCTGAGGCAGCAGGCTCTAAAGATACACCCTATGGCAGTGGCTCTGGTTAGCAAGGAAGGTGTTTATGTGCAGTTCCACACATTTAATCAAATGCAATCTAGCTCTCATCTTGGGGGGAATTTGCTCTATGTTCCTTAATGACAGATCTTACAAGTCACTAAAGTTTCTGGCATCATCTAGAAGCCAAATCAACTAAAGTTGGCTAAAAGAGATGTAATTTCTTTGGGAGAGAGAAAAATTTGAAAACTCTTACAACGGGGTGGCTGCTCAGGAGAAGTTTCAAAAACAAAATCAAAAGCACGTTGAAAAGGGTAACAGTAAAGCTTCCTTTAATAACTGCAGGGGCTTTATGGCCTAGCTCCTTATAAAGGCCTGAAACATTTATTCCTTCGGATTCTGGAAGTGTGGGTAACTGACAGCTTTCAGCTGAGTCTCTTTCTGGGAATTTCCCTTAGTGGAGAAGAGCTGCCTTTGTCGGAATAGGATTACCAGAATTATGTCTCCTTCCTAGGGGGTACATCCAATGACTAGCGTCTGCCAGGTTGATGTAATCCATTTATTTCAATGCAGGACAACTCAGCTGAGCCATCCCAGCGTCAGAGCTTCCTGTGGAACTGGCTGAGGCTTTTATTGTGACTGCATGGCAGTTCAACTTCTCCATTTTCCTGCTCTGTTTCTTCCATTTTTTCACAGATATCGATCTTCAGAAGACCCCCCAATAAATTCCTGCATGCTAGTCTCCAAGTCAGAGTGTGCTTTCTGGGGAAGCACATCTTAGAGACTCTCAGCAGCACTGAGCTCTGTCTTGCCAGCTGGAACAATAAAGGGCAGCAAGCACGGAGGGAAGCCATGGCATAACAGGACAATGCCAACAGAGGAAAATGAGAGAAGCCAGCGGAGGCGTGGACATTCCATGTGCATGGAAGGGAAGGGAGGGAAGTGAGAGCCTAAGAATCGTAAGGTAGCTGGTAAACAGTGCTAAACATGCTTATGGCTGTCTCCCTGTGGTTTGCATAGCCCCTGGAAAGCAAGAATCATCTTTGTTTACAACACGAAAAAGGTCAAGCCTAAGTCACAGGTGCCAGAAAATTAAAAGGAACCCAGCAGGTTAAAAACTCCTCTCCTGTAAGAGGGAGGATGAGAAGCAAGGGAACATGGTTACGTTATCCAAGAGAGGATTGTAAAAGCAAAGAAGACATCAACAGAGTGAAGGAAGCAAAGAGACAGATCATCAAAATTAGGAATACAAATGAGGATTTCACAAAAGACCCAAAGGTATGAAAAACACTTTCACTTTTTTAAGTGAATATGAAAATTCTGAGGAAACAGATAACTTTCTAGGAAACATGACCATAGATTGACCCAGAAGTATAAAACGTGAGTAGATCAAAAAGTGTACAATAAATGAAAAGACATCTAGCAATTATTTTCCAAAAAAGCTCCAGATCTCTTTTCACCAGAAAGTTGTTTCAAACTTCAAAACTACCAATAGCTCCTATACTCTATTAGTATCCTGAGTTAAAGAAAAAAAAATGGATGTTTCCTAATAAGTCATAACTGGCTCTACTCTAGGGTGGGTAAAAGAGTCAGAAACAGAACACAGAAAGTAGTACCCAACTGTACAAGAAATGCCTTATAGGGCAATTCAGTGTGGAACTACCATCAGCATAAGGGTGTAAAGGCAAAAGACCTCAGCTCTGGGCCTCCCTGACTTGAAGCATTCACCTTCTACGTGATGCGCTGGTTACCTAGTTTTTGGCACACTTCTCTGAAGAATTAGATGCTGGGGAGCAGTGTCCATTCGCTCACATCCTCAGCTGCTGTACACCCTTTAGACTGCATGTTAGCTGGTTCACGAAACAAACCAAGTAGAAGTAACATTAAACTAATTGTGAGTTATCATTCTTGAACCTAAACTAGCCCTCTGAAGTCTGGCTAAACATTTCCTGGCCCATTTTATATGTTAGCATAAACTTGGTACTAAAACCTAATACAATAACACAAAAGAATCAGAAAGATAGCTCCAAGATAAAAGCCAGTTCTGGTGTAAAATACTAGGAAACAGTATTTAAGAAATTTAGAAATTCTAGAAATTGTACATCTGAAATGTTAAATAAATTGTATACTACTACTAACTAAGTAGGCATTAGTTCAGTAATGCAAAATGGCTTGACATTAGAAAAGCTATTAGCATATTACATGACATCAAGAAGTCATTTACTAATAGTCATTAGGTTCATCTAATACATGCCTAAAGTAAATGTGGTAAAGTTTGACACCAATTATTATAAAATTGTATTATAAGAAAGTATTTCCATTAAATTATAAACAAAAAAACGGGGGGGATGCATACTATCATTTTTTCAAACATTAGCTACCATCAGAAAGTTCTGGCTGACAAACATATATAGCAACTGAAAAGAAAGGGATATAATTGGTAATTTTTTGCAGAAAGTAGGTGGTTTGTTTTGTTTTATCTAGACTTCCCAAGAGCAACATTTCTCATACTTAAATTCACAGAAGCCTAAAAGTTCATGGGTATGTTATCAGGGATCCTCCAGTCTCCAACAGTGATTCTATACTTGTATCTTTATTCCTCTAATCATCTGAAAAACAAATATAAGCTTTTAACAAATCTAGAGTAAATAGCCCAGGTGCTGGGGCTCACACCTGTAATCCCAACACTTTGAGGGGCCAAGGTGAGAGTATCACTTGAGCCCAAGTATTCAAGACCAGCCTGGGCAACAGAATGAAACCCCATCTCTACAAAAAAAAAAAAAAAAAGTTTAAAAATTGGCCAGGCATGGTGGTACATGGCTATACTCCCAGCTGCTTGGGAGGCTGAGGTGGGAGAATCCCTTGAGCCTGGGAAGTCAAAACTGTAGTGAGCTGTATTCACACCACACCACTGCACTCCAGCCTGGGTGACAGAGTGAGACCCTGCCTCAATATAAATAAATAAATAAATAAATAAATAAATAAATAAATAAATAATTGAGTAAATAAATGGGCAAAGCTGCATTTGGCCTGCAGGCCAAGAATAATTACAGTTGTGAATGTCACTTGATTGGGACACAATTGCTCCTAAGTATTACTGTTTTAATCATTGAGTATTGTTAAGAAAAGAACAAAGTCGGACATAACATAAATTTTGCATTTTCATCAAGTGATGATATAAACGAAGGTCTTGCAGTGATGGGAAAAGAGGAAACCAGAGAGAGAATTGAGCCTGCACAGAACACATTATAGTTGAGGCATGCTAAACCCAATCTAGGCTGAAACAGTCAGTACACAGCCATACCAAAAGCACTAGTTTGAATTCAGCCAAATAATGGTAGTAAGAACATATATGATAAGTGCTGTTAACTTGATGTTGATTTGTTTTGTGGTTTATAATTAAAAGCCACCAGAATAAGAAGTGTACTCTTAGTTATAAGTTTTACATTTTAGAAATATTCTTCTTATTATCTCAAAAATAATTTAAATTGTCAGGTTGCTCAAAACATTTTTTCTCTTTAAAAATTGGTCTATACCTTACGGAGACTTAAAAACACTGCCTTAGAGAATCAATTAAAATGTCATTAATGATCACAAAAGAGTTCAGTAATAAAGACAGATATAAAGTAAATATACAGAAATCAATAGCATCCTTAAATGCCTGCAATAAAATGGTACAAAATATAATGGAAAAAGATAATCACCATATTAGCAGCACAACAAACGATAACCAGAAATAACATTAACAAGAAATATTCAGAGAGGACATATGTGCGTGTTGGGGGGATTATAAAACTTTACCTAGAGACTCAAGAGTATCTGAATACGTGGAAAGGCATTTATGACTAAACTAAAGAATGTTTAAAAGGCAGTTATTCTGAAATTTAATTATATGTTTAATTTAATTTCAATTAGAGCCCATATAGGATTATTACTGAAATGTGGCTATGTTAGTCTGGAAGAATGCAATGGTGAAAATAGCCCAGAAAATTTAGCAAAGGTAAGAAATGAGGAGGTGGTCAAGAACAGAAAAGTTCTAAAATAAAATTAACATAAATTAATTAAGTACATTAAACAGGTATCTTTCTAGCAGAGCTTCTTGGAGCTTTCTATATGCTAATATAAACTATTATGCTAATACAGATTGTGAGGAAGAAGGTGATAGAATAGTATGCAGTGTTTACCAAATGTATTTGAACATGAAATTCTTCTCTATAAAACATTTCCTATGTGTATAATTTCTGTTTGCCACAGAACAATTTGAAAAACACTCAAAATACTACTATGAAAAAGTCTCCCTGGACTCTCAGTTTCTTGACCTTGTCACCTTCAACACTCTCTTCCCTCAAACCACTTCAGACATTCACAACTTTATTCACACCCTCGCCTCATCATCATCAGAAACTGTGCTAGCTCCAACCATCTCACCTTAAACCTTTCACAATTCAAAATACTATCTCTCAGGCGCTTAACTCACTTTCATTGATTAGCCTCTGCCACATTTCTCACTCATAGAGGATACCAATCCGTTAATCTATTTACTTTCTCACTATTCATCAGCCTGCCCTCCTGCCTTTACTTGCCCTGGATAATCTTTCTTTTTAATCATTTCCCTAAGCTCAACTCCCTTGGCCATCTGTTTTCCAATGTACTTGCCCAGGCTAAACTCTCAACTTTTTTGAACTCAACTTTCTACTTTTCTGTGTTTTCACACAACTAACTGAAGCAAGTTCACACAACCAGCTGTGTAGAGTGTCAGATGGACATTACTACATATTCCTTTTTAGCCCCTCTTCCCCATCTCTGAGACTAGTCAAACCTTCTCTTACCTTCAGAGGCCACAGATGTATACTTTACACCTCTCATTTGATAATCCCACTTCACAGAGAAACCACACTGTCTAATATAGAAACACTCTCATCCTCCAACCATCAAATCAACACTCCTACCTGCATCCATCTTTTACTTCTTGTTAAGAAAAAAAGGCACGTCCATTCCCCTATCAGTGGGCAGTTTCCCCACTTGACCCCTAGATGTTAAGCCACCTGCTCCTAAAAGGTCCCCTCCTTCCTACTTCAAACATCTCTATTGGATCTTTCCCATTCACTTATATACATGCTCTGGTATCGCTCATCTTAAAACGTCAACATGCATACACATAACCAAACAACAGCAAAAACAAATTTCCATTTGTCCCCTGATCTGCCCTTTCTGATCCATTTTTCTGCTACCACGCCAAACTTCTCAAATGCGTTGCTTAACGTGCTTTCTCCACATTCTTACTTTTAATTCACTCTTCCTTTCTGGCAGCTTTCTGCCCCCACCACTCCTATGAAAACTCCTTCAACAAGGTCACCAGCAACAGACCTCCTGATAAGTAAAATACAGTAGATATCTTTCTGATCTCCTAATGTATCTCAGCAGCATTTGACAGAATTAACTCCTCCTTCTTAAAACCCCTTCCTGCTGCTGCTTTCTTGCTAAAGGCACCTTCTATCACTCTGGGCACAATGTATCCATCCTCTTTGTTGGCTTCTCCATCTGCACCCTAACTCTAAACTTCAAGCATCCTCAGGATTTGATCTGAGCCCTATCATTCTCTCTGCCAATCTCAAGCATTTTTATGGTTTCAAATGTCATTTATATCCTGATAACTCCCAGGATATATCTCCAGTAGCAGATATCTTTGAACTTAAGACTTATGTGTCCAATCTCCTACTGCTTAACTCCACTTATGTATTTCACAGATATCTGAAAAAGAACATGGTCCAAATAGAAATCTTGCATTTTCCCTTCTCAAAGTGACTCCATTATCTGCAGTTACTAAAGCCAGAAACCCTGGAGTGATCCCTGACTCCTCCCTCTCCTTTACCCTACTATATTCAACTCAGAAACGAGTATCATGCATTTAACTTCAATAAATATATCTCAAACTCATTCACTTTCCTTTATCTTCACAGCAACCACCCAGTCTCCATCCTCTCTCACTGGAGAAGCCTCCCTGGCATTCCTGCTTTCGTTATTGCCTCCTCCAATAGATTCACCAAAAACCAGTCGTTGGATCACATAAAAATCTAAATCACATGTTACATCTCTGCTTAGAATCCTTTACTAGTAAACTCTTACACTTAGAAAAATTGAATATTCCTTAACATAGCCCATGGACCTTTCATAACATGAACCCTTACATGGACATCATGGTGGAGGCACATCACGACCTGCCTCTGTCTCCCTTTCTCTCTCAGCAAAAGCCACACTCCCTAGAACACACCGTGTTCTTTCTAACCTTAAGGACTTTACATCTAGCATGTATTAAAATCTGTCCATTTGTTTCTTTTCTCATTTAATATCCATCTCCCACCCAGAATATAACTTTCACAAGTTCAGAGCCAGAGCTTTTCAATCTCTTTACTGTTATATCCCCTGCAATGAACACAGATGCCTGGGCCCGGTCATAGTAGGTGCACAATAAATACTTTTAAAGTTAGTGAATGAATAGAAGTACCTCACTGCCCACACCAGCTCTTTCTCCCCAAATGGGACTGGCAAATTTTCTTGCATCCATCTTCAGTTGTTTTAAAAATATATTTTTTCATAGCCATGCCCCCTTTTCCACCACTATGAGTTATTAATAGCACCATAAGCAATTTTCAGTGTGCTTATGGCAATTCCAGAAGATGCTTCAACGTACAGATCTGCAATTGCTATTCATTCTATGTCCTCAATTTATGAAAAGACATGTTGATTCACTAAAAAAAAAAAAAATAGGCATTTCAAATGAAATGAAATCTCACAAAGCATATTCTGTATCATGCAGCTACTGCCATGGTAATAAGCCAAATACTGTAAAATTCAGTTTCAAACAGAGCTGGAACACACGGCTTGGAATTTATGTTGGAAACAGCTCCCTGACCTCCCATTTACCTCAGATGTTTTCAAACGTCATCACCTGCAAGTCCTCAGGTCAGTATGGCAAAGGACTGGCTCTCACCACCAAGAGATGACAAGAAGGTAGCTACAGTAAGGAAGCCACTGTCTCCAGAATGGGTTTCCATTTCAGACACCTGGTGCTGAGACAACTTCTGGCTTCTCTGTCATCTGAGGCCCCAGCTTTTGGCTGGGTGATGTAGGTGATATACTGTTTGGACTAGCACCATAATTGACTCTTTCAATGGATAGTGCTCCACAGCAATACTGTGCTCCATAATACCTGTGAATATTCATTTTCTTAGCCCCTTGTCCTGTTGCCTCTCAAACCTTATCTTCCCTGTGGGCTGCTGGCTCATGAGCATAGTAGTATGGCCCATAGCACTATGGCCCACTGCCCTGAAAATGGTTCCATAGGACATTAATAATACATAGATGTTTCCAGGATCTATGAATCCCATACAACAATATATTTTGACAACAGCCTTAACATTTTCATTTAAGCATATTCTGGATTGTTTTGATGAACTCTTTATAACTGAATACTGCCATGCAATTTTTATGCCCATTTTTGTTTTTCGTGTATAATACATTGTGTTAAGAGGTTATATTTTAAGTATTGTTAGCAAATGAGAAAAAAAGTAAAAGTAGACTTGATTCATAAACGATGTGTTCAAGCTAAATGAAGGCAAGATGGTATTTACAGCATGCTTCTCAAAAGAAGACTTAGCGATGGTTCAAATATAGCAAGAAGAGAAACATGAATCACCATGCCACATGTGGCGGTGCACACACCAGCCCCAAAGAACCTGTACCTTAGAATCCACGCTTCACACACATTGCCAGTGCTGACTTCACTTCAGCAAAACACCATCCTTGGTCATGTTAAATCATTGTAATTAATTTGAATTGTATTCGACTGTAGTTTTGTTTACAGTTACCTAGTAACTTTCTTTGTAGTTGTGTAAGACCCGTAATTATTAGCACTATACACCTGATTTTGTTTGTACATATTTAAGGACTATTAGAATAAACATAACTAAATCAAGGTCTATGTTTTCTTGTCCATTTTCCACTTTTAAAACTTTGTGAATAATGATCTAGTATGAAAACCCTGAATTTTTGAATCAGACCCACGTGAGCTCAAATCCCACTTCTGCAAGCAACTAGAACTATGGTCTTACAGAGCAACTTACACATTCTCTTGGAACCACATTTTCTCCAGAGTGGTTGCGAGCATCATGAAAGGTGATAAGGTAATATATACTAACCACCCAACCTATAGCTGGTGAGAAATAAAACTCAGTTACCTTTCATGTGACTCTCTGACTTTTTGCTACAAAAAAGTAGCCTAAAAATTGAACTCAATATCCATGGAATGTTCATCCATTAATGCCATGATATTATATTTATATTAACCATTTTTATTAACAATTAACTATGTTGTGTTAACTCAAAGCGACTATGCAAGGTAAGGCATTACCTTATTGACGTGGAAGATTAGTTTTAAAGCAGTGGAGAGACTTGCTGAGAGTCATGCAGTGATACATGATAGTGCGGCTTGGACTTTCCACCAAGCCTTCTCAGTCAAGTGCCACTGTTCTCTTCACTGTACTATGTCAAATTATGACCAAAGGAATCATTCTCTAAATTCTTCCAACATAATCGTATATTGTAGCTTGCTTATAGATGTAAGACAGGGCCTATTTCATAAATAATGTATTAAAGATATTTATAAAATAGGAGAAAGTTGACAAAGGAAAGCTGGAAAGCCACGGCAGGTGACATTGCTTTTAAAGCAAGGACACCGATTACTGACCTTGACAATCTCATTTTTTCCTCTGCTCTCCCTTAATCATTCCTCGTACAATGGTATCCTTTTAGAATTTTAAGGTCTATTACGATTCATGCTACAAAGAGGATGTGTAATAGCTTTATAAATTATATTAGGTCAGCGAACAGTTATTTTTTTCTAACGATCCAAGATAATAGGAGTAATAAGTGGTTTAAACATTTGCCATGAAAATATAGTACAAATGAATTTCTACTGAAATTGGATGAACTGCTCATTCTGGTCTTTTTAATCTAAGATTGGCTATGAGGACCAAAGAAGTCAAAGACTGGCTAATGATACTGATGGAGAAAATCCAGTGTCCAAGCAGACATAAAAAATCTCTATTAAGAGTAAACCAGCTCCTTCTTTGTGCTCATATCAGGAAGGGTCCGAGCCAGGACTACCAACAAATCCATGACTTAAAGAGCACAAGATGATAGAGGCAGGAATATAGGCACAGGTATAAATATTAGAGAGATACAAGGCTTTGATGCACAATAATACATTTGCATACATCTACTTAATACAGCAATTTCCTCAAAATGTAAACAAAGATGAGTAAAAAGATGTTTATCAACTCATACATATAATAGGAAAAAATGTAAAGCAAAGTAAATGTTCAAAGAAGTAGAATATTTATATATTTTATTCTCTTTGTGATAGGATATTGTTCAACCATTCAATTGATGCTTACAAGTAATTCTAATGAAATAGTTTTTTCACATGATGGCTAGTATTAAATTTACACACACACACACATATAGTGTGTGTGTGTAATAATTTCAACCCATAAAAAAATTATATGAGGGCACAAGAAAAAAAAAGCTGGGAAAAAATACCAATATTAGTGATAATTTTAGGCTGGTGAGACTAGGAGGAAATATATTTTTATTTATATTTTATCTGTATTTTCCACCATGTTCAAAATAATCATGTTACTTTTGTATCGGTAAAAAAGTTAAATTATACAATTTCTACAAAGTTATTAAGATTTATTGCATCCATTGCAACAAAATTGAGCTCCTTCAAAAGAGGCCTTTGTAACACCAAAAGCCAAAGAAAGGTGTGGGTTAATAGAATAAGGGCATTAGAGATATACATCAGCTCCAAAATGACCTCAAACTGCCTTTGGGAATTCCTACCCTCCAATTTTATTCATTTTAGATAAGAATTTTTCTCTCTGTTAGTTCCTAAATGGGGACTCAATAAAGGCAAACCTGCCATATTATTGCACCTTTTTGTTTTATACAATGAAAATTGTACCAGTTGGCAATAATAATATTGAAGATGTTTACCAGAAACCTTGGTACGCATCTTCCCCAGAATACTGAATTTTGCTCCATCTAGAAAATCAATGAGCAGTGGTAACTTTTTCTTTAGGGGTCACATATAAAACTTTTCTATGACAGAGTAAACATAAACTTTAAAAAGAAAAATTCCTGGCCAGGTGTGGTGGCTCACGCCTGTAATCCCATCACTTTGGGAGACCGAGGCAGGTGGATCACCTGAGGTCAGGAGTTTAAGACCAGCCTAGCCAACATGGTGAAACCCCGTCTCTACTAAAAATAAAAAAATTAGCCAGGTGTTGTGATGCATGCTTGTAATCCCATCTACTTGGGAGGCTGAGACAGGAGAATCGCTTGAACCCAGGAGGCAGAGGTTGCAGTGAGCCGAGATTGCACCACTGTACTCCAGCCCGGGAGACAGCAGAGCAAGACTCTGTCTCGGAGAAAAAAAAAGAACAAGAAAAGAAAAATTCCTGGAGTCATTCTTATCTCAAACTCTTCCCCTTTCCCTTAAACATAGCTCTTTCAAATTCACCTCTGACCTTACAATTATCTCCCACTAGTGTCACTTCAACCCCTTATCACCCCCTTGATCTTTTTGATCCTTCTTCATCCTCTAACCCAGTGTTACTCAAAGTGGTTAGTCTGAGCACTTTTTGTTACAGTCCACAGGATAAGGAGTTCACATCAGAATGTAAGTCAGCACTCAGTACTTCCTTCAAAGAGAAAGTCTTGCTAGAAAGAACACAATGCAAACAGACAAATGAACAAAAAAATCATCTGAAATAAACAGCATGCTTAGTGACATAGTTGATTTACAGTCTAGAGCAAAGTCTTTTTCTTGTCATAAACTAGTAACACACATTTGCAGGCCAGCATTGGTCCACAGGCCACACTGTTGAGTTGAGCTAATCTACCCCTCCCCACTCTCTCCAAAATTATATCTCAGTGTGTTCAGATCATGATAAATGCAATGGAGAAAATAAAACAGGGCCACAGCACAGAGAGAGTAGTAAGAGACCAGGACAGTCAGGAAAGATTTCTATTGGCAGTGGCATTTGAGTTGGTAAGAAAAACTTAGCCAAGCAAATATCAGAAAATAAGCCAGCAGTGCTAACCCTTCCCTGTTTACCTCAGTCCAAATATAGTTATATACTTCTCTTTCTAGTATAAGTTACCCTTGGCCTTCTGTTTCTGTATCATATAGTTGTTTTTCTTGTGTTAGCATCTAATTTATATATGCATTTTTAAATGGAGAGTCATAGAAAACATATTGACTAGTTATAACCAATAGACTCATCAAACCAAGATTATCTTTCCAAATACAACCAAAAACACATAAAACAACAAAAGCATTTATGATCTATTGCCTCACTGATTGAATCTCATTATTATCTTCCAGGCCTTTTGTACAGTTGCAATAAGGCAATATGACCTTCACAACATGGACTCGTGGCTCATATGTTAATAATCCTGTGTGCCCTGATGCAGCTGGGAGAATGGATGCTTGCAGTTCGCTTATAAGCCAGGTATGTTAAACCCTAACTATAAACACATAAACAGCATTCAGTTGCCAATACAAAGTATCATGTTTCATCTATTTTTTTCCTGAATTTAATGGCCCATGAAAGGAATATTTTTACATTCCTGTTCTGTTATTTAACAACCAACAAACATCTCTCTTTATGCCCAGCAAGAAAATCTACCAATACCTGTCCACAATAAAGAAATTAATCAGTCAAAAAGAACTGGGGACACTTCCATTTCCAGCAATAAGGCAGAATACATGTCCTGAAAACTGTGTATTACAAAACAGTAATGTTGGATAAAATATAGCAAACCCTTCTTCAGATGACTCTCTGAGCTCGTAAGAATTTAAGGGAAGTTTGCAGGGGTCAAAAAAAGGAGGGAGGGACTGAAAAGAGAGATATAAGTGGTTGCTGCCCAAATAACTGTTTGGAGCTGTTTACCAATCTCTATAACCAGGTTTCGATGACTGTTTGGGAAAGCAGAGAAGGATTTAGATTTTCTCAAAATGGAAAATTAAATCCTTAAATAAAGCTGGGGCTCTATGCATATGCAACGTATGCATATAAAAAACTATGCATACATTGGGGAACATGTGGACTAAAAATTTATCTGCCCACCAGAAAAGGGAGATGGATAATGAGGAATATGTCTTCCTTGTATATATAAAAATATCCCCTAGAATTGTATAAGCACAGGCCTATACTGACAGTTTCAAGGTCAAATTTATTGATTTGTGTAGCGTGAGATAGCCATTTCCAAAAAATTAACATAGAGTGGCCCAAGGTTAGCAGTTCCCAAATGCACTTAGAAGAAGCCAAAGCAAAGCTCTCTAGACCTGCACTATCCAGTAAGGTGGATAAATTCACGTTTTTAATTAATTAAAATTAAATTAAGTTACAAAATCGGCTTCTCACATTAGCCACATTTCAAGAGCTCAATAATCACATGTGGCTAGTGGCTACTATTAATGAACCCTGAAGATATAAAACATTTTCATCACCGTGGAAATTTCTGTTAAACAGTACTGGTACTTGCAGGTACATCCTTAATCCAGGCTTCACAGGATCCCTATGATAATTGCTGCTGAAAGTAAGTTCAAGATCCAAAATTACTACTAGATGAATAAGAAAAAAAGACACTATGAGTGAAAGTAAGTAGAACATGAGCAAACAGTGAAATAAGACTAATAATAACATTAGATAATAGTATTATCTAATACATGTCATAAAAATAAATGTTTTTCATGTTTTTAAAAATTTAACATGGACTAAAAATACAACAAAGGAAAAAGATCCTATCAAAGGAAACCAGAAAACAAAATTTTAAACTAACAGAATTTCTAGAAGTGTGTGTGTTTGTGTGTGAGAGTGTGTGTGTGAGAGACAGAGAGAGAGAGAGATCGCTGAAATTATGAATTCAGTGACTAAAGGAAGAATTCATTAACTGGCAGAGAGATCTAAATAAATTTCCAAGAGTGCAGCAGAGGAAAATGGAAAGTGTGGAAATCAGGATTGAGAGACTTCAAAGGCAGAATGCAAGTCTAATTGGAGTTCCAAGGAAGAGAAAATAGAGAATATGGGAAAGAGATAATACTTGAAGAACACCATGCTGTTTTGGTTACTGTAGCCCTGTAATATAGTTTGCAGTCAGTGTGATGCATCCAGCTTTGTCCTTTTTGCTTAGGATTGCCTTGGCTATTTGGCTCTTTTTTGGTTCCATATAAATTTTAAAATAGTTTTCTCTAGCTCTGTGAAGAATGTCGTCGGTAGTTTGATAGGAGTAGCACTGAATCTATAAACTGCTTTGGGCAGTACGACCATTTTAATGATATTAATTCTTCTATTTATGAGCATGAGATGTTTTTCCATTTGTTTATGTCATCTTTGATTTACTTGAGCAGTGTTTTGTAGTTTCCTCATAGAGATCTTTCACCTCCCTGGTTAGCTGTATTCCTAGGTATTTTATTTTTTGTGTGGCAATTGTGAATAAGACTGCATTCCTGATTTGGCTGTCAGCTTGACTGTTGTTGGTGCATAGTAACGTTAATTTTTTTGCACACTTAGTTTGTATCCTGAGACTTTGCTGAAGTTGTTTATCAGCTTAAGAAGCTTTTGGGCTGAGACTACGGGGTTTTCTACTTACAAGATCATGTAGTCTGCAAACAAGGATAGTTTGACTTCGTCCCTTCCTATTTGAATGCCCTTTTATATCTTTCTCTTGCCTGATTACTCTGGCCAAGACTTCCAATACTATGTTGAATAGGAGTTGTGAGAGAGGGCATCCCTTGTCTTGTGCCAGTTTTCAAGGGAAATGCTTCCAGCTTTTGCCCATTCAGTATGATGTTGGCTGTGGGTTTGTCATAGATGGCTCCTATCATTTTGAAGTATGTTCCTTCGATACCCAGTTTATAGAGACTTTTTAACATGAGGGGTGTTGAATTTTATTGAAGCTTTTTCTGCATCTATTGAGATATCATGTGCTTTTTGTCTTTGGTTCTATTTATGTGATGAGTCACATTTATTGATTCACATATGTTGAACCAAGCTTGCGTTCTAGGGAAAAAGCCTACTTGATCGTGGTGAATAAGCTTTCTGATGTGCTGCTGGATTCATTTGCCAGTTTTATTTTATTTTTTTTAGGATTTTTGCATCAATGTTCATCAAGAATATTGGCCTGAAGTTTTATTTTTTTTGTTGTGTCTCTACCAGGTTTTGGTATTAGGATGATGCTGGCCTCATAGCATGTTAGAGAAGAGTCCTTCCTCCTCAATTTTTGGAATAGTTTCAGTGGGAATAGTACCAGCTCTTCTTTGTACATCTGGTAGAATTTAGCTGTGAATCTGTCTGATCCTGGGCTTGTTTCTGGTTGGTAGGCTATTTATTACTGACTCAATTTCAGAGTTCATGATTAGTCTATTCAGGGATTCAATTTCTTCCTGGGTCAGTCTTGGAGGGTGTATGTGTCCAGGAATGTATCCAGTTCTTCTAGATTTTCCAGTTTATATACATAGACTCCTTTAATGGTTGTTTGTAGTTCTGTGGGGTCAGTGGTATTATCCCCCTTATTACTTCTGATTGTGTTTATTTGAATCTTCTCTCTTTTCTTCTTTATTAGTCTAGCTAGCAGTCTATTTTACTGAGTTTTTTCAAAGAATGAGTTTCTGGATTCATTGATCTTTTAAATTTTTTTGTGTCTCAATCTCCTTCAGTTCGGCTCTGATCTTGGTTATTTCTTGTTGTCTGCTAGCTTTGGGATTTGTTTGACCTTGGTTCTCTGGTTCTGTTTGTTGTGATGTTAGGTTAATTTGAGATCTTTCTAGCTTTTTGATGTGGCCATTTAGTGGTATAAATTTCCCTCTTAGCTCTGGTCTGTGTCCCAGAGATTCTAGTATGTTGTATCCTTATTCTCATTAGCTTCAAAGAACTTTTTAACTTTTGCCTTAATTTCATTATTTACCCAAAAGCTATTCAGGAGCATACTATTAAATTTCCATGTAATTTTATGGTTTTTAGTAAATTTCGTAGTATTGATTTCTAATTTGATTGCACTGTAGTCCAAGAGATTGTTTGTTATGATTTCAGGTCTTTCGCATTTGCTCAGGAGTGTTTTACTTCCAATGATGTGATCAATTTTAGAGTATGTGCCATGTGGCAATGAGAAGAATGTATATTCTGTTATTTTTGGGTAGAGAGTTCTGTGGTTCATTTGATCCAGTGCTGAGTTCAGGTCCTGAACAGACACATAGACCAATGGAACAGAATACAGAACCCAGAAATAAGGCCACACACCTATAACTATCTGATCTTTCACAAACCTGACAAAAGCAAGCAATGGAGGAAGGATTCCCACTTCAATAAATGGTGCTGGATAACTGGGAAGCCATGGGCAGAAGAATGAAGCTAGATCCCCTCCTTACACCATATATAAAAATTAACTCAAGATTAATTAAAGACTTAAATGTAAAACCCAAATCAATAAAAACCCGCAAGGCAATGTAGGCAACACCATTCTGGACATAGGAATGGGCAAAGGTTTCATAATGAAGACACCAAAAGCAACTGCAATAAAAACAAAAATTGACAAATTGAATCTAATAAAACTAAAGCGCTCAACATCACTGATCATTAAAGAAATGCAAATCAAAACCACAATAAGATACCATCTCATGTCAGTCAAAATGGCTATCATTAAAAAGTCCAAAAAACAACAGATGCTGGCGAGGTTGTGGAGAAAAAGGAATGCTTATACAGGGTTAGTAGAAGTTAAATCAGTTTAACCATTGTGGAAGACAGTACGGTGATTCCTCAAAGACAAAAAACAGAAATACCATTCGACCCAGCAATTCTATTACTGGGTATATACCCAAAGGAATATAAATTGTTCTATATTAAAGACACATGCATGTGTATACTCATTGCAGCACTATTTTCAATAGCAAAAGACATGGAATCAACCAAAATGCCCATCGATGGTAGACTGGATTAAAAAAATATATGGTACATATACACTATGGAATACTATGCAGCCATAAAAAAAGAATGATATCATGTCCTTGGCAAAGACATGGATGCAGCTGGAGGCCATTATCCTTAGCAAACTAATAAAGAAACAGAAAATCAAATACCACATGTTTTCATTTATAAGTGAAAGCTAAATGATGAGAACAAATGGACACATAGAGGGTAACTAAAGACACTAGAGCCTACTTGGAGATGGAGGGTGGGAGGAGGGAAAGGATCAGAAAAAATAACTATTGAGTACTATATATCAAACTTGCACATTTACCCCTAAACTTAAAACAGAAGTTAAATTTAAAAAAATACTTGGAGAATAGCTGAAAATTTTCCAGATTTTACGACATTCACCAATCTTCAAATTCAAGAAATTATTACCAGGCAGAATTAATATAAAGTAACCCTCAACTGGATAAATCATAATAAAGCAGCAGATCACCAAAGCAAAAGAGATGATCATCCAGGTAATCAGGGTAAAAAGCATCATCTACAAAGGAATATCAATGTCCACATTAGCAGACTTCACACCAAGAGAGCCAAAAGACCATGGGATTATGCCTGTAATCTTAGAATTAAACACTAAGATAAATCATTATTTAAAAATAAAAGTGAAATAGTCATTTTCAAATAAAGAAAAAACAAATGTGTTCACCACTAACAGTTCTCACTAAAGAAACTTCTCACAGATGCAACAGTTATATCAAAGGAAAGTAAGCCAGGAAGAAAGATTGAGATTAGGAAAGAATGATGAGCAAAGCCTACGTGGATAAATCACATCAACATGACTGTGCAGTATAATAATATAAATAACAATTGATTTCGGTAGTAACAAAACAAATTAGAACTAAAAATCTGGAAAAAGTAACAAGAAAGACAGATGTTTGGACTTAAAACATCCTGCATTGGCTGGGTGCAGTGGCTCATGCCTGTATCCAAGCAGTTTGAGAGGCTGGGGCGGGTGAATCACAAGGTCAGGAGTTCGAGACCAGCCTGGCCAACATGGTAAAACCCTGTCTCTACTAAAAATACAAAAAATTAGCCAGGCATGGTGCCAGGCACCCGTAATCCCGGCTACCTGGGAGGCTGAGGCAAGAGAATCACTTGAACCCGGGAGGTGGAAGTTGCAGTGAGCTGAGACGTGCCACTGCACTCCAGCCTGGGCAACAGAGTGAGATTCTGTCTAAAAACAACAACAACAACAACAACAACAAAAATTCTACATAAAGTCTGTAAGGAAAACAAACATATATTTAGATTTTGTTAAGGTAAGTCTGAATGTTAAAACTTGAAGGGTAGCAACCCACAATAAAGAAATAAAGGATACAACTTCAAAGCCAGTGAAGTTATAAAGACATGCTGAGAATGACAGACTCCTGGGGGAGTAGGGGCAATGCATTGGAGCCGAAGTACAATGCCTGAACTAGATTAATAATTAACACATAAAGAGGTATTTCTTAAAATAGATGGTAGCCACAGGGTTTTTTTTCAATTTTATTTATTTTATCATTATTATTATTATTATTATTATTTTGACATGGAGTCTCACTCTGTCGCCCAGGCTGGCGTGCAGGAGCGCAATCTTGGCTCACTGTAACCTCCGCCTCCCAGGTTCAAGCGATTCTGTCACCTCAGCCTCTTAAGTAGCTGGAACTACAGGCATGCACCACAATGCTCAGCTGATTTTTGTATTTTTAGTAGAGACAGCGGTTTCTTCATGTTGGCTGATCTCGAACTCCTGACCTCAGGTGATCCGCCTGCCTCGCCCTCCCAAAGTGCTGGGATTACAGGCGTGAGCCACCATGCCCGGCCCAATTTTATTTTTTGTATCTTACCATCTGTTTAAAATCATTTATTTATAATAAATTAAAAAGTAATATGCCCCACTTGAAAAATAAATCTGCTATACTAAGAAATGTTAAGAAAAATCTTAAAAGAGTAAAGTCTTCTAAAATTTACAAAGTGCTATTATTTTCACTGCCTCACAACTGGAAAAAGAAAGACAAGTTCCATATTCTTCCTTTTGCAAATGAGGAAGGGAAACAGGCAGAGTGGTGAACCACCTTCCTTAATACCACACAACTAAGAAGTATCAGAATGTGTTCTCAATCTGTCTCCTAAACTCTGATACAATTTCTTACAGTGCACAATGCTGCTACCTTGCATCTGTCAACAAATCCAAAGAATAAATTACAGAATTAGCAAGTCTCATAGAAATGGCATTATACCTGAAAAGAATTCTGAACATTAACATAAGAATTACTCAAAGGAACAGTCAGGGATTTAAACAAGATTTATATACAAGGATGTTCACTGAAGCATTATTTATAAGAATGGAAACTGAAAATGATCTAAATATGTAACAGCAGGGAAGTGCACAGAATGGTCTATCTGTACAGTGCAATGTTACCTAGTCATTATAATTAATTTTCTAAAAGAATATGAAATAGCTGAGAAGTACACTAATGATAGAATATTAAGAAAGAATATTATATTGAAAGTATAATACTCATTTTATTCAAATATAGATGGTAATGTAAAAATTAAGAAAAGCCGTGCACAATGGCACAGTCCCAGCTACTTGGGAGGCTGGGGCCAGAGAATTGCCTGAGCCCAGGAGTTAGAATCCAGCCTGGGCAACACAGCAGAACCCTGTTCCTAAACCAGAAATAAAACCTTTTTTAAAATTAAGAATGATAATAGAATACATGCATAGTAAAACCCTGGAAGGAAATATGCCAAATATCAATAGTAATTATAGCTACGATGGAGGGGTTCAAATTATTGGTGATTTTTGTCTTTATTCTTTAAATGAACACATTGCTACTGTAATCTAAATTTAAAAAATTAACAAATAAGTTTTAGAACATCTTTTTTGCAAAAGCATTGCCAACTTTGAATATCTCCCTCCTCTACAAGGTTAAATAAGTAAAAAAAAACAAAACAAAACAAACAAACAAAAAAACATACTAGAAGAAAATAACATAAGAAAATAAATCAAAGATGAAAATAAAAAGTCTCTGAAATTGAATTATATGAGGCCATGGCCTAGTTAGTTCTCATTGTCACTGGGTCCTAATCAAATAAGTTAACTGGCCTCCAATATGTAACTGAAAACCAAATACAAGACTCCAGTTACCCAAGTTTCTGGTTTAACAGCATTAGCTGAATATCAGAAAGGCTGCCCAAGGAAGGCACCTCAGCCAAGACATTTCATGTGTAACTGCTGTCTGTATGACTAAAAGGTCAAATGGCTCTCAAAAAGTGCAAACTACCCATACAGAGATATATCATATCTTCTCAATGTGACAAGGCTTTAACCTGAACCAGGAAGAATCAGGGACCCTTCCTGGCCATCTACAGTTCCTACATCCGACATGCAAGGGCAGTAACAATTTTCTTATACAAGATGCCTGTTTCACCAAGTCTTTTCTGCTGACCCCTAAAGAAATATCTAATGTAATTTTAAAGTTCAATTCACAAGCTAACATCCAATACTACAGGCTGTCACTTTCCCAAACTTGTGCAGATCTATCATCTAACATATCGTGATGAGCTTCCAATCACTTCATTTACTTCTGTACTGGCAGATCTCTCAAGTACCCCTTCAGCAGGTCACTCTAGACGTCTTGCTGAGGATGGAGAAATTTTAAGATCTTCAATCTTGCTTTCAGGTATAATGTGCCTGCCATCAAAATAAAAGTGGTTAATGGTTTTTCCATTTCTTTTCCATTGCAGAAATAGATGAATGGAGAGAGGATTGAAAGAGGATTGGAGAGGATTGAAAGCTGGACGCTAGTACAGTAGGTGGTTCTTGCCTTTATTTAAATCAAATGTTCTTCCATGCCCTTTATTCAACCCCTCTCCTGTTCTCTTCTTCTTCTCCTGCTTGTACTTGGGACTATGAACCCAAATCCAAGACTTATGGCAGCAAATTGGTCAAGGAAAAAATGTTTGGAAAATCAGATTAATCTAGTTGAAGTCATTAAAATGGAGTTTTCAGAGACAACCCTAGCAGGTCAGGCATTTGCACAGGGATTCACACCTCAATTACGTTTTCATAGTGCCTTTGTGTGATCACAGTGATGGTGATGGTGGTGGTGGTGATGATAACAGGATTGTGAGGGAGACGAGGAGATGTTGAGGAAGAAATTATGAGTTGGAAGACTCAGCAAACATAAACCTATGACACAACAAAACAAGTGTGTTACACAGACACCAAATTGACAAAAGATAAAAATCAAAGGAAGACAGTATAGATGTTGTAATGTGAAGTTTAAATTAACTTCATAAATTGAACTTTATGATAGGAAATTTAAGCTTGTTAAAGTGAACTAAATATGCCCTAAGAAGAACTCTATACTTCTGTATTTGAGTCCTTGTGTCATTTGTTGAGGACAAAACCCCTTTCTCTTCCCCCTTTAATGAATACGATTAAAGTATAGCAGAGCAAGCAAATCCTTACCACCCAAACAAGATGTTTACAAAGAAGCAAAAATCTGTGTACTTCTCTGCTTGGTTTCAGAAACATTAAAGTCAACACTTACAAATCTACAATACAGAGAACTGGAAAGGAGCATTAACTGGCTCAGGTGATTCCAATTTAACTTATGTTGTAACAGCTTAGGCAGGGAATCTGTTTCTATTAAATTCCAGAAACCACCAGAGGGAAAGAGCAGAGTTAGGGGTTATAAACTTTTAAGGGCAATATACAAATAAAATAACTTGAGAGCTTTTTAAATTAAGAGAAATAAAAACTGCCCAGCTAATTTGCTTTTAAAATAAATCATTAGAGACATACAATTCCTCAATAAACACTGCAAACAGCACAAAATAAACCTTATCTCTTACTCTGGCCAAAGAGAGAAATAAGAAAAGGGAAAGAAAAAAGTAGAGAAATATAAATCAAAGAAGAAAGGTAACGTTAAAAAAGAAAGAGGTAGAGAGAGCATGGATACAACTGATAGGGGAAAATGGGAGAGAAGTGCAGCAGAAGAGAATAAAATCAGACTGGGACAGCTGTAGTAGATTCTTGGGGAAATATATTAATTAAACTGCTTTGGCAATCCTAGCTTTTCATTTCATCAGTGGGCATTACCTGTTATCACTGCACTTTGAAATGCCAATTTAGGTCTTCAGCATGGAGTCACTGATTTAAAGCCCCTGTTTTGTAAATGTTTTCTTAGCTCTGAATGGGTCAGATTTTCTCCGGCCAAAGTGCATTAAGCCTGCAAGAGGTAATTATTCTCTTCACACCCAGCCCAGAGGTGGCTTAAAGCAGAGGCTCTCAATCCTGGCTGCATGTTAGAATTACCGGGAGAGCATTAAAATAAAATGCTGATGTGCTATTTTCTGTGGACTAATTAAATTAAAATATCCAAGGAACAGCCCCAAACAAGGACATCTTATGTGCTAGGTGACACTCTTACATCCCTTCAGAAATATAGAATGGCTTCTAGGGTGTGGGTACACAAGATTTTTACATGGTTACATTTTATTTTTACTCTATTTTCAGCTCGTTCTTCAAGGAACAAAGTTTCTGAGAACTGAGTATGGGGATATATTCTTGCTGCAGACTTGAATACACCTAACTTTTTATAAAATGTGTGCATGAGTTAGACTCCAGAAAAAAAACACACACTGCAGCAGCAGCAATTCAGCATTGCATGAAGCACAGCTCAGCTTCACTATCTTCTCCACTGCCAGGCCCACCCAGCAATACAACTCCTTGTAGTGCCTTTTAACTGAACATTTTTGTTCAACAATGAACTGTTCCAGATTGTTAAGGTTTCAGGGAAACTAAACTGCATTTTGCTAAAAATCAAAACAAGAAGAAAAAGTCCTTCAGGAACTGTAAACAGCCAGAAATTATTTTTAAAACGGCCCTTCCCCACTGGTCTTATTTGAAGAATCCCAGAACCTAAGAGGTGGTTATTGCTGAGATCTGCCAACTCTGAGAGAGCCAAAGCATTATTTGTATATAATCCCATCAACATCCTTGAGAGATACCTGCAGTGAAGAAAAACAAGCATGAAGATCAGTGTCAACTATGGCCTAATGTGCAGATTCACAAAGAGGATCTCTAGGAATGGACTTCATGTAATTATGGATTTGTTTATTCTGGCAGCTTGAAATCTTGTTTCATTTACCTTTGTTAATAATCACTAGTGTATCACTAGCTGGTAATAAAAAAAATCCAGGATCATAAAAACTAGATAGAAAACCAGAAATAGAGATGAAACAACTAAACTAAACTAAACTAAACTAAACTAAACTAAACTAAACTAAACTAGGCTTTTCCCAGATTAACCACAGGAACTCCCTTTTTGATGATCCAAGTAGAGGTGCCCTGTGAGACAGACTGGCATTCTGTCTCATGGCAGAGTTATTGCCTTGCCAGAACTAGAACAAAGTGTTTAGCACTTTTCATATAAATTTCATTTAAAATGAATTTTTGTCCTAAACCTTGCTTTATCTACTTCCTTTAATGCTCAGTGAGAGGAAAATAAATGCTAGCATTGATTCTACCCCTTCTCCAAAGGAATGCTTGTTAATCCTTCCCAGGATGCTGGGAAATGCCATGTCATAGCCCACAGGAAGGAAAAGCCCAAGAAGCCTAAAATTGCCTGTATTTCTAAGAAGGGCTGGGGTGGAAAATCTGGGCTGGCATACAAAAGCCAGCAGAATGTCATTGTTTGTGAGGTTATGCAGACCTATGTCATACTTAGCTGTGTGACCTTGAGCAAAATACTTAATCTCTCAAGCTCATGTTTCTCATCTATAAAGGATGTTCGGTAAGATTACTTAACTCAAAGGATCACGGTGAATATTTTACAATTTAATAATGAATGTAGACTGCTCAACACAATGCCTTACACAAAGTAAATACACAATTTATTCATTCATTCAACAAACACTGAATGAGTGCATAGAATGTTCCAGGCAATGTTCTATAGTGACTGGGACAACCAACGCAACAGGCAAAAATCCCTGCTTTTATACTACTTGCCATCTATTGTTCATAAACTGGATAGTATTTTAGACAGTGATGATTGCTGTGGAGACTACATAAGAGAGAAGGGGGATGGGGAATGGGTATCATGTGCTATTTAAACAGAGTAGCCAGCAAAGACCATACTGATTCAGTGAAATGTGAGTAAAAAACTGAAGAGGTGAGGGAGTGAGCCATGCAGAGTAATTGCAAAGGCCCAAATGGAGAAGCTTGTCTGCTGTGTTGGCAGGTCAGCACAGAGGCCAGCATGGAGGCTAAGCATGGGGAGAATCAGGAGGAGACAGGATCAGGGAGGTAAGGGCATCGCTCACTAGGTAGGGCTTCCAAGCTTTGCTTTTACACTGAGTGAACTGGGAAGCAGCTGAAAAGGTCTAGGAAGAAGAATAACATGATCTGATTTACAATTTAACAGGACCATATTAGGAGTGGTTTGCAAAAGAGATTGGGCAGAAACAGAGAGAAGAGTTAAGAGACTAATGCAATAACAGAGGTGAAAGTTTATGGTGGCTTAAACAAGATGATGACAATAAAAATGGGAAGATGTGACCAGATAGAGTCTAAATGTATTTTGAAGGGAGTCAGCAGGATTTACTAATGAAATGAAATTGTAATGAAAGAAACAGAAATTAAGAATGACTCCAGAGGTTTTAGCCTAAGCAACTGGAATAATTGCCTTTAATTGATGGGAAAGACTAAAGAAGATGCAGGTTTGGGGAGGGCAAGTTGTTGGGGAACAACTGGAGCTCATTTTGGGACATGTTAAATTTTGCATTCATTTTCAACATCAAGAGGAGATATAAAGCAATCAGTAAAATATTAATCTAGGCTGAAATCAGATGTAAACATGGGCATCACTTCTACATAGATGCTATCTAAAACCACAGAACAAGATAAGATCACTAAGGGAGTGAGTATAAACAGAAAGAAAAGTCCATGAAGAGAGTCCTGGGACACTTTAATGTTTAGAACTCAGGAAAGTGAGGAGAAACCAGCAAAGAGAGAATTAGAGGAAATCCAGGATATATACATAATGTAAACTTCCTATACATTAAATTTGTTCACCTAATTATGCAGGTAGCCATGCATCTATTCATCTAGTATAGCAAAACAAGTTAAGAAAATGGGCTCTAGAATGAGATTAGCCTGAATTCAAATCCAGATTCCCTCACTTACCAGCTCTGAGACCCTGGGAAGTTACTTAACCTTGCTGTCCCTGCTTTCTTGAACTATGAAATAAGGAGAATAGCACCAACCTTATAGAATTGTGAGAATTAAGTGAAGTTTCCTATCTAAAGCATAAGGCTTGGTATACCAAAAGCTCAATAGAGAATGCTATGGTTTTTATAATTATTATTCAAGTACTTTTTGAGCACCTGTAATGGATGCACAAATAACCATGTCAGGTACAGGGAAGCGGATTCTACCTCAGAAGGATAACAACCTAACCAACAATAAAAGATACATAAAAATTTCAAAAAACATTATACAGACCATGGTCCCCAAGACAAGCTCTTTGAGGACAGTGACATTTTCTGTATGGTTTATACAATATCCTTAGTGAGTGGGACATGGCACAGAGCTGGCTCGCAAGTGTTTCATGAATGAATGAATCAGATTGAGATGAAGAAACACTTTCAGTTTGTAGCAGAAAGAGATTACTGGGAGTTGAAACGGACAGAGGATATTTCATTCACAAGACAGGAAGAAAAGTTTCAGGTAATTCTTTTTCATGCAATGAACCATAATGTACATAAATAGGAAAGGTGGAAGAATAGTCTGAATTATAAGAAACTATAGCCTTGGAAATTATTGAATAAACCCTGGAAACTAAATAGATAGAAGGAAGATCATTTTTGCTGCTGTGTCTTGTTTTAGACAAGTTTATTTTGTTTCATGTTTTTCACTGATAGAATGCAAGCCTTTTCATCAGAGATAACACAAATAAAAGCTAAGTGTCTTTGAGCTCTTACTATGCCAGGCATTCTTGTAAGCAATTTATATCCAGTTACTCCTCAAAATAATGCTTTAAGATAGATATTACTCCCGCTTGATAGAAGAAGTTTGAACAATAAATTTTAACTAACACTTCAAAGTGGTAGAATTGGAACTGATACATATGTGAGACCATAACTATTACAGCGCTTCCTATGGGGCCATATGAGTCCAGGAGCCAAAATACTGACAGATTTTCAAAGACTCTTTTGGGTAAACAAAGCCATAAAACAGACAATGTAGTCAAATTAATGATAAAAATAATAGTCAAGATCACTCCTCTGGCTTACTTGATTTTAAGTAAATCAATGTAGAAGGTATTTTCTAAGTTGGTTTGGTAGTTCAGTATTTTCTAAGTTGGTTTGGTAGTTCAGATATTTGTGAATGAAGTAAATAAATGAACGAAACCAGAAATTTCCTCAATTTCTGAATCACCTGGTGTTTCCACATTCTGGAACATCAAAACTTATCTAGGTCTTCTTTTCTTCTCTATAAAGAATAGGAATTGTTATTACTTTTGAGAAGTAAATTGCCATCTTTTTGTAGCAAGGCTTTTGTAAGAAGCTTTCTTACAAAAGGAAGGATTTTGGAAGGATTTCTAAGAAACATTTGCATCTGTTTTGGTAGAATAGTTTCTATGCAACACTGCATTGTCTTAGAGCAATGCTTAGTGATTATAAATATATGTAAAAAATGAAAAAGTAAAATATGGTACACTGAAACCCATTGATTCAAATGAGCCAAAAGACATATGCATTTGTTTTCCCCAAAATGAAAGACCAGGACAATGACACCACACCAGGCACCTGTGCACATGCAGGTGGGGGCTGGAGCCAGTAGATGTCATACATTGTCTTTATTAGCATGTTCCACACTACATTACTCCACAAGCCAAGCAGGGCTGCACACTGCCTACTTTCTAAGTAGTAAGACATATAGGAAGTTGTTTTCTAGGTAGAAAGTATTCCCCCACCAGTCTATTAAATTTGCAGTTTCATACACTAAAAAAAAAAAATAGCAGCATTGAATAGTGTCTGATTTGAAAAATAATAAATATGCATATTAGAATATTTAGAAAATACAAGTAAACACACACACACAAATTAAAATCAAAGTCATATTGCCACTACCCAGTGATAACCCCTTAGATTCACATAATTTTGAAATCAAAATATAAGTCATTTGGAGAGATAATAGAGCTGTGGCTGGCTGTATTGTTTCTGTTGGTACTCTTTTCACATTACTATAAAGCCATTTTGTGACTTTTTTAAGATACTAAGTCTTAGTCACAATTCTTCATTTTACAATGAGAAAACTAAGGTTCAAAGGAGAAGAATGGCTGGCTGAAGAGCACACACTGCTTGGCTCTGGAAAGAACTTAACCGCTGACATTTTAACTCCTGTGCTAACCTTCCAAGGCAATATCCCACTGTTCTATCTCTATGCCTTTGGGTCTTTATAGTGTTTTGCTTTTCAAATTTCCCTATAAATTTGAAATACCCTAGTTAAGCTTTGGGTTAGAAAATTTCAGGGAGTATTCTTCCCAGATGCAGGCCCTTCGAGGGAACCATAGAGCACTAATGAGTAAGATATCACCCTAGTCCTCAGTTCAGCCCCACTCCTCATGTGGCCCTTCTTTCCTATCACAGCCCCTAGGGTCCTGCCTGTTTCTCTTTAATATCTTGAACTCTACCACCATCCCCTTTCTTTTGGAGTTAGTAATCATCATATCAACAATTGATTGACTGCTTAATATATGCCAGGTGCCATACTATACATACATAATCTAATTTAACCCTTATGATAACTTTGTGTTCAGTTTATTATCTCTATTTTCTAGAGATAGAAATACAGGAGGCATGTTCCCAAGGTCACAAAAAAGTAAATGCTGAACTCAGGCTTGAAACTAGGATTGTCCAACTCTCAACTCTCTCTTCTCCTGTCTGGATACTGAGAAAGATGAACTCTTCCAAGTTCTTGCCATCAAGGCTGTTCTTGAAATCCTTTTAGCGTCAAGAGTTTTACTGTAGATCACTATGGGGAAACTGGAAAGAGAAAATTAAAGCAACTGATACAACTTTGCACTTAGTCCCATTTTCAAGGTTTAGCAACCCAATTTAGTAGCTGTGTAACCTGACCTTTGGTAAATTACTTGAACTTCTGAGCCTAATTTCCTTTTATGCAATTACGAAGTTTTGAGCATCTCCCCCAAAACTAGAGTACCTATACAATTTACCATTAGAATCAGTAGAGTTTGAAAGTGAAACGGGGTTCTGTTAATAATTTTGGTGGTACAACAGGTGTGAAACAGGAGTTGCCTGAGCAAATCAGTGCCTATGGTCCTTTAAAGGTAACGTCAAAGAACCTGCCACATGGTCCAGCATACAATTTCAGGGTTTCAACACTTTAGAATCCTTTCTTTTCCATATACATGAAGCATCAAATAGCATAGTGGTTTTCAACTAGGAACAATTTTGCCAACCAGGGGAAATTTTGCTTCCCAGGGAATATTTGGCAATACGTGGAGATATTTTTGATTGTCACAACTGGGGCAGGGGATGTGACCGGCATCTAGTGGGAAGAGGTCAAAGATGATGCTAAACATCCTACAATGTACAGGACAAGCCCCTACAACAAGAATTATTAATGCCCAATGGCAACAATGCCAAGGTACAGATTTGGTGAAACTGTATTCTTCAACGCCAGAGTAGAAGACATGGTAGAGAAAGTCTGCTGCCAAGGACGCAAGTTCAGTTTGCTTCTCACAGTTTAATTGAGGGTCAGCCCAAACATGAAGCTAATGAAATCAGCCCATTTGGAATTCAAGAGAAATGGAACATTATTTTGATAGTTTAATTACTATAAACAGATTTGCAGACGGGCCTATCACCACTGTGAAATCATCTCACATCTCAGAGACAACTTGCTATGCAAGAAAACAAGAGGCCAAGTACCATGTACATAATGCAATTTGCATGCATTCAAAGAACAGCAGTTCATCTGCAATTTACACAGGTGCTTCTCTAAAGATATGAAACTATAATTAGCAATAATAAAGCTTTCATCTGACTTGCCTTCCCTAAGACGTGCTCTGATAATGAAAACAAGTTTAACGTTTTAAGCCCCATGCCTAAAATAAAGCAACTATTTGGGGGAACCAAAGTTCCTTGAAAGAGAATGAGCAATTATCCACAACTCTATGGGCCATAATTAATTGATCATTCATGGCATTATCACACTCACAGATAAACATGAAAGAGATATTGAAGTTTTAAAGCTCTCTTCATATTCACACCCCACCCCCACCCCCAGCCCCATCAAGCCAAGCTTCAGTATTCAGTGTTGCATTCAGAGCATGCAGCTTGGCTCAGGAGACTGGCTGTAAGACTGAATATGTAAACTCATATTTATCTCAACTTTTAAGGCAAATATCGTTCATTAAAATACAGTTGCAAGCAAAACATTATCTCTGTTTCTGTGTGGAAAGAACATTTGGTAGTTGTGAAAGTCTAAAAACTACAGTAAAGAGATTTTAACTCTGTGTGTGTGTGTGTGTGTGTGTGTGTGTGTGTGTGTGTGTGTGTGTGTGTGTTCTAAGTATCTTTCTGCTCTATCAGCTGACCCCTCCTTACTAGGAAGGATTTTTTCCTGATTATCATGAGAGTGAACCAGTTCAAACAACTCCACAGATCACTGCTATTTGGTACAATACAATGTCCAGCTGGCCAACTGCACGAGCTCTTAAGATTAGTGGTTGTTTATGGGCTTCCTACAGTGGTGTCTCTTCTGAGCAGGAAAGGGAATGAAAGGCACCTGTTCAGAGACCCTCCCACACAAAGATGTATTTTCTGACATAAATCTATGTATCCAGGCAGAAAAAGTGGAGAGGGGCAAGAAGGAGTGATGTCTTCCAGCTACTGCAGATGAGGGAGAGGAATACAAAGTGATACCAGTTGGGGAGATAGAGCAGCTTAGATGTGCAGAAGCTTCAAGAAATAGCATATCTTGGGTTAGGCTAATAAGGAGAAGTTTCTACTTTCAACCTGGGAAGCCCTTTTCCTGATCTGCTTTGTCACCTTTTAAAAACTAACCTTCCAAAAAAAGAAAAAAAAAAAAAACTAACTTTCTTCTCAGATGGCTTCAGATAGAATTAATCATTCCAATCTGGTGCCACCATAGTAGAGCATATACAGTTCTATTACACTCGTTGGACTATATAGTAACAAATTTACTTATTGTCTGTGAGTTCACTTAGAGCACTTGTGATTTCCCACTGCTCAACGCTGTGTCTGGCATAAAGCAAGGCATGAAATAAAGCTTTGACCAATTAAAGTAAAATGATATGAGAACCACACAATAATGTTGTATTGGTATGCTATCGTTCTGAAGTACAGTCAATTACATAATGGTTAACAGCTACTAAGCACTTACTAAGTGCCAAGTACCATTCAAGGCACTTATTAATTGGCATATAGTATTTTTATTTGTGCATATTAATTGACATATAACCATATAAGATGAATACTCATATCTCCATTGTATAGTTTAGTTAGCTAAGGCATAGAGAATTGCCTATGGGTCACATGGCTAGTAAATGACAGGTAAGGATTCAAAGTAGACATTCTAGCTAAAAAGTCTAAATTCTTAACTATTAGCAAATATTGATAACAAGAGATTTCCAAGGAAAGTGAACAGAGAAGAATCTAACGGTGGTTGATGTAAGTGCAGGGCTTATTAGGCTAGAAACCTGAAGCAGAATTCAGGTGGGCCCAGGGGCTAAGCTAAGCCATTCAGGGTGCTCATCACCTCCTCAGAGTTCTCTGCATCCTAATGCAGCTCATCCTGCTTGGCCCTGGAACTCTGGGACAGGGTTAAATAAGATACATCATTGTGTCTCAACCACAGCAGTATTGGGATTTGGGATCAGATCATTTGTTGTTGTTGGGAGCTTCTCTTGTGCTTGTAGAATGTTTAGCAGCATTGGTGGCCTCTACCCACCAGATGCCAGGAGCACTCCCTCCTTCCCCTGTGGTTGAAACAGGAAAAAATGTCTTCAGACATTTTCATATGTCCCCTGAAAGGTAAAATTGCCCCCAGTTGAGAACCACTAAGATACACATAGCCCCTAATTCGACAAGAATGCCTCGCAGAGTGCAGAATGACTCTACTCTTTTCTACCATCAGAGTATACCATACTGTGCCTGGAATGACCCTTCTTGGGCCACATATACTTGTGCATTCTTTCCCGACTGGATGTCAGCAGGATAAGATGCAGTATTAAAGTTCAGCTGTGTTTTATTCACTGCTTGGGATCCAATATTCCTATGTAAAAGCTCACTCATTTAGAGAAAAAGAAATACTACCTCTAGGTTTGCCCTAGAATTAGAAAATTTAATCAGACTAACACACCCTAGGAGGTAAGAAGAGCAATTATAATCATTTCCATTTAAAAGAGCATGAACATGCAGCTCAGAAAGGTTAAGTGATTTGTCCAAAATCACAAAGCTAGTTCATGTTAGAGCTAGAGCTCAAGCCCAGACCCTTTTATCTCAAACTTTATTATATCTCCCTGCCATCCGCAGGGGAGTAGAGCTTTCAAAAGACCAATTAAAGCAGAAAGATAGGCGAAAACTTCCCAACTGCAATCTGATGACTAAATCATCTTGAGTGGAGTGGGAGATGTCCAAACATTAGGAATACTTAAAACGAAGTAGAACACAGAGCTGAATAGGAAGCAGACTCTGCAGATGAGAAATGAATAAGGATCCTGCCACATAGCATCCATCTCTAACTCATATCATTTGGTAAATAATAGATCTAAGCATTCCTGCAGTAAACCCACTCGCTAAAAATTTCCAAGTGCAGCTGAACAATCACTGAAAATATACATCTTCTCTTGCACCAGCTTGTGGGGAAACAACAGGACAGTACCCACTGGCCTCACGTTGACATGGGCACCCAGGACCTCTTTTGCCAGCAGGAGGTCATAATCTAATGTGCCTACCACATTGAAACAGCAGTGACAACAGCCAGGCTGACAGAGAGTAAAATAGCTCTGTCTCTCTCTCTGAAGAATTAGATATTCTCCTAATCAGGATGATCAAAACCAAACATCTGACACTGCTGTAGCCACAACAGCAGTAAGTTTGTTCCCAGTCACTATCAGTCTAACAGATCACTCTTCGTGCCCACTGGCCAAAATGTTGCTTGTAGTTCCATAAACTGCAGCACAGCTCTTATAGGATGACAGAATCTGTAACAGCATGGCCTCTAATTCCCATTGCCAAGTGTACTCCTTTGGAAGTTAAAAGGCCTATGTTAGTATTAAAGTGTTTGATCATTCATTCATTGAACATGTATTATTGAAACCTATTCTATCCTAGTTTCTGGGCTAGAAATGCCAAGAGAAATAAGAAAGGATTCTCTTCCCAAATATCTTGCATAATTAAAGAAAATACAAATACACAAATATATAATTGAATATGTCAATCAAGCCTGAAATACAAATACAAATAAGGCTGAAATACAGCAGGATCAAAGAGGACTCTCCAACTGCGACAAATTGTGCCTAGGATCTCAGAGGCATGGATGAAAGATAGAAAGATCTCCCCAGCAGATGGAATAGCAACAGCAAAGACACAGAAGTATGAAATACTAGAGCAAGTTTTGGGTTCCTTTTGAAGTTCAGTGGGGCTACAGCAGAGGCTGTGAGTAGATAAGTCATCAACCATGGTAGACTTCATTCTTTCATTCCAACAAGCTGATTTCCACTTCCCCTCATAGATAAGGATGACAGAAAGATGGGGAGCTCCTCGTGATAAGAAGAGAGACATGATCAAGTTTGCATTTAGAAATAGTATTCCTCCAATAAAATAAGGAATGGATATATTATGCTAGCAAGACTGAGAGTAGAGAAGGCTCCCAATAAGGGTGTATAGAATAGAATGGAGCTCATATTCCAGTAGTGGACACAAAATATTAAGAAGTATATAATATGTTCAAAGAGCTTCAGGTATATTTGTTTTTCAGTTAATTCTCTGAAGCCGGTACCATAATTCTCTGCATTAAACTGATGAGAACATTGCACCATTCAGGGTATGGCTGGAAAAACAGAAGCCACTCCATGTATTCCAGGTATAAAAAATAGGTAATTAGAGATAATCATAACATTGGGAAGAACTAGGAACGCAAAAGCTGGGAAGCAGCCACCAGCAATCCTAGGCTGTAGGCAGCAACAAAGTCACTTATTTTAAGAACTCATTAGCAAGCCTCTAAAAGTTTTAAGAATCTCCAGGAAGCTTCTACCACTGTTTAGAGCTACAGCAGCAAACAAGTCATTCTCAAGAGTTTCTTGGGAAATGACTGTGGCTTTCACATTTGCCCAGGTGTCTGGCTGCAACAGCTTCTGGAGAATGGTGGCTCCTCCTTTCCTGCCTCCCAACATTTGTGCCAGTGCCCGTCATTGGCCATCTCTAACACGAAATCATATAGGGAAAGAAATGCTGGGAAAGTGTTCCTGTTTCTCTGCAATATGATGCAGAAGGGACCTTTAGAAGGGAATGGTGGTGATGATGCCAGGTGGATAACATGGAATCCAGCATAAAAATTGAGGCAAAGGAAATTCAGATGACTTTCCCAAGAACACCTAGGAATTGAGACCAGAGAAATTAAAGAATTTGCCCAGGGTAACATAGCTCATAAAAAGTAGAGCCAGGATTTTGGACTTTGCAGTCATATTACAATGCTTACCAATTTTACCACTATGTTGATATGGGAAGTTAGGGGGAAAAAAGAGAGTAAGCTCCTGAAAGGTTTCAAGTTGGAAAATGACCTTAGGTGCTATTAAGTTTAGAATAGGTACAATCATGTACCAAGTAGAGATGTGGCCTGAAGGTGGAAATGATCAAAATACAGGTGAGAAAGGGGTCACCGGAGGTTTAACAAGGATAGGACATGTGGCAGTATCCTGCATGTAGCATAGGAGTTTATCGGCTGGTGGGTGCAGAGTGGGAGACTATAGCAGGGAAAGGTAATTTAAGGTAAGAGCACATTGTGTATAAAGGCACCAAGAGGTGACTGGGCATGATTTGTTACAGGAACTGTGATTTCTTCACTATGGCTAGAACAAAGGGTACGTGTGGGTAAGAATGGAGAAAGAGACTAGAAAGGTGGTGGAACTAAATCATGGCAAACCTGAGGTGCCCTGCTTGGGAGTTTGGGGAGCTACCGACTGTATGAAGCATGAAAAGTTCATATTTATAAAAATCACTCAGCCAAATGCATCAGAGGCCTAAGAAAAAGTAAGTAGTATGTTCACTTATTTGATTTATCCCAAAGCTTCTCTAGTTAATTTATCTTCACCTATTGAAAGGGAGAAAGTGAATGAATTAAGCCAAAGCTGATTTGTCATTTAAAACAAAGCATGTTATTACACTCACCTTGCCCTGAATGATCCTGTCGGTCCTAACACACAAGAGAGGAAGAAAGGTTAGGCTTCTGATATATTCGTTATCTGCTATCCATCCATTAGTGTCCAATAATGCCGATAAGCACCACAATGGCAGTCGCTTCTCATTGCAGGACCCGCAAGCTCAGTTACTTTCTGCCAATACCAGACGCACAAAAGGCAAATGCTACAAGACCCTACAGCTTAGCCCTCGGACACAAAAGCTCCACACATTGCATTCACACAAACCAGGACTAAATGGTCATTTATAAAGCAAAACAGTCACCCAGAAACGGTCACAATGCAAGGATGATTAGCAGGAGGCTTGTGGGAATGGAGCACATACTGTGTTGACAACAGGACGTGCCTGGCTTATGAGGGGCAATGGCATGTTTTAACTTAAATGCAATGTTAACACCTGTAAAGGAGAGTCATTTAGAGGGAAAGCACAGATGGGACTCTGGAATTGATTCTTAGTGGGAGGGAAAGGAGAAAGAACTAGAGGAGGGGAAAAAAAATCTTGAAAATGGGCCCTACACTCCATTACCAAACAAAGGTGTTTCAGAAGCTGCTGACCTTTCCACAATGGCATTGATCCAGCCACAGGGGGAAACAAAGCTGCAAATAAAATAAAGTCACCTCAGTATAACAGCTTAAAGCAAACTGTGAAAAGAAGAAAGAAGTTGACCTTGAAAGGCAAATACATTGTCAGGCCAACACCACGTGGACAGGCATTTTTAACCAAGGTCGCTCTAAGGTAGGAACCACTATGAGCACAGGGAAAAGGGTACTGATTTACAGAGCAAGTCATGAGCCCACATATCAAGTAATCACAGCAATAATTTCAACGGCGAGGATGAATCTCTGCTTTTCCTCCCTCTTCTGGGCTTTTCATTGACAACCTTGCTTCATTCACACTTGGTTCTCTAGGGGCTTGTTCATTCGTTGTACAGGCATCCCAGTCATATATGAAACTAATATATTCATCAAACTCCTGATGTTAAAGCTGCAAGAAAATTGAGCACTACACTCACAGAATAAGGGGAAAAGGAAGAAGAAAGAAAACAGAAAGAAGATGTGTCAAAAGACAGTTACCTTAAGAAAAAGAGAATTGACATGACAAGAAAAGATCCAGAGATCTAAAAAAATGAACAAAGTTCAAGTCAGTGAACAAGTATGTTCAGTGATAAGTGAAAATCAAGAAAAAGAAAATATCTGATAAATACAATGGGGAAGTTCAGCTGACGAAAACAAGAGCCAAAATCAAGACTATTTTTCTCAGAAGTACTTTAAGAGGTTCATCATAATGAGATAACCACAACAAGGGCAGGGAGACTATAACTTTGCTTGAATATTAATTTCATCATATATGTTGATTATAAGATTTCGAGTTAATTAAATTGGATAAACAAACTAATTACATTCCCCATCCAATATTCTTCGTTTATTCAATCAACATTATTGGGCAGCTAACATAGTACCATGTCAGACACTGGGTTTACAAATATGTATAAAACATAGTGTCAGCCCTCCAAGAGTTCACAGTACCCTCAGATTAGAGCAATTTGCAGGCAAATAATTACAGAAATATAAGTGCTGAAACCAGGAGGTAAGCAGGCATTGAGTTATGCATTTATCAACCCTGTGAATATAAAACCTATATTCGTTTTGTAACCTAGTTTTGATTAGGAAAAGTTCAGACTCTTTGAGGAATGCCAGCATTACTGGGCTGAGAAAGTGGTACATTCAACTACATTTCTTCATTAAGCTGTCTTAGAAAGGATCTTTCCCAGTTAGTGTTCAAACAGAATTTACAGTGTGAACAGGGAGAAAAGAAAAGGAAAAGAAAGCAAGCTTGGCTCTACCCCAAGAATTTCTATTTTAGAACATAGGAAGACCTGCAGGGCACATGGCTTGATGCAATCTGCCAAGTGGAAGCATTGAGTCATAGTCAAAGGCAGTAAGAGTGCAGGCCACCCCTACTCAGAATCCCAGTTGCCTATTACATCAAATCCAACTGAATCATTGAGTTGACTCAGTTGAGTCAAACTTAAAACCCCTGTCAGAAGAGTCAACTGAAACAGCCTCCATTTGCCAAAGCTGGAACAATTAGAGAAACAAAATAAAGCAGTATTGTATTATAACCCTAAGTGTAAAATAAATATCAATGAGTCTTCCTCCTCAATACACATAACCCCAGCCTAATTATAAGAAAAAAATCAGACAAATCCAAATTGAGGGATATTCTAAAAAAATACCTGACCAGTACTCTTCAGTATTGTCAAAATCATCAAAAGCAAAGACACTGTCACAGGCAAGGAAAGCCTAAGGAAACATAATGACTAAATATAAGTGGTAGCCTGAATGGGATACCGGAACAGATAAAGGACAATAGGCAAAAACTAAGGAAATCTGAATAAAGGTATAGACTTTAGTTAAACACAGTGTATTAACATTGGTTCATTAATTATAACTAAGTACTGTACTAAGCTTATGTAAAATGTTAATAGGAAGACTGCAAGCTCTGTACACATCTTCACAATTTTTCTGTGACTCTAAAACTGTTCTAAAATAAGAAGCTCATTAAAAAAGAGAGAAAGAGGGGAAATACCTCCTTGGCAGATAACGTAGGACCCATTTATTCCTCAGCAATCCATTTAGGCAGCTGCCATAGGCAGGTGATATCTTCTCCTGGCTGGTTACTTCCTTGGATGCCTTGTCCACAGCCCAGTGCTGCAGCTCTCCATTTTCACCACTTGCCTCAATATTTGGAGCCAAATTGGCCCCTCTCAACCATCTCCAAGCAGCTCTAATCTTCCTGGGGCACTGTTTCCTATACCCTGTGGCCAGAATGAGGGCCTGACTCAAGTGTCCATTCCAACATGGGGCATAAGCCAGCAGGTCCCAGCGGGTGGCCAAAGTTCTGCTTATGAGGTCATAAAGAGGGCCATGATGAAATTGCCTTTGCAAAAATTAGAACAGTGATAAAATTGTGACAGTAAAAGAGATCTGACCTAACTGACTCAATCTTGCCTTTAACCTCCAAGCTGCCCTTTGTTCATTCTTGGGCTTAGGCCAAAGTAACTTGGGCAGAAATTTAATTTATAAGTTAACTTTGAAAGAAAGATGATAACAGCCCTTCTCCAAAACAAATCCTTTCTTTTCTTGGAGACCAGACCACCTTTGTAAAAACAAACAAACAAAATAGCCACGAGATTAGAAATTATGGCTCAGGATTCATGAAGCCAGAGGGCACAGGATTACTAACCCCCCCAATTGCTCCTAGAGATAACATCACTACTATAAAGCCTAAGATTGATGTTTGAGGTATTTTTCAGACCCTGCATTCTGATGGATCAGATAGCATCATTCAGACTGGTAAATGGACTCATCTGATCTTGTGGCCCCTACCCAGGAACTGACTCTGTACAAGAGGACAGCTTCATCTCCCTATGATTTCATCCCTGACCCAACCAATTAGCATTCACCATTCCCAACCTCTCTGCCCACCAGACTATCTTTAAAAACTCTAGCCTCCAAATTTTCAGGGAGGTTAATTTGAGTAATAATAAAACGCCAGCCTCCTTTTTAGCAAACTGTATGTATATTAGCCTCTTTCTCTATTGCAATTCCCCTGTCTTGATAAATTGGCATATCTGGACAGTGGGCAAGAGGTTCTCATCAGGCAGTTACAATGGGAGAGACCAAGGATCACAGCTTGTCCTAATAGATGCCAGCCACTCCCATGCAGGATGGGGGTGAGCAGGTTTCTGATGACCCTAATTTCAAGACAATGGCCCTAACTGGGGAGAAAGGGAGGTCATGAAAGAAGAAAACTGTGTGGTCTTGAATGGAAGGCTGGCAGGGAGAACAACTCTGAATGTTGAACACAGACAATATCTAACATATGCTCTCAAGGTTGGAATAAACAAAGCAAACCATATGAAGATGTGCAAGGCCAGGATGCTGTAAAAAATAGAGCATTCTGGATGGAGCAGAGCACTCTCCTTACTGTAGTGCGGCAGCAACTGAAAAGTAGAGTGGCTGCAGTGGGGCTCAACTTGGGGGTGGCCTATGTTATTCGACATTGGGTTGGACTCTTAATATGGAAGCCAGAGAAAACACAGGTCTTAACCCAAGAAGTGCTCTCAGCATGGTGCCCAGAAGCTCTTAGCGCAGTGGTTGGCACCCTAGAGGGGCACAGAAAATAGTTTTCTACACTTCACATTACGGTGATGAATACAGTGATAGAAATAACTCCAGAAGTCGAACATGAAAATAAACACTGGTTTTATGCCTATTTGTGGAATGCTTATTGAATAGTTTATTGGATGTTCATTATGCACTAAGTGGTGGAGGCGAGGAACAAAAGATCAGTGAGAGGGAGCTCACAGGCCTGTGGAAAAGGTAGACAACAACCAATTAACTATACACATGAGTGTGTTCACTAAGAACCTAAAAGAAATACTCTGCATGTGCAGTAGGCACAAAGATAGAAACCTAAGATCTCCATTCATGGAAGGACTTGCTGCCCAACTGCAGAGAGTGTAATCAGCCGACATTCTCCAGCTGTCAGTTCTTTCAGGGTCCACTTCAGCTCCAGAGAGACGCCTGGTCTGAGGACACAATCTCCCCAGGGCAGTCTGCATCTGGCAAGGGGAGCCAGGTGGAGGTATAAAGGTGTAAGGGTCTGGTTATTTTGGTCCAACATAGGAAACTCAGGTACAGTATTTGTTACTGATCTTTGTCATGCCAGAATTATAATTTCTTCCTCTTCTCTCTCTGCTTAATCCTGCTTCCTCCCCTTTCCTTTCATAGGTGTTGATCACTAATAAATATTTTGCACCCCTAATGCCATCTCAGCAGTATCTGCTTCCAGAGAATCCAACTTGTAACAGGAAGAAAGGGACTTGTCAATGAAAATGAATAACAAATAACTCTGGGCTAGACCAGGAGATCCAGAAAGACTTCATCATAGAGGATATTCTTGGGTTGATTTCTGCATTTGATTAGATTTTAAGGAAGCAAAGATAGGGGAAATAAAATTGCCGGCTGGGAATTAAATACATAAAATCCACATACAATGTGTGAGATTAACCATCTGGGGAAATAAAGCTAGAAAATGTCTGTAAATGTGTGACTGAGGAAACCAGGAACATTGAAACCCCCAATCAAGGTGATTTGGGAGTAATTTCAAGGAAGGAGAAGTGCAGTGTGATTGTAATTTACTAAGCAGAAGGAAGTCTAATCAATGGCATTGTACCCTGTTTAGAGACAGACTGAACAGAAAGGGGGCTGGGCAGCCCAAGGTAGAACAGTACTTTACAAGGTGACACAGCTCAAGACTGGGGAAGCTAAGGGCGGTTTGCTGTTTTCTAAATATCTGGGGCAGGGAAAGGGAGTATTTTTGCCTGCCTTAAAAATTCCCTAGTAAAAAATGTTCCTAGTCAAGCTTTACGGCACCTCACTTTTCAAAAGAGCCCCTCAGCTTTACTCCCTATTTAGCCTATTTTTAAGGTGTATAGTTCTAGGCACTTTAAATGTATTTTATTGTTCACCCTCACTTTCTAGACAGAAAGTATTACCACTTTGATTTTGAGGAAGAAGGAAACCAGGGTCCTAAATTGTAAATTAACGTGTCTGCAGTCAGCTGTTAGGTCAAAGAATGGAGATTTTGCACACTGGTCTATTATGCCCCAGGCATTGGGGTTTATAACTGCAAGCTCATTCCTTTCAAACCTCACCTGAAACTTCCAGTTGATCCTAGCTCTATTGTATTAGAACTTGGAAAGAGAAGGAGACAGGCAGGCAGGGTGGAGCAAGGGGTAGTTAGCAAGCTGAATCCTCACTATAAGAGAAAGGCAATAGATAATAAATAAAATTGTATAAAATATAGCAATACAAGCACATTATTAGAAGAAAAGAATGGAAGTAAACAGTAGAAGAAACAAGAAGAAACTTCTTAGGGGAGGAATAGGGAGGAGTGAGCAGTAGACTGCTGTTTTTCATCATAAGCCATTAACACATATCATATTAATACATGAATTATATGAATTAAACAATGCTCTACTAAGAGAAAAGTGTTTGTGTGGTACAGTCTGAAAGAGATGCAGTCAATCCATTCCTATAAATCCTTCACACCACCATTCCTGGGTTAAGCCAGAACAGCAAACAGCCACATCCTACAGCACAGGGAGAAGATTAGCAAGTTGGCAGGGCCTGTAACAGTGGGCGGGGGGAGGGGGAGGGGGTGCTGATGGCTGCTCAAAAACTGCCACCCCTTGACTCTGTTCGCGTGTTGTTGTGATGTACTAACCAGCCTACCAGAACCCACTGCTATTAAACCTTCCTCTGAGCACACGCTCGTTAAGGAAGCCTCTGACCATTTTTTCCTTCCCTTCAAGGTGAGAATATCCTAGTCTGAGATAAATGTCTGACCTGCCTGACAGTTACTGTAAATTACTGAATTGACATTCTGAGATATCATATATAATCAAGTTCTACGAGCATGTCAAATATAATCCTGTCCCTAAGAGACGGAACTCTTCTCAGCAAACTGGCAAAATCAGATTTCTGAGGCAGCAAGACACGGACCCTGGGCAGTCGTGATTTCGAGCAGAAGAAATGCCACGTTGCATGTGAGCTCTGGGTAACCAATTATGCACCCTTGTGCCTGTGATACCCTCTGCCTCACTGTGAGCCACAGACGTGTCCTATGAGAACTTACAGGGTCAAATTTGGATTTGGGTTTTATTACTCTCCTCATCAGCAGCGAGCACCATGAACACAAGCAATGCATCTTTTCCTCTTCATATCCTCAGCACTTTGCATGCCATCTAACAAACAGAAGACCTTCGATTACTGTTAGCTGAAGGGACGAATGAATAAATGAACAAGTGATACTAATTGCCATGAGGCTACATAGAAGTTGATGTGAAACAACATAGGGATGGATCAATGCCGAGGAGAATGCTCAATCAGGTGAATTAATGTTCCAGGAATTATGCTGGAGGCAGCCGTGAGTCAGAGATGAGCATCCTTGGGCCCCATGAAAAGTGGCTGTCATGATTCCAACAGTAAATTGCAGCACAACAGTTTCACACATACCAAATAAACACAGGTCCATGGACATCAAGGTGTTTATAAACATTCACGTCCCACCAATCAAATTGCCACAGTTGCCCTCTCCCTGATGAACCTGATTGGATCCCGTTGGAGACTCTACCTTACTTGACACATTGAATGCCGCAGTTGATGGAACCTCGAAACCAACAGTATTTTAGAAGCTTCTTCTTCTCCTCCATGTTAAATTCTACTTTCCCTTACCTGTTAAATTACTTTTGTTAAATTACTCACTGTTAAATCATAATTGCATGTTAATGAGTTACTAGAAGAGCTGGTACTATGATACAAAAGAAAGTTATCTCTGCCCCAGACCCCACAGAGAAACCTCTGGACTTCACCTGCCCCTCATTCTTGCCTGGGATACATGTGAGGATGGGTATAGGTCTCCTAAAAAGCTAACCTTTCCCTATAATTATCTCTCCCACGCCACACTTCTGTCCATAGCTTTTCTCCTTATTAGTTGTTTATACACATTTTTCATTACTTACCCATTCATTCATTGACTCAATAAACATGTTTTTCAGCACCTACTATGATTCTAAAAATTACTATAATACAGCACCTGTCCCAGTCTGGCTAGATCCCATATATTAGAAAGAAATCTGAAACATTCAGACATTAAGAAAAAATGTCCTTGTATCCTTTACTTAGAATCATGCAGACAAAATACTTAGATATTTTAGTCAATAAATAAATATTCATTGAATCTTTCTACTAAATAATTAGCACCAATTTAGCCTTCATGATAGAAAGGATTTAAGATGTAGTTTGTATTCAGCTACATTTAAGGTATAGCTGAAAATACGTTAAATATTTCCAATGAAGTAGGTTAGACAAGTCTGCACATATGAAACCATAAAGAGTAATGTAAGAAGTTCCAAAATGTGTGATCAGTCTGTAATTATTTGGGGATTCAGAGATATAATTATTGTAGGAGATGAGAGCTGGCAAGTCCAACCTCTTTTACCAAGTAGTTAAAGGCAAGTTACTTCACTTCTGTAAACAACCATTTTCCCTACCATAAATTGAGGAGTCTGAATTAAATGATTTACAAAATCACTCTGAGCTCTGAATTCCTTGATATGTCTCTAGGACAAATCACAGAAAGCTTCAGGTTGAGGCATTAACTTCATCTGAGCCTTTGCAAATTAACAAATGTGGATATTTCTATTCATATTGACATCTTTAGCTATGTATCTGAGGTGTTACAAAAATCATCTTATATAAGTGGGCCATACCTTAACTTCAAAATGTCTTGTTTGTAAGTGGGCATCTAAATCCGATTAGCATTGTTCTTTGAGAATGGAAGGATGTGTTAAAATTACTCACGGTTAAGTCATAATTGCATAGCACCTACAATTGCAAGTAAGTGTGAATGTACAGGTGTCCCTCCTACACAAACCCATCACCGAGACACCAAAAGGATGGAATCTGGCTGCCTTGTTTCTAACAAAAAAAGAAATCTTAGAGTGAGAAGAGAATGCCAGTGAGGAAGGCTAACAGGGAGTGTAAGATATGCATGCAAAAAGCTCCGAGCAAGGGTTTCAGCAGTTCCTGCAGAGAGCGGCCCCAGGCTAACACTAACTTTCATCCCAATCATTTCTGCAGTTTCTCACTGCATGCCTGATGTGCGTGTGTCTGTGTGTGTGTGTGTGTGTGTACATACACATACACATTGGTTGTGAATGCCCCAATCCTATCAATGTCACATGTTATTATGTCTTCTGCAGAGGAGAGATCACTAAAAACTGATATTTGTAGCAAGTTTAAAGGTTCTAGTGATTTCAGAAATGCCTACCCTCAACACTGAAAACAAAATGTATAACCAGACAATAAGAGGATAAGGGAAAGATGTGAGGTGCAGTTGACTGCCTTCTCTTGTCTCCCTACTTATGAGACAGGATGGAGGATTAAGTCTGGAATAGAATCCTTCCTTGCTCAAGAGAGCAGGCCTATTCTTGTGACTCTGTTCTAATCATAAGAATAAAGCAGGGTCAGCCGACATTTGCTTCTAGATTGTTATATATAAATATATCAATATATCACCAGCTACCCCTCCAACAGGTAGATATCCATACAAAGTTAACTTCGATCTTTATTTTGTGCTTTGCATTCTAAGGTATTCACCATGTTAAAGGTTGCTAGAGATGATGTTTATTTCACTCTAAGACCAAAGAATTTCCTTTGGCCCAGCCTGCCCACTTCTCTGTGGGGTTGTCAGAGACAACAGTCTTGTAAAGGGTAATACCAAGTGGAAAGTATTGTACCACAGTGGTCAAAACTCCAACGCCAAGCTCTCAGATAAACATGATGTAGTTGAAGCTTTCAACCCTGAGAGGCGTTGGGGGTCTTATCCCTCTTCAGCCAGCTGCAAAAAGAGACCGTGTCACTGAAACTTACAAGCGCCAAGGGGAAAAGAAAAAACAAAAAGGGATTCGAGAGACTGACTATGCATGCTGCCATTCTGAGTCTTAGAGATTCCAGGCAAAGCATTTGATAAAAACGTTTTTTGAATACCACCAGGAAAATAACATACAGAAGAAATCCTGTCTTAATATGTTTTCTGTTGCTATAACAGAATACCACGGACTGGGTAATTAATAAGAAAAAGAAATTTACTTTTTACAGTTCTAGAGTCTGAAAAGTCCAAGGTTAAGGGCCTATATCTGGGGAAGACAGCATTACTGCATTATAACGTGGCAGAAGGCATCGCATGGTGAGAGGGCAAGAGCATGTCAGATCGGGTCCCTCTTCCTCTTCTTATAGAGCCACCAGTCCCATCATGGGATCCCCCATCCTAATTCTAATACCTTCCAAAGCCTCCACCTCTAAATATCATTAACATCTAAATTTGGGGATTAAGCTTTCAACACATAAAATTTGGGGGACACATTCAAATCATAGCAGACCCACACATTCAAACCATAGCAGATCCCATCCTGGAACTTCACTAGATGCTAAGTATATATTTTTTTCTCATTTAATTTCCCACTCCCCCCCCAAATCTATGAAATTATCAATTATATCTATTTAATGGATAAGAAACTGTGATTAAAGGAGATGAAGTGAGTTGCTCAAGGCCACTAATAACTGACACAGGTGGGATTCAAACCTCAGTTGGTCTAAGTCCAAAGCCTATGTGATTGCTACTTTGCTATACCAGTGACAGAAGAGATGTTCCTAATATTTTGAAAAGGCATTAACCAAGAATAAGTATACCGTGGTGGCACCCACCACTTTGGTTTGTATTTCTAAAGAATCCATCACGGTTACGTTTGCCACTGCAAATTAAAGTCATTTGAACTGTGATGATTCAAGCAAGTGTGCACAGACAATATTAAAAATGAAATGCCATTGTGAGTTAATGAGACATCAGAAAGCTTTTAACCTCAGGCTGCAAAACTGTGTTGTTAATGCCAATGCTCATGAACACAGTCTTTATCAACAAGAGAAGAGATTGGAAATACATGCTACCCATTTATAAAGACAAGACCCAGAAGGTAGCAAAATGCCAGCAATCAAGCAGCAGCACCCCTGTGCTGTGAGCTGAGCTCTAAATGCCACCAGTCTGGTGAACCAACAGTGTTCCTTCCCTGGCAAAAACCCTGCCCCTGTCCAGTCTGAACAGCCACAGGGTGGAAATGTAGCCTGAGATAAAACCACATTCACTCTGTTGCATTAGCCTCTAAGTCAAAAAGAGTGAAATCTGTGATGTTACCTGATTTGTAAACACAGAAACAAAACATGTAATTGTCTACAATGCTCTGGACATAATACAATATTAATTTTAAGTGGCTTAAATGAGAAGTAGAAGTAAACCTCACTTTAAACCATATTGTGGAAAATCATCATATCGATGTTTTTAACCACTCATGTCGGTAAATATAATAATGAAACACAAGTTGATAAGAATGACATGCCTACAGAGTTATTATTCTGAATATGAGCTCTCCCTTTTCAGGGCTATAGCTAAAACAAATATAAGAAATTAAATTTAGTACATTCTTATTCCAGGACACACCCTAAATGGTTTTTGGATGGATGTTATCCTAATTAAATTCCTGATATAAGCTGTTTTCTCATTATTTGCTTCCAAAAGACAGGTAAGAAAAAATTAACTAGTTGAGGTGTTCCACAAAGGTAGCTATGGTTCCTAGGCTTTGAGGTTTAGCAGACTAGTAACGCTTCAAAAAATTATTTTTAATAATATATGTCTTACAAATTGCAGCCAATGTTCCTTTGGACACACGATTTTTTAATATACTATATGCTGCCACTCTCATTTTATTTTAAAAGGGGACATTTTAGCACACACACACACAAGGATGGCCCTTCATCTTAACATAATCTTAGCACTATACATTAATGTATCTTATCATTATTTAAAAAACTTCACTTTTATTACTCTTATCTCACTTAATCATGGACATATAAAATTATCCAACTACTAGCAATCCATACCTGGTATCTGAAAACCTCCCTGTGGAGACCAAGGCATGTGGATTGATGCCAGGATGGGTGGAAAACTCAATTTCCCATTAGATAACATTAAATATGGCTTCTCTGATTCTGTGCCTTCCTATAGAAACAGTGATAATAACAACTCCCTCATGGGGATGATATTAGAATCATAATCGAGCAAGACAATAAACAAAAATACTTTATAATTTAAAATATTATTAAAATGTTTATTATAATGTATAATATTAGCTAAACTAGACTGACTCTAATTAATTAGTTTTTATTAACCATTTCAATTACTGCATATTGAACATCTACTACATGCCAGTACACATAATAAGCATTAGGGACATAAAGATGAATACAGCTGTTCCCTGCCACTCAAACTCACAGCGCAGCCAGGGAGAGTCACAGAAATAACTAAAATAACTAAACCTCAGTACCACAAGTACTATAAAGTGCATAGGAACACAGATGGGACAACAATCTATTCTGCAAGATGGATCAAAGGGCATTAGTGATGCATGGATGAATAAAAGTTTCCCAGGCAGAGAAGTTGAGGAAGAGATTCAAAAGCAATGGAAAGTGCAAGAAAATTTGTATGAGTACTCTATTTTTCTCACATTCATCACTCCACAATTATCTAGAAGAATATTCATCTGTATATTATATTTAGTAGTTCTCAACTTTGAGAATTTGAATCTACAAAGTTTAGAGGTACTGAACTTTAATAATTTATGGATAATGCAAAAGGTAATCTAAACTTAAAGTATAATAATAATAAAATAAAAAAATAAAAAAATTTTAAAAAAAGGTAATCTAGCATTAGTGCTCACAGTTTGTTTCTTGGAGTCAGAGACCCTCAGAGAGGAGGACCTTGGATCCAACTCATCCTGCAGCTTACCAAGTGACAAAATCTCTTCCAGCTTCCCTGACACAGGTCCATAGGTCTCTGTACCAAAAACAGCAGGGCAAAGCAGAGTATAGAGAAGGAGACAGGGTCCCAGCTCTTTCATTTACAGGCCCCATGACTATGGGCAAGACATTTTTTTCTCTTCACGCTTTTGTCTCTGTACCACGAAATAAAGAGTTTGCACTAGATGACCTCTAATACTTCTGCAAGCCTAAACTTTTCAGATGTCCAAAGCACAAGATTTATGTGACCTAGCAAAAAAACTGGCATTTTAGTAACCATTGCATTGTTGATGCACTTTGAGTTTGTTCTTTGCATAGTATATCTTGATTCAGAGGTAGCTGTTCACCAATTATTTCCCCACTCTGTCAAGAAACCAGAGATCTAATCATTAAGCTAAATGGGAAAAACAACACATTTTTTCAGAAAGGAAGTTATATGTTTATAGGCATGATTTGCAGGAAAAGCTAAAGACTGAGCGTCCTGAAGTTGGAGACCATATCTAAATTAGTTTATTCCCAAATTTATTCCAGCACAGATCCTGGAACACAGGAAATGCTCAGCAAATGTTTATTCCATAGAAAATGCTTATTCAATTAATTATCAATTAGATGAGAAGAGATGGCATATTTAAAAGTACAAAAAAGAAATCAATTCCACTAATGGATGAAATATTAGTTTAATACTAATTCTATTAGTAGTTTAAAAATATAATCATGTTAAGGATTCAGTGCAAAACCCAAGAAGAAGAGGAATTGGGGGAATTAAGATAAATTCTTAGCATTCATGGATGCTCCTAGAATAGCCAAAGTTTGCTGAAAATAATTCACTGCAAGTGAAATTGGCAGGAGACAGAGTGTGACAACTGCAGGTGGAAATAGGATTGGCAGAAGAACAAGTTTAAGGACACTGTGCCTCACCAAGGTGACTTATAAGAAGAGGAAATTTTTCCACTGGCTTAGATCCACAATACATGAGGCAATTCTCTCAGTAAAGCAGAACCCTAGACAAGAGAGCCTCTTTCTGCCATATTTTTTGGATGGAGCAGGGGAGACTGTTGTTTGATGGAATGTAGAGGCAGGTTTAATGCAGGCCCATGGAGACTTTTCTGGCTGAGGAAGTCCCTAAGTGTAGCTAACCCTTGCTCTGTAGTATCCTATCTTTATTGTTCTGATTAAAGCTTTCTAATAAAACAGAAAGTAGTAATCTGTCCAGACAAACAGAAAGACTTTCCAATCTACCATCCACCTACCCAAGCCCAACCCCACTAACAGCATTTCCCTGCTATAGGCATAATATTTACCAAAGACAGAATAGTCAGAATGTCCAAATATCTGCACAGACTTTCCTTTTACAAAAGGAATGTAGGTAACTACATTAATGTAGGTAACTAATTAATGTAGGTAACTGTTATAATATATTCTTGCTCAGCTTTGATATTCTTCTAGTCTAAAGCCTTTTATGGCTCTGATATGTAGATTCTCCTCTGAAATGCTAGCTGTAGAGATGCTGAAATGGCTGTGAAATATATGGAGAGGCAGTTTGCCATTCCCAGTACCCATAGAGGTACACTGCTTGAATCTCTCTTCAAGAAAGACCTTGCTACTCAGTTGTGAAAAGTATAGTTAGCCAACAGACTTCATGTGCATTAGCCCTGGAATCCACTAAAGTGGCATCAGAGCTGAGGTTCTTCAACCAATGACTGAGTATTACAGGGGTACTAAGACTGGGCCATTTTGCCCAACATGGGACTCTAACAGACACTCTTCATTCAAATGGCCCCTTAGCCTGCTGCCTAGGGCTGCTTCCATCAGCTCTCACTCTTCAGATTGGCAAGTGGTGAGTCAGATAGTGAACAGTCTTCCCCTAGCTCCAGGAAATGTGCAATTTCTCCAGAGCATCCTTGAGGCTGTTCTCGCTAGGCTTAAGAGGAAGACAGAATCCACCGCTCCCCCTTCCAATGTGGGAGTTCCCTGTTGATTGCCCAAGACTTTGTAAGATTCACATCTGGTCTGAGGCTCTCTTATTTTCTCTATTTTGCTTCTTTCTTTCCTCTTCATTTTTCATAGGCATTCCCCTCTTTCTTAATAAACCATCTGCCCCTCTAGCTCAGTCTCAGCATCTGCTTCCCAGAGAACCCAAATAACACACCAGGGATATCTGGAATGTAACTCCAGTGGGGGTGCAGATCCTTTCCATTCATGCCCCTTAGCCTGCTGCCCAGAGCTGCTTCCATCAGCTGTCACTCTTCAGGTTGGCAGGTGGTGAGTCAGACATCAGTGAACGGTCTTCCCCTAGCTCCGGGAAATGCACTTCTCCAGAGCATCCTTGAGGCTGTTCTCACTAGGTTTAAGCGGAAGACAGAATCCACCTCTCCCCTTTCCAATGTAGGAAAAAGTGGGAACAACTTAACAACTTTGTCCAAATAAATGTTTTATTTAATCCTCAGCTCCCCTCATACCTTTCCAACCACTTAATAGAATAAAGTGAGAAGTCAAGAGTTCTTACCACAGGATAATAATAAAAACAATAATAATAATGATGGGATAGGAGGAAACTTTGGAAGGTGATCGATATAGCTATGGCCTTGAAGATGCTACTCTTTTCATGAGTGTATACTCGTCCCCAAAATATGGACAGTTTTACATTTCAATCACACTTTAGTTTAAGAAAAGAGAGTTCTTTGTGAGCCCTGCTTACATGGCCCAGCATTTCCAGTTTGGAATGGGGGAGTATCATCTGATCCTGGAAGCTAAGCAGGGTCAGGCCTGGTTAGTACTTGGATGGGAGACCTCCTGGGAATACCAGGTGCTGTAGGCTGTCTACGACCATAACACCCTGAATGTGCCTGATCTTGTCTGGAATGGGGGAGTAGAGTGTCCACCTGCTATTCTGTTCTACGCATGTGGGCTTCCACCCATGGGACAGAAAGAGTACTATTTTAACATCCTGCTGCACAAAGAATATTTAACTTCAGAAATGTCTATCAAAAGCCTCATCTTCTGCTGTATCTTGCAGAAAAGCAATTAATTTGATCTATATAAATCCCAGTCAAATGTACTCCATTGAGATAAATTGGAGGCATTATATCACTCTCTTCCATGGAGTCTCCTCACTTCAGGAAAATCATGAGACTTTGAAAGTGACTTAAAGCTGGCTTTGTCTTTCCTAGGTTTTCCTTTTGCTTTTTTAAAAGTGCATTATGTCATGTCCTAACTGCTAGATTGGGAATCTGATTCCGTCAGAGGATTCTGGCTAAAGATCAACAGCCAACAATAGCTCTGGGAAATTTTAACTCTGGGTTCTGAAAAGATTATTTGAATGACAAAGTTCATAAAGGTTCCCTTAAGTAGGTAATACACAAACACTTTATAATGATCTTGAATCTCACCACCCTCTGACACAGTAAACTGGATTAAGATTCTTATTCAAGGTCAAACAATAGCTAAGAATGTCAGCTAAGTAGAAAAGTTTCCCAAGGCCAGATCCACATCTTTCACTGTGATTTAGTCAATCATTGCCAACACCTTTTGTTCAACTCCATTTATTTACCCTTGGTGGATCTGAGGAACATCATCTATTAGTGCTCTGAGACATCCCCATCCAAAGACACACACACACACACAACCTTCATATGACCTTGCAACTAATCAAATATAATTAGCAAACATGCTCTGGAGTATTGATGTCCTTTACAGGGCAGGTGGCAGATTAGAGCTAAAACTTTAATACCATAATGAAGAAAAGAACAACAGAAGCTACCTTAATTGATTGAAGCTGACAGACATTTCCAGTTAAAACAGCTGAAAATTCAAATCAAGAAAAGTCCATGCCTTTTAAAGTTGGAAGACTCAAGCGAAGTTGGGGCTTTTTTTTTTTTTTTTTTTTTTGCAAGGGTACCAAAGGTTTTATATAATGAACTTTTTAGAAAACAAGGTCTGGAAGATACATATGAGGGGATAGGCTACTAATTTTGAGGGTGAATTCAATGGATGCTCCTCAACTTCCCCTAAAGACTCATACTCATGCTTTGGGAATAAAAAATAGCATGTGATCAAAGGAAATTCAAACTGGTCACACATTTTTAGTAGGAAAGTCTAAGGAATAAATTGAGTCTCTTAGGTAGGACTCTTTCTGCCCAATGGGTGGAAGCCCACATTCACAGAACAGAACAACAGGTGGTTGTCACCATTTAAAATGTCATACACCACATAGAGTGCAGCCAGGGTCCTAAGAACTAGCATGTAGAACAAAAGCAAAGCTATGGACAGACTGAAGTGAGGATGAGACAGTAGTATCATATTAAAGCTTAATGGAGTCCCAAATCTTAGATAGGAGCCAAGAATGATGGGCAATGTGGCAAACAAAGAAGCAAAGGAACTAAACAGAAGGTTGTGGTATCTCTTTTACGTACAGAATTCTGCCATGACAGGGTTTCCGAGAGTCTTACAGGCTTGGAACCTTAACCCCAGCATTTGACATCCATCACTGACTTAGCATGGGGATGTGGCAAATAATGCAAAACATCACAAACCACCATATACACCAAACTTGGACTCTATGAGTCTTTTTTGCAAACCTGAACTTAGCCAAATGTATGACAGAACTCTCATTTAATTTTGTCCAAGTTGCATTTGCTGCTTTTCAAGTAATGGTAGAAGTCACCCTTCGTCTGATTCCTATTGAAAATGTATATTTCATTTTAAGAAAGGCTGAGTTTACAGAAAGAAGGAAGAGCTCCATAAAAGCAATTTTTACATGAATGTAAGAAGACATGCAATTTTCATCATACCTGGCATTATATAGATTGAATTTAATCCAATCTCATCTTCTACAGAAGCATACACAGGCAGCAGTTCTCAAGCTCACTCATTAAACTGTGGAGTTAATAATGCTGACCAGCAGGAAGATGGAAGACAGCCGATGTTTTCCTACTGGTCAACATTATTGACCAAGCCAAAGCTGTTAAATTAGTTGCTGCTTTGGCTTAATAGTTCTCAAGATGCATTTTGTGTCAAGGTGCTTACGCACCTAGGAGAGACGATAAATTTGGATAATAACAGAACTGGAGGTATATAGAGATGGTGTAGGACTATTTATAAGGTGTTTAATGAAAATTGTCACCATCCTCACTGTGGAAAAAAAAATTGTAAACTGAGAGTACAAAAATATATCTTAGCAAAAGAAACTTCAGAAGGGGTAACAAAATTCAGCTATGGCTAAAACAAAATGAAAAAAAGCTTCTGTTATCTAAACTAAATGCAGAATATCCTGCACTCTGAGGGAAAACTAATCTATTAGGAGTGTTAGAAAATCAACATTTTTCTCTCTCTTTTGTAATATCTACATGGCTATTTACTAAATAGCTATTTATTGAAAACAGGGCTACAAGTAAAACAATGAAAATACACATATATACATACACAAAGAAATATGAGAGTTTTTCATTTCTTAATATTCTTATAATTTTTAAAATATTCTAAAAATCTCAGGAGATGGAAAATGTTAACAATTTTAAGAAGATTGTAACAAGAAATATAATAGTTTGCATTTTGCTTGTTGCTTGTGGGCTTGTCCATAGGTACAAATAATTTAATTTTTTATTTTTATTCATTTTTTGTTTGTTTGTTTAGAGATGGGGTCTTGGTCTATCACCCAGGCTGGAATGCAATGGTGTGATCATGGCTCACTGAAATCTAGAACTCCTGGGCTCAAGTGATTCTCCTGCTTCAGCCTGCTGAGCAGCTAAGACCACAGGCACACCATCACACCCAGCTAATTTGTTAATTTCTTGTAGAGACAGGGTCTTGCTATGTTACCCAGGCTGGTCTTGAACTCCTGGGCTCAAGCAATGCTCAAAATGCTGAGATTACAGGCGTAAGCCACCGTGCCTGATCCCAAATAATTTATTTTAAATAAACTTTCTATGTGGGAATAATTTTACACACAAAAAAGTTGTAAAGATAGTACAGACAGCTCCTGAATACCTCTACCGCAGTTTCCCCTTATGTTAACATCTTATATACCATGGTGCATTTGTCAAAACTAAGAAATCAACATTGATTGGCACATCACTATTACCTAAACTCCAAATTATATTCATATTCCATAGATTTTTTTCACTAATGCCCTTATTCTGTTCCACAATCCCCACCAATGATAACATGCTACATTTAGCATCATTCTCTTTTTCAGCCTGACTTGGGGCGACAGAATCTGATCCCAGTGCTCTGGAATGGCTGTAACATACAGACGAACCACTGAGTTACTGTATCTTGTCCTTTAGCTTTTTTATGATGCCTAATGTTTAGTCTTACCATGTCTCACCCATACTACTGACATGGTGATAGGAAACTTGAAATCTTAAATCCAAAGCACTCACCACGTTTCAATAGTCATTGAATTGGAAACCAACAAATATTATTGTACCCATTTGGTTATAGTCATACATTGTATTTCTTAGTAGACAAATTTTGTGAAATATACTTTGATGTGTTTTTCCTCTTAATCATCTAGTTGTTACAGTGTTGTTTTTTTCTTCCCTTATAGCTTCTCTCATCTTTAGGATAAAGTTTTTTTGAAAAGCAAAATGGACGATATGCTCATGGGGTAGGGAAAAAGAAGAAATATGATGTAGGAGAAGTTCCTAAAATATAGGAAAAGGAAGTTGAAGCCATTCCAGTGGAGGATATGGAGGTGGGGGAGACTCAGAGAGGATGTAAGGAGAACAAAGGTGTTAAGGACCTAATACCTCCAACTGTTCAGTTTTATGGAGATGGGTAAATCGGGAAGATAAAAACCCTAGAGAGGGCAGAGGAGGATTAAAGAACAAAGAATTTGCTACTCAATTTGCTGTCTGGAAGTCTAGAAGGAGAGCCTCTAAAGATGGACTCCCATACCCACAGGAAAAAGTTGTAATTTAACAGAAATGGGGATGTGGCATATCCAGGGTCCCTGAACTCCTGATACGGGAAGAAAGGGATCCAGAGTTTCCTATCCCCACCATGAGAAGCTTACTGAGTACCCAGCTGCTGAGATCACCAGGGAAGAGTCACAGGGTAAGATACAGATGATTTCAAGGTGGACCGCCCAGGCAGGTGAGCAAATGGAAGCTGAAATTAGGTCCTGGAGAATCAGTAGCCCCAGTGACAGCAGAGGTGGGAGCATAGTGGTTAAGATAGAAAGGCTTCCTGGCAGCACTCATCACGCATGGAAACCCATGCTAGGCTACAGCAAGAACAGAGACTATCACCCAAAGACTGGGTAAGAGGAATTACATCAGTCACTCCAGTCCTCTGACAGAACATGCAAGCACTATCTTGAGCATAAGGGAAAGAGGAGGTCTCCAAAAGCTGTGAGGAAGCTTTAAACTTTGAATAAGCTGAATACTTAGCTTACCTAAATGAGCTGAGTCCATCCAAACAACAGTTTTAAGTTAAGTGAGATCCAAGGACCTATAATCACACAGGTCCTCCTTTTATTAAGAACAGGGCATGAGAATGAGATCATGCTGAAGAAAATAAATTCTTATACATTAAATGGCAGGGTAATAATTTCAACCCTGATACCTGAAGACTAATACATTAAGTAGAAATAAACCGCTGTAGAATGAGCATAAAATGTTTCTCTTCTTTTGTCCTTTAATCCAAATCTTGTTCATTCTTCAGCCCTTGCCTTCTTCATGAAACTTCCATCTAGTTCAGTGCCCAGTGACCGAACTTTTCTCTGAATTCCTCCCTAACTTAAATTCTGTAGCATTCCAGTGAGCCAGATTAGCTCTAAGGAGGTGATTTACAGAAGATAGAGATCATATCTTACTCTTTTTTGATATTCCACACTGCCCAGCATGAAACAGAGCAGCACATAAATATGTGTTGATTGACTTATTGATTGATACACAATAAGGCAAAGAAAGCTGGTTGAAGGGATATAGCAAAGGGGAAGAACTGAGTTAAGAACTGGAGCCACTCTTCTCTTCTGAGATGTAGAAATGTGAAGCAATTTATAGAAGCTGATTTTTTTTTTTTAATGGAGTCTCACTCTGCTGCTCAGGCTGGAGTGCAGTGGTGCGATCTCTGCTCACTGTAACCTCCACTTCCTGGGGTCAAGCAGTTCTCCTGCCTCAGCCTCCAGAGTGGCTGGGATTACAGGCATGTGCCACCACGTGTGGCTAATTTTTTATATTTTTAGTAGAGACGGGGTTTCACCATGCTGGCACCATGCTCAAACTCCTGACCTCGTGATCTGCCCGCCTCAGCCTCCCAAAGTGCTGGGATTACAGGTGTGAGCCACCGTGCCCAGCCAGAAGCTGATTTTTTTATTGCTTCTTCTAACTCTTAGTTATTTACAGCTACTAAAATTAGTTAACTATTAATCACAAGAAAAGGATGAGCAAAGTTAATTCCTCTGGACAAGTCACACACACTATACCTAATGTGATCAATTTTCTCTGCAGCAATTAGGAGTAAAAAAAACCCAAAAAATTAAGTCTGTTAGATATCTGCGTCCTTTCGAAGCTTGCAATTCTAAAACAAAATAACATCATGTAGGTGAGGAGTAAAAAGAGAAAAAAGTTTCCACCAGGGTATCTCTCCTGTTGCCACTTGAAGACTGCAAGGTAAGGCTGGTGGAAATATGAAAATGGCTAAAATCCATGTCTAACATGGGCTGTTAAAACAAGATCTGATTGTCTCAAGGCGGAATTTGTTAGAAACAATAATTATTTATGACACTTTATTGCAACACCCTCCAAAGCATATGGTTACCTTATTAGAAATTAAAATTCATTTTCATATAAATCTCAGCAGGATATTACACTAAAATAACTAGAGTAACTCCACGGGACAACAAATAATTCTAGTTTAGCTCTTCTAAGGCCTGGCACTTGTAATATAAAATGTAAGTACAAAGGCATATTTGGAAAATGTAAGCAATCTATCTACTGCAATCATGAGGATAAATATTATATATTCACCACTTTGCGGACATATGTAATTTATATTTTCCCTACAAATTTCCACTCCTTGGTTTTTACATTTTCCAACTTAAAAAAACTTTTTATTCATTAGCAATTTATTTGTTGTTCTTTCTTAATTGTGGATGTCAAAGCATAGATTTTAGCTGATTGACTTTCTGCTCTTTGAATCATAGTAAACAATACATCAGATTATAAAAATTGGCATGCTATTGTGAGCCAGTAGAAGCACTGATCACTACAGATATTTCTAACTGTTACGTCTAACATAAGATTCATCAAATTTCTTTTACCGCAGCTTTGACTGCTCAGAGAATCTTCATGTTTTTTCATGACAATACTCAATGCTTATTTTCAAAACTGGCCTGCTGAGTTTGTATCATGATTGTTTTTGATAGTGTGCTGTATGGGGAGGAAATGGGTGTATGTGTTTTCAAACCCGGCATTCAAATCCTAACTAATAATGGCTTAAAAGCTAATATAAGGCCCTGAACCTGTATATGCTACAGAAATGCACAAAAGTAAATTAGATTTCTTAAAAGTTGTCCTAATTAGCTAGAACATTATTTTGTAAGCTAGATAGGGATTACATGATTACCACAGTTTATCTTTGCATTTCTATCTTTGAAGATATAAAGGAATATTAGAATCATATTTGTCATCAAATATTATTGAGGATGCATAAAATGATAATGCCTGATTCGTACTGATTTTTTTTTTTTTGGCAACAAAGACAATGCAGTCAGCTCTCTGTTTCCATGGGTCCCCCATCCTCCCATCCATGGATTCAACCAACTGCAGGTCAAAAATATTGGGGAAAAAAATGGATGTTTGTGTCTGTATTGAATATGTACAGACATTTTTCTTGTCATTATTCCTGAAACAATGCAGTATAACTATTTACATAGTATTTACATTTTATTAAGTATTATCAGTAATCTAGAGATGATTTAAAGTACACAGGAGGATACGCATAGGTTATATGCAAATACTATCCATTTTATGTCCAAGACTTGAACATCCATGGACTTTGGTGTCCTTGAGGGGGTCCTGAAACCAATCCCCCACAGACACTGAGGGATGAATGTACATTTTACTATATTCATTAAGACTCTGTTCACTGACCAAGCTAATGGACACTAGCCCAAATCACTCCGTGGCCATCATGTCTAATTAAGAAGTGATGGGATGCTTCCAACAAAAGCCTTACCATCAAATTTACCACAGCCCATTTCTGTGTGTTCATGTAGTCAGTCAACAAACAAGTATTGAGCACCAGTGATGAACTAGTTATAGTATCCCCTGCCCACAAGGAACCCATTGTGGTGACTGATGTGTCACTCAGCAATCATGACATCATGATTATGTTAGGTGGAATTATAATGAGTAGATGATATAAAATGAAACTTAGTAGAGAAAATCTAAGTCTGCCTGGGGAGTCAAGGAAAATTTCAAGGAGATAGCTTCTAATTCGAGACATGAATATCATGTAAGAGTTTGCCAGGCATACAAAGTAAGGATGGCATTCTAGACAGGTGGAAACTCACTTCATTAAAAGAGGAAAGTATGACAAGGCAATGATTGCCACAAACCTCCTAACACAAAGCTTCTAGAAGGTGGTCAAAAATGCCACTTTTGCACTTTGGGAGGCCAAGGCGGGCAGATCACGAGCTCAAGAGATTGAGACCATCCTGGCCAACATGGTGAAACCCCGTCTCTACTTAAAAATACAAAATTAGCCAGGTGTGGTGGCGCATGCCTGTAATCCCAGCTACTCAGGAGGCTGAGGCAGGAGAATGGCTTGAACCCAGGAGGTGGAGGTTGCAGTGAGCCAAGATCACGCCATTGCACTCCAGCCTCGGTAACAGGAGAGAAACTCTGTTTCAAAAAAAAAAAAAAAATGCCACTTTTGCCTAGGGAAGTAGCAGTCATTCCAATCCAATGGCAACAGCCCTGGACATTGGTTAGAAGACAAAGTTTATGCTCCAGGCAGTACCAATTACTCTTCACCTGACCTTGACCCATTCAAGGCCAGAGAAGGGAAAAGACTCTCCCAAGGCTACAGACTTATAAATGACAGAAAACTATGAACAGAACTAGAACCCACCTTCTTAACTTCTCTGGATCTCCTTTCCTAATCTACAAAACGAGCAGGTTTGAAATAATTTCCAAAGGTCCCTACAGGCTAAATTTCCACAAGCTAAAATTGAAAACAGAACCAACAACAACAACAAAATACCCAAAAATATTCAATCCTCTGGCAGACTGCAAATCCTAGCATCCAGCATCCTGGACAGCAGTGAAATATGTAACGAATTCATTTTGAAGGACTGCACAGAAATTAAAAGCATGGATTAAGCAAGAAACCTAGAAACCCAGTCCTCTTTGTTAGGTATGCATTCAGTAATTGAGATCACATTTAAATTGAAACAGTCTCCTGGCCTGGCCTCCCCATCTTAGAAGCCCTGTTTACAAAGCTGCCCCAGAAATTGTTCTTACTTATGTATTAAGCAGCCTGTATCTCTGAATTAATAACCTTGCATGTAAATATCTTTGTCTTCCTAAAAACATTATTGAGTTAAATACAAATATTTTCAACTTTTTTTTTTTTTTTTTTTTTTTTTTTTTTGCATTCTACACTGGCTTTGAAAGAACCAAAGAAGGAGAGGGGTTGTTATGCCCTTTCTGTACAATACGTGTCACCTTGGGAATGTGATTCTCCTCAAGTACAACACTTCTGGGAGAATGCAGAATAAGAGATGAGTTTAATTTCCTTCTGCCAAATTAACTTCCTCTGCTGCTGCAAGTAACATGCATAATGATAAGCCTGGAGAATGGAAAGTCAGTGTGGACTAGCGAGTATCATTCCCAGAGCAGGTTCCAGTTCAAAAGCAGCCACACCTAAAGGCAGGCAGGATCAGCGCCAGGAGGCGTTGACTGAGGCATGTGCCATTTGATGCAAACAAACGACGAATCCTAGCCACGTCCCAATGTGCTGGCCTGGCCAGACATGGCTTCTCCATTGTTGTTTTATTGTTATGTAGGGGAAAGAGCAATGAATTTTGGAATCAGACCAATCTGGATTTTAATTCTAGCCCAAGATCTAGCTGAACTGAGCATGTGACTTGCCTATGGCAGGGCCTCCATTTTCTCCTCCTTAAAGTGGGAATAAGGTCACCTATTGCACATAATTGGTACAAAAATTAAATAAGAGCATATTATTAATTTTAGAAGGCACTCGATAAGGGTTGACATATGTTGTCTCTCCCTTTTTGAAAATCCACCTTAGAAATCTCAGTGGCAGTAAAACAGTGGACTTCTACAACTCTGCCTAGTCCCTGATCTGCTGGAACAAAGACAATGCGTTACAACAAAAATCTTAGTCTCCAGAAATGTTGGTGTCAGAGGCAGGAATAATGAGACAGGGAAATGCAGTCCAGGGCATGCGTTCCCTTAGTAGGCAAGACTTTGCTCCCCTTGTGATGGCACATGGCTCTAGGCTCTCATCAGATCATGGTGTCTGAATACTAACTTAGGATAATCCCCGTCCTAGGAATCAGAGGCCATCTGAAAATGCTGGACCTGTTGGGCAAACACCAGAGTTGGTTTTCAAGATCAGGACTGGGTCAGGAGAATAGTGAGCTGTGGAATCCAGGAGTGGAAACCACCAGAAGATACCCACAGAGCATGGCTAAGGAAGCACCTGGGGTCAAGAGCCAGAGAAGCCAGTGCAACTGGATGTAGAGCAGGACTTCTCCCCAGAGCCAGAATTAGTATCAAAGCTGAGGATGAAATGAAGCCAAGTACTCAAATCCTAAAGAAAGTTAAAAAAACAATTAGGTGCCAGACACCATCTCCAAGTGTTGCTATCTAAATCATTACAACTCCATCCCCTCGCCTATCCATAGAAGCAAAAATGACAGCTCAGGGAGAAAGGATAATGTGGTATGAGTCACTAGCTCAGAAGGAATGCTTTGACCTTCTAAGAGATTGGAGGTGCCAGCAAGAAGAACAGCCTGAGATGCCATTCCTCAGCTGGGTATCTATTATGCAATGAAACTACCAATGTCTGTATCTGAGCATGGAGAGAAAAATGCTGGAGAAAAATGGCAGAAAAATGACAAAAAGAGTTCAACAGCAGAATAATCTCTTGGTACTGGCATATCCTGGTACTGCCATGTCAAGAATGTATGTTTTCTATGGTCAAGTGGGCACTGTGAAAGGTAACTAGCCTTGAGCCACTTTGCCAAGGCCACATCCAAAATAGTTAGTGGTTGGGTGAGGAGACTTCAGCAGTAAGAGGCTACAGAGGCATGCTATTAAGAAAAGGATCTAAAAAGGAGGAGTGGTTAGATATGAGGCCAGGCCAGAATGAATCTCCCTGTTAGGGACACGTGCAAAGGGATGGTCATACAGGACCTGCCACAGACCTTACTGACCCATGAAAGGGCAAATATTTGCAGGCCCAAGGCAAGGCAAAATTGAAAAACCAATTTTCAATTTTGTACTCCCTCCATATTGCAAGCCCTCAGGCCAAAGCTTGGACAGTGCTAAAAGGAGGAAAAAGAAGAGCTTTAAATTGGGTAAGAAACTGAAGTCGCAAACTAGACTGGAATTTTTTTTTTTTTTTTTTTTTTTTGAGACGGAGTCTCACTCTGTCTCCCAGGCTGGAGTGCAGTGGTGCGATCTCGGCTCACTGCAAGCTCTGCCTCCCGGGTTCATGCCATTCTCCTGCCTCAGCCTCCTGAGTAGCTGGGACTACAGGCGCCCGCCACCACGCCCGGCTAACATTTTTAAAAATATTTTTAGTAGAGACAGGGTTTCACCGTGTTAGCCAGGATGGTCTCGATTTCCTGACCTCATGTTCCACCCACCTTGGCCTCCCAAAGTGCTGGGATTACAGGCGTGAGCCACCACACCCGGCCTAGACTGGAATTTCTATAAACAGAAGTCACTAAAAAGCTATGGAATCTGCCTATGATGTTGTCAAGGGAATAGTTGAGGGCAGTTATTGAAGAAAAATAAAACTGCTTCATGCTTTATACCCCAGCTAATTTCAGACTGTTCAATTCATCAGTTATGCCAAATTCTGCTGTCAAGTACGAAATGAGGTCAAGACCGGAAAAGAAAATCAAAGTGAAGAAGATAAGGTAATGGAACAGAAAGGGTAACAAAAGGATGGGAGAAGGACCTGGAGAAGTCAAAGCAGTCTCAATACCCTGGCATTTTATGTAATGATCACCCTTTTTTGTATTGATAACCTTTCTGCGTGAATAGACAGGCCTGATTTTCCAGCCCAGAATTGGGAAGATGCTAATACCCAAGAATGGAGCCCATCTGCCTTACCCACTGCAAACAAACTGCTGGGATAGAAGCCCCTATTCAGAGAACCCCAGGCCTCACGTGTTCCGCAGGGGCTTAGGACCAGAGATCACAAACTCTTCCTCTTCCGAAACTGAGGAAAACAGTGAAGAAAGAGCATTCTGCATCACGAAGACTTGGATTTGTACCCAGCTCTGCCACTTGTTGGCTATATGAGTACAGGCAAGTGGCTTAACCTTGCTGTCTTTCACCAATACCACCAAGGGACACTATTGTTACAGATGGGAAAACTGAGGTCAAGAGAGGTTAAGCACCTTGCAAGCATTAGCATCAAATAGTTAGCTAGTGGAGGAGTCAAGTGGAGAACTCAGATATGTCCAACTCTAAAGCTGTCTTTGGTACCAAGGTGAGAAAATAGCAAACCTTGGCCAGGCATGGTGGCTCATACCTATAATCCCAGCACTTTGGGAGGCTGAGGCAAGGCGGATCACGAGGTCAGGAGATCGAGACCATTCTGGCTAACATGGTGAAACCCCATCTCTACTAAAAATAAAAAAAAATAGTCAGGCATGGTGGCGGGCGCCTGTCGTCTCAGCTACTCAGGAGGCTGAGGCAGGAGAATGGCGTGAACCCGGGAGGCGGAGCTTGCAGTGAGTCAAGATCATGCCACTGTACTCCAGCCTGGGTGACAGCGTCTCAAAAAAAAAAAAAAAGAAAAGAAAATAACAAACCTCTCTAAAGTGTCCTGACAACCCAGTAAGAAGAAAATACTTTCAAATATATACATACATATATGTATATAGATAGATATGTATATATACACACATATATGTACATGTGTATATATAGATATATATACACACATATATGTACATGTGTATATATAGATATATACACACACATATATGTACATGTGTATATATAGATATATATACACACATATATGTACATGTGTATATATAGATATATATACACACATATATGTACATGTGTATATATAGATATATATACACACATATATGTACATGTGTATATATAGATATATATACACACATATATGTACATGTGTATATATAGATATATATACACACATATATGTACATGTGTATATATAGATATATATACACACATATATGTACATGTGTATATATAGATATATACACACACATATATGTACATGTGTATATATAGATATATACACACACATATATGTACATGTGTATATATAGATATATATACACACATATATGTACATGTGTATATATAGATATGTATATATATACACATATATATGTACATGTGTATATATATAGATATGTATATTTGTGTCATTATCTACAAGCAGATGGTAATAGGTCTTGTGGAATTAAATTTACAGTTATTATTCACCATGATAGGTCATTCAATTCTGATTCAGATGATGAACTTCTACCCAGAAGAAGGGCTGTTAGTATATGAAGTACAGTCCATCCCTATGTGATAAAATAGCAGAAAAGGCAAAGGGGAATTTAATGCATTAAGGAAACACTATTTCCTTAAACGATATGAAATTTCAACTACCAAATAGCAGATTGAAGATACCACAACATATTTAAGTTCTGAAGTTGAAGTTGTAAGTGCATCATGACTCAGAACGCTGAGCACAGGGATGGTTTAGTTGTTGTAAACACAGGAAAATCCCAATGTTTTTTGTGTTAGTTTTCTTTTCTATTAACTAGGAATCAATATATCACGGTTTTAAGAACGAACAAATTATTTCCAGAAAATACTCTGTGAGCTGAAGAAGGTAAGAATTTCATTATAATATTAAAATGTGTTAAGCATTGTTCCAATCCTTTATGTATATTAATTAATTTGTTCTCAGAGCAATGGTATGATGTAAGTACTATTGTTATCCTCATTATACTGATAGAAAAAAAATGAGGTACAAAGAAATTTAAGTTTCTAATATGGTTTGGCTATGTCCCCACCCAAATCTCATCTTGAACTGTAGTTCCCATAAATTCCAGGTGTTCTGGGAGAGACCCGGTGGGAGGTAATTGAATCATCAGAGTGGTTACCTCCATGCTGTTCTCGTGATAGTGAGTTCTCACAAAATATGATGGTTTTATAAGGGGTTTTTGCCTCCACTTCGCTCTGCACTTCTCCTTGCTGCCACCATGTGAAGAAGGACATGTTTGCTTCCCCTTCCATCATGACTGTAAGTTTCCTGAGGCCTCCCCAGCCGTGCATAACAGTGAGTCAATTAAAACCTCTTTCCTTTATAAATTACTCAGTCTTGGGTATTTCTTCATAGCAGCATGAAAACAGACTAATAAAGTTCCCCAACATCCATAGCTAGTAACTTGTAGAGAAGGGATTTTAACCTGAGCAATATCTCTCCAGAGCCCATGATGCGTATGTTTTGATTAGATAAGAATAAGTACATCCAAGGTTAAGTTAGTTAAGGATGGTTTCAAAGGGGGAATAAGAAATAAAATAGGATCAGTGTAGAGTAAAATCTACCCAAGTTAAAATGGCTTTGGCCTTTTTCATTAGAATTAGGCAATGTTTCAGCCTTATAGGGTTTTCTTCTTATCTATTAAAAAAAAGCCATTTTGATTATTGCCTCCCATATGCCAGGGGTGTACCGGGCAAAATTGCATTAGATATTCTGAAGTTTTCAGTTTTCTTCTGAATTAATTCTTTAAAATATTTAATTCTTCAACCCAGTTAAATAATAACAAATATTATGACTGTTGAAGTTTATTTACATAGAAAATGCTTTCTTATGTATTATGTAAGTGAAGATTATAAAATTGATGTAGGGGAGCTACCTGGTGATAACTGCATCCCCTAATTTTCTTAAAGAGTGCTACATTTTCCCGTCATTGTAGTTGAAAGCATGTACAATGATACAAATATTGACAGTCACTTGTTTTATTGATGTGGGCTTAAGAAAGGTAAGGAAAAAAAAGGTGCCCAAATGTCTAGAACAGTGATTCTAAAAGCATGTTCCTGACCTCAGAAATAGGCAAAGGATGCTGTGTGTTCTGGGAACTTGTTAGAAATGCCAAATTATCAAGCCCTACCTGAGACCTAATGAATCAGAAACTCTAAGGGTGGGGCCCAGGCACCTGGGTCCAGGTGATTTTGATGCACATGGAAATTTGTGAACCAGCAGCATCTGGTAAAACTGATCCTCTGGGGCCTTGTGCAGGTGCTAAAGATTTCAGTTGCCAAGGGTGCACAAGGAAAAGGTCAATAAGACAAGCACCTCCAAATTGGAAGCGAAGGTGACAATGGCCAGCTGAAAAATGCAATCTTTCTTAACAACGCCTTTCACTCCACATCTGGAACATGGGCAGATCTGTCATGGGAGAGAACGGGACCTGGAATACAACTGCAAATGTGAAAGGAGGGTCCTGAGGCTCTGAAAAGTCCTGATCTAACATATTCTCTTTTGAGACTAACTTGAAGTATTGCCTAGTCTGCTCTGCTGAAGGCTCCCTGGCTTGTAGAGAAGAGGGCTGGGTGTATCACAAAAGGGAGCGGAGGGTAGCATGGCAAACTGGAGGCTGCAGACTCTGCCAACAGGCATCAAATTAAAGTCTCCAAAGTGCCTGTGAGCCCAAAAAAAAAAAAAAAAAAACAAACTTCATATCAAGTGTAGCTCACAGCATGCCAACTTTGGGCTTCTAATTCTAACTTCTTCATTGCGAAGATAGAAACTGGTCAATGAGGTGAAGTCCATTAGTAAAGCCTCACAAGACAGTGACAGCAGTAGCCTAGCTCTGAATCCAAAAGCCTCCTTCTTCCAAGGAAATGTCATAATTTTTGTACATGGATAATGTGAATCTTGCAACTAACCAAGGTTCTTCTTCTGCTCCATAAAAAAAAGTACAGCACAATTTCACTAATTATATAAGACTTGTGGGCCAAGAAATTCAGATATAAATTCTCCCCCGCTTTGACTTTTGGCCAGTTTATCTAAACTAGCATGGGTTTATTCATCAGATAAAGGAAAAGACTCTAATCTTCTTCTAATCTTCTTCCCCCCACTTCCCAAAATACAGGAAACTGAAAAATTAGAGATTCAAAAGGGCCCAGCATTCTCTGAGAGATGCCCTCAGTCCCTCATCCTGTGGGTTCTTATGGCACCATACCCATCTCTGCACATTGCCCTCACCACACAGCTTTATGATTTATTTAATTAGCTGTCCATTCCCCCAAGCTGAGAGCAGCAGTCATAGATTTTCCATAACTGTATATCATTTCTAAAATCTCCCTAGTTCTACTTACCACTCAGCAAAGTTGAATATAGACAGATATTCAAAAATAAAAATGATAGCTATATTTTATTGAGTACTAACTGTGGGTTAGGGTTTGTGCAGATAAACTAAGAAAACATATATAAAGTTTTATCTTTCTAGCTAGCCATGATTTCACTGACTACTGGAATTTTACCTTAAAATTCATTTCTACTGTTTTACTGTACTTGCATATTCTTGTAAATACAGTAAAATAGTAGAAATGAATTTTCTACTATTCAAAGAATAGTAACCACTTCAAATTCTATGAAATGAGGCGAGATATATCTAACAACAGGTAAATTAACTTGACCCACTTTAATCATTCTGTAAGTTGACCAGGTGAATCACATCCAAAAAAATTATTTTACATATTTTTCAGCAAACAAAGTTGACCCAATCAACCTGAAACATTTTGGGAATCAATGTAACTGAGAGGAAACCACTAATTTGGTCAGACCAATGTGGATTTTTAAAATTCATTGAAACTTGGTTTAAATCAAAGAGGGTCCAAGTAGAAATGTTATTTGGGGACTCTAAGAAGAAATTTAATCATCTAGTCTTAGTGACCAAAGTGAGTTAATGTACCTTCAAAATAAGCCAATTACTCCCTTCTCTCTGCAAATGACCCATCATCACAAATGTTGGTCATTAAGGTGTCATATGATTCTGCAGAGACCACCAAGAGGACACAGGATGGTGATGACTCATCACTAATGAACTGAACAGCATCCAATAGGAGTCATGCAGATGCCCGGCCAGGCTAAAGGAGGAGATGGCCGTAAAGGCTAGGAAAAATGTAAAGAAAGAGCTTCCCAACATTTGTGAAACATAACCTATTCTATTCTAAGTGGGGATTGGAAGGATGGGAGGAAAGAAGAAAGGGAATGAATTACATCAGACAAGCCCATACTAGGTAGTAAACTACATTATCCCATTTGATTCCAACCTATGCAGTAGAATTACTAACCCTTTTTGCAGATCAGAGAACTGAGAATCCAGACAATTCAAGTAACTGACTCAAAGTCAGGTAGCAATTAAGAAGTAAAGCCAAGATATGGACTCAGATCTGTTTGGCTTCAGAGATCTTCCATTTTCAGTAAAATAACAGCTGAGATTCAAATATTTATTACTTACATAATATATGTATCAAACAGTTTATTAGGTGCTAGAGATACAATGTTCATGGGGAAAATGTCCAGAATCATTGAGAAATCTTACAAACAAATATAAAATTAGCATTGTGAGGGTACAAAAAAGGAGAGATATATGATCCTAGGAGAATGCATATTGGAAATTACATTGGAACTGGGCAGGGAAGTTAACTGAGAAGGTGGTAACTAACCTGAGATCTGAAAAAAAAGATAGACGATAACTAAGTGAAGCTAGTAAGGAGTAGGGGAAGAATGCTGCAGGAAGAGGGACTAGAAGATATGTTACTGAGGGATGGCTAATGTGAATGGAGACAAAGAGGGAGCACAGTGCAAAATGAGATCAGAAGGCAGAGAGATCCTGAAGGTTCCTGTGGTCTGTGATAAGGATCCATCTTGTTCCTTATAACAATGAGAAACTGTGCACCAAGGCCACGAGGGCAAAATGTTCAGTTTTGCATTGTGAAAAGATCACTCTGTGTGCAACATCCAAAACCAATTAAAGAGAGCTAGAATGAAGGAAGTGAAGAGGCCACCGCCAAAGTTGAAATGAGAAACGTGAAAAGCTGGGTCTAAAGGGTGTCAAAACATGTGGAGGGAAGTTGATGATTTGAAAAGATACTCAGTAGATAAAAACAAGTGAGTCTGGTAATCGACTGGACTTTAGGGTGAAAAAGAGGAAAGCATTAAGAATGTCTCCTAAATATGTGACTATGTAATGGGAGGGTTGGTGCTATCACTCACAGATAGAGGAAACACTGAAAGAAGAGCAGGTGTTCAGGGCAGAGATCATACATCTTTAAAACATGAACTTTAGACAATTGGTCTGAGCTGGGGGTGTAGTATATAACTGTGTTAGTAAACCACTTATCAGAGTTATGGCACTGGTATAGATGGGTTGGGGATGGGGGATGGGGGATGGGGAGTTAGCAGAGGCCAGTGTCTGGGATCAAGCCTTAAGGCACTCCATCATCTGTTGTCTGAGGAAAGGAAAGTGAGCCAAGAGGTGGCACAAATTCCAGAGTGACATATCACAATAAAGTGTTTTAAGAAGGTGCAAATGGAGTGTGAATTAAGTTTAGAATGCTATTGAGGATACCGATACAGAACTATAAACAGCGAATACTTGCAGGTCCCCAGAGGCTCAATAACTTGCCACAGTCACAAAACTTAACAGGAGCCAAACCAAGATTGGAACCCAAGTCTTACTGATCTGAAGGTCTCTTTCCACTGTATTATGCTGAAAACAATGAAAATCAGATCTTAAAATAACATCATAAATAGATCTGACCATACTCTAATAAAAGAGATATCTGAAAAATATTTACCAAAACAAAGGTAAATTTGTTGGAGGTTTTCCACAAAGATCCCAAATCATTAACCATAGAAATCCTTCAAGTAGTAAGCTCTGCCCTTTTAAGATTCTTTAACAAAAATTCCCTATACAAACAACTTTTTAGAAACTGTAAATCACATTGGCATAATTCTTAAACTCTCCCAGGGCACTTTTACAACTGCTATTAAAATTCTGTCTTTAATATGAGGAGAGAGAGACTTTGCTTACGGTTCTACATTTACTGACAATATGGCCTTGGCCAAGTCACTTGATCCTCCTCTTCTACAAAATGAAGGGGCTAAATAATACTGAAGACATCATATAAATGACATCCTATATCTCACTACAAGCACTGTGGCATCTCATAGCGGATGAACATCATTACTACTATTGAACAGGTGAGGCAACTAAGGAAACTGGGGTTTTGATCACATAGCCGGATAGCAGCAAATAGGGACTTAAATTGGATCTCCTAAATCTCAGTTCAGTGTTTGCTCCACATAATCATTCTCAATCATATCATCATTTTACAGGTCCCTCATCTGCAAAATTGAAAGACATCAGAGTAAAAGATAGCTATTGGTTTTTCCTACCCATAAACTATCCCCTCACTTCTAATACAACACCCTCAGTTTCCTTTGAGCAGGCATCTCTACCCTACTCTCAGTCACATGGTTTGAGTGAACGTGAATTCTCATCCTCACTTTCCAGGCATGGGACTCTGTTTCAGGACTGGCTGCTCACTATGTTACAGATTCTTGGATACCTGAGTTGTTTGGGGCCAAGCCTTGGACCCCCACAGACTCATCAATTCTCTGACACTTGCTAGAACCACTGGGATTACTTAGTTAAGAAGACAAGCTTCAAGATGATGGTAGCAGTTGAACCAATCTGCCTGTGAATAAAATCAACAAAAGTCAGAAGGAGAAAGAGAGAGAGAGAAAGAGAGAGAGAGAGAGAGAAAGAGAGAGAGCCCTGGTGACATTGTTTGAGCCCTGAATCCAGCTTTGCCTGAAGGCTACTCCTGAAATTTCAGTTACTTGAAGCCATACATTTTCTCTGCTTAAGCCATGTTGAATTTGATTTTCTACCATTTGCATATCAAAGAATCCTGATCAGCACAATTGGCCCTTTTATATACCAACATGAGTTCCTTATTTTAATGAATCTACCACACATCTACACTTTCTTAGCTTATTGATATAAGAGAAATCAGAAGGTGACAAATAGAAATAGGGCCAAGGCAAATGTTTTAGACTTAACTGCACTTGTCAAAGATCTAATGATTTTTGCAAGCTATTCACAAAATTGAGAAACAGCCCCCAATATGGCTCTGCTCTGCTCAGAATATTAGAAGTGCGTAGTGGGCACTGTTAATAATCATAGTTAAAGTAGGAACTTTACATCACTTCATATCCTACCACTGTCCTATATGTAATTTATGTTCTAGATATAGTCAACTTTTCAAATGTATTTTGCCATCATATCATCTCCTGCTCAGTCTAGAAACTGTTTTCTGTCATACCCACATACCTTTGATGGAGCCTGAGATACCAACAGACTTATGATTCCTACTAAAATTATTTAGCCAACTTCTACAAACTCTTCTAAAAGCACTTTTAAAATGAAAAAAATTAAGAATTTGATAAATAAAGTTGTCAAAATACATATGCCTTTCCTTCTGTCTGGCATCCTTTTTTCTCCCTATTTGTCTGGCAAAATACTTTAAAATTCAGTTTTAAGTGCCTTGCATGGTGGATTCCACATACAGCTGTCACAGTTTAGCTGTGATAACAAACAATCCCAACATTTCAGTAGTTTAAAACAACAAAGTCCATTTTACTCATGTTATATGACTATTACAGGTCAGCAAGTGGGCTCAGATTACTGAAAGCCTCAGGAACCTAGGCTGACAAAACAGTCCTTTTCTCAGATTGCTGGCTGGAAGGAATTTTGGAGGTATCGCTCACTGATTCAGTGCTCTGGCTTGGAAGCAACACACATTTCTTCTGTTCATAACTCCTTGGCCAGAACTACAAGTCCCATGGCAAACACATTAGTGCCCAGAAGGGGGTAGAATCAAAAATATTTGGTGCACTGCTTAATAGCTGCACATCAGAATCCCAGGGCCTTGGACTCACTGGGTTACCCAGTGGTCAGACTATGGGGTAGGGCATTAGCAAAGCAAAGAGAGACAGAGAGAGGAGATAGACAGAATTTTAGAGATAAATTGATATGCAATATTGTCAAGTTACTATCTTAAAAAATTCAGAACTGTATAGAACTTATTTAGGCTTATTTCTACATTTTATTTTCAAAAATACTGAATTACTTATGGGAGAGATACACCACAAACCTTTCAGTGGTTCAGGTCTCTAAAGATTCAACTCTGACTCTAGGTCCAGGAGAGGTCTTAGAGAAGAGTGAATCTTTGCAGAATTCATCAGGAAACTGCAGCTCACCACATTCAAGGACCACAGGGACAAAAGAATAGGTATGTTGGGCCAATCTAAATTCCAATCTTAGTCCTAATTCTTCTGGAATCTATATGTTCATCTTTAAAAATGAAGACTGTGAAATCTACTGTATAGTCCCCTATGACCATTAAATAAAATAATATACGTAAACGCACCCAACACAATGTCTGCTGTGTAAGAGGGATTCAGGAAACGTTAACCTCCTTCCTCCTTTGTAGTCTTAGTACCTAGCACAGTATCTGAGAACAAGAGATGCTCAATAAATTCAGACAATAAAAGGAAAAGAGGAAGAAAAATCAACTTTTCAAACTTTTAAAAAACTTTAGTGATTCAAATACGTCTACTTTAAGTCACTGAATATTTAGAAAAATGAATCCTGACCAATGTACCATGTACAATACTAAGTGCTAGAGACACAACAGTGAATAATATTTCATCCCTGACCTTAAGAAGATCCTGTTTTTCCTTTGTTGTGTGTCACTTCAAGGAAAAAAGCCAAAATGATAAATGGGGTACAGAAATAACCTCCAAAACCGTGCCCTGGAGCACACACAACTACAGGCAAGAAGCCTCAACCTGATCATGTAAATCTAACATTGTAAATGAAGAGGCTCAGAAGCAATACCTACTGTTAGCCTGGTGGCCCCATGAGTATTCCTAGTCACCAAGAAGAAATTCAACAATGAACACGGCCTATCACTCTAAGACCAGAAAGAGGATTCAAGAATTTAAAGATTTCAACAACAAAGGGGGAATTTAAGAGTTCCGAGATTTTCTCCTCAGATACTCAAAAATTCCAATTAGCCAGAATACGCCATTCTCTGAGTACATCATTAATCAGTTTGAACGTGTTTTCCATTATTTCCAACTTTACGGTCCTGGTTTAAAGCAGGGATTATTTCAGAGCGAAGATTATTTCATTGTTTTGGGAACATCATAAAACATGCTATTTACATGGAAGATAACATGGGGGTAGGCCCAGTAGCATGATTTATTCTAACATAAAACACATACGTGTGCACACACCAACACACACACACTGATGTATCTTCCATTCAAGAAAAGTTTAATTTATAGTTTTTTAAGGTTTTAGCAGTTCAGGTTTCCTTTTATGATAGCATGGTTACCAAATATGCTTTGTTTTTTCATTTCTAAAAGAAAGTCACAGATTTATTATGTTCAGCTCCTTACTAAATGAGCTGAAGGGAGATTTATAAAGCAAATAAATGGAAAGATTTACAGTTTCTTCCTCACAGCAGCTAAAAATTATGGAAAAGCTCATTGACCTTTCAAGAGAAGAACTTGGTTCAGTCGACCAAAAACTAAGGGCACTTAAGAGCTTTCCAATTAATCCTCTAATTTAAACCCTCTGTCTTTCTCCAGTAAATATGCTGGGGGGCCTGCAAAATCCTATCCACTCATTTTCAAGTGTAACTACCTGTGGCCACTGCAAACAGCATGTCCCATCACACTAAGCAGTAAGCATCAATAATGTTGATAATAATTAGAAAAGGAGGGAACTGGGAGATTAGAAAGAGAGGAGACCTAGAGCAGTAACGTGGGAGAATCTGATTTTGCAGGGTAACCTAAAAGGAAAGAAAAGAAGCTGAGGGAGAGGACCCCTGCATCTTGAAGGGAGAAGGAAGGGGATGAGAATCCGAAGGTTGCTAAGGACAGGTTTATTACAGACAGGGCCAGGTTAAGTATTCTGCTAAATTCTATCCTGAAGTTCTCCATAGGGGAGAAATTTGGAAGGGGATTGTGGAAGCATGCCTGAATCTATGGGAGACTAATTCCTTATCTATGCTGACCTAAAATTGTAAAATAAGAGTTGCCCAAATGTCTTCTATCTAAGATACACAAATTATGTTCCCTCAGGACCCATAAAGAGAGTAAATATAAACAGGCAAAATCCCTCATTTAGACTCTGATATTTGGTCTTTGTTGTGTGTGTGTGCTTTTTTTTTCATGAAGACAAATATAATATTGGATTAGGATTGAAGGCATGTCATTTATTTATTAACAGCATAAACTTGGGTAAATCGTTAATTCTCTTGGATCTTTGGTTTTATGGGAATAATAGTAATACCTAGCTTCGCGGTGACTATCATAGAGTACATGCTGAGGAAATATTGGCTGTCGACAACAGCAGCAACATTGTCATCTTTTGTCAACCACGACTGAATCAGAACAAGAGAGATGAGATGGTTTGTTACAGAAACAACTGGATTCAGTATAAAAAGATACAAGTTTAAGTACGTGTGAGCCTCAATTCCCTCTTACAAAGATGAAAACTAGGATTGTAGAATCAAAGCTCTAACTCTACTACTTAACTTCCTAGGTAAGCTTAGGGTGAGTCTCAATTCTCTCTTACAAAGATGAGAAATAGTATTGCAGAATCAGAGCTCTAACTCCACTACTTAACTAGCTAGATGACCTCAGGCAAGTCTCTCAACTTTTCTTAGTCTCAGTTTCCTCACATGTAGAATGAGAATAACAATATTTTACTGGAGTATAATAGCAAAAACCATGTAAGGTACTTAGAATATAAACATAGAAGATGTACTGATAAATATTAGCAGCAACAACAACTAGGATTTATTTATTCACTTATGCACTCAACAATTATTTACCAAGTAGCTGCTATGCGCCAGGCAAGGCTGGTTATTAGAGAGTCAACAGTGAATGAAGCAGACAAAAATCTCTGACATCTTGGAGCCTGCTCTCCATGCTAATGAGAGTGTCTTATGCACTTAAGTATTTATTTAATAATTTGAGTATGTTTTAAGAGAGGACAGCATGAAAAAAGTCCTAATCTGGACTAAGATTTAATTTGCCAGCCGGGTGCAGTGGCTCACGCCTGTAATCCCAGCATTTTGGGAGGCCCAGGAGAGTGGATCATGAGGTCAGGAGATCGAGACCATCCTGGCTAACATGGTGAAACCCTGTCTCTAGTAAAATACAAAAAAATTAGCAGGGCGTGGTGGCAGATGCCTGTAGTCCCAGCTACTCAGGAGGCTGAGGCAGGACAATGGTGTGAACCCGAGAGGCGGAGCTTGCAGTGAGGCGAGATGGCACCACTGCACTCCAGCCTGGGTGACAGAGCGAGACTCTGTCTCAAAAAAAAAAAAAAATACATTTAATTTGCCTGAATCTTGGACATGTCACTTTACCTCTCTGGGCCATAGTTTCCTCAACTATAAAATACCCTAAGGAAAAAAAATCCCTAAATTATGAGAGTTTATAGGATACTAAGGAAACAATATATATTAAAGCACTTCATAAATTAAAATGCCTTATACAAATATTTGTTATTGTCATATTTATTCTAGCTATACATGGGCTTAATGGCCACATATTCAGAAACATCATACCCAAACTTTACCCAAAGAGGAAAGCAAAATGACGAACCATTCTCTTCTTAATTATGATTCAAAAAAAAAAATTTTGCACACAGGTTCAGTAAATTATGGAAGAGAAACAACAGGTTTTGTAGGAGTTTGCGTTAAAGAAAACAAACTTTCATAACTCACTACAGTTACCATAAAAAAAATCCTGCCACTTATAATATAAATATACAGAGATTTTTAGGAATTCCCAGATTTGTAAATATTACTAAAGCTTATAATTATGTAGTAAAAGCCATTAAGGAGCATTTTTGAAAATATGATCCACAGAATTCTGGTTTTATGGAATGATATTAAGTTTCATGTGTGAATTACAATAATTCCATGTACAAGTAAGTTAAACAGATGCTATGTTAAACACAGTTTGCAGTGAGCTTTTCAAAGCCATTATATGCAAATTTGATATCTGGTATGTAAAATGTTCTAAACATATTTGAACAAGGAAACATTTTCCCTCTCTTCTTAGGAAAAATGGAATAAACTTTAAGAAATGTAAGTAAACACAGCTGAAACATTTAAGTTACCCCTTTGAATTTTCAACAAGAGGCATTCAATACTCAGTGACAGTGGAGAATCACAAAGCCCAAAGTTGGGTTGGGATCTAGATATCAAATGGTCTGCTTGTCACTCAGTAGCCAGTTACATTCTGATTGTGTTTTGGCCAATTACTACACGTCATGGGCATTCATTCTCTATACTGAAATTTATTACAAATTATGTTCAAAAGTCAAAGTAAAAAATCAACCTGAACATTACATGTATATATATATATACACACACATATCTGTACATATATATGTACAGATATAAACATATATGTACAGATATAATATGTGTGTATATATAATGTGTGTACATGTGTATATATAATACATATATGTACAGATACGTGTATATATACATGTAATGTATATAATACATATATGTACAGATATAATGTATATATAATACACATATATGCAGATATTATATATAGTGTATATATAATGTACATATATGTACACATATATGTACATATATATGTGTATATATAATACACATATATGTATATATAATACACATACATGTGTATATATAATACACATGTATGTGTATATAATACACATATATGTATATTATATAATACATATATGTATATTATATAATACATATATGTATATTATATAATACATATATGTATATTGTATAATACATATATGTATATTGTATAATACATATATGTATATTGTATAATACATATATGTATATTGTATAATACATATATGTATATTATATAATACATATATGTATATTATATAATACATATATGTATATTATATAATACATATATAATATGTATATTATATAATACATACATTATATAATACATATATGTATTATATCTACATATGTGTATCTATAATACATTATATCTACATATGTGTATATATAATACATTATATCTGTACATATATGTATATATAATACATAATATATTGAATATATATTAAATAATATATAATATATTGAATATATAGCTATATCCATGAAGAATAAGAAATATCTATTTTGAAGCTATACCAGAACTAATCATACAATAAACAGTGGATTTCAATGGCCTTCTCAGTGAGGGGCAAGCTGTTACCACTGGACTGGAGAAGAATGGATGATATACATTTAGATGTGTTCAAGAACACAAAAAGGAAGCCCCAGCCGGGTGCGGTGGTTCATGCCTGCAATCCCAGCACTTTGGGAGACCGAGGAGGGTGGATCACGTGAGGTCAGGAGTTCGAGACCAGCCTGACCAACATGGTGAAACCCCATCTCTACTAAAAAAAAAAATAAACAAAAATTAGCCAGGCATGGTGGCGGGCACCTATAGTCCCAGCTACTTCGGAAGCTGAGGCAGGAGAATCGCTTGAACCTGGGAGGTGGAGTTTGCAGTGATCTGAGAGCATGCACTGCACTCCAGCATGAGTGACAGAGCAAGACTCCATCTGAAAAGAGAAGAAAAAAGGCCCGGATTTTTATCATCTATGGAAATAATGTTAATGAATAACAGTGAATAACCTTTCACTAAAAATGAGTTGCAATTTGTCAAAGTTGATTTAGGAAAAAAATCCACTTCCTGGAAGTAGACTGAGGCATCAGGTTGTAGAAAGTATTAAAACCATTTATCTTTTTTAAATTTAAGCATTTCTAAGTTTACATTAAGCAGATTCCCTTTGACTGTCTATACCTCAGACCAATAGAGATACTGAAGCCTTCAGTGTAAGAGAAATCACCCAGTCTGCTATAGATTCCCAGAAGAGCAGCCCAGAAGGGAGAGCTAACTAAAGATTTTTGACAATCCTGAGAAATGCTATTCATCATAGCTTATCAGAAATTGTGAAAGGATGCTCTGTTTACCCTCCGCACCAAAAAATGCTGAGTTGGTGTATCAGAAAAACAAATTCAGAGAAAATATTATTTCTGTGAAAGAAATCTGCAAAAGTCTAGAACTGGAGAAAATGGACAACTAACCAAATGTATCCTGGGGGAAAAAAAAGGATAACAGGAATCAATTGGAGTTATTTTTCCTCTGGATCATTCTATAGGGCCATGAATTATTTCTGATGTCAGACGGGTCTGAGATTAAATCCTGACTCTGTCATATAGTGGTGACAAGCCTTGGTTTATTTATTGACCAATTACAGACAGGACTGAGCAAGATGACAAGTATTAAGACCTGATTAGCACAATGCCTGACACAAATGTTAGTTTTCCTTTTTTAGCAAGAAAAACTTATCAAACACCTCGGAGTGTCCCACCTCATACCACCAGCTGTTCATTTATTCAACGAATACTTACTGAGCACCCACTCTGTTCCAGGAACTGTCCGAGGTGCTAGGGAAAAAACAATCTGCTAAACAGGCAACAATCCCAGTCTTCATAAGGCTTACATTCTGGCACTTGTAAAGAGAATGCTCATTTCCATTCCTTCCTCCCGAGCCTAAACAAGTAAACTTATTCCTTTTTCCGCCAAATGCAACACATGACTTCACACAATGCTGGAAGCATCAACACGTGAACTATAATCTATCTGACAAACCAAGTTTCTTTAGCTGGGCTCAGAAAGTTCCCATTAGAGTTTTGAGGAGCCAGGTGTCAGCATCAAAAGACAAAATTCAGCATTTGGCAGTAGCAGGAAAAGTGATAAAGATCCAGAAATGAATGGGAAAAGTCCCTGAATCTCTATAGCAGCTCCTTAGAAACTGTTAGCTAGCACTGGGCTTTCTGTAAATCCTTTCAATCCTAAAAGGAGGACACGAGGTTTCTTATAAAGACGTGCAAGCTGTAACTGGAACACATTTCAAGGTGGCTTTTTCCAACTTAAAATTGGAAAGAAATTAACAAGATCTATCTATGAGATGCCAAATGTCAGTGGGAAGAATCCATAGAGCACTAAAGTTTATCCATGGAATCACATTCTTCTACCTTCATTTATTCATCAGTTCATTCAGAAAGTAACTAGTATATTACAGGTGCTAGGCTGCAGATATAAAGATGAATCAGAAACAGCTCTGGCCTTTGAATAGCTCTTAACCTAAAAAATATGTTAAGAAAAAGTAATGAAGAGGCTGGACGCGGTGGCTCATGCCTGTAATCCCAACAGTTTGGGAGGCCGAGGCAGGTGGATCACCTGAGGTCAGGAGTTTGAGACGAGCCTGGCCAACATGGAGAAACCCCATCTCTCCTAAAAACACAAAATTAGCCAGGGGTGGTGGTGCATGCCTATAATCCCAGCTACTCAGGAGGCTGAGGCCAGAGAATCATTTGAACCCAGCAGGCGGAGGTTGCAGTGAGCTGAGATCGTGCCATTGCACTCCAGCCTGGGCAACAAGAGCAAAACTCTGTCTCAAAAAAAAAAAAAAAAAAAAAAGTAATGAAGATCCTGTTTGATAGGCACTCTAATAAGGTTTGACAAAGTGCTACTAGAACCCAGAGGAGGAAGCCTCAAAGTCAGCCATTAGAGTTTGATTTGATAAAGATGAAATAGCCAGTGATTCTAAATTCACTTTTCATACAATATCCAATCTACTCCTCACACCCAATCAATGGATCCTATGGGGTTCACCTCCTGCCCACATTTTCCATGCCCACCATTGCATCTTGTCTGGACTGCAGCAGCAGACTAACAACGGATGTCCCCGATTTGCTGCTACCTTCTGTCCCCCACTGAAGCCAGAAAGATTTTTCAGAAATACAAACTGGATCTTATCACCTCTTTTAAAATCTCATCAACATTTCACTTCCTACTGAATCCAAATTTCACAAGGCCTACAATGCCTCCCAATTCTTTTTCTCTCTGCGCTCAACACTCTCAATCTCCCACACTGAGCTCCAAACACACTAAATGCTCTTTTGCTTTTTGGTAACTCCAGGTTTTCAGTCACACTGCTCCAAACTCGTACATCAACCTCCTCTCTTCTCAGCCTCCCTCTAGTTTCTAATTCTATCTTATGCTACGGTCTCAGTGTGAATTTCCTATACCACCCCACACTTCTCCGTCAGACATCCAGCATTCATCATAGTCACTGTAGTCCTGATCTTTCAACCCACCCCCTCTTGACTGGTATCTTTCCTGCTAACTCCAAGAATTAGCCCTCCCCTTCCTAACTACTCATTGACACACACCCTGAACAATATGTTTTAGGACTTATATCTTACTGAACTTTATTATATTCAAATTTAACTAACACCTATTGTGTGCTGGATTCTGCCTTAAATCTTTTCATTCTCCTTAGTTCTTACAGCAATTTATTTTTATTTTAATTTTTTATTTTACTTTAAGTTCTGGGATATATGTACAGGTCGTGCAGGTTGGTTACATAGGTATACATATGCCATGGTGGTTTGCTGCATTTATCAACCCATCATCTAGGTTTTAAGCCCTGCATGCATTAGGTATTTGTCCTAATGGTCTCCCTCCCCTTGCCCCACCCCACTCCCCAACAGGCCCCAGTGTCTGTTGTTCCCCTCTCTGTGCTCATGTGTTCTCATTGTTCAACTCCCACTTATGAGTGAGAACATGTGGTGTTTGGTTTTCTGTTCCTGTGTTAGTTTGTTGAGGATGATGGCTTCCAGCTTCACCCATGTCCCTGCAAAGGACATGCTGTCATTCTTTTATGTGGCTGCATAGTATTCCATGGGGTATATGTGCTACATTTTCTTTATAGCAATTCTTTAAAAAGACTACTTAGATAAGTATTAGCACACTAATTTTACAAAGGGAAAATGATGAGAGATGAAGTTCCCTGCTTAAGTTCACAAAACAATGATAAAGCCAGGATTTCTAAGCCAGGTACCCCAAATCTAAATCTAAACTTTCCACTAAACCTGTGTTATTCTTCTCTAATTGTCTACCCAGGCAAGCTTTGCCAGGAAGCTGAGTCACGGCAGGCAGTAACATACCAGCTGCAATAACAAGAGTACAATAAAAACTGAGTGAGTTCAATTCTCATTTCTGTCTGGATATTAGGTTTCTTGGAGATAGTTGAAAGGTATTATTTTTAAATAACCAAAAAAGTTTAAAGCGACTACATTTCTATTTCCATTTAAAGCTCTAAAACTTGGACTTGTCCCTGAAAAGCAGGGACGTTTTTCCCTTCTGTTTTTTTCTTCTTCTCATCCTTCTTTTTGCTACATAAAAATGCTAAGCACTATAAATAACATAATTTATGCATAATGTCTTTCAAGGAGATATGCTAAAGTCCTAAAATATTATTAAGTGAGCCAAAAAAATGTCTCAGCATGATTTTTTAAGGTGAAGGTACATCACTAAAAAATAATGTAAGGCCATACACATAGGCTTGGCTTCTGGGCACCATCCAGCCACAAGCAGAGCAAGATAGATTCACCTGGAAAAATGCCAGGTATCTGAGTTATCAGAGGGAAGACATGATCAAGAATCAGATGCAGCCTGACTGCGAGAGTTTGGGGACAGACACAAAGTAAGGCCATGCAAGTTCATTCTTATGACCTCAACGATGCTTTATCTCCTTCTTACCCATCATAACCATGTTTGAAAATTCATCAAGACAACAACTATTTCATTGAGGATGAGATGAAAATAAGCATAAATAAAAGTTCTAATTTTTTTTCCATAACCCAATGGATCCAGTTTTGCACCCACTGTGATACCAGCATCCTATATGTGTATATACTGGCCTACAAAAAAAAAATTTAAACTTCTTAGAACATTCACAATGCTTTTCCCCATCCAACTATCAACCATATCTTTACTCTCATCTCCTACCAAAATCCTTTGGTCCAGCCATGTCAAACTTCTCACTTTGAGCTTTTGTGTCTGCTGATCCCCCTACTGAGAATGGCCTTCCTGCATACCTCTTCTTGCAGAACATCTTATTCTTAAGAACTCCGTTCAAATGTCACTTCCTCTGGGCAGCCTGTGCTGACTCCCATTGGCAGAATGTATTGCTCTCACCATTGTATTCCTACAACACTATTTAAATCCTAGGATAGAACAAATCCTATTGTAATTTTCTTATCTGATACAAGGCTCTTTTCCCCCTTTTAAACTGTTAAGCTCCTTGAGGATACGATCTATGGCTTAATCATCTTTGGACTCCTGGAAGCCAACACAAGACCCAGCCACAATAGATGGTCAATTAATTTTCACTTAAAGAATGAGACAAGACTCTGGGCCTGACCCTTTCCTTTATGCCTTTGGTAGGGCTGCAGTGCACAACCTTGCAGACTTTATACTGCATAATTCCAGCAGCTGCCACTCATCTAGACAACTACATAAATGATGCCCCATGGAGTTGTACAACACAGAAGCCCCACTTTTATAAAGCCCACAATGGCTCTACACAAACTATGGCTCAATATACATGTTGGTAGATATATCTCTATGTTCAGAGTACGGATGGATGGATGGATGGATGGATGGATGGATGGATGGACAGAGAGATAGATTAGATATTTATATACGCCATGAAGATCTAAAGACCTGTGTTCTAGTGTTCTAGAACAAATACTGCCAATGATTAAAATAATATTGTTGGTATAATAATGCATGATAATATAATTATAAATAATGTTACAGTACATAGCTATGCTGCTTTAGCCTTTGCAAAATGCTTTCACATTCAATATCTTATTTAGCTTCCACAACCAATTGGTAAAGTAAGGCCTTTATTTTGGCCTTGTTGAAAAGTCCTGTTTAGATCATGAAAGAAACCAAAACACACAAGAATTGGGTGACTCTCCAATGTTACCTGGCTGCTAAATGATAGAGTCAGGATCCATCAAAATCTTCTTGTCCCTATTTCAATGTTTTTTGCTTTGTTTTTTACTACATCACTCCCCTGGGAGTTGTCAGGGGAAAAAAATGGAGGGAAGAAAAATGTTAGAAAACAGAAATATTTGAGGAGAGCTGACCACCAAGACAAACTCCCAGGCAGAGACAATCTGCTTAGTCCTCTAAGCAGTTCTATCTTCCATGCTCACATTACTTTAATTTTTACTTTCTTTTGCTATGTTGCTTGGAATTTAATGGTTTGAAGACTCTCTTAATTAAAAAGCATCCTCTTTAAAGAATACATTTACCTCTGGTAGTGTTAGCTGGATATCAATCATTTACAAATGTGTGTAAGCTTGTTCCATGAATTGCTTTCTTTCTAGCATAAAACTCAGAACTGCAGCACAGGAGAAACTGTGAATTGTGCTTGGAGAGAAAGGAGATGGGTCACCTTGAGACATAAGGAATATTGAGGATAGAATAAATCCAAATGAGGTGATACAGTGGGGGCCACAGGGAAGCCTGGAGATGATACAACAGGAAAGTGAAAAGGGCATGGTTAAGTAGTCAAATCCTATCTGGTCTCCAAGTGAGCAAGCTTCAGCACAATCAACTGAAGCTAGAACTCATTTATGGGAAAAAGGAAATAAATAAAAAGTAAAAAGCTTATAATTAATGAGGAGATTTTTTTCATTAAAAAACTGGAAAAGCTGGCAAGATCAAAAAGCCACTCACCAAAACAGATTTTTCTTTCCTCCTGGGAACACAGCTAGACGAAAGTTACCAACCTCTCTTGCAGTTAGATAGAGCCACCATCTGAGTTCTGGCCAGTGAAATGTGAACAGCCCTGGCCCATAAAAACCTCCCACTGGTAACCTTCCATTCTTTTCCCCTTCCCTGGTGACCTTGAGAGGCACATACTGCCCATGCTAGGACCACAAGAGGAAAGGAGCCAGGGTCCCTGAATCATGGTTTTGAGGGGAGCCACGTGTTAAGCCGGAACATCCATTTGAAAATCTATAGAAAACCAATTTTCTATAAACAGCTGATAAAATGATTTTTTGAAAAACCATTATCTTTTTATCAAAATGAAGGGACAGCTACCCTCTTGTCATGTAGTGAAGGAAAGGCATTCCGTAGCAAATAAAGGCAGTGACGTTCATATGGAATAAAGTTAACAGACAGCGTTTCACCATTACATGAACTGAGTATTAGCAAAAGTGAGCAGAAGCAGCCCCTGACCTACAGACTCTGCACTTTAAAAAGCAGCCCTTGAGCAATGCTAGTAAAATGAACTTGACATAAGAAAACAGTGTCAGATACAGAAAAGCACTTTCTTCCTTCCTTCCTTCCTTTCTTTCTTTAAGCAAATGTTTGTGTGTCTATAATGTACCATGCACTATTTTAGGTGCTAGAGATAGTGAATAAAATAAAATTGCTGCCCTCATGCAGTTTATATTCCAAAGGGTCAGATAATAAACCTTTAAACAGAAAAACACAAATAAGAAAACAACACAATTTCAAAGAATAAGTGCTACAAAGCAAATACATTAAATCAAATTCAAATGGTATAGGGAGTAACTGATGATAGCAGCAGAGCTAATTTAGCCAGCGTGGTTAGGAGAGATCTTTCTAAAGAAGTGACATTTGAACTACATATTGAACAAGGCCTGGAAAGCAGATTTGGAAAGATCTGAGTGAAGGGCCTCCCAGATTGAGGAAAGAACTACTGCACAGGCCTATTGGAGGGATGCAAAGAATTCCAGTGTGATGGGAAAAGAGTGAACACTGGAGAGAGTGAAACAAGATGAATTTGGAGAAGTAGGCAGGTTCCAGTTCACATAGGGCCTGACACAGGACCAAATTTGGGTATTATTCTAAGAGGCATGGGAGCTATGAGACAAATTTCAACAGGAGAATAGCATAATCTGCTTACACTGAAAAAGCTCACTTTAAATATGTTTGAAGATGGACTATGGTGGGCAAGAGTGGATGCTACCGGGATCACTAGCCAAAAGATAAAGGAAGCTTGGTCTAGGGTGGTAGTGGTGAAGACAGCAAGACATGAGTGAATTTGTGACTAATTTTGGAGGTAAAGCTAACAGGACTTTCTGATGTAGCAGATGTTGGGGATAAAGAAAACAGTGGAATCAAGGACGATGTCTATGTCTTATGACCTGAGCAACTAAGTGGATGTACCCTTACCCGAAATTGGGAGAAAAGCACCTGATTCTCTGTTTTCAACACCCTGGAACTCAGGATATCTTTCTAGTACAATACTTCAGCTACATGAAGATCATGATGCTACAGAGCTCATGATGTTCACACATTTTATAAAATGCAAAATATTTAAATGCAAAAAATGTAAAAAAAAAGTTACCTAAGTATTGGATAATTAGAAGCATAATTAAGCAAACTAGCCCATTTCCCCTATACAATCTCTTAGCTAAGAATTTGCAGGGTCTTGTTTCCACAAAAGTTCATTCACACGAGTCTCTGTGTCTAGTAAATACCTACGCCCTGGGCTTCCATGAACTGGCCTGAAAACCTAATCAATGCCTACACCACTTCTGTCACAAAGAAACAACTAAAATTTCTGCACATATCTTGCAAATAAATTTTTGAAGCATGAAGCATGGTAAAAAATAAATAAAATAAAACAAAACAAAAACAAAACAGTGCTATTTGAACTTCCATCCTGACCATTGCCCCGATTCGTTTGACTGGGGTTCATTCCTAAGGGCAGAGCTTAGGAATTTACCCCTTCTTTTAACCTAGGTGGAATAACCAGGATTTGAATTTGAACTTTATTTTTCTTTGTGTTATACTTTCAAGAAGAAAATCGTGTGTGTGTCGGGGCAGGGGGCGGCAGGGGGTGGGGAGGTGATGGTTGAGAAGATTTCAAGTGGGTGGGAGAGCAGGAATAGATGCACTTTGGCTAAGTAGCCTAGGAAATAACAAAGCAGAGGCAGAGAAAAGCCAGGCCCAGGAACAAGGCTCAGCTGCATCTCCTGCTGGGAGGAAGGTGACATGTTAGTTATCCAGAACAAAGCAAAGGCTAGGAATCTCTGTGCCTTGGAAAGGGGAGGTGGGGATTGACAGATACCTGGGTACTGGAAGATCTCTCCATTAGTGAGGCAGGCTAATGAGAAAACAGAAAAAAAGATACCCCAAGGTATTCTTATTTCAAGCATTCTGAATACCTGGAAATAAATGGGAGCAGGAGCTAAGAATTAAGGTTTTGCTGACAATGACCAATCAGAAGAGGCTTTTGATCTCTACTATGGTTTGAATGTTTGTCCCCTCCAAAATTCATGTTGAAATTTAGTCACCATTGTAACAATATTAAGAAGTGGAACTTTTAAGAGGTGATTAGGACATGATGGCTCTGCCCTCATACAAAAAGGCCAGTTCTGTCCCCTCTTGCCCACTTCTTGCTCTTCTGCCTTCCACCTGTGATGATGAATCAAAAGGGCCCTCACCAGATGCTGGCACCTTCATTTTGGACTTCTTAGCCTCCAGCACCATGAGAAAATAAATTTCCATTCTTTGTAAATTACCCAGCCTCAGGTGTTCTGTTACAGCCGCACGAACGAACTAAAGCAATGCTTTGCTGTCTAAAGTAGAGCTTTAGGAGACTGAAGCCCACACTTGAGAAGAAACTGGGCTATGCAGATCATGATGTTCACACATTTTATAAAATGCAAAATATTTAAATGTAAAAGAAGTTACCTAAATATTGGATAATTAGAAGTGTAATTAAGTAAACTAGCCCATTTCCCCTACACAATCTCTTAATTAAGAATTTGCAGGATCTTGTTTCTATAGAAGTGCATTTACATTAGTCTCCGTGTCTAGTAAATATCTACCTACTTAGGTATTCTGTGGGCTGCGTTCTGTTTGAACTCTGATCTCTCTACCACTTTCCCAGCCTCTTACCATTCTAAGGGTCAGACCCTTCACCACCACCTCTAGTCATATGAAAGAAGTTATAAATCACCTTGCTAATCAGCTGCTCTGTTTCAGACATGTCAGTTTTGTTACATGAAATTACTAAATTCATACCAATTCAGGTCATTTTTTTCCAAAATATTTCCTTGAATACAATTCCACTTGTGTTTTTCCAAGGAAGGAATGAGTTCACCTATACATTATTACACTTAGTGCCCCACTGCTAACAATATGCACCTGGAAGAATTGATGAACCCTAGTCCTTCCATCTAAATGTATTCTCCCCTGCTACCTGCCAATTTGGTCTCTTTCTCTTTCTCAAAGTATTGGTCTCAATGAGCACACACTCCTGCAAATTCCAAGAAAGATCCTCATAAACATTAATGATTTAAGTAAATAATAATGGTAATAATAACTGTGATCTATTCAATATTTAGTGAATACCAGACAATTTGCTAAATTTCTGACATGCACTGTTTCATTATCATCTTAATTGGGAAATCCATTTACCATGTTGAATTTGGCATGACAAAACACTGCTTTATAACTTGTGGTCTGTAAAAAATCTGTTGCTTGGCAGCAGTGCCAGAGCAAACTCCTGATGACTCAACAATTTGTACTTTGGTAACTCTCAATGCTTGCTCTATTAAAAACTGCTTTCAGTTGTTAGCTCTGAATTTTGGTATCCTTCTGAACCCACAAGAGTTGGATCCATTAATTCAGGGAGACATATCAGTAGGCTTATGCTATTACACACAAGGTAGTATAACTCCCCACCCCCAAATCCTACAAATGTCAGTGGCATACAAGATTATTTCTCACTCATGCCACATACCCATCACCTGTCAGTTGTCACACGGTTCCATGTCATTTTCATTCCGGGATGTCAGCTAAAGGAGAAGCCCTGACCTGGAACATTGCCAGTTTTTGTTTCAGAGAGAAAAGAGAATGATGTGGAATTCTGCAAAAGCTCCTTGAGGTTCTATTCTGAAACTACATGTCACGTCCACTCACATTTCATTAGCCAAAACTGATGTCGGCAAAATCGGGAGGGCAACCAACATTTTGAACACTAGCACAGTATTGGAACAGTGTGGGTAGTGGAAGAAAAGGGAGCATTTAAGTCAGGCAGAAAGCTCTAGAGTAGAAATGAGTTGAGGATCATCTTTTTACTTCATTTCTCTGAATCCTCTTGTCTGTACTCATAAAATGGAGTTAATGTGGCCAATGCTGCAACTTTCTCAAAGATTCATTGTAACGTTCAAAAAGTGTAACATATATAAAAGGAGTCTGAAAAATTTAAAACACTCTGCAAGTAAAAGGTATTATCATTTAATGTTAATTGTAGTGCTTTCCACACCTGACAGATGGCATGATGTGTATGATATTACATTGTTCTTTATGCTTCTAAGTAACTTTTTATTACAGAAAGAAAAAGTTTATGAGACTCTATCTAGGTAGACTCCAAATTCAAGAATTAAGATCATGAGTAGGGCCCCTATTGCTATACTTTCCTCAGACACTACTCCTAATGCATCAGAAACTACTTAAGACCAACCTGTTGAAAATGTCATTAAAAAAGGAAAAAGCCTCAGCCGGCGATTCCTAAAACATTAAAATCCAACTAGAGCAGTTTTCAAAATGGAGAATGCTCCTCCTGGAGTCAGAAAAGGCAAAATGAAACAGCCTCCTGTGAATTGTATCATAGCTGACAAGAGGTCTTATTATCTTCTATTGATTGGCCAGGAGTTCAGCTATCTTCTCTACGGCAGTTTCTACGACAATCTCTACAGAGCAGGAGCCAAATACGCCACCTCTCTGCTTCTACCTTAGGAAGTTAAGGAAATTGAAAGCCTTTGGTGCTTCCTTTTCCACTGAGAGCCTGAATAGGCTTTTCAAGATGGCCTGGACAATGTGTGTAATATTTTGTTTTAATTTGCAAGCCAGTCTTGTTCACTGTGGCTTTTATCGTATGAGTCATTTTCATCCCATTTACTCAGAGTAAAAATAACTTGCTTCAAGCAGCTCATAAGTATTTACTTCTTTCTAGGCTGTGGAGAGACAATGAATGCAGCCTCAGAGAGTCTCTGTTCCTAGGAGGGCACTTGGCCACCTGTAAGCTTGTCTACCCGATCACTTCAAAGGGCAATTCTTAGGAGAGAGCTGGGGAAATGGCCTCCATGACCATTTATCTCATTTAATTCATCTAAATGTAATCATAAAAGAATGGTTGCTAAAACCCTATTTTGTTACCCTATTTTGTTGTAACCAGCAAAGCTCTTTTGGTTTCAGGAAGACAAACCTCTCCTCCAGCTCCAGGGAATAAACACAATTAGCCCAAAGCAGTGATGGCCATCTCATTCTCCTTTCTCAAACATTGGTCTAGAAGTGTGTGTGTGTGGTGAGGATAGAAGTGGTGTAACCTGGGTCTGAAAAATAACACAGGGGAAGTCTTCTACATGTGGTTATGGTGGTAATAGGGGTAGAGTGGGGGAATGACTTTCTACGAAGGACTTTCTTTGAGCATAAAATGACAGAACCTCACACAGACAAGGTTTTTAAGCCCTGCCCCTTCCTCTCTTCCTTGCTTAGGATGCTGCTGTGAGGGTACCATGCTTAGAGCTATGGAAGTCATCATGCAATCACGGAAACATAGGCCCAAAGATCAAAGCTCAAATGCTGAAGATGGCAGAAGGAATGCGAGAAAGGCATCTGCTCTAAATGTTGGCATTCACTCTACTGGGTTCTCTGTGCCTCCCAGCCAGATGCCCAGTATTTGACCCCGCTTTAACCCATGAGCTATGTTCCTACATGCTAGGAGGGGTCCAATGTTTAGCCATTTCTCCTTAGGTGCTATCCTTCTCTCCAAGAACACATCCCCTGGAGCTTATGGAAAGTCTCCATACAACAAGGAAATGACTGAAGCCCAGTCACATTGCCATTACCCAACAGCAATAGCACCACAATGCATACTGGCCTTACACTGAGCTAAACAGGAGCATGCCCAAGAAAACAGTGATTCAGACCTAAAATCCACTCAACATTATAAAATAAGGCCTCATAGAGAAAGATCAGGTTGATACTGCAGATGGCTCCTCATGGAGCCAATCTTTTGTAATAAAAAATGACATCAATGAGAAATGAATCAAAGAATCCCAAACAGCATTAGCACCAGCAGTTTTGTCTCATATTCTGCCGGGTCTCAATGGAGAAGTGGGGCCAGGAATGGTGGCTATGCTGATTTCAACGAACAACTAAAACGTCTGCCAGTGGTGTAATCAGGATTCACATTGTTTTTGAGGTTTCTTCTATCATTTTTATAATTGTTCAAAGTCTATCCCTGCATATAGGAAAAGGCAAGAAGGTAAATATTTTAGACCATTATGTGGCTTACAGGATTTTTCCATGGTAAATAGTGGGAATACTCACATTTTTAATTTTTAAAATTACTTAAATTTTCTGACAGAAAATAGCATAAGGGAAGATCTAAACATAAATATTAATATGAAGTATTGAAATTGATACTCCCATCACCCCAAATTAACAAATAACTAAGATGTATTAAAGGGCAGATGAAAAGGTTCATAAGCAAAGGGACAGTTTCATTCTCCCAAGTGGCATGTCTCCTTAAAACTTCAAATCCATAAAACAAGCCAAAAAAACAGTGAAAAATAAGACAAAATTATTATATATTATTAGAATATATTGTTAATAAAAATTATGGTAGTAACAAAGAAAGTCTTCCAGAAGAAATGAAAAAACCAGAGGGTTCCTACAAGGTACTGGTCTCCAGTAGTAATAAGATATATCCTCTTGACAACTAGAGGTCTTTAGTCAAAGCCAAAAAGTTAAGCAGGGATTAACAATATATAGTCATTCCTGGGTATATGCAGGGAATTGGTTCTAGGCCCCTGTGTATACCCAAATCTACACACACTCAAATCCCAAAGTAGGCTCTGCAGAATCCACTCTATAGGAAAAGATGGCCCTCCCATATAGGCAGGTTTTGCATCCCATGAATTCTGTATTTTTGACTTGTGTCTGGTTGAAAAAAAATCCGTGTATAAGTCAGCATGCAAAGTTTAAACCCGTGTTGTTCGAGGGTCAACTATGAGATAGAGAATAGAAAGAATTTACCATTACTATCATCAGTTAATACTGTCTTTACCTTTAGACTACCTGACCTATTTGAGAGCCAGACCACTTAGAGGAAAGTGACCAGCAATTTGCAGCATTCATTGAAGACGACTAACAAAATCATCATGGTGCAATGTATTATTAATGAAGACAGCAGGAATAATTGGAATCAGAACAAACAGAAAAATAGCCCAGCCATCACTTTGCTTATTAAAGCTTTTGCAAACTGATGGAAGGGAGCCATGAGCACGTTGGAAATGGATGGGCTCAGATATTATGGTACTATACATACAGACCAGGTCGAACTAACTCCCACTCCTCTGGCATGTTAAGGTAATAGAGATGTGCAATGCTCACCACTAGCAGGTTGCAGTACTAAGCCTGAAAAAACGGTGCTCTCTTAAGACGGAGGAGTTGTTTTCTCTAGAGCAGAAATGTGGGTCATTGATGCTTGAGGCCACCATCCCACTGTAATGGCATCAGCCCATGTGCCAAAGTTATGAGTCCCTCCATTACTGTGACTTTTAGTAGAGATTGGGAATTGGCAATGCATGAACCAGTCACGAAGAAACCCACTAAAAAGAATAAATACCTGATCTTGTCAGGTCAAGGAGACAGCAGCCTAGTATGAGTTAATGTCAAAGTATCATTTGAAAACAGAAACCACCCTGTACATTTAATTAAATATGAAGATGGCAATCTCATCAAATAAGAAAACAGAATATGATGGGTCTATGGTTGATCTAGTGATTGTTATGTGCACAGCAGCAGAACATGGGATTTGATATGTCCCTGTTGCCTTTGCTTCTTTGCCGTGCTTCATAACGACCTTCAAAGGTCTTGCTTTCTCATGCTACTGAGCAGCATGGATAAACCAGGAGAACGGAGAACCCTCAGCAATTGATATGATTTCTTATAGGATTGCATAGGACCACAGCCAGGTGATAGTTTTCACTCTTTAACCACATCTACCAGGCATACACTTCTCAGTCAACCTCTCACAAGTGACTTCATTAAATAGCTTGCTTACCTTCACAGTAGGCAGAGTCTCCCTGGACAGAGATGTAACCACTCTTGCACTCACAAGTAGCTTTTGTATTCCAGTTTTTGCACTCTGAGTTTTCACCACATTTAGGTCCTTCTGCACAAAAGTTATGACCTAGAAAAAACAAATAAAAACGTACATCAGAAAAGGAGGAAATAAAGTAACTCCCCAAAATAAATTATGTAACATTTTTTATTATATGTCACAATGCAGGAAAATACACTTTGGCAGTATGCAAGGATAAACTGGATAGGAAAGTGGCAGAATAGATATAGGAAACTTTGGGCTGTCCAAGGCATAAGAGGCTTTCCCCCACCCATACTCAAATTTGCTGAGGCTGTTCCTACCTGAATGCTTTTATCCATGCTGATCCTGCATCCTCTTCTCACTACATTCTTACATGACTACTTTTTATAATTGTTTTCTTGTAAAATTTATAATACAAAGAGTAATAAAATTAATATACATGAATATATAAAATAAAATGAATACAACCAGATTATCAAAACTCCTTAATTGTACCTCCCCAATGAATCTCCCTCCCAGCCACTAGAGATAACTATCCTCAATTTTGAGCTAATCACTCCCTTGCAGCTTTTTATAGCTTTACTACATATTTGTGTTTATGCCTAAACAATATACCATTTAGCTTTGCCCATTTTAAACTCCATATGAGGGAAATCTTACTGTATATATCTTCTATGGTATGCTTTTTAAAAAAATATTTCATATCCATAGGTTTTGGGGAACAGGTGGTGTCTTGTTACATAAGTTCTTTAGCGGTGATTTGTGAGATTTTGGTGCACACATCACCCAAGTAGTATAATCTGCATCCAATTTGTAGTCTTTTATCTCTCAACCCCAGGCACCTTTCCCCCTAAATTCCTAAAGTCCATGATGTCATTCTTATACCTTTGCATCCTCATAGCCTAACTCCCACTTATGAATGTGAACATATGAGGGTTGGTTTTCTATTCCCGGGTTACTTCACTGAGAATAATAGTCTCCAATCTCATCCAGGTTGCTGTGAATGCCACTAATTCATTCCTTTTTATTGCTGAGTAGTATTCCATCATCTATATCACAGTTTCTTTATCCACTCTGATTGATGGGCATTTGGGTTGGTTCCACGTTTTTGCAATTGTGAATTGTGCTGCTATCAACACGCATGTGCAAGTGTCTTTTTCGTATAATGAGTTCTTTTCCTCTAGGTAGATACCCAGCAGTGGGAATGCTGGATCAAATTCTACTTTTAGTTCTACTTTTAGTTCTTTCAGGAATCTCCACACTGTTTTCCATGGTGGTCGTGCTAGTTTACATTCCCACCAGCAGTGAAGAAGTGCTCCCTGTTCACCACATCCACGCCAATATCCATTTTATTTTTAGTATACTATGGTGTGCTTTTCTCTATTCATCCATGTGAATGCCTTTAGCTATGGGTTCATTCATTCAACAAAGGATTTAGAATATTATATAAACTTAGCTGACAAAGCAGGAGGATCAGCACCAATTTTGAAAGACATTCCAGTGAGTAAAATGCCATCGGACTGTACTTTTAAACACATTGGGAAACAAAAATAATTTGTGTGACTCATTTATTGCAATATTCGCTTAATGGCCATAGTCTGGAACTGAACCCACAATATCTCCAGGGTATGCCTATACTATGGATGGACATTTGAGCTATTTGCGGGTTTTCACTGAGAAACAAAGCTGCTAAAAAACATTCTTAAACATGCTTCCTGGGGCATATTCCCTAGCCGCATGTTCAACATTTTCTTTGCTTAACATTCTTTCTTGTTCCCTGCTACTTCTTCCAAGAAATTTTTCTTCCTAATATAGCCTTTAGAAGTTCCTTCAGTATCTTTTGATAGTGACTGTGCTCAATTTCAATTTGTCTAAATGTGTCTTTAGACTATCTTCATACTTAAAAAATAGTTTTACTGGGTATGCGGTTATTTTATCTCAACATTTTAAAAATGTCATTCCATGTTTTCTGGCTTCTATTATTGCTGCTGAGTCACTTATTAATCTAATAGTCATTCCTTTATATGTGGCAACCTCTTTCTCTGTGGATGCTTTTAAGATCTTTTTTATTTGTGTGTTAGGTTGGGTTTTGTTATTTTGAGACAGAGTCTCATTCTGTTGCCCAGGCTGGAGTGCGGTGGCACAATCGTTGCTCTTTGCAGCCTCGGTCTCATGGGCTAAAGTGATCCTCCCACCTCGGCAACTGAGTAGCTGGGACTAGAGGTGCGTGCCACCAGGCCCGGCTAATTTTTTTTTTTTGGAGAGATGAAGTCTCACTATGTTGCCCAGGCTTGTCTCAAACTCCTAGGCTCAAGCGATTTCCCCACCTCGGCCTCCCAAAGTCCTGAGATTACAGGCATGAGCCACCACACCCAGCCTTGTTGGGGTTTGTTTTGTATTTTTCAGTTTTAATCTAAGATATGTAGGTATAAATGTATTTTTATTTAGGATTTGGGGAGATTCTTGAATTGGAAAGATGATGAAATCTTTCATCATTTTGGAAAATTCTTAGATATTCTCTCTTCAAACATTCCCTTTCCACGTTTTTCTCTATTTTGTCTTTGTGGAATTCCAATTAGATAAATGTTCTTTCTTCTCAAGCTCTCATCTGTGTTATTTAGACTTGCTTTCATATCTTCTGTTTCTTTTCCTTTATGGTGATTTCTGCATCATTTCTAGATGTATCTTTCAGTTTATTAATTCTGTCTTGAGCTGTGTTATATTCTCTTTCAGTCACCTACATCATTTTTAATTTCACTTACTGTATTTTTATTTTTAGAATCCTATTTGATTCTTTTTCAGTCTGCTTAGTCAAATTTGATAGTCTCTTATTCTTTCATTTTTTAATTTCCTTTTTAAAAAATTTCTTTAAACATGTTACATGTAAATATTTTATACTGATAATTCTAATATCTTCAGGCTTTGCACATCTAATTTTGCCATTTGTTGTTTATGCTGAGTAGCATGCATGATAGCTTATTCTCTTGTGTTTTGAGTTATTCTTTTATCTGTAAGCTCATATTTTTTGGAATTTAATGTGTGAGATTTGAGGTTTTGGTTTTTAAACTGCATTTCTTCAGAGAGGATTTGTATTTCCTTCTGTCAGGGGTCTGAGGGAACTATCAACCCAAGATGACTTTCAACTACATTTTTGTCTTAGTGCTTGAAGGTTGAGCCACACAGGTGGAATAAAGTCTAGCCCTAAGCTTTTAGGTATGCAAGATTTTCTCCTCTAGACCTCCATCTAGAGTCAAGACTGACAGGCAAGTCTCCTTGGGCAGAGTGGATTTTTCCTAGTTCACCCACGGAGGGATTCACCCTTTAAGGTTCTTGATTTATATTTCTCATACTAGCCCCAGGCTGTCTCCTGTCTGCTTACACAGTGTCCACTAGAAGCCATATTTTAAACCACCAGAGACTAGAAATTGCACTCAGGGCAAATGTCAACTCCACTGTACTTGCTTATTTCAATGGAATCACCCTCTTTCTATATTCTGGTCTCCAGTTGTTTTTTTTCTCCCCCTTACTGCCAATCTCCACCAAATGTTCCAGAAAGTTGTTTCTATATTATGCAGCATTTTAGATGAACTAGAAGGAATAGGTAACATCTACCATAAAATTTGAGAAGTTCAAATATGATAAAGTATATAAAGATGCTTTATCATCTTTAAATCAGTACTTTTAGTAAACAATAATTATGCTATATCACATACTGTGTTCTCACAGAAAACAATGGATCTAGAAGTCAGGAGATCTAATTTATAATTTAGGGTCTGCAGCTAACAAACAGTATAAATCACTTTGCTTTTCTAGGTATGTATATGGCGAACGGATGAAATTAGTAATTTTTTTTTTTTTTTTGAGATGGAGTCTCGCTCTGTTGCCCAGGCTGGAGTGCAGTGGCGTGATCTCAGCTCACTGCAAGCTCTGCCTGCCGGGTTCATGCCATTCTCCTGCCTCAGCCTCCCAAGTAGCCGGGACTACGGGCGCCCGCCACGATGCCCGGCTAATTTTTTGTATTTTTAGTAGAGACGGGGTTTCACCGTGATAGCCGGGATGGTCTCAATCTCCTGACCTCGTGATCTACCCGCCTCGGCCTCCCAAAGTGCTGGGACTACAGGCGTGAGCCACCGCACCCAGCCTGAAATTAGTAATTTTTAAACTGTGTTCCTCAGGGCCCTAGGCACAGATGAGTTGTTATACAGGGTTCAAGTCCTCTGACTCTGATTCAAATAGAATAGTTAAGCTTTTATATTTTTGACATATTGATCATGGTTGTTTTGTTTTGTTTTGAGACGAAGTCTCACTCTGTCACCCAAGCTGGAGTGCAGTGGCGTGATCTCAGCTCACTGCAAACCCCACCTCCCAGGTTCAAGCGATTCTCCTGCCTCAGCCTCCAGAGTAGCTGGTACTACAGGCGTGTACCACCATGCCGGGCTAATTTTTGTATTTTTAGTAGAGATGGGGTTTCACTATGCTGGCCAGGCTGGTCTCTAACTCCTGACCTCATGATCCACCTGCCTCAGCCTCCCAAAGTGCTGGGATTATAAGCATGAGCCAACGTGCCTGGCCCATATTGATCATGTTAATTACAGTTTCTGGCTTAAAAATATGGAAATCACTCCATTAGATAAAGTCAAGTTAATTCCTTTCAGTGATAACATTCTAGAACTATTTTTGAACTAAAATTTTAAACCAACAATATTTGGAGAATTTATTCTGAAAGATAATAATATTGTTATTAAATAATAATGATAAATTTCATGCACCTATAATATGCCTGGCATGCTAGATGTTTTAAACGGGAATAATAATATATACCTTTTAATATGTTGTTGAGAAACTTAAATGGGCTAATCCATGTAAGGCACTTGAAACAGTTCCTTATACCTGTTAAAGAGGTCAGTCAATGGTGGCCACTAATAATGATGATGATATTTTCAACAATGATGACTAAAGTTCAAAATAACTTAATGCTGTTATCCTCAACTTCAAGATAAAAAGTACAAATTCACAAATCTCTAGGTAGTAAGTGGAAATGCCAGGGTTCTAAATAAGGTCTGGCTAACTCCAAAGCCCATGTGCTTCTCAGTATGTCATATATCCTCTCAGATAGCAAAACCTGGTGATGAAAAGCGAAAGAGGTAGCCACTCCTTGGGACATTAGAGAGTAGATGCATAGGCCTAGATGAGTTACATCCAGCCTCACTACTTATGACCTGTTAACTGGTGATTGCCTCAGTCAAAAATCAGAGCAAGAGTCTAACTGGCTAGAAATCTGAAACCTCTGACAGTTGACAACACTTCTATAATGGCTTGAGAGGCTTACAATAATCATTAAAACTAGCAGTGCTTGATGTTTTTTCCTACCAAAGGGGTGCTTTTAGGCATCATGTGTCTCTCTTCCAAAGGAGGAGCCTGGACTTCACTTCCCATGTCTGAATTGATCAATAATTAGATTAAATGGTCACATTTTCCTTCATTAGGAAGCTTGCCTCAATGGCACATGTGCATCCTTTATCACACGTATTCCTTGTCTGTGTTTCTTTTCTCTTTCTTTCCAGGAGACTTTAACTGTCCTTTTCTTTCCACATGCATCTGACAGACTGGAACAAAGCCCTTCAAACAGTGTTGATTTTCCAGTGCATATGTTTCTATTAAGCATGTACCATGTCAAATCATGATGCCAGGAGTTGAGTAAATTGTATTTCAAGGACAGTGAAGGGCCGGTGAGACAAACTGACCTTCAGGTCAAATCCACTTTGATTATGCCTAACCATTCTTCTCAAAAATGTGTTTTTTTAAATTAATGGAGGCCTTTATTCAAGCAATATTCATTCCATGCCCACTTACCTTTCTGCACAAGTGAGTGAATAGTCATTCACTCAATATTTATGGGGCCTCTACTCTGTGGGCTGCAGCACCACATAATTATCTGGAGACACTTCAAAAATGTTTAAGATATTCTCTGCCCACAGGGAAATTATAATCCCTAAGGGGCAATAAACCACCTATGGCCTCAATCAAGGCAATCTTTGTTAAGTCAGATGTGCGCAGGAAAAAATGTCATAGTGTTTCAGAGAAGAATAAGTCATTTCAAGATAACAAAAAACTGTAATAGGTAGAAACCTGATAGGAGCAGGACACAGATCCTAGTGGGAGAAATGGAGTGACAACCAAAGAAGAAGAAAGAAGAAGGAGTAAGTTTGGAGAACCCCAAATAATCTGCTACAGATGTAATAACAGCAATAATTAACATTTATTGAACACATACTATGTGCTAGGCACTTGGCTAAGTGTTTTACATACATTATCCCATAAAATCCCATAAAATTACATACATTATCCCATAAAATTGTTATAAGATTTTATAACAATTATATGAAGCTGAATTATTATCCCCATTTTACAGATGTGGCAACTGAAGTTAGAGGAAGGCAGTGAACTTGTGGAAGGTACACGGAGCCATAGTCCGACTGAGGCTGGAATTCTTAATCACTGTCCTCTTCCACTGTCCTCCTAAGAACAACAAATTTTAAGCACCTAGCACATGTGCAGGCATTATACCAGACAATAGGAATATAGCAAAAAATACCATAAACATGTCCTCATTCATCCTACATTCTAGCAGGGGTGACTGTCTTTGAGCATTGGGTTACAAGGGGATATCATGATGGAGAGGGGCAAGGTGCTCTAGGAATGTATGCAGAGAAGAAACCTAACACAACGTTTTAAAGAAGAGATTTGAAGGATGAATGAGGTTGGCTGGACAAAGAGTAAGAGTTCCACATGCTTAGAGCAGCATGGGCCCGTGATATGTACAAAGAAATTAATGAAAGAAAATGTAAATGTTGGGGTCACACTTTCTCCTCTGGTTGGAAGCAGCCTAAAATTTGGATGCAGTGGTGGTCCTGTATCGAGTTCTGTTGCCATGAATGACCAGTAACACTAGTAAAATGATTTACTTTCATTAAATTCATTAGCCTAATCTGCATATAATAAGCTCTGCCTATTACATTGAGGCCCCCACACTGCCACTCTCCAAATCCCACTGTATGTTGTTTATAATTATCAAGGAATCATCACTGATTCTGCTTAATCTCTTGGTTTTGCAGCCAATGATAGACACACATCGTTATGATTCACTCCTGTAACTTCTTCCACAGCAAGGAATACATGGGTCACTAATAGTTCCTCAATCTCCTGCCCCTAAAGTATACCTCAGGAGGTCAGGCAGGTTACCTTTGAAATTATATACCTGGACAATCTAAAAGTGCACTCCAGAGTCCTCTATTCTAAAATCTTAGAACGTCAATACCTCTCACGTTCACTACTGCTTACCCAACCTTGAAATTCATGTAAGGAGCAATGGTATAGTGAGAGCAGCATATTCCATGTGCCTCAGATGTACAGTCAGGTCCACCCACGGACTGGTTAAGAAGGATATGGCCAAAAGGTCTTTTATGAGAACTGGATGCCTTTATGTACTCCACAATCAATACACATAACACAGGAGAAGCCTGGGCCCTTGAAAGTGAGAATAATCCTTAAGCTTTTGTGGACAGAAGGTAGGGCCATCAGGACAGGCCTAATAGAGACTGAACCCCCGACTCTCACAGGTTCTAGCTTAGAAAGCAGTTGGTTTCTTCTACAGTAGTCAACATTTAAGGGTCTTCCCTTAAGGTCTGAGGCAGCCTAGCCTTAGTGTCAGGTTTCCTCTCTGGGAAAATGTGCCTCCTTTTGGAAGCTTCATAGACCTTGATCCACTGTAGCACGGTTAGGGTCATGAATTCATTTACTCACTAAGACTATCCTCTGTTCCCAGCCCCAACAGTTGAGCATATAGCCCTGTCTTTCCAGTCCACTTTAGCCCATAGTTGCTGGGATTTTGATCAGATCTCATCTATCAATATGCAGAGGAACTGGTCCATCTGTGAACTGCCACTTCCTCTATTTAGGCACTAGTTTATACTCTCATTAAGTGCCTTTTTCTCAGGTCTCTTTTCTTCTCAAATTCCCTGAAATCCTTTCTCTAAAACCATTTCAATTATAAATTCACCCAAAACAATGAGGAAGACTGGGTGGGGGGAAAATCATTTGATGCCAAGACTCTTAGGGAGGGTTTAATTGAAGGACATAAAATCTTTAACAGTACAAATAATCTCAACTAATTTCCGTCCAGGCCAGATGACAAGGCAAGCGAGCCTGAATTAAAATTACAGATAAACGCATTTGGAACAGATGTCGGAAAGAACTTTTTCCCAACACTAGAAGTCATAAACATGCAGCAAAATCCTCCAACGTCATTGGCGACATTGAAGATAAAATTAGAGCTGATTACGAGGGGAATAAAACCCTGAGGAGTATGTCAAGAATTCCGGGATGGGTCAAATGATGGGTCTGTTTTCCTGGAGTGGTCCTGAGAACGCATGGTCAATATTGTTGACTTTTTTTTTTTTTTTTCATCCTTTAACTGAGAGCACCAGAAATTCATGAGCAGTCTTTTTCTGCTGGGTCTATATTGATGCTTTTATTACCTCTTCCCAGGCAGGAGCCCAGATGTTATTCCAGTGCACACTCCCCTTCTCCACCTAATGGCCTCACACTTCAAGTGGGCAGGCTCCTGCTACATCCATTACCTCAAGGTAAAGAGGAGGGTAAATGAATTTCATGCTGCCAGCACAAAGTGTCCTGAGGTATCAGAGAAAAGCTGCAGTGGTGATTAAGGCTGTTCTGGGTGGTGCTGTTGTGTGACTGAGACCATGAGCCCCACAAACTACAAAGTGGCCTCTCCCTGCCAGTATCCATCACCTTGATTCCCTTTGCGTGTTTCTTCCCTACCAATTCTATAGTTCTTCTCCTATGGGTGTCCCAGCTGCTCCAACAGCCCTGTGGATTAAACCCCTTGTTTACTTGGTTATATTCATTTTTCCCTAAAGGACAAGGGAATTAGTTACAGCATTTGACATGACACAAAATTTGAAGAGGCAAGGTATCTGAGCCCCTAGCTTGGAGACCAGTTTGTTGATACAGTGAACACCATAAGTCAGTCAGAACCTGTTCTTACTAACTTTAAAGTCTTAGGTTTAATTCAAACAAAGAAAAAAATCAAATGTAAAGATGTAGCCTGTATCTTTCATCTTGACTAGTCAATAAAGGGTGGGGTGGGGGACAGTAACCATATGAGAAAATGTGGTAAGACTCAGTTAAAAAAGATTAACTTCATAATCAAGCTAGCAAGCTATAACTTGAGGAAATAAGTTATAACTCAGAAAAATGGGTTTTAACCTTATTTCATATGTAAAATATATAAAGCCTATCAGCTAGTGCTGAAAATAATGTCATTCATTCATTAACATGACAATGACAGAAACATTCTATGTGGTTGGAACATATCTTCACCCCTACCTTGTCTCCTGTATTTAAATAACCAATTCATAAAATGTGATCATTAAAATAAATGTTATTTTTGAAAAGACTGGAGAGCCCTATGGATATTATATAATTAAGCAATTGAGATCAGAAGCAAAATCCACTCTCTGGAAGTTTTCTCAAATTCCCAGTCTAGGCCTCCCCAGGTAAGGTAATTCATCAGAGTCCTAAAGAAAATAAACCTTGGAAAACTTCAAATTCTCCAGGCAGGCATGAGAAAGGTTTTGACTTAGACTTCTGAGGAATGATACCGTCATAGGGTAATTTCTCTCAGACGAATGACCGGATGGTCACAGTAAGAGAGAGATGATAAATATGCTAATTGAAAGGCCTTCGGTGCAGGTATTGAAAGGCCACAGCCACTTTGGTTTTTGTAATCCATAACATCAGGGTGGCAGAAGCAGTACAGCTATAGCATACCACAGTGCTCATTCCCTAAAACATACACTTCAGCTCATCTCGGTCCCACCTCTCTGCTTCCTTGCTGCCAACCAATCTGTGGACAATCAGTCCACAAAGCAAACGATGCTGCCTTTCCATATGCAGGATACAAATCACTTTACATAGAAATTGAGTGTTTCTTGACTTTTCATTACTTTCTGTTTCAGAGAAGGGGAGAAGGGGAGGAGGCAAGAAGAACTGAATAATTTGCTTTAGAAGTCCACTGGGCTTTCCAGGTCTTGTCAGAATAGTAATTGTCCAACCCCCTTCTCCTGTGAGTCCACTCAGAAATGCAGAGGAAAAGGCAAAAATAAGAAGAAAAGTATTTCTCACAAAATTGTGAGAGATGATTATGTTACTTTTAAAGATGGAATTAAGAGATGTGGAGCAAAATTCATGGGGGGCTTAGTTCAAGATGACAGACTTTTGAACTCATCTGTATTGCTCTTTGTTAATTGTCATTTAAATTGCAGGGTTTCATGAAAAAGAGACATCTCACTAAATATGCCTTTCATTTCCTGATTGCCTGATGGGAAGAGCAGGCCCTAGCAGGTGGACAAGTGGGCTGGATGTTCTGGGATTCTCTGCTATGGGTCAGCAAGAAGGAAGAAGGTTATGATAGTAGATGTTTCTGAAAAGGGCCTCAGTCAACAATGCTGCCTCCTTTACTTCAGAGTCTGATTCTGAGATGGGAGTAATATAGAAGAAATCCAAATTGTTAATTCACCTACCTCCCGGGAAAACACCCTCCCACCACCTCTTTTCTGAAGACATGCTCTAGTTCCTGTCCAAATGTAGAGCAGTCAAAGAGCATAAAATAACTTTCTCACACACACATACCTCCAAAGAAAACTATTAGCTTCCAAGTAAAAGAGCTGGCTGTTTCCTGGCTGAGAAGGAACTGGTATGAAAAAGAAAGCCCTTGATTTCATAGACGGGCCCTGCCTAAGATCAAATCTATGAAGTCTTCCTCCGGCCTCCCACTCTTCCCTCAAAGTTGGGTCAGGTTTGGTAAATGCCACTGCTTGCTAGCAATGGGAACCTTGTATGTCTGCTTCTTGTCAATGAGATGTCACATCTCTCAGCATCTTCACTGGTAATGGACACATTCCAGACAAGTGCTAACAGAAGCAGTGGCACCTGTTCTATTGTAAATTGGGTCAGGGCAATGAAATCCCTCCTGAATTTCTGTGGCCTAATTAACGATTCTGCTCTAATGAAACCATAAATCAGAAAGGATTTACATAAACTGAGTCTCACTTGGCACCCTAACAAATAGCAAGTGATGGATTTTGCATTAAATTATAAGACCTACCTAACCATTCTATGTAACCAATAAATGCGTCACTCTGAAAATTCCACTCAATCTTTAGGTATTTCCAAAACATACCAGCTGCAGATAATATAGCCATGAAAGCAGATAAATCAAGGAAGATATTCTGATGTCATAGTTTGCCTATCACTAATTCTAGGGGCCATTTCTGGCTATCAACACACTAAATTTTCTTAAGAATTTTACCAAAGCCCAGAGCTCTCATGACCAAACACAGAAAGCCTAAGCTGAAAACATGCAATGGTGAAACATACAACATTTTCATACACCAGAAGGTGCTACGGGAGGGGTCAACAATTATAGGCTGCCACCCGTTTTTGTAAATAAAGTTTCATTGGAACATGGTCACACCCATTTATATACCTATGATCTGTGTTGCTTTCTTGCTAACTTTCTTCTGTTAGTTGTAACAGAAACCTCTTGTCGGCAAAGCCAAAAATATTTATTTTGTAACCCTTTATAAAGAATTTTTGCCACCCCTCTGCTACAGAAAAGATAGGGAAAAAAAGCAAAATATGAGGTTACCTGAGCTAAATTGCTATGCTGCAGGGACCTCCTTAACTCTGGAAGCTTCAAAGCTCAGATTAAAAGGATATCATTTACTGGGTATTTGAGAATCTGAAGTATTTATGGTAGATATAGTTTTAAAATAATACCTATGAGTTTAACTGTTTTTTTTTTAAGATTTTTGAACAAATCCTAGGATCTCCTAATTCATCTAATTCTGCTTGGGTGAGAAGCTGCAGAGAGGAAGTGATACTTGAGCTGGGTTTTAAGACATAAGAATCAATTTAAGAGGCCGTGAAGGGAAAGGGGGAGGGAATATGAAGAGAATTTGGTTACTGGGTACAGAAATACAGTTAGATAAAAGGAATTTATCGGATAGTACAGTAAGGTAATTATACTTAACAATAAACTATTGTCTTTTTCAAAATAGATAGAAGAATTGTAATGTTCCCAACACAAAGATCAATTTTGAGGTGATGGATATCTCAATTACCCTGATTTGATTATTACACATTGTATACATGTATCAAAAGATCACATGTACACCCAAAATATGCACAACTATTATATAACAATTGAAAAATAAAAATAGGCTGGGCATGGTGGTTCATGCCTGTACTCCCAACACCTTGGGAGGCCAAGACAGGAGAATTGCTTGAGGCCAAGAGTTCAAGGCCAACCTGGGCAACATAGCAAGACCCAGTCTCTAAAAAAAAAATAAATAAATAAAAATTAGTTGGGTGTGATGGTGTATGCCTGTGAAGTCCCAGCTACTTGGGAGGCTTAGGCAGGAGGATTGCTTGGGCCCAGGAGTTCAAGGTTACAGTGAGCTATGATCATACCACTGCTCTCCAGCCTGAGTGACAGAGCGAGACTCTAACTATAAACTAATAATAATAGTAAATAAAAATTTAAATAAAGAATAAATTTTGGGATGAAGGAAATTCCAGGAAGATGAAGCAAAACCATTTCTCCCAAATAATTAATTAGCAACCAAGTGTTATTTATCTGATGCATTTTTCCTTGCAGGGAGTAAAAATGTTGCATAACAATCTAACCTATGAGTAAGGATTCACCATACATCATTCTCTACCAGAGTATGGGAACTGGCCCAACAGACGGAGCTGAAAAGAATGCTTGCCAATCTCACTCATGAGAAAAATGTAATAACGATGATAATGGTTATTACTATAAGAACTAACATTAGCATTATTATAGGAACTATCATTTATTGAACATTTGTCACATGCTAGGCATGATGGTAGGTGCTTATGCATTATCCCATTTAATCTTCACAGCAGTCTTACAAAGTAGATACTATTATTATCCTCATTTTATAATTGAGGAGACTATGACTGAGAGAGGTAAATAGGATATGCAACTTTTTAAGGAGCAGCGCACAGAGTTTTGGACCCGTTATTATCATACTATTCATTAAAATCTCATGCCCCAGAAGACCGGCCCCAGCCTCACCCCATGCATGGCCCACTACCAAGCCCACTTACCTCTACAGACACGGCAGCACTGATTCTCAGGAAGAATGTGATCCTTTTCTGAGCAGTTCAAAGGAGGACACATTTCTGTAATTTTTACTAAAACTCCACCCTGGAAGCCAAATATTAGGGAAAGAAAAAGATGTTCACATTTTTAGTCAATGGAACAAACTTATAACGTTCTTTGTTAATAGCCTGCAGTGATAACAACATACAATAATTAATGCTCCCAGGGATTCCACTAAAAACGATAATGCCACAAATTAAATTAATGAGACCCCTGGAATATAAGGTAAATTTCCCTTTCTATAACCTAAAAGCCTCAAATTCAACAGTTTTGAAGTATCTTCTACGGAGCAGAAGGATTCTAACAGCAATGCACCGATAAAAGTCTAACAATCGACTCTTGGTCAGGTGGGGCCTAATTTATAACATTTCCTAATTTCTATGATGTAAATACTCCAGTGATGGCTGATTTTGAGCTACTAACATGGTATCACTGAAAGCAATGTTGGGAAGTTATGTATGATTGAGCTTATGTGAGCTCTGGCACGCCCCTGGATAACAGGCATTGTGAACCCAATGATAGACAGCATATCTTCCTTGCTGTTAATGAGTTCTCAGTTTGGATGGAGGGGGGAATAAAGCCTCATAAACTAGAAACCATAAAACATACAGCACAGTAAGTCTAAAAATGTGCTCTAATAAAAGTATTATAATGTGTCATAGAATAATAATTAACTCTGCTCAGGTGGGGAGAAATTATGAAGACGTCAGGTTTGGGGGAACTTGATTAGTGGAATAAAGGAAGAAGGGACTTTCCTGGCAAAGAGCTGAAAAGAGCCAAGGCATGTAGGCAGGAATGAACTGAAAGAGGATCAGAGGATCAGTTAGCTGAGCATTAGATTTTCCCTAGATATAAAATCACTTACAATAACGTGTGTAATATTCAGAAGGTGAATCTTTATGACCTTACTTCATCCAAGGTCTTTTTGGTTGACATTACTAGCATCTGTATTTAGTATGATGCCAATTTGTAAAAATTATTCCATTACTATTTTTTTAAAAATGCTGAGAGTTCCTTATTTTATCTAAAACATTTACTTTTTCTCTCCCATTTTTAAGGGGATGCTTAAGTCAACCAAGAAGCAAGCTCAAGAAGAGGCGTCTCATTTAAGGCCAAAAGGTAGTTCCCAACACAGGTGGAAGAAAAGGATGAAGGTGTATAGTCAAGAAGGGTGCAGGAGAGACTGAGTTTTCCATCTTCATGAGACCATCATCCCAGTGGTTCCACATTTCTCTGGTTTGGCAAGAACTTCCACTATATCAGGAATACCCATTCTTAAATTGGAACAGTAACATATGTCAAATATAAATTTCCAACTGCTCATCTTTTGGATTATTTGCACCATGGCTTCCTCTCCTTTCTCAGAATTTCCAGTCCAGACAGGCCAGCCTCTGGCATTCTTAGTCTTGTCTTTTCTTCTCCTTTTATCTTTATTCCCAATCTTTCCCAAGGTAACTCTTAACTTTCTCCTGACTATCTTAGAATTGTCCCTAAGACCTGAGAATTGATCCTGCTACTCACTCTTCCCCACTTCACAACTGCACTTCATTTTTAATCCTCAATCCAGACCATGATGGGTGGTATCTAACCTCAAAAATTAGCTCCAGTCCTAAGGCAAGTGTCCCTACCTGATGTGCCTTACTTTCTACAACAGGGAATCAAACCAGTTATTACCAATCAATGGAAGTTAGTAACCTTACTATCAGCAGCTAAATGTGGAGGAAATCACAATGCTGAATTACTTACCATTACTGCCTCTAAGTCTATCCTCCAATATTAATATATTTAGACATATTATGTCTCCTGGCATAAATAAGAGTGGCTGACACTGTTGAATCCTTTTGTCAGTTCTATGTGCGCACCTCTAGGTTTATCAATGCTTTGCTGCAACTGGTTCACCTCTGTCACTCTCAGAGCACTGCCCTTGGGCAATGGAGCCATTTTGCCCATGCAGAGAGCCGGAAGTTACATGCAAGTTCTACAACTCCCATGCGTATGACCCAAAGCCAGTGAATGAATGGTATGGGATATTCTTTACCTCGAAGACAGACAATCTCTAGGGTAAAATGTATGCTCCAGAGCCCATGGTGGGATTACGGTATGTCTGACCTTTCATCTAAAATTGTACCTCTTCTCAGTTTCTTCCCCTTCTCCATCTGGCATCCCCCACACCCTCGCTGGTTTCTCCTGGGGGCACTACCTTAATAAATCGCTTGTACTGAAATCCTTAGCTCAGGGTCTGCTTCTGGGAGAACCCAAACTAAGACAATTAAAATAAATTTCACTCTTGCTGTCAAAAATCAAACTGTTTAAAGATTATCTCTAGGTGGTGAGATTCGGGACTGATTCCCATTTTCTTCCTTACATTTTTCCCTCTATATTCCAAATTGTGTAAGTATATATTTTTGTAAAAACAAAATATTAAAAATGCTACAGAAGATTTTTTAAAAATAATCATTCACAAATCTTCTATTTTTATAAAAAGGGTTTGCTTCGCTGATTAAATCAGTCACCAGTTCTAATCAACCTTTAACATATTTAATGAGTAAGATCATAATCCCAAATATTTAAATGGAGACAAACCTTTTTGCATGAATTTGAAAAATAATATGAACTGTGATTACCATTGCATAAGTGCCACCAAATCCATTTAATCCAGCTACATAATTAGGCACAAACCTTTTATAGCTTTATTTTCAAAACTATCTCTAGTAAGAAATACCTGATAATTAACATTTTAAGTCTTTCTGATTATGGTATGTTATTTTATCACCCCTGGAGTTCTGCACTGGTGGAAAAATACAATTCCTTTTTTCTTTCTCATTTAGAGTGGCTGTCTCCATGTCATTGGTCAAATACATACACTTTTAAGTTCTGTACTAATCATTGTGCACTAACCTGAATTTCTAACAACATATAAAACTTACAACTTCAAATCAAAAATTGTTGCTAGGATAAAGAAATTCTGCAGAAAAGCAATAATTGGGCAAAATTAATAAGACTGCTAGGAGAGTTTATTCATGTTGATTTTTTTAAAAAATTATGTTAATTCCTGGAAACACTTGGTGAAAATATTTGAAACAAGAGTTTGTTTTTTGACTAATTGGTGTTGCTGAAGCTTTAAAATGATCCCAGGAAAATGAAAATGGATGGATCTCCAGGCATCCTTTTGTCAACTGAATGACAGAATATCAAAAATTATTTTAGCAATTATTTCCTTAATCCTCCCAAGGATAATACTTCATAATACCATTTTAGATGCCTAAGAGAAAGTTTAATTTATTGCATACAACAGATTCCATAGAGCATTAGAGCTTACATCTTGAGAAAAGCTGCCTGGGAGAAATAAGAGGCCCTTTGATCCTATACCCATTACCCTCACTCTCTGCTGACAATATCCATTAACTATGTCCCAAAGCTCTTCCATGGCCTTTTATAAATGCTACCTTTATCAAGGGAATCATTGGGCCATAGCCTGACCAATCTGATATTCTCAGATAGACTGAAAACTGATCAATCAATCCTTCTCAATCTACCCCTCTAAAATTCAGAATGGAGAATTATTTCCAAGTCAGTCTAACAATAACAGGAGTGGCAGTAGACAGGCTAAGAGAGGAGACTGTGGGGCCAAACCACACAGGTTCTGATCCCAGCTGGCTCACTCACTACCTATGTGGCCTTGTTCTTCTGTGCCTCGATTTTCACATCTGGGTATTACCTTCTGCACAGAATTATTATGAAGTTTCAGTGAGATAAATATGGTTTTTTGTTTTGTTGGGTTTTTTTTTGAAATGGGGTCTTGTTCTGTCACTAGGCTGGAGTGCAGTGGCGCGATCTCAGCTCACTGCCACCTCCGCCTCCTGGGTTCAAGCGATTCCCCTGCCTCAGCCTCCCAAGTAGCTGGGATTACAGGCATGTGCCACCATGCCCGGCTAATTTTTTGTATATTAGTAGAGACAGGGTTTTACCATGTTGGCCAAGATGGTCTCAATCTCCCGACCTCGTGATCCACCCGCCTCAGCCTCCCAAAGTGCTGACCCGCGTGCCCGGCCGAGATAAATATGTTTTAGATGCTTTAAATTGTGCCTGGAAAATAATAAGTGCTCAAGAAATATTAAAAATTATTGTCAATAACTCTTTCTTGTATACAAAGTAACTAGTAAATAACTATAGAAAGACAATAAATGGAAAAATAATTTTTTTGCACAGAATAAAATTATTCACATGCACTCACACAGGCACACACACACTACTTGTGCAAGAGAATAATCTGTCTGCCCCAACTTCTTTCTAAATTATTAAAAAAAAAACAGTAAAAGATGAACCCAAGTGTGTAGAGCAACTGCAATGTGCCAGTAATAGTAGTAAGTGATATTTAAATAAGCTGGCATTCAAATCCATGCCCATATCTTCTAAAGGTCTCAAATGGTGTCTGCCTGGCTCCTCTTTGATAATAGACGTTGAATCATAATAGTGACCCTTGCTAGAGTCACCCACAGCTTCCACTCAAAATGGAAAAGGATTTGCTAATTTTAAGTGTTATGGCTGATTCTGGGACCATCACCACAGTGAGCAAAATTGCCTTTAATCATCCCAGCTTTCCCTGAAGTCGAAGACAAAAGCAACGATTTTAGAATCCAACAGTTTTCCCTTCCTAGAAGTAAAACAATGTTCAGAGAGCATGGTATCTGTCTTAAATTCAAGAAGGACATGTATGGTCATATGGAATAACAAAAATAGCTCACATTTATTGAGGATGGTCTTAGTGGTAAGCACTCTACTAAGTTCTCCATGTGTTTTATCTCATTTAATCTACACAACATCCTTGTGTGATAATGTGCCAGCTATAGGTTATTGACCACCCCACCTGCTCCCCTACTCCCCTACTCCCCTACTCCCAACCCTGGGAGCTTCCTTGTCAGTCAAGAGATCATTAAAGCCCTTGTTGTCACACCATCCTTGCCCCTGCCACAGAGTGGAGAGCCCCTACACCCAGTACCCACTGATGCAGAGAGACCACCACACCTGCATGCCCACCAGACGACCTGGACTCCTGGAATCTCTGGCATTCCCAGCAGCAGCCAAGAGGGCAAGAATGGGAATCAAAATAGGGAGGTTCAAGGAAGCTAACCTTTAGGGTACAGTCTGGCCAATGAGAGACAAAATACAGGGAATGTCTTTCCTTCCCAGCTCTCCATAAAGAACAAAATTCAAGCTCTTCTTGTAGTAGTATCTCCTTGAGTGCTTCTGCAAGTCTCTAAATGCCTCATTCTTTTCAATCTTTAAAACACATTCCTGTCTTTTTTCCCAGAGGTGTGATGAAAAGAAAATGAAACAATGTAAGTAAGAGCACTTGTGAGGATGGTCTTTTCTGAGACACAGTGATCTCTGTCACCTTCTCAGGAGATGCCTCACAAAGCCAGCTGTGCTTTGTTGTGGGGTTCTGACTTTTCTGTGATGCACCATCTTGTACTTGCTCTCCTGCCTTTCCTTCCATACTTCCTTCTGTCTGTGCCTCACTCTTGCATTCCTAGGACTATACCCTTCCCCTTCCTCTATCCACGCCCATGACCACCAAAGAATAAATAAATAAAGCATCAACACAAATACCTAGGCCTCGCGTTCTATTTTCTAGAAATCAGGATCAGATAGGTAAGAAGTGTTGCTATTCTGACTAGTGTGTCCCAGCTAATGTTAGGCAGAAAAGGAATAGGTTTGACAGTTCAGCACAAGGCACTAGGCAAAATGTTCCACATTCCTCCAGGGCTGGTGATTATGCCTATAATTGTCTTCCATTATGTTGCAGTGGGAATGGTGAGGAGAGAAAACATATCATGTAGGAGGAAGTAATAATCTAAAGTTATGTTCTCCAACCCAGCTCTTACTGGAACCCAATGAGAGAAAAGAATACAAGGAACTCTGAACTTCACTAACAACTAGGTAAAATTTCAGGATTTAAACCCAGATCCACCTGACTGCAGATTTTGACCTTTCAACCACAATGCTATATTGTAAGAATAATTAGACTCACCCTCTTATCCTCCAGAGGGAAGAAGTAAAGCCACTGGACAGAAGTTACAGGTGGGTAGATTTTCACCCAATTAAAGGAATTCTCTGATTCCTAATGTTTTCCAGCCATGGAAATCCACTAACCTATTAGTTTAGTAACTTCCCATGATGATATGTTGGAGGTGGGTTTTGTTTTGTTTTGTTTTACTTTTTTTTGAGATGGCGTCTCACTCTGTCGCCCAGGCTGTAGTGCAGTGGCACAATCTCAGCTCACTGCAACCGCCGCCTCCCGGGTTCAAGCAATTCTCCTGCCTCTGCCTCCCGAGTACCTGGGATTACAGGCATGCACCACCATGCCCAGCTAATTTTTGTATTTTTGGGAGAGACAGAGTTTCACCATGTTGCCCAGACTGGTCTTGAACTCCTGACCTCAGGTGATCTGCCCACCTTAGCCTCTCAAAAGTGCTGGGATTACAGGCATAAGCCACCATGCCTGGCTGGAGGTGGGTATTTTTAAGTAGAAAATTATATCACAAAGTCTTATTATGACAGCTGGTCTCCAAAGATGCCTGTCTACCTAATGAATCATGCCTCCTGGTATTCATGCCCTTGTATTGTCTGCCTCTACAATAAATCTGGCCTGGGCCTGTATAGCCTTTAGAATGTAGAAGAAATGATGTTCCAGTTTCGGAGACCAGGTTATAAGAAATACTGGCGCTTTCACCTTGGTCTTTGGAAAGCTTATTCTGGGAGAAGCTGGCCAGCATGTGAGAAATCCCTGAGACCACCATAGTATAAAGAAGCCCAAGGGGCCAGGTGCAGTTGCTCACACCTGTAATCCCACCATTTTGGGAGGCCGAGGCAGGTGGATCATGAGATTAGGAGTTCAAGACCAGCCTGGCCAACAACCCGTCTCTACTAAAAATACAAAAATTAGCTGGGTGTGGTGGTGCAGCTGTTAATTCCAGCTACTCAGGAGGCTAAGGCAGAGGAATTGCTTGAACCTGGGAGGCAGACGTTGCAGTGAGCCGAGATTGTGCTACTGCACTCCAGCCTGGGAGACAGAGCGAGACCCGGTCTAAAAAAAAAAAAAAAAAAAAAAAAAAAGAAGCCCAAGGTAGCCATGTCTAGGGGTTGCAGAGAACAAGGCACACTCACACACATACAGAGAGAGAGGGACGGAGGGAGGGAAGAAGGGAGGGAGAGAGAGAGCAAGCACACCAGACAGAAACACAGAGAGAAGTCTCTTTCTATTCATCTTTGTTGAGGTGCTAGACAGAAAAGTAAAGAAGCCATCTTTGATAGCCAGCCATGTCAAGCCTTCATAGGATTCTAGCTCCAGCAGCCACCAGATTGCAATTGCATGTGAGAAGCCAAGTGAGAATCATTAAGCTGAGCCCATTCAACCCATGCAGCCATGAGAAATAATCATAAAATACAGAAATAATCCTAAAATACTAAGTTTTAGAGAGTTTGTGTAGATAGCCAAAGTACAATCAAACTCAACATGCCTAAACCTGGCCCCATTTGCTCTTCACTCCCTCCTCACCCACAAAACATGTTCCTCCTCCTGAATGTTCCTCTTCCTGCACCAGTATCTTATCATCACCTAATGAAGAGAGCATTTATCACATTTTGGCTTCTTCTGATCCAGTCTCCCTTCCCATGAGTACCACAGTGTTCTCTTGGGGAATGTTTTCTCCATTGCATGCTGTCTTAATGGGGTGATAATTCCAGGTAACTGGCTCCTTACACAGAGGATAAAGGGGTCGAATTCTTCCCCATCCTGAACAATCAGAGCTTGGATGTATGATCCAAACTTTGCTAATCATATGTCCTTTCTCCAAACTTTAAATCTTGTATAAGTGACTCCAGGACAGTAGAAATGATCGAAAGTCACTCATCACAGCAGCAATGTGCTTGCCGGGATCCCCGCTACTAGGCCATTGCTATGGTTTCTGCTTCCTAACTTCTGGGACTCTTTGATCTCTATCTAGTATCAAGCCTGGTCTGGCCTTCTGAGGATTCTGTGAGTCCCCCAATATCATTTCAATAACATTGTCATTTTTACCTACGTTAGCCAGGGGAGGATTTGGCTACTTGGGAAAACAGAAACTGGTATTCCCTGCAACTCTACCAGGAACCTGGACATCATCTGGGTTTCTCCTCTCCATCATATTAGCCTTCCCCAAACCCAATCACTCGAGTCCTTTCAATTCCATTTTTTAAATAGCTCTCGAATCTCTTTTCCTGTACATCTTCACTATCACTGCCTTCAATCATAACCTTAGGTCATTTCTTACAATTATTCAAATCAATCTGGTGCTCCTCCAATCACTCCTCCCATTGCAATCACAGTGACCTTTGGAAATGCACAGCTGCTCGTGACACACACACGTGTATGCACACACACACACACACACACAGAGAGAGAGAGAGAGACAGAGAGAGAGGAGAGAGCTTCAGTGAACTCTCATCTCCATTAAGATCAAGTCCAAACTAGGTCCATTGTCACCTGTTCTGTCTAACTGTCCAGGTTCATCTCTCATCACTCTCCCACATGAGCTCTAGAACTTCACCCAAGTCAAATTATTTGCAGGTCCCTAAGTAAAACCTGCTCCCTTTATTGCTTTAGGCATTTATAAGTGCAATTCCTTCTGTTTGGAACATGCCTTCTCCCTCATCTACCTAGGAAGCAATTATTGGTTAAGTAATCACTCACCCAAATACCTGCATGGCTGGCTCCCACACCTTACCCAAAATGTAATTTTGTTCCAAAATTACATCTCAGAGAGATCTTCTCAGTCCACCTATCCCCAACTCAGACCTCTCTATTCCTTCAGCCTACTTCATACTTTTATAGAATTTGGCATTATATTATACGTTTGTTTAATTCTTACTGTCTATCTCCCTCACTAGACTGCAAGTTCTATAAAGACAGTGACTTTGTTTTGTTCACTGTTGTATATCCAGAACCTACTATAATGCTGTCATATAGCATTTGCTTAATGCATATTTGTCGAATGATTATTGAATGAGATCTATGATCTTATACATCTTATTTCAAGTAATGCTTGGGAGGGGCAGGCAGGAGGAAGAGGCATTTTTAACAGTATATCAGCCCTCTGGGAGTAGAGTTAGTATTATCATAACTAGCATTAGAGACTGATTCCCCTAATACCAACTCAAAACCCTTTCGCAGGGCCACCCACCAGCCTCCCTAACTAATAATAGCTGTTAGTTCTTTCTCCTCTCACATCCTTGCCTTAATAGCTTCTTCCAAGGCCACCTGATCCACAGCTGACCACAAGCTAACCACATAAATGGCCTGGCTGGATCCTCGCCATCGTGTACTCCAACCCACCGCAGAGAGTTCCACCCCTCGGGGCCCTATCCAGGCCAATATGCCCCACTCAAGAACCTCATCTAAAGCCCATACATCTATCTATTCATTTTCCAGAAGTGATAGGGACCATAAAATTAACACTTACCCGGCATTCCCGACAGCTCTTGGTTAAAATCCGCTGGCCTTCTGCAAGAACTTTTCCTCCATAGATACATTTTGCTGTAATAAAACATAAAAATGGGTCAGACAGTCCTGCTGTGCCACAAAATGACCTCAGAGGTACCTTCTAACTCCAATAGATTCCACAGAAACCTAGATTCTCTGCTTCTGAACAATACAAATCTCTTTGTCTAAAGTGAAAGGAATTGTGTGGAGGATAACCCTTAAATCTCCCAGGCAGATCTCATCATGATTGTGTTTGCCCGGCCTTTACAGCCAGGATATACAATTATTTCAGTGCTACAGTTGCCAAAGGAACTAGAGAATGAATTGATGTAGTAAGAAGCTAAAACAAGAAAGAACTGGTGGCAACTGCTGTGGAGTGCAATTAGCAGTAGCTTTGATTCAGACACTCCAGCTAAAACGAACTGGGTGAAAGGGGACTCACATATATTCCATTCCTCAGAACCTCAGCCACAATGGAGAAGGACACCATTTCTTCTTCCTTGTGATCATGGGAGTGGGCGTGAGAAATACACACATGAGACAAGTGAGAAATACAAGAAAAGCCTGTAAAGTGCTAGATCAACGCACTAGAGAGAATGCCTTTGGAAAGGTGAGTTTAAAAGGCTGCCAGGAAGGGCAGGGGGGTGAACTTGTAGAAAATTTCAAAGAGAAACATAAATGGAACTCCTACCACTCAATTTCGATTGCACTGAAACTCATTTCTTGACTTAACTGGCTGACTCACTTTTAAGCAAGTACAGCATATGTCAATTTGATATGATCCTAATATAACACCACCAAATTCTCCATCCACTTCAACAGGAAAAAAGGAGCAAGTATCTGGTCACTCCCTCTCCTGCCCTGATGAGGACGCTTCTAGCCCCAGCTCTAGGAGGAACAGAAGCAATGATATGCACTCTAAGAGATCTCACCCACTAATTCGGTGTTGGTCTTATAGAACCACCTCACCTTTCAGAGCCTTTGTATCTGTATCTGCTAAAAATGGGCTGATTAAATCTGGTGGTTTCCTAGTTATAAAATCCTCTGATTCTCATGGGATGCTCAGTTATTCTTCATTTAAATAATATTTTAGTGTTACTAAAGGGCAGGCAACATGCTAACAGGTAATATAATGTTGCAAGAACCAAAGCTTTTTTCTCATGGAGCTTACAATCAGGGAAATAGACAGTAATTACATAATAACATCAGTGAATGTATAATTACTAAGTGAGGCAAGTGCTATGTTTGCAGATAAAGAACCTAGACCCCCTTCGATGTTGAGGGGCAAGATCTGAAAGGCAAAGAGGATGACCAGGTGAGAAATGGGGTTTTCATTCCTCCCTTCCAATAAAACAGAAAAAAAATAGTAGTCATCTAGTCCATTTTAGCCACAGGAAGAAGAAAGTCCAGGGACATGCTTTACTTAACATCATACCCTGTAGTGGATGCTGTGGTATATGGAGATCTACTTCCATGAGCAAAGGATACATTCTTACAACTGCTGTGACAGTTGGCAGCTAACAGCTCTCCCCTGAATGGAGATCTAAGACTTGTATAGGGCTGTAGAGAGCCACCTTGCCGAAGGTGAAGTTCTCTTGGTGGGTCAACATGGTACACAGTCCTGGCCCCCTTTCTCCAACTGAGGACAACTCTGAAGGGCCATTCCAGCTCCAAAGCTCCCGGTAGGAATGAGTTCGGCATTTGCTGTAACCACTGCAGCTTAACTTCTCCTTCTGCCCAATTCTTCTTCCTTCACCACCTCATTCCTATCCCAGAATTGATCCTGAGAGCACTTCCTAATAAAGTACATGTAAATCTCTATGTCAAAGTCTGTTCCCCCTCAGAATCTGACCTGCAGCAACCTCACTCCCCACCCAAATATGTTCCACTCCTGTATTCTCCTCTCAGTGAATGGCAATGGCATGGGTATCCATCCCAGCTCCCACACCCCAGTGCCTGGCATCCTTCTAACCTCTCCCTCTTACACAACTCCATGTCCAATCAGTGTCCAAATCCTATCAATGTCCCCTTCTTAAGTTTCTCAAGTCAACCTCCTCCTCTCCATTCCTCACCCTCTGCCCCCAGACACTGTCTTTGTTCAGGCTGTCATCATCCCTCTTCTTCAGTACCACCACAACTTCCTAGCTCTCCCATGTTCTAGTCTCAATCTTCACCAGTCCTTCCCCATATAACAGTCAGATACATATTTTTTAAGTGCAAACATGAGGCCCTGCTTAAAATCAGGGTCCCTAAAGCTCTCAGAATAAAGTCCAAAATCCTTAGTTCAGCAAACGAGGCCATTCATGAGGCTTCTTGTCTCCCAAGGTTCATAGCCCACCATTTCCCGTGATTTCATTCACCCTCCAAAACACCCACACCTCCACATATGTTCTAGCCACGCTTTCTCTCTCACTTCCGGGCCTTACATATACTGTTCTCTTTCTCAGAAACACCTGCAGAGCACCCCATCCACCTTCCACTGGCAACCTCCCACCCTATACACCCATGAGCTTCTGCTTAGGGCTGACTTCCCTCAGAACTTGTTCTTACCCTTTAACACTGGTTAATCGTCCTCACTTTTTTATTCTATTGTACTTTGAACCTAATCCCAACAAAATATATATCACATGACATCCTAATTTCCCATTTAATTGTACACCCCACCATGTCCCTGCTGCTAATTGCAACCCCCATGACGGTAGGGAAAATATCTATAATTTTATCTCCAGCCCAAAGCCCCATGCCTTAGGATTTATTGAGAGTAATAATAAATCATTTTCCAATTAACGAGCCTCCAGTAGGTGGCAAAAAACAGTCAAATTTCTTGATCCACAGATAAGAGTTATTTCTGGCATTCAATACAACTTCAAACATTAAAAGTAGGACCAAAAAAAATGGAGAATTAATATAATTGTCTGGATAGGTCCTTTCCTCCCTTCAGTAAACAAAAATCTATCTCTGATCATCTTTTATGCCTCAATTTTGTAGATAAATCAGTTGACCATGACTCGTTGGTCCTAATGAGAGCTAGATTTCCCAGTGTACTTGCATGGAGAGACCACACCTCCAAGGTCTGGAATTCCTGTCTAATAAATTCCCACACTCCCAAATGTGGCTGCTGCCAACTTGGCAAGGCAGCTTGCTCCAAAGTGACAGTTCTGCTAAGTGCACTGTTGTCAAATCTGCCATCTGCTTCTTGGCCCAAGCTGTGAAGCAAAGAAATAGACATTTTTTCTTCCTTTGCCCCTTGCCACTCCCACAATGGTATTAACACATTTGATCGCCTGCCTTAAGGCACTTGTCCGAATCCTCTCTTCCCCTTTGACAGGCTTATCCCAAAACTCCTAATCTGGAGATAAAAATGCCTCATTGTTTACATTCACACCACACATGGAGACACATCCACCCCTCGAATCCCCCAGTCTCTTATAAAAATTAAATGTCCACTGAACTTTATGTCCTCACATAGCAGGGTGCTTTGGTGCTGGTGAATGAGATCAACATATTACTGCACTCCTCAACCATCTGCAATTTGGCAGTAGTGCAGAATGTATGTATCTATGAAATTATCTTAGGATGACTTTCAGGATCACCACTGGAGGTCACAAGAATTTCTCCTGCTTTCTCATACTCATCCTCACTTCTCTGACAACAGGCCTCCTTCCCTGCCACTGCATTCCTAGGCCTAACATCAGCCCTTATTATCCAACCTCCTGATCTATAGCCAAAAGGCTTATTTTTTATGTCTGAGGAAATTCAAGCATAAGGTCAGTCAGGCTCTGGTGCGTTTGGCTGGGGCATTTGGGACTCCATTCCAACAGCTTTCAGTGTGATTAGAAATGTAAATGGATACCTAAAGCTCTTCATATCACACTGGTGACATGCAAACTAGAATATTTCACAGTGCCCAAACACAAAATTGAAACCTAGCACCAACGCACACTTCTTCATTATGTCAGAAACAAATGTACTGAGGATATGAAGAGTTATGCAGCTGTATCTTTTTGCACCGACAGACACCTGGCCCTTCAATTTTGACCTTGATTTTTCTGGTGCAATGATTGGACAATTTTGCCATTTGGGTGCACACTGAATAAACAATTGACAGGTACAGCTTGACATCCCTGTCAGATGTGGATACAAGGTTTCCCTATCTTTATTTAGGTATTTGTACCCTGCACACACTCCAGCCATCCCTTGGTACTCAGCGGCCTAGAATGTCAAAATCAGCACACTGTTTTACACTTTAAAGGAGAGTGGCAGATCAGAGAGACTGAACACCCAAAGATCCTTCCTCCCTCAGTGAGCTAATTCACAGCCTTGGCTTCAGATACCACCTCTATGAGCAAGACACCCGCATCAAACTAGTTGTACCTCAGGCATCTCTAACTCAAACATGTCAAACGAAATGTATTGCTCCCCATACTGCTTCCTCCACCTGTCTTATTTCTGTTAATCACAACGTGAGTCTCCCACAGGCTCTTGTTCAAAACCTGGCAATTTCTCCCTTACAGACGTTCTGTCCCTGATCCATTTGTCTCATGCAAAACAATACCTGTGGAGTATCTCTAATGTGCCAGCTCCTTTGGCTGTCACCCACATCCTTCCCTTCCTTTGCATCTTCCCAGGCTGTGCCTGCCTGCCAGCCTCAACACCTCCACCTGGAATATGCCCAAGTTCCATATCCCCCACCACCTCCAGCTCTCTTGATGCAGCAGCCTTTCTAAAAGCACATCTTTGATTATGCCACAACTCTGCATTAAAACCTTGATTGGAGTACCAAAACCAACATTGGTTTATTTCCATGATTTTGTGTATGCAATTCCCTCTGGCAGTTATGTTCTTACCTACTTTGTACACCTGGAAAACTCCTCTTCATGTGTCAATACCCCACTCAGCTGTTATCTATGATGTTTTCCTAACACACACATACATATGTACATCTCAGATGGAGTTAATCACTCCCTTCTCTGTGTGACTTCTGTGTCTTCCATAGTGTTCATGTGAAATGATACTCTTTATTGTAACAGAGATCTCTCTGGAGAACAATGGTTAGAGCCAACAGGTCAAGAGCATCCCACTGGGTTCTGAAGCCAGACTGCCAGGGCTTTATTTTGGCTCCCCCAAAACTGGGAGACCTTGGATAAGTTACTTCTCCTCTCTGTTTCACCTCCTCATGTGTAAAATGGGGATAATAGTGGACCCTACCACTTAGAGTTGTTGGAAGAATTAAATGAATTAATACATATAAAATGGTTAAACACAGTGCCTGTCAGAGTAAATGATCCATAGGTGTCCACTGTTGCCCCCAGAACTGACAAAGTGTTTGGCAGAAGGACCTCAGTAGGGATTACTGAATGGCTTCATTGGGATACAATCTTCATCATCCATCTGCAACTCACGTTTGCAGCTCTATTTCAACCTCTCACCTACATAAATCCTGTGTTATCATCAAACACACTATTCCCCTTTCCCTCTTTCACTCTTATTCCTTCACACATACTGTTTTGCATAGAAGAAATATTTTTTTCTCCATCTTCCTCCCTCCTTCCTATCTCTGGTAGATCTCAAATCTGTCTACCAAAATAATACAGATTTCAGGATGTTGATGCCTGGAGATTGTGATTATGTAGGTCTAGGTGGAGCCCTGGAAACCTCCAAGTTTAAGAAGTTCACCAAAGGATTTTAATGTGCAAATAGGTATATTAAATATGCCTTGAATAGCGCAGACACCCAACAAGTGTTTGAGGAATGAAACTTCCTCACTATTTTTGGTACCGCCATGGATGCTTAGATAAATTTCTTCCCTATTTCCAAACAGATGCCCTCATCTGTAAGTGCTGCAGTTCCCAAGGCCAAGAGAAGTCCGTGAACACTCAGTGAGTGAGCAGACAACACAATCTGCTTTTACATATTGGCTCATTCTGCCTTTGTCATATCCCTACCTTTACCTGGTGTCCCTAGAATACTACCCCACCTAAAGTCAGAGAGAAGCTTGGGAACTTTTCTTTAAATTCACATATGAGAAATTTACTTCAGGCAGCTCCACAAAAAAAATGAAAAAAATCAAAATAAGGAACCAAACCAATGAAAAACATGGTATTCAGGAAACAGTAGTTTCACTTATATCCCTCACAACATTAAATGTGAATGGATTAAATGATCCAATCCAAACAATACAATTCAGACTGTCAGACTGGATTAAAAAACAAGATTTGACTATAAGTTATTCATACAAGATACAATTTTTTCTTTGTCTTTTTTTATATTTTATTATTATTTTTTAACTGACAAAAGGTATGCATATTTACGGTCTACAGCATGATATTTTGAAATACGTAGGCACTGTGGTATGGCTAAGAACTAACTAACATATGCATTACCTCACATACTTATATTTAAAAGGGACAACCAAAGTAAATATTCTCTATCATGTTTCTGATGTGAAGACATTGGAAACATCTAGAAATTCCACTGATTAGTGTTAGAACTCTGCTCTAGCAATCCTCATTCTCTTCTACTCCACCCCACTGCTTAACCCACAAAAGTCAACTTCTAGAAGGTTCAAAATATTTAACTTGGCTCCATGTCCTCTGGGAAGCATCCCAGCCTTCCCCCGGTATTCTCCCCCTCCCTCCCAGGCCATTCTTCTGTACTCCAACACATGCCTAATGTTAGTGCACTTACAGTTCCAGACACTGTAAACCACGTCTCTACCTTGAAAGTGAGCTCCTCTAAAGCAGGGAAGGATCCCTCATCATTATTCCAGGCATCAGTACTCAGTAATCACCTAATACATATTTCTATTAAAAACTAGTGAGAAATGAAAGCCCTCCAGCCCAGAAGTTCTCAACCTTTTAATTACCAGAGGTGCCTTGTGTCATTTCTTTTTAAGTTTGTCTAGAATAGTGTTTTAATAATTTATTTGTATTCCCACTTTATTAAACTCTGAACACATCAAACTACCAATCAGAGCTGTGAGAAAATTAGTGCTACCTAACTAAATTGCTATGAATTCCATGCAAAGGGGAAAAAAAAACCAGAAAACTGATGTTTTAGTTAGTGTGTGTATCAACATTTTAATAAAATTGAGTTATTTTCTGAAATAATTTTAAAAACCTAAAACTATCAAACAAATTAGCACAAAGAAAAATGACCGTCCCACACACGTCTAGTGAGAGGGCAATTTAACTATATGTATCCAGGGCCTTGAAAATGTTCATCTTTGGCCCAGTAATTCTAGCCTGAAGAATTCTATTTTCAGGAAATATAAAATACAAAAATATACAAAAATGTGTTTTCTATACAAAACATGTTATTTAAGCGTGCTTTATAATAGTGAAAAGTGGGAAACAAGCTAGATATCAATGACTTGGGACTGGTTAAAAAAAAGTTATGCAACAGCCAAACAATGGGAAACAATGAAGCTCATGAAAATGACATTTATGCAGAAGTTTTTAAAACATAATAATATATTTAAGTGACAATGGCAAGTTAACAGACTAGAATAAAAAACTGCCCACACAATACAACCTCAACTGCACACAAAATGTAATTTTTCTTAAAAAAAGGACACATCCACTAAAATTTCAAGAGTGTTTCTAAGTGGAGGTATTATGGGTGAATTTTCCATCTTGATCTTTATCATTCTCTGTGTTTTCAAAATGTTAAGCCAAAAGCACAGTGCTTTTATAATTTTAAAAAAATGTCAAGAAGTTAAGACACAAACCTGCCAAAGGACTCATTACTTCCACGTCCAAACAACAACTTTCAAGAGATGGCATTCAGAGATCTATGCAGGAACTCTAAATAATAGACTAAAACATCTCACATTTTTTAATACATCCCTAATAGCCTTTTTTTTTTTTTTTTTTTTTTTTTTGAGACAGACTCACTCTGTTGCCCAGGCTGGAGTGCAGTGGCGTGATCTCAGCTCACTGCAACCTCCGCCTCCCGGGTTCAAGCAATTCTCCTGCCTCAGCCTTCAGAATAGCTGGAATTACAGGTGCCCACCACCACACCCAGCTAATTTTTGTATTTTTAGTAGAGACGGGATTTCGCCATGTTGGCCAGGCTGGTCTCAAACTCCTGACCTCAGGTGATCCGACTGCCTCGGCCTCCCAAAGTGCTGGGATTAGAAGCGTGAGCCACTGTGCTTGGCCCCTAATACTTTTTCAACTTCTTCTGCTGAAGAATATCAAGAATGAAAACAAATAATCTGTACCTACTAACAACTCTCTCCATCATGGGATCAAACTATAATTCAATATCCAGACACTTGAGCTGCCTATATTGCGAGACACGACTTTCAAAAGTTCTTGGAACAGAAATAAGAAAGCTCTTCTCTTTAGAGCAACTCCAGGTACATCCCCCAGAGCAATGGGTGCAGTGTGCCAACCATAAAAAAAAAAGGAAGATTACAAAGTTCCTTTTTGAAAAGTTCAACAATTATTTGGGCTGCTGCAACCCACTTTCACTGCTATTCCCACTTTCAGTGTCATAATAGGTGACATGCTGTTCCTGGCAGAATGATAGACCACTGTGCTTTGAAGGCTACTGACATTGGTGCGTTTCTTTTGGTAAATAAATGACCTTGAAAATTATCCATAGCACACATTTCTGACCAGAACTCTCCTTTTCTGTAGAGGACCATATGGACTGATAAAAAGGCTATGGGCTTTGTAGTCAACAGAACTAGTTTTCTGTCTCTCCTCTGCCACTCACCAGCCTCATGATCTTGGTAAGCTAATATCCCTAAGCCTCAGCTTCCTGTAAAATAGGGATAATAATAATACCTCCCTAAAGAGTTGCTGTGAGAATTCACTAAGCTAGTAGATTTAAAGCATCCAGCACAGTATATGGAACATACCACATGTTCTAAATGACAGCTTCAGTATTTTAACTGAATTTCATCCCGAAGTTCCTAACAAAGGCCTCTTAATAAGAGGAGAATCTAGCCAAAACCTCAGAAAGCCAAAATACAGAATTTGGCCTTTAACTTGATCATTTAGAATGAGAGGACTAAAGCCTACGGAGCTCTGGAGTTGTAAATTCACCGATCAGCCTCACCCACTTGTTGGACAAGTGACTTCATCCCTGTGAACACACGTTCCTTCCACATAGAATGAAAGAAGAATAGTAATTACAGGTGATGTGAGGATTTTTTTAAAAAAATAGCCCATGTTAAGTGTCTGCCACATTGCAAGTGATTAAAATATTGTGGCTCTTCTTACCATATATTTAATGTTACATCAACTGCCAATGTTTCATTTCATCAGTGTCAATCAGTTGAGTCCAGAAAAACAGGGAAAATAAATAAATCTCAAAACACAGACAGCCAGTCTGACCCTCAGTCAGTACTTACGTCGGCAGACCTTACAGCACTGGCCAGCAATGTGCACTGGGAGGGAGTCTGGGGAGCAATTGAGAGGGGGACAGGACATCCTTCGGCATTCCACGGCACCACTCTGAGGAAGGAAGGACATGGAACATAATCTCAGAAGTATCCTTTGATAGCTCCTGTTGTGGAGATCATTCAAATCTCATCCCAGAAACCTCATCAGAGAAACAGAAGCAGTATTCGAATTCCCAGTCCACTCCAGGACCACAAATGAAGTGTTTTCTCCAGCCTCAATGACCTGTACCACCTCAATTACTTTTCTGAAATACATCACTGGTTTCATCCTACCTGCCCATGTGTGCTAACTAGATTATGCAGAAAACAAAAAGTCTATTTTTATAAGAACATAAATAACACATTTGCAGACTCTGTCAATCATTTCTGAGGCTCTAACAATCTGTTTTGTATTTTCCTAGACAAACAATGGCATTCTTCAGATATTTAACAAGTAATTTCAACTGGACAGGGTTTACATACTAATTTTTGGAGGGGGATGTTGTAATTCACTGAAACAGATGAAGGGATATACAAATAATGGATATCCTGACAGTGACAGTGAGTCAGGGAGGAAATGCCTTGCAATTATTTGAAACAGGTGATGGATACACTTTGTAAAAGACAATAAAAACATGTAGAGAATAATTAAACTCCCCTTTTAAATTTATTCTGGTTGTGAATAAGGATAACCATCGGGTTCTTTGAAAATCAAAGGAGTCCCTTCTTTCCACTATATCCCAACCTTCAAACTCCAAACATTGCCTATTAAATCAAATTAGGGTGTGTTGGCAAGGGAAAGCAGATTTTAATTTCCAAGTATTCATATAAGACATGACACTTTTCCAGCATTGCTTCACAATTGCTCGTATGGCTAGTGGGCGCTAGGTAAAAACCTAACAATTCTCAGAGTTAATATTATTTATTAAAGAACCAGGTTACACTCTAATTATCAAACCTCTCCCCTTAAAACTGTTTTTACTGTATTTATTTACAAAGAGGCTTACTTTGCAAGTGCAGTTCCTGCAATGGTCACCATCTACCCAAGAGTCTTGATCTCGATAAAGCAGTCCACTCACTTGACAAGTCTTCTCACAATGACAGTTTTCCAATTGACTAAGTCTTGTCTCTGCATAATTTAGCTGCAAACAAGAGTTACCGAATGTAATTTCTGTAATTCAATTGCATCATCCTAACAAAGCTAATAGCAACAAGAAAAAAAATCCTTCTGAGAAGAGAAAAAAATGCTCAGAGCAGTTCACTGATTCTTAGCATTATCTGTTTTTTTGGGTTTTTTCATTTTTTTTTACACAAGGTGGAATCACTCTAAATTGAAGAAATATTGGCTATCATGGTCTAATGAATACCAAATGAGACATTCAACTGTATCTCAGGAACCTCATGGGTGTTCATAAATGTGTGTGCTTTCCATTCAAGCCCACACAAAAACACTCATAATGAATGTGTTCTCAAGGACTCATTATGATGTTTACAGGCGATCTAATCAGGAACTCCGAGGCACTTACATTTATCTCCCACTATTCTCTCTATGTTCTTCACACACTAACTAGAATGTCGTGGTTTACAAACTAGGAAGTCACTGCCTTCTGTCTGATGAAAAATTCTGGAGAGCTGGGGTCAGAAAAAAAGAAAAGTCGTAAGCGGATCCCCCAAACAGAATGCCCCAGGAATTCACTTTTGTGCTTAGAAGAAGGTCAGGAAAAGTAACCAAACCCCCAGGTAAGATCAGAATTTTGTAAAATAACCTTTTTTATTTTTCTAGGCTGCCCAGTCATTGCCAATAATCACAGAGTCTTAGACTCTCCCGCTGGAAAGGGATTATAAAGCTCGAATATCCTCACAAGAAACCTCAAGTGATTATCTAGCCTTTGTACATCTCCAGTGGAGGAACATGTATTATCTTCCAAGGAAAGCCACTTTTCTCAGTTAGCTCTCAATGTTTGAAACATTTTTCATGGTTTTGGCTGTGAAATCTTTCTTTTTTTCCTGCCATACCTAGGTTTTCATTGTAATCCATCCTGAGCAAACCTAATCTTCATGCATTTGAGGTTATCCTGTCGTCTTGATCACACTTGGCACCACCAGGTCCCCTTAACAGCTCCTCATGATATGATTCCAAGCCTCTCTTCTGATCACTTTTCATACAGCCTACTCCAGTTTACCTTCAAAAATATGGTGCAAAAAAACCCTAAATACAGCACTTTGATATGATCTGTCTACTGTCACATCCACACGAAAGAGTAACTCAACCTAGTAGTGATATTACTCTCCCTTTCCTTTCCCTTACATAGAGACCACCATGATTGAAAAACAAATATCATTTCCTAGAAAATTATCTGAGTTTCTCTTTTCCTTCTCAATCATGTTTATCCTTTCATGTCTTAAGTACTTTCCCCATACAGGAGATCAATTCAACCTTTGATCTAACTAAGATTATTTTGAGCCACTATTTTAGACATAATAGATAAACCTAGGGAACAACTTCCACCATCTTTCTACATTAACTATGGTTCCATTTCATACACCTTCCTCTGACTTACTCATACCAGAACTACTCTCTGGAAATGGAATCCACATGTAATTCTAACCTTTGTTTTTGTCATTTATTTCATCCTCTTCTTCCAAGCTTTTGGAATTTCTCAAGAAAATTTACCCCTTGTCTGCCTTTTGTGGGTGGTAGCAAAGGGTAGAAAAAACAAAAAATAGGATCTTAGACCAACCACCATGCACCATGAGCAGCCCCTAAAGAACTAGGAGTTGACGCTGCCTGAAATATTAGCTTCCTATCACTCCTCCTAATATGCATGATCTTCTAAAAATCTATGTTTCATTTAAAACTCCAGCCTAGGTCAGGTGCAGTGACTCACACCTATAATCCCAGCACTTTGGGAGGCCAAGATGAGCAGATGACCCAAGGTCAGGAGTTTGAGACCAGCACAGCCAACATGGCGAAACCCTGTCTCCACTACAAATACAAAAAAAAAAAAAAAAAAAGGCGGGTGTAGTAGCGGGTACCACCAGCTACTCTGGAGGCTGAGACATGAGAATCTCTCGAACCTGGGAGGCAGAGGTTGCAGCAGGCCAAGATCATGCCAGTGCACTCCAGCCTGGGCAACAGAGCGATACTCCATCTCAATAAATAAATAAATTAATACAACAAAACTCCAGCCTAATCATAGAGTTTATAGAATCTATGATAATTAAGTTATTTGGCAACGCTTTAGGAAACAGATAAAATACACTGCTGAGTTTGGTGATACTCTTGGACACTGAGGGATGATGGCATATGGTTTGGCCACTTGCAGATACCAAAATCTGAAAATGTTCAAGTCCTTTATATAAAATAGTATAGTTTGCATATAACGTATGCACATCCTCCTATACACTTTAAGTCATCTCTAGATAACTTATAATAACTAATACAATGTCTAAACATCAATTCATTCACATGGATTCAATGCAGTACTCGGTACATGGAAAATTCAAGTTTTACTCTCTGTAACTTTTTGGAATTTTTTTCTGAGTATTGTTGGTCCACAGTTGGTTGAATCCACAGATGTGGAACCTCAATAAAAAGAAAGTGACAACTTATCACTTATCTTTACTTCATTTCTATAGCCTCAGTAGTTCCTACACAAGGCAGTAACAGATATATGACCTTGGATTGAACAACAGAGTTGAACCAGATCTGCATTCCTCCTAAAAGGGTCTCAGAATTGTGTACCTTTGTGAGAGGACCCATACGTGCCTTACTCTGAAAATCTGGAACAATTCTGATGTCTATATCACTCCAAGAAGGGAACTTCTTAAGGACTAAATGGCCCAAAAGGCAACTCTACATCTATCTGAGCTTTCTTAAAATCCAGGAGCTTGCCTAAGGGAAATAGTGGCAATTTCTAGCATTGTCCCACAAAGCTGAGCTGTGCTCACCTACAAAACTCAATTCCAAAGAAAATGTCAGTTTTAATATAATGAATGCTATTCTCAAGGCTGATTTTGTTTCCCTTCTGAATGTGGTTTTTATTTTTAATATTTGTAGCCTTTTCTGACAACATTGAGAAGTCCTATTGTCTGTAATAATAAGAGCACACCAAATAGACACAAAGGCAAAGGGATGTTAAGGCAAAAAGCTAATTTTTCAAAGAACTTCATGTAACCTCTTGCCTTCCCTTTTACTCCTGCTAAATCCTAAAACACCAATAAAGGAGACAAACAACTGTGAATCGAAAAATGAATTACATTTTCTGTCACTGGTATTAGCATGCTGAATTTATACACATTCATTTTCAAAAGCTATTTCTATACTACCTGACACTTTCTCTAAGATTGTCTGCAGATTCAAAATAGATACGGTATCACATCTACATCTCTATTCTGTCTTCCTCTTGTTTATGCATTTATCTAAGCAACCACGGACCAAATCATTTATTCTGAACCCTACATAATGAAAGATAGACAGCAGAGGCCTTTTTTATCATCAGAGGTCAATGAACAGATCTAAGTACATTAGTCGTGTGGTGGATTGCTTCTTTTCTTTGAAATACCATTTATTTGGCATTTGCTATATGAAAGGAAAAAAGAAGCTTCTATTGTTAAACATTTAAGCTTAATTGAAAAGTCATTATTGAATTCCTCAAAACAATGAAAGTCTCAAAATTAAAGATGTCACAAGCTTAAATGCCACTCCAAGTGTCGCTTGATTTGCATACATAGATTTGTCAAATATTTAAACAGAAGTAATCAAGAAAGTCCCAGTCTTCAGTATCTCTTCTTTCTGAGCTTGAAGTCAGAATGGGATTACAGTGCAGTTGGGATCTGATAGCAGGACAGAGTCTGACCCTATCACAATGTTCCCAGCAGGTAGGTAGTTCCCACAATGTCAAAACCACCTAAGAGAACCTTCAGAGTAAGCCAGGGGAGTGGCTGATGCTTGTAGATCACTAAGGGAAATGTAGGAGGACAAAAAAGGTTTATTACTTGAGGTAGCAGCCCCATCTCTTCTCTGCCTTAAAAATAGTACAGTTTTGCCAAATTGCCAGAATTCCTCAAGAGAGCTCTTATCTACCCTGACCTCTATCACCTGAATGTGAGTGCAGGCTGCTCCCATGATCAAGCAAGGGCACAGTCAGTCACTTGCCAGCATGCCTAACCCTAAAAGGAGAAAAGGATCAATGAGCTCTCCTACACAGACCCCTGGGCTGATCTGGTAGCTACATCTGTTTGGTTCTGACTTTGACTACCAATTCCTCTCTAGCTTATACACGGAGCTTCCTCTCTGGAAGGGCTCCAAGGTTTCCACCTTGACCCAAGAGGAAGGACTTCCTGCTGTTTTCCAGGACTCCTAGACTAGGGTCTTGACGGCAATGCACAGGCTCTACCAGACTTTGTGATTTCAAGTCACTGGGGAAGATGTGCATTTTCTTAAGGACCATTTTCTCTAAGGAATCCCACCATGGTTGTCTATATTTTCTAGGTTTAAGAGTATAAATGGCAGCAGCCACCACCTATTGAATGACATTTGTGTGCCATGCAACAAATCTCATTTGCCTGGGCTCACGGAATCTTTACAAGAGCAGGAATAATTGTCACCATTTTACATATGGGGAAACAGATGCTGAAACAAGTCGAATAACTTATTCAAAGCTATAAATATCCAAGGAAATTATAAAATAGAGACTCAGAATCATATCAGCCTGACTTTAAAGCCCATTCTCTATCTCCACTATGACCTATATGACTGTCTACCCATCTTAATCGGAACTGCTGGACAACTCAAATCAAAACTCCAAAAATTACCTTCAGCCCTATTAACTGAATTCTGCCACAATCGGCCTATTTAATTAAAAATAAAGACTGGGCCCAGATAAATTTAGTGCCATAGAATTCTTTTTGCATCTGCGAACCATATTCAACTTCAAGTTTGCCTGACATTTCCAGACTCCATCTCCTTCCACCTGCCAAAAAAGTGAGTTAATTTTCGCCTCCACGAAGACGGCAGACTACATACCCTGAAGGACTTCACCAACTGAACCAACTAAACTGCTGTATTCAATATATAAATAAAAACTTTTGAAAATTGTCACAGAGCTAATACAAAAGGAAGAAACAAAGTCACAGAGGCCAAAACAAAGTGACTGCAGGGATCCCAGGAAATAAGTGAGCACCAAAGACAACAACATCCTGAAGATTTCTGATGCAATGTAGAGCCCTTGAGCTTCTACCCTGATGGTTGCACAGGGTATAGGGGGACAGAGTTGGGGAAAAGTATCTTCCCAAGATGGGTACCTTAAAGCAAACCCCTATATAAAGATTTGGCCTAACATGTGATATCCTCAGTGTTAGAGTGAACAAAAAGAAGGAGGCTTGCTCAAGGCACAGAAAGAAAACTTTCATGTTCAGACCTTGGCACCATCTAGAAGGAAAAAAAAAATCTTCCTTGAAAATCGTTAAAGAATCCTTTCCTGAGACTTCACCTGGCCTTTCCTAGGTGTAGCAGTCTGATTCTGTGCAATCTGGTTTGAAAATACTTAAGTAAATAATGTCAAATAATTTCCACTATTTCCGAGGAAAACAAGCAGCTCATAGCCAAAAGTGTGCATTAAGAGACACTGTTCTTAAAAAAAAATAAAATAACACAATAAAAAAGAGACCTTGCTCTTGCCATAACCTTCTTCTTTGAAAAGTTACTACAAGTTCTATGTTCACACATTTCATTCCAAACAGGTATGATCTGAAAACTTTCGTTCAGCTCAATAAAATGATCAAACATTCATTTCTCTTTTCCTTTCTTTTTATTTGCTCTTTCTTGGTAATATCTCCACCCTCCTGCCAGTGGATGGTGAGGGTTAGAAAGAGTAATATTACTCCCTATTTATAGCTTTTATCTCTCTTCTTAACCCTCTCTTGTCAAACCGTAAACTTTCTCAGCCATGATTCAACTTTCAGGATCTAACTACCTGAGTTTAGGTCCCAGCTCTGCCATCTACTCTCTCAGGAAAAGTTATCAGACCTTCCTGGACCTCAGTCATCTCATCTGTAAAGCAGACTGATAAATTAAAGCAAGCTCAAAGGATTGTGGTAAAGATTAAAGTGACAGGGGATATAAAAGCTTAAGCATTTTAACTAATACATAGTAAATGCTTGTATTACTGACTTTTCCATTTCTTTTAGATCAACGGTTGACAAACTAAGGCCAGTGGACCAAATCTGGCCCTCTACTTACTTTTGTATGTCCTATAAGCTAAGAATGGTTCTTACAGTTTTCAATAGTTATAATTTAAATTATTATACTTAAATGAACTAAGTCTACACATAATATCCTTGATTTTGCCTCTTGGCTTGCAAGGCCCAAAATTTACTAGCTGGTCCTTTACAGAAAAAGTTTGCCAACGCTTATTCTAGATGATCATAGATTTCAAATTACACAGCAAAGATGGAAGTACTCAGTTTTCAAATTGTAATTCTATATACTGTTTGGAAGGAACAGACCTAAAAATCTGCCAAAGTGCCAAAGGGAGGTTTAGAAGACGGATTAAACCACTTGCTGTTTGCAACTGCCCACAATTAAATACCTACCTCACAAAGGCCCATTTTACACAATAATGTTTTGAGAATAGAGCTCTCTGTGGCTCCTAGATGATGTGCGGCTAAAAAGAGAAAAATGACATTCTCTGCAATGGGAAAGAATGAGAAAGCAAACGACGCCCTCGAAGCTGGAGAATGAAGAACCACAATGACCTGAGACAGAGTGGCATGTTTCTTGTTCCAAAAATTGGGTAGCATGCTAAAATATAATTAACAGTATTGAGATCAAGCTGCTCCAGACAATATGAAATAAAAGCCTCTCTATAACACAAGCTGGGAAGGTAAATAATCACCTGCGTTTCACATTCCCACTATACTCTGAAGTGAAAAGCTAATGCTTCAGATCTGAGCCTCAGTCTCAATTGTTTTCTTACAAAAGTTTTCCATCTCTCCTTTCCAGACAAAAAGGGGTTTGCCTTAGCGAAAAATCCAGTTTGAAACAGAAACATTGTCTTCAGCAGCACAATCCATGGGTCCAAACTATAGCCTTATCTTGCAAACACTTACCTACCCACCAATTTTTTGCACATGCCACGGCTGATGGTAGGGAGCAGTCTTAGCTGCAGGTACAATAGGATTAATGTATCATTTTCACTGTTATTAAAATTCTTCTTTTTGCAGAGTATAATGTCTCTTAGGCCCAACCTAATTCTTTCTTCGCCCTAGGCTGGAACTCATGTCCACAACTGATTGGTATCATAACAACAGCATTAGCCACATTTTCTATATTTTCAGTGTCTTTTTCAACAAGGCTCAGGGCCTTTCATTATGAATATACACTTTATGAATATATATTAAAGCCCTTAGCTGTTTACACATTTGGCTCTGCCACTCACTATGAACATATCTAGGGTAGAAAGTATGTCTTTTTCACTATTGCCTCTTTGTGCCTAACACAGTGCCCAGCAAACGGCAGGTCCTCAAAAGATGCTTGTTAAGTGGATGATGGAATGGAGAGGAAGAAAAGGTGCGGAATTATAAAACCGAAGGTGTTGAAAGGCAAACTTTGCCTCCTTTGCTACTTAACTCAGGACCAGCCTTGAAATAAATTATACATTAAAAATGTAATATAATGCCTTCTTTTGACAGTAATCTGTTCCTAACAATAGCTATTTTGCCCCTTCCGATTATTGGCAATTATTCTTACATCCAAAATGCATTAGCTTATAAGAGCAGTGGCTCTGACCATAGATCATCTTACAGTGTTACTACTTTAATAGCCAATAGGCAAATTCCTTTTCCACTCCCACGGAATCCACAGTGATACATATTGCCTCTTGCTTCCAAACATTTTTCAAGTAAACATTATGATACAGCTTAATAGCATCAAAGACAGGAATGGTTATGTTTACTATTGGTAGTCCTATTTTGAGTAAGAATAAAACATTTTTGTAGTAACATATAGCAGATGCCAAGGCTAAAAATGTTTCCATTATAACATATCACTCCAAATTCCAGATAGGACAGAAAAAGAAATGAAACATCACAAATGAAATTTAGATACCTACTTTTGCAGTCATCTTGGCCAAAAGCTCTTGTAAATCCATTATTCCTTGTACCAGGCTTAAGAAATCACTGCAGGTTGGGCAAGCTCAATAAAGAAAATATAAAATATATATATTTATATTGTGCTAATATAAGAAATAAAATTTTAAAACAGTAGACACGTGACTATGTAGAAGAGTTTTTGGGGTTTTTTTGGTTGACATTGCTTTGAAATTTGAGTGAAATCACAGAGGATTTCAGGTCTGGATCTTTTCCTATTTTAATAAGCAAAAAGAAAGGAACAGGAAAAAGGCGTTGTTAACTAAAAAGAAAGGCAACGTGACATTTTAAAGTTAAAATTAAACTCTCATTTTTATAGGGAGGTAACTTAAAAAATGTGAAGTATCATAGAAGAAGAAAAAGTAAACTCTCATCCAGGTCAAGAATCTTAAGGAATAGTTTTTACAAATATATATTAAACGTATCTTTCTATATCCACCTATAGAACCTGCTAATGTAACCCTCTTCTTTTCAAATTTTAGTTCAATAAATGATATGGGTTGGCTGCATCCCCACTCAGATCTCATCTTGAATTGTAGCTCCCATAATTCCCACATGTGGGAGGGACCCAGTTGGAAATAACTGAATCATGAAGGCAGTTACTCCCATACTATTCTTATGGTAGTGAATAAGTCTCACAAGATCTGACGGTTTTATAAGGGGTTTCACCTTTCACTTGGCTCTCATTCTCTTTGGCTGCCACCATGTAAGATGTGACTTTGCTCCTGTTTTGCCTTCCACTATGATTGCGAGGCCTCCCCATCCATGTGGAACTGTGAGTCAATTAAACCTCTTTCCTTTATAAATTACCCAGTCTAGGGTATGTCTTTATCAGCAGTGAGAAAACGGATTAATACAATAAATGATACATATTTTTTTAAAGACACAGAATTATATAATGTAGATTATAAGTTCTCTTTCACTATCCCCAGCACCTCAGAAGTCAACACTGTAAACAATTTGGGTCTATCTTTCCAGATGTGTTTCTCTGATACAATCAACAAGTTATATAATATATCACAATGCTTTAAGTTGCTACTTACTGCGATTTAGATTTGGACACTGTGTTATATATCCATTAGGCATAAAGATGATCTTCCCATCTTGGATGATCCCCTTGATAATAGAAGAGACAGGTGGCAATCAAGATTACAGTCACCAGCTCAAATGTCCCCTATGCAATCACATACTCTTGGCAGGTCAGATTATTTTTCAACAAAATTGATTCATTCAAAGGGTGAGCTGGCCTTAGTACATACTGAACTACTCTAAAGCATCCTACTTTAGGAATCTCGAATTGTACATTTATGTGGAGAAAGCTCCAATTAGTTACCACTAGTTAATGCCAATTATAGATTATAACACCAAAGATACATCAGTAAAAAGCATTGATTCAATAAAAATTCTCCTTAATGCCCTAATCATCCTGGAATATTAAATATTGCTGATTTACAGGATTTTTTTAAAGTGGGAAGAAATATAATAGAAACATATTACGCTAAAATTTTTCTACTGATTCATTTAGCGAAGGAAATAAAATTAGACATTGGGAAAATTCCATAACAATCCTTGCTCCTCAACTAATTGAGTAACATGAGTCTTTGTTGATGAGTCTTAGGAGTAAAAGCTGGTCTTTTAATTCTGTAATTCAGTCTGGAAGAATAGCTCAAATTTAAGAAAGTCATCAGGGCTGTCATCTCTCAATGAAAATATTGACTTGACTTTTGAATTTTTCAAGTTGAATTTCGAGATTCTGTTGTTAGGGTTTTTTCTGATTTGATGGCAGAGATATTACAGAACAGATGGAAGATGTAGAAGCTGGTTCAGAATACTGAGCTTATTCTATAAATAAAATATAGACTTAAGAGAGTGCTGCAAGTCTTTCAGAGGGAGTAACATTTAACATATATGTGCTCATCTTCTAAACAGCAGAAGGCAATCAGCAAATGCAGTTTTTGGCTTATTATTTCAAGAAAAAATATTAATTGGAAATATTAATAGAAATAACAGGATCATAGCACCTCTTCCACAGAATTATATGTTTATTAACCTCTTCCTCTTCAAGGATGATGCAGTGTTTGCGATTACGAGAGAAGACAGCCTCCCCATGGGGAAGAAGTTTCTGCCACTGCTCCTCAATATTAATTCATAATCTCTTGCAGAGGAATACCAGGGAGCAATTAATGGAGCACAATCTAAATGAATTAACTTCTCTCTGGGATGAAATTACTCAGTCTTTCAAAGCAAATTAACTCTTTGAGAGGCTATCACACCTTCAAGCACATGTGGCAGTTTGAGACAAGCATGGATTAGAAGTCAGGGAACCTGGTTTCAAGTTCTGGATCTGTCTCTAGCTAACTGCACAGACTTAGGCAATAAGTTAGCCACCTTCTATGAGCCCCAGTTGCTTCATCTGGAAAAGAAGTGCTAGATGAAAAACCTAAAGATCCACCCAGCACTCATGTTCTAGGTCAATGAAACAGGCCTCCAAACTGAAATTGTCACATTTTAGACATCTATGCTTTCATTACTTTTCAAATAATAATAATAATAATAATAATAATAATAATAATAATAATAAAATGTAAACGGACAAAACTATAGATTTCCGTCTTACGGATTTCCTGGAACATGGAAAAATTCAGCGCTAAAACAGAGGCTCCTAGGCAAACCAGGACAGCTGGTTACCCTAGGCGATGCAGAATTGGTGGAAGTATATGTACAGAAAAGGATCGGATCCATACCTGTTCATCAGAGGACCCTAGATTATTTTTATTTTTATCATCCATGGAAAAGGGTACCCAGAATCCTGGAGCACATGTGTCATGGTGTTAAATACCTTTCCAAAACCAAATTGAAAACTCATTTTAAAATAATACCCCATCCCACTAATCCTAAAGCAAGAAAATACAGCACACAGCAGTTTTCCTTTTCCTTTTCAAGTGACCTTACTCATTTTAGTGACATTATGATTTACATATCACCTGCCCTCACACCTTTCCTCTATGTGCATCTCTCCTTACTTCCCTGTCTTTCCACTTTTAATCTCTGGTACCTGTGTTTGTATGTTACATAGATCGTTAGGTGAAGGTCAATGATGTTGACTTGAACAAAAAACAGAAATAAAAGCTGACAGCTTCCCAATGCTCATTAACACAAAAACCCAAAGCACTTGGTATTTTTTATAAGGAAAGGTCATAGAAGTGAGCCCACATACTGGCATGAAAATGTGTTCTTACCAAATGAATCAAGATGGGAATGTTAATTTATTTGAATGGTTGTAAGTCAATGCTGGATTAAAAGAAAAGTGGTGATACCCTACAGATACCACTTATAATCTAAAGATGTCTGAGTGCATGTGTGTGTATGCATGTGACTACACACATTTATGTATATCCCAGCACCTTCCCCAGAATAAGAATCAGAAGGTCTGACATTAAATTGCTATATGGACAATTTACTGCCAGGACATTTGCTGATAAAAGAAGCATTTGCTAAGCATGTAGTTTCCTTCATAAAACTACAAAAGGGATTTTATAATGCATAAAACTACAAAGGAGCTCAATCAGCCTTATTCCTCTCAAAAAAAAAAAAATATATATATATATATATATATATATATATATATATATATATCATCTATGAGGATTTCCACAGATGAAAATGTGCCTTTCAGCACTACAACTTCTCCCAAAGGAGATAAGGGATAAAAAGACAAAATTTTTATTATTTCTCCTCATTTAACTCAAAATGTATCTACATTTAACTGAAAAATGCAACTCTATCTGGGCTTGTATTAGCTGACCTCATTTGATCTCCTTTTTTCAGACATATGCTTTATTTCATATTATTCATTTTGGCAGTGTTTCTCAAACTTCAAGTTCCTGAGAATCACCTTGAGTATCTGCTTAACATTCAGATTCTTGTGTCAACCCAAAGGATCCTGTTTCAGTAGGATTGGAGTGGGCCCAGGAACATTCATTTTTTAAAAAAAAACCTCTTCCAGATGATTCTGATGAATGGTAAAAGGACCTCACTTTGAAAAATTCTGCTCTATTATCAACCATTTGCTTCTTTTGGAGCAAGAGCATTTACTCATTAAAAGTTCACAATGGTTAAAATTATTGCATCCAACTCATATATAAATAGAGTAAAATCTTACTGATTTGGAACTGAATAAAACCCAACAGAATTACTAGATTGTATTATAAACACCATGAATGCAAAGATAATAGATTTTCATCTTAGTATCCCCTGAAGTTCCTATTGTAGTAGATTTTACATAGTAAACACAATAAATATTCTAAAGCATCAAATTATTGAAAACTATGAATTATACAATACTGAACCACATAATTTTGAGCACAGTTAGGATCTGTGAAGATCATGTGGGGCATTAGTTTTTAATTTAGGGTATATATCAGAATTCTGGAAGAGGTTGAAAGAACAGTCATGACTATTTTCAAAACTGTCTGAGGTCATTTTGATACTTTCCATAAGAACTACTTATCTAGGACCAGATTACCTGGTCATATGACCTATGAGAAATTTAAGGCTTTGATACTCCAAGTAGCTTTTCTAAAGGATACCTTAATCCTAGGCTATATACTACAGGGCTACTAACTCTTGAAAACCAAAAATAAAGTTCTAAGGCCCCCAACCATCTGAATGAACCCCCTTCTCTCCGCCAAGGGCATTCCAGAGTTAACCCGGAAATCTAGTTCAGACCATGATGGAAAAGGAGTTGAACATGCTTCATTAAACCCCTCCAGCATTTACTTCAACACAGACCTTAAGTCTAATGATACACATTTACAATATATTCTCCCTGAAGCCTGCTATTTAGAGGCTTCATCTGCATGATAAAAGCTTCTTCTCCACAACCCCTTATCAGAACCCAGACATTCCTTACTACTGATAACGCTTTCAACCAATAGCCGATCAGAAAAATTTTAAATCTACCTATGACCTGGAAGCTGCCACCCTTCTGGTTGTCCTACCCTTCCAGATCAAACCAATGTAAAGCTTACATGTACTGATGGATGTATTATGTCTCCCTAAGATGTATAAAGCAAGGTATACATGAGGACCACCTTGGGCACATGTCCTCAGGACCTCCTGAAGTTGTGTCATGGGTGCATCCTTAACCCTGGCAAAATAAACTTTTCTAAATTGATTGAGACTTGTTTATCATTAGCTAGAGACAGATCCAGACACTTTTCGATTAACACTCTAAAACCAGTGCTGGGTCACTACAATATGCTGTAGGTAAAAATATATAATTTAAGGGATCCCCTTAACATGAACTAACAACATGTTGCTACAAACAGGTCCTGTTATCAAAATGAGATTTTATCTTAATTGCCTTAATAGATAGATACTAATCAAGCAGGCAAAACTATTTGTATTAGATAATAATAATTTGCTAAGACAGTTTTTCAGTGCTAGAAAACAGAAGTCTTTTTAGGTAGCCTAATATTCTTCCCCCCCTCCCCCTGCCCCCCCCCCCGTAATCTTATTTACACTATTAATTTGCTAAACAATCCATTTTCTTATTGTTAGCGTAATGATGAACCTCAGCTGATCTGAGGCCCTAAATAAATCCCTAAGGTGCAGAGCCCAAAATTAATAAGCTTACTATTAGTACGGATGGACAGCAGAAAAATGGATTTTTTTTCCTTTTGTTTAATCCAACTGTTACCACCCTGTACCTCCTGCTGTCAGCTCACCATGCACTGAAAAATAAATTTGCACCAGGTACATTGTATATTGTGGATTTTTAATGTTTAGGGAACTAATGCCCATTATTTCTATTATTCCTAGAACGTTTCTCATTTTGCATTAAGAAATATAGAAAGATGCAATTAAAAAATTAGAAAAATAGCCAATTAGGTCCCTCTTGTGTATGGAATAACTAAGATTAAGCAAGCTCTTCTAAACATGCAGAGCTTTCTGATACAAACAAAAGCAGCTTCACCACCAAACAAATGCTAATTCTTTTTTAACGCTCTTATTTCCCTGCAGATCTCTGTTTACATTGAAGAAAACGGTTCTATTTTTTTGTATGCTAAAATACTGAAACAAATTGCTTTGAAAGAGAGAGGAAAAAGGGGTGGGAGAGTTTCCTGCTGGGCATGTAAATATATGGATGAAGATGTGTTCTGTTTATAAACTGGCAGGGACTCAAGCTTTGGAAACAGGCTAACAAAAAGTAGGACCTGGGAAACTCACAGGGAGGGTTTTCAAAATGCAACCAATCATGTACTTCTGCCCTGAAGACGTTAATAAAATATTCCAGCATGCAAAACCGCCAAGAAAGACACTTGTCGACTTTCATTATGATCAATAAAAACTGTCAGCTCATTAGCATATCATTAGCTGTCCTGCTGTTTCCAAAGTCTTAATGCACAGAAATATTAATCTTCAAATGTGTAAGATTCCCCAGTTCTGTGACTTTGACTTTCTGCATGAAAGGAAAAATAAGAATTAAAGATGGGAGGAATCCAATATAGCTTCTTTTTCAATGTGCCTATAAACATATGTTTACCATCTGTGGAATTATGGGAAGCAGCTGAGGTAAAAACAACAGCTGTGGAATTTTTAAAAAGTTGTAATCAATTTCACTTCCCAGTGACACCTCAGCTGTTAGAGGAGACAGTGATGTCCAGGTAAGGGAAAGGTTTCAGACCCAAGTTCACCAGACAGACACAGAGAAACAAAGACAGGAGAGCCTTAGCCTCTGTGAAAGGCTTTGGAATGAAAAGTCTCCTTGAGGCCTCAACTATTTAGAAACTGTCAGAACACTCAACCCCTGAAGCATCCTTATAACTTATTTCGGTTCACCTCGGCTCATTTTTTTATTTTTCACCCTCTGAAATTGTAACAGCATAATCAGCTTAGAATGCATCAAAGGGAAATTGAGTGGGTAGTCAACCATCCTGATAATGAAAATCTATGACAATCAGAAGATTCAGATAAGCCTATCACTACTGGCCAGCTTTTCTCAAATGGATGCTGTTTTGAAGTGAAGAAATTCCCAGCTTGTGTTCTGTGTCTCAGACAGGAATTACCTAATGCTAGAGGCTTATGTACCAGGCACCAAGCAAGTGATTCCATCCTCTGCTATTTAATCAGCGGCACTTTTTTTGCACTATCCACAAGGATCCACCAGGGTCCAGAAATTAGGTTTGACAAGTGAGGAGCTTTTGCTTTTACTTTGCCTATAAAGCAACATAATAATATTTAAAATAGAGAATAATGTTATTTTAACCTGAAAGCACATCATAAGCATTTTTAGTTCTGGAGCAATTCAGCAGATGTGGTTGTTGAATCCATGAGGCAGCATGTACAAGATAAATATTAAAAGCCTGGAGCTATGCTGACTCTCACCTGAGAAGTGGCTGCCTCTTTTTCAGGGAGATTTTTGTAGTGTTGAATTGATCAAGAGGTAATTTCTGTAATGAGACACTGACATATTTCCCCTACCTCAGCCATTTCTTCTCATAAAAGGATGGCCAGAAGCACTGCCTGGCATCCAGGATTCTAAAGAGAAGATGAGTTTTGAAAGCTGCCCCATGGAAAGTATCTTTGTAATGAGCCATTCCATGAGGCCACTCCTATTAGGAAGCAAGAAGAACCGCCTTGCTCTCTAGGAAGATGGACTGTGTGAAATTGCCATCGCCTTTTGATGTTTCCACTGGGATCACCTATTCTTTGAAGCTGGAAACCCAGAAAAAGACAAATTCTGTCTCCTGGTGGTACTTGGTGTAGTTAAATACCATGTCTCCTTAATCAACACAGTGGTAACTGTGGAAACACAGGGTAAGCCCTTAATAAATATTTGTTGAATGAAGGAGCAAAGACTTTGAAATCATAAAGACCTGGGTCTAAATCCCATTTCCATCACTTCTGGGCTATATAAGGTTGGCAACTTACTTAATCTCTGAGTCCAATTGCCTGACCTACACAATGGGGATAAAAATCACTAACTTAGTAGGATTTCTCTGAAGGTGAAATGTAATTAACTGAGATACTATATGCAGGGCCAAAGTCTGTAACACAGGAAGTATTCAATAACTGTTGGTTCTGTCCTCTACATTCCCATAACCCACCTCTGCAGCAAAATGATTGTCCAAGTCTCTGAATGTTCTTTGTGTTATCTGTCTGTACCAGGTATTTGAGCTCAAGCACAAAGTTCTTTATATCTACAGAGAATCATACATTCATCAAGCTGGAATAGATAATAGGAAGAACTGTTCTCTCTCTCTTAATCATATCCTCATAAATAAAACAGAAATTCCTAAAAGACAGGAAGAGTGCCTTCATTTCTACAGTATACAGTTAAATATACAGGGAGCATTAAATGCCAAGAAATGCATTTTTATGTGCTTAAATACTAAAAAGGGATGGAGACATGTGTTACAAACGTACTATGTGCAAGTTGCTTTTAATACATATTCTTATATAATCTGCATTACCTTCAGGAAAGACATCTCTGGAACTTTACAAATAAGAAGATAAATTCATAACTGGTACATTCATTCATTAACAGTATATTGTCGGCCAGTTATGTACCTGGTACTTCTAAGCACTTGCTGAATGAGAGCTAGTTCTGACCCTGGTGAAGCTTACAATCTAGAAAGACCAATGATGAACAAATAAACACCCACATAAACTATACTTAGAACCTGCTACATAATTTGCAGAGTCCCTTGTTCAAAATTTACTAAACAATTGAAGAGGGCAACAGCCGGGCAGTAATCTAATCACAGGACCTTTCTAAGCACGGCCCCCCTGGGACTGCACAGGTTGATGGCCCATGAAGCCAGCCCTGCCTACACTCTCAAACTGTGGTGAGTGCAGGGCCAGAAATGGAGATGTTTCAGTTGGAAAGTATGTGATAAAATGATTGCAAATTGATTCCCCATTTGTACTCACACATTTTGAACAGTGACTTTGTACACCCTCACTTCAAGAGGGGGAGTCTGTTTCCCCATCCCTTAAGTCTGGGGCTAGTCTTGTGACTTGCTTTGATCAGTAAAGCACTGTGGAAGTGATGGTGTGCCAGTTCCCAGCCTAGGCCTCAAGGGTCTTGTGAACATCTACTCTACCTTGAAACATTGCCGAGCACCACGGGAACAAGCCCAGTCTGGCCTGTTAGATAATGAAAGACACATGGTCCAGTCGTCAACATTGCCCTAGCCAGGAGTTAATCACCACGGCACTGAGACTATCCCAGTTGAGTCAGCCTTTGGCCAACTCCACCAGCCAGCTACAGGCATATGAGTAAATCTAGAGGGGATCAACCAAGACCGATCCTTATCAACACAATTTTTGAGCAGACCTGTGAGCTTATTGACATAAGCCCCTGAGTTTTGGGGGTTTGTTGTGCAGCAATAGCTAACCGATACATGCAGTAATGGTGACGGACCTGCAAAGAGAGGGTGCCCCAGGAAAATATCCTGCACATGTACCCTAGCACTTAAAATACAATTATAATTAATTTAGAAAAATAAAGAAGACAACATTTCAAACAACCGAATGAAAACTGTCCTGGGCACAAGCAGGTGAAAAGGCCCTGTTATGTTCAAGGAACTATAACAAGAGTAGTGTGGCTGAGGCATGGTGGGCAGAAGAGAAAATGGCATGAGAGAAGGTTGCAGAGGACAGCAAGGACCAGATCTTACGCTGGTTTGACATGCAATAGAGAGTCACTAAAAGAATTTAAGCAAGAGAGTAACTTCATTGGCTTCAAAAAGCAAAGCAACACAAGTTCAACAGCTATAATAAAGAGGTATGTTCAGGATTCAAACTCAGATCTCCATCCCTTGAAACCAAGATTCTTCTTCCTGGCCCTGGAGTTCTTGTTATGTTTCTGTCTAAAGCATGTCCCAGAACCAGCAGCATCACCATCACCTGGCAGCTTGTTAGAAATGAAAAGATTTCGGTCCCAACCTAGGTCCACTGAATCAGACTTTGGAAATAGGACCAAGCTACCTGTTTTGTTTAAAATTTTCCATTATAAACATTTTAAGTGCACAATTCAGTGGCATTAAATACATTCACAGTGTTATGCAACCATCACCACTATTAATCAAACTTTTCTATTGCCTCAACAAAAACTCTGTAACCATTAAGCAATAACTCCCATGACTCCCACCACCATCCCCTGTTAACCATTAATTTACTTTCTGTCTCAATAAATGTGTCTATTTTTGATATTTCATGTAAGTGGAATTATAGAATAGCTGTCCTTTTGTGCATGGTTCCTTCACATAGCATATGTTTTTAGGGCTCATCCACACTGTAGTACATATCAGAACTTCATTCCTTTCTTACGGATGAATAATATCCCACTGGATACATATACCAAGTTTTCTTTATCCATTCATACATGGGTAGACATTTGGCTTCATTCCATCTTTTGGGTATTTTGAATAAGGCTGCAGTGAACACTGACATACAAGTGTCTGTTTGAGTCCCTGTTTTCAATTCTCTTACCTATAAACCAAGGAGAGGAATTGCTGGATTACATGTAATTCTGTGTTTAAATTTTTGAGGAACCAACAAACTGTTTTCCACAGCAGCTGCGTGATTTTATTTTTTAATTTTTTAATCAAAATTTTATTTTTATTTTAAATTTTATTTTTAAATTTTACTTTAAGTTCCGGGATACATGTGCAGAATGTGCAGGTTTGTTACACAGGTATACGTGTGCCATGGGGGCTTGATGTACTATTGATCTGTCCTCTAAATTCCCTCCCCTTGCCCCCACCCCGCAACAGGCCCCAGTGTGTGATGTTCCCCTCTCTGTGCCCATGTGTTCTCATTGTTCAACTCCCACTTATGAGTGAGAACATGTGGTGTTTGGTTTTCTCTTTCTGTGTTAGTTTGCTGAAGATGATGGCTTCCAGCTTCATCCATGTCCCTGCAAAGAACATGATCATGTCCCTTTTTATGGCTGTGTAGTACTCCCTCGTGTATATGTACCACATTTTCTTTATCAAATAGTCTATCATTGTTGGGAATTTGGGTTAGTTCCATGTCTTTGCTATTGTGAATAGTGCTGTAATAAACATACGTGTGCATGTGTCTTTTCAGCAGATTGACTTATATTCTTTTGGCTATATACCCAGCAATGGGATTTCTGGGTCAAATGGTATTTCTGGTTTTATATCTTTGAAGAATTGCCATACTGTCTTCCACAATGGTTGAACTAATTTACATTCCCACCAATAGCATAAAAATGTTCGTATTTCTCCACAGCCTCACCAGGATCTATTGTTTCTTGCCTTTTTAATAATCGCCATTCTGACTGGCATAAGATGGTATCTCATCATTTTGATTTGCTTTTCTCTGATGATCAGTGATGTTTAACTTTTATTCATATGTTTTTTGGCCGTGTAAATGTCTTCCTTTGAGAAGTGTCTGTTCATCTCTTTTGTCCACTTTTTGATGAAGTTTTTCTCATAAATATGTTTAAGTTCCTTGTAAATTCTGGATATTAGACTTTTGTCAGATAAGTAGATTGCAAAAATTTTCTCCCACTCTGTTGGATGCCTGTTCACTCTGATGATAGTTTCTTTTGCTGTGCAGAAGCTCTTTAGTTTAATTACATCCCATTTGTCAATTTTGGATTCTGTTCCAATTGCTTTTGGCATTTTCATCAAGCTACATGATTTTATATTTCCACCAGCAATATACAAGAGTTCCAAATTTTCCACAACCTCACCAATAATTATTTTCCCCTTATTTTCTAATAGGATGGGAATTTTATTTAAAAATTATAACCAGTGGGGTATGAAGTGATATATTATTGGAGGTTTAATTTGAATTTTCCTAATGACTAAAGATGTTGAGTATCTTTTCATGTGCTTATTGGCCATTTGTATATCTTCTTTGGAGAAATGTGTATTCAGATCATTTGCCCATTTTTCAGTTGGGTTGTCATTTTGTTCAGTTATAGGAGTACTTTGTATACTCTGGACATTAAATTTTTATAAGATACATAATTTTAAAATATTTTCTTCTTTTTTTGGTTTTGTTTTCACATCCTTAATCTCTTTTGATGAAGAAATTTTTTTTTTTTTTTTTTTGAGATGGAGTCTCACTCTGTCACCCAGGCTAGAGTGCAGTGGCGCAATCTCGGCTCACTGCAAGCTTTGCCTCCCGGGTTCACGCCATTCTCCTGCCTCAGCCTCCCGAGCAGCTGGGACTATAGGCACCCGCCACCATGCCTGACTAATTTTTTGTATTTTTCAGTAGAGACGGGGTTTCGCTGTGTTAGCCAGGATGGTCTCGATCTCCTGACCTCGTGATCCGCCCGCCTTGGCCTCCCAAAGTGCTGGGATTACAGGTGTGAGCTACCATGCCTGGCTGATGAAGAAATTTTTTTAAATTTTGAAATCCAATTTATCCATTTTTTCTTTTGTTGGTCACGCTTTTTGTGACCAACAGAATCCATTGTAAAATGCAAGGCCATAGAGATTTACCTCTACTTTTTATTCTAAGATTTAATGGTTGTAGCTATTATATTTAGAACGTTAGTTGATTTTGAGATCATTTTTATATATGGTGTGAAGTAGGGGGTCTAACTTCTATACATAGAATCATGGCATCTGTGAGTAGAGATAGTTTTACTTCTTTTCCAATTTGAATGCATTTACTTATTTTTCTTGCCCATTTGCACTGGCTAGAAATTCCAGTACAGTGTTAAATAGCAGTGGTGATATCTTTGCTTGTTCCTGATCTTAAGAGGAAAACTTTGAGTCTTTCACTATTGAGTATAATGCTAGCTCTGAGTTTTTCATTAATGCCCTTTATTACGTTAAGAAAGTTTCCATATGTTGCTCATTTTCTGAGTGTTTTTATCATGACAAGATATTGGATTTTGTCAGATGCGTTTTCTGTGTCAATTGAGATGATCCTGTAGGGTTTTTTTTCCTTTATTCTATTAATGTGGCCTATAATATTGCTTGATTTTTCTTATGTTAAACCATTCTCCTGGGATAAATCCCACTTGGGCATAGTGTATAATCCTTTTAATACACTGTTGGATTCAGTTCATTTGTATTTTGTTGAGAAATGTTGCATCTACATTCATAAGAAATACTGGTCTGTAATTTTCTTTGCTTATGATGTCCTTATCCGCTTTGGTATTATAGTAATTCTGACCTCATAGGATGAGTTAGGAAATGTTTCTCCACTTCAATTTTTTAGAAGAGTTTAAGAAGGATTGATGTTCATTCTTCTTTAAATGTTTGTTGCAATTCACCAGTGAAGCCATCTGGTCCCAGACTTTACTTGATTGAGAGATTTTTGTTACCAGTTCAAACACTTTACTTATTATAAGTCTCTTCAGATTTTCTAATTCTTCATGATCCAGTCTTCTTCATGATCCAGTCCTGGTTGGTTATGTGTTTCTAGGAATTTGTCCATTTCATCTAGGTTATCTAATTTGTTTTCATATAATTATTCATAGTCTTCTATTTTAATCCTTTTAATTTCTGTAAGGTCAGTAGTAATGACCCTACTTTAAATATGACAACCCATTGCCTTCTGGTCTCCATGGTTTCTGATGATAAATTGACTGCTAATCTCATGAAGAAGTCCTTGTATTTGACAGTCATGTCTTGCTTTCTGCTCTCAAGATTCTCTTTGTGTTTATCTTTTGATGGTTTTATCATAATGTGTCTCAGTGTGGATACCTTTGAGTTTATCTTACTCACAGTTTGCTAAACTTCTTGGATACATAGATTCATATATTTCATCAAATGTTAAAAGTTTTAACCATTATTGTTCCAAATTTTCTTTCCAGTACTTTCTATCTTCTCCATCTGAGACACCCACGGTGCATACATTAGTCTATTTGATAATGTCCTACAGATAGATCCCTCAGGCCTTGTTCATTTTTCTTTATTCATTTTTCTTTTTGCTCCACAGCCTTGTTAATTTCAATGATCTTATCTTTAAGTTCCATTACTCATTCTTCTCACTGCTCAAATCTTCTCTTGCACCCCTCTAGTAAGTGTTTTATTCCAGTTGTACTTCTCAGCTGCAGAGTATCTGTTTGGTTCCTTTTTATAAATTATATCTCTTCACTGATATTCCATCATTTTCCTGACTTATTTCTTTATCCATGTTTTCATCTAGCTCTTTAAGCACATTAGAGACAGTTATTTTAAAGTCTGTAGAGTAAGCTCAACATCTGTGCTTCCTCAGGAATGGTTTCTGTTCATTTATTTTGTTCCTTTGAATGACAATACTTTCCTCTTTCTTTGTGTGCCTGTGACTTTATTTGAACACTGAACATTTGGATGTTATAATGTATTAACACTGGAGAACAGATCTGCCCCTTTACTGGGGTTTGCTGAGTTTTGTTTTTCTTTGTTTTTGATTGTTGAATACTATAGTAGTCCATTTCTTTAGTGGCTTACCAAACTATTTTTGCAGAGACTGTATTTCTAGTCATGTGTAGTAACTGAAATCTCTGTTCCTAATCTTATGTTATAAAGTATTTTGGGCCAGGCAAGGTGGCTCACACCTGTAATCCCAACACTCTGATAGGCTGTGGAAAGAGGACTGCTGGAGGCCAGGAGTTTGAGACCTGCCTGGGCAACATAGTGAGACCTTGTCTCTGTGAAAAAAAAAAAAAAAAATTAAAAATTAGCCAGGCATGGTCACATGTGCCTGTAGTCCTAGCTTCTTAGGAAGCTAAAATGGGATGATTACATGAGCCCAGGAGGTCAAGGCTGCAGTGAGCCATGATCATATCATTGTCCTCCAGCTTGGGCAACAGAATGAGACCCTGTCTCAAAAGAAGAAAAAAGAAAAAAAGGAAAAAAACTTAAAAAAAATATTTTGACAGGGATTTCCTTGAATGTCAGCAGCCAAAAACAAGAAAGAGAGAGAGACTCCTCCAACCTTTGCAGATTTTCTCCGTGCTGGGACCCTCCTTCAACACTTAGCCAGGCTTGCACTGATCCTAGGGATCAGCCCAAGATGAAAGCTTTGGGTGTTCTCAAGTCTTTTCTGACCTTACGTCTTGCCCTAGGCATGCATATGGCTTTCTAAACTCCTTGAACACACAGGTGATTTTGAATGTCCTAATTGTCCAAATAAACTCTTTTTCCAGCATTTTCTCTTTGCTTTACATGATCTACTATATGTCTCAACCATACTCTTTGGCCCCAGGCAGCCACATGCTGTTTGTTAGATTTGAAATGTTTTCCTAAATTAACACATAATAATCGTACCCATGTATTGGGTACATTTGATATTTGGTACATGCATACAATATATAATGATCATATCAGGATAATTGGGATAACTATCACTTCAAACATTAGTTATTTATTCGTGTTGGGAACATTCCAAATCTTCTCTTGTAGCTATTTTGAAATATGCAATAAATCAATGCCTGCCACTTTCTTCTAGCATGGAAGAGTTCTGAGTTACAAGTACCTTTTATCAGTTCTTCACATAGTCCCAGATAGTTAGAATAGATATGCAAAATAATTTGTGAATAAGGTCTGCTCTGCTCACTCCACAACCAGAGACTGTTGTCCTACACTAGGAACATGGGCTGAAATCTTTCAAGACTGCCACTGGGTTATAAACGGTATGGTGCAAAAGGCAACTAAACATGCCTCACAGCTTTCCTACTCCTTTAAGGTTGCCTTTTTCTTGATTTCAGCATTCACTCAGTTGCTGTAAACCTCTGACTATCTTCCTAAGTTCCAACAAAGTTGGTTCCGACAATTTCTGCTTGTTTTTCAGCATTTCTGTCGAGAAACAGCAGCTTCAGGTTTTCTACTCTAACATTTTGTTGACATCCAGCTACTTGTGTTTTAACAAGCCTTCCAGGATATTTGTATGCAATCTAAAGTTAGAGAACCACTAATCTAAAAAGTCACTAATTAGAAGCTAATTACTGACCATATGTTAGATTTGTGGGCTCCTTATAGACATAAGGCAAAACCATAATCTAGGCCATCAACACATGTTTCCCGTATGTCAGTGCACTCAAATTTGAGCCTTAACTGAATAAATCAAAACCAATAAGAAGGTTGTGAAAAAAATGTGTCAGTTCTTAGACCCTACTGTTCAGACTCTCAATGAGGAGGTCTAAGTGTACACAATAATTTGATTTTTAAAGTCTTCTAATGTGATTTTAATGTCTTTTCAGGACTGAGAACCAGTCATTGCCCTTCATTACAGATCCAGGGCCCACAAGAAAAGGAGAGCTTCACCAGGAAGTAACTAGCTACAGAACAAGACACACCATTGCATTGAATGTGAGTTCAGTTTTAAACTGAGACACTTGGATGAATTTCTGTTCATTCTTGGAAACATGGCAAAATTATATACATATACATATATACACACACACATATATACATATATTCACATATATATGTGGATTATCACCCTGAAAAAGTATGCCATTTTAAACATTTTGAATATTTATGATGTACAAAACAACATATAGCAAACACTTGAGAAATAAAATATCCTCAATATAGTTGAAGTCTTCTGGGTTCACAACCCTAATAAAACTCCCATTTCCTCCTCTCAGAAGTAAACTATTCTAAATTTAGTGTTTATCATTTCTATGCATTTTTCTTTGTATATATATGGATGTATCAATAAGCTGTATATTGAATTATCTTGCATTTTGAAATATATACATGATTTAATACTGTAATTTTATCCTTCTGCTAGCTTTTTCATTTAAAATTACTTTAGCAATTCATCAATTTTTGTTCAATTTCACTGATTTTTATGTTTCTATGTCTCTACTACAACATATTTAAACATTCTCCTATTGATGGACAATTAGGTTTTTTCCAAGTTTTTGAAATTACCAAAACAAAAAAAAACTCCTGTGATGATGCTTATACATATATACCTGGGTATATGACCAAGAGTTTCTTCAACGTTTATACCAAAGAGTTGGGCTCCTATGTCCAAATGTATGCACACTACAAGGATCCCCAAATTTCCCTCTCTATTTGTTCCACCAATTCAAGTTTCCAACACAATGGGTAAGAATCCATTGCTCAATGACTTCCCCTACACATAGCATTGTCAGATGGTTTTTCACTTTTGCCAGGCTAATGGGTGAAGAAATGGTTTTTCATAATGGTTTTAATTTGCATTTCCAAGATAACTAGTGAACTTGAATTACTTTCAATATGTTCACTGGCTATTTATGTTTTCTACTTTGGAAAACCATCCTTCTATATCTTTTGCCTGACTTCCTATTGAGTTAAAAAAAAGCTTTCTTATTGATTTACAGCATTTCTTCAATGAGTACTTTTTTTTTGCTAATTGTTGTCAAGATCTTCCTTGATGTATTGTCACAATTTTTAGAATTTTATGCAGTAAACCCATCAATATTTTCTTTAAGGACTTGTGCATTTTTTTATCTTGTCTAAGAACTTCTCTATCCTGAATGAGATCATGAAGATATGTTCTTATGTTGTCTTCTAAACCTTTCAACATTGAGCTTTCAGTTAGGTATTTAATTCAATTGTACTTGTAAGTGATTTTTATGTATGGGGTCCAGGTATATATTTGAAGCTTTTCCTTATACTGTACACAAAAATCAATTACATCACTCAATGTCTGTGTCTATAATATATATATAATGTTTTTAAATAACTGATTTTCCTAACCATGTATTGATGAATCCGTCCTTTCCTCATTGGTCAGGAATGCCACATCAGTTATGTGTCAAGTTTCCAAGTTTCCACACATGACGAAAGGGTCATTTCTGGCCTCTCCATTCTGATCTCTTGGTTCATGTGCTGATTAGTGTAGTGATATCACACTCTGTTGATTGCTATAACTTTACAATAAGCCTTCACATCTGGATGGCTAAGTCCCTTCCTTTTTCTCCCTCAGAAAATGTCTTAGTTATTCTTGGCCTCTGGCCTTCCCTAAAAATTTTAGCATCAGCTTGCAGAGTCCATCAAGAAAAAAAAAAAAATCCTCTTGGGAACTGATTACAAGTTCATTGACCCTAGAGAGCTATGTGGAAGAAGCAGACGTTTTTATTATTTTAATCCTTCTTCTCCAAGAACATAGCGTACTTCTCCCCAGTTAGGTCTTCAGTGGTTTTTCATAAAATTTCATAATTTTCTTTATAGGTGTCATGTATATATTTTATTTGATTTGTTCCTAAGTATTTTATTCACCTTTTGATATTATAAATAAAACATTTAATTGCAGTTTTTGTTATTATTGCTGTTGCAGCTGATACTGTGCTGCTTTTGTTCAGCAATGCAATTAATCTTATTTTTGGCTTTACATCTAGCACTCTTTCTGAACTCTCTTGCTAATTCTAATAATTTGGTGATCATTTTTTATATATAGGCAATATATAAGTTAATAACTACTTTTTTTTATCATAATCCTTAAGAATTTTACTTATTTTGCTGGTAAGAACCTCCAGTACAATGTTGAATAGAAACATTGAGAATAGTCATTCTTGTGTGGTTCCTGATTTTAACAGGAATTCTCTTAATATTTAAACCATAAGTATGATATTTGATGTATGTTTACTTCATGTACTTTTATCAATTTAATGAAGTTTGCTTCTATTTCTAGTTTGCTAAGAATTTTTAATGAGTCAGTATTGAATTTCTTCTAGTGCCTTTTCTGCCTCTTGAGAAGACCATTGGATTTTTTTCTCCTTTTGTCTCTTCAATGTAGTCAATTTCATTAAGAAATTTTCTGAAGATAAAAACAAATTTTCACTATTGAAATAATCAACTTGTTCTCTCTCACACACCCAGACACACATGCATACATACACTCTGCTAATAAACAGTTTGCTAATAATATTTTGTTTAAATTTTTTAATCTAATCTGTTCAAAAGTAAATTGGCTTAAGCAATTCCCATCTCACACGGTCCTTGTCTAGTCTGCAAATCAAGGTGACACTATGCTCATAAAATTAGATGAGTGGTATTCTCATTTATTCTCCTCTCTGGAAGAGTTTATATAAGATTGGAATTATTTCCTTGGATGTGTGCTAGAACTCCCCTGTAAAACGGTGTGAGCCTCGTGGTTATTTGGTGGAGGGACATGGTAGACTGCCAGAATGGTCCCAGTCCTTCGCTCCTCACTGTGTCCATACCTTGTGCAATGTGAATTTGTAGCATATCCCATCAAAAGGTCAAATCTATTTCCAATACGCTTGAATCTAAGCTGGGCTTGTAACTTGCTTTGGCCAATATAATGAAGCAAAATAATCTAGTGGCCAATATAATGAAGCAAAATAATCTAGTGCAAGTTTCAAGCCTAGGCCTCAAAAGGCCATGCACATTTCTGCTCTGACTCTTGAAACTTTATTCCATGATCATGTAAACTAGTTTGGGCTAGACTTCTGGAAATCGAGGGGCCACATGAAGCAGAGATGAGCCATACCGGCTAAGGCCATTCAAGGCCTAGTACAACTAGGCCCCAGAAACCCCAGCAGCTGATCAAAGATGCACAAATGAACCCACTGAGAATAAAATCCAGCAAAGTAAGCCCAGCTCAAATTGCTAACCCACAAAATTGTGAGGTAAATAAAGGCTGTTGTTTTAAGCCATTAAGCTTTGTTTTGATTTGCTGTATATCAAAAGCTAACTGGTACAATAGACTTTCGATCATAAACTCAATCACTTTAATGAAGCTAAGACTTCCATAGTTGTTTATTTGAAGTCCATTTTGGTAATTCATGTAGCTTTAGAAAACTGTCCATTTTTCTCTAATTTTCCATTTTATTGGCATAAAGTTGTTAACAAATGGTTACTACTGTTTTAATTTTTGCAGCATTTATTGTTAAATGCTTTTTTTATTTCTAATATATTTATGCCTTCTCTCATTTTCTTCTTGCTCAAACTTCCCAGTGCATTTTCAAATGACCAAATTTTGGCTTTCTTGATCTTGCCTATTGTACCCTACTCATTATTTTATGAATTTCTGTCCTTATGATTTCATGCTTACTATTTCATTCCTTTTACTTTCTTTGTATACATTCTGTTGTTCTTTTTCTAACTTCCCTATTTGGATGTTTAACTCATTAAATATCTACCTTTTCTAATACAAGCATTTAAAGATAAATACTGCTAAGAATTGCTTTAGCTGCATCTCACAAATTGTGATATTTATTATCTTTCTCAGTTAGTTATTAACTTATACTATTATTTTCCCCCAAACTGATTAGTTACTTTAAATGATACTGTTTATATTGCCAAACATACAAAGGTGGGAGGTTAGTTATCTTTTCACTGTTTATTTCTAACATAACTGCACTGTCATCAGAGAATATGGTCTATGTATCATTTTTTGTAATTTGTGGAGATTTCCTTTTTATGGCCTTTTATGTAGTTAATTTTCACAAAGATTCCATGTGCTAGATGTGTTCATTGTTGGTAGAGTGTGTATGTATGTGTGTATATATATATAGCCATTAAACTTGTTAAGTATGTTTAAATCCATACGCTTACTAACTTTTCTGCTGGCTTGATCTATACGTTATTGCAAGAAGTATGTTAAATATCACTCAGTATGATGGCAAATGTATCCATTTTCCCTCTAATTACCTACTATGCATATATGCATATATGTTTAGTAAACATTTTTATTAAAGAATAACATATATACAGATAGTTACACAAATCATAAAAGTACATATTGATGAATTAACTTGACATAAACACTGTGCAATTGCCACCTAGATCTGTAAATAAAACTAGGAGACTTCCCTAGTTTTATTTATAGATTTGTGAAAGCAAATATTATTTATTTGTGAAAGCAAAAATATGGAATCACCCTAAGTGTCCATCAATGAATGAATGAATAAAGAAAATGTGATACATACAAATGGTAAACAAACATATGAAAAAATGCTCACATCACTAATTATCAGGGAAATGCAAATTAAAACCACAGTGAAATAGCACCTTAGTCCTGCAAGAATGGTCATAATTTAAAAATAAAAAAAAATAGATGTTGGCGTGGATGTGGTGAAAAGAGAACACTTTTTTTTTATTATACTTTAAGTTTTAGGGTACATGTGCACAACGTGCAGGTTTGTTACATATATACACATGTGCCATGTTGGTGTGCTGCACCCAGTAACTCATCATTTAACATTAGGTATATCTCCTAATGCTATCCCTCTCCCTTCCCCCCACCCCATGACAGGCCCTGGTGTGTGATATTCCCCTTCCTGTGTCCATGTGTTGTCATCGTTCAATTCCCCCTTATGAGTGAGAACATGCAGTGTTTGGTTTTTTGTCCTTGCGATAGTTTACTGAGAATGATGGTTTCCAGCTTCATCCATGTCCCTACAAAGGATATGAACTCATCATTTTTTATGGCTGCATAGTATTCCATGGTGTATATGTGCCACATTTTCTTAATCCAGTCTATCATTGTTGGACATTTGGGTTGGTTCCAAGTATTTGCTATTGTGAATGGTGCTGCGATAAACATATGTGTGCATGTGCCTTTATAACAGCATGATTTATAATCCTTTGGGTATATACTCAGTAATGGGATGGTGGGGTCAAATGGTATTTCTAGTTCTAGATTCCTGAGGAATCACCACACTGACTTTCACAATGGCTGAACTAGTTTACAGTCCCACCAACAGTGTAAAAGTGTTCCCATTTCTACACATCCTCTCCAGCACCTGTTGTTTCCTGACTTTTTAATGATCGCCATACTAACTGGTGTGAGATGGTATCTCATTGTGGTTTTGATTTGCATTTCTCTGATGGCCAGTGATGATGAGCATTTTTTTCATGTGTCTTTTGGCTGCATAAATGTCTTCTTTTGAGAAGTGTCTGTTCATATACTTTGCCCACTTTTTGATGGGGTTGTTTGTTTTTTTCTTGTAAATTTGTTTGAGTTCGTTGTAGATTCTGGATATTAGCCCTTTGTCAGATGAGTAGGTTGCAACAATTTTCTCCCATTCTGTAGGTTGCCTGTTCACTCTGATGGTAGTTTCTTTTGCTGTGCAGAAGCTCTTTAGTTTAATTAGATCCCATTTGTCAGTTTTAGCTTTTGTTGCCATTGCTTTTGGTGTTTTAGACATGAAGCCCTTGCCCATGCCTATGTCCTTCCTGAATGGTATTGCCTAGGTTTTCTTCTAGGGTTTTTATGGTTTTAGGTCTAACATTTAAGTCTTTAATCCATCTTGAGTTAATTTTTGTATAAGATGTAAGGAAGGGATCCAGTTTCAGCTTTCTACATATGGCTAGCCAGTTTTCCCAGCACCATTTATTAAATAGGGAATCCTTTCCCCATTTCTTATTTTTGTCAGGTTTGTCAAAGATCAGATAGTAGTAGATATGTGGCATTATTTCTGAGGGCTCCGTTCTGTTCCATTGGTCTATATCTCTGTTTTGGTACCAGTACCATGCTCTTTTGGTTACTGTAGCTTTGTAGTATAGTTTGAAGTCAGGTAGCGTGATGCCTCCAGCTTTGTTCTTTTGGCTTAGGATTGACTCGGCAATGTGGGCTCTTTTTTGGTTCCATATGAACTTTAAAGTAGCTTTTTCCAATTCTGTGAAGAAAGTCATTGGTAGCTTGATGGGGATGGCACTGAATCTATAAATTACCTTGGGCAATATGGCCATTTTCACGATATTGATTCTTCCAACCCATGAGCATGGAATGTTCTTCCATTTGTTTGTGTCCTCTTTTATTTCATTGAGCAGTGGTTTGTAGTTCTCCTTGAAGAGGTCCTTCACATCCCTTGTAAGTTGGATTCCTAGGTATTTTACTCTCTTTGAAGCAATTGTGAATGGGAGTTCACTCATGATTTGGCTCTCTGTTTGTCTGTTATTGGTGTATAAGAATGCTTGTGATTTCTGCACACTGATTTTGTATCCTGAGACTTTGCTGAAGTTGTTTATCAGCTTAAGGAGATTCTGGGCTGAGATGATGGGGTTTTCTAGATATACAATCATGTCATCTGCAAACAGGGACAATTTGACTAAAAAGGGAACACTTTTACACCGCTGGTGTGAATGTAAACTATTAACCCCTATGGAAAACAGTGTGGAGATTCTTTAAAGAACCAAAAGTGGAAATACCATTTGATCCAGCAATCCCACTCCTGGGTATCTACCAAGAAGAAAAGAAGTCATTATATGAAAAAGACGTAACACACGCTTATAGCAGCACAATTCTCAATTGCAAAGACACGGAACCAGCCTAAATGTCCATCAACCAATGAATGGATAAAGAAATTGTGGCATGTATATATAAATACTACTCAGCCATAAAAGGAAATGAAATAATGGCATTCACAGCAACCTGAATGAAACTGGAGACCATTATTCTAAGTGAAGCAACTGAGGAATGGAAAACCAAATATCGTATGTTCTCACTTATAAGTGGGAGCTAAGCTATGAGAGCACAAAGGTATAAGAATGACAGAATGGATCCTGGGGACTTAGGTGAAAGGGTGAGAGAGGGTGAGGGATAAAAGACTACATGTTGGGTACTGTGTACACCACTCGGGTGATGGGTGCACCAAAAATCTCAGAAATCACCACTAAAGAATTTATCTGTGTAGCAAAAAACCACCTGTTCCCCAAAAACTAGTGAAATTTTTTAAAAAATATAAAAAATAAATAAACACCAAATCATAGAATTTAAAAAAAAGAAAATGTGGCCTATATACACAATGAAATACTATTCAGCCAAAAAAAGAAAATGAAGTCATGTCATTTGCAGCAACACGGATGGAACTGGAAGTCATTATCTTAAGTGAAATAAGCCAGGCATAAAAAAGGCAAGTATCTGGCCGGGCGCAGTGGCTCAGGCCTGTAATCCCAGCACTTTGGGAGGCCAAGGTGGGTGGATCACGAGGTCAGGAGTTCAAGACCAGCCTGGCCAAGACAGTGAAACCCCGTCTCTACTAAAAATACAAAAAAATTAGCCGGGCATGGTGGCACACACCTGTAACCCCAGCTACTCCAGAGGCTGAGGCAGAGAATTGCTTAAACCTGGAGGAGTGGAGGTTGCAGTGAGCCAAGATCACGCCACTGCACTCCAGCCTGGGCAACAGAGCGAGACTCCGTCTCAGAAAAAAAAAAAAAAAAGGCAAATATCACATTTTCTCACTTATACGTGGGAGCTAAAAAATTTGAATACGCAGCTAGAGAGTGGAAAGATAGAGAGTGGAAAGACAGATAACAGAGACTGGGAAGGATGAATGGGGTACATGGAGCAAAGATGAAGAGAAGCTGGTTAAAGGGTACATACACACAGTAAGATAGAAGGAATAATTTCAATGTTTGATAGCAGAGTAGGTTGACTATACTTCACAAAAATGTATTATACTCAGGCAATGGACACCCTAAATACCTTGACTTGATCACTATACGTTATATACATATAACAACATTTACATGTACCCCACAAATCTATGCAAATCTTAAAAATTCTGTGCATGCCTTTTAATGTATACAAATGCATATCTCTATTAGACATTAGGTACCTAGAGTATTCTTTCTTGGTCATAGGACATATATATGTCCATTTTATTAACCATACTAACAAACAGCTTTCCTTAGTACTTAAATCAATTTCATTCCCACCAGCAGTGAATGAAGGCTCCAGTTGTTCCACATCCTTGCAAATACATGGTATGGTCTGTGTTTTTAATTTGACCCATTCTGATGGATATTCAGTAGCATCTCAGTATGGCTTTACTTTCCCTAATGACTAATCATATTGATACCATCCCCTACGTTTACTGGCCTTTTGGACATTTCCCTTTTGTGAAGTGCCTGGTAGCATTTTTCTCAAATGTTTTCATTGGATAGACTTTTCGTTATTGATGTAAAGGGGTCCTTTACACAGCTTGGATAAAAGGCCTTTGTGGGACACAACTACTTTGAATAGCTCCTCCTATTCCTTGACATGCCTTTTTACTCTCTTAGTCATCTATTTTGATGAGAAAATTCCAAATTTTAATATATTCCAATGGATCAGTCTTTTCCTTTATAGTTATTATTTCTTACGTCTTATTTAAAAAGTATTTTTCCTACATCAAGGTCATAAGGTATTCTCCTACATTATCTTTTATAAGCTTTGTCGGTTTAACTTTTAGATTTTGATCTACAGCCCACTTGGAATTGATTTTGCATTATCAGTTGTGTGAAACAGGGTCAAGATTAGTGCTTTCCCCATGGGGATATTCAGTTGACCCAGCACACTGTAGTGAGTAGGCCATCCATCCCTGCTATTCTGCCAGGCTACAACATACAGTTTGAAATTATGTTATTCAGTACATACATCTTTAAAATAGCTTATTATTATGTGGTGACCTTTTTGGCCTTGCAGTTTGAAATCAGCAGTTTCTCCAGCCTTCTCATGTTTAGTTTGGCCTATTTTTCTTTTTTTTTTTTTTTTAACTACCTCACTATCAACATTTATGAGTCCTTATTTTTTATTGTTTCACTGTAAGCAATATACAACAGGCTTTGGGTTTTATGAATTCAATATAATACTCTTATTTTTCATTCTAAGTGTAAATCACTTAAATTGATAATAACAATTGTGAAATGGAATTATATCTGGTATCTTATATTAAATATTTCTCTTCTTATATTATTTTGAGAAAATCCCCTTTTCTCTTATACTTAAATCTCAGAGTTTGGGAGTTAAACATGATTTCTATTATTTTGATATTGTTTTAATTCTAACATGTAGACTTAAAGTCTAGAGTTAATCAGTTTCTCCATTCTTTTTCTGACCACTTAGAACACTTTAAATCACTTGAAATCAGGCCTTAGAACACTTTAAATCAGATCACCTTTACTATCATTTTATTGCTGTCAATATTTTTTTAATTTTAATTTTAATTGATTTATTTTTTTATTTATTCTAAAAAAAAAAACACGGGATACATGTGCAGAGTGTGCAGGTTTGTGACATAGGACATGTGTCATGGTGGTTCGCTGCACCTATTGATCCATCCTCTAAATTCCCTCCCCTCACCCCTCACCCCCCAACAGGCCCTGGGGTATGTTGTTCCCCTCTCTGTATCCATGTGTTGTTAATGTTAAACTCCCACTTATGAGTGAGAACATGCAGTGTTTGGTTTTCTATTCCTGTGTTAGTTTGCTGAGGATGATGGCTTCCAGCTTCACCCATGTCTCTGCAAAGGACATGACCTCATTCCTTTTCATGGCTGCGTAGTATGCCATGGTGTATATGTACCACATTTTCTTTAGTCTAACATTGATGAGCATTTGGGTTGGTTCCACATCTTTGCTATTGTGAATAGTGCTGCAATAAACATACATGTGCATGTGTCTATTTTTTTTTTTTTTTTTTTGAGACAGAGTCTCTCTCTGTCACCCAGGCTGGAGGACAATGGCACAATCTCAGCTCACTGCAACCTCCACCTCGTGGGTTCAAGCGACTCTCCTGTCTCAGCCTCCTAAGCAGCTGAGATTACTGGCACGTGCCGCCACACCCGGCTAAGTTTTGTATTTTTACTAGAGACGGGGTTTCACCATGTTGGTCAGGCTGGTCTTGAACTCCTGACCTCATGATCCACCCACCTCGGCCTCCCAAAGTGCTGGGATTACAGGTGTGAGCCACCACGTCCGGCCTGAGACACTGCGCCCGGCCGCATGTGTCTTCACAGTAGAATGATTTATACTCCTTTGTGTATACACTCAGTAATGGGACTGCTGGGTCAAATGGTGTTTCCGGTCATAGATCCTTAAGGAATCACCATACTGTCTTCCACAATGGTTGAACTAATTTGCATTCCCACCAATAGTGTAAAAGGATTCCTATTTCTCCACAGCCTCACATAGGATCTAGTGTTTCTTGCCTTTTTAATAATCACCATTCTGACTGGTATGAGATGGTATCTCATTGTGGTTTTGGTTTGCATTTCTCTGATAATCAGTTCTGGTACATTGTCTCTTTGTTCTCATTGGTTTCAAAGAACTTCTTGATTTCTGCCTTAATTTCATTATTTACTCAGGCGTAATTCAGGAGCACATTGTTCAGATTTCATGAAATTTTGCGGTTTTGAGCGAGTTTCTTAATCCTGAGTTCTAATTTGATCGCACCGTGGTCTGAGAGACTGTTTGTTATGATTTCAGTTCTTTTGCATTTGCTGAGGAGTGTTTTATGTCCAATTATGTGGTTCATTTTAGAATAAGAGTCATGTGGCACTGAGAAGAATGTATATTCTGTTGATTTGGGGTGGAGAGTTCTGTAGACATCTACTAGGTCCACTTGACGCAAAGTGGAGTTCAAGTCCTGAATATCCTTGTTAATTTTCTGTCTCGTTGATCTGTCTAATATTGACAGTGGGGTGTTAAAGTCTCTCACTATTATTATGTGGGAGTCTAAGTCTCTTTGTAGGTCTCTAAGAACTTGCTTTATGAATCTGGGTGCTCCTGTATTGGGTGCATATATGTATTTAGGGTAGTTAGCTCTTCTTGTTGAATTGATCCCTTTACCATTATGTAATGCCCTTCTTTGTCTTTTTTTATCTTTGTTGGTTTAAAGTCTGTTTTGTCAGAGACTAGGATTCCAACCCCTGCCTTTTTTTGTCTTCCATTTGCTTGGTAAATTTTCCTCCATCCCTTTATTTTGAGCCTGTGTGTGTCTTTGCATGTAAGATGGATCTCCTGAATACAGCATACCGATTGGTCTTGACTCCTTATCCGATTTGCCAGTCTGTGTCTTTTAATTGGGGCACTTAGCCCATTTACATTTAAGGTTAGTATTGTTATGTGTGAATTTGATCCTGTCATCATGATGTTATTTAGTTATTTTGCAGACTAGTTGATGCAGTTTCTTTGTAGTGTCATTGGTCTTTATATTTTGGTGTGTTTTTGCAGTGGCTGGTGCCAGTTTTTCCTTTCCATATTTAGTGTTTCTTTCAGCAGCTCTTGCAGGGCAGGCCTGGTGGTAACAAAATCCCTCAGCATTTGCTTGTCTGGAAAGAATTTTATTTCTCATTCTCTTGTGAAGTTTACTTTGGCTGGATATGAAATTCTGGGTTGAAAATTCTTTTCTTTAAGAATGTTGAATATTGGCCCCCAATCTCTTCTGGCTTACAGAGTTTCTGCTAAGAGGTCCACTGTTAGTCTGATGGGCTTCCCTTTGTAGGTGACTTGGTCTTTCTCTCTGGCTGCCCTTAACAGTTTTTTTTCCTTCATTTCAACCTTCGTGAAGCTGATGATTATGTGTCTTGGGGCTGATCTTCTCGTAGAGTATCTTAATGGTGTTCTTTGTATTTCCTGAATTTGCATGTTGGCCTGTCTTGCTAGGATGGGGAGGTTCTCCTGGATAATATCCTGAAATGTGTTTTCCAGCTCGTTTCCATTCTCCCTGTCTCCTTCTGGTACTCCAGTCAATGGTAGGTTCGGTCTTTTTATGAAGTCCCATATTTCTTGGAGGCTTTGTTCATTCCTTTTCATTCTCTTTTCTTTATTCTTTTCTGCATGTCTTTTTTCAGTAAGGTGGTCTTCAAACTCTAATGTCCTTTTTTCTGCTTGGTCAATTCAGCTATTGATACTTGTGTATGCTTCACAAATTTCTTGTGCCATGTTTTTCAGTTCCATCAGGTTGTTCATATTCCTCTCTAAGCTGGTTATTCTAGTTAGCAATTCCTTTAACCTCTTATCAAGGTTCTTAGCTTCCTTGCATTGGGTTAGAACATGCTCCTTTAACTCAGAGGAGTTTGTTATTACCCACCTTCTGAAGCCTGCTTCTGTCAATTTGTCCATCTGATCCTCCATCCAGTTCTGTGCCCTTGATGGAGAGACATTGAAATCATTTGGAGAAGAGGCACTCTGGCCTTTTGGGTTTTCAGAATTTTTTCATTGATTCTTTCTCATCTTCGTGAGTTTGTCTAGTTTCAGTCTTTGAGGCTGCTGACCTTTGGATGGGGTTTTTGTGGGGGCCTTTTGTTGTCATTGATGATGCTGTTGCTGTTACTTTCTGCTTGTCTTTATGTCAATAGTCAGGTCTCTCTTCTGTAGGGCTACTGCAGTTTGCTGGGGATTCACTTCAGGCCCTATTCACCTGATTCACTCCCATGCCTGGAGATGTCACTTAAGGAGGCTGGAGAACAGCAGAGATGGATTCCTGCTCCTTCTGGGACCTCTGACCTCGAACGACACCAAACTGATGCCAGTAGGATCGCTCCTGTATAGGGTGTCTGACAACCCCTGTTGGAGGGTCTCACTCAGTTGGGTGGCACAGGGAGCAGGACCTGTTTAATGAGGCATTTTGTCCATTGGTGGAGCGGGTGTGCTTTGCTGGGGGGAAACCTACTCGTCTAGGCTGCCCGGATTCTTCAGAATTACCCAGAGAAGAGGCTAAGTCTGCTGGTCCACACAGACTGTGGCCACCTCTCCCCCTAGGGGCTCAGGCCCAGTGAAATCCGAATTCTGTCCCTGAGTCTCCGGCTGGAGTTACTGGAAATCTGCCTCCCTTGGCTGCAGGGAGGTGGCTCCCCTTTCCCGTGTGGCTCTCAGATGGGCCGTCGCACCACACTGTTCTTCCTTCTCTCCATGAGTCACGCCAGCCTTCTAGTCAATTTTGATGAGAGAACCCGGATATTTTGGTTGATGGTGAAGGATTCCACTGTCAATATTTTTAATATTATTTTTCTAAAATTAAGCATTATTATATTTTAATCAAACAAGGATAATGGCAATCATTCAGAATAATAATCACTGAGATTTGTGCATACTGTCAACATGCATTTGCTCTCCAATTCTTCCTGCACTGTATTTCTTCCTTCCAGGAAGTTTTTTAAATGGAGATCTATTGGTTATAAACTGAGAGTTTCATTTCTCTACTAATGTCTTTATGTCACACTCATTCTCAAATGACAATTAAGCTTGGTATATACTACTACATTTGAGAGTTATTTTCTCTCAAAACTTGGAAAACACTTTTTCTACTGTCTTTTGACTTCTGCTTTTACTGTTTGAAAACCAGCTGTTCAATTTGTTATCCTTTTGTGAAAAATTTGTGTTTTGTCACTGGCTATTTTTAAGATCTTCTCTGTGTCTTTGGAGTTCTGCTATTCTGCCAGTATATCTAAGTGTGGCTGTCTATTTATCTTGATTTGTATAATAGGTTGCTGATGTGGCCAAAAAAAATTCTTCCCTCCTTGCATCCATATCCTTGCAATGTGATATCATGGAGCAGCCCTTTGAGAGATGAAGTCTATTTATTTACATTTTGACTCTGGAGTTGGCCATATGACTTGCTTTGGGCAATAAAACATTAGCAAATGTGATCAAGCAAACAAAGCCTTGAAAATATTAGTACTCTAGGGATTGCACTCTTCCTATACTTGGAATCCCAGGGCTGACATGTAAATAAGCTGAGCTAGGCCATTGGAGATGAGAGACCATGTGGAGGACAACTGAGGAACAAGAGTCAACAGCCAGCCAACCCCCAGAGAGGTGAAGAGGCTCTCAGATCATCCTGCCACCTGCTAGCATGCCAATTAACCACAGACATGGGAGAGAGCCTAGCAAGTATCAGCTTAGCCAGGTCAAAGCAGAAAAAAATTGGTTTTTGAGCTAAATAAAATGGCTGTTCTGATGCCTCTATGTTTTCTAAGTGAAACCAACAACATACACTTTTATTTCATTGTTCTTTCAGTAATGAGAATTAATGTCTCTTATCAAGTTTAGAAAATTCTTACCTGTTATACTTGTAATAGTGCCCATAACCTTTATCTCTGTTTATTATCTGGAATTTTCAAATATATATGCATATGTAGATATAATATATTCTTTATTATCTTCCTTAATTTTTAAATATATGTATATTATAATAATATACATATCTAAGACACTATCTATCTATCTAAGCTATCTAAGAAGCCACTTAGAAAACATAGAGGCATCAGAAGAGCCATTTTATACAGATATGCATACATATATGCACATATTAAACAGATACGTAAACTTTTTTTATATACATGTATCTTTTCTATATTTTAACCTCTTTCCTATTTTCTTCTCTTTATCTCTGAAGCACTACTATTAGTTTAATTATTTTAACAATATTTTCCATTTCACAGATGCTCTTCCTACCTGTGTCTAATCTGTTTAGCAGGTTCACTGAGGTTTTTGGTTTTTGTTTTTTCTGTTTTTTTTTTTTTAACTTCAACAACTGTATCTTTCATTTTTGGAAGTGCTTTTTAGTTCAACTATCTCTGGGCCTATTTATTATCTCTAGTCATCATACATTCTTTATTATTTTGATTCTTCAAACATTTTAAGCAGAAGTTTTTTAAAAAAATTAAAAAAAAAATTCTTTACCTGCTAATTTCATTTTCTGTAGCCCTGTGAGGACTAACTGAGCATTTTTTTGTTTCTTTCCACTGTCATTCATGATGGCTTTAGAGCTCCTATTTTATGGGTTTAATCTGTGGGCATCCTTTGAGGTCTACATCAAAAGTGACTTTCTCCAAAGATAATTTGTACTTTCTTCATCAGGACTCCCAAGGTACCTAATCCAGGGCCACTTTAATATACTTTATTGAGCTTCATGGGTAAAGTAAATCTGGGTGTCAAGTCTGCAACCCTTCAAGCGCTGTGGTTTACTAGTTCTCTGGGAAGTATTATTTTTTCTTATCTGGAGATGAGATGCAGACAGGATAGTTTCTGGATTGCCTCCCTCTGCTAGATAGTGGACTGGCTTTACTTTAAAAATTTCCATTCCAACACTCAGTCACGCATGGGATCTAAGTAATTTCTCCCATCCCACACAGACGGTTGAAATTTAAAGCTCTAACTGAAATTTTCATAGATTGCTGGCGGGAATGCAAAAACTGGCACAGCTACTTTGAAAAATGGTTTAGCAGTTGCCTGTGAATTTAAACATACACTTAATATACAACCCAGTAAGCCCACACCTACACACTTACCTAAGTGAAATCAAAACCGCTATTCACACAAAAACCTGTATGCAAATGTTTATAGTGGTTCTATTCATAATTGTTCCAAACTGGAAATAACCCAGATGTCCATCAACTGAAGAATGGACAAACAAAGTATGATACATTCATACAACAGAACTGGAATACTACTCAGCAATAGAAAACAATGAACCACTGATATACACAACAACTTGGCGAATCTCAACATAGAAACTTATGTAAATACACACACACACATAAATGATTCCATTTATATAACATTCTGGTAAAGACAAAACTACAGGGTCAGAAAACAGACCAGTGGTTGCTAAAGGCTTCGGGTGAGGAGAAGGGTTTAATACAAAGGGGGATGGAAATTTTTGGAGATAAAGAAATGGTTCTTTATCTCAATTACAATGATGATTATAATACAGTGTAGATTTTCCAAAACTTGTGACACTGTACATTAAATGGAATGAATTTTCCTGTATGTAAATTACATCTTACTTTTTTTTTGTATTTTTTTTATTATGCTTTAAGTTCTAGGGTACATGTGCACAACGTGCAGGTTTGTTACCTTGGTATACATGTGCCATGTTGGTTTGCTGCACCCATCAACCCCTCATTTACATTAGTTATTTCTCCTAATGCTATCTCTCCCCCAGCCCCAGTGTATGATGTTCCCCACCCTGTGTCCATATGTTCTCATTGTTCAACTCCCACCTGTGAGTGAGAACATGTGGAATTACACCTTAATTTTTTAAAAATAAGAAGGAAGGAACCTAAGGCTCTAAGTTCCCGATACTGACACTCCTCTGGCTTTCTCTCCCCTCCATATATTTGGTCCCCAGGGAATTCCTTTCGTATAAGTACAATGCTGAATTTTAAAATATTTTTGTGGTATTTTATCGAGCATTATAGGCATTTTGAAGCAGAAGGATTTTTAGAATATCTAGTCTGCCATATTGCCAGAAGCAAAAGTGTGTCATTCTTTCAAAGAACAAGACTGTCTTAAAATTTCACGGTATTTTTAAGTTTTTTAATTTATTTTATCACTGTATCCTTATGTTTCTGTGAAGTATAATAATGCAGTTATTTTTTAAAAAATTTTGGATGTAGGGGGTACACACGCAGGTTTGTTACATGGGTATACTGCATGATGTTGAGGTTTAGGGTATGGATGGTCCAGTCACTCAGGTAGTGAGCATGGTACCAAATAGTTTTTCAGCCCATGGCTCCCTCTCTCCCTCCCACCTCTAGTAGTCCACAGTGTCTACTGCTCCCATCTTTGTGTCCATGTGTATTCAGTGTTTAGCTCCCACTTATAAGTGAGAATATGCAGTATTTGGTTTTCTGTTCCCAGTAATGCAATTAAACCAAAGCTCAAGGAAGCAGAGATGTATTTTTCATATCTAGACATCTACTCTAAACTGAATTAACATATAATCTGAGAAGGGAAACCAGTTTAAAGATTATCCTAAATCTTTCAGAATTGGGAGGTCAACATTTTGAGGATCACTTGCATTCTGGATCATCCATCCCTGGCAGCAGAGTGAACTGGATAACCTTGGGCAAGTCACTTAATTCTCTGCCTGGTTTCAAAGCACCTACTTCACAAATTACTGTGACAAGTAAACCAGTTTATTCGTGTCAAGCACATAGAAAAGCATGTGTCACAAAGTGAGTGTTCAATAAACATTAGTAGCTATTATTCCATGCCGTTCCCACTAATGTAATTATAAACACGTCTCCAATAACACAGAAAACTGAGCATCGCCTATACATATACTTCAATAAAAAGAACGTTAGTGCTTACTTTGAATAAGCCATGCTTTTGGTTGCGCTGGCCAAGCCATAAATTGATTCCTGGGGGAAGGTTGGTATCTGGAGGGTCTATCACACGCTCATAAATCCTGTAAAGGCAAAGAACACAGTTACTAATAGAGAGGCTCAAAGCAGAACCAAAAGGTGCTTATGCTGTTTGAAGTATGCATGCCATTAGCTGCTGTATGAAGAGAAGCCAATATGTGGCACACTTTACATGACGGATAACATGAATGTAGAGATCTAACACTTGGACACATCATCTGGGCCCCTCCTGCTTTTGTCTCCCTTTTGGCAGGGGAGGGAGGAAGAAGGTGACATTTTTGAGTGTCCACTCTGAGCAATGAACTGCCCACAAACTCTGTGGGGAAAGTGGTTTGATACGCATGTTATAGGTGCAAAAGCTCAGATTTAGGAATCATAAATGAGTCAACCAAGTGAAGACAGCAGTGAGTAGTAGAGTTGGGATAAGAACTCTTATCTGCCTGGCTCTAAAGCCACTGTACTTTCCTTTGCACCCTGCTATTCTCCGACTTCGGTTTCTTTAGCTCCTACTCATTTCTGCAGTAACCTGAGAGAACCCTTTAAACAAGTAGATTGCAGCTGCCTAGATGATCATGTTTTTAGTCTACAGAACTATGCAGCTTAAGTCATCGTCCAACCAACAAATATTTATTGAACACTTTTTATGCTCTAAGCTCCACACTAAGCAACAGAAAATAGAGCAAGAAACCAGACACACAAGGTCCCACTCTCACGGAGGAAAAGTAAGATAAAATTTCTATGTATGAAGAAAATCCTCATCTGATCCATACAGGCACATAACTAATACAGAAGAGGTCAGAGCCCTACCTAGGATCTTTAAAGTTTCTAACAGAGCCTATCGAACAATTAATGTCTCAGTTATTCCACCCTACCAAGGTCCGGTTAGTTGGTCACAAATCTTTTTATTCGTGCCCTCTTTAGAAATAGTCCCTGCAACCACCCACTGATCACGAGCTTCCACCTCACCCCGGGCAAGTACCTCTCAGCACTGGATGCTCAGAAGATTCTGGGTGGGATGAAACACAGTGATCTGTAAACGAGAACTATGTCCATTTCTTGCTTTCCTGAGTCCTCGCTGAGGACTGAGCAACCGCTGCGGAATCATTCCTAGGTGTGTCTAGAGGTATAGACAGCTCATCAGTCCTCCCTGCTGTGATGGAGCTGACTGCCTCCTGCCAGAGGGTGATGTATTCCTCCGGTGGTTCTCACAAGGAAAGTGCAGAAGAACTGAAAGACTGTCCACTTGTATCAAGGAAAGTGAGTGATTGTGAGCCTGCTGCAGTTGGGAGCTGTCACGCTGCAGTCTTATATCTTAGCTGCACAGTCCATTACTCTACTATTCCCCACTGGAAACCCGCTGTTTCCTAATACATGCAAGGTTTTCAGCTGGCAAAGCTCCAAGCACATCAGGTCTTTCTCTACTAATTATCTTTCCGTTATAAGTGGACACTCAAAACATAATCAGGAAAAAATAAGTTTTCCTAAAAAAAAGACAGAATGTGTTTTCTTTACAGGAATCTAACCTTTTCTGTATCCTAGAATGAATGATTTTAGACGAAACTATTTGTCAAAACTGCCTTAACACAGGAACATGATACACACTTCCTTTAAAATTTTTTCTCCTAATATTAGTGGAAAAACTAGACACAAGGCAAATTTACAACTTAAGAGATATGCATAAGTTATAGATCAGCTTGAAAGAATTTACTACAGTCATTAAGTGTGATGAATATGCAAGCTATGAAACAAGGGAAAGTATACACAAAATATTTTTCACTGGAAAAAAGGGAATGCAAAATTATTTATGCCCTATAGAGATAATGAGGCACAAATGATGTTCAATGTTGGTAAATACCAAAAGAGGCCAGAGAGAAATGGAAATCACTGTATTTGGGTGACGAGGCAGAAGCATGATTTCTATAAGGCTATTTTACTAATAAATTGAAAAGGTTGAACCATTTACCTTAACCTCAATTTTAAAAACTTTGCCTCTGTCACAGTTAGACGAGCTTTCGATTCAAAAGTTTATTTCACGTATTCAATACGCTAGAAGATAAGCTCCAATGAGCAGAGTAGGCCCTTAATCAATATTTATTAAATGCATGAATTAATGAAGGAAGAAACAATCAAAGAGATTAACTTCCTATCCTACCTTATCTTGCAAAGCATAATAGCTCCGTGTGCCTTAGAAATAGTTGAAGAAGCAAACATCTGAGGCCCACTACCACCAGCTAAAGCAGGGTGACCCAGGGCACATGTGTCAAAGCGGTGTTCTCATTTCCCATGTCATACAGCCCCCACAAAGACACCATCCTGATGCCAAGGAAGCTCTGCCGGATGCTGCCTTCCTGGCAGCCCTGACAATCTGTTCCAAGAGGCAGTCTGCATTAGGGAATTCTGTGCAGCAGGTGGAATCAACAAACTGGATACAGATGTATCAACATGAAGAGAGTTTAAAAACAGTATTCTTTTTTTTAAAAGAAAACTTGCTGAGGAGGGAGGAGGAAATCTAATCATGAAGAAACATCAGATAAACCTCAATTGAAAGACAGTCCACAAAATAACTGCTTGTGGTCTTTAAAATGTCAATGTCATGAAAAATAAAGAAAGGCTGAACAACAGTTGGAGATTAAAAGAGAGACTTTAAAAAGACATAAAAGCTATACGCAAGATGGGATCCTGGATTAGATGCTAGGGCAGGGGGAAATAATCCCATAAAGGACATTATTGGGAAAATTTGAATAAGATCTGTAAATTATGTAATAGTATTTTATTGATACTCAATTTCCTGATTTTGCTAACTGGGCAGTATATACTTAAGTGAAAGTCTTGTTCTTAGGAAATAGGCACTGAAGTATTTAGGAGTAGAGGGTCATGATGGTTACAACTTAACTCTCAAAGGGTTCAAAATAACAATACTGTTTGTATATATAAGTATACACATCTATGAATACACGCTTTCTCTTCCTTCCAAATAATGCAGAATCTGGGCAAATATGATTGTTCCTTGTATCACTACTATAAGTTTTCTGTGAGCTTAAAGTTATGTTAATATTAACAGTTTAAAAAATAGAGAAAAAACCAACAAGGTCCATAATGTATGTAAACTAAAAATTCACACATGCAAAACAATATTATCGATTAGCTAAGGATACGCACAGAATTTTCCTATCACAGGCCTGGTGGGAATGGTGAGGCAAGAAAAAAGTGAATAAATGAAACAAGAAAGGTGCACGGCACAGACTAATGTTGATAACACAAACTAAGAAATTGAATTATCACATTCCTACAAGTACCCCTATAGAAGGGGAGCTATACATGCCAGCCAAAGTAAAATCAGAATCTTAGCACAAAGGCTGCTGGTCCCTGAGGGACAGTTTGGGTGGACTGGATCATGTAAAAAGGCAGGTAGGGCACAGTGATCTGTCACTTAAATCTGGCGTCACCCAAGTCAACTAAAATGAAAGTCAAAGCTAATATAGTGAACTCCTTGCTCTCCGGTGTGGTAAGGAAACTGAGCTTTCTGATATATAGGGTACTCTGGTTAACAAGGTTTCCTTCACATCAGCAAATAGCTGATTGCCTACAATGTGTATGACACTGTGCTGTGCTGTGCTGGCTATGGGGATACATACAGGCAAATTTAGAATGGCCAATTTCTTGTCTTTAGATCTAATGCCTGAGACAGACACATGCATGGACACACCTTATAATTCAATGCATTAAATTCAATGTTTCCTGGAAGCAGAAAGGGGGAAAAAAAAAAAAAAACAGAATTCTGCCTGCCATAGTCAGAGAAAACTTTCCAAAGGAGACACTACACTGAGTTTTGAATGAAGAATAAAGTGGAGCTGAAAGAGCAGACATAACAGCCAGCACTTATACAACACTTAATGTGTGCCAACATTGTGTATTGAGGGCTTCAATATGTTAATTTACTAAATCCTCATAACAACACCCTCAGGTGGGTGTTCTTGGCTTAGCAAGGTCAAATAACTCGTCCTTGGTTAAGCAGCTTGTGAGTGACACTGCTGGGATTTGAAATCAGATCCTACAGTCTGTACTATTGACCACCTTGCCCTACTGCCTCTCTAGAAAAGCAATGAAGGGTAGTTTCAGCCACAAAAGCCCCATCCAAGCTACTATTTATCAAAGAGTTAAAATACAGGAAAACAAAAACAGTAAATAATTTGGTAGAACTTTTAAATCAACACTGAACAAAAGAGGACATGATTAATATATCCGGGGATGTCCTGCTGTCACAGACAGGTTTTTTATTTCCTAATAGAGCAACGTGAAAACCTAACTCATTCAAATAAAGTAAAATTCCTAACTAGGCTTACTTATCAGAAGGAAAAGGGTAAAGAAGTTCATGTATCAAAGCTTGAAGGCAAGACTGGTCAGCTCTCCTGGAACCCACTTTGTTTTCCTCCCAGATTCACAGCTCTACTACACTTCCCAGCCTCCCTTGAAGTTGAGTGTGGCTATGGAATGGAAGTGGAAAGGTTGTGCCCCACTTCTAAGCCTGCCCCTCCACCCCACCAAAAAATAATTTAAAAACTACCTCAGGTGTCTTCCACGCTGTCTCTTTCCCTTTATCTCTTTTCTCTTTCTCCCTTTCAGCTGCCTGGAGAAAACTCTGAGGGCTAAGGGGTGGACAGAGCTACAAGACCGAGAATCTTGAATCCCTAAAGGATGACATCAAAGGCCACTTGTCAACTAGACACACCCAACTGGACTCTATTTAAATGAGAAATAAAATTCAACTATTTTAAGCCACTGAGATGGAGAGGATATTCTGAAGTTGTGGCTAGTATAATTTACCCTAAAAAATATACCACACTGAAAAATAGAAAGGTTACTGTTGCCTTTTTCACACCCACAAAGCCAAGAAGTATCTTAGATAGTGTGGTGTAGCAAAAACAACATAAATTTGGGATTAAATATGTTTGGGTTCGTATTGCAGTTCCGCAGTCTACTAAATGTATGACTTTAAGCAAGTAATTTAATTTCTCTGTATTTCAATTTCCTCATTTAAAAAATAAGGATATTACTGTTGACTGTATGGATTGTCACGAGGATTAAACAAAATACATTACATGCCCTTGGCACTTAGTCTGTGCTGACGTTGTGTAAGTCTCATGGGTACCTAAGAATGTGGAGCTGCACAGGTCATGTGACCCAGTCCAGCCTACTTGCTGTAGCTCTCACCAAATGGACCCACTGAGATGGGAAGTCTCAATATCTTAGATGCTTACTTATGCTTTGAATTTACAGTTAAAAGAAATGACATCACTGTGACAGGGAATTTAAGGGTTTGATATTTCAATGTTACAATGCAAGAACTCATTGTCTATTTTTGCCATACATTTCGACAATTATCAAAATTTAAGTCTTAGGTTTCTTTTTTCCCTTTATAAACTTTAAAGCTAGAACAAGCTAATATGTAACAGAAAAAAATTCATTTCTGTTGCTGTTTAATCTGATATTATGGAGAAAACTGATGATCTATTTAGATACTAAACTTTGCATTAAAACAATTTTTCGATAAAGTATACTTTCTATGAATCCTAAAACTTCAGTATTTTTATTATTGTTGTTTTAAAGTATCATTTTCTTCAGCTTTCTTTAACTCTTTTTGGCCATAAATCATAAACTTTTCTATGTAAATTACTCAAAATTCTAAGTAAATATCTTATTTCTTTTACATTCTTCCAAAAATGTAATTCTTTGACATTTATAAAAGTTTTATTTTTGTGGAAAGTTAATCATAAACTCACATAAGATTGGAAATAGGCTCAGGCAACAGGAAGAGATGGAAGAAACATTTTATAAGATTGTGTGCTTAAACACACTATCACCAAACCCCCGCACCACCTGACACCCACACACACACCTGGGCATCAATTAGCTTTTCTGAGTAAAATACGGCAGCACACTACTCTTAACGCTTTCACCCAGTCCGGTAGTAAGCATTTTCCCTAGTCAATTTGGGACATTTAATTGGATTTAGCCAATTTATGAAAAACGTTTCTGGGAAAATGAAAACAGCAGTAAGCAGAGGCCCTATTTTTAAGTTCTCATCCAGGACTACCCTTACATTATACATTCTTTCTTTATATATTATTTTTATACATTCTAACCACCCTATATGTTGGTTATTTCCTGGTCTCTCAGAACCTCCCCATTTGGACGATCCATTCAGACGCATTCCTCAGCTCTTCAGCATGTGACACGGTAGCTTCCATGACCCACAGGGGTCTTCAAGACTCTGGTAGTGGCTTGGCCTGCCTTCCTAGATCACCTGGCTAAGGAAGGAGGAAATAGCTTTCCTAGTACCCTTGGGCCCATCATATCCATCCTGAAGTTGTGTGTGTACTTCCTCACTGCTGCTACCACCAACTATCTTCTGGGTCTGGAGGAAATGGAACACTGACCACAGCATTCCTGTACCTGTTTAGACATCTCCCGCACTAGACACCCTCCCTAAGCACCCTATATAAAGTAACTCCTAACCACCTGGTCAGTCTCCATCACTTAGCTTGTTTTACCCAGCACACTGCAAGCACCTTAAGAGAAGGAGCCTCGTCTGTCTTTTTCAAGTCAGCATTTCTACTATCTGGAAGAGAACCTAGCCAAATTCATATACTGAATGAATAAATGAATGAAAGTTCCCTGACTCTATTCAGAATAGGAGAACTACAGTCAGATAGCTATAAAAGTCCTACTATGGCAAAGCTTTATGATGGGCAATTTGAAAAAATTACTAATCCTGAGAAAAAGTCAAATGTGACACTTTACATTATGCTGATAATCATGAGATCCATGAAGTCAATGAAAATGAGTGAAATGTAATAACACTTTTCAAGTGTCCTCCTCCACCATCAATACCTTTTGAGACTTATACAAGAAGCACAAAAGAAAGAACAAGATAAACTCCTCTCACTGTCTCTCACCCAGAAAAGAGACAGAGATAGCAAATTTGAATCTATCAGGCAGACAACTCACTAACAGAGAAACCAGAGAGATGTATTTCAGAAAGAGCAGGAAAAGCAGTCAACAACTTGAAAATTAATTAGATCAAATGGCATCTTTTTTTTTTTTTTTTTTTTTGAGACGGGGTCTCTCTCTGTCCCCCAGGCTGAAGTGCAGTGGTGCGATCTCGGCTCACTGCAAGCTCCACCTCGCGGGTTCACGCCATTTCCTGCCTCAGCCTCCCGAGTAGCTGGGACTACAGGCGCCCACCACCATGCCCAGCTAATTTTTTGTATTTTTAGTAGAGATGGAGTTTCACCGTGTTAGCCAGGATGGTCTCGATCTCCTGACCTCGTGATCCACCCGCCTCAGCCTCCCAAAGTGCTGGGATTACAGGTGTGAGCCACCGTGCCCCGCCCAAATGGCATCTTTTTTGAAAAGCACATGATTTACTGCTTAATCTGATTATGTTGTAATCAGTCTAAATGTATCACATTCCTATAGGTTATCAGATGCCAACAACGCATTTACTCTCCAACCATCAAAAATTTACCCTTTCTTTGGGCTGAAGAACACCCACTTCCCATTAGACATGAGTCTCAGGCTTTGTATTCACTTGAGCCTTTACAAGGTGCTACCTATTAAGCTGTACGGGGAGAATTATAGGAATTTTGCATGCCATTAGTATCGATCAATATTTTAAAGTGTAAGTATCTCATTTCTAATATAATATCATGTAAAATTAAACATCTAGTCCAATATAAAACCTGCTTGAGAGGACAAGGCAAAGAGTAACTGCCACACTCCTTGTCCAAGTCAGTCATTGAATCAAGGGCTCACATTAGGAATTTTCTTCCCAAGGTGTAACCTCTCTTAATTCATGACTTTGGTTTAAAACACTCTCCCTAACAAGTGTACTGTCTGCTTAAAAGACTAGTCTATATTCTGTGAAGAACTTGATTTTCTCATTAACAGATAAAATCCTCAGAGCTAAACACAAAGCAGTGTGGTGGTTCAACAACACTACTTATGAAGAAATATTGGATTTTTATTTACCTGGATAAAGGAAGGTTTTTGAAGGGACTCCACAGTACCTTTCCTAATTATATAAAAGAATAAATTTCCAATGTAAATCATGTGAATTGACATGTATTATGCCACTGTTCAATAAGACAATATGAAGCCCAAATGAGACAGTAAATGAAGAGATTTATCTTGGGCTTTGCCAAGAATTGAAGAGAAGCTCTCATGCTCTTGCTGAAGAGAAAAGTTGGAATGACCTTCCTTAGTTATACAGAGCCTCATCTTTACTGCCTTTTAGCTGGCATTAGTGAATATCAAGGTGCTCCTTGGAGAAATTTTCCTTTACAGAACATAAGTTCATTCGCATCCCTTTTTCCCTGCCCAATATGGTAATGGGTGACCTTGCACATGAAGCTAAGCCCCTCTTTTGGCCTTATGCTAAGGGGACGTAACAGACCCTTTCCCCTCTTAGCCTCATAAGAAAAATGTGAGAATTGTAACTTTCTTGAGCCCCACTAGAAAAGCAAAAGTCATGATGTCATCAGCATTATTTTTGACACCAACAAATATTCAGCATTCAGTCCATAGGTTGTTATACTCTTCAGAGCAGGTCCTCAAAGTTTACTGACTGTGACAGGGGGTTTTGCCAATTGTATACACTGATGAGCTATCTGGGTTTTTTCTTTGTTTGTTTTGTTTTGTTTTGTTTTTGAGATGGAGTCTCCCTCTGCCCCCCAGGCTGTAGTGCAGTGGCGTGATCTTGGCTCTCTGCAAGCTCTGCCTTCCGGGTTCACGCCATTCTCCTGCCTCAGCCTCCCGAGTAGCTGGGACTACAGGCACCCGCCACTGCGCCCAGCTAATTTTTTGTATTTTTAGTAGAGACAGGGTTTCACCGTGTTAGCCAGGATGGTCTCAATCTCCTGACCTCGAGATCCGCCGCCTCGGCCTCCCAAAGTGCTGGGATTACAGGCATGAGCCACCGCGCCCGGCGATGAACTATCTGTTGAATTCCATATTAGGCTGCCTGGATGTTGTTAATTAACTGCTCACATGGAACACACAGCACACAGGGCTGAAACCAGAAGGACATGAAAGGAATGGCCCAAAGAGGAACTCTGTAGTCTCCTCCTGCCAATCTGTTTAACAAATCCAGATGACACTCAGAAAATGACAAAATTGAAAAATGCGCCTCAGGCATTATATCAGAAAACACAGACTGTAATGGGAAGAGAGACTACGGGGATGAATACAGTATGCCCCCAACAGGTAAGGATTGAATTCCAAGCTAAATCCACACAGAGCATGGGAAGAAGGGCTATAATAAGGCTCAGCAGGTTCCTTAACAACTGTCTGTAAATACAAATGCAAACAAAAAAGAGAAGGCACAAAGTTGAAGTCTGCAAGGAGATGCCTTTGCTGTGATAAATGAGAAGTCAGAAGTGTTCAAATGAGATCAGCAAACACTGTGGGAGGGGGTTTGAGAGCAGGGTGTCAACACCCTCCACAGAGAGGAGAGAGGCCTTCTCAGAGATCAAGCCTGCGTGTGACCTGCTTCATCCCCTCAGGAAACCCTTGTCACGTTCATGCTTTTTCTTGCCCAGCAACTGAATTTCACTGTTTTCTTTTTCTCTCCTCATCTGGATCTCTAATGATAATAAGGGTGCTTTTTCTTCTTAACCATATTTTATGTCCTTAATATCACTCTTTCACTACTTCTTACCAACCCTTCTCTCTGCTTAAAATTCACGATCCAGATATCATTCTGAGATGATTGTGATTATGTACCAGGGTCAAATAACCAGATCATATAAGTCTGTCCTCACTAGTATTTGTGTCTGTGATTTGACAAAATAATAGAAAGCATGCTTCATTGTTTATTTTTAATTTTTTAAAATTTTTGTGAGTACTTAGTAGGTGTATATATCTATGGGATACATGAGATGTTTTGATATAGGCATGCAAAGAGACAGGGTCTCAAACTCTTGGGTTCAAGCAATTCTCCCACGTCAGCCTCTCAAGTAGCTGGGACTATAGGTGCATGCTACTATACCTGGCTAGAATATAGGCTTCTTAAACATGCTGGAAAATTTGAAGCTGGTGTGATGGTTTCAATCATGACAGATTTACCACAATACCATCAGGATTAAAAGAGATATTAATAGGCAGGAATTAGGGCCAAATCAGATGAAATTTCACATGGAAAAATGAAAAAGGTCCAAAGTTAGGGTAAATATGCTGCTTAAAAACAGAATGTGAGATCTAAGGGTAAACAGAAATACATATTAAAAAAATTAAAATAAAATAAAATAAAATAAACACCTTTTTGGTCAACAGTGAGCTAAGATCAGCTGTCAAAAAGGATGTTGTGATCTTAAAGTGTACCATGAGAAGAAAGTAATTATCTCATTTTATTCTGAGTCAATCTGTCCAGAGATAATCGCATTTAGTTCTAGGAACTTCTCAGATAATAAACAGACATACTTCAGAAGGAATCAGAAAAGATTGTGAGGGCATTGTGAGACAAATCAAGTGATGAGCAGTTGAAGGAACAGAGATGTTCTGTCCGAAGAAGTAAAGATTAGGGAGGCCATAATACGGTCTTCAAATATTTGGAGGACCGTCGTGTAGAAGAGGAATTGAACTTGCTCTGTGCAGCACCAAGAGGGAAAATTGATACCAACAGGTGGAAGCTATAAGGAGGCACTTTGAGCTCAAGATAGAGAAAATTTTCTAGCAGTCAGAACTATAGTATACAGAGGGAAGGGGCACTCCTGGAAGGCAGTGAACTTCCAGTCTCTGAAGGGTGTTTCAGCAGATGATGAAGGACAATTAGCCTCAAACTCAGAGAGATGGAGAGGCACTGTCTCAAAATTTATAAGAGCTGCCTTTGAGTGAGCACCTCCTATAGGCCAAAAGTTTACAGACTTTATAATCCATTCAATAACCCTAAAAGACAAGCATTGCTATACTCAATTGACAGATGTTCACAGAGATGAAATGACTTGACTAATGCTATTCAGTAAATGGTGAATTCTAAATTCAAATCCAGGTGTAAACGTCTGCCATGCCACACTGGCTTAAAACCCTCAATTAATTCTGCTATTAAAAAGTCTAGGCCGGGCGAGGTGGCTCATACCTGTAATCCCACCGCTTTGGGAGGCTGCGGTGGGTGGATCACCTGAGGTCAGGAGTTCAAGACCAGCCTGATCAATATGATGAAACCTCGACTCTACTAAAAATACAAAAATTAGCTGGGTGTGTTGGCATGTGCCTGTAATCCCAGCTACTCGGGAGTCTGAGGCAGGAGAATCGCTTAAACCCAGGAGGCGGAGGTTGCAGTGAGCCGTGATCGTGCCACTGCACTCCAGCCTGGGCAACAAGAGGGAAACTCTGTCTCAATAAAAAGATCTAAACTCAGACCGGGTTCAATGGCTCATGCCTGCAATCCCAGCACTTTGGGAGGCCAAGGAGGGAGGACTGCTCGAACCCAGGAGTTCAAGACCAGCCTGGGTAACATAGAAAGACCCACATCTCTACAAAAAATAAAAAAGTTAGCTGGGCATGGTGGTGTGTGCCTATAGCTCAAGCTACTGGAGAGGCTGAAACAGGAAGATCCCTTGAGCCTGGGGGGTCGAGGCTGCAGTGAGCTGTGACTGCACCGCTGGACTCCAGCCTGGGCAACAGAGTGAGACCCTGTCTCAAAAAAAAAAAAAAAGTCAAATATTCAACCAGTGGGTTACACAAACAGCATCAGCCAGGGAAAGATCATCAGACTAGAGCCAGAAAATTCCCATTTGTGTCTTACCTTTACTTTCATGTTTTGTGACTTGGGACAAGTTACTAAACCTCTCTAAGTCCTTTGTTTCTTCATCCGTAAACCTTTAATAACAACATCTACCACACAGGATTTTCCGTAAGCACAAAACAGATCATCTGCTCTGTAAAAGTACTTTGTAAAGTCTAAAATGCTTTTCATAAACGGAACATTATTAATGTTTTTAGGTGAGATCAATGCCTTTATCTTCACAGAATAATCTAAAAAGACATTTTAGTTTGAAATATTTTCAGACAAAATACCAAAACCCTCATTGAAGCCACTTGGCTCAACTGGTTAGAACATAGTATCTAGTGTTTGCTTCACAATTTCTATAAAAGAGGTGCTTAAAAGCCACAATCTTATAGGAAGAGAGGGGAGCATTAACCTGTGAAATCACTCCCTAGATGGCGCCATTGAGGTTACATCAAGGCCACAGTCGTCGGTCCCATCTTTTCCAGAGGTTCAGAGCAAAATGTGCTGCTCCTAGTGTTCAATTATACCCCAGGCTGGCTGCCTCCAAAATACTTGCTGATGCTCACAAGTGGGTGATAATTTAGTGCAAACCCATATTATTATTCACCTAGATGAAGATTTAGGTGTTAGTTTCCAGTGATAATAAATCAAAAGCCTGCTGCTCACATAAAACAGACATTGGTCACCAGGACTCTCAGGGTTGGAAAGGACATTGAAGGTCTTCTGATCCAACCACTATCTGCTACTTGTTATATTAATATGTAAGAATCCAAAAGCCATCTGTCATTCAGTGAGCATGTGTGATATCCTCATGTAATAGTTTAAAGCTTCCCAGAGCAAATGAATGTCTCTCTAAAGGCCTGATGATTGACCATTCCCAAACAACCCATACAAAATATATCAGGGACTAGCAGTTATGGTAAGGAACACAGGAACTATTTTGCTCCCTTCTCCATGAAGTCTTTGTACAGCATAGACTACACACACACACACACACACACACCTCAAACACTGGCATCTCCACATTCAAGCAGGGATTAGTATTTTTTGACTTTCTGACTTTTTCAGGACTTTGGAAACCACCAAAGGTCTCTTGGCAATTCCCAAGCTTTACTAGGCAGTAGGATAGCCTCATAAGCTTTTCAAAAATACAAATTCATAGGCCCCTCACGAAATCAGACTTATAGGTGCCAGCCTGGCCCCATGTGGCTCATACCTGTAATCCCAGCACTTTGGGATGCCAAGGTGGGCAGATCACTTGAGCCCAGGAATTCTAGACCAGCCTGAGCAACATGGCAAAACACCATCCCTACAAGAAATATAAAAATTAGCTAGGCACGGTGGCATGTACCTGTGGTCCCAGTAACCCAGGAGGCTGAGGTGGGAGCGAGAGAATCACCTGAGCCCAGGGAGGTTGAGGCTACAGTGAGCCCAGATTGTGCCACTGCACTCCAGCCTAGGCAACAGAGTGAGACCATGTCTCCAAAAAAAAATCTCTGATAGAGGACTCATTTGGCATTATCTGCCCTTGAGCAGCAGAGTCAGGCTTGGCTGGGAGCTCCTGCCCCAGCCACAGGATATAGCTCCACTACAGCCAAGCAAGCCTATGATGGAAGTAGTTGGGCCTCTTCTTTTTTTTTTTTTTTTCTGAGACAGAGTCTTCCTCTGTCGCCCAGGTTGGAATGCAGTGGCACGATCTTGGCTCACTGCAAGCTCCGCCTCCCAGGTTCATGCCATTCTCCCACCTCAGCCTCCTGAGTAGCTGGGACTACAGGCGCCTGCCACCACGCCCGGATAACTTTTTGTATTTTTAGTAGAGACGGGGTTTCACCATGTTAGCCAGGATGGTTTTGATCTGCTGACCTCGTGATCTGCCCGCCTCGGCCTCCCAAAGTGCTGGGATTACAGGCGTGAGCCACCGCACCCGGCCGGGCCTCTTCTTAAAGCATCTCCGAGGCAAAGTAAGAGGCATAGGGAGGGGATTTTCCTCTGCAGGACAGTTTCTAGAGGTTTTTCTACATGAATAAAAAAAAAATGAGAAAGTAGTAGAAATAAAAGAAAAATTCCTGCAGTGTCCCACCATTTTGCAAAGCATTATAAAGAAATGAAAGAGTTCTCCTGACTATGCCCATTAATAATAGTTGTTTGGATGATGGATGAATAGCCAGATTAGATAGATTAGATAGATAGATACACAGATAGATAATATATAGGCAGGCACCAGTAAATTTATTTTGAAAATAATATTATATCCCTGTCCTCTTAGAGACTGCATTATAGGGCAGATGAACAGCAAAACAAATAACTTTATTTATTATAAAATTAAGGCGAGCTGAACATTCTCCATGTGTCCCAGCCAGATACACTCTCCACCCCTCTTTGCCTGGCTTTGGGCCACAGGAGACTGACCTGTATCAAAAGTTCCTCTCCTTTTGGTTCCACTTGGTTTCAGTCAAAGGGAAGTACTAGCAGGAGGGCAGGAAGGGATTGAGGTTGGAGTACTAATTAATTAATATATTAAGGGCATAGCACAGTATTAGCTGAATAATGGTAGCTACTTCTATTAAGAACAAAAACAAAAAGTGAAGAAGGTCCCTAACTACCAAGCGGTGCTTTTTTTCCTCTTTCTCTCAGCTGCTGTCTACAATCTTCCCAATATAAATGTGCCAATACAAACTTGATTGTTTTTTAATAATGTTTACAGAGAGAACAACTTGTGTGCCTTGACTTCTGCTTTGTAGCAAGCACACTGAATTATTCATTTAGTTTCGGGCTCTTTCTTTTAAAAAGTAATCATCATCTTCTTGAAAGAAATTTTTATTTTTTCCAGCTATCAGTCCTGTCAGACTTTAGAAGTTCGTAATCATGGAAGAAGAGCAAAGCAATTTAGATAAAATTTCCTGTTCTGAAGGAAGACTTTTGTTATTAAATGTGAGGCATTCAATAGTAACTGCCAGCTGTTTAATCAAAAAGTTATTGTTCATTGTGGAAGAAAAATTGAAGTTTGGAAAACAATGGGCTACAAGCTCGGAAAGTGTCTGATGAAGTTCCAAATCCTTTTCAAACTCCGACTCATCATTTAAACTATAATGGCCCATGTCCGGTAAGGTACTTCACGGATGATAATAAGAAAATCACTGAGATGACTGAGATCTCCTATCCTCTCTTTAATTATCTCCTTTCTTGGTGGCCCCTTCATGTTCAGGTTACAGGATATAAATTAAAGATAGTTGCCAGAGATGTCTCAAATAAGCCTATTATTAAAGACACACAGGTGACTCCTTTAATTTCCAAGACCAAATGAATGATAAAATAACAATTAAAAAGGTGAGAGAATTCGAAGAAGGAAAAAAACTGCATAGTAGTGAGACAAAGTTTTGAAGAAAACTAATGGGTAAAGAATAAACCCAAGAGTTAGAGACCTCTATTCTAAATTCTGGACTTAACCACTGAACTTGGGATGTAGCCTTAGACAAATCATTTCCTTTTCCTGGATTATTTCCTTACCTCTTACATAAAGAGAATGATGCCTGCCCTACTTACCTATTTATGTTGAGGCTCAATGAGGCCATGAACAGTAACTGCTTTGAAAATGTCACCAATACAAACATAAATGGGCATAAGTGAAGTGATACTGAGTCACCAGAATGCTTACTGATTTTCCACATCCTTCCATTGATCCAGCTACATCCTTTTCCTTATGTCCCTTCCATGAGATAATCTGGTAACCTTTTAGTAACCTCACCTTCTTTGCTCAAGGTATTCAAGTTGATTTCTGTTACTTACAACTAGAGCATCCTAACTAACACAAAAGTATGCAGGAAGATACGCTGTAAGGCAAGCAATTCTAAACTCAGATGAAGCACTATGATAAGTCTTGGCATGACCACTCAGCAGTACACATAAAGATAAGAATTCTGTTCTTCTCACCATACCTGGTACTTACCTTACTTACACCCTGTGATGTAATCAGCATTTTATAGATTTAGGGCAACTGAAAAGCAGAAACCAGCTCTTATTTGCCTTGGCATCCCCAGTACCTAAAGTAGCTCATGTCACAAAATATATGCTCAAGAATAGTTTTCATTTCACTTATTTTTGCACTTATGCACTCAAATTGTATCCATCTGATCAGTTCCTGTACACAGCCATCTCCCTACAACTGTATATTGTTGATCAAATGGATGAACTGGCTCAGTTGTCTCTGCCTCTTACATAGATTAATTGTCCATCAGCACTTTGAATACTAGGTTGATGAAAAGGTTGAAATGCAAATTTTCATTCGAAAGAGGATGTTTGGAATAGCCGAAGAATTACTCAAGTAAATGCCATAGTACATTTCCATGCATAAATGAAAATTTCTATGCACATTCCCCTAGTCTCTTTAACCTCTCCTCATCCCTTTCTATAGATATCATAAACAACACGCTCTCTCTCTCAGTAACATGTAACTGACTGGGCATTACTAGGCACTTAATACTAACACACTCAAGAAACATCAGTTAAGTAAACGAATGAATAAATGAACTACTTGATGAAATCTAAGGCCTTATGAGCCTCTCCACTTCACTTTACAGAAACGGAATTGTTAATTATTTGCAATTCCCAAAAGTTTCATATACTCTTTTGCTTCCAACCGCCGGACCCTTGGTTCCAGACACCTTCCTAGCACTTCACTGGCTATATAATACACCAGCACTTAACTCAGCTGTCAAACAGGGAACTGCTTCCCACTCAATCTTTCCTCCAGTTTTCTTGAAAATGCTACTTTTGCCTTGTTTTGTACATTGCTGTCAAAATGTCTGATGGCAACCTGAATTTTTTTCCTTTGTGAGGTCTTTTTGCCTTAAGATCATGAAATTTCTTCTCTTTTATATAAAATTTAATACTTTTACGAGGATACATCTCAGAGTTTATTTTACAGATTGATTTTCCCAGATTTATAACGGACCTACTCAATATGTATATTCGGGTTTTATTTTCTTGCATTGCAATTTTTAATAGCTTTATCGAAATATAATTATTTCATTTACTCATTCATATAATTCATGTACAATTCACCCATTTAAGCTACATATTTCAATGTTTTTGATATATAACATTAATTTTTTAAATTGTGATGCTTATAACAAAAAATTACCATTTAACCATTTTTAATTGTACAATTCAGTAACATTAATTACATTCACAATGTTATGCAATTATCACCACTATCTATTTCCTTAACTTTTTATCATCCCAAACAGAAACTCTATAACCATTAAGCAATAACTTTCCATTCACCCTCTCCCCAGCACTTGAAAACCTCTAATTTACTTTCTGTCCCTATGAATGCTCCTATTCTAGATATTTCATATAGATGAAATCTTATAATATTTGTCCTTTTGTGACTGGCTTATTTCACTTAGCACGTGAGAATATGACGGCTTGGGAGTCATGGAGGTCTGGGTTTCAATCCCACCTATAACATGCCTCCTGCTTCTGGGACCTTAAACAGGTTAAACCTCCCTGATCCCACTGTCTCAAAGTCAAAATGGAAATGAAGATGCCTTAAAAACATCTGCTCTCACATCACACAGGATTGTTCTGAAGGTCAAATGAGATGCTATACGTAAACCCCTGACACACTGTAAACAACTGATAAATATTATTCGGTCCTTTTCGACATCCTCTTTCTTCTCTTCCACCCTCCCTCTATTTCTCTGTGTTTACCTAAGTATATATGAGTGAGGGTAAAATAAATAAATGTCTCATTCACAATTTAGAAATTTTAAAAATGGAAATTTGAGACTCTTTCTAATTCTAATATCCAACCGAATAAGTCAGCCAAGCAACCAACGAATATTTGATTGGTTGCTCCTCTGTATCCAAAGAGTGCAGGTACTGGAGTAGAAGGATCTCAAGAGACATGTGATTATTTTCTCTTAATTAAATAACCTTTTGGCACAGGCAGAAACAAATAAAAATAAGAAGGAAAGTTATTCCTCCATATGCACACCGTACGCTCTTAAACACAAATACTATGCATCCTTCAAGCCCAACTCTATGCAAACTAATAATAACTTGAGGATACCCAGAGATCAGCAAGTTCAAACTCCTCATTTTGCAAATGATGCCCAGAAAATGGAAGTTCTTTCAAACATCACCACAGAGTTGAATAGCAAGACAAAAGCTAGAACCCAAGTCTTCTCATCCACTGGCCAGGATTCACTGAATTTTCCTTCATAAATGTTTCCTCCTCTTTCTCCTCCTCCTTATCCTACTACTGCTGCTAACAATAATAATAATTAACATTTGCTGACTGCTTACTATGTGCCCAACTGCTTTCCATGCATTACTTCAGTTAAACCCATGACGTAGAGTCAATCATCATCTTTTTTTTAATGAGAAAACTGTGGCCCAAATAACTTAAGCAAAAGGAAACCATTGAGAAATTAGGGATCTGAATATAAACACAGCCTTTCTCTTAAACCTCTGTTCATTCTACTTTCCCCTCATTTCCACTGGAAGTCAAGTCTCCCATTTTCTAATCCTGTAACAGTTGATCTGTGCCTATGCTTCTTTTAGGGCCCTGAGTATTTAATGTCTTGGAGTTGTGGGTTTATGTCCATTGCCCCAAAGTTGTGGAAAGATATTAGACGTTAGATGTGAGCTCCTTAAAGACCCAGAATTCTGTCTTGTGCCCAACATAGCCAGCTATGCATAGTAATCCTTCCCTCATTTATTCATTCAACAAATATTGTTGAATGCCCACTCTGTGCCAGGCATTTAGCCAAGTGCTTGGAACTCAGCATTAAAATAAGTTCGAGGAGCTGATTTCCTTATTGGAGGCAAGGGTTACAGGTAGGAAAGAATGAGAGACATCATAAAATTGTAAACAGGTAACTGATCAAGATAATTTTACACAATGAATAGTCCTTCAAAGACAATAAAAGATGAGGTGATTGACGTGATAAAGAGTGATCTGCTAGAGGGGGTGCCACCTCCCTCCAGAAGCTCATGCACAAGGCCTTCCAAGGAAATTTCCAATATAAATGCCATGGCCATTTCCTTTTAGCAACAAGTGTCAGATTATCCAGACACAAATAACAGGATTTACTCTTGCCAATACTGTATTCTGTGAATGTTGAAAAACAAAAGGCCAGAAATTGGCCTTTTCATCTGTTTCTCAGCACCATTTTGACAGCTTCCTCCTTTTGGACCACATAACTTTATTTTCCAAAGGCCTTACCAGAGAGTCCATCTTACCAGAGGCTAATGTCATCCCTACATAATTTGTCTGTAATTAGAGGAGCTCTCATCTGTTTGCCAGATGAGTTGGACCTGTGGGCTAAGGTGAATGGAACAGGCGGTCCTGTGGCCTCAGCTTTGGAGGGTATTTTGTTAGGTCCTGTTCTCCTGCCAGATGTGCTTCTCATTGTCTGTGCTGAGGAGCAGGTGAGGCTGCAGAGTCCCATCTGGAGACCTGAATGCTGTAGCCTCAAAGCCTTCTGCTTTCCCCAATTCCCACTTCAAGCTCCTCGCGCATCACAGAGATGGTAACGCCTCCTTTGTGCACAGTACATTACAGTTTACATAACATTTGTACACTCTTTGTCTCCTTCCTTGAAGGCAGGGGGCAGGAGGGTGGTATAGACAGAAGCAAGAATGACTGCCATCCCCATTTTACTGAAAAGAAACCCAAGATTCAAGGGAGTTAAGAAATACACCCAAGAGCACACAGCTAGGAAGTGGTGAAGCCAGAGAGTGAGCCAGGGTTTCTGACTTAGGATCTGTAACAGTCAGGGTCCTGGTGGGAAAGCCAGTATACTGTACTTTGGTCATTTGCAAAGAGAATAATAGATTAAAAGGCATTGTTTACAGAAGTACAGGCAAGGAGTACATAAACTGTGAGGGATGGTGGCACCTCACAGTGTGTAAAACGAAGATGGGAAAAGCTCTTCCCTTTCTGGCATAAAAGAGCAAGGAAGCCAAAAAGAACCACCTAATAGGGCCTGTGGCTTTCAGTCAAAGGTCAGAGCCAGCCCAAGGTGACCCCACAGTGAAGAAGACAGGGGAATAGATACCTTCTCCTCCTCCCTTCCCCTGCCTGTTCTTCCTAATAAAATTCAAAAATATCCAGATGGCAAAGAAGCCCACAGATGCAGCCCATGCAGGTCAGCCTGCTCAGACACAGTAGAGTGAAGGGAGGGGAGAGAATGTTTCCCAAGAAGCCAATAGAAGATACTCAGCTCAGACTCCAAGGCTTTTCCAGCATCCCACCCGGCCTCCCACTTGAGGGATTATTGCAGGTGATACCTGAGCACACCCTCTTTTGAAGGAGGTGACATTTTGGTTAATCCTAGTGATTTTTCATCTTACAAATACTGGGTCACCTTTTTCACGTGGTGTTTAGCAGGAATGAGCTTTACAGCAAGCCTCAGTCATATAATTTGTGCATTTAACAGCTTCATGGATCCTGCAAAAGTTGTATTCGTTTTCATCTCTAGAATCTGAAATCTAGATTTCAGAGCTCCTGCAAGTGAAGCCTTAAGCTCAACTGCAGATAGAGATTTCCACTGCTGCATAGCTCTAACTCCAGAGAGGTCCAGAGCAACCCCCCAAAACTGTCATGGATCCAACTTGCAGTTAAAGGAGGGCAGGAAAATAAAAATATCAGTGTGTATCAAAAAGTCAAGGTCAAGGAGACTAGTAAAGCAAAGGTCAGAATCTCCCCTGAGGTCAGGAAGGGCTGTCCTGCCAATGAGGATGTTGTACAGGAGGACTGGCAGGAGGAGCCAGGAAGTTCTGAAGTCAGTAAACAGGGAAGGAATCCAAGCAAGTTGCCAAACTGAGTCAGTATCAAAATCTAGGGATTGGTGAACTAAAAAGTCAAGAGCTGACAGGATCAGGAGATAAAAGTAAGTGTGAAGTCAGGCTTGGGTAAAAGCTGCAATCAGGCTCTGGCTTAGCTGGGCCTGCCATGGCCCTTTATGTATAAGGAAGACCTGTGTTGAAAGGGCCTTTGAGAAGGCAGCAGCAACAGGCAGACAGGTAGAGGCCAGGTTTCCCAAAGTGAAGGCCAACAAGATTGACCCCTGCCAACTGGGACGATGGCCTATGGAGGCAGGAGACACTCTGGCCTCTCAGACCCACTCATACTCTTTCCCCTCTTTGATCAAGGCCCTGGGTCTTTTGAAGATGCCCTGATGGCAGGAACAGCCATGTATCAAAATGATAAGGAGATGTCGGTCAAAGGATATATAATTACAGTTAGACTGTAGGAATAAGTTGACAAGATCTATAGTATGGCATGGTGACTAGAATTAATGAAGTACCTTGTACTCTTCGAAAAATGCAAAGAGAAGAGATGTTGTGTTCTTACCACAAAATTTATTACTATGTGAGAGAATGCATCTGTTAATTAGCTAGTTCTAACCATTCCACAATGTATATATATTTCAAACAGCCTGCTCTACACAATAAATATATACAATTTTCTGTTGATTTAAAAAATTTTTTTAATTGTTAAAAAATGACTCTTGAAATAAAAAAATTCTCTCCGTCTCCCTCTCCCTCTTCCTCTCGCTCTCCCTCTCCCCACAGTCTCCCTCTCCCTCTCTTTCCACGGTCTCCCTCTGATGCCCAGCCGAGGCTGGGCTGTGCTGCTGCCAACTCGGCTCACTGCAGCCTCCCTGCCTGATTCTCCTGCCTCAGCCTGCCGAGTGCCTGCGATTGCAGGCGCGCGCCGCCACGCCTGACCGGTTTTCATATTTTTTTGGTGGAGACGGGGTTTTGCTGTGTTGGCGGGCTGGTCTCCAGCTCCTAACCGCGAGTGATCCACAAGCTTCGGCCTCCCGAGGTGCCGGGATTGCAGACGGAGTCTCGTTCACTCAGTGCTCAATGTTGTCCAGGCTGGAGTGCAGTGGCGTGATCTCGGCTTGCTACAACCTCCACCTCCCAACTGCCTGCCTTGGCCTCCCAGAGTGCCGAGATTACAGCCTCTGCCCAGCTGCCACCCCATCTGGGAAGTGAGGAGCGTCTCTGCCTGGCCGCCCATCGTCTGGGATGTGAGGAGCCCCTCTGCCCGGCTGCCCAGTCTGGGAGGTGAGGAGCGCCTCTTCCCGGCCGCCATCCCGTCTAAGAAGTGAGGAGCGTCTCTGCCCAGCCGCCCATCGTCTGAGATGTGGGGAGCGCCTCTGCCCCGCCGCCCCGTCTGGGATGTGAGGAGTGCCTCTGCCCGGCCGCGACCCCATCTGGGAGGTGAGGAGCGTCTCTGCCCAGCCGCCCCATCTGAGAAGTGAGGAGCCCCTCCGCCCGGCAGCCACCCCGTCTGGGAAGTGAGGAGCCCCTCCGCCCAGCAGCCTCCCCATCTGAGAAGTGAGGAGCCCCTCCGCCCGGCAGCCACCTCGTCTGGGAAGTGAGGAGCGTCTCCGCCCGGCAGCCACCCCGTCTGGGAAGTGAGGAGCGTCTCCGCCCGGCAGCCACCCCGTCTGGGAGGGAGGTGGGGGACAGCCCCCGCCCAGCCAGCCTCCCCGGCCGGGAAGGAGATGGGGGGCCAGCCCCCACCTGGCCAGCCGCCCCGTCCGGGAAGTGAGGAGCGTCTCCGCCCAGCAGCCGCCCCATCCGGGAGGGAGGTGGGGGGCCAGCCCCCGACCGGCCAGCCACCCCATCCGGGAGGGAGGTGGGGGGCCAGCCCCCGACCGGCCAGCCGCCCCGCCCGGGAGGGAGGTGGAGGGTCAGCCCCCGCTCGGCCAGCCGCCACATCCGGGAGGGAGGTGGGGGGTCAGCCCGGGCCCGGCCAGCCGCCCCGTCCGGGAGGGAGGTGGGGGGCGCCTCCGCCCAGCCGCCACCCCTTCCGGGAGGTGGGGGGCGCCTCTGCCTGGCCGCCCCTTCTGGGAAGTGAGGAGCCCCTCTGCCCAGCCACCACCCCGTCTGGGAGGTGTACCCAACAGCTCATTGAGAACGGGCCATGATGACGATGGCGGTTTTGGTGGAATAGAAAAGGGGGAAAGGTGGGCAAAAGATAGAGAAATCAGATTGTTGCTGTGTCTGTGTAGAAAGAAGTAGACATGGGAGACTTCAATTCGTTCTGTACTAAGAAAAATTCTTCTGCCTTGGGATGCTGTTGATCTATGAACTTACCCCCAACCCTGTGCGCTCTGAAACATGTGCTGTGTCCACTCAGGGTTAAATGGATTAAGGGCGGTGCAAGATGTGCTTTGTTGAACAGATGCTTGAAGGCAGCATGCTTGTTGAGAGTCATCGCCACTCCCTAATCTCAAGTACCCAGGGACACAAACACTGCGGAAGGCCAGGGTCCTCTGCCTAGGAAAGCCAGAGACCTTTGTTCACTTGTTTATCTGCTGACCTTCCCTCCACTATTGTCCTATGACCCTGCCAAATCCCCCTCTGCGAGAAACACCCAAGAATGATCAATAAAAAAAAAAAAAGCAGCAGCTCAAAAGATTTTCAGGGCAGTGAAACTATTCTGTACGTTACTATGATGCTGTATAGATGACACGATACCTTTGTTAAAACCCACAAATGTACAATACCAAGAATGAACCCTAATGTAAATTATGGACTTTGGGTGGTAATAATGTGTCATAGTAGATTCATCAGTTGTAACAAAGTACCACTCTTGTGCTTTGATGTTGACAGAAAGGGAAGCTTGTGCGTGTGTAGTGACAGGGGGTATATGGAAACTCTCCGTACTTCCTGTTCAATTTTGCTATGCCAAAACAGAACTAAAATTGCTTTAAAAAAAATGACTCTTGAATAACCAGATACTGGTTATTTTGTCCTTCAGTTCACTTCTGCTTTTCTCAGATGAGAAAGAATCATAGTCAGATTTAGCATCCGAATCATCATGATGGCACATATTAAACACTTACTTACCAGACACAGTGCTAATTTTCCAGAGAAAAGCATCTAGAAACAATGCCAAGGGAGGCAGAATCAAAGGACACATAGGGTGTCCCTCCTGCATGTCACTTCTGAGCTACTGACTCATCCCAGGCACGGCTTTATCTAAACTTCTAAAGTAAACAATATATATCCTTATAGTTTCAGCCACTGTTATTAGCAACCAGGAGTGTCCTATTTGATCTAAATGCACTGTCACATTTAATTCTCACAATCACTTGAGGGAGGTACTCTGTCCCCATCTTATGATTGAGACTTAGAAAAGCTAAGTAACTTGGCAAGGGTAGCACATCTAGTGGCAGAGCCAGACTTGAAATTCAGTTCTGCCCAACTCCAAAAGCTCATGCTCGTAACCACTAAACTACACTGTCTCTCATTGTGTTCACCTGATGTCTAACCCTGGCCAGCACTAGCTCCATTTCAGCCACACAAAATAAGATTTAGCATTATGACCCTGCTCAGAGCACGTGACCCTCATCACAAACCCAGTTCAATCTTGTCACTCCCATCTCAGTGCAGGATAATTGCCGTGGTCTCACCTAGCTATGCAGCTGAGACAGGACATGCTGATTCAAGGGCAGGGGCTCTTGGCTCCCTGCCCTGTTTCTATAGTCACTGCTGTGTGTGACAGGAAAGAGAGATGTATTGTAGCCCAAAGCAGGAGGCTAGAGGCTTGCAGGTGAGTACTGCTCCACACACTACCAAGGGACAAAGCAGTCCCAGGCTACCCTGCAAGAAACAAAGCAGCCTCATTCCTCCTGAATATGTTCCCACTGCAGATCAATAGTGAATCAGGCTGATATTCTGTTAAATGAAAACGCAAGTTGAAGAATAATATGTACAATGCTATATCATTATGGAGGAAAAAAACGTGTTTGTGTATGCAAAGAAAAAATCTGAAGAACAGAAATAAAACTGCTAATAATGACCACTTCTGTGCAATAGGATTAAGGGCAGGGCAATGGGTATTGTGTATCTTTAAATACTTTGCACCTTACATAATTTTTAAAAATTAAAGAAAAACACATCCATTGATCTTCACACTAAGGCTACACCAATATAGCCTGGGAGTCATGAAACCCTGCCCAAAGAGGTTAGTCTAATGGGCTTGAATGAGGCCCTTACTGTGAGCTTCAAATTTTATGAAACAGATCCACAGAATTTAAAGATGGAGATATGTCCTGTGCAGGCAAAACACAAGTACCCAACTCTGTTCTCCAGCAAGGGCACACATCCCTTCACCCCACCTGTGATCAGTTTATGTTTGTACTCTATCTGTAAATCACCTTCTCCTCCACTCCTTCATGCCTGCCAGAGCTCCTGCTGACACAGGCCACATGTAAATTCAACTTGAGAGCAAGGCACGGTTCACCTTGTGCTGTTAATCAGACCAGGAAATCACCAAAAGCCTTATATAAATTAACTGCCTCCCTGAGAAAGAGAACAATACTCAAAAGTTCAAAGCAAAAACTGCTAGGATTACTTCATCTTCACCTTTCCTTGTGCCTGATATTCATAAAACACACTGAAAGTTACAGCACACATCTACATGTAGGCCCTCATTTCAACCTCATGATACCCCCTGTACAGGTGGACTGAGTAGAAATGATGCCTACACAGATGAGGAGACTGAGGCAAAGAAATAACAATTCACTAATGAAGCCATCGAGAATGTGAGGATCAGTGGCCACAAGCTAGGAATCCAGACCCCTAGAGAAGCTTTGCCATTTATTCATTCATTCAGGTATTTGCAAATATTTGCTGATTACCTATTAGGTGGCAGCTCTATGATTGGCATTTGTGAAACGATGGTGAGCTCATAGGGTGCTTACAGCCCATAGGAAAGGCAGACATCAATCAAATGATCAAAAATTACTGTGTTGAAAAGCAAACACTATTTTATGGTAAAAGTGTAAAACACAAGAGGCCCCTTTCTTTTAGCCTGAAAATTAAGGATGTGTAAGAGTGAACTTGACATCCTAGAAACAGCATTGTGAAGAGAGGTTCTGTGGCTTAAGTGAATATGATACCTCCAAAGAACTCAAAATCAGAAAAAGGCAGAAACCAATGCAAGGAGAAACTGCAGAAGGAAACGTGGACTAGACTATACACAATTTTTGTAAGCTTTATTAAGGATTGTGACCTTTATCCTAAAGCTTATCAGAGGCTATTAAACAAGCGTAATTGTGTGTTGGAGTGGGTAGGGAATAGGATGACCAGGTTTGCAGTGTTAAGTCATTATGTATCAACCTAATGTCCATGAAAAATTGCCATCCATGAAAATTACTCAGAATTCAATATGTTCGCCTACCTCCTGTGCTCTCTTATTAGTTCCTGCAGGCTCTAGTACATATCTAATTAGGTGCCAATAAAAGAAGCAATAACGACAAATGCCCTCCTAAATGGGGGTCTCCTACTGCCCAGCCCTTGATTTCACCACCAGTAGTTTATAATGAGACCTTCAATTGCAAAGTCCCCTTAAAGAATACAGAGAATTTGTCACCTTGAGGTAGCGAATATCAAAATTTATATTGGAGCAGTGTAAAACCACATACGTAACACTGGAGACTAGTGTAACGTCTACTCCACATTTGAAGAAATGGCTGAATGGCTCATTTGCAGTCAGTCATGATGTAAGATTATGTCCCTGGCCATTACACATCAGCATCGAGACACACGCAAGGCATACAAATCTTACAAGGACAATGGGCCGTATCTCTGTAGTGTTGAAGACATGAACCTATCAATACTTCAAATTCCAGGAAAGAGGGAGTCTTTGAATCTAAAAACAACACACATAAGCCTTCTAGCATCTAAAGACCAACTGATCAGCTATACTTGGAATTTATAACAAGGTGGATTTTGGCCTAACCAATGTCCGTGGAACCCCAAGTCTCTAGCTATGTCCAGTTCTTCACGGAAGCTGGAGGTACATGCCAGGGCAAGCTATCTGCAGCTGCTGTTGGAAGGGTGGTGCAGATCCAACAGTTTGAGACTTTGGTCACCTCAGTGTAGGTGTGGGCCTAGTCCACAATGCTTTGGAGCATGTCAACCTACAGCCGAAATGATGAAGCAGGCACAGGTACTAACAGGGGTAAATCACGTTCCTCAGGCAAAATGCAGGCTAATGTTTTATCTCTGGGTAACAATGCAGCCGCCAAGGCCTTCTGCCCTGGGCAATGGTACATCTTATCAGTTCCCCATGGTTCTTTTGGATCCTGTACCTGTGCCAAAGTCACAGGGGAGCTTCTAATAGGCCACACAGACAGTACACATGTCCCCTGGAGGAGGATCCCTTCCTTGGCCATTCCCCTACAAACGGTTAATTGTGGAGGCCACACATTAAATACCCAAGGAGTACCATGTAAGTTATACTGCAATCCCTCCCCACCCCCAGGGGGCTATGATAGCCAACCATCTGCAAACAGTGGCTTGGAGAGTTTATGGATAAGATTAGGTTTTCTGTTCCCTCTGCCTTCAGGGGTGTTGGAGCAGGCAACAACAGATTATCATTGTCCTCATACCTGGTTGGAGAAGGTCAGCCTTCCTCTCACACATCCAGCCATATGGCCTGGTCCTACATGGGTTGGTGACTAACTAGCTAATTCTGTAACTCTTAGGTGATTTACCAAAAGGTTAAACCTTGATAAATTGCTCAGCTATCGGTGCAGATTACCATAGGTATTACTTCCTTGGTGATCATCATCCATATTGCCCTGAGTTCAGCTCATTAGCTACTTTGCCAACACTTGGTATCAAACTTTATAGTGTCAGTACTAGGCTGGACTGCAACAGCAGTCCAGGTAGCAGCAGTGCTCTGGCTAGACCTATCTGTATACTATGCCTCATCAGAAATAGGGGGGTGCCCTTCCTTAAATGGTGATGGCTCAGGGTCTAGGGGTACCTCAGGCTCCATGGCCTTATCTTGCATTAGGACTATAGGCTTCAATAACTCTTGTAACTCTGCTGCTAAGGGACTTGTAGAGGACTTCACTGCTCTAAGTAGGTGTCCCACTTTGCTAAAGTGGATGTCTGTGCTGTCCCAGCCTGTGGGGTTGTTACCCATGAACGCACCCATCCTGCTATTGGGTAAGCTGTGCACATGACAACTGTAGCCCGTCCTGTTACGTTCTTACGAGCCTGAAGGGCAGCATATGCAGTTACTAACTGCATCTTTATCAAGGAATATTGGAGCTCGGCTCCCTTCCATAGTTGAGACCCAAAGCCTACTGGTGTATTCAGTGCTCCATGCACTGCTATAGGCCCTAACTGAAACTATCTGTGGTCACATGCACATCACGTTTAAATGGACACCCCTGGCTAACTACCTGTAGGGCCTGTGTCTGCTGAATTGCCTGCTGGCTGCCAGAAAGACTCTCTCAACTGCATCATCTCAATCCCAGGCATAAGGAGCACTGTCACTTCTAAACCTGGGTGGCATCCTGCAGGGACTGAGCATGTACTTCCCACAGTGCAGTCAGAAACACCCATCCAACTCTGCCGGTGAAGATGCGTTCCTTCTTGGTGCTGTGTGCTTCCAGCTGCTTCAGTGCTTTCTCCACACTCACAGGAGACCGGCCCACTGCCTCTCGCATTTCCACTGGGGATCATCAAAGCAGCACCACTGCCACTGGGTACCACAGCCCATGCTGAGGTCACATAGCCAAGCTGGGAGCCTCGGGGCTGAAGAACCACTCACCTTCTCCTGCCAGCTATGCCAAATGTCATGCCAGATATTAGGTTGCAGCCCATGCTGAGGTTCTAGGGGAGTGAGTGGATGGATGGCAAATGGCTGAAAGAACACTCAGGGGGCTACAGGCAGGTGAAATACGGTTTTATTCAGCGACTCTCTCATCAGCAGCTCTCTCACACTGTGTGCCTTTATCTCGGCTGCCTGCTCTGGTTCTGCAGCTCCTGCAGCTCCCATGCTTACAGCTGCATTCCCTGGCCTGCAAGGCTGGCTCTCCCTTATAGGGCCAACAGCTTCCCTCTCTCCCTCTGGATGCATGCTGTATGCACAGCATCAGCAGGGCAGATATACCTTTTACAAACAATAGTAGCGATGAGCCTTCCCATGTTATGGCTGTGATTATATAACAAGTGGAGTTATGCACCTGTACTCCAAACTCACTGAGTCACTCTGGCCCAGATGTCTGCCTCAGCCTATTCTTGACCAAAGCACATCCATGTACCTTACGCTTAGCATCTCAAAACCTCCCATCCATAAGATGCAATCACATCCATCTCACAGAGCTATAAAGAAGATCAAGTGAATGTATTAATCATCTCTAGAGAAACATAAGACACTAACCTCAATTCACTAATGATTAAGCAAAAATTCTATATTTTCCTTAGCGTGGTGTTATGTCTCTGAGGCTAAAATGTCAAAGAATACAAGAAATTTGAATCAGCATTTCCCCAGCCTCTTTCTTGCTTGTACTTCAGCCAAAAACAGCATCAGACCTGGAAAGCAGATATTAGCAAAAGTACACTGAAGGATTAGTTAGTCAACTGCTTTGCTGAGGATATACCAAGACTAATCACAGCCTAGGGCTGTTTACCTCCAATGAAAATAAAATTCCATTCTGGGTAATACAGGCATTCTAGGTGTCCCAAAGAAGCCAGCTGATGGCCACAACTTGAAGCCTGTAAGTTCAAATGTGTGAAATTTGCTGTCAGAAAAGTGACACCCTCAGACTAATAGACTCTAATGAGTAGGGATGCGACATGGCATTCCTGAGGGAGAGTTAGAGACACCATTACACAAGCCCTTTAAAGAGAAGAGAAATTATTTCCACTCTAATTGCCAATGAAAACCCTCAGGTGTGGGTCCAGGCACGTTAGCTGGTTGGCTCTGCAACTCTACAACCCTTGCTGGCAGAAACACTCACAACAAACTAAAAAGGATAATCTGGAGAGAAAAGTCACCTAGATTTGGGGTTTGTGCAGGAAAAAGAGTGCACAGAAACATTTTCCGTGCAAGCCTCTTCATCCTCACATCCTAACCCCAATATACCACCTAAAAGAGGAATAGCTGAGCAGATGCAGCTATAAGTCTGTTTTCTTGTGTCCAACAGCTCTGGCTGCTATTATTTATAACATTAGTTTAATTAAAGTTTCCAAGGAGATAGATGAATCTTGTTACAGTAGTATAGAAAATCAGTTCTTTTCAACGACATCAGCATCCCTGATCTACCTGGAAAACTAATGCACTGTTTGGAATTCTTTGTTTTGTTTTTGTTTTTGTTTTTTCAATTAAAAAGTCCTCATGGCTCATGCATTTTTTATCCCCAATGCTGTTTTCCAACAAGTGAAGCATAAAAGAAACAGACAAAACTAATATATGAATGTGTATATGTTTTTTCAAACAGAGTTTCACCAGGTGTATTGTTCTGGTTTATTTTCTTTCCTTGCTTTTCTTTTTAAAAAATAACCATGCATATCCATCAAAAATACAGTAAAATTACAACAATAAAGATGCAAGCATCAATATTTTTCCTATCAGAAAATATATTTTTCTCTTGCAGCCTATTTCCCCCCTCCATTCATCTATATAGACCCATGTCCATGTAATACAATGACAACATGAGATGTGACTGAAGGCAGGTAGATGAAATCACTGTGAGTTGGAAATGAAGTCTTATTTTCCTCTCTATTCTAACACATCTCAGGCCTCATGTATGCAACAAAATGCTTTCTTTTTAATCCACTCCTCACCTCAGGTAGCCAACAAACCATCAGTTAAAGGAAAGAGTCTATTGTATTTTTTCCCAGTTCTTTCTATTTGCAAACTTGAAAGCCCAGGAGTGCAAGTGGATGGAGAAAAATGCAGATCACTCTCTCATCTTCCACTTCAATTAATCCTTTCACCTCCTATCTCACTTTGCCATTGAGGCAATCATTAACGAAAGGCATATTTAAACCCACCAGAAAAAAAAAAAAAAGAAAAAGTTGAAGGTTCTTAGAAATAGGTCTGCTACGGATGTTAATAGAACATAGGACAAGGTAAAACTTGGAATCCACCTAGTGAGATTGATATGAATACGCCACAGGGTACATAGCATGAGTAGAAATGTGGGGGCTAAGTCAGAATGAGATATCCAACACTGTAATGGTCAGGCTGCCTTAGCAATTAAGCAGACACTCTCTATTTTGCCTGAAAATCTCATTTTGAAAGTATTATATTGGCCATCTATATATTTAACATTAACTCTATTTCCTGTTATTTAAATCTCTGTGACTTAGCAGCCTCCAAGGCTTCTTTTACTTCAGCATTCAGAGGATGTATGTCTTTCACAGCACAACTATCCATCACCTGCTTGCTACTGTGCACTGCCCTCTGTCTTGTAGGTCACCGAGCTACCAAGGCCTCCATGGCCAGAAAAGCCTGCATCCCACACAGCCTGTCCACTGTCACATGTCTGAGGCGGAGAACTCAGGAAGAAAGAGCACAAGGTGGAGAGAAGAAAAGGCCAGCATCCATTAGCATCCAAAAGTACATATTCAGTATCTACTCCAGCAAGTGATTTAAAAAAGAAAAAGAGAGAGTGAGCATCCAGGAGAAGTGGGCTTTGGTCTTTGCTCATCAGCAGCATGTTGCACTGCCAACTCACATATAAATTCAGATGACTGCAAACCCCTGTAGGTCCACTACAGAAGTGGCACTTTGGAAAGGACAAGCCAAGTTGCTCTCCATGGTGCTAAAGGGGGAGGGGAATGCAAGCCCTGAAATAAGACTTGTGATGAGATAGAATCAGGAGGTACACCCAGAAGGCTAGAGGTGGAAGAAGACTTAAAAGTCATCTAGTCCTAGCCCCACATTTTATACTTAGGAAGCTAAAGCCCAGAGACAGTAAAGGACTTGGACTTGCCCAGGGTAATACCAATTTCTTTCAGTTCAAGTTTTCAGTCAAGAGAATTTTTGTGCTAAAAAGCCAGACTTTCAAAGTAGAGAGGCAAATAGTACACATTTTGCTCATCCATGTGGGCTTTAGGACATCCAGAAAATTACAGCAAATGAGTTCCCTCATTTATAAAGTCAAAACTTTACATCCTTTCATAAAAGCCATGATAATTTTGCCTCATGAGTGGTGGGGAGTAAATTTCTGAACCACTCCTCACAGGAATAAAAAGGGAAAGAGGGCATGTCACTTTCTCAAAGCCCTGCCAGGATCAACAAAAAATCTTACACAGGAGGAGGTGTTTCCTTCCCCACTCTGCCTCAGTTACAAATTTTTAAAGTGATTCTATTGGTGTAAAAAGCATGCAATACTGTGCTGCACTACAGACCAGAGAACTCAAAGACAAACTACTGGCGAACCTTGCTTAGGATCTGGAAAGTAGAATAACCTCAGAAATCTCACATTGTTCAGTGAATCTACATTACACATTATGTCCTGAATCCACGGGATATAAGCCACTATTTTTACAGAGGTAAAAATTTGACTAAATGTTACCCATTTTCAGTACAATATATTAAAACCTTCTCTATATGATGGTACACATCTGTTGTGCTTAATGATGTTATATGTTCATACAGAAGCTTAACATTTTCAGAGGATTTGGCATATACCCTCTAGCTAAATTCCTACCACAACCCTATGGTAGAATAATTCATATTACTGCCATTTTACAGATGCAAGCGCAGTTTCTGGCATATGAATGAGTGAATAAATGAATGAATGAGAAAATTAGACATAGATTTCTTGCTTTCACACTCCTGCATCGTTACATAAAAATCACATTTTATAAATGGGAAAACCAAGACTAGGGTCCAAAATATGTTTCCATCCAGATTAAACCATGGAGCGCAAATACTTCAAATATGAAACATGGAAGACAAATCTTTCCTTTTCCTCCCCTCTCCCACACTTCCTTCTCTGTCTCTCCCTACAGACCTTCCCTCACTACCAACTCGATACTACTTACCCATACATGCTTTTCTCTCACCACACTAGAATTGGCACTGTTATGCCTGTGAGATAAACCTTGTTCTAAGCCTGACTCATGTGACTGGCATAGAATCAGATTCAGATCACATAATGGTGAAACTATAAAGCTGTAGAGATTGTCATGCATTTTCACCTTGGCTGGTAAGAAATTGAGAGGTTACTCCAAGTCCCCCAGGAGCTTCCCCTACTGTGATCTCCCAGACCTGATTGCCTCTACCAGGAATCTAGCAATACATCATATACTGACTGCCTTACCACATCTCTTGCCTTGTACTGTTACTTAAATTTACACATGAGTATGTCCTATCTTCCTAGCTTGCTTCCCATCTCTTCCTAGACAACCTGAAGCTGCTTTGTTAGTTTGACATGAGGCATATGCTAGCTTCCAATTTTATTTTAATTAATTTTGATAATGAGTTGTGCTCTTGTATTTCTGTTTATGAAGTAAAGAACATATCAGTTGGAGAACCAGGAGATTGAGAGTCTCAGTCTGGCTCTCTTGAAAGCTGAGACATTTGATAGTCATCTCTTAATTTCCCTCTGCATACTACAGCAGAAATGCTTGTATAAAACCAATGTCATGCATTATACTTGTGATTTAACCACCTCAAAAAATACAAGGTTAAACAATATGTTGGTAAGTAGCTGCAGAGCTCTCTGGAAGGAAGATGCCATATCAACAGATTTCATTATGAAAAGTCTACACATATAAACAGATGCTCACATCCTGAAATTACTCTGAAATTTTAGACAGAAACCTTAAATTACTGACTCATTCATTGATTTGTAGCAAGTTTAGTTTTGGATTCTGCACGCTTTTCAAGATCAGTTGTATGCAAAAATTGGATGTGCTCTATGGATAATAAATAGCATGTGTTAAAAGTAAAAGATAAATATGTTTAGTCTAGTCTAGACTAATCACTTGTTAACTCCCTGTCAAGGTGACAATCGGGCTGCAGATGTGTGTGTATGTGCCATACACATTTGAACAAGTCTGAAAAACTAAGAGCTAAGTTGAAATGTGATAGACTGCACTTAAGAGCTGAATTTTTCCAGCAATGAGGCATAAGGAGGTTAACACAGCGTAGGGATGCCGGCATATTACAAAAAGTGCTGGCCAAAGGCTGGGTGAATTAAAAGCCATCCATCTCTTAGCTGCTGAGGAGCTCAGCTCCACTGTCACTTCAGGACCAAGATGCTGGGAGTTCACTGTTTCCAGTTCTTTCCACTGTTCAGCTGCCATTGCGAGTTATCAAATCAGCCTGCTTACAGGGCTCCTGTCTGCATCCAGGCTTCCTCTGATACCCAGGGACTAGGCCCAATCACTGTGAGGGGCTCTGGTGGTTTCAGAACGAAGTTAAAATGACTAAATGAATAAGCCAAGAACTTCCTGGTGGCAAGGACTCTTATTTCCTTGTATCCTACACAGCCTGGCAGAGATAGTGTACCCAATAAATAAATTTGATGGGCTGAATGAAAATTAAAAGTTACAAATAAAGAGAAGGAAATAAAATTCATTTTGTTGTGAAAGGGAAAGGTTGCTCATGCACTGAATCCCAGATGTTGGTGGATTCTGTCCTTTGAGTAATAGAGACAGGCTGTAAAGTGAGCTGAGAAGGGAGAGGGTGAATCTAAGGAAGGTTTGTTCAGGTTCCATTCCAGGTTTTGTTGCCAACTCTTAATATAAAAGGTAGCCGGACAAAAACCCAAGGCAATGGAGATAATCAGTCTCCCCACCCAACTGAATGGTTCCTTCTATGTTTCTAGCTTGAGGTAATCTGCTATCCACACATCAGGAACTTCTAACTAAGCCCAGCTAAACGGCTGAAACAAGGAGAAAAGTGTCTCAGTAGCAAGCAGAAAGTGTTGAACTACCAACTAAAATAGCAGTTGCTTTTCTTGTGACAATTTGTACAGTTAGGTCTGAAAAAGCTGTTCCTCAATTCTGACCTAAAAAAATAATGTGCGAAATCCTGCCACATTAATATTCCTCAGAGCAATGGAATTATCTGGGAAATTTCTTCTCGATTTTAGAGTTTTCATGGTCCCTGAACCTTCTGTAGTATCTCTCCCTTGGGAAGACTCCCTGGTGTGGTTGTGACCTTGTCTTTGGCAGTACATGTCATTAGCACACTATGGAGGTGACCTGGAGGGTGGGTTAGACTAAGGTTTTGGAGATAGTTTCAGACTCAAAGTTTGGGTTATATGCTTATTATATTATGTGATTGACACCTAGTTATTTATCTTGAGCTTTTCTATTTCCAACTATGCAAAATGGGTCTAGTAAAACTGTCCCCATATGGTTACCCTAAGGAATACTATTACTAGAACATTACCTGGCCTATAGTAGAGGCTCAATAAATGTATATCCCTTCTCCAGCACCAAAGCAAGGGGTTCCATCAATTAGATTTCACATCTTTCCAAGCAGCTCCCAGGATTAGCAATATAAGACATGTGGCAGGGAAATACTAGAAAGGAACAAACTGCTCACATTGAATCTTGGCCTTCCCTCATGTACCAAATAAAGTGTCAATGGTCCCCACTATTGGGCTAAATAGCTTAGTAGTAGCTAGATGCAGACACTCATAGGTCAAACTTGGGTTCAAATCCTGGTGCTGCCATTTATTAGTAGCAGGATTACAGACAAATATATAACCTCAGTTTCCTCATCTTAAAAAGAGGAAAAACTAATAGAATGAGTATGGAATAAGTTAATCTATGTAAAGTACACAGCACTGTGCCTAGCACAATCAACATTCAAATGTTACCTAACATCATCTCCTTTCATACTCTAATCAGCAGAACACTACTGGGTGAGAGGTTGAGAAAAACTCTAAGAGTAACAGGGATCAAAAAATGAGAATCACAAAGTAGTAATGGATAGCTGAAATTCACTCTCTGTGAGGGTGGCTGAGACTAAAAGTGATAGAACCAGCATCTTGATATATGGGACAGAGCTTCTGCTACTGTAAAGTTGGCAAGTTTTGGCTGGGAAGAAACTTGTGAAGAAGGTAAAGTTTGTTTCGTGCATTAGACACTACCCTCTCCTTAATCATTTTCTCCTTCTTACCCTCCTTCAGGTAACTGGTCTTCCACGACTTCATTTATTTGTTGTAGCCCAGCCTCTCCGCCAAATTCCTTCCCCTCTTTCTAAACCAGTGGTTTTGAAATGCCAGTCCATTCACCAAGGGTAGGCTGCCCGCATGGAACCTATATGGAGGGCTTGTTAAAAATATTGCTTCTCAGGTTCCACCCTCGGGGAATCTAATCCAGTAGGTAGGAGGCAAAGCCTGGTTATCCATTTTTTTAATATGTTCCCCAGGTAATTCTTAGGTATAGTCAGATTTTGGAACCATGTTTCTAGACTTTTCCTACATGAAAATCAAAATTTACTTTTCTTATGACCCAGTCTTTTGGGTCCATTTTTTCTCCTGACCTACCTGAAAAATGTATTTGTGTTTAGAGTCTACGAATCATTAACTAGCAGCAACTTCATAAGTTTTCCCTCCAAGATCTTACATAAGGGACATGTTATGCCACAAGCCAAAAGTATGAAAAATATTAAGAAAACAGAAGGAATATTTGGAATACCCTCAGTCAGTTCTTTATAAATGGCAATGACTCTAAAGAATACTGTGAACTACAGATCTCCTATCCTCTTCTCACTCTCCTGGTAGAGAGGTCATGGTTGCCATGAAGGACATACAGAGTATGAAAGTTTGAAGGCAGGGTCAAAGAGCTGCCATTGATATGCAGAGTAAATAACAACAACCACCACAAATGTGGACTGAGCACTAAAGGCCAACCACCACCTAAGAACTGCTCCAGAGAGAAGAATGTCAGGAAACAGAGTAAAACTCTTAGAAGGAAGAAACAAAAAACTGCATAGCAAGAAAACAGCAGTATCTCCAGGACTCTTAAGTTGGAAATTACGAAACTAGGGTTTTGTGGCCTCTTTCTGTCCTGTGGCTTAGAAGGACAAGCAGGGATCTTCCTCTGCAACCCCATTTGGACAGCATGTGGGTGGTAGGTCACAGTGGGTCATAGGAGTGTTGCCTGACAGGCCACTTTAATTCTAGAGAATTGAAGGGGGCAATGAGCTCTTGAAAGTGAAAATGGATATAGCAGCTAAGCATTGGCTTTATCCAGGCTGCCCAGCCCCAGTCTGCAGGGTACAAAGGAGCTAGTGGTTTCTATGGAAACTCTGTCCAGACATACTTATTATATCTGGTGGAAACCACAATTCTTCAGAAGTCTAAAAAGCACCTTAAATAGGTCATATCAAAATGGACCAAGACTCACCTCAAGATGGCAAACCTTCCCTTGAGCCTGACAACAGTTCCCTGCCCTTCCAACTCTTCTAAAAGAGACTGCAGAGCCAGAGTGGCAGGCACATTCAAGCATCTCCTCATGAGAAATGCGGTCTGAAGCTGACTGACCTTGGAATATCTCTCCTCTTGATGGTTTTTGGAAGGGAGGCTATCCCCAATATGCCTGTTCTTTATTCTGGGTTCAAGGGAGCAAGCCTTGTGTGGCTGAAAAGTCATTTTAACTTTGATGGCATCATTAATGAGAATCAACAATGTATGGGCACTGCTCAGAATGCAAAAAAAAAAACTCTGTAATTGGACTCGGGTCACTATCCATAAGGATCTTCAGTGGGTTATGGAGAGATAAAAACTTTAAAAACTTTCCCCTTGAACACCATTATCCAGCTGTCCAGCCATAAATGATCCAATAGAAACCAATGGTCTCCCTCATTCTTCAATTTTCATTAAACCTGCCTCCAGTGACAGACAAGGGAGACAACATTTCCATCCCACCCCAACCCAAAACCTCCTGTGAAACCCCCTAGTCCCACCATCCCCTGACAAGCTGGAAGGCTCATTCCTCTGGAGAAAATACATGGCATCAATTCCAAAAGGCTCAGAGAACAGCCTCTTTAAGAAGCCTCCATTTGGAAAAGATATTTAAGCAAAGGTGAGCTTGATGAAGTGAAATAGAATTAGCTGCTTCAGTGGCACAGGCTTCTCAGATTCATTCCAAGGTAGACAAGCTTATTCCCTTCCAAGTGGAACGAACTCAACAACAATACGTCACCGTTAACTGTGATCACAGCTCCATGGAATTCCAGCCAGTGCCTGGAGCACACTGAGGTGCACTTACTATTCCCCAATCTGCAATCAACCTTTTGTACATTTGCTCCTAATCATGGGATACAGTTTCATCTTAATGAACTGTTTTCTTATCATATTACAGTTGGTCATTTCAGCATGCCTAAGGTCCCATTTGGTAGGTTAAATTACAATTAGGGTCCCTTGGTGTTTGTTTCCTGGCATGTCTTGAAGGAATTTGATATTTTTTCCCCTTTTCCATTGCTTGATTTCAAGGGCAGAATCAGCAACGCTCAAAGACAAAGAAATACCTGTTACAGTCGACATGGAGCAGGAGATGAGAGGCGCTAACTGACAGTGCAACCTTGTGCCATCGTCCATCTGCCATGCGGTAAGGAAGTGCCTCTGTCCTTGGCTTCCCATTGTGTATGTAGTGATACCGAATCTCATCCCTCAGGCCGCTGCTCTCCAGTTCAAAATAGCTGTATGTAAAGGAACAAACATTTGTTTTATTTTAGTTCTGGATATCACAGCCATCATCAATCCCTCAACGCCTTACTACCAGGTCTCTCACAATCTAAAATTAGCTAAACATGGCACAAAGAGCCAAGACCTCAAATCAATTCACTGTAGGACACCTAATGAATCTATTGTCTGAGAACCCTCATGGCAACATCTTGAGCCTCTGAAACAGAGATCAATTGGTCCACCATGAGGTAACAAGCCACAGCTAATTAGCAAAACTCAGTGCAGTGTTTCTTAAATACTTCAAAGTACAAATCAGAACCCTCATTCCATGAATGTCTAAAACAGGCCATTCATGTGGAATGGATCTATTGATGGTTATTTTTAGAACTATTATCTTTACCTTTTCAAGAATTAAAGGGAAATGGAAGTCATGTTGGATATCAGGGATTGAAATACATTGTCAGAATGAAAAGATTAGTCTTTTTTCTTCTCTGTAAACAAAAAGGTATAATTGAATAACAATTCCTAGATAATAAGTAGGGGAGAAAAGGTTGAAGCTAGTCACATAGGAATTAGTATTTCAAATTATCAGAGAATGAAATATGCAATTAAGTTTTTTCTTTTCCAGGATTATGATCCTGTTTTTCAAACCCATAAGAAATTCTTAGCCTTACCACTGTGGTCTGCACTTGAGTCATAAAATGCTACAAGCAACTTTGGGACACTCCTCAGGCACACAACAGGGCTAGTACTTTCACAGGTGCCAAAACTATTTTGTTTCCTATGCCTCTCTTCTGAAATGTGTCACTGTCATCAACGTTGGGCCTGATCTCACTGCCAGGGCTTGCACTAGGTATTTCACATATACTAATTTATCACTCAAAAAACCTGAGACTGGTATTATCTTTTTTAAAAAACTTAAAAACTGAGATTAAGGATTAAACATACCCAAACCAGATTTAAACTTAGATCTAAATTTGACAGTGTATGCACTTTCTGCCAGTTTGTTGCCCATCCCAGAGGCATGATGACAAAGTGGTGAGGATAGCCTCACCAGGCACTAACTCCAACAACTCATTCATATGGGCAACTCCAGAGCGATTAGCCTAGACAGTTAACTAGGCTTAACCCCTAGATTTGGAAGGGCCTGCTGCTTCTATTCTAATCCACTGAGCTGGCTAACCCCACAAGCCAAACGGTATTTAATCTAAAACACAAAATGCATCTTCTATGAGGACTGAAATGAATATATCAGGAAACTCAGCATCTATTGTGCCTGAATCCCAAAAGTCATGCCAAAGAACAAATACATATTTCTTGCTCATCTTTCACAGATCTTTCCAAAGTAAACAGTGAAGGGCAAGCAGAGAGTCAAGACCAGCCTCTGACCCACCTCATTTGCACCAGTACAAAGAATCATGCCCAAGGTCATAAACTAAAAGAGGTTATTTATACCATAGCAGCCAGCTTCTAGGCCCAGGTTCATACTTATTAGTAATAATTTATGTAATACATACTTTATAAGACTGCACAAAAGGAAATGCTTTAACAAAGAAGACATTTATTTTAAGGGAATTCTCCAGTTTCTTCTAAGTTGTTAGAACACTGAAGAATCAAACAATCAGAGAACTTAGAGGTCAAGAAGATGTTAAAGACTATTGGCCACTCATTAATTCATTCAACATGTCTTTAATGAACACATAATGAAAAACTAAAATGAGGAGGCAAGAAAAGTCATTTAATGAGTGATTGTCATGTGCCAGGAATATGGCAAGTGCTTTCATAGACATCATCTTTTTAATTTCTTTAAGGTAGATTTCATTATCCCTATTTTATAGATGATCAAAGATATTAAGTATCTTGCCCAAGACCATTTAGCATCTGTATAGAAATGCACCACGAGCTTATATTTGAGATCCTACCAGGATTCACACATCATGAGAAATCTCTCAATTACGTTACTTTGACCAATAAGCAATTACTGGGGGAAGGGACATGACCTTGAAAGGGCTTCAATCGATGACAATGAGAAATACTCACAGAAGTCACCTGCTGGAATCATTAAACAGGGAGGCAAATACATTTAACCAGATTTCATCATTATTCTTGTGGTTGTGGCCTCATTGAGCAAGTGTTCAATGTATTATAAACAGATCTCTTAAAGATCACTTTATAAAGCACTGGAGTCAGTGATTACGTTGGGGTAATCACAAATATATAGCTATGAGAAAAGAAGTCTGTCCTAATGTCAGGCAAATGATGCTTTTATCTTAGACTAAAGTTTCTGGCCACATCCTGCACATATTCAAAAAGTGCTGCATCTCATGCAACTTGGATGAAAATCAACATGATATATTCTTGAAAAAACATGTCAGATAACTGTGGAAGCGGCCTTAGCAATAATAAAAACACTGGATGGCTAAGCGACATCTGGATAAAATTCTTTCATGAGGGCTAGGAGGAAAATAAGGCAGTATTTCCAGGCAGTAATGCTCTACAAATAAAGATGTGAGGCAACTCTGAGCAGAAAGTCATTTGGCCTGATGGGATTTGGCTGTAGCCTGGAGGGAAGACTCATGTTTTCTAGTAGAACCTTGTGACTCAGGGTGGTCTATAGAACACCAATAGCAGCATCACCTGTGGAAATTCAGATTATTGGGATAACCCCAAGGTCTACTGCAGCAGAATCTGTATTTCAACAAAACTCCCAGATGATTCATGTTCTATGTTTACATCTGTGTTTAAGAAGCACTATAGTAGTATGCCAGGTGTTGCCTTACTTCCTGGCCAGCTGGTCTTGATGAAGGGAGCAGAAGTCTGACGCTATGAGCAAGTGAATAGGAGCCATGTGGCGCTGCCAGGTAGAAGGAGGACACTGGAAGTGACAGTAGGCTGATCTAGTGAGCAATCTACCCCTCACCAGTCCTCATTCTTCAGGACTCAGGTGTATTGGGGTCTTTTCAAGAGTCTCTGGGGAGGGCAGCTGTATAAGTGATAAAATTATAAGCCAGATTTTGTAAGCAAAAGATTTTGCAAGCCCTTAGCCTTGGACCTCAGCCAAGTGTGTTGTTCCAACAAACTGCCTTCGCTCCCAGAAAAGTCTGCTCATCCTGCAAATATTTGAAAACAGCAGTGATATTCCCTCTTCTGTTTCAAGCCAAGCATCCCTGGCTCCTTCCTTTATACTCCCATCTCCATCTAAACTATGAGCCCCTCCTGGACAAGGATTCTGCCTTCTTCCTCTTTGCAGCCTTCCCCATGTTGGTCACCATGCGCTAGGCATGGTCAAATGAATCAATTTTCCACTTAAATACAGCATCCAGGAATAAAGGCACTTGTACAGATGTGGTCTAATGCAAAGTACAGTGACACTATCACCTGCTTTGCTCTGAGCTGTGCACAACTATGCCTACACTGACTTTCCCATCAACTAACACCCCAAGACCTTTCACACAAAATGTTATGAAGGCAAATCTTTTCCAACCTGTATTTACTTAGCTGAATTTTTTAAGCCCAGGCCTTTGCTTAAGTGCAAGGTAGACCCTACCCAGAATCAACATGCATAATTCCTCAAAGGTCCACCCTTGGGTATCAGGTACAATCAGTATTACCATGAACTGAAGTCGATTTTCATAAGACTATCTGAATTCCTTAGTAGATCTGGAAATAAATTCAGGAACAATAATTCTAAAAATATAGGTAGATAAAGATCAATCAAGGTATTTTTCTTAAAATTTTTATCATTTTCCCCAAAATTGATACCAAAGTATCCTATTTTGAGATTACATACATAATATTAAAATATATAATTTTATATTTATATATTTATAATATTTTATGTTCATATATTTATATAAAATTTTATATTTATATAATATATAAAATATATTATATTTTTATATATAGAACAGAAGGGCTGGATATATTCAAAATGTTAAAGTGATTATTGCTGGATGAATTATGTGGCTTCTGTGTACAAGAGTGAAAACAGTAAAAGTTAATTTTAGATAGCATCCAGCACTAAATCACAAGTAAAGGTAAAACATTTCTTAGAAAAGGTCTCTTTTCCAGTTATTCTACAAGGATATATACTAGCTATTTAGAGAAATATATCACACCCAAAGAGCTCCAGAGTTAGTGCAGTACCTGCTTACATTCCAACAATGATTTTTCTGTGGCCCTGAACAAACCATTGCTTCCTAGGAGTCTGGGTGGGGAGGTCAAAGCAAAATGGATTTGGGAAACAAGAAGATACCCTTTCCCAGTGTGTACCCCTAGCAGGACTCTCCAGATAGAGAGAAACCTAGGCAGGTGTCCAGCTACTTTCTATAAAAGGAATAAGCCACCACATATAGAGAGAGAGTACCTGGGTAGATCATTTCCACAAATCCTGGAAAATCCTAAAGATGATGAAAAAAATAAGTTTCCCGGCATAGTGCCTACAATTTTGTAAGACCTCAATAAAGGGTAACTCTATTTTTATGGGCAATAATAATAACTATGATAACAGACACAATATAGCTAACATTATTTATGTAATAATAGCTAATACTTAGTGAGTACTAATCATTACTAGGAGAACTGCCTTTAGGTCTGTATATTTCATATCCAAATAATTCCTACCACAAACCTGTAAGATATTTTACTTGTTTTAACAAATATTTCTATAGTAGTGACTATGGGCCAGGCACTAGTCTGCAAATATTTACTCATGTAATCCTCGTAACAACCTTAAAAATTACCAACTATTATCATCCCTATTTTATAAAAGATGAAACCAAAGTACAGAAAGATTAAATAACTTGCCCAACTTTGTATGGGTAGATAAGAACAGATTCAGGATTTAAACAAAAGCAGTCTAGTTCCAGGCTCACTAGGTACAGTGGCATGATCACATCAGAGTCAGAGGACAAAACAGTTCAAGTGAACTCAGGCAGCCTCCATTCATGGTTCTCATGATGCCCTCAAGTCAAGGTATGCTGCCAAGTCAGACTATTGCAGACCCAGGTGCCAGCCCTCATTCTTTATGCTAATCTCATCACTCTAGAAAGAAATGCTACAGTTGTTCATGCTGAAGCTCTTTTTTTTTTTTTTTTTTTTAAACGGAGTCTCACTCTGTTGCCCAGGCTGTAGTGGCACCATCTTGGCTCACTGCACCCTCCACCTCCCATGTTCAAGCCATTCTTCTGGCTCAGCCTCCTGAGTAGCTGGGATTACAGGCACCCCGCCACCATGCCTGGTTAATTTTTGTATTTTTAGTAGAGACAGGGTTTCACCATTTTGGCCAGGCTGGTCTCGAACTCCTGACCTCAAGTGATCCGCCCACCTCGGCCTCCCAAACTGCTGGGATTAGAGGCATGAGCCACCGCACCCAGCCCATGCTGAAGCTCCTGTCTCTTTCCTGGTCTTAAGTCCACTGTTTGGCTAATAAAGAGATTAAGCCAACAACACAAGGCAGGTATACCGTGCCCCACCTTAGACCAGGGGTCTCAATGGCTGTGTGTCCTGAAAAAGAGGCAGTACCACCATTTTTAAGTAAATAGTAGTGGGACTACTGAAGCTTGAGTTGCAGTCTTAAACCTGCCAGACAAACCATGTAATTTTTGGCATATGATGTCCCTGCCCCTCTGTGTCTCAGTTTTTTAATGTGTCTTAAATAAACTAATTATATCTGATCCGCAAAGCCCTAGGATTCCTCAAAAGGCTCTTAGAGTGTATGGCAGAGGGAAAAGATGAGGCCTATAACCTTTTTTAACCAGAGCAACTTCATTGCCATCTATTACATAAATTGGAGTTTCCTGTAAGATTTCCTCTGGATAAAAGAGATCCACCTCCAAAAATAGTTTTAAACTATTGAACTAAATAATTTTTAAAGTCCAGCTCAGGTCTAAATTCCTAGAATTCTTATGCTAATTTGCATCTGATTGGTCAATTAGTTTCATTCTTTTCCTGATACTATGTCAGCATTCAGGCTCCTGACTCCTTATCAGCCTGGAGGAGAGAGGAAGGAGAGGTAAGTGTAGCAGATGTAGCCAATATCTATACCCCGCCTTCTCCCTGGGCACTGGGCACATACTAAAATATATTCCCCAGTTCCCTTGAATCTAGGAGGGACCACATGAGTAGCTGTCACCAAAAAAAAAAAAAAAAACATGAGCAGAGGTGCTGTGTATTATGTCCAGGCCAAAACAGTTAAGAGAGGATGTGCCTTATCCACACCAGTAGCAGACGTCCAGTGGAGAATTCTGAAGCCTTATTGGGTGGTGGCACCATATGGTGGAAAAAGTCTGGGTCTATAAATGACTTCATGGAGCAGAGATACCTTTCCTCACGCAGATTAACATTGAACTGGGAAGTAAACAAAAATAAACTTTTACTGATACTAACCAATGAAATTTAGAGATTACTTGTCTACCTTGAGTCAGTAAAGAGAGGTACAGAAACATGAAACCGAAGAAAGGCAAAAAGAAAAAATGCTGAAAAGTAACAATGGGCACAAGTTATTGCTAGTCTATAAGTAAAAAGAAATGGCAGCAGGCATGAACACAGTCATCTCCTGTCCTGTATATCACAGATAACCTGAATTACATGGCTTAATATTCTGGTGGGAAAACTGTATTTTGAGTCACAACATCTCCCATCTGGCATACTCTTCTACAATGTGAATTTCACATTCCTTACCTTGAAAGGTGGGAATGTGTCTCCTCCCCTTGAACCTGGATGGACTTGTAAGTACTTTAAGGGCAAAAGTAATGCTTGGTGAATTCCATAAATGTAAAAACGCAGTTTCTGTCTTGTTTACCAGAACACTTGTGCTTTCATCCCTAAGTCACCTTGTAAGAAGTCCAACTACCCTGAGGCCACCTTGTTGTGTGGAAGTCCAGACCGTACTGGGGAGGTGGCATGTAGGTGCTCTAGTTGACAACCCAACTGGGATCCCAGCCAACAGCCATTATAAACACCAGCTTTATGAGTGAACACACCTCCAGCTGGCCTGCCCAGCTGTCCACTCTTCTCACTGAAGCCACAAAAGTGGTAGAATAGAGATAAGCCATCTTTTCTGGGCTCTGTCCAAATTCCTGATCCACAGAAACTGTGAGCAAAAGTTTTGGGGTAGTTTTTTTATACATCAATAGAAACTGGAACACTCTAACTTCAGGTATACAGATTTTTATTATATCTTTAAAAATTAAAACTATAACTTAAGTATGTTTCTACTAAATGCCTGGGTCATTGGCCAGATAACCAAATCTTAAAATGTTGATTTTCTACTTATAAATAGCACCACAGATATATAACTATACATTTTCTTTTAACTTATAAAAATGGAATTCTACCAAAAATGTAATTTAATATAAATAAACCATTATGTGTTTTAAAATACATGGTTTTCAGAAGCTACTTAAAGAAATAAATACCTTAGGACTACTTTGATACCTTTCTCATTAATCTATTATTTTTCTTGTATCAAACCCAAACATTTTGGCCTCAAGCTTCTTGTTTACACAAATGGAAGTGGCCCCGTTGGTGGTTCTTTCACAAATCAGATATCTTTGGGTTCCAGGTCCATGTGCCCTTTAAGGCTACATTGCTATTTGACTCAACTAAAGTCCTGATTTTCCCAGACAAACTTCTGGTACTCTCAACTTCTGTTTCCTTTATTCAGAGCAATATGGAAACAGAATATATACCAGAAAAAAATATGCCAGATGTAAAGAGGCTTCAGAACCCAGATATCTTGTGATCAATCCCTCCCCTCTGCCATTCAATCCATGTGTGAATGTGGGCAGGACACAGCATTTCCCTAAGCCTTCTTTTCTTCATCTAGTTGAAAATAAACATCTACTTCACAGATTTCTTTTGAGAATAAAATGACATACGTTTGTAAATTGCCTTACAAACTGCCTAGTATCCAATACTGATTATGATTTCCCTTCATCTTTCTATATACGTGAAAATTAACTGCCTTACAAAGGTGTGATGCTGCTGAAAGCATACGCATTCTGCCTTTTCTTAGAAAGAAGTGCTTTTCTGTCTCTCCCTTTCTCTTGTTTAGACTAGACCCGGTGATTTTTACTTGTAGTTGTAAGGTTACATATTAGTTCTGTACTCAATCCTCTTAGCAAACATATAGCAAGAGATTAATCGTGACAGCAATTACAAACTGCCTTTGTTATTGAAAATAAAACACTCACTGTTAAATGAAATGTTAAATTCAGGCTCTTTATGCCCATTCAAAACTGTTCTATTACACTCTTTAAAAATCCACATGGTATTAGCCATGCTGTATTTAACAAAGTAAAGGCTGGCTTCTAACTTCCCTAGAGAACCAGGAAAAATACATGAAACTTCAGGCAAGTTAAGATAGAAAAATAAAATTAGTGGCAGAATACACTTAAAAAAAAATAAGCTAATTTAGCAGGACAAGGGGAGAGGAATCATTTGGTTTTGATTGTCAAGGCCTGCAAATAAAGTCAAATAAAAACATTTATTAAGCAACCAAGCCAAAGGCACTAAGCTTGGAATTGCACAACTGCATCTTAAGACTAAGGTATAACTTTGGATCTCCAGGAACTCAAAATTAAGATGTTTATGAATAGCAAGATTTAGGAAATAGGCACTAAAATATATCGTGGTGGTTGTAGTTGTAGTGGTAATGGTAATTGTACTAACGACCAAAACATACGTAGCACTTTCTATACTTGTTTCTAAATTTTATCTAAAATGCTTAAAGAAGAAATATTATTGTTCCCAAACAAGAAATATAATCTTCAGTTTTCTAAATTTTTTTATTTCTATTGTTGAGAAATAAACTGATATATCTATAAAGGTACTCAGTGAAAAATTTCCCTCCCATCCTGTACCCAGTCTTCTCAGTATCCAACAACCCTCATAGGCAACTAGTGTTGGCGTCCCATGTATTTGTACAAAGTTTTTTATGATAAACTCTTTTACAATAGTTTTATATTGCAGAAAATTACAAAAATAGAGTTTCCACATAGCCCACACCCAGTCTGCCCTATTAATGAACCAATATTAATAGATTATTAACCAAGTCTATATTTTATTTAGATTTTCTTAGTTTTTACCTAATAACCTTTTTAGGTTCCACACTCTTATCTAGGATGCTACAATACATTTGTTTGTCATGCCTCCTCAGGCTCCTTATAGCTGTGCCAGTTCAGACTTGCCTTGTTTTTTTATGACCTTGACGGTTTTGAGGAGTACTGGCCAGGTATTTGGTAAAATATCTGACAATTGGGATTTGTCTAATTTTTCTCATAATTATACTAGGGTTGTCACTTTTGGGGAGGAATACCATAGAAGTAATGTGCAATTCTCACAGTATCATATCTAAGAATGCATTCTACTACATGACATCACTATTGATGTTACTGTCAGGGTTCATCTCCCTGGCTAACTGTTGGTCAGTTTTCTCCATTATAAAAATACTCTTCCCCCTCCCAGTTTTATACTGTCCTCTTTGGAAGGAAGACACCTGTGGAGCTCACACTTAAGGAGTGGGGAGTTATATTCCACCTCCTTGAGGATGGAATATTGAAATGAAAATATTCATTTTACATAAATTACTTAGAATTTTACTGCATGGGAGATTTATCTATTCTCATTTATTTATTTATTCGAACACTTATTATATCAGTGTAGACTCATGGGTTATCATTTTTTACTTTGGGTTACAATCCAACACTGTTTATTTTGTTGCTCAAATTGTTCCAGCTTTAGCTGTTGGACGTTTTTCAGCTAGTTTCTTTGACTTACTCCCATCATGTTTCTTGTTTTGTTTTATTTTGTTTTGAGCATTTCCTTACTTTCTAGTACTACAAGATGCTCAAGGCTCATCTTATATATTTCCTGACCCAATCCTAAAATCAACCATCTCTCCAAGGAAGGCTTGTTCCTTCTACTGGAGAATGGTATGCGAAATCAAGATTTGGCCACTATGTGTGCTCATGGCTACAAGGTATTGTTGCTTCTGAGCTCTCTCAGCCAACAGAACAAAGAAATATATGTGTGTGTATAACAATCAGTATATATACACATATCTATAAATATTTCTATATGTATCCATTTGTATCTAAAGTAAGCTAAACATGAATTCATACTGATGTCTAAAACTCTAATCTGTTATCACATAGATAATTCTAGTCTCTGTCCCATGCTTATCTGTAATCTCCCATGATCTACCATGAATTTACTTAATTAATTATTCACTTTCTGTATACACGTATAGTGGTTTTAATATCATTAACCAATACCCTCAGGTAAACAACTTTATCAACTCAAGTGAAGTGTCTATATACAGTTCCTTCCGCCTTTAGTCCTACACACGCCATTAATTTCCAAAGTTCCGGAAGTCAGCTCCTATTTCCCCAATCCCCTTTGTTGAGGTTATTTCACACATTTGTAATACAGTTAGATATTCTGTTACATTCTGAATTCCATCCTGGGATCTCTTAACTTCCTAAATGATTTTTTAAAATATGCACACATTGAGGTTTACTCTCTGTGCTGTAAGGTTCTGTGGCTTTTGACATATGCATAGTGTCATGTGTCCACCATTACAGAATTACACCCAATAGTTCCACTGCCTAAAAAATTCCTCTGTTTTTCACCTATTTAGCTCTCCCCCAACTCCCAAAGCCCTGGAAATCATTAATCTGTTTGTTATCTTTTTTTAATCTTTTTTTTTTGGCTTTTTCCAGAGTGTCATGTAAATGGAATGATACAGTATTCAGCCTTTTCAGATTGGGTTCTTTCACTTAATAACATGCATTAAAGATTCATCCACATAGGATCAGCCATAAAAAAAAAGTTTCACCTGTGTCTCTGCATGGCTTCATCATGCGTTTTTTTTTTATAGCTGAGTAATACTCCATCATATACATGTACCACAGTTTATTTATCCATTTACTTATTGAAGGACTTGGTTGCTTCCTGTTTGCAGGATTTTTTGTGAAAATACGTTTTCAAATCAACTGAGTAAATACCTAGAAGTGCAATTCCTTGATTTTGTGATAAGACTATGTTTAGCTTTGTAAGAAACTGCCAAACTGTCTTCCAAAGTGGCCGCACTACATTACACTCAGACCAGCAATAAACAAGGATTCCTGTTGCTATTCATTCCCACCAGCAACTGGTATTGTTGGGGTTTTTTTTTTGGATTTTACCCATTCTAATTGGTGTGTAATGGTATATCATTGTTTTAATTAGCATTTCCCTAATGATAAATGATATTGAGCATTGTAATATGCTTATTTCCTATTTACATATCTTCTTTAGTAAGATGTCTATTCAGATATTTTGCCTATTTTTAAAAATTGGTTTGTTTACTTATTGTTGAGTTTACTTATTGTTGAGTTTCAAGTGTTCTTATATATGTTGGACATAAATCCTTCCTCAAAAGTGTGTTTTTCAAATATTTCTCCCAATCTATAACTTGTTTTTTTAATCTCTTAATAATCTTTCTGGTAGAGCAGAAGGCTTAAGGTTTAATAAAAATCTAACTTAACAACTTTTTCTTCCATGGATCATACTATTCATGTTGTACCTAAAAGCTCATCACTGAACCAAAAGTTATGTAGATTTTCTCCTATGTTTTCTTTTAGGATTTTTACAGTTTTGCATTTTACAGTAAAGTACATAATCTATTTTGAGTTAATTTATGTAAAAGGCATAGGGTCTTTGTCCAGTTAATTCTTTTGAATATGAATGTCCCATTGTCCAAGCATCATTTTTTAGGAAGAAAAGAACGTTTTTTCCAAAGGTTTCTTATGCTATGAAAGCAAGTATAAACATACTATTTTGTCCCACCTCTTTAACACAAATGGTAGCAGAGTATTCTCACTGTTCCATACTTTTTTCAATTAATGTAATAAGAAAGCTTTCTTATACACAGAGCTTTTTCTTTATTTTTACTGTTTTCAATTTGATACGTATTCTCCCACTCAAAATTAAAATCACTCACTTATCTACAACACAAATTCAAATTACAACTAGGTAAAGGCCCATTTTCTCAAGGCTAAGCCAGGCTTACATATTGTGAAAGCAAGATTGAAAATCATATATGCAAAGAAGGCACTAAGTGTAAAGATAAGTAAGCAACAAGCACTTACTTAATACAAAGTATGCCTCTTGTCAAAGAATTTACATGTCACTCGATAAAATAAAAACTTATGGAAAGATAGACAACAATACATCCTTGACCTTTAAAACGAGGAGAGGAGATCCACTCTTGAACGGTGATGTGAGAACGTTTCAAAAAGAAGCTAGATGTAGAAGAATGACCTAGACTGGAGTGAGATGGGTAAGAGAAGTGCTTCAGGAGTGGGGAAAATGTAAAAACATGGAGGAAGAAATGTGTCTGGCATGCTCAGGCAACAAAGAAAGAAGAGGTATGAACAGCACTGACGCTGTACACAAGCAGATCAGAAGAGTTGTGAAGCAACAGAAAGGTAAGTTGGGGCTAGATTCATAGAACCAACCACTGACATATGGCCCTTTTCCTACAGCCTAGCAGTTCTCAAACCATTTTATGTTAGGACTGATAGGCAGGTAATGTTCAAACACTCCCACGGGTGTCACCAGTTATGCAAAATTTGTTTTCTTACCTCTAACTCCAGTCCTTTCTCCACCTCTCAGAAAGTGCGTCATATCAGTGGCTCTATGGACCCTGACTCCACTCTAATAAGTTAGGGTGCTTTTTTTTTTTTTTTTTGAGACGGAGTCTCTCTGTTGCCCAGGCTGGAGTTCAGTGGCGCGATCTCGGCTCACTGCAAGCTCCGCCTCCCGGGTTCACACCATTCTCCTGCCTCAGCCTCCCTAGTAGCTGGGACTACAGGCGCCTGCCACCACACCCAGCTAATTTTTTTGTATGTTTAGTAGAGATGGGGTTTCACCATGTTAGCCAGGAGGGTGCTTTTTTACATAAATAAATCACAAATTTATATCTCCAGTCTAGACCTGTCTTCTGAACTGCTTACTTGCATAACCAACTACCTACTCAACATCTCTCCCTGAATACCCCAAACTCAATACTCGCAAGACATAACTCCTAATTCTTTCCCCAAAACCTGGGCCTCATCCATTATATCCTATATCAGAACAGAAGCTAAAAACCTAAGCATTGTCTTTGACACCTTTCTCTCCCCAGCACCTGATGTGCACACCATCAGCAAGTTCTATCGCTTCTGTTCCAAAGTCTCTACCACATTTATCCATTCCAAATCTCCTTCACAGCTATCATCCTTATCTTATCCACCAACATCTACTACTAGCAACTATATAGATTCCTATCAGGTCTCACCGAATCCACGCCGGCCCATTCCAATCTATTCTACAGCCAAAGTTACCTTTTTAAAACAAGAATCCAATCATATTATCGACTTCTTCCAAGCACCCCCACTTCCAAGCTTAAAATTCATCACTGTCTTCTCATTCCTATTGAGCTCAAGCCTAGAAGTCTTAGGCATGCGCTTCAGGAACCTACATGCTTTAGCCCCTGCCTGTCTTTCCAGTGTCAGCTTTCTCACTCTCTATCTTGCCCTCTACACACCAACGTTCTTTCAAGTCTTCAAACATACCACGATCCCTCCCACTACAATGCACTTGCTCCAACTACCTGGAAGGCTCTTATCCCATTATTTCCCTAGCTAACTTCTACTCATTCAGCTCTTACTTTAAATGTCACCTCCCCAGGAAGTCCATTGACATGCACTCCCCACCACCCCGTAGGGTTTTTTTAAATAAGAATATGCTCCTTTCCTTCACAGCTATCTCTGTTTGTACTTACATATTTTTCTCATTATTTTGTTAACATCTGTCTCCCACTGGATAAGCTTTATGAACACATGGACTATATCTGTTTTTCTCACCATGGTATCTTCAGAGCCTAGCATAACACTTAGCATACTTGTAGTGACTTAATAAATATTTTTGGAATAAATGAATAAATATAGTAATAAATATCTGGTTTGTAGTAACAGTAACAAATTACAGGTGGCATGCCTTAGTGCTGATTGTGATACAACAAAGGGTTGTGACATTGCAGTTCACAGTCACTCTTATAGAAAACAAGTTACTCATCAAGGAGGTAATTCAGTAAAAGCACCATTTAAATAATAATAATAATAATGGCTAACATTTATCAAGTCTTACCACATACCACTTTAGTAATTACTTTATATACAATATTGAAGTAAATTCTTGGAACAACCTTCTAGAAGGAGGTACTATTATCATCTTCATTTAGTTAGTGAAGAAAGCAAGTCAGAGAGAAGTTAAATGATGACCAAAGACACAAAACTAGGACAATGATGCCTAAGCCAGTCCCTCTTGGAAGAAAGAACTATAAGAATCAACACAGACCAATCCGTCCCATAACTGAAATTTCCACTACCCATAAGAGTCACTGGGAAGGCTGACATCATTAGCAGAGCGTTCAGTGGGATATGAGGCCAGCCACCATGAGCTGGAAATGAACTACCCTTAACAGAACCAACGTGGAACCCTCCTCTGTTCCTGGTGCTGATGGCTCCACAGTACTGGAGGATGACAGGGGGGTTGTAGGAAACATGTTCTAGTGGCTGCTTCTGTTAGGAAGACTTGAGCTCTCAATAAATATAGTAAGATAAATTTTATGGTAAAGTACTTATCATAACTAGCATGCTATAAGAACTCAATAAATGTCAGCTATTATTATTGTCATCATTATTTAAATGTTAATTTTCCTGAATTGCCTCCTTGATAAGAAACTTTTATTTTCTACAGTGATTCTCAGCTTCTATGTCAAGGCAATTTGATGTATCACCATCATCTGTGAGATGTGCCATATGTAATTTATTACTGCTAATAAAAGCCAGAGGTTCATTAAGGTATTCATTCATTTATTTCAAAAATATTAAGTCTCTACAATTTGCTAGGTGCTTTGCTAGGTTCTAAAGACACAATGATGAACAAAAACAGATAGGATCCATGTGTTCACAGAGCTTACAATCCAGTGGGAGACAGACGTTAACAAAATAATCACACTAATAAATGTAAAATTGAAAATGGGTAAGTACTGCGAGAGAACAGAACATGGTTCTGTGACAAAGCCTGGTTCAGTTTAAGTCACACTGGGATAAAGCAACCCAGCATGAAAAGCCCAGGCTAAACATGAGCATTGTGAAGAGTCTCATAAAAGTGTATGGTCACTAAGAAGAACAGTGCTTAGGAATGAGCTTAGAAGATGCAGCCCAGATGGGCCTAAGTGGTAACGGTCATTCATAGTGAGACACTGAAACAGGTGAGGGCTATGTAGTAAATCTCTCAGGGGGCCATTAGTAAGACCAGTGTAGCAAGCTCCCACCCAGCCCACTTGCTATTACAGGAGCCTCCTCCACACCCAGTATCACTGCTAGTGGAAATAATGACTAAACATTCCCACCCCCTACCCTGAATTCCCTGTTCCCTCCTCAGGAGAGGACACCTGGATCAGGTGAATTCATCTATAAAATCTATTTGCCTAGAGCTAATATATGTAAGTGAACATTTGCCTAAAGCAGCTCTATCTGAAACCAAATTTGACAAAAACCAATTTACCTTCCTATCACATGTGAATTCTTATAAATTTCACAAACATGAATTTTTATGTTAATAGTACTATTAGGGGAAATTACTATTAAGTAAACTGGCCGTTAGGTAAATTGATTTTAGAATCATTTATTTTGGGCAAACTTGAAACACCTAAGCCCAATCTGCAGCAGTTCAAAAAAGTAGATGAGATGGCTCTGTGTCATAGGGCTTTCTCTCACTGTCAATAAAACCCTACAAAGCTAATATATCCAGGGTCCCCCCAACCTTCCAAAACAACTAGTGGGCTTCAAAATTAATCAACTTATCCTGTGCTACCATAATTCCTGTTACGTTCTTCATCTCCACAATGTCCACTAAGAGCTGAAAGAGCCTCCTGGCCACCATCATCATGAAGCTGCCTTTATCAAATTTTTGATAAGCTCAATTCATTCAGGTATCAAGGAGGCAGAGCCACTGTAAACACTTTAAAAGTGTTCCTCAAACGTGAAGGTGCACATGAGTCAACTTGTCAAAATGCAGGCTCTGATTCAGAAGGTCTGCTGGGGTCTGAGATATGGCATTTCTAATAAGCCCCAGGTGATGGTCTTGCTGCTGGTTTGCAGGCCACACCATGAGCAGCAAGGTCTTACAAGATGAGTACGATTGTTAAGATGTGCAGGTTGAACTGGAGATGAAATTTCCTAGATATTAGAAGGTATTCTTCTCTGATCTTGGACATAAGAATGCAAGAAGATATCAGAAACTTACTCACATGTTCAGTGGAGTTTGAAACAGTGATGCAAACTTTCTCTGAGAGAGTTTGCCAAACAATGACTCTCAAACACTAAGAAAGCTTCAAAAGTCAAGTTCCCTAAAAAGGTGATTGCTATGATTGGATATAGTTTGTCCCCACCAAAACTCATGTTGAAATTTGATCTCCAGTGTGGTGGTGTTGGGGGGTGGGGCCTAGTGGGAAGTGTTTGGATCATATGGGTGTATCTCTCATAAATGAATGGGTGCCTTTCACACAGTAGTGAGTTCTCGCTATCCTGAGACTGGAAAAGTTCTCACAGGATCAGATTAGTGATGGATTTGTGATAGAATAATTGTTTTCCACATAAGGAATTTTACAAATCACATAAAATATATCCCTGTCTACCTTGGAAATGCATTCTTAAGAAAAGAGTTCCCCTCTTTTTATTACACCAAGAGTCTACAAAAGCTATTGCAGGAGTCAGGTGTGGTGACACGCCTGTAATCCCAGCACTTTGGGAGTCTGAGGCAGGCAGATCACCTCAGGTCACGACTTCAATACCAGCCTGGCCAACATGGTGAAACCCTGTCTCTACTAAAAATACAAAAAAATAGCCAGGAGTGTTGGCACACACCTGTAATCCCAGCTACTTGGGAGGCTGAGGCAGGAGAGTTGCTTGAACCCAGGAGGCAGAGGGCAGAAGAGAGAGCAAAAAGAAGACCAGGTATTACTGAGGTGTTGCTCTCCATTCTTTCTCCTTCTTCCATAAACAGACCCACAGGAACACACCTTCTCACTTCAGTGATTCAAAAGCAGTTTCTCAGTTGAGGGCTGGAAAAAACTTTTTTTTTTTTTTTTTTTTTTTGAGATGGTGTCTCACTCTGTCACCAGTCTGGGTCTCGGCTCACTACAACCTCCATCTCCCAAGTTCAAGCAATTCTCCTGCCTCAGCCTCCCGAGTAGCTAAGATTACAGGCATGCGCCACCATACCCAGCTAATTTTTGTATTTTTAGTAGAGACAGGGTTTCACCATGTTTGCCAGGATGGTGTCCATCTCTTCACCTCGTGGTCCACCTGCCTGGCCTCCCAAGGTGGGGGGATTACAGGCGTGAGCCGCTGTGCCCAGCCAAAATCCTTTATTACTAATTTCTTTAATTACAAAATGAAAAGTAAGAACTTCACAGTGAAGAATCCTGGCAGGCTCCACCTTAACCAAGCAAACAAGGATAACATCATCAGTAATAAGATATATCAATATAAGGAATCCTTTCACATGATGCACAGAGAAAAAGCAACATCATTTCTATGGTAACCTTGCCAAAAAAAAAAAAATAGTAACTTAATCATGAGGAAATGTCAGAAACTCAAACTAAGGGCCATTCTACAAAATAACTGGCCATACTCTTCAAAAGTGTCAAAGTCATGAAGATAGGAAAGTCTGACAAATTGTAACATTTTTGAGATTAAGAAGAAATAGCAACTAAGTAAAATGTGGGCTGGACAAGATCCTGAAACAGAAAAAATCCTATATTCATTTAAAAAAAAACCTGGTAAAATTCAAACAAGATGTGGAATTTGATTAATAGTCCTGCAGCAGGCCAGGTGCAGTGGCTCACGCCTGTAATCCCAACACTTTGAGAGGCTGAGGCAGGTGGGTCATGAGGTCAGGCGTTGGAGACCAGCCTGGCCAAGATAGTGAAACCTCTTCTCTACTAAAAAATACAAAAATTAGCCAGGTGTGGTGGCGGGCGCCTGCAATCTCAGCTACTCAGGAGGCTGAAGCAGGAGAATTGCTTGAACCTGAGAGGCGGAGGTTGCAGTGAGCTGCGATTGCACCACTGCACTCTAGCGTGGGCAACAGAACAAGACTCCGTCTCAAAAAATATATATATATAGTCCTGCAGCAAGGTTAATTTCCTGATTTTCATAATTTTATCATGGTTACGTAAGATGTTAATATTAGAGGAAACTGGGTGAGAGATATACAAGACTTGCTGTATCATTTTTGCAACTTCCTAAAATTAATGTAGAAGAAAAAGTTAAAAAAATAAATCACTGTCTTATCTCCTAAGAGGCCTAGCCAAGGAAGCCAAACCAGTGATTGACATCCCAATGGAAAAACGTATTTTATCTTTTGGACTTGCAAAAAAGGAAAGACTGGATCCTCTGGACTTTCTCTTTTGAATCATAGTTTTTTCCCAATAAAATCTTGGCTCATGGTTCTCATCTTCCTCACGGATTGAGTTATTCTTATAATAAATTAACAGAAGCCGTCCATTCACCCAGGTTAGAATTGTGAAATCCACCTTCTACCTGTCACAGTTGCAGAAAAATGAAAACTTAAGAACAGATAGAAAGTGAGACACTAAAACTGACTCAAAGAAACTGACTGAAAAGAAAAAAAATGATGAGCATAAAACAGCATTAAAAATATTAAGAGTTCTCCTGTCCTACGTGAGATTGGGTGGACATCTCAGAGTGGGAAGGCCAGAAGGCAGGCAGAAGTCAGAATGTAGTAGATCATGAATTACTGGGTAAGAGGAACCCCAAGACAGTTCCACAAATCCCTTACCTGCAGCGATCCCAAACAAGAATTGAGCATGAACAAGCTCCCTAGGTTAAATTTTAGAAAAGTGCTAGGAAAATGGCTCCTCATACCAATCATTAAGGTAATGACAAACTTGAGAGTTTTTTCAATTATTAACTCTCTTCTGGGTTTCTAGTGTTTGCAAGTTATATGTGGAGATTACATTTCAAATATGGCTAATTTTAATAGATATTCCAAGAGTAGAACATGCAAGATAAACAAGATATTCAGAATATCTCATTTAAATCATGCCCTTTAAACTTAGGACAGAAAGCGTGGGATCTAAATAATAATAACATTTGACAATTATTGAGTGCCTATGTGCCAGACATTGTCTTAAATCCTTAAAATATGCCCATTGGGCAGATATGATTATACCTAGTTTACAGATGAAGAAGCTGAAGTTCAAAGATACAAAGTTATCCAAGAAAACACAACCAGTAAGTGGTAGATCCAAGATAGAAACCCAAGTTTATATAACACTAAAGATGCCCTTTCTGCTCCATGACACTATGTCTAGGATGCTGCAAAGGAAATGAAGTTTCTAGCACCAATAAAGAGATGCTGAGGCTGTTGGGAGTAGGTAGCATAGAGTCAACAGCAGTTAGCAGTCTCCCTTTGGGACTAAGATATTTTTAATCTATGGTGCCCATCACCACAGAAGGAAGTCACTTAAACAGTTTTGCACAACCTCATCACTCCCCCACAGAGAATATTGTGTTTTTAAAAATAAGAAAGATAGTACACATTAACTTAGGGTGGAAGAAAATCATAACCAATTTACTTTTCTTCTTGGCACAGAGCTAGGACTCATTTCCCAGCCTTTCTTGCTAATAATACTAGGTGTGGCCATATGCTTGAGTTCCGGACAATGAAATGTCAGCATAAGTAATTGATACTTGTGTACTGCTTCCAAGGCTGACCCTAAACCTCCTACATGCAATCCTCTTTCTGGTTGCTGGAATAAAGACTACCCTCAGAAACACCTGGAATACCACATTTTGAAGATGGAAGAATGACAAAGTGGACAGAGTCTAGGCCTCTAACTTTCCACTAGAAGAAGAGCTTCCCAGGACAGATACCTAGCCAGAAACACCTGAATTGGTCTTTTATGTGAGCAACATATAAATATGGCACATCCCTAGCTAAAACCGTCAATGAGAAATAGTTCCTAATTATAAGCCTTGAAAATCCCTCCAAGCCATACAGAAAGAAAGACTTACTTTCTCCTGCTTCATTTGATAACACAATAATGAGCACTGGCAGCATCTACAGAGCTTTGGCACAAGAATAAAAACATAAGTTTATTTTGACACTGGTCACCCAGGCTCTTCCAATCATAGTATAAGGGGGTCCATGGAATTGGAAATTAGACATTAATGTTCGTGTCTTGGCAGGCACTATTAGAATCCCCATCTTAACACATGAAAATATTTCGACTCAGATAAACAAAGCCATGGTTCTTTCTGCACTCCTATTGCAAAACCAGGGCTGTGTCTTGGCAATTCCAGCATAAACCTCTCAAAGGTATTATAGTTAAACTAACTGCCAGTGAGCAATAGAGCCAGATCTGACACTCAGGTCTTCTGGGTGAATGTGTTATCGCATATCGAAAACAATTAACACACGAAAGTATACCTTCAGCAAATGTTAGTTCCCTTCCCTTCAACTCAGCTAAATATAATCTCTCTACTGACGTCCAGTCTGTCTCACTCCTCCATGCAAAGGTCTTGTTCACATGAACAAGCAAATTTAAGATGTATCAGGCAAATACTGAGATTAGTTCCACTAAGGCTGATTCTTGTTTGGAGGGGTTTTTATGGCAATAACTTCAGGGAAGGCCAGCTTCTATAGGTCAGCCTTTGGGTGATTTTCCTGAAGGGGTGTCAATCCCCCAGCCGGTTCCTAATCCAGAATTGTGCAATAAAAAATAATTAACCAGAGAGGAGTGTCCAGAGAGGAGTTCAGGACCCTGTCAGTGAAAATCTGAAGAATGTTGGAGGCAGAGAATGCCAGCTGTCCCCTGGTGTGCACTCTCCCCTTTTCTTTAGTAATTGAATCTTAGTGAAGCACATGGCCATCTAGAATAAAGGTCACATTCACCATCTTCCTTACAGCTAGGCGTGGTCATGAGATTACGCTCTCACCAGTGGGACATGAGTGAAAGTAATGCGTGTAAGGAGAATGCTCTTGACTTCTTCTTGTTCTCCTTCATGCTGGCATAGTGAGGTAGTGGGACTGAATCACCAAGGACTACAGGCAGAGGGCCATAATATAGAAGATCCTAGTTTCTCGGTCCCGTAAAGTTGTCACATAAACTCTGGACTACTATATTAGTCCATTCTCATGCTGCTAATAAAGACGTACCCGAGACTGGGTAATTTATAAAAGAAAGAGGTTTGACACACAGTTCAGCATGGCTGGGGAGGCCTCAGGAAACTTATGATCATGATGGAAAAAGCAGCAAACACATCCTTTTTCACATGGCGGTAGGAAGAAAAAGTGCAGAGCAAAGTGGGGAAAGCCCCTTATAAAACTATCAGATCTTGTGAGAACTCACTCGCTATCACAAGAACAGCATGGGGGACCACCTCCATTATCTAATCACCTCCCACAAGGTCCCTCTCCAAACACATGGGAATTACAATTCAAGATGAGATTTGGGTGGGGACTTAGAGCCGGACCATATCATTCCACCCCTGGCCCCTCCCAGGTTTTGTCTTTCTCACATTTCAAAACACAAATATGCCTTCCCAACAGTTCCCCAAAGTCTTAACTTATTTCAGCATTTGCCCAAAAGTCCAAGTCCATATTCTTATCTGAGATAATGTAAGTTCCTTCCACCTATGAGCCTGTACAATGAAAAGCAAGTTAGTTACTTCCTAGATACAATGGAGGTACAGGTATTGGCTTAATACACCCATTCCAAAGGGAGAAATTAGCAAAAACAAAGAGGCTGCAGGCCCGTGCAAGTTCGAAATCCAATGAGGCAATAATCAAATCTTAAAGCTCCAAAATAATCTCCTTTGACTCCATGTCTCACATCCAGGTCACACAGATGCAAGAGGTGGACTCCCATGGCCTTGGGCAACTCTGCCCCTGTGGCTTTTCAGGGTACAGTTCCCTTCCCAGCTGCTTTAATGGGCTGGCATTGAGTATCTGCAACTTTTCCAGGTTCATGGCACAAGATGTCGGTAGATCTACCATTCTGGGGTCTGGAGGACAGTTGCCCTCTTCTCACATCTCTACTAGGCAGTGACCCAGTGGGGATTGTGTGTGGAGGCTCTGACTCTACATTTCCTTTCCGTACTGCCCTAGCAGAGGTTCTCCATGAGGGTTTTGTCCGTACAGCAAACTGTGCTTGGATAAGCAGGCATTGCCATACAGCCTCTGAAATCTAGGCAGAGGTTCCTAAACCTCAATTTTTGACCTCTGTGGACCTACAGGCCCAACACCACATAAAGTCTGCCAAGACTTGGGGCTTGCACCCTCTGAAGCAATGGCCTGGCTCAGGGAACCATTTTTCTTTCATAGGCCTCTGGACCTGTGATGGGAGTGGCTGCTGCTAAGGTCTCTGACATGCCCTGGAGACATTTTCCATATTGTCTTAGTGATTAACATTCGGCTGCTTGTTACTTATGCAAATGTCTGCAGCTGGTTTGAATTTCTCCCCAAAATGGATTTTTTCTATCGCATTGTCAGTCTACAAACTTTCCAAACTTTTATGTTCTGCTTCCTCTTGAATTTTTTGCTGCTTAGAAATTTCTTCTGCCAGATATCCTAAATTATCTCTTTCAAATTCAAAGTTTCACAGATCTCTAGGGCAGAGGCAAAATACCAACAGTCTATTTGCTAAAGCATAACAAGAGTCATATTTGCTCCATTTCCCAACAAGTTCCTCATCTCCGTTTGAGACCATCCCAGCCTCAACTTCATTGTCCATATTACTATCAGCATTTTGGGCAAAGCCATTCAACAATTCTCTAGGAAGTTCTAAACTTTCCCACATCTTCCGGTCTTCTGGGCCCTCCAAGTGTCTAGGAAGTTCCAAACTTTACCACATTTTCCTATCTTCTTCTGAGCCCTCCAAACTGTTCCGACCCCTGCCTGTTACTCAGTTTCAAAGTTGCTTCCACATTTTCAGGTATCCTTATGGCAGCAACCCACTCCTGGCACCAATTTACTGTAGTAGTCTGTTCTCACACTGCTAATGAAGACATACTTGAGACTGTGTAATTTATAAAGGGAAGAGGTTTAATTAATTCACAGTTCAGGTTGGCTGGGAAGTCCCCAGGAAACTTGCATTCATGGCAGAAGGAGAAGCAAATATGTCCTTCTTCACATGGCAGCAGGAATAAGAAGCACAGAGCAAAGCGGGGGAAAGCCCCTTATAAAGCCATCAGATCTCATAGAACACATTCACTCTCATGAGAACAGCATGGGGGGAATCCCCTCCATGATCTAATCACCTCCCACGAGGTCCCTCTCCCAACACATGGGATTACAATTTGGATTACAGCTCAAGATGAGATTTGGGTGAGGATGCAAAGCCAGACCATATTAACTACCCACATTCAAACTGCTGCATGAAAGAGTATTACCCTTCCATCTTGTTTAAATCATTGTTGTTTGAGTATTTGCTTCAGTAGTCACTCCTGTATCCTAACCAATTTAGATTGTGTGAGGCTTTCTTCGGGGCAGGTGCAGGGACATTTCTGAAGGATTTCCATGAGCCTTGGCTCGCCTTCCACCTCTGGCTGGGTGGCTGTTTCCTCTCTATGGCCTTTTTGAGAGAGGGCATACAGTATAGCTACCCTCCTGTGATTCCCACATACTTGGCAGAGTATTTGCATTAGAATCACCTGGAAACTTATTTAAAACTGACATTCCCGGACCAAATTCCCAAGCACTCAGATTCAGGAGATTTTATAACAATTGCCAAATTTTATATTTAAAAGCTCTCCAAGCAATTAAAATATTCAGCCATGTCTTCTGTGCCTTCTGAAGTCCAAGAGGATTTGGCTGCATGTGTGGAAAAAGACTCAATGTTTCCATGTGACCCTCCCTGCAGTCCTACTGCTGCTGCCCCTTCCAGACTGATATGGTTTGACCCTGTGTCCCCACCCAAATCTCACCTTGAATTGTACTCCCATATTTCCCACATGTTGTGGGAGGGACCCAGTGGGAGATCATTGAATCATGGCGACAGTTTCCCCCATACTGTTCTAGTGGTGGTAAATGTAAGTCTCATGAGATCTGACGGTTTTATCAGGAGTTTCTGCTTTTGCATCTTCCTCATTCTCTCTGCCTGCTGCCATTCATGTAAGATGCAACTCGATCCTCCTTGCCTTCCACCATGATGAGAGGCTTCCCCAGCCATGTGGAACTGTAAGTCCAATTAAACTTCTTTCTTTTGTAAATTGCCCAGTCTCAGGTATGCCTTTATCAGCAGCTTGAAAACAGACTAATACACAGACCTTGTATTTTCTGCTGTTTACTGTACTATTTTCCTTCACGGTTCATTTATGACCCTTGTCACTGGCAGAACTGTTCTCTTCAGCTTTCCAAGCCAAGCTCTTAGGTGTACCACCAGAGCTCATGCTCCCCACTGCAAACTAGACTTACTTTAGACCTCTTTACTCCGCACTGCATCATTCATTCATTCATCCTATCTTACTACAAGACCAAGGTCTTTAAGCAAAGCTGAGCACATAAGACTTCCAATGATCTTACCACCTCCAATCTTCCAGCTTCCTCTCCAACCTTTACCTTCCCATCCTGCACTGGTAACCACTGTTCCTGGTGACTGGAATGTTTTTCTACTCCTGGACACCTGGCAAATCATACTCACTCTTCAAGACTCACCTACATCATCCACATGAAGGACTGTAAGAACTACCTTGCTACCCCGACACTGGTGAACTGTCAAAATCTGCCAAAAATCAAGCTCCACAATTTTCATTTTAAACAGATGAATCTATTAAAACATCTCTGAGGTGTTTCACCCACCCACACCTGCAGGCCCTGGGCATACCTGCCCCAAGAATGACTCTTGCTCTACAAAAGGCTTCCTGTCTCAGAAGAAAAAAAAAGTTTGTCGCATTCATTCAACCAAAATATACTAAGCATTTATGCCATATCATGCCCTGCCAGGGAATGAAGGTAGAAAATTTAATCATCTGATTGCTAACAGCTTCCATCTGCTATACCATCTATTTGATTTCTTTCTGTGAGGACTTAATGTCTATTACCCAAGTGCTCTCTGAGTCCTGACTATGCCAGTTTACCAAGCCATTCCCTTGAGCTTACCTCTTCAACTTCTGCGTGTCTCCTGGAGTCTGTCTGCCTGGTTTCCAACCTACTATTTTGCCTATGAGTCATTCTCGTATATGCCTCCTGACCCTCAGTCTACTCTTCACTGCTAGTGATCATCTGCTCCTGTCCCCTCCTAGACTGACTTGGGGACACTCGGGGACCCAGTATGAACTTAACTAAACACAGTGGCCTGATTAAGCACTTTAATATCCTTGGTAGAAGCCTCTTAGAAGAAAAGAGAAAAATGGAAAAGAACTGGACGTAGTACTACTGCCTACCCAGTGGGAACTACAGAGAGGCCCTCAGCTAATCTCTTTGAGGGTATGAAATAAGAGCTTTCTGATGGCTCTTCTTCATTTGCTAAGCAAGTGCTCCCCAGTAACATACAAACGAACAAGAGAGCAGCCCTGGTACTCAGATTAAGCAATATGTGAATCACTACAGAACCCAGGCTGAGCCTGTTGGTATGTAAGTTATTGCTGCCCTTTTTAAAAATTTAATTAAAGTGTTTGAACATTATCTCTCTTTAAAGATCTAGCTGCTGAGGCTCTATTAAAATTCCAATGTGTCAGAGTGAGAAAAAGCCCCAAGTGGAGATCTAACTTCATCCTGAGTTTTAAACATATGAAAACAGTTGGACATATTATAATCATAACAAGTCCTTTTGGAGATGGACATTATTACCCTACAATCAATTCAAGATGTTTTACAATCCCTCCGCCAGCATGTGAAACCCCTGTGTACTTCATATAAGGAGCTGGTTATGAGCTGATAATGCTCACTGCAGAAGAATGAATACATCCACACCTTCCCCAACCTCATCATAATCATACTTAAGCTCAATCAGGCACTTGACACATCTTACTGTAGTGTAGGAGCCTGAGAGCAAGCTGCTCAGTGGTAAACTCTCCCAGAAATTAAGCTGGATAGTAATTTGTATTCTAGAGACAGGTAGAGGAAGGAGAAGGGTGGAGGAGGGAAAGGAGTAATGCATCATGCCTTTGTCTTTGATATCATGACCATAATCGTTCCCTCCCTCCACCTACCTCTGCAACCCACAACTTCTCCGCCTGGTAAACTCTGACTCATGCTTCAAGTCCCAGTTTAAATGCCATCTCCCCTATAAAGCCTCCCTTGACTTTCCCTGGAAGGGTTAATGGCTTCCTTCTCTTCCTGCTTCTCAATAGAGCAAATATTGATGGGGCATCTACAAGGTGCCATGCATTGTTCAAAGTACTTGGGATATAGCGGTGAACAAGCCAAATAAAGTTTCTGCACTTGAGTTGTTTATCTAACAGAAAAGAGAAAGAAACAAAATAAATATATATTGTGTTAGGTGACAAGTTTATAAAACATAAATCAGGGTAATGGGGATATAGCATGGCAGGGGCAGAGAAGGGGCTATGCTAGAGACAGCTATCAAGGAAGGCTCTCTAATAAGGTGTAAATCTGTGAAAAGAGATCTGAATAAGTAATCAGTGAGTCCTATGAGGAAAAGGGTATTCTATTCTTTGACAAGAGAAATAGGTACAAAGGGCTTGGGGCAGGGTAAGAGGAAGCTGGACATGCCTGTGAACAACAGAGAGGCCACTGTGGCTGAGCTGAGTGACAATGTAGTAGGGGCAAGAGATGAAGTCAGAAGGGCAGGAAAGAGCCAGATCCCACAGAAACACAGCCTTGGTAAGGACTTTGGATTTTATTATGAATTAGTGGAGAAGAAATTTAAGAGTGCTAACCAAAGGAGTGACATGATATTACTCATTTCTTTTGTAATACATATTATGGTGTGCTGTAACTGTTGAGTGATCTGCCTCTCACAAGGGTACATCTCAATCTCCCCAGCTCCTAGCACAGCACCTAGTTTATAATAGGTATTTAATAACATTTTAGAGAAGAAAAGAGCAGAATGAATAAAAGACCGTAAACCAGCCTTTGACCTAGCGTGCTAACAAACACTGGAAAATGCTGCATGTACAGCATTGATTCAAGGCCATGATGGACTTTCAGTCTAGATAAAAGCAGCAGAGTCTCGGACCCCTGAACATAGTGGAACAGGTGAGGTTGTCAGAGAACAGTCAGTGAGAGGAAAGGCTTGGTGGCGTTTAACCCAATTACAGTGTTGCATTCATGATTGGTACCTGTACTTTGTCTTTCTGAGGTCAGTAATAAAACATCTCCTGAAAAAGGCCGTTGTTTAAATGCTGCAAAGATGTCCAGTGCCCACTTGGGCCTGTGGTCCACTGAGGGCAATGTGTGGGAGCTCTCTACTTGTCAAGATTCAGAGGCAGAAAGGGGGCTGGACAACTGCAATGTCTGTTTCCACAGGCCTCCAGAGCATACAGGACTGTCTGCCTTCCACTAATATTTGTCAGGGAAGGATTAGCCTCATAAATTCTGTATATACCTGTGGTTACCTTACGTCAGGCTTTCAAAACATCACTGTTCTCCAAGCACAAGAATAAGCAACTATTCTAGTCTCCCAGAAACAACAAAGCATTAAGAGTTGTCACTGAAAAACGCTGCTTAACATTCCTGTAACCAGAAATTTGGGGCCATAAAACCAGCCTTCAAAACTGATATAGGGTCCAAGTTCCATTGTCACTGGAGTCTAGATTGAGAACCTTATCTCACTCTCCAGTAAGACTTACTAAAGATCCTCCTGAAGTCTGCCTGAAAGGAGCTCAAGGAATCAAGCGGATCATCTCTTTGTCCCTTAGGCACCATACAACTACAGTTATTAGCGCTTTATGTCCCCAGAGTCCTCTGAAAGATGAAAAATGAAACTATTTTTAACCCCTGTAGTTGCTGTACTTACCATATTTCAAATCCTTTGCAAAAAAGTGGGAAAAGATATTGACAAATTCTCATGGCTTTCTTCAAGTTTTAAGGTGCCTGAATTTCAACCAGATACAACCCACCCATTTCTGGGGTCTACACTGGCTTAAAGAAGGGGAACTTATCAATAAAGGCTGAACATTATATTTTTCATTTACTGGACAGCTCAGAGGCTATTTATCTTACCCTCATCTGAAACTTTTAGGCAATTTTAAAAGTCTCATGTAACAATTTAGAAACAGACATTGCAGTTGTCCAGCCCCCTTTCTGCCTCTGAATCTTGACAAGTAGAGAGCTCCCACACATTGCCCTCAGTGGACCACAGGCCCAAGTGGGCACTGGACATCTTTGCAGCATTTAAACAACGGCCTTTTTCAGGAGATGTTTTATTACTGACCTCAGAAAGACAAAGTACAGGTACCAATCATGAATGCAATTGGGTTAAACCCCACCAAGCCTTTCCTCTCACTGACTGTTCTCTGACAACCTCACCTGTTCCGCTATGTTCAGGGGTCTAAGACTCTGCTGCTTTTATCTAGACTGAAAGTCCATCATGGCCTTGAATCAGTGCTGTACATGCAGCATTTTCCAGTGTTTGTTAGCACGCTAGGTCAAATAAATGGCATTAAAAATACCACCAAAGCACTGCATGATAAAAGTAAGTTTGGGAAATGCTGGGTAAGTAAGTTTAAAGAGCCAGTAAAATATACCGTTTAAGAAAATGTGCTGAGGAGCCAGATACCTGGGTTTGACTCTGAGATCCATCACTTTACTAGCTGGGTGACTCTTGGCAAAGCAGCCAACAATCTGCTTCAGTTTCCTCATCTGTGATGCGAGGGTAATAATACCTTACTGTTTTGTACAGATTAAATGCCACCACACATTTGAAGTACCTAGCACAGGGACTAATACTTTATGACATGATTTGAAGAGCTCTCAATATGCTAATATTTATTGTGATTTTCCAAGAAAGAGAGTCATGCTTCCCAAATGTATTTAATCTTATAACTCTTCTTTTCTAAGGGCGGCTTACATGCCCAGTGGCCCTTGGGACCCATTTGGGAAACTCCCCAAGCTAGACAATGATATGTGCCCTAAGTCAGGCTAGAATTACATCAATCTCAACATATCCAACTCAGCAAAACTGTAATTACTACCATGAAGTAATACTAAAGGTAAGAGATGAGAAATGATATTTAAAGATAACTCACCAGTTAAAATATTAAATGTCTTCCCAATCTGATTTCAAAATCTTCAAATTTTGTTTTGCATTGTGGCTCTGCCATTTTCTATCTGTATGACTTTGGACAAACTACTCAATTTCTCTGAATAGCAGTTTCCCGATTCCGAAGACAAAAAAAAAAAAAAAAAAAAGCAGGGGTTGCTTCTCTTATATGGGATGAAACAGACTTCAAACCAACCACATTAAAAAAGGACAAAGAAAGACGTTACGTATGCTGAAAAGTTCAATTCAACAGGAAGACTTACTTACAATAAATAGATATGCACCCAAAAATGGAGCACCCAGATTCACAAAACAAGTGCTTTTAGAGCTACAAAAAGACTTAGAAAGTCACACATAATAGTTGGGGACTTCAGCACCCCACTGATAGTATTAGATCAGTGAAAAAGAAAACTAACAAAGAAATACTAGACTTAAATTCAACACTTGACTAATTGAAACTAATAGACATCTATAGAATACTCCATCCATCAAACACAGAATATACATTTTTCTCATCTGCACGTGAGACATTCTCTAAGATCAACCACATGCTCTTCCATAAAGCAAGTCATACCATTGATACTCTCGGACCACAGTGAAATAAAAATAGAAATCAATACCAAGAAGATTTCTTAAAATCATACAACTACATGGAAATTAAACAACTAGTTCCTGAATGACTTTTGAATAAACAATGAAAACAAGGCAGAAATCAAAAAAAAATCTTTAAAACAGAGACACAACATATCAAAATATCTGGGAGGAAGCAAAAGCAGTATAAAGAGGAAATGTCTACACCAAGAAGTTAGAAAGACCTCAAATCAACAATTAACATAACAGCTAGAGGAATAGAAAAGCGACAACAAACTAACCCCAAAGCAAGCAGAAGAAAATAAGTAACTAAAATCAGGAGAGAACTAAAGGAAATTGAGATCCAGGAATCCATACAAAGGATCAACAAAACCAAAGATTGGATTTTTGAAAGGATAAAGAAGATTGATAGTCTGCTAGCTACACTAACAAGGAAAAAAAAGAGAAGATCCAAATAAGCACAAACAGAAATCACAAGGGTGATGTAACAACTGATATCAAAGAAATACAAAAGATCCTCAGAGACTATTATGAACACCTTTATGCACACGAACTCGAAAATCTAGAGGAAATGGATACATTCCTGGATACACACAACTTCCCAAGATTGAATTAGGAAGAAATTGAAACCCTGAACAGACCAACATCAAGATCTCAAATTTAGTCAGTAAAAAAATTACCAAGCAAAAAAAAGCCCTAGACCAGATAGACTTACTGCCAAATTCTACCAAACATACAAAGAAGAGTTGGTACCAATTCTACTGAAACTATTCCAAAAACTAGAGTAGGAAGGACTCCTCCCTAACTCATTCTAAGAAGTCAACATCACCCTGATACCAACATCTGGCAAAGACACAACAAAAAATGAAAACTACAGGCCAATATCACTGATGAACATAGATGTAAAAATTCTCAACAAAAAACTAGTAAACTGAAACCAGAAGCACATCAAAAACTTGATTCTTCATGATCAAGTGAGCTTTAATCCTGAGATGCAGTTGTTTCAATGTATGCAAATCAACAAATGTGATTTAACACATAAACAAAACTAAAAACAAAAATCATATGATCATCTCAATAGACGTAGCAAAGGCTTTTGGTAAACTCCAATATCTCTTCATGATAAAAACCTTTAACAAGCTAGACATGGAAAAAAATATACATCAAAGTAATAAGAGCCATCTATGACAAACCAACAGCCAACAACATTCTGAACAGGTAAACACTGGAGGTATTCCGTTTAAGAACTGGAATAAGACAAGGATGCCCATGCTCACCACTCCTATTCAACATAAGACTGGAAGTTCTAGCCAGAGCAATCTAGCAACAGAAATAAATAAAAAGCATCCAAATATGAAAAGAAGGATTTAAATTCTTTGTTGACAACATGATTCCATACCTAGAAATCCCTAAAGACTCCACTAAAAGACTCCTATAACTGATAAATGACTTCAGTAAACTTTCAGGATACAAAATTGATGTACAAAAATCAGCAGCATTTCTATATACCAATAATGTTCAAACTGAGAGCCAAATCAAGAACTAAATCTCATTTACAATAGCCACAAAAATATAAAATACCTAGGAATAAGTCTAACCAAAATGAAAGATCTCTACATGGACAACTATAAAACACTGTTAAAAGAAATCATAGATGACACAAACTAACGGAAAAACATTCCATGCTCATGGATTGAAGAATCAACATTGTTTAAATGGCCACATTGCCCAAAGCAATCTACAGATTCAACGCTATTCCTAACAAACCACCAATGTCATTTTTAACAGAAGTGAAAAAAATTACTAAAATTCATATGGAACCAAAAAGGCCCAAATAGCCAAAACAATACTAAGCAAAAAGAACAAAGCTGAAGGCATCACATTACCTGATTTCAAACTATGCTATAAGACTATAGTAATAAAAACAACAAGGTACTGGTACAAAAACAGACACATAAACTAATGGAACGGAATGGAGACCCTGAAAATGAAACCACACACCTACAATCATCTGATCTTTGATAAAGTGACAAAAATAAGCAATGGGGAAAGGGCTCCCCATTCAATAAATGTTGCCAGGATAACTGACTAGGCATATGCTGAAGAATGACACAGGACCCCTACCTTTTACCACATATAAAAATTAACTTAAGATGGATTAAGGACTTAAATGTAGGACCTCAAATTATAAAATTCCTAGAAGAAAATGTAGGAAATACCATTCTGGACATCGACTTTGGCAAAGAATTTATGGCTAAAACCCCAAATGCAATTGTAACAAAAACAAAAATTAACAAGTGGGACCTAACTAAACTAAAGAGCATCTGCACAGCAAGATAAACTATTAACAGCGCAAAAGACAACCTACAGAATGGGAGAAAATATTTGCAAACTATGCATCTAACAATGGTCTAATAACTACAATCTACAAGGGACTTAAATCAACAAGCCAAAAACAACCCCATTTAAGAAATGGGCAAAGGACACGTACAGAAACTTCTTAAAAGAAGACATGCGAGTGGCCAAAAAACATAAGAAAAAATGCTCCACATCACTAATCATTAGAGAAATGCAAACCACAGGCAGGCACGGTGGCTCATGCTTGTAATCCCAGCACTTTGGGAGGCTGAGGCGGGTGGATCACCTGGGGTCAGGAGTTTGAGGCCAGCCTGACCAACATCAAATCTGCCTCTCCTAAAAATACAAAACCCTGTCTCTACTAAAAATACAAAAATTAGCCAGGTGTGGTGGCAGGCACCTGTAATCCCAGCTACTTGGGAGGCTGAGGCAGGAGAATCACTTGAACCCGGGAGGTGGAGGTTGCAGTGAGTGGAGATTACACCACTGCACTCCAGCCTGGGCGACAGAGAGAGACTTTGTCTCAAACAAACAAACAAACAAAAAACAGAGAGAGAAATGCAAACCAAAACCACAATGGGCCCATCTCACACTAATCAGAATGGCCACTATTAAAAAGTCAAAAAAATAATAGATGCTGGCAAGGTTGTAGAGAAAAGAGAGCATTTACACACTGCTGGTGAGAATGTAAAGAATGTAAATTAGTTCAGTCACTGTGTAAAGCAGTTTGGCGATTTCTCAAAAAACCTAAAACAGAACTACCATTTGACTCAGCAATCCCTTTACTGGGTATATATCCAAACAAAAACAAATCTTTCTAACAAAAAGACACATGAGCTCACAAGTTTATTACAGCACTAGTCACAACAGCAAAGACATAGAATCAATCTAGGTGCCCACCAACAGTGGACTGGATAAAGAAAATGTGGTACATAAACGCCATGGAATACTATGCAGACATAAAAAAAGAATGAAATTACGTCCTTTATAGCAACATGGATGTAGCTGAAGGACATTATCCTAAGTGAATTAACACAAGAATAGAAAACCAGGCCGGGCGCGGTGGCTCACGCCTGTAATCCCAGCACTTGGGGAGGCCGAGGTGGGTGGATCACGAGGTCAGGAGATCGAGACCATCCTGGCTAACATGGTGAAACCCCGTCTCTACTAAAAATACAAAAAATTAGCCGGGCGTGGTGGCGGGCGCCTGTAGTCCCAGCTACTCGGGAGGCTGAGGCAGGAGAATGGCGTGAACCTGGGAGGCGGAGCTTGCAGTGAGCTGAGATTGCGCCACTGCACTCCAGCCTGGGCGACAGAGCCAGACTCCGTCTCAAAAAAAAAAAAAAAAAAAAAAAAAAAGAATAGAAAACCAAACACTGCATGTTCTCACTTATAAGTGGGAGCCGAACACTGGGTACGTATGGACACAAAGATGAGAACAATAGGTAGTGGGGACTATTTAGAGTGGTGGGAGGGTGGAGGCAAGGGCTGAAAAACTTCCTAGTAGGTACTGTGCTCAGCACCTGGGTGACAGGATCAGTTGTACTCCAAACCTCAGCATCACACAATATGCCAATGTAGCACACCTGCACATATAGACCATGAACCTAAAATAAAAGTTGAAATTTTAGGCCGGGTGTGGTGGCTCACGCCTGTAATCCCAGCACTTTGGGAGGCCGAGGCGGGCGGATCACGAGGTCAGGAGATCGAGACCATCCTGGCTAACACGGTGAAACCCCATCTCTACTAAAAATGCAAAAATTAGCCAGGCGTGGTGGCGGGCGCCTGTAGTCCCAACTACTCGGGAGGCTGAGGCAGAAGAATGGCATGAACCCGGGAGGTGGAGCTTGCAGTGAGCCGAGATCGCACCACTGCACTCCAGCCTGGGTGGCAGAGCAAGACTCCATCTCTACAAAAAAATAAATAAATAAATAAATTTATTTATTTATTTATAAATAATAAAATAAATAAATTAAATAAATAAAAGTTGAAATTTTAAAAAATACCTACATATCTTGGTTGTGATAAAGACAAAATTAGAGAATGAAGGTAAAATTATTAATATATACTAAGGATCAATCAAATTCACTTCCCTTTTCATTATGTCTCAAGAGAAGTGCAAATTCAGCCTGAAAGCTGATACCACTTAAGGGTAGACAGACCAACAGCTCCAGTTTTTAGCTCAAGATTCATCTGTGAACAATGCTGGAGTAAAAAGGCACAAAATGAATTCATTTTCTCTTTTTAACAAATACATAATCATGTTTTGAATGCTGGAAATAGCTAAGGAGCATTCCCACCTCTTGTTGGTTTGAATCAAGATAAACTCAAGACACTGAATTTATAATACTCAGAAAGAGATAAATTATTCCATATTCCCAAAGCTGAGAGCTGAGTACCCAGAATCAAATCCGAGCAGAACTAAAAGAGACAAATGAGCCAGCAATGGTTTTTTTATCACGTCCTCTTCAAACTCATCATGTATATCTACTAACTATTTCTACAGAGCCAATTCTGCTAAACCTACAATGACTATACAGACTTTCAAGGAAAGTTATTCTAGGATAATTTATTGTCCTACTTCCCAGTTAGTGAACAACACATCACAAGGATTCCACGATTTCAGAGACTAAACCCAATCTTCTGGATTAAGAATTATCTCTAAAGTCAGCCTAAAATTATTTATCAGAGTATATGTTCCCCAGACTCTGACTTTAGAAAATATGATCACCCATGGTCATAAGAAAAATGAAATGTCCTTGGAGTAACCTGCGGAAAACAATATAATGAAGCTTCAAAAATAAGCTCTGTTTTGAAGGTGTGATACATGGAATCAATTTAGCTTTCAGCTAGTTCCATCTCTTTCCTCTGCTATTTCTTTTAGGTACAATTTGAAGAGTACCTAATCCAAACCATGATTTCTGAACTGACCTCCTCCTTTAATTAACAACATAAATGCCAGCATGCTTTATTTGCACAACTACCTAAGAGCTCTCTCTAAAAATAACCATCTTAGCATGTTGCTTTACTGTATAAAGAAGAATTAATACCAATTCATGTCAAAATATTTTTTAAAAAACTGAATTAGAGGGAATTCTTCCAAACTCATTCTATGAGGCCAGCATTACACTGACAAAGCCAGAAAAGGATACACATATACAAAATAACAAAAGCAAAAACAATAACATAAACTACAGACCCATATCCCTGATGAATATAGACGCGAAAATTCTCAACAAAATGCTGTCAAAGAGAGTGCAACAGTATATCAAAAAAGATCCTTCACCATTATCAAGTAGGATTCATCCCAGGGATGCAAGGATGGTCCACCATATGAAACACAATAAGCATAATGCAGCACATGAACAGAATGCAGGAAAAAAAATATGATCATCTCAACAGACGCAGAAAACGTGTTTTATAACATTTAACACTCCTTTATGTTGAAAATTCTCAACAAATTAGGTATAGAAGGTATATACCTCAACATAATAAAGGTCATATATTAACAAATTCACAGCTAATATCATACACAATGAGGAAAAGCAGAAAGCTTTCTCTCTACAATCTGGAACAAGATAATCTGGACAATCTATAACCACTTTTGTTGAACATATTACTGGAAGTCCTAGCCTAAATAATAAGGCAAAATAAAGAAATAAAGAGCATCCAAGCTAAAACAGAGAAAATTAAATTGTCCTTGTTTGCAGACAACATAATTTTATATATATTATATAAAACCTCAGAGACATCACCACAAAAACTATAAGAACTAATAAATTTGATAAGGTCTGAGGCTATAAAATCAACAGGCAAAATTAGTAACACTTCCATATGCCAATAATTGATTATTTGAAAAAGAAATCAAGAAAGCAATCCAATTTACAATAACTACCAAAAATATTACCCAGAAGAAAAGTTAACCAAGGGGGTAAAAGAACTCTACAATGAAAATTATAAAACATTGATGACAGAAATTGAAAAGGACACAAAAAATGGAAAGACAGTCAAATTTCATTAATTGGAAGACTTAATATTGTTTAAACGTCCATACTACTTAAAGTAATCTACAGATTCCATGCAATCCCTATCGAAATACTAAGGACATTCTTCACAGACATAGAAAAAAAATCCTAAAATTAATATGGCACCTCAAAAAATCTCAAATAGCCAAAACAATCTTGAGCAAAAAGAAAGCTAGAGGCATCACACTACCTCACTTTAAAACACACTACAAAGATATGATAACCAAAACAACATGATACTGGCATAAAAACAGACATGCAACAATGGAAAAGGATTTGAAACAAAGGTGTTGAGTAAACACAATGGAGACAGGACAGTCTCTTCAATAAATGACGCTGGAAAAACTGGATACCTAAATGCAAAATAATAAAATTAGACCCTTATTTCTTAATGTATACAATAACTAACTCAAAATGGGCCAAAGACATAAGACCCAAACTATAAAACTACTAAAAGAAAACACGTGAGAAATCTCCATGATAGTGGTCAAGGCAAGGATTTTTTGGATAAAAGCTCAAGAGCATAATCAATAAAAGCAAACATAGACAAATAGGATTGTATCAAACTAAAGCCTTCTGCACATCAAAGGAAACAATCAACAGAGCAAAGAGCCTATAAAATGAAAGAATATATTTGCAAACTATACATCTGATAAGGGGTTAATATAAAAAATATATAAGAAACTACAAAAACTCATTTGAAAAAAAACCCAGTTACTTCTATAGTGCTGGTGGGAATGGAAACTAGTAACACTGCTATGGAAAAGAGTGTGGAGATTCCTTAAAGAACTAAAAGTAGAACTACCATTTGATCCAGCAATCCCACTACTGGGTATCTACCCAGAGGAAAAGAGGTCATTATACAAAAAAGAAACTTGCACATGCATGTTTATAGCAGCACAATTAGCAATTGCAAAATCATGGAACCAACCCAAATGCCCATCAATCAACAAATAGATAAAGAAACTATGGTATATATATTATGGAATATTACTCAGCCATAAAAAGGAATGAATTAACAGCATTTGCAGTGATCTGGATGAGATCGGAGACTATTATTCTAAGTAAAGTAACTCAGAATGGAAAACCAAACATCATATGTTCTCACTGATATGTGGGAGCTAAGCTATGAGGATGCAAAGGCATAAGAATAATACAATGGACTTTGCGGACTTGGGGAGACGAGTGAGAGGGGGTGAGGGATAAAAGACAGCAAATATGGTGCAGTGTATATTGCTCAGGTAATGGGTGCACCAAAATCTCACAAATCACCACTGAAGAACTTACTCATGTAACCAAATACCACCTGTACCCCAATAACTTATGGAGAAATAAAAATAAATAAAATAAATGAAAAATGTTTTAAAGCCCAGTTAACAAATAGGCAAAAGACCTGAGTAGACATTTCTCAAATTTGCATACAAATGGCTAACAGATATATGAAAAAAAAAAGAGCTTGACATCACTAATCATCAGGGAAATACAAATTAAAACTACAATGAGATACAATGGATACTCTCAAAAAATTAAAAGATAGCAAGTGCTGGCAAGGATGTGGAGAAAAAGGAATCCTCACACACTACTGGTGGGAATGAAAATTAGTACAGCCATCATGGAAAACAGTATGGAGGTTCCTCAAAAAACTAAAAATAGAACTACCATATGATCCAGCAATCCCACTACTGAGTACATATACAAAGGAAATGAAATCAGTATGTCAAAGAGATATCTGCACTCCCATGTTATTGCAGCATTATTCACAATAGCCAAGATATGGAATCAGTGTAAATGTCCATCAATGAATAAATGTGTTTAAAATATGTGGTATATATACACAATGGAATACTATTCAACCATAAAGAAAAGAATAAAATTCTGTCATTTGTGGCACCTTAGAGGAACCTGAAAGACATTAAGTGAAATAAGCCTGGTAGACAGAGACAAATACAGCATGATCTCACTTACATGTAGAATCTGAAAAGCTGTTCACAGAGAAGTAGAGAGTAGAAGAGTGGTTACCAGATTATGGGAAAAGGAGGAAGCAAGGAGAGAGGGAAAGAGATTGGTCAGCTTTTACAAAGCTACAATTAGATAAGAAGAACAAGTTCCGGTGTTCTATTTTATAGTTGGATAACTAAACTTAACAATAATGTATTGTATATTTCAAAATAGCTAGAAGAGGTTTTTGAATGTTCTCATCACAAAGAAATTATAAATGTTTAAGATGATTGATATGCTAATCACCCTGGTTTGATAATTACATAATGTATACATATATCGAAACATCACATTTTACCCCGTAAATATGTACAATTATGTGCCAACCATACTTTTTTAAAAAGGATTTTAAAAATATTTGTTGATTCAGTTAGAATATCAATAATAAAACTACTTAAACAAAAACACTTCACCAACACCCAAACCCCTATTCACTGGTAAAAATCTCCAAGTGCCCTTCCAATCTTATTTCAAGTTCTTCAGGAGGAGGTGAAGCAAGATGCCTGAATAGAAGCCTACAACAATTATCTTCCCTGCAGTAACACCAAATTGAATAGCTATCTACACACACAAAAAAAAGCATCTTTATAAGAAACCAAAATCAGGTGACCAATCACAGTACCTGGTTTTAACTTCATATCACTGAAAGAGGCACTGAAGAAGGTAGGAAAGACAGTCTTGAATTGCTGACCCCATTCCTCCCTCAGCCCCCAGCAGCAGCCACATAGCAAAAAGAATCTGTGCACTAAGGAGAGAGGGAGTACAATGATTGTGGGACTTTGCATTGGAACTCAGCGCTGCCAATGGGCAGAATTCAGCCAATGCCCACAGTGAGAGCATTTAGTCAAGCTCTAGCTAGAAGGGAATCCCCGATCCCAATGGTCAGAATCTGAGTTTCAGCAAGCCTCACCACCATGGGTTAAAGTCTCTGGGTTCCTAAATAAACCTGAAAGGCAGTCTAGGCCACAAGGACTGCAACTCGTAGGCAAGTCCTAATACTGTGCTGCACTCAGAGCCAGCTAACTTGGGGGCCACGTGACCTAGTTAGACACCAGCTAGTGTGGCCAAGGGAGTGCTTGCACCAGCCCTCCCCCAACCCCAGGCAGTGCAGCTCACAGCTCCAAGAAAGACTGCTTCCTTCTGCTTCAGGAGAGGAAATGGAAGAGTGAAGAGGACTTTGTCTTGCAACTTGGATACCAGCTCAGTCACAGTAGGATAGGACACCAGGCAGAGTCCTGAGGCCCCCATTCCAGGCCCTAGTTCGCAGATGACATTTCTAGATATACCTTGGGCCAGAGGGGAACATGCTGACTTGAAATAAAGGACCGAATCCAGGCAGTATTCATCACCTGCTGACTAAAGAGCCCACGGACCCTGGATGAGCCTTGGATGAGACTCTGAGACATGCTGGCTTCAGGCATGACCCAGCACATTCACAGCTATGAGGAGAGACTCCTACTACTTGAGAAAAGCAGAGGAAAGAGTAAAAAGGATTTTGTCTTACAGCTTAGGTACCAGCTTGGCCACAGTGGGATAGAGCACCAAGCAGGCTATTGGGGTCCCCAATTCCAGGCTGTGGCTCTTAGATGGCATTTCTGGAACTAAGCTGGGCCAGAGAGAAGCCCATTGCCCTGAAGGATGAGTCCCAGGCCAGGCAGCATTCACCACAAGCTGACTGAAGAGCCTTTGGGCCTTAAGGGAACATCAGTGGTAGCCTGGCACTACTTCCATGGGCCTGTGGTGGTGGTGGACAGAGGAAAAGATTCCTCCACCTGGGAAAAGGGGAAGGAAAACTGGGACGATCCTTTGTCTTACATTATGGGTGCCAGCTCAGTCACAGGTAGATAATGCACTAGGTAGATTTCTAAGGTTTCTGACTCCAGGCCCTGGCTCCCAGATGGAATCTCTGGACCCACCCAGGGCCCGGGGGAACTTGCTGCACAGAAGGGAAGAACACAAACCTGGCTGGCTGCACCACCTGCTGATTGCAGAGCCCTAGGGCCTTCAGCAAACATAGGCAGCAGACAGGTAGCAGTTATAGTAGGCCTTGGGCAAGACCCAGTGTTGTGCTGGCTTCATTCTGACTCAACATAGTCCCAGTGGTGGTGACCACAGGGTGCTGTGTCTCCCCAGCCACAGCTCCAGACCACTCAGAACAGAGAGAGAGAGACTCTGTTTTTTGGGGGAGAAAATAAGGGAAGAGAACAAGAGTCTCAGCCTGGCAATCCAGAGAATTCTCCAGATCTCATCCAAAACCACCAAGGTGGTACCTCTATGAGTCTGCAAGAACTAAAGCATTACTGAGTTTAGGGTGCCTCCTAATGCAGATTCAGCTACAGTGAACAAAAACATAGATCACAACACCCAAGTCCCTTCAAATACCTGGAAAGCCTTCACAAAAGCATAGGTACAATCAAGCCCAGACTGTGAAGACTACAATAAATACCTTCAATGCCCAGGAACTGAGGAATAATCACAAGCATCAGGACCATCCATGAAAACATGACCCCAACCAAAAAAAAAAACTAAATAATGCACCAAGGATCAAACCCAGAATGATAGAGATATGTGACCTTGCAGACAGAATTCGAAATAGTTGTTTTAAGGAAAGTCAAAGAAATTGAAGATAATGCAGAGAAGGAATTCAGAATCCTATCAGATTAACTTAACAAAGATTGAAATAAGAATCAAACAGAAATTCTGGAGTTGAAAAATTTAATTAACATACTGAAGAATGCATCAAAGTCTTTTAATAGCAGAATTGATCAAGGAAAAGAAACAATTAGTGAACTTGAAGACAGGGTATTTGAAAAGACAGAGCCAGAGGAGACAAAAAAATAAATAAATAAATAAATAAATAAATAAATAAAACACTATGAAGCACACCTACAAGATCTAGAAAACAGCTTCGAAAGGGCAAATCTAAGAGTTATTGGCCTTAAAGGGAAGGTAAAGAGAAAGGTAGTGGGAGAAAGTTTACTCAAAGGGATAATAACAAGGAGCTTCCCAAATCTAGAGGAAGTTGTCAATATTTAAGTACAAGAAGGTTACAGAACACCAAGCAAATTTAACTGAAAGAAGACAACCTCAAGGCATTCAGTAATCAAACCCCCAAAGGTCAAGGATAAAGAAAGGATCCTAAAGGCAACAAGAGAAAAGAAACAAACATACAATGGAGCTCCAATACATCTGGCAGCAGACTTTTCAGTGGAAACCTTACTGGCCAGGAGACAGAAGTATGACATATTTAAAGTGTTGAAGGAAAAAATCTTTTATTCTAGAATAGTATATCTGGCAAACACAAACACAAACACACACACACACAAAAATGCTTCACACATGAAGGAGAAATAATGACTTTCCCAGATAAACACTGAGGGACTTCATAAGCACCAGAACTGTCCTATAAGAAATGCTAAAGGGAGTTCTTCCATCTGATATAAAAAAAGGACATTAATAAGCAATAAGTAATCACTGAAGGTACAAAACTCTCTGGTATTAGTAAGTACACAAAAAAACACAGGATATTATAATACTGTAATTGTGGTGAGTAAATTACTTATAATTTAAGTAGAAAGACAAAAAGATGAACCAAGCAAAACTAATAACTATAACAACTTGTCAAAACAGAAACAGTATGATAAGATATAAATAAAACAAAGCAAGATAAAAAGTGAGAGGAAGAAGTTAAAGTGCAGTTTTTATTACTTTTCATTTGCTTGTTTGTTTATGTACTCGGTGTTAAGTTGTGATCAGCTTAAAATAATGGGTTGGCCAGGCACGGTGGCTCATGCCTGTAATCCCGGCACTTTGGGAGGCCAAGGCAGGCGGATCACGAGTTCAGGAGATCAAGACCATCCTGGCTAACACGGTGAAATGCCATCTCTACTAAAAATACAAAAAATTAGCTGGGCGTGGTGGCGGGCACCTGTACTCCCAGCTGCTCGGGAGGCATGAACCTGGGAGGCGGAGCCTGCAGTGAGCCAAGATCTCACCACTGCACCCCAGCCTGGGTAATAGAGCGAGACTCCATCTCAAAAAATAATAATAATTAAAATAAAATAATGGGTTATAAGATATTATTTGCAAATCTAAAAACACAGCAGATACACACAAAAAATTAAAAGCAAGAAGTTAAAACATACCACCAGAGAAAACCACCTTCACTAAAAGGAAGTCAGGAAAAAAAGAAAGATGAAAGAGAATAGCACAAAACAACTAGAAAATAAATAGCAAATGGTAGGAATACAGTTAATGATGCTTATTTATCATTAACATTGAATGTGAATGGACTAAACTCTTTATTCAAAAGACATGAAGTGTCTGGCTGAGTTGTAAAAACAAAAACAGAAGCAAACAAAAACCAAGACCCAACAATCTGTTGCCTACAAGAAACACACTTCACCTATAAAGACACACATAGACTGAAAATAAAGGAATGGAAAAAGATATTCCATGCCAATGGAAACCAGAAAAGAACAGGAGCAGCTATAGTTATATCAGATAAAATACATTTTAAGGCAAAAACTATAAAAAAGACAAAGAAGTTTATTATATAATGATAAAGATTAAGCAAGAGAATATAACAACTGTAAATATACATGCAACCAACACTGGAACACCCAGATATGTAAAGCAAATATTATTAGAGCTAAAAACAAAGACAGATCTCAATAAAATAATAATTGAAGACTTGAACACCGTACTTTCAGACAGATCATTCAGATAGAAATCAACAAAGAAAACATTGGACTTAGTATGCACTATAGACCAAATAGACCTAATAGATTTTTACAGAACATTTCATCCAAAGGCTGCAGAATACATATGCTTCTCCTCAGCACATGGATAATTCTTAAGGGTAGACTATATAACAGACAACAAAACAAGTCTTAAAACATTCAAAAAAGCTGAAATAATATCAAGGATCTTCTCTCCCCACGATGGAAAAAAATTAGAAATCAGTAACAAGAGGAATTATGGAAACTATACAAACACATGGAAATTAAACAATATGCTCCTAAATGACCAGTGGATCAACAGATTAAGAATAAAATTGCCTGTATTCCCAGCACTTTGGGAGGCTGAGGCAGGTGCATCACTTGAGGTCAGGAGTTCAAGACCAGCCTGGCCAACATGGTGAAACCCCATCTCTATTAAAAATACAAAAATTAGCCAGGTGTGGTGGCACATGCCTGTAGTCTCAGCTACTTGGGAGGCCGAGGCAGGAGACTTGCTTGAAATCAGGAGGCAGAGGTTGCAGTGAGCTGAAATCGCACCACTGCACTCCAGCCTGGGTGACAGAGCAAGACTCCATCTCAAAAATAGATAAACAATTAAGAATAAAATTGAAAAAAATTTTTGAAACAAATGATAATGGACACACAGCATACCAAAACCTACATGATACAGCAAAAGCAGTAGTAAAAAGGAAGTTTATAGCTATAAGCACCAATGTATTAGTAAGGGTTCTCTAGAGGGGCAGAACTAATGGAATATATATATGTTTATTAAATGTTAACTCACACAATCATCAGGTACCACAATAGGCTGTCTGCAGGCTAAGGAGCAAGGAGAGTCAGTCTGAGTTCCAAAGCTGAAGAAACTGGGAGTCCGATGTTCGAGGGCAGGAAGCATCCAGCACAAGAGAAAGATGTAGGCTGGGAGGCTAGGCCAGTCTCTCTTTTCACATTTTTCTGCCTGCTCATATTCTAGCCATGCTGGCAGCTGATTAGACTGTGCCCACCCAGATTAAGGGTGGGTCTGCCTTTGCCACCCCACTGACTCTAATGTTAATCTCCTTTGGCAACACCCTCATAGACACACCCAGGATCAATACTTTGAATCTTTCAATCCAATCAAGTTGACACTCGGTATTAACCATCAAAACCAACATCAAAAGAAAAAAATAGAAAAATTTCAAATAAACAACTTAATGATGCATCTTAAAGAACTAGAAAAGCAAGACCAAACCAAACTCAAAGTTAGTAGATGTAAAGAAATAATAAAGATCAGAGCAGAAACCAATGAAATTGAAACGAAGAAACAATACAAAAGATCAATGAAAGAAGTTAGTTTTTGAAAGGATAAACAAAACTGACAAATCTTTAGCCAGATTAATTGAGAAAAAAGAGATAATAAAGAAAATCAGAGACGAAATAGGAGACATTACAACTGATACTACAGAAATTCAAAGGATCATTAGAGGCTGCTATATGCCAATAAATTTGAAAACCTAGAAGAAATGGATAAATTCCTAGACAGATACAACCTCCCAAGATTGAACCATGAAGAAACCCAAAATATGAACAGACCAATAATATGTAATGGGATACAAGCCGTAATGAAAAATCTCCCAGCAGAGAAAAGTCCAGGATCCAATGGCTTCACTGCTGAATTTTGCCAAACATTTAAAAAAAAACTAATACCAATCCTACTCAAACTATCCTGAAAAATAGAGGAGGGAATATTTCCAAACTCATTATATCAGGCCAGCATTACCCTAATACCAAAACCAAAGACATGTCAAAAAAATAAAGAAAATTACAGGCCAATATCACTGATGAACATTGTTGCAAAAATCCTCAACAAAATACTAGCAAACTAAATTCAGCAATACATTAAAAAGATCATTCATCATGGCCAAATGAAATTTATCCCAAGTATGCACAGATGGTTCAGCATACACAAATCAACCAATGTGATACATCATATCAACAGAATGAAGGAAAAAAATTATACAATCACTTCACTTGATGCTGAAAATAATTTGATCAAATTCAACATCCCTTCATGATAAAAACCCTCAAATAACTAGGGATAGAAGGAACATTTATCTCAACACAATAAAAGCCGTGTATGAAAGACCCATAGCTATCATTGTACTGAGTGGGAAAAAACTGAAAGCTTTTGCTCCAGTATCTGGAACACGAGAAGGATGTTCACCTTCACCACTGTTATTCAACATAGTACTGTAAGTCCTAGCTACAGCAATTAGACAAGAGAAAGAAACAAACGATATACAATTTGGAAAAGAATAAGTCAAATTATCCTTGTTTACAGATGATATAATCTTATATTTGGAAAAACCTAAAGGATCCACAAAAAGATTAGAACTGATAAACAAATTCAGTAAACTTGTAGGATACAAAAAAAAGTAGCATTTCTGTACACCAACAATGAATGATCTGAAAAAGAAATCAAGAAAGTAATTTCATTTACATCAGATACAAAAAGAAAATACTTAGGAATTAACCAAAAAAGTGAAAGATCTCTATACAGAAAACTTGAAAACATTGATAAAAGAATGTGAAGAGGACACACACACACGAATGGAAAAACATTCCACATTCATGGATTGGAAGAATTAATATTGTTAAAATGTCCATACTACCCAAAGCAATCTACAAATTCAATGTAACTCCTATAAAAATACCAATGACCCTCTTCACAGAAATAGAAAAAAAAATCCTAAAATTTATACGGAATTACAAAAGACCCAGAATAGCCAAAGCTATCCTGAGCAAAAAGAAAACTGGAGGAATCACATTACCTGACTTCAAATTATACTACAGAGCTATAGTAACCCAAACAGCATGGCACTGGCATAAAAACAGACACATAGACCAATGGAACAGAATAGAGAACACAAGAACAAATTCATACATCTACAGGAAACTCATTTTCTATGAAGGTGCCAGGAACATGCATTTGGGAAAGAAAGGACAGTCTCTTCAATAAACGATGCTGGGAAAACTGGACCAGCAGATGCAGAAGAATGAAACTAGACCCCTATCTCTTGCCATATACAATAATCAAATCAAAATGCATTAAAGACTTAAGCCTAAAACCTCAAACTGTTAAACTACTAAAAGAAAACACTGGGGAAACTCTCTAGAGACATTAGACTGAGCAAATATTTCTTGAGTACTACCCTACAAGCATGGGCAACCAAAGTAAAAACGGATAAATGGGATTACATAAAGTTAAAAAACTTCTTTACGGAAAAGGGAAACAATCAACAAAGTGAAGAGACAACCCACATAAAGGGAGAAAATATTTGCAAACTACCCATCTGACAAAGGATGAATAACCAGAATATGTAAGGAGATCAAACAACTCTATGGGGAAAAAATCTAATAATTTGATTTAAAAATGGGCAAAAGGTCTGAAAGGGCAAAATCTTCAGACGGGGCTTTGCATTCTGGCTCTGCCATTTTGTATCTGTATAACCTTGAGAGGGAGTCAAAATCTTCAGTGGCTACAGGTGCCAGGCAGCATCTTACATGAAAGAAGTAGGCTAGAAGTCTAACGTATTTTTTAAAAAACAAGCTACCTTTTAAGTCCCTTTATTTTTCTTCTTTGAATAAAGAAATGAGTTTAAGAATTTCACCTTTCTCCTAACTTTACATTCATTAAAAAGGAAACCACACAGCAGCAATTGACACATGACCTTATGGTGATGGGAAGACAACTGAGAGAACTAGGGACTGTGGCAATCTGAAAAATACATACCTATTTTTGATGAGAAGGTGGAAAGCTGGATTTTTTAGACCAAATCACTTCAATTTTCAAATGTTGGAAACTAACTCATGGTTTGTTTGGTTTTTTTAATTGTGGAAGTATACTGTGGAAGCCATCACAACCAAGGAAAGCCCTTCTACTAGCCAACTATGGCCTGCAGTTTCAACATTTAGTCACTGCTTATTAACAAATCCAGACAGGATGCCTATCACTCTCAATATCATCAACCCCATCTCTTTGCAGTTCCTGCCCTGCAGGCTGCATTTTCCAGCCACAGGCACATCCTCATAGTTTCTCATTCCCACACACCACCTACTTCCCCCACTTTTGTGCTGCACCCATCTTCTTAGAGACGAGGCTCTCCACCTCTCAGCAGAGGATATTATTGGCAAGACAGCCTACAAAACAGGAGAAAATATTCACAAACTCTGCATCTAACAGAGGTCTAATATCCAGAATCTACAAGGAACTTAAATACATCAACAAGCAAAAAACAAATAATCCAATTTAAAAATGGACAAAAGACAGGAATAGACAATCCCAAAAGAAGACATACAAGCAGCCAACAAATATATATTAAAACTCAACATCACTAATAATCAGAGAAGTGAAAAATCAAAACCACAATGAAATACCATCTCATACCCTTCAGAATGCCTATTATTTTTTAAATGTCAAAAATAACAGATGCTGGTGAGACTGTGGAGAAAAGGACATGTCTATATGCTGTTAGTGGGAATGTAAATTAGTTTAATCACTTTGGAAAGCATTTTGGAGATTTCTCAAAGAACTTAGAACTACCATTTGACCCAGCAATCCCACTAGTATTCAAAGGAAAAGAATTCATTCTATCGAAAGGACACATACACTAGTATGTTCATCACAGTGCCATTCACAATAGCAAAGACATGGAATCAACCTAGGTGCCCATCAATGGTGGATTGGATAAAGAAAATCTAGTACGTATACACCATGGGATACTACGCAGCCATAGAAAAGAACAAAATCATGTCCTTGGCAGCACCATGAATACAGCTGGGGGCCATGATCCTAAGTGAATTAACACAAGAACATGAAACCGAATATTGCATGTTCTTACTTATAAGTGGGAACAAAACATTGAATATACATAGACATAAAGGTGAGCGCAACAGACACTGGGGACTACTAGAAGGAGGAAGGAGAGAGGGGGACATGGGCTAAAAAAACTACCTATTGGATAGTATGCTCACCACATGGGTGATGGGACCATCTGTATCCCAAAGTCATTCATATCTCCATATCCCTCAGCATCATGCAGTGTACCAGTGTAACAACTCTGTGCATGTAATCCCTGAATCTAAAAATAATAGTAATAATACATAAATACATACATACACACATACATACTTCTGGCTGTCTCTAGATGAACTGATAATGCTTCAAATGGTGAACTACCAATTCACTCCTACCAAAGTATTATTATTACTTATAATCAAGTCAATCAATAAGAAGGGGGAAAGGAGAGCTAAAATGTCCTTTAGAAAAAAAGTGTGTGCATTTGCTCTAAAAAATGTAATTGTTATAGTTTTATAAATTATGAAATTTGGATTTCCAAGGAACACTATGGATGGATGGGTAGACTTCCTTTGCACATAGCCTGCACTTAATAAGTAACTGTTGTCCTGAAATAATATGGCCTTGTATAAATATCACACTTTGTCATGATACACTGTCTCTCACACTGTGAAATCATCAAGGAAGCTATTGCTGTCAGCACATCCTCATCTAAAACCACTCCCTTTCATTGCCCTCAACTAACAAAGTTTTAAATGCACTAGCTCTTGGTCTGTCCCCTAAACATACCAAACTGGCTCCTTCACAGAGTCTTTGTACTTACTGTCTCAGCTATCTGGGACACTCATCTTTCTGATTTTTTCATAGCTGCCTCTTTTTTAGATTGAGGATAAATGTCCTATCTTCATAAAGCCCTCTCCAGCTTCTCTTCTCTACTGACCTATCCCTCATCCCTCTGTTTTATTTTCTTCCATGACGTTTATCATTAGGTTTAATTTTGTCCATATTTATCTTCTGATTCACCCCACTAGAATAAAAGCTCCCTGAGGACAGGCCCCTTACACACCTTCACTGCTGAAGAATCCACCAATGTTCCTAGCCCACAGATAAGTGCCCAAAGCAGATTAGTATCTGATGAATAATCAATGAACTATAATTTGACAGAAAAGTAAACTGAGGTCCAGGGAGGACCTGTCTGGTCTCATGGATATTCATTGGCAAAGCAGAGCCTTGAGTCCAGGTCTTCTGACTCCCGGCCCAGCATTACTGTCATTGCACCACCCTCACCAATGTTCTGACAGCCTGAGGTGCCTTTCATCCAGAAATCAGCAAGTCAGGAGTTAAATCTATCTTTCATCAGCAACAACATTCTGTCCACATTTCTCACCACAGAACCAAATGAATGAATGCATGTTACCCAGAAATGCAAGTGTTTCACAACTAATTCCAAAGGATGTCAAAGAAGAGTTTTTTTTAAATTCTCTAGGAGAATTCCATTGAACTTAAATGATTTTATGCATAAATATTAATGAAATTGTGAATTTATACTAAAAAAGTAAAGGTTAATGGCTACATTAGCTGTTTTTTCATTTCTCAAACACTAGGCAATCCAAAATCTAATATGCACATATACAAGCATGAGCAATTTGCCCAAAGTATTATATTCTATTGCTATGATACTTCTTGGCTTCAATTAAGGTCAAAAGTCATCTGAACAGCTTCATTTCTTCTGACAAAGATTTAAATTTTACTTAATTAGTGTGTTCCAGAAAACATCCTCATTTTCTGGACATCAGATCCTTCCACTCATTTTCATTTCTGCCTGAAAATTACTACTTCCCAATGCACACCACAGCCTAACTGTCCATCCTCCAGTATACATCCTTTAAACGTTTCCTTGAAGCTATGTCTACACTGTGCTAGGCATAAAGGTAAAAATGATGGAATCTCAGAATCCAGATGTCTTGTCTCCTAGCATTTGGCAGCATCTCCAGATGGCCCACACTTTCAGCTTTTAACCATTTACTGGAAAATACATCCCATCTATTATTACTCCTTTCTACTTTTCTGTATTTGTGGTAATTTATTCAACTGAAAACTTGGACAAAGTAAATGCAAAGAATTGGCCATATGACACACACAGCACAATGATTAAAGAAAAAAGCTATTCACCACCCCACTCTATCTGCCCAGGGCACACTAACTTCCAGTAGCACAAGCCAGAACCCTGGGCATCACCCTTGACTCCTCCTTCTCTATCCCCTAATATAGAACTACATCCAGTCTACTCCAGAATTAACTTCCCTCAATTGGGACCACCATTATCTGAAATAGTGCAGGATTCTGTCCTCTTATCTAGGATCTCGATTCTAGAATACTGCAGCAACCTCCTGTCTTTTTTTTTTTTTTTTTTTTTTTTTTTGAGATGGAGTCTCGCTCTGTCGCCCAGGCTGGAGTGCAGTGCCACGATCTCCGCTCACTGCAAGCTCCACCTCCCAGGTTCACGCCATTCTCCTGCCTCAGCCTCCGAAGTAGCTGGGACTACAGGCGCCCGCCACCACGCCCACCTAATTTTTTTTGTATTTTTAGTAGAGACGGGATTTCACCGTGTTAGCCAGGATGGTCTCGATCTCCTGACTTTGTGATCCACCCACCTCGGCCTCCCAAAGTGCTGGGATTACAGGCGCGAGCCACCACGCCCGGCCAGCAACCTCCTGTCTTTATGTCTCCAATTTTGCCCCCTCCATGCCATTCTCCACTAAGCAGCCAGTGTGGTCTTTCTAAAGTACCAACCTAATCATGCCACCAAACCTGTGCTTATATCCTTTCCATGGCTCCCAATGCCCTGGGCCTAAAAGCTAAACCATTATGCGTTGCTTACAAACCTATTCACAATCTGGCCTCTTGCCTGCCTCCCCAGGTTTATTTCTTGACACACCTTGCCTCTTCCTTACCTATGCTTTCTCCACTCTCCAATAATAAATTTTTCTTCAGTTCTTTTAATGCACTGTGATCCCTCATCTCTCATCTCTTTGCTCATGCTGCATTCAGAACCCTCTTCCATTCATCTTGGCTGATATCTGCTTATCCTTCTATTTAACATATTAAGCATAACTCTTGGTGGAAAGAATTTCTGACTCCTTTTGGTCGAGGTAGGGTGCCTTGCTCCCTGTATTCCTCCTATCAGGGTACTAACAATACTTGGCAGTGTTTCTTTGACTGTCTCCACTCTTGTATGTCTCACAATTGTAGCCCAGCATCTATGACCACACAGTATTTGATAGTTTTGCATTGTTATCTCCAGAATGATGCTGAAAAGACAGCTTACAGTCTACTCGGATCATAGTCCTAACTCTAAAGACTCTCTAATCATAGACACCCAATATTTGTTTGAAGTGTGGAGACTTGCCTGCATACTTCAAAAGCAGTATAGATAGATTTTTTAGGGCAAGTCTCCAATTTGCTCCCTTCATTCCCAAATGAAAGTAATTTAATAATTGAAAATATCTACTTTGTAATAATATAAGCCAATGTTGTATCTCATTGAGGAAAAATTACCCAAGGAGAAAATTACATGGCTTCCACAAACCATGTAACATACTTCTGGAATTTTCTCCCCTTTCCTCCTACCCTACATTCTGATATTCTTCAATCAATTTTATAAAAGTTCAAAATAATTTAAATATGAGCTTAAGTCATCTGTAATTAAGAAGGTAAACATGCTTTTTTAGGAATTACAGAATGCATTCCATTTGGGCAATTCATTGTTTTAGATTATCTATAACAATATCTTGATGTGAAAAGCTAATTACTATTTCAAATGGTGGGACAGTCCCAACATCTACCTTCTTCCCTTATGAAGAATTTTAGGAAGAAGTAGGAAATATCTAAAGCAGCCATGAGGACAGGAAGAAAAATGACATTTACTGAGAGCCTTGATATATGAGATGTATGAGGAACTGCTCTTGTTTAATCCTCCCAATAACTCTATGATGTAGTAATCAATGGATACCTTCACTTTACCTAGGAGAACCCTGAGTCTGAGGTAAATTAAAGATAAATGCAAACGCTCAAACATCTAGCAATTGATAGATCCAGGAAATGAACCCAAGTCTACTTGGCATCACAGTAGAAAGTTCTTTCCACCATGAGAGCTCAGAAAACTGAAGAGTATCTTTTGAAAAACAAAAATTTTGTTTAAAAAAAAAAGGAGATGCCTTCTTAGGAAGCCAAAAATGTCTTCTTCATCTCCTCAGAGAAGGATTCCATGGGAAGCTTTTTCTTAGAACCCTAGCTTTCAGCTTCCCATCTAATTGTGCTTCAACTTAATTTTATCTATCATTTAGAAATAAAATTAAAAAACAGAAGATTTACCATTATATCTTATAGAGTTACATATACTGGCAGAGTGTTCAATTAGATTTAATCTGCATTAATTAAGCTTTCCATTTTAACAAAGCTCTATATTAACACATTTGAATCCGAAAAAATAAACATTAAATCTGCAATGTCATTAAGATAGTTCAGCAAGACAGACTCATCTTTGTTGCTCTGCTAATGCACTCTATTGCTACTGTAAAAAATAATTTTATCACATTAGAAATATACATTGGAATTAATAACAGAGTACCCATTCCATTACATAAAAGAGCCTATTTCAATTACTACCTCCAGGTACATTTTTAATAGTCTATATTTCAGTTTTCTGTTTTGTTTTATCTGCCCACTTAAGATATCCATGGGAACTCAATTGGCTCAGTTACCTAGGGAGTTTCCAGATACTGCTTTGCCAAGAAGTTCACTCCTTGTTTAAAGAAACACAAACTCCCAAGAGTTCTAACTCTGGCTACTGGGTTCCCACCAGGTGAGAGAGATGCCTGCCTTTGGCCAGAAGGGAACTCAGTCACTGAATAAAGTCTTCTAATTCAATAATGGCTGTGCCTGAAAGTAGCCTGAAGCCTAGCAGAGATTGGAAACAGTGATTTCCAAAACAGTAAATGAAGTTTCTCTGGTTGACAGCTTTGGAAAAGGCAGGGGCATGATTACTTCCTGTGGTGCTCATGATGACTAGGGAAGGTGATCAGATCCAGAATGCTGTTCTCCCATTGTGCTTCATCAGCAAAGATGACTTTTAACTGGAAATTGAACATTACCAGGTTTGGGTGATAGTCATTATTTTCCTTTAATCATCGAACTGGGGGTGGTGGGTGGGATGACTATTTTCTCATCTGGCCACTCCTCAGCACCCTGTCTCCCCTCAGAATCAAATTTCCATCTAGATAACATCGTCATTATCAGTATCATCAGCAGCATCGTCATTATGGCTTTTTTATTGAGTTTCTTTTGTATGCCAAGCACTATGCTAGGTATTTTACAAATACTAATCCTCAGAAAAATCACCAGGTATTATCAATTCAGCCTCCAGATACCAAAACCTTTGCCCCCTTCACTATCCTGCACAGCCTCCCATGCGTAGCACACCCAGGGCAATACCTTTGTCTGGTACAATGTATTCCATGTGAACCTTTGAAACTAGTCACGAAAATTCTGAGCAGCTCTAACTGGAGATGAAGAAGACAAATCCTTTTTTCATTTAAAATGTGTTTATTGAGTGCATACTATGTGCTTGAGATTATTACTTGGAGAAGCCCCTATTTGAGGCAGTCTGTTACCTATGCTATTTCCATGTATTTGGGTGCAGACTCAATAGGAAACACCTCAAGCAACCAAGACAGAGACTGCCTAATGTTTCCAATATCCATGTTCTCTCATCCTTGGCACAATGCTAGGCTGAATTTCCCAGTACTGTTCAATGAAATGGGATACAGATTATACATGACATTTTCAGCCTGACCCTTAAACCTATCCAAGGAGACTATGAAAAAATGATAATTACAATACCTACGATGCTTACATAATTACAATAGGAGCCATTAACCTACTTCTCTCAGACTGTCATGGATTGAGCAATCAATCAGTTAATCAATACACATAGAAGTTAAATAACACAACTCAAAGTTGCTACATATAAAGTCATATATCTGTATTTATCTATACATTTTCAAAAGCAATCCATTATTTTTAAATGTATCAAAAATATTGAGCATATGAAAGATCACCAGGATAAAAAATTCTGCAACTCAAAAATCTAAAAATCTGACGCACATTATTTTATGCCCTCAATTAACAATAAAACCAGAAATCACCCATTAAGCATTTTTAATTTAATCACTTTGGAATATTTAAACACTCCTTTAACCAGGGTTAAAGAGGAAGCCAAACTGAAATTAAGAGCTATAGAAGAGTACAGAAAATAAAAACACTCTATAGCAATATCAGTGGGCTGTATTCAAAGCAATATTCACAAGAAAACATAAAACCATCAGTGATTTTACCAGTAAACAGAAAATACTGAAGACAAATGAACTAAACATGGAAAAAGCTAGTAAAAATACCAACAAGATAATCCAACATAAGGTAAGAAGTAGGAATCAATGAATTTGAAATGAAAAACAGTCCACTTGATCAATAAAACTAAGAACTGTTTCATTTAAAAGATCAATAAATTACATGATCCCATGATGAGCCTGGCCAAGAAAAGAAGAAAACACACGTATCACACATTAGAAATAAAATGAGATAAAAATCACAAATATAAAAATTTTATTAAGTAAAAGAGACTATAATGTCCAACTACTTGCCAAAAAAATCCCAATCTCAATGAAATATAGGATTTTCTTAAAAACATAAATTGATCCCAAGAAGAGCTCAAAAGTATTTAGATAGAAACCATACCACAAAAGAAGTGGAAAATGAACATTTCAATAATAAAATATTTTCCAGCTTCCCCAAAACCAAATTATCAGCCTAAATATTTTTGGTACTTTTCAGCCCAAATATTTTCTATACAAAATATTTTCTGTCCTTTTCTAATTATGTTTACATGTAATTATTTACATCTAATTACATTTGCATCTATTTTCAGCCTCATTCTATCAGAAACACTTGTAGAAAAGATACAATGTATATTTTTTAAATAGTCTAGCGCATAAAAAATTCAAAAAGCCTTGAATTAACTCAAATACACAGAAAAATCTATGGCATCTCACTTATTAATGAATTAAAACATTTAAATGTTTAATAAGTTTAAAGTATTTAAAACAATGCCTATAATTCTTCAGTGCTTAAACTAATGTAGTTACTACAACTGCTTTTATTAATATTGCTATTGCTATCATTATTTAATGATACAAAGATCCTAACTAAAGCATTAGTTAATGTAAGTTTATTCAAGGATTTCAGAAATAGCTCAACATTATAGATTCTATTAATGTAATTACTTATGTTAATAGATAAAAGGGGGCAGACACAAAAGTATCTCAAAATGCACACTGAAAAGATATTTAATAAAATATAACAGCTATTCTTTTTTAATCTTTCAGTAAAATACGAATAAAATTAGATTTCCTTTACATGATGACTAGATAGATAAAGACAGATAGAAACAGTGATAGATATTAGAAAGTACTACTAGACAGTTTATTAAACAGAGGACCTTATTAAAGTTGGAAAGAAAAAAGGATTATTTTTGCCCTCTTCCTGACTTCAATGAACACCTTTGATTTGTTCATATATTATTTACCACTATTATGGAGATTCCAGACCATATCATAAAACAAGAAAAAGAAATCGCTAATATAAATATTGAAATTGAAGAAAGGAAAAATTTTCAATATTTTCAACTTACACAATTATATACCTAACAAGTCAAAGGGGATCATTTAAAAAAAATTAATGTTTGGCACGTGGTATGCAATCAGCAAATGTTAGCTTAAAAAAGCTATTCAATATAGCTTAAAAATCAGCTAAAACTCAAAAGAAAGATATCAAAATCATATTAAAACATGAAAAGAAAGCAAGCTGCAGACCAATATCTCACTTATGGATACAGATACAAAAGTCCTCAACAATATACTATCAAATCAAATCCATAAAATAGAAAAAGGATTATGGAACATAGCCAAGTGGAATTTATCCCAGGAATGCAAGTTTGGTATAGCTTCTGAAAATCAGTTAGTATAATACACTACATCAACAGAATAAAAGATTAAAACTATGTTATCATCTCAGTAGGTATAGAAATAGCATGTGAAGAAATTCAACACCCTTCATAATAGAAACACTAACCAAACTAGAAATAGAAAGAGACTTCTCCAATATGATAAAGAACACCTACAAATAGAAAAAAAAAAAAAACCTCCAGACTGGTGAAGAGTATCTGTGAAAATCCACACAGCTGACATACTTCAAGGTGAAAACTGAAAGCTTTCCCTTTAAAATCAGAAACAATACAAAGATATCTGCTCACCATTTCTATTCAACATTGTACTGGAAGTTCTGGCCAGGGCAATTCGGTACAAAAATGAAATAACAGGCAGCTGGTAGGACAGGAAGACATAAAACAATCTCTATTTGGAGATGACACAATCTTATATGGAAAAATTCTAAGGAATTCACTAGAAACTATTAGAACTAATCAATAAGCTTACCAAGGTTGCAGGATGCAAAGTAATAGGCAAAAATTAATTTCCTGTCTATACAGTAGCAATGAGCAACCAAAAATTGAAATTAAGAAAATTATTCCATGTATGATAGCATAAAAAAATACACCTAGGAATAAATTAACAAAAGCCACGAAAATCTTAGATTTTGAAAACAAACAAAAAAAAATTGAAAGAAATGAAAGACGACCTGAGAAAGTAGAAAGACACCCCATGTTCATGAATCAAATTATTTGACATTGTTTTGATGGCAATGCTTCCTCAGACTGACGACCTACAGATTCAATGCAATCTCTATCAAAATCTCAACTGACTTATTTGCGGAAACTGACAAGCTGGTCCTAAAATTCATATGAAAATCCAAGGGAAATAGAATAACCAAAACAATCTTGAAAAGAAGAACAAACTTGGAAGATTCATCAATTTCCAAACTTACTACAAAACTGCAATAATCAAGCAGCACTTCCATATGGATAAACATATAGATCAATGAAATAGAAGTAATGATAGTAGTGGCAGGCTGAATGGAGCAGCCGCTACCATCACACCAGGTGCAGCAGGGAGGCGTGGCCAGGCCTGCAGGCTCTGCGGAGCCACTGGGAGCCCTGAAAAAGCAGAAGCCCCGCCCCTTCCAAGTTGGGGTAGAAGTTCCCCAGGCATAGCTGCAGCCGCCCACTTGCAGCTACAGACCCAGGCCTCCTGCCCCGTAGAGCAGGCAGGAGCAGGGCCCAAGTCATGGCTGCAGATCTAGACCTCCCACTCCACAGAGCAGGCAGGAGTCCTACCCCACTGGGCTCAGCTGCAGCTGCCCAAACTGTTGCTGCAGACCCAGGCCTCCTGTTTCACCAAGCAGGGAGGAGCCCCAACCCTTCCCTTCACAGCTGCAGCTGCGGGCCCACGCATCCCTGCACTCTTGGAGACCTGGGAAGGACCCCACTGCACTTGTAGGCTCAGAAATGCCTGCTCCTACTGCCTGGCTTCTCTCTGAAATAAGCACCTGCTCCAATCTTTGAGCAAAGTCGGGGCCGAGTTCCGGCACTGTCACAGCCTGGCTGGATGTGCACATACTCAGGGCAGTGCTAACACACCAGCCCTCTGCCACCTTAGCCCTCTCTGGATTTTGGGCACCAATGAGCATAGGAGGGAAGCTGAGGTAGGGCTGAAGTCAGCTCAGCACTGGCCTGCAGGTATCCCTTGGCACCTGCAGTCTGGGCACCATGAATGTCAGCAGGAGGTAGACAGTTCCTGGGTGGAAGTGGCTGGGTCCCCAGTGAGGCTTCACCTTCAGGCCAGGGAGGGCCTGATGGCTGCCAGTCCCACAGACCAGAATGGGAAGTTGTAGTGCCTTTTCCAGGCCTATCCATGGCTGCCCATGGGCCAACTGGCAGGCACTTCCTCCCCTCTGAGGCCCATATAAGCCCCAGGCTCAGCCAGAACTGAGCAGACATCAGGAGGACCAGCTGCAGAGAGGAGCTACCCAATCCAGGGCCTCCTCTCTGCTGAAACTTAAGCAGACATCAGGATAACCAGCTGCAGAGAGAAGCCACCCACTGTAGGGCCTCCTCTCTGCTGAGAGCTGCAGAGATAACAGCAGGACCAGGCTGCAGAGAGGAGCTTCCCACTCCAGGGTCTCCTCTCTATTAGGAGCTGAACACTTGTTGGGACATCCTGGCTGAGGAAAGGAGCTACTCCTGTGGAAGACTGAACTGTTCTATTGCTCAATAAAGCTTCTCTTCATCTTGCCCACTCTCCACTTGTCTGTGTACCTCATTCTTCCTGGTTGCAGGAAAAGAACTTGGGACTCACTGAATGAGGCTAAAAAAGATGTAACACAAACAGGGCTGAAACATTCTCCTTGCTTGCCACATTGGGGGCAAAGAGGAGAGAAGAGAAGAGCTGCAGCCCTTTGGGGAGCTCAGACCTGGGCTCCCCGAGCCAGGGCTGTGACTCCCTCTTTGGGGCCTTGCAGTTCCTGGTGTCTCCAAGCTTCCAGGTGCCACCGTGTTCCCCGGTGCTGGTGGAAGCTGCTTGCGGTGTACCTGGTCCAGCCACAACCTCACAGAGAGTTGGTAACCCTGCCGGTACCTGGAGCTGCCCAGCCCGTGGCAGCAGCCGGTGTATCTGAATGTGCAGGGGCCAAACCCCATGCTCACTCACACACCCCTTGCTGCTCCATGCCTGACTCCCATCTCCCTTGGAGGCATGGCACCTAGGCCAGTACCGTGAGCTGAGTGCAGCCTGCCAGGCCGAGTGGGTGGAACGAGCCCAGTGGGCCCTAGCAAAACTCGGGCAAAGGCACCACCAGCGCCGGGCGCGGTGGCTCACGCTTGTAATCCCAGCACTTTGGGAGGCCGAGGCGGGCGGATCACGAGGTCAGGAGATCGAGACCATCCTGGCTAACACGGTGAAACCCCGTCTCTACTAAAAATACAAAAAAATTAGCCGGGCGTGATGGCGGGAGCCTGTAGTCCCAGCTGCTCGGGAGGCTGAGGCAGGAGAATGGCGTGAACCCGGGAGGCGGAGCTTGCAGTGAGCCGAGATCACGCCACTGCACTCCCGCCTGGGCCACAGAGCGAGACTTCGTCTCAAAAAAAAAAAAAAAAAAAAAGGCACCACCAGCCACAGGTTTCTGGTCAGAAAAACAACACGCCAAAGATTCCGTAGCAGTAAGAGACCAGAAATAAGCCCTCATATTTATGGTCAATTGATCTTCAACAGGGTGCCAATACAATTCACTGGAAGAAAAACAGTCTTCAACAAATGGTGAAGAAACAATTGGATATTCATATGCAAAAGAATAAAGTTGGACCCCTACCTCACATGATATATAAAAGCTAACTCAAAATACATCTAAGAGATAAATGTGAGAGCTAAGCCTATAAAACTTTTAGAAGAAAATAACTCAAAATATATCTAAGAAATAAATGTAAGAGCTAAACCTATAAAACTTTTAGAAGAAAACATAGGAGTAACTCTTCATTACTTTGAATTAGACAAAAATATGACATCAGAATCACAAAAAATAAAAAATAAAAAAAAATTGGACATCATCAAATTTTAAAGCTTTTGTGCTTAAAGGACACCACCAAGAAAATGAAAAGATCGCCCACAGAATGGGGGAAAAAACTGTAAATCATAAGTGACTGCATCTAAAACATACATGATTATTACAAATCAATGATAGAAAGACAAAGAATCCAATTAAACGTGGGCAAATTATCTGAATATACATTTCTCCAAAGATACACAAATGGTCAATAAGCTTATGAAAAGATACTCAACATCATTTAGTCATCAAGCAAATGCAACTCAAAACCACAATGAGGTATCACTCCATACCCATTAGAACGTCTATCATCAAAAAGAAAGATAATAACTAGTGTTGACAAGGATGTGGAAAAATTGAAACCCTCAAACACTGCTTCAGGGAATGTAAAACAGTGTAGTCACTTTGGACAAGTCTGGCAGTTCCTCATACAGTTAAACAAAGTTTCCATCTGATCCAGCAATTCCAGTCCTAGTCATATACCCAAGGAAATAAAAACATGTCCACTCAATAGCTTGTACATGAATGTTCATAGCAGCATTATTCATAATAGCCAAGAGTGGAAACAATTCAAATATCCACCAACTGATAAATGGATATCTATAATGTATTATATCCAAACAATGTAACATTATTCTGCAATAAAAAGAAGTGAACTACTGACATAAGCTACAATATGAATGAACCTCGAAAGCATTATTCTAAGTTAGAGAAGCCAGTCAAAAAGGGATACACAGTGTATGATTTCACTTATATGAAATAACCAAAATAGGCAAATCTACAGAGACAAAGTAGATTAGTGGTTGCCTAAGGCTTGGGAGCTTATGGGGAAATTGTGGGTGACAGCTAAAAGGTATGGGATTTCTTTTGAGGGTAATGAGCATTTCTAAAATTGATTGTGGTGATGAATGCACAATTCTGTGATTATACTAAAAGCTACTGAATTATAAAAATAAAAAATTATCTAGGAATCTAATAATGCCCATCATATCCCAATTGTTTCAAATACTTATTTAACTTATCTTCATCACTAGTAATACAATCAGAATCACAGAAGGGAGAATCACAAAAAGAACCTGGGCGTCTGACTTTTAAGCCAACAGTCTATCTACCACATACCTGGATCTTCTGCTATTGAATAAAGAAAAGCCCCAAATCCTTGGTCAACTTATATACCTGGTCAAATGTCCATGCCAAATTTCTACAGGATAATTTGCTCCTCTAGATACTGTTATCCTGGTAAATAATAAAAGTAACCTGAAAATTATGAAAGATTCTCACTTATTGCAGATGGGAACATTTGGCGAGGGGAGGAGAGTTATAATGAATAGACTAATTTCTAAATATATGCCATTATATATTCTTCTCTATTTTCTTGCATTCCAGGTCTCCTTAAGTAGATCTTCTCTATTAGAGTAGAAACCAGGTTTTCTGTATTACCCCCAGCCATTACATTACAAATCCACAGTCTTTCATACCTTGCCTTGTCAGACTACACACACATGGAACAGGGCATCAAAAAGTCCAGAGGGAGAGGGGATCTAGTATCTACTTCTTCATATTTATTTTGTTTAGCAGTCAAGATCTGAGGTTTGAGATTTTTCGCACTTGTCTTTCATGGTGCCTGCTTGCCTCCCTTGCAAGTGTACTTTCCTTCCTTTCATTCCTTTTTTTTTTTTTTTTTTTTTTTTTGAGACGGAGTCTCGCTCTTTCGCCTAGGCTGGAGTGCAGTGGCGCCATCTCGGCTCACGGCAAGCTCCATCTCCCGGGTTCATACCATTCTCCTGCCTCAGCCTCCCAAGTAGCTGGGACTACAGGCGCCCGCCACCATGCCCGGCTAATTTTTTGTATTTTTAGTAGAGACGGGGTTTCATCGTGTTAGCCAGGATGGTCTCGATCTCCTGACCTTGTGATACACCCACCTTGGCCTCCCAAAGTGCTGGGATTACAGGCGTGAACCACCGCGCCTGGCCTCTAAAGCTTTTTAATAAACTTTCACTCCTGCTTTAAAACTTGCCTCAGTCTCTCTTTCTGCCTTATGCCCCTCAGATAAATTTTTCTTCTGAGGACACAAGAAGAAAATCCATATGGGTCTTGCTGTAGACCCATATGGATTTGCCCCCAGTAACATATTTTGGTGGCATGTAACTTGGATACCCTCCACTGCCAACACACTTTGGTGCCTTGTGACTCAGATAATTTCTACTGCTAATATACTTTGGTGCTGTGTGACTCAGATATGTTCCCTAGTGGTAAGAGACCTCTATGCCTCACCTTCTTTGACTAAAGGCATTCAACCCCTGTACACGGTTTTCTTCTCCCCCCGCCTTTTTTTTTTTTTTTTTTTTTTTTTTTTGAGATGGGGTTTCGCTCTTGTTGCCCAAGCTGGTGTGCGATGGTGCAATCTTGGCTCACTGCAACCTCAGCCTCCTGAGTTCAAGCGATTCTCCTGCCTCAGCCTCCCGAGTAGCTGGGATTACAGGCATGCACTACCACACCCGGCTAATTTTTGTATTTTAAGTGGAGATGGGGTTTCACCATGTCAGTCAGCTGGTCTTGAACTCCTGACCTCAGGTGATCTGCCCTTCTTGGCCTCCCAAAGTGCTGGGATTACAGGCATGAGCCACAGTGCCCAGCCTCTTCTCCCTTTCTCAAAAAAAAAAAAAAAAAAAATTCTGAAGTTTTTCTATTACAATGAAAAATGATCAAATGACTCTCCTATCAATCATCCTTGGGCTCTATTAGAAACCTACTAGGGATATAAAAGAAGACAGCCTCACATGGCAACAAAAAAGTTTTTTTAAAACCTTTCCTATTGAAAAAAAAATCCAAAAGAGAAATCCAGCAAATACAGTTTCAAAACACACTTGGACAAGGAGAATAAATGTATATGTGTCAAGGGATGGCCACTCACCATGCACAATCCTTTTTCTTCCTTACAGCAGCCCGGGAAAATAGATTATTACACACATTTTACAGACAAGGAAATTGAAGTTCCAAGACATTGAAGAGCTGGTGTCACAAAGCTAGAACTGGAACTCCAGCCTCCATCAGACTGACTCTGAAACCTGTGCTCTTTCTAATATAATAGCAACTGTTTCACATGCTTCTCATCTGCTTTGGGAAGCTCTCCTCTGCATTCATTGAGAAGTATCTCAAGATCTACCTCCTACTTTGGGCATTTGTATAACCCTCATACCAAAGAGGCATTCACACCCAACCCCACAAGGCCAATATGGCAAGGTAGGGTTGTGAAGCTGAGACTTGCCTTGACACTCAATCCTTGGAAAATGAGAACCTATACCTTTCTCCAGCATACAGAACACCTTTGAACGAACCCATATCTCTCACAGACATGTACATCACCTTGCTTTCTCTGGGCTGACCCAGAACAGCCAGATTGCAATGACAACACCCCCACAAAATGATCAGGGTCCATCACCACGCTTTGAGGCTGAGAACAAACAACCATTAAAGACAAAACTGTTGATCCTTACAACTACCAAAAGTCTGCATAGAAAGAGCCTCTGTTCCAGCCAAATTGGTCTGTTCGCTGCTCCCACTCCCAAAATTGCATTTCTCTGTATTTCTTCACCTCTGTGACTGTGCACACTGTTTCTTCTGTTTGATATAACACCCTTCTTCCCTTACCTGCTGGAATTCTGCCTGTGCTTCAAGAGCACTCTCTCTGTATGGTCTTCCTCAACCACTAACCTAATGCATTTAATTCAGTGAACTTAACACATTTATGTAATTTTGAAATTAGCTCCACACTTCATTGTAACACCAATCTACTATTTCTTTATTATTGACTCTTTTTTATTCTTCAGCTTTTTGTGTGGTTATGCCTTGTTTCCTGCATTGCCAAACTCCACCATACATGCTTAGAAGATTTTGTTCCTTTGATTTCTCCACAAAACCTCGCATGGCACCTAGAACAGAGTAGGTGCTTCATAAATATTTTCAGTGGACTAATACAGAGGAACCCAGTACTAAAAAATAAAATTGTTTAGGTTACCTAATGATTATTAATTTGAATTCAATGATTGAGTGATCTTTCTTAAACTTAAAACCTATTGCCTAGGGGACTTCAGTACAAGTTTTTAACATGGCATTGAAGCTTTGCAATGATCTGGCTTCTACCTACCTCTATAATACCAGCCCTTATCACCCACCCCAAACTCTCATCCCTTCCCCATACACACTTTTATGTTCCAATGACTTACCTACCCATGTGTTGCTTCTTAAAATCATAGCAACCTCTTTCTGAAATGTTATTCTTCTATCCCTTACTCCTTCGCATTCAGCGTGTAGAATACTCACATTTTTTTCCTTATACAACCATCATCTTTTCCAAAGCATTTCTTGGCTACCACAACACTTAGCAGAATGACTGCTCTTACCTTTATTTCCTGATTACAACTTTCTGGCATTGCATCTTCAATACTTTATTATATTTATTTGTCTATCTTCCCTACTAGCTTATGTGATCTTTGCAATGAAGATCATACACTATTCACCTTAATATTCCCAGTGTCAAGTATAATCCCCACATAAACACACTGTAAATGTTTATTGAAGGTTGTTAAACATAACTAACTAACTTGCTTGATGACTAAATATGACAGAAAGTGATTTTATTCAAAGTCTACCAGAAGACAGATGAGAAAGATACTCATGATTGGTCCTTGGAGAGCAAACAAGAAAGCCACTTTGACCAAAGTAAATTCTTTTTTTTTTTTTTTTTTTTTTTGAGACGGAGTCTCGCTCTGTCACCCAGGCTGGAGTGCAGTGGTGCAATCTCGGCTCACTGCAAGCTCCGCCTCCCGGGTTCACGCCATTCTCCTGCCTCAGCCTCCCTAGTAGCTGGGACTACAGGCGCCCGCCACTGCGCCCGGCTAATTTTTTGTATTTTTAGTAGAGATGGGGTTTCACCGTGGTCTCGATCTCCTGACCTCGTGATCCGCCCACCTCGGCCTCCCAAAGTGCTGGGATTACAGGCGTGAGCCACCGCGCCCGGCCAGTAAATTCTTAATGCAAAGTAAATTCATGAATGTGTTCAACAGAAATGAGGCCTCAGTTAGATGAAAGTTTTCATGGGGCTACAAACTCTAAATCCCAAGACATTTTGTATAACCCATTAACTCTAAGGAGATTTTCAAAAGCAGAAAGAGCTTTCTTACCTGTGCTCCAGTTCTCGAATGGACAGTATCACTCCTGAAGTGGATGGCTTCTGCTGTACAGTGGCCAAAATGGTGAATTCACTCTTGTTCCGGAACAGCTGAATTAATTTCTCACTCACATGAGGAGCTGCATGGATCTCTCTTTCTATGTCTAGGAATCAAGAAGAAAAGCAGGAGGAAACAGGAGAGGAGAAGAGGAAGGAGAAGGAGTAGAGAAGAAATATAGGAGAAAGAGGAGAGGGGAGATGAGAAGGAAGAGGAAAAAAGATCCACGGTTAAAAATGTCATGTCCAAAGAATCCAGATTGCAATTTTCATTTTCCTCTTCTGTCAATAGTTTTCATTTTCAGGCACCATTCCCCACTCCCTACAGCTGCATTCATTCAATGCAAATCCCGGAAATGCTATCTCTGTCACCATGCCCACTTGTCACTTTGACAAGTTCACAATTGGCCAGACAGTGATTTTCTGGCAGGAATTTTGACGGGACGCTGAGCAATTCAGTTTGCTGCAAACAGATTAGGTTGCTGCAAATAAGGTGAGAGGTAGTCGGATAAATGTGGTCCTAAATTCAGAGAATCTTGGGATAATAAGACCCAAATGCCACTCAGCATCCTCCAATTTCACTTTTTCCATGGACACAGCTTCCTTCTCCCCACAATGGATATAGGAAACCTGTCCTTGCCTTGTACCTAGCAGATATTTACTAGCACTAATAATGCCAGACAACTCTGCCTTTGCTTAAAGAATAAATACAAGGCATGCTCACGCTCCACACCCGTGCCTGGAATTTCTCCATAAGCATGTAATGGATGACTTTCCTCATGAAATATTTATTGAAGTTGAGGCCGATTCAGCAGGCCTAGAGGTGTGTGATTCCAGCTAATCCTGCTCCTAGACAAGAATGTTTCTTTCTCCAACATCAGCATAACGAGAGACATCCATCACTTCATACCCAGACTCACCCTTGTCATGATAAACTGGGTGTTATCTCATTATTTTACACTACATTTTTCTGGCATCAGAAAGGGGCACTAAGGGAGCAAAGTTAGAGAAGATTATTCAGAGGATGATAAATGAACATTGGAAGTGTGTTTGGTGACCTCCTCTCACATCCCGACCATCTCCTCTGACTGCAAGATAACTACACGGTTATTTCTCCAGGACTACATGGGAAGCCCTTGAAAAACATAGAACTTCAAATGCTGCACTGCCCAAGCAATATCACAGACCGGTATACGGACCTTGAAGAATCTCATCCTAAAGAATGGCTTCTGAGTAAGATATCCTTCAATTCTTGACCTCGGGCCTCAGTCCCCTCATCTGCAAAATGAGGGGGTGGACTAGGTGATCTCTTAGAACCTTCCCACCTTAGCCTTCTATAATTTTTTGAATTGCTGCTTCAATTTTATAACACAGAAAAGAACAGCACAGTCTTTCCCACCTGTAAGTATCTAGGGTATGAATCGCAGAAAGCAATGTTTGTCCTCCACCATGGAGACACCCAACCCAGGCAGACCAGTCTACCAGTATAAAACCTACCTGCACAATAGTAGCAAGGCCTTCGCTACTTAATTCTTAAGTGGCATGCTGTCAGCTTTTATCAAGTGTTGAGAAAAGAGATAGCATCTTGAAAAATGCTTCTATGCCTTCTACAAAATCCCAGCCAAAGATATTCCAGATGACATTTAAAACCTATTAAATGTGTGAGCAAATCACTCTGTAAACTAAAGAGTATTAGAAAATGTTTGTTAATATTATTTTTATTATCATTATTATTATTTTTTTTTTGAGATGAGGGTCTCACTCTGTCACCAGGTTGAAGTGCAGTGGCATGATCTCGGCTCACTGCAACCTCCATCTCCCGGGCTCAAGTGATCTCCCACTTCAGCCTCCCAAGTAGTTGGGACCACAGGTGTGTGCCACCATGCCCGCCTTTTTTTTTTTTTTTTTGTATTTTTGGTAGAGACAGGGTTTCCCCATGTTGCCCAGGCTGGTCTTGAACTCCTGAGCTCAGGGGATCCACCCACCTTGGCCTTCCAAAGTGCTGGGATTACAAGTGTGAGCCACTGCACCCTATTATCATTACTTCTAAGCAAAGATCATCTTAATAAATTTACCTACAAGTAATGCCAAAAAAAATTCAAGTCTTAAAATTAAGTTATATGTTCACTTTTTACTTTTTTCTTCTTTACTCATCAATTAGAAATCAACTGATTGGTAGCAGATGCCTGAATTTCAGGATTGTAAAGCTTGGGCCCAAAGAAAAGACAGCCATAAGCGATCAGCAATGCCTGCTGGAGGAAATGGATATGAATATCCTAACAGCTATGGGTATCGTCATCTCTCACTCAGTTCTCCCTGAGTGATATCATCCAACCCCATGGCCAATGGCCTCCAACTTTATATCTGCAGCCCTAACCTCTCCCTTAAGCAGTAAATTCAAATGTTCACCTTCAAGCATTTCAAATTGTAATGTGCCTACAGTGAAGCCTGTTCTCTTCCCGCCACTCTCAATTTTCTCACAAAGGTCCCAGTCTTAGTAAACGGTCACACCCTGTTCCTCAAGTCAAAAAACTAGAAATTGCCCTTGATTTTTCCCTTTTCTCCACTCTCCATATCCAGTCTAAAAACAAGTCAAGTGGGCTCCCATGTCTGGAATCTGTCCACTTCTTCCCAACTTCACTCTTAAAACTCTTGCCCAAGCCACTATCATTGCTCCCTAGGGCACTTCCAATGATCTCCTTCCTGCTTCCATACTGCCTTCTTTTCCCCATTCTTCACACTGTAGTTAACGTGCTCTTTTTAAACCCTAAGTCCGAGTCATTTCAGCCTCCTGCTTAAAATCCTCCAATGGCTTCCCATTGCTCATAGGATAAAATCCAGTCCCTTCAGCATGCCTGCAAAGTTGCACACAAACTGATTCTTGCCTGCCTTTCCCACCCCATTCACACTCTTCTCCTTGGTTACTAGAGGAGCACACCAGGCCCACTCCCACCTCAGATCTTCATGCTTGTCCCTCTGCCCACAGTGCTCTTCTCTCTCCTTTTCACGTCCCTGACTCCTTCTCCTTCAGCTTTCACTGTAAATGCAAACTTCTGGCCTCTCCAAGGCAGACTCTGCATTAATGTCTCTCTAATGCTCCAGTCTGGGTATTTTCTTCATTTGACTTGTCATAATATATGTATTGTAATCAATTTATTATTTGCTGATATTATTTATCACAGTCCTGTTTCAAGCTTGTTACCTCATATTATTTCCTTTCTTTTCCCACTAGACTGTAAGTTCCATGAGGGCAGGCATACTTATTTACCCATTGTTTTATCCACAGTTCTTAGTGCCTGGCACAAAACAGGCATCCAATAAAGGTTTACTGAATTAATTAATGTATTTTCCATTTATTTTTCTCATTTATATTGTTACTTCAAGTAACCATATATATTATGGTCAGAAAATAATATATCTTTTGGAAAACCAGGAGATAAATGGGTCCTTCTCAAATGCTCATGGCCATGAAAATTTATTGTAATGATGTTTGGTGCTAAATAAACCCCACTTCTTTGCAGGACACCCCCACTTAACAGTCTGATCTAGTCCTACCAAACTTCTGCTCACTCAATCCTCCAAGAAAATGAAACATTTCTTATGTTGACTTTTCTTATTTCTTTTTAAAAATGATTGGCACACTGAAGTAAAGAGACCCCATGAGCACTCACTAGAGTGAAATGTAAGAAACACCTGTTTTGACACATTGAGGCTTTATGTGCATTCTCACTTTCAGAGAAGCCCTTTCAAGTAAATTTTGACCATGATCCAGATGTTAAAAAAACACCAACAAAGTAATTCTATTTCTTACCATATGCAGGCAGAAACACTGGACAGGTTTCAAAGGACTGAGATCACTTTGAGTTTTGCAGATAACTAGCTGTGTGACTTTGGATAAAGTACCTTACCTCTCTGAACCTCACACTCTACATCTGAAAATTAAGACCACTAAATTCCATGATCTCCAAGTTCTTTCCTAGTCTTGACATTTCATTTCAGTTAATCACTTGATCCCGCTCATAGCTGCATAGCAAAAGAGAGCACTGAGAGCAAATTCCATCTATTAAGAAACCTAGATTCTACAATTTTTCTCCTCTGCTGATTTTCCAAATTAACATAAAACATAAAGTTGTCAACTCTTAAAAATAGTGATATGTCACCTACTTTGCAGCAGCCTGCTTTTTTCCTGGAGTTAAAAGAGCAACCAATGAAACCCAATTAATGGGAACCTATAGTGAATATTGTACTTCCATATTCAACCACTACAATATGTATTTGCTGTATTACTTAAGAATATTCAATTCTGCTAGAGATAACAGGAAAAACAAATGGGACAGATAAAGCCCATAAGACGTGCTAAATATAGAGAGCAAGTTAGAAACCTGTGAAACATGCTAAACATAGATTGAATACGTGGAACATAAGTGTGTTGAACACAGATAAAAAGGATTGAATAAGAGTGTTACTTACAAGTACAATGGGATGGGAGGACCAAGTCATAATGTACGTATCATGCCACCTTCAGAATGACAGTCATGTCATCCCTAAAGCAACACCCATGATTGACATCCATTTCATTTCCATTCTGGCCCCACATACACTATCCTTGAGAAATGCTAATAAAACCCATCACTGCTCACCAAATTAACTGGTGAATTACAGTTGTAGCCAGGATTACTTGCTTCTGAGTATTTCCAATAGCGGAAGCATGTGGGCTCCGGAAACCTCCCATTTGCTGAGCCCCCTCCCTTTTCGTTAACCTCAGCTCCAGTCCTCATAATCACACCATCATCAAAGAAGCTGATGCAGCAGAGAGAGAGAGAAACAAAACAGAATATATGAGCAATGAATAACACAGGAACTGGGTGGGCTGGTGCTTCCCACTGCTCACACTCAATCCTACATGTGTTAACCTACTCCATCTCTTTCCCCTGTTTCCTAGATGTTTTAAACATGATTCAAGTATTTGAATTTAGTCTGTCCGTGAGGCTTTCCATTTTGTAACCCTGGGGGTGTCCTTGGAGGCTACCATTGCATAAAGGTAGTTTCGCACACAACGACCACTTAAAGTGAATATTTCACATTTTTAAAACGGGGGAAAATGGTGTTCCAAATGCTCAGGTTTTGCATGTTCTAGTTAAGAAGTGCTAACTCAGCAGCAAGAGTGAAGTGCTTTTTCTTTCCCAGGATAAAACGGCTCTACCTAGTCATTTTTAAAGAAAGACTAAAAATGCTAATATGATGATTAAACATCAGCAAAAAAAAAAAAAAAAAAAAAAAAAAAACAGTGCTGGGTGAAGGGAGGAGATTGGAGAAGGAAAGAAATTAAATGAGGTAATCACACACTCTTCTCTGCCTCAAATAGAAGCAACTTCATTTCCCTCTTCCCTGATGTATAGAGTGAGGACGGTGGTGAATTTCATTGTCAACAAGCATATACTTTGCTTCCCCTATGCCAGGCACTGTGGTTGGCACTGGGAAAATAAAAGTAAAAATACAGTTTCTGCCCTAGAGGATAGACACATAAGCAAGACAGTTTCCTTATGACAATAGTTGCAGAATAGGGCAGCGCACAAAAAAACAGAGGAGGCCCATAGAGATTGGGGATAACATCATGGAGGAGGTATCATTGAACCTGACTCTAAAGACATGAATAAGCATTTACTAGGCAGGAGAGAGGGAGAAGAGGGCACTCACTGCAGCAGCATCGTATGGCTGTGAACTCACGCGTTATACATTACCCTGGCATTTTTCTTTTTCTGCAAGTGTATCTCTTACTACAAGTTCAGCAGAGAAAGCATCTACTTAACCTAATATTGGAGCAAATTCTCAGGCCCCTGATTGGCCAAGGGGTACCACATTAGCACAAAGCAGACCAAGAGGCAAAATCCCCACCAGTTCACAGCTAAGAATCAGCAAATCAAGGTGGGAAAAGCAGCAGCAGCCAGAAACATATAAACACAAATGCACCAAGGCAGCCCGCCTCAGCCTTGACTGGTAGAGAATGCAGGCAACATTTCAGTAATTACACTGAGAACCTCAAAATATAACAAACTCCTGATATAGACAGGCCACATCCTTCTAGCCTGAGTGCCACATAAGCTCGTGGTAAGAATGGCCCCAAAAGGTAAAGCAACATTTCTTAATTTGAAATGACAGTTGGCTTTTCATTTCTGAATGTAGAGGAAATTTGTCAATTCAGAACTGCCAACCATCAGTGAGGCAATTTCTGGTTTTGGAGGATGGGAGACACATGTCCCACTATTTGGTCTTGTGACCCTTCTTTAAGGATGTCAGATGTTATTGATCCAAGCAGCTTTCAAAAAAACAGAAATCACTAGAAGACTCCCAGTTAACGTGTAAGGGACTTTCATCTCCACTAACAAGTTCACAATAATATTCCATTAAACCTCCATTTGTTCCAGAAGCCAGAATGAGAGAAATCAAACGTGTATATCTTATTACTGTGCCAAGGGCAGGGCTAATACCCTGCACATGTCATCGCACTTACAATAACTTTAGAAGACATTATTATTATTATTCCTACTTTACAGATGACCAAACTAAAGCTTACAGAATTTAAATAATGTTCTAAAGGACACCGGGCTAGGAAGGCCTGGTGCTGAGATTTCAACCTGGAAAGCTGGTTCCATGAGCTACACTCTTAACTGTGTTACACCTGCTATTCACCAATATGTGTGATCTCAGTGCTTAATATAAATCAAGGGTAAATCACCATGATACACCCAGTGCCTGGCACTTTTGTGTGTTCACTCAGGAAATATTTATTGAATAAATGAATGAACAATCTATTTGTACATCCCTTATGAGGTAAATACCAACACATCTCCATTTTACAGGTGAAGGAACTGAGGCACAGAGAGGTTTCATGACTTGCCCAAGGTCACATGACGAGTGGAGACAAAGCTGACTCTTGCCCCAACAGAGTCGACTGTGATATTCCATGGCATTCAACTGATGCTTCTGCTTATTTTTCATCCTCCTCCCTTTCCTCTCCCCCACAGCCCACACTCCCGCATTCTAGCACCACAAGCCTAACTAACATCCCTTCTTCCCAGGGCCACGTTCCTACCCATTTTGGTACACTCCCATCTGCAGCAACCTCTGTCTTCTCTCCCTCCTTTTCTGATAACAGTTTAATTGCTACTCCTCAGACCAGTTTTCTCTGACCACCCCAGGCCAACTCAGGTTCCTGTCTTTATTTATCTTCATTGTACTTATCACAATTGTCAGAGATTATGTATAGAATCATTTACATGTGTAATCATTTTATTAAGTTATATATATATATTATTTTATTTTATTTTTATTTATTTTTTTGAGACAGGATCTCACTCTGTCACCCAGGCTGTTGCCCAGGCTGGATCGTGGTGCGATCTTGGCTCACTGCAACCTCCACCTCCCAGGTTCAAGCGATTCTCCTGCCTCAGCCTCCCAAGTAGCTGGGACTACAGGCGCCCGTCACCACACCTGGCTAATTTTTGTATTTTTGGTAGAAGATGGGGTTTCGCCATGTTGCTCAGGCTGGTCTTGAACTCCTGGGCTCAGGTGATCCACCCACCTTGGCCTCCCAAAGTGCTGGGATTACAAGCATGAGCCACGGCCCCCAGCCAAGTGCTATATTTATTCCCCACTGGACTGTAAGTTCCATGAAGAATTGCCTACCAACAGGTACACTACACCAAGCACAGTGCCTGGTACATGGTTAAGCCTCAAATCTTTGTCACATTAATAAATTACATCTTGGCTCCAAAGTCTGGAACACAATATAAGAAAAAAGGTTTACCAAATACACACAAATATAACCCAAACCTGTTGAGAAAAAGTACATTCAAGTAATGAGCTGCCTAAGGAATAATAAAGCCAGTTCAATGTCCCTAACTCCTCCATTAGGGGACTAAACCTAAGGCATCCTGTGACACATGGTATTAACCAATTTTTTGTAATTACTGTGCCATTCGATCAAAAGAGATTCTGGTACCCCCATAATTTTGCTAATTAGATAGGTACTATAAGGGAGATGAGCTCTTCTTAAAAACATTTGACAATACTAGTAGGAAAATCAATGCATCCCCTGTTGCTAAGAAATTAACAATGTGTAGCCACTCCTCTTTAGGCTGCCTCTCCACACTGCCACCCACCAGCAATCAAGTCCCCTTATCCCCATCCCCCTCATCCCCATACCTCCCACCGCATCTCAGTGAGAAACACAGGAATAAAGAGAGAGTTAAAGTATGAATGCCAGCTCCATCTGAATCACAAGACAGGAGAATAAAAAGCAAAAGAGCGGTGAAAAGACTTTTATAATATGATTAAGAGTGCATTATGTAGTCAAGAAGCTATCCAACGGTAGAGAATGGCTATGTAAATTAGGACATATACACCCCATGGAAAATTATATATGGTAATATAATGATATGAAAGGCATTGAAACAACATAGGAAATGTCCAGCCAATACTCTGAAACAGGTATACAATAGTACATACAGCATCATATCAAGTCTATGGTAACATAAAATTTATTTCGTGATGCATAGCAGATAGATAGGCATGGCCTTCAATTTTGTCAGCAATTGGGAGCTAACATGGGTGAAATTTTTCTTCTTTCCACATGTCTGAATTTTCCAAATCTTCTCTGAGAGTTATTGTAAGAAAAAAAAAATGTTTATGCTAAAATATATGAGCTCATCATAGAAATGGGAGAAACAAGAAGGACATCCTACAAAAGAAGAAAATAAGCACCAATCACCTTGCTTTCAGTCCCACAAATGTGTATCCTTAAATCAGTGAGGACAACAGGGTTTCTTTTTTTTTTTTTTTTTTTGGCAATAACTGACCAGCAACCCTCCTCAGGTGCCATTTTAATACACACTGATTGTCAAGAGTCTGAGAACCCCAAGGGGTACTCATCACATAGTGTACAAAACTCTAAGCACCAAAGGTTGCTGGGTGCAAGCAAGAACATCAGTTCCAGCAAGAGATGCTCTCGATGTTCTCATAAAGACATGAGGGCAGTCCTTGCCCTGCCCTCTGCTAAACACCCATCCACTCATTTATTCATTTGTTCATTCATTCTTAACTTTAAAAACCCTTACTGAGCATTCCCTGAACCAGCACCGTGGACAAAAAACCAAGACACACCTTCTATTCATGAGGAGCTAAAAGTCTAGTAATAAAGACACAAACAAAAGTGAACGGATCCTGCTCAGCTTTTCAGTTCAGAGATATAAGAAAAGTAGAGCCAGGCACGGTAGCATATGCCTGTAATCTCAGCTACTCAGGAAGCTGAGACGGAGGATAACATGAGCCCAGGAATTCTAGTCTATCCTGAGGAACATAGTGAGAAAGACCCTATCTCTAAGAAGAAAGAAAGGAAAAGAAAAGAAAGAGAAGGAGGAAAGAAGAGAGAGAAAGAAAGGAGAGAGAGGAGAGAAGGAAAGAAAAAAAGAAAGGAGAGGAAGGGAGGGAGGAAAAAAGGAAGGGAGGGAAAGAAAGGAGGGAGAGAAGAGAATAGGGGAGAGGGGGAGGAAAGGAAGGAAGGAAGGGAAGGAGGGAGGGAAGGTAAGTGGACTGGATGGGGGGGAGGGGACAGGAGGGGAGGGGAGAGGGAGGGAGGGAGGAAGGAAGGGAGGGACGGAGGGAGGGAGGGATAAAGGAAGGGAGGGAGGAAGGGAGGGAAGGGGACAGGAGGGGAGGGAAGGGGACAGGAGGGGAGGGGAGGGAGGAAAAAAGGAACGGAGGGAAGGAAAGGAGAGAGAGAAGAGAAGAAAGAGAGAGGGGAAAAAAGGTCATGTTTAGGTCATGTCATCATAGGTCTGAAATCACCTGGAGCAGGACCAGAGAGTGAGTCCCTCATCAGGGACTTAATCTTCCAGGTAAGAGGCAATGTAGGGTAGTGGTTAAGAGCTCAGGCTCTGAAGCCTCACTGTTTGGTTAAGATTCCAGTTTCAAGCCGGGCTTGGTGGCTCACGCACATAATCCCAGCACTTTGGGAGGCTGAGGCAGGCAGATCACTTAAGGTCAGGAGTTCAAGACCAGCCTGGCCAACATTGCAAAACCCCATCTCTACTAAAAATACAAAAATTAGTCAGGCCTGGTGGCATGTGCCTGTAATCCCAGGAACTTGGGAGGCTAAGGCAGGAGAATCGCTTGAACCTGGGAGGAGGAAGTTGTAGTGAGCCAAGGTGGCGCCACTGCACTCCAGCCTGGGTGACAGAGAGCCAGACTCCATCTTAAAAAAAAAAAAAAAAAAATCCAATTTCACATCTTATCATGTATATAACCTTGGATAATTTAATCTCTCTGTGCCTCAGCTTCCTCATTTTTACAAATGAGAATAAAACCACATCTACCCATGGGGATAGTATAAAGATTAAATCAATAAGTACATGTTAAACTCTCAAAACTGTCTTCCACATAAGCAGCACATGACAACTGTTAGCTTATTTGGTATACAGCCAGGACATGCCCTGGGTCCTGTAGGATGGGTGGGGTACCAAGCTATGGCAGCAGCCACCATGCCAAAAGAACCTTGGTGCTGCAGCTGGGGCTGAAGTAAAGGTCACACTGATGGTTGGTTATGGTGGCCCAGCAGGAGAGCATTGAGCAGGTGAGCAGGGGTTGCCAGCCAGGGTTGGAGGCATGGTTAGTGGTCAGTTCTAACGCTTTCCTGTTAAAACAAAAATTGAAAATTGGGCAGAGACTATGGGACTTCCAGCCATTCCAATCTAAGTCCAGCCAGCCAATTTCCAAACAGTTCTGAATTTTTTATTTTTGCCAGATGTCAAGCTAAGGACTTTATATATGCTAATTTAATCCTCATAGCAGCCTAGTGGTGTCAGCATTGCTATCTCTATTTTACAGATGAGATACGAAAAGTTAAAACGTGTTCTACTAAGTAGTCTAGCTGGAATTCAAACCCAGATCTGTCTAAAGCCAATCATAAGGCACCACTGTCCCTCAGCACCATCTATTGGCTCAGACAAACCAGTGTTTGAATCCCAGCTCTGCCAAGTACCTGCTGTGAGACCTTAGGTAGCTGTTTTCCTTCCTTCATCCTTGAGTTGCCTCATCTGTAACACTCACCTTCCAGGGTTCAGGAATGAATGAATGAATGAATCAATGAATGAATGAATGAATGAAAAGTGCCTAATATTTAGGTAATAGGCACCTTATGACATTTCTGAGATGCTTTAAAAAAATGCCCATATCTAGACATTAAAGTCAGGACTTTAACATTTTCTAAGCATATTCATATACATGATAGTATTTCAAATTCATAAAACCAATTAAATGGGCGTTAATAGCCTCACTTTAAAGACGAAGAATCTGTGGTTTATAGAAAATAAGTGACTTATCCAAGATCTCACCTCTAGCAAGTAGCAGAGATGTGTCTCTGACTCCAACTTTGTAGCTTATTGTGTATATTTCTGTTTGGCTTCCCTAGTCCCCAACACGAGAGCATCATTACACTTCTCTACTCCAATGCCATGCCTCCCCTACGTAGCAACACTCCTCCTCCCAGAGCCTAAACTACTCTGTATATTAAAGGTGTCATCTCTAGCCTGCTTTAAAAGTTTGGTGGACTGATCTAATTATAATTCATTCCCTTTTGTGCACGGTCCTAATTCTCAGGCATGAAAGAGGCATTTTTAAATGCTGTATTGGCCCTGACCTTGCCACATCTACTCAGATTCAATAGTAAACAGTAGGGCATCATGTTCAACTGCCAAGCTCTGTAATTTATGATTATTCATTATAAATCATTTTTACATGTTACTTCAAATGCTGTTTTTCAAGAATAAAAATCTGCCTGCATTGAAAGGCACAGTGATTTTAATATGCAAACCTCCTACAGAGATGATGTCTCATTTTAATTATTGTTTCGGTTTAATGGGTTTTCATTAAATTAGAGGATGGAGCAATTACTAGGGTGAACAGCTAATGTTTCAAAGGTAAGCTCCTGTGGCTCCGCGGGCAAAAAGACAGTTGTGGCACAGAGAAGCAGAAAGACACACTCTTCTGAATAAGCTTGTATTCAGCCTGACAGAAAACAGCATGGATAGATTTTTCCCCAGCTTCAAAATAGACCTGGCATCCCCTCTCTATGATACGCAAACAGCTCTAAGAGTATCTTTAGAACTTAGAGGTATCTTGGGGTATCTTAATCATATGACTTTTCTATCAGGAATCTAGGCTTCCCCGTCATCAGACTAGAAAGTGCTTTTAAAAGTCCATAGCCTCCAAAGCGATATGTCAAACCACAGGAAAATACTCCTGATGAAATTGTCTTCTCTCACACACAAGTAATTTAGTTGGTTTAGTGGATTAATGTCTGACTTCCCACCCCTGGGAAATTGGTCCAACTTCAGCATAGGATGCAATGACCAAAATCTTATTAATTAGCAAACTGTCAGAGGCTCAATGAGAAATGACTTTGGTGGCCTCAGCAATATTTCACCCCAGAAACTGCACAGATTTGACACTCAGGGACCAACAGGGCAGCATTACCTCAGATGGAGGCAAAGGAATTAATGAGAAGTAGGAAAGGAGTGGAGAGTGAGAAGTAAAGTTGGCTTTATTGGGGTCCCAGAGGTCAGTGGTGAGGGACATGACTCAGTACTTGGGGAGGGGGACCCTCTGCTTTGCAGAAGCCTGCACTTGGGGAGATGGAGGGGGCTTAGTAAGCTTCAAATATGTAATTTCTTCTCTCCAGTTGAGCCCAAGGAGAGAGCCGGGGGAAGCTAGAGGGGTCTTTCCAGAAACAACTGTGCAGGTTGTTTCTGGAAAGACCCCTCTGTCCAGTGCAGATCTGGCTACAATGTGTGCCAAATAAATAGTACAGGAGCCTCTCACCTTGCTATCGGAAGGAGGGGAAAAATTCTTTTCCACAGCAGCCAGGAGTCATGAAGCAATGTCAGTCCCTGATGAACCAGCAGGAACTAAGTGATGAATAAGTACCCTCATGCTCACCACCACCCCACCCTCCCAGCTGGTATTTCTGACAGGAATAATAATTCGGAGCTCCTCAATATAATGCTTTCTTTTCAGCTCCTTTATTTCCACTGTCCTAAAAAGCACATCATCAGCTCTTAGATCACATGCATTAATCTAATTACATGCCTTGTTAGCTAATTAGTTCCAGAGTCACTGCTGAGGAGGTCTCCCTCACTATTTATCTATCTGTGCTGGCCACAGGGTGTTTGTGCATTCAGGTTCCTGGGGAAACTATGCAATTATCAGCCTTCAACCTTGTGCTCAGGAAGGACAGTGAGGCTTTCTGGACAGGAAACAGGTCACCTGAAACTCCAGGCTTTGAACAGAAGCTCCAAGAAATGTGTGCATCTGTCCAGAAAAGGGGCTATGGATGTGGTGGATTTTTTTCCTTTGGCAGACTTGCTGTTTTTCTTTAAAAACGGACCTCCTCTTTAGAGATGTTATTCTGACTGTATTAAACATTAATGTCCCCCCTTAAAATGAATCACTGGAAATGCCACTTGCTCCTTGAGCTCACGGCCTGTTGCTATCTGGCTGCAGGATCTTTCTCAACCAATTTCCCACCTCAAACCCTTCCAAATGAGAGCCATAACTGAGGGCTAAAATGATAATCCTCATTTACTGAAGCTTTTTTAAAAGAAATGAAAATGTCAATTTGGGGGAAAATTGGTCTTTGATCATTGTTGCAAATAATTTGGCTCTTGCGTGTCCTAGGGTAAGAACATTGAATCTGTTTCGATAAATTATTCCTTCAGTGTATTAAATAGAGCCTTTGTGATAATTCATTTCAAAGGATGCTGGTAGGCTCCCACGCAGGCTTTTCTACTTGGGTATCATCTAACTCAGACAACAGATATTCTTTTCAGCTCCCTGAACTACCCATACCAAGAGTAGTTGTAAGTTCATCCTTGTGCAACCCCAATTAGAGTACTTGTCAGATCTCAGAGCGCAAGACATGGGAAGGGTCTGAAGCACAGCCAGGCACAAGTGGGGGGCTCCGTGGGGACAACATCTCAGCCCTTCTCCCTCCCAGAGTTCCAGCCATCTCAGTGCCTATCCAAGCCCTGCGCATCTCTCAAGGCCCAACCCAATTCCTCTAACTCCATGAAGCTCTAGCACCCCAGCTGAGGGTGATTTTTCTCCTCTAATCCAAAATTCAATCACTCACCCATTCAAAGATGTATTCGTGGAGTATGTTCTCTGTGCCAGGCTCTGTACTGTGGTGATTAAGATGGACTCAGTCTGGAGAGAAATATCTGGCCAGTATTTTTAGCTGCACTGACCAATACGACCCACTCTTACAAATCTTATTCTCTACATTGTGCCAAAGTCAATGGCCAGACGGTGGCCTGACCGCTAAGTGAACCCTTGGTAACCTCCCAGTCATGCTCTGCCTCCTTTTGAAACATTCTGTCCTTTTGACACTGCATTCTTCTTGTTGTCCTCCTACCTCCGGGGCTGTCTAGAGGCTCCTTTATTGTGCACTCCTCTGCCTTCTGTCTTGTCAGAGTGCCTCAAAGAACGTTCATCCATCAGCAAGCCCTGAGCTCCATTTCTACTGTGACCCCCAATCCTCTTGACTAGAATATTGCATCAGCCCCTCACTGTCAGCTTGCCTCCACTTGTCTCTCCTCCCCTCCCGTCCCCTATCCTCATTTCCCCTTTCCTCTTAGTCTTTGTCGTCTTCTCTCTCTATCCCATGTAGCAATCAGAAAATCAGGAAGATCCTTTTCAAACTTAAATCACATTACCTCAATCCCTTACTTAAAGTCCTCAAAGAGCTGCTTTATTAGTTTCTTATGGCTGTTGTGACAAATTACTGCAAACCTAGAGGCTTAAGGCAACACAATTTTATTATATTACAGTTCTGGAGGTCAGATGTCTGAAACAGGTTTCACAGGACAAAAACCAAGATGGGGGCATGGCCATACTCCCTCTGGAAGCTCTAGGGGAGACTGTTTCCTTGCCTTTTTCAGCTTCCCTTGGGTTCTGTCTTCTTCCTGCATCTTCAACACAAGCAGCATAGAATCTTATGATCTCTCTCTGCTTCCATCTTCACATCACTTCTCTATCCGATCCTCATGCCTTTCTCTTATGAGAACCCTTGTGATTACACAGGCCCCACCTGGAATCCAGGATAATCTTCTCACCTCAAGACCCTTAACTTAATCACATCTGCAAAGTCCCTTTTACCATTTGAAGTAATACAGTCACAGGTTTTGGAGATTAGAATGTGGCCATCATTGGGAAGGAGGGCAGCATTATCCAGCTCTCCACACTGCCCATTATGATTTGAATAAAACCCTAACTCCTTGCCATGGCCTGAAAGGCCCTGGCTATGCTCTCTGGCCTCCTTTGGTAGCTTCACCCACATGGGCCATCCTTGTGCCCTTTAAACTTGTTTGTCCAAGGGGCCTTTTGGCTGGCTGTTTCAAGAACAAAGGCTTTGGAGCACAACAGCCTGGATTCAACTCTCAGCTTACTGGACCTATACATAACCTTGGCCAAGTGATTTAACCTCTATTTTCCTTTCTGTGCCTCTGTTTTCCTTTCTGTGGCTCATAATACCTATCTCCTTTGTACAATTGTTATAAGGATTAAATGAGCTCATGAATATAAAGAATTTAGAATAGTACCTAGCATATGAAGTGTTCATCATTAATAACGTGAGTAATTATTAATAATAATATTATCTTTGCATGGCTGGCTCCTTCATTTAGGCATCAGCTCAAACGTCACCTCTGCGGGGAAGCCTTCCCCAGTGTAAAGTCAACTCTCCCCCTAAGTCTCTCTCTCTCTCTTTCTCTCTCCAGTATAGCTCTTATATTTCCTTCATAGTATATATTACAATCTAAAGTTACTCATTTATTAGTATACTTGTTTACTGTGATTGGCCATTGGCCATCTTTGCTAGAATATAGGCTTCATGTAGACAGGGACTGTCTTTTCTCTGCTGCATCCTTAACACTCAGAACAGTGCCTGTCACATGATGCGCAATAAATATTTGTTGAGTGCATGAATGAATGAATGAATGAATATGATATATTGCTGGTTCCCTCTTCACTGTACCTAGGCCAATAGCCCCTCAAGGACAGGGTGTCTGTCATACTCTTACATAATCAAGACCCAGTGAGAGGTGAAGCCAGCTAGACTTCCTGGGTCGAGTGGGGACTTGGAGAACTTTTCTGTCTAGCTAAAGGATTGTAAATGCACCAATCAGCACTCTGTAAAAATGCACCAATCAGCGCTCTATGTCTAGCTAAAGTATTGTAAATGCACCAATCAGCACTCTGTAAAAACGTCCCAATCAGTGCTCTGTGTCTAGCTAAAGGATTGTAAACACAACAACAATCAGCACTCTGTAAAATGAACCAATGAGCACTCTGTAAAATGAACTAATCAGCAGGACGTGGGTGGGGACAAATAAGGAAATAAAAGCTGGCCACCCCAGCCAGCAGCAGCAACCCACTCAGGTCCCCTTCCACGCTGTGGAAACTTTGTTCTTTCGCTCTTCACAATAAATCTTGCTGCTGCTCACTCTTTGGGTCCATGTCACCTTTAAGAGCTGTTACACTTACCGCGAAGGTCCACAGCTTCATTCTTGAAGTCAGCAAGACCAAGAACCCACCAGAAGGAACCAGCTACAGACACACCAGGACAGTGGCTGGCACACAGCAGCATAACAGACTATCGTGATTGATCAATATGTCAACAGCGGCCATGCCCAGTGGCTCACACCTGTAATCCCAGTAGTCTGGGAGGCCAAGGCAGGCAGATCACTTGAGGCCAGGAGTTCAAGACCAGCCTGGCCAACACAGTGAAACCCCATCTTTACTAAAAATACAAAAAATTAACTGGGCGTGGTGGTGCACGCCTGTAATCCCAGCTGCTTGGGAGGCTGAGGCAGGAGAATCACTTGAACCCAAGAGGCAGAGGCAGCAGTAAGCCAAGATCGTGCCACTGCACTTCAGCCTGGGCAACAGAATGAGGCTCTGTCTGAAACAAAAAATAAATAAATATGTCAATAGGAAATAGGATTTAAAGCCTCCTTTAAAGGTAAGTGCTCAAAATAAGAAATGATTTTTCTCCATCCAGTCAAAGATTGAGAGAGAAGGGATGCCAAAGTCACATGTTGACAAAAGAGAGATTCAAAGCAGGACCCCAGGAAGTTGCTCTCTCAACCTTGCCCTGTCCCCATTACACACTAGAGGGTTTAGATAGTTCTTTAATCATGGTGAGATCTTCTGTTTAAATGAAATACCAAAAAGGATGCCGTGGCAAAATTATACATAAAATATGTGGCTAAAAGCCAGTTGGTGGGGAAAACCTTGCCACGCCCTGAATGCCAACCACCTTGTGCCTCTCCTTTCCAATAAAACAAGCAGCTCATGCCCAGTCAGATGAGGACCTTCCTCTTTGAGGCACTATCTGGTTGCACTCCCTGCTTTCACACTGCCTGCAGTTTAGAGTAGAAGTGACATGACTTCACATGAAAATAGTTGCTCCTCTCACTGCCATAAAGTGCTGCACTATTACTGCCATCCAGCCCAGTGTTTGGGCTTTGACAGGCGGCCCAAGGAACGGTCATTCTCGACATCAATCCTGAAGTATGGAGATGTCTACCTACACCTTCCTCACTCCCTTGAATAGCTTAGGTGCAGCTTCCCTGTGCTTACAGCTCCTGGTACATACTTGTGTCACAACTGATTACATATGCCACTGCCTTGTTCAAAACCCTTCAATGACCCCAATTGCCTCTAAGACAAAATCCAATCCTCCTAAAATATGGAGTTATTATTTAATGGATATAGCATTTCAGTTTTGCAAAATAAAAAAGTTCTGGAGAGCTGTTATACACCATGAATATACTTAACACTGCTGGAATGCACACTTGGAAATGGTAACAGTGGTCAATTTTATGTTGTGTGTTTTTTTATCCACAATTAAAAATGCAAATATAATAAAAATTGAATCCCCTTAATATGACCAACAAAACTCTACACAATGGACTCCTATAGACCTCACCAGGCCCAACTCCCACCTCACCTCTTCCCTCCTTCTTGGCCTCCTTCTTGGCCCTTCTTTAGATTCCACCAACTAATACACAAGCTCCTTCCTGCCTTAGGGTCTCCGGTCAGGCCATTATTTTGCCTGAAACACACTTTCGCCCACTCCCTACCTGGTTACCTGCCATTCATCACTCAGGCTTCAGCTGAAACGTCATTTACCTAGACCCCAGCCCCCAGCTAAAGTAGGCCTCCTGGTCTATGCTAATTACCATACCACAGCTTTTCCTTCTTTGGGCTTATCCTAGTGTGAGGCTGCATGGAAGCTCCCCACTGTGCTGTGGTGTCTGGTGCCACACATAGCACAAAGGGCAGGTACTGAAGGACATTGGAGAAATGGATGGATGGATGACCGGTAATCCATTGGTAATCCTTGGTAATCCCTTCTGAACCTGTATGAACCTAGAAAGTTAAGCCTTTCTGAAGCTATCCGTACATTGTCCCTAAACCTACCATGCAAGTACAATGCCTACAGTATACAGTAGCATTAGAATTTCTCCTGTATCTGCCTCATTTTGTTTTTTTTTTTTTTAACAAAGACAGGGTCTTGCTCTGTCACCCAGGCTAGAGTGCAATAGCATGTTCATAGCTCACTGTAGCCTTGACCTCCTGGGCTTAAGCAATCCTCCTACCTCAGCCTCCGAAGTAGCTGGAACTACGGTCATCTGTCATCCTGCCTGGCTAATTTTTTAAATTTTGTAGAGACATCTTGCTATGTTGCTTAGTCTGGTGTTGAATCCCTGACCTCAAGTGATCCTCCTGCCTTGGCTTCCCAAAGTGCTGGGATTACAGGCGTGAGTCATCCTTCCCAGCCCTCATTCCAATTTAAACAGCAGCCCCCAGTTCTCATTCCTTGATTGGAGATTTTGGTCAACAAGATCAACAAATACCTGACTCTCATGTGTAGTTTCCTTCCCCTCAGCCTTTTGTGAACACAGACTCAACATCTCACCTTTTCCTCCTCCCAACTCCCTCCAGCTGAGCAGTTCTCAGCACTCACTGTGCATCAGAATCACCTGGGTAACATTTTTTAAATGTGATTTTCAGTCTGCACCCTGAGAGACTAAAAAAAAAAAAAAAAAGGTCTGGGGTGTAGGCCAGGTGTCAATATTTATTTATTTGTTTCAAATAAACATGATGGGCAGTCACAGCTGAGAACTGGTGTCCCAGCCTCAGGTCTTGGTATCTTGGTGACTATCCTGGCTCCAGGTCAAAAGTAGCATACTGACCAGCCTCAGGCCAGATGCAGCCTCAGCATGTTGGTGTAGCTCCCAGTGTTACCCACCCAATCCACCATATTTCACCAAGTCCACGGTGCCATAGATTATAAAATACACCATCATTTGACATACCCTAAGAAATAAACAAAAAGCTGTTGATTATAAGAGACACCATAATTGTAACACATATGTAATTCATTACATAATTATACCAATTGCCTATAAGGCAAAATCCAATCCTACCCTAAAATACAGTTATTATTTAATGGATATAGCATTTCAGTTTGCAAAATAAAAAAGTTCTGGATAGCTGTTATGTGAATAAGTGTGTGTGCCTTGGAATCAGTGAAATACAGCATAAAAATTGAAACATTTCATATAAAAATTCAAATCTCCATTAAAAAATTAGATGACCTGGCAACGCAGAGCCCATATTCCCACAGGCAACAGTGCAGTGAATGCAGAGTTGAAGAAATGCAGCTCATGGCACAATGTTGCCAGTTGGCTGCATTCCCTTGCCAGTGCACATCACTCAGCTGTTACCTGGCTGGCCCCCTATGCACCTGGGATTGAAGACCCTCCTCAGCACATCTCTAACTTATGCTAATACTACACACACTCACCCAGGCCCCACACAAACCCCCTCCATTCCTGCCCTTCCAGGTTCTTCCCAGCCCCTCTAGGCTCGCCAGCCTCACCCTGGTGCTTCTCAGCTGGCCTGCCAGGGCCTGAGTTACAGATGTCACTGTAGTATGAGTCCCTCAGCCCTCACGGTGGCTCGGCAGAGCACTTTTGGCATAAAAACAGTCCCTTCTCTTTCCTTCCGTGTAATGTACAAATACAGCCATTTTCCTTATGTGCCATGATATGAAAAAGGTCACAGAACGTGGTCCAGTGTTGAAGTAGAATTGGGGATCAGAAGATCTGGGATGCACCATCAGTCCTGCCACTTAGTATCTGGGTGATATTTAATACTCCAACACTAATATCTGGGTGGTCATTTAATCCCTCTGAATCTTGGTGTCTCCTTCATAAAGTGGTGACCAATGAGAATAATTCTTCTATCCCAGAATCCACACAAATATTAACACATGTGATCATGCACATGACCAGTTTTGAAAATGTCGCTCTCACTTTCCTCCATGCCTGAGTGCCAGGGTAGGACAACCCCATGCAGGCTGGGTACATGCGGTGGCTACAGTGGGAGGGCTTGCTCTTACCACCCTTCTCAAATAGCTTACAACCCAGCAGTGAGAATGGGTGAATAGACCCCAGCAGGACAAAGATAAACCCTGAGTAAATAAATACCTCACACCGAATCCCCAGGGAGGAGAGAGGCCATGAGCATATGGATGGTGTGGGTGATAGGTGTCTCCGGGTAAGTTAGTCAATAAATGAGGAGTCACTAAGCCCTGCATCCACAGAGAAAGCCATGGAACAACAGTTGGGCTTTTTCGTCTTTCCAGTAAGGTTGGCGTATCTTTTTTTAAAGTGTTTCGGCTTACTTTTAAAAATTCATGACGTAAACCAACAGGACGAGTGTCTTTCTTCAACCCCGTGCTGCTGTCCCACAACATCTGTAGGTGCAGGTATACTTTTAAGTTTTTCCTGCCACTATTCCCTCAAGTCCCCCCGTACCAGGCACACCAAATGATCCAGACCCCATGTTCTCTAAAAAAGACAAAAATGTAAAAAACAGGAAAGCAATATTTTGATCAACCACAGAATAATAATGTGAGCATGAGAAAGGCAAAGATGCCTGTCAACGTTTCTATTTATGTGTAACGACGGCTGTAGCCCTCTCCTTAATTACGCTCTTATTCACCACACGCATGGAGTCTGTCACTGTGGGTATGGGTGTGACTGAGACTCCAACCAGCAGAAATACATGCCACACACCCAGTCGTTCCATGCAACTTTTTCAAATGAATTATCGGGGAGATTTAAAAATTCTTCAAAAATGTCAGAATAATAACTATTTTATCTTTTTTATGCCCTGATTATGATTTGAAGCTTTGCTTTTCTTATTTCATCCAGGCACACCACAACTCATGAATAAAATATGACAAGTTTGATAGCAGCCATTGGAGAGGGTTCATCCGTAACCGCAGACGTGCTCAGTGTACAAAGAGCTTTTGTATTCCAACAGCCTTTGTTTCTGGGACAGGCTTTTATCTAAAAGAAGGACCACGTGTGTTCTCTCATCTCTCCTGTCTCCCTCGCAATACCCCACAATCCCTGCCTTCAGCACAACACCTGAACCGTGTTTACTTTGTCTTTTAATGAGCACATTTCTAAACAATTAGGGAACAAATAAAAAACCAAAGGGCACTCTGCTCCATATGAACCTGGCTTGAAACAACACATCAAACAATTGACTCTAAGAGACATGGTCAGACCACAGACTAATCCACAAAGTGAGCAACTTTACATCGGAAAAATCACTCATGTGATGGTGCCCACCTGGAAAGATATTTAAGGCACTCACAAGGTTCTCTTCTGAGAAGTTTCCTTTTCTTAGCAAAGGCTGCCAGGTCCCTTCAAAGTTCAGACTCTCGTATGTCTTTCAAAGAAATAAATGTGAAAAGGAAAAGGAAATAATGTGTGGCTCTGCAAAACCATCAACATTTATCAAATGGCCCCAGGGATATCAGACTTCAAGTTTCGAGGTTTTATTTTTTTAAAGCAAACCTATAAGCATCTTGTTTTATCACACATGCAAAACCAGCTAGCTTCCAAGATTCCTTCCAAATACATTTTCTCCCAGAGTTTGTTTCAAAATATGTAAAAGCAAGAAGACATTTTAAAGTCATTCCTTCGCTAAAACTTGGAAGAACTGAGTCAAGATTTAGATCTCCTGGACTGAGCATTTGCCAAACTTCCAAAGTTGTGGTTTTGTTTGTGGAGCTTTACAAACAAATCTAAGATTAAGCTGAGACTACAAAATATTTCTGACATTCCTCAAGAAAATGAACCCTGGTATTCTCAAGAAAAGCAGAATGCAAAAAGCTTGAAGTGTATGTTGTATTTTCATAAGTTTACTGTGCAGATGCCCACTGGTAACTATTTTTGAAGACTGCAACTCCACATTTTTTTTCTCTTCACCCAGGTAGTGAAGGTGCTCCAAGACGCCAGGTAGCCTTGAACTGTGACTGCTTGTATCCACTAGAACAAGTCTTAAGCCCAAGTGAATGGCTACTATATTGAGGCTATAGTTCCTGAGGGGGTGAGTTTAGTCACATGGTCTAACCTAATGTCATGTTATGTTAAACTGCACCTTACCACTGACACTTCATGACAACAGGCAACCCAACAGTGGTTATGTGCAGGTGCAAAATAAAATTCTTCCTCCTCCACCACCTCACAACCTCAAACACACTCTCATGCCAGACATGCCTGCAGTTTGGACAGCAAGATGAGTCTGAATCTTTGGCAGATAAATAAGGCAGCAGCTTGAACACTCATGAAAAAGAGCTAATTTTTATACCCGCGGGACAGCACACAATAGCAGCTTTTGGCACTCTGAGAAGCTGCGCATTTAGAGATGTTGGGCCGAGTTTTCCTTCCATCAGACCCGATTTTCCAAAGGGGCCAAGTGAGACCTGGGAATTTGGCAGTGGCATTTAAATCTAACAGACACAGTCAAATGGGATTAGGCACCATACTTCAGATTTAGTGGTAAAAATAAAGTAGAAAGATAAAAAGATTTCCAAACTAGCTGAATGTATGCCTATACCAATCTTGCTTGAAATCCTAAGAAATCTTATTTTTATTTCAAAGAATCCCAGATGGAAATCTCAGGGTCTTGCCTGATAGATCTAGGAGCTGACATCCATCACCGTAAGCCCTAATTAATCATTCCCTCTCTGTCCTCCACTGGCTGGACACACTCCATGTGCCTTCTTCCATCCATGCCCTTGAGGACAGAGAAACTACAACAGTCATTAGATTCACTTTTCCCAGAAAAAGTCTAGGGACTCATGGTCTGGAACATAAAACTATTAGTAATCTGCATTTGTGCCAGTACCAGTGTGTACCCAAATGTCTCTGGGGCTCTCCTTTCACAACTCTAAAGCTGGCTGATCAGTGGCATCCTGGACACAGACAGAGTAGCAGAGAATTGGACCAGCCACACTAGTTAAGTCAACCAAAAGGATGAGTTAAACACACTTGAGAACAACATTACGGCTACATACACTCCAGCTGAAATCTTTCACTGATGGTGCAAAAATGTTGGCATTTCTCCAATCTAGTGTCAATCTCCTCTTTTCATTTGTCTAAGAGGGCATGGTGGCCAGCTAAGTTGAGGCCCAGTGCTATAGCTGTAAGCAGCCTACCTCCCAACCCACACCATATAGCCGCTATATGTTCTGAGACCTTTGTTTGGCATCTGGGGAGAGGAAAGGGAGTGTTTCTCTTTTTTCATTATGATGGTAGCCTGTAGGGAGAGAATGAAGTATCTCTCTCTCCTCCCCAGGCCTTTGGGCAGGGTTGGAGCCACTATGTTTAGAGGTATAAGAACACACAGGAAACAGGATAGTTCCTTAAGAGATTCTGTAGATTCTGGGCAAAGCAGGGATAGAGTCCAGGAAACAAAGTGTGGTGTAATTGGAGTAAGAGTCCTTCTGGACCCAGGAACACTCTGCTCCCCCAGAGGGCTGGATTCTGGTCAAAGTGGGGAGGACACCTCTGTCTCCAACAGTATCTCTAAAGACCTGCATCTCTGGAGGCCAATCAGGCGCAGCACCCTGGACAGAGGTGGTGATTTAGAGAGGATTCTATCAGCCCTGGCAATGACAAACCTCCTCCAGCAGCTTCTTGAACTGGCCAGAGTTGAGAAAAGAGAACAACCTGCCCAGTGGTGGATGAAGCTGTCGGACTGAGTGGTGAGATGCCCTAGAAGGAACCCCAGAAAGACTTAGATTCCTGAGATGATGCACAAAACACGAGAGGTTATGCTTGGACAGAATGATGCAAGAATAGATGTTTTATGGTTATTAGCAATACTGTAGTTCCATTGGTATTCACGGGTTTGTGAATCCTGGTGACACTGAGTCTCACAACAAACCATTAGCAGCATTAAGTAGAAGTGTACAGCATTTCAATGTGATCTTCTTCCACGTGGACCATGGATCCTTTCAATGTCTGAGACTCCAGGTCAGCCTTATAGGAGAGTGTTGAGCCAAGGCTCTATGGAAAAGTTAATTACAAGAAGCAAATACCAAAATACTCCCAAATTTTAAATGTGTAGTTCATAAAGGGAGGGAGGTTAATGTAAGAGTTGAGTTAAAAGCAATGGAGATACATTTAGATAAAAGCAAGAGGAAAGTAGAGGAAGACAGAGTTTGTCAGGCAGGTCCACATTTGGGACTTAGCTACACTGCTTAACAGCTGCATAATTTTTCTGAGCCTCAAGTTCCTCATCTGTAAGATGGGATAAAATTCTCTATCTCACAGATTTTCGTGGTATATGGTAGGCTCAACGAACATCAGTTCCTTCTCATCCTTCCCTTCATTCTCCCAACCTTAGGTACTTCCACCAATTTTTTAAGTACTTATTACCTAGAAAATAGAAGAACAAAATGTTACAGACTCTTATTAATAGAAGAGACTCTAAAACAGTCATCCTCAACTGAGTTTTGCCCCCAGGGGACATCTGGCAATGTCTTGAGACATTTATCATTTCCACCACTTAGGGGCACTGCTGTAATCTAGTGAGTAGCAGTCAAGAATACTGCTAAACATCTACAATGCACAGGATAGCTCCCCACAACAAAGAATTATCTAGCCTCAAATGTCAAGTACCAACACTAAGAAATCTGGCCTGAGAGGACCTCTAACCATCTTCCCACTACTTTGGGAATTCTCTCTATAATAACTCTGAGGGATTGTTTTCCTGGCTTTGGTTTGAACGTTTTCAGGGAGAGGCACTCACTACCCCTGACACAACCTCTCTCTATTGTCACTTGGTTCTCACTCAAAATGCCTCTCCTTAGCTTAGCATACACTAAGGGTCAGTAGGATAGGAAGAACTTAGAATCAGGAGCGTGATGTAGTGGAAGATGAGAAAAGTGGTTTGGAGCCAGATTCATGGAAGTTCTCAAATGTCATGCTAAGGAGTTTGGATTTATTAGGCCACAGGACACATTCTGAATCAGGCGACACCATGATGGGTCTCGTGGGAGGACAATGCCTGCCACAGCTTAGAGTATGAACTGGAGAAGAGGGAGATTAGTGACAGTATAAGGGGATATCAGGGTGAAGGGATGTTTTGAATTTTAGGAGGCAGGGACAGAATTCCATCACCCCAAAATTCGTATGTTGAAGCCCTCAATGTGATGGTATTTGGAGACAAGGCCTTTGGAAGGTAATTAGGTTAGACAAGGCCCTCATGATGGAATAAGTGCCCTTACAAGAAGAGACCAGGGAGCTTGGCCTCTCTCTCTCTGCCATGTGAAGATAGAGCAAGCAGGAGGCTATCCACAAACTAGGGGGAAGGTTCTCACCGGAACCTGACCATGCTGAAACCCTAATCTTGGACTTCTCAGCCTCCAAAACTGTTAAATTTCTGTTGTTTAAGCCATCAAGTTCTATGATTTGTTATGGCAGCCTAAGCTGACTAAGACAGCATGTTAAGAGGAAATAGAAGGAACATACCAAAATTGCAAAAAAAGGAGAACATGGCTCTCAAATCAGGTTTTGGAGGCAGGAGATTCCATGGGCTTAGGTAAAATCGGTTTAGAAAGGAAGACGATCACATGGCTCTCAGAGGCTGAGCCTAAAGGATGAGAAGAGAGGTGATGACGGTGGAATTCCAGAGGAAAAAAGAGTTAAGGAAACTCATTTCACATAACCTAAATTTTTACTGAGATAAAGGCAAGGTTATGGGCAGTAAAAGAGTGAGCCAAATAAGAAAAATGGAAAGGTTTGAAACAGATGCTCTGGTATGTATATAGGGTCAGAAAGCATTTGGGATATATAAGCACCAAAGGAAGATAATAAGAGTCCAGCTAAAGCTGGCTAATAGAAATTTGAAAGGCTGTAAGCAGCCGAGTCTCACCATTCCTACTGAGCATGGATGGTGGAATTTACCCAAGGTGGGGGATTATAGTAAGGCAGCCAGAAGTCTCTCTACACCCAGTGATGGGGTAGGAAGATAAAACTGAGTGAATTCTGATTGGGGTGATAAAAAATTTTGGAAATAGTGGTGATTATTGCACAACATTGTGAATGTAATTAATGTCACTGAATTGTACATATATATATGGTATCACAATTTTAAAATTATATTTAAAAAAAACTAAGTGTAAAGGAAAATGAAGCCAGAGAAAAGAGAAAGGGGAAGAAAGAAAGGAGTTATAGAGAAAAAAAGTTGGGAGAGAAAGAAGAAAGAGAAGGAAGGATGGAGGTAAAGCTGGGATATCCTTCCCCAACATCTATCTCTATCACCACCACCAGAGTCTGTTCTCTTCCAGTCTGAACAGTCTTAGTTCCTCCAACATACTAGTGATATGGTGTTCATACATCTCACCCTGGTCCATGCAACTCCTCTGGACTTTACCAGTTTGTGAATTTTCCTCGTACAATGCATTGCCCAGAACTGAATACGAGCTCCACTATGGAGTCTAGTGCAATGGTTCTTAACTAGAGGCATTTCCCCCCTCTCTCAGGGATATTTGGCAGTATCTGGAAATATTTTGGTTGCCACATCTGGGGGAACCTACCGGCAGTGAGTGGGTGGAGGCCCGGGATGCTGTTAATGCACAAAGCATAAGAAGACCCCATCAAAAAAGAATTTTCTGGCCTGGTGTGGTGGCTCACGCCTGTAATCCCAGCACTTTGGGAGGCCGAGGTGGGCGGATCACGAGGTCAGGAGATCCAGACCATCCTGGCTAGCACGGTGAAACCCTGTCTCTACTAAAAAAGAAAAAAAAAAAAATTACAAAAAATTAGCCAGGCGCCATCTCAGGTGCCTATAAGTCCCAGCTACTCAGGAGGCTGAGGCAGGAGAATGGCGTGAACCCAGGAGGCGGAGCTTTCAGTGAGCATAGATAGCACCACTGCACTCCGGCCTGGGCGAAAGAGTGAGACTCCATCTCAAAAAAATAAAGAAAGAAAGAAAGAATTATCTGACCTAAAATATCAGTAACTCTGCTCTAGTGCAACTATCATCTCCCATGATCTGGACATTATGTCCCTATTAAGGTGGCCTAAGATAGATGACATAGACTCTTCTGGATCATATTGAACTTGACTCGATTAAACAGTGCAGGTCTGGCCAGGCGCGGTGGCTCACGCCTGTAATCCCAGCACTTTGGGGGGCTGAGGCAGGCGGATCACGAGGTCAGGAGATTGAGACCACGGTGAAACCCCATCTCCACTAAAAATACAAAAAATTAGCCGGGTGTGGTGGCGGGCGCCTGTAGTCCCAGCTACTCGGGAGGCTGAGGCAGGAAAATGGCATGAACCTGGGAGGCAGAGCTTGCAGTGAGCCGAGATCACACCTCTGCACTCCAGCCTGGGAGACAGAGCGAGACTCCGTCTCATAAAAAAAACAAAAAAAAACAAAAAAAAAACAAAAAAACCGCAGGTCTGGCCGGGCGTGGTGGCTCACGCCTATAATCCCAGCACTTTGGGATGCCAAGGTGGGTGGATCACCTGAGGTCAGGAGTTCAATACCAGCCTGGCCAACATGGTGAAACCCCATCTCTACTAAAAATAGAAAAATTAGCCAGGCGTGGTGGCTCATGCCTGTAATCTCAGTTACTTGGGAGGCTGAGGCAGGAGAAGAATCGCTTGAACCCAGGAGACAGAGGTTGCAGTGAGCTGAGATTGCGCCACTGTAACTCCAGCTTGGGTAACAGCCAGATTCTGTCTCAAAAACAAACAAACAAACAAACAAACAAACAAACAAACACCCACACAGGTCTTTTTTACATGAAATGCCCTCAAGTTTGGCTTGTTGTTGTACAGCTGAGGTGTTAGACCCGTTGGAAGAACTTTATATTAACCCCTATGAAATTCTATCCTTTCAGTTTTGGTTTCTGGTTACAGTCCATGGAGATAATGAAATGAGAGGCTTGGTTCTAACATTCAGTGAAGGAGCAATTTCTCTCAGCTCTTCATTACTTCCAGCAGCAGCTCCCAAATAGGCTACTACAACTGGATCCAGGATGCTGGTGATTGGCAGCATTCTCTCAGCTAGTTTTCTGCCTGCTTCAGTCAAAATGAGCTGGGTTTTTACCTGAGCACTCAGGTGAGAGCAGCCCTCTAAGTAACAGCGCCCCCTATCATACTTCCTGCACATCTTACTGCCGGGTACCACAGCTTCTTCTCTCCGCTGCAGGGAAAAGGAGGGAGCAGAAATGGCTGATGAGTCAGGCCAGATATGTACATGTATGTGGCTTGGGGTTGGGGAAGTTGTTTCTCAACCACTCTCTGTATAATGCAAAATATTTGAATTGAATAAAACAGCATTAAGAGTGTGGTTCTTCTATTTTTGTCAGCAGAGCTATATGGGCCTGAACTTTTCACTAAGTCTAAAAGACAATCAAATCCACAGGCTAACATTAAGGCTCCAGTCTATGATCTCCAAATGACAAATCTTCAGAGAGAAAATTACAGAAATGAGATTCATTGTAATTTTGAAAATTGAATTCTTATGTTATGATTGTTTGTGTTATATCCATTACATTATTTTATTTTAATGTCAGTATAAGGCAGCCAATTTTCCTTTCTTGGAACTGTCTTTTCTTATGACATCATATACTTTTTTTAATATTAAAATGTCATATCTTAGTAAAATATTAGTGAAATGAATAGATCACAGTTAATATATGTACATCCTTCCTTGGCAAAAATAAAAAGTTGGAGACCCTGCATAATTTCCTAAATAATTTTTTCTACAACTTTCCAAGACTGTGAAACCCAAAATTCTAGGAGCAGGTGACCTAAACATTTGACAAATACAACTGTGATGTGTTCGTGCAAGTTGCTGATGAGAAATGTCAGCCCAGAAATTATACATACAAACCACATAGCATGGCCCTAGGGTTCGTCCTTCAGGTCAACATCAATTCATGAATCAACATTCTTAGGATATGTTTGTTCAGTAAACTATAAATCTGCCTAACTATATTATCAACACGCTCACATTTAACTCTCTTATTTCTGAGACACTGTTAAAGGCCCTACTGAAATCAAAGTCAACTTGTCTGTGAGATAGCAATAGATAAACTGGTCCAGAACCTGGAGGTACTTGAATTTATTTTTCCTGCTTGTCATGTACTCCCTCTTTTTTGGTAGCTACACAGTGATTTTCCTTTGGAGATCCACCACTCACCCACTTTCAGCCCATATGATGCAGGTGTTCACTCCACCCTGCAACTCTGGGTAGGCATGGGGTCCAGGTCTGGTCCATCAACACCGTCCATCCTCTTGACCACATATTTGGCTTAAGGATGTGTATATGCCCCATGACAAACCAATAAGGCACAGTTCCAGAAGTTTTATTCTGCTTATTGACGAAAACAAAACAAAACAAAACAACTTGAGTGGCATCTTCCAGCTGGAATTCCTGAGAAAATATGATATAAGCCTGGGATCCTAGGGACCACTTTGCTCCTATGGGGACAGCCTGCCTAAATATAGCCAGCCCAAAACAGAGTGGAGCAAAGAGATGGAGAGAACGTGAGATTAAGCCATGATGACATCATTGGAGCACCTTATTCCAGGAGGATGCAGGTTACATCCAACACTAACTTTGGTTACAAGAGCTAATTAATTTCTCCCTTTTACTTAAGCCATTTTGAATTGGCTATTGATCTTTTAGACTTGGCCCTAGTTTTTAAAGAGGTGGTGGCCTAATGAAGGAGACCGGCATCTAAAAATACAAATTACAAGAAAATATGTAGTTAGAGCTAGACTCAAATGTGATTAATGTAGGGGCACAAAGACCAAACTGAACTGATTCCACCTTCCAGAGTTCAAAAAGCCATGAGGAAAAAAATATGACATATGAGTGTATTCTTGAACTAGCTCCAGCAGAGTCAATCATTTCTTATGTTCCCATCTGTTTAATTTCTTTAATTCAGAATTTTACCAAGAAGAGATATTAAGATCACTAGGCTCTGCTATCCTATGCTTTTTGGAATACAAAATTTCTCCATTAAAAATCATAAGGACACATAGCATAGAAGCCATTAGCACATCCCTCGCTCTCCTTGATTTTTCTAAGATTATAGCATAGAAGTTGGATGACCAAAACTAAATTTGTTCTGTTTCTTTGGATGAGATTCATCTGGGCTCAGGATTAGAAATTGTTTAAAGCACATTGAGGCCCTCTTCCTGTTATAAACAAATTAGGGCTTAATTTTTTCTTTCTCCTGTTTGCTTTATACTGTACTGTATTAAGACCATTATTCCGGAAGGAAAAATTGAATCAAATAAGGAAAAGTGTGTGTGTGTGTCATCTGTCAATGTTATAGCTTCTATTTCAAGCACAGTGCCCATTTTTTCCTTTTTCTTCTACTTCACCCAGACATAGTTAATGATAAGATCTTAAAATTATGGTAATTTCTGATACATGGGCCATATACAAAATTTTCTGCTTCAAGGACAATAATTTGAGTGAAAAGTAATGTTGTGGTCTCACCAGTTATAACTTTATTTTACAGAGAAAATTCTCAAAGAAAAGTCAGTTTTTCTTTGCCATCTTTACAAAACATGTTTATAAATTTTTGCCCTCTTACAGCTCCTACTGTTGAAATGACTACTTCCAAAGCTGACTTGAACTAGAGTTGGTGCCAGATTTTCTCAACAGATGCAAAAAAGACACTTGACAAAATGCACCATTCTTAAGGATTTTATTTATTTATTTATTTATTTATTTATTTAGAGATGGAGTTTCACTCTTGTTGCTGAGGCTGGAGTGCAATGGTGCGATCTTGGCTCACCGCAACCTCCACCTCCTGGGTTCAAGTGATTCTCCTGCCTCAGCCTCCCAAGTAGCTGGGATTACAGGCATGCACCACCACGCCCAGCTAATTTTGTATTTTTAGTAGAGATGGGGTTTCTCCATGTTGGTCAGGCTTTTCTCGAACTCCCAACTTCAGGTGATCCATCTGCCTCGGCCTCCCAAACTGCTGGGATTATAGGTGTGAGCCACCACACCCAGCCAAGGATTTTATTTTTTAAATCTCTCAGCAAAGTAGGAATACATGACAACTCATTCTGATACAGGGCATCTACAAAAAAATCTACAGGTAACATCAGACTTAATGATGAAATATTGAATGCTTTCAACTAAAATTGGAATAAAAATATTCAGCATCATTTCTATTTACCATTGTACTGTAAGTACTGATCAGTGCAATAAGGCAAGAAAAGAAATAAAAGATAAAAGATGAGAAAAGTAAGACTGCTATTGTTTACAGATGACAACACTGTAAATGAAGAAAACCTTATAGAATCTGCCACATTAAAAAAGAAAAAAACTACCAAAATCAGTAGATTCAGCAAAATTTCAAGATGAATGGCCAGTATATAAAAGTTAATTGCAATTCTATGAAATAGTAATAAACAATAAAAATGAAAGTTAAGTGTAATACCATTTAAATTAGCATTAAAAATCTAATATTAAAAAATAAATCCAACAAAAAGCTGGCCATGGTGATTAACGTCTGTAATCCCAATGACTCAGAAGGCTGAGGCAGGAGGATTGCTTGAGGCCAGGAGCTCAAAACCAGCCTGAGCAACACAGCAAGACTTCATCTCTAAAAAAAGTTTTGTTGTTTTTTTTTTTTTAACTTAGCCAGGCATGGTGGCATGTGTCTGTAGTCCCAGCTACTAAGAAGGCTGGAGTGGGAGAATCACTTGAGCCCAGGAGTTCAAGGCTGCAGTAAGCCATGGTCATGCCATCACACTCCGGCCTGGGCAACAGAGTGAGATCCCAACTCCAAAAGAAAAAGAAAAAATCCAACAGAAAATGTGCAACATCTCTATACTAAAAACTACAAAACAATGCTGAGAGATATTAAAGAAACCTAAATTGATGGAGTGATAGACAATGTTGATGGATTGAGTCATGGAAAACTCAATATTGTATTAGTATTAAAAATATTTTTAAGATGTGCATTATCCAAAATTGATGCATAGATTTAACGCAATCCAAATCAAAATACCAGCAAAATTTTTTAAAGAAATTGACAACTTATTTTAAAATGTAAATTAAAATGAAAAGAACCTAGAACAGAAAAGCAATCATAAAAAAAAAAAGTTGGAATTCTTATACTGCCTGATTTCAGTATTTAACATAAAACTGCAGTAATAGCAAAGTGTGGTATTAGCATAAGGATAAGCTATAGATCAGCGGAATAGAAATAGATTCATACACACACACACACACACACACACACACACACAAATAAGTTTTGACAAAGTCAATGAAATAGGAAAAGTCTTTTCAACACATAGTGCCAGAACATCTGGGGAGCTGTGTTTTAAAAGCTGAACCCCAACCATTATTTTATATCACACACAAAAATTAATTCCAGGCTGGGCATGGTGTCTCACGCCTGTAATCCCAACACTTTGGGAGGCTAAATTAGGTGGATTCCTTGAGATCAGGAGTTAAAGACCAGCCTGAGCAACATTGTGAAACCCCATCTCTACAAAAAATACAAAAAATTAGCCAAGTGTGGTGGTGTGCACCTGTATTCCTAGCTACTGGGGAGGTTGAGACAGAAGGATCACCTGAGCCCAAGAATTCAAGGGTACAGTGAGCCATGATCATGCCATTGCAGCCAGCCTGAGTGACGTGACAGAATGAGAACCCTGTCTCAAAATGATAAAATAATAATAATAATAATAATAATAATTCCAAGGTACATTATATACTAAACATAAAAGCCATAAATTTCTACAAGATAAAATTTCTTCATGGCTTTAAAGTAGGAAATGATGTCTTAGAAAAGACACAAAAAGCCACAAAAGAAAAAATATATATACTGGGCTTCATCAAAATTTAACATTTCTGTTCATGAGAAACACCAGCAAGAATATGAATAGATAAGCCAGAGACTGTAAGAAAAGTACCTGCAATGCATCTATCTGAAAAAGAACTCGTAGCCAGAATAAAGAACTCCTACAAGTCAATTTTTTAAATAATAATAATGAAGAAAAGACTTTAATGGACCCTGCACAGAGACCCTGTTTGTTTTATAGGAATAAAAACAAAACACACGTGACAAGATGCTAAACATCATTAGTCAACAGGGAAATACAAATTTAAACCACAAAGAGATAATACTAAATTTACATTTGAATGGCTAAAATCAAAGGGACTGACAATACTGAATGTTGGAGAATGTATAGCAACTGCAACTCCCATATATTAATGATAGGATTGTAAAATAAATAACCACTTTGGAGAACTCATTGGCGGTTTCTTATAAAGTTACATCTACTCTCTGTCCCAGCAATTCCACTCCTAGATATTTACCCAAATTAAATAATATTTTCATACAATGGAAAACTAGCTGACAATAAAAATAAGCCACTGATATATGCAACATAGCTAAATCTAAAAATTTTATGTTGAGAAAAATGAAAGCAAATACAAAAAGTATAGTGAATAGTAGTATTCTATTCATCTAAAGTTCAAGGACAGGCAAAGCTAAATAGTGGGGGGTAGATGAAGTGTCAGGAAAGAATAATAAAAATATTTTTATTTAGAGGGTGATGGTTTTATGGGTGTATAAACATCAATAACAGTTAGTATCTACTCATTTTATTGTATGTTAATTACACTTTAATTTTATGTTATTTTATTTAGTTATTTTTGAGAAAGGGTCTTGCTCTGTCACCCAAGCTGAAACGTGGTGGCATGAACACAGCTTACTGCAGCCTCAACCTCCTAGGCTCAAGCATTCCTCCTACCTCAGCCTCCCAAGTAGCTTGGTCCACAAGCACATGCCACTATGCCTGGATAATTTGTTGTTAATGTTTTGTAGAGATGAGGTCTCATTGTGTTACCCAGGCTTGTCTTGAACTCCTGGGCTCAAGCATCCACCTACCTTGACCTCCCAAAGTGCTGGGATTACAGACGTGAGACACAGTACACAACCTATACCTTAATTTTTAAAAGAGAAAAAATATGAAAACATTGAACTTTTTTGCTCTTTTACAAAACGTGCTAGTAATTTCTCGCCCGCCATAGTCCCAGCTGTTCACTATACTGTGTGACATCCCCTGATTTCTTCCATCCCTGCCCTAAAAGCTAATTGTACAAAGAATTATCACTCAACCAAGATCAAACAGCCCTAGAATAGCTGCATTACTTATAATCATTTAACGTCTGTTTCTATCACTGGATTATAAATCCCATGAGAGTAGAGGTTTTGTCTGCTTTGTTCTCCACTCTAACCCTATTGCCTAGAACAATTCCTGGGGTATAACAGCCCCTCAGTAAATATATGTCAAAATATGGATGGATGGATGGATGGATGGATGGATGGATGGATGGATGGATGGGTGGATGGGTGGGTGGATGGGTGGATGGGTGGATGGATGGATGGATGGATGGATGGATGGATGGATGGATGATAGAATATGCTCCAATATGCAATTGCAAAGACATGGAACCAACCTAAGTGCCCATCAACTGATGAGTGGATAAAGAAAATTATATATATACACGCATATACTATGGAATACTATTTAGCCATAAAAAGAACAAAATAATGTCTTTTACAGCAACTTGAATGGAGCTGGAGGCCAATGTTCTAAGTGAAGTAACTCAGGAATGGAAAATCAAATACCATGAGTTCTTACTTATAAGTGAGAGATAAGCTATGGGTATGCAAAGGCATACAAAATTTATAATAAATTTTGGAGACTGAGAAGGCAGAAGGGTGGGAAGGGGAATAAGGAATTGAAAAAGCTACATACTGGGTACAATGTACACTACTCAGATGATGGGTACACTAAAATCTCTGACTTTACCACTGTACAATTAATCCATGTAACCAAAAACTACTTTGTATCCCAAAAGCTACTGAAATAAATAAAATTTATATATACTTGAGCTAATTGAGTCTTGGCAGTTACTTTCAGACAAAATATCTAAAATGTACCCAAGAGGCATGAGGAAATACGAGGTATTCAAGGAATCAAAAGGACCTCAATGTGGCTGGAGTACAGGGAGCAGGGAGGTGAGTGGTAAGACACTGCTGGACATGTAGACAGAAACCATACCACAAAGACCACCTAATGATTCTTAGGTGGTCTATCCTAGGTGCAACACTAAGTCATTAAGGGAATACTGGGTTTCCTAATTCCACTGCAGATGGAGCAAGAGGACAAAAATTTTGGCTATAGAATGAAGATTTTGCATCTGAACTGACATGTTGGAGGGCTAACTCTTAGTAGAAGCTCAACCCTCTTTAGCTATGGCAAGGGTAAGGAAAGTAATTGGAGCTTGCAATCCAACCCATCAGAAAGCCACTAAGAATACAAATTTCCCCACCTCCCCAGCCAGCTTTTCCTTCATTCAGTGATGCCAACAGACAGAACAAATGAAGACACATAACTTGAGGACATGCAGTTCCCAACTATAGCTCAAGCAAGGGAAACCATACACAGATGCCATGCTCAAGAAGGCCTAAAACTTACAAACTCAGGTTTTTCCTCTGATACTCAGATCACTTGCATCCCCATATAATCCCATGACCTCAAGTGCTGCCCTCTGCAATAAATGCCTTCTGCTATGATGTGAACATTTGTCACCTCCAAAACGCATGTTGAAATTTAATTTCCAAGATTGACATATTGAGAGGTGGGGCCTTTAGGAAGTGACTAGGTGATAAGGGTTCTGCTTTCATGAATAGATTAATCCATTTATGGATGTATAGATGCAGTCTTCAACCTTGGACTTAGCCTCCATAACTGAAGAAATAAATTACTTTTCTTTATAATTTACTCAGTTTCAGAAATTCTGTTATAATCAACAGAAAATGGACTAAGACATCTGAATTCCATCTCAGTTCCTTCTCTCTTTTGAATGAAAGGGTGCCAGACTGAATAGCTCTTCCTTTTCATCATGCCTAGATGACCTAGTTGTCTTGCTGACCAAGACATGTTCCTCTTGCTGAAGAAATCATGTTTAGATGCATATTTCAAAAGATTCAGCACATTCTGTTTCCACTAATAAAATGTATCATACAAAATATTCCCAAACATGCAAAACCATACATTGATATATCTTTATACACAGATACATTGCCCACATAGACTACTTAACATTTTCTCACTATTTAAATAATTCAATTGCTTTCCTGGTCAGCACAACCCATCACTCTGAGGCAATACTCAAAAATTATTATATGTGCCAGGTGTTCTATAAAAAGGAAGTCAGGCATGTAATTGTGAACAAGACATATCTGTGAGCCAAAGGGGAGCAGACCAATAATCAGCTAACTGCAGTCACCACCAGAGACTTCTCCTTTCGAGGGCAAAGAAAATGAAAGGGTTTTATCAGCCTGGAATAGTGTGCACAAGGTGTTAACTTCAGCCATGGGAATGGCACAAAAGTCTTTTCAAGGTTGTTTCCAGCCTTCAGGATATAATGGTGTAGAACCAGGAACAAACTACCTGGGAAGCTGTGTATTGTACACATCCTGGATTTCCACTTACCAAAACCACTACAGAGAAATAAACAATGTAAAAACTGGTGAGTGTACTGAGAAAACAGTCTAAAAATGATCTAGAACGTATCTTGTAAATAAGATTTCACCTTCAATGTCCTTTATCTGAAAATCACACTTGGCAAAAACGATAGGATGAGAAAAGGGCAATGTTCAATTCCACGTGTGTGTGTGTGTATGTGTGTGTGTGTGTGTGAAATATGTCACAATTCCACTTTTAAATAATCATAACCACTATCTATTAAGTGCCTCTATATGCCACATACTTCGATGCTTTTCTACATATGTGAAGGGAGGACAATATTAATATCTCCATCTTACAGATTAGAAGTCTGAGGTTGGAGTGGTTAAGTTACCTGCCTAAGATTACTGACCTAGTAAGTGGGGAGAAGGATTTGAACCCAAATCTGTCTGACTCCAAATCACATCTTTCCCCTCATCCATGTCACCTTAGAGTTCTTGAAAAACTTGGAGATTTTTGTGTAATGATTCCAAAGAACTTCATTCTATGAACTATAGTAAGAAGTAAGGTCAAAGGTCCAGCAGACCCTGTGCTTCTCCCTCTGCCAACAGACACTGTCAAAAGATAATCCCTACCTGCAACCACAGTCCAGGTGACTACAGAAGTCTTCCCTCACCCAAAAGACATAGATTCTAGTGAGGCTCTGTCACTGTTTGGCTCCTCAGTGTCTCAGTTTCCTCCCTTTTAAATAGGATAATTTCTCCCCTTGCTCACCTATCTCCTTATTAGTTAAATAATTAGAGTTAACAGACTTTAGACAGGTAAGAAATTCTTTTTCCTTGTGAAGATATTTTCACTTTACATGGAGGTCCAGCACAGAGAAGCAGAAGGAACACTAAGCTCAGAGTCAGAGGACAAGAATAAAATATTTCATAGTTCAGCCATTACTTCCTATGTGTTCTTGGACAAGTCATTTCCCTGCTTTGAGCCTCAATGTCCTCATCTAGAAGATTATGGCATTGCACCAGATCAATCACCCTTCAAATGTGGCCCACAGCCAGTGGTAGACCATAAGGGTTGTCTTGATGGGTCTAAACTGGATGGAAAAACAAAGCTCCTTTTATTAATTGCATGAGTAAATGGCATCCCATTTCAAGGTGCTATTTTGTATACAGCCAAAGATTACTTACTAGTAACCTACTAAGTAGGTTACTGTAATTTGTTAATAGTCAACTAAAATTAATGTGCTTTTAGTTTATTCAGGACTCAACTACTTAGCAACATTCAAAGTTCCTACTGTGTATGAACATGTGCAGATGGTTGTAAAGCCCGCAATTTTGAAGAAGAACACATTAATGTCAGTGCTATCTTCAGTTGATCATGGCTTTCGATTGCTGTCATGACTGCTTATAAATTGATGTTAATAAGCTCCATAATTATCCATTTAGATTGAAATGGGTCATTTGGTTAACTCTACCATGTGTGGTGATACATACTTGGATCAATGTGTGAGACCTATAATTTTCAATAGTTGGGCTTTAAGGCATATAAAAATTAGATGGCTAGCCAAAAAAAAAAATATTTACTGATCACCTATTATGTGACAAGTTCTGTTCCAGGCACTGGAACACTTCTGTGAACAAGATAACATCCTGTCGTTCAAAATTGTACATTCTAGCAGAAGATTACAGACAATAAACACATGAACAAAACAAGTAAATGAAGTGATACCTGGTTTCAAAAAAAGGGTGACGGAAAAGATAAAATAGGGTAATGTGGTAGAGAGAAGGCTTCTTCAGCCAAGGCAAAGGTCCTCAAAGATGTCTCTAAGGAGGTAACACGTAAGTCATAAACTAAATAATGAGTGGCAGACTTGTGAAGATCTGGGCAACTGTATTCCAGGCAGAGAAAACAGTAAGGAAAAGAGCTTCTGAGGCAAGAACAAGCTTGGAGTATCATGGTCTGGACTGTCATTCAGAAAATATATTCCCTCCCTACTCCCACTGTGGACAGAACATATTACCATGGCCCCTGATGTTGAGTTTGACCGTATGAATTTACTTTGGCCAATGGAGCATAAATAGATGTGATATATGCAAAGGCTTAAAACATGCTGTGCAATAGGCTTGCCCTCCTGGGCTACCGCCTTGCAAAGAAAAGAGTCTGCCCTGAGTATGTGCTGCCCCATGATTCTGGGCTCCAGAAGGACCACCTATGGAGCAGATTTGAGCTTAAACTACTATAAAGACCCAAGCCCAACAACTTGAAGCTGAACTCCCAGTCAAGCTCAGCCTAGATTAGCTGATTCCGTCAACTTGCAGTCCTATAAAAGAGAGAATAAATGCTTACCAATGTATGCTCCTGAGTTTTAGAGTAGTGTGTTATACAGCAATAGCTGACTGATATAGCATGTTCAGACAGTGAGAAGATTGGTCTGATTATGACAAGCAAGGATGATAAATAGTATAATAATATGGATGAGATAGAAAGGAGTCAGATAAGGTAAAACTTTACAAGAAAAGTCTTTAGTTTGCGCTTCATTTTAATCATAGTGGTAAGTCACTGGAGAGTTTTCAGCATAAGAGTGTTGCCTGTAGGATGGACTACAGTGGAGCGTAAGTGGAGGACAGGATACCAGTTAGGAGGCTATTGTGATTTTCTAAGCAAGAAATGATAGTAGCTTGGAATAAGGTTGTGGCTATGGACATGGTGAGATGTGATCTAATTGAAGATATATTTTTGGAGGTAGAGGAGATGGTACTAATCAATACACTAGATGAGGAACATAAACATAACAGTGTTCAAGAATGGCCCCTAAATCTTGGGCCTGAGTAACTGAGTAGATGATGGAGCTGTTTAGTGAGATAGAAAAGGCTTGGGATTGGGGCAAGAAGATGTCCAGAGCGATGAGGAGAGTGGACAGTTTTGGCATACCATGTTTGAGACGCTAGCTTGGCAGTTAGATATTTAACTCTGCCTGTCAGGGAAGTGGTGTGAGTTAGAAATATAAATCTAAGTGTCATCAGTGTACAGATGATATTTGGAGCCATGTGACCAGAGAGCACCTGAAGAGGTGGAGAAGATGAGACAGAGCTCAGCGCAATATTTGAAGATACAGAAGCTGAGGACAAGCCAGCAAAGGTTACAGGGAAATAAGGGTCTGTGGGGTAAGAGGAAAGCAGGCAAGGACTGAAGCAGGGTACCTAGAGAAGATTCAAGGCTCAAATTTGATTCATTCCTAGCTTTAGGTGATGGCTAAAGAAGATATACAACTAATTACAAAAGAAAATAAAGAAAAGACCAGAAAAGTAAACAGTAATCTCATTGTTACAACAACTCGTGTCTAGAAAGTAGGGTTGGGGTTGGCAGATAAGCGATGAGTCTTGTTCCCTGCACAAATAGGTTTTAGTCAGAAAAGTTTCAGAGTCACTGGATTTTTTTTTAAAGACAGAGTCTCACGCTATCACACAGGCTAGAGTACAGTGGCACGATCTTGGCTCACTGCAGCCACCACCCCCCGGGTTCAAGGATTGTCCCACCTCAGTCTCCCAAGTAGCTAGGATTACAGGTGTGCGCCATCACACCTGGCTAATCTTTGTATTTTTAGTGGAGATGACGAGATCACCATGTTGGCCAGGCTGACCTCGAACTCCTGACCTTAAGTGATACACCTGCCTAGGCCTCCCAAAGTGCTGGGATTACAGGTGTGAGCTCCCATGCCCACCCAGAGTCACTGGATTTAATAGTTTCTATAAGCCCTTTGAGCTTTCTAGAGTCTTTGAATACAGATTGGTTAGAAGCTACATTAGCTCAGTGTAGATTACCTGATGTATATATCTATTGAAAATGTGCACACAGAAACATTCTAGGTGAAAAGAATAGAATACAAAGGAAGAGCTCTTCCCTCCCCTACCTGCCACAGCTCTTCCACCTCCAAAAAGCACTGCTATGGGTTAGGGATATCAAGGGGCAGAAGGCGGTGATATGGTTTGGCTGTGTCCTCACTCAAATCTCATCTTGAATTGTAGCTCCCATAATTCCCACATGTCATGGGAGGGACCCAGTAGGAGGTCATTGAATCATGGGGGTGGGTCTTTCCCATGCTGTTCTTGTGATAGTGAATAAGTCTCATGAGATCTGATGGTTTTACAAAGAGGAGCTCCCCTGCACACGCTCTCTTGCCTGCTGTCATGTAAGACATGACTTTGCTTCTCATTCACCTTCTGCAATGATTGTGAGGCCTCCTAGCCACATGGAACTGTGAGTCTATTAAACATCTTTTCTTTATAAATTACCCAGTCTCAGATATGTGTTTATTAGCAGTGTGAGAACAGACTACTACAGATGGAGTTTTCAGTGTGCTATAAGGGGAGGTAATGAGTAGACCCATGGGAGCCAAGATCCCTGAGTCTGGAGGAAAGGCATTATAATTTCTGCTCTTGCTTGGAAAGATTTCAGTCATTTTCCTCGTGGTTTCCCCCTACTACCTCTTTGAACTCTCCTCCTTACCTATAACCATTACAGTAAGACATAGCACAGCACTTTCTCCAGCTTGGGAGGATGTGTCCGCCACAGCACTTCATTCCCAACTGAGCCAAGCAAGAGCCTGGCTGATGCCTAGGTGTAAACAACAGTCTCCTCTTGGAAAAAGAAGTCCTTCTTACTGCAAAGTCCTCCTCAATAGAGGAATGCACCAGAGCATGGAGAAAAGCCCCAGCTAGTAATAACAATGCTCCTTCGCTGGTTTCTTGTCCTCTAACCCTTTGTTGCTCAAAGTATGGTCCATAGACCTGCAGCATCAGTGTCTTCTGGGAACTTGTTAGAAATGCAGAATGCCTAATCTCCTGAATTAGAATCCATGTGTTATCAAGATCCCCGAAAGGTTCATATACACATTAAAGTTTAAGAAGCATGACTCCATCATATATTTCCCTCAGGACTTTGCAGGAAGGGGTGGCTAACTGAGCACAGAATTAGGTATTCATCAGTTCCCCTGACAAATACCCCATCTAATCTCTGTGGAAACACGGTCCCAGAATTCTGAAAATTGAGAGAAGTTTATAAAGACTTGGAGTGTTCCATCGTAGAATTAACCTTGGTGGGTTTGGGTGACTCATCTACATTTTCTTTGAAGTACCCAGTACCACTAGCAATCCCTCTTTAAGGAAGGAAGCTCTAATCTCTGAAAAGTTCTTAAGATTATTCACAGAGATGAAAAGAAACACCGTGATGTTCTTGGTGGCTTGACAGGGAAGATTCTAAAATGTCTCTGCCCTTTTTATCCTAATCAGGAATATTAAATAAGTCCTGATTATGCTTGTAGGCTTCAGAGACCTGGAGGTCAGTTTAATCACAATGGAAAAATGTCATCATCTGTGAGCAGTTAGAGATGAATAGAAGCCCTTCTGCCAGGTGACACAATATGACACTTTCTTAAGCTGAGATAGGAGAAAAGACAAATGGCAACAGCACAAGCCTGGGGTCTAGGAGGGAAAGCTAAAAGGTCTGTATTTGGGACGTGGATTAAGAATCAGACGTGCATCAAGGCAGAGGGAAAAACACCGTGAGGGGCAAGAAGGCTCCAGGAATTCACATGTGCACAGAAAGCTACTATTTGAACTTTAGAATGAGAACATCAGAAACCCAGGGAGGATTAGAAGCAGCTTAAAAATTGGTTTTGTTCTTAAAGTTAAAACGGGGGATGGGGTGGGGGAGGGGCCAGAAAGAAGTAAAGGAGAGGAGAAAACTCAGAACCAGAAAACATGTCAGTTCAGAGAAGGAACTGAAAAAGCAGGTTGAAGCCCTTTTAAAAAAGTTAAATCTGCAGAAAGGGAACATCAGAAGGAACAGAAAATAAAACATTAGAGCTGGGCATGGTGGTGCCCAGCTGTAGTACCAGCTACTCAGGAGGCTGAGGCAGGAGGATCACTTGGGCCCAGGAGTTTGAATCCAGCCTAGGCAACATAGCAAGATCCTGTCTCTACAAAAAGTAAAATTAAGATAAAATGAAATGAAAATGAAAATAAAATATTAGAAAAAGTAGATTTGAATTTCTTTGTTGCAACCAAGGAGGTACTAGAAAAAGAATATTTCTGACATCACTGATATTCCTGTCATCATCATGACAACATTAAGAAAAGTTATTTAAGGCTAAAGAAATCAAATGCTGCAACTTGGGACACCAGCATCAGCAGGAATCTGTTAAGGGGACTCTCCATTGAGGATCAAGGAGGGAAGGATTCCTAGATCTAAGGGACTCCAGGGCCAGGGGCAACCATGGAAGTTGCAGTATACCCCCTCAATGGTATTACAAGGCTGAGAAAGCTTCAGGATTCTTCAGGTTTGGAAAATGCCCCAAAGGAGAGGAGCAAGAGCCTGGGACCGGGGAAATGCAAGGCCAATTACAAAGTCCCCTGTCCTAAACATGGGGTTCCTGCTCCCAGAGATGGCAGGGACTGCTCAGTCTGTCTCCATCCAGGAAGACCTTCTCCTTTCCTAGTTTGAGGAGTGACAGTAAAGTTCAGGGTACGATCAAGAGTGTGGACTAGGAAGCCAGGTAGCCAGGACCAGTTCTGCCAATTCCAAGCAAGTGACCCTTTGAAAAATGAGGACAGTAATAGTGTACATCTCAGGGGGTTGTTATAAGCATTGAGTGGGCTAGAAAAGTGCCCAGCATGTGGTCTGCACTCAATAAGTGTTGGCTATTCTTCCCTCACTGAAATGTAAATTCCACCAGAACAGAGATTATTTGTTACTGCTATAACTTAGGCACAAGAATAGTACGTGGCAAATGGCAGTGACTCAATAAATATTTGTTGAGTGAATAAATAGTTCCCTCTCTGAATCTTCCTCCTGGTATAACGATGGCGCTTGAGGGTAAAGTATCTTGGTTATTGTCTCTTTGTTTTGTTGCATGTCTCTGAGTGACTCCTTTAAAAACCGTGCTTCCAGACCACTCGAGTTTTCTAGGCCATTTCACTACTTCCTTTCTCATGCTACCCCCTACAGTATATTAAGCACATCCTCTTGTGAACCCTGCAGAAAGTGAGAAGAGGTCACTTTCTGTCTCTGCCCAGGGAATGGCAGTGCAGGAACATGTCCATTAACATGACTGACAATTTATCCAGCTGAATCCCACCCAAATCCCATTGCAGGTCACTTGAGCAAGGACCTCCATCCCTTTCACTTTCTGAGGATTCTCAGAAGACACTGTCAAGGGAAAGACAGAAATGGTGAAGTGCTTTTACCATGCCACAGCTCCCACTCTCTCTATCGTGACAGAAAATGTAAATACAGGCAGACAGCGGCTGGATTATTGTCTGCTGGGAACATTTAAAGAACAACAAAGCACAACAGGAAAGCAAGAGACAGTATTCATTTATGTTGAGCATTTGGCTCCCAAGATGCAACCTGACAACGTGGTTGCATCCTGCCCATCTGCAAATACAGCACAAAGAACATAGTAACATTGACGGTTCATCATTTCACTTTCACTCAAGGGCTCTGTCCTCTGCAGGCCTCACTGGACAATGTCAACGGGCCCTGGAAGGTGCTGCCAAACCACCATGATTTTAGCAGAGCTCTGCTGATCAACATTGCCGTGTTCCCTGCTCTTTGTCAGGCAGTGGGTCCAACAGAGCTTTCTACAAGGACAGCTGTGCTGTCCAACACAGTAGCCAATACAGCATGATTACTGAGCACTTGAAATGTAGCTAGTGCAAATGAGGACCTGAATTTTTAACTTTTATTTTAATCAATTTAAATTTAAATAGCCACATGTAGCTTGCGGCAATTATATAGGACAACTCAGCTCTAAGGTGCTAAAAGAGCCCTACTTGTATCTCTGCTCCCAGTTCTAACACCTCAGTGACTTGCTTGCTCCTCCAACAGGAAACACACCTTTAAGAAATACATTAAGCAAAGTCTGACTCCACTTCCTGGGGTTAAAGACCAAGTACACTGCCACCTCTGAGGAATAAAGAAATAGGTCCCATCTTTCAAATCTGGCTTCTCGTCCTCTAGCAGGAAAAGTTCTTCCCCAGGCATAACCTCATTGGTGATTCACAATACCCTGGGAAATACATATTTCCTCCTACACTTTACATGTGGGGACATGATCCAAGGTCAAGAAGCTAGTCCTGCCTAAGCTGGGACTTGAATCCAGGTCCAAGTCCAGAACCCGGGCTATTATTCAATTCCATCAGAAAAGAATGAAGAAAAGAAAGAAAAAGTCTTTTTGAAAACATCAAATTTTCTAACATGAACACAAACAGCAAAGTGACCCAGATTTTGATCCACAGTAGCTCAAACCAGTCTCTCCCAGGACCCTGCATCTAAGCTGAAGCGCTCCTGCTTAAAACCATCAGTCACTCCCCATCATCTGCACTCCCTGTGCCCAGCAAGCCAGCAAACCCAGTGACCTGACAGCACCTCAATGCCTGTTCCATTCATCCACTCAGTCCCTCAGCACTGAGCACTCCTGTGTGCCAGGCTCTCTGTAAAGCACTGCATCTCTGCTCAGAATGCCTCCTGCCAGCCTCTCAACCTGATGAAAATCCCCCCACCCACCAGGGCTTGGAGCATCCTCTTCTGGGACGCTTACCTGGAAAACACACGTGCACAGGTGTGCACACGGACACACCCTCTAGCTCTCAGCAGAAATATTTGCTGTGATCTTACAATCTTCTATACTACATTTTCTCACACTGCGTCATAGATGATTCTGGGTGTTTTTCACTACTTCATTTACTTAACGAATACTATACCAATAACTGGGATATAGCAGTGAACACCACAACTTAAAGGAAGCTAAACTCAGGGCACTTATATCTAGTATGGAAGAATAACATTAAACAAATCCACATATAAACATAAACTATAATTCCTGATCATTCCAACTCTGAGCATTGCACAGTGCCTAGGTAATAGTAGTTCTCAGTAAATTTGATTTTTTCTCCACTTTAAATTTTTGTACTTGGAATATTTATCATAGAATCTTGTAGAATATTCCTTGGAAATAATAATAATGTTAATAGTAGAGACTGTAACCAATAATATTACCATTATGGAATAATATAACTAATAATAAGGCTAGTAGTAGGAGATGTATAATAATAATAATGCTAACTATGGCTGAGACTTAAGCATGATGTTTCAGTCACTTGCTAATCTCTCTGCAGGCACTGTATTCCTTAATCCTTACCACAGTACTATGAGGTACACACTACTATTATCTACCTGTTTTACACATGTAAACTGAGGCACAACACATTAAAAAAACTGACTCAGGGTCACATTCTTTTTGAGCATTATCATGTATTCATGGATTTTTTTTGTAGCAAGTTATTTTTATCAATTATAATAATTGTTGCTTTTTTATAATTAAATTGTTCCACATTGACCAATGGGAGCCCCTTCAGTTTACCTCTTGGCCCTTTTTTGCTCTAACTCAGATATATCTGAAAACGGATACCGCAGAGCCATCTTGATGTACCCCTGTCCCAGATTTTGTAATCAGTTCTACCCAGGGAGTTCTGGTTATTTTTAAAGGAGAATAACAATAACAAACTGGGGGCCAGGATTCACACCAGGCTATCAGACTCCAGAGCCTATGTGAGCTCTAAAATGAGGAGAAATAATAAAAATAAGAGCAGGGAAGTAAAAAAAAATAAATGACGTAGGGAAGAAGGCTACACAGGGCTGGAGAGTAGAGGTATAGAAAAGGGGAAAGGGGGGCAGGCACGGTGGCTCATATCTGTAATCCCAGCACTTTGGGAGGCCGAGGCAGGCAGATCATGAGGTCATGAGTTTGAGACCAGCCTGGCCAATATGGTGAAACCCCATATCTATTAAAAACACAAAAATTAGCCAGGCATGGTGGCACATGCCTGTAATCCCAGCTACTCAGGAGGCTGAGGCAGGAGAATTGCTTGAACCAGGGAGGCAGAGGTTGCAGTGAGCTGAGATCACACCACTGCACTCCAGCCTGGGTGACAGAGCAAGACTCTGTCTCAAAAAAAATGAAAGGAGAGAGGAAGGGAGGGGAGGGGAGGGGAGGAGGGAAAGGGTCCAGAAATTATCAACTTTTACTTTAAACATTTTAGAAATATATCCCTTGTTATGGTGAAAATAAAGAACTTCATGATTTAAGAAATAAGTACAGAATGTTTGATGAAGTAAATAAAGTAATGCTGTATTTTAGACAATGGACAATAAAGAGCAGGCCTGAGAAATTCCACAGACCAAGCAGACCGCCATCTTCTCTGAATGAGAAACTCCAAGATGATTCTTGAACTTAAAGATTATCCTAAACCATGATGACAGGGGCCAGCTTTGACGCTGGGCTAAATGCCTAACTTTTTACCCCAGTGAGGGCAGCGTGGGCATCTATGCTTGCCTCACTTGTGCACTGACAGGTTGCTCTGCTCGGCCAGGGGCTTCCTGTGGCTGCTGGGGCAAGAGGAGTAGCCCATATAGGAGAAGCTCTAACTGTCTGTCTCCTGCCCTGCCCTCTCACCTGCCCACCGTGAGTGTTTGGAGAGCATGTGAGAAGGCATGCTCTAGCCAATCACATGGCCTCATTTATTTTCCTCTTTTCACACATTCTTCTCTCACTCAAACCTTTACCCCCCACTTGCCCTCAGTGGATGACCTCACTTCTTATTTCACTAAGAATAGAGGCAGAACTAGCTCATCTTTGCATCTTCAAGTATACTAACCTCATAAATCCATATTCATTATCCTCTCCCTTTCCTCCTGATGCCAAGGATCAGCTTACCCTGCTCCTAAAATGAATCCCCTCACTCACATATGGCATTCCGGCCCCTCTCTCCTATTCAAAGATTTCCTTCCTGCAATTAGCAACCCCTCTACTGCATCATACTTTACAGACTCTACTACAGGACCCCTGCCCACTTTCGAATATGTTATAATATCTCTGACCTTAAGAAAAAACTCCCCTTCCAAAACAAAAACTCCCTAAACCCAAAGTCAGCATTCAGCTACTGCTGTTTGTCACTGTACCTTTTTATCTAACCCCATAAACAGCTGGCTATACTTGTCTCTGTTTCTTTACCATCTTTTTTCTTTTAACCTTACTTCAAACAAGCTTTCATGCTGGCCACTCCATTGAAACTGTTCCAGTCAAGGCTACAAAAAGATCCTTGATATGGTTTGGCTCTGTCCCCACCCAAATCTCATCTTGAATTGTAGTTTCCATAATCCCCACATATTGTAGGAGGGACCTGGTTGGAGGTAATTTAATCATGGGGGCAGTTACCCCCATGCTGCTGTTCTCATGATAGTGAGTAAGTTCTCACAAGATATAATGGTTTTATAAGGGTCTTTTTCCCCTCTGCTTGGCACTTCTCCTTCTTGCCATCATGTGAAGAAGGACATGTTTGCTTCTCCTTCTGTTATGATTGTAAGTTTCCTGAGGCCTCCCAGCCATGCAAAAATGTGAGTCAATTAAACTTCTTTCCTTTATAAATTACCCAGTCTTGGGTAGTTCTTTATAGTAGCATGAGAATGGACTAATAAAATCCTCATCTTTCCAAAGCCATTGGACAATTTTTAGTCCTCATCTCCCTCAACCCTCAGCAGCATTTGACCCGACTGCTCACCACCTTAAACTCTTAGCATCCATTGTAGAACACTTTCTGAGTTTTTCTTTGAAGTTCCAAGTTGGTTCTTCTTAGTAACCTTTGCTGGCTCCTTCTTCTCTTCCTAATACTAATTGCTAGAGATCCCGGGATCAGTCTAGGCCTCCTCTCTATCTCACTCCCCAGTACTTAATTTCAGTTACCACCAGAATTGGTTGGAGGAATTATTAAAACTTATCTAGACCCTACCCCCAAAGTTTCTAATTCAGTAATTCTAGGGAGAAGCCTGAGAAATTAGATTTCTAACAAATCCCCAGGGGCCACTGCTGCTGTTGTTGCTCCAAGAACCACACTTTGAGAGATGCTGCCCTAAATAATCTTATCACCACCTTCGCCTCAAATATCACACTTGTGCTGATGAACTCCAGAAACACACCTCCAGCCCCATTTCTCCTCTGAACCCTGGACTTGTTTGACCTAATGCCTTCCTGACATCTCCCTGTGGACATCTAATGGATTTCTCAAATCTAACATGACCTTAGATGACTGAATGATATCAGCACCTCCCCTAGTCTTTCCAATGGTAATACCACAAATGCAGCCTTGATTCCTCAGGATCCCTCATACTCCATATCCAATCCATCACATCCAATCCATCCTGTTATCTCTACCTACAAAATATACATATCCCAAATCTGAATGCTTCTCACCATATCCTTCATGATGATCCTCATCAGAGCCATCATCTCACCTGGATTCCTGCACCTCTCCTCCTATCTGGTCTCTCTAGTTACATTCTTCACCTTATACACAAAAGCAGCCAGTCATATTTCAAAAATACTAATCATAGATCACTGTCCTGCTCAAAATCCTCCAACTGCTTCCCACCCATGGAAAACAAAATCTAAACTTCTCTCCATAACCTCCAAGGCCCAATATGCTCTGTCTCCTGCTTACCTCTCTGACATTAACTCCTGCTACTCCCAATTCTCACCTTCTCTACTTTAGTCACATGATCTTCTACATTTTCCTCAAACTCACCAAGCTTGGAGCCTTCATACTTGCTGTTTCATCTACCCAGGATGTCCTTCTCCTGGGGTAGGAAATGGCTTCTTCCATCACCTCAGGTAGGTCTCTGCCCTAATATTAACTCCTTCGTGAGGACTTTTCTAAGCATTTCATCTAAAAACATCCCTATCACCTGTACTCTGTTGCTTTCCTTTATTTTACTTCATGGTACTTGTCACTAACAGAGTCTTATTATATATTTATTTGTCTACTGGTTAATTGACTGTCTACACTAGAATGCAAAGTCCATGAGGGTAAAGACTGTCCCTTTTCTTGTTATAGTGCCATCACCTAAAACAATAACTAGTAAAGAGTAGACACTCAAAATTTTGTTGATTGAATAAATGAACGAATGGCCTTCGTCTCTATTCAACGTTATCTTGTAATTTATTTGTTCATGTGTTTGTTTTCTCTCTCTTCTGATTTTATACAACCTTCATAAGGGAATTTATTCTCTTGGTCATTGCTGTAGCCTCAATGACTGCACAGTGGTAGGTACTCAACAAATACATAAGGAAAAAATAAACTTCTACATATGGACCACTCTTACCATTAGAATTTCCCACTACACCTGGGGCCTTTTTTATTTCTTCTTGTCCCCATCCTCTCCTCTGCTGATTCTACTTCCTATCCTCATCTGTTCCTGCTTCTCCCAGCCTAAGCTCCTAATCTGGGTTCTCTTTAGGCATGGTCCAGCTTGAGCTCAGACTATGCTCTGAATTTGCAGTTGTCCTGGAGAACTTCCCAAGCACTTATAGGTTAATTTCTACTACTGATGAACTGCCTTGATCTACATCAATTAGATGTCACTTCTAGGAAGCAAATACATTAGGCCAAGTACCTAAGGAGACCGCTAAATTGTAGCTGAATGTTAGAAGGTACAGTGCTCTTCTGTCAGAGCAACAGATGTAAGAGAGAACCAAGACTCTCAAAACCTATGGAAGGAAGATAGAGGAAGAGAGATGGCAGGGAGGAAGAGGAAGCGGAGAGCTAACACACTTGGATAGCAGCCATATACCAGGCCCTTTGATTTACATTATTTCATTTAGGTCCAACTATCCCTATTTTACAATTGAAGAAATTGAGACTTAGAAAGGTTAAATAACCTGTTTAAGTTTACCCAGCTGGAAAATAACAAAGCGAGGGTTTGAATACACTAGAATGTAAGTTCTGTAAATGCAGAGACTAGCCTTTGTGTTCCCCACTGTATCACCAGAACCTGGAATGGTACCTGGCATTTCAATAAATAACTTACAAAAGAATTAATGAATGAACTCAGGTCTAAATGATACAAAAGTCCATGCCTTCCCCCTGACAATAAGCTCCAAAACCGGGTACTTAAAACTTTGTACAGCTAAGCTCTAACCTAACTTTCCAGGATTTTCATTCTGTCTTGCCACATGAACTCATTACTCATGTCAAACTGGCATCTACACTGTCCCTTGACAGTATATCCCCTGCTGCCTCATATGCCTTCCCCCACTTCTCAGCCTTTCCCAGCCATACTCACTTTTCCCCTCTTGCTGCAAATCCTCCAGGATCCTGCCAGCCCCAAATGATCTCCAAATCCTCAGACCTCCAACAGCACTCACCACCTGGGAGTCATTCAGGCACACCATTAATGCTCATTATCTTTACACATATATCTGTATTTCCTCCCCAGCTAGACTCTGCTGGTAGTTACCTTATCAGAAAAACAACAGTAAGACCCCAAACTATTAGTGCAGAACAAAAGGACAAAAATCCATGCAGTAAAAGAGGCAACTGAGGCCATGAAAAGCTGAAGTGAGGATTAAAGACGGAGCTTAACACAGGAGGAACTCAAATATTCTCTCCCATTTATTCAGATTCACAAAGCATAAGAACAAAGAGGGAATGGGCAGGAAGAAAGGGCAAAGTTCTATCTAGGTCTCAGGTGGTAGCAAGTGGGCCCAGTGTAAATCGGATCACCCATTCCTCCAGAATACCTCCTCCTTCCACCGAGGGAAAGGACTTGGAAAATGATGACTAGTGAGAAAAAAAAGACTCCAAAACCCTGAACAAGCCCAGCAGAAAGCTAGGCAAGTCCTAGAAGGGATGGGTCCCAGAGGACTCCATTAGAGGAGCCTCATTGTGAAATGCTTCTCTAGAAAAGTTGGTTTAGAGAGCACACCAGTGATTTTGCATGAAGGGAAGTCCTTTACTCAGAGAGTCTTCTAAGACAGCTGAGGACAAAGCCAACGTGTTTACCCACACATACACACATCCTTACCACATGTATCTGTGCACACCTGCTCCCACTACAAATGACAACAGCTGCCATTTACTCAACACTTGCTAATCCAGGACATATGCTTAGCATTTTTTATACATGGTTTTTATTTTCATCCTTATAGTAACCCTGTGAGGTGGTTATTATTATTCTGACTTGACAGATAAGAAAACTGATGTGCAGAGAGGTAAGTTACCTAACCTACCCGGCTTGTAAATGGTAAGTCTGGAATTCAAACCCACGTCTTAATTACTATCCACACATAATCCCAACAGCCTCATACTTGGGCACATCCCCACACTCATGCCCATGCAGACACATGGGTATCGGGTATCTGCACATTCACACTCACAGAGCCATAGGCATGCACTCACACACACAATTCCACCTTTTATGCACACACTCACCGTGACGCCCCCTCTAACCTAAGCTACCTAACCTAGCTCCAGTTCTTTATTGCTAGAAGCAAAGGTTCCTACTCTCTCCCCTTCTTTCATTCAGCCACAGGCATCAGCCAAGTAAACCCAACATAATAATTTCCAATGTGGTCTTAATTTGTGCAACAGAACCTCAGCAGGTAATTTCCAAAGTGCTTTAGCCCACTAAAGCCTTGCAGCTTGTCAAGGTGTCAAGACATTCACAGAGTATCTGAAGCCCTGGGTGCCCCATATAAGTGCAGACCTCCTCGGGTGTCTGCAGAACTGTGTTTCTCAAGGTGAACAGCAACGTTAAGTAGTGTAGGTGTCAAATGCCCCTTCTGGGGCTGCAGCTGAAATTATCATAGAATCCTGACTCATACATACCGATTAACTCTCCGCTGGCTTCTGGACACCAGGAAAATAAAGTGCATTTAGAATCACAGAAAAGAACATGACCAAAGAAAATCTTCAGAGATCTATGTATCCTTCCCCTAATCTCAGACAAAATTATTCAAGACATATCCAAATCTGGCTGCTTTGAAAATGTAATCCCTCCCTCAGTAGCCACTTTGAAGTTAGGAAGTTCTTCCTTGGGTATAAACTATACTCCTCATCCAGCCTCTGTGAAGTCAGGGAAAACTACCTGCCATCATCTTTGTCTTACACATTCAGGTATCCACTAGGAAGCATGCCATCCTCAGTCTGCTGCTCTCAAGGTTAAATGATCCCAAACCTTGCTGGCTTTCACCCTGAAGCAAAGACTTCTGTTCAAAGCAGCGGTCACAGTCACACACCATTCGTGGGTACAAATCAAAGCTGGGGGAATAGACCAACCACCGCTTGCCTCTGTTTCCTCTACTATGGTAGGAGTGCACCATAGCAAGATGAGCCAAGTCCAAGGTGTGGTATCAAAGAGGTCTAGGTTCAAGTACCGATTCTGCCATTTAACCTCTCTGGGTGTTGGCTTTCTCATGTGAAAAAGAAGACTGCTACGAGAATGAAATACAATGGACTTAAATTTGTGACAGACTGCACACATCTTTGGGAATATGATGCAAAAATAGACCCTTTCCCCAGTAAAATGCATACACACACAAAATTTACATGCAATTTCAGGCAGTTCACAGGCTCACTGATGCTTCTCCATGGACTGTTAAGATCTCTAAAATATAACAGGTGTCTCTTAGACAAGCACAATACTGTTAGCTAATTTAACAGTATAATATTAATAATCTTTTACATATTTGCTTATTTTCCAACTATACTTTCATTTCTTAAAGGACAGGAATCAAACTTGGATCTGCCTGTAATTCACAGTTCCTACATGGTACCTTGCAGTTAGTGAGCCATTAGTCCTCTTTGATTATTTGTTTCAATGGGGAAGCTGTGTCTAAGGTCCTATATGATTAAGCGAAGCCAAGTGTCCTCCTTGGAAATTCATCTTCTCTCTACATTTCGAAGCTACAGCCAATACACTGGAGCTCAGGCCAGAGATGGAACAGCTGCTTTCCCTTTCCCTTGGCCCAGACTAACACAGTCATTCCACCTATCAGACATCCTGAGTGCATCCAATTTCCTCCCCATTGGCTCAGCTCCACAGACAGCTTGCCTTCCCAACCACCACAGCAGAAGAGAGCATAAAGTCAGGCAAAAGAAGTGACTCACAGTTATTCTCTCCTAGTGCTCCATTACTGTGTGGAAATACCTGCCCAGCACTAGATATAAGGGAGATCTTTAACCATGGAGATAGGTGAGTGGATGAATGGATGGATAGATGAAAGGATGGATGGATGAAGATGAGATAGAATTAAACTAGCAATCTATCAACATATTCAAATTAATAAATGTAATTCACCACATAAACAGAATTTTTAAAATCATATGATCTCAATATATACAGAAAAAGCTTTCCATAAAATCCAACATCGCTTTATGATAAAAACCCTCAAGAAACTAGGTATCAAAGGGACATAACTCAAAATAATAAAAGCCATCTATGACAAATCCATAACCAACATCATACTGAATGGGCAAAAACTAGAATCATTCCCCTTGAGAACTGTCACAAGATAATGAAGCTCACTCTTACCACTCCTGTTCAACATAGTATTGGAAGTGCTAGCCAGAGCAATCAGACAAGAGAAAAAAATAAGAGGCATCTAAACAGATCAAAAAAGAAGTTAAACTATCTCTTCACTGACAATACGATTCTATATCTAGGAAACCCTAAAAACACTGCCAAAAGGATATAAGAGCTAATAAACTGTTTCAGCAAGGTTTCATGACACAAAATCAATGTTAAAAAAATCAGTAGCATTTTTATATACCAATAATGTTCAAGCTGAGAGCCAATTCAAGAATGTAATCCCACTTATAATACCCATAAAAAAATAAAATACCTAGGAATACAGCTAGCCAAGGAGGTGAAAGATTTCTACAAGGAGGACTGCAAAACAGTTAAAGGAAATCATAGATGACACAAAGATTTGAAAAAGTATTCCACTCTTTTGGATGGGAAGAATCAACATCATTAACATGGCCGTACTGCCCAGAGCAATCTACAGATTCAACACTATTCATATCAAATAACCAATGTCATTTTTCACAGAATTAGGAAAAACTATGATAAAATTCACATGGAACCAAAAATAGAGCCCCATAGTCAAAGCAATCCTAAGCAAAAAGAACAAAGCCAGAAACATGACATTACCTCACTTCAAACTATGAGACTACAGTAACCAAAACAGCATGATACTGGTACAAAAACAGACATAGACCAAGAGAACAGAATAGAGAACCCAGAAATAAAGCCACAAATCTACAGCCATCTAATTATTAACAAAGTTGAAAAAAAAATAAGCAATGAAGAAAGGATTTCCTATTCAATAAATGATGAGATAGCTGACTAGCCATATGCAGAATGAAATCAGACACCTACCTTTCACTATTTACAAAAATTAACTCAATATTGATTAAAGATTTAAATGTAAGACATCAAACTATATGAATCATGGAAGAAAACCTAGGAAACACCATTCTCGACATTGACCTTGAAAAAGAATTTATGACTAAGTCCTAAAATGCAATTACAACAAAAACAAAAATTGACAAGTAGAAGCTAATTAAACTTAAGAGCTTCTGCACTGCAAAAGAAACTATCCACAGAGTAAACAGATAATTTATAGAATAGGAGACAATATTCACTACCTATGCATCCAACAAAGGTCTAAGATCCAGAATCTATAAGGAACTTAAACAACTAAACAGGCAAAAAAACAAATAACCCCATTAAAAAACACATAAAAGACGTGAACAAACACTCCTCGAAAAGATACATAGAAACGGCCAACAAACATATGAAAAAATGCTCAGCATGACTAATCATTAAAGAAATGCAAATCAAAACCACAATAAAATACCATCTCATACCAGTTAGAATAACTATTATTAAACAGCCAAAAAACAACAAATGCTAGTTAGGCTGTGGAGAAAAATGGAACACTTATACACTGTTGGTGGGAAAGTAAATTAGTGCAATCACTGTGGAAAGCAGTTAGGAGATTTCTCAAAGAATTTAAAACAAAACTACCATTTGAGGTTCCGGGAAAACTGGCTAGCCATATGTAGAAAGCTGAAACTGGATCCCTTCCTTACACCTTATACAAAAATGAATTCAAGATGGATTAAAGACTTAAATGTTAGACCTAAAACCATAAAAACCCTAGAAGAAAACCTAGGCAATACCATTCAGGACATAGGCATGGGCAAGGACTTCATGTCTAAAACACCAAAAGCAATGGCAACAAAAGCCAAAATTGACAAATGGGATCTAATTAAACTAAAGAGCTTCTGCACACCAAAAGAAACTGCCATCAGAGTGAACAGGCAACCTACAGAATGGGAGAAAATTTTACAATCAACCCATCTGACAAAAGGCTAATATCCAGAATCTACAAAGAACGCCAACAAATTTACAAGAAAAAATCAAACAACCCCATCAAAAAGTGGGCGAAGGATATGAACAGACACTTCTCAAAAGAAGACATTTATGCAGCCAACAGATAAATGAAAAAGTGCTCATCATCGCTGGCCATCAGAGAAATGCAAATCAAAACCACAATGAGATACCATCTCACACCAGTTAGAATGGCGATCATTAAAAAGTTAGGAAACAACAGGTGCTGGAGAGGATATGGAGAAATAGGAACACTTTTACATTGTTGGTGAGACTGTAAACTAGTTCAACCACTTTGGAAGACAGTGTGGAGATTCCTCTAGGATCTAGAACTAGAAGTACCATTTGACCCAGCCATCCCATTACTGGGTATATACCCAGAGGATTATAAATCATGCTACTATAAAGACACATGCACACAGAGGTTTATTGCAGCACTACTCACAATAGCAAAAACTTGGAACCAACCCAAATGTCCATCAATGATAGACTGGATTAAGCAAATGTGGCACATATACACCATGGAATACTATGCAGCCATAAAAAAAGATGAGTTCATGTCCTTTGCAGGGACATGGATGAAGCTGGAAACCATCATTCTAAGCAAACTATCACAAGGACAGAAAACCAAACACCGCATGTTCTCACTCATAGGTGGGAACTGAACAATGAGAACACTTGGACACAGGGCAGGGAACATCACACATGGAGGCCTGTCATGGGGTGGGGGGATGGGGGAGGGACAGCATTAGGAGAAATACCTAATGTAAATGATGAGTTGATGGGTGCAGCAAACCAACATGGCACCTGTATACCTATGTAACAAACCTGCACATTGTGCATATGTACCCTAGAACTTAAAGTATAATTAAAAAAATAAAAGAAAAAAATATTGGTGATTGTATTAACATAATTTGAGTGTTTTTTTTAAAGCAGGAACAAAGATTTTTCTACTGTGGGGTTCAACTTGTGTAAAGTTCAATACTATGCAAAACTAATCAATGATGATAGAAGTCAGATTATGGTTATCTTTTTTCAGGTGCTAGTGACTAGGGTGCTGGTATATTGTATTTCTTAGTCCAGAGACTGACTATACAGTTGTATTCACTTTGCAAAAACCCAGCAAGTTTTAAACTTATAATTTGTACACACTTCTTTATGATTATGCCTCAATAAAATATTTTTAATAAAAAAACTACCATTTGATGCAACAATCCCATTGCTGGGTATATATGCCAAAAAAAATCGTTCTACCAAAAGACATATGTGCTTGCATGTTCATCACAGTGCTATTCCCAATGGCAAAGACATGGACTAAACCTAGGTGCCCATCAGTGGTAAATTAGATAAGGAAAGTGTGGTATATATGTGCCATGGAATATTATGCAGTCATAAAAAAGACTGAAATCATGTCCTTTGCAGCAACATGGGTGCAGCTGGAAGCCATTATCCTACATGTATTAACAAAGGAACAGAAAACAAAATACTCCATGTTCTCACAACTGGGAGCTAAACATTGGGAAACATGGACATAAAGACGGCAACAATAGACACTGAGGACTACTAGAGTGGGGAAGGAGGAAGAAAGAGTTGAAAAACTAACTTTTGGGTACTATGCTCACTACTTGGATGATGGGATCATTCATACTTCAAACCTCAGCATCACACAATATACCTAGGTAACAAACCTGCACATGGACCCCCTGAATCTAAAATAAATGTTGGAAAAATAAACAAAAACTAGCAACCTAGAGATCAGAAAACATCAAAACTAATTCCTAGTACGACCTGGATTCTAATTTTTATTCTGCAATTAACAAGCTGTATAACTCTAAATAAATCTTTTTCCAAATTAGCACCTATTTCCTCACATATAAAGTGAGAAAATGGGGCTTAAAAGGTAAGTATGTTTATATAAAACCCCAGATTCATGCATTTTCTTTGCTTTCAAGCCAGAGAGCACCCTCTCATTAGCTTACACAATTCCCACAGTGATCCAGCAGATTGCTGCTGCCACATCACCACAGACTTACAGCCTGCCTTGGAGACTGTACTCAGATACTCCTGTTGCTCACATGCCTGCTCCAATGGTTCCTCACCTACTTTCATGCCATCTCTGGGACTTCCCTGATGCCACTGACACAGGAAATATCTCAGAACTCATATGGCCTCCAGGCACATGCAACCTGGAAGTCTGGGGAAGTGGATGTTTCATGTAGGAAATTTGGAACAATAGTAGTTGGGAGTCAACAGATGAATTTTTCTCCCTTCCTCCCTTACTGCATGAACTGTTTGGAGATGCTGTGACTACATATGGTGTCTTTAAAAACATCCTGGAGACAGATATAATTTGGCTCTGTGTCCCCACCCAAATCTCATCTCAAATTATAATCCCCACATGCTGAGGGAGGTGATTGGATTATGTGGGCAGTTTAGTGAGCTCTTATGAGAGCTGATGGTTTTAAAGTGTGGCACTTCCTCATTCTCTTTCTCTCCTGCCACCATGTAAGACGTGCCTTGCTTCCCCTTTGCCTTCTACCATGATTGTAAGTTTCCTGAGTCTTCCCCAGTCATTCAGAACTGTGAGTCAATTAAACCTTTCTTTATAAATTACCCAGTGTCAGGTAGTATCTGTGTAACAGTGTAAGAATGGACTAATACATATAATTGGTACCAGCAGAGTGGGGTACTGCTATAAAGATAAACTGAAAATGTGGAAGGGACTTTGGAACTGGGTAATGGGAAGATGTTAGAACGGTTTAGAGGGCTCAGAAGAAAAAAAGAAGATGTGGGAAAGTTTGGAATGTCCTAGAGACTCGTTGAATGGTTTTGACCAAATGCTGATAATGATATGGACAATGAAGTCCAGGCCGAGGTGGTCTCAGATGGAGATGAAGAACTTGCTGTGAACTGGAATAAAGGTCACTCATGCTATGCTTTAGCAAAGAGACTGGTGGCATTTTCCCCTGCCCTAGGAATCTATGGGACTTTCAGCTTGAGTGAGATGATGTAGGGTACCTGGTGGAAGAAATCTCTAACCAGCGAAGCATTTAAGAGGTGACCTGTCTTATTCTGAAAGCATTCAGTTATATATGTTCACAAATAGATGGTCTGAAATTGGAACTTAGGCTTAAAAGGGAAGCAGACTATATAAGTTTGGAAAATTTGCAGCCTGACCATGTGGTAGAAAAGAAAAACCCATTTTCTGGGGAGAAGTTCAAGCTGGCTGCAGAAATTTGCATAAGTAACAAGGAGCTGAATGTTAACTGCCAAGATAATGGGAAACATGTCTCCACGGCATTGCAGAGATCTTCAGGGCAACCCCTTCCATCACAGGCCCAAGGTCTAGGAGGGAAAAATGGCTTCATAGGCCAGGCCCAGGGCCCAGCTGCTCTGTGCAGCCTCAGGACATGGCACCCTGCCTTCCAGCTGCTCCAGCTCCAGCAGTGGCTAAAAGGGACCAAGGTACAGCTTGAGCTGTGGCCTCAGAGGGTGCAAGCCCCAAGCCCTGGCAGTTTCCATGTGGTGTTGGGCATGTGGGTGTGCAGAAGTCAAGAGCTGAGGTTTGGGAACCTCCACCTAGATTTCAGAGGATGTATGGAAACGCCTGGATGTACAGGTAGAATTCTACTGCAGGGGCAGAGCCCTCATGGAAAACCTCTGCTAGGCCAGTGTGGAAGGAAAATGTGGGGTTGGAGCCCCCCCCCCCCACAGAGTCCCCACTGGGGCACTGCCTAATGGAGCTATGGAAGAGGGCCACCGTTCTCTAGATGCCAGAATGATAGATCCAGCAACAGATTACCACTGTGTGCTTGGAAAAGCCACAGGCACTCAACACCAACCTATGAAAGCAGCTCTGGGGGCTGTACCCTCCAGAGCTTCAGGGGTGCAGCTGCCCAAGGCCCTGGGAACCCACCTGTTGCATCAGCATGCCCTGAATGTGAGTCATGAAGTCAAAGGAGATTACTCTGGAGCTTTAAGATTTACTGAGGGCCCTTTAGGATTCTGGACTTGGAGGAGGCCTGTGGCCCCTTGTGTTTTGGCCAATTTCTCCCATTTGGAATGGGAACATTTACCCAATGCCTGCACCCCCACTGTATCTTGGAAGTAACTAATTTGTTTTTTATTTTACAGGCTCATAGGGAGAAGGGACTTGCCTTATCTCAGATGATACTTTGGACTTAGATTTTTGAGTTAATGCTGGACTGAGTTAAGACTTTACAGAACAGTTGGGAAGGCATGATTGATTTTGAAATGTGAAAAGGACATGAGATTTGGGAGGGGCCAGGGGCAGAATGATATGGTTTGGTTCTGTATTCCCACCCAAATCTCATCTTGAATTGTAATCCCCACATGTCAGGGGAGGTGATTGGATCATGGGGGCAGTTTCTCTCATGCTGTTCTCATGATAATGAGTGAGTTCTTATGAGAGCTGATAGTTTTAAAGTGTGGCGTTTCCTCATTCTCTCTCTCTCCTGCTGTTATGTAAGATGTGCCTTGCTTCCCCTTCACCTTCCACCATAATTGTAAGTTTCCTGAGGCCACCCCAGCCAAGCAAAACTGTGAGTCAAATAAACCTCCTTTCTTTATAAATTACCTAGTCTCAGGTAGTATCTTTATAGCAGTGTGAGAACAGACTGATACAGAGACTGAGTAATCAACTTGCCAGGCAACTATGGCTTGCTTGGTAATGAACTCTCTCGTATTTGTTCTCCCTCCTTCTCTCCTTTATTTCTCTGACTCTGGCTTTTTAGGCTTGCACTTCTTAATAAGGGTTAGTGTAGAAAATGATCGTCTCATATTTATTGTGTTCTCACTGTGAGCCTGCCACTGTGCAAAAAGCTTTACATGTATCACCTCAGCTAACTACAATGAGAATAATTACCATTTATTGAGGATTTATCACAAGCATTGGCTTAAATGTTTTAAATCACTAAATCCTGTAATAACCCTACAAAATGTGTACTAGTATTATCTCAATGTGACAGATGAGGAAACTGAAGAATACATAACCAAGTTGCCCAATGTCATACAACTACTGTGTAAAGAGATATTACTCAAAATATTACTGTGAGGTGGATGACACTGCTGTTCCCTTTGAGAGGTGAGGAATGGAGACTCAGGGCCGGGCATGGTGGCTCATGCCTGTAATCCCAGCACTTTGGAAGGCTGAGGCAAGTAGATCACTTGAGGTCAGGAGTTCAAGACCAGCCTGGCCAACACAGCAAAATCAAGTCTCTACTAAAAATACAAAAATTAGCTGGGTGTTGTGGCACACACCTGTAATCCCAGCTACTTGGGAGGCTGAGGCGGGAGGATCACTTGAACCTGGGAGATGCAGGTGCAGTGAGTTGAGATCCACACCACTGCACTCCAGCCTGGGTGATGGAGCAAGACTTTGTCTCAAAAAAAATAAAATAAAATAATAGAGACTCAGAAAGGTCAAGTAACATGACAAAATTTACACAGCTACTAAGTGGTAGAGCTGCAACTTGAAGTCCTGGAATACAAAGCCTGCACCAACTATCTGCCCTCCCCCTCTGCCAAGAACTCTTCAAGCCCTCACATGTTAACCTGTTAAGCATCTGATAAAGGATCGATTCTTCTGGTGTTAACTACAGTTAGATCTCTGTGCCAAAGCCAAAGTCCTTCTCTTTACCCTTTGACCTAGTCTTCCCACTCACCTAGTGTCAAGTCATTAAACTCTGTCTACTATCTCCCTGAACTTTTCTAAAAACATTAAAATATTATATTATGCTAGACTGTGACCAACAGTGCTCACAAATATTTGCTGCCCCTCCCTAGAGGAGAATTGTACTTTCCATCTCCTTTAACTTAAGGCTTGGCGATAAGACTTACTTTGGCCAATGAAATTTGAGCAGAATTGACACATATCATTTCTGAGCAGTAGCTTTAAATGCCAGTAGATGCTTCACCTTTCTTATTTTCCCACAATTTGCCGCAGCAACAGCAAGCCTCCTAATAGCAGTTGCATGAATCCCAGGGGGTGAAAAATGTGAAGGAGAAAGGTAGGCAATTCATGATGAACATGTATTACAAGCAAGAAATAAACTCTTGATATTGTACGTCACTGAGATTTGAGGGTTGTTGCAACAACATCCAGTCTTCCTGTTGACACAAAATTCGTACAGGAAGTGTGAGGTACTACCATAACAACACAACAACAAACAAATATATATATATAAACAAAATATATATATATACACACTATATATATATATATATATATACACACTATATATATATATATATATATATACACACTATATATATATATATATATATACACACTATATATATATATATATATATATATATATATACACACCATATATATATATATCATTGGTTTCTGGAGCCATGCAGTGGGCAGAAAGGAGACTGTATTGTTGGAAGCTAGACTGATTTTGATTCATACTTTACAAGGATGAAACATTTGCTAAAGCTGTCATCCTAAATAAATTGGAAGAGGAAAATGTACCTGATGAGCTTGGAAAACAGAAAGTTAGTAGTGTGTCTTGGTTACTATTGGCTGCATCAGACAAAGACCAGGAGAAAAAGATGTGTTATGCACTGAATTGTGTCCCCCCAAAAATTCATATGTTGAAGTCCTAATCTCCAATTCCTCAGAATGTTACTTTGTTTAGAGATAGGGCCTTACAGAGGTAATGAAGCTAAAATGAGGTTGGTAATGTGAGCTCTAACCCAGTATGACTGGTATCCTTATAAAAAGAAGAAATTTGAACATAGAGATCCACTTAGAGGGAAAATGATTTGAAGAGACATAGAGAGAAGACAGCCATCTACAAGCCAGGGAGAGAGCCCCATAACAGACCCTTCCCTCACAGCCCTCAGAAGGAACCAACTCCACCAATACTTTGATTTTGGACTCCTAGCATCCAAAAATGGAAAGAAAAAATTCTGTTTTCTAAGCCACCTAGTCAACAGTACTTTGCTACAGCAGGCGTTGCAAACTAATACAAGATAAGAACAGAAAAGAGGCTGGGCGCAGTGGCTCATGCCTGTAATCCCAGCACTTTGGGAGGCTAAGGCAGGCAGATCACAAGGTCAGGAGTTCAAGACCAGCCTGGCCAGCATGGTGAAACCCTGTCTCTACTAAAAATACAAAAAATTAAACTTGTATGGTGGCGCACGTCTGTAGTCCCAGCTACTCGGGAGGCTGAGGCAGGAGAATTGCTTGAACCCTGCAGGCAGAGGTTGCAGTGAGCTGAGATCACACCACTGCACTCACTCCAGCCTGGGTGACAGAGCAAGACTCCATCTCAAAAGAAAAAAAAAAGACAGGAACGAACTGGCCACCTTATAAATGAAAATGAAAGGAAATAGAGTCCAGAAATTCCAGAGCTTGTAGTATCGAAAGCAACAACGTTTTCTCATCTCCAGCAATAAAAGATAAACCTGAAAAAGGCTTTGGGCAGGCCAATTAAATCTCAGCCTTGAAAACAAAACAAAAAAACTCAGCCTTGAGGCAAGGATTAAGTCAAGGAAATAGATGTCCCACCCATTGTTAAAGCATCTGAACAAATTAAGGTAGTACCAGTGAATCTTTTCAGTTGGACGAGATAAAGAAAAGTGACTAACAGTCTGATTTTTCCATGAAATCCTGATAGGTTTGTGGTACTCAAAATTAATTGTGAGTATGGTTCCTGGTACATACCATGGCTGATTGGAATTCAATAGATGATAAAAATCACCAAGTTTCACTCTTATTTCATAGCCAAACAGTCACACTATCTTAGACTAAAAGAGTCAATGATTGTTTAGGAAATAAAATAATCCTCATGCTTCCAACCTCTATGGGTAAAGAGTGGACTGACAGAGTTTTTCAAGACTATAACAGAAAAAGGACCCCAAGAAAGTGAAACCATAAGCCATGGAAAACAATGAACTAGAGATCTGTTCCCAGGGAGCTAAAGAACATGCTCAACTTTTAAGGTAAGGATCCTTGTAATGTCTGTTCCATTACATCCCAAATTTTTTCTAGAAGTAACTACTGTGTATCCTCCATTCTTCCTTTTTCCAAAACTGTGTGTGTGTGTGTGTGTGTGTGTGTGTTTTTAATAGTATATTTAAATATTCTGGCCTTGTTCTGACAATGAATATTTAATATGAGAAGCAGATAATTTGCTTTTTTCCTTCATGGATACCTGAAGCAAGAGAATCAAATAAATACCTAGAGAAAGACACATCACAGGATCCTGGGCTATGATCCTATTGCCATGATTAGATGGGACATTTGTTTGTCCTCCCTAGAGAAAGGCCAGAAGAAAGTGTATTTTCTCAATCAAAAAGAGATTGAACCAAATATTTGTGATGAGAAGAAAAGACTACAATAAACTTTATTATCATTCACAAATATTTGTTGTCTTTTCCTAGGGGAGGCCACTTCCTTGCTTAGCCATGGAACTTGCTTTAAGCAAAAGGGATACACTTCTAGAAGATGCTTTCGAGGCCAGCTCCTGCTTCATCATGCTCTCTTTTCCTTCTGTCAGAACACCAGCAAAGTTCTACATAAAGGCTGCCCTGTCAGCTTGCTCCAGGAGTCCCAGATTTCCCATAATGAACACATAAAGAAATCAGCCCTTGGTACTAGCTACAGTGCAATCCAGCCTATATTGAATGATACAACCATAAATTCCTTCCTCTTTGAAAGATCCAAGCCGATATTCCTTCTGCCTCATAAACATTTGGCCCCTCGTTCTCCTCATTGTACTGGGGCTGAGTTCTAGAGCCTTAAGTTCTAGAATCCAGACTAACGAAGATTACGGATATGAAAAACACTATGCACAGAAATCCAGTCTGAAGACTAGCAATACATTTTGCCAGGAGCTCATAGCTTACCTTGAAGAAATGTTTTAGGTTTGACACCTAAAAGAGGAAGACCCTTGAGAGCAAGGGTCATGACTGCCTTCTTCAAAGCTATATCCCAGTACCCAGTACTGTGCCTAGCACGTAGCTGATGCTCAGTGAAAGAAAAAATATTTTAATCTATTAAATAAATGAAAAAAAAAACAATGAATAAACAAACCCTGACCCTAAACAGGCCATCCTATCTGCTTGTTGGTTTCTCCCCATATGCTATGCATGCCATTTCATCTTTTAAAATTCTGATACTGTTTTTCTAGAATGGCACTACCCAATAGAGCAGCCACTGGCCACATGTGGCTACTTAAATTTAAATTTAAAATCCAGCTTCTCAGTTGCACTAGTCACATTTTAACTACTCAATAGCCACGTGTGGCTTGTGACTATAGGATTGGGTAGTGTAGCTATAGATCTTTTCCATCATCACAGAAAGTTCTATTGGATAATGCTGCTCTGGAATAACCAATTTCATTTTTAGAAGCAGAAAGTGACCTTGGTTATTTAATTCAACCCTCTCCTTTTATAGATAGTAATGAAATTTAATGGTAATGAACATAAGGACATAAATGTGAGTCCAAAAAACTAACTGCATGAGCTCAAGAAGGGAGAAGTCAGAGATTAGCAGGAACAAGTGAAAAACAAACAAACCTCTTTGGGGTTTTGGTCCACAATAAGTTTACTACAAATTAATATTGTGACAGGGGCTACACTAACACCAACACATGCACTTGCACTGAGTGTCACACATTGTGCTGGGTACTGATTTATGATGGAAAACAAAACAAGTAGAGTTTATGGAGTTATTTATTATTTACTGGGGGACAAAAATTAAAGGAGACCAAAAAATATGTAATTTCAATTTATGAAAAGAACTCTGAAGGACTAAACAGGAAGTAGTGATTGATAACAAAATGGGGAATCCTCAAAGGTAAGACAGTCCTTAAGAAAGTAACATTTAAGTTAAAAAGAGACGATGAGTAAGAGCCAGATACAGAAAAATAAACAAGCTGCCTAAGTTCAAACCCCAGTCAAGACTCTGACTTGCTGTTTAATCTTGGGCAAGGTGTTTAACTTCCTCACTTCATTTTTCCCATTTGTAAATAGAACTTCTATTTACAAGGAACAGAAACTTTTGCTGTAAAGTTCCTGTGTAAAGGAACTGTGTAAAGACAAAGAGGTCTTCCAGGCAAAAGGCAAGCAGAAATGGTGGCATGAGTCAGGGAAAATCTTGGAGTATTCAAGGAACCAAAATGTGGCCAGCATGACTGAAGTGATTTAGGTGGGACAAACGTAAGACCACTGCATTAAACCAAATTTAGTCTTCCTTCAAATTACTTATAACAGAGCAGTCCAAAAATATTATTTGCTGCCTCACAATGTAGTATTATCTCCATCATTGGGATGACCAGGCATAGGATTGGACTAATGAGTTGTCGGATAATTAAGGATTTCCTAAAGAATTCTATGGTAAGGTATGTGCCGTAAGAATTTAAAAGCCATGAACAAGGAGGTATGCATGAAGATGTATATTGCAGTATTGTTTGTCAAAAATCTGAACCAAGCCAAGTTGTCATCAATAGCAAATGAATGAATACGTTGTGGTATTATGCAGTAGTTCAAACTAATGAACTAGATCTAAATGTGTTCAAAAGAATAATGGAGAGTGAAATGATAAGTTTCAGAGGAATCCATATTGTATTATGCCATTTAGATAATTTTGTAAACCCCATAAGGCAACACTTAACACTCACTGAATGTTTGCTACATACCCAATGATGTTCTAATACATTATATTAACTAATTTGCTTAATCCACAGAACAATACTATGAAATAGACACTCTATTTACAAATGGTAAAAATGAAGTGAAGAAGTTAAGGAAAATGCCCAAGATTACACAGCTAGTAAGAGTCATAGCTAGGATTTGAATTTAGGCAGTCTGTCCCCAAAGGCTTCACATTTTGCCACTAGACATAAGCCCTCTCTACTATCCATCTTGTATATGGACACATACAAGCATGGTAATATGTAAGCATGCACACATACATACACACGTACATGGACATGGACATGGATCGAATGCTTTCAATCACATTAGTAGTGACATCTGGCAAGGTTGATAAAGGAAAGGAACCAGGAGGGGAACTTCCATTTATTTTGCAATTATTTTTTGTTAAAGATCGAGGCAAATATGAAAAAATGTGAAGATGTGTTGATTCTGAGAGAGCTACAGGGGTGTTGCTAATAGCATCCTTTGTGCTTGTGTGTATTTTTATTTTGTTTTGTAAAATAGTTCCTTGTCAAGCTATATAGCCATTTGAGTGAGAGCTAAGGCCAGGAAAAGTTAAGTGATATACCCAGGGGTCAATAGTGAAGGCTAGAGCTTGGGTCCCCAGGCACATGGCCCCATGCCTGCTCTGCTAGCCCATGCTGCCAGGCAGTTTCTGTGCCTGATTTTTTTAACAGACTGTAAGCATGAGACTGGAGCCAGCCTAGCTTATCACTACATGTGCTTTATTTCATACATTGGCTGCATTCACAGAAAGTTGTATTTAAGTAAAATATTTGCATATCGAATCATTTTTTTCACTTACATTTTAATTTTAGAGATATGTTCCCACAGAAAATAATTTAGCCCCAATATGTAAAGATAAATCCTAATTAGAATCAGAACATTCATGAAAGACAGTGTAGTCAATACAGATCTAATTCTCCCACAATGCTTTCCCAAGAAAGCACATGTCAAATATCCACAAAGGCTACATTGAAATAGCTGCCTATTAAACTGTGGCCCCATGGTTAATTCAGATGTTCTTGCAGATTCTCTTTAAGCAGACAAAAAGACTACCAGATACTCAACTCTAGGTATTCAGCAGGCTCCTCCGAGTGAAAGGATCATCAAAATTCCATTAAATGGAATTCACCAACTGACAAGACAACCATCTGTCCTGGTTAATTTAAAATACCTGTCAAAAGACACATTGGCAGATGTCCTTTGGTGTCTCTTAAGAGAAGCTGTATTTCTATCAGGTTGCACTTATTTATTCCTTTCCACTTTCATGAAGTAGGGGAAACATGCATAAGGTGGAGTGAGTCTAAGCCACAAGCTCCGCAGGCATAGTCTCCTGAATTCAAATCCTATGTCTGCCATAACAGCTAATGTGTGATCACAAATGAGTTACTGGAACCTCCTGGGTCTCAATTTCCTCATCTGGATAAAAAATATAAAAATAGTACCTGTATAGGAAGGCTGACAGAAGGATTAAATTATAAATTTTAGGTATTTGAAATGATTCTTTTAAAAAAAAAAAAACAAACCCAGCTCAAATGGCAGTTATCCATCCTCACTAGGAATTAAGCACAATATATAATTTTTTTTTTTCTCACTCTGTCCCCAGGCTGGCATGCAGTGGCGCGATGTCAACTCACTGCAAGCTCCGCCTCCTGGGTTCACGCCATTCTCCTGCCTCAGGCTCCTGAGGAGCTGGGACTACAGGCGCCCGCCACCACGCCCAGCTAATTTTTTTTGTATTTTTAGTAGAGATGGGGTTTCACCATGTTAGCCAGGATGGTCTCGATCTCCTGACCTCGTGATCCGCCCGCCTTGGCCTCCCGAAGTACTGGGATTAGAGGCGTGAGCCACCGCGCCCGTCCTATAATTTCAAATATATTCTTCTTGAGAGAAAACAAAGCAGAAATATTTTCCTGATTTAAATGCACGAATTTTCTTAACTTATATAAGGTGAACATACTCTACACTTACTTATTTGCCTTTTGTCTTTGATTTGTTCACTGTTATATCCCTCATGCTTTAAAAAGTGCCTAGCACATGGTAGGAAATTGCTAGGTATTTAATTTTAAAAGTATATTTTCTAATAAATACTCTTAATAATAACATTAATTAATATTTAATTTCTTTTTCTCATCAGCCAGGTGTGGTGGCACATGCCTGTGGGTCCTAGCTACTCAGGAGACTGAGGTGGAAGGATCACCTGAGCCTGGGAGGTCGAGGCTGCGGTGAGCTGGGAACATGCCACTGCACTGCAGCCTGGGTTAGAGAGTGAGACCCTGCCTCAAAAAAAGAAAATTAAAAATAAAAAAACACATCAGGGCCAGGCATGACGGTTCACGCCTGTAATCCCAGCACTTAGGGAGGCTGAGGTGGGCAGGTCACCTGAGGTCATGAGTTTGAGACCAGCCTGTCTAACATGGTGAAACTCTGTCTCTACAAAAACTACAAAAAAAAAAAAAAAAATGCCGGGCATGATGGCGTGATCCTGTAGTTCCAGCTACTCAGGAGGCTGAGGCAGGAGAACTGCTTGAGCCTGGGAGGTAGAGGTTGCAGTGAGCTGAGAAGGCACCACTGAACGCCAGCCTGGGTGACAAGAGCAAAACTCCAACTCAAAAAAAAAAAAAAAAAAAAAAAAAAACATCGGGGAGATAGCAGATAGAAGACAGGGGAGGTAGCTCCCACTTCGAATGACAGAACAGTGTGTGGAGACTCACACCATGACTTTTGCTTGAAGAACCACCACAGAAACATACCAGAAAAAAAAACAAAATAATTCATTGATCTTTTGAAAGAAGTGGCAGACGAAGCAAACTCTGGGAGACAGACAAAAAACTGAGTTCCCAAAGGGTGAGAGGGGAAAAACCGGCCTCCAAACATACATGCAAACTGAGGAATCTGAATATCCAGATCTCAGGAGAAAGATTTAAACTTACCTAGAGCTGAAACAAATTTAGGGAGCTGCACAAAAAAAAATAGAAGCAGCAGCAGGAAGAGCCTTCTAGGCACTCCCAATCTCCAGCTGAAATCCAGGGAAGCCATCCCTTATTATACTTATAGGCATCCTCAAAGAAGGCAATGAGTAGAACTGGAGAGGGGTCACAAGGTGAACCAAGCTTCCAAATGAAATCTGTAATAATTTCAACTGGACACAAATTTTCTTGAGTAAAATCTGGAGGGTGGCCAGGAACTGCTGCAGATATGAGCACAGGAGCTGCTGACCACAATGTGAGCAGACAGGGAGGGGGCGAGGCCTGAAAGCCATGTTTTCTTTCTCAGTGGGAAGTTTATGACCTGGGCAAGATCTGAACAGGGGGCACTGCAGGAGCAAGACCAGCCTTACCAACTGCGTGGGAGTTGGGTGAGGCCTTTCACTACCAGCTTATCCCCCACTTCCCTGGTGAACTATATGACCCAGAAGAGGCAGCCATAATCCCCACTGAAACATAACCCCATTGGCCTGAGAACCACCGCCCCTCTACCAGCCCTCACAGTGGCTGCAGCAAGCCCCACCCAAGGAGACTCTGAGCCCAGACCTGCCTAAATCTTCCCCCACCTGATGGTATTTCTCTACCAACCCTGGTAGCTGAACACAAAAGACAGAAACTCCGGAGCTTTGTAGACCTGCCCATCACCTGAGAAACCAGAATACTTACCCTGGTCAACTTAGGGCAAGCTTATATCCCCCTGCTACCATAGCTGATGCTCTCTTGAAAGCGCCACCTCCTGGCTGGAGGCCAACCAACTCAGGCCATTAAAGCAACTCATGATGGAATAATCCTGCTCCCAGGAAAGACAAAACAACAGGTAATTCCACTGCCTGCAACATCCCAGCTAACCAGAGGTCCTGTCTGTCCATGTGACAGCTTCACTGTTAACATAACTAGCATTCGAGAAAGTAAGCACACTAAACATATCTACAACCAAGGACTCCCATAGAGTCTATTTTACTCCCCTGCCACCTCCACCAGAGCAGGTGCTGGTATCCACAGCTGGGAGACCTGAAGATGGATCACATCACAGGACTTGTTGCAAACATTCTCCAGCACCAGCCTAGAGCCTGGTAGCCCCACTGGATGGCTAAAACCCGAAGAGCAATAACAATCACTGTAGTCTAGCTCTCAGTAAGCCCCATCCATAGTGAAAGTGGGAGAGCACCACATCAAGGGATCACCCCATGGGACAAGAGAATCTGAACAGCAGGCCTTTAGTTGCAGACCTCTCTACTGGATTACTCTACCCAAAAGAGAAGGAACCAAAAAAGTAATTCTGATAACATGACAAAACAGGTTCTATAACACCCCCAAAAGGTCACACTAGCTCCCCAGCAATGGATCCAAACCAAGAAGAAATCTGAATTGTCAGATACATTCAGAAGGTTGATTATTAAGCTACTCAAAGTTCAGAAGGTTGATTATTAAGCTACTCAAGGAGATGCCAGAGAAAGGTGAAAACCAAGTTAAAGAAATTTTAAAAAACAATGCAGGCTATGGATGAAAAATTATCCAGAGAAATAGATACCATAAAAAAATAATAATTTCTGGAAATGAAAGACACACTTAAAGAAATACAAAACACAAGGGAAAGTTTCAACAATAGACTAGAACAAGTAGAAGAAAGAACTTCAGAGCTCAAAGACAAGGCTTTTGAATTAAACCAATCAGACAAAAACAAAGAAAAAAGAATTTTTAAAAAATTAACAAAGCCTCCAAAATATATGGGAATATGTTATATGACCAAATCTAAGAATAATTGGTGCTCCTGAGGAAAAAGAAAAATCTGAAAGTTTGGAACACATATTTGAGGGAATAATTGAGGAAAACCTCACTGGCCTTACTAAAGATCTAGACAGCTAGACAAGAACCTCAAAGAACTAAAGATCTAGACATCTAGATCTAGGCATCTTACTAAAGATCTAGACATTTAGACAAGAAGCTCAAAGAACACTTGGGAAATTCATTGCAAAACGATCTTCACCTACGCACACAGTCATCAGGTTATCTAAAGTCAAGATGAAGTAAAGAATCTTAAGAGCTGTGAGACAAAAGCATCAAGTAACCTATAAAGGAAAACCTATCAGATTAACAGCTGATTTCTCAGCAGAAACTTTTCAAGCCACAAGGGGTTGGGGTCCTATCTTTAGTCTCCTGAAAAAAAATAATTATAAGCCAAGAATTTTTCAGCAAAACTAAGCTTCATAAATGAAGAAGAGATAAAGTCTTTTTCAGACAAAAAAAAAATAATGCTTAGAGAATTTGCCAGTACCAAGCCAGCACTACAATAAATGCTAAAAGGAGTTCTAAATCTTGAAATAAAACCTCAAAATACACCAAAATAGAACCTCCGTGAAACATAAATCTCACAGGGCCTATAAAACAATAACACAATGAGAAAAAAATACAAGGTACTTAGGCAACAACATGATGAATAGAACAGTACCTCACATCTCAAAACTAACATTGAATTGAATGGCCTAAATGCTTGACTTAAAAAATACAGAATGACAGAATGAATAAAAATCTACCAACCAAGTATTCACTGTTTGAGAGACTCATCTAACACCTAAGGACTCACACTAACTTAAGGTAAAGGGGTGGAAAAAGCTCACAATAGGGACACAACTTTTCAAAACCTCTGGGATACAGCAAAAGTGGTGCTAGGAGGAAAGTTCATAGCATTAAATGCCTACATCAAAAAGTCTGCAGGAGCACAAATAGATTATCTAAGGTCACACCCCAAGGAACTAGAGAAACAAGAACAAACCAAACCTAAACTCAGAAAAAGAAAATAAATAACAAAGATCAGAGTAGAACTAAAAGAAATTGAAACAAAAAAATACAAAAAAATTAATAAAACAAAAAGCTGATTCTTTGAAAAGATAAACACAATAAAGAAACCATTAGTAAGGTTAACCAAGAAAAGAAGAGAGAAGATCCAAATAAGCTCAGTTAGAAATGAAACAGGATATATTACAACTGATACCATAGAAATTCAAAAGATCATTCAAAGCTACTGTCAACACCTTTGCTCACACAAGCTAGAAAATCTAGAGGAGATGGATAAAATCCAACCCTCCTAGATTAAATCGGGAAGAAATAGAAACTCTGAAGAGACCAATAACAAGTAGCAAGATTGAAACAGTAATTTAAAAAAAACTGCCAACAAAAAACACTCCAGGACCAGATGTATTCACAGCTAAATTCTATCAAACATTCAAAGAAGAATTAATATTAATCCTACTAAAACTATTCCAAAGGATGGCATTCTCCCTAAATCATTCTGTGAAACCAGTGTCACCCTAATACCAAAACCAGGAAAGGACATAACAAAAAAGAAAACTACAGACCAATATCCCTGATGAACACAGATGTAAAAATCCTCAACAAAATACTAGCTAACTGAATCCAACAGCATATCAAAAAGATATCACACCATGTTCTAGTGGGTTTCATACCAGGGATGGAGGGATGGATTAACATACGCAAGTCAACAAATGTGCTACATCACATAGACAATTAAAAACAAATATATGATCATCTGAATACATGCAGAAAAAGCATTTGACAAAATCTAGCATCGCTTTATGATTAAAAACCTCACCAAAATTGGCATAGAAGGGACATACCTCAAGGTAATAAAAGCCTTCTATGACAAACCCACCACCTACATTATACTGAATGGGAGAAAAGTTGAAAGAATTTCCCCTGAGATCTGGAACAAGACAAGGATACTCACTTTCACCACTTCTATGCAACACAGTACTGGAAGTCCTAGCCAGAGCAATCAGACAAGAGAAAGAAATAAAGGGCATCCAAATCTGTAAAGTGGAAGACAAACTGTTGCTGTTCACTGAAGATATGATCCTATATCTAGGGAACCCTAAATACTCATCCAAAAAGCTCCTAAATCTGACGAATGAATTCAGTAAAGCTTCAGGATACAAAATCAATGTACACAAATCAGTAGCACTGACATACACCAACAATGACAAAGCTGAGAATCAAATCAAGAACTCAATCCCTTTTACATCAGCTGCAAAAAATAAGAATAATAATAAAATATTAAGAATATACCTAACCAAGGACGTGAAAAATCTATATGAGGAAAACTACAAAACACTATTGAAAGAAATTATTGATGACACAAACAAGTGGAAATACATCCCACACTTACGGACGGGTAGAATCAATACTGTGAAAATGACCTTAGTGCCAAAAGCAACCTACAGATGCAATGCAATTCCCATCAAAATACCATCATAATTCTTCACAGAACTAGAAAAAAGAATCCTAAAATTCCTATGGAACCAAGAAATACTCCATGCAGCCAAAGCAAGACTAAACAAAAAGAACAAATTTGAAGGCATCACATTACTCAACTTCAAATTGTACTACAAGGCTATAGTTAACAAAACAGCATGGTACTGGTATAAAAATAGTCACATAGACCAATGGAACAGAATAGAGAACCCAGAAATTAAAGCCAAATACTTACAGCCAACTAATCTTCAACAAAGCAAACAAAAATACAAAGTAGGGAAAGGACACCCTATTAAACAAATGGTGCTGGGATAATTGGCAAGCCCCAGGTCAAATAATGAAACTGGATCCTCGTCTCTCTCCTTATACAAAAATCAACTCAAGATGGGTCAGACTTAAATCTAAGACTGGAAACCATAAAAATTCTAGAAGATAACATCAGAAAAACTCTTCTAGACAAGGGGTCCCCAACCCCTTGTCAGGAACTGGGCCACACAGCAGCAGGTGAGCAGTAAAGAAGCAAGCATTACCACCTGAGTTCTGCCACCTATCAGATCAGCAGCAGCATTAGATTCTCATAGGAGCATGACCCCTATTGTGAACTGTGCATGCAAGGAATCTAGGTTGTGTGCTCCTTATAAGAATCTAATGCCTGATGATCTGAGGTGAAACAGCTTCATCCTGAAACCATCGCCTGCCCCCACCACAGTCCATGGAAATATTGTCTTCCATGCAACTGGTCCCTGGTGCCAAAAAGTTTGGGGACCACTGTTCTAGACACTCGCTTAGACATAGACTTCATGACCCAGAATCTGAAAGCAAATACAACAAAAAATAAATGGATGGGACCTAATTAAACTAAAAAACTTCTGCACAGCAAAAGAAATAACCAGCAGAGTAAACAGACAACCAAAAGAGTGGGAGAAAATATTCACAAATTATGCATCTGACAAAGGACTAATATCCAGACTCTACAAGGAATTCAAGCAAATCAGCAAGAAAAAAAGCAAATAATACCATCAAAAAGTAAGCAAAGGACATGAATAGACAATTCTCAAAAGAAGATATACAAATGGCCAAAAAACATAAAAAAAAAAAAAATGTTCAGGGAGGTTCCAAGATGGCTGAATAGGAAGAGCTCCAGTCCACAGTTTCCAGCGTGAGTGACCCAGAAGACGGGTGATTTCTGCATTTCCAACTGTGGTACTGGGTTCATCTCACTGGGGTTTGTCAGACAGTGGGTGCAACGCAAGGAGTGTGAGCCAAAGCAGGGCGGGGCATCGCCTCACCCGGGAAGTGCAAGGGGTCGGAGAATTCCCTTTCCTAGCCAAGGGAAGCCATGACAGATGGTACCTGGAAAATCGGGACACTCCCACCCTAATACTGTGCTTTCCAACAGTCTTAGCAAACAGCACATTAGGAGATTACATCCTGTGCCTGGTTCGGAGGGTCCCACGCCCACACAGCCTCACTCACCACTAGCACAACAGTCTGAGATCAAACTGCAAGGCAGCAGCGAGGCTGGGAGAGGGGTGCGCACCATTGCTGAGGCTTAAGTAGGTAAACAAAGCAGCCGGGAAGCTCCAACTGGGTGGAGCCCACTGCAGCTCAGGCAGGCCTGCCTGCCTCTGTGTACTTCACCTCTGGGGGCAGGGCATAGCTGAAGAAAAGGCAGCAGAAATTTCTGCAGACTTAAACGTCCCTGTCTGACAGCTTTGAAGAAAGTAGTTGTTCTCAAGCACAGAGTTTGAGATCTGAGAATGGACAGACTGCCTCCTCAAGTGGGTCCCAGATCCCTGAGTAGCCTAACCGACTGACACCTCTTATAGCCAGGTGCCCCTCTGAGACAAAGCTTCCAGAGGAAGGATCAGACAGCAACATCTGCCGTTCTGCAATATTTGCTGTTCTGCAGCCTCTACTGGTGATACCCAGGCAAACAGGGTCTGGAGTGGACCTCCAGCAAACTCCAACAGACCTGCAGCTGAGGGTCCTGACTGTTTGAAGGAAAACTAACAAACAGAAAGGACATCCACACCAAAACCCAATCTGTACGTCACCATCATCAAAGACCAAAGGTAGATAAAACCACAAAGAGGGAGAGAAACCGGACCAGAAAAGCTGAAAATTCTCAAAATCAGAGTGCCTTTTCTACTCCAAAGGAATGCAGCTCCTCGCCAGCAATGGAACAAAGCTGGGCAGAGAATGATTTTGACGAGTTGAGGGAAGAAGACTTCAGACGATTGGTAATAACAAACTTCTCTGAGCTAAAGAAGGAAGTTCAAACCCATCACAAAGAGGCTAAAAACCTTGAAAAAAAGATTAGACGAATGGCTAACTAAAATAAACAGCACAGGGAAGACCTTAAATGACCTGATGGAGCTGAACACCATGGCACGAGAACTACGTGACAAACACACAAGTTTCAGTAGCCGATTCGACCAAGTGGAACAAAGGGTATCAGTGATTGAAGATCAAATGAATGAAATGAAGCGAGAAGAGAAGTTTAAAGAAAAAAGAGTAAAATGAACAAAGCCTCCAAGAAATATGGGACTATGTGAAAAGACCAAGTCTACGTCTGATTGGTGTAACTAAAAATGATGGGGAGAATGGAACCAAGTTGGAAAATACTCTTCAGGATATTATCCAGGAGAATTTCCCCAACCTAGCAAGGCAGGCCAACATTCAAATTCAGGAAATACAGAGAACGCCACAAAGATACTCCTTGAGAAGAGCAACTCCAAGAGACATAATTGGCAGATTCACCAAAGGTGAAATGAAGGAAAAAATATTAAGGGCAGCCAGAGAGAAAGGTTGGGTTACCCACAAAGGGAAGCCCATCAGACTAACAGCGGATCTCTCAGCAGAAACTCTACAAGTCAGAAGAAAGTGGGGGCCAATATTCGACACTCTTTTTTTTAAATTTTATTATTATTATTATAAGTTTTAGGGTACATGTGCACAACGTGCAGGTTTGTTACATATGTATACATGTGCCATGTTGGTGTGCTGCACCCATTAACTCGTCATTAAGCATTAGGTATATCTCCCAATGCTATCCCTCCCCCCTCCCCCCCAACCCCACAACAGTCCCCAGTGTGTGATGTTCCCCTTCCTGTGTCCATGTGTTCTCATTGTTCAATTCCCACCTCTGAGTGAGAACATGCGGTGTTTGGTTTTTTGTCCTTGTGACAGTTTGCTGAGAATGATGGTTTCCAGCTTCATCCATGTCCCTACAAAGGACATGAACTCATCCTTTTTTATGGCTGCCTAGTATTCCATGGTGTATATGTGCCACATTTTCTTAATCCAGTCTATCATTCTTGAACATTAGGGTTGGTTCCAACTCTTTGCTATTGGGTATAGTGCCACAATAAACATACACGTGCATGTGTCTTTATAGCAGCATGATTTACAATCCTTTGAATATATACCCAGTAATGGGATGGCTGGGTCAAATGGTATTTCTAGCTCTAGATCCTTGAGGAATCGCCACACTGACTTTCACAATGGTTGAACTAGTTTACAGTCCCACCAACAGTGTAAAAGTGTTCCTATTTCTCCACATCCTCTTCAGCACCTGTTGTTTGACTTTTTAATGATCGCCATTCTAAATGGTGTGAGATGGTATCTCATTGTGATTTTCATTTGCATTTCTCTAATGGCCAGTGATGATAAGCATTTTTTCATGTGTCCTTTGGCTGCATAAATGTCTTCTTTTGAGAAGTGTCTGTTCATATACTTTGCCCACTTTTTGATGGGGTTGTTTGTTTTGTTCGTGTAAATTTGTTGGCGTTCATTGTAGATTCTGGATATTAGCCCTTTGTCAGATGAGTAGGTTGCAAAAATTTTCTCCCATTCTGTAGGTTGCCTGTTCACTCTGATGGCAGTTTCTTTTGGTGTGCAGAAGCTCTTTAGTTTAATTAGATCCCATTTGTCAATTTTGGCTTTTGTTGCCATTGCTTTTGGTGTTTTAGACATGAAGTCCTTGCCCATGCCTATGTCCTGAATGGTATTGCCTAGGTATTCTTCTAGGGTTTTTATGGTTTTAGGTCTAACATTTAAGTCTTTAATCCATCTTGAATTCATTTTTGTATAAGGTGTAAAGAAGGGATCCAGTTTCAGCTTTCTACATATGGCTAGCCAGTTTTCCCAGCACCATTTATTAAATAGGGAATCCTTTCCCCATTTCTTGTTTTTCTCAGGTTTGTCAAAGATCAGATAGTTGTAGATATGTGGCGTTATTTCTGAGGGCTGTGTACTGTTCCATTGGTCTATATCTCTGTTTTGGTACCAGTACCATGCTGTTTTGGTTACTGTAGCCTTGTAGCATATAGTTTGAAGTCAGGTAGCGTGATGCCTCCAGCTTTGTTCTTTTGGCTTAGGATTGACTTGGCAATGCGGGCTCTTTTTTGGTTCCATAGGAACTTTAAAGTAGTTTTTTCCAATTCTGTGAAGAAAGTCATTGGTAGCTTGATGGGGATGGCATTGAATCTATAAATTACCTTGGGCAGTATGGCCATTTTCACAGTATTGATTCTTCCTACCCATGAGCATGGAATGTTCTTCCATTTGTTTGTATCCTCTTTTATTACATTGAGCAGTGGTTTGTAGTTCTCCTTGAAGAGGTCCTTCACATCCCTTGTAAATTGGATTCCTAGGTATTTTGTTCTCTTTGAAGCAATTGTGAATGGGATTTCTCTCATGATTTGGCTCTCTGTTTGTCTGTTATTGGTGTATAAGAATGTCTGCGAATTTTTGCATATTGATTTTGTATCCTGACATTCTTAAAGAATTTTCAACCCAGAATTTCATATCCAGCCAAACTAAGCTTCATAAGTGAAGGAGAAATAAAGTCCTTTACAGACAAGCAAATGCTGAGAGATTTTGTCACCACCAGGCCTGCCTTACAAGAGTTCCTGAAGGAAGCACTAAACATGGAAAGGAACAACCGGTACCAGCCACTGCAAAAACATGACAAACTGTAAAGACCGTCAAGGCTAGGAAGAAACTGCATCAACTAACAAGCAAAATAGCCAGCTAACATCATAATGACAGGATCAAATTCACACGTAATAATATTGACCTTAAATCTAAATGGGCTAAATGCTCCAATTAAAAGACACAGACTGGAAAATTGGATAAAGAGTCAAGACCCATCAGTGTGCTGTGTTCAGGAGACCCATCTCACCAGCAGAAACACACATAGGCTCAAAATAAAGGGATGGAGGAAGATCTGCCAAGCAAATGGAAAACAAAAAAAAGCAAGAGTTGCAATCCTAGTCTCTGATAAAACAGACTTTAAACCAACAAAGATCAAAAGAGACAAAGAAGGCCATTACATAATGGTAAAGGGATCAACTCAACAAGAAGAGCTAATGATCCTAAATACATATGCACCCAATACAGGAGCACCCAGATTCATAAAGCAAGACCTTAGAGACCTACAAAGAGACTTAGACTCTCACACAATAATAATGGGAGACTTTAACACCCCACTGTCAACATTAGACAGATCAGCAAGACAGAAAGTTAACAAGGATATCCAGGAATTGAACTCAGCTCTGCACCAAGCAGACCTAATAGACATCTACAGAACTTTCCACCCCAAATCAGCAGAATATACATTCTTCTCAGCACCACATCACACTTATTCCAAAATTGACCACATAGTTGGAAGTAAAGCACTCCTCAGCAAATGTAAAAGAATAGAAATTATAACACACTGTCTCTCAGACCACAGTGCAATCAAACTAGAACTCAGGATTTAGAAACTCACTCAAAACCACTCAACTACATGAAAACTGAACAACCTGTTCCCCAATGACTTTTGGGTATATAATGAAATGAAGGCAGAAATAAAGATGTTTTTTGAAACCAATGAGAACAAAGACACAACATACCAGAATCTCTGGGACACATTTAAAGCAGTGTGGAGAGAGAAATTTATAGCACCAAATGCCTACAAGAGAAAGCAGGAAAGATCTAAAATTGACACCCTCACATCACAGTTAAAAGAACTAGAGAAGCAAGAGCAAACACATTCAAAAGCTAGCAGAAGGCAAGAAATAACTAAGATCAGGGCAAAACTGAAGGAGATAGAGACACAAAAAAAAAAAAACCAAAAAAATCAATGAATCCAGGAGCTGGTTTTTTGAAAATATCAACAAAATTCATAGACTGCTAGCAAGACTAATAAAGAAGAAAAGAAAGAAGAATCAAATAGACGCAATAAAAAATGATAAAGGGGATACCACCACCAATCCCACAGAAATACAAACTACCATCAGAGAATACTATAAACACCTCTACGCAAATGAACTAGAAAATCTAGAAGAGACGGATAAATTCCTGGATGCATACACCCTCCCAAGACTAAACCAGGAAGAAGTTGAATCCCTGAATAGACCAATAACAGGCTCTGAAAGTGAGGCAATAAGTAATAGCCTACCAGCCAAAAAAAGTCCAGGACCAGACAGATTCACAGCCGACTTCTACCAGAGGTACAAGCAAGAGCTGGTACCATTTGTTCTGAAACTATTTCAATCAATAGAAAAAGAGGGAATCCTCCCTAACTCATTTTATAAGGCCAGCATCATCCAAAGCCTGGCAGAGACACAACCAAAAAAGAGAATTTTAGACCAATATGCCTGATGAACATCAATGCAAAAATCCTCAATAAAATGCTGGCAAACCAAATCCAGCAGCACATCAAAAAGCTTATCCACCACGATCAAGTGCACTTCATCCCTGGGATGCAAGGCTGGTTCAACATACACAAATCAATAAACGTAATCCATCATATAAACAGAACCAAAGACAAAAACTACGTGATTTCTCAACAGATGCAGAAAAGGCCTTTGAGAAAATTCAACAGCCCTTCATGCTAAAAACTCTCAATAAATTAGGTATTGATGGGACGTACCTCAAAATAGTAAGAGCTATCTATGACAAACCCACAGCCAATATCATACTGAATGGGCAAAAACTGGAAGCATTCTGTTTGAATACTGGCACAAGACAGGGATGCCCTCTCTCACCACTCCTATTCAACACAGTGTTGGAAGTTCTGGCCAGGGCAATTAGGCAGGAGAAGGAAATAAAGGGTATTCAATTAGGAAAAGAGGAAGTCAAATTGTCCCTGTTTACAGATGACATGATTGTATATTTAGAAAACCCCATCGTCTCAGCCCAAAATCTCCTTAAGCTGATAAGCAACTTCAGCAAAGTCTCAGGATACAAAATCAATGTGCAAAAATCACAAGCATTCTTATACACCAATAACAGACAAACAGAGAGCCAAATCATGAGCGAACTCCTATTCATGATTGCTTCAGAGAGAATAAAATACCTAGGAATCCAATTTACAAGGGATGTGAAGGACCTCTTCAAGGAGAACTACAAACCACTGCTCCATGAAATAAAAGAGGACACAAACAAATGGAAGAACATTCCATGCTCATGGATAGGAAACTCAGTATCATGAAAATGGCCATACTGCCCAAGGTAATTTATAGATTCAATGCCATCCCCATCAAGCTACCAATGACTTTCTTCACAGAATTGGAAAAAACTACTTTAAAGTTCCTATGGAACCAAAAAAGAGCCCGCATTGTCAAGTCAATCCTAAGCCAAAAGAACAAAGCTGGAGGCATCACGCTACCTGACTTCAAACTATATGCTACAAGGCTACAGTAACCAAAACAGCATGATACTGGTACCAAAACAGAGATATAGACCAATGGAACAGTACACAGCCCTCAGAAATAACGCCACGTATCTACAACTATCTGATCTTTGACAAACCTGAGAAAAATAAGAATTGGGGAAAGGATTCCCTATTTAATAAATGGTGCTGAGAAAACTGGCTAGCCATATGTAGAAAGCTGAAACTGGATCCCTTCCTTACACCTTATACAAAAATGAATTCAAGATGGATTAAAGACTTAAATGTTAGACCTAAAACCATAAAAACCCTAGAAGAATACCTAGGCAATACCATTCAGGACATAGGCATGGGCAAGGACTTCATGTCTAAAACACCAAAAGCAATGGCAACAAAAGCCAAAATTGACAAATGGGATCTAATTAAACTAAAGAGCTTCTGCACACCAAAAGAAACTGCCATCAGAGTGAACAGGCAACCAATAGAATGGGAGAAAATTTTACAATCTACCCAACTGACAAAGGGCTAATGTCCAGAATCTACAAAGAATGCCAACAAACTTACAAGAAAAAATCAAACAACCCCATCAAAAAGTGGGCGAAGGATATGAACAGACACTTCTCAAAAGAAGACATTTATGCAGCCAAAAGACACATGAAAAAATGCTCATCATCACTGGTCATCAGAGAAATGAAAATGAAAACCACAATGAGATACCATCTCACACCAGTTAGAATGGCGATCATTAAAAAGACAAGAAACAACAGGTGCTGAAGAGGATGTGGAGAAATAGGAACACTTTTACACTGTTGGTGGGACTGTAAACTAGTTCAACCATTGTGGAAGACAATGTGGCGATTCCTCAAGGATCTAGAACTAGAAATACCATTTGACCCAGCCATCCCATTACTGAGTATATACCCAAAGGATTATAAATCATGCTGCTATAAAGACACATGCACATGTATGTTTATTGTGGCACTATTCACAATAGCAAAGACTTGGAACTGACCCAAATGTCCATCAGTGATAGACTGGGTTAAGAAAATGTGGCACATATACACCATGGAATACTAGGCAGCCATAAAAAAGGAGGAGTTCATGTCCTTTGTAGGGACATGGATGAAGCTGGAAACCATCATTCTCAGCAAACTATCACAAGGACAGAAAACCAAACACCGCAGGTTCTCACTCATAGGTGGGAATTGAACAATGAGAGCACTTGGACACAGGGTGGGGAACATCAGAAACTGGGGCCTGTTGTGGGGTGGGGGGAGGGGGGACAGATAGCATTAGGAGATAGACCTAATGTAAATGATGAGTTAATGGGTGCAGCACACCAACATGGCACATGTATACATATGTAACAAACCTGCATGTTGTGCACATGTATCCTAGAACTTAAAGTATAATAAAAAAGATTTTATTGAAATATATTTTTTTCTTTGCCTTTTTTGAGATGGAGTCTCACTCTGTTGCTCAGGCTGGAATGCAGTGGCACTACCTTGGATCACTGCAACCTCTGCTTCCCAGGTTCAAGCAATTCTCCTGCCTCAGCCTCCCGAGTAACTGGGACTACAGGCACGTGCCACCATGCCTGGCTAATTTTTGTATTTTTAGTAGACACGGGGTTTCACTATATTGGCCAGGCTGTTCTTGAACTCCTGACCTCATGATCCACCTGCCTTGGCCTCTCAAAGTGCTGGGATTACAGACATGAGCCACTGCACCCGGCCTATTGAAATACATATTATCCATTTAACATATATTTTGTTTTTTAAGCTCTGTTTTGTTTTTGTTTTTTTTTTTTTTCTAAAAACGGTTCTGTAATGAAGCTCGCTTTGTCAAGGACTATGTTGACTGATAATGAAAGCATCATTTTATTAAAAAAATGTTCTACGTCACTAGTTATCAGGGAAATGAAAATTAAAACCACAATGAGATACCACCTTACTCCTACAAGAATGGCCATAATTTAAAAACTAAAAAATAATAGATGTTGGCATGGATGTGATAAAAAAGGGAACACTTTTACACTGCTGGTAGGAGTGTAAACCAGTACAACCACTATGGAAAACAGTATGGAGATTCCTTAAAGAACTAAAGTAGAACTACCATTTGATCCAGCAATTCCACTATTGGGTATCTACCCAGAGGAAAAGTCATTATATAAAAAAGAAACTTGCACATGCATGTTTATAGCAGCGCAATCAGCAATTGCAAAAATGTGGAGCCAGCCTAAATGCCCATCTACCAATGAGTAGATAAAGAAAATTTGTGGCCGGGCACATTGGCTCACGCCTGTAATCCCAGCATTTTGGGAGGCCAAGGTGGGCAGATCATGAGGTCAGGAGTTTGAGATCAGCCTGGTCAATATGGTGAAACTCCATCTCTACTAAAATACACAAATTAGCTGGGCATGGTGGCGTGCACCTGTAGTCCCAGCTGCTGGGGAGGCTAAGGCAGAGGAGTCGTTTGAACCCAGGAGGTGGAGGTTGCAGTGAGCAGAGATCGTACCAATGCTCTCCAGCCTGAGTGACAGAGCGAGACTCCATCCCAAAAAAAAAGAAAATGTGGTATATACATATATATACCATGGAATACTACTCAGCCATAAAGAGGAAAGAAATAATGGCATTCACAGCAACATGGATGGAGTTGGAGACCGTTATTCTTTTTTGTTTGTTTTGTTTTGTTTTTTTGTTTGTTTTTGAGACAGAGTCTTGCTCTGTTGCCCAGGCTGGAGTACAGTGGTATGATCTCCACTATCTACAACCTCCGCCTCCTGGGTTCAAGCAATTCTCCTGCCTCAACCTCCCGAGTAGCTAGGGCTACAGATGTGCACCACCATGCCCAGCTAATTTTTGTATTTTTAGTAGAGACAGGGTTTCACCATGTTGGCCAGGCTGGTCTCAAACTCCTGACCTCAGGTGATCTGCCCACCTCGGCCTCCCAAAGTACTGGGATTACAGGCATGAGCCACCACGCCCAGCTTGGAGACCGTTATTCTAAATGAAGTAACTCAGGAATGGAAAACCAAATATTGTATAACTTATAAGTGGGAGCTATGCTATGAGAATGCAAAGGAATAGAATAATATAATGGACTTTTGGGACTTGTGGAGAAGGGTAGGAATGGGGTGAGGGATAAAAAAAACTACACATTAGGTACAGTGTACACTGCCCAGGTCATGGGTGCAGCAAAATCTCAGAAAGCACCACTAAATAACTTATCCATGTAACCAAAAACCACCTGTTCCCCAAAAACTATTGAAAGAAATTTTAACATAAATGTCTTTTTCTCACATCATGAATTTAACTTATCTAAATTAATCCTTAAAAATATCTTCTACCTTGGACATTATCATTATTATTCAATGTCTGAAGAGGCAACACATTTAAGAGATGAGGCAATTTGCCCAAGGTTAATTTGTTCAGATGAAATTGGCCCATATAGCTAAATAGTTTCTAAAATAATTCTTATGATTTTGCATTCTCTGCTGTCTCTCTCCATCTCTGCTTTCCTTAACATACTATTTGATGGCAGAAGGAGCATGACTGAGAGAAGAGATTTTAGTGCAGACGGTAGAAGTGGACAGATTTGGAGAATAAACACAGTTTATTTGCTTTACGATAATCACAAAGCCATTTAATGATTTTCCAGAATAAGCCAGTGCAGGTGTTAATTTGCCCCAGAGAGGGATTTGAAAAACCACTCCACTCTCACAGCTAGCTTGAGCTTTTATTTGGCAAGAGCAAAAACACTTCTATTTGGGAGACACTGGTATGTGAATTGAATCACTCGGCTAATTGATTAAATGCAAAGTTATACTAAATCACTCCGCTCAAAGTGAGGTTGACTAGTAAATGCTCCCTGAGGTAATTAGTGACCAGGCTCATCCAATCAACAGAAAAAACAATTCAGACTTGGGCAACAGTGGGTGGCAGGAAATCTGGAAGATCGGCATTTAACAAACCCTTTGGGTAATTCCATCTTACTCAGATTTTCTGAGCATTAACAGCTATAGATCAAGCCTCAAGTACCGTTTTGTGAAAATGATTACACATGGGCAGTGTTCCTATAAAAAAGAAACCACATATTTAACTCCTGTACATCTTCCAAGGTCTGTTCAGGTGCCACCTCCCCCAAAGACCATTTCCCAGGTCATCCAGTAAGAAATTTCTTTCTTGAACATTCTTAAGACTTTATCCACACTTGACGGCAAGCCAGTTCTCTTTTATTCTGAATTAGGGTGCCAGAGGTCATATTTGCCCTTCTGAACTGTAACGTAGTTGAGGCTGAGATCTTTACCTTATTCATCTAGGTCTTCCACAACATGTAGCTCAAAGCCTAGAATGCAAATAGGTGCTAAATTCCTGAATCTTCCCCTGGAAGCAGCTACATTAGCCTTTGTTCTATCTTGTTACATAAAACAAGCTACTTGAAAGATACTATCTATTCTTCCTTTAGAAACTCTTTTGAAGCAGAACTCCTGAAAGGTAGCACTTTCCTGGCAGAAAAAGAAAAAAAGGAACATATTAAAGAATTTGCACTCATGCATATTCTAATTCACTTTTATAAATGAACCACCAATGACACATCTTCCCAACTACTTAACACTAAGACACTGTCAGTCAAGGAGAAGTATAGTTTCAAACTCTCAGATCTCCTCTGAGTACCACTCAAAGCAAAGCAGAGGTATTCCAAAATGATTTTTGAAAATCTAATGCTGGTGTTTAGAATGGTTTTCAACTTAAATATCTGTGCCAGCCTTACCCATAGACACTCATTCTTTTCCCGGCACCATCGCTAATTTGTTGCTAAATTTGGTCTAAAGTTGCCTCCTTGTAAGTTTGGCCTAGAGGTTTTTCTATACATAGTGAACTGAAACCTAACTGAATGTGTAAACAGACTGTAACATACTCTTACACCAATCATTGAGTTTTAGCCAACCAAAGGCAGCCAACTGTTTAAACAGTGTTTAAATAAAGCAAATGCCAAGCTATAAACAATTCAGCTATTTCCATACCTCACTTTTGTTTTATGTATATCACTTTCTTTTTTCTGTCTGTAAATCCTCTCCAACCACGTGACAGTACTAGACTCATTCTGGTTGTTTGGAGTTGAGGAGGGTGGCTGTTCAATTCACAAATTATTCTTTGCTTAAACTTCGTTAAATGTAATTTTTCTAAAGTTATTGTGACAGTGTCAGATGATAAAAAATAAATGGTGAGATGTAGATCAAAAAAATTGAGTAGTATTTTTATTACTTCATAATCAGGCACTAACAAAACATTAGTCCACTCCTTACAACCTATAATAGGTTAAAAAATGAAAAACATTACCAAAGGCTTTCCCTCTTCTAGATAGACATCATTTATTAGGTCCCTTTTGGCATAGTTTAAAATAAATGTGGCAATAATGTTAAATATATCCCTCTGCAGCAAAAGCAGTGTTAAGAGGAAGGCTTATAGCACTAAAGGCCTACCTTAAAAAGTTATAAAGATCTCACATCAATGATCTAACATCACACCCAGAGAAACAAGACAAAAATGACCCCAAAGCTAGTGTTTTTCACACCTAGAAAAACAAGAAAAAACTAACCCCAAAGCTAGCAGAAGAAAATAACTAACTAAAATAGAGCAGAACTGAAATAAATTAAGACTCAAAAGTCCACCCAAAGAATCAATAAAACCAAAAGTTGGGTATTTGAAAGTATAAACAAGATCAATAGAGCACTAGCTAGATTACCAAGGAAAAAAGAATATCCAAAAAAGCACAATCAGAAACAACAAAGGTGACATTTCAACCAATCCCCCAGAAATACAAAAGATCCTCAGAGACTGCTATACACATCTCTATGCACACAAACCAGAAAATCTATCTAGAAATGGATAAATTCCTGGAAACATGTAACTTCTCATGATTGAACCAAGAAGGAATTGAACCCCTGAACAAACCAATATCAACTTCTGAGATTGAGTAAGTAATTTTTAAAAATCCTATCTACCAAAAAAAAAAAGCCCAGGCCAGATGGATTCACAGCCAAATTTTGCCAGATGTACAAAGAAAAGCTGGTACCAATTCCACTGAAACTATTGCGAAAAATCGAAGAGGGAGGACTCCTTCCTAACTCATTCTACGAAGCCAGCATCACCCTGTTATCAAAAAACAAAGACAATGAAAAACTAAAACTATAAGCCAACATCCCTACCCTAATGAACATAGACACAAAATTCTTCAACAAAATACTAGCAAACAGAATCCAGTAGCACATCAAAAAGTTAATTCATCATGATCAAGTAGGGATGTAATCAACATACACAAATCAATAAATGTGATTCACCACATAAAGAAAACTAAAACAGCTCCCTCTCCCTCTCCCTCTCCCTCTCCCCACGGTCTCCCTCTCCCTCTCTTTCCACGGTCTCCCTCTGATGCCAAGCGGAAGCTGGACTGTACTGCTGCCATCTCGGCTCACTGCAACCTCCCTGCCTGATTCTCCTGCCTCAGCCTGTCGAGTGCCTGCGATTGCAGGCACGCGCCGCCACGCCTGAATGGTTTTCGTATTTTTTGGTGGAGATGGGGTGTCGCTGTGTTGGCCGGGCTGGTCTCCAGCTCCTAACCGCGAGTGATCTGCCAGCCTCAGCCTCCCGAGATGCCAGGATTGCAGACGGAGTCTCGTTCACTCAGTGCCCAGTGTTGCCCAGGCTGGAGTGCAGTGGCGTGATCTCGGCTAGCTACAGCCTCCACCTCCCAGCCGCCTGCCTTGGCCTCCCAAAGTGCCGAGATTGCAGCCTCTGCCCAGCCGCCACCCCATCTGGGAAGTGAGGAGCGTCTCTGACTGGCCGCCCATCGTCTGGGATGTGAGGAGCCCCTCTGCCCGGCTGCCCAGTCTGGGAAGTGAGGAGCGCCTCTTCCCAGCCGCCATCCTGTCTAGGAAGTGAGGAGCATCTCTGCCTGGCCGCCCATCGTCTGAGATGTGGGGAGCGCCTCTGCCCCACCACCCCGTCTGGGATGTGAGGAGCATCTCTGCCCGGCCGCCCATCATCTGAGATGTGGGGAGCGCCTCTGCCCCACCAACCCGTCTGGGATGTGAGGAGCGCCTCTGCCCGGCCGCCCTGTCTGAGAAGTGAGGAGCCCCTCCGCCTGGCAGCCGCCCCGTCTGAGAAGTGAGGAGCCCCTCCGCCTGGCAGCCGCCCCATCTGGGAAGTGAGGAGCCCCTCCGCCCGGCAGCCGCCCCATCTGGGAAGTGAGGAGCATCTCCGCCCGGCAGCCGCCCCATCCCGGAGGGAGGTGGGGGGCAGCCCCCGCCCGGCCAGCCGCCCCGCCCTGGAGGGAGGTGGGGGGCGCCTCCGCCCAGCCGCCCCTTCTGGGAAGTGAGGAGCCCCTCTGCCTGGCTGCCACCCCGTCTGGGAGGTGTACCCAACAGCTCATTGAGAACGGGCCATGATGACGATGGCGGTTTTGTCGAATAGAAAAGGGGGAAATGTGGGGAAAAGATAGAGAAATCGGATTGTCGCTGTGTCTGTGTAGAAGGAGGTAGACATAGGAGACTCCATTTTGTTCTGTACTAAGAAAAATTCTTCTGCCTTGGGATGCTGTTGATCTATGACCTTACCCCCAACCCGGTGCTCTCTGGAATATGTGCTGTGTCCACTCAGGGTTAAATGGATTAAGGGCGGTGCAAGATGTGCTTTGTTAAACAGATGCTTGAAGGCAGCATGCTCCTTAAGAGTCATCACCACTCCCTAATCTCAAGTACCCAGGGACACAAACACTGCGGTAGGCCGCAGGGTCCTCTGCCTAGGAAAACCAGAGACCTCTGTTCACTTGTTTATCTGCTGACCTTCCCTCCACTATTGTCCTATGACCCTGCCAAATCCCCCTATGTGAGAAACAACCAAGAATGATCAATAAAAAAAAAAAATAAAAATAAAAAAAGAAAACTAAAACAGAAACCATATGATCATCCAAATAGGCACAGAAAAAGCTTTTGATAAAATCCAACGTCTCTTTATGATAAAAACCCTCAAGAAACTAAACATCAAAGGAACATACCTCAAAATAATAAAAGTCATCTATGCAAACCCACAGCCACCATCATATTGGACAGGCAAAAGCTGGGAGCATTCCCCTTGAGAAATGGAACAGGCAAAGATGTCTACTTTCACCACTCCTATTGAACACAGTACTGGAAGTGCTAGTCAGACCAATTAGGCAACAGAAAGACATTAAAGGCATCCAAATAGGACAAGATAAAGTCCAAATATACCTCTTCACTGATGATATGATTCTATACCTAGAAAACCCTGAAGACTATCCCAAAAGGTTCCTGGAACTCATAAACGACTTCAGTAAACTTTCAGGATAGAAAATCAATGTATAAAAATCAGTAACATTTTTATATAACAGTAACGTTCAAGCTGAAAGCCAAGTCAAGAACACAGTCCCATTTATAATATATGCACAAAAAAATAAAATATCTAGAAACACACCTAACAATGGAGGTGAAAGCTCTCTACAAGGAGAACTATAAAACACTGCTAAAGGAAATAACAGATGACACAAGCAAATGAAAAAACGTTCCATGTTCATGGATTAGAAGAATCACTATCATTAAAATGACCATACAATCCAAAGCAATCTATGGATTCAACACAATTCCTATAAAACTACCAATGTCATTTTTCATAGAATTAAAAAAAAACCTACACTAAAATGTATGTGGATCCAAAAAAGAGCTGACATAACCAAAACAATCTTAAGCAGAAAGAGCATTACCCCACAGAAACATCACATTACCCTACTTCTATATTTTCTATTACCAAACTATACTATAAGGCTACAGTAACCTACAGTAAACAGCATGGTATTAGTACAAAAACAAGCACATAGACCAATAGAACAGAATAGAGAATCCAGAAATAAAACCACACACCTACAACCATCTCATCTTTACTAAATGGACAAAGATAAGTGATGGGGAAAGGACCCCCTATTCAATAAATGGTGCTGGGATAACTGACCTGCCATATACAGAAGAATGAAAATAGACTCCTGTCTTTCGCTATATGCAAAAATTAACTCAAGATGGATTAAAGATTTAAATATAAGACCTCAAACTATAAAAATCCTAGAAGAAAACCCAGAAAATACCATTACTGGACATCAGCCTTGACAAAGAATTTATGGCTAGTACCTCAAAAGCAATCACAAGAAAAACAAAAATTAACAAGTAGGACCTAGGCTTCGACGATCAAACTACTCCAAGCTACAGGAGGAAATTCAAACCAAAGGCAAAGAAGTTGAAAACTTTGAAAAAAATTTAGACGAATGTATACCTAGAATAATCAATACAGAGAAGTGCTTAAAGGAGCTGATGGAGCTGAAAGCCAAGGCTCGAGAACTACTTGAAGAATGCAGAAGCCTCAGGAGCCCATGCGATCAACTTGAAGAAAGGGTATCAGCGATGGAAGATGAAATGAATGAAACAAAGCGAGAAGGGAAGTTTAGAGAAAAAAGAATAAAAAGAAACGAACAAAGCCTCCAAGAAATATGGGACTATGTGAAAAGCCCAAATCTGCGTCTGACTGGTGTACCTGAAAGTGATGGGGAGAATGGAACCAAGTTGGAAAACACTCTGCAGGATATTATCCAGGAGAACTTCCCCAATCTAGCAAGGCAGGCCAACATTCAGATTCAGGAAATACAGAGAACACCACAAAGATACTCCTCGAGAAGAGCAACTCCAAGACACATAATTGTCAGATTCACCAAAGTTGAAATGAAGAAAAAATGTTAAGGGCAGCCAGAGAGAAAGGTCGGGTTACCCTCAAAGGGAAGCCCATCAGACTAACAGCAGATCTCTCAGCAGAAACTCTACAAGCCAGAAGAGAGTGGGGGCCAATATTCAACATTCTTAAAGAAAAGAATTTTCAACCCAGAATTTCATATCCAGCCAAACTAAGCTTCATATGTGAAGGAGAAATAAAATACTTTACAGACAAGCAAATGCTGAGAGATTTTGTCACCACCAGGCCTGCCCTAAAAGAGCTCCTGAAGGAAGCACTAAACATGGAAAGGAACAACCGGTACCAGCCGCTGCAAAATCATGCCAAAATGTAAAGACCATTGAGACTAGGAAGAAACTGCATCAACTAACGAGCAAAACAACCAGCTATCATAATGACAGGATCAAATTCACACACAATATTAACTTTAAATGTAAATGGACTAAATGCTCCAGTTAAAAGACACAGACTGGCAAGTTAGATAAAGAGTCAAGACCCATCAGTGTGCTGTATTCAGGAAACCCATCTCACGTGCAGAGACACACATAGGCTCAAAATAAAAGGATGGAGGAAGATCTACCAAGCAAATGGAAAACAAAAAAGGCAGGGGTTGCAATCCTAGTCTCTGATAAAACAGACTTTAAACCAACAAAGATCAAAAGAGACAAAGAAGGCCATTACATAATGGTAAAGGGATCAATTCAACAAGAAGAGCTAACTATCCTAAATATATACGCACCCAATACAGGAGCACCCAGATTCATAAAGCAAGTCCTGAATGACCCACAAAGAGACTTAGACTCCCACACATTAATAATTGGAGACTTTAACACCCCACTGTCAACATTAGACAGATCAACGAGACAGAAAGTTAACAAGGATACCTGGGAATTGAACTCAGCTCTGCACCAAGCAGACCTAATAGACATCTACAGAACTTTCCACCCCAAATCAACAGAATATACATTCTTCTCAGCACCACACCACACTTATTCCAAAATTGACCACATAGTTGGAAGTAAAGCACTCCTCAGCAAATGTAAAAGAACAGACTGTCTCTCAGACCACAGTGCAATCAAACTAGAACTCAGGATTAAGAATCTCACTCAAAACCACTCAACTACATGGAAACTGAACAACCTGCTCCTGAATGACTACTGGGTACATAACGAAATGAAGGCAGAAATAAAGATGTTCTTTGAAACCAACGAGAACAAAGACGCAACATACCAGAATCTCTGGGACACATTCGAAGCAGTGTGGAGAGGGAAATTTATAGCACTAAATGCCCACAAGAGAAAGCAGGAAAGATCCAAAATTGACACCCTAACATCACAATTAAAAGAACTAGAGAAGCAAGAGCAAACACATTCAACAGCTAGCAGAAGGCAAGAAATAACTAAAATCAGAGCAGAACTGAAGGAAATAGAGACACAAAAAACCCTTCAAAAAATTAATGAATCCAGGAGCTGGTTTTTTGAAAGGATCAACAAAATTGATAGACCGCTAGCAAGACTAATAAAGAAAAAAAGAGAGAAGAATCAAATAGATGCAATAAAAAATGATAAAGGGGATATCACCACCAATCCCACAGAAATACAAACTACCATCAGAGAATACTACAAACACCTCTACGCAAATAAACTAGAAAATCTAGAAGAAATGGATAAATTCCTTGACACATACACTCTCCCAAGACTAAACCAGGAAGCAGTTGAATCTCTGAATAGACCAATAACAGGATCTGAAATTGTGGCAATAATCAATAGCTTACCAAACAAAAAGAGTCCAGGGCCAGATGGATTCATGGCCGAATTCTACCAGAGGTACAAGGAGGAACTGGTACCATTCCTTCTGAAACTATTCCAATCAATAGAAAAAGAGGGAATCCTCCCTAACTCATTTTATGAGGCCAGCATCATCCTGATACCAAAGCCGGGCAGAGACACAACCAAAAAAGAGAATTTTAGACCAATATCCTTGATGAACATTGATGCAAAAATCCTCAGTAAAATACTGGCAAACCGAATCCAGCAGCACATCAAAAAGCTTATCCACCATGATCAAGTGGGCTTCATCCCTGGGATGCAAGGCTGGTTCAATATATGCAAATCAATAAATGTAATCCAGCATATAAACAGAACCAAAGACAAAAACCACATGATTATCTCAATAGATGCAGAAAAGGCCTTTGAGAAAATTCAACAACCCTTCGTGCTAAAAACTCTCAATAAATTAGGTATCGATGGGACGTATCTCAAAATAATAAGAGCTATCTCTGACAAACCCACAGCCAATATCATACTGAATGGGCAAAAACTGGAAGCATTCTGTTTGAATACTGGCACAAGACAGGGATGCCCTCTCTCACCACTCCTATTCAACATAGTGTTGGAAGTTCTGGCCAGGGCAATCAGGCAGAAGGAAATAAAGGGTATTCAATTAGGAAAAGAGGAAGTCAAATTGTCCCTGTTTACAGATGACATGATTGTATATTTAGAAAACCCCATCGTCTCAGCCCAAAATCTCCTTAAGCTGATAAGCAACTTCAGCAAAGTCTCAGGATACAAAATCAATGTGCAAAAATCACAAGCATTCTTATACACCAATAACAGACAAACAGAGAGCCAAATCATGAGCGAACTCCTATTCATGATTGCTTCAGAGAGAATAAAATACCTAGGAATCCAATTTACAAGGGATGTGAAGGACCTCTTCAAGGAGAACTACAAACCACTGCTCCATGAAATAAAAGAGGACACAAACAAATGGAAGAACATTCCATGCTCATGGATAGGAAACTCAGTATCATGAAAATGGCCATACTGCCCAAGGTAATTTATAGATTCAATGCCATCCCCATCAAGCTACCAATGACTTTCTTCACAGAATTGGAAAAAACTACTTTAAAGTTCCTATGGAACCAAAAAAGAGCCCGCATTGCCAAGTCAATCCTAAGCCAAAAGAACAAAGCTGGAGGCATCACGCTACCTGACTTCAAACTATATGCTACAAGGCTACAGTAACCAAAACAGCATGGTACTGGTACCAAAACAGAGATATAGACCAATGGAACAGTACACAGCCCTCAGAAATAACGCCACGTATCTACAACTATCTGATCTTTGACAAACCTGACAAAAATAAGAATTGGGGAAAGGATTCCCTATTTAATAAATGGTGCTGGGAAAACTGGCTAGCCATATGTAGAAAGCTGAAACTGGATCCCTTCCTTACACCTTATACAAAAATGAATTCAAGATGGATTAAAGACTTAAACGTTAGACCTAAAACCATAAAAACCCTAGAAGAAAACCTAGGCATCACCATTCAGGACATAGGCATGGGCAAGGACTTCATGTCTAAAACACCAAAAGCAATGGCAACAAAAGCCAAAATTGACAAATGGGATCTAATTAAACTAAAGAGCTTCTGCACACCAAAAGAAACTACCATCAGAGTGAACAGGCAACCTACAGAATGGGAGAAAATTTTCACAACCTACTCATCTGACAAAGGGCTAATATCCAGAATCTACAATGAACTCAAACAAATTCACAAGAAAAAAACAAACAACCCCATCAAAAAGTGGGCAAAGGATATGAACAGACACTTCTCAAAAGAAGACATTTATGCAGCCAAAAGACACATGAAAAAATGCTTATCATCACTGGCCATCAGAGAAATGCAAATCAAAACCACAATGAGATGCCATCTCACACCAGTTAGAATGGCAATCATTAGGGGCCGGGCGCGGTGGCTCACGCCTGTAATCCCAGCACTTTGGGAGGCCGAGGCGGGTGGATCACGAGGTCAGGAGATCGAGACCATCCTAGCTAACATGGTGAAACCCCGTCTCTACTAAAAATACAAAAAAATTAGCCGGGCGTGGTGGCAGGTGCCTGTAGTCCCAGCTACTCAGGAGGCTGAGGCAGGAGAATGGCGTGAACCCGGGAGGCGGAGCTTGCAGTGAGCTGAGATTGTGCCACTGCACTCCAGCCTGGGCGACAGAGCCAGACTCCGTCTCAAAAAAAAAAAAAAAAGAAATTATTTAAAAAAAAAAAAGAATGGCAATCATTAAAAAGTCAGGAAACAACAGGTGCTGGAGAGGATGTGGAGAAATAGGAACACTTTTACACTGTTGGTGGGACTGTAAACTAGTTCAACCATTGTGGAAGTCAGTGTGGCGATTCCTCAGGGATCTAGAACTAGAAATACCATTTGACCCAGCCATCCCATTACTGGGTATATACCCAAAGGACTATAAATCATGCTGCTATAAAGACACTTGCACACGTATGTTTATTGCGGCACTATTCACAATAGCAAAGACTTGGAACCAACCCAAATGTCCAACAATGATAGACTGGATCAAGAAAATGTGGCACATATACACCATGGAATACTATGCAGCCATAAAAAATGATGAGTTCATGTCCTTTGTAGGGACATGGATGAAATTGGAAATCATCATTCTCAGTAAACTATTGCAAGGCCAAAAAATCAAACACCACATGTTCTCACTCATAGATGGGAATTGAACAGTGAGAACACATGGACACAGGAAGGGGAACATCACACTCTGGGGACTGTTGTGGGGTGGGGGGAGGGGGGAGGGATAGCATTAGGAGATATACCTAATGCTAAATGATGAATTAATGGGTGCAGCACACCAGCATGGCACATGTATACCTATGTAACTAACCTGCACATTGTGCTCATGTACCCTAAAACTTAAAGTATAATAATAATAATAAATAAAAAATAAAAAAAGAGCTTCTGCATAGCAAAAGAAAACTATCAACAGAGTAAACAGGCAGCATACACAATGAGAGAAAATATTTGCAAACTATGCATCCAACAAAGGTCTAAGACCAGAATCTATAAGGAACTTAAACAATTGAACAAGCAAAAACCAAATAACAATATTAAAAAGTGAGCAAAGGACATGAACAAACACTTCTCAAAAGAAGAAAGAAGACATATAAGCAGCCAATAAGCATATGAAAAAATGCTCCACATCAGTCATCATTAGAGAGATGCAAATCCAAACCACAAAGAGATACCATCTCACACCTGTCAGAATGGCTATTACTAAAGAGTCAAAATACAATGGATGTTCAAAAGAGTCAAAATACAACAGATGTTCGTGAGGCTGCAGAGAAAAGGAAACACTTATACACTGTTGGTGGGAATGTGAATGAGTGCAGCTACTCTGGAAAGCAGTTTGGAGATTTCTCAAAGAACTGAAACAGAACCACCATTGACTCACCAATCCCATCACTGGGTATATAATACATATATCTAAAAGCAAATAAATCATTCTACCAAAAAACACACGTACTCATATGTTTGTTGCAGCACTATTCACAATAGCAAAGACATGCAATCAATCTAGGTGCCCATTAATGGTGGATTGGATAAAGAAAACGTGGTATATATGTATATACCATGGAATATCACACAGCCATAAAAAGAAAGAATGAAATCATGTTCTTTGCAGCAACATGGATGCAGCTGGAGGCCATTATCCTAAGCAAATTAACGCAGAAACAGAAAATCAAATACTACAGGTTCTCACTTATAAGTGGGAGCTAAACATTGGATAAACATGAACATAAAGATGGCAGCTACAGACACTGGGGACTACTAGAGCGGGAAGAGATTGATGGGTAAGGGTTGAAAAACCACTGGGTACTATGCTTACTACCTGGGTAACCAGATCAATTATACACCAAACCTCAGCATCACACAATATACCCAAGTAACAAATCTGCACATGTACCCTCTGAATCTAAAATAAAAGTTGAAATTATTTTTAAAAGCAAAGAGAAAACTTTTTTAATTTAAAAAATAAAAACATGTTCTCTCTCATAGTAGCCTCTATAACAAATTCTACTACGAAAACTATGGTTACACAATGGACTTCTTTAAATTCTCTTACTAAAAGTATACTAAATAAATAATTTACTTTAAATTGCATACTTATTAAACAGGAAAAAAATCTATATGGTTAGTGACACTTCTTGTTACACATTAAAAAATACATTGAGCATTATAGGGATTCAATTATACGAGATTAATAAAACAGACTACTTAGTTAAAACAAATAGTCTGTCTAACTTATTCTTCGACCTGTTTCATTTTAGTTAGAGTAGGCCAGGCATGGTGGCTCATGCCTGTAATCCCAGAACTTTGGGAGGCCGAAGTGGACAGATCAGTTGAGGTCAGGAGTTCGAGACCAGCCTGGCCAACATGGTGAAACCCTGCCTCTACTAAAAATACAAAAAATTAGCTGGGCGTGGTAGTGAGCACCTGTAATCCCAGCTACTCAGGAGGCTGAGGTAGGAGAATCGCTTGAACCCAGGAGGCGGAAGTTGCAGTGAGCAGAGACTGCGCCACTGCACTACAACTTGGGTGACAGAGCGAAACTGTCACAAAAAAAAATAATAATAATAATTAGTCTAGTTCATAAAGACCCTAACCAAAAAACATACTCCATATTCTTAACATTATCTTCCTAATATTCATAATACCAATCTCCCCGGCATACTACATTCTCCCAAAAATTGTAAATGTTTATACATAGCCATTGATAAAATGTCAAATAGTCTGTCTTCTACTGAAACTACAAAAACTCAATAAACAAAAATACATAGTCATAAAGACACCATATGACATATGACATACTGAGACCAAAAATTCAAAATAATAACAAAAATAGCACTAAAGTCCTTAGTTTTGGTCACACTCATCTACATTAATATCTGACCATTATTACACATTGTATGCCTATATCAAAATATTCAATACCACATGTAATAATGTACTCATAAAAATTAAATAATAAGAAAAAATCTCACTAAAAGAATTATTAAAATTATGAGAGGCCTCCTTTTAGACAAAACTCATATACTAGTCCTCAACAGACCAGATCAAACCAAAATGAAGTCACTCATACTAAATATAACATAATCAAACTAAAAATTTGAAAAAAAAAAAAAAAAAAAGAGAGAGAGAGATCCCAAAACAGACCAGATGTTTTTTTCTCTCCTGAAAACAGGAGATTCCAGCATAAAAGGGACCCCTCTACTCTAACCTCTACTAAAAAAAAAAAAAAAAAAACTGAAGCCCCTATACACACATGTTCTACTATTTCCCAGTGATATTTGAGACCAACTAAATATATTTACAATAATGACAGAGTCACTTCAATGCCTAGAGTTTTGGTCAGCTTCTCTATTTGGAGAGGGCACTGAAAGGGGAGAATCGTTAAATTAAGTTTAGCCTAAAGCTTCCTCCTTGTAAATTCCACCTGAAAGTTTCTCCATACATAGTAAACTGTAACCTAACTGGGTGGTGTAAACAGACTGTAACCTACTCGTATTGATCACCGAGTTTCAGCCACAGTGGCCAAATGTTCGAACAAGGCAAATGCCAAGCTACAACAAATTCAGCTGTTTGTGTACCACACCTCCTTCCATTTTTTGTACATCACTTTCCCTTTTTTGTCCATAAATCCTCTCCAACCACGCAGCAGTGACAGTCTCTCTGAACCTATTCTGGTTCCGGGGGCCGCCTGATTCACGAATCATTCTTTGCTCAATTAAATTCTGTTAAATTTAATTTGTCTAAAGTTTTTCTTTTAACACCCCAAAAAAATTTATTTCAAGCAAGAAGAAAATAAAAATCTTACTTACTCAATTCTTTGTGCTCTACAAAGACAGCAGTAACAAAGATAACTCAAAAGCTGGCTAGCCCCAAAATAAATGCTACCAGGTTTTGCAATTGGTACTGTAGAAATGTTCCCAGTTAAGTGAGGTTTCTATTTAAATGTATCGATATTATTAATAGGCTAGCATTGAATGAAGGTTTTCATTCTCTGAACACACAATTCACAGCTGGACATCAGATGGTGAAATATTAGGAGAAATAAAAATAAATGAAGGAAAGAATAATGAACTGTTTTTTTTTTACACTTTGCACTTTTGAAGTGCTTTCCCATACGTAGTCATTGAATTCTTATCAGTCTTTTTAGACGTCCCATCTCCAGACAAGGAAACTGAGGCTTGAATACATTAAGAGACGTATCCACTGTCACCCTTAAATACTGCCTCAAAATACTTCCATTTACTCATTGATAAAAGGGGGTAATAATAGCACCTATTTTATATCATAGTAGTGAGGATGAAATAAATTAAAACAAAAAATGCTGATTTTAATCTTCTGCCCTTCCCCAGTCTTCTGCTTTTTCCACTATCCTAATCTACTTCTGGGTTAAAATCTGACATCAATAACACATAAGGCAGATGATACACATGAGGGAAAAAAAGCCAAAGCTATACCCTATTACTTTAAAATGTATAGACTCAAGTTTAACGAGAGCTCACCACCAAGTACTGTTCGAGCACTTTGTATGTATTATTTCACCCTCACTACAACCATATATAGTAGGCACTATTATTACCCCCACCTTATCAGTGAGTAAATGGAAGTACTTTGAGATGGAGAGCTTAAGTAGCTTGATAGTTGCTATCATACATTAACCTTAAAATACAGGATTTTTGAAGTCTGCCTATATTAACAGAGCTGTGGTGAAACAGTAAAATTTCTGAGCATCTCCAGATCTGTACTGTCTAATATGGTAACCCCTAGCCACATAAAGCAATTGAGCACATGAAATATGGCTAGTGTGGCTGAGGAAATGAATTTTCAATTTTGCATAATTTTAATTAATTTTAATTTAGATTTATAGTAAATATTTGATGAAACTACAGTTTTCAAGACACTAGCCATCAGTCAATGAAGGGCAGTGATCCTTCAGAGACGGGATACAAAAGAGATGAGTCCTGTAATTACCATAGCTTACTGCTCTGAGGGAGTTTCCAGGCATAGCATAGGAAGGCAGAACTCAGGCAATCTCCTTGAGTTGAGGAGAGAAAGCTGAGAGTCTGGGGAGACCAAGGCACCTAGATTTCACATGACAGTATACACAAGAGAAGATAGCAGCACAAAGACAGAAACGCAGATCTACCCAAAATCAGTACTCAGCTGAGTACTGACCTGTGCATGCATGTTAGAAAATTACCCAAGGACAGGAAAGACCCACCCAAAAGGCAACAGTATCCAGCATACACAAGGGCCAGAAATAGTACTTATTTCCACCAGTCAAACTGGAAAATCCCATGACTTATGAGTCACTGGGTAGAGTACGCTGAAGGATCTTGCCTCAGCGATGGTAAATAATTAGTTCTACCCTAACTACTAGCACTAGCACTTCTCTGGGCCCATCGAACAAACCTTTAAAGTAGGATCTAAAAGAATTGAATTGTTTCCCAGTAACTAGAACAAAACTCAAAGGTATTTATAAAAATACACAAAAGCTCAGTACCAAAGACGGTAAAATTCACAATGACTGGCCATTAATCAAAAATTAAGAGGCATGCAAGGAAGAAGTAATGAGGGGAAAAATCAGTCAATCAAAATTGGCCCAGCACTGATACAATTATTAGAATTTTCGATTAACAACATTAAAACAGTTATTAGAACTGTATTTCATATATTCAAAGAGTTAGGTAGAGACATGGAAGATTTTTTACACAGTCAAACTGAACTTACAGAGTTAAAACTACAATATATGAGGTAAAAAATACACTAAGTGATACTAACGACGGATAATACAGAAGTTTAGTAACCTTGAAGGCATAACAATGGAAATGATCAAAAATTATACACAGAGAGAAAAAGGAATAATGTTTTAAATTTTTTTAATTTAATTTTTAGTCTTTTTTAAATAATTTTTGTTTATTTTTTGTAGAGATGAGGGTCTCACTATGTTGCCCAGGCTGGTCTTGAATTCCTGGGCTCAAGCAATCCTCCTGCCTCAAACCTCCCAAAGTATTGGGATTACAGGTGTGAGCCCCCATACCTGGCCTTAGTAAATATTTTAAATATAATATCAATTAGTTATGGAACAACTTTAAGCAGCCAAATATATACATGTAATTGTAGTCACTACAGAAAAAAAAAAAAAGAACGAACAGAAAAAATATTTGAAGACATAATGGCCAAATTTTTCCCAAGTTCAATAGATCTCATATGCAAGAAACATGACAAAAACCACACCAGGGACATCATAATAAAATAGCTCAAAATCAGTGATAAAGAGAAAGTCTTAAAAGCAGGGAAAAATACTTGTCTCCAGAGGGACAAAAATATAATAACAACAGACTTCTTGTTGGAAACAATATAAGTGAAAAGACATCTTTAAAGAATGGGGACAAAAACCTGTCAACACAGAATTTTATACTTAGCAAAGATATATTTCAAAAATAAAAGCAAAATAAAGACTTTTGCAGATGTACAAAATCTAAAAGAATTCATCACCAGCAGACCTGCACTATAAGAAATATTAGTGAAGAAAGAAACATTAAATGTTAAAGAAAGTCCTTCAGGCAGGACGAAAATAATATCGGGTGGAAATATGAAGTTACACAAAAGAATGAAGAACACAGAAAACAGAAACGGCAAGAGCACAGACACAGATGGGAAAAATAGACACTGGGGACTACTTCGAGCGGGAGAGTGGGAGGGAGTTTGTGGGCTGAAACACTACCTATAGGGAATTATGCTCACTACCTGGGTGATGGGATCATTTGTATACCAAACCTCAGCAACACATAATTTACCCATATAACAAATCTGGACAGGTACCCCCTGAACCTAAAACAAAAGTTGGGGAAAAAAAAAACTACATGAGTTAAATGTATAATTGATTTTATTATCTAAATCTGCTTAAAAGATAATTGACTCATTAAATAAAAATAACAATGTAGTCAGGAGTTTATAAACTAAATAGCAAAACAAAGAGTTATAGCTACTAAGTCAACGAAGAAGATAAAACAAAATTGTAAAAAATATTCAATTAATCCAAAAGAAGACATAAAGAGGGGAAAGGGAACAAAGAATACATGGAACAGGTAGGAAACAAATCACGAGAAGATAGATTTAAATATAATCATGTCAATAATCACATTAAATGTAAATAGTCTAAATACGCTGATGAAAAACACAAATTATTCTATTGGTTTAAATAAAAAGTTAGCCTCCAACTATATACTGCCTGTAAGAAAAGCACTTTACATGCTGCAATATGTATAAATCTCAAAATACCCATAATGAGTAAAAGAATCCAGACCAAAAAAGCACATGTTGTATGATTCTATTTATATAAAATTCTAGAAAATGCAAATTAGTATATAGTGACAGAAAACAGATCAATAATTGCCTAGAAGTGGAGGTTGGGAGAGGTAGGTGGGAGGAATTATAAAAAAGGTCAACTTTTTGGGTGATACCTGTGTTCATTTTTCTTGATTGTGATGATGGCTGCACAGGTATATTTGTATATTAAAATTACCAAGTTGTATATTTTGAATACACAGTTTATTATAATATAATTATACCTCAATAAAGCTGTTTAATTTTTTAATCTAATAATTGTCTGTACAGAATAATTTGATGAATCTACTTTTTTAACTTTAAATTTTATGAAATCAACATACATATCAATTACTACAGATTAAAAATTTAGCATGAAAATCGGAATGTGTTTTAAGTGTAAAATACCAATTAATTTTGAAGGCTTTGTTTTTTAAAAAAAAGTAAAATATCTTATTAATATATTTTTGGGTTGACCATACGTTGAAATAATATTTTTTATATGTTGGGTTAAATAAAATACATAATTACTTTTATCTGTTTCTTTTTACTTTTTTAATGTGGCTCTTACAGATGTTACAATTAAAGATGCAGCTCACAATACATTTCGATTGGACCATACTGCACTAGAAAAAGGAAGATTTAATTGTAGTACTCAGGAAACATCATTATGTTCATATTTATGCCCAACAATGCTTAGCCATTCTATGATAGAATAATGGGCCCCAAAAGATATTCATATTTTAATCCCCAGAACCTGTAAATATGTCATCTTATATGGCAAAAAAAAGATTTTGCAGATGTGATTAAATTATGAATCTTGAGATGAGAATACTTAGATTACCTAGGTGGTTCCAACATAATCACAAGATTTCTTATAAGGGAAAATGGAAGGCAGAAGGTCAATATCAGAGAAGACAATATGATGACAGAATCAAAGAGAAGGAAATGTGACAACAGAAGTCGACCTTGGACTGATGCAGCCGTGAGCCAAGGAATGTGGCAATTTCTGGAAGCTGCAACAGGCAATGAACTGAATGAATATTTAGTAGAGCTTCCAGAAAGAACACAGCCCTACTAACACCTTGGTTTTAGCCCCATAAATCTCTTTTTTCAACTTATGACCTCTAGAAGTATAAGATAATAAATTTATTTTAAGTCACTAAATTTGTAGAAATTTGTTATAGCACCAGTAAGAAACCAATGCAAACTTTAGGTAACTGGAAGTGGGGTGCTGCTGTAACAAATACCTAAAAATGTGGAAGAGGCTTTGGCATTGGGTAATAGGTAGAGCCTGGAAAATTTTTAAGGAGCTTGGTAGAAAAGGCCAGTTGCCTTCAACAGGGAGTTAAAAATAAATACAGATGTTAAAAGTGGTCCCAGCAAAGGCATAAAAGGAAATGAGGGACGTATTATTGAATGAATACCCAAAGATGGAGGATCCTTGTTACATGATGCCAGAAAGTTTATCTGCATTTTTTCCTGTAGTTATGTGGAAAGTAAAATAAACTTGGATATTTAGGTGAGGAGATTTCCAAGCAAAGTGTTGAAGTTACAGTCTGATTTCTTCTTGCTATTTATGGCAAAATGTGAGAGAAAAGTAAGGGATTGAGAGAAGAGCTGTTAAGCAAAAAGGAGTCAGGACTTGATAATTCAGGGAGTTCTCAGCCTATCCAGATTGCAAAACACAATAAAAGGAGACACACTATCAGGAAAGCCTGCTCTAGAGCCACATTGTGGCTAAACAACTTTTTGAGAGTGCCTTGGAAGGATCAAAAGATCAAAATATTCAATCACCTAGAGGCCTCTTTGTAGGGATCAGTATGTGAATCATGGATTCCCTTCAGCCATCTCAGAAGTAGTCAGGAATAGACACAGCATTATCTAGGACAGATCTGTGGATAAGCTGCTTGTCTAGTGGACAGGAGACCTTCAAGGTTCTTGAGAATACTATACCAACAGAAACCCTGCCAATTTGGACTGAAGAAGACTGAGAGAGGACACAATGAAAGATGTCTGACAAACCACCAAAACTTTACAGGCAGGAAACAAACTGATAAAACTACTCAACTGCAAACAAATGCTATCCTTCATGAAAAATGAACGATGTCTCAGAGGAATGAGCCACAAGCCAGAAGACAGAGCCAAAACCAAAGAGGATTATTTCTAAGACTTGAACCCAACGGAGTTTGCACTGCTGAATTTCACAATTGTCTGGGACCAGTGACTCCTTTCTTCTTTCCATTTCCTTCTTTTGGAACAGAAATATCTATAACTGGTATCTTATGCCTGTCCCGCCATTGTATTTTGGAAGCAGATTACCTGTTTTCCAGTTTCATAAAACCACAATAAAGAGAAATTTTTCCCCCAAAATGGATTATACCAACTGTCTCACCCATATCTGATTTAGATTACTTAATGAGATGTAGAATATTTCAGCTGAGATTAGGGGAGATTTCAATCTTTGAGTTGTTGCTATGATGGATTAAGACTTTTTGAGATACTGCGATGGGGTGAATGTATTTTGCATATGGGACAGACATGAATCTTTGGGATCTAGAGGGCAGACTTTGTGGCAAACAAAATAATGGCTCCCCAAAAATGTCCAGGTGCTAATTGACAGAATCTATGATTATGTTACCTTACATAACAGAAGGGATTTGCAGATGTGATTAAGTTACTGATATTGAGATGGGGGAGATTATCCTGAATTTCTAGGTGAGCCAAATATAATCACAGGGGATATAAGAGAAAGGCCTTCTCTGTCAAAGTTCCATAAAAAAGTTACTCTTCCCACCAAAGAAGCTGAAAATCCCTCCCAGTTGTTGTAGCTGGGCAGACAACACAGAGATGGTTGCCAAAACAGAGAATACACAGATTAGAAAGTAGAGTTCCAGCCCAGGGGACCTACACTTGTGGAATGAACAGTAGTGACTAAAGCAAGCAGTAAGCTTTTTATAAGGTACGTAGTACAAAAGAAATTTTAATTCCATTCAAAATGTTTATTGATCACCTACTGTGTTTCATGCACAGTAGTTGGCCCTGATCTAGGAGTATCTAGATCAGCAGGACTCCTGCCCTCTTGAAGCTTACAGACCAGCCAGGTTTCCATAGCAACTTTGTTTATAAAGTATCAGCATGAGTTGTTGCTATGATGGATTAAGACTCAGATCAAGAAAGGTATGGACTCTCAACAGTGACTGGGCAGATATAGCACAATGCAAAAACAAAGTAATTCAGTCTACCCTTTTAACCATGCCCAGCTTACATACTTCACCAATTCATTAGTAAGGAGTAAGTGAAAATTAGTATGTCCATAGTCTTGTTACATATAATTACATAATAACTCTAGATTTGCTACATATCATTAACAAGTCTTAAGTTATCTGCACTGTAAATATGTAAATCTCATTCTATTATGTTGGTTCAGCCATGCTAAAATAATCCTTTTGTTATCATCATAAAAGGCTGAGTTAAAAGAACCCTGCCAGACATTTTCGTAGAGGAATATCCAGGCTGCCTTACTATGGTATCTGGTCAGTTCATTTCCCTGTTTAAACCTCTACAAAGGCCCCACTTCCCTGAGAGTAAAGCACAAAGCCATTAACTGGCCTATGGGCAAGAGTAATACTTAAAACAGGTAACAAAAAGTACATGGCATCCCAGCTATCAAAATGGACACTGACCATAAATCATCAGTACACCCAAACCCACACATATCAGCAGAATATCAGCTCTGACAACAGGGTCCCATGTAACCTAGTCCCTGTCTACCCCTCTAGACATTCACCACCCTTCCTCCATGGGAAAGTCTTTTTGTTGGCTTTTGCCTTACCTTTATGCATACTATTTCCTCTATTCAGAATGCTGTGAGACTCCACCCCTTCCTATACCAGGCTTTTTATCCATTTTTTAAGTATCTGTTGACCTATCACTTTGCTGATTCGAATATCTGTGTCGCACCAAAATTCATATTAAAACTTAATCCCTAGTGCATTAAGAGGTGGGGCCTTTAGGCAGTGATTAAATTATGAGGTCTTTGCCCTGGTGAATGGATTAGTGTCTTTAGAAAGGAAACTAGCTAGTTATTTTTCTGCCTTTCCATCCCTTCCACCATTTGAGGACACAGCATTCCAGACGACACAGTAACAAGGCATCATCTTGGAAGCAGACAGAGCCAGCCCCCACTAAGTACCAAATCTGCTGATGCCTTATTCTTGGACTTCACAGCCTCCAAAATTGTGAGAAACACCATGCTTCTAAGAACCACACCATGTTTTCTCTATAAATGCTTGCTGAATCATTTAATGAATTGTGGTCCAGCTTATAGTGGGCAGAACTGAGTAAGCTCTACCTCAAGGAGAATGCAGCCATAAGTTTTCCTCTGTTCTTATGGCCTATCCACTAGATGAAAGATGTAAATATAGGTATAGGTATAAGTACAGGCAAAGATATTGATAACAGCTAGAGAAATGTCCTGTAACAATAATATAGCTGGTCAATGGCTTTCAAGTATGTTATAAATTCATCCCACTTTAGATCCTCACCAAAATCAAGGAAATATTTCACTGCCAAACCAAATATTTCACCACCATGATCTCTAATGCCTCCCTCCTGCCCTCAGAATAACACCCCCTGCATATCTAAACACTCAGGACAGGAACACAAGAGAAATAGCAAAGGCGATCTCCAGACAAACACACAACAAATGAGCACTCCCCAGACAGACCCTCCTCCCCAACCTCTGCCACCATGCAAGAAAGGAGGCGCCTTTACCTTGAAATAAAAATGCTTTGCTGGCATTGTGTATTCCAGACACCTGAGCAACTCCAAGGGTGGTGTTCACAAGGTCAAGCTCGGTGATGATATCCATCTGAAGGTCAGGGTCCATCCCAAAGCCCACCACTGGAAAGGAACAAAGAGTTGTTTGGGCTTAAAATGCAGACTGTTAGCATTATAGAGCAGAGGTTACAGAGTCGGGGAGTGGCAGGGAATACAAGGAAGCCAATGATGAGTGCTTGGAGAGTCTTTGTCTACGGAGGGAAAAGAAAAGCAAATCTTTGCTCCCTTACCCCGCTAATACTGTAGTTTCTTTGTTCCTTCCCCCAACCCCACCCCCAATTATGGATTGATAATTTCTTATCCAAAACTCCTGGGGTTAAATATAGTTCAGAATTCAGAAGGTGCCATGTGTTAGAAAGGTAATATGGCCTATATACTACATTTTATGTAACATTTTTAGCAAAGTCTAACTCAGAACCCCATAATCAAATACAACATTTCCGAAGCAAAAAGTATGACATACTTCTCTAATTGGCATAAATAAAGATTATAAATAGGTTGATATCAGTTTAGATCAAGTCTTGCCATGAAATGAGTTCAACTCAGGATAGGTTTTGCTGTCAGGTGAGTTATGAAGAAACTGGGTTTCCAAGCTTTATAGAGGTGTTGACTGCAGATACAAGATTGTGGCCCTGATCCACCTGCCTCAGAGACAGATGCAGTAGCAAAATCTGACCCACCACCACCAGTAAACACCTCCACAAAGTGTTCCCTAATTAATCAGGCACAATCACCTGTGCTAAGGAGGAAAAAAGTGGAAAAGGACCCTGTCCCTGTTGAAGAAGGGTGGCAGAGGGACTGGCCAGGAAGGAGAATCCCTGGAATAATGGATATATATTTCCATCCAAAGGGATTCCTGGATGGAAAGCCAGATACCCTGATAACTCTTCTTAGAGAACCTTAATGCAGAGAAATACAGCCCTGAGCCTCCTCTTCCCTTGTTTGAGAAAGACAAATCCCTAAAGATGCCTGTCACCCATGGGGTGCTCTGAGCAATGATTCATTCATGATTGCAAAGTGATTTCCAACTATATGTATTAATAAGGCTACTGATCACTCTAAGGGGCTGTGTTTAAGCCATTCATAAAGGCTGTGTCTATCTACACGTATCATCTCAATAGTGCAATTTTGACTGTGCTTTTGGAAATGTTTTAATCAGCAACAGCTGTCAACTCTCATCTGCTGGTAATGCAGTCACTGAGACAAGATTTGGAGGGCTTGCACCCACTGCGTGAATGTTCACGGGACATCATAAGCTATCATCACCTCACCTGTCCTCCCACCTTAACCCCTGGTCCTACAGCCTTGGAGAAGGAAATCTACTCTTTCCTTACTCTTTTCCTGTTAGGAAACAGGACCTGCTAGGCTTCTGTCCACAGATGGTTGGTCAGGAAGGCCTCTTTAGAGCTGAAACCGGTTATTGCCAAGGCAGACAAAATGTCTATAACTGCCTTCTCAGTTTCTATCAGACTTCCCCTTGTCCCCTGAACTGAAGATTTAAGTTTTCCCCTTCCAGATGACCCAAAGATGTCTTCCTTCCATTCACTCTGCATTCATTCGTTTCATAATTTTTTCAACAGGTATTACTGAGTGCTTACTATAGAGCACACACACGGAGCTCGCATTCCTGTGGGTTAGGTGGGGGGAGAGCAAAAAATAAACAAATGAATAAGATAATCTGAGATGGCAATAAACGCCATGAAGAAAACAGAGTAATGGGATAGAAAGCAACTTGGATGGGGGGTCCTACTTTAGAAAGGGGGGCTGAAAAGGTTCTTTTGAGCTGAAACTTGAATGACTAGAAAAGGCAAGATGGGAGGAAGCTTTCCACATGCAGAGAAGGGTGCATGCAAACGAGGAACAAACTGGGAGTGTCCTAAGAACAGAAAAAAGGCTAGCATGGCTGAAACTGAATGGGCCAGGGGTAGAGAAGTAGAAAATGAGGCCAACTAGGCACGGTGGCTCACACCTGTAATTCTAACACTTTGGGAGGCTGAGGCAGGAGGATTGTTTGAGCTCAGGAGTTTGAGGCCAGCCTGGGCAACATAGGGAGACCATGTCTCTATAAAAAGATCAAAAAATTAGCCGGGCATGGTGGCGTACAACTATGGTCCCAGTTACTTAGGAGGATCGCCTGCACCCAGGAAGCAGATCCTGCAGCACCACTGCACTCCAGCCTGGGTGCCAGAGTGAAACTCTGTATCAAAAAAAAAAAAAGAAAAGAAAAGAAAAAAGAAGAGAGGCCAAAGGGGGAGAGACAGAAGGGCCAGATCATATAAGCCCTGTGACCCAAAAGGAGCTTGGATGTTATTCTAATTCTGAGATATAATTGGAGGGTTCTAAGGTTTATGTTTAAGGGCAGAAATTAAATTTCAGGGGACCTCCAAGTTGGTGTTTCTCTGGCCAGGAATTTGGAATGTGGTCTGGGGAATGTGCCCTTCACCAGACGCAAGAAGAAGGAAGCACCCCTGTTGCCCAAGTGCCTTTCACAGGCCTGGACAGATGGCAGGCAGGCTCTCAACTTAAGACCTGATTATCTAATGAGTTGATGCATGATCAATACTTTGGGTGCAATGACCTCTGAGCAATATGCATATCTGGGGATAGTATGAGATGACGGATGACATGCAAGCCAAGGAAACTTTCTAAAAGGACAGTGGTTGACTGAACATTGGCCTCAAATCTTTACCCCTCTCATATCCACAGCCTTTACTGTGTGGCTTTGCAGTTCCTTCCACTGCAATGGGAGTAAACCTCCCCATCTCTTGATTTTGAGGCCAGCCATGTAACTTGTTTTGGCCATTGGGATGTTAGTAACATTATTCAGGCTGTGACTTGAATATGCTTGTGCAGTGGGGTTTGTTCTCGTCTACTTCCACATCATGATAAGAACATGTCCCTGCTGGTCCACTGGTCCAAGGAGACCTAGACGTGTGGAGCGGGCAGCCTACCTGAGTTTGAAACCAAGCTCAGCCAAATGCAGCCTAGAAAAGCCAACCCCAAACACAATTTACAGATATGTGAACCAAAATCAATGGTTTGCTTCAAGCCACTGAGTTTGGGGTTATTTGTTATACAAAATTATTATGACAATATTGACCGATGCAGGGACTAAAGACCTTCTGCAATGGCATCCTTAAGACGCTCAAATCTCCCAGACTAAGAGCCCTGCAATTAATTGGGCAAGGCTTCAAACACCCAAACAAACTCTGTAGAACTAGCAGAACACCCCAATGGTATCCTTGAATCCCCACCCCCAAATGAGAACACAGTGCCCTCAATCCAGAAAGTATTGTGGAAACAACAATAAACTGAGAGCCAGTTTCAGTCCAGTCTCTTCCCTCTACTAACCCTGTGCCCTTAAGAAAAGCATTCATTTATCAAGCCTCAGTTTCCTCATCCACAAAATAGGAATGTTAATACCTGCCTCCCTGAAGGGATTGCTGAAGCAGAGACTTCAGAACTCTATTTCTCCATATCAGCGATAACACGGGTGGCTTCATATCTTCTGCTATAGGAAATTTCATGTTTTGGGTTACCGTGTGTAAAAAAGATACTGGTACCTGTTACACCAGACTCATGAGGTCTCGGGGAAACTATATTCACACTTCAACAGCTCAATCTGGCACATAGGTGGTGCCCAGCTGGGGGTTGTTTCATCTGTCTTTAATAAGACTAGTTCTCCAGACCACTCCACCTCCCTGGTCCTCAATTCCACTGGAATCATAAAAAAGGTACAGATGGCCCCTTTCCTCCCAGCCCTTCTCCATGCCCAAGTGACTTAGAAGGGCCTCTCACCCTGGCTTTGCTTGTAAAATCCATATATGAAATGTATATTCGCTTCCCAACTCCCTGCCCACAACTCAAAAGTGAAGGAGCTTCTCTGGCTTTAAGATAAGTGTATTGCTTTTATTATGAAAACACCTCATAAAAAGAGAGCCAAAAAAAGAGAAATCAATTAGGCTTCTGGATAGTTTTCTTCTCTGCCTTTAATTGGTCCCCACCAGGATGAAAATGTCTCGTGCCCATAGCAGGATGTGTAAAGGATAGCACTTTGCATACTGCCTAGGGAATCAGAAAACCTAGTAATAAGGCAGCATTTACATGGGCTGTCTTGAACCTTATGTAGTGTGAGTGTGGTCTCATAAAAAAAAAAAAAAATTAATGTTTCTGCTTCTTGTCCAAGCATGGAGCTCCTGCCCTTTCCTAGGAAACTCAATTAAAGTTCTCTACTTTGGACATAACGGCTCTACAAATGGCTGAAATTGTGAATTACAATTAAGCAAGATAAAAAGCTCCTGGGGAAGAAATATTTTAAAAACCTGGAAGGCAGCATGTCAATGTCACAGAGGCACTTGAGGCCTGACTAGGATTCAGAAACTCCACCCTAACAAAGATACCTGCTGCTGCTGCTATTGGCTGCTCCTCACCCCCACCCAGGGAATGCTCGGGCCCACAGCCCACTCAGTTCACCTTTGGGGTCCCAGACATAGGCTTTCCAGCAAATCCTCCTGGGTCTGGCTGACTTTAAATTTACTCCTGCTCATTGTCCATGGTGGAAGCTGTTTTCCTCTGGACCATGCAGACTAAAATAATGCTAGAATGATGCTCCAAGAGCTCATTTAACCACAGAATTTCACAACCACTTAATCAGGTTTGGGCCCCTGGGCACCTACAAAGATCCTTAACACCCTAAAAGCAATTTTCTTGAAGAATATGCTCTATGCCTGTTCCAAGCTGGCCAGTATTTTCCACGATCCTTGGAGGCTGGGGGCTCATGTTCACAGTTCCATTATTCAATTCATAATTAATGATCCACCTGAGAGTTCCTTCCAAAAGAAAATCTCTTGGCCAGGCGCAGTGGCTCACACCTGTAATCTCAGCACTTTGGGAAGCCGAGGCGGGCAGATCACCTGAGGTCAGGAGTTCGAGACCAGCCTGACCAATATGAAGAAACTCCGTCTCTACTAAAAATACAAAATTAGCTAGGCGTGGTGCTGCATGCCTGTAATCCCAGCTACTCGGGGGGGCTGAGGCAGGAGAATCACTTAAACCCAGGAGGCAGAGGTTGTGGTGAGCCGAGATCATGTCGTTGCACTCCAGCCTGGGCAACAAGAGCAAAACTCCATCTCAAAAAAAAAAAAAAAAATTCTCTCCTTTCCAGCAGGTGGCAGCAAAAGACATTCACTTAGTCAGTAGGGGCTTTGCAGGTGTAGGTACTCCCTTCACCCTCTGCCCTGGTGACCAAAACAAACTGGAAAGCAATGTGGGAATAATTATTGAGTTTGCAATTATTCACACTGCCAAAGCATTGGTGAAAACTCATAAAGATAGTGTGTTATTACTGCTATTATTGTAGCCTTCTAAATTTTCATTAGTGATGTACCTGAAAATCTCTGAATTATTTCTCAACCAGAAATAACAAGAACTGGAGAATGGCACCTCCCGTCTTGACTCCACTTTGCACTCTAAAACAAGTTCTCTGAACAAGGCAGATTTAAGCAGCTCCTCATGACACCTATCATTAGATCTTTTCATATGCAACTGTGTCTGCACTGCAGTCTTGCTTTAATTAAAATATGCCTGATATCATCTACTCAGTTCCATTAAAAGCCGGTGATATCTGAGCAGCTCACTAAGTGAATCACATGTTTATTTCATCTAGGACTGTTAACAGCCCAGACAACAATTGTCCCACTTGACAAAGAAACTTTCAACGCAGCTGTTTGGATGCTGATAAACTAATCACAAGCCAGCCTTTGTTACCTAAGAAAAGGGTGGATGGATGATGTGGAAATGGTGATTTCTGCACAGAATCAGAGGGCTGCCTCCAGAAAGCTACTGCTTATACCCTCTCAAGCTACGAGATACTTTAAGTGTACAAATTGAGAGGTAATTCCCCCCTGTCTCTCTGATTCTTCTGATAATGTGTGTAGAAGCAATATGTGGCCTCTAGTGTTCAAATAGTGCCAAGTGACATTGAGAACCCAAGCTCCCTAGGCAACAGCCACAACCAGTGGGTCAGATCCTTCCATGCTTCCCTACCTTTGCTGAATCTGCTCCCCTCTGCCAAGAATGCCTTCCCACTTTGTCCACCTGGAAAACTCCCTAGAAAGCCTTGAAGGCACACCTCTCAAATCCCTGACCACCACTCCTCCCTAGAATTAATTCAAACTGTCTCTCCTCCACATTTCCTTAATACAAACTTATACTCCTACCTCTCAACCCCCCCATCAATCTGTAAAATTAAAATGCCTGCCAGTTTCTATCTAGATTCCCAGCTGAGCTTTAAGTTCCTAGAAGTCAAGGACTGTCATTTCCTCTTTGCATAAGAAATCCTGGCACCCAGCAAGACATCGTTTGTTGAATGAATAAAGACATGAATGAATCTTCCCCTACAACGAAATTTTTACAAGATTTAAAGGGGATTGGAAGTGGAAAGAGGGAAAATACCTGTTCTTAAAGATCCCTTCCACAAGCAATGAACCCTGAAACACGTTCCATTCCGTGATAAGGGTACTTTGGCGACTTTTCAAAGGAGTAATGAGAACAAAGGATTTAGGCATATTCCGTAGTGATGTGCACTTAGGGATGTGAACTCACTAACGGGTTGCCCCCTCCCTACCTAGCTTCTTCCTGTCTGCGGTTCCTCTGTAAGATGTCCACGAGCACCAGACTCTCGCGCTCAGAGCCTGTAGCCTACGCTCTGCACTAGTCTTGCCTGTCCTGATCTTCCTGGGGTGCGCGCACTCCTTCAGCGTGTCCTGGTTTTAAAAGAATAACCCATCCGGATGGGCCTGAACTCAAGAAGCAACTATTCTAAGCTAGACTGAGCCTTGGCGTCTCCGCAGCCTGGGAAGCTCGGATAGAGGTAAGGAACGGAATAGGAGGTTTCTTTTGTCCCTGGAGAAATCCATACTCAACATTCTTAACCAGACGAAAGCCGCTGCCTGCTCAGTCCTGGGGAAGTGGGAAGGGCCCTCTGAAAGCTCCTAGACGCTAGATCTTCCAGCGGGCTAACTGCCAAAGAGGGGCGCCTGGGCGCAAGCGGAGGGAACTTTTGAGCCAACCAAGTGCAGACGCCCCTTCTTAGCCCTCTCCAGATGAACTTGCTCTTTGGCCTAGAGAGAAGGCCACGCCTCTAGAGAAGGAAATAAGGATGGTAAAGGGGGGAGAATAAAGGGAAAGGGAATGACCACACAGATTCTGGGGTGCAGCGCGTACGGAGGATGGCTGGGTAGGATTGCAAACCTCCGACACTCCCCCCAGTTGACAGGCCCTATTTTTGACAGTTTCCTACATCTCACCCCACCTCACCTCACCCCAGTCTCCCCGCATCTACTACTAGCTCTTTGAAGAAGGCGGCTGCAAGCCAGTCTCCGAACCCCAGGGGACTTTTGGGCAAGGGAGCCGGTGGAAGCAGAAGGAAGAAGATGCGCTGAGAGTCCTCACAACTGCGTCTCCGGAGGCAGAACGAAGTGGGGACTTCAGACAATCAAGCGTCATCCTTGCTCCCCGTCCCCACACCGAACCCTGCGATTATGGCAAGAGAAAACTGGTTTGAGCTTGAGAAAATTTCCCCAGATTGTCTCCACTGCTCTATTTCCCTCAGATAATTGTTCGCCCCGCCCTTGGGAGCAAAGACAGGCGGAAGAGAATACTCCTGGAGTTCTCCCGGGTAGTCAGGAAGGCACAGGAGGAGATCGCGGGATCCCAGGGTTCTCCCGCAGCTCTCTCCCCTCGCCGCACCGCGCCCTCCCGGGCCCCGGCCGCGCCCGCCAGCCGGAAGCGCTCCCTCTGCGGGTGCGACTCCCGCAGCTACCCCTTCCCAGCCTGGCGGGGGTCGGCGAGAGTGGTTTCCACAGCACCTTTCAAGTTCGGGAACACGGGGCACGCGGGCCCGCCCTGCTGCGGGTTTCGACTCCCTGGGACGGAAAGCCGGTTACTAGCAGCAAGAGGGTGCGCCCGCTCGGCCGCGCCCCTCACTCCTGCGCCCCTGAGGCCGGGTCCCCTGAGAAGGGGCACTCAACGGGGACATCTTCAAGCCCGTGAGTCCCTCTTTTCACCCTGTCACTCCGAGCAGGGCAAAGAGATCCCAGGAACCGGTCCACGCTACCGCCGTTCCCCAGACCAGCGCAAAGCTCGGCTCCAGGTCTCCCCACGCCGCCGTGGGCTGTGGGCACCCCCATTTCCCGGATCCCTCTAACCGCCACAGTCATGCTTACCTGTCCTGGCAGTGCACACACAGAACCACACAACTAAAATCAAATCCATCGGCATCGCTCTCGAGGGTCCCCGCCTAGCAGGGGGCACCGAAGCTAGGTGGAAGCAAATGAGCCTGGATCCTGAGGCGCGCCTGGCTTGGAGCCGCCAAACTTGCTAGCGGGCGGCGGGGGAGGTGGCTCGGCAGCGCCGGGTGCTGCGCTCGGATATGCGCCAGGGAAGGCAGCCCCGGCCGCCCCGCCCCCAGCCCGCCCCCCACAGCTGGCGCGGCGCGGCGGCGTGGGGCTCGGGGACCGGCCCCCGCTGCGGCTGCGTTCGTCTGGGAGCCCAGGCAGGAGCGCGGGGTTTGGCTACTGTGGCTTGTTGCGCTCCCCACTGGTGGCCGATTCCGTTCACCTCCTTCGCCCGCAGAACTGCGAGGATCTGGACTGCAGGCGCCGCAGCCGCTACCACCCGGAGCACCGAAGTCGGAGTCCCAGGACCTGCGGCCGAAACGAGAGAGCGGGAGGCGCACGGCGCCCCCACGGCTTCACGCGCTCCAGCCCCTCCGTGCCGCAGTCGCCAATGTTGCCCTCTCTACTTCCGCACCGCCGTGGGGGCTGCCGAAGTTGCCACAGTTCATCCCCGCCGAGTCGAAAAGCCGCCGAGCCCTCCCGGGTGGGTATTTTTCCTCGGGGGAACCCAGACCGAGGCGGCGCCACCGAGCGCGCACGGACCCCTTCGGAAAACAATTACTCGGGATTCGCTCTGTCAACTGGGTGGGGAGGGACCTGAGGGGGATGATGGCTGAGTCCCTGCTCACCGCCTGTACCTTCTGTCTCCTCTCTCCTGTTGAACCTCTATGACTGAGTACTCTCTTTGTGGGTGCAGGAAGAGGGCGCTGAGGTGGGGGTGCAGAAAAGGGGTCCTCGAGGCGGAGCGAGCTGTGGTTGGGGTTTGGGAAGTCTATTTGCAAACCTTCTCATTCTGCAGGGCAGATGCTGCCACATAGGGGTAATTCCTAACCATCTTTTTTTCTTTCTTGCGTGATTTTCTTAATGGTATTATCAAAAGCCCACTCTTCTTTCATAGTCACATTTTGGCCCCATGTGCAATTCCTCCGGAACCTCCACCTTCTTTTCCCTCCCCCACCACCACAACATTCTCTGGAGAGAAAAGCTGGGCTGGGCTTTGTTTTCTACTTGCCGGCAAGAAGAGAATGGGTCCTCTCCCCTCTATGCGACCCTTTCAGGACCTGACCTTCCCTATGAAGATCCCCCAAATTTGAGACTTCTGTCCCACTTCCTATTTGTCCTACTAACACCTAGGAATGTTATTTATAACTGGATATGTAGAGTCATGAAATCTGAAATGACAGCCTCTGATTTATACCAAATGAACTCCACTTAGCTTGCTCAGTCTTCCTACTGTCTCTGAAGCCCCCGCTCCCCCTCACCACCAGTACCCCTTTGATATTCACAACAGGGATCCCAGAGGAGTCCAAAGAAACCTCAGAACAGCCGTCCCTCGTTTCCTGGAAACCAATTCCAACGTTTCAGAATCCTCTTCACTAATAAGAACGTGCCCTTCTCACTTCTTGCACCCACTTTCACTTCCTATATCCTTAACCCCTACACAACTTTGACCCCAGGAGCCCCAGTGAAGTTCACCAAATCACCGCAGCTTATTAAGAGAGAAGGTTTTACTACCATGCTCTTCTGGTCTCTGCCCTATTTTTCTGGATATTTCTGTGTGCAAGCCATGTCCCATTTGGCCCTTTATGTTGTGGTCCTTTGGCAGATGAAAAAGAAAGTGAACAAGCAGGTAAATTCCAGCTCAAGAAGTCTACTGCGCAATCCAGAAGTTGAGCTGAATGATTAAGAGGTAAACTGATGTCAGCTGACTCCAACTCAGATTCCGCTAAGACCCAAAGGAAATCTGTCTGCCTTGACTCTGTATTTTCACTAACAGAGTCCACGTGTTTTTCCTTCCACCTGGAGCGTGTTGCATTTAAAGCTAACATTAAAATCACACATCTTGAAGAGAATAGGATTTCCCAAGTCTTGTTGGGCCTTGTGGACAAGGACACCATACACCATGTTGTATTATAAGAGCCATTTCCTGTCTCTCCTCTGCAGTCTTTAAGTACACCTCAGTAGGAACAGCCTTGAGGTGCTTTGGACTGTTGTTTACAAGGCCGTTTTATTGATTTCAGAAAGCCCAGAATCCTTAAAAGTACAGTGAACCCAGCAAGGGGAAAAGGTGGTCTGGGTAAGATCCTCAGAGCTCTCTATCTTTAAAGTCTCTGTGTAATTAGCTGGTCCTGTGGGATGGGACTTTTAGCTTGTTCCATTAAAAAATAAAGCAAGACATATGTTCTGTCATAGCTTTGCAGCATAACATCCATTAACAGTCACAAGAGTTAATCTCAACAAGGTCATAAATCTTTTCTAGATAACTAAGTACTGCAATCTCCTCCTGTAAGTGCAACCCCTGAGTGGGGATTTTGAGTGAGTAGGTCTGTTAAGCTAAGGTGACCTTCATAGAATGGGCCCAGCAAGTTTCTGTAGTGACAATGAAGGGACACATGGCTATGTATGTACTTGGTGGTGGAATGTTACAGTGAGACCTGTGTTCGGTGGAAGCCACACTGAAACATCTTACCTGATGCCAGATCCCAAGTCCACCCTCCCCTTCAGGATGGCCTACCTCCACGGGTTCTTCAGGAGCCAGTAGTTGTCTTTGATTATCCCTCTGCCTCTTCTTCCTGACCTCTAAATGTTGGAGAGCCCCAGGACTCACTCCTCAACCCTTCCCTTCCAGCCACACTCCCTCCCTATTAAGCTCATCCCACCTCATGGATTTGAATAATATCTGTGCAGGGATGACTCTCAAATATACATCTCTATCCCCAGCCTCTATTTTGAACCCCAGGCCTACATCTCTAACTACCTATTAGACATCTTGAATATAATATGGCCACATCATCAAAATTAAAAACATTTGCACTTCAAAGTACACCATCAATGAAGTAAAAAAACAACCGATGAAATGAAAAAGTATCTTTGCAAGACATATCTGATTGGAACTTGTATCTACTAAAAAACTATTACAACTAGATAATACAAGACAATAAAAGGTCCAGTTTGCAAATGGGCAAAAGATCTGAATAGATATTACTCCAAAGTATATATACAAGCGGCCAATAAAGACATGAGAAGATGTTCGACATCATTAGCCATCTGGGAAATGCAAGTCAAAACTACAGTGAGATATCACTTCACATCCACTAGGACGGCTAGAATAAAATAGATAATAAATGTTGGTGAGGATGTGGAGAAATTGGAACTCATATACTGCTAGTTAGAATGTAAAGTGTTCTTTAAACAGTTAAACATAGAGTTGCTGTACGGCAACTCTATCCCTAATATCCACACAAGGTAAATGAAAACATATGTCCATATACTAACTTGTACATAAATGTTTAGAGCATTATTCAAAATAGCCAAAAAGTAGGAACAACCTAAATGTCCATTGACAAATAAGTGGATAAATAAAATGTGGTATGCCTATATAATGGAATATTATTCAGCAATAAAAAGACATGAAGCATTGACACATACTACAACATTGACCTTGAAAACCTCATACTAAGTGAAAAAAAACCTGTCACAAAGGACCATATATTATACAATTTCATTTCTATGAAAAGTCAGGAATAGGCAAATCTATAGAGACAAAACATCTGATTAGTGGTTGTCTAGGGCTTGGGGTTAGGGAGGTAGGATTAGGGGGTAATGGCTCAAAAGTGTAGGGGCTATTTTTGAGGTAATGAAAAGGCTCTAAATTTGATTGTGATGGATGTAAAACTCTCACATACATTCACAATATAGTAAAAACCATTGAATTGTATACTTTAAATGGGTGGATTGTATGGTATGTGAATTATATCTCAAGCTGTTTTTTAAAATATTTTAATGATCATGACAAAAAATTGTAATATGGCCAAATGAGGACTTTTGACTTTTCCCTTCTCTTAAATTTCTCACTGCTGACTTCTAAGGACATGGCATGAGCCTTCACCAAGTGCTCCAGCTACATAACCCAGGGTCATCCTTGACTTGCTTGCCTTTAGCCCCCACATACAAGGCATCAAGCCCTGTCAGTATACCTTGAAGAAAAATCCTCAGTCAAATTTCTGTTCTCACCAGGTCTCCTCCCACCTTCCTCCAACCCATCATTATCTCTCCCATAGGCTACAGCTATAGACTCTCAATGCTTCTCTCTGCCTCCATTCTTTCCCCTTATAATTCAGTCACCTCCACCTTCAGCAGTCATAGTCTGTGTTTTGTAACATGTATCATATCACACTCCCTTGCTCAAAACTCCTCCTGGAGTTTTCCATCATATTTTAGTAAAATCCAAACATATCACTCCTGCTTCTCTTCCCAGGTCTCTCTCTCCCCATTCTCCCCCTAACTCACTCCAGTGTTTCTTGTTCCTTAAACATTCCAAGTTCATACCATCCTCATGATCTTTGCACTTGCTGTCCCCTCTACCTGGAAGGTTCACTTTTAACTGACTCAAATCTCGTCTCAATGTCAGCTCTTTGAGGAGACCTTGCCTAAAGAAGCTTCTCACTTTACTCCCAACATTCTCTGCCTCCTTACCCTGCTTTATTTTTTAGAGTGCTTGTTATTGTCTGAAATAATATGATTTATATGTTTACTTATTTTTTCTGTCCCCCCCCCCACAATATAATGCAAGCTCCACAAGAATAGGAATTTTGTCTTTCTTGTTCACCAATGTATATTTCCACCTAGAACAGTGCCTAGCACATTTTAGGAGCTCATTAAATGTTGTTGAATGAATGAATCAATGCATGTTCTGCCAGGAAGCAGCATGGAGAATGAACTCTTCTCATTGGCTGTCAGCATGGCAACAGTCAGAAGGCCTTGTCTCTCTGTCCCCCAGAGTTGCTCCACTGCTGACTCTATGTGGGGCAGCAGATCCCATAGAGGAAGAGTAAGAAGGACTCCTTTTTAGTATCCAAACTAAACGTGCAAGCTAAAAGCAGTTCCAAGCATGAGAAACCCTCTATTGTATTTACTGCCTTAGGAGTTCCCCTCCCGAAGCCACTCTTCTTTGTCCAAACAGCCTTTCAACTATCTTCACAACTACCTTCACACTGTGGACACATAATAAGTTTATACAACTTATTATAAACATAATAAGTTTATAAAACAAGAGGAAATGAGAAAGTAGCACTGTGACAGATTAGATTCTGTACCTTCCCTCTGCTCTAAAGAATAAGTTGAAGTCCTAACCCCTGGTACCTGTGAATGTGAGCTTATTTGGAAATTGGGTTTTTGCAGATGTAATAACTTAAGATGAGGTCGTTAGTATAGGCCCTAATGCAGTGTGACTGATATCCTTATAAGAGAAAAATACCATGGGAAGACAGAGACACAGGGAGAATGCCATGTGACCATGGATGCAGAGATTATAGTGTTGTAGTAGTTGTGCTATGGTTTGACTATTTGTCCCCTGCAAAAATTATGTTGAAGTTTAACTCCCATGTGGCAGTATTGAAAGAGCCTCTAAGAGGTGATCAGATCATGAGGGCAGAAATTAATGGGTTAATGGGTTAATGGATTAATGGATTATCATGGGAGGGGAACTGGTGGCTTTACAAGAAGAGGAAGAAGGACCTGAGTGAACATGTTAGCATGCTCAGCCCCCTCACCATGACATCCTGTGCCACTCTATTCTAGAGTCCCCACTAGCAAGAAGGTTCTCACCAGATGCAGACCCTTGACCTGGGACCTTTCCATCTCCACAACTGTAAGAAATAGATATTTTTTCTTTAAAAATTATGCAGTTTCAGGTATTCTGTTAAAAGCAACAGAAGGCCAGGCACTGTGGCTCACGCCTGTAATGCCAGCACTTTGGGAGGCTGAGGCGGGCAGATTGCCTGAGCTCAGGAGTTCACAACCAGCCTGGGCAACATGGTGAAACTCCATCACTACTAAAATACAAAAAATTAGCCAGCCATGGCAGCATGCGCCTGTAGTCCCAGCTACTTGGGAGGCTGAGGTAGGAGAATTGCTTGAACCCGGGAGGTGGAGGTTACAGTGGGCCAAGATTGTGCCACTGCACTCCAGCCTGGGCAACAGAGTGAGACTCCATCTCAAAAAAAAAAAAAAAAAAAAAAGAGAAAATGAAGACAAGCTACAAGCCAAGGGGTGTCTTCCAGAGTCTGGAAGAGGCAAGGAAGGATTATCCCCTGAAGACTTGTCCTGCCAACCCTTGATTTCAGATTTCTAATCTCCAGAATGGTGAGAGATTAAATTTCTGTTGTCTTACATCTTTCAGTTTGTAGAGCTTTGTTATGGCAGTAGTAGGAAACTAACACAAGTGCCAACTTGCTGCCAGAGTCAAGGAAAGTGCAAAAGCACCCAAGTTTCCCTCACAAACCTAACAGCCTCAATACTCTCTGCAAGTGTGCAAGCCTGACTTGGGTGGATATTTTCATTTCCTGAAATGCACATGCACTTATAAAAAGAGGCTGAATGAATGTATTTATGTGTGAACCTCTGTTTCTATATGGATATATAAACTCTATATGAAAACTTCGTTCTCTAATTACCACAGTCCACTTCAATGATATCCGAATTAGAGGGATCCATATTTTGCTAAATTAACTAGTGTCCTCGTCTCATATCTTCAAACATGTTTTAGAGCATAGCTGGGTATAGATCTGTAGGAAAATAGGTAGAAAAGTATATAGACATATAGATAAAGGCATCTCATGATTCTTTGGATGAAACCATTCTAATCCATAACATCAATAATCTTGGAAAAGTTTCAAGTTTCTGATGACAAGAACCAAGGTGTGCTCATATCTAGGCTTTATTAAATGTTGAGTAATCACATGTCCATTCCAATAGATCATTAAAAATTTGGCACACTATCTTCAAAGAGGCCCTAGAAACAGTCTCCACCCCCGCCCTGGCCAGAATGGTATTGGCTACATTTCTTAAGTGTAACTATGAGTGGTTACTGCTGTAAGTACTGTCCAAGGATTAACCCATTTATTCTTCAAAACAACCCAATTAGGTAGGTAGCATTATTATACCTATCTTACAAATGTGGAAAGTGAGCCATTGACCAAGTAAGTCGCTAAGTGAGACTCAAACCCAGGCCATATGAACTTTACTGTTTCTCCTGGGATGAAGCCTGTGAAGTCAGTTTCATAACAGCCCAATTCCCTGCCTGAGTTCCGAACCAATTGAGAAATAAGATAACAGCTAGCAGGAGGCTAAAACATCACTTTTATTAACGTAGAGACAATGCTGGAAGAGCGTAGCCTATGTGAAAGCCAAAACAGACTGGCCATCTGCCTTCCCTGCAGGCTGGACCTTGCCACAGCCACCTGCTCCCACTGATCTGGATGAAAAGAGAAAGCTAAGGAGACCCCATTGAGAAACGAGGACCAATGGCTGGCACCTTCCTCCACAAGGGATGGGAGAATAGGGAGTGGGATAAAAGGCCAAGAATGTTTATTTTATTTCCTATATCAGTAAAGATTCTATCTGGCTTCATATAACAGGAAAACTCCCAAACGATAGTAACTTAAATAACTTAGGTCTTTAATACTCTCTTCAGTAAAAGAATTCTAGAGTTGGAGAGTCCACCATCCCTAGAATGTAGTTCTTGTCCTCGTGGTTCAATATAGCTGCTGGTGCTCCAGCCATTACAGCCACATTCCAGACAGCAAAATATGGAAGAGAATGAAGAGAAGAAGAGCGTGCCTAGGAGTCCCATGTATTATTTCCGTATATATTTGGGCAGAACCTAGTCACAGGGCCACTCCATACGTATCTGTTAGCTATTGCTACATAACAACCACAAAATTTCCATGTCATACAACACATATCTGCAGGTTGGCTAGGGTTCAGTTCATCCATGCTGGTCTCAGACAGGCAGTTCTGCTTCAGGTTACAGTGGCTGAGCTGATGCCATTTCTCACTGCAGGTCTGTGTTTCAGTTGAGTGACTGTCCCATGTGCCTTTCATCTTCCTTGGGTTGATGAAAGGAAGCCACATCTTTCAACAGGGCTGGCCACATCTGTTCCTCATGGCCCAAAGAGACACCAAAGAGCAGATAGAAATAGGTGAGGCCTCTTAAGGTCTAGACTCAAAATTGGCACACTGCCACGTCTGTTCACAAGCTATTAGCCAAAGCATAGATGCATTACCAAGCCCCAAGTCAAGGGCAAGAAGTACAATCCACCCACGATGAGGACACAGCAAGGGTGTGGTTCACAGGGGGCAGGGGCAGGGCATAAAGAAGTGAAGCCAGGTCAATCTACCATACTTTGCAGCAAGGGAACCAGGAAACATCATGCTTTGGCTGGGTGGCAACAAACCTGGCTAAAGTCAGAGATGTTACTAAAAAAGGGAAGAATAGAAATTCAAAGGCAGTTAGCAGTTTCTCCCCTACACTCCCTCACATTGTACCAACTTTATGAAATATCAGTACTGGCCTAGTGTAAGTTCTCTGTCATTCTTGCCCTCACCTCAAGGCTATGTATAGAAATAAACACTCACAAGAAGGCCAAAAAACAAAAAAAAAAAGGTTCACAGTGAGATTGTCATGGGCCTGTGCTTACCAGTGCTCTCCACTTTTGAGTAGGTGAGACAGAGTGATTTTTTTAAAATATGTTTTATCTCAAAGCCCTAATCCCAGAAAGATCAAATTCATGCAACCTTAGCAGTTAAGACCCAAACTTCTCTCTGTGCATCTTTCCTGAACACCGGCAGTGAGTGCCACATGATGGAGATGGCCGGAAGCCTGGAGGCAAATCATACAAGTAAATATACCACATAATTGCAGAATGCCTCTGCCTCTGTTTCCTGATTGAAAGGAGGAGGCAAGAGGAATCAAGTTATGGAATAAAAATACCTGGGCTATCCTGAAGCCCCTGAGCCCACGTCCAAGACCCCACATACCCCAGCATCCCCCCTGAACTCCCAGACTTCGCCATGATCCAGCAAATCACATGACAAATCCTGGGAGAAGAATCACCAGTGAGACTGGAGTACCAGACTGGTGACTCTTCTTCTAAAAATAAAAAATTAACTCTTAAGTTTCTGCTATTTCTCCTTATTCCCAATTAAGGAAAAACATATTTAGAAGGGTTATAAAAACATAATAGAGCATTTCTAACTGAAATTCCATGGTACCTGGGATCTGCTTTGAACTACTCTAAGGAAACAGAGTTTCAGGGTGGGGAGGTGGATCATGAAATAAACTTGGACATGAGTTGGTAATTGTTGAAAGTGTGTGATGTGGACATAGGAGTTTATTATTCTGTTCTCTCCAACTTTAGGTATACCTGAAATTTTTCAAGATAAAAAGTTAAACACACCCACACACACACACACAATGATCAAAGGAATCTCAGGAAAGAGATAGAAGATAATGAGTCAGCACCAAGCTCTGATCCCACAGAATGCAACTTCTTGCCCTTTCAGGAGCACTGTTGCTGGGAAGATAAGACATTACACTGAGTTTAGTGTTCACGGCGCTATGCACCTGCCAAAGTACAGTTTTAAGGCCAGTCCTGAATGTATTATATGGAGCTCTTATTATCATAGACTTTTCCCAGCCTGGAGCTTGACTGCAGGCTGGACACCTGTGCACTTGGCATGTGGATTTCAGCATCAGCTTGTGAGGGCATTTCTTTCCCAGTGAGGATAGCCTAGATCATCTCTGTAGCCTTCCAACACTGCAGCTGAAGATGGAGGCAGAGCATGAGTATGTTGTGCTCATTTGAGGAGGACAGAGTCAAGCCTCTGGGTTGACCTGATCAGACAGCAGAGAACATGACACCGAACCCTGGGGCCCCATCTCTGAGTAAGGAACATGAGGGCTCCACCCACTCAAAAGGAGAGAAATGGCATTTCTTTGTTTTTTAGAAATAGGTTTTCCTTCTACTATAATTTGAGTTCCCTAAGATTTGAGACCTTTTTATTCCATTTTGCCTGGGGCCTAGCACAATGCAGGAACTATATAAAATGTTTGCTAAATTGAAATATAGTTGAAGACTGACAAAATGATCATGAAAACACACACAATGTTTCAACTTGTCCAGTCTTTCTGTTCAGATCTCAGATCTACTCAGATTCTCTTTCTCTTTTTCTTCCTTCTTTCTCCTACTCCAATCTCTATCTCTCCCCCCATGAGGGTGATTAATAATTCAGCAAACAATAGTGTACTCTGATGGTTAAAAATATAATAACTTAATTGATATTTGTTTCTGCAGCAGCACAGTGTCTCGTTTTCCCAGGACGGCAGTTTTCCATGGCTGTTCCAGGTTTTGCACAACAAAATTGATCAATCTGGGGGATACCTATAAGGCTGTTTATTAAGAAATAAAGATGATGGGTAATGGCTTTGCAAGAGACACAATACTATAGTCATGTTTTAAACACTGACATTTATTTAGGGTTTTGTGAACTCATACATTATTAGGGTAAATTCTAATTTATATCAGTACATAATAGGCAAATATATAATACAATAAATTGCATTTTTATACATAAATACAAAATTTGAGGTAGGGCCTCAAGAATAATGACTTCTTAAATGAATAATGTGCAGTATATAATATGTAATTTATAAGATATATATATATATATGATGCATCATTTGTAACATAATATATTTTCTTCATGTATAGTTAATGGAAAAATATAAGGACCTGATTAGGGAACATATGTTTATTCATGGGCAACGGTACCCACAAAAGATGCCTGCATTTAGGACATTAGCCAAGTACACAATGTAAGAATTAACCTATTCCTTTACAGGTCCATAATAAAGTGCAAAAACCACGAACAAATGAGAGACAAAACAGTTTTTAGTCAATTACTAAGAATCATCCTAACAGTAAAATACACCTGTAAGGCAAATGGTTACCTGAAGATGTATTTAATCCATGGCAGGCAAGTCAAACCACTGCTTGCTTTTCAGAGGTGATGAATACCCAATCTGAAAACACTTTCTCTTTGGCTGCAGGCTGCTCAGAGGTGACCTGAGCAAAGACCACATTTCAAAACTACTTGGCCTTTCTGGGCAATTAAAGCAAAATCTGGGAAAGATAGGAAGCTTCACTTTCACAAATCCTAGGGCCACTTTGTGGGGAAATGAGTATCAAGGCAGAATCACCCACACCTTTGCTCCCAGCCTGGAAGTTTTCTGCTTGATACCCAGTGTGAAAGAGAAGGAAATGCTCCTCTGTTGGCCTTGGCCTTTTGGTCCTGCAAAACACCTGCCACACAGCACGTCCTCTCTTGAGTCATCTGCCTCAAAGAAGCATGCCCCAACTCAAATCCAGGTGCAACAACAGTAGTATGATCTTGCCATCTCATCTTACATTGAGCAACAGTTATTGTGCTAGCCTCTGGGAAGAGGACAATGACCTACAGCCAAGGGAACAAAGAGAAAAGAAAATCTTACTTTTAGGCATGGGAAAACCATGCTGACAGCAAAGGTGGACAGGAAGCACTGAGAGACACGTAGATGAGGAAACAAGAACTTAATTAAAGGAAAACTCAACTCCAATGCAACATTACCATAAAAACAACCCAAGTCCTATCCATTTAAAGGTCATCATGTTAAACTCTTTTTAAAGTGCTGCTTACTGAAATACAAGTTGATTACATTTCTTACATATTAAAAACACATTGCAAATTTCAAAGACATTGAGGTCATCATGATTTTGCATTGACCACAGACCTCGTGCAATACATAAATATAAAGGAAAAAGAAACAGTAAAACAGAACTAGACACATTTGTACCTGATAAGCACAGTCCTAAAGATAATAAAAGTTACTAATATGCAAGACATTTGCATAAGAAGTCACAACACCACTTGTTAAGAAATATACATTTTTTCTCCTCTAAGGATATGACAGGATTACTGTTTTTCACATATGGCTTTTTTTCTCTGAATGAGTTTCTGGCATTTGTTGGTGTTATGAAATAATCTCACAAGTGGAAAATGCTCCACCATTCTACACAGTGAACCAATGAAAGTCTTTCCTCAGCTACCTGGTTTTCTCCCCCACTTTGAAAGGAAGTTTTCAGGTGCCAGTTTCTAACAATGTTATTCATTTTAATCATTTTTTTCTCCCAATTGACTGTACATTTTAATATCATGGAAACAATCCATTAGACAAGCTAAATTTGCAAGGTAACCATTTCCAGGTAAATTTGGAACCTTTCACCTAAGCGTGTCCCTTTAAACAAAGGGAAATAAATCTTGGAAATTATAGTGAAGTGGGGTGGGGGGGAAGCAGCTGCTCAGGGAGCAGCTACTGCATCTTACCTGGACAAATCATAATTAACACAAACATAAATGCCCCCAAATCCAAAACATGCAGCTAGTGACGAGGTCTCCGTTCTCACAATTAAGTTAACTTTCAGTTTGTACAAAAGAAACCTGGCAGCATCTGTGGGAGCCCCCCACCCCCACCTTCTTTTAATCACAAAAGCAATAATTAGCAGAAATTGGGTTGGCGTCCAGCATCAGACTCCAACCATTGGCTCGATCAGAGTTTTAGCCAAGAGGCAACAGGAGAGCCAAAAACCATTCATCCTGACACAAACATACCAGTCCCATGAGAGAATGCTAATTGATTTAAGCTCTCTTTCTCAACCTTCAAACTGGAAAGCCTGCAGATCATTTCCAGGCCTAAGTTATTCCTCCTGGCTCTTCTCACTCTACCAGGTATCAGTTGGAGAGGCTCATTTTTGGTACCATTGTGCGACATCTGCTGCAGTAATTGGGGGCTTCTCATCAATATGGCTTTCTTAGAGAAACCTGTGTTCATGGCAGACAGGTGAGGCCACAGCTTAGCTTCCTAAAGCTAAGTTTAGGGGAAGCTCAGGGTTTAGTCTCTGTGATAGACTCAAGCAAGTTCGAGCTTTGGGAGACAAGGGGGGAAAGGAGGAGAAGGAGAGGGGAGAACAAATATACACTGCAGACAAAAGACATGAAAATCTAAAGTTCAAAACCCATCTTTGTTTCCTTTTCTAAAACCTTTCACAAGCTACTCTTAAAAACTGGCAGTTCATATTGATGTTGGCAAATGGCAATGATACTTGCCCTAGAAAAGGGAGAGCTCAGTAAAATGAGTTGAGACTTTTTTTAACAAATGAAATCTTTTAAAAAAAAATGTACATTAAAGTCTGTTGTTGGGTTTCATTGCTGTTAAACAGGATGAAAATGTCACAACAATATACAAGATTTGAACTGAAAACTTTGCCTGAGACCCTGTACTCTGAAGATAAATGAAGAAAATGATTGAAATGATCTCCCCTAAAGGAAACAATTTTAGGTTTAGATATTATTACTGTAAGGGAAAATAAAATCCCCAGACTACACTATACTAAACTCACCATCTCTACAGAATTCATAAGATATTTATAAGGACAGAAAACACCACTACAAGTACACACTACATGAACACATGTCACATTTAAAAAATTTCATATATGCATGTTCAGGATACAAGAAGATAATAAAGTTTACACTTCGCCAATTTCTGCAGACATATGATCAGCTCTCAGAGTGCCGTTAAAATGAGTACTGTGAATAGGGAACTCTTAAAATTGAATCGGCTAAATGTAGTCTTAAAAGCTATAGTCTTAATTGGCTCACTCGCTACTTACCTAAGCTGTATTTATCAGAAAGTTCTATAAATACCATGTCCTAAAATGTACTACCAGTGCAGTGAATATTGTGGTTGCTTTCTATTAAACTCTCCATTTCTTTGATTTCTCTATGACCACAACTGGCATTTACTGTGAATGAAAAAGAGTACAAATTAAGAAGTTATCTGTCTTTTAAGAGCATGTGTCCTATATATATAATATATAGACAGAACCAGGGTGAGTCTTGTTTTCCCAGAGGTCAAAAGACAAGGTGTCTACAGCTTATAGAAAGACATTTAGAGAAGAAACACAGGATCGTGACATTGAACCACAGTGCTAAATATCATGTAGAAACGAGCATGGAGCTCTACTATGAACGTACAAAATGAGGCACAACTTATATGATGGCTTCTTGGGCAGAGGTGGAGGAAATGACCAAAAGAACTCACAAATGTGGTTATTTAAAACAAAAAAAGACAGTTGAGGGAAGAAAACTGACAGTTCAATCAAAGTCACAATGTGTAGACTGTAGCATCTGAGCTAGTGGTAACTGGAGATTGCTGATCCAAATGAAGGAAACAGATCCCCAGTGGTGACTGGAAATATAAACTTAACCACCTCAGTGGTGTCCAAATTGAGTGGTCTTGTCTTACATCCAAAACATTTTCTGACCACTGCTAACTCTCTGAAAAAAAAAAAAAAAAACCTGTCTTGAACTTTGTGTGTCTGAACAAGATCACCACATTGCTCAGTTCTGTTCAAGTCCAAATAAAGTCTTGTAATTCGGCCACTCTATACGTGCCTTACTGGCACCCCCCATGCCATCACACAGTGGATACCTCTCTATTGACCAAACCACGCATACCTACCAGCGCTCACCTAACTGATCCTCCTCTGCAGGGTAAAACGAGTGGTCAGGGGACCAACCTGACCAGAAAGAGTCACCATGGGCACAGGCAAACAGCACTTCAGGTGGTCTATGTAGCTCTTTACTACAGCATGCGACACTATGCCTACTTTTCTACATAATCACTCTCATGCGTGGATGTGAACCAAGATGTAGGAAGAAAGATGAAGAAAAATGGGAGGAGAGCTATGGAAAACATTAGGAGGAGGCAGAGAGGAAAAACAGGATCAAGTCTGGACCATCCCACACCACTGGACTAGCACTGAGTGCCCAGTTCCAAATCCTTCACTGGCAGTTTGAGTCCCAAGGAAGAGGTTCCCAAGGGGTCGATCATGTTCTTGTAACGCTCCCCACGGTGTTGAGCTAAGAATGGGCCCCAGTCCGGCTGTGGCGAGCACACCAACTTCAGCCTCTGCAAAGAAGCCAAAGACAGACGTGGTCACAGAAGTAGTGCACCTTCCTCACCTGGGGACGACCCACCCATGCCCAAACTGCTTATGACCACTTTGACCAGAGTCCTTGCTTGAGCCAAGAGGCCCTCTACCAAGAGAGGCAGTTAGGAAGATAAGCGTTCATTAATTAACTAGGCCAGAGACATTAAAGAGGACACTTAGTTTGGTTCACTTGAAATTATTTACATCACCCTGCAAGCAATATTGCAATTGCTCTGTGTTTGCCTTGCACAAGATTAATAGAGGATAAAGGGCCCGGATTTTAATTATACATTTTTTTCCCTCCAAATGAAGAGAATCCACCAGCTTCTCTCTTCACTGCCAAACACAGTCTGCAAAAGACATGTGCTTGATTACTTTTGTTCTGTAGTCTCAACAGTGGATTGCTACATCTAAATAATTGGATTTTGTTTAGCATATTTCCCAGAAGGATATAAATGACCGGAGGAAAAAAAAAAATCCAACCCCAAAGATACATCGCCAAGAGTGAGCAAAGATTTTAATTATCAATTGACAAAATACACGCTTCTGACTTGGTTCAGCAGTGTGGGTTCTTGCAGGCAAGCTAAAAATAATAGGAATGTCTCTAATCCTTCAGCTGAAATTTTTATGGAAAACATAACTTGACTGGAACATTTTCTAGAAAAAGGAAAGAAAACATATTTCTGACTAAGAGGGAACAATTATATGTTTACTACCTTTTAAAGTGAAGCTGGTACTTAGAGCTGTTAGTTTAATCTCTCCTTAATCATCAGTTTGCAACCTTTGTGTCCCAAATCCACCATAATAAATTTATATAGCCAACTCAATCAGTTTAGAGAATTTTAGCCTAAGACAAAAGTAGCAGAGGCTAAACCAGGTTCTATTCAGAGGGAAAGAGATTTCTGGGTCAGTTGGTGGGGAGGCTTATGTGGGGCAGGAGTGAACCATCTCTGGAAGCCCATGGGGCCAGTCACTTACCTCATTTACCTCAGGGGAATAACAGAATTTCCTGAGGTTGGAAACTAGAATACAGCTGCAGTAAAAAGATTCCTATACCTCCTTTTGCTAATTGTGTCTCTACCATTAGTCCAATGAAGACAAAAGCTACCTCCCCACCCAGTGGACTTTTGTGTTGTGCACGTACCACATGCCTGATTCCCATCCTCTGTCTCCCCTCCAGAGCCTCAATGGGATAACCCAGAGGCCTGTTCCTTCTTCATTCCTTTTTCAACCCCTCAGACCAACAGCAAAGCCCAAACTGTTCTTCTCTGCCTTCTATCACCTGAGTCTAGTCCAATGCTTCGCTAACGAGGGGGCTTGTAAAACTGTAGATGCCAGGGTCCCATTTCCCCAAGACTCTGGTTCAGTAGGAGCCTTCTGCCTGGATTCTGATCATATGCATTTCCAACAAGTTCTCAGGTGAGAAGGATGCTGCTGGTCTCAGGAGCAAACCCTAAGTAGCCCTGATTTAGTCCAAAATGCCAGATTCCTGGATCCTCAAGACTGAGGCAGGGCTGAGTGATTCCTAGCACACCTGAGCAAGTGACTCCTCATAAATAACAAAAGCCTGACCACACTTCACTGGTGGCACAAGAGGCAGTCCCCTTCCCATTCACTCAGGAGTGACAGTGGGGATTCTTCACATCGGAGATGGGAATTGGGTCCAGCAAGGGATCAATTGACAAAGAAAGACAAGTCTCACCTCATACCAGCCACGTCCTGAAATTCTCACTACATTCTGTGGGAACAGTGACATTTGAATCAACTGAGACCCTCAACCGTCCCTAACAGAGGCACAACAGGAGGGCGTAGTGATTTTAAGTTTAATGGTAATAGATGTTTGGGAGGAAGAAGGCTTAGACAGAGAGGAGCATCAGGGAAGGGGGAATCTGATGTGTGGTTAAAAACAAAACACTGAGATTTAAACTGTGGATGAGGGGAGAGGAAGAGGAAGCTCCAGGAAAGAGGAGACCCTCCGATCATTTATTCCCCAGAGCTGTCACCACACTGAGGACCAGCATAATAACAGTTCTGCTTGCAGATTGGCTGAGCCCCTCCATTAGAGGAATCATACATAATAAAAATGGGTTTAACAGAAACGGTGGCAACTGTAATCGCTTCATCACCAAGTCTCCCTCTTGAATAAGTTTACCGAATCTTTTGTTTTTTAACCTGCAGAGCTTTTATGGGCTTTCCCTTGGGAGGAATTGGGAGGGAAAGAAGTAGACAGAATTACCTCAATAAATCTTCCAGGGGCCAGATGCATTTTTATCACAAACATAATTGGGATCCAGATGACGGAACAGGCGAGCATTAGCCATCCGAGAACCATGGACCAGTTAGGATAGCGGTAAGAGCCATAGGTCATAGGCTCCCACTGGTAAAAGCTGAAGCAAAGGATAAACTGGAAAGAGAAAAGTGACACACGTGTTAGGGTGGTGGCATGAATTATTCAAGCACTCAACACTATTAAACCCCTGCTATGAGTTTGATGCTTTCGTCTCTATTATTCTATACCCACGAAAGAGTAGTATTATTAATCCATTTTTCAAATGAAGAAACTAAATTTCAAAGAGATGGAAATGATATATTCTGAGCTGCTAACTCTGCATTTGCCAAACCATGGGAGCAGAGCAATATGTGTGCATGTGTATACATACAGACAGGCAGAGAAGACAAGTTTAAAGGATACATACCAAGGTCACAAGTAGGCAGAGGTGGGCAGGGGTGACAGTGGGTGTTTTTAAGGAGTTGTCTGTATTTTCTTTTTCTATTTTTTTTTTCTTTTTGAGACAGAGTCTCACTCTGTCACCCAGGCTGGAGTACAATGGCGTGATCTCGGCTACTGCAACCTCCCCCTCCCAGGTTCAAGCGATTCTCCTGCCCCAGCCTCCCGAATAACTGGGATTACAGGTGTATGCCACCACACCCAGCTAATTTTTGTATTTTTAGTAGAGACAGTATTTCACCATGTTGGCCAGGCTGATCTCAAACTCCTGACCTCAGGTGATCTGCCCACCTCGGCCTCCTAAAGTACTGGGATTACAGGTGTGAGCCACTGTGCCCAGCCTGTATTTTCTGTAAGGGGTAATAATCAAGCTTTTGCTATAAGAAAGAAACCCAGGCCAGGCGCAGTGGCTCACGCCTGTAATCCCAGCACTTAGGGAGGCTGAGGTGGTGGATCACCTGAGGTCAGGAGTTTGAGACCAGCCCAGCCAACATGGTCAAACCCCATCTCAACTAAAAACATAAAAATTAGCCAGCATGGTGGCACGTGCCTGTAATCCCAGCTGCTTGGGAGGCTGAGGCAGGAGAATTGCTTGAACTTGGGAGGCAGAGGCTGCAGTGAGCCGAGATCATGCCACTGCACCCCAGCCTGGGCAATAGGGCGCGTCTCGGTCTCAGGAAAAAGGGAAGGGCATAGGAGGGGAGGGGGAGAGGAGGGGAGGGGAGAGGGCAAGAGGGGTGGGGGGTGGAGGGAAGGGAAGGGGAGGGAGGAGAAACCCATTACGTTTATGTATTTTTACTTTTAAAAAATTGAATCTACTTTGCTTTCTTCTGGAATGAGGAATGGCCCACATCCAGGAGCTGCCTCTAATGCTGGCTGAGTGAGACCCAGAGTGGTCCCCAGGCAGTGACTGAGCTGGAAGCTTGGTCCTATAATAAGCTGTGGGACAAACAGAAGGGATGCACAGCTCCCCTTAAATGACTCAATAAGAACAGGCGTCATCACCAAGTGGTGAGCCGTGAGCCCAGAGACCAGCAGGCTAATCTTGGCCCAACCGCTAATTAGCTGAGGGCCCTTTATGTTACAGACTTCCCTGCTATAAAATGGATATATCTCACTCTGTGTATACCACACAGGGGTTTTCTGGAAATGACAGTTTGGTATTTACTCATGAGTCCTCCCCTTGATTTTCAGAGAGGCCATGATGTGTTTTCTGCCCATTAACTCCTATCACTGCACACTTGGGCTAGCAACAGCCATGAGAACCCTCTGAAGACTTGGCCAGTGCAGCTAAAGAGAAAGAAAGGAATTCAAGTGCTGAAAATAGAGGCATCTTTAAAAAGTGGAGCCAAGGTTCTAACTTCTCTACTCAAGCCTCTGGGGGAAAATTTCCCTGAAAAGTGTATGGCTCCCTGTATTCACCCTGTCTGCAGCAACATCAGCCCAGAATAATGTACCCATGTAAGTCCTCTCCGCCTCTCCCCACCCCTCTCTTCCTAACTTAAACAACAAAATAACTGCCCAAAAGTGATTGGAAGGAATTTTGCCAAGAAAGATAATGTATGAAAGTGTTTTAGAAAAGTGTGAAGTACTAGATGGATGTAAGGCATCTGTATTATTGCCACAAAGCCCAGGCAGCTGGGGCAAGTGATTATTTCAGTACAATAATAATTCAATATATTGATTCAAAGCAAAATGAGCCCAAAGAAAACTGTTGGAAAAAAGTCTTCTATGGAAAGAGATGTCTACTCTAGGCCCCTTTTTAAACATTTGTCCCTAGAGTTATAAGCTTTATTAACCAGAGTATTGGAAGTATGGCCTAATGTAATTATTGTAAGCTGCTCCATTTCATTTACTATATAAATAGCAATACATCTGCTTATGTGCATGCATAACTCAGTAATGTGATCTGACTATGTATACAGTAATTGCATGGAGAATATTTATAGCTCTATAAATCCATGAAGGCATATATAAAAATGATCAATTTCATTTTAGGGGCTCCAAAGTAATTTAAACCCATAATCTTAGCCTATTCCAGCACACCACAAATATCCATTTTATAGAAGGGCAAATGGCAAAAAATAAGTGTTGGGCTTGGTCCTCCGACACTCATTTCCAGTTGCACAAATATCATATCAAACTTACCTGTGCGAATTTGTCCTTTGCCATAAATTGCCCTCTGCCAAGTTAACTTTGGTGAAACCCTGTCCTTGGCAGGGACTGGCCATGAGAGATGATAATTTAGCCACTGAGTCAGGTACACCCTGACCTTTTTGTGATGGCAGCCAAAGAAGGTGCTGGAGGGAGACTCATCAGTTGACAATGATGATGGAATCGACCCCTTCTCATTGTCCTTACTTCCCAGCCAACACAGAAGGGGAATCTGGTTCAAGATATTTTCTGGGACCTCTCCACAACTTTCTGCCATAAGATTTATATTAGAAACTAAGTAAACCACAACATAGTTGAGGAACTTTCTCAAAAAACAGAAAGTCAGTAAAATTCCACTTCTCTGACATTCTGCTCACAAAAATGATTAGAACTATTTTAATCCAAACTGGCCAAACTCTAATCGAAGATGAAAGTACTAGGTTTTTAGAGATAATATATAGGTATTGGCTTGAAGCTTAGACAGTCCTGGATTCAATTCTTGGCTTTGTCACCTCCAAATCTAGTGGCCTGGGGCAAGTTCCTTGACCTCTCCAAGCCTCAGTGCACACATGTGTAAAATGAGAGAGGAATCACCCAGCAGGCAAAGTGGTCCTAAGCTTTAGAAACAATGCTTATAAAGTGCCTGCCTCATATAGACCACAACAAATAGCAGCGCTGATTATTACTATGTGAAATGTTATTCCAGAGTATAATAAAATCCTCTGAAGCACAGTATCTTTTGGGGTGGGAAGAAAAGCAAGAGGGAATCTAGAACATGTTCTAACTTTGATTTTAGCCAAGCATAAATCATGAGTGTTAGGATCCCGGGAAGAGGGCAAGTGCAGTAGAGATGGGAACACCGGAGGCCTGTGAGTCTGTCTGTTCGCAGATGTTCTCTTCCCACCGATTAGGTAAATTCAAGTTCTTCATATACATTCCAGTCCTGAATTCAAGAGATAGAAAGCCTACCCTTTTCAACTCTCATGCCCCAAATCTGGTGGGACTTTTCAGACAAATTGCAGACTCTAAAATATAGGTACAGATGTCAGCTTCAGTATGATGTTCGTGTCAACGCAGAGGGAGATCAATGCTGAACGATTTTTCTGTCTACATTTCTAGCTTTTCAGAAAGAAATTGAGATGTTTTGATTAAAACTCATTTTATGAAGGAAGGGAAGAGAGGGAGGGAAGGAAAGAAGAAAGAAAGAAAAAAATGCATTCCCTCTGCGGTTGTACTTTCATCCTGTCTTGGTTGCCTTTAGGGAAACCGGGACCATGTGTAATAGCAAAACAAAGGCCTTAATCTGGTTTCTAGTGCCACCTACTGGGTTCTGTGGGAATTACAGCCAACATCCTCCAGCGTTCCCAAAATTACACCTGTACAAGCCACAGAGGCGGATGGGGAAGGATCTCTGTCAATTGCTGTGTTTGCAGTGCGAAGTGGGGCAAAGCTGGCAGCTTATAGCACAATAACAAAGGTGACAAAATGAGAATGTAAGACCCTGAACTGCAGATTTTCTGAAACGTGAAAGGCTCTGATCTTTAAGAAGGTGAATGTCAGATGATCCCAAAATGTCATCATCCCACTTGAAGATGACAAGGTAGTTCTCAAAAGCAATGAAAATTAGCATAAAAGCTTAATGCTATATTATTTGTAGAGCAGCTGTGTTGAACAGTGATTAACAGCATGAATTCTAGAGGCAGACCGCCTAAGTTCAAATCCAAGCTGTTGATAATTATTAGATGTACAAGGCAAGGCAAGTCACATCAACTCTGGGCTTCCGTTTCCTCATCTGTAAAGTGGAGATAATTATAATGCCAACCTTGAGGAGCTACTGTGAGGGAGAGATGAGGCTATACATAGGAAGCACTGTGAACAAAGCCTACAGCATGTTTAGCACGTGGAAAACGTGGCTGTGATTGTAATCCATCATTAGTACATAAAGCAGACTGATATAATGGGAAATGTGCCATAGGAAATGTTCCATAGGAACATTTATATATAATATAGGAACTGATATATATATAAATATATATAGGGACTGATATATATATAATAGGAACTATATAATAGGAATTCCTATATAATAGGAATATATATAACTATATAATATGAATATATAGTTATATATATATAACTATATAATAGGAATTCCTATATAATAGGAATATATATAACTGATATTATATATATAGGAACTGATATATATATAAATATATATAAATGTATATATATATAGGAACTGATATAATGGGAAATGTGCCATAGGAAATGTTCTCCAAAGACCTTTGCATGAGTCCCAGCTCTGCACCTGACCGCTAGGCACCTTTAGGCAAGTCTTTTCAACTCTCTGAACTTCAGTTTTCTCATTTGAAAGACAAGACCACCACCCAACCTACCAGCTCCCAGGCTCACACACTGTTCAAATGTAAACAGGCATGCACTGTTCAAATGTAAAACACCACATACGTATGCAAGGTGCTGTCTGCACAAGAAAACATGCAAAATCCTTACAGTTAAAATGGTTGGGGTTACAAATGCCCAGCAGACTTTCCAGAAGATGTTAGGCTGGAATCCAATCATCATCTCTATATCTTCACAGAATCTTTGCAAGCCTGCAAATAGACAAGCAGAGAACAGGTATAAGGCACAGTAGCAGGAAGGTGAGGTGGTGGCAGGGCAGGCACTAGAGCCCCTCACTCAAGCACCATTGGCTAGGGCTGGCCCCAGCCCGGTATCAACATGACCTCTATTATGCAGGGAACCATCAGACAAATGACTCGCTGCCAGGAAGATTAAGGCAAATTGAACACTTAAATAGATATTAAATATGCTCTGTGGTGAGATTCAAAAATGTCAGCCTGCAGTGACATCTAAAAAGCTCAGTTCCAGCCTGGCCCAGGCTCTCAGCATTGCTACAACCTCACATCTCACGTGTGCAGCTGTTTTCTGAGGTGCTTAGTGACAGCTCTGGCAAAACCAGTGAAGACTGTGGTCAATAAGCTGAGCATATTCTGAAAGCATTGGAATTTAGAGAGAAAAGCATTGGAATTTAGAGAGAAAATCACTGCACACTGGCTTTTATCCCCCACCCTCCCAAAGCCACTCTTCCAATGAGTCATTTATCTTTGTGCCATGCAAGATGATAATAGCACACAAAAACCAACGTAAATTCCAAGTGTCAATCACCCACTTTGTTGGAACTCAAAAGACTGCTATCTTCTTGGTCACTCATCAACCTCACTAAAGTAAAAACAGAGGAGATGGTTACTCTCATGGCCCTAGACAACCGCCATCCCTGCACCCTCTTGGTTTAGGAAGGTTTTTAAAACCACTCCTTGAAAGAAAAAGGCATTGAGAAATATTTTAGAATTGGGCAGTTTCTTGCACTCTTTCCCGACCTCATCAGAACTGTGGCCTTCCCAGGACTGTGGGGCTAAGATGTTGAATGGACCTATACGGTCTCCAAGTTCAAGCTCCTTCGTAGTCAGCAGCTCTGATTTCAACATGGCCTCAGCTTAAAAACTCATCATTCCGGCCGGGCGTGGTGGCTCATGCCTGTAATCCCAGCACTTTGGGAGGCCGAGCCAGGTGGATCACGAGGTCAGGAGATCGAGAACATCCTGTCTAACACGGTGAAACCCCTCCCTACTAAAAATACAGAAAAGCTGGGCATCGTGGCGGGCGCCTATAGTCCCAGCTACTCGGGAGGCTGAGGCAGGAGAATAGCGTGAAACAAGGAGGCAGAGCTTGTAGTGAGCCGAGATCGCACCACTGCACTCTAGCCTGGGTGACAGAGCAAGACTATCTCAAAAACAAACAAACAAACAAACAAACAAACAAACAAAAAACACTTCATCATTCCTTCATCCTCCATCATTTTCATGAAAAGTGGGTAACTGCAGGTCAAGAGGGACATACCAACATCTCCTCCCATCAAGAATACTCCTTGTACATTTTCAGGCCTTCTTTCTAGACCGTGGTCGCTTGCTCCTCCTGTTCTCAGGATTTCCCAGCCTCCTCAGATTTCTGGGTCTTTTGCCCTGAGCTCCACCAGAGCAGGTGAACTCAGTCTCTGGGTGCTCCTCTTCCTGCCTTCACTGGCCACCTCTCCCACTTCTGCCATCATCTCCCTGGACACCACCTGTACTAGCTGCCCTCATCTGATCAGTGTCCCCCACCACCCCCACCTCAGTCCCCACTTATCCTTCCTGGTCCTGTATTTTCAATGCGTGCCCTCTACTACTTGGAAGTGGGGAAGGATGGATGTGATGCAAGAAGATAATCTCTTGCTGGGCTAGAAAGCAGAGACTGGAGTTTTCCTTCTGCAGAATGGAATAGTTCAATTCAGACCCTTAAAAAATGGCCCCGCTGGGCCAGGCATGGTGGCTCTATCCTGTAATCCCAGCATTTTGGGAGGCCGAGGCAGGTGGATCACTTAAGGCCAGGAGTTCGAGATCAGCCTGGCCAACTTAGTGAAACCCCATCTCTACCAAAAATACAAAAAATTAGCCGGGCATGGTGACGCATGCCTGTAATCCCAGCTACTTGGGAGCCCGAGGCAGAAGAATCATTTGAACCCGGGAGGCAGAGGTTGCAGTGAGCTGAGATCGCACCACTGCACTCCAGCCTGGGCAACCAGAGCGAAACTCTGTCTCAAAAAAAAAAAGAAAAAGAAAAAGAAAAAAATGGCCCTGCTGATGTTCTATATCTTGATTTGGGTGCTGGTTACATTGGGGTGAAAATTCATTGAGTTGTACACTCAAGATACATGCTCTTGTGGCAAAAAGGGAACCCTAGTACACTGTTGGTAGGAATGTAAATTAGTACAGCCACTATGGAAAACATTATGGATGTTCCTCCGAAAACTAAAAATAGCACTACCATATGATCCAACAATCCAGCTACTGGGTGTATATCCAAAGGGTGTGACATCAGTATGTCCAAAAGATATCTGCACTCTTATGTTTATTGCAGCATCAATGGAATCAACATAAGTGTGCATCAACTGATGAATGGATAAAGGTGTGGTGTGCATACACAATGGCGTACCATTCAGCCTTTTAAAAGAGTGGAGTTGATGTCACGAGTGATAACATGAACCTGGAGGACATTATGCGAAGGAAAATAAGCCAGGCACAGAAAGACAAACACTGCATGTTCTCACTTATGTGTGGAATCTAAAAAAAAAATTGAACACAGAGAAGGAGACAGCAGAATGGTAGTTACCAGAGGTTGGAGAATGGGGAAAATGGGGAGATGTTTGTCAAGGATACAGTGTTTCGGTTAGACAGGAGGAATAAATGATAAGTATATGAGGTGATAGAAATGTCAATTAGCTTGATTCAATCGTTCCACATTGTATAACACATATAGCATCCCTTTTGTACCTCGTAAATATATACAATTATAACTTGTCAGTATCTAATAAAAAATACATAAATAAATGAAAAATATATCATGTATGTACATTGTACTTCAATCTTAAAATTAACCCAAAAAACTCCACTCCAGACACGACTGTCAAAATAATGGATCCTGAGACCCTTCACAGCCCTCCACTCCTGACATTCGCTTTTACTTCCTACCAAGCTCAGACTGAGAATGTCAGCCACCCCTCATGGACAGCGAGTCTCCAGACCCCTGACAACGGCCATCATGGAGGGCCGCCAAGCCTCAGGGCTGTTGTAGAGGAGCCTGTGCTGGGAACAGTATGACGATTCATCCAAGGCAACTTTTCCCAGCTCACTCTAAAATGCCTTAGGTTGCAGCTGAGCTTCCTGCTCTACTTTAAGGCAAGTCTGACAGCAGTCAGTCACAAACATGGTACAGTGGAAAGAGCACTGGACTGGGAGTTAAGGTCCAAGAGTTGATCCCCAGTTCTTCTACTGACTCACTGTGTGACCTTAGGTGAAACAGTCTTCCTGCCCAAGCTGTTGTTTATTGGGGAGACTGAGCCGAATGAGCTCTTAAGGCTTTTCCGGAGAGGTCAATCCATGACACAAGGACACTCCAGGTTGCTTTCTTGGGTCTACAGGCAAGAACTGCATGCTTTGAGCAGCTGACCCAATCATCTTTGGATTTGTTAGTCTCCTTTAGTTTTTATTACACACCTTCAAATGAGTGGCCTCTGAACACTAGGCCTTCTGAGCATAAGTGAGGGGAGAGAATAAAATAAATAGAAGTCAAAGCTGAGGCCCTCAAAAATATATATAAAGCACCAACAGCAGGCCTCAGTTCTTTTTCTAAAAAAAAAAAAACGAGAGAGAGAGATTCTAGAAATTTCTATTATTAGCATCAATCCTGTTGCCATGTTGTTCCCCTTCATGAAACCATCCCCAAGAGATGGTGGCATGTGGCTTGACTGGGGACACCGATATGATAGGGCTCAAGGTTAGACCTAAGGAATACACATAAGCAGCCTCCTGTAAGAGGAGGGGGTCATGGTAAAAGTGCTCAAGCTCCCCGAGAGGGGATAAAGAGCTGCACCCCAAGCTGTAGGAAGGGGTGGATCATGGGTGCTCAGTTTTCAGCAAGAGACAACTTAATGAAGAGGAGCAGTCCTGGGACCAAGAGTGAAAAGGCTTGGGTTCCAGGGCCAGTTTGGACCCTGGAAAGACATTTCCCCTGTCACGCAACCCTCCTGCACCGTGCCCACTCCTGAGTCAAGCTCTCCAGTTCCTCCAGCCTCTGCCTCACTCCCAGCACCCAGGCCTTGGCCCACATCCAAGTCCCCACCTGAGTCCTTCGCTGAGTCAACAGCTATTTTCATCTTAGGCCTCTGTTTATATGGTTTCCTCTGCCTGCTTTCTCCTTTCCCCTAATCCACATCCGTCTTGCCTTCAAGGCCTAACTCATGATAAAGGAACTGTTCTTGGAGCCTTGAGCATGGGCAAGAGGGACTTGCCTGCTGCATGACCTCAAGCCTGGAGGGGTAAGAGAGCAAGTAGTCAGGCCCCAAAAGGGCTCTGAGCAGCTGATTCTCAAAAATGCGTCTGAATTAGCAGAAAAACAGCAGGGGGGAAAGAAGGTGGTGAACTCATGGCTATTATTTTAGACTCAAACAGATATGAGGCTCAGAAATCAGTCCATGACAAACTGCATACGACCAAAAGATCCTGAACTGAGATGTCAAAGAGTTGCTTCAACCAGTCAATCACTTTCCCCCATGCACCTTTGTGGCTTTTGCCTCTCTAAACCACACCTGTGCCCTTGGTCTGGATATTGTTCATGGGGGCTGCTCTCCCTCCTGGGTGGCCAGGTGTGGTTCGTCTCTGAGCACACAGATCTCTGTGCTCAGAGAGGAACCACACCTGGTTTAGCGCTCTCCAGCTACCATATTGAAATTCATATTTTTTTTAACAAGTGACTCTATATTTTCATTTAGTACTATGTCCCACAAATTACGTCTCCAGTCTTGTGTATACTTTTGGACAAGTAAATCCCCAAGTTATTCTTTTGTAGTTACTGTGAAGGGCCCTCAGCTTAATACTCCCTAAGTCCCAGTGTTTATTTATTTTATATTATTTTTTCTCTGAGATGCCACCTCCAAGGATTTTCTGACTACTCTGACCCTCCATTATCTCTGGGCAACAAAAGGGCTCACAGCCAGGGATGCACAGTTAGCACTGTCCTTCTCCTCAGTGTCTTAAGTGTGTGTGTTCTTCCTTGGGAGCTAGTTGGCAAGTTCCATGACTATAGGATATTATCCCACCCTCTCCACATTCTTAAGAGCCCACATGACATACTCACACACATTTACCTGTGTGAGTTATTAATGAGCTAAAGCCTCTCATTCCTAAAATTTACTGAGTACCAGCAAATGGAACTAGGGAACACTACACCCTGAAATTGGTGGTGTATACCATGACATTTCAGATAAAAACATAAGGGAAAATGGAGCTCAGGGAGGGGGCTCATAGAGAAATAAATTAAGCTTGAATTTGTAGATTTCAGGGGGACAGTTTATTTTTGTTGTTTTGTTGTTTTTGGGGGGTTTTGTACTTTAAAAAATCTTGCTGAGTTCAGCCATCAGGATGGGCAAGAACTGAAAACAGATAGTCCATCAAGCAAAAGCCATTGTCTGCTGTGAATCTAACATTTCTCACAAGAATGTGAAGAGAGGCCATCTGGGAGGTGGAATGTGAAACAAGTAACTGACTGACATGGAAGACAGATCAAGACCACTCCACACTGAGGTTGGGGAAATACACAATGGAGAGCCAGGCAGTTAGCAAGCAGGAGACCTTGGTAGTGGCTGTTCAATCACATTGTTTCTCCAGCCAAAAGGCCCCTGTACTGGCTCCAGAAAAAATGCAAATCATTTTTTCAAAATGACTCTACTTAGATAAAAGTCTGCTAAAGGGACCACTTCTACACAAAACTAAGGGAGTTTTACTTTTAAACCTGGATACCTCGAAGCCAGCTATTGGCCATTGAGGCATGTTGACTTGAGAACGTCAAACAACTGTTTCAATCTAATAAATACAACTTGAAAATTGTCCCTACCATATTTCAAATGTTTGGATGATATCGTCTAGAATCTAGAGATTATGAGAAACAAGAAGAAAACACAAATCTCTTCAATTCACTGGCTTATTCTTTTCATTCTGGCTAGGAAAGTAGTACATCAAGTGAGTCAGGTTCATTTTAACCCTTCACAGGTTTATGTTCTACTATTTTAAATGAACCCTGCACTGGTTTGGGGCCTCATCATCTCAATAAAGAATACACTGTCTTCTGGGATATAAATTACAGATTTGTGCAGGCTTTTTTCTTCTTCTTTTTACCTCAAACATTCATGTTAGCTTATTTTTCTTCCTGAGATTCACTTCTTAGAATTCCATCCAGATCCAAATCAGAGGCGCACACCCACATCCGACACTGCAGAAGTCAGGTTCAACCTGAGCCCAGCACAGAGTCAACCTGATTCTGGAGGCAAGCCCAACATCAGCACTCTTACTTAGAAACCAGGGGATTCCCTGGGTGGTCCCAAGGAAAATTAACATAGCCCAGGGACTAAAGCACTCAGGATTTATTTTTTCCTTCAGAACTAAGAAACCTATGACTAGATTTGTATGGGGATGCGAGGGAGACTATTTAATTCCTAAAAACAGAAATATTAAGAGGTTTCTATTTTAATGATGTTTTAAACCATCCTGAACAGCCCTGTTTTATAGGGAAGAACTGTGCAAACGTGCCCTTTGTGGCAATCAGCAGTTAGGGTACAGGTAACAGAAGATGTAAATGAGATAGTTACTTGCACTTGGGCCAGTGCTGCAAATAAAGCGCTTTCCCGACTTCGCCAACTGATTGTCTAGTGACCTCAGCTTACATGTGGACCCATGAGGTGGTGAGGTGCCAAAGAAAGACCTTGGAGGCTTCTTTTTGCCTCTCCTGGCAAGGTCTTTGGTTTCTGGGCACAAAGTTAAGATATGCTGTGGTGGATTTCACTGGGTTTCTACCACTCTCTGCTCAAGTAAAAAGCACTTTGAAGCCTCACCCTAACTCCGACAGCAGGTCTTCAATCACTGCAGGATCTAGGCAGTCTTATCAGCCAAAAGTGCTGGCAGCTTGGTCTCTGATCTCATCAGGACAGCTGGCATGCCTGCCCACCTCTCTTGCCAGGAACTAAACTCTCCCTGCAGTGGGGATGTGATCTCTAGTCTGAGACAAATTCCCCTTCTACTAATGCCCAAAATTGACTGCAGGTATCATCCTGTTTCTGGAGTACCAGGAGGTTTACACAGGAGGTTTCTTTTTTCCATCTTGATTCCCACTCCACCCCCTTTATTTTAATGAGTTTTCCAGAAAAGCAAGAAGCTGTTAAGCACCTCTTCGGTGGAGGCTAACAATTACATTAAAAATAAGATGCTCATAACAAGGATACCTGGAGGTTAGGGTGAGCTTTGCTGGGCCCCGAGTTTAAAGACCAGAGCTCTGCAGACCCCTCTGGCCTAGACCCCTCTTCCTTTGGGCTTCAGAGGGTACATCTGTCCCTCGAGCATATCCTGCATTCCAAATAATATCTTGCACTTCCTTTTAGCTTAAAATATGTTGCTGTCTCTTTTGGGATCTGAAGTGCAGTTAGATAGTCTGAACCGGAAGTGTTCGCCTTCCTGATATTTGCTATGGTGGCCTTATATATATATTAGTGAGGCCTCGGGACAGTTCTGAGCAGGCTTCCAAGCAGAAATAAGTCAGTAGGGTCTTGAATCAAATAGGACTTTCTTGAACTCACCGACAGTGCATACAAGGGACCAGGAGATGCCCTTGAAACCCCAAGGACAAACACCTCCACACAAAGGGAAAAGATGGCATCTGATAGCTCACCATTTCTGTTCTTGATAATGGTCCCACTGATATGGCATGCTGGTTGCTATTGTGATAGTAGGAAGGATAAACTGGAAGTCTATTCCTGGAAAAATCTGCAATTGAGATATTGCATCACAGGCTCCTATTATGCTAATACAATTTCCTAAGGATCTGTGAGCTGAGTGGTCTCTGTTCTCACTACAGTACCCAGGGACCAGCTACAAAGTTACCCCTCAATTCAAGCTGCATGGGTATTGAATACCAGGAAATAAGTTCACGCCTGCAAAGTAGCCTCCTCCTTCCTGATCTGGCCATTGTTCAAAAGCATTAACTGTTCAAATGCCAGATCATACTCAAAGGGGTGTCCAAGTCCTAGGAATTTCTGATACAAAGATTTTTAAGTTTCGCCTTCCGCCACCTCTTGTTTCCCTATTAAATTTGGATCACAGTGGTCCTGAGGCAAGTTTGGAAACAAAAGTGCAGCTCTCTTAGGTTTCCTAAATAGTTGCAATTTAAGCCCTGTATTGTCTTATTAAGTATGGGAAATCCGCTTGCAATGAATGCCTTACCGACACTCAAGCTCTACTTCAGCAACAGGCACAGTGATTTCCTTACCATACACATAAGAGATCCCCACGAGCTCAAAAATGGCAATGATGACAAGGGCATAGGAGGCAGCATAGGTGTCCACAAGCTGAAACATGTAAATTCCACCCTAACAGGAGAGAGAAACAACCAATATCAAATGCGTCCTGAAGCCAGGCTGTCTCTTCCCACGTTTAACAGCCAGTTTTCTCAATCCTAAAAAGAGTCAGGTGCAAACAGGAGTCCATGCATCTCCCCTCCTCTCAGTAGCAGTAACCTACACCTGGTCCAGCATGTAAGCTGGAGACCTTGCTGAGTCAGCAAAGCAGTTCCTCAACAGGATCCGAGCTAATCAATATAACAAGCACCAAAAAAAGCGATTTAACATCTTATTCTTGAAAGGCAAAGGTCAATGTCTGAAGAAGTATATGTGAAAGCAGCCAGATTGCTTTATTTTTGCTTTAAGCAATTAATCATTTCCACCTATGTATCTGCATTCGATTGACCCTCCGATGACCTTTAGGTGTCTCTGGGTATTTCTCACACACACCCACGTATCTCTACCTCAATCTTTAAGTCTCCCTACAGTAAATAAGGTATAGAGACCTTCACATTCCAATCCGTTATTTTACAGAAGAAGAAATTAAAGCCCTGAGTAGTTAACTTGCTCAAGGCCACAGAGACAACAAAAGCAATATATATACTGAGCTAACACAATTTACCAAGACACTTGGGACTGGAACAAACTGAAGTGGCTGTTGACTCATATATGACAGTAATCATCAGAAATTGTACCTGATTGGTAAATAAAGATTTGTATGTATTCTGTTTTCTTTTTTCTAATTTTTTATTTACTTTTTAGAGGCAGGGTCCCACGATGTGGCCCAGGCAGGAGTATAGTGGCTATTCACAGATGCAATCAGAGCACACTGCAACCTTGAACTCCTGGCCTCAAGCAATCCTTCTGCCTCAGCCTCCCAAGTAGCTGGGACTAGAGACATGCGCCACTGCACCTATTTTCTTAAAGTAGGACACACCTGCCTTGTTGGCTCAATAAGGCTACATCTCAATTATGAAGATACTAGAAGCATCACTGGTAGCCAAGATGACATATTTCCCTCTGCAGTCAGAATCCCTAATGAACTGGTGCCATCTACATGGAAATGGTAGTGATTTGCCTTTGATTATAAGGTCTGAGAGCTAAGGGTTGAAGGACAGATAGCTATTGGCCCCCCACCCACCTGCCCCCACCCCAAGCCTGTGCCTAGGAGGCAGCTTACCTGAGTGATCATTGGAAAACCCATGATGAAGAAACAAATGCAGCAGCCCAGAGTAAACACTGGCTTGTGTGTGCGTAGGTACTTGGGAAACTCGTCTGAGATGGAGGTCACTATGGTCTCGATGGTGGCAAACTGGAACCGTGTCAGGAAATGAACATCTGAGTCAAATTGTACCACCCAGAAGGTACCCCCAAGCCCTTTGTATGTCCCATCCAGGAAAGTTGTATTTGTGTTAGGTTTGGTCTTTAGGATGGCATTCCCTCAATGGGTCTAAAAAGCCTCCTTGGGGTCCAACCCACCAGGGCAGCCAAGAGAACCCAAGCAGGATGTGAGCTTTAAAAATTGCACTTCCAACCCCCAGAGACTTGCATTCATATTCACCCATTAGGACAGTTTAAGTTTCACTTTGTATTCATGAGATGTAAATTCCTCTCCTCCAGTTTACCTTGCATTTGCTCTTCTACTTGAGGAAAAACCCTCTTTGCACCCAAGGACTAAACTCTGAGCACCTGTCAGCATGATCGGCGGTTGTCTCAGCCCCACAGCAATTTCCCGAAAATTGATTCCACATTATTCTTTATCCAGCCCTACAGAATTTGCTTTGGCAAAATGACACGAAGGCAGGAGGTACACAGGCTAAAAGTTGCCACATAGAACAGAGGGAGAAGGAAGGAGAGAGGATGACTCTCTTGCACCATTACATGAGCACCCAAAATACAAGGTGATCCTGAGCCCTACACAGGCTCTTCAGCATCTCTAGATCTCTTGGGAGAAACATTCAGACACCCGTAAGCCTACCCCTCTCCTGAAGGGTGAACCCAGGACCCAGGAGAGGGGGAGTCTTCAAGTGGAGCATGGGATAGAGACTGATGGAAAAGGGGCTCACCATAGTGTCAAGTCCAAGAGTGAGGAGCATCAGGAAAAAGATGATGGCCCAGAACGGAGAGAGAGGCAGCCTGGTTAAGGCTTCCGGGTAAACCACAAATGCAATGCCTGGCCCTGGAAGGAACAAGACAGATGATTGCAGGCAGGCCCTACTCAAGGCTGCTCTTCCCAGAGCCCAGAGGGCCTTCTCTCTGCTGAGATCCTCATTTATTACTTCTTATATGCTGCTTCCACTGTTGGTTATTTTTTACTCATCTCTATCCATTTCCTCAATTAGACCATAGGCTCCTTGAAGGGAAAGACCAAAGGAATTAGGTCAACAGCTAGGAGAACTCACAGGAGAGGCCTAAAAATAGTGTCTAAGCAGAGACTCAGAGGCAACTCTACTGGACTCCACGGCTAGGCTGTGTACCATGTACATAGGATCTTTGTATTGGATGAATTAAAGGAAAACGTAATTAATTACCCTTTACAGCAGTAGTACTCAACCAGCAGTGATTTTGCAATGTTTGGGATATTTGGCAATGTCTGCAGACATTTTTTATTCTCACGGGTGAGCTGGGGGTAGGGGTAGGATAACTACTGGCATCTAGTGGGGTGGAGGCAAGGGATGCTGCTAAGCCTCTTACAATGCACAAGAGAGCTTCTTGCCAACAAAGAATTATCCTGTCTCAAATGTCAATAGTGCTGAGGTTTGAGAATCCCTGCTCTAAAAGTTGGAACATGACCAGAATGACATTATTTCTTCCTTTATTTATTTTATTAAGTTCTGGGGTGCACGTGCAGGTTTGTTACATAGGTAAACGTCTGTCATGGTGGTTTGCTGCACAGATCACCCTATCACCTAAGTATTAAGTCTGGCATGCATTAGTATTTCTTCCTTTAACTACCCTTCCTCCTACTTAGTCCTCCAGGAGAAAACATTCACATAAAATATGAATCTAACACTTTCAGGATCTTGCACTATTGGTATAAATGGGGCTACATCAGTCCTAGTAGTTAGTCGGGCTGGTGGGGGCGGCACATGAAACATCATGTAAGGGTTAAGAGGGTTCAGTCTCTAAGGGTTAGATCTGGTCCAAATCCAGATTCCGTGACTTACCATCTGTGCAACCCTAGACAAGTTATTTAATTTCTGTAAGCCTCAATTTTGTCCATCTGTAAAACAGGGACAAAAATAGGACCTCACAAGGTGGTTACAATGAACAAATGAGAAAACGCAGGTAAAACACTGAGCCCAGTACCCCCTACATCATCAACACCCACAGAATATTATCTTCTATTATGAGTGGCCTATGAACTTGGAAGTTAGCAGTTCTGATTCAGGTTTTCTCTAGAACACTTCATGTGGTCTTGGTGGGGAAGTCTGAGCGTCAGTTTTCTCTGCTATCATAAAGCTCTGCCATTCATTCTCCCTGCCTCACGGCCTCACTGGGAAGATTACTGTAATCAAAGGTGGCTAAAGACACAGCAGTTGTGAATTTCCCCGTAAGTAGAAAACTAAATGATAATGGGCAGAGACAAGTGAATGTGGGCGCCGGGATAATCCACAGCCAGCACACGTCCACAATCAGCAATCACAGCACCTAGAATGTTTATAACTCAAGCATAACAGCACTTTTTTAAACTGGAATTTATCAGGTTGTTAGTTCCTAATGTTGCCTAGGGCCTTTGTGTATTTAAAATATAAAGCCTCAAATGCCAGAGATACCCCCGCTTTACGCATTTATTGAACAGACTGTAGAGCCAGCCTCTGAAGGTTCCCTATGTGAACCGTAAAAGAAAAGTCTGTATTAAACTAAAGTTCAAAATAGGTCTCAAATGCAGAACAACAAGGAAGTCAGTTTAATGTTCTGGCGACAGTCAGGCCCGTAAAGCCAACAAGAAGATCTTGAATGGCCACTACCAGAGGTCCTCAGCTGCTTACTTTAACAGGATTCTACCCTTTGGGCTTTACAGCTTTTTTTAGAGGAAACAAGTGATTTCAAAATATTCAGCCTGCTTCCATTTCAGCTGCCTCCCTAAAGCACCCAGGTGAAGGCATTCTTTGCAAGCTAAATTACAGCAGACTCCACTTACCCAAGGCAGATGGGGAGCGGAGTCATCTAGAGAATAACATCGTTAGATGTTTAAAAGAGTATATGACCAGTCTGATGCAGGCCAAGTTCTGCCTCTCTCCTCTCCCACTGGGAGGCAGTAGAGCCCAGTGGCTGGAGTACAGGCTCTCTTCCTCATGGATTAAAAAACTGGCAGCCAGGTGCGGTGGCTCACGCCTGTAATCCCCACACTTTGGGAGGCCAAGGTGGGCAGATCACAAGGTGAGGAGTTCAAGACCAGGCTGGCCAATATGGTGAAACCCAGTCTCTACTAAAAATACAAAAATTAGCTGGGTGTAGTGGCGGGCGCCTGTAGTCCCAGCTACTCAGGAGGCTGAGGCAGGAGAATGGTGTGAACCCGGGAGGCAGAAGTTGCAGTGAGCCAAGATGGCACCACTGCACTCCAGCCTGAGTGACAGAGCAAGACTCCATCTCAAAAAGAAACAAAAAACAAACTGGCTGTACCTCTTACTAGCCGAGGACTTAGGGGAGTCACTTGTTCTCTCTAGACAAACTTTAGTTTCTTTATCCACACAATGGAAATAGTAATAGTACCTACCTTTATAGAGCTTCCGTGAGAACTAAATGCATCAACACAAGTAAAAAGCTTAGAACAATGCCTGGACATACTAGGAACTCAGAAAACACAGACCATTATTAGTCTTCTTATGAGAAGGGATCAAAGGGGCTCTTCATTTCAGTAACTTGAGCAGAGTCTCCAGAGATCCTACCATGAGAGCCTCCTTTATCCTAGAGTGCCACTAAAGACACAGCAAGGGGCTCTGGTCAGTGCAATGCATCAAGGCCCATAGCACAGCTTGGGTAGCCACTCTGCTGTGATAACTATTACAAATTGAATGAGCTCTCTGAGGATATGCCACCTGGACTTCTGTGCCTTTGGGCAGAAGGATTGGGATACAGGCGATAGACAGATGGCTGCATGGAAGTGGGACATCAGTGCTGTTTGAGAATGCTCATTTTGATTAGTAAGGTATCTGAACTATTAAGGGGCAAGGGAACCAAAGTAGTATTTCTAGTGCTCCTGTTAGCTGAGAGTTACCTACACCTGGGAATGCTAAATAAATATGCAAATTTCTGCTTATCTACTCTGGTGTAACTCAGTGTTTCTGCTGTTGGATAAGCATCTTTGTTTGGCTTCAGGATAGATTCTGAACATGAGTCACCGCTCCATAGGTGGCAATGCATATGGTGGCAAGATGGCTCTGAAGGGCTAACTTTCCTGGAAGCTGCTTTTCTAGAGTAGTTCCCCGAGAACATGCCCCCTTCCCTATGCCTATCATAAAAGCAAAACACAGCTTGGTCTCTTCACCAATCCCATCCTCAGCCCCTCAAAATTTTGATAAGACCAAGATTTAAGGTGATCATTTTGGTAGAAATGCCTCTTTTAGAAGGGAGTGGTAAACTAAATCGAATAGTGTTAGGTCATTAAAGAGAACCTCTATTTGACTAAAGATCAAAACTTAGTTACCAAAGTTGGGTCAGCAAAAATGTCCTGAATGTCTATATGCCAGTGTTGCCCAGCAAGGAGGAAATGGGGCTCGGGTTGAATGCAGGCCTGACCCCAAATCTCTGTCCTGTATTCTGCAGAGCCTCCATTATATCAAGGCAAGTAAGACAAGCCTGTAAAGCACATATAAAAATACATCCAGGTTCAGATGAGCAGGAAAGCTTCCCCAGTGGGTCTGGGAGAAGATCTCATGGGCCTTCTCCTGTGAGAGATGAGGCCCACCCATCCCTGTGCCAGAGCAAGAATTAACACAACAGGTTAGAACCTGTTAGAAGTGCCCTTATCCTTGTTCAAATCAAAGGAAGTGAAAAAACACTGGAAAGGAGAAATTTCAGAGGAAAACATGGGCAATTTGTTGGCTGCATTTTACACACCAGATAAACAACATTCTGTTTGAGTTTTTGCAATATCTCCCCAGAAATCCGTTTCCTGGAGCAGAAAGGAGTTCAGAATCATTTACTAACCTGGCCCACATCTCAGGATTCACAGTCTCTAGCAGGTTGGCCACTGGTTCCAAAAGAACTCAGTAATGTCACAAAAAGCAAAATGCCTAAGATCTTCTAGAAAATGGGACAGAACCTATCTGCTCCAACCACTCTGCTAGGAGGAAATGAGGTTACAGGACAGCTGGAAGTGACTCCAGTACCTCTAAGGACAAAAACCCGTTTACCCTCTCACTTTCCCTCCCTGCCTCCCAGGGTATCTGAGAATTCTCAACCAGGGAGAGCCATTGCTTATCTCCTGGGGCCCCTCTAATTTAGTGCATTGCTGCGGAACCAAACACCCCTCAGGGTTTCACACTCTCTCCAGGGAGAGATAATTGCACCCCTGGAACGTGCTGGCTCTTTAACTCTTTGAGGCCCCTGGTGCACCATCAGCATGAATTGGCGCAGTAATGAATTATCCCTGGGGAGCCAGAAGAAATCTTAGTATCCAAGAAGGTGACATTTCCAGGGCTTAGTTCTCTCACCACATCTGAGCCATTATCTGAGAATTGCAGTCAGCTCCTTGAAGGAAGATAACTGCCCAGACAAGCCTCTCACAGGTACGCCCCTTGGTTGTCCAGGGCCACAGTCATGCCCCACAGCATGAGGCACATGACCAACACACTAGGCATCCCATAAATGTATGAATTGAGAATGAGATCATAATGGTAAACAACAGACACAATGAAATCCCTTGATCACTGAAACCTACTAAATATACAAATCCTTTGTGGAACCAGGCTGGGTGAAAATGAAGAGTTAAACTAAAATCTTGAATGCTTTCTCTGCAAAATGCTGTCCTAGTAATATGGATTAAGTGAAATAAAAATGAAAGCTCTTTGTCAACTTGAAAGCACCATACAAATGTTAGCCATTAATAAAAAGATCATCTGGGTAGAGAGTAAACATTTATTCCACATGCCTCTCCACCCACCCAGCATGATCCAACATTTCTACCCACTGGGGAAAAAAACTGCAGGTCTGCATTGCTAACTAAGCAGAAGGCCCTGAAAGCACATTTGACCTAACAATCAGAAAAGTGCTTTGTAAGGAAAATGCTCCTCTGAAGTCAGTTCTCTCACTAAGCCTTGGTTTCGACAGGGCCTTCTGCAATGAATGTCATCCTACAGCAGCCTGTGCCCACATCAGCTCCTGAGGCAATGGTTTGCCTAATAAATTCTCTACTCATACCTAACAGGTATAACCCTTATTTCTACAGACTGGAGCTAAATTAAGAGGGGCAAGGTAAGAGGAAGGAGAGGCGAGGAGAAGGAAAGAGGGCTTTTAAAGCAATCCCTCCAGTTAGAGACCAGCCAGTTCTGACTCTGCAGTGAGCTTCCTACTTGAGCCTGCCTTGGTCCCTCTGTAAAGAAGGACCTGGGCTCCTCCACCCTCTATCCTGTTCCAGAAGGCCAGCTTCCCAGCATAGTATAAATTAGGAGCTTGTGACATGAGCCTGGGACCTGCCCTGCAACAGCAGGGTAGCAACTGTCCTGTACCTTGGTCTGCCACGTTCTCAATGTTGACTTTGCGTTCATTGGCCATGAAGCCGATAACGGAGAAGATGACGAAGCCGGCAAAGATGCTTGTGGCACTGTTGGTGCAGGTGACAATTAGAGTGTCCCTGGAAGGAAGAGACCAGAGTTTTCCATTAGGTGTACTTGGTGAGTGGAAAGGGACAAGGGGAAGGACACACAAATGTGTGCCCACATGTTTGTCTGCACATGTGTAGGCATATATGTGTACGTTCATGTGCTAACCACAGGCTCCCTTGGGCTCATTTAAAAAGCACCAAAAGGCTCAGAAGATATCCCCTAATAGCCCTGATTCAGGGCCTCTGGGCCAAAGCTCTGACTCCATGATCTATATAAATGGGTCTCAACTCATCTGCTGTGGTCTGAATCCCCCCATCTCAAATTCATTGGCTGAAACTTAATCCACAATTTGATAGTATTAAGAGGTGGGGGCTTTAGAAAAGTGATTAAGTCATGAAGACAGAGCCAACTCATGGGATTAGTGCCCTTATAAAGCAGGCTGAAGGCAGTGTGTCTGCCTCTTCCACCATATGAAGACACAGCAACAAGGTGCCATCTTTGAAACAGAGAGCAGCCCTCCAGACAATGAATATTCTGGCACCTTGAACTTGGACTTCCCAGCCTCCAGAACAGTGAGCAATAAGTTTCTGTTGTTTATAGCCAAAAGTCAGTTAAAGATACAAAAATATAGCTAGATAGGAGAAATAAACTCTAGCATTCTATAGCACTATAGGATGACTATATTAACAACCATCCCAGCCGGGCACGGTGGCTCATACCTGTAATCCCGGCACTTTGGGAGGCCAAGGCAGGTGGATCACCTGAGGTCAGGAGTTCGAGACCAGCCTCACCAACATGGTGAAACCCCGTGTCTACCAAATACACACACACACACAAAAATTAGCGGGGCATGGTGGCACATGCCCGCAATCCCAGCTACTTGGGAGGCTGACGCAGCAGAATTGCTTGAACCTGGGAGGTGGAGGTTGCAGTGAGCTGAGATTGGCCATTGCACTCCAGCCTGGGCAACGAGAGCGAAACTCCATCTCCAAAAAAAAAAAAAAAAAAAAAAAAAAATCATCCTACAGCACTATGAGATGACTATATTAACAACAATTTATTTTATGTTTTCAAACAGCTAGAAGAATGAACTGTCAGTGTTTTCAACACAAAGAAATGATAAATGTTTGAGGTAGTAGATATGCTAATTACCCTGATTTGATCATTACACATTGTATACATGTACCGAAATATCACACTGTACTCCATAAATATGCATAATTACTATGTGTCATTTAAAAATAATAAAAGCAAAAAATGTATAAAGAAAAAATATTACTCAGTCTATGGCATTTTGTTAGACAATCTGAACAAACTAAGACATTATTCCAGGGGCAGAGGTAAATCTGTCCATCAGAACAGAAATTGAGGAGATGGGGCCTTGGTCGGCTCCAGGACAGGAACTATGTGTGAGGGAAGAGAAGGCAGTCGGAAAGTCAAATGACCCTAAAATGTGAGGGTAGCCTGGAGTTGGGACACACAGGGTTGAGAAGGACAAAGGGGCAGGGGAGGGAAGAGAGCCCAGTGTCTCTACCTTCATCGCAGAGCCTGCTGCTGGTAAGATAGCCAGGGTTTCCCAGTCTACCTTCAGTCATCCTAGATTCAAATGTGAGGTCACAGCTAGACGGGCTACACTGTAACCCAGGGCTACACTGAAATCCTGGTTCTCCCGCCTTTTAGTGGCATGACCTTGAGCAATCCACTTCCTTTCCACTCTGATTTGAAATGACAGCAATGAGTCTATCTGTCATAGGCTGTTGCCAGGACAGAATGAGATGATACCTGTACTATGCACCGCCTAGCACAGAGCAAGTGTGCAGCAAATGATCCACCTTGTCTGACCCCTTAGTTTACTGATGAGGAAACTGAGGCCCAGGGAAAGGTAATGGACTAATTAATAGTGTGGGCCAGGATATGAATCTAGATTTTCAAGCTCTCAGCCACACCACAGCCTCATTTCTAATAAAGAAGATAGCAATGCTTCACCCTTTAATGGTGTTCAGACTGATTTGGGTGAATGGTTAATGAGCAGTTGTGACTAATGAAGTTTAAATACCATAGTCTGTTACTCAAGGTCATTTTGAACTGAATTGTGTCTTCCTACCACTCCCCTACCCCTACCAAATTCATATTTTGTCATCCTAATCACTAGTATCTCAGAATGTGACTGTATTTGGAGATAGGGCCTTTAAAGAGGTAATTAAGTTAAATGAAGTCATTAGAGTGGTCCCTGATCCAATGTGACTGATGTGACTGGGGTCTTTATAAGAAGAAGAGATTAGGTCACAGCCCCACACAGAGGGAAGACCATCTGAAGGCACAGTCCGTTGTATCCACAGACTAGGTAGCTCACAAATGACTATCACAGAACACAGCCAACTGCACAGTGACCTGCAGACAAACTTGGTTCCATCCTATAAATAGCCACTGAGCCTCCACCATGTGTCAGAGCCAGGTGTGTAAGTGAGGGTCCAGGCCTTCAGAAGATAGTGCCTAGGCCTTAGCAGGTGGTTTCTCCTAGGCCAGAGGCAAATCTTTAGCTCTCCCTAAGATGAAATGTGAGGATGTGGCCTCAGGTGTCTGATAACTCAGTCCATTCTTCTGTCCCACTCACCAGCTATGCCCAGATCTTGTAGTACCTCTACATACCTGTAGCAGTTGTTGTGGAATTTGTTGTAAGAAGAGAGAGTGATCAGGCCTCCCCATGCAGCAGATAAAGAGAAGAAAATCTGAGTGGCAGCATCTTTCCACACCTGAGAGGCAAAAGGGAAAGAGATTCAAGATCCATGAAGGAGACTGGCCCCAGGGGAGAGGAGTCACACACCCAGTGCCATATCATGTTTCCAGGGGAAACATCAGGGACAAGATGACTCCCGACATCAACATCAATGAGAACATAAATCACTTGTGCTGGAAACCAAAGGCATAGTAAATTACCTGGGAGATTTTAACTTCCTCTATCAAAGGTGAGGAACTCAATAAACTACACTACATGCCATGCTCATATGTTCTCTCCTGTAAAGCTAAACGGAAGGGAGAGTCCTTCCTTTAGGTCAATACACTCTCAGAAAATAATAATTTACAACAGAAAAATATAACAACGGATGCAAAATCAAAACACTTTTTAACTGACATTTCTGCAGATTACAACTGCTATTAAATTTCTGAAACTCTGTAGCCCCAATCTCAGTAAAGCAACCTCTATGCCGCTGCAGAGTTTATAGTGTCACGTCCTACCTGCTATTAAGTGGAGACTTTCTGTTTTGTGCAATCAAACTCAATCCTAGCTATGCATTCTTAACCCACCCTGGAAAAGCAGAGTTTCCTTTAAGGTGAGAAAATTCAGTTCCCCTTCAACAATCACTCCCTCATTTGTAGTTTTTGAATTGGAAATTTTAGAGTTAGATGTGCCTGTACAGAATATGCAAAGACAAAGTTCAGCTTGTGCTGGCCCTGTGTGGGTATACAAAAGTATTCAGATATGTCTGAGCCCTTAAAGGGTTCAGGTAAAAATATTTTTAAAATAGAATCGCTTGTGGTTTACACTAAGTGCTGTTATTTTCCCACCAGCAAAACTACACTTCCGACACTCTATAATTAGCAACAGATAAGTGATGTGAGTTGGCCCAAAGCTATTAAGGGGATTTCATTCTTCATTTTCGGCCTCTACTATAACCCCAGATGTAGGACAACTATTCCAGGAATCTAAAAACCCTCAGTTGTCCACTTCTCATTAAATATTTCCTGAGTGCATAATGTACCAAGATCATCAGGCTCTTATAAAAGCACACACTGGGATTCCCTGGAGGAGGAAGTCTAACCCTTTTTGCCCAAGCCTCCCAGAGGGCCACTCCCCCAGGGCTGGTTATAGATAAAATTAGAAGCCCACCATGGCATCTGTGAGTTTCTCCCACTTGGGTGTGATGAAGTACCAGATCCCAGCTCCAGCTCCAGGCAGGGTGACTCCTCGGATGAGGAGGATCACGAGTACGACATACGGGAACGTGGCCGTGAAGTACACCACCTAGAAAAGCCATGGGCAGAGGGGCTGGAAGAAGCAGCCCTGCAGAGTGCACCTGTGCAGAAGGAGCATTGCTCGGGGAAGAGTGGGGCTGCGCATGACAGAGAGCACATCAGGGTAGTTCTCCCCAAATGCAGCCAGGGCTGGGGAAGCAGGGAAGGCACTGGGACCAAAGATGAGTCAGAGAGAGCTAGAAATAAAGCCTCTTAGGAGAGACCCAAGGCTGTGGGGTGAGTCGGCCTACAGCCAGAAGGCTGGGGGAGATGTCACCCAGCCCAGCTGATGAGTACACAACTCCTTAGGGAACCACAGAGAGAAGGAGGGAGGGGGGCTCTGTGCCCACGCCCGCTAGAGCACCAAAATTCCACCATTAAAGATGAATCCTATTAGCTTAAGCTTTCCATCCCTGTTTATACACATACCTAAGTGAGGCAGTCCCATAAGGTCAGAAGAACACGATATTAGAATTAGGCGCATTTAGGTTCAAATGAAACTGTACATCTGGCACTGACTAGCTGTGTGACCTTAGACATTTATTAAGCTCTCTGAATCTTAGTTTCAGTATCCGTAAATCGAGGATAATAGCACCTTTCTTACAGAAAATCGTGAGGATTCAATGAGCTAATGCATGGATAGGACCTAGCATGGTGCCTGATTTATAACAGCAGGTCATTAAATGACATTAAGTTCAACAAATATTTATTGAGGGCCTCCTATGAGCTGGGCACTATGCCAGGCATCAGCTGCATAAAGATGAAGGGACTCCTAACCTAGAAGACACAAAGACAATGTCTGAATAATGAGCTAGGGAATTACACAGAGGGCAGTATGGAAGTTCAGGGAAGGGCATTGTGCCAAACCTGGGCATCTACTAAGAGGTTCATGGAGATGACACTGAACTGGACAAGTGCAGCTTAGAGGAGGAGAGGCAAGGTGGGAAGGTGAAGGAAGCACATGGGCAAGGCAGGCGTGTGAGGCAAAGCCCTACTCACTCACTATCAGCACAGCATACAGTTGAGGCTAAGAGTAGGGGGTGGGGGGCTAGAGACATTGGAGGAGACCACGTCATGGGAAGACTTGAATGCCAGCAAAAGGATACTGCTGGATGCTGGAAGAGAGGGAGGGACCAGCGTCAAGAAACATTTGGGAGACCGGGCGCGGTGGCTTATGCCCGTAATCCCAACACTTTGGGAGGTCAAGGCGGGCAGATCACCTGAGGTCAGGAGTTCAAGACCAGCCTGGCAAATATGGCAAAACCCCATCTCTACTAAAAATACAAAAATTAGCCGGGTGTGGTGGCAGGCTCCTGTAATCCCAGCTATTCAGGAGGCTGAGGCAGGAAAATCACTTGAACCCAGGAGGTGGAGGTTGCAGTGAGCAGAGATCACGCCATTGCACTCCAGACTGGGTGACAAGAGCAAAACTCCATCTCAAAAGAAAGAAAGAAAGAAACATTTGGGAGGTAACATTAGCAGAACTTGGGGGTGAGTTGAACATGGTAGGTAGGAGGACCTTTCCTTCCATACCTGTCCATCAAACCTCAAGGTGAAGGTAGGGCTTGGGACCAGGATTTGGCAGAAGCAGAAGGAGCAGTGTGAGAGCTCAGGCTCTGCAGTCCCACGAGCCTGGGTCCAAATCCTGACTCCAGCACTTACGAACTGTGTCACCAAATCCTGACTCCAGCACTCACTGAGGCAGCAACTTAACCTCTCTGAGTCTCTGACCCTCAGTGTCCACACCTGCAAAGTGGCAACAACAGTAGATTCTTCATGGGGCTATTGGAAGAGTACAGTGTTACTTACAATCCACACAAAGTGGAACAGGCCCAGGGCACTGGAAACAGAAGTACCATTTCGCAGTCTGGCCTAGGACTCCCCATTCCTCAACTTAATCGCACTGACAGTGCTCGACTCACAGGTAGGCTACATTCCAAAAAATGCATTAAAAGACACTTGAGAGGCTGAGGTTAAGCTCCCATCCAGGCCCACTCTGGGCTCTCGGGATCCATGGGGTGACGGCTGTTGGTTCAGGGCCACCTCCATTTCCACCTGCAGTCCTTCCTCTGAGGGCAACTGGAATACCTGCCCCCATGAGAGGGACACAGGGCACCTGCCACACGCTGCCTGCACAGACTCGAGTACCTGGTAGGGGGCTCCAGCATGGTAGTGAGTGGGATTTCAGGAGATGAGGACAGATTCAAGGACTCACAGGGGGAGATGAATTGGGAAAGTTTAGAGCTGAGATGAAGAAATAACTCTTGGGGGCCGGGCGCGTTGGCTCACACCTGTAATCCAGCACTTTGGGAGGTTGAGGCAGGCGGATCACTTGAGGTCAGGAGATCGAGACCAGCCTGGGGAACATAGTGAAACCCCATCTCCACAAAAATACAAAAATTAACCGGGCATGGTGGTGCATGCCTGTAGTCCCAGCTACTCAGGAGGCTGAAGCAGGTGAATTGCTTGAACTCAGGAGGCAGAGGCTACAGTGAGCCGATATCACACCACTGCACTCCAGCCTGAGTGACAGAGTGAGACTCTGTCTCAAAAAAAATATATATATATATATTATATATATATAAAAAACCCTTGGGTCATTCCACTTGTTCAAATGAATATAGATACATGTATATATATTTAGAGCAACTAATATGTGCCAGCCAGTTAAGCATTCAGGACCTATCAGTAAACAAAGCAAAGATTTCTGCCCTGAATAGCTTCCATTCTAGCTGGGGAGAGAGTCAACCCACAATAATCGTGATAAGTATTATTTGTGGCATATTAGAAGGTGATATGTGGATTGAAAAAATGAAAAATTAGAGCTGGGTAAGTGGGGTGGGGTGTGGGGAAGATGGTTGGGAAGGCTTCAGGGAGAAGTTGGTCAAGGAAGAAAGTCAGGGTGAGCCAACTGGATGTCTGGGAGAACATTTCAGATGGAGGGAACAGTTGGAATCATGGCCCTAAGAAGGGAGTGTGCCTGGCTCCTAGGAACAGCAAAGAGGCCAGTGTGGCAAGAGAGGGGGCACAGGTGGGAGAGATCGGCAAGGTGGGAGTAGGGAGGGGCAGACTAGGTGGGGCCAGGCAGAGCTCTCACTCTGTGGGCAACAGGGCTACGGCAGGGACTCAGGCAGAAGGGTAACAGGATCTAACGTTTGCACAGAATCACCCAGTTGCTATGTAGCAAGAATACTGCAGGGTTAACAGTAAGGAGGCCGCAGCAGCCAGCAGGCAAGGGACAAAGAATGGGGATGGCTCCAGCCAGGGTGTTGTCGATGGAGCTGGTGAGAAACAGATGCCAGATACATTTTCAAGAGGAGCCACCAGACTTCATGGGGAGTGTGAGAGAAAGAGAAGAGTCAAGGTGACTCCCAAGTGTTTTGGCCTCAGCAACTGAAAGGGTGGAGTTGCCATGAACTGAAATGGGGAAGTTACTTCTGTCTCTAAACTCACTTACTCAAGGCCAAACTCTTTCTTCCTGGCTGCAGGTTCAGAGCTGCCAGAGGTGGGCTGCACTCCTTTTCTCTCCACTGTGACACTGCTGACCGGGACACATTTTCCCTGCACCACAGAACAGCAGTCTCTCCTCCCTCCTTGTCTCAAAGAACTTGCAGTGCTAGGGATGGAAGGGAGGAGCAGCAGCCAGCTCCTCTCTATTTCTTCCAAACCTGCTTCTCTCCTTCCATCCCCTTGAAGTCTAAGGAGATGTGAAGCCCTTCCACACATGGATGTTAGGAAATCCAAGGGCATCTGATGTCTCACGGCTGGCCTCATAGCTGTCAGGTGGGGCTGGGAAGATGAGATGCTACAAGGGCAGGCCCTGACCAGCCTGACTTTCCTGCCCCCAAAACAGCACGGGGATGGGATGGGAGACAACTAAGGAGTATCCTTTCCATCCCCTGACCACCTGGGGCTGGTGGGAAATGAGGATGGAAGGAAGAGGTGATGGAGAGGACATGACCTAGACAGCGGTGGCTTATAGAAGGAAATCTCCAAGGCTGGCATGAGTTTAAGAGACAGCTGTTCCCATTTCACTGTTGGAGGCTGTTTAGACACCATCACTCCTGAGTTCCCTCTGTGGCCAGGTATATTTGTCCCATTTTGCAGAGAAGTTAACTGAGGTTCAGGTTAAGCATCTCACAAGGGATTAAATATCTCGTTCAAGGTCTTGAGACAAGACTTAAGCCCAAAGCTTCCCCACTCCAAAGCCACTCTTTCCATGAACGCCATTCTATGGGCCACATGATGAGAAATGTGTATGGCAGGGCCAGGACTAGGGGGAGGCAAGTGAGACAGGAGGCATCTAGGGTGCAAAATTTACAGAGGCATTCACTGTCAGGTGCCGGCCCTGCACTTCAGGAACCTGAGAGTGAGTGCCTCTCAATTTTGCACACTAGGCACTGGCTCACCTCACCCAGGTGATGCATTCATTTTTTAGATGGTGATCATGGTGAACTGAGAGGGCCAACAGTTTGGTTTATAAATCCTGGGAATGCCTCAAATGTGAGTCAGGTGTGCATTGGAGGCTTTCTGCACAGCTAGTTCCCCTGTGTCAGGGGAGGTTCAGAATGCACCTGTTTCCACAATGTATCGTCAGAGGAGTTAAACTTGAACAGTAATGAATTACACTTGGCAGGAGTGACACTGACTCGCCCATCTGAGCCTGTTGGCCTGACACCTCCAGACATCCTTCTCACCATGGGACCCCTAAACAGGTGGTAAAGGCCCAACAGCCTGTACGAGCTAATTAGGTTAGCTTTGCTTCGTTGCCACAACTCTCAGGCAGAGGCGCCCCTGAGGGCAGGTGGGCTGCATTTGACCCTCAGGCTGCCTGCTGGTCGCCCGTGCCTCTGGAATTCTAGCTGCTGGAAAACAGCCTCCAACAGTGAAATAGGAAGACCTGTCTCAGAGGAAGCAACCTGCCAGTCCTGTCTCCTGAGGCCCTAAACAAGAGGAACTGAGCTTATCTGGCTGCAGGAAGACGACATCTCTTTTGCATAAAAATGACAGTGTTCCTGGGATTTCAATCACAAAGGCGTTCATCATAAAGCACCTTCAGCTGTGCATCCACCTTGGCTCCCAAATAATGCTCCATGATTAATGTCTGCACAGCCCAGGGCAGGATAGTAAATTGTGATTCATTATTTCTGGTGGTATTCTTCATTTAAAATAAAAATTGATCATTGATCTCTGGTTGGAAACTTTTCTCAGTGAAGCAGAGAGATAAGTTGGCAGATCTAAATGAAAAACATATCTGCTCAAAACTTCCTATTCCAGAAAGCCTATAAAATCTATCACCAAGAATTAGATTCTAAATCAGCGGAAAGAACTGGCTGCAATGCCATTCCAAAAGAGCACAGACTAATAAGATAAAAAGAATCCTAGAGAATATTCTAACTCTTGATTTTGCAAATGAAGACAATGAGGCTGTAATATATCCTGTGACTTGCCCAAAGTCACACAGCAAGACAGCAGAGACTGGGTAGAAATGCAGATTCTGATATACTGTGGGGGGATATTTTCCCCCACTATATGAAAATGATGACTCCACAATTCCTCATTTACTATCTATTCTTAATAACTCCTTCTTGGGAGAGAATGTCTTGTATTAGAAAAAGTCTAGGCCAGCTGGGCACGATAACTCACACCTGTAATCCTAGCACCTTGGGAGGCTAAGGTAGGGGGATCACCTGAGATCAAGAGGTCAAGACTAGCCTGGCCAACACGGTGAAATCCTGTCTCTACTAAAAATACAAAAAAATTAGCTGGGCGTGGTGGTGGGCTCCTGTAATCCCAGCTACTCAGGAGTCTGAGGCAGGACAATCACTTGAACCCAGGAGGTGGAGGTTGCAGTGAGCCAAGATGGCACCACTGCACTCCAGCCTGGGTGACAAAGCGAGACTCCATCTCAATAAAAAAATAAAAAATAAATATAAATAAAAATAAAAAAGTCTAGGCTTCAAAGCCAGATAGACCTGGGTTCAAATCCCACTACTTCCACTTAAAAGCTCTGTGACTTCAGGCAATTTACTCTACCTTGACAAGCCTCAGTCTCTCTCTCTACAAAATGGGAATCAATGTGCTTCTAATGCATGTGAAGCAGCCAGCACAGTGCCTGGCACACAGTGTTCAACAAAGCTCTCTTTCTCTTCCAATCTCCCAACAAAGCCACTGCTGTGGCGATGTCAAAGTGGCACAATACCCAGTCAATACAGCAGCCATTCAGAATAATGAACATGAAAGGAGATAATGTTAATAACTGACCATACACCAGGTAGTAGCATGCATGTCTCACTTCATCCTTACAGCAATCCTAAGTATTATGCACTATTATCCCCTATTTACAGATGAGGAAATGGGTTTCAAAGGTTAAATAGCTTGTCCAGAGTCACACAACTAGAAAGTGATAGAGCCAGGATTTGAACTAAGATTGGTCTGACTCTGGAGCCACAGGCCATCCTTCCTCACATCATTAAAAGGTGCTGTTCTCACCCTCCTCACCTATCACCTCTCCTCCTGCAGTCTCACCTTCCAGCCTATACTACTAGACACCAATCTGGCCACTCACATCACGGTTGAGGTCAGCTTGTCTCCATTTCTAGCCATAAGTGACAGTCTTGCCCATGGGATTTTGATTGAGTATATACTTGGCTAGTCTCGCTGAGCAGTTGCTTGGCTGGGCCCTTTGGAGATGATGAAACTCCCACCCAAGCTCAGCTCCAAGCCACAGAAGGTGAGGGGTCCAGGAAACCTCAGGCCATGCTCGGTATTGTCATAAGGGTCAAGTTAACATTTCCCATCTCCCTGTAACCTTAGAAAAACAATCAATCCAGTCTCATGGTACTCACTCAGAGCCAGCAGGTTCCTCAGGGGTCACTGAATCCCAGTTCTCTTTTTACAGAAGGGGAAACTGAGGTCACAGAGTAGAAGTGCTCCCAAACCTCCAGCTCACCCAGCAAGTGTTCCAACAGAATAATCTTAGAATTAGAGGACCTTAGACATCACCCAGTCCAATTACCCTCACCTTAGAAATGAGGAAACTGAGGACTTCTAAAATAGCTAGGAAAATGTGCTTTTCATTTATTGGCCAAAAAAAAAAAAAAAGCAATTAAAGCTAAGAGCAAAATCAGAAGCTCAGCCATGTTTCACCACCCAAGTAGAGATATCCCTACACAGCAAACACCATGAGAAGTCCCCAAGGACAAGGGCTCAGGTCTCCTCACTCCTGGGCTGGTTCTCTCTAGCTGACCTGATTCTCCCCACACTCTGTGATTTTAGGCATACCACCTGCCTCAGGTAACCCTGACAAACCTTCCAGAATCCACCACTCAAGTCCCTGTGGAACTACATGACATGAAAAGCAAGCACTAATAAGAGCTGTAATCAAAAATGTCCATGTCCCCAGGGAGAAGACAGTTTGGTCTATGTGGCTAATAGGTGCCGGGATTGCGTGCCCAATGGGGGATTCAAAGCACGCCTGGGGGTGAAAGATGGCACTGACTACCCTCCCGATGAGACCCAACCTTTCAGAAGTTGGTTGATTGTAACATAATCGCAGAAATCCTTGGCCTGGATAATCAAACCAAATCTCAACTCCACAACCTATGGTCTCAGAATCCCCCATTACATCCTCATTCCTTGAGCCTTAAAGACATTTTTGTTTCATCCTAAAACATGCAAATACCTCCTGGGGTAATTAAATATTATTGCATGTGATCAGAATAACTGGTTAACTCTTCAGTAGGTTTTTCTTTGTGTGTGTGTGTGTGTGTGTGTGTGTGTGTGTGTGTGTGTGTCGGGCGGGACAGGGTCTCACTCTGTCACCCTGTCACTCTGAAGTGCAGTGAAGCCATCTTAGCTCACCGCAATCTCCGCCTCCTGGGTTCAAGTGATTCTCCTGCCTCAGCCTCCCAAGTAGCAGGGACTACAAGTGTCCCCCACCATGCCCAGCTAATTTTTGTATTTTTCGTAGAGATGGGGTTTCACCATGTTGGCCAGGGTGGTCTCGAACTCCAGGCTTCAAATGATCCACCCGCCTCAGCCTCCCAAAGTGCTGGGATTACAGGCCTCAGCCACCACACCCAACCTTCAGTAGGTTTTTCTAAGGCTGCAAGGAGATGAAGAAACGTTACTGTGACCCCTACAACAATGCCCACTGTGGCCTGAGGTTCGATGGGCTCCTCTCTTTCTGTGGCTTGGAACTGAGCTTGGGTGGGAGTTTCACCATCTCCAAAGGGCCTAGCCAAGCAATCACTAAGTGACCCTTACCAAGTAATTGCTCAGCCAAAATTCCATGGGCAGGACCCTCTTCCTTTAGTGCTAGGGGCACATGGGGTAGAAGAGTGTCAAGCTTAGAGTTGAAAGAAAGGCAAGGAAGGCCATGAACATGGTGGCCGGGAGTGAGGAGAGGGAATCTACTACACAGTTTTGATCTTCAGCCAGCTTCTTGGCAGAAGCAATAACTAACTTGGCAGCCAGACCAAGAGGCAAAAAGCCAGCAGCACAAATTCTAGAGTTTAGGGAAAGTGACTGAATGATATCAGGGAGGTTCCTTCTGCTGAATGAGTGGCAGCCCCTGAGAGGAAAGGAAGGAAATCCTAACCAGAGTACCCCCACCATCCCTTGAGAGCTCTGTATCTATGTGTCTCATTTAACCCTTAAAACAGCCCTGCAAGAAAGGTGTTATTATCCCCATTTTGCAGATGAAAGTGAAGTCACAGCCCCTCAGCTGCTCCAGGGCAGAGTCAGAGTTAGCATCCACAGCTCCTGACTCTCTTTCCAGTGCTCTGCCTGCTCCCCAAAGCAACCGCCCCTGGATGTCGCACAGCTTTCTCTTACTTAGATAAATCCAAGTGCTTACTTTTCCTGAAGTCTTGATTCCTTTAGCCAACGATGCATACACAATGACCCAAGCCAGGAAGAGGCAGAAAGCTAGTGGCCACCTGATCTCGCCAGGATACTCAATCCCTGCAGAAATCTTCAGCACAAAGTACCTAAGAGTTGGAGGGAGGGAGGGGGGGAGTGATAGAAAGAAGGAGAGAGGGAGGTGACAGGCAGCAGGCTTTAAGCCTCCAGTAGAGCCAGAGGCCTTGCACAAAACCCCAGCATCCTCCACCCACCCCACCATCGGGAACCTAATCACATCAGGCTGTGGGGAATTTGCTGGTCTGGGCTCTTGCCCACAGCCGTCTGCAAAGACTCCAGCTGGATTTACTGTGCTCTTGATTATGTGCTGGGAGGCTGCTCATGGCCCTGGGCAGGCTTCAGGACAAGGCTGTCAGTTCCATTGTCACTAGCACATCCCCAGGAGAAGTGCAACAGAAACTCTGAACCGTCAAGTGTGATTTTTGTGTGTTTTCTGTGTTGCTCTACTCTTTTATGAGAATTTATTCTGGTAGTATTTGTGTGATTTTAATTTTAAAAATTAGTACATAGTGGAAACTGCATATGCTAAATGACGAAAAATGTGGCCCTGGATTGTAATTCAAGTTGTGTGGGCATGACCTGAGGCTGAGGTTGGCTTAATTATAAAAGCAAGGCTGCCTAGACCTTGCTCAAGCAAAACATTCTAAGACAGATGAGCAGCTGCCAACAGAAGAGGCCACTGGTCAGCTGTAGCTGCTGCTGACAACTCGTTTAGATAATGAAGACATCGTGGCCTGCCTGGCCAAATGGCTAGCAGGGCAGCCTCACCCCTGAGGAAAGGAGGCAGCTTCAGGGACAGTGCCTGATAACAGACTCAGACAATTCTTTCTACTCCGCAACCATCTAGCCATACATCCTCTGTAAAACTGCTGTGTTTGTAGGTTGACGTTTTTCTGTGATCTAAAGGAAAGGCAAGCCAGCATCCAGGCTCTGTAGGACTGTAGGAATGATGGCCCAGAGAATTCTGACCTGCTGAAGGAAATGTAGGCAGCAGCCCCACTCCTGGTCCAGCTGGCTAGCTTGAGAGGCTGTTTGGCAACACACAGACATGCTTTTCATAACAGTGATGGCCAACCCCGTGCAGACAGAGCCTCTTTCAGGCCCAAACCCTGGCACAACCTGGGCTCAGAGTTGACCAGGGAAGACCAAGGCTGGAACTAAACTTGGTTCCAAGGCAAAACCTTGAGGACCATATTTGCCAAGCAAGGAAAAGGACCTTCCCCATGTCCCATCCCCCAAATAGGTAAACCATATAGTCAACAATTCCATGACTTAGCCATCTCAACTGCTCCATGCTTCAATTGTAGGACCTCAAGTCCCAAGAAACTCCTGATGACATTTCTTCTTAGAAATCAAGACTGGCCCCAGAGGATTAGTAAAGGCCACCAAAAGCAGGTTTGCAAATCACTTTCTAGTACACCTGACTGCATGGATTAAGTGTACTGGAAAATGATTTACAAACCTGCTTTTGGCGGTCTTTCAGATTTCATCATACTACCAGGTCAGACTCAGTTGCTCAGTGCTCAGGGAGAATTAAAGGCCCACCCTAATACCCCCACGGTAGTTATGATCAAAGGGGACTATTTAATCAATTAGGTAACTCTCCCTTCTGTTCTGCAGGGAACAACTATGTACACCCTGAATCTACAGGAAAGAAAACCAGGAGTAGGAAATAATGACAATTGGGAGAAGAGTCATGGTATTAGCAATCATTTGTTGTCATCTAAGTGAAAGCCACAAACTGGAGGCTCATTGATTTATGCATTTTATTTGATCCCCATGTTCTATTTGAATTATTTTGCTGCCATTTAAAATAGGAGAGATCACATAAAAATCCAGACTTTATTTCCATCTTTTATTGTAAAATAGAAGCTCTGGCAGCACTGCCCCACATTTTCACAAGGCAGTGATCAGAGGAGCTGGGCACCAGTGGCCCCCTTACATGCGACAGGCAGCCTCTTTGGTTTGCTACAGTCCCCACCCCTCCCTATCATCTCATTTATTTTCACTTTACTCATTTATATTCCTGCCATGCCCGAGTGCATTTGAATTTACAACCCCTGAATTAAAGTTTAGCTAGAGAACACTCTTTACGTACCCTATGATGAACTCTGTCTACATTTATCTCCCTTAAGACATAATTTCATGGCTGGGTGCAGTGGCTCACGCCTGTAATCCCAGCACTTTGGGAGGCCGAGGCAAGCAGATCACAAAGTCAGGAGATCGAGGCCATCCTGGCTAACACGGTGAAACCCCGTCTCTACTAAAAGTACAAAAAATTAGCCGAGCATGGTGGCACGCGCCTGTAGTCCCAGCTACTTGGGAGGCTGAGGCAGGAGAATAACTTGAACCCAGAGGCAGAAGTTGCAGTGAGCCGAGATCGCGCCACTGCACTCCAGCCTGGGCAACAGAGCGAGACTCCATCTCAAAAAAAAAAAAGGAAAGAAAGAAAAGAAAAAAATAATTTTATGAACTTCACTAAATCTTCCAATGGTAGCTGAGGATCTTCAAGTATCCCTGAACCTCAATCTCCAATGTCTAGCAATACTGATATTAAAAAGTACAAAACTAAGGCAAAGCTGGAAAAAAAGGAAAAAAAAATGAATTTGTTCTTATTTACACTAAAGCTTTGAACATGACTTCTTTTCTTTTTTGTCTCTCTTCCCTGAAGCCAAGTGCAGATGGAAGAAAAAATAATCTGGTTAACTGACAGTCCACTTAGATCACACTGGATCAAGGTTTTGAAATGGGCTTTTCATCAGCATCATGAATTATAGCCGCACTGATTCTGCTCCTACTGCTGTCATTCATCCAGCTCTGCTTTCCAGGCTCACAAGACACAACAATCTGCTCTTGGAAGCCAAACCAGGGAAAAAACCTTCCTCTCTGATCTCATCCCTTGGGCTACCCACACCTCTGGTCTGCAAATTGAATATTTATTAATTCACTGTGTTTCTCTTAGAAGGTAAAAAAGGAAAAAGAAAGTCATCTTACTTGAAATACTCTTCACTTCCACTGACAAATGTCTTATTGGCCTGGCTGGTGAAATTAACCATTGTCAAGTTGGGATAAGCGGTCATGCAGAAAGTCGAGTTCTTGATCTGTATTTTGGGATGGTCACTGATAACACAGGAATCTGTTTAGGAGAGGACAGAATAGAAACACAGTGAAATCTGTACAGAAAACAGAGATTTGTCTCTCTGCAGCAGTTTAAAAACAAATGCCAAAAACATTTGCAAATATTGGAGAGTACCTTCAGGAAAGGATTAACCAGGCAAAGCCAGATATATTAAGAAAAGAACCAAAGAATTATGTTTTCTCCATCAGAGCCCCCAGTCCCCACAACTGCACCTTGTACTGATGACAAAGGCATTTACAGAACACTCTCTATGTGGTAGGCAAGTATTTTGCATGCATTATCTCATTTAATCCTCACAACAGCCTATGCAGGAGGTACTATAATCTTCCATTTTCAAAATAAGGAAACAGGCTTAAAGAGGTAGGTAACTCTACTGAAGCCACACAGCTTATGAGGAAGAGAATCAGGATTCGAACTCAGATCCTTATGACTCTGCAGAAAATAAATAAATTGCTGAAACAAATTTAATTAGAAAATAAGCAAACCTCCTGAAGGGTACTGCTACAGAAGGCTTTCTAAGAAGTTCACCTTGGACTCACTGCCTGGCACCACATTTAGTAAGTACTCTAGGATACACGTGCTGTGTACTTTCTACTCTCACGTGGGTAAGCAGAGGCAGCAACCACGCCATCTACCGGGGACCCTGCGACAGGACCTAACAGTGTGGTGCTCAGTTGGGGATGAGTCTTCTCTCCAGGAAACATCTGGCAAGTCTGGAGACATTTTTAGTTGTCACACCTTGGGGACCTGGTGCTTACTGGTATCTAATAAGTAGAGGCCAGGGATGCTAATACTAAATATCCTACAATGCACAGGACAGCCCTCCACAACAAAGAATTGTTCAGTCCCTTAGTCAGGCATGATGGCACACACCTGTAGTCCTCAATACCTGGGAGGCTGAGGCAGGAGGATTGCTTGAGCCCAAAAATGCAAGGCTGCAGTGAGACATGATCATGCCACTGCGTTCCCAGCCTGGGTGATGAAGCAAGACCCTGTCTCTTAAAAAAAAAAAAGGAATTATTTAGTCCAAAACATCGGTGGTACCAAGGTTGAGAAGGCCTGATCCAGGCAGGGATGGAGAAAGGAAATTAACCGTGTGAGTCTTAGTATGTCAGGCTCTGTGTTGAACACTTTAATGATTATCTCATGAAATCTTCATAAAACCCAGGAGGTATATATTATTATTGTCATTTTAAATAGGAAGAATCTGAAGTCTTTCTGACCATTTTACAATGCCTCTCTTTAAAATACAGATAAACTGACAAATGCCTTAAATAAAGAATCCACCAGGACTAATCCCAAAGGACATTATTTTGCAAAGGAGCACATAGTAACAATAACAACAACAACTTACACTTATATGGCAGTTACCACGTTTACGGCACTGTTTTAAGTACTTTACATGCATTGACTAATTTAAGCCTCACACCACCCCCTATGAGAAGGTACTGTTATTATCTCTATGTTACAGATAAGGAAAACTGGGGCACAGAGGGATGCAGTGGCTAGCCAAGGTCATACATCAAGACAGGATGTAAACAAGCTCTCTCTTTGGAGTTAATGACTTAGGCAATCCAATGTGAATAGGGAGCAGGGATTATAAATTCAAACACCTACAGAAGCCAGGATGATGACACAAATGAGGAAGGCATAAAATTAGAAAATAATAGAGAGAGGTGGGGACAGTGGCCAACCAGAGAGCACTCCAGCCAATCAGTGCCAAGCTTTTCCAGATGTTGTGGCAAAAGATGCAGAAAATCTATAAACTTACATGAAATATCTCCATTTAAAAACATTGAATGTATTAAAACTGTCTTTAAATACCAGGAGCAACAATAACAAAAAGTGGCTGGGCAGGGTGGCTCACACCTATAATCCCAACAGTTTGGGAAGCCAAGGCAGGAGGATGGCTTGAGCCCAAGACTTCAAGACCAGCCTAGGCAACATAACAAGACCCCTATCTGTACAAAACATTTTAAAAATTAGCCAGGTGCAGTACTGCACATCTATAGTCCTAACTACTCAGGAGGTTGAGGGAGGAGGATTGCTTAAGCCCAGGAGTTCAAGGTTGCAGTGAGCTGTGATTGCACCACTGCACTCCAGCCTGGGCAACAGAATGAGACCCTTTCTCTAAAATAAATAAATAATTTTAAGAAGCAGGCTTGATCTGGTGCATGGACTCCCATTTTATGTTCTCTGTGGAAGAGCATAGTGGGCAAGAATGTGAGTTCAGGCGTTCCACTACTCCCGAGAGCTTGAATGAGTTCCATTTGTCGAAGCCTCCATTTTCTGGTCATAGTTGTTCAGGGTTGCAGTAAGGACCAAATGAAGAGAGATCACAAATTAAAAATCTTCCCACAATGCCTGGCACACAGCTGGCACTCAATAAATTTTAGCCATAACTCAATCACCATTGTTATAGCTTTTTCTGGAGAGAGTATCTCTAGTCTTCAGCATCATCTCCCGTAAGGCCACTTGCCTGCCATAAATTGCCTACCACTTCCCATACACACCGCAGAGTTTCTTAGAATGTTGGGTAAAAATGGAAACAATAATAAGAATCCCTTCCCTTTCAGTAGTTCTTTAGACCAAGGTTTCTCAATAGCTGTACTAATGGCATTTGGGGTCAGATAAAGTAACCGCAATAGGTCCATTGCCCAACAGGCACAGTGAGTCAATACATCACCAAGACCCTGCGTTGCAGCAGAGAAAGAGGTTTAATTAAGAGAAGAGGACCTTTTTTAAGTCACCCCAGAATTCCAAAGGACCAATACCCCTGCAAGGGACAGCCTGGGCCCAGGAACAGAACACGCTCATGTGCTGATAACACAGAGGATAACAGATGGAGGGGCTGCACAAAGAAAGAGTGGGGATTGACACCTTGGTTTTTTTTTTTTTTTTCACCAAAATAAATAAACAAATAAACCACTGGGTAAGAATGAGATAGGGTCTGCTCAGCCTGGTCATATACTCGCAGGAAGCAAACAGAGTTTCCTGCGTTGCAGCAGAGAAAGAGGTTTAATCATAAGAGCCACTGAACAAGGAGATAGGAGGAAACCTCAAATCCATCTCCCCAAAGAGTTTGGAGCTAGGGTTTTGGAGTAGGTTGAAGAGTGCAGGGTGAAGTCCTGGGACAGAGAGATGAAGAAAAGTATTCTCACACTGATTCAGTTCCTCTGTGGGAACCTTTTTTCATTTGTTTGTTTTTTGGTTTTTGAGACAGTCTCACTGTGTCACCCAGGCTGGGGTGCAGTGGCACAATCTCTGCTCACTGCAACCTCTACCTCCAGGGTTCAAGTGATTCTCATGTCTCAGCCTCCAAAGTAGCTGGGATTACAGGTGTGTGCGAACACTTCCAGCTAATTCTTGTATTTTTAGTAGAGACAGGGTTTTGCCGTGTTGCCCAGGATGGTCTCCAACTCCTGGCCTCAAGTGATCCATCCACCTTGGCTTCCCAAGGTGCTGGGATTACAGGCATGAGCCCCTGCTTAAAGCTGGTAGGAGTCTTTAAACTGGTCGGCATCAGCTGTTTTACTGGAATTTAGGATCTCCTTAAGCAATTCTTAAACAAAAGCCTTATGATTCTAGCATCAGAAATCTCATCTATAGGAACAATGGGGATGCAAATGTACGTAGTGTTACTCAATTTTTGGTTTCAAGGAAGTGAGTCAAAAGCACAGCCTGATTAATGCTGATTATAACAATACTTCTGTCTAGAATTCTTGTTAACCCTGCAAGGACAGCTTTAGTAATTCTTGGCTGTGGGACCGTCCTGTGCATTGCAGGATATTTAGCAGAATCCCTGGCCTCCACCTACTAAATGCCAGGAGCCCACCCAGCTGCAACAACTAAAAACGTCTCTGAACGTTGCCAAATGTCCCCTGCAAAATCTCCCCTGGTTGAGAATCTCCACTTCAGGGCCTAAAAATATCTTCCTACTCAAAGTATCTTCTTTAATCAAATAACAGAGTTTCAGGAGGATTCCCACCTAATCATTATCAAATATTTACCAGGAAAGCTTTTGTTTCCCCCAGCAGTGACATGAATGAAGACAATTAAAGAACACTCCATATCTCTGTTCTGTAAATAAGCACATAAGTTATTTCTAGCCCTCCTGCCAAACATTACGTCCACCCAAGACTGGAGAGATCACTAACACGAGGGCAAACACCAAATCTCTCGATTCCCAAGTTGCAATTGTGAAGCACACAGGCAGCCTCACTAGAGAGCGTCTCTGGATGTCTGTAGATCACTGCCGCCGCAGCAGCACAAGGTCACCGTTCCTGCAGCAATGCAGCAGGGTTCCCAGGCTCCCCACTCGCTCGCTCCGCAGCCCCAAGCCTCCTGCAATATCCCCTCCCACCACCGGGCGGCAGGAGCATGCTTCCCAGCGCCCGGCGCCTTCGGGTCCACCCGCGAGGGAATGATGGGCCATCTCATCAGAGAGCTCTGCGGCCCAGCAACCCCGAACAAAGAACAGCGATAATGATCGTGCTAAATTGGAAGCTGTGGAATGGGATTCTCTTTACTTGGGCAATTATTAATAAATGAAAGCACATGAAAGACCAGGGAGAAAAGGAATCATTTAATTAAAGTTGTAATGAAAATGAAGCCATTCCGGAAATAGAAATGGTATTTATGTTGTTCCTATTTTACGTGACCCAGCTAACTCCTATTTTCACGTAAAGCCGCTGGTCTCACTTGACAGGGCACAGACTAGTCATTCTCCATTACAGATACTTGGAGAGTTGAGTCACCCTAAAGACAGCAGCCTCTCTTACAACCTGCATCAGAGAAAGATGTGGCAAACGCTGCCTCTCCCCACCCACAGATCCAGGGCTTTCCTCTGGGGCTGGAGTGGGTATGGTTGCCTGGTATCCCCATGGAATGTGTCCCTTGCAGCACTGAGAGTGTCATGGGGCAGCTCCAGGCTGCACACGAAGGTCACAATAGCTAGCCATTCAGCCCCTCTCTCCTGGGATGAGTCCTTTTGCCCAGCAGTCACAGGGTGTGGGTAGTTATGGGGTTGTGAAAGAGAAGGTGAGACTGGAAGGCAATTGGTGGGAAATGCTGGGGAAAGAGTTTATCCATCTCTTAAGGAAGGCTTGCTCAATATGACCATTTGGGAAACAGCCTGGGAATATCCGTTGTCTGGACTCCTGATTTGTCCAGCAGAGCAGTGGGGCTCTGCAAGTCAGGCCACCATCAACTTTTCTAAGTCACCCCAGAATTCCAAAGGACCAATACCCCTGCAAGGGATAGCCTGGCGCCAGGAACAGAACACACTCATGTGCTGATAACACAGAGAATGACAGATGGAGGGGCTGCACAAAGAAAGAGTGTGGATTGACACCTTTTCTTTTCACCAAAAAAAAAAAAATTAAAAATTAAAACACTGGGTAAGAATGAGATAGGATCTGCTCAGCCTGGTCATATACTTGCAGGAAACAATCAGCGTGAAAAATGTACATTGTCTCCTTGTGCTCAGAGCTTGCATCGCTTTAGTGGTTTGTACCAGATGAGTAGGAGCTGAGCTGTGTCATATCTTTGCTCTGCCTTTCATGTCTCCCAGGCGATGGTGAGCCAGACTGGAAGCCAGAGACAGGGGCTTCTGTGCCTCTTGTGCCTCCACCCATGTGCCTGATCCAGCCAACATGCTCAGCCTGCTTTAAACACACACACACACACACACACACACACAGACAGACAGACAGAGAGACTATAAAATAAACACATGTTCATGGCAGAAAATGCAGAAAAGAATGTCATCTCTCTGGGTCTGCGAGAGGGAAGAATTCATATTTTTGCCCTTAATATACTTGAAGGATTAAATAGTGTCCTAGTTCCATCATGAAAAAAGCGGTTTTGGAGGGCAGCACTAAGAGCCAATCATACAGAGATCACAGGAAGCTGGTCTCAGCACAGACCTAGCTGAGGAGAATTAACAGATCTACTGGGGAAAGAAGAAACTACTTGTTTCTAGGTTCCCTTTAAAATGACGAGAGCTTCCAAAGTGACTGCTACTAGCACCTTTTATTTGTAGAGTTATATGCTTCTGCAACTGTATCACACTCCTCATTTCTTTTCTCCTTACAGCAATCCCCATAAGGTAGGTAGAGGAAGAACATTTTTATTTCTGTTTTTTAAAGAAGGAAAACAGATCCAGAGAGAGTTACTTGACCCAGACATACATACAGAGATATAGACCAGAAAGACTTTCTGACACAGCTGCCCTACTTCTCCTCACATTCACTCTCTTGCCCTTGACCCAAGAAGCTGACACTTTCTGCCAAGGCCTCAAGTCCCAATCTATTTCACATCTGAAGCATCTTCCAGGAACACTCCCTGACTCCCCAGTAGCTTGCCCTCTTCTAGACACCACATTTTTATCAGAGTGGTCTAAGGGTCCACTCTCATATTCACCTCATGCGCTGAGCAGTATCTTGTGAAGTCTGGCCCCAGGATCGCTCTCCTGGACTCTAGGAATTAGACCATCACTTTTCAAATTGTACCATGCAGATAAGTCACCTGGGAACCTAGTTAAAATGCAAATCTATTCAGAAAGGCTAGGGCGGGGCTTCTAACCACCATCCAGGTAATGCTGCTAGTCTAAGAAACACTATAAAACAAAATAAAATTCTACAACGACTTGTTAAAATGCAAATTTTCTGAACCCAGCCAAATCTATAAATCAGACTATCTTGTGGGCCTGTGAACCTGCATTTTTAACAAAGATTTCAGCTATTCATAAGCAAACAAAAATTTGATTACGCCTTCCTCTGGACCAGGAGCTCCTTGAATGTTAGAATTAAGTATATTTGATAGTTTGATGTAATCTCTGTGTTCCCAGAACCTAGTATAGGTCCTAGCATGCATAATATATGTTCAATTATTTTGCTGAATAAATGGATAGTTTAGAATACACACACCTAAAGCAGGTATTTCCAAACTTACCTAATAAAAGTTTGGTTTTATCTTTGCATTCTGGCGTATTCCAAGGGTTGTTGCAGGAGCCCCAGGGTAGTACAGACACAAAGGAGGCAAACAGGTAGAAAAGTGTATAGCAAATAATCACATTGTAGTATATGGCTATTAGGACAGAGATGATCAGCATCGCGATGCCACAGCCTGCAGAAGCAAAAATTCCAGGGGTTCATTCCACCTTAAATGACATGGAATTCTTAGAGTTGGGCATAGGGTGGGGACCTAGGTCTAGGCTCTCTTGTACAGAATGGATGCATTAATAGCAGAGTGAACTGTATGTCTACCAGGGATATGAAGGCATTCTGCTGGGAACTCAACAATGCCAGAGGTGATCTTGGGCCATTATTCAGAAAGATCAAATAAAGGAAGGAAAGAGTTAGTCTATTAACCACAAAGGCAGGTCTCCCTCCCTGGGGCTGCATGGTGCCAGAGGGGACAGAGTAAGAAAGGGCCTGAGGAGGCTGAGCGGCAGGCTGGACTCACCTTGTAGAGCTGGGATGGCCTTCCACACAGACACTGGCCCCTGGCTGGCAAACTGGCCCAGCGACACCTCCAAGAAGAAGATGGGTAATCCAGCCAGAGCCAGCATCATCAGGTAAGGGATGAGGAAAGCACCTTGGAAAGAGAGCGGGGAGTGAGAGCCCTAGGAGGCAAAAGCAGGCTGCTGCCCTCCTTAACCCTCTGGGTTGGGGGCTGGGCTCCCTCTCAAAGAACTAAAGGACAATTTAGCTCCATTCCTGAAGAAGCCCTTTGATGTCCTGTTTCAGCAACAGTCACCCACAGATATTTAAGAGCCCTCCTCCAAAAAGTATAAGGGTACCCATGCAAATACACTCCTTATTTCAACTCTCCACTGGCAGATGGCTAGGGATATGTGCTGATGAGGTTTTATTATTTTCTTTTTTTTATTATAGCACTTCAGTTTCCCAAAATGAAGCCCTCCCAGAGCTCAACCAGTCCATGCCTTTGACTCACTACTGGATTCAGGTTGGTGAAATCTTATCAGAGCCTCAGCCCTCCCAGGACCTAAAATCTTCTAAGCTAAACTCCAGGAGCCCTCCTCTACAGTAAGTTACCTGAACACCTTCTGCCAACCAGGGTTGGGCAGGCTGTGCCAGACAGCCACTGGGGGATACCCGTCCTTCTTCCTAAACCCATCTCCATCCCCATCACACACTTCTCAACGCCCTTCTCCATATGAGAAGTTCCTTCCATCCTTCAAGGTCAACTCAAATGCTTCCTCCTCCAAGAAGTCTCCCTTCTGAGTCCTTCCACAGTACCTTTCTCCAGGCACCGATCACTTGATAATTTTTATGCAAGTGTCTTATTCAGCCTGTGAGCCCCTAATGTTGTTTGCGCTGCATCTCTTCATTCCTCAAAATGCCCCGTCTAGGGCAATAGTACTTGGCAGGCCTCCATAGAGTCACTGAGACTTCTCTAGGGTTCTTTCCCTTCAACATTCTTTGAGGTTGTTTGGGAGGGACTTGGGGAATGGTCATGATTTTTGAAAAGGTTTTGACCAGAACATGCTGCTGCATGGGCCAGAGTCAAGGTGGGTACTGGAGATGCGCGAGCGCAGAACACCGGCCTCAGCGGAGGGAAAACTGATCTTTCTCCAGTCTACTCTTCATGCTGTCGCCCCTCCGCACTTCCTGTTTGATGGCAGGGCCTTTCCTGCCCGGAGCTCTCCAAGCCAGGAAGGCCCAGGGGCAGCCACGGGCTGCTGGGCAGTAAAACCGGGGTCCTGCTTTATCCTCTCAAGACAGGGATTGTGCAGTCCTCCTCTGCTCCTGAAAAGGAGCGGCGAGCCCTCCACCCCGCACTGAGGGCTGAGGGGGGCTCGAGCCTCAGTGTGGAACAGGCTGCCTCGCATCACAGAGCCTGGCTCCTCCGGAACCCTGAGATCTGCTCCGCCGCTCTTCGCAGATCCCGGGCGGGCAAAGCGCGGGCACTTGCGCGGGTCAACCTCCTTTTGCTGGAACTCCCTCCCCATCCACTACCCTGATAACCCACTCCCCTCCTAGTCACTGGAAGCCTTGTTGTAGCATCCCGGCCTGAGGGCGCCCTGCGGAAAACCAAACGGGAACCTATCTGGGTGCCTCTATTCGTGTGGCCGGTACCTGGTCTGTTTTCAGGGCACCCCCGATGGCAAATGCTCTGCGGTCCTCATAAGTACTTGTCAAAGTGTCCTAATTTGGAACTGGGGAGGACGAGAGTAGTGGCCTATGTTTTGCGCTTTAACCGTCCGGTGGTGCAGCACCTGTCCGTTCTGCTGCAACAAATTCCGCCTGAAGCGGACCCAAGAGACAAAAACAAAAGACCAAAAACCCTTAAACTGCCTGACCTATGGGGTGAAGCAGTGCACTGCTTGTCCCTTCGGTGCAGTTGAGAAGATGTGGGACGGGGCTCTAGGTTCAAATTCCTACTGCTAGAGAGCGGCCGGCCCCGCGGCACCTAAACGCTGGGAGGGCCAGAGGGATCGTGAATGTGCCAGGTCCCTCCTCGGCGGGTACAGAAGAGGTACAAGGGAGCATAGTGGCCCAGCAGCCGATGCAAGCCTAACTAGTGTCCTCCCCATCTCTGAAACGGCTTTCATTCAAAAGCAGCACCTTCCCCCAATTTAGGGCAGATGAAAGAAACCTGTTTTCGCTGTACGATTTTACTAAAATCAAAATATGTTCTGCTTCAAGAAGCAGAAGAAGGCGGGGGTGGCAGGCACTTCTGAGAGGTTTTTGACAGCACAGCCTCAACCCCTTCCCTCTCACCTCTTAGATCTCCTAAGGAGTCCCGTAGGAAGACAGGATATAATCCTGAATCAGGGCTCCAGGACTGCACAGCTGCTGGCTCTAACCTCGTTGGATGCCCGGAGTGCCGCCGCTCTCTGAACACTTGACCGCTAGCACCCGTGCTTACGTGGCTCAGGACCCAGGCCCCAAAACTGGGTCAGTGGGGGTTTGTGGGTCCTCACTCCTCCCCTGCGCCCCTCTCTAGATAAGATCCTCCTAGATCTAATGCCACGATCGATTATGGTCGCCCCCGCCCTCTGGTTATGCACTCACGCCTACGAGGTGTAGGGCTGGAGCCTGAGGAGGCTGGAGCCTGAGGAGGCTGTCCTGAGCCTCCCCGCCCGGCGGCCCTGCCTGAGGGCTCTTATCCCACCCAACCCTCAGGTGCCCGCCCCGCCCCGCCGCAGGCGGAAAGAGCGGAAAAGCCGTACCTCCCCCGTTCTGGAAGGCCAGGTAGGGAAACCTCCAGACATTGCCCAGCCCCACTGCGTACCCCACCATGGACAGGATGAAGTCCAGTTTGCTGGACCAGTTCCCTCGGGCCTTATTCTCATCCCCTTGCTCGTCCTCCTGGGGGCGGAAAAGCACATTGTCGATAACAGCCCCGAGTAGGTCCACAAGCAGGCCCCTTCCACCCTTCCCCCCACTAGGGGTCCTTCCCAGCAAGCAGGCTCCCACTTTTCAACCGAGGATGCATCAGCAAGCAGGACCCCAAATCTAAAGAAAGGATGCATCTACAAGCAGGGACCTCACCCCTCAAGCCTGCACTGAGAGTCAATCAGCAAGCAGGTCCTCAATTCTGATCTGAAGATCCATCTTAAACAGACCCAAAACCCCTCTTTCCCAGATCATACAGTCAGGGCGCACCAGCAAGCAGCTCTCCCCAAACCTTGAACCTGTAAGGTGATTGCAAGCAGGTCCCTCCATCCCCAACCCCTTACCAAGAATTTATTTGGCAAGCAGGCTCCCCCAACATCATGCCTGGAGTTCCCAGCAAGCAGGTTCCTAATTAACCCTCTCCCACAAAAAAAGCCTTCACCACACCCCCTCCTCAGCTGTTTCTTCCTTTAGAGTGTGTGCCAAGACCAGAAAGAGAGCTGCAATGCCGAAGCCAGCCAGAGCCCCTGCCTTACTTTCTTGACCAAACCAGAAACTGCCTGGTCAACTAATTTAAGAAGGCATCCTTCAAGACTAATGCAAGGGAGATGGGCAGGAGGGAGATTTGAAGGTGAAACAAGACGGAAAACAAACAAACAAAAAAGGTTGATATGGGAAGAGACAAGCCATCTACAACCTTGAGTTCTGGTCTAAATTTTACTACTAACCAGCTGGATAACCCCAGGCAAGCCGCTTGCTCTCTCTGAACCTCCGTGTCTCATCTGTAAAAGAGGCTTAGAATAACTGTCCCCTGAAGCCCTTGCCAGCTCCAGCAGTCTATGAATCTTTGAGGCTCATTTCTTCAAGCTCACACTAAGATGCTTTCTTGGGGCAGCGCCTGGTGCTGGAATGCCTCACTAGTAAGCAGGAAAAATGGGGGGAGACCACCCCAAATAAACTCTGAAAATGTTCAGGACACCTAGACACTGCACAAAGCTTTCCAGGGACTCAGGCCACCGCACAGTTTCCACCTTCTCAGTCACCCTTCACTTCCTATTGTAGTAACTTGCTAGGTCTCATACTTTTCTACAGGGTGTGCAGGACACAGCAGCAGCTGTCAGGAGAAGTCTTAGGGAGGGAGAAAGGGCCAGGGTGAGTGTCCGAAAGGCACAATCAGAAAGATGGGCAGGGCTGAAAATAAATACTTCCAGAAACCAAACATCTTTAACATCCTCCCTCGAATCCTCCCACACACAGGCCGTCTCCATTCCTAATCCCACCCTTCAATCCTTCCAGGGCTGCAAAGGGTGGGAGTTCCAGCTCCTTCTGCCGCAGTGCGGAGGTTAAGCAAGACAAGTGAAACAAATATTCTGCTCCACCTGGGGTCACACTGTGGGATACATGCTGTCAGAGGCAGATAATATACATAGAAAAACACCCCGGATGTGGACCCCGAAAGGAAAGGCAAGTGGGAAATTCTGTGTTTATTTCTAGTTCTGACACCACAAGCTCCTGCTATGTGGGCCTGTGGATAAGTGTGAATGTGTATGTGTGTGTGTGTGTGTGTGTGTGTGCGCAAACACTAAAGTGACTAAGGATAGAAGGGTTGTATAAATCCTAAACCTCACACAGGCACAAATTTTGGTCCAGGCCCCACTGCTGGATATATGCATAGCCCCTGAGGCCAGGAAAGGAGAGGAAATAGCAGAAAGGCAGGCAGTGAGAAGGGAAGAGCTGAAGTTGATGAAAAAGGACAGAAGAAAGAAGAGATCAGAGAAGGAAAGAGAGAGACCAGAGGGAAATTGAAGAGAACAAAAGCCTATATGAGATAGCGGGCCACCAGCAAAAGCTGCCTTTATTCATAACCCAAGGATTGGGATTTGCTCTGTGGGTTTTTCACGCCTCTGATTAAGTAGTAAAGGATCAGATGCAAGAGGGGATTAAGATTGGTGGGGCTTGAAGCCTATACAATTGAGGGAGGTTACTTTAGGGAAAAAAATAGAAAATTATGGCAAAAGTAGACACCAGGTTTTGGAAGGGCCCAGGCAAAGGACAGGCCCCAAAACTTAAGCTTCAGTAGCCTCAGGTAAACCCACCTCGCATCAAATGAGTTCTCATATAATAAAGGTAACTGGCAGTGTAAAGGCTACAGAACTTAAACTATTATCCTCCTACCCCTCCATCCCCAGCCACCACCATCTGGCTTTGTTCTGAATTTTAACCCTCTTTTTGTTTAATTAAGAAATTATTTTTGAAAAGAAAAGACAGTCATTGGCAGGAGAGGGAGTCTGTCTGCATAAAAGGGTGGAATCTATCTTCCTCAACTGCTTCGTGGATCTGGACCCACGCTACCGCCAAGGCTGGGAAGGGGCAGGTCGTGGCCCTTCTGGCAGGGTCACTGCAGCCCTCGCGCCCTGAACTGCCGACCCCAGCGCAGTGCGAGCTTCCGAAGCCCCAAAGCCGCCTCCCGCATCCATCACCTGGCACTGCCAACCAGTTTCCCCATCAGCGTACGTGCACCCGCCACGGCCCGGCTGGCCTCTCTCGCGCAGCTGGAGAGCAGGACACTGTGCGGGCCGAATGCAACCTGCTTACCTGGGTGGCAACGGTGGCCACGCTGCCCGGGAGCACGGACGTGATTCCATCCGTGCCCAGCACCACGGTGCTCTGGCTCATGTTCACCCAGCCCACAGCAGGGGTATTGTTCCGCTCCAGGGTGCCCTTGCCCACACTCACGTTCGCATCCCCCTCCGGGCCTCGCAGAGAAGGGATCTTACAGTGCAGCGCGTTGCCGGGCCCGGAGCTCCCAGGAGACGGGGCGGCCTGCGCGCCTTGCGCCTCTCTCAAGTCCCGCAGAGCTGCAGAGGCCGCCTGCGCCCGCGGGCTACTGAGTTTGCAAGACCCCACTCCTGGCCGCTCAGCCTCGCAGGCTCGCGCGTCCGCTGACTGGAAAGTTTGGGCGCCGGTGGAAGCGGACCTGGGCACACGTGGCGGCGGCGGGGCGGCAGCCGCGGGAAGCTCCTGCTCCGGGCTCGTCCTGGGAGCGCATGGGCCATCCGGGTGGCCCTGCGCCGCCGCCGCCTCCGGGCTGTTGGCTGGCAGTTTATTCATTTCCTTGGGAGCACTGCAATCCTGCAAACACAATGTCAAGTTCGTGCAAAACAAAGTCACAACAGCTTTTAGAATACCTGTATCTACATATGGAGACGTTCGCAACTCAGGTCCAGACACAATATCTGGGGAAGCAAATTGGAATCTGAACTTTTTTTTAAAGAAAGGCTGCAATCAGTATTTCTCAATTTGCCGGTTTCATCAATAACCAGATGACAAAAAGAAGCTAATATTCCCTCCCTAGTGGAGGATGAACTAAGAAAAGAGGCAGAAATGTAATTTTGTAAGGGTAAAGGGGGAATGGAAATAGCCCTAGAGTCATGAGCTCCCCTCCCTCTTTGGATTTCACATCACAGCTGTGGGTGCCCTCATCCCCATCACCATTGTAGAAAGATTCTTTAATTTTCCGCCCCATTTCCTTTGTCTTTCAACAATGCACACTGCCTTTTTCCCCCATAGACAAGCTGTGGCCACTAAGCTGATGCCCTGGCACCTGCGAGCGCTTGAGGCCAAATTGGTTGAGTCCCAGCGCTCCACAACCCCCCTCCTCCCGCCAGGTAGCAAAGACAAGGTTAAGAATCACGATCAAAATAACCACAAAAAAACCTACAACGATAATAAACTAAATTTAAGACACAGAGTAGTAACTAGGTTTGTTATCTTACGCAACTTGTATTCACTTCCAGATTCCCAGACATGGAAAAGAATATGCAAAGCTTTTTGTTCTTTTGTTTAGGGTTTTTTGTTTGTTTGTTTTTTGAGTAACTATTCACAGGAGTCTAATATCCTTCACAACTCTACGCTTGCTTGAGTACCAAAACTCATGACTAATTTTTATTCGCTTTTTCCCAATTCACTTTCAAATGAAAAGAACTGCCAGCGGTGGTTTTTCTATCCACTTTCTCCCCTCGTGTTATCTTTCACGGCTTCCTAAACATTAGCACCAATAATTATTATTACACTGTAAGAATAATCCTATTATCTTCACCTCCACCGCACTCCTCTCGTCTAACCCCCTTTCACAAACACGCAAAATAGAACTCCTCAATTTGCACAAATCTAAGTACCTCGGCTTCAGCCAGCATTTGTCTCGGTAGCCTCTAGGACCCAGAGCAATTCGCCTCTGTACCGGCATCTGGCTTTTCAGCACCGAGGACAGTGTCCGGGATCGGGTCTTCAGGAGCCACAGCCAATCTCTCAGCTCTACAGCCTAGGAAACCTCCTTGCGACCTCAGGTGACGCTCACAAGTACAAATACCTAGGGCTGCGAGAATTGTTCTCCTCGTCGCCCCCTTTCCCCCCACCCAATGCACAGACATCTCCAAAAGAAATAGCCAAAACGAATCTGCTTTCTCTGTCCCCTCAGCCCCCTTTCCTCTTGAAAGAACAAAAGCAAACACTCACCATGTCTGACACAGGCAACAGATTGAACTGGTGGAGGGTGAAACCCGCTATTGACAAGACTGGGTTTGGCTCCGGCAGGAGAGGCGCTTTCTATATCTCCTTGGGAAAGGCCGGGTTTGCGTCAGTGCAAAGCAAGGTGCCCTTGGTTTGACATTTTCTTGATAATACAAGTTTGATAAATCATTACCCCCTTGGATTCAAGTTTTAAAGGGACAGCAGCCTAGAGTATGCTGGCCAGTTGTCACTCTAGCGGGAGGGGGCTGCGTGTTTGGCGTGACTCATGTGGTCTGATTACTAAACCGAAACCGGCAGGAGGGGAAGACAGAAGTTTGCCTCCTCCTAATTAAGGGAAACATGGGAGGGACACGTCCCACTGCACCCAAGGCAAGGCGCAGCCGCCAACAGAGTGGATCGGGCTGTAGAGGTGGAAGGAGGGGGTTAAATCACTGTCTTCTCTTTCCCTTTCACTAGATTCCATTGCTGTCCCCCCTTATCTTCAGGGATTCCGAAAATATTACTCCGAAAGAGATTGAGGGTCTGCGCATAGCCCCACAGCTCTGCGATGACTGAAGCAGGCATGGGTCCCGCATTTATCAAGGTGTACCTACCTAGCATGTATGTGAACTTCAGATTCTCACATCCCTACCCTTCCAGACAGTCAGTCTTGGAGGAATCCTGGGGTTTTTGCTTAAAATTGTGATCTGGTATTTCCGTTCCTATTTCTGTTATCACAATCAAGAGAAAATTCTGAGTATAACTGACCGTTTTCATTGTATTTTTAAGCTTTTCTGAAGACGTTTTAGAGAAATAAAAACGAAGTTTTTCCAACACAGACCTAGTTCTTAGGTCACTTTCAAAGTCAAGGGAAACCCATTCTTTCTTTACAGTCCTTTCAATAAAATCCTACCAGAGCCAGGCCTGATTTGGCAGCGCGGGACCTTAGAGACCGTCCAAATCGGGATGCCCAGGCAATGGGGGGGAGGGGGGAATGAGAGCTGGCAATCTGCAAAGCCATGCCAGGATGTTCAACCGTACTGTGGCAGGGATGGGAGTGGGGGTGGCCGTGGCGATAAAAAGATGGACTTTCTTGTTGGTACAATGCAATAGCTATAATCAGAAGAGGAAAAAACGCCTTTACAAAGAAGGTGTAGTTTGGAGACTAGAAGGGAATTATCAGCAAAATGCTTCCCTTCTCTCCTTCCTTGCTGGTCTAGCTCGGGGAACCCCTGGCCTCGGGGATGAGGAGCCACAGACAGCACGTTGTCCCTTCCCTACTGCCAACAGCCCAGCCCACTGCCTCGGGGGTGCGCGCCGTCGCCAGCGGCTGGGCCGTCCCACGCGGTGGGAGGACAATGCCGCGGCGGCCGCGGCCGCAGGCGTAGGCTGCAGTGGCAGATTGCGGCGTGCGCCGGGGGTACTAAGGGGCACCCTCCTGCTCCTCTGGAGAGCCCGAGAAGTGTTTGGATGCCTCCGCTGGTTGGCTTTCCCGCCTAGCCCCTCTAAAGGGCAGCTGGCTGGGGACACACGGTCTGCATTGCCTTTGGTGGGGGCAGGAGGAGGAGATCTTTCTTTTGAGACGCCTTGAGGATTTCAGGTCGCTTTTTATTGCAGTTTTGAGCTAACGTCTATTGAGATCTCAATACTCAACCATTGTGCAAGGGCTATCCATGAATTATCTCGGTTAGATTTAGCAATGGCCTTTCAGAAACTATACCAATTGCAAAGCTGAGGAAATTGGGGCTCAGAAAGTCGCTTTTGAACCCTGGAGAAGATCCCAACCACCTCCCGCCGGGCTGTCGCTAGGGTCAGTCGCTCTCTCCCCGGGGCCCGCTCGTAGGGAGAGGTCGGGAACGAGGGTTAAGAGGGTAGGGTGGGCTGTGGTGGACTCTGGCTGGAGGAGGGTCGTCTGAGTGGGTGGGACTGAGAATTCCGCAGGGGTGCCTGCTCAAGTTCCGGCTGGCGCTGAGAAGCACCCCGCAGGCTCTTGGCATCTTGGGGGACGCCGAGGGGACCTACGAGTGTTTCTGCCTAAACAGTCCCCAATTTCCGAGAGGGCTCAAGACGAATGCGAGAACTGTAGAAGGCAGGCCTGGCAGGCAGGCTCGGGCTCAGAGAGCGATCGGCCGGAGCGGTACCACGAGGCGGGCCTAAAGATCGGTGTAGGCCTCCCTCTGCGGTTCCCCGGCCGACTTCCCCGAGGGACAGTCACGACTTTGGAAGGTTCTGGCCAGTTTCCCAATTTGCATTTGAGCAGCCCCCGCAAAGGGCCAGGTGCGAATGGAGAGTCTACGCGGCGCCCGGACGTTCCAGGGCGCACAGACTTGGCTGCCCCGGGAGGAAGGGGGAGAACTGCGCAGAGGCGGCAGAATCCTGCCGGCCTTCTCACTTCCCCCAGCTGCGGCCCTGGGCCTGAGTGACGCCCAGCGCCCCCGCTCGGCCCCCAGGCCTGATATTTCGCCCGCTGGCCCTCCCCGGCCCAGTCAGCACTTGGGTTCCGGCGTGGAGACTGCCGCGCGTCAGGCTCTGCAGAGGCGGGTGACGCGCAGGAACGGCTGCGGGGTTTGGCTGAGGCGCTATTCGGGCTCCCCGCCTGCCCCCACTTTCAGCCGCAAGATTCTAGAAGGGAGGGGCTACGTGGAGAATGGAGGGAGGGTCTGGAACGGAGAGGCCTAAGAGGGGTCGCTATGAGGCCAACGCGGGGACGGAGGGGCGGGCATCAGCAGGGCTTGAAGAAGGTTGGGCTTCAGGGGCGGGAGAGAGCATGCGGAGGCAGGAAGCCAGGCCCTGGGGCAGCAGGTCGTGCGTATGGGTGTGTGTCAGCGCCTACGAAGCGCAGAGGATGGAACCGCAGTATTAAAAAAAAAAAAAAAAAAAAAAAAGAAGAAGAAGACCAGCCGCACGTCCTCTAGACGCGGACCTCCGCCCCCGCCCTCCGCGGACGCCTGTTTGTAGTGATAATCAGGCCCAGCGCGCCGCAGCCAAGGAGGCCGTAAATCCGCATCCATCACCGCGCAGCCATTCGGTCTGAATTAGACAGTCACTACGGGCTTAATTACTTTGTCAAAGATGAAAAATAGTAATTGATTTTGTCCTCGATCACTTTGTTCCCTCCTCTCCTGCCTTGCAGATAAGCAAATAAATATTTTTGAAAACTCGTGTCCACTCGGTTGTATGGGGGTAGCCTACTGAAAAACAGGCCATCCGGTGACAGTCCTGATGCCAGTGTTACTGCCAAGACACGAAACGCCAGCTGCAACCCAGACAGGAGAGGGCCCAGAGGGCGGCCTACCGCATTCAAGTCGCTGCCCTCCTTTGCACTAAGGAAGGAGAGAGGAGGGAAAGATACCGGTGTTTTACAAGCTATTGCTCTGGCGTTAGCGGGGCACTGTGGCACCAGCCTCCTCTGGTCCTCAGGGCAGCATGCGGGAAAGAGCTGCCAGTGCGACTGACAGGCGAAGGAACGTGTCCAGGGTCAGCGGGCAGAGCCTAGCTTTGAGTCCCTGTCTGTGTTGGCTCCTCTCCATCCACCACATGAGGGATAGAGTATGAGCGCCTATGTCTATGTTTATGTGATTTTAACATGGGAGTCGTTAACACCTACAACTTCCATAGATGATGGATGTGAGGGCTCAGTGTGGGTTTCAGGTGACATGGCCGATAGTGAAGAAGCCATGCCGTATTTTTGTCCCACTTGTCTACTACTGCCCAGCTCCATTGCAGTGTCGTTCTGTGCTAAGAATGTGGGCTCTGCAGACACACTGCACCACTTCCTAGCTCTGTGACCTTGGGGGAAATTCCCCATCAGTAAAATGAGCATAATAAAAATTAACCTACCTCGGCCGGCGCAGTGGCTCACGCCTGTAATCCCAGCACTTTGGGAGGCCAAGACAGGCGGATCATGAGATCAGGAGATCGAGACCATCCTGGCTAACATGGTGAAACCCCGTCTCTACTAAAAATACAAAAAATTAGCTGAATGTGGTGGCACGCGCCTGTAGTCCCAGCTACTTAGGAGGCTGAGGCAGGAGAACAGCTTGAACCTGGGAGGCAGAGGTTGCAGTGAGCCAAGATGGCGCCATTGCACTCCATTCTGGGAGACAGCGAGACTCCATCTCAAAAAAAAAAAAAAAAAAAAAAAAAATTTAACCTAACCTCAAGGGTGGCCTGAGGATTAAACGAAAGAACGCATGCAAAGTGCCTAGATTGAGATTGGCTACCCGGCATACTTTCAATAAGCTATTGTTAACAATATTATTCAGTCTAAAGGAAACATGTTTGAAGCCTCTCAAAATTAGCAAATAAGACAAATCCCTCTCCCTGGGTTGGAAGGTTTAATATGGGTAGACTTATGCAGAATAGAAAACCTTACAAAATATGTAATGATTGTGCAACATTTCTCCCTCCTCATCCAGTGTTGGGTCGCCCAATAATCAAGTATTTACCTTTACTAAATGAAAATTAGGAGCATCCAGGAAAAGTGCTCAAATACAGAAGCTGCTCTGAGTTTTTCCTGAGGCACTTTTTGTTTATATGAAGGTAAATTTCAATATAAAGAAAGGACAGAAGCTTGGAGCTTCATAATCAGCCTCACTGTTCAGTTCTCATCTGAACCCAGGGATGTCAGGGAAACACAAGTTAATCAAAGCAAGCATCCCTCATCGTAGCATTTCAGAAGAGCTCATACTTGGAAATCAATGGTTCAGCTAAATAATCAGTCTGTGCAAAATGCAGGTCCAAAATTCCACGACTCAGTCAGGCAGGATGCTTGTTCCTGAGTCAGCAGTAATGATGATTCTCACTTCACTGCAGCAAAACACAGGGCAGTGGGTGCTAGCGCAGAAGCAGAGAAGTATATGACAAGATGAAAAGGAGTTTAAGGTCATCTATAGTTCCACATGCCTGCTTTATCAGTGAGAAAGCAGAGTTCCAGGTCCAGGGAGGAAAAGTGAGTACTCAAGGTCATTTGACAAATTAGAAACAAAGTCTAGTGGCATCTCTTTAAAAAAGAAAGAAAGAAAAAAGAACTATATTATCCTTTGACCCAGCAATCTCACTCTTAGAAATCTATCCCAGAGAAATAAAAAACCATAGTGCAAGAGTGTTTATTATAGCATAGTTGATAAAGTGAAAGCCTGCGGAAAAAAGAAATAGCCACATTAGATCATTAGAGTATCTGCAGTGTGGAATGATTTGTAGCTGTTAAAAAGATTGAATTAGAACCATTCAGAGATTGGAGAGATTTTCATGATGTATTGAGAAAAGCCAGATACATTAAAGTATGTATAATACAATCTTATTTTTATAAAATAAATAGTAACTAAAACGCCATGTCTGTCTGTCTCTCTCTCTCTTCTCTCTGTCTCTGTGTGTGTGTGCGCGCGTGTGTGTGTACGTGTGTGTATGTGTTCTAGTAAAATGTGATGCACACACATAAGTTAGTAGGTAAGATTACTGGTAGACAATGTGGGCATTGATGTGAGCTGAGAAGATGAGGGAAGAGCCAAGCAGAAAAAGTGGAGGGAGGGTGACAAAGATTGTACTTAAACAAAAATAGTTCTACTAGTCATACTTATAAATTTATGTAAAATATGTATAAAAAATTTAAAGGAAAGAATTCCGCACTAGAATCTATTGCTTTAATTAATGAGAATATTCACTGAGGCTTTCATTAGGAAGTATTACCCCTACACCTATTTTATTGTCTTTCTCTGAAGAGTAGAGCTCAGAAAAATGAATTCAGTTAATTAAGGATCCCAGCTACCAATATGTGGCTAATCGTCCTTCCTCAGGTCCTCATGTTTCTATCTCTTAGCTCTGCTGGGGTGGAACCAGGGCATAATTAAGACCTTCAGAGGACACAGTCTTGGAAAATATGATGCTGCTCTGCTACCCCCACCCTTATCCTTATAATGTACACTAAACTATAAAGTATTTACATTAAAATGACACCAAATTGAAATTCCTGATTTCTAATTCTTCCATAATGATAACATTAATGTCTTTCCAGTAAGCATTCACCCCTTTCCTCTGCTGCCTTTCCTCTGCTATCCTTTTGGTAGTCGTGCTTTGCTTGTTGCCTATTTTTGGTGAAACTACTCAGTAATCTCCTTCCAGGTATGTCTTCTGTGTTTATCCATCTGCTGAAAGTTCCCGAACCCCAAAATGGGAGATACTAGCCTTGTAAGAGGTCAGATCTTGTAAGGTCTCAAATATATTTATTATGGGAAATAGGAGACTTCTAATACAAGAGAATTGATAATGTGTCTGCAATGTTGGTGAATACGATTCTCTTTTTTTCTCTTTCTTAAATGTTTCCCTGGTCTTCTCTTTTTGTCCTAGTTGGTGGGGCAATAGGGGGTGGGGAATTAAGTTCAATGTCAGGAAAACCTAGAAGGAATTCCCACAAGTAGAATGAAACAGATGTTGGAAATCTTCACTGTACAGGCAGTTTATGTAGTTAACCAAGGCTATTGGGTGGAACGTGAAGAAGGTTCAGAAAGGTACAATGGTAAGGATGCTAATCCATGAAGCAGAACTTGGAAAATTCAAGACACTTTATACCTATACAGAACTGCCAGACAGCATTAACAAGCTTTAGGACCTTGTGATTTTGTCACTGGGTAGCACCCTTGTAAATTGGGTCTAGGGGACTATGGACATTGGCACCCCATTTGCAACTGTTGGTTCTAGCAATCTGTGGCATCCAGATTTCTAAGACCATTTTAAACAATGGCCTGGAGGAGGCCACCTATGCCTACCATTTTTGGCAGACAATCCAGAGTTAATCATTATGGTAGCTGTCCCTTGGAATGTCACCGTTAGAGCTTGGAAATGATCTACAAATCTTTTAGAATAATCTCTTAGAATCTACATTCTATTTCAGGGTGTTTCTATTTCAGTTTAAACATCTTTCTGGGTGGAGGGTAACATTATATCGTGAAAATAGGGCTTTAGTAGTACACATTAGTCAAGAGTTTGAACCAAGTTCAGCCATTTGTTAACTATGTGTTCTTGGGAAGCTAATAGCCAACGTGTGGCTAACTAACATTTGCTTATCTGCAGAGCCTCACTTTCCTTTTCAATAAAATGGAGTTCCTTTGATTCATTAAATAAGATGAAGTGTATAAAAGCTTCTAGCATGGTGCCTGGCAAGAGCTCCTTCTACTTTGAGATACCAGAGTTGAAAGTTACTATCTGAAGTCTGACACTATGCCCTTAGAGATGTACCCAGATGACTCCTTTCTACACATCTTAATATTCCTGGATTTGTTCACCAAATCTTTATGTATTTTGCCCATCTTTCTTCTTTGGTTTTTAAAATAATAGGCCATTCTAAGGACTTTATTCTGTCCATCTTTTTTTTTTTTTTTTTTTTTTTTTTTTTGAGACGGGGTCTCGCTCTGTCCCCCAGGCTGGAGTGCAGTGGCGCTATCTCACTCACTGCAAGCTCCGCCTCCCTGGTTCACGCCATTCTCCTGCCTCAGCTTCCCAAGTAGCTGGGACTATAGGCGCCCGCCATCACGCCCAGCTAATTTTTTGTATTTTTAGTAGAGACGGGGTTTCACCGTGTTAACCAGGATGGTCTCGATCTGCTGACCTCGTGATGCGTCCGTCTCAGCCTCCCAAAGTGCTGGGATTACAGGCATGAGCCACCGCGCCCGGCCTCTGCCCATCTTTCTTGATGGGAAATGAGCTTTGCCTGTTTTTTTTTTCTTTTCTTTAAGTGGGTTCTTTTTTCTATCTCTTTACACTGCACCTCCCTTAAAATGCCAAGCCCATCATAACGCTATGCCTTTGCCACTGCACTGTCCTCTGCCTGCAATGCTCTTCCTTCTAGAATGAATTTCTACCTATACGTAAGACTTTGCCCAACATGTATCTCCTCTTGGAGGTTTTTTATGAAAAAAGTTAATATCTCCATTCTCTGTGCTTCCCTAGCACTAGTGCATTGTAATTATTTATTTCCATGCGCATCTTTTCAACTACAATAGCTAATAGCCACGTGTGGCTACTGTTATTTTAATTAATTAAAATAAAATTAAATGTAAAATTGTATTATTCACTCACACTAACTATATTCTTAGTGCCCAACTGCTACTTATATTAGACAGTACAAAGAACATTTCTGTTAATTGCAGAAAATTCTACTGGACAATACTGTTCTAAATTGTGAATGCTTCAAAGGCAGAAATGCATGAATTTTTTAAGCCTCTTTCCAACTTGTGCTGATATGCAGTAGTATTTTTGAATAAACGATTTAAAAAGTCACAGAATAGCCTCTTAGTTTCTTACATGCCATCTTACTGTCTTTGCTAAACCATATTTTTGTATTTTATTAGTTTTCATTTGTGTTATATTTCTGATTATAAAAATAATATGGGCTTAATATGAAAAAGTTGGAAAAACTCCCCCCAAAAAAACATAAAAATACACATTCCTATCTAGCCTAAAATGTATCTTATTAACGTTTTGGTGTAGAGCTTCCTAGACTTTCATATGTATAGAGACATAGTTTTTGTTTTTACAAAATCGAGATCATGCTATTCATATTGTTTTATAATCTTTTTTCACTTATATTATTGATATAGTTCCATTTCATTGCCATAAAATTTACATCGTCATTTTTAATTACTGCATAGATTTTCATAGCATGAATATACTACAATTTAAGTAGTAAACAATTACTATGCATTTGAACTGTTTCTAATTTTTATTTTATTTTATTTTGAGACAGGGTCTTGCTCTGTTGCCCAGGCAGGTGTGCAGTGGCACAATCATGGCTCACTGCAGCCTCTAATTCCTGGGCTCAAGTAATCCTCCTTCTTTGGCCTCCCAAAGTGCTGGGATTACAGGCATGAGCCAATATACCCAGACATTTCTAATTTTTAAGATAAATAGTACTATATTATATATATTTCTGTCTATATACATCTTTGCTCATGTCTCTAATTTTGATTCTTAGTGTCGGTTCCTAACTACGGAATTACTCCCTAAAGGAATTGCACATTTTTCAGAATTGGATTCATCTTATCTGGACCAGTTTTTTTGATGACTGCCTTCAAAATGGAGACATGGAGCTGTGTATGAAGATGTAGCCAAGCTCTGAGCAGAGAGTGACAGTGCTCTGTGCTTTGTTTTCATTCATTTTCCTAATGATGCTCAGCAATCTGTGAATACTTCTGGCTATAAAAGAGCCATGGGAACAAAGACCATACTAGGTTTCCGTAAAGAATAAATCAGTTTTCTCTTTAGCATAAAGGAATTTTTATGGAAATAATATTATTTGGTAAATACAAGTATTTGTAATTGTCAGTAAGCACAATATGCAAATTTTACAACTATTAGGACTCAAGCAAATAAGCTCAACTGTTTACACAGGATTTAATTAAACAATTGCAAGAAATAATACAAACATTGTTAAAATGTGGAGGATTTGTGAATGCTTCTTCTGCAATGGAAATGCCTGATTCAGGGCTTTCTCTGGTTTCTGCAGATTATGTGGATGATGACATGTTTTTCCAAGTCATTAACTTGGGCACAGCTTTGGGGCCAAATGAGAAGCTACATCCAAACCATTTAAGAGTCTGGGTGATTGGTGGGACTGACAAAGGAAAGACCCTCTGTCATTGCCCACAGTGAGAGCATTTGGGGAGTGTGATTGTCTGTGACGATGCACGGTTCAATGATTCCATTGTTTCACGAAGGCCTGGTTTCACTGATACCAAGGGGAAAAGGTGGGCTGCGCCCACATGGGCAATTAAGGTGATGTTGTCAAAGGCATTTAGAGTGATTTTTTTCCCTTAGAACTCTATTCTGTCACTTTTTGGCATTACAAGGTCTTTTGTATTACATTATGGAAAAAAATAAGCAAAAAGAAGAAAATAAGTCACTTCATCAGGACTCTTTTTCAATTGCAAGGGATAGAAACCCAACTCAAAACTAGCTGACGCTTAGGTGTCAAGTAATGGACTGGTCAAGGTAAAAATGGAGCTGACTTCAGGTAGGCTGGATCCAGGCTGCCCACAGCAACAGGATCCTCTCTTGGAGTCTCGGCCTCTGTGGGTCCATTTGTTGCATGTTTTCAGACTCTCGTGTTGTAGATGTCTTGTGACTCAAAGGTCTGGGTTCCCACGCTCATAGATTATAATCCAAGGGGAAAGAGTATATCTCTACTTCAGGTTGGGAGGTTTGGGGAAAGGAGGCTGAGATGGGGGCTTTGATGCAGGTAGATTATTTGGGAGTCCCAATGAGGTAGTTACGGAAACAAGAAGAGTCAATACAGAGTGCATTAATGAGTAAGTTACCTCTGTGGACAATTGGATTCAGGCTCACTGGGGTCCCTCTGGGGTACCACGTGGAACACATGTCAAAGTTTTCCCTCCAGAGGACAGGGAAGCTAGAAGGTGATTTGTCCACAGACTCCCACCCCTTATTGGCTGAGGATTGTTCCTGAGAGTATTAAATCCTCAGCACTTGTGGGCACTCTACAGTTGGGCTGAGCAAATTGCTACAGCACTGGAAAAAGGTGTCAGTAGAGAAACAGAGAGACATGATGGCTTGAGGTGGGGAGCTGTCAGCATGCCACAAATTGTCCAACATGACTGCAGGCGGACTTGCAGATGGGCCAAAGCAATATGGGCTGGGACATCAAAAGCAGCTGCTATGATCACCTTTACTTTCTTCCCCACTCCTTAGGCCAATCGCTCAGTACTTTGATAAGACCAAAGTTGGCCACATGTCTGTCTCTCAAACGTGGTGGGCAGGCAGCATGCTGTGAATGGAAGCTTCATCAAAATCACCTGGAGAAGATGAGGCAGTTTTCCAAATAAAGAATGGGGTAGCAAATTAGTTCTCAGAATAAGTGCAGGAGGGATGATGGACAGACTAAATAATAATAATAGCAATAAACAAGATATTCACTTCCAAACTTTAATCCTATTTTAAGGTTAAAACCACTGAATGTTTTAGTAAATATCCTTCCGGATTATGTTTATTTATGCATTTTTTCCTTATAAACTGGGATAATACTAGAATTCATATGTTTCATACCTGCATTTTTTACTTAACCATATTTAGTAAATACTTCAATATGTAATGAACATTTTGCTGTACATGATTATAAATATCGTAAAAGTACAGTTGACCCTTGAACAACATGGGTTTGAATTATGCAAGCCCACTTATACATGGGTTTTCTTCAATACAAAATACAGTGTTGGCCAGGCGTGGTGGCTCACGCCTGTAATCCCAGCACTTTGGGAGGCCGAGGCAGGTGGATCATGAGGTCAGGAGTTCAAGACCAGCCTGGCCAAGATGGTGAAATCCCATCTCTACTAAAAATACAAAAATTAGCTGGGTGTGATGGCGGGTGCCTGTAATCTCAGCTATTCGGGAAGCTGAGGTACAGAATTGCTTAAACCCGGGAGGTGGAGGTTGCAGTGAGCCGAGATCGCGCCACTGCACTCCAGCCTGGGTGACAGAGCAAGACTCCGTCTCAAAAAACAAAACAAACGAACAAAAAACCAGTGTTACTTTTCAATAAAGTCACACTGAGTGTGCCTGTCTCCGGCCTCCCGTTCTGCCTCCTTTACCTCTTCAGCCTCTGCCACTCCTGAGACAGCCAGATCAACCCCTCTTCTTCCTCCTTCTCCTTAGCCTATTCAATGTGAAGACAACAAGGATGGCTTCACAATGATCCACTTCCATTTAATGAATAGGAAATCTAATTTTTCTTCCTTATGATGTTCTTAATAGCATTTCCTTTGCTCTAGCTTACTTTACTGTAAGAATACGGTATATAATACATACAACATATGAAAATGTGTTAACTGTATGTTACCAGTAGGGCTTCACATCAACTGTAGACTATTAGTAGTTAGGTTTTAGGAAGTTATACCTGGCTTCTCAGGCAGGTCGCAGTGGTTCAAGCCTATAATCCTAGCATGTTGGTTGACTGAGACAGGAGGATCACTTGAACCTAGGAATTCGAGATTAGCCTGGGCAGCATGGCAAAACCTGTCTCTACTAAAAAGACAGAAATTAGCCAGGCATGATGGCACGTTCCTGTAGTCCCAGCTACTGGGGAGGCTGAGGTGGGAGGATCACTTAAGCCCAGGAGGTCGAGGCTGCAGTGAGCCATGATCATGTCACTGCATTCCAGCCTGGGTGACAGAGAGCCTAAAAAATAAAGAAAGAAAGAAAAAGAAAAAAGAAAGAAACAAAGTTAGTTATACTTGGATTTTGACTCCAGGGGGTTAGTGCCCATAATTCCCACATCGTTCAGGGGTCAACTGTATGTAAAATGCATCAGTCAATATACTTTAAATATTTTCTCCCTGCTAATGACTCTTGATTAAAAGTGGACTGGGAGGGTAAATATATGAAATCCACAGCAGCGCCTCTGCCCAGAGAAGAATATTTTAGCAGTAGAACTTCAGTTATCAGAGGAAGCTCTTAAAAAAAAAAAAAAAAAAAAGCACCAATTTCAAAATCATAGAGCTCAGGATTTGAATTCTTATTACTAGCTATGTGACATTGGTCAATTTATTTAATCTTACAAATTTCATATCTTATTTTACATATAGTAAATGCTAAATAAAATGGTAGCATTCTTATTATTATCTAAAATGAGAACAATCACCCTTTCCTGACAGTATTATTATGAGGCTTGAATGATGTTATGCACGTTATGTGCCCGGGAGACAGGCTGAGACATAATAGATTAATTAACAATAGCTTTCTCCTATGATCTCTTAAGCTTATTATTTATTTATTTATTTATTTTGAGATGGAGTTTCACTCTTGTTGCCCAGGCTGGAGTGCAATGGTGCAATCTTGGCTCACTGCAACCTCCGCCTCCTGGGTTCAAGCTATTCTCCTGCCTCAGCCTCCCGAGTAGCTGGGATTACAGGCATGCACCACCATGCCTGGCTAATTTTGTATTTTTTGTAGAGATAAGGTTTCTTCATGTTGGTCAAGCTGGTCTTAAACTCCCAACCTCAGGTGATCTATCTGCCTCGGCCTCCCAGAGTGCTGGGATTACAGGCATGAGCCACCGTGCCCGGCCCTCTTAAGCTTATTTTAAGGCAGACTTTATGTCAGGCATAGCAGCTAGGCACCACAGCAATGAAAAGAGTGCCTTATGCCCAAAGAACCTCCTGAACACAAAGATTTGTACTATGCCACTATCACCAATTCAAAATTCATATAGTATCATAACTAAGGTTTGGTTTGGTTTTGTTTTGCTTTGTTTTGACAGAGACTTACTCTGTCGCCCAGGCTGGAGTGCAGTGGCACAATCTCAGCTCACTGCAGCCTCAATCTCCTAGGCTCAGGCAATCCTCCCACCTCAGCCTCTTGAGTAGCTGGGACTGCAGATGTATGTCACCACACCTGGGTAATTTTTATATTTTTTGTAGAGATGGGGTTTCACCATGTTCCCCAGGCTAGTCTGGAACTCCTGGGCTCAAGTGATCCACCTGCCTCGGCCTCCCAAAGTGCTGGGATTACAGGCGTGAGCCACTGCCCCCAGTCTAACCAAGCTGTTTTTTGTTTGTTCGTTGTGTTGTTGTTGTTTTTTAAATGTAACCTACTCCTAGAATAACTAATTACGTGTTTTCATCCTGGTATAAACTTTATTACATTGCTTTCCTCATTACAGCTAGCTGACATTTGCAGTATCCATAAACAAAAACCTTAGTGAAGAGAGAAATAAAGACAGTTTTGTACCATTTTGGTGGAGTGTTCAAACAGGAGAGAGATTTGGGCTGCCAGAAAAGAATATGATGTGCCTGAACTTCAGAGGGGTCAGAAGAGAGGTACTAGGAGGTGGGAAGATCCCTGAAAAAGGTACATTTTCTCTCCTGATTTTCAACTACTTTCAATCACCACTTTCCTAGAATTGCTAATATGAATGAATGAATTTGTTCCAATTGAACGGAGCTCCAATTTACAATCTTTTCCCCTGGCTCTGAATGGAAATAGCCCTAAATTAGGTTATCAGGTGACCTTGGATAAATTACTAGCTTCTCTGAGATTTCATTTCTACAGTTGTAAAATGGAGATAATAAATCTTGCTCTGCCTAACTCTCAAAGCTGAGGTGAAGATGAAATAAAATAATGGAATTGAGAGAGCTGGGTAAATTGTGAAATATCATGCAATCCTAAGAACTTGGATCTCAACTATTCATAGACCTAAGGCCTACAGATCCGTTTTAAATCATTCAAATGTCCATGTATGTGCGTGTGTTGTGGGGGATGGGAAGGTGGGTGTTTCTTGAAATGAAGAATTATCAAAAAAGTTACTTCCCTGGCCGGGCGCAGTGGCTCACACCTGTAATCCCAGCACTTTGGGAGGCTGAGGCAGGCAGATCACGAGGTCAGGAGATCGAGACCATCCTGACCAACACAGTGAAACCCCGTCTCTACTAAAAATACAAAAAAATTAGACAGGTGTGGTGGTGGGTGCCTGTAGTCCCAGCTACTCGGGAGGCCGAGGCAGCAGAATGGCGTGAACCCGGGAGGTGGAGCTTGCAGTGAGCTGAGATTGCGCCATTGCACTCCAGCCTGGGTGACAGAGTGAGACTCCGTCTCAAAATTAAAAAAAATTAAAAAAAAAGTTACTTCCCTAAGGAGAGGATTACTGATAGGCCCAGAATGAGAAAAAATGCCAGTGAACTGGATGCAATAGTCTGTTAGCTGTATTCCCCACTTTTTTTTCTCTTCCTCTTCCATAATAATTGAGTTTAGCTGGACACATGGCAATTCAGTTACAGATGACATATCTAAGCCTTCCTTACAGGTAGGCTAGCCCTTGTCACTAAGTTCTGAACAACAGGATGTGAGCAAACAGATACGTGCTCTCAGAGACTTGCTCTCAAAAAGCTTAACCATGTGTCTCCCTCCCTTCCTGTTGGCTGGGGGAGGATGAAAGCTGAAGCTGCCACTATGGACCTACAAGTCAGAGCTACATGTTAAGAATGGCAGGCTGCCTACCAGCCCAGCCCCTCTTATCTCTTAACAATGACATAAAGACAAGTAAACCCTTATCTAGTTTAAGTGGCTGTCATTTGGGGTCTCTTTGTTATAGCAGCCTAGACTTACCCCGACTAACATGCCAGGCCTTCACACAACATCAACCTAAGCCTGCCCCAGGTGGAAGCAAGCAGCCATTTGTCAAACTGAGGTAATATCCATGCAACTGACGAGATCCCCTGCCACCCTAATTGACTGACCAGAAGACCAATAAGCCATTTTTCTCGAAAGCCACTTTCTATCACCCAGGCCTGCCAAGGTCACTTATGCGAGGCCAGCAGTATGTGTCTGAGATTAAGGGCAGAGCATGAGTCACCAGCACTACTCCATTACTCTGTGCTGCTGTTTAGTGGGGCTCCCAGAGGCAGAGCAGAGTATGTGCTCATCAATCATACCTTACTTATAATGAGGCTGGCTCTTTGTATGCCTGCTAGGATCCAGATACCACGTTTGGCACTTTAAATCCATAGCCTCAAGGTAGGGGGTATTTTTCATACCAAGAAAGAGTCTCAGAAAGGTTGAGTGAGTTACCTGAGGCAACAGAGCCTAGATGCCAAGGCAGATTGGGATAATTCGACAGCTTGTGCTTCTCCCACTGTGGTGCTGCTTTCGAATAATCTGCCTCCTTCCAAGCACGGCTGAAGGCTGCTTAAGCAAAGCTGGCATTTGTTTATTGAGATGAGAACCTTAAAGGCCTGGAAGCTCCACCCCAAAACCATTCACTACCTGCTGCCCACACTCTGAGCTTTCATCGTTTAAGAGGGTTTTCAATCCTGTGGGCGAGTGTTCCTATGCATGTGTATTGGGTACTTTTGAGATATGAAGAAAACTATGAAAACACACACAATGTTGGGAGTTGAATTGGGTCACCTGAAAAAAGACATATTGGAGTCCTAACCCCCAGTACCTCAAAATGTGACATTATGGGGAGACAGGGTCTTTACCGAGGTAATTAAGTTAAAATGAGGACATTAAAGTAGGCTGTATTCCAATATGATTTGTGTCCTTATAAAAGGAGGAAATTTGGGCACAGAGACAGACACATTTAGAGAAACGATGATGTGAAAAGACACAGAGAAAATACGGCCATCTACAAGCCATGGAAAGAGGGCTAGAATGAATCTTTCCTTCACAGCATTCAGAAGAATCCAGCCCTGCCAATACATTGATCTCAAACTTCCAGCCTCCAGAGCTGTGGGACAATAAATTTCCATTATTTAAGCTGCCTAGTCTATGATATCGTGTTACTTGCAAACTAATACACACCCTTCCCTACAAGCACACATATACGCATATTACTATATTTGAGTATACCTTAAAAATACATAAAATATATCAGAATTCACATATAAATTCAGGGAATTCATAGTTCACCCCAGAACACCCTTGGGCTCCTCTTGAAGGACCCTTGCAAATTTTTACTTCCTGAAAACATTCCAATGCCTATAATAATAATATTAACAAAAACATAAAACAATTACTGTTCTAAGCACCATCCTAAGGGCTTGTATTAATCCACTTAATTCTCCCGACAACCCCAGCTGCCATAAGAAACTCACACAGATTTTGGTTCCTGGAAATGGAGTGCTGCTGTAACAAATTAGCAATAAACCTGATGGCTTAAAACAACAGAAATTTATTCTCTCACAGTTCTGAATGCCAGAAGTCCAAACTCAGTATCACTGGGTTGAAATCAAGGTGTTCACAGAAATGTGCTCCCCACAGAGTCTCTAGGGGAGAAGCCCTTCCTTGCCTCTTTTAACTTCTGGTGACTGCCTGCATTCCTTGGCCTGGGGCTGCATCACTCCAGTCTCTGCTTTCATCCTCACATCACTTCTCTGTATGTGAAACATCTCTGCCGTGCTTTTTTTTTTTTTTTTTTTTTGAGACAGAGTCTCACTCTGTCACTCAGGCTGGAGTGCAGTGGCATGATCTCAGCTCACTGCAGCCTCTGCCTCCCAGGTTCAAACGATTCTGCTGCCTCAGCCTCCCAAGCAGCTGGGATTACAGGTGCCTGCCACTGCACCCAACAATTTTTGTATTTTTAGTAGAGACAAGGTTTTGCCATGCTGACCAAGCTGGTCTCGAACTCCTGCCTTGGCTTCTCAAAGTGCTGGGATTGCAGACATGAGCCGCCATGCCCAACCTTCTGCCATGTTCTCATGAGGACATATGTGATTGCATTCAGGGCCCACTTGGATAGTACAGGTTAATCTCACCACCTCAAAATCATCTCATGGACATTGCCTTCTATTAATGTTGTCCATTGTTTTTCAGTTTCCTCATCCATAAAATAGAGTGAAGTGAGGTTGAAGCGCATCAAGGATGGCAAGAATGTGGCCCATAGGACACCATTTCCTCTTCTGCAACTTCTTGCCAAAAGGAAGAAGGCTTTGCTTCATGTTTGTGTTCATAATGAAAGGTGAGGTCTTTGGGAAGGCCTCCAAGTTCATTAATTAAATTAACATGTGAAATACCTGGATGCTGAACTTGTACAAAAGCAGCTGGAAGTTAACTTGATAGTCTCACTACTCTGAGGCACTCACCGACTAGCGGACAAGACAAGCGGGCACTGAGGGGTGTGTTTTCATGGTGGGAGTTTATTTCATTGCAAGAACAGAAACTGGCCAGCTCTATCAGCCTCAGAGAGAGAGAGAGATCTTGCACCTTTCAGTATATCCATCAAATAACCCTCAACTGTGTCTCAGTTAGTGATTTGGGGCCTGGTCCCAGCTCTGAAACAATTACTGCAGCCAGGCATGGCATATGCTAATCAGTGCTGGGAAGAGACATGGGGTCAGTTTCATCCAAACTGTTGGACAGAGAGGGAGGAGTGGTGGTTTCCAAAGGGAAAATTGGGGTGTTTTTACTACAAGAAGAAAAATGGTGGCTGAGCACCCAGAAACTATAGATGTCAACAGAGCAAGAGTGGTTTCAATGGGAACCACTTGATAGCCTATAGACAGGGCTCTCATGATTCTGCAGCAGCCTGTTTTCTAAGCATTGGTGACTAAAAATGGGAGCCCTGACCACATTGTTCCATTTTACTCCAACCCCACAGGAGGATATAGATCTGGTTGATTCAGATTTCAGGTCATTTGTAGGGTCGCTTTATCTAGGAGTGGAATTTGGTGGCCTAAATAAGCCAACAAATGCATGTTCGCTTTTCAGGCCTGGGCACCTGGGGTCATGAAGTCCCACTGAAGAGATTGAAGGTTAATATTTTGGGGCACTGGAGAAAAGACACAGCAGGCGAAGGAAACCTCCATATCTTAGGGGAAGAGACCCCCTGGCTCACTGGAGTTTTCTACTTGGTGGTTTGGTGCCAGAACACCAAAGTGAAGACAAAGCACTGCCTGACCCATTTGTGAGGACATCTGTGCCCAATGACCAGACCAGCACATTATCTCTTAGTAGCTTCTGTTGCATGTATTAATCTAGTCCTTCTTATAATTCTGGAGTTCACAGTAGCCCCTTCTCACGGCTATGCATTTACATTCTGATTTACTGGAAACATAGGCGGTGCCAGATCAAGGAACGTGCTTTATGCTAGTTTAGGGAAACTGGCCTAGATCTTATGGCAATGATGTTCCATGGACTAGTTTCAAGCGACAGTTGTCTAAGGAACCTGGAGAGTTATATGGGCTGGAATCTCTAACATAGCCACTTGGAATGGGAGGATACATAGGTGAGTAGAAGAGGAAGAGAGGCAATTGACCCATTTGACTAGCTCTGCACCTTTAGGCAGGCCACTCTGTTTTGAGGTCCAGGACCCATTCCCCACACCACCCCACCCCAATAACTAAAGCTGTGAGCTTTAGGGTCTGGAGGACAATGTAATTTAAGTTAGAAACCTTCAGCCCTTTGGCAAAGTCTCGGGAGATTTTTATTGGTTACATGGCATCCTTAGCACCATTGCAACATCTCAGAACAGGTCTGGCTCCAAGAGGTATTCACAAAGATTTTGTAAATCCCAAATTACAATCATGTCTTAGGTTCCCTCCCACCAATGTCATGCCCCTCCCAACTTAGCACATAACCACTTAGTTCCACATGATAGGAGGGAGGAGTGGACTGCAATGATCATTGTTTGTCCTGTGATGTTTATTTGCTTATTTATTTATTTTTCAGTGACCAGACTGACCTCAAACTCTTGGGTTCAAGTGATCTTCCTACCTCAGCCTCCTGAATAGCTGGGACTACAGGTACATGCCACTATGCCTGGCTGAATTTATATATCAACTTGACTGGGCTAAGGGTTGCCCAGATAGATGGTAAAATGTCATTTCTGGTTATGTTTGTGAGGATGTTTTCAGAAAATATTAATATTAGCATTTGAATCAGTAAACTGAGTGAAGAAGATTTTCCTCACCAATGTAGGTGGGCATCACCCAATTTGTTGAGGGTCTAAATAGAAGGTCAGCCAGGCACGGTGGCTCATGCCTGTAATCCCAGCACTTTGGGAGACCGAGGCAGGCGGATCACCTGAGGTCAGGAGTTCAAGACCAGCCTGGCCAACATGGCGAAACCCCATCTCTACTAAAAATACAAAATTAGCCAGGCATGGTGGTGCATGCCTGTAATCCCAGCTACTCAGGAGGCTGAGGCAGGAGAATCACTTGAACCTGGGAGTCGAAGGTTGCGGTGAGCCGAGATCACAACATTGCACTCCAGCCTGGACAACAAGAGTGAAACTCCGTCTCAAATAAATAAATAAATAAATAAATAAACAAACAAACAAATAAATAGAAGGTCAAAACAGAGGAGGAAGAGAGAATTCAACTTTTCTCTTGAGCTGGGCCATCCATCCTCTCCTGCCCTTAGACGTCACAGCTACTGGTTCTCAGGCCTTTAGACTTGAACTGAGACCTCCACCATCGGTTCCCCTGATTCTGAAGCCCTCAGGCTTAGACTAGAACGACACCACTGGCTTTTCTGGGCCTCCAGCTTGCAGATGGCAGATTGTGGGGCTCCTCAGCCTCCATAATCACACAAGCTAATTCCTCATAATAAATGTCTTCCTGAATATCTGTATATATCCTATTGGTTCTATTTCTCTAGAGAACCCTGACCAATATATCTTGAGAGGTTTTATCTTGTCCTTAATGTTCCAAATAAGCTAAGACCTTGATGCCTCGGGCAAAACTTAAAATTTATTTAGATCTAGATTTTGTTTCCCCAAACTCCACACAGGGAAACCAAAGTCCACACAGTTTGGTCTGGCACCAAACCACCAGATATTCTTCAGTCTTTTCCATCCTATATTATCAGTTACTAGGAATTATAATTAACTCTAGGACCTGAGGGCATATTTGTTTAATAAAAACTTTAGAACTCAATTATCATAGAAGGTTAGGAATGAAGGGAAACATTCGTATAGATGGCTGGTACTGGTGTTACCCTGCCCTGCAAAGCTCAGGCAAAGAGTGGTAGAAGGCTGGCATATTTAAATTCCGTAGCAGTTTCTTTCCAATTCTCTTTTGGTAATAGTCCACCTTTTGATCACGAGTATTATATTTCAGCAACATTCTTTCTTGACTACTGAATTTTCCTCTGAAAAATGAAGTTAATCTTCCAGGTGTCTCTTCTAACAAATAGGATACTCTAAAATGTGAACACAATTTTATGCACAAGGATACACCATCTATAATAACAAAATGTAGACTAAAGTAGGGGAATCAAATAATTTAAGGTGTAGAGCCCTAGAATAAAGTACTATAAAGCCATTCGTTGTTTTTTTTTTATTATACTTTAAGTTCTAGGGTACATGTGCACAACATGCAGGTTTGTTACATAGGTATACATGTGCCATGTTGGTGTGCTGCACCCATTAACTCATCATTTACATTAGGTATATCTCCTAATCCTATCTCTAACCCCTCCCCTCTCCCCCTACCTCACAACTGGCCCCGGTGTGTGATGTTCCCCTTCCTGTGTCCAAGTGGTCTCATTGTTCAGTTCCCACCTATGAGTGAGAACATGCGGTGTTTGGTTTCTCTGTCCCTGCGATGTTTGCTGACGATGGTTTCCAGCTTCATCCATGTCCCTACAAAGGACATGAACTCATCATTTTTTATGGCTGCATACTATTCCATGGTGTATATGTGCCACATTTTCTTAATCCAGTCTATCATTGATGGACATTTGGGTTGGTTCCAAGTCTTTGCTATTGTGAATAGTGCCGCAATAAACATACATGTGCATGTGTCTTTATAGCAGCATGATTTATAATCCTTTGGGTATATACCCAGTAATGGGATGGCTGGGTCAAATCCTATTTCTAGTTCTAGATCCTTGAGGAATCGCCGCACTGTCTTCTACAATGGTCGAACCAGTTTACAGTCCCACCAACAGTGTAAAAGTGTTTCTATTTCTCCACGTCCTCTCCAGCACCTGTTGTTTCCTGACTTTTTAATGATTGCCATTCTAACTGGTGTGAGATGGTATCTCACTGTAGTTTTGATTTGCATTTCTCTGATGGCCAGTCATGATAAACATTTTTTCATGTATCTGTTGGCTGCATAAATGTCTTCTTTTGAGAAGTGTCTGTTCATATCCTTTGCCCACTTATTGATGGGGTTGTTTGTTTTTTTCTTGTAAATTTGTTTGAGTTCTTTGTAGATTCTGGATATTAGCCCTTTGTCAGATGAGTAGATTGCAAAAATTTTCTCCTATTCTGTAGGTTGCCTGTTCACTCTGATGGTAGTTTCTTTTGCTGTGCAGAAGCTCTTTAGTTTAATTAGATCCCATTTGTCAATTTTGGCTTTTGTTGCCATTGCTTTTGGTGTTTTAGACGTGAAGTCCTTGCCCATGCCTATGTCCTGAATGGTATTGCCTAGGTTTTCTTCTAGGGTTTTTATGGTTTTAGGTCTAACATGTAAGTCTTTAATCCATCTTGAGTTAATTTTTGTATAAGATGTAAGGAAGGGATCCAGTTTCAGCTTTCTACATATGGCTAGCCAGTTTTCCCAGCACCATTTATTAAATAGGGAATCCTTTCCCCATTGCTTGTTTTTGTCAGGTTTGTCAAAGATCAGATGGTTGTAGATGGGTGGTATTATTTCTGAGGGCTCTGTTCTGTTCCATTGATCTATATCTCTGTTTTGGTACCAGTACCATGCTGTTTTGGTTACTGTAGCCTTGTAGTATAGTTTGAAGTCAGGTAGCGTGATGTCTCCAGCTTTGTTCTTTTGGCTTAGGGTTGACTTGGCAATGAGGGCTCTTTTTTGGTTCCATATGAACTTGAAAGTAGCTTTTTCCAATTCTGTGAAGAAAGTCATTGGTAGCTTGATGGGGATGGCATTAAATCTCTAAATTACCTTGGGCAGTTGGTCATTTTCATGATATTGATTCTTTCTATCCATGAGCATGGAATGTTCTTCCATTTGTTTGTATCCTCTTTTATTTCATTGAGCAGTGGTTTGTAGTTCTCCTTGAAGAGGTCTTTCACATCCCATGTAAGCTGGATTCCTAGGTATTTTATTCTCTTTGAAGCAATTGTGAATGGGAGTTCACTCATGATTTGGCTCTCTGTTTGTCTGTTGTTGGTGTATAAGAATGCTTGTGATTTTTGCACATTGATTTTGTATCCTGAGACTTTGCTGAAGTTGCTTATCAGCTTAAGGAGATTTTGGGCTGAGACGATGGTGTTTTCTAAATATATAATCATGTCATCTGCAAACAGGGAAAATTTGACTTCCTCTTTTCCTAATTGAATACCCTTTATTTCTTTCTCCTGCGTGATTGCCCTGGCCAGAACTTCCAACACTATGTTGAATAGGAGTGGTGAGAGAGGGCATCCCCGTCTTGTGCCAGTTTTCAAAGGGAATGCTTCCAGTTTTTGCCCATTCAGTATGATACTGGTTTGGGGTTTGTCATAAATAGCTGTTATTATTTTGAGATATGTCCAATCAATACCTAATTTATTGAGAGTTTTTAGCATGAAGGGCTGTTGAATTTTGTCAAAGGCCTTTTCTGCATCTATTGAGATAATCATGTGGTTTTTGTCTTTGGATCTGTTTATATGCTGGATTATGTTTATTGATTTGCGTATGTTGAACCAGCCTTGCATCCCAGGGATGAAGCCAACTTGATCATGGTGGATAAGCTTTTTGATGTGCTGCTGGATTCAGTTTGCCAGTATTTTATTGAGGATTTTTGCATTGATGTTCATCAAGAATATTTGTTTAAAATTCTCTTTTTTTGTGTCTCTGCCAGGCTTTGGTATCAGGATGATGCTGGCCCCATAAAATGAGTTAGGGAGGATTCCCTCTTTTTCTATTGATGGAATAGTTTCAGAAGGAATGGTACCAGCTCCTCCTTGTACCTCTAGTAGAATTCGGCTGTGAATCTGTCCAGTCCTGGACTTTTTTTGGTTGGTGGGCTATTAATTATTGCCTCAACTTCAGAGCCTGTTATTGGTCTATTCAGGGATTCAACTTCTTCCTGGTTTAGTCTTGGGACGGTGTATGTGTCGAGGAATTTATCCATTTCTTCTAGATTTTCTAGTTTATTTGCGTAGAGGTGTTTATAGTATTCTCTTGTGGTAGTCTGTATTTCTGTGGGATCAGTGGTGATATCCCCTTTATCAATTTTTATTGCATCTATTTGATTCTTCTCTCTTTTCTTCTTTATTAGTCTTGCTAGTGGTCTATCAATTTTGTTGATCTTTTCAAAAAACCAGCTCCTGGATTTTTTGAAGGGTTTTTTATGTCTCTATCTCCTTCAGTTTTGCTCTGATCTTAGTTATTTCTTGCCTTCTGCTGGCTTTTAAATGTGTTTGCTCTTGCTTCTTTAGTTCTTTTAATTGTGATTTTAGGGTGTCAACTTTAGATCTTTCCTGCTTTCTCTTGTGGGCATTTAGTGCTATAAATTTCCCTCAACACGCTGCTTTAAATGTGTCCCAGAGATTCTGATATGTTGTGTCTTTGTTCTCATTGGTTTCAAAGAACATCTTTATTTCTGCCCTCATTTCGTTAGGTTCCCAGTAGTCATTCAGTAACAGGTTGTTCAGTTCCCATGTAGTTGAGCGGTTTTGAGTGAGTTTCTTAATCCTGAGTTCTAGTTTGATTGCACTGTGGTCTGAGAGACAGTGTGTTATAATTTCTGTTCTTTTACATTTGCTGAGGAGTGCTTTACTTCCAACTATGTGGTGAATTTTGGAATAAGTACAATGTGGTGCTGAGAAGAATGTATATTCTGTTGATTTGGGGTGGAGAGTTCTGTAGATGTCTATTAGGTCCACTTGGTGCAGAGCTGAGTTCAATTCCTGGATATCCTTTTTAACTTTCTGTCTCATTGATATCCCCATATATAACTAATTTGTGCTGTGCACCAACAAGAACCTGCTTTAAATTTCCATGCCAATTTACAACCCACATACTATACCAGGCAAGGTGGCTATTGAAAATACCACCAGGACAGGGCTATCTAAAGACACATTCGGTAGTGTGTTAACTATACAAAAAAAGACACTGTACAGTTTAGAAACAAATCTTACGCACCCTTACATTTCAGTTTTTGTCTTTAAAAGGAGTGAGTTGTGTACAGGGGGATTAAATGCTTTATAGACAAAAGAAAAACTGCACTAGAACCAGCTCGTTCATCATCACCATCTTCTTCTTCATCTTCATCATCTTCTTCATCTTCATCTTCTTCATCTTTCTCCTCCTCCTCATCCTCTTCATCTTCCTCATTTTCCTCCTCTTCCTTCTTTTTCTTGCTTTTTGCAGCCTTGACAACTCCATTGTTTGCTGCATCATGCTTTCCTTTAGCTCGATATGCAGCAATATCCTTTTCGTATTTTTCTTTCAGCCTCACCGACCTCTTTTCATAAGGTTGCTTGTCATCTGCAGCAGTGTTATTCCACATCTCTCCCAGCTTCTTCGCAACATCACCAACGGACAGGCCAGGACGTTCTCCTTTGACTTTTGGGCCATACTCAGAGAAGTACAGGAAGAAGGCTGAAGGAGGCCTCTTGGGCGCATTGGGATCCTTGAACTTCTTTTTTGTCTCCCCTTTGGGAGGGATATAGGTTTTCATTTCTCTCTTATAACGGGACTTGTCCGCCTTTGCCATATCTTCAAATTTTCCTCTCTTTTTTGGGGGGGGGCGGTGGGGGGACGGAGTCTCGCTCTGTTGCCCAGGCTGGAGTGCAGTGGTGCGATCTCCGCTCACTGCAAGCTCCGCCTCCCAGGTTTACGCCATTCTCCTGTCTCAGCCTCCCGAGTAGCTGGGCCTACAGGAGCCCGCCACCACGACTGGCTGATTTTTTGTTTTTTTTTAGTAGAGACGGGGTTTCACCGTGTTAGCCAGTATGGTCTCAATCTCCTGACCGTGATCCACGCGCCTCAGCCTCCCAAAGTGCTGGGATTACAGGTGTGAGCCACCGTGCCTGGCCAAATTTTCCTTTCTCTTTAGCAGACATGTTCTTCCACCTCTCTGAGAACTTCTTAGAAAACTCTGAGAAGTTGACTGAAACTCTCACTTTCCCCAGTGCTGTCTCTATGGAGCTCAATGTACTGCAATGGCTCTATAAAGCCGTTCTTAAGAATATAGGAAAGTACTTAAGATTCAGTGTTAGGCAAAAAAAACTTACAGTATGATCTTATTCTGTTTAAAAAAAAAAAACGCTGGGAGCAGTGGCTCACACCTGTAATCTCAGCACTTTGGGAGGCTGAGGCGGGCGGATCACCTGAGGTCAGGAGTTCGAGACCAGCCTGGATAACATGGTGAAACCCCCTCTCTACTAAAATTTAAAAAAATTAGCCAGGCGTGGTGGTGGGTGCCTGTAATCCCAGCTACTCAGGAGGCTGAGGCAGGAGAATCCCTTGCACCCAGGAGGCAGAGGTTGCAGTGAGCCGAGATTGCACCATTGCACTCCAGCCTGGGTGAGGAGTAAGACTCCGTCTCAAAAAAATAAAAATAAAAAATAAATTAAAAAAATAAAGTGCTTAGAACAAGGACTGGAAGGAAATGGTGTGAATATTAACAATTAGTTCCTATGAAGGTAAGAGGTGGGCTGAATTTTGTTTTATCTCTTTACATTTTCTGTATTTCTGAACTTTTTGTAGTAGACATGTATTAATTCAATAGGAAAAATAATATTTTTTTTATGAAAAGACTAGAAGGAAGTAGATTAAGACTTTTTTTTTTTTCCAACTCTTAGCTGGCCCTTCTCACTTATAGAAAATGATACTTTACACACAATTGACATCCTGCTTGGCTATGTGACTTGCTTTACTCAATAAAATGTAAGTGGAAGTGATACATTACTTCCAAGCAGAATTCTTAAAGGCATCAAATGGTTCTTCTGTCTCTCTTTTCCTTCTGCCGTGAGAACAGCATATCCTATAGAGAAGCTGTTCCCTTTATCCTATATCCCCAAGTGAAGAGGTCATAGAACACAGTCATGGCCAATTCCCAAAGGATGTATATAATCTGTGATGGTTAATATTGAGTGTCAACTTGATTGGATTGAAGGATGCAAAGTATTGTTCCTGGGTGTGTCTGTAAGGGTGATTAACACCAAAGGAGATTAACATTTGAGTCAGTGGACTAGGAGAGATACACCCACCCTCGACCTGGGTGGGGAGCATCTAATCAGCTGCCAGCATGGCTAGAATAAACCAGGCAGAAAAAAGTGAAATGAGCAGACTCGCTGAGTCTTCCGGCCTTCATCTTTCTCCTGTGCTGGAGGCTTCCTGCCCTCGAACATCAGACTCCAAGCTCCGCAGTTTTTGGACTCTTGGATTGGTATGACCCTGCGTTGCAAAGCTCAGGCAAAGAGTGGTAGAAGGGTGGCATGTTTAAATTCTGTGTATTTAGAATCATTCGCCAGTGATTTGCCTGGGGCCCTCGGACCTTTGGCCACAGACTAAAGGCTACAGTGTCAACTTCACTACTTTTGAGGTTTGGGGACTTGGAATGGCTTCCTTGCTCCTCAGCTTGCAGACAGCCTATTGAGGGACTTCACCTTGTGATTGTGTGGGCCAATACTCCTTAATAAACTCTTTCATATGCGTCCGTGTGAACAGACCACCAAACAGGCTTTGTGTGAGCAACATGGCTGTTTATTTCACCTGGGTGCAGGCGGGCTGAGTCCGAAAAGAGAGTCAGCGAAGGGAGATAGGGGTGGGGCCATTTTATAGGATTTGGGAAGGTAATGGAAAATTACAGTCAAAGGGGGTTGTTCTCTGGTGGGCAGGGGTGCATCTCACAAAGTACATTCTCAAGAGTGGGGAGAATTACAAAGAACATTCTTAAGCATGGGGGAGATTACAAAGTATATTGATCAGTTAGGGTGGGGCAGGAACAAATCACAATGGTGGAATGTCATCAGTTAAGGCTGTTTTTACTTCTTTTGTGGATCTTCAGTTACTTCAGGCCATCTGGATGTATACATGCAAGTCACAGGGGATGCGATGGCCTGGCCTGGGCTCAGAGACCTGACAAACTCCCCTTCATATATACATCTATCCTAATAGTTCTGTCCCTCTAGGGAACCTTGACTAACACATAATATAAGCAAGAAATAAAACTTTATTGTTGTAAACCACTAAGATTGGGGGATTGTTTGTTATCAAAACATAATTTGGAGAAAGCTAGCTGATACATAGACACTCAGACATAAAATGCACAAAGCAACAATAGTATAACACAGAAATAAGCCAACAAACAAAAACCAATGAAATGAAAGTGTCCGACTAAATAATTTCTTGAATCTCCTTCCAGCTCTGAATGAAATAGGCATGACACGTTGAAAGGCCCACAGTGGCCAGGTAGGCAAGATTAATATATGAAGCATCCCTGAAACAAGTGCTGAAAAGTATACTACCTGCCTAATTACACTGTATTTAAAAATACTTCTGGAGCAAGCAAAGTACATATGTCAACTGTACATTGCACCTCCTGCCTAAACTCTTTGTAGCTATCTCTTTGATCAATACCAGGTCTCAAATCAGGAGCACTTAGATGGAAGAAACCCTGAGAAAGCTAGAGGCAGTTTTGAAATGGGTCCAGATAACCTCTTAAGGTGATTCTCCTGCTGGTCAAACAAGTTGTGTGAGTTCGCACCATTGTTTAGAGCACGGGCTTTGGAGTTAGACCTAGTTTGGGTTCCTAGCTCCAGTTACTAGCTCCATGATCTCTAGCAAATGGCTTTTAATCTCTCTAAGCTTTAGTTACATTTTTGGAAAATGAGATAATAATAGAATCTACCTCATGGATTTGTTGGGAGTGAATGAAGTAATGCGCTTAGTATAATCCTTGATAAATGTGAGCTGTTGCCAGTATTACTGTTATTATTTTCTCTTGGTTATGAAGTAATCCTTGGAGCTGATGCCCTCTTGCAAATATAGTTTAAAATCAATGCAGAGGCTATAAGTCTTTAAAAATACATTTTTTTTTTTTTTTTTTTTTTTTTAGACAGGATATTGCTCTGCTGCCCAGGCTGGGGTGCAGTGGCACAATCATGTCTTGCTGCAGCCTGGACCTCCGGGGCTCAAGCATTCCTTCCACCTTAGTCTCTCAAGTAACTGGGACTACTGACATGCACCACCATGCCCAGCTAATTTTTTTAAACTTTTTGTAGAGACAGGGTCTCACTATGTTGCCTAAGCTAGTCTCGGAAACCTGGACACAGTCTGTGGCCAAAGGCCTGAGAGGCCCTGGGAAATCACTGGCGAATGATTCTAAATACTACAGAATTTAAACATGCCACCCTTCTACCACTCTTTGCCTGAGCTTTGCAATGCAGAAGAATGCCAATCCAGGAGTCCAAAAGCTGAGGAACTTGGAGTCTGATGTTCGAGGGCAGGAAGCCTCCAGCACAGGAGAAAGATGAAGGCCGGAAGACTCAGCGAGTCTGCTCATTTCACTTTCTTCTGCCTGGTTTATTCTAGCCATGCTGGCAGCTGATTAGATGCTCCCCACCCAGGTCGAGGGTGGGTGTATCTCTCCCAGTCCACTGACTCAAATGTTAATCTCCTTTGGCAACACCCTCACGGACACACCCAGGAACAATACACAAACTATCCTCCCACCTTGGTTTCCCAAAGCGCTGGGATTACAGGCATGCATGAGCCAATAAACCTGGCCTAAGATACGTTTTTAAAAGAAAATCACTAATATGGTTTTAGCCCTGAGTTATCCAAATGATCAAATTCCTGTGCCCTTCTTCAAGTTTTTCTTGAAAGGTAAAAGTGGAAATATTAGATACACTCGATTTTTGGCCTTCTAGGTTTCACTACAATGTATACTTTTTTCTTTCTCTTTGCTCTGTATGTGATAAGAAAAAAGTCTTTAAAGAAGAAAAAGTTACCAGATTTGTAAACCAGTTTTCCAATTACTGAGCTTCTGCAAAGAAAGATGCCATAATTGCTCAAGGTGAAAGAGAAAGAGATATCATAAATTATCATGAAGATCGATGGTAGAAGCTTTCTGAAGACCCAAAGAGCACTGTGCCCTGTCTTACCTGTCAGACGTGAGAGAATAAAACTGCTCACTCACCAGAAGATACTTGTATGCAACCATCCTTCAGCTGGATTTTTTTCTTCCCTACTTTCTTGGACACACACACACGCACACACACACCAAAAAATAACTTTATCATAAAGCTCCAACTAAGTAAGGGATAAAGATGAGTTGAAAGAGAGTGGTTGGTATGCCACAAGATCAAAAAAAAAAAAAAAAAGAGAGAAAGAGAAAAAGAAGAAAAATCAGAGAGTGGGAGTTGCCCCACTGGCTGTCAGTGGCAAGAAAAAGCACTGTGAATCAAAATGAAACAAGGAAGATACTAGAGGTGTGGTTATCTCAAATTGGTGCGCTTTGATTCATTGTTATTTTCCACAACCTATCTTTGATTACAGACTCTATTTTTAGAAGGCAAACTTGGACAAGGCAAAGGTAAAATGCTTATGGACAATTGGCCCAACACTGACTCTAAGAATCTTTTGGCTGCTTAGGTAATTTTCTTGATTGACTGAATCTCACTATCCTGGGGGCTAGTAAAGCACCTGGATATTTTGTCCTTTGAGCCATCAGTGAGAATTTCTCCTGCAGCAGCCTTCTAGAACTAAGTTGCTGAT